>NC_140130.1:5000-2405000 GCF_964035555.1 Netta rufina | reverse complement strand
CCTCAGTTGAATGAAACCCACCCAACCATTATTTCCCCCCTCAAAAATTATATTTTTTAAATCTTTGGAAATTATTATCAAGATCACGTTTACATCTGTTCAACTTTAAAGTGAAACAAAAATATTGGTTTGGAACAATTGCTGGTTGACAATGCTAGCAAAGATTTTGCTATTACTTTCTTGCAGATGGCCATCAAACTGTACATACAAATCAGTGGATCGGGAAAGCTCAGGTTCAACTGGCTTCTTGTTACAAGATTACATGTCCAGGAATGTATTTTAGATTCTTTGCAGTGCGTAACCTGTGAATTCTTGCTTACACCATGAAGGAGGAATGGGTAGCTGCCATGGTATAGCTAACTTCCAGGGAAGTTAATGCTTTGGAAATCAACTGCATGAGAGCGCATGGGGGAAAAAAAAAAAAAAAAAGGAAATCTGGACTCTTTTCTAAGAGAATCTCGCATGAAAGCACCTATGTCTGATAGAGTGTATGATCTATATTTTATGATTTTATAAACTACTGCTCTATACTTTAAAAAAAGAGCACCCCCCGCCAATACTCTTAGTAGAAAGCAAAAAAAAAAAAAAAAGTTTGTTTCTGTCCCAATTTTACGAGAATATCCAGAGATGTGTACAAAAGATTGAGATTTTTCTCAGATCATGCCAGCATGCCACTTTGAGTTGTGTGTTGTCTGATCAATACCAACCTGCATATTTTCCATACCCGTCAGACAAAAAGATCCTAAAGTACCCTGAAAATTCATTAGAACAGAACATTAGCATCTACTACGGTATAAGGCTGTTTCTTTTGTTCCGTATCAGTAGAAAATAGGTAAGCTTTGAATCACCAGAGCAGAGAGTAGTTGGCACTGGTCTTTGGGTTCAATTCTCCATCTTTCTCCATGCTGCTCTTCGAGGAAAGAAGCTTTCCAACACCAATACCAAAGCCCACCTTGCCAGATGAAGGAGAAAAACATTCCTGGTTTGTACAGGTGAGGCAATAAAAAGGGGACACAATGCCAAAAAAGCAAAGATGTTAAGGAGGCAAGAGTGAAATGGAAGAAACATTATAAAAAATAATTATCAACTTAAACTCCTACATCATCCTCTATTTACAGCTGTGTTTTTGTTTTTTTCCTGCCTATATTTCAGGCTGCTTTCTGGGCCTATCTCCCAGATCTCAGTACACAGACAAAAAACACCGAGCACTGAACCTCCCACTACTGCCTGCAAAAGCCTCTACAAAAGCACTCAAGAGTTCAGGCCAACTTAAGATGAAGAAGAGCCAAGCCTACTTCCTCCTGTTAGAGACTGAAAGTACCTGCAGCTGCCAAAGAGCTTCCTCCATTTGTCTGTAGCCTACTACAGGGAGAAGGATGTTTTCCTGAGCAGGGTCTCTGAAGGCCCAGCTTATTGAAACAGTAGCATCATTTCCTGCAACTCTACAGATCATTGACTTCAAGCAACCTTAAGGTCAGACAATGTTTGAAGTCAGTCTGTCAGACTGTAGGTAAAAATAACAGAGCAGAAGGGTGGTATAATATACAAAGTGATGCCCTAACCCAGCATTTCAGACTTCAGAAGGTAAAAGAGGGCTGGAGTCAAGAAAAGCAGATACTTGTGCATGGGTACTACCTGTGCTAACAGCTTGGAAGATCCAAACTGCAAATTGCTTTAAGATCTTCAGTCTGCTATACACTTAGCTAATAGCATCCTGGAATAATCATACAGAATGGATACTACCATAGCCAACACCAAGGCATCACAAAAGAGTCCCAGAGAGCTTGAGAATAGCCTTTACAGTAAACAAACAAACAAAACACTGGTTGAGTGTTGCCATTCTTTTGTTTTATATTATTCTGAATAAACTGCTACTTCACATTTGAAGAATGTGTTGGGCTTAATTTTTATCTGGCATCCTACCTGAGTGCTTTGCAGTCTCAGTCCTCTGACAGAATTCACAAAAAGCTTGTCTTCCAAAACAAACGTGGTAGGAGCTTTGTTGGAGCATCTTTCAGGCTTGTAAGAGACAACAGCACGTTGAGCAACAGCAGTATATGAACCAAGACAGCTGTCAGCCACTGTAACTCACTACAGGCCTAATCCTGCTTTCAGTAAGCATTCACAATACCACTGCTGAAGATCATCACTATATAGTATCACTGAAGAAACATAAAAGCAGTACTTATTCTCTCACGCAACTGATTCCAGTGTGGTAAGAAGCACCTTTCAGAGGTATTTATCACAATTGCTAAACTAGAAAATTCTCTTTTACTCATTAGGGGTCAGCTCAGCAAAGCTGTTAGTTTTGTCCCTAGGTGAAGGGGGAACGAGAAAGCCCTTCTTCATTTCTTCCCTTTTCCCTTCCAGATTTCATGCTGAAGTAAAATCTTGTTGTCCTGATCCAATAACAAACCAAGGTGTTAGCATTCTGCGTCGTGAGCTGTGTATTAGGTTTAATTTAAATTTTAAGCTCTATTGTGGCGGAAAAGACTAGTTTGTGACCTAACTCAAGGAATACTAATTCATCTAAAAAAAAAATTAAAACAACAAAAAAAAAACACTCTTATGTGCATTCTCTCCTTTTTCTGCATAAGTAAGAGTTGCTACAGGGGTAGCCTGAAGCCATATGCCAGCAAGTTACTCTGCTTGTATATTATGAGAATTTTTATCCATCTAATCAATAAGAAATGAGTAGTTACTATGGCAATTTCTACATTACAAGGTAGTTGTGCTGCAGCAGAGTATATTCTAGAAGGACAAATGCACTTACCACTCTGTTATGTAAATTTTTGCACCTCATACATTGTTGGAGTGCATAGGCTTGAGAAAAAAGCAAGAAGAATAAAACTGAATCAGGAGATAACAGTGGTTATAAAGGACAGCCTGAACTGCTTGGGAATTCTTAAATGACTAACATGCCAGGTTAGAGCAATCCATTAACATTCAAACAAATCAAGCATTGCTTTTGCAGATCCTTAGCTTGAAAACAAATAATGATACTAAGATTTCACTACTGTATTTCCCTATTTCCCTTTGATTATATTACTCAAAGTTAAAATTGATGGGATTAGAACCCAGTATGAACTGATGGTGTTATATGAGATTAATACTGATATTCCAAAGCACAGTAAATACACTCTGCAGCATTCAGGACTGATTACAATGGATGTATTCCCTTACAGTACAGTGCTTTGTAACCCCGTAGGAACTGCTGGCACTTGCACACACTGAATAAGGATAAAACTTCACTCTCAAGACACAGAGTGCTATGACAGAACTAGAGGTTCTTCTAAAAGTTGCAAAGTCATTGATTGCAATCATCATTATGAAATCCACATTCAACTTTATGAAATATATTGCTGATGTCTCCTGAAAGCTTCTATTCCAATTCCATCTCATTGTCTTTTGTGGTTCCCCCCACCCCTTTCCAAAGTATTATCTTTTTTCAGATATTAGAACAAATAGATGAAGACAAACACTGAGAAGAAACCTAAACACTACAGGCAGGCAGCTCCCTTGGAGGTGTCTGACAAGCCAAAGATGGCCTGGCTGTGCACAAAAACTAATTAATACACACCGTAAGTGCAGAAGATGCATCAAGGATTGTAGCACAAACCTGTCAAAAAGATGATCTTGAGAGAAACCTAGGTAAGTTAGCAATTGGGAACTTCAGATGCAAGCAACAGATGCACAAATTCAGGACACTTTAAAACCCTCATTAACTTCACCTTGAATCCATATATTAATAAGATGGGACAAAAATTGTGATGCCTTGATTTAAATGGCCAGTGATGAGAACTGAAAGCTAGTAAGACTAAAAATCTTGGGGTCTTCTACTCAGGGTTCAGAGACGGTTGTGTTTTTACGAGTAAGATACTGACTGTAAGGTTGCATTGCAAAGAAACACCAATTCCTACCTAGGAAGGTGTCAGCCCTCACTTTAGTGACACAAATTTGGTGCTAAAAACCTTGCAGAGAAAATAATTCAAAAAAAGAACAAAAGGAAGTACAACCTACAATAAGTATGCAGGTTCAAAACAGGTCTCAAACAATCCCTTTGAAATTAGAGAAGAAAGAAAGTGAGCTTATATCAAAAGATGATAAATTTAGTCAAATCTTTTAAGGGTAGAAAATGACAGTTGTATTTCACAGTCCAAGCAAAAGCTGAGGTAAGATGTAAACATGCAAACAGAGAGCTCTAATACTGCACAGAGGATAAACTCTTAAATAGAGGGGCTGTCTAGCAAGCTTGCCCTGCACACACCACTATGAAGGAGCGGATTACGAGGCTTCTGGAGAAGACACTCAACCTTCACGCTGTCTGCAGCCTACGCAGCAGCCAACTTTTAGCTGCTTGAAATTAAGACTGTGTCTGGATACAGTTTCATACGGCTCCTAAAAGGACTGACAGTTAAACAAGAATGGAGTTTAAAGAGGCTCTTTAAGATTTTCTCTCAATCACATCACCTCCAACAATACTCCCATCAGATGATTTCAAGTTGATCTGAAGTATAATCAAGTTGATTAAAAGAAAAAAAAAAAAAAAAAGAAAAAAAAATAAAACACACACACATCAATTTTTCCACTGCAGGAAGGAATGAAACACAAGAAGCTGACTGGCCCAGAGACAGTCATCTTCATAAATCTAGGTTTGGAAAAGGCTTTATTCTCATTTCTTGGAAGTTGACTGGAGTCCTTAATACCTCAGAGCAATTCCTCAGAAAATAACCAGGCAACACACCAATAACGTAATTCAGAAATTATAGTTATATTTCCCTTCATCAGCCGAATGTAAGAAACATTATCTTTTTAAAATTAATAAGGAGCGGAAGACTTTTATAGCGTTGTTTCCTTAACAGAACTATTTCTTCCTGAAAAATTTTACAGCGGTACAGTTTGTTTTAAAGGTCAGATTAGAGCATTGAAAGGATTTCTTCTAGAATGTCACTCCTAAATGGTTTAATAGGAAATTGGATCTTACCATCTACAAGTGTTTAACAAATAAATCCTTTACTGAACCATAGCGCCAGCAAGAGAAATGACTGCTCTTTGTTCCACCTTCTGCCTATGTCATGTGAGGGGATTCTCATCCCCTTACTCCTAGACAACATTGTCCCAAGGAGCCTGGGGGACAAGTACCCCTTTTTACATACAGTCATTTCTGAAGGAGAGACCTCAAGCTGTGCAAAGACTGACAATAGCAGCAAGTGGAGCCCAAGCAACACTGCCTTCTCCTGTGTTTCACAGCAGCTGGGAACACTGGATAAAGAGGACAACAGAAAACTTAGTTGTTTTGTAAAGGGGGAATCCACAGTTGACCTTTCAGGACAGATGTCAGCAGGACTAATCCCCATTAGAAAGGGATGCCTCCCTCTTTACCACATTCAAGATATGAACAAGCCCTCCTGAAGCAGCCAATCTAGCAGATGATGGACTACTTCTCTACCTCTCCTTCCTCCTCACTATAGGACTGCATATGTCAATGGTTAACATCTCCATCCCTTCTGAGTCTGCCCTGACTCCAGACACAAGAAAATTTTATTAAAAAAAAACAGCTCTTGATGTCACAACCACATTACCAACACAGGAGAAGAAAAAACCTTCTCACTACCATGACAGGATGGCCCATTTCACTTCCAGCAGCCACAAGACCAGGAACACAGACACATAAGCACTTGAACTACTCTACCTCCCTGCTCACAACACTGAGTTCTCACCCTCCCAACCACCCCTTTACCAAGTCCCTCCCTTCCCCTCTTGCCACTCCTGGGGCTCACCTAATTGCAGTCAGCAGCACCTTGAGTCAATTCACTAATTTGGCAGAAACCTAAGAAGCAGAGGTAGGGGAAAGGAGGCACACTGTGTTGTTACATGAACTCACTTGCGTTGCCTAACTGCCTGCTGAATAAGAAATTTTTCCATTCTTAACTGTTGATCAATTAGGCTTGCATTTAATGGATCATTACATCTTTTCTCTGTCACTGACTCCCACGATACGATAGGAGGCTTATCCAACGATATCTCTGTGCTGTGCACAACATAGAACAAAAGAGCAGAAAGCTCTTCAGATTTGCCTGCACTTGGAAAATTTCCCAGGAAGGACACGCTGCAGCAACAGGGTCTCTCTCCAGTTAAAGTGGGACATGTCCATCCAAAATAGCTGCTTGCAAATGGAACAAGAAACTAGGAGAAACTGATGAAAAGCTTGCATGGAGGACCAACCCATAGAAGATGGACCCTTTACCCAAGCAGAGGACTGAAGAGGGCATCTGCTTTCCCCACTTCCTTCTCCCTTCACAACAAAGAGGATTGTGATCCCAGATGGTAATGACAGTCCAGACATCTTTGGCCTCATCCACTTGGAGCTCTGACTGCACTCAAATATAGCTGGAAAAAAGAATGATTAACTAGCACTGTCAGAATGGCTCGTGGGAAGAAGGAAAAAAAGATGCATTAAATCACTGCTTTAGAGACAGGTCTGAGACTTGGGAGAATTTTTTAAAAGTGACTTAAGGCCCCCATTTTCCTCTTGCAGCTTTAACAAGATACAAACTTCTTTAGCGTTCCGTTGCTTGCATGACTACCGAGTGATTCCGCAAGTTTTCCGTTTGTCTATACTCCTACTTTCAGCCACACTGAGAGGGAGACAGAGGTCAGATATGAAGAGCACAAACTCGGCTGTGCAGCCAGGGTCTCCTAGAATCATCGCAGCCTGTCACGCGATAGTGCCAAAGTAATCTGCTGTGGCCAGTTCCCTATTCCTGCTACCCTACAGCTACAATCATATAATCAACAGCCCCTTACATTCAGATAAACATGCATCTGCCTGCAGATCGATGATAAATTCTCTTCTGACAGTAATGAATTATATAAAGGACACGATGTTGTGCCTGTCAGCCTCCAACTTCTCTGGTTTTGACAGAGTTTGATCTTATAATTATCTTGCTATCCAGCATCACTCTGCTGTGCTTCACGCTGGATCTTCCAGTCTGCTAACAAGGAACCAGGGGGACTGTGAGACCCGCGTGTTTGGCTGCAGGGCTCTGCTCCAGGCTCCCTCCCTTTTTGTCACCTGGGTTTGCAGATCAAGTTCTATCTGCTGGTATGGAGGAGATGCCAGTATCACCGTGTACAGCACTTCGACAAGCATTTACACTGACAAGCTTGTAACAGATTGGTAGATTGCTTGCATAATGCTGAGGAAAAGGAAAGACGGGAATTTATTTATTTTTTATTTGTGCTTGAGGTTTGCTTAACACAGGGGGCCTAGCTCAAAATTTGGGCTTCTATGATACCAGCACCAGCTGTCACACTGCAGACTGCGTGTGTTAGACCAAGTGCTAAATCTTGGTTCAGTATATTGCAAGACAAAGCAATTTTGTTACATTAAGTTAGTAAGAGACAGATCCCTTTCTTGAAAGTCACATGCACGAACAAATTCAGCAAAGGAACTGCAACCTCCAAGCGAGGAGTGGTCTGTTTGCAGAGATGAAACAGCTTCAGGGCGTTCCAGAGTTCTGGTACCAGAGGGCAGAGGGGCCTTTTACAGCTCACATACAACTTTACTGGTTACACCTTCCTCAAATTCTATTCAACAAGCAAATGATAACTCCTCAAACTAGCCCACAACCATGGCAATTTCATCTATCACTCCATGCAACACTCTTTTATTTGTTAAAGTTGGATGTGAAAGATTTATGCAATATCTAAGATGACTCATCAATTGTTTTCCAAAGGTTCCCAACATTAGTTTTCTGAGAAAAAGAACCTGTGAACTATCTTCACCTCAGTGAATTGATATAAAAATCACCGGAGTTATTGGTAAAATGAGCAAAGTGTCATAAGAATATAGAACATGAGATTACACCAACAATCATACCATTTGCACCTAAAAACTATGCAACATAATACAGCTCAATTTATCACACACATATAAATGTGGCTAATCACACTTTAGTCTGTCCACAAGGACAAAATCACCCATGATCAATATTAACACAGATGAAACTGAGAAAATGATTTATAGTGCAATGTGTACTCACAGCTCTAGCTGCCTAGAAGATGAGGACAATGAGGAAAATAGGACCATTTCTTATTTTCAGCAAGGCTGAAAGCTCAGCAAGCTTTGCACACACAGTAGGAAATGATTTTGCCAAAAGATGAATTATTGAATATTTTGCAAATATTGTCTTGCCCCCTGACAGATGGTTATTTGGTTTGATATATTTCCATGATCTCTAGGGAACTGCACAGAAACAGAGGTGCAGATAAAGACAGCCAGAACAATAGTGACATCAGATGTCCTGAGGTACGGAAAATGTCACAGAGCAACTACATCTAATGGCACTTTACTTAGTGAAGATACATACAGTTCAGAAGTAGAAAGCGGGAGATGTCTACGAAAAAGGCCAAAAAGCTGTGATGGATTATACCATCTGAGGGTGTGGCCCAATATACAGCCATGCCTTCATCAAAGACTTCAGCTGAAGACTACAAGTTGCATTTCCTGGAGGAAGATAGTTCAGGTAGAAGGACAAACATAAATGGTTATAAAGGCCTAAATCTTGAACACACAACAGCATCAATATGGGACATTGCCATAAACAAGGTCAGTATCTCTAGCTACTCTTGGGCTTTGATGCTGGGGATATCAGTAACTAGCTTAGGCTCTGTGATTAAACCACTATGCCTTTCCTACTGGTAGGGATTAAGCAGGAGAGGATGTTCCCCGTCTCTTCATTACAATACACAGAGAGTGTAATTTGATGCTGCATATACTAATCACATAAGGTAGCCTTAGGAAGGAACCACAGATCCATGACAAGTTCTTGTTAAGTCACGCATAAGGCTTGGTTCAGCAGGCTTTTTCTATTCTGAGCTGCAGTGAACCAGTGAACTTTGCCAAAGTGTCCGGAGAATAGTGAGCTCACGCCTCTGAGCTGCACATTCGTAAGTGTAGATCCAAAGAGAGATGACTAAGATGGGCTGAGCTTTGTACCAAGACCAAAATTTGTTCAAGCAGGAACTAGCAATGAGGACTGATGACTGCAGCAATGCAAGATTTCTTCTTTCCAAGACCTGGAATAGAAAGAAATGTCCTAGAGCAGCTGAGCTGGGTAAGTCATTTTCCAGTACTCTTACAGCGAAATGGACTGGCTCTCTAGAGAAACTGAGCATGTAGATTGAGTACCAGCCAATAGTATGTATTTATAAGCAACAGCCTGATTCAGCCAAAGAATTCTTTTTGGATATTTTTGTTGTTTGAATGAGGAGGAGAGAAGCTACTGGCAGCCTGCCATTGTAACAGGATATCTTGGCAGGAAAATGCTTTGTGTTATATCACTACCATATGGTGGTGGAAAAGATTTTTTTTTTCTATTAAGTTCCTGTAATAGTCCATTCCCATTTTTAACACAGTCTTTCTGCATGAGAAGAACAAGTTTGCTTCTCAGTCCTATCACAAGAACTGTACTACACTTTCATAGCTAATTATGGTAAATACTAGAAATGTTACAGTTTCAGAGGTACAATTACCTCTTCCATTATGGAAAGGTAAATGGGCACCCAGATGGAATGCGGGTTCTTTGAAGAGCTAACCTTGGTTTTCCAATAGGAAGGCATTCCTTTTGTGTTTCCCTCCACACACACACTGGATGAAAATAATGCCCAAATCGTCTCCAATCAAATGAGATCAGGCATTCTTTGAGGACTGTGAGAACAGGAAGATGTGTGGGAAGCTGTTGCTTGCATTTCTCTTTTCACCAATGCATCTCCATTCCAGCAATAAATAGGTTCCTTCAAATGTCTTCCTATTGCTAGCGGAAACCCAAAGCAAGGGGATGATACAGGAAATGGAATTTTTCACATATTCTTAGTTTCACTCTGGCCCAGAAGAATTTCTTTCTCTACATGTCTAGGAAACAGTAGATACCAACATCAGCAAATTCAAATCTTTCAAATTTGGAAGTGTGCCAGCTATGACTTTCCTGTTGGGTTAAGTCCATTACCAGTATGAGGTTACAAGTGAGTTTTTGGCATACGCGCACTCCCCAGAACCCAGTACCAATCACATGTTACTATGCTGCTCCTGTTTCCAACTTTCACAGTCTTCTATCTTTGCAAAACAAAAAAATTGTAAGGATGCACAGAATTTGTTTTCCATAAACAGTAATCCAAACATTATCACAACCATCTCTTCAATCACCTTTCCTTGCCAAGGAAGTTTAAATAATAGATAAGACACAGACACTTATCTGCTAAACCTTCTCCAGCACAGCAAATAAACTACTGTTAAGGTTCCTGAGACTGATCTTTGCAGGATCCTGTTCCAGAAGACATAATACCTCTGTAGTTTGCTCTTGCTCAGATAACTCAGTCTGTACTCTCAGGAGTCTATAAAGCAATGGCTGGGTACCTGCATTCTCCTTCTTCACTGAAGAGCTCTTCAGTCCGCTGCAGCCACCCTGAAGTACAATAATAAATTAAATAACACCCTTGAACACTTGCAGACACTCAAATATGAACACCTGTGTGGTTAAACACGCAGGATGGTTCCTGGCATGTTTCTGGCCCATGCAAAACAGTATTTGCCTGTACAGTCCCACGGTGTGTGTCAGAGTTATGATGTCCCAGGTTCCCCCCAGCCAGCAGTACCTATGCATTTGGAAGCCCAGACAGTTTCCAACTATCATCACAGACTGTTCTGTGCCAGTAAGCCTCAAGGCCTTGATGCTTTCACAATTTCTAACAGGTTTAATTTAGCAGGAAATATGTAGGCTAAAAATTCCCACTGATTTTAGCCATGGACTAATGTCAAGAACTGATTTCACTCTGCAAGTGAAAGGAACAGTCTGCCCTATCTTTAAATTTGCCCCAGTTCCTCCATGATATTGTTGCCTACAACAGATGCCTACAAAAAGCAGATAATGACAAAAGTACTGGACTCTGACGTGAAAACCCACAGGGAGGAGTTTGTGAGAAATTGATAGAAAATTCAACTGCTGTGACTTGGGTGATGGCAGCGCTGAAGTTCCTGCACTCACTCCCAGAGCAGAAATATTATCAGGACAGGTACAAATATGAAACTATTTCAACAAATGGTCCATAACTTGCCTACATGTTAGAATTCAATTTTCTCTACTTTCATATAGCTTTATTACACTTCTTGAAACATAACAACCTAGGAGGCTTCTCTTTACAGCATGCAGCACATGAATGTTATAACAGAGTCTTTACAGCAAAATATCTTCAAGAGTTACTTACATTAGTATCTGCTCTTTTGAGAAATTTAGACTAACCATTTCTCTAGGGATTTTCCTCCTAAAACATGTCCGTGTTCCTTGATAAAGCCCTTCACACTTTAGCCAGAGAAACCACATTTTGCTCACATGATGTATTTCTGACTGACAGCATAGTTTGCAGCCTTTAAAAATATTCATATGTAGTAGTCAAAACATAGCATGCTTGCAGCCCCTTGGAATCTTAATTCCAAGACTGTCTACATTTCTGTCAAAACTTACATAGTAAGCAGTAATCAGAAGATCTACTGTGAGAAAGTGTGAGTTTTGCAGGATCCAGTGAGACAAAAGAAAAGGAGTTTATTTTCTACTTTTCCTGAACAGAACTGCGAGCAAGCATCCATAAAGAAACAAATTTGAATTACTTGTTGTATAGCTCAATGGAGAGCAAATGCTGTCTGATAAAAAAAAATGAGAGATGAAAGAAAGACTTGACTGTTATTTACAGCTGTTAATATGGAAATTATGAAAATAAGCAAATGCTTGTAAAAAGACATTAATAGAATTCACCCAGCAGATTTACAATTTGAATTTGATTCTGTCATTTTTTCTTCTATATAATCCAAGAGAGCTCAGGCTGCCTAAAAAGCATCATTATTATAATAATACAGAAGTCTACTAAGGCTAATCACAAATCTTAACTCTGCCAGTGAATGCTATACCAACAGCAAATAGGCCTACAATACAGACTTCCTACCTGACATATTAACCAAGCAAGTATCCCTTGAGTAAAGCTTTGTATTCTGTAGGCATTATTACCAGCTCTTTCCATACTTAAGATTATACTACTTTTGCTTGCAAGTCAGCTATAAATGACCTTACCAGTTGAGGGTTTGCAACTGTCCCCTTTGAGGTCAATGATGGAATTTACTTAAACTTTGCTGCCTCTAGTAGTGTAATGGGATGTGGGAGCACTCCTAAATTGCTAGAACAATAGAGCAGCTTATGATTCCCAGCATAGATCTCTGGAAAGTAAACTGAAATCTCAGGCCAGGTTCCAGGCATAAAGTGAAAACCAAACCTACCTCATTCCAGAGATCACCAAATCAAGAAACAGTAACTGAAAATGTGCATGTACACATGAGATGGCAAAACTGCAAGTCAGCATGCCTGTCTTAGCGAGAGACTAGACAGATTTGTTCAAAAACAACTTATACCATGCCTAAGAGCAACTAATTCTCTCCTCATGTTCATTACGCTCTCCTCTTTATGTGAAAATGATCATTCTGACCTGCAGAAAAATGTTTAATTATTACTCAGTTTCATGGTCACAGCATTTTTTTCAAAGACATCTTAAAACTGAGAAGAACAATAACAACAACAACAAAACCAACAACAACAAAGAAATTAAAAAAAAGGAAAAAAAAAGAAAAAGCCCTGTTACTTAAAAGCCATTTGAAATTCTTTAAGTCTCTGGGCATGCATTATATATTCACCAAGTTTGCTGCTGGTGATATAAGTTAGAAATTCTCCTGCTGGTTTTGATTACAGCTGCAGAGTCACAGATTTGAACAGCAGTAGACAATCATTCTTCTGAGCCTGCACATAAATATAAAACGTTTCCTTTTTCCTTATCACATAAACCTTCCACTATGATTACTTCAAAGTGAATTCCTGTTTTCTTCAGATTTTCTCCACTTATCGTTTTATAATTAACAAAATGTATTCTATCCAACAAAGCTCTGTTATTTGCATATTCAAAGGTCACCATACAGGTTAAAGTTATTTAACTATGAAAGAGATGATAATTTCACAATCTTTTTACATGCAGATAAAATACAAAATTACCTCTGGGTTTTTAATTTGCACATTTACAGACACATGATAAAGAGTTTTATGATAATGGTATAAGCAGCATAACGAACTTTCAATTAGGCTGTGACAGCTCTTCCCTCCAGTCTTTGCATTGTCATTTCATTATTTAAAATGCTGTCACACCTTTATGGGAGCAACAAAGAATGTTACTTACTACAGCCATACTTTGGGACCAAAACGGCAGCCCCTCCCATGCTGCAGCATGTCGGCTCACACACATGCTCTGCTTGGCATGCGAGTGTTCCCTGCCAAGCTAGGTGGGAAAGAGAGAATCAGTCAGAATTAGATCAACAGACCATCAGGGTTTATGGGTGTCCGTAGCACTGAACAGTCCAGATCATCAGATTACAGCAGTGACAAATGGCAAAGAGAAGTCCTGGATATTGCTATAGCACCCTTGTGGGGGTTTTTACCTTATTTCTTACTGCCTTTGTACCACCATAAAAGAAATCCTTCTGGACACAAAACCTAAATTATCTCTGGAAAAAGCAATGATCGCTTAATTTCCTATGAAACTGTAACAAAGCAAAATTCTGCCCCCATCTAAGAAGTCGCTTTTGCATACCTTACAAAAAGTTAGATTCCTTAGTGTAACATTTTGCCCACCTCGGGTAAATAAATGCAGCTGAGCTAGTTATGAATTCAACCCTTTCCAAAGTTACCCTTTTCTCAGTTAACACCATGGTCACAAACCAATCAAACCTTTTAGAATGAACAACCAGAGGATACATTTCTTATTCCAAAGCCAGTTGCTGTGGCTACTTGTTACTTGTGTTGAAAGCTTGAAAGCCAGCCATGTCAAATCATATTTTGCTTTTTTTGTTCCCAACTGTCTGCACTTTTAAACCAGAAAGCAACTGACTGCAACAAATCAATTTTTGTATTTTCAGATGCCTAATCAAAACCTGTTACTGCACCTTGAAAAATTCTAGAGAAACAACAACTAAAAAAATGTAAGAATTATGTGAATTTCATGAAAAATAAGATCCTACAAGCCTCCAGAAATAGTCATCACTTATTGAAAATCACAGGCGATTTTAAGGCTCAGCTGACTGCCACAGAATGCAGCCATTTCTGGGTCATATCTGATGTAATAATATTGCACGCTGATGGTAAACCTTTTACAAACAGAACAATTTTGAAGGATGCAATCAGTGCATTGCACAAAACAACAAATGATATTTCTTTCTCAAGCACTTTTAACAGAAAAGAAAGGTCTGAGACATATGTAGGGAAAAGAATGCTTCTATGAAAGTTACAATACCATTTGACTACAACAGATCTAGAATAGCTGTTGAACTATTCTACTGTTAAAGGTTTACCACCTTGGATGTGTCTTTCTGGTTGTCATTGAATTCATTGCCTTGAATCCCATCTGCCCAGGAAAATGGATAGTTCAACACATTACCCAAGGAAAGTGCCCTCCCTTCACCCGTATCAAGCCACCTGAAAAGATCTCTGCACCTTCTCAGATTCTCCTCACTTTCTTTTTGTCATGGATCTCTATTTGTTTATATGGGGAGGAAAGGAGAAGAGAAATGCAAGTCGCAAAGAACATTGTCTTAATTGCAGAGATTACAATTATATACCTTCCAAAAAAATAAATAAATAAATAAAAGAAGACTTAAATTAATAATACAATAACCACAGCCTTGGAATTATAATTTCAATTTCTAACATAGGAAACACAACCACATTCCTTCATAGCTGGACATAAGAACCACGACGACTATTACAATAGCAAAACTAAATGCCATACAATTTAAGCAAGCAGATTATTTAAAGACTATGAAGAATTTAGAAGCCTGGTGCAACTACTTGAGACTGATAGAAGTGGAAGTCTTTAGATGAACTGAAACTTTCTATAAGTTCATAAAAGGAGAAGGCTAGTAAAGTGCATTTCTGTTCCTGATTTCATCTGGAAGTGAATGCGTGCAAAGCACTACAAAAGACTTTCTTTTTTATTTCATGTCAAATAAGACTACAAATCATCTTTTGGAGAACTGGAGTCTTGGGGCAAGATGAAATTTCCACTGTAGTCCAAAAAAAAAGTACTGCATACATTTTGCAGGTGATATGTTTACTTGGACTGACCGCTTCACAGAGCTTGAATCTGAATCTGATTCAGAGCTTGAATCAGAGCTTGAAGCTGAATCTAGCAATGTTAAAATGTCTGAATTAAAAACAAAAACAAAACAAAACAAAAACACAACTTTTTATGTTTTTGTTACTATTACATGCAGGACAGAATTCACAGTCTCTAATGAAACTCTTGTGCATGCAATATGGCAATGTACAGGATCTATGGAAGTATGAATTGCTTTCAGCAATTCATCCTGAAGTCCTGCTTTTGGTTAGTGCTTTACAGCAGGAAGCACCTTGAAGCCAAAATCTCACCATGTATATGAAGTAGAAGAAAAGAGTAGTGAAGAGAGGTTTGCTGTCAACATACGTTTTGAAGCATGAGATTTCATTTAGCTTAAGGAGTTAGAAGTGTTACTGGTCATAAAATTATTCAGCCCTTTAGAACTATCAGCTGCAATATTAATCTTTGTAACCTTCCTTGACACTGAATTAAACAGGCTTACCAGACACTAAATAAAAGTAATATTGCCTTTTATTGGATCCACATTTATTCTATTTAATATCATCAAGTACTCATAATATGAGAAAGAACAAAGGAAGATCTTGTTTTCACTATACATTGGTGATCTCAATGCAGATTTTGTTTCTAAATACAACAATTTTTTTGTCCTATTCCTCTGTCATCCTGCCCAACTGTATAACTCTTCAGATGAAATAAAATGAATAAAAATGAATTAATAATTGCAGGAGGCATAAAAGTTGACAGTTTTTTTTTTAGTATGCTTACTGTCTTGGTACCCTTGCCTCCAATCTGAGATAGGAAGGCTCTTTGAACTACCCTGTAACATGAGTTGTATGCCTGGGCGGTGGAATTAAAAAGTCTCCCTTCTCCAAGCTGCTTACCAACCTATGCTCGGGAGTAACCAGGGCCACTGGATGGAACGTTGAGAAATTCTTTTAATAGTCAATTTGCCAAAGAAATTGCAGTTTCAGGCCAACTCTCCAGAAATTCATGCCAAATTCCGAAACATTTTGGCTTTAGAAAAAGGAAAAAGAACACACAAAAAAATAAGAGTTGTGTGATCATACTGCGCAAATGTTTGTGTGCCTGTCCATCGCTGCCACCATTTTCTCCCCCTAATAAATCTGAGAACCTAATTAAACCTGGAACAGCAAAAGCAATGGAACACAACAATTCTTACAAGTTTCATGAAAACAAACAGCAAGCTAAAAGAGGGAGACCATTTTAGTGCACACACTTATGGCAAAACTGATGAGAGCTCTCTATGCTGTTAGGTACTGACATTTCCACATTAGCAAGAGCAGTTGCACGTATTTCTATTACAACTCACGGCATGTTCGACAGCCAAGCACCAAAACTCAAAGCAATGAGTGCTACGAGTTCTGCCATTTTCAGGATGGAAATCAATACGCACAAAAAGCCAGTTCTTCCAAGAGTTCCACCACCAGTAGTTCCTTGCTAAGCTCCATGCAAGGGGGGACGGAGAGTCCTGGCTCCTCACTGTCTGAAGAAGCCAAGCAGCCTGCACATCTTGGGGGGGGGGGGGGGGTGAAGAAAAGGCATTTTAGTCATTTCTCTAGCTTAGGTCAGAAGGAAAATTCTTATCCCATCCCCACTTGGGACTGGCCAAAGAAGAGAAGTGACTCAGAGGTATCTTAAGACAGAGAACTCCATGGAGACCTAACCTATGTGTCATACTTCGCTCAGGTCTCTGATTCAAGCCACTGCATCATCCAACAGCTGGTCCATATCAGGTACTATCTGCACAGCAAACCACAGCACATTTTCCAGCAAAGAAAATTGTCATTTTATTCTTCTCATGTATAAAAGTACTTTCCAGTATTTCTCTCTGTATCTTATAATTTGTTCTGAATTTCAGATATTTTCACATTTATTTTAATACTCTGACTTCATGACATTTAACGAATCTTAGGGAAGTTCTGGAACAACTTTACAAACTTATTTTTTCTCTTTTAATAAAGCCACCTTTTTGTTCTATGTTTGCTCAAACATTTTTAAGAATACAGTAAAAGGACAGAACTCCATATTTAAACACTTTGTTTGTGTTGCAGAACTGTACTCTCACCTTTCTTATCCTGACCGCATGCCAGGGCCACAGAGCTGGATGCAGGAGGACCCGAGACATTAGCTTAGCACAGGCTCAGTTAGACCCTGGGGTCTGAGGGTACGGCTGTATGCAGAGACTCACCCTTTGGCAAGGAACACATAGGCAAAAACTTCTGCCAGTTGCACTCGAAGCCAACTTTCCCAGAAAAACATAATGCACAATTGGAATGACAGTAAAAAGAACTTGGCCAAAGGCAATGTTCCTTCATTTTATTGGAGAGAATGTGGTTGCAGCTTCCACCCATCTCTTCCCCCTAAAAACAAGGACAGGTTTTCCACGTGCCCAGGACTAAAGAGATGGGATGATGGAGCCACCAAAAGGCTCCAGAGATTATCTGTGAATGAAAAAGAAAAAGAGTACACGGCAGAAAGTTTTGTTTACAGCTTTTACCAGCACTATTTCTTAAAAAGGGGGAGGAGTCTTTCTTTTTAGAAGTGTCGTGGGAGAGTAAGGGGAAGGCATTCTGAGTCAGATCATAACAAGACAGTACTGAGCTTCCCAGCAGGTTTTCTGAAGCCATAACATTGCAAAGGGCATTCCTCTTCTGACTCAGTTTCCCCACTGTAAAAAAACATCTAATGGAAGCTGAAAGACAGCTGTTATTTACAGCTCTTATTTAGTCTAGGTCACTATAAATGAACATCGGGGGACGGGGGGGTGGGTTCAGGAAAGGACAAAAGACTGTGAAGAGCAGAGATCATGATGTCTTAACACTGTGGATGCATTATTTCTCAAGAACCATACCCACCAGTGCTTCAAACGTCCAAGTCTTAATTCCAGCTGAGTATGAAAGTTTGACATTTCAAAGGGATATTTTTTGTCCTGTGGACAAAAAATACTATTAAAAGTATCTTTTTAAAGTGGAAAAACATTTGTTCTCAATTTATTCTTTAAGTGTGGAGGAAAAGAGGATGTGTTTGTCCCATCTTCAGGGATTCCCTAAGCTGCTCTATACTAGGAGCAACACGGTATTTGGAAATAAGAAACTTTTAAATGCCTTTCCTGTGCTTCAATAATGAGCCTAGAAGCACACAGAGTTCTCACTGAAGCTGAGGCCCTCGTATTATTCAGTAGGAAGACAAAGAGATCGTGATCCCTGGTTGTGAAGTTTCTTGAAGGATACTAAACCACTTCAAGGCTTCAAGCAGCAGGAGGAAGCCATCTGGTAGGCAGCTCTGTGTCCAGAAACCTGGCTTTTTGGTCCAAGCTTGCTGAAACCCAAGTTTCCAAGAAGCATCCATCCATGAGTAAATTCACACTGTCTGATGAAATTCATTTAACTGCAAAAGGGCTTGCTATTGACTTCCATACATCCCTCCATGGCGCTGGGAATGGACCATAAAAATATATGTGCTAACATTACAGCAGGAGGCACAGGTGAAAAGCAGGGTAAGGAGTGAGGTGGAACTGAAGTAACATAGCAGCCTATATGCTGGGGATTAGGAGAAAGGCCCCGTGTTCTCCAGGTGGAAATATTTCTAGGTGTACCTTAAACAATTCCATCTGCTTTGTCTCTCACATCTCATGTTACATCTGCAAAAGAAGACATACTGGCCAAAGGAGCTAAATTCCATTTCAGACAATCAACAGGGTTGTGACAGGATTTGAAGGGAAGTTGTTCCATGAAATCTGCAAGAAACTTAACTTCCTACCCAGCCCCATAGCTACTAAAATGTGGTTCTCAGCAAACAGCCTAAAGTGAATGGAACAAATAAGCAGCATTTAGGATTGAAAGGGGTTAGTTTAGCAATCATGAACAAAACATTGATATTCCAAAAACCCAACACACAAAATCAATTATTATATCTCCTGATTAACGCTGAAGGCTTCATTGCCTTCATACAGTTGTGGGCTCTAAGATGTGTATCCAGTTTCAGACTTTGGCAGTGTTTTCCCAGGCTCTTGGGAAATACACTTACCATGTTCTAACCCACACCCTGTTGATTGTTACTGCCGTTTTAGATTGTACAGACTAAATAAACTAACAACAGATCAACCTCAACAGGAATGGCTGATTTTGAAACTGCAGCAAGTCATCTTCTAAATGTAAAATCGTTTTGTCTAACCTTCATCCACTAGTATCCTTCGCACACTAAACAAGAACAGTGGAAGCCATTCCAAAACTGAAAATCTACGCTGAACTCTATTGGCTCTATGTCCTGAACTACAGCAAAATCATTATAAAAATAATGAACTGGTTCTACTAGTGCAAAGTAAAAGGAAGCTTCCAACAGAAATTAATAAAACAAAATTTTGTCTTAAAATATATTCCCAGCGTTGTTTTGACAAGATACTAAACCGATCACCTCCCATAGCTTAACAAAGCTTCATAACAGTCAAAAGGAAAAAAATCTCTCCAAATAAAACATTGAAAAGGGAAACAGAAGCAAAGTAAGTATGAACCCTGGCTAGAATGGACTGTTCTGTGCTTGGTTAGGCACAGCTAGTAAAAAGCAGCAAAGTAAAGTTACAAAACCTGTGTAGAACCACACTTGCTCTGTCTCTTGCCAGCTAGTAGGATAAGTACCGTAACTGGTGCACAAATTCTCATCACATAAAAGAACGTGGCAACTCCACCCTGCAAAAAATCAGGCCAGCAATAACCCACAACTCTGCCTTGTCAATACTGAACGGAAGTGTCACCCTGTTCCTCTCAGGAGATCTGCTTCCTTTGTCTAAGCAATTCCACGTTTCATCTCTTTTCTTTCTCTTGGGCCTTATTGATTTGCCAGCCACAAATCAGACTCTCGGACTCAAACTGGCTCTCCCTCTTGCCAGACGAGCTGGTTGCCATTCCAGGTTCTCAAAGGGCTCATATATCCTCTACCACACCTTAGTCTGTCCTAGAATAATTATTTCATATTTGCTTCTTGAAGCATTCACACAGGTGGTTACAATTTGGTGCAGTGGCCTGGGAAAAGGCTTCAGTGGATCTGCAACTCCCTATTTCCTCTCATTTGAGACTTTTTTTTTGAACAAAACCCTTTTAAGCTAAGCATCCTACATCGCAGTTTACATCAGCACTCATATTCAATGGGTACACTAGGACTGATGTTACAGCACAGAGGAGGAGGCAACAGATGACAGGGAAAGGAGTGGTTATATGGAAGTCAAGTGTGTTTTTTTCAAAGTGAAACACAAGCCCAAAGACGGCCTCCAGACAGAAACCCTACAGATAGCTATGTAAGACTAGAATCGTGAATGTCACTGGCAATAACCACTTGACTAAAGGATAGTCTGCATTTTTATTATCATAAGATTGATACTAACCATATTAATCCATTTTTCATCCTACTAAAGTCCTGGATTTAATAAACATCTGGACAGTGAGATGCAAGTCAGCAAGTACAGGGGTGTATTCCTTTTTGTCTGTGGAGGCATCATTGGAAGTCCTTCTGTACCTTTGTTGAGAAAAGAGAGAAACAAGGGGTCTCACTGCAGTACCCCTTCCTGGCTTTCCATTTCCATGTGACCACCGAAATCCTCTTTGAAGGAAGCTGATTTCCACTTCCTTCCTGCCTTTCCTGTGCTTCGCAGCTCTGGCTCCTGTGTAATGCTTTATTTCTCAGGTGGGCTGCTCAGGGCTGACTACACATGCCCAGAGGAGGGTGACAGATTGTTACAGCTGAATTCCTCAACCTGCCCACTATGACTGTGAAAATAAGACACCACTTAGTGAGCAGTTCAATCATGGCATGGCAAAATGAAGTGAAGCTTTTGCACATTGCTGCCAACAGGTAAAATCAGTTAGTTGGTGTCAGACATTCAAGTGATTTGAGGCACAGCTATTAGAAATCCTCATTTTATTTACGAACCTGGCCCTGGCAAATTAATTGTTGATCTGCCAAAGGCCTCCAGAACCTTTACTCTTCTGGGAAAGCTCCCTGCTGATGGGGAGGGCGCTGAAGTCATCTCTTCTTTGCTCACTAGGAATATCATCCTCCCTTCAACTGGAATGACAGCTTCCAAAGGAGTGTGTTCTCTCCCGTGTCTAAAGTGATGGGAGACAGGGATAGACACCCCAACAGGTGACTTGGCAGGAATCATATTTTGAATGGTGGCATCTCCATGCAATTTCCACTTAGCCTAAAGCAGGTACACTAATCTGAAACAACACTGCAGGAAATACTAATGCACCAACCACTTGCATCCTGCCTCTCTCTCAGCATTGGCAGGGTAAAGGCTGTAGGGCTTCCTGTCCAGTTTCTCATGGGAACTGACTGGTCAACTAGAAAGAAAGCAACAAAATGGGGACAAGGACAGGGGATGTTTTCCTTGACAGTGAAGTAAATTCATAATCCAACAAAGGAAGTGTTTCTGGGGAAAAAAAAATATCATTTTTTTCCTATTACATCTGGCAGGAATTCATCACTGAATCTATTTTTTCTTACTGGAGAAGCACCTCTTCTGCACCAGCTGGGTTAGGGAACAGTGAGGGGAGACTTAGAAGAGGCTGGAAACTCATTTTGAGTAAGACTTGGGAGTCACCTTATTCTGGCAGGAAGATATTATGTGGGCAAAAAGACCTTTATTGTAGGATGGGATTTCTGGTCAGCCTCACCTGGAGACAAATGTCATGGTGTTCTAGGGCTTGGAAGGCTATTGTAATTTACAGGAGAGTAATACTCTGATATTGCTTACAGCAGATGTGCCTATGTTGCCACACACTTTCCGTGTTTGTTTTCTTAACATTTTGATTATATTTTGCAAACATTTTATTTTGAAAGAAAAATGCTTCTTAAATAGATCTTCCCCACAGTCTTCACTGCTATTTTACTTTAAAAAAGAGACTTATAAGATGGTTTGTGTTAAAGGATTTTCATAGCCCTTTCCTGGACTAAAAAGAGAATTCATTTCAGGAAATCAGAGCAGAGAGATATTCCTGCTGGAGCTAGAACTGATGAGGTTTCTAGGTCTAACGCATTTGAGAAAAGCCCAGGTGCACTAAGCAGCACAGTGTGATTAAGACTGGACAGGTGCTACTGCAAAAATAAAGGCTATAGCACATCTAGCAATGACTGAGTTTATGTTTTGATTCAATAAGTTATTAATATGACTCATCCGTATGTTACCAAATATCACACCCAGCAAGTGAAAATTGAAACATATGCCGGTGAGATATAAAAGGGAGCTTTTAAGAGAGGCCTCAGAAGAATGGGCTGGAAGGGAGGAGTAAGAGCAGGAGAAAAAGAATCAGGCTTTTCTTGTTTGTTGGTTGTGTTTGTTTTCTTTTCATCAGGCCACATGAATGCATTAAAGTTTTCAGGTAAAGAAAAACATGCAAGACCCGGCCTTTTGTTCAGCTAGCCCCCAACAAAGAACTAGATGAGGACGGACAATGCATGGAGGCACCATAACGCTATGCAGCAAATAACCTCTCCTGAGGCACTCCGAGTGTTTCTGGTTCCTCCAATTTACCATTTCTTTTCAGTAACAGAATTTGGCTTTGGTCATTCCCTAATCCCAGCACTATCTCAGGGCCCATGCAAGGGCAGAGGAATGCGCATGGGTGTATAAAAGAAGGCACGACTCATGCCATTATTTCGTTCCCTGAAGAAGGAGCAATGTGCAGCTGGGAGGAAGGAACTGGGCAGGGTAAGGGCAGGGTGACAGGCCCAGCCTCTACCCACCCAGTCCAGGCATCCCTACCTCCATCACACACATCTCTCCCCCAGTGCTAGCAGTGGTCCAGTGAGTCAGGATCTCCCTGTGAACAGGTACCAGGCCTGGGGCAACCAACTGAGGAGAAATTCCCTCAGCATGGAGCTGGAGTGTGGGGCAGACACAGCAGAGCAGGAGCCCACATTCATGCCCTCAGCTCTCTGTCCTCAGCATACTTTATCTCCAGTTCCTTTTCTCCATGTCCCTCTACAAACATCCCTGAGATAAAGAAAGGGTGTATCTTAAAACAGGAGGATTTAGGGAGCTAGCTTTTCTTTATAATTGACATCTTGAAAGTACCTACCTCTTAGAGGGTTTTTCACTTCCACCATTTTTGAGTATGCCCCTGAGCTTAGACCAGTATCTATTACAGTTTCTAAACCATTCCAGATAGGAAGAGTTCACCAAGATAGTGGGAAATAATACAAGGAAATTAAGTTTCTTTCCACGTCTCCTCCTCCAGTTATTTTCAGGGAGAAAACCACTAGATGGCACTGGGAACTGTAACCACTTTGTATGGAGCACTTTCACCGTAGCTGCTTACCTATAAGAGCAGGCAGCGGGAGTGCTGCAAAGGCTGCTGATTAACTTGCTGCCCCGGTTTGAACACAGCAGCAGAGAAGGCAGGGCAGGGTAGAGAGCACAAAACAGTACTCCTGCCAAAAGTCTGATGACAGGAGTTCTACAGAGCAGAATAGAACTGAATAACAAGTGTTTTACAGTCCTTTAAACCACACTCAAAATTGTATCAACTATCTGGCATAATGGCTCCACATGCTATTAAAGTAATGCAAATAATCAGAAACTAATGTTACTATTCACATTATCTGCAGCATCACTTTCAGTTCTTTCAGATTCTGGCTCCGGGGACTAGTGTGTTCTTTATCTCTTTAGCCTCACTAAAAGGACTGGCAGAAGTACAGAGCAGCTATATCTTGCATAATGCTCCAGGTCCTAGATGACAAACAAACCATCTGCAAAATTGCATGAAAATACGTTTGATCAAGGGACTCCCATGACTTTCTACATATACGTAATTAATATAATTGAAAGGTCACCAGCATCTATACCAAGTTTGTGATCCCAAGTGTCAGTGTACAGTATTTCAACATCCAGTCATGCAATGTTTGAGATACCATACACCACGTGCCTAAAATAAAATCCTGCCAACACACACAATGAGTTCATTCATCATCCTAAATCCAATATATAGAACATATGCTACTTGTAGAGCATTCACATATGTCAGATATGTTCCCCTCCCCTTCTCTTTATGTGGAAAACCGTCATTACTGCTGTCTCTAAGCAGAAGATCTTCATTTGGCTATGCGGTCCTGCAGCCAGTTGCACATTGGTGATGACCCGTTAATTTCAGCTGGATCCACTCTCTCCCAGAATGAGGACATTGCTGAAAGGGGTTACTTCAATGCTGCTCAGTACCTTCTGTTAGTCAGGCTAGGTCACAAAAGGACCTCTCTCAACCTGACCTCTGCCTTGAATGTACATGAAGCTCAGAGCAGAACCTAAAAAGGCAAAGAAACCAAGCAAGTGGACTTGTCAGAGACAAGCAGAAACAGCCAGGCTCAACAGGAGAGAAAAACATTTGTTCCTTATGCACCTTCCTCCCCATTAAATAGACAGTTTTGTTTGTAGTCTCTGTGAGAAAGGGGCATTTATTTACATGGTAAAATGAGCCTACATAATTCTGCCACCTCACTGTTTGCTTCCTGTTCAACATTCAGATGATGTCATCAGAGCAGAGCTAGCCGGACAACTGTCCCTTTCTGTACCCACAAAAGCTATTTTAAGGAAGCTGGACCTCAGGAACAAAAGATGCTTGCAAGCTTCTAGCCCAGCTTCAGTTCTGTTAATACACACTACACTCAATTTCCATCCTCCAGCCATCCTCCAACGGTTTCCTGATGAAAGACAAAGGACTGGAAATTCATACATTGTCACCTCTGCATCTCAAATCACCTCAGCAGGGAAGTCACTGAAAAACTAGACATGAGGTTCACAAACCATGGTAGAGATGGTGGGTTTTCTGGGGGTATGAGGAAATCTGGCATAGAAGCTGTGTCCTGGAAAGACAGTTATCTAACTAGAAATATTTCTTGGGTGTGAAGCTCAATTATTCAGTTCAGTCTCACCACACGCATTGGCAATCTCAGGAGGTAACTTTTTAATCATTCCATGATCCTTGGAAACAAAGTGAGACACCCAAAAATTAAACAACCAGATGTATTTTAAGAGAATGTGAAAAGTGCCTTTGGAATTTAATCACAGACTCAGGGTAAGGAAAAATAAAGCCATATGCTGCTATTCAGGATTCTCATAAGCATCAGCCAAGATGTTACACCCATGTCACAGGTCTAATCATTTGCAACAGCAAGCAGTTCCTGAGCATGCAACAATGTAGCTGGGAAATGCAGACAGTGTCTCTGAGAAGAGACCCATGCAAGCCCAAGTTTGCTGTTACAAAGGTTACCAGAGATCTACTTAGCAGCATGCGAGAAGCCATTCCACAGAGACTTAAAGGTAAAGTTCAGTCCAGCAGGTCAGTGGACGAGGATCCTTGGCAAGCCCCACTGATGTTACAGAGGAGTGAAACACTTTTAGAAACAAAATGCATTTTTTCCTAAACTGTAAAAATTTCTTTTTTCAACATGAGTTTCCCCTCCTGCTTTGAGAGGAAAATACAGAACAATTACTTGAGCATTACCAGTATTCCCAAGATTTGATGATCTTAAAACTGAACTTTTGGACAAGTTAACTTTTCTACTGAGGAGGCAAAGAATAATCCAGCTCCACATGTCTATTGCAGCCACCTAACTCTGCCACAGCCATGCTCAGAATAATTGACCAACTCTGATCTGAGCAAATATTCTGTTGCTCCCCTGCAGCAAAACCCCCTCCAATATTGCCTTGAGTCACTTTTTCTTTCAAATATTAATCTTCTATTTTTAATTATTACGAATATTAACACTCCAAATTTTAAACAAGCATTAGTACCTTTATGAATGCAATTGATAGAGATGTAAATCTGCTACTGGTATACAACATACTAGCTCTTGGCCATGCCAACAATCCATCATAAAACACAAGAATATCAACAAACTCTCTCCAGCTGGTGCCTGCAAATCTGGCCAGTGGAAGCATTTGGACAGCTCTTCCATGGGCTTTGGCTGACTTCCCACAAGTGTCTTGACCAACTCAGTCCTTACTCGGAATTCTCCAAACCCAGAAAGCAGCAAACCAGATAGTGGCTATCCCCCAAACTGCTGTACTAGCTTTCTAGATGTTAAGTAGGCAATGAGATCTAAGATGCAAGTCCTCCAACTGCAGATTGCAGCAAAGATGAATTCAAGGTAGCTTAACAGAATTGTCTGCCTTTGCAGCTTTGTAGGACTTTTTTTTATGAATTAGGAACCTTTTCAGTCTATTGGCTGATTGGCAGCTCCTTCAGATCATGAATATTTTTCCACAGGTCCCTTTAAAATAATAGGCTTTCTTCTGTCTTTTCATTAGCTGCAATCTCATGGATATTGATGGTATTATGGTACAAAGGTGTATACAACCAAATGTTTCTTTTATGCAGACAGTTATTGCACAAGGAATAGCAGATAGATGATTGCCTCCTTTCTCAGATGTTCTGAGATTTAAGCTCATCGTTTACAAAGATTACAACAACATGAAAAACAACTTCCTTTTTTTTTCTTTGGAGATGGTTTCTAGCCTAAAGACACCCCAAACAATGCTGCTGCAAAGGCAAGAGTTCATTGAGTTCTTGCTTTGTCAACTGCTTGTATCTGTTCCCATTTACTAGACAGCAATATATCCACAGAATTTCATCCAAATTTAACTCTAAAGTTCCTCAGGAGTTAAAGGAAAATAAAGTCCGTACACATGCAGCTTGCTACGCAAGACAGGTTCTTATGACCAGGAAGAGAGAAATTTGGTAGTACAGCTACATTATTGGAAGACTGAGTGTATAAAGAAACAAACACCTCATCTACACAGAGCACTCTCAAGACAGACAAATAATTACTGTTGTTGAAAATAAACACAAGTGATTTCAATTTCAAGGGTTTCCCCGTATGTTACTGGATTTCTACCCTCCTCCTTCTATAGTTTTTTTAAACTGATTTTCCTGAAAGGCATGCGTGTGCTAATCCTTAGTCTTCAGAGTTTAACCCTTAAAGATTTGAGACTTTATCAAGACCAGGAAACTTCATAAGAGAAAGACTTCCCCTTTTCAGAGAAGAATCATTTGGGGCATGTTTAAGGTTAAAGAAGTAGGGTAGCCTCTGGCATTCTGCTAGCAGGAGGAATAGCTAGAAAAAATAACTGCAACTGAGAGCAATTTCAGAACCCAGCCAACCCACTTGCTTCAATTAACATAAGTACAGTCAATGGCTAGACAGAAGAGAGCAAATTTCTGTGTCTTTCTTAAGAGGAAGAAAAACATTGCAGAAATATTGATTTCCCTTTCCTCCCTATGCCTAAGATCATTAAATATTAACAGTGCCAATACATTAATGGTCTAAACGTTCACATCAATCAGCAAATTAAATTATTAATGTGAGAGAATCAAAGGTAAACATCTGATGTGTTAATTGCTTGAATTGGTAGGAATCAGCACATGACTGCATGGAAGCCACAGGGAAGCATTACTGGACTCAGAGTGATCCCCACAGTCAATGCTTTGTGTGCTCTTTGCTCCCCTTTTCAGTTGGGTTCCCCAGGCTCGACTTCTTCTCATTGTCAACAGGCACCAGGGGAAGGTAGGGGAGGCAACATGTTTGAGGCCAGAACATTTGCCAGCAAGGAGAGCAAGAAAGAACAAGGTTCTGAGGACATCCTCTGGCTTAAGAGAAGAAGGTCAGGCAACTAAGGATCGGGGAACGTAACTACACGAAGAACTTTCAGTGGAGATTTAATAAAACTCCATTGACTTCCTATGGCAGGTTAGAAACTACTGTGAAACCACATCTTGACAGACCTTTGATTGAACAAGTGAGTTTACATTTTGTTATTAGGGAGAGAGTGCAGTGAACTTCAAGCATCTTGGAAGACTGCAGCCAAGTTATTACCCTAATCTTATTTCCCCATGGTTTGGCTGCAGATGTTTTTAATATCTGAGCATTAACACTATGCCTTTCTAATTATGCAGGCCCAGACTCTTACATCATGTTTAAGAGGTGATAAATTTAGTGTAATAAATCTCAGCTAAAACATTTAACACAAAGTGTGTTCAACACTACTTAGAAATTATTTTAAATTCCACAACATTTGCAGGGCTTATATATTTCCACAAGACTTTAAGAAAATCCAATTCTTTCTTCTATGAAAAGCCACATTTTGATTTTTTCATACCTAGATAACACTCTGAAGAAGGTCTGAACAATCAAGGGTGAATGTTTAAAACAATACTAGAAAATAACATGCAATTAATTAATATCTCTCCTTTTCTGCTATGAAATCACGTACAATATGATTTCTGCCTGTACCCAAGCTGTTGGAGAAATCTCAGTTGCAAGCCTTGAATTGTAGATCACTAGTGACCTCTTCAATGTGAAGCAAGTAAAGTTTCACATTTCCTTATACCTCTGGCTTTGTTGGCCTGCAAACTGAGGAAAACAGAGGAGAGCTTCAGCCACTGCAGCACTACCAAAAAAGAAAATGAGCTCAGGGGTTCAATCTTAAAGGTACACACCTAATGTATGGAGACAAATTATTTAGCAGAAAACTGAAATGGAACTTTGGCTTGAAATGCTCTGGAGAAAGTCTGGAGTGTGAAAGGACTTCTTGATCATATCTCAGTTGCCAATGCATCTCCAAGTTGACAATGAGGGAGGGGAAACAACTTTTCAACTATATTCTGTTACTGTAAACCACCTTTCTTTTCTGAGGCTTATGAGACAATCTTTAAGGTTGTCTGACTCTCCATGTTGCTTGGTTTGGTTTGATTAATCAACAAAATGAATTAGTCTCCAAGCGATTAATTACTCTTGCCCATGTGATTTTATTTTTTGTTGTTGTTGCTCCCTCATAACAATACCCCTTAATGCATTTTAGAAACACATTGTATCCTAATACTTGACATGTGACAGGAATGATTTTCTCATGAAAATAATACCTTGACAATGCCTAAGATACCAGTAGTGTATCTAGTGAACTTACCACTAGATTGATGGATGAAAGGATAATATTCAGTGATTCATTCTTCTGCATTCACAGGATGGTTTATAGATGCTTCTACAGCAGTATTGGAAATTTATATTGACAATGACTGAGTAGAAAACAGAAAGACAGCAAAGAAGCCAGTGCCTGAATGAATTAATCCCCTGAGTTTGCAGAAACAAGTACAGATTTTGTAGCATAAACTGAAATCAAACTGTGGATTGGTTAACATATGGGATATTTACGGCATCTTGTCCAGTAGATGTCTTTACAGTAAGGCTGGAATTTGCTCCAGGACGACTTGGGCTGGACTTTCCCTTCCAAGCTCTGGGGAAAATTCCTACATTAGCAAGGACAGATAGATGACAGGAATTATTTACTAAGTATTTTTTCAGTTCCCATTGATCACACATATATGGAAGAAGCCAAAAAAGATGGCACATCACTCACTGGAGCCTGCAGGTACACTCTAGGTTTGTGTTAAAATGTTCAGCAGAGGAGAACACCTTCTCCAGGCACCTGCCAGTTTGCCATCCTGACAACAGTATCTAAAAAGCCACATCTTTGTAAACTAGAACTGAAGGGCAAGAACAAAACAGTGCTGAGGACTTGATGACCACGGAGTATGTACTATGGCAAAGTTATTTTAGCCAAGTTCTAGTCTGATTCTGTGACCTAAGAGCAGTTAGTGTTTGGAGTGTATTAGATACATCCTACTGTTATTTTCACCTGAAAGGCATACAGCTTACTGGTCTGTAATGCACAGTGGTAACAAGTGGAAGATTAGTTTCAAAGGCAGGCTCCTTTTCCTTTTTAGTTCCAAACTAAAAAACTGTTTTGATGCAACCTGAAATGCCTATGGAATGCTATAGAGTGATCTAGGCACGACAGTGTCAAGCAGCCTGTATTCATCATGTTCATCCAGTGAACATTATCTTATCCAAGTTTCCTCTCGGTAGAATGAATCTGGCAGCTTCCCTCCACACCCTCTTTGCTTTCTCTGTCCTGAGTTTGTCTTCATAATTACTTCATGAGACTAAACTTGTTCTACAGCAACAAGATCCAGTGTTCTGTAGTTTCCCAGAGGAAAACTCGAGGGTGTTTTTACCTACAGGCTATATAAATAGCCTGACCTATTTGAAATACCATTTTTCAGTTCTTCAAGGCACAACTGCTCACTTCTTCACTTGGCAGTTTCTTTAATTCCATAAGATCATCTCTGTGCTCTCAGGATTTGTCTTGTAAAAGTCCAAAACTGACTTCCTAAATAAGGCCTGTATCTTCCAAGCTGTTAATGGCAAAATCCAATAAAATATCACTGGTTTGGGATCAAGTAGGCTGCTCTAACAAAGTTAATCTATTTTTCTAATTCTGGCTTCTGAAAGAGACTGATCCATATGCAATCTATGGAAATATTAAATCAAAACGAAATTTGGACAACAGATTTTTTTATCCTGGAGCCCTCTCAGGCCCACAAAAACTTACATATATAAGGTTTTACATCCCTTTCAGCAAAATCAGAATTACAGATGTAGATTCCACTACTTAAGAATATTGTTTTTGTTTGTAGCATCTCCCAAAAGATTGCTAAATGAAGTTAAATTTGAGTTCTGCCCAAAGTAAATCATTATCCTCAGGATTTGATTATAAATCCACTGGCAGTAACTCTTTATAACTTACTCCAGTCCAAGAAAAAATGTGCTTTATCATTCACTGCTTCCTGCACAGTAGTAGTAAACCACGAGGAAAACAAATAGTCTTTAAGAATATTTGAATGACAGTTGAATCTATTTCCTGGCACACACGTGAACACCTTTGGACATCTCAGAATCCTCTTGTCCATTAAGTTTACTTCAATAACAGGAGTGGTAGAGACCAGAAGGCTTGACCAGAGTTACATCTCAATCTTGTCTCTTCTTTTAGATGTTTGAATTAAATAATTATTCTAAGCCTCTGATAATTGCATTTGCTTTTCAAGCTAACTTATTTTTACACAGAGAGGAATGCTGACATTGTTTAAATGAAGACATAACCTCCAAATCAAGAATGTGCTTTTATACAAAACTGTTTCCACGTAAAAACTACTCCAACATAAGCACTGAATACACTCAAAAGAGCAGAACAAAGCAAGAAAATATTCTAGCTTTATGAAGGATGCAACATCACATTTTGGGCTTAATCTACAAGTGATGTTCAATTGCAAGCAGTAAGGTCTCAGCCACTAAACAAGCTACCACCTGTCAGCAGAGCTGCTGTAACTGGCCCAGCACCTGCAGACCTGTAACTATTGTCCAGGTAAGCATTCAGGCCCAGCTTAAACCCTCCTGAAGGCAGCACCACATTCCAGTTAGCTCTGCTTCCATCTGCTCTGCAGAGAAGGATGAATAAATCTAAACAGAGACTTGTGCTGTTTTGACTAGATTGTTTCTGACATCTAAATGAGACCGAGAATGCTCTATACAGGCTGACAGTACAGTGAACTGAAATATGACCAGCTCCTAACTGCCCTGATACATCATCTAGAGAGCTGACATGCTTCACATGAGCCAGTGATTTATTCCTGTAAGTAAACAAGGCACATCAGAGCAGGACACAGTAACAATAAGCACTTGAAAACCCAAGACCTTTGGACTTAGCCAAAGGCTGAGGAATTATTTTAATTTAGCAATGCTCACATGTAGGAAAGTTAAGAATATACACTGGAACTAACTACAAAAGCATTGACTATTGGGGAAAAAAATCATTTTGGAGGGGTTTCTCCCTGTGTACCGACATTTTTCTAGCATATTGCTAAAAAAAACAGCACTCTCCAGTTGTAAAAAAAGCCCCAAAGCTGCTGATGAGAGAAAACATCAGACCTTTGTTTCTGATTAGAGATGTGGTGTGCAAAACACAAGTCCTTGTGATACTGTTTTCTCATTCCCATTCTTTTTGAGCTTGTTAAAGAGCCTGTTAGATCTCATCCCCCTGCTAACACAGTTCTGACCTCTCTAGAGATATTCCTTTCCTTGGAAAATAATCATTTTATTTCCAGAGTAGGTAGAGGGAATATAAAGCATTTATTTGAGCAACGGGAAGTGACAATTTCTCATAGTCACTCAGAAAAAGTACTTGTTTTCTTGAAAAAAGAAAAAAAAAAGCTAAAAGCTTACTGTATTTTTATGAAACCAGAAGCAGTCAGGGAGGAAGGACTGGATTTCAAGGTAAAATTTCTATGCTATGCTCCTTATTTATTACTGTGTGCTTACCTGTTATTTCTGTACATATATATATAAGTATCGCTTCATACAAGCTCCCACACATAACACAAAAACCTAATAACAGCACATGACTGGTAGGAAAATGGAATCCTGGCTCTGCTGCTTGTACAACGCTGCGTGCAATACTAACGTATGCAGACAGCTAGGATCAGCCTGCCCATGTTGTTTTTAATGTATTTTTCCAGATCCACAGATGTTTGCATTTTCCACTCAAAACACCGCTCCTTCTACAAAACCAGTTCTTCCACAGAAAAGAGTGAAACAGTAGGAACAGTAAGACTTTTTATGAAGAATACACATTACCTTGGGAAATAATATTCGTCCAATTACTTTAAGTAATTAAATACAGCTATCAGCCAAGGACATTCTTCAAAACATCGGTGTTTTCATTATTTCAGACATGCAGTTACCGCTGCACTGCAATCTGTTCTGCATTAACATTAGGGCAGAGAGGATTCTTAGAATTTGATATTTAAAACTAAATTTCACACTAAGATTATATTATTATTCTTTCTCCAACAAGTATAGGGAAAAAAAAAAAAAAGAAAGAAAGAAAGAAAGAAAGAAAAAAAAAAAACTTTTAACCGGTGGGGCAGGAGGGAAATTAAAGTTTCATTGACCAAAGTCTGAATACCTCACCAGCCAGGCATCCTATTTCGGGATGTTTGCTCATTACCTCTGACACACAAACTGCATTCCCTGGTGTCATGTGCCCAATTCCAAAACCCATTCAAAAGTCACAAGGTAAAAGGCGCGTGATTGTGACTGCTTAAATCACCCACAAGCTAGCAGTACATATTTGTGTCTCTGCAAAGCTGTCTTCATGACATCACCACTGAAGTCTCTTCTCCCATTCATCAATCTGGGAATAAGAGACTCTTGGCCACCTGCAAGTTTTACCAGGCAAGGCACTGAAGAGCTGGTGAAGGTAGAGCCAGCTTTCCTTGCAGCCATTTGGGATATCTAGCCTTCTTCGGCTCTGCCAGAAATTTCAAAGAAACAATGTGAGAATACCCCTAAATAGTGGTCTCTAAATACTAGCAATAGTGGTGAAAGCCTTAGCCTCTGTTCAGGGCAGGTAATTTCAAACCTTTTTGGGCCACAAAGGTTTTTTTTCTTTCACCCTTTCTACTGCAGCAGAAACTACGTAACAGCACTGCTTAGCTCCCCTAATACCCTGCAGCATATTTCACCCAGCATCCTTTTGGCACTCATTTTACCACATGTATTTATGGTGGAACTTAGTGTTTTACATGGTATAAACCATGTTTTTTTCTTCTTTTGTCTAAACCCTCTCAAGAATGCACTGCCTTACCTCTTCTCAAAGTGATCATGAATACTTTGCTGTGTCCAAGTATCTCTCTCTCTAGTTAAGCTTGCATTTCAGGATGAGGAAGTACTCAAGAGAAATTTTGTAACTAAGAATATTAAAAATCTGTAAAATAATCTTGGTGTTCAAGAGGTGTTCTTGATTTTCAAGTAAATTATACCTGATAGGCATGTAGATGCTGTTCTCTTAGCATTTTACATAGTTTTTAACAATTTAAATCCCATGCCAGTCCTCTCAGCAGCCATAATGAATTTAGCTTGATAATCCACTGGATAAACTGTTCATTGTGATTCGTTCTGTAAATGCTTCTGAAACTTTCCAAACCACTGAGCAAATTGTGCATAAAGTGAGACCTTATAGCTAATATCTCAGTTTATTGCTATTAATGTGATGGTACCCACTAGGTCAGTATTTCATTTGACTGCAAAACACCAAAGCTGTTTAGATTTCTGCTGTGCATGTCATAAGGAATCTTTAGAAATGGGCCTGATTTTCTTCCACACTTCTAACAAGCAAGAGACAGAAATGGAGGGGAGAAGACTTGTGCTGGTGGACACATTTACATTCGAAGTGGAAAGTTTGGTGATTAGTAAACAGTTCTAATAAAGGCCTCCCAACCCGAGATCTAGCCACATTAGAAAAGACTACTTGTTTGACTCTCTCTGAATTACTGCTCTTAGAACAAGGCCACCTGGGGATAATGAACAGCTGATTTAATTTTTAATCAGCATTTAAAAGCCTTTTAAATGGAGCTCATTTTCATTAGTTTAAATAAAGAACACCTCAAAAAGTGAAAGGTCATTAAACCTCTGGAAGTACATTCATGCCAAGACTTCAGCTAAACATAGACCCTTTTAACAAGGTGTCAAGGGATTTATTAAATATAATGCGAACACTTGCTCATTTTTGTAGTGAACAGAGCCTCATAAATGGATCTATTGTCTCATCAATGCCTTACACAGGAAATTGCTGTAGGAACGGTATTCTGAACTCGCCTGTGCCGTCTGAAAGCATCTTTGTTAGTGACACATTGCACAAGGTATTTGGAGCTCAGTTTCAGAGAGATCTAGATTTATCAAGCATGTGCACCTCACACGATTAGGTGTATTGAGTACCACAGCTGTAATAAGGACCGAGCTGCTTCATAAGAAGTATTTTGCATCTCAATACTTTGATACTTCAGTACTCAGCTGTTTCCTAATCTGCAGTCAATTTCAGCACTTGGGAGAGAGTTGTACATGCTGGGTTTTTTATCCCTTTTTAGCCCTGCCTGTTTAACCCATTCTTCAGGACTGGCTTTCCAAAGCACATCCATTTTCTTTGCCTACAGAACAGATTTATGTCATGGGAATAACTCATGTATCCTTAAATTTTTATTAAAATGTTGACACGCATAAATAAATATGGATACCATGAAGGCTTGGAAAGTCCTATAAGTAAATAGGGGGCTAACCTGAAAAGCATGAGGCTCAATTCCATCCTTTTATTCTCAGCTTGGTTCTATTTTCAGATCAGTTTTGGGTTTTGTTTCTACTCAGCCTGTAAACTTATAACTGAATATTACTTAAAACTTCAAGTTGGGAGCTTCTGCTCAGATCACACCCATTTTTCACATAAAATCAGCAAAATGAATGAGCTTTAAGAAAATTTTGGCATTGTCCAGGAAATTTAATATCACAACCAGAAAAAGCTGCCAGGTTCATGTTAGCTGCTTATTGCTACTTTCTTTTGGGGAAGTCATACTGAGCAGAAGAGGATACAGACAATAAGCAGTGGTTCTTAAAGCACTGGTTCTTACCACAACAGTTCTTTGTGCTGATTTGTAACATGGACTGAGAATCCAACAGGGAGATGCTGAGTGTCCTAGAGTAAGCTCATTTCAGCTTAAGCACCAGGCACTCAATATTCCTAAATGTTATGTTCCATTCATGCTGTATACGTGACCCCTGTTGAGTTCAACAATTCCTACAGTTTGTATCAAAGACCCAAATTTGACCCATACATTTGTAAATTCTGTCCAGATTGGTCAGTTCTCTGGGTTTGAGATGGTGTACACTGCATTTATGTGTGAAATAGACCTAAAAATATCACTAGATTTCTATATAACATGTGTGGAACAATCTACGTGCCCAAGTTTTCTTGCCAAAAACCTTAACATTCACTCCTGCACCCTAGCCTGTTAGGTGGCTTAACTGTCTGTGCAAAAGGCAGGTCTAATGAAAATTAATTCCTCCAAGTCACTAAGGATTTGAGGTTGCAGCTCTGCAAAATGAAATCACATATTATTACTTATTTTTTTCCTTTAAAGCAACCTTATAGTATCCCTTCATTAGGAACAGATCAGTCTAGTGAAGCTGGTACATGTTTTTTAATACAGGGAAAATTCACAGGTACATGTGCCTACGCATCAAGCACACTGGTAAATTGATACTTTGGTGGAGTTTAGCAAAGCTACTAATTCTCATGAAAAGATCAAGATCACCTTTAATTATTGATAGAAAAGTTGTTTTTTAGTAATGCAGAAATAATGGAGAAAAACTTTCCAATCCTATCAGCATCTGAGATTAAATATGGAGAACTACAGGGAAAAAAGGGCAGCTTCACTACTAGCGCTGTTCTAAAAGAGTGATTCTAATGCTCTGATTCTTTATGTGTTTGTTGGCTTTTATCTATTTTTGGAAGAACATACTACATATTTCCACCTGACAAGTCACAGTAAAATGATTAAATATATCATACCTAGCAATTAACACAGGACTTTGAGCTTTTCCAGGACATACTCAGGAACTGTCATGGCATAAAGATAACACACAGTTGACTGCTTCCAAATAGGGGGAACCTGCTCCCCTTGAAATAAAGAACCTCTGTTTTAAATTAAAACAAGGACTAGGTTTCCAAGGGCATGTGATCATTAATTTATAAAGGCTATGCTTATCAGGTGACATTAATGGAATCACTGACCTGTGTCAGAAGTTGTGGAAAGAACCAACTTGCGCTCTTTGAAACAAATAGGCCGGTGCAATCTCTTGGCCACAGAGACTACTTTAGCTTGTTTTGACCTGTGAAGTATCTCTATCCAAAATGATAACATGACACCTTTGGTGACATTCTCAGGAACCTTTGACTACATATGATGTTTCAATTCAGCTGTAGATGAAAACGACTTAAAAAACTCTGCTAATATGAAGAACAAAAGCTGCCCATTCCTGAGTAGTAACACCACACAGAAACATCTTCTAGATCAAAAGTTGATCCCGTGGAACTCAGGAGTGACCTACACTTCTACTACCAGCCAGTGCTTCAGTATAAAAGCTGAGACCATATTTCTCCAGAGAATGAACCTGGGAAAATCATCCAGTTATACCTGAAAGGTCCTCTTGTATTAGTATTAAGGAAGACTCTTTAAGGTATCTACAAAGAGTGAAAACTAGAAAGTCCATTCAAGAAAATCAGCAATCATGTTGTCTTGATCAAATGAGAGATGAAGGATGAGAATTCCAAGTTCTGATTTAAGATGTGCTGTCCTTCCAACCAGCATCCCGTGCTGTGGCTGTTACAACATATTGCAAAACTAGCCCTACATCTCCTCAGATGACCAGGAAGTGTATAAAAAACCCCACTCATCCCCAGGAGAAAATACAGTCCATAAAATCTGAGATGAGACCAATGCTGCAACCATGTCCAAGCAAAACCTGCTCATGTAGTAACAATTTGACCCTACTGAGATCAGTTATATGAACAATCATTATTACATCAGCATGGAACAAATGCAATGATTTTTACAGAGGAGTTTGTTTGTTTTAACAAGAGTTAGATTAATTTTAAACTCACTGGAACTAGAATAACACAGAAATCTCCTGTTAAAATATGCCAACCTGGAGATTATGACGTGAAAAAAAAATCTACCCAACATTGTTGGTTGTTTGTCTAAATTATCCCTTTTAATAACACCTTTGTTTCTGTTTACTCTTGAATGGACAGAGTAGTCAACTGGAAAACCAAGTAAATGCTTTTTGGAAAAAAAAAAAAAAAAGGTTTGCAGGCCTCATTTGTTGAAACTGCCTGAACTGACATTTGATATGCTAGCAATTTGTGTTCCTACACATTGAGAACAATTTCAGAAACTGGAACCATGAGGCTCATTCTAATTTATAAATTTTATATAATTCCCAATGTATTCTTTGGAGAATATGCAAGCTTTCAAAATCCATCTGTCACCTATACACTTTTAGATAAAGAGTCCAGTCAAATGCCTATTGTTTAATTTGTTGTTAAAACCACCACATTTGTTCATAATGTAAAGCATGAAATGGAATTTATTATAGGAAAAATAAGTTATTTGCAGGGTAAAATCAATGAGATATACCTATTAAATGCCTTTAGGTCCATTTGTTTCACAGGCCTTCAAGTAAAACCAAAGCCTTACCAGCTCTTTTACTTACAATTTTTTGCTCTGCCTCTTTGAATACAAAACAGAAGTGAGATACAGAGATCTCAGCTAAAAATGATTTCAAAGTAGATAATTCCTGATTATCTACTGTTGTTCATTTATAAATGTTAGTTGGATACTTCACTGTACACTCAGTAATTTTATTCCAGTGGTTGACATTATGTTTACACTATTAAAGTTACAGTGGTGTTAAAGATTAACATTGAAAATGTCTTGGGAAAAAGGTCTGGCTGCACTAATGTCATGTAAAGATAGTTAATGCTAAAACATCTCCATTACTTAGTTTACAAACATTTAAAACTAAAGCTTAAACACAGCACCAACTTAATTGCTCCTATTACTCCATGAACAGGAACCAGGTGACCTTTTTCATATTAAATTAAATATTCACGTATTTCAGTTTCTCTTCAGGGTCTAATACTCTCATGTCAGTTGCAAGAACTAATGCAACCTTTTGCCTCTCTAAAGCATCAATGATTTAGATGACTACACACAGCTTTACAAAAAGCTTTAGCATAAACAGAAAATACCTTAACATAATCATCGTAATTTTATTAAAATGACCAGACATGGTCTTTCTTCCTCACGGTGAGTGAGTCTAAAGGGGGAAACTATTTCTGGGATCAGAAACAGAATTTCATAGCCTTTGATCTTCAATTTTATGAAAAGGTAATGTATAGATGAATTTCCATACAGGGAAATTCCCACATCTGAATGAGAAAAAAGACTATAGGTCAGTCAGTGGAAAGGTGGAAGGAGCTAGATGAGAGATAAAAAGAAATGAGTGCTAATTCTGTGAAAATAAATTCTCCATGGCTTTCCTGGCTCTTAAAAATACTGCTTTAATGGGCTAAAACAGCAGCACTTTGCTACTGAAGTAGAGTTAGAGGCTAGTTCTTAAATGCCATAGGTGTTATAGGTGTCAAGCAAAATTATTTGCTGTTCTTATTTGCTATTATCATTATCAGATAGCATCCCTGACATGACAGCGTGATACAAATGCCATGCCATATCAGTTTGATGTAACTTTGAAGTCTGTGCCACTCCATTTGGACAGCAGATACAAAAAAGATAACATTGAAGCCAGGGGTAAACAAATGACATGTTAACACTGCTTCTTTCTTTCTCATCTTACGAGCGCTAAGGTTTATGTTTCTACAAAAATTTCTATAGCCAAAACAAGGAGGAGACCTCAGTATTGAATCAATTCTGCAGCTCTTTTTCCATTTCTAGGAAAAAAGAGTCGTCATGGAAATGCAGATAGAGAGTTAATGAGTATGGAATTCCCTTGAACAATTTCACTGGGGCAGATTAAGTGCTGCAAGAAAACAGGATGTGGAAATTAGATTAGAAACTGGCTAAAATGTAAAAAACGTTTTTAAAAAGCTAGACAAAACTTATTGCTGCAAGGAGTTCTGATAAATGATTAGCTATTGTTTCAAATAACAGCACTATAACAAAGTTCAAGCAGTTTCAAGCTGAGAGCTCCAATCAATCAATGCATACATACACAAATAAATTCATGAAATCAAAGCTCGTCTTGCAGCTCCTACAGAAACTTGCTGATTTTGAACCAAATATAGACGATGTTATTCCCCTTTTCTGCCATCAAAGGCTGACTGCTGACAACAAGGCTATTCCACTGCAAATACTTCATGGCTGAAGGGATACATGAAGTTTTTATAGGCCTGAGACTTTAAATTTGGCTGTCAGACTGTAAAAAAGGATGAGTTCCAGTTATTCAGAAAATGATTTAGCTTGTCAGGAGTCTCTGCTCTGATTCATGTCTATACAATGCTGTGAAATATATCCTCAGTTTGTACTACAAAAAAACAAAGATTTACTCCAGCTGCCTTCAAATAAGGGGACCCTCTGGGAACAGAGGAGAGCTGGAAAATATCCCTGAGACATTAAATATTAAGGAATTAAACCACGGAGGTACTGAATTGGTGTGAGTAGAAGTGCTGCAAAATCACAAGCTAATCATGACAGAAAGCAATCCACACACACTTGGCACAGCATGGGGCACCTTTGGTGGAAAGAGGAAAGGAGGGGTGCTGACACTTCTCAGTGCTCCTAGAAATTATGGGGAAATTTCAGCAAATAGACTCAGAGTGGTATCAACAGGCTGAAAACAGTATTTCTCTCTAAACATGATTAGAGTGATTTGCAGATTTCTAGTAATTTCTAGTAAACCAAATTCAAAGTTCCTACAAATCCTGCCTAGGACCATATTGATCTGCCAGAGATACCACAGCTTCGTGGTGTGTGCTCCAGGACAGCTGCAGAGGTCAGGCTTCGAGGTCTGCTGCCACAAAGCTGGCAAACGTTTGGGCTGAGCCTCCTGACCAGCATGAGAGCTCTAAGACTTCCACTCTCCTTGCCTATCAGTACAGCCTTGAAGCTGGCAGCCCACAGTCTTTAAAAACTTTTAGGGAGGCTACTCAGAGTTAGAGAGATCACAATTTCCAGAAGTTTCCAGAACTCAAAGACAGATCTGTCTCCCAACAACACCCTCAGAACAATAACCAGCTGCTGACTAATCGTATTCATGGTATCTTCCAAAATGTTTCATGTATATTTTGTTTCCAAAACATCACGCCTCAGCTTGTCAAAAGTTTGAGGTGAACATGGTCTGCAGGGAGAAACTGATATATATATTAAAAAAAAAAAAAAAAAAAAGGACATCTAGAGTCTTAAGGGAATAGACTTAAAACAGACTTAAATAGAAGAGAAACACTTTTCCATTTATTTGACTGTGCACATACTCATCCAGCAGCAGTGAATGACAGAGAAGTCAGATCCATTTTCCCTACTCAGTCCCAGCCATGCATGATACTCAGATTTATTCCTTTTAAGATATTAAATGAAACAATGAATCAATAAGTATCCAAAGAAAGTCTTCTAAGAAAAAAGAAAGAAAAGTGTTCCTGTGCTAATAACTGCTGCCACTTGTTCATTCTTTATGCCAGTGAGCTTTTTTTCTTTCAATTTGATGCATTTACACTTTGAAGTATACAGCAAGCAGATTGTGTATCCACATAACATGTTAAAAATTGCTTGAAAGTGTTAATTGACTTAATTATTTTTCCTTACAATTAATAAAGTCCAGAGGGCATGTAATCAATAATATAAGAGCATGTATTACACAATACATCCAGAAGGAGAGACGCTGGTCTTTTCCTTTAGTGAGAGCAAGGCACAGATGATGAAGCTGTAACTGCAACAAGGCTGTCATTGTGGTTCAGCCGAAGGGCCTCTGTGTTCTTAGAGGTTAGGTAGTTATTTCTACCAGAACAGAGTTGTGAAAATGAGTGACATCATTGTTTTTTCTGTATTTTCCTGCAGGGATAACTCACCTGTCACTATGAATCCAGACAGCCAGAAATAGAAAACCATTTCTAACTGTATCTGTTCAGCATTTCTTATCAGGAAAGAGCTACTGTGGCAGTGCCACCTTTCTGCAAACAGTAGGCAAAGGAGAATATAATCGTCAGGGAAATGCCAAGTTTCTCACACATACATGTAACCTACCATTTTCTTTTCAAGAAAATCTACAGAATACTTTATTGGTGACAGAATTCATTGCATAGATTGCAATCCCTTCATCTTCTTCCTGGGCATCCCTTGATAGCTGCTGGTTAGATGCACAATTTTTCTTCAACTAAACATATTATTACAACAAGCAAATAAGAGTCATAGCTGTGCAGTGTGATTAGTCCACACAGTTCTCATGGCTTTAAATTCAAGAACACCCTCATCACAGTTATTTTAAAAAAAAAAAAAAAAAAACAACCTTCTGCTCTTACAGTACAGGCTATATGCCTGTCTATTCCACCCTCTGCATCAGTGTAAGCTCATGATCTATAGTGCATGATGATCCTGTACAAAACAGAATACCAGGTGCAATGCTAAGAGATCATAATTCTAGACTTGATTGTATCAGTATAAAGAGAAAAACAGAAAGCAAAGACAAACAACCTAAATACATATCTGCACATCTACTAAATTGCAAATGGGATTTGTTTCTCTACAAAGCTCGTGTAATATATATATATATTGAAATGCAGTACATGATTTCAAAATATAATTGTATCTGCATTGGATGTTTTTGTTGGCATGGGTCTAGTTGAGAGTTCACAGAGATGTGATCCTCTCCTGACACAATGTGCAGCAAAAGGCACTAAAATAGACAAACTGATGCCTGCAAAGCTATTCTTGACAGGCAATGTCAGGATTCGATGTGTGTGTGTGTGTGTGCATGCGTCTATGTGCGGGTGTGTGTGGGTCTGTACAGGGTACGTTTTGTCACTAGAGATCATACTCATACATTTTTTCTGAACAGCACAGTACACAAGTATATTGATATGGACAGTGTTCTAAGAAAGTATCTAAAATAAGCCATTCACGAGGTATTTTTTAATGCTGCTGAACTGCTTCAGCATACTTTAAGGAGTAGGCTTACTAATGAAGACAGACAACGTGAAATTCAAGCCAAATATCATTATTATTCTCTTATTACCAACATCAGATCACATGTTCTGTCCAGGAGAACATCATAAGGGCAGTCCAGTTTCTAACAGAAAAAATTATTGTACCTTTAAATAGCAACATTATCCTCATATTTCCTTAACATAATTTTAGTTAGGAATCTGAAAGGTAGTAGTGGCCTTGCAAATCCTTTCTGTTCTTTTCTGAAAAGATTGCAAATCCTACCACAGCAGTACAGGAGATGTTGGGCAACCAGATGTCTTGCAGTTTTAAAGTATTAAAATTTATATTGTCTGCATTTCCCTCACCTGATGTAAGTAAATGGATAATTTTTAAAATTGCTAGGCATCCCATAAGGCTAGCATTCAAATCCAAAAGAAATGTAGTCTGTCCAGGGTGCCACTTCATGCTTCAAATGTCTTTCTGTACAGTCATCTCCCGATGCAGCCTACACCTTGTTTGATTATTTCCTAAAAAAATGTGAATATGAGCACTCAGAAATGTGGAATAACAGGTCCTGGGGAAAGCTGACTGGATTACTGAATTTCTCTGAGCACACCTTGGTGAAAGTTAAAATGTCAGTTTAGCCAAACACCTTTCATATGTGACAAATGGTTCTAAAATGTCAGCAAGTAGCACTCGGGCACGTCTATTCTCCGGGGTCTTCTGATGCAAAGTTACTTTCTAAGACGAGAGGCTTAAACTGTTGTATACAACAAAATGCTTGGGAGAGGCAGAAACTGTAGCCTGGCACAAAGGCAGGAAGGAAGGATGACAGAATATACTGGACTGCGATCCAGTGTACAACCTGGCCTCACAGAAGGATTTCTGTCAGTTGGTTTTCCAAGAGCACCCAGCAGGCAGTGCTGTCCCCCTATAAGCCCTGCCACAGGGCACCCATGCTCCCTCTGTCATGCTACAAAACAAGCACGCTGGCCTGCTGCTGCAGATGCTTTTGAGTCTTGAAGCCCTTGAAAGAGAAGGACGCCAAGAAAGTATGACCACACAGAGTCAGATGAATGCCCCATCAGACTCAGGGAGGATCCCAGGCATGTCCCAGAGGTGTGGTACAGCTCACGTGAGTTCTTTTGCCGGAGCTTAGGCAGCACAAACCTGTGCCAACCCACATGAACTGGGCCACAGACTAAGGCTCTTGGAGCCTGGGCCATTGCAAACAGCAATACAGTGTGAGCCAGATCCCCTCTGAGCTTTCACCCCCCATTTGTAGAAGACATAATGGTCCCTCTTCTGCTTTTGAACTATCATAACACCACTGACAGTGTACAAGTCTAAGGCAGTTCCATATGCGAACCACTGCCTGCTTCTGTCTCCAACTTCAGCTTCAAAACAGCCCTGGGCAAAGCTAGGCTCAAGTCTAAGGGTGGCATTTTTAAGACAGATGCTGCACCACACCCTGTGGCAATGTGAGGGCAGTGCCACTGCAGGAAGGAGCAGTGTGTGTGTGTGTAAGTTTATTTTCAGCTCTCCTCTTAATCTGCTTTCTTTGATTCTGTTAGTATCCACCCTCCACACAGTGTGTATAACAGGTGGCACAAGTAATATTTCCTGCCTCCAGAACAAGTATTGCTTTCTACCCAGTTAAAAGATGGTGTTACTCTCTTATATAACTACTCTGAAAACACCCAATGTTCTTGTTAAGAGAACACAGTTGTAATGTATCTTTGTTTTCAGGCTTGGAATATAAATTCTCTTTTGTCTTTTCCTCTTGTTCTTCGAGCTGGATTCTCCTCTAACATATATTGCAGCTGTTTTCTTGTCAAATTACTGGACCGTGTGACTAAGTCCCGATTTGGCTCTTCAGCCTCTGAGTAAATGTGAAGGAAAACTTGAATTAAATTAGAAGACAAAATACTAAAAAAATATGACTGGCTGAGACTGTACATTGACAGCAAAAGCCCAGCCCCACATTTTCCATCTAGCTAAGGAGGAAGCATCTGGTTATTCCCAAAGTGCAATTTCACATTAAACGTTAAAAAAAAAAAAAAAAAAAAAAAAAAAAAAACTTTTTTATTTGCAGCTCCATCCTTAAATCTGGATCAGATTCTTTACCAGAAACATATGAACATTGGGCCAGAATCACAAAACAGCTATCACTGAGGGCCAATTCTTAAGAAAAAATGAACAGCAAGCCAACAGAAATCTTAGCAACAAAACACTTTTTAAAATGTCCCTTCTCTAAACACTGCTTGTTCAGTCACTTAGTTCTGCTTGAGAAGAGCTCATCCTGCACCAATATAATTCCAATACTTCGGGGTAATCTCAATCTACATTTTTCAGCCCAAGCATTTGAAGGAACCCTTAAATTTCTATATCTTCATTTATATCAAAAGAGTCATACTAGATGTTTGCCACACTTAGTATACTTAAGATTGTCTCAGAATGTGCGTGCCTGTTCAGACCTCAGGTATCTTTTTGTTAGGTGTTTGCTTTGAAAATTAGGGGAATTTGACTGTCTATTCTATTTTGGTATCTTTAGAGTTTCTGTTCCAAAATGAAAACCTGACCCAAGAATAACCCTTACAGCAAGAAGTACATTCACTATAGCTTGCCTAACAAACATCAGCAGCATCTGATGCATAAAAAAGGAGGGAGTGAGCAGTAGGGCCCAAATGTCCAATTTTCATCCTCGGCTTATGTTATTTCTTCTATTAATGAACATTTATACAATTGTAATTACTCAATATAATCTCTAAATCATGTACATTTACTTGCAGCTGTGCCACTAATCCTATTTATATCTTCTGGATAATTTATTTTTAGTGAACAAAAATGTGATTGAAGTATTTCAAGACAATAAAAACATGCTACTTATAACAAACTGTGCTACAAACCTGCTCTTCTGTGTTATCACTTGAGCATATCACTTACTATAAGAGTATCAAAGACACAGGCAATCCTCCAAGTTATCTACTAAACCCTGTCCAAATGAGAAAAAGACTAGACCATTGTGTCATGAATTTTCCATTGTCTCCATTTTTATTCACTACTCTCTTTTCATCTCTAACTACTTGTTAAACTGTGTTCATTCAATTACTGAAATCCAGCTGGTTGAAATGTATCCAGTTGGGCTTTATCATCTTTTGAACTTTTTTTTTAAGAGAGGTCTTCAATGACTTTAGCTGTTGTTCTTGCAAGTCTCTTTCACTCACACCAGATAATGTGAGGTTATCTTTATGAAACTTATCCACAAACTTGACTCCAGTTCAATTGTATGCAAACTTCCAGGAGGGAAAAATGCGTTGCTTACACGGTGAGAACACTCAGCATTCATTTTGCTACCTTCTAATAGCCTTTTATACTAAATGCTTTTAAAACTGTCTTAAACAGAACCAGATGTTTACAGAAATTCTCTCTGATTGCTGTCCAAATGAAACTATCTTCCTCCCTTTCTCCAGACTCCTTTTATCATTAAATAATGCACTGAAATGGAAATATAGAACATGCTATGATTGCCAGAATTAAACAAGGGACAGATGGAAAGAAAACTGAATTAGATTATTAAAGGTTTGGTGATTTTTTTTAGTGTTTTTTTTTTTTGTTGTTGTTGTTGTTGTTTGTTTGTTTGTTTGATTGATTGTTATGCAGTCTCTCTTTACACCTTATATAGTATGTATTTTGATCCTGAAAGTACATGTTTATTCATTACAGTCCTTTTATGGGCCATTTATTTTCTTTCTTTACTTTTGTTTGTAATTTGCTGTGACCAGATTTCCATTTTCGCTTGTGGGGTTGACCTGGGCAGGCCCAGAAAAAGAAGAAAAATCACTCTTAAACACTCCCATGATGTGTTAACCAAACACTTCTGTGGTAACCAAAGGTAGAAACCACATCGATTTCTTAATTTAGTCTGCGTACAACACTACAACAGATCACACGGACTAGGCATTAACCAGCACAGCCATTGCTTTCATCACAACAGCAGCAATACCGCCCAGCAGCAATTCTGTAACTCAGCAGTAGCATTGACAGCCTGATAAAAACAACCAGAATGAACGGAGGGAGACTGAAACCCGTGTTTCTCAGCTCCCCAGTCCCTCTGAGTGAGACCCACAATTCATCTTTCTCATTGTTTTTCTTCATATTTCCCGTGAACAGCAGTGACAGGACTCAGTGCAGACCTATGGCCTGATGTAACCTGGAGGCAGATAGCAGAACAGAGTGACAAAAGCAGAACCCTTGGCACAGTTTTTCAAAATCTGTGTCCGTTCTTTTGGCTGGTCTTTGCTTCAGCTTTGACTGATACGGAACCGTACTAGCTAGTACCCCAGTGGCAGGATCACTGATCAAGACCTTTGAGCGCTCCTGTTACACACTCAGCAGGAATGATAGGTATTTCCTTAGTACAGGTACAAAGAGAGAGAAATGTTGCTAAACCAGTGCTCTTGGCACCTCAGATTCCAATTTTAAGCAGTACTGCATGATACTACGTCTTCCCTGCCATGCTCCCACCAAAAGAAATGGAAATTCAACCTTTAATCTCACTGTAAGCAAGATCAGTACCTCCATTTAACTGCGAGTGTTGTTCAACAAACTCTACCTACAACCCCATTAACTTCAGTGGGAATCACACAGAGAATCCTTGCAACATAGGGCTTGTTACCAATAATCAGTGCCAGGAAATGTGTAACAATTGCCCTCATTAAGATCACAGCTCACAAGGGAAAGTAACATCCTAAACTTCAGGAGGCTGAGGTATCACCATGGTGAATGCAGAATAAGAGCAGAGAGAAATCTCTTTGAACAGAGCCCTACTGCAGCAATTACCCACCTCAGAGGAATGTTACTTCATTAAGCAGGAAATACATCAAGGCTATTATCCTCCGAGTTCTACATCATAACTGAAATAGCTGAGAAGTATTTCTTTTGCTCTCTATCTGCTTTTTTATCTGCTGACAGGAATTCACCTGGAAACAGCTGTAAACACAGAATGTATAAAAAGAAGCATAGCTCCACACAGTGCACTAATTTTTTCATTGCTCTTGGAGCACCTTAAGGATAAATGACATTGAACGCTCAGATTCTGAAATGTGCTAAACATTCCTGGAACTCTCACAGGCATCACTGATTTCACAAATAACAAGTTATGCTGATTGCCCTACATGCAATGAGGGACAGATGTCTTAGTTCTGAAGGGTACAAACATTCAGTGGTGCTGAGATACCTCACACACTTTGATCATACTGCTTCTTGAGATCTGGTTTTAGCCCACGGAATCCACCCCTCCAGGATGTCAGACCCAAATATTTGGTTTCATTTTGTTTTTATTGAAGTCATGTGAAAATTAGAACCAGAGTTTATGTGTATTTGTATATACTAGCACAATATTTGTAGTCGTATCATACATGGACAAAAAATCACTGCAAATTATGGAAAGAAACCTCTGCTTTTGCAGACGGATTATGTGATTTCTTTCTTCTATGTTTGTTGCTCACATGACAAATCTCTCTTTGTCTTCTCCTTTCCTTTTTTTGTTCCTCCCTCCCACTGACTCTTTCCCATGAATCATAGTTCTGTTGATCTGGAGTATTTTTCTCTGCTTTCCAACATCTCTATTATATACACTTCTTCATTACCTACTGTTTGTTCCTGTCCACCAAAAACTTAACTAGTATTTTGTAGTAGGGTGGTCCAAAAAAAAAAAAAAAAAGGAAATATTTTCACAAAGAACTAATTATGCTAAAAATATCCAGATCTATTGCATGTGAATGCCTCAAAACAAGCAAGTAGAATGCATTCCAAGAAATACATTATCTGTTAGGTCACACAGCTGACTCTGAAAAAGAATCAGAAGTACAAATGTTTTCTAAGCATACTGAGAGGACTGTGAGAGTGTGAAACTATAGTAAATTCAAGGATTTTCAGCAAGAACAAAAAGTTTCAATATTCTTTTCTTCCTAATATAAAATATGGTATTTAATACTGTCCTCTATCAAAATCTTATATTCTATAAAAGGGACTACTCGTGCTTACCACCCAGGAAATCCAGAACTCTTGTAAGATCTGTAACTGGAGTAAGATAGTTACAGGAAGAACTGATTAGCTTCTGTGAACTGGAAGTTATCAGTGTTCACAATAGCTCTGGTATAATCGAGGGTGTGTCTGGACAGAAGTACGATCACTAAACTATCTCCTTAAAGAACAGCTCTTTTTAGTGAATAATTGAGGAGAGTATTTATGTACAAATGTGGGGATCCACTGAATTATTTAAGAATTTGAATACATCAAACTACAGTTGTTCAGAACATTTCAAACAGATGCTGAATGTTTAGAAAGGAAAACATGCTTGCAAGCATCCTGAGGAAAAAAAAAAAGCAAGGTATGGTAAGACTTGAATGAACTGGGTTCTCACACGTAGAGTCCTCTGGGCTGAATTTTAATACCTTTACACAACATTTTAACTTCAAAGAGATTGTTCAAACATTCAAGAGATTTTAAGGATTGTCTTCCTCTGTGATGCACAGAAAATTCTGATTTCAGAGGCATCTGTTCAGCATCATCCTTACAAAGCCTGATTCTGTGTATATACCATGTAAATTCCAATTAGCAATACAAAGGATAGACAAACCCTTTTCTACAGACTTTTTTCCCCTAGTGAGAGAAGACCAGGTCTTCCGCCCAAGTTCATGTAAGAACGATTAGAGATGTAGTGTTCAATTTTTTTCTGGATAGGTGCCTATTAAAATTCTCCCTTTAATTTCCCTTTTTCACTCTATTTCAGGAACTGCAAATTCCACGAAATCTACATTTAGAAATACAGTAATTGTCTGTCAATCCACCATGGTTTTTAAAGAATTACTCTGCCCTATTCTCCTAAAAAGATTCGCATTCTTAATGAGCAGAACATCTGGAACAATTTGCCTAAAACAGTGATGTAATTCCTAATGACAACAACTCTTATCCTGAACAGTCTGATAAAGATCACCATAATATTCTCACTAAGCTTGGTTCTGTTCTCATTTTAAATTGTAAAAAGCAGAGGATACCGCATTGAAGTGGTACTGTGACACAGGCCACAAAAATTTTTACCCAGGAAGGATTATAAACACTGGGAAAATTATTCAAATACAAATGTTTCCAAGATGAGTCAATCAGGCAGAACAGTTGCTACTTAGCCTAGTGGGCAGAAGGGAGGACTTGGGTAATTCCTACGATTTTCCACAAATATTTCTTTTACTCTAAACTGTTAGAGAAGTTTAGTTTGCTCTTTCATTCCTCTTTCACCTCCACCTTGGAACAGCTGTATGTAATGAATTAGTCCTTGAAAGACAGTAACACTGAAAATATGATGGCAAATAATTTCCCCTGGGAAATTATTATTTCCCCTGAGCATAAAATATTTGTGTAAAGTGAAATGAAAAATCAACATAAGCATTCATATGAATGCCCAAGGAGAGATTTAGCCACGGTGACAGTTTTTGCCTTTTTGCTCCTCACCAAAGAACAGAGTAAGAGATTTCCATTAAAATAAAGCTACATATGAAGTACATTTTGCCCATGGGGAATAGGGGAAATTACAGCTTTTATACTCTTTATTTACAGGCACTTGACACTGTTTTGGGGATGCACACTTACTACAACAGTGTTGCATACTAAGCACAAGCACAAGTTCACAAAAGGACTGGAGTCATTCCCATACCCTAAGATCTTTCTGAGCATTTGGTAATACTTGGCTTTGAGCAAATCTAATGGTTTCTATTCAACAATCAGAAATCCAGTTAAATGATTCACATGGATGCCACTTGGCCCAAAAGAATGACCACAAATCATGGAGCTGATGAGGAAATAAAACCTTTACATCTTGTATTCCATCAAAAGGTGCAGTCCTTAAATCCAGAACCAAGGAAATAGCAGCCTCACACGAGTGCAGTTTCAGCTGCATTTAAGTATTCCAAGACATGGTCCCAAGTAGCCTTTATCAAGGCATGTTTCTTAAGCTGCTTAGGAAGTGAGACATGACTGGACATTTTGTGGCTCCACAAAGGCAGCTGCAACAAGACTGACATTAAACTACTTAGGGTGTAAAACTGAAAGCAAATTCACATTTCACCAAATGTAATCTTCTGACTGTTGTAATATTCGCTGTGCCTACATAAAAGCTATTACAAAAGCCAGGGTTACGATGGCATTGATGTAGGTATCTCAAGCAAGGGGAGACTAGGTATTGTGCCATCAGATCTTTTTAAACAAAGATACTCATAAACTCATTGGATCATATTTTGCCTGAAAGTTAGAGCAGTTTTCCAGCAAACTGCCCAGAGCTACCCTACTGTTTAAAAAGATGAGATCTGAGGTCTGACCAGCTTCTGTCAATACAGTAATAAAACAATCTATAGACTAACAAAGCAATAGATGAGATGCTATTGCTCGAGGTGCTTTAGACAAAGGATTCTTACACTTTCTTTCGCTCTTTAACAGAGTTCAATTTATTGTGCGACATGAATCTTTTTTTATGTATAAAATCTATAAAATCTCGTTATAAATTTTATTTATTCATTTATAAAAGGACCCTTTTCACTAAAAGAGGCATTTGGGGCATTAGTCTGGGCCCTCTCAAAGACTTGCAGTATACTGAATGCAAATTTTTCCATCCAAATGAGACATAATATGGAAACTTTTGGATATGTTCATTAAAGGCCTTCTGACATTTTACATATAACTCCCTTCTTTGCAGTCCCGTATATTCCAGGAAGGTCAGGAAACCTTTAGTCAAGACTGCTGAAGAAGCTGGTAAACTCTTTAAATTCTACTTAAACCAAATGATTGTGAGTAACACATTCAAAGGGCACTTTTTAAGTTCATTAAGTGTTTGCACAGACAGACAGGGCTCTGTTCATCAGTATGTCTCTCAGGCAGTACAAAGAATAAACAGTAATTCTCATGCCTGGTAATTTTTAATGACACATTTGTGATTTTACTTACAACTCCGTATGGAAGCAGTGCAAAAGGCAGCCTCAGTCCCCTCCTCCCTGAAATGATAATGACCTCACTCATGTGCTCTGGACACTGGTTCTGAGAAAGAGTTATTGAAGGGTTAGATATTTATCTTGAAATTATATTCAACTTTTATTATACCACACTTGGTATGATCCTATCTCCCTGCATACACAAAAGGAGTTGCCCTATCAACAAATCATGGTTGTGTAGTGCAGAGGGTATCTGGAGAGGGAAAGGCTAAAGAGCAAAACCACCTTCTCAATTCCAGAAACATACATCTTGTTAGAAGGTCAGAGACTGGAAAAAAGGCAAATTTGCTCCACCACAAGCCTTCTGAAGGGAAGGACTACCTTATAAAGTAAGGCAGTCTTGAAAGTCATCTTGGCTGAAATTCAAAAATAATGGACATTTTCTCTGTATTTTCTCTGTATTGGTTCATAGCTGTTTTTTTGCCTGCCTCCTGTTTAGGCTTTTTTTTTTTTTTTTTTTTTTTTTAATCTTGAAAGTGCCTTTGGCCCACTTTTCAGCCTTCCCAGGGCAAGTGAGGTCTGTCCAGGTACTTTTCCATTAGTAAACAGAAACATTTGCTGTCTCCTAGGTGCTTAGCTTTGACAGCAAGAGGGGAGGGTAGAGCAGATGATGTGTACTTCTTCATTTCTATTAATAGCGATGTAGCCTGATTGTCATTCAATGGAGAAATCACCTTTCAGGTGAAAACTGCTGGGCTGATGCAAAGTTGGAAATACTGATAAGGAAAATGTCTTTTATATGTCTCCAGCCTCGTTCAACATTAAATCAGTCGTGGGTGGTCCTTGTCCAAGGTTAGGAAACAACACAGCGTGCAGTTTGGGTTTTGTAAATCCCATTTTCAGAACTGTCCTCTGAACACAGTCTTCCTTTTTTCAGCCACAGTCCTGTAAACATGCTTTAGCCAGTGATGCACAGAAATACAAATTTTCTGTTGGACATGTGCCTAGTAAAGTGCAGCATACGTAACAGGTCTGCAAGCATTGCATCCCAAAGACACACACACGGTCACTCCTTAGAACAGCCCGTGACAGCATTTGGGGAACATGAGGGGCAAAAGTGGATGTTGAGGCCTCAGTACTGAATTGGGAACACCCATACAAATTGATGTGAGCTCAAAGTGTGCTACAGCATTCTCATAGCATTGTTCTCTTTGGATCCTCTTACGCATCTTCTCCTTGCTTCAGACTTCTCCACGGATACTCTTCCATACCCCAAACCCTGTCTGGGCCCATTTCCTCAGCACAGCCACCAACTAACAGTGCCTCTGCTTACATGAGAGCTATCCAGGATCAATGACTCTGTCATTCCTGGTGTGGGAGCTGTGACTGGGATCACCTCACTCCCTAGCATCCCTCGGGCTCATTCACTCTCCCCAAGGCTGGCAGCTGTGCTCCAGGGGCTGGGCTCTACTCTGTGACACGTCTTACCTCTAACAACGGCATGAGTTGCTTTTTAGGGAAGGGTAAGCTAGGTAATTATGCAGGTTTACTTTGCCAGCTCAAGACTATTTTGGCTTTATTCTCTTGCTGTGTTAAAGCTACTTTTATGTGTGTGGTTTGCTGTGTTTTGCAATCCTAAACATGCAATAGAGACTCAATATATGCTCCAGAGCTGTCTGTTGCTTCTCATAGATACTTATTTTCTACACAATTTTGCCAGCTGACTTGTTATTGAAATGAAAAGCACATAAATGCTTCCTAAGAAATACTTATAATTTGTATACTGCTCTTTAAAATTCTAATCCAAAAAGTTAACACTGACTTTATACAAAATGCCACATTTACATTTAATAACGGTATCCTGAATAAATATTTAGAAAAACTGCAGTTTTTTTAATTAAACCTGTTGTGAATGAAAGAGCAGATAAATAATGCATACAATAATAAACTTTCCTTAGTCAATTCACCCTTTTGGCAGCACATTTAGTTTGTGGTTCTATAAATATGTTTAAATAGGTAACATCTGAGCATGATCCTTATTTTTCTGATTATTTGTCGACTGTGTATATGTGCACACAGAGTTCATCAGATCAGCTGATTCCCCCATCTGTTCATTGCTGCCAGGAAATGAAGACTTAATATTTTATTAATCATGAGCAAACCATAACATAAGCACTACAAACCCAGATTCAGAGAGACCGAGCTTAGCAAACAGAGCAGGCATCCTAATTTCAGAGGACCTCGCAAAAGGACTCCAACTTTCTGACTTGGTGATCAAACTTTAATACTCCAGATGGATAACATCCCTGATTTGACAACCTAAAAAATACACATACCTAAACTCTTCCCTGTAACAACCCAAATCCAAACAATTCTTCTGTCTCACTGGCCAAACTAACTAAAACATTTATATTCTTTTTCACACAGAAGAGGTTGTCTGGTCTGCTACTGGAGGCCCATTTTTATTTTTCTTCACTGCCTGGTTAAAAGCTATGCTCCCATATCAGCTGCCCCAGACCTGGCCATACAAAACAGGCGTTCCTACCCACAGAGCTTCCACTGCAGTTCTTCACTCTGCCCAGGAAGAAGACCACCTGTCTTGGGGCTGAAGTCTGAACTGGTACAGAAGTTTTAAGAGCCACAGAGTATGCTGTTACTTTGCCACTGCTCTGATTTTCAGAACAGTGCCTCGTGGATTAGAAAGCCATATTAATGATCTCTGTCTCTGTGTTTCTGAGCCCTCTGTAGCCTTGCCTTCCACCCTCCAGCATCAGCTGTGTCTTGCCTAAACAATTAAATTGATAGAAGAAGAACAGGAGCCAGAAGAGCAAGGAAAACGAGGTCCTCAATGTTTCTCTAAGGTACACCAAATAGCAAATGTGCCAAAATCCCACTGGCTGTGGCTGTCATTGGTCTGTACAGCCAAAGGGAAGACTGATTTGCAGAAACAGCAACTGTAATGAGCCCAAAGGTGGAAAATATTCTGGGTATTGTGGTGCCTCTTTAGCTCTGGGAACAATAACTGAACACAAAACACAGAACGATGCTCACTGCTGAACCAGAGATACAAATGAGCAGTACTCCCGTCATGCTCAGAGCACAGCACGGAGCCAGCTTCTCTGACCCAGCTTTTCCTGCTTAAATTTCCACAGAATGTATAAACAAGAAATAACAGACAATGTTTCGACTTGGGTAAAAATGGTGCAGGCCCATAGCAATTACATTGAAATACCTAATATGATGAGTAAGTATATTCCCAGCAGAAGCAGAGGTCAGTTTACAGACACACACACACACACACACACAGCTTTCCCCCCACAGGAACAAACAAAAGACAATCCAACAGTACATGCTAACATTCAAGAAATGATGCAAGAAAATATTAATTTTGTTTCATTGTCAGTTGTAACAGGAATACACTGTATTTTGCACTCCTTTATTGCACAATGAAAGATTAAGTGGTCCAACCAACAGGAAATACTTTATACTATAAAACTCCTAGCACATTTAATTGGTACAATCTTCCCATTAAGCACCCCTAAGAAGCCAAGATCCAGTCCCAAGATCTTATGATATTCTATTTTCTTGACAATTATTTTTTTTTAGTACTTTTTTGAATTTGCTTTATCAAATCTCCACAAGAAAGTGCATTTTTTTTTTTTTGTAGAAGATGCTTACTCACTTCTTTTTTCCACCATCTAAAGCTGGCTTTGTACTTGTATTGATACTTGTAAATTATAACCATGCTGGAGAAAGTTTTCCTTCTAGGTGATCAGGGAGAAGTCCTTGCTCTGCCTGCTTTGTGTCACCATGCACTGAACCACAACTACACCAGCTCCACAGCTGTACAAAACAGGCTTGTTACTACAGATCGACCTCTACACATTGGAGTTGTTTAAAACTGTGTTTTTCCACAGTTTATATTTCTGTGGAAATGCTATTGCTTCTTTTTAACAATTTTGGCATTTTTCTATAATTTCAGCATAACAATCTAAGTTTGTTGTCACATTTTTTCTTCCCTCATTCTTTTTTTTGTGCTCTACGCACTGCTTTTTCTGCTGAGGACAATGGAAGTTGCAAGGCAGAGGAGGAAAGAGCAAAGTGTAGAAAAGAAAAGTGAAAAGGAAAAAGTAATAAAAATTCTTGGGTTTGTGATTTCTTTTTTTTTTGTGAAAATAAGATATCAACAGCCTTAGCCAAGATTTTTGTTCCTGTCATTGCCTTCAGCCTGGCTCCAGTTCACAATGTGTTATACTAACTTCTCATACTCTGCTAGTTCTTTGGCACTATGTTATGAGGGTTTTGTCCAAATACAGTGATGGCTTGGTCCTGAGGGGGCACTTCCTAGATGCTACATTAAAACAAATAAATGATAATAACTGAGAATGTGTCCCAGAACAAAAAAACTTACCATTCACAGCTTTCTTTTTTTTTTTTCCTTTTTTTTTTCCTTTTTTTCCCCCCCTTTTTTTTTTTTTTCTTTTTCTTTTTGGTCTTTCTCGAACTACCAAAGGAATTGAAGGAATTGAGGTAGAGTATTAGAAATTATAAATTCATTCTTTACACTGAAAATGCAATCCTTTAAAATTAAAGTCTTCAGTGATGTATTTTCAGTAATGGATATACAAGCTTGAAGAATCTCTTCCAGTGCTTCATTCTGACATATTTAAATCATGGTGCAGCTGAAATCAGCTGCAAAACTTCCTTGTACTTCAGTAGGACTAAAAGTTCCCTCTGAGTATCTAATCAGTTCTCTTTATACTGTCATTTTTCCTGTTCCTATCATGAATACTACTGCAATTTATCTACACAGCCTTCTCCACAGTTTTTCAGCTTCAAGAGCATTTCCTGATTCAATTTAGCTCATAAACAACTGTATTTTTTTGTTCTTCACATATATTTCAAAAATTGAACAATTTTCACAAATTGACCCTATTTCAGTTAAATTCATTCTACCTGTAGTAAAAGCAGACAGATTTTCCTCAAGATAAAATGTATAATACTTTTGTTTCCAAAGCTGATTATAGCTACTGTTTTTCTGCATATCATTATGAAGATTGAAGTAGCATCTTCAACACAACTCAGAAAATGAATTCAGATTCTGAACCCACTCCTTTTTCTCCAAAACACACTAATGTTCTTTTAGAATTGTGGGGCTTTTTCCCTCCCACTTTATGTTCAAATTCATTCATTTATTTCTGCCAAGTATAAGAAAGTATTAATAAGAAATAATAGCAGAATTATGTGGTAAATTTCAGCTGCTGCTGTTTATTACAAGCTAAAGTGGTTTTAGCACGTAGTATTTAGTCATTATGTTGCAGAATGCTACATATAATTTCATCTAAAGAAATGAACTTGCCTTTAGTAGTAACTTGTTTTGCAGTATCTAGAATGATAGCACACCATGGACTTATTTGCTCATTGAGTCACTGGAGGGAGCTAAGTAAACACTTACATCAGTTATGGTGAAATAGAATTAGTAGCAAGAGCACACAAAAACAGATTCCAAACTGCTTGTTCCAAACAACATTCTTGAAATATCATAAAGCCTTGAAAGGCTTGACAAGTATGAAATAATACATAGTTAGTTTAAATATTTAGAAAGAAGAATACAGATGGTGCTGCTCACTAGAGAGATATTTCTTAAGTGAATCAGCAGCTTGGAACAAATTCAGTATGGTAGATGTTCAAATTAGGAAAATCTACTTACACTCATGCAACAGCACTGTGAAAAATCAACTGCTTTCTCTGGTATGTTTGCATAATGGATGTCTGTAGTGAACTTGAAATTGCTCTCTGTTCATTTAACTTTTATCTATATACTCTCTGTATTTAAAATACCTGAACATTTTGTATTAAACCAACAGAATACCAGGGAAATTCATTAGCAAACTGAGCAGAACTTCAATAATTTGTGAGAAGTTACTCCCAGAATACTGTGGAAGAGAGGAAGCTAATAATGCCCCCAGTAACAAGGGTGTTCATATTGACAAAGAGTCAAATTATCACACTGCCAAACAAAGGTTAACACAATACAAAAAAGTGACAGAAAAATGGACTGCAAGGTCCAGGTGAGTAAAGGGAAAGAAATCTCAAATTCCTGGGGGAAATATATTTAACAGTTTGAAATAATAGAGCTGGATATGAAAATGCTTTATACCCTAGACACACAGCATACCATGCTGACTTATAACCTGCAATAAATTGAGATCGTCCTACATGGTTTCACTGCATGTGAGAAGACAGCATTAATTACAAATACCCTTCCTCCCATGAAAAACACATAGATCAGTATTTCCAAAAAAAAAAGTTTAGTCCCACAGTTTTGGTTCCATGCACCCATGCCATGTTATTAGAGACATCTTGAACCAGATGAATTGTTGGCATAAAGGAGTGTAGTATCACTCTGATTTACACTAATGACATATCTGGCCCACTGCTACACCGGATAAAACTTTTATTGTTGAAATCACAGAAGGTAAAACATAATAGCAGAGGATGAAGTGTGCTATACAAATTGAAAGTGTCCACGGCCAGCATGAGCCTAAAACAGCCATCAGATGGCAAAAATATCCTGTCACTGCTGATTTGACCTATGTGAAAGCCTCTCTTAATCACTACTAATTTCCTGAGTCAGCAAGTTCACTTAATGCCTGTCATTAACCACACAGATTTAAAACTCAGTGCAGTATTTGTGAACCAAGAGAAAACCGAGATTTATAAATTATTAAAGAGGATTGTTCCAAAACTGAATGAATAAATAAATAAATAAATAAAACCAGACACACAAACCCTGTGAAGACAATTGTAAACAATGGCAGGATTTTGACTTACAGCTTTAGTCCAAGATAAAAAACATCTAATCTAAGCAGGGAAAACAATTACTTAGGGTTGTCTGTGTGTATGGCTACATGTCCATTACCACTCTGCTAAATATCAAAGCTCTTACAGTCCTTCCTCACTATCCCTGTAAGTTCAAAATCAGCTTTGCCATTTATAACACATGGCATTTTACTAAGGCACCCAATTGGGAGATATTTTTAGACTACAGAGGAGAGATTTGTTGGTTAATAACCCTGCAGCATTCCTGCATTATGTTGGTAGAAGAGTTGCTGACCAAAGTAACAGTTCTAACACCAGTTTTCTGTCAAACCCTCGTTCTTTGTTGTATTAATCACCTTCAACCAACAGCTTCTAAACAGCTGAAAGTTCAGAAGTCTATAAAAGTAGACTGCCTGTGTGCAATGTCGTACACAAAATTCGGTCAAAGATCACACGGTTAGGAACTGATGAAGCAAAAATTTTTACTGTGGAAAAAGACAACACCTAATGAGGCCTACAGATTTGATCTGTTTTGTGTGTATATATTTAAAATAATTCTCTTACCTGCTGGTGCACATTTTTGTCTGGCTTCATTGACATGCTTGTAGGAATATGTTACTTATTACAATCTGTGTGCATTTTGCTTTAATAACATATACAAGGCATTGGCTCACATCACTCTATCACATAAGAGCTACTCACATAACTGAACTCTTGCGGATAGGTTGTCAGGAGAGGGCCCACAGCTTCAGGAACATAAATTTACTTTGTTTTGCTCATTAGCGTTGCTGACCTAGGGAACAGAAAGATAATTATTAGGTGTTTTCAACACCATTTCCTAACGAAATTAGCTTGTCATATCAGTAGCAGAAAGCAAGCACTGCAGTACAGGTACAGTCCCCGTATCTTCCCACAGATTCAGCACATTTTTAATACTGGTTATATTGTTCATGCAATTTTGCTTTTGCATTGTGCAGATTATCTCATGCCTCTTTCATTAGCCAAAGCAATTAAAGTACAGTCAGACATAAGATTTATATTTTCATATTCACTCTTTGTGTGATTCATTTTGAGATAATTAAAATAATTTTTCAGTGAAGCTGTCACAGTATAATGAAAAATGTTATGGGTATATAAACAAGACTTGCAAACATTTTATGAGACTTTTTTTTTCAAGGGGGAGGGATCCACAACAGCTTTAGAAGATCAAAAAGGATTCCCGAGGTAAAGAATGAACTGTAACAGAATTTTTAAAAGGCAGCATACAATTACTTGAAAATAATTACTTTCCCAGAAAACAGGTAGATGAGAAAAACATTAGCTGATTAAAATAATTCCATGCTTTTTCCTCTCATTTCCTTTGTGGAGTTATTACTGTACCTGTCTACATAGATGCAGAATAGACAATACGAAACAGTACACATCATTTCCTGTACTCACTTCTTTAATCTGCTGTGATTGAGAATGTATATCTGGACGCAGTCCAGACAGGCTTCTGGCAATCAGAACAGTGAAGAGACCTGATGTACCTTGTTAATTCTCTTAAGGCTAAATCCCACAGTCCTTGCTCAGGCAAAACTCTCATTGAGAGTTTTATTTAGGTTAGATTTTGACCCATTAACCTTACCATCTTGAATTCATGGTTCTTTCATCCATACTTTTCCCTCTCTAAATAAACTATCAGGTTTACTTCATGTACTGATGCAAAAAGATATTATACTGTACATCTAATGTCACGTGGCATCCTGCCACTGGGGAACAGCATTCAAGAAAACCTTTTCGTGAGTTATGGCATAGTTAAACTGATGTGAACGTACTGAAATAGAAGATGGGCATTAGATCATTCACATCCCCATTTTGCAAGCAGGTATGTACAGGAAAACCACTGAATTCACATACAGCACCAATTACATGACTAACTGCAGGACTGGAGAGGTTCACTCCAGCACAAACTTCTTGAGTTTTGTCCCATTTCATTTACTGCCTTTTCCTCCAGGGACTGATCTATATTTTACTAGTTTTCCTTAAGTAATCCCGAGTTCTTCAGAAATCTGGAATTATTTTTTTTTAACTCTTTGTGGTTACTCGGAATCCAACGCAAGTACTTTGGGGGTGACATTCATTTAAAGAAAATACCTCATAGATCTCTCTTGTTCCTTCAAATATTGGCTCTGGAACTCCTCCCCAGGAAATCAGCAGAGATCTTGCTATGTCAGTCTGTTTTCTCAATATCCCTAATAATTTTATTTACCTTTTTAATTAAAAACAGTAAAATAGGTAAATAAATAAATCCACCCAAACCAAAAATACAGCAAAAACTAAGTGATTCAGCTCTATTGGCTTTATTAATATCAAATGCATCATTCAAAATCATTCAAGGCTTATTTTATCTTCAGTACATTCTGTCCCTTGATGTTTGTAAAGTTCCTTCCTGTATCTGTGTCTGCAAGTTCTTACATGACATGAATCACTACAATCTCCATATTCCTTATCCTTTATGGCTAGCATAACCTCCTCTGTTTGTTTGCTGGACTTTTTACCGCAGGCCCTGCTTCAGTCTTCACTATGTACTTTGCTAAACTGCAGGCCTTGAAAGCATCCTATAGGATAATATAACAGACAGCTAAGTGCTGACAGCTGGCTGCAACAGGCATTGGATTTATTTTAAGGTTCATCACGTCCCTTCTCTATCTTCTTTGCTTTTATATTTCCACCTATTTATGTGCCTTTACTTCTGTTGCTGCAGAGAAACATGCTTTCTGCTTGGAAATGAATGCTATCAAAGACACAGTGTAGATAAAGTTATCTGCACAAGCTTTGAGCTGGATGGTCCAAAGACCACAAAGACCAACAGCAGGAATTTCTACACATTAAGAGCAAAACCATCATGCTCTACAGACATACCCTAAGTAGTCACTCTTAATGACAGACATTCTTGAACCCAATGGCCTGCCCCTTACAGATCACACTAGAACAGCCTGAGAGATTACCAGTAAGCTAACAATTTACTTCAGACGAGAAAATTCTCTAAAATCAGTTATTCTTACCATCTGTAACCAACAAATACTCCTCTCTTACTTATTGCTTACCTGGAACCAGCTACCAAAAGCAGTTTGATGACTATTCTAAAAAGTGTTTGATGCTGTATAATTTTCTCCGGGAGAAAGAAAATTAATTAATTAATCAAATTGTCCACTACTTTTGTTTTTTAATACTAATACCAAAGTGACCTGTGTGAGTAAGAGTGTAAGACTGAATAACGCTGAAATTTGAAATAAAATAAAACAAAATAATACAACAACGACAACAACAAAATCTTTCTGTCTAACACTTGTGCAGTAGGTAAGCACTTGAAAGGAACCAGACCGCTCAGTTCACAGCACTGTTCTATTTGGAGTCTTTCTGATTTTGAAACTAATTATCCATCTAGCTAGGTGGGCTGGTATCAGAGCTAGAAAAACAGCTTGAAAAAAAAGAAATCAACAAATTGGCGTTTAGAGGTTTAGATTCGCACCTTAATAAGAAGCCACAATAATCATGACCCTTCACTTTGTTTTATAACCATCCATTGCTGTTCTGTTAGATATTATATGGGCTATTTTTAGATAATAGTTTTAGATAATAGTTCATGAAGAAAATGTCCTCGGTAGTAAATAATACATTTTTTTTAATTTCCTTAAGAGAAGAATTAAAGTTCAAAGTAGCAGCCAGAGCCCAGATAAATGTTGGGACTGCTGTAACTGGTAACCAAAAGCCTTACCCTTCTTTCAAAACCAGTAAAGATTTTAAAGGAAGAAAATGGTGGTGGAAATTCTCAGAATTTAAGTTAGTAGAGATGCAGTTTCCCCTGGAAACAGTGCTTTGGCAATACCTTCCATCTGTTCCCTAAACAAAGTGAAAAACTGTAACACTAAGAGGAGGTCTCTATTAGTACAATTACATTCAGAGCTGGTATTTGCCAGAATGAAAAAATGTGCCTTAGAAAACAAAGGGGATAAGAATCTCTGCCCCCTCGCAGCAAAGACTGAGAGAAAATAACAGAAAATAATAGAAAAGAAAAAATGTCATACAAGTAATCTTGACTCTTGTTTTTTCACTATTCTCCTGCCAGAGACATTTATACTCTCACCTTACCTGTAGGTTTCTCATTCATACAGAGCCTTGCTTTGAACCTCTCCCTTTCATGCAAATGTCCTTGCTGCTCACTAGGATGAACTCACATAGTTACAGGTCTTGCTTTCGAATGAAGAACAAGATACAAAAACATTTAGTAGCAAATGTTACTTAAAATTTCTACTATGTTCATTTTCCTATCAGCTTTCTTTGAAGTATCTGCTGTCCCACACAGTACTTCTGATATGTTATTTAACCTGGGAAAACTAAATCCACATTTGCATTTTCAAGCAAATATAAAATGTAATTTAAATTGAAATAATCCAGTTCCCACTCTCCTTTTTCAGGCCATAGTTTAGACATGTGATTATTTTTTGTATTTATTTTCCTGAGTCTAATCTGACATTTTCTTCCAGCACACACAATTTAAGTCCTAAAGAAAGCCAGAAGCAAAATTTCTGGTTGGTAGAAACACACTGAAGTCAAGGGGAATTTATCCCGGGTGTTTAAAGATCTGGAGGAATAGAAGCTGTAACTTTAAAAAAAATACCAGAAAAGTTGAAGCACTTTAAACACGAAGATGAGGTGCAGGAGTTTGCTTTATATGTGCAAATTAAAGAGCTTTGGTATGCAATCCTGATTTACTGCTTTGGATCTGTCACCTACCATACAGAATACCCTTACAGCCTTGTTCCTTTTACAGTTACAAAGGGAGCGAGACCTACTATAGACAGATTTCAGCAAAAGAGAAGTGAATCTACAAAATACAAATTTGAAAAATAAAAAGCATTCTTTATTGAAAGATAAAAGCATAAGGCTCCTACACAAAAGATTTATGTGAACCTGACTACTGGGACACTTAATTTAAAATTAGTTGTTACATGAGTAGTATAACTAATGAACTGGTTTTCTTAGACATTTGTCCCCGACTGTCATGACCCAATTCTTACAGCAGTATTTCCAGCTACATTCTGCAGAAGACAGCTAGAAAGCAGAGTTATAGATAATCTGACAGCGTATGAATGCTAATTGGATGGTCAGGCACATTTCAACTGATTAGCTACAACCAAATGTTTCATATAATGCTGGAGTCCTCTCGGGGGATCTTCATTTGGTTCTCTTCTAGTCACATGTCAATTCTCCCAAATTATGTACCCACTTAAATACCTCTGTGAGTTCTATTCCCCTTTCAGATTTGACTGAAATTAACCCCTGGCTTCAGAAATGAATGGAAGTAGGGGCAGAACTGACAGAGAGAGAACCACTATAATTGTGCAAGTGTTTTTCTTGGGCTCCAGGCTTACAAATAACAGCTGGAAATACCTCAGAATAAACACATGTAATTTAAAAAGCAAATAATTTCTTTCCTTAATCATACTTACATGTGAGAACAGCAAACCCAGAATTTAAAAGGAAATGCCTTTGCTGTTATTGCCACAGTATGTCCTCTGCCTGAGGATAAGCTGAAGAGCACAGCCATGCCATATCAGGAGACAACCAGCTGTAAGGCTTGAAAGCCTTTATAGGTTTTGAAACGGGGACTGCAACAGGATCAATGACCTTCCAGAGCAGAGTTGGTGGGCAATATGGCAAACGTTGTATTTTATTTTATTTTACTTTATTTTTTTTATTTTTTTTAAAGGATAAAGCTTTAAAGAGATGTAGGACTGGAGAACAAATGACTACTAAGGAAACTTTGAAGCAACTGGGTCTTGTTAGTCTTTCTGAGCATTTTATAATACTGAAGGCCAAACCAGATACTCTTTATCAGCAAGGCAACTACATGGAGAGAAACACTGTCATGAGTTCTAACTGATGTTTCTCTGAGTGGACAGAATGTGGAGGTCTAGGTTTCTTCTTTGCTCCTGACAAGGATTTAACAGACGACTATGGATTATTCTGAAGTGCAGGATAGTGTCCTTCCCACTCCCACTCTGGAAATGCTGAGGACCTCAGAAGAATTTCTTAAATTACTGGTCCATCAAGCAGTTCCTATGAACTGAGTAGACACTTTGTTTTCTTTCAGAAAAGAGAATTGCTTTGTTTGTGAAAAGCTTTAGTTGCTCTGAAGTCCTAAACTACATATTTTTCTAACACACTAGGTTTTCTTCCAAGTCAGATAATCACAGTTTGGAGGAGGCATGTGTTTCAGGGCAAGGGCTGGGGGGGAAGCACGAATGCAGAGATGTTAGTTTTTGTCTTGGATTAAAGAGAATACAATGGTACTTGCCTTCCATTTAGCTTGAGTCCGTATTTCATTCAGCTAAGCAACATGATCAGAACTCAAGGCTGCAGCTGCCAGCACAGACACAAAATAATAGGGTAAAATAATTTAATACAACAAATGCTGAGCAATATCTTGGAAAAAGGCAATGTAGGAGTTGTGCCACCCAGTGGAACAACTAAGAAGAAAATACTATATACAGAAAGTTCTACAGTGTTCAAGCTGCAAAGTAGTTTCCATGATATCATTCAGACCATGGTTGTTAATCCAACCCTATTATTCATGGTTTTTCCATAATTCAGTGGGAGCTGACCGTACTTCTTTGCCAAAGTAGAGATAAAAAGATTTTAAGCAGTATACAGAAGGCTGGTTTATAGGACGCTGATCTTTTGCCATATTCTGTGTCTTCCATGAGTGCATATAGATCTACTTTCGGAAATTTTCCCTTGTAATAAATTAAAATGTTCTGCTTCAGCCATGTAACTTCTCTCCTGCTATTTGGCAGTATATTCATTTCTACAGAGTATGTCTACAAAAGATTAATTGGGGCTGCCACTAAGAAGTTAATGAATAAAGACTACAGATGAGCTCTGCTCTCAGCAAAGAGCTGTAATTCTACTATACAAAGAGCAAAGCAACCTCAGTCCCTACATCCAATAATAAAAATAGCATGGGAAGAATAACCAGGAAACATTCATTAAGGATGTCTAGAAAGATCAACCTAAGGAGGTGCATTTCAAACAAAAGTGTCTAATCTTGCAGGAAGAGCTGATGTAAAATGTACATAATCTGTAACTGTAGTAAAAATGTCTTTTCTTATTCTATTACTCACCAACACATCCCTATCCCGTCCCTTTGAGAAAATGGTTTGAAAAAAATATATCTGATAAAGGAATTATAAATCTCTTAAAATTTCTTACAGGCAACTTCAGGTAGAAGCAAACTGTGATTCTCTTTAGGCTTCTTCTCTGTAAACTGAAGGATCAGGATAATATAAGCAAAGCTGCAGCACAGGAAAAAAATGTCTTCGGTGTTGCATGGGTTATCAAAATAGGAGCCAGCCAACACCTTGGCATGAGCCAAAGGCAGCATTCAGAACCCTCCACTGTGGAGAAGATAAAAAGCTAGAACTCCTTTCTTCAACGTCGATTTCTAACATTACTTTTCAGGTAACCCTCTGAGACTTAGTAATGAACAACAGGATGGGACAGTCTTGCTTAAATAATGCCAGGTCTTTGTGTATTTTAAAAGGTCTCCAAGCACAATGCCAAAACACAAGTCGTTCCCAGGTACAGAGGAACACTAGGTCTTTGCTCAGAACCTTTGAGAAGCAAGTTAAATTATCTTATTCTTGGTACATTAAACAAGCCACCAATATGCCATGTGACCTTTTAGTTGCAAATCCCTTTTCAAGACTATCTTTTCCTGCGTTCATTTTTCAGCACGTTCTCAGAGAGCAGGTATTTGTCTTGATTTCCTTATAATATGACAGTCATCACAAACCACAGGATAAATAGAGCGTGTCTATTAAGAACAGACAATGTGAATAGGTTGCTTAAATATTTCGTGTCAAATATGGGACTACTACCTAGCTTCAGAATGTTTTGCATTCTGGAGGCTTTCCCTAAACACATGTAAGCCTTGCATGCATTTACATGCACACATCCACCAACACAGATGGCAAAAAAATATCAAGAAAAACATCCAAACACATGCAAATATTCTTTTGAATGAAAGCATTGGCCTGATTTAAAGAGCACATTTAAAGAGGGGCAGCTTCCCCTCTTTCTGTGTATTAAGGACCCAAATATCATAACTTGTCATGACCCAAATATCATATCTTGTCATAACAAGAGGACCAGGCACAGAGATGAGCAGAACTCAGCACCTGCTCTTCTTAGCTTCTTCATTGTCTATGCAAGACAAGTAAGAAACAGCAAAAGGATCATGATGATAAATACATTGTTGGTGACAACTGTTTTATTCTTATTCTTTTATCCACGTGATGATTTCAAGACTGCTGAGACCTCAAATAACTTTCCAAATCATGTCCATGACTAAAGAAATCTAAAGATTTTTAAAACTCAGAAGTATAGACCATTTTTAAATTTATTTTTACTTTACGATTATGAGTTTGAACATAAGAAGTATATACTTTCAGGGAAGAGATTTTCTTAGCAGACTGACTGGAAGTATTGAAGATTGCAAATGCAAGTTAACAAAGACAAAAAGAATTTGGCTTGAGCAATCCATATGTAATTTACATGTGAAGCTATTGCATTTATGGACAAGTTAGAAGTTTGTATTTGTAAATAGATAGTTATGCCTCTCACTTCTGAGTGAAGACAGACAACATGTTGGCAAAAATAATGTGCCACTAATCCATTCTTGAGACACTACCTTAATTTCCAGTGTCACCTCTACAGGTTTCAAGGGGCATCTTTCATCTTCATACACAGTATCTTAAAAGTTTTGCATTTATTTGTTTCAAAAAAGTACCATTCAAAGCTGTATGTTACCAGAATATTCAGGTGTCTGAGTACTAAGTCTAACGAACCCTGCCACTTTTGCAGTAAGCAAAAATGGATTTTTCTGTTTACATGGTATTAGCCAAGTGAAGCTGTTGGTCTGACTCAGATGTTTTGAATTATTACCTTGTAAGAGAGTTACAAGTCCCAATTCATGGAGCTTATATTCCAGAAAACAACTAGCATAGACTCCAGGCCAAGGGCTCACATTTGTGTAGATGGTCTTTTTGGAGAATGGGCCAACAAGAAACAGTCAGATAGCAATAACCGTCTTAGAATATGCTGGAGATAGCTGGACTGTAGAATTTTCTCAGGGAACATCCTCTTTAAATTCCTTCATTGAGCGTTACTTGGGATGATACAATCAAATTTTGCTCTAATGTTTCATATCTGTGACGGAGGGATATTTGGGTGACTATTCAAGAATTTCCCATTTCTATTTAGCCAGTTCAAAATGTTATTGGTCTTACTTATTAAGGCAATGCTAAGTGCTTCTGACTAAATGACTTAGAGCTCAGCAGTTAGAATGGCTTTATGTGATCTGCTAGGCTCTTCCTCCAGTAACTGCCACTCACACTCCTCTTTATCTCAGCCCTTGAGGAGTGAAGAGACGGTTGGATGAATTTAGCATCTTAAAGTGTGTTTATGCACTGGAGCATGCTTATGTCAATCTGACATGGTGAGCTGGTGGAAGAGTGCAGCTGGTTTAGCAATCACAACAAAATAATCTTTCAAGCCAATCATGCTGTTCCTCTAGGCTTCTATTTCCAGAGGATCCTAACTGGACAGTTTGCAACAAAAACAAAGCAAATGTGCATTGCCAGAAAGCTAAGCAGAACACCTTAATGTGGGTCAGCATATCCACCACCTCATGAAAGAGCTGGGGCTCTCACTGCTTGAAGTCATGTACCCTTTTGTCTACCAGTTACTGTGATTAGTTATTCTACCTTGTGTCATGATCTTGATTTTCCTCCAATGTCCAGTTGTGTTTCTGTATTTTCCTTTGAGCACTTGGGAGAAGGAAGGGGTAGAATAACCACTTTAAAAGTAAAGTTTGGAATGAAACATTATGAAAAAATATTTATTTTTTCAGATCTGCCAGGGCAGATGAATGGTAGAACAGCCACTGTCACTCCTGCTAGAACTGTATGGCATTCTATCACCAACCATTGGCATGGATAATTAAGGCAGTACTCCTGCACTTAGAAAAATTGTGATGGAGTCATACCCTGGGTTCATTTAACCATAATTTTACATAAAAGTAAGCATACCTTTCAGTCTTTTTAGGGCTGGTGGTGAAATTACAATCTTTGATTTTAAATTTGTTTTTTCCCCTGTTAACAATGTGTAAGCCAGAAAGAACACAGACTTTCGGATCTGAAATTCACCTGGCACTACTGTCAGCTGAAGACTAAACATGATTCTGCATGAAAGCTGACTAGCCTTTACATTTCTTTACTTCTATTTGTGTAAGGTAGGAAACCATATCTGTCCCAAGGCCCCTTATACACTAAGAACAAAAAGCAAACACAGCAGCTGCCCTTTATCAGAGAAGGAGAAATAACTCCTTTATTTCAAACAGTGATTTACACAATAATCATGGATTCTTTTTTTTATTATTTTTTTTTCCCTCACATTATACAAAGGCTTAACTTACTCTGCACTTTCAAGTACTTTGAGGATCCCCTTGAAAAGACAGCTGGTATTTGTTGTGAAATCCTGATGCATGGAAATAGTAGGGGTGGGGAAGAGCTGATCATATCTTAGAAGGAGCTTTCATTTTACTGTGGAAAGAGATGGTTCTTGAACTGGAGGATTATGTACCTTTCTCTTTTAGTCCAGGTATACTTGCTACCTATCTGTGCTGTCCTGTGGTCTCAGCCCTCCAAGGTATGTAGTGCTGTTTTAAGCAAGATGCTAGACTAGATGACCCATGGGATTTCTTCCAATCACCATGTCTGTGACTATGTCTCATTTCTATTATATTCTTTGCCCTCTGCACCTCATCCAACTTTTATAGCACCTATTTAATTTTTAAATTGTCCTAGACCGATTTTCTTTGTGTGCAACTACTCTCAGCTAGCTAGCATGTCCACCTGTGCCAATGTGCCATAAACTGACACTTCAGTAAAAGCAGAAGCAGCAATCCACAAGACTTGAGAGCAGGAGGCACCCATAGGAACGAGAGGCACCATGAGACCTCTACCACAAGGCCAAACCAAAAGTAAGCCCCGCTCTAGTTTGGGAGGGACCTTGCACAGTCCACCTGCCCTTCCTAGCAAGAACCTAAGGAACGATATAACAACAGCCAGCTAATATTAAGACATCATGAAGTAACTAAGGTCAAGAGACATCTATGATCACATCTGTTATGATGATAAACTGTCTAACTAGAATAATCTCACTTAGCTAAATGTGTCTGTGCCATGAAAACTGATCTGACAGCAATCCCAGATACTGTCAAGAACCTCACCATTAGACTGTGCAATAAAAAATGTTACTTAGCAGTCGCTGTCCTCCCTGCTCCAGAGGTGACCAGTGTAAATCAAGAGCTTGCTATATCACAGATGAGCTGAGTGACTTTAATGAGAAATATCATCCTTACGGATTACTGCTCCCTTGCCACATCTTGTCAGCAGTTCTTCAGAAAATTATTCTACCATTCCCAATTGCAAAGAAACAGATGGCACATGGAGGGAACCTCTCTGATGTGTAGTCTCTTGGTAAAACAAGAACAAATAAATAAAAGGCCATCACTAATCTTGTCTTCTGCAAAAATGCTGCTTAACTAGGCTATATTTATTTTCAGTTTAGCAGTTATATAGGACAGTTATTGTTTGATTTGCATTTAGTTGATTCCTACAACAGCTGCCTAAGCAGTATACACTGTTTCACAATGTGGAATATCAACAACAAAACCGTCTACTGTAAAGCACAGAATCAGGTAAAGGAATATTTACTAGGAATCCACGATTTTCCTTGGAATATCAAGTATCTGAACAAATATCAGGGCATATATATTTTAGCCATAATTTATATATAGGCAAACTGTATACACATCTATACACATGAAATCCACACAACAGATAACAAATACCCAGTAAAACACATTTATAACATCTCGCACTAGTCCAATGAATCTTAAGTTTTAAGAATTAATGTGGAATGTTATAAAAAATAAATATCTGAGAAGTGGTGAATGGATACAAAACTTATTTGTCATTTCCATGGTTCTCAGCTATCTAATGGTAGAAAAGAGGAAAACCTGTTTTCTGAAGGCAGGAGTTACACACAAACTTGCAAACAACATCTATGGTACCTTGCAGATGGAGAATGAGCAGAGAAATATTTTTGCCCATTAAAGTATTCTAGGAAAGTTCAGTTCAATTCCTTCATATAAATACAGAGATGGCTCCCTTAGAGAATGTAATTCATTCTAGCACGTTTGGCACAGTGTTCAATTATCCTTACTTCTACAAGTGATAGCCAAGTAAAGCTACTTAGCAAAGCAACTGTACAGATATATAACCCCTGGACACACTAGTAAAGCCATCCAAAATTTGCCACATTTAGTTCTTGAAGCTGTTTCTATATTAGTGTGCAATTTTTTCAGTCAAATCACAATGCTGTGGAAGGAGACTGGGTACTGTTTATAGGTCAAGGAGTAATTCAGATGCCCTAGGAACCTGCACCATTTGACTATTATGTTGCTAGTCTTTGGTTGTTCTGCTAAACTCTACACTCATGCAATCAAAGCAAATCAAGCATTTATTCCTTCTCATGGACTTTCACTGCCTCTCAAAGGACTCTCTGCTGGAGATCATAAAGTTAAGATAAATATCTGATTTCTCTGTTAGAGGAAAATTACTTTAAAATATTAAGGAGACTTTTGCACAAAGGATCCTGAGTTCCCAGTCCCACTATGCATGTGTCCCGGGCAGGTGCAGCCAACAACCTCCAGCCAACACAGCTGTCACTGGAAGAGTTCAGGTTCCCCAGACAGTGGCAAGAAAAGCACAACAACAAATAAAGGAGATAAGAATGTAAGAAACAAAAGCCTTCACTGGGATACAAAGACCTGTCTGAAGTCTGCCTGAACAGGGTTTATCTCACTGGCAGTGAGATAAACTCACAAAAACCATGCATGCCACCATGTATGCATGCCACTAAACCATGCATGCCACCATGAGTACCTGTTGGAAGACTGAGTAAATGTTCGCTGTGTGCACACAATGAACAGCTTATGTGGTACCTTTCATGTTTCTTAAGTTTTAAATAAAGTAATTACATCTAGTCTTGTCATAATCTATTACTTTACACCAAAAAACAGCGCTATTGACACCTTCAGCAAATCAGACAAAAAAGTTATTCTGGTGGTGGTTACGATGACCAACTTGTACCTTCTCCTCTTATTTTGTGCTGGCTACATGGTAGCTGCTATGATGCAAACAGCCACTTACGTTGGAAAGCTAAATGGAGAGAATATGACTCACAAGCTCTGATACAGGTTGTTGTTAGTCGTGGCTGCAAGACCATGGTTTTGTGCTACAATAAGCTCTGACTCCTGCTACTCCCATTATGCCCACAAGTTTTTAATTATGATATATGGGAACAATCAGTTGTGAATGAGAACTAGGTGCCCTGTACTGTGATATTATCTGCTGTACTACGGTGCATTTTTACAGATGCTCTTATGTTTCCCGAAGCAACTGAGCAAACAAATCTAGAGCTGTGATCAAATTTGCTGCTTGCAAATTTATCTGCCCCATTTCTAAGCCATGTAGCATTGTCTGAATGCACAAGGCAAAAAGGATAGTTGGATATTTTACAACATTGTCATCCTACTTTCAGCCAGAAATTCTCCAGCCACAGTTCTTAAGGCTGCCATAGTTAAAGTTGATACCATTTTCAGTCAAGGAGATGGATCTCATGACTTATCAATGTCCCTATCAAGCCTATCTTTTATTTTCTGCAGTCTGTGTAGGCAAGTAGAGACAGCGACTAATTATACAGCCTTCATGAACTTGGCATGAGACTGCTGCCCATCAGACCACAAAGACTCAGTTATTGAACGCTTTAAGACAAGCATACCTTAAGCATGAATGGCTACTCTGAAAAGTAAGGACTGGCAGTGGTTTGTAAATCCTAAACTGTAAGATTTTATTACTGATGGTTTACCACTCCAGATTCTCCAGAATCTGCACAGTGTTCACCAGCATAAGCCAAATCTACACTGTATTTGAGAGATGAATTCCAGCTTGAGCCCAGCCCTGAGTTTAAGCTCCTCTCCAACCCATATCATTTCAGTGAGCTCCAAGGCATGCTGTGTCCTATTCTACCCTGGAAGATAGCCTAGACGTACACCTTCCTGCAGTGTGAGTGAAGAGGCACACTATGCCCAGTCCCATTTCTCCTATCTATCCTTGCTGCACTGTGAAATCATCACTGGCAGGCACCTGAGTCTACCATAAGACTACCATCTACTTTTATAATTTTATGGCCTTGAAACACTAAGTCACAAGCATTTTACATGTAGCAATATGGATAAAAATGGCCAGATTTGATTTTTAACTTTCTCCTTGATTTGATATATATAATGTTTGCAAATAATGACTGCAAGAGTCAAAGATAATTTAATATGGTTTCTGAAATAAACATCCCATCTATATACTGATGACAACAATGTGTGTTGTTTTTTTTTGTCTAAATATTTTCCAGAAGGCATCCAGACTTGATTAAATATCCCAAGCGGTAGAGAAGCCATCACTTTACTTAGTATTTTACTATAACTGGGTCACTCTCACTTTTAAAGATTGTTTCCAGCTTACCAAGTCATTGATTCCTCCATCTTTCCTCATCAGACTTGGACGAAGATGGTAGCTTCAGTGTCACCGTTATCTTCTACTGTCAGCAGATCAGAGAATACGTATTTGTTTATCTGCCAGGAGTAGAGTCTTGCTGAAGACTTCTGTATTTTAATGGAAAATATTTGTTACCAAAAAATTGCAGTAAGAGCTAAAGATCTTATTTTTGCCAACAGATATTTATGACATAAGAAGTATTAGTGGCCACTATATTTATATAAGCTGTCATGTTTCACAAATTCTAAAGTGTAAAATAACTAATACATGTATGTATATGTGTGTGTATATATGAATGTAAATATATATTTCATCCATATATGCATATATTTGCATGATAAAGGCTCGATTTTGCAGACACTTAAACTTTCTGCTCAACCTTACCCTTTTTAAACAGGACCCTGGATTAGAAGAAAAGTGCATTAGATCAAGTACACACGTAGCTCTTAGGGGGCTACGAGCAGATTAGGATCCTCTGGCCACAGGTCTAATTTATTAAATCCTCCCAAACACAGCAAACATTGCTTAAACAATACACAACCCAAGTTGATATTTCTGCTAATTTCACTGCCTTGTCTGACTGAGGTCACTGGGTAAGCATTAAAAATGAAAACATGACAAAGGTTTATGTATATACAATGAAAATCTGCTTATTCCAGTAGCTCTTAACTTGTTTGAATTGCTGCTTTAACATGTTCAGATACAAATAGCAGATTTTCCAGGGTTATGCTATACCTATATGCACGTATATAAAGCCATATAATGCAACTAGTCATACCACCCTAGTGTCAAAACTTACTGACTTTTTTAAGATAAACTATATGAGTACAGTCACTACTTAGCAGGGAAACCTCTTGCTGCTACAGCAAGTCTGCACTATACTTGTTCTCTATGTATACTACGTGGAGATTTTTCTGAAGTGGCCTATTAGAGTGGCTATGTACAAACTCTAATGCCCTGATCTAGTGTTTCCTGATGTCTTGAAGCACTCCAGCTACATGCTGGAGGAGAGACTTCACTAGCAATTCTTTGAAAATTCAATGAGATCAGATGTCCTGGCCTCAGGAAGCAAGGAAGTAATAACAAGACCAGAAAACATGCATCATGATTTTATTTTTCAAAATATTACATATTACTCCACCTATAACATTTTCATATATTACTCTTTTTAATGGATTTGTGACGCTTTTCAAATGTAGGACACTGATCCCACCTGAAAGGTTACATCTTATAGATATATTAGTTTTCTTAAAATTTCTCCACAGTGGAGATTATTCTCGAAGGGTTGTATTTTAGATATTGTGACAAGCTCTCTTCTATAGATACAGCAATATATATATAAATAGAAACAAGCACATACATAGCCAAATAAAAAAAATAACGTTTTATTTTTGACAAATTTTAGTGAAGTAATATTTTCCTTACCATGTCATGTATTGTCCTCTCAATTGCATATTTCTGTTGTCCTCAAAGACAAAGTGCTTAAGGCAATCTCACACCTTCCATTTATTGTTTAAAATGGAAGTCATTACAGCTTTTAATACATTTCAAAGCAATCTCTGATGTTTTTTTTCACAGAACTAAACCAATGTCATACTTGATCTGTTTTCTAAACAACAGTGAAGCTTCTAATATATACAAATGTTAATCTGAACCTTGGCCTTAATGGAATCTATCTATCAGGCTTCTGTAGCCTCTCCAAGTTTGCTTTTATGTGCAAAACAGTCTTTCAGCTGCAGCATTTGAATGTAGGAATTGACAGAAGAAATTCTTCAAATGATAATAAACTGAAAGAACTAGGATATGAAGATGGAGCATGAGACATGAAACATTTGGTCATGTTCTAATCCAAGATTTCTGAAGTGTGAGAATATGTTTTACTGAATCCCTCTGGACGTAATATTCCTCAGATAATCCACATACATTTTGTTGTAAAGTTACAATTTCCTAAAACATCAACCTTCCTTTAAGAGACTAGCTCAATAAGGCAAAGGTAATTATATTCACTGAAATTAAAAACAAAAGTCAGGTATTTGAGAGCTCTGAACGAAATCCCTTTCAATTTTTTAACATTTCTTTCAAAGAATGTTGAATGTCAGAAATCTCAGCACATGCAGTATCCAATTATTCTAATTTTACGATCATCATAAAAAAGTTTAGCATGTTGTGAAACAGAAACTATGCAATTCATACCTAAAGTACAAAACTGCTTTGTGAGAGCATCTTGATATTTCTGTGTATTCAGAGCTGCCAAAACAAACATCTTTACCACTGAAACACTTTGATAAATAATAAAAAATGAATGAAAATTTTTATCAAGACAGTAACAGTAATGCTAATAAGTTACCTTATCAGTAACATATATTGCTGGAGCATGCATCATAGAAGTCCTTCAGGTTGAGATCTACAATGGAAATAAACATTAATCAAGCTATTTTACTTACTGTGGCTAGGAACATTATGTTGACTTGATGATTAATTAATTCAATATTCTTAGGGGAACCTTTAAAATAAGTGACTATGTTTAACCTTCTCTCTACAACAGTCAAGTACACAGAGTCCTAGGACAGCAAACAGTCTATTGAATGAGTGATTCTGTAGTCATCAACGTCTCTCACACACTTGCTGCCATGGCCCAGAAGTGAGTTCCAGGGGTTTCTACATTTCTATTTCTGCAGGTTCTACAGTCTTCACAATAAGTGATTTTTTACCTAGCCTCATCACTAATATCCCAACAGAAGAATATGGCAAAAAATCCTCGAAGTCCTCAGACAAGACATTTCCAGTGGACTGTGTCTTATATGATCTGGTAACTGCTTTGCACACTTTGACACTTTATTAATAAGACCTACTATTAGTTGCCTATGATTTTCAACAGCAAATAATGTCTGCAGTTCATCTTAACAAAACAAATTCTTTTTTTCCAGCCTTTCCAGAGCATGTAGGTAACTGTTCATTGTTCACAATATTTTTCACCCTGTTGGACAGAGATCACTAGCACACCGAAACCCATTATAAAGTAGTCTGTGAAAATAATATAAAAGCAATCCAACTAAGAAACTATGCATGCATATTCCCACACATGCAAGGAAGCAAGCAAAGAAATGCAGGGAAGAAACAAATACAATATGCAGAGTTCAGCAGGTAGCAGTCAGTCTACACAAGATTTTCCAGTACCAAGGGAATAACATGATAGTTGCATATATTTAAAATAACAGTGTGCAAAACAAATAAGGGGAAGGAAAACCTTTTAGAGCCCAAGCCCAAGAGACAGTTAGTAAGCCACTGATTAAACCTCATTTTAAGAACTAAAATTCTGCAGATAGCTTTGCATAGACTTTTTTCACTGTTTTAGAATCAGTGTCACCAAGTAATGCCTTTGGTCTTTTTGGTGGCAAAGTCCTTATTGGCAGCTCTAACCCAAAATGCTGGAAAGCTGGTCACTTATCTCCTAGAAAACTGAAAATAAATAAATAAGCCCTAAGATTTTAAATTCAAATTTTAAAAATATATTTACTCCCACTCTCATTTTGTTTTAAAATGACTGAATCCTCTAAAACTACTGTGAGGGATTCTTAATTCTTATCAGTAAGGATGCCTAAATATTTAAAAGAGCAAACAGGTAACATAAAATTAGGCAAGGAGTTATATCTGTGTAAATGGGAAAGTTCCAAGTTTGGACTGTATATCTTGCATTCCATCAGCCTCCACTTGCACTATACGGCAGTGTAGGGGCTGTTCTCTGGTATGGCATGTGTGTGTTCATCCCACAGCCTGTGTGCATCTGTTGGGATACATGACAGGGACATATATAGTCCCTTCCTCCTCTCGGAGCTTTGCGCTGAATAGCATGGCCAAACCTGGAATCATGCTGTTGGTGTTCAAATGGCACTGGAAACTATCACACTAAACTTCACTGCCACATTTCCCATGCTGGTTTAGAACGTCAAAAGAATCCTTTTATCATTTTGAGTCTAATTGAAGTGAGACAGGGACAGCTCTAAAGGTTATACTTTGTGTTCCGCTCATAGTCCTGACCTCCTTACCTCATTTCCACTATTAATAGATTTGCATTCCTTACACAATAAATGAGGCTAGTCTTGTAAGGGGAGTAGTATCTTTTAATAGCTGCACTGAAATAGTTGGAAGAAAACAGAAGCTTGTAGAACCTAAAGGAGTGGGTTGTGTAATGAATACTCTTCTGTTTTCTCCTGATAGAATAGCAGGTCTAATAAAAGATAATATACGTTGCCTCTCATAAATCATGCTTCATTTGTATCCTAAGTCCATCACATTTCAACAAACCTACTTTAGACAGGTGACAACTGACAAGCCAGTTTAAAACTCAGGCTTAGTACTAAAAGATATACTTTCTTCAACATAACCACATAAAAGCCTCTTTTGTACTTCCTTAAATACCAATTAATTCAAATTTCCAGTTGCACCTTTAATTCCCAAGTTTCAGCCAGTTTCATCCTCAGGATTTCCTACAACACATCTATAAGTGATAAATTTCAGCAATACTATTAAATCAAGCTCATTATATTTAAAGCCCATAATTTCTGTGGTTTTTTGTTTGTTTGGTTGGTTGGTTGTTTTGTTTTGTTTTGTTTACAATGGACAAGATTTATCATAGCTAACTCGTGCCATCCACAAGTTAGGGTCCTAAACTTATCTAGTCACCTGGATTCTCTGGTGGAGCAAGAGACAAATATTTTGAGGGGATGAATGATTTGTCTAGGTGTCTAAGGTAGATATGAATAACCATCACCTGAAAGTCAGCCTCCCTCTTTTCTGACTACACAAGGAGCCAAGATAACTTGTTCAGTCTATGGCCTAAATGCAAGGGTCTAGTTCTATGTGAGATGCCCTATCATAACCACAGCTGCTCCAGAAGAGCAAAGATTTCCCTTATGTCATTTGTCATACCTGCCAGCCCTAAGTCAAAATTTTATAAAATGTAGGGCATCTGAAATGACACTGTTAGGGCATCTGGAATGGCACTACACGTCTTTGTTTAAGGGAACTGATTCCTACTGTAGATGTCTAACTCAGAGAAAGTAAAATAAAAGGAGATAAATTTTAGCCACAGGAAAAATGGCAAAGTTTGTACAGTTAAAAGATGTTCAGGATAACAGTATAAAGATGAGAGAGAGAAAAGGACAGAAAGCAATTAAGGTAATGCAGCTCCTTCTTTCCTGCTAAGGCAAAGAGAGATCTCTTCACCCGATCAAAGCTACCCTTCTCCCCAGAGTTCCCTACCTTGGATGCTAAAAAAAAGCTTGCCTTGTTTCAATCTACTTTAACCAGTGTCAAAACAAACTTACCTTAAAGGAATGTGTTTGTTTTCACAGGGTTAGAAAATCCTTTGTGTTTGTATCCTGCAGCACTCTTGCTGTTGCTAAAGGCAGTGTTAAGCACTTTCTATCTGCAAATTCACAAAGCCATGCATGCCTTCATGAGGCCTGCATCTCCACCACAATCAAAAACACGTTTATAGTTACACATAATCTGTTGACTTGATGTGAATGGACAGCACATGAGAAGTCATGTTTGCCTTTGCATTTGCAATTGCTTTTAGTGCTCACTTTCAAAGAAGGGTTTTGCAAAACCACAGCACTTGCCTATTGTTAAAATCTCAAATATCTCGCCTTTCCTCTGTTCACTAAGAAAAAGAAACCTAGATTCTGTATTGCTTTATTTGAGAACTTCGTGGATGTGTAGTTTCTGGATGCAGAAAGTTGGGTTCTGAATTCATTTCATTTCATTCTTCGGATATACATCTTGATTAGATTATTCTGCATCTAACTCATTTTAAAAAGAGGTGTTAAAAACCACTATCAGATTTCCAAATCTAGTTCACACCCTTTGGCATGCTAAGAATTTTAATATATCTCATACTCCACACTTTATTGTAATAGTTATGAATTCTGCATTCACAGTCTATGCTCGTTACTAAGTATGTGATTTAATAGTCAAAGAGAGAACTGCTCTCTATCACTTTATACAGTATGAGCCATGTGACAACCATTTCTGTCCTGCAAAATGAATCAGAAATGTCTGCTTTTATTCATTGCAACATGAGTGTTTGAAGGCCCTGGAATTATAATAGCATTTTATAACCACGTTTGTGTAAAGATATTTGTTTCTTTTTCTAGTATTTGATAAGAATGCAGTAAATCTAACAGACGGTATATAAAACAGATGTGAACTATGAACACTTGCTTAGAAAATGTGGGATGACATAGGAAAAGATAACACCATCTTCCAGGCTTCATGATACTTGCCCCAGTTCAAGAACAGATGTTTTAAACTGAAAGTATTTATTCTAAATTAGCTGGTCCTCCCTGACCCTCTGAGACATTCAACTTCAGTGTAAGTCTTTTATACATGTATGCCTCCATATGCTCATTTCAAGTCAGCTTTGCATCTGATGGTACAAAACTCTTCCATTTGTGTAGCTGAAACTCCTTTTATGTGAAGATCCACATTCAAAAGTGACAACAAATGCAAGCTACCTGTGCTTTTTGGATGTATGTGCCTGTCCTTTTTGCCAAGAACAAGGGGAGTCTTATTTGCAATAATGCATATAACAAGAGGATCACTGGAAGGCACACCACAGCAGTTTAGCCAGGCCACATATTCTTTCCAAAAGAACATCTGCCCTTCCTGCTCCATCACCATTTCCTTTCACCCAGCTGCTGTTTACAGAGAAAAGGAATCCATTCGGTTTTGTTGAGAGGATCAAAGTGTAGCAGGCTATATATGGCCTGCAGTGGAGGAAAACAGAGTGGCATGCCATACTGCTACACTGACGTAACTACAGGCATCAACAGTGCCACATTGACTTTTGCACCTACTGCAGTATTTTAAGCCTGTTTCCAGCATGCTATCAAGTACAGAGTTCAGCAACCTGCCGCCCCAGTCAAAATATGCATATGTCAGCCACAGGGGGCTGGGACACAAAGAACAACCCCAGACACCGACTTAGCAGCTCACCTCTGACTCAGCACTATCTAAGCCACCTGGGCAAATGACAGGACACGTAAGGGTGTGCTAGCAAAGAAGACGCCGTACTCAGCAAAGGAGACAGAAAGGAGAAGTAGCAAGCTTCAACCACAGCTGTTTATAGAAAAAAAGGAAAGGAAGGTGCTACCCTTATTAACAGACTCTTGGAGTATATTTATTGCACGAAAGTTTCTATTAATTCTAAAATCCTTCATTACTGAATTTAGCTAGTCTGGGTACTGCCAGCACAGAAAGAGAACTGTGCTCAACTCTGCCAGGCTATGTGAGCACAGATGAGGAGGGGGTAGCATATCCCACTCCCCATACCTTCATTTAAAAGCAAAGACAACAATTCCAAGCTCTCTTAAAGGCTTTGCAAAGAACTGGAGGACACATGTCATTCCTCAAGAAAAATCTACTGTTCAATCAACAATTGTCGTCTTCTTTAGAGAAATACAGTAGGACAGATTCTGTCCATGGACTACTCTGAACTAATTCTTGTAGTCCTTGTAGGGATAGAAAGCACAGCATAGGAAGACCTGCTGTAAAAAGTGAAGGCACATTTTTGAGAATTCACTGTAGTAAGACATTTTAACCTGTAAGCTTTCTGCCATCAAAGCATCTTGAAGCGTCTGGACTGGAGAACCTGGCCCCTGCAGAGAATAAACTCCACAGCAACGGGTGCACATTTTTGCCAATGTTGTGACTCAAAGCCTGCACAGTAGGTACAAATAAAGAATCATTATGTTACAAAGTCCACCTCTCCTCTTCCTTTCTTAAAGCACTATGCAATATGTTTCACTTTATCCAGTATAACCCAGTATGATTCAGTATGTGAATTATAGAAACAGCTTCATCATAGTCATCAGTATCACAAAAAAGCATAACTGTTTTGCAATGCATTTCATTTTCCCTGGCAACTCACAATTCATGGGGTCTGTAGACCTAACAAAATGTTATTTTGTTAATCCAGTCCTTTTCTTCTTCTTTTCTTTTTATTTTTTAAATTATTTTTCTCCACATCCAACACGTCTTCATACCTTATGAGGCTGTCACAGAATGTTTTAATGAGGCATTAACAGTCTGCTGTATTGGTCCTCCACCCAGCCTACTGTACAGCCTTGGCACAGTGCACAAGACAGACCTTGCTCCTCATCTGACAGTGGCAGAAAGCATGCAGAAAGCATGCACAGCCACTGTGCAGCATGGGTATTGCACCGTATCACCCTTCTGCAATTACACCTGGTTCCTTCCTGACCAGCCTAAGAAAAAGCACTAATGGTTTTGATGAAGCCCAAATACATAAACTTCACATTGGCACACACAGACCACTCAAATGCATTTCTCATAATTCCCAATAGGAAAAAAAAAAAAAAAATTACTTGCCTCCTACAAACATTGTGTAACATTTATCTACCATAGGAAAAGAATGCCAAAGGAGCAGAAAAAAGATCTAATAAAGCAAACGATGTGCCTGGAATACACATCTCCTGGAATGAAATAGGCTTTACTTGAAGATTTATATCACTGCACAATCTAAGCAAGGCTAAAAAACAGTGAAATTGCAAGCTAGTTACTATACCCCATGCAGAGAAACCTAGTATTGTTTTATAGACTGGCTTATGGTTAATAACTATGGGAAAGGGTATGATGGGAATGGCATGTTCCAGCTGACATGCACAACTTCAGCTTAAAAGATCATTATTTTTTTTCAGTCATCTGTACAAGAAAACTTCATGAAAAGTCAGGCTAACAAAAAGGAAGGAGGATTTGTTTTAAGGGAAAAAAACATCACTTGCAATGAATGTTTAAGAATCTTTTAGCTCCTCTGGTTTTGATCAACATGAATTGTTTATAAACTGCTCTTAAAACTGACATAGCAAACAAATCTCATCAGAGAATAATACAACACACCACTGAGCTGTAGCAAATGATTTCCCTTAGGGCTAGGCTTTGTCATGTGTCCAGAAAAGACCAAATAAAAACATGTCTTTGCTAAAATAAACTACTTTTTCAAAATTCAGCATCCTTCCCATACACCAAGCTTTTATTTTTGAAGCAAGAATTCGCTTTCTTTTTGGTTTACATGCTGATTACAGTTTTCAACAAATGCCAGTAAGAACTGAACAACTTCACCAGACTCCTCAGACAATGTTTCATCTGGCTGTATAACAGCTGTGCATGCTATTAGAAACTCAGAAACCCCAGGTTTATGATTAACAATTTAATGCAAGATACGTCAAGGAAGAGGCACCTTGTGCAATCTTCTTACATAATTTACTGTACACAGTATTCATTCCAATGTGAGTTGTAAGTCACCCATGAGTAAGTCCTGAAGAACGAGAGGAAGCTGTAAGCAATATACGTGCCAGCCTGACAAGAATGAACATTTGTGATTTGTGAATAACTTTGTATTAATCTTTAAGTTTGGGGTTTCCAAACTTAAAGTGTAATCATCATTAAGTGTAATCATCAGAAGCCTTCAGACTTCTGATATAATATTTTACATTCCCAAGATGCACAATGGGCCTTTTGGCCAAATTTCTTCCAAACTGCTGTCTTTGTTAGTGCTTGCTGCAGAAATTTATTACGAACACATTCATAGCTTGTGATGGCAGAATGATGAACTTCCGTCAAAGCTAGGGTTTAACATGATCATGCCCAGATTTAACAATAAATAACTTCATATGTATGTATGACCTCACTAGATTCTTATCTCTTATGACTTCTCCTTTTCCCTCACCTGGGACTGTTTTTATATTATATACATAAGGTTACTCAAGCATTTGAATGAATGAGGATTTCATTCAAATCAGTCATTTGCAGCAACATTCATAATAAAAGATGCTAAAAGCAGCAGCTGTGACAGAGGTTTTCAGGGCGTATTTTAAATGGAAGATTGCTGATGAACTGATAGAAAATGAACCATGCCTGGGGGACTATGATAAGAAGACACATATATTTGCCATCAGAAACAAACCCAGTAAATATATTGTTCAGTAAATACGGGCATGACTAATACAAGTGTAAAGCATTATCATTCACTTCCTTTGAAAAATGTGAAAAATTCTCAAACCTCTTCCATTGGAGAAAGCATTCCTACAGCTACCTTTCACTCACTGGCCTGTAAATTTTTTTTTTTTTTGCTCTTAGTTTACGAACAATTTTTGAATTACAAACCTGATAGCAGTGGGACCTTTATTTCACCATACACATAAAAAGTGAGTTACACATAACAATATGAGCAATGCATTGTATGCCTGGTATATTAAACATTATAGTGCCTGGTGTATTAAACATTACACTACAGCAGAGAAATGAGATCTGTCCATTTAAAACCTGTAGGCAGACTCCAAATATTACCACAGTTTCTTAATGGAAGTAAGAATAGCCAAACTTGTTTTAAGACATCATGTCCTCTTCATCCATGAAGTGCTTAACTCAAACATCTCTTATCACACCAGACTTGTCAGACCTCAGGGATTCCCTTGGCATCAGGAATTTTGGCTCAATAAAGCAATCAAATGGATGGAAAACTAGGTCACTGATCAATTTGTTCTCTGGGATGCTCAAATTGTTCTCAAGTCTGCTGAATTTGACTTATGTGAGCGATCCCTGTTGTACTGAGGAAATTCTCACAGAGCATGGAGCTGCCAGAGTATGCTTTCACCATCTCCTCTAATGGCCCTCTTCTATTGCAAGCGGCACAGACAGAAGGCAACATGAACTCTCTGCTGGTACAAATCCCAAGTGCACTACTGATCAGCCTGATATGGGATGGCCACAGGCCCACAGCCACCAAGTGGAGCTTTCTACTAGCCTCAGCCTCACTGTAAACTTATCCTGCTGCAGCATTTGTGTAAGCTGCCAATGACCAGTTCTACTTTATACTATACACGGCTGATGTTAATCATGGTAAGTGAAATAGTCAGGAATGATTTACAGCACACCTGCACAACTGGAGTAGTGATAGAAATCTGCACACAGAAAGTGTGCCATTGCTAGTGTTTTTTTCCAGGAAGCAACTGAGTCTCAGTGTGAGGATCTAATTTTCCTTTACATAATTACTCTAAATGCAATGTTTTGGCAGACGTTGCCAGCTGCAGCTACACACTGTATTTCACAAAACTCAAATTCTGATCTGATAATGTAGCTCAATTTTCCACTGCCTGCTCACTGACCTATGACGTTCCATATGGTTTCCCTTAAAGCCTTAATGTAGCTGTGATCTTCTGGTATGTCTATTTGTACATAACAGCGTATGCAGTCGAACCACAAATGAATACAGCAGGATATTCCAGACAGGCAGACATAAAACTGTGTTATTATATACACACTCATGTGTGTACATATACAAAGACTGACAGAGCCAGGCATGTAGCATAAAACCTAAGAATCGGAGTCAGAAGTTAATGGTTGGATCAGGATCAGGATTGCACTGCCAGGCCTTATGGTGAAGGAAAACGGTACGACCATGTGCAGTGTTCTTTCAAACGGCCTGTTCATTAGGGCAGAGAGGGAAGACGGTCAACTTAAGTCCTAGAAGAATTAGATGCAATACCTGAATCTCAACAAACATGTAAGCTATCTTCTTCTAAGTCTGATGGTCCCGTTCCCAATGGATTCCAAAGACAATAATTTATCTCACTCTGCGCCTGGGCTCAAAGTAATTCCCTATTTCACACAGAAATGACCTTTTTGAGTCTGACTGAAGGACTATGCTTTAGCATTAATAATTATGCAAGTGAGGGGCTAGGTGAGGCTACCAATGGTACAGGACATAAGTGTATCACTGTATAACTCCAGCATTTCTAAGATATTTACTTAGCTTTATCCAGATTAATAGCACTGAGGAAAAATAATGCTGATAAGAGATCCCCCCAGCCACAAGTTCTTTCTGACCTACATGTATTACTACAACAGTTCCTCTCCTCATTATTCTTATGTAGGTTCTTTCCAGGTAACATTATTTCTGCCCAGGATCACTAAGTACAAAACTTGTAAGAAAAGAATAATCAAATTACATGCCATTTTATACAGTACCATTTAGGGAAAAAAATATTTGGAATGTAATTTAAAGCCTATGGAGTCAAACTGTCGTGTTTGTTCTGGATTCATAAGCACTGTCTTAGGTTTGGCTAATGTGTTTTTGGTGTTTTGTTTTGTTTGTTTGTTTATTCATGAGGTAGAACAACTCTGCCAGTGAGAGATTTAAGACTTAACCAGAAATTCATGATAAGAAAATTCCCCTTGCTGCAATGAGAGGTCACCTGGGCTGAGTAAAGGTAATAGCCAGAATTCCAAAGACTGGTTATCCACCTGGAGGACCTTAATTTTGGGATGTCAAATTTGAGACAACTTGAAAAGACTGGGTTTTAAAAGGACAGGTGTTCCACGTTTTTCAGAAAGAAAGATCCATGATGGTCACTAAAAGTAATGAGCCAGTAAATCTTGGAAAAAAGTGCTTTATTGCAAGAAGAAAGATTGTTTACATTAAAGGAAAATGTCCTTTTTCCATTTTGCATATGGTATTTGAAAACCCTGCCAGCATCTGCAGAACATATGTGTTTTAATGACTGTACAGGAAAAGGCAGCTGTAAGGAAACTGATAGCTATGAAATTCTAAATTAAATTTTACATAAGATACCTTTATTAGTGGCTGGAAGCTTCTGTATTTAGAGGAAACACTCTGTCTCTCTGTGTCCAACTGAGCTGCCTTAAGATCATGATATAGCAATAACTATAGCAGATGTCACTAGATTTATACATAGATGGATTACGTTATTCCCCTAGTTAGTTTACATCTGCTTTATGCTATGCTGCACCCAGTTATTGTGTGCAACTAAATAAAAATGTCATCAAAGGCCTCCCTCTGTGATGACAAATGGTGCTAAAAAGGTGCGTGGTTTATTGGAGGGTGGGGAGGGGAAGGCAGGGCAGGCTGCGGGGTGCAAGCCACCTTTAGTGTCTCTCTAAGATAAACTGTGTTTACATTTCCCCAACATCCAGCATGCAATGACCTTGGAGCCCTACTATTCTCTCAGTGACTGTCAGTTGTGAAGCCAGACCCAGTACAAGTACTCAGGCAGTTGTGCTCTCTGCTGCAGAAAGCCAGATAGCAAAGGACAGTGCCAGGCTATCCTTCACTTTTAAGAGGATAACGTACCAGACTATACATCCCTTTGTCTCTGTGCCTTTCTTTTGGTACCTCTTACTCCTTGCACACAACTGCAGAACTACTTAGGAACGCGTTACCATCCACAGCTGCTTCACCACCTCTGTGTCCTACCACTCCTCAGATTCTACATTATTACTGGAATCCCTCCAACAGCCTACAGAGACATGAAGCTTCCTGTCCCATGCCCTTTCTATTAACTCTCTGCACTACATCTGCTCCCTCTGAAAGATTTTTTTTCCAGGCAGGTATACATTTTTAAACTGTTGTAACAAAACTACTTAATCTGGTGCTTTTTGTTTGTTTGTTTGTTTGTTTGTTTTGTTTGTTTGCTTGGTTGTTTTTTTTTTTTGTTTTTCTCTATTTAACTGTGCCCAGCTGCACAAGCATCATATATCCCAGATGTCCAAAACAAACTGTTTATACCCAGCTACCTTCTAAATGATGACAAAACATGCAATTCCTGCCCCTTGATAACAATCAGATGAAATAACCTAGACATTCAAGGCTTTGAATATCATTAACTTCAAGAGACCAGAGACTGGCACCAACCTACGTATCTTAGCTGCACAAGACTGCAAAAGGGATGTTACTTCCCAATTCTACATGAAGGGCAGCCAGAAAGAATAGCAGTTGGTTAAGCCCAGTTATTTCAAGTAAACTAGTGTTCTAGCACCACAGGAAAATCTTGATAGACAGCCAGCATATGTGACTTGTGGATGTACTGATAATTTGGAAATGGTCTTGATAGTCTACTTTTCAAGAACATCATGTATAAAATAAAAAAAAGTTTTCCAACCATAATGGCAAGAACATGAATGCCGTGTAAAGCATTTAGTGGCTACCGACATGCTGAGAGCACTTCACTGACTGAAACAGGAATTGAAAAAAATGCGAAGAGATTCCCTGCCTCTCAGCTTAAGGTTTAAACTCATTTCTTTTAGCTACTGTACAGTGATAGCAATGCAGACATCATTGGCAGAATCAGCCCATTAAGCTCCTGAGCTCCATGTAGAAAAGAATCTTTCAGTCACCCATTAGCATCATCTTCGGACTAACAAAACATTGGCTATCTTGTTTATTTATGTACATCAAAATCCTGGACACATTTCAGCATCTTACTGCAGAGAAAAGACCTTTTCTTTCCTGTTAAGGTGTCTTGCTTTGTTATACAAATACAGTACCCATAAAGCAAATGTATCGGGCCCCTCCATGACCATGCAAAGAAACAGACATTATTTTATAGGATACAGACACATTCCCAGCTCTCCTCATCTGCCTGCCACCTTAGGAGAAACGTGAACAGACAGGTCCCGAGTCCCAGCCCCCTTCCCTTGCCTTCCTGAACACTTGGGCAAACACTCAGCATGCCATCATATCTGCTAGGAACCCAGCTGCAGCCAACAAGCCCAAGTCTTTTTCTAATGCAACACTGAAGACATACTCAAGAGCCTGCCCTTCACCTTCCCCCTCCCTTTTCTTCTCCCCACAATTGGAAACTCTTCTGACTGAATACGATACCACTTGGATTTATTGCACAAGATGCACCTGAATGCCAGTCAAAATGTTTAACCTTCCATTCACCCGCACACTCTGAGACACATAATCTTCTTCAAACAGTCACCCTATGATTTGCAGGTAGGGAAAAAGCGAATGGTGAGGCAGCAAACTAAGTACTAGGCTTAAAATGAACTCAACTGAAACGTTCTGTAAGCAGGTGTTGCTAAACAGCAAAGTCCTTGTTTGCAATACACGTTATTTTACCTTCAACCCACAGTGATTTTATCACACCTCACTTGTAAATTCTGAGAATGAATTCTTACAAATCCAAGGCCTTCAGTTATTCACACTGGCAAAGCCGTCAGAGATGTTGTCCTGCTGAATCTGTTAGGGCTGACACAATGCCTGTACTTGTTCATCAGCATAAATAAGGCACAAAGAATGGGCCAGCTATTCCCATAGAACATGGACAGGAGGTCTTCATCACGCATACCCAGGAAGCCTACGCTGCTCCAGAACTGAAAGCAGCGGAACCACATCAGCCCAAGTCAGCATTTGAGCTAATAAGCCCATGGCAATATTCTTACTGATACCTAAGCTATTTGGCAGGCTGCTGCTGCTGCATTGCACCAGGCAACAAAACAAATTGGGCTTTAGCTCGGAAGCCCCAATCCATTACATAGTGGAGATGAAAGACACAGCATATTTCATCGGAACCCAGGCTAGTGAGAAAAGAATCCCTTAAAAAGCAATTGGTCCTAGGGCATGACACTTTCTTTATATGTACACACCCAGTTTCATCCTAACATTTAGCCAATTTCAGACAACAAATATCCCAACTGTGGGGAAATTCTTGTCACAGCGCAGACACTACTAAATTCCTAGAACATGCAAATGTGAAATTGGACCTTCCTCAGTTCTCAGAGGAAGAATTCTCTCACAGAATTCAATAGAGATGCATAAACCAGACAAGATGCCCTGGCAGAGTTGCAGAAGTGCTCACTTACTTCCCTTCCTGGTAGCCTTCTAACTGCAAAAATGACAGCTCTGTTCTCCAAGTGTGAAACAGCAACCACTGAACATCACGTTCATCATCATTTCTCAGATTTCTACTGATTTGAGCCATGGGCCTTTTTGCTTTCTTTGCCTCTTTCTGCCACTAAAAAGTAGACATGCATCTATATCATCGTCACTATAGAATTAGCAGTGCTGCTTGCTTTTCATTCTTGGATCAATTTTCAATAAATAATTAACCAGAGTGCTTGAAAGCTCAGAAATAGACTAAAAACTGAAATGTTTTCAGATGAATGCATGTGCTTTATCAATCAATTTTACCATGGCCAATCACAAAACATTTCTTAAATATTTCTTAACCTCTCTTTCTAATGGCCCACATTATACTAAAATACAAATGCCCTTGCCAAATAATGCAGAAAGTCAATCATGTCACTATGTCACTAAGTTTTTTTTGTTTTTTCTTCATAGACCAATTTCAGTCTAAAAAATAATCAAGTCATATAACTTCCACAAAACAACCCCAAATTTTAAGAACAACAGGGCTTTTAACTATGGATTTCATCATGTTTTTCACTGTATTTTCTGTTCTTAGGAGTCACAATATATAACAGGACAAATGACATGACAGAAAAGACAAGGGGCCAGATTGCCATGTTATCTTTCAAAATAGAGACAGTACAGATTCAGGGATGGAAAGGAAGGAAACTTTCCACAGCTGGAAATACTGATGCTGATTTCCTATCTTTGACTTGCTAGAGTAAGTTCTTGTAAATGAAGTGCTCCCAGTAACACAGTCTGTGACCTGCCGATCAAAAGAACAGCCTCAAAGACTCAGCTTACAGAAGTGTTCTTTCCCCATACTAGGCAGGGAATGTGCATATCAGTACACAGCTGCAAGCTGAAATCCCTTTCCACATTACAGAATCGGGATGCCCTGTAGGCAGGCTCTGCTGTAGTACCACAATTGCCAGGCCTTCATCCCTGAAGCCCAGAGTCTGACCGTTTAACTGAAGATTCACTGACAGCCTTTACCACCCTGGTGTCACATCTCATAAAGGAAATCTTTATAAAGCAAACTTGGAATAACTGAGAGATGGCTTCATGTGGTGGTGCAGCCCCTATACTCACAGACCAATGCAGAATGTCTTACTTTAACCTGAGGGTTGGTTTGGGGTTCTCTTTAAAACAAAACTTCTGTTGAAAAAACATTACCTAAACAACCACATTTTATTTTAGCTGGTAAACGTGAGAAAGAACAAAAAAGTGAAAACAGACAGAATAGACAACATAAACAGTCAGAAGAATGAACAGCATGCGTGTTTACAGTTAAATTTCCTTTTCTGAACAGTAACCTATTATCAGCTCTGGAAAGAATGTTTACAAGAGGTTCAAAGACTTGACAATTAAATGTAATTGCAATAACATATTGTACCAGCTAGAGAGCTACAAAACAAACAAACAAACGAACAAATAAAAAAACAGTGGTGCCTTTTCAGGTATATCTGTATCTATTTTTGTATGCATACCATATTCTGAGATGGCAGAAGGCACTGTTTTTCCTACAGTTTTACAGACTGGTTTGTTCTGGCCAAAGTCCTTTGGAACTGCGAGAGGTATTTGTCAGGACAGAAACAAAATCATACTTTACACCCATAGTTGTTTGTTGTAACTACTGGACAGGATAAATGAGGGTGAGGGGGGCAAGCATGGCAGCTCCAGTATGTGCTCCAGAGTTGTTTTCCAGCAAGCAGTATTTGAACTGACATGCACAGTCACTACAAAAAAAGATGCTTACATGAGAGTGATGCTTAGGTGAAGCTCCCACACACTGTATACAGAAGGGGTTCAGTGGCAGGAGGTGATAGGGGTTGGAGGCAATGTGCTAATTCTCATCTCCCTCACTGGTCCCAGATCAGGAGCAAAGGCACAAGAAACAATCTGATATTCATATCACACTAAAATTAGGAAGGGAAACAAAACTCTCTTTTTCTTGGGAACTGACTGCTCCCTGCAAGAATCTGCATCATCAAACAAGTAATTTGATTAAACCCAGTGTATGTTTTCAGCTAACGAATATTTAATTCGCAATGGACCTACTCTCCATCAAGTTGCATCTGATCATTTATTCTTCATGAAGCAGAATAAAACCGTGCTCTTCTGGTTTGGCCGCATTTCATACTCACTGCATGGTGAAAGGTTATGCTGAAAGGCTGCTGAGAACCAAGTCCAGAAGTCCAGGTGGTATTTCAGGCCTTGGCTTGTTATACTGAGGATTTGCTAGGAATGCAGCTACATTGGTGCAAATCCTCTGTATTGGCAGAGTAAACGACTGTACACACTACACATTGTTGCAATCCACCTTGGATTCTAGCAGAGGTTAAATTCTGCAACTCAGGCTAGACAGAGGAAGATTCTAGGGACACAATGCTTTTACTAAACATTGCAGGGCACACAGCCCCACGTAAATGGAGATTTAGTCCCTTCTCATTCCCCACAGTAAATCTACCCCTAAGCTCTGCAGTTCCGGTGTAGGAAATGGATGGGATAGGAATTTTTGATCAGTTCTTGCTCTGTCTGAGTTTTACATCTGAACTTGAGGCTGAATAAGCTTCAGACAATCTAACACTCTATATTACTTTATGATTCTTTTTGCCTGAATCAATTTGGTTTTATTACTAAGTAACATAAAAATTCCTTGCTCGATTTTATGCTTTCCAGAAGACTACCTAGGGGTGGCTGATCATATTCACTGACTCTTTAATGAAACCATGGGAATTAACGAGGAAAAAGGTTTGTCTTCTCTATCCTCCTCACGTAATATTAATGTTCTTTCCAGAGTTCTTCGGAGTGTATTCTTCATAGGTTTGTCCAAGATGGTTATAAGCTTTTTTATTTAACAAGAAGGAGCTGTATGAAAACACCACTTTGAGTAATGCTGGATAAACAGAAACCATCCGTCAAAGCAGAGTAAGTACAATTTTATTTGTAAGAACCACTAGACCTCAGGAATTCTGCTGTCATTTCAATCTTGCCCATTTCTGAGCCCTAAAGCTATGAGAGATTCAAGTAGGGATGGATTCCCTCGGCTCTGTGCAAAGTAGACTTTGTGTATTATAGGTTTGGCATTTCTCCAGCCTAACTAGTATTTCTGCTTAGGCTAAAATATTTCACTGTTACAACAACCAGCCAGTGAAATCCTTTCTCTCTCATGTAGTTTCCAAGCCAGCATCTTTACTCAGCCAAACCTCTTCCAGTCTTACGTAGAAGATTTCCCTAGTACACAATCACAAAGTGATTCACAGCAGTCATTTCTTCAGTGTTAGAATATTATGTTTATAACAGCCTATAAAGATGATGTAAACAGCAAAATGCTGTAGTATGCTTTCTGATGTCTCATTCAGCTGCTGGTCTGCTCACAACTCCCACTGAACTATGCATAGTGTTTTACGTGTAGGCTTGCCAAAACCTTGTAGGAAAGAACTAAAACCTCTCACTCCTCTGGAATGATTTGTTGTATTACAGCTTAAAGACATCACGAGGCTTTCTAGGAAAGACTCTAAAAATCCCGAGTAGCTGAATCACGGTGATTTGGATGCCCTGTGGGACATAAGGTCATTGTGATCTTTGCCACACAAAGCTGTGGAGAACAGTAGCCACAGGCATAACCCCAAGACTACATTTGTGACAATAGAGAGTAAAATATTAAAAGTATCTCAATGAATTGTAGCATAATAAGCCATTGGCTTTCAGACCTAACTGGAAAGGCTAGAGGCATCACTGCCCCACCCTACTCATTGTCATTTCCCATATATGACTGCCCTGGTCACCACTGCTCGGATTGCAGAACCGAGTAGATGAACCTTCCTATTCTATCACAGCACAAAGGCTTTGTTCACTTCCAGCACGACATAATGCTTCCAGGCACTGTTTGAAAACAGGTGTTAGGACTTTCAGAAAGTTCACTCAGTCTAACTGCACCTGATGTGCTTAGTGGGTGCTGAAGAAAAGGACACATGTATTAATCACCACAGATCAGATTTTATATCACTTTTCTACAGAACAAAAACCTCTCCCAAATCTATTATCTCCAGACATGAGTCATCAGGAGCTACGTTAGTAAGAATAACGTAACTGTACTTCATGTACTATGGTGTAGCAACAAAAGAACTCTTAACCATAAATACTTTTGTCACCACCATATCTGTGAATGGGGAGCAATGTAATCACAGTCTTGACATCATGACTGGTATCAGCCTGTCTTGTGACTGAGTTCAAGAGATACTGTCACAAAAATTACACAACTGTCAGCCAATGATTACTCTTAACAGCAAATTTAATAACACACTTAGGGGCCCATTCCTGGAAGCCTGGAACTTACACAGCTTCTGATCATCTAGTCCATGTCCACTTTGAAGGATAGTATCACATCCTCCATGTCTGCTCACAGCTTCAGGACCTGCAATTTTGCACAAAAAGAAGCTGTATTTAAAAGCATAAATGAATCTACAAAAATCAATAAGGATCATAAATCAAAGTTTGTAAAAACAAGTGTGCTGTAAAGATTTCCATAGAACTGTTTAACAGTAGGCTAAGGCTGAAACAGGACAATCATACTTTAGGAAACAGATTAATTACTAAATGCTTGCTTTTTCTGAATTAAACACGTAACCTTAGTATCCAAGGCACAAATTTAATGTAAAAAGATATCCCCTACCAGGTAACTATAGGCCAGCGAGGAAACACCTTGACAGTTTAAAAATTAAGTGCAACACCAGTTTCTGATAACTTACAAAACATATTTCATTAATTAACAGACAAAGATTCCACAGCTTCCTTCACATACCCTTTTTATCTCTGTGTTTGCTAGAAAAAAAAATCTAGCAAACTTTTGGCATCTTGATATTGTGGTATCAAAATACATTTAGCATTCTCTTGTAATAAATTAACAATTAGCCTGATATTTAAGGAAATATATCTTGGAAATGTATCAAATTGTATTACTCTCAATATCCATGAAAAGCTGGTGTGCCTAGGAAGACAATACCTATTACCATTTACTTTATCGTAATATCCTGGTACATCATGCAATCAGTGATTAAGAAATCATTGATTAATCTTATAGTGTAGTCTTTAAGTGTCTTTTTACGACTACTCACATTATGCATTTCCTATTTCATCCCTATGATCCAAAGGCTTTTGTAAAGATGGAGAGCTTATGCACCAGTTGATGGACAGACCCAAACAGCCAGATTCTCTTTGTTGCTTTCCACAGGGTATTTACACTGGTTTCGAAGTACTTATCAAGCTACCTGGCCTAGCCATATATTCCCATTAAGTCTTGAAGTGAATTGTCAGTCACAATTCCCAGGATATCTGGCCTTTGCAGGCATGAGAAAGTAAGTGAATGGACTACCCTTGGCCTAACCGTTTTCTCCCCAGTAGCACTGAGCAGCTTGCTTGTGCTGTACCTCGTCTGGGATTAAACATGGGAGTTCAATTTCCAGAACTGTCAGTCACACACCTTTCACGCACCTTAAATTCATTTTCAAGTGCTAAAAGAAAGGCAAGAAATAGAAGCAACTTATTCAGTGTTCACAAAAAGCAGCTGATTTAAAGCAATTTATATAACCTGTTGTATGGGTTGACTTTTATCTTACATGAGTTTACTTAGCAGAGCTAAAAATATTAGCCAATACAAGGTTTGAGGCCATCTTCTGAACAGACGCAGATGATAACCTTGTGAGCTCTGCTGTCTGCTCCAATTGCCTTGCAAATAATAGTGTGTTTCCAGCGTGAGTTACAGGAATTTAGACTGCATGTACTCATTGAAATTGCACAACTATATGCTTCTGCACTCACATGCTGTGGAAGCACCGTGGAAGCTTCCTTACTGGGTTTTTAAACATGTGTTACCAGAACTCTGAATAAACTCTTCCCAAGCAAAATAATCTTTCCATTTCTAGGGAATAACTGTGGCCCAACAATGTTTCTTTTCCCTTGATACCACACAACCAATAAAGGTGATTCACTTTCAGAATTTATTCAAAATCTTAACATTTAGCGAAGTTGTTAGCACCTTTTCTTTTTGTTCCCTTAGCAAGGGGCTCACAGTACGACCTAGTTCCTGAAATCCTGCGATTATCCTTCCATGTGGTTTTTTGTTTGTTTGTTTTTGTTTTTCAAAGTTACAGCACAGGGTATGCTGGTGCTTGGCAGTACTCTATGGCAATGATGCATGTGCCAGAGGCAGACTAGCTAAGGCTGCGCGGCGCTCCACACAGGCTAATCCCCCCTACTGCACCGTACAGCATATGCACAACGCTGCTGATAGCAGGTAAGGCCATTCAGGCCCTCATGACTACACAGGAAAGCATGTGGAATATAAAGCATCAAAAACAGAAAGCAAATTCCATGAACTCCACTTTTGCTGTGGTTTATGTGATTTGGGGCATAGACTTGTTAGTTCTAAACAGAAGCGTGGCTGAGCTCTGCCACTGAAACGGGGGAGCATTTTGACAGCAAACCTTTAATGCTGCTAGCTTGTGTTGTCTTTAGACCCTGTATCTTTTCTTTTTTTCCTCAGAAGACCCATGCTGTCGGTAACCCTCGATAACTAAGATTAAACGTACCTGCTGAGAGACACAAAGCACCAGCAGGCGCACCAAGGCTGAATCCCCCACCAGTCCTCCAAACTCTCGCTGAGCCCCCAGACAGAAAGATCCAGGGCTGACGATCAGGACATGAGGTAAGCTGAGATGGCTCAGTTCCTGCCAGAGCACTGGGCCATTCCCTGCACTGTAACTACACCACACACCCCACAACCTTCTGAGATACTGCACGAAGCTCGGCTGTTCGTGGTTTCCCTCAAACTTCTCTCTTTAAAGAGTTCTGTCGCTGCACTGTTGGTCCAGAGGCCACGCTCAGCGAGGAGGAGGTGGCAGAGCACTCACCGCTCCTCTTTAGCTGGGATTCAGCTTCAGCACGAAAACGCGAGGAAACCGAGGCGCACACCCGAGTTTATTCAGCTGACAGAAACGTCCGACACAGACACCCCTCGCAGGGGGATTCAGCCCCTCAGCGGTGCCCAGGAGGGCGCAGGGACCTTCGGCAGAGCCCCGCAGCAGCCCCCTGCCCGGGCAGCCCCTCGGCGTTCCCTCAGGCAGGCGGCGGGGCCACGACGCCTCACCTGAGGCGAGGGGCGAGGCGGGAAGCGCGAGGCGGGAAGCGTGAGGCGGGAAGCCCCGCAACGGCCCCTAACGGCCCTAACGGCTCTAACGGCCCCGCGTGCCCGAGCGCGCTCACGTGACGGCTCTGCCCGCCCAGGGGCCGCTTGGCGGGGCCGGGCCGCTGAGGAGAAGGCGGCGGCGGCGGCGGCTGGAGCTGAGGTGAGAGGAGAGGAGGTGAGGGGAGGCAGCGGGAGGGAGCCGGGGGAGGCCGGGGCGGCTCCGCTCCGCACGGGCGGCTGAGGAGAGGACCCGGGGAGCCGGCACCTGCCCGGCCTCGGTCCCCGCCTGGCCGCGGCCGGGCTCAGGGCGCTGGCGGCTCCGCCGGGTGCCGCCGCCGCGCTCCTTCCATTCCTTCTTGAAGTATTTTATTCGTTTTGTTTATTTCCGCGGTGTGGGGACGGCGCTGGGACGCTTAGCGGCACGTCTGGTGTGAGTCGGACTCGTTGGTGAGGAGGGCTGCCTTATGCCTTTTGCCCTGTTTGCCCCCGTCGTTTGGAAAACTTGATGGGCTAAATGAAAATCTCCTCGTGTTTCTCTTTCTGGGTGTTAATCTGGCACGTTCACCTTAAAAACTTAACTTTTTTTTTTCTCGTGTAGATTCTCCGGGCAGTTTCTGAATGGACTTTGTTTGAAAAGCAATTTGCTGAATTAACGTAGCGTGCACAAAGATAACTTGAGTTGACGTACTAGCGGAGTAGCATCTATCGCATGAGCAAAAATGGAATGTTCCTGCACCTGGCTTCCTTTTTAATCTTAAATTATTAATGGATCTCTGTGTTACACAAAGGAAATATGCGGCAGGCACTGAGCACAAATGCATGCAGAGAACCAGATGTAAGAAGAGCTGGTTGTGCAGAAGGACGTGTCCAAAAAAGATGAAGGCAGAGAGCCCCTCCTGTTCCTGAGGGTTGTTGGGGATCTCTGGGGGAGCAACAGCGGGCTCTGCCCTGCCCAGCTCTTTTGTAGCTCTCAGAAAAGAGGAATGAGAAAAAGGCAAAACTTTTCCAGAACTGGGGAGCGTGGGACTTTGCATATTGTTGAGCAGCTATTAACTGAGACTGTGAGTGCTCCTACTCTGGCATGTTAATGGCAATCATGGTACCCCATCTTCTTTTAGAACCCGATTGTCAAGTTGAATAAAAGTATGTACATGTGATCAGTTCCTTTTCTCTAGGTAATCGATACAGGAAAAAATTCCTTCATCTCCAAGGGAGACCTCGGGTAAAGACTCATTTGTTGATACTGATGTAGGAAAGGTGAAACGTTAACATTTACCAGGGTTCTGGACAATTAAAGATTTGAAAATGTGTTTGGAGGAAACGTTGGCTTAGATATCAATGGGAAGTAAGATTTCTAGTGTCTGTTCAACCATGTAATGTACAGTAAGCGAGGTGCGTCACAGCAAAGATTGTAACAGTGAACTCACGTTCTGCACTTTGCTTTACGTGAACTTTTCAGTATTTGGAATTTTAAAGGGAAAAAGTTGAAATGAGACTGTATTAAAGCAGAAACGTATTTATAACCAGTTATTTTTCTTTGATGTAATACATTCAAGCTTGGTGAAGAAATTTTGGGCAGATATACTAGAAAACTGTGATGTTATAGAAACATGAAACAAATAGGTGAAGGTGACAGGCTGGTAGAAAGAAGCTGTTGTGTAGTTTGAGAGGATGAAGTTCTGCAATGTTAGTTTCGTAATAATCTTTTCAAAAAAACAAACTGGGGGGAGAGAAAAGATTGGATCACCATAGGCTACCAAATAACCCGAAGGTGAGGCTTGGGTGGGTTTGAGGAGAAAATTTTCCTTGAGTGCTTCCTTGAATTTTCCTTGAGTTTTCTCTGGTGTCACTGCATTAGGGGACTGATTTGTCTGCAGCAGAAGAGGCTCCTGGGCAAGGTCGCCCATGACCGGGTGGGTATGTGCTGGTCCCAAGGCGCCATCCAGAGAGCCTGGTATTCTGTGTGGTGTTGTCTGTGTTCCTCCTGGGCCTTCCTTGTGCTGCCGTCACGTCACCTGCCAGCCTCTTCAACAACCACCTGCTCCTCTGCTTCCCAACATTTATAGTTCCCCACCTGGAGAACAGAAGTGCATCCCTCACTGAATTACTCTTCGCTCCAGCTGGCTTTAGTTTTCCTCAACTTATGATGTCCTTACTGCTTGTCCTGCAGACAGCACCATAGTGGGCTCACAATACTGTGTTGTGTGAGCACTGGTTCAGGTAGCAGCCTGTTTCCTGCCTGGGAGAGGGAAAGAGCTGCCCTGCCATGGCCAGAACTGTTGCTTTCTGGGGCAAGAGCGGCTTCAGGCCAGGTCTCTTCAGCTGGGAGCTCCTGAAGACTCAAATAAGGGAGTTGCACGCGTGGTTTACCTGCTCTTTGTCTGTGATGATGATCTGTACTCAGAAGATCTGCCCCTACTACCATGGTAGTGAAGATCTTCACTGAGTTAGAGTTGTAATTAGGAAGCACAGTGCTAATTAAGATGAGAACCTTTCTTTTTTTTTTTTATGGTCCCAACTACTTTTAAAACCAGAGAGTAGATTGACGGGCAGGGGGACGGAAAACAGAATCTTTCTTATTTTAATGAAATGGAACTTCTAGGCTTATGCTTTAGTAATGATGAAAATCAGGTTTAACTACGTTTCTGTCTGTTTATACGCTTTAAACAACTGGTCTGACCTTATAGCATAACAACAAAAAAAATCTCTCAGCAAGCGGGAGAGTCTCAATGTGGCCTTTAACAGAACAGCAATGTAAATAATTAATGATTTCTGAAAAAGAATTATGAATGAGCTGTGGAAGGGCTTTGCATGTCTGCTTAAAAGTGAGAAGGATCTTAATCTATCTGTGGAGTCAGTGTCTGTAGATTTTAATGAGGGCAAAGCAGAGAAAAACAGGTTAGAAAGCGTGAGATCTCAGTGAAATAAAAACACAAAGCTCTGGGTTTGTGATCAGATAAGTCAGATCCTTTTTTAAAAGGGATGTGCTGACAGAAGCTGCAAATAACTTTGAAACTGGCATCAGTGCTGAGGAAACAAATAAACAGTTATGAATAGTACAGTGTCACATAAATAGGTTTTTACATGTAAGCAATTGAGCATCCCGTTCTGTGTGTGTGCTAATGCTGCTATTTCATTCAAAATTTGGGATTTTGTTTCATTGTGGGCTGAGGCTGTGGTTGCTAGGGTTGATGAGGGGGGCTACATGTGTAGGCTGTGCAGGCATTACGGCTGACTGGAAAAGATGCTGCTTCTAGGGCAGTAGAATTACTTCTGGAGGGCTATAAAGATTGTGTCCCTGGCTCGTGCCAGTGGATTGCCTGTTCCATGAGGTGGAATCAGGTGTTACCTCGTTTTCCTTTTTTGTTCCCACTGTTGTCTTGTGCAGGCTATTTACAGAAGGCAGAAATTTCTGTGGGAAATTAACTTCAGTCGTAAATTCCCCTCTGAAATCTTACTTAGGAGAGAGAGAAATGCCTAGAAAAGCTAAGCAGGCCACTAGTCTTTTCAGCTGAAGAATCTGCATTTTACTTCTGCTTTTCAAGCTAGTGTGAAGCCTTTGAAGCTACTTGGCTCGGTGAGCTTTGCTTTTCGGGAAGCATCGGGGTGAAATCAATGTTGCACCCATGTTAGGTTCCTGGTAAAACCACAGCATTGCTTCTGGATGCGAACCATACCACAATAATGCAGATGCTTACCAATCCCAGCATAACACTTATATAACTAATTTCACCTGGGACTAAAGGTAGATGCAGCACAGTAATCCAGGCATCATCAGGCTGTTACTTCATATTTTAGGCAGTCTTGTCACCCCCTTGAAGGGGGCTTTTAGTTAACCTATGAAGAACTAGTTGACTGTGATACAGCAGTATTTGGTTCTCGTGCATAGGATGCTTTTTGTATCTACATCTAGAGGAAAACTATTCAAGACCCAGCTTTATTTGACAGAGGTGTATCAATTTCCAGTTACGCTCAACACCTTGTTTGTACCCGTGACCTCTTCAATTCATTGGAGTGAAAAGTTAGTGTTTTAGTGCAGATATTCAGTTTACCTATGTTTGGAACTTTGAAAGGCTGTTCTGTTGACCAAGCAAGCCTGTTCTATAATATAAATTAGGTCAAAAGAGGTGTCTCTAGTTTTGCATGTGTGATGATTTTAGGTTGAAAATAGTAAGCTTTATTGTCTTTTTTCTCTACTTTTCCCTTCAGGACAGCCACAGTGAGAGAAAGATATGAAATATCTTTAACGGAATTCTGCTCTTGATCAAGCTGTTAAAAATGGATATGAAAGTTATTTTCTCCTGTGAGGTAAGTAATGCCAGGAAGAAATTAAAGAAAAAAGTGACTTACATGTATTTTGTTTAGTGTTGCTGTCACTACCGCTGTCTGTCCAGCTGCTTTTGTTCACGTATTTTGAAGTTATAGCATCTGTGACTTAGAGAACTTTGCATCGAAAGTCTTAACTGAAATGTCCTAGAACTAATCCTTTTGGTTACAGGATTACTTATCTTTGTTGTGATCTTCCAGTAGATAAAAACAAATGTGTAAAGGTGTGTGCTCTGGTATAACGGTTGACTTCTACACATAGTAGCTTTTGACCCAACAATGAGCTTTTTTTCAAAGCATCAAAGAAATAGAAGCTGCTAAGTCTGATTTCCAAGAGTGAATATTCACCCAAGAGTAACTGCAGACAGAGGAAATAAGTGACTTCCTAAAGTGAAGAGTTTTTACCACGTTTTTTTTTTTTGCATCCCCCTGTTTCTGCTCTGTGCAGTCTAAGCAAAGGTGGTGCTGTTGCTAGCCTGAATTACAGGTGTATATTAATAATGCTAGGATGGGACTTGGCAAAAAGCTGCTTCCGTACTGAGCCAGTACTGCTAGGAAACTGCTGTTTCACATGTAAGAATTAGTAAAAACCAAACACATCTCCTGAATTCAGAATCAGGGAAATTCATGTTGTGAGGAATCTCAAGAGGCCATATAGTCCTGTCCCCTGCTCAAATGTTCCAGTAGTCAATGAAATTTGGACTAAAAATGCCACTGAGTAAAATATTTATGTTCGGAAACAAGAAGGAAAATGGATTTATATCTTACCATATGTATTAAATGTATGTTATAATAATGCAGATAGGAATGTAACATGCTACTAAAACTTGTCAAAGGGAAAATATTTTAATTAAGATAGGATTGTAAAAGGATAGGGTTTGTCTCTGAACAAAGGAAAAGCTAAATCTCTGATGTATTCACTTGTAATCACAAATGAAGCCTCTACAGGTCATCTAACACAGTGACGTGTTGCCAATATTTTCAAGAATGGGTTCCCTGCACAAATGACCCCCTTCCCAGACATCCCTAGGGAATCAATTTCCTTACTTTCTCATGTAACCAAATTGCTTTCTCATAATAAATGGAGAGGAAGTAAACATGATTCTTACCCAATACGTTTTATTGAAACATTTCCTCTGAAGTATATTTGTTCATGGGAAAACATAGTGACAATGTGAATAAAAATAAGCATCTTGTCAGGAAGCTTAGAGAGCAATCTCTCCCCCCGGGCTCTCAAAATAAACACAAACCCCGTCCTCCTCCTCACCACCGCTTCGTCCCCCATTGTGTACTACCAAATGGAACATTTTATGAGCCCTTGGAATACATGTAACTACTTCAGTGTTTTGGGCAGGGAGGGTCATCCAAAGAAGGGTTTAATACTGTCAGCAGAGAGAGGGTTCATCATTCAAAGCCCGAAAGGAGGGTCATTGAAGAGAAGACATGGTTGTTTCCTTTGGATTTCTGCTTATCTTAATGTGCTTTGAATCGATCCCTCAAAATTGGTAATTTGATAGCCTTAATGCCTACATTAGTAATTTAATGAGCCCCTTCCAGTGCACCATCAATGACAAACGTATACTTGAGGAACAAAAATAGAATTGTTTTATAGGCAGTGCAGTTCTTGAAAGCCAGTGTATAATATTACATGTATGCAAGTTTTGATGCTATGAATTTTTTAATATACCATGAGTGATTTCATCATCATAGAAATAAGTAATAACACAAAATGGCACATCTAATAATTCCCAATATCTTTCTTCATCCTCATTCCCAGTGACAAGTCACACTTCCAGCCTGATTTTCTGTCTCTCACTGGATTTCTGGGTAACTCTCATAACTCATGTAATTAATTTACAGATGGTTATTGTTCTTGTGAAATGTACTCTGTGAACTCACTGTTTCCAGATGGAATTTATGTTGTTTCTGTTACTGGGTATAAATTCTTGAAGAGAACATATATGGAGGTCTGCAGAGAAGTTGACTTAGGTATTGTAAAGCCATGTGCTTGTGTCAGAAAATACTGCGTCTGCAGAAGGCATGTCTTTGTAGAGCTGTTAGTTGTTCTTTAGTATCCCAGTCACAGCTTATTTTCTTATGGGCTTCCGTGTCGCTTGAGGAATTATGAGATGACTAGTAGTAAACTTAGCTCTATGGTTAAAGAAGCCACTGCTGTCAGAGATTACTTTCTCCGTAGTCAGTAGAACACTCCACAGACAATAGAATAAATTGGGTAAGTGTATGCTAGTGCACACAATAATGCAGACTCCAGCAATTTAATTTAGCTGCCAATTCAGGTAGATATGAAACAAGCTCTGGTCTGTGTAAAACCAGCAGAGGAGCATGTATGCCCGTGAAACAGCAACCTGCAGTAGAATTAATGTAGAATAGGAAGTTTTTAATCTTAAAACTGCTTGAGCTAGTCCTTCCCAAGCTTTTGACTAGGAAGTATGAAAAATGGGGGACTGCTGTGTATCTGTGGTTGGTGGGAATGGGTAGGTAGTGTCGCTATGTTCATAGCTTTTAATCCTTAGAATTAAATTTGTTCTCTAGTAGTGTTTTTCACAGCATGTTGAAATCCTGTACTAAGCACATCTCCTTTATTAAAAGCACAGAAATTAGAGAGTGAGTGATTCTCACAACACCCATGCAGAATCAGGAAACAATTCTTTGTTAGGTGAGAAACTGAGAAAGAAATGTTGCAGTCAGAAATGTCCGTTAATCCAGGAATCTTAGACAAGGTACCCAACACAATAAATCCAAGTTGTAATATAAAAGCAGTGTTGTCACCCCAGAGCATCCAGTTGGCAACTGGAATTACCTGTGTCTCACACTTTGGAAACAAGGGCTTAGCACTCTCAAGATGAGGTTTTACAGCAATAAAAGCATTCTTAGCATGATACTTGCTTATTTTCACCAACTTTATCAGCGATGAAATGTGTTTGTGTCTGGGCTCTTAAATGGGCAAACATCCCAATAACTGTTCTGAGCAACAGATACCATTTAGGTCTGAGATAGATGTGTGTGTTGCGGACCTCATGACTCCTGCATGTTTCAGTTCTTGATTTACGGCTGTTGCTTAACACTTGCGCTCCTTAAATGTGTCTCTCTTTCAGATGCATGATTTCCACTGGCATGCATGCTTAGACATATAGTTAGATACTTAGTAAATAAGGAAATATTTGTAGAAATATTCTTCTCAGTCTTCTGAGGGAAATTGTTGTGGGTGAGACTTTACTTGAGGCGATGCGACCGATTCCATTAGGATTTCTCTAGGGGTGAATCAGGTTCTCTTAATCCTCCTTTCTTTGTATGTTTGCAACAGTGGTCCCCACTGGTAATTGTATAGTTAAGGAACTGTCAACATTTCTCTTACAATAATACAGCATTTTAACTGTAGTTTTTGAATTTAAGTGGAAAGCAATGGCTTTTTTTCATACTTTTTCAAATCACACAGTATACATGGTATCTTGAATCCATCAAGTTCTTTTACCTAATCTAGTTAAAACCTGTAACAACGATTGATAATTGGACAGTTCCTGGAGGTAGTATATTCCAAATCCTCTGTAAAAACTGCAAATGTCTGTAAGAAAGATGTGCTTTCACAGGTGGTGGTTTTTAATCAGTAATGTTAAAGAAAAATAGTATAACTTTTTGTTAACTATTCCTGGTAACAGTGCTTTGCGAAAGGCCCATCAGACAGCCTGCAGTGAAGCATGCAAACTGTCTTCATTTGCTGCTTCCGAGGCTTTTCTTCAAGATACAACAGTGGATCACTACATGAATTCCTCTGCAATTTCCACAGTTACCATTATCCTTTAGCTACACACTTTCAGTAGAATTTATATAAAGCCTTTCAAAGAGAGAAAGGTGTCCACCAGAACCAACCCCAGTAATATTCTTTCTGGATTAGAGAAACAAAAACTGTGGGAACTAGATTTGCTTGGACATACTGAATTAAACCACTAAACCACTAAACCAGATGAGCAGTGTTTGGACCATGTAAACCTTCTGTTGATATAAGCCAAGCTAACCCATTAAATTTAAGTTTGTTTTGCTGAAGTGAGGTCTTTGCATGGGAATCTGTGCTAATGTAACTAAATCGTGTCACTGAACTGGTGTAAATAGCTGTAAGAGACACAAGGTTTTACATTCCCTGCAAAGCTCTCTTTAAAAATCATGTATGTTTCAGAAGCAGAGAATGTACAGAATATAACAGGAATTCTACAGATCTTTTTCTTCTTGAATTATCACCTAAATTGAAACCCATAGGGATCAGTAGAAACCCTTCCCATCAGTTTCAGTGGGATTTTTATCAGACTTAAACCATAACCGGGGGCTTTAACTTTAGTGTATAGCCACCTGTAGGACAGAGGTACGAGAGTAAATCACGTTCAACAAGGCTATTTATCATGGTTGAATGATGGTGAGATTAAGCTGCCCTTGATTCTACTGTTTAATCCAGTTCTTGTTTTGGCCCCCTGGAGAGAACAGAATATGGCTATTGGCTGCTCTTGCAGTGATTCAGAGACCCCTAATACCAGTCTTTGACTGCTGGGGAAAGGAGGGAAAATCCGCATTTGTTCTCTTCCCCTCACCACCTCTAACTTACACCCTTAAGGTTCCTGTAGTGAGGGAGCTTTGTTCAAGACTGTCTGCATGATCTCTCTAAAAGTGCCCATATAAACAACTTGGTGCAGCAATTGCACATATGTGCAGAGACTTCTATTTAGAAATCCTTTAGAATTTATGCAGTCTTTGAGCAATATTTCAGCTTTTCAGTTTTGGTCTGCATTTTGTAACTTCCTGCATATAAAGCTACTGGACTTTGGATATGATAGGTGACTTTTACAGGCCTCAAAAGGCAAGCAGAGCATTTATAATGCTTTAAAGAGTGAGAACAGATCCATTTATATATGGCTTTTAAAGCTCAATAGTTAGATCAAGAGTGAGACGCAGAGACAGTGTTTGCCATTGAGAACTTTTTATTGTAGTTCCCTGATATCTCTGTCTCTTAAAAACTTAGTACTCAGAAGTGCATTTTGACTGATCTTTGTAGAGGAGGGACTGAAACCAGCCAGAAGGTTAGACAGACAGAATTTTCCCCAGCTGACTGTTTGCTGTGACTCTCATTTAATTCCCCAAATATATCCTTTCCATTAACATCTAAGTGGACGGCAGAAAGGTTAAGAAAAACTTTTAACAGTTATGCAGATATCATCACCACAGGTGAGATAAGTCGATAACACAGTACAGGCATGAAATCACTTCTTCAAGGTGAAAATTTGCACCTGGGATTAGGTTTTCATATATATGTGAATGTTTTCCTGTGAAGTGGCAATAAAGAGTTATTCTGGGCTGAAAATGTGTTTCTGGCATGTCCCAGTTGGTGAACGAAGGCAGAAGTTATGGACAAAATTGCCAAAATTTGAGAATAATTCTTCATGTATTAGTTTAACTTTCACTGATACATTAGCATGTATTTTGGTTAGCAAGTGGTATAGAATACAGTGCTCCAACAGATTTTCTCAGAGGGTAAACCATTGATTTTAAAGATGAGCCTCCTGTATCTTGGAAACTCCCTTAAATACTGGAAATAGCTGATAAAGCTAGCATGCTCTGGGTAGTTGGAAAAGTCTTATGACATTTTGATGCAATCATTTCTAGTTTCCTTCCATTGTGAGACAGCAAAATGATAAATATTCAAGAAGAAATCCTCCTACTAGTCAGTTGTTCCCATTTAGCTTGTGTTTGGAAGTGGTACATAAGCTGATTAAATCTTTCTTACCCATGTTGTAATTCTGAGGATCTAGAAGCAGGGAATATAACCATTATAAGCTGTTGCAAACCTATCTTAAAAAAAATAAAATTAAAAAAAAATCCCCATTTAATACAAAACTGAGCTGTGTTACAAATTCTTAATACTGCTTTGTCCTCTCTGGGTTGTGAATTCAGCGAGCTGTAGCTCTTCTACTTCTTCCCTTGGGAGACTCTTATATAATCATTCAGCTGTTCCTCTTGCTGTCCTTCTAATTAAGCTGAAATTTTATGTTGCTTAATTGTATCCTGGTAGACCTAACCTAGCAAACTAGGACTAGTGAAATGAATTCCCTTCCTTCTAATACTAGAAGAGGAGTGCAGTGGTGAAGGCAGTAATGGTGTTCTGCAAGGTTTCATGTCAGGGCCTCTCTCAGTGCAACTGAGACACCTGAGTCAGCAGGTGCCCTTCCAGCAGTGAAGACTATCTGTGTTCTGCACTGCCTAAGGAAGAGGTCAGTGGAAGTGATTATTCCTCTCTACTCAGGCACTTGTCGGGCTGCACCTGAAGTACTGTGTCCAGTGTGGGGTTTCACGGTACTGAAGGGAGTGGAATGAATGCTAATACAGTTAGGGGCCTGCAACACAACATAAGCCCAGAGATACTGAGGGAGCTACGTTTAGCCTTCTCCATCTCCAGATAAGGGAGCATCTACTTAGTGTCTTCTGATACGTGACAAGGGGCCATTGGGAAAACAAGGAGGCTCTTCTCAGAGCTGCACAGCAAGGGGACTGCGTACAAGGTGTGCATATATTCAGCATTTCATATCCAATATTCATATTCATATATTCATATTAGGGAAAAAGACTGAAAATACAATTCATGCAGCAAACTGGTGCTATATCTCATTCTCAGAGTGCCTCAGTAAGATCTGATACAGTATTGTCTTCTAAAGGGATGATGGTCTTGCACTGTAATTAGTATTCAGTAAACAACTGGAGAAAAAAAAAGCATGGTGGTCTGTTAGTGTCTGTAACGCATACAATGGGAATAACATGTCTCCATCTCTGAGAACTGAGACAGAATTGTGTGGGATATTATGAAAAGGGATGCAACTGACGTTTGTTTTGATTTGTATCACAGTTGGCTGAGAACAGTTGTTAACATCACTAACTAGAGGCACCTTGTCTCAAACTCTAAACTCTGTCCTTACTACACACACACACACACACACAAAAAAAAAAACCCACAACCTCACGTTGCTAAAGGACTGCATACAATATGGAATAGTTCTGAAGAAAAAGCCAGTTGTGAATGCATATGTATTTGGCATGGGAATAATACAGCTCTGAATGCAAACCCATTAATAAAAAATTGTATTGACAGGAAATGACTTGAATTTTATTTTAACATGCATAAAATATGCATTTACATGTTTTTTTCCAATGCATTTATCCTCTTTATGAATTTTTTATGGAAAAAAATCTAATGGAGTATATACCAATCCATTACAGAAGTAGTTAGAAGTGATTTTGATCTACCCACATAATTAAAGCCTCTAAGCCTAATTGTGGGGAAAAAGTAGACTTCAATGATGGGAGCTGGGTAATTCTGATATTTTAATTCACTTGCCGCCAGTTGGCTAAGACTACATATCACATACAATAGGAGGATGGTGAAGTCCATCGCTGATGTACCATGTCTCCTTATTTTGATTGTACATCATTCATTTGAGTTCTTTTGTATTGTTGAAAGTAGGTTTCATAGATTGTAGGGAGCACCTTCTGTCCCTGTGAGACCGCCAGATGCAACACAGAGCACATACGTATACGGGATAATTTAACTTACTTTGCTTTACTGAATTCCTCATGGATTTAAACTTATTTCCCCTAAAAGCCTCTTAATCTCAACATGTTCTTAAAAGCTCTTCTAATACAAAGGGCCCCTGCATTCAGAGCTGAGGGAAGAGCTCCAGTTTGTCCCGTGCTATTGAGTTTCATCCTTGCGCTGTCCTGGGTTGCCTCTGCAATGTCAGATCTGCCTTCCCTCAGTGCATGCTCAAACCCTGTCCTGTAGCTGTCCATGCTGTCTGCTCATCTGTGTGTAACTTGTCTTAGGAAACGGAAGTTGTGCTTAGGTGTTGCTACCAAAAATGAAGGGGAAATAATTTCAGTTGTCCTGAATTAAAAGTATGACTCCCCAGAGGGAGCAAATGCCAACATCACTAGATTATTTATTTTCACTTTTTGATTCAGCCATCTCTTACGGACCCTACCTAGACCTGTAATACAGGCAAGAAGCCCTTGCTTCCACAGGGCATCAAGTCTGGATCAGTCTGAGATGCAGACTTTCTTAGAATGTTAACACACAGTATTATTTCCACACCAACATGAGAAAGAACTTCTTCACAGTGAGGGTGACAGAACACTGGAACAGGCTGCCCGAAGAGGTGGTGGAGTCTCCTTCTCTGGAGATATTTGAGGCCCGTCTAGACACCTACCTAGGCAGCCTGCTCTAAGGAACCTGCTTTGGTAGGGGGGTTGGACCCAATGATCTTTTGAGGTCCCTTCCAACTCCTACAATTCTGTGATTCAGTGATTAAAAACTCACCCCCAGACTTGTGTGCTTGTACTATCACGCTTCTGCAGATACAGCTGACTAGATTATAATGGGGAGGTGAAAAGCATGGGCTATTTAATTTCCTTCTCTTTTTGAACAGTTTTCACAGAGAAGCCGAATTAAATGTTTCTAATCCCCTCTTCCATCACCTTTTGTTATTCTTGACTGGTATTTTTTCAGCTTATCTGCTCCTGAACCTTGCTCTGGTCCCTCAGAAGCACAGAGGATGGCAGGGCCTGAGGGCATTAAGCGTCAGCAGCTCTGCCATGGTAGAAAGCTCCCTAAGGAGTTCAGCTAACGGAGCGTGTTGGAGGAGCCTCTGAAGTTAAACTAACTTTCCAAAGCCAGGAGCAGAAAGGTCATTTGTAACTTCATTTATGGTTTACGCACAACTAATGTTCTCTCATGATGCTTTTTAATCATCTGAGAAATACATTCTCAAAAACAAAACGTTAATTTAGCCCCAGAGTAATGAATAAAATGTTGGAGCATATGGAATATACCCTTACATTTACACTTCTGAATACATTTTGTGATTTAGTAAAACTAAAATAATTCTAAGTAAAATTCTTTGTGTGCAAATGAACATTTTTTTATTCTTATTTTTTTTTATCCAGTTATACTCTGAGTTTTGTGGTGTAGTTAACGATACTTAATGGAGATGCAATGTTGGGACGCACTTGGCAGTCCATAATCGTGTTTTGGAAAGCTCTACGGACTTGGCAAAACCAGGCTCTGTAGTTAAACGCTAGCCGTGGTCCAATGCCATATCCTTGGGGATGGTAAAAATGGAACTTATTTCCTTCACCCTCTCCCTCTTGCTGTTATCCACCCTTGATAACAGCCAACCAAAAAGGAAAAATGCAAGCTGGCTACCTGGAATACTTAAACATTTAACTGAGTAAAGCACTCATGTATTTTTAATGCTTGTGCTAACTCAGGGGGAATACTTGTGGTTTATTGCTGTCCTTTCTTGTATCAAAGCCTAGAAACTGTCAGTTGCTCTATACCCTATTACAGATGCATTCCAGCCACTCGTGAAGGTCTGTCACTCAGACAAGTTGGTGGTCACAGCTGTACAGTTTGTTAAAATGTTTGGAAAAATAAATAAATACTGTTCAAAATAAATAAGTACTGTTCAATAGGATTATGTGACACAGGACAGAGATCTTCTAGCTGTTCTGGGTTTTTATTTTATACTTCGCTGGAAAAGCTGCAGTCTGAATTAAATAGAAAGTTACACATTTGTGGTGGGAAGACACTGAATGCTAGAATTTGCCACAGATGGTCATTAACATGGAAACTACACAGTAACGTGCAGCTGCTTCCACAGCTGTAGAAGCCTTCAGGCTTTGGGTACCCTTTGATGGGACATAAAAAAAAAAAGAAACTTCAGACTTCTTGTTCATCAAAAGCAAAGCGCTATTTCTCTTTTTTCCTTGTTAAACACCTGAGTAATCTTTGCAGTCATTGCAGTCTAGGTGTGTTTAATAGAGATGTGGGTTCTAGCTCTGTGATTTGTCTTCAAAACATGAGTATTTAAACTGTAAAACAAAAGTGCCAGTAAGAAACTAAGATTTGCCGCTCTAAAACAGCCCAGTAAAATGGATACCTTCTGTATCGCCCTGCTTTGCCTAGTCCCTGGATTATGTGAGCTGAACCTGAGCCTTATTGCTCCCTGAAAGTTGCAGGTCCTAGAAAAGAGTGAGTACACAGGGGGAGTGCTCTTACATAGAATTAAAGTTTTTTAACCCTCATTTATAGAGAAAAAGTTGTTTGTGCAGAGCTTAAAACTTACAAAATGGATGTTAATCATACTATTAATCTGAAACCTGTAGGTTGTGAAATTTAATTTGTTTTTTGTTGTTACTGTTGACTGCATTATCAGTTTGATACTTCTTTGCTTGCAAGCAGATGTCCTGAGTGAGCATGCACGAACAACAAGAGTTGTTTTAATTTCTGATTTGTTTCCCCTGTCCATCCCAATTCTGTGCAAAGCTGGGAAAGTCGTGCTTAATATTTGCAGTGCCTCACCCCATAGCCTCCTGTGAAGCAGCCAACTGTAATTTTTCGTGACACAGTTGTACTCTGCTGAGAATTGCTGCAGTCTGACCTGCTTAATGTGAGTTTGGCTTCACAGTACTTGAAAAATAGTCAGCTATAACCAAAATGCAGTTGGGTACAATCAGTCCAGGTGTTCTTTAAACAACTTTATCCCGTTTTCCGAATAAAAGGCTGTGTTACTGCTGGAAGACCGGCGACGTACGAGTCCAGCAGGCTGTAAGGGCACGCTTTCTTTCCCGCAGTCACCCCGCTGGGTCAGATCGGTCCCGTTGGCTGTGCGGGGCCGGGCCGGGGCCGCTCCGTGTCCGTGCCCGTGCCCGTGCCCGTGTCCGTGTGGCTGTCGCTGTCCCCGTGCCGCTCCCTCCCTCCCTCCCTCCGCGTCCCGCTTTTCATGAATGAAGGCGGCCGCGCTATAAATAGCCCGCGGGCTGCGCACGTCACAGGGCGCGCGGCTCCCGCCCGACTCAGCGCCGCGGGGCGGGCCGGGGGGAGCCAAGCCGAGCCGTGCCGAGCCGTACCGGCGGCATGCTGCCTCCCTGCCACGGCGGGCCGCCGCCTGCCGGCGCCCCCCCGCTATAAGGAGCGGCGGGGAGGGGGCGCGGCGGCGCCCGGTACCCTTGGCCCGGCCCTGCAGCCCGGCTCCCGGGCATCCCGCTCTCCCGGGTAGGTCCCGCGGCGCCCGGGCGCGATCGTGCCGCTCCCCGCCGGGGCGGGCCGGGTGCCGCCGAGCCTTGCGCGCTCCCGCCCCCTCGGGAGAGGGAGAGGAGGTGGCCGCCCCTCCCCGGTACCGAGTCCTCGCAGGAGCTGAGCCCTCCGGCCTCCTCTCCCAGCCACGAGGCTCGAGGCAAAAATAGATGATGCTTACGGGAAGCAGAAACCTCCTGGAGCTTGGTGCTTCTGAGTGGCATCTCCTAAAAGCCCGAAGGTTTGCAAAGGTTTATCTTTTTCCCTCTTTTTTCCCACCTTTCATTTCTCCTGCTGTGTCTGTGGAGTCTGTTGTGGGTTGCTGTGACAACAGCAGGAGGCTGCTGTGGGGGGCTTGCAGCACGCAGCTATCAGGTGTCTCCTGGCTGGACCTCTCAGAGGACCAAGAAAGGCACGCGGTAGTAGACCTTAATTTTTTTCGGTTAGCCTGTAGTGGATATGGTAGCATCCAACATCTAGAGCAAAGGGAAGGCAGTCACTGGGCAGGCTGAGGAAGACTAGCCAGAGAGCTCGGGGTTGCCTTCTGCTGGTCAAGGCACTACTCAGGCTTCCAAAGGCAGCAATGTACTTGTTTAAAAATGATAGTAATAATTACAAAAAAAAAAAAAGAGCCCTTGAAGCTGTGCATATGGTCACAGTGAGAGCAAGGAAGAGATGCCAGAATATTCTCAATGACTTTGTTCATCCTCAGTCTGTGTACTATTTCAGGACACACAGCTGACTTGAAGCCAAATGTTCAGCTTGATCTGTAATAGAAGCTGAGGTGGAAATTAGTTTGTTCAGTGTGTTCACAGGAGCTCTTAAGCTAGCACTCTTTCTAGGCAAAAATAGAGCATGTGAGGAGGAAGCACTGTTGTTAGGACAGAGTCGCTGTGTAACTGTTCAGTATAAGTAGCAACTGAATGGGACATATCTGTGTACAGGCTGATCAGGATTTATCACAGCACGTGGAAGTAGAGCAGCTTAATTTCTCTTCAGTAATTTTCTGAGGTCCTCTTCTATTAGGTTGTGCTTTTTATTTTTTTATGCCCATTGGATTTGTATTGCCATTTGTATGCCTCAGGTCTGTGATATATCCATTCGCTATTAATAGAAAAAATAACTTGGTGAGCTGAATGTTTATACTGTGGGGTTGTTTTTTTATTTATCTCACAGACATAATACTTACAGAGCGTAAGATCTGGGACATGCTCAGATGTGTACAAGTATTTTTATCCAAGAAGAAATAAACATCAGTTTTAGCTCTGGGGAGCTTTCTAAAACTCTTGCCCTTTTAAAACTCCAGGCTTCACAAATACTGTAGAGCATTAGACTGAGAGGAAGAGCTGATCACTTGACTGGTAAATCCCAATGTTTGATTCTTTGCTAATACATTTTGTTCACTGGAAAACTGTTTAAATCCTGCATCCAGATGTTGCCCTATGCTGAAGGAGCTGAAAAGACGGAGAAGCCTTGAATTTAGGAAAAGCACAGGAGCAACAGATGTTTGACGTGTCCCTCCTTTGCTCCCACCTTTTCTGCCAGAAGAAAATTATCAAGTGCTGTAGAACAGAGAACGTACCCGCGACTGTCTCCCAAGCAGGGTCAGTTTTCCCCCAAGAGGGGAAAAATAAGGCAGAGCAGTCATTGCTACATACAGCAGTTACAGAGCTCACAGCAAGGCATCACTTAGGCGAAGACTGCTCAGATCAATGTGAAAATACCCTTGGATCGTGGATGGTGTGCGCATAAGAGCTCAAGGCCTTGTGCTGAAGGACTGGGTGGTGACAGGGTGTGTGAGCTAGAGTTGGTGCCACCTGGGGTGCGTGCAGTGACAGTTGGGCCCTTTCTTAATAGGGGTAGGCTCATGAGATTAAACTATGGATTCCCTTTGGTTCTCATCTAACATTTCTGTTTTCCTATCCTTTCCGTCTGACATAAAAGACATGGCAAAAGATATGGCAATTTGTATCTTCTTTTTAAAAATTTTTGACAAGTGTCTGTATGGCACTAGACATTACAAGTAAACTCCACATACACTTGCTTCCTGCACAGTTCACTTAATGTCACTGGATTTGCATTTGAGATATAAATGCAGGACTTCAGCCAGGATCTGGAAGTAGCACTTATTAGAAGTCTTAAATACTGAAGTATTTACTATTCTAGTCAGTGTTTAGATTTTTTTTATGCTGTCATCTAGAGATTTTATTCACCTTGTACAGTTTCCCTGTACTGATTGTATGTGAGAGTAAATAATGTCACAAAAAAATATCTTCCTAAAACATCACTGATTAACACGTGAGAAATATCACACAAAGTTCAAGAAATGAGAGCCTGATTCTGTCTTTTGGAAGGAAAAAAGCAGAAAGTGAATTCTTCAACAGCTTCCTGGGCTAGAAGGTCACTAGTGTCTCTGAAATATTTGTCTTTGTAGTTCGAGCAAAACTTGATAAATATATTCCCCATAGAAATGTGCAGAGGTTGGAAGAATGCCTTGGTTGTTTTTGTTTGTTTGTTTGTTTGTTTGTTTTGTTGGTTGGTTGTTTTCTTACCAAAGAGAGCATACAATGTCAATACCTGTCTTTATATAAATTGGTAAAATTGGTAATAACCTTTACTACGATGGCAGCGGTGTAATGCTGTATGAGCTTCTGAATTACATAAGAGTAGGATTTCATGGTGTTTATGACCATGAAAATCAGTACTGCTGAATCAGGCTTTTTCAGTGATGCTTCTCCCTTTAATCCTGAGTTTTATATCTTATCCCAGGTACTCTTGAGCATTGCAGTCACTAAGGATTCAGCTGCAGCTTTGCCCAAAATAGTGAGCCAAATACCAAACCAGGAGCCAAAGCATCTGATGCTGTGTACATTAGTGGGTTATGCGGTGCAGTAGCAGGGGATCTGAGGATGAAAATGTTGGTGCTGAGGCCCCAGTATGCATGTAGTACACGTTTCAGGGGCAGCAGGTGTTACTTCAGATTACCTTTAATCTGGTGTGGGCTGAATGCTCACTCCTTAGTGGTGGGTGGCATGTCTTTCACTTCCGATGAGTCTGAAACAAATTCAGTTTGTTCACGTAGATGGCCATTCCTGACACAAACCAAAGCATGGTAAATGGTGGTGACTGGGGTTTTTGCTTCAAGAATGCATTCTTGTCCAAACTAAAATGCTAGTAGAGCTGCACCCTTAATCTGTTCCTGCAATGTGATTTGTTGCAGAAGGAGGAATAATTTAAGGTCTCATTGCACAATGGCATTTTTTGGGGGGCTGCTTTTTGAAGTAACAGCTTTCTGGAGACGGTTACCACCTGGTCCAAATGAGTCTTGCCTGTTCTTCACTTACTCAGTTCTCAGTCACTTTTATTAATGTCAGCCCCAGCTAATTTCAGCTAGTGTTGATGTGCCAAGTTATGACACGCTGCAATGCCAGAGCTTGGTCACTGCCTAGCCCCTTGTGTCTGCTGTGGGTATCTCTGCTAAATGGAAAGGGCGGCCACTGGAGCCAGGTGCATCCTGAATCCCGACAAAACGCATTCACAAAACTATGCGAGAGCCTTAAATCAACCATGTGCCAGCCCAGATTATTTCCCTCTTCCCAGGGGTGGGTTCGGTGTGGTCACTCTTCCTCGGATCTCTCTGCACAGCAAAAAAGAAGAAACAGAAGGGACTGCTCTGTGTCGTGGCCTGTTCTTGAGGTAGACTGAAGAACTGATGAAGGGAGGGGTAGCAGTATTGTAGACTCTCCCTCATTACAGAAAAGATTCATCCCCAATTCTTGTAACTGGCTTCTGAAATCGTTAAACGTCCTTCACCTGATGTATGGATTAATTTCTAGAGAGATGATCTCATCACAGAGGATACTGCAATGTATGTCACAGGTCAAAATAATACGTAATCTGCTCAGAGTAATCAGCTTGTTGATTTCTGCACTTCAGGTCTTCCAGAAGCTGTCAGAAAATTGACATAGTTCAAGTCTACTGCTAGCATTTGCATTTGGTTCTCTCTTTTGTCTGAAAGTCTGTGAGTAAAACACAAAGACGTGTCCTTGTGGACTGCACACTTCAGAAGGCTCAGGTGTATCATAGATTTTTGGTTGTCTAAGGAAGTGCTCCAATGGTGTTGTGTCATCACAGAGGTAGGCTGGGTTTGATGAAGGGTCCTAATCCACACAAATGAACAGTAAGTTCCCTTGCGTTTTTCCCTGGCATATGTGCGTTCATCCATTTAGATTCTGAAACAACACGTGGCAGGTTAGATATTGAGAACAAACATTTCACTTTTCTTATTTGCTCTGGCTCATGAGCTCTTTGGTCCTTGCCAGTGTGCCAGTGCCTTGGGATTCTGCACTGCAAGGTAGTGACTTATGTGTCTGAAGAACTTGGTGTTTTACATCTCCTTTTCCAGTGGCAATGGTTGCAAGCAGTAACTTTGTAACTTGGGAATGGAGGTAAGATCATTGCTTACCCTTGTCAAATTTTTCATGGCCCTTTTGATGTGTTATTGTGTAATGGCTCACTGAGGGCATCGCTCTGAAAGTATGCTTAAAAAATACATCTTCAGACTAGATTGAAATATGGAGTACCTACAAATGCTCTTTCAAACATTTTCAGAAGAGTGTATTTTTCAGGAATAAATGTTGATGGGTTTACTACCTTTCTGCTGGCCTGAGTTTTTCAAACAATTCCCACTCGCACCATCCACGTTACGTGGTGGCAAATTTTGGTGTCTCTTTTCATTAGATTCCTTTAGTAATTGTGATGACATAATTTTGGTTGGCAACTTGTTTGTTTGAAGGCCTTTCTGTTTTGCATGTTTAATTAGATTCCTTGAGACAGGTTAGATTATTTTTTTTCCCCATGAAATAACTTAAAAGCTTTACTGAGCAGGCAAGGTCCTTACATGCTGTCACTCTGAAACTTCAGCTAAACAGTTTGCTCTTAATGCAAGAACAAAGTAACGTGCTTGCTTGTTTTCATGCTAAGAGATGCTCTCTCAGTCTTATTGGACATGTTTAAGCACTAAGCTAAGTAAGTGCCTGCAGGATCACTCCATAATCACTGATTAAAGTAGACACTCTTGGTGATTCGTTTGTCCTGTTTTGCTGAAGAGAAAAGATTTGATAAGTAGCAGCTGCTCTTTGAAAAATCTTAGGTATATTTAGTATAAACTAAGTGATGATTTAAAATACCTAGGAAGTTCAAAGTGGGCAGTTAGCTGCACAGGCAGTGAGATCCATAAGGGTGGATATCTGATCCCACATAAGGTTTTATAGGGATGGCTCATGGGGATTGCTATTAAATTTGGATCTTCATCCACTTTCGTTCCAGAAGAGAAAAATGCAATTATAGCTTTAAATATATTAAACTGCATTCTTAAAGCAAGGCAAGTTCATGATTAGGGTCTGGTTATATTTTGTATGTAAATATACTTCCATGCATACATAGAGAGGAGTTGTGTGTGTCTGTCACGTTTAATTTGTGTTCTAGTGCACTAGATGATTAAATGGTATGCTCCATCTACAGATCAGTTGGAAAATTTCTCTAGAAAAGCAGTGTTTCTTTACTGAGGGTGACTAGCCAGAAGGATCTGCATGCTATAGCAACCACAACTGGTTTTAGTGATAATAACAACAACTCAGCACTGAGAAAAACTAAGCAAAAAAAGCAAGCATCCTTTGGAATTTAAGGTAAAACAACAGAGGAAGAAATTAGTGACCATAACTGTCAGCAAGCTATGGTTCATGACAGTAACCTTACACTTCTTTGGAAATAAATCAGCTTTAGAATAGTTCTTTACTGCCAATGAAGTTAATTAATTAATTGGTTTTATCTTAGATCTTGTGTCTACTCACATCTGATTTTTGGCTGCCTCTGTCTCCTCATCATATGCCAACAATCAAGGGTGACAGTGTAAAAATAGAAACATCCTAAGAGATTTTTATGATCCTGTGTTATTCTTGTGGGTATCTTTTTTCATTTCCATCCATCTGCTCATCCTTCCTTAGAACTGGATTAAGCAGCTGAATCTTTCACTGCTCTCTTTGTGGGAACAGCCATGTTCGACCGGATGGTTCCCCTAGTAGATTTCGTAGTGCTCCCCATTTGCTGACCTTTCTTTTCTTCTGTGTCTTTTTTTTTTTTTTTGCCAGAGTCCTCTCTAAGATTGATCACACTTCCAGTAACTTTCCTCTTACTTTTTCCTTTTGTCTTTTGTTGGTAAACTAAGCTATTGCAGGTTGTAGGTTGGTCTTGACAAGTTTTTCATTGGTGCTGGAATTTTATGCTACTTTTTCTTAAGCTTCACATAAGCTGGATTGCTCTTGTCTGACCAGTTTTGGTTTAGCTCCTGTTGGCTCTTCCAGATGTTACCAGACTTTCAGAGCTCAAATCTTTTTCTTTTATTTTAAGTTTTGCAACAACATGTTTAGCATTTTTAATCAGAGTGATTATATAATAGGTTTAGCATGAGCTTAACCTAGAGGATACCTTAAAACAAACAAACAAACAAAAAATGAACAAAAAAACTGACCATGTCTGTATCTTTAAAATCTTGTATGTATTCCTGCTTTTAATCACTCCAGAAGCCAGAAAGATTCTGGTTACATTTATAAGCATTTAATCCACACATTTTGCTAATTGTTTACTCTGTAATTTGTAGCTTGTGTCTGATTTATCTGAGGTGCCTAAATATCTGTCCAAGCTTATGTCCGTCAGTCTCTTTATAAGCTATTTCTGTTTTAATCCCTTTCTGAAAACTAGTGAACAACATTAAAATGATCTGCATTTTTAGTACAGACATACTTTGTATCTACTAGAGTGGTTTTAAGAGCTTTCTTTAACATAGCCAGGAAAGTTTAGTGGTTTTTTTTTGTTGTTTTGTTTTCTATTCCCAGTTTATTTTAATCTCTGTCCTGTGCAGTATTGAGTCATGCTAAAAATATCTTCATTAGGCTGTCATTGATCTACAGCAGGGCATTCGGGCATGCTGTGTCTGAGTTTTGTGATATCTTTGCCTTAGGTAAATCAGTAAGTATATCAGAAAAAAAAAAAAATCATTTTCATGTGTTCTTTTTCTAGGATTCTCAAATAACTGCATTGATTTCTCGTTGTGTTTATTAAAATTTGCCTATTAATTTTAAACTTGCTTTGTTATTCTCTTGGAATTTTTTTTAACATTCCAAACCCTGCACTTAATACATATTTTGTGACTGACTGTAGTGCATTTTTGCAGAACTACGACTTATAAACTTGTGAAGAATTGTAAAATCAGATTCTTATAAAAGCACTTCAGCTAATCTGAATAGCAGCATTTTAATGGAATATTGGGTTGGAGGAAAATTTATTTTGGAGTCTCTCTGCTTGGTAGTTTAAAACCAACCAGACACACTGGCTGGCCTTCACCTTCATTTTGTTTTCCAGCCTTGTAAACACATTCCATCTGTGATGTCTAGTCCATGCATGAATAAAATATGAAGTGATTTAACACCATGTATTATGTTGGGGTTACTCTTAATTCTCAGACTTGAAATGAGACATTTTTAGATCACGTACTGAAACTTTGTGGGGCTTTTGACTGGCTTTGAGGCAGCAGTGTACAAATATCTTATTTTCTGTAATGTGGAAAACACCATAGTGTTTGTCTTCTTTTATTTATATCATGGCTGTATTCTTGGAAAGGATGGGTGGGAGGAAAGAGGAATTCTCTCTCTTTCTAGCTCTCTTATATTTGGATTCATGGAGTTTTTACAGAGCCCATGAGCCCTCCTGGGTGTCAGCTTGATGAGAGCTTGCATGCAACCAGCAGCTGTGGTTGAATGGCAGAAATAACTGGAAAGTCTCTGCAGTCCTTTACTGCACAAGTAGTAACCTTTCAGGATGCAGGTCACAACTCAGACGAAAGGATAAAGGCAATATCTTAATAGCTTTCTTTCCTTTTCAGCTAAAAGCTCTTGCCGACATAGCAGGTTGGTATCACAAGGCCATTAGGTTTACATGCAGTAGATATTACGCATACAAGCTTGAAACCACATTGTCTGCTCTAGAGTCACTGGGCCCACGTTGCAAACTAGGGTAGAACAGCTCTCTAACGTGTATCCTTAGCTGCTAGTCTATGCTGTGGCATTTCCTGAAGCATTCAATGCCTGTGAAAACTTAACAGTGTGACACATCAGTGGCACTCTTGCACAGCTCTCAATGTGGTCTCTAATTCCTCCCAGCCACACATAAATATCAATTGAAACAACTGTATCATAGCCATTACAGGTCTTGTTTGGCAGTCCATGCTCAAAATTTTCAATATTTGTGTAGCATTCAGTCCTAACACTGACTTTTTTTTTCCAGCTTACATCACTTAAAGTAGTGAAAGAATGCACTTAAAATTAGTGTTTGGTTCCCAACGACTAAACACATGCTTTTTCTTAAATAGTAACATAGCGACTGACACAATTAAAATGTACACCAGAACAGCTTGTATCTAATATTTTGGATAACCTGATAGTTAACATATATTCTACATTCAAGAGCCAATAAGATATGAATACTAAAAAAGCTACTGAAACAAAAGACACTCACTGTCTTATCTGTAGCGCTTTCGTCTCAGGAAAAAAGATCATAACAGCTTCAGATGATGATTAGTGTTTGCTCAGTTTAACTGTTTTACATTTCCTTGCTGAAATAGCAGTTAGGCAAGCTTTTCTGAACAAGTTTGTGCCTTGCACTCTGCCTTTTCCCCCTCCTTGATTATATTCCCCATCAGAGACCAGATTGCTGAGGAAACTTTTTAGACATTAGAAAACCAAAATCAGATATGTTGAACTATGATCCCATGTCTCTTTATATGAAAATAACAGACTTCTGTAGAAAACATGCAAAGTTGATTTCAGTCTTTCAAATATCCCTCTGTTCTGGCTTACATTCATATCCAAGCATTGTTCAATACATTGCCAAAGAACATTTAAGTAAATAACTTTCCATCAGGCTAGTATCTTCAACAATCTAAGTCTCTCTACTTTTTCTGTATCATATTAAAAAGTTTGTCGGTATATGTGAGTGTATTTGCAAGTTCCTGCGGGGCTGTTAGGTTTCATTTGGGTTCCTGATCTTTACAAACTTCCTTGGAAAATTAAGAGCGTGTAATACATGCAGGAATTAATGGGAGTTGTGGTTTGTAGAGAACAGAGTCTCTGGAGTCATCTTACAAGCCAGTTTTATTGTGTGCATATAACTAAAACCATCTGTGTGACTTGGTCTTAGCAATATTGTTTGGAGAGCCCTAAATCAAATCCTGAATGGGCAAGATTACTGAAGGCAGGTTTGTACTAGGATCCTTCAGGTTAAAGCCACTGATGCCCAGTCTTTTCTCCTTTGTAGCATAAAAAACATTAGCAAAAGGTAAGTTTGTGCTAGTTGTCCTTGTTTCACCAAGATCTATCCTCTGGAAACAGGCTTATGTTTACAGAAACCGAAGTGAAAATAGCATGTGAACAGCATAAACTGGCTGACTGCGGTCAAAATAGCCCTGCATTTGCATAACTGTGCAGTATTTAAAGGACCAGCTAGTGTGCTTTGGTACAGTTTACTAAAGGTGTTTCCTTGAGACTTTGTCCTCTTCAAGCATCTCTGAAAAGTGGAATTAGAAGGCTCTGGTTCTAAGCAGCATTGATTTGTACAGAAAATAAGTCTAACTGTCTTGTTACAGTTCCTGATAAATGGACATTGACATGGACTACGAAAGACCAAACGTTGAAACTATCAAGTGTGTGGTGGTTGGAGATAATGCAGTGGGGAAGACTCGTCTAATTTGTGCAAGAGCATGCAATACAACCTTGACTCAGTATCAGCTGCTGGCAACTCATGTACCAACTGTCTGGGCCATTGATCAGTACCGTGTCTGCCAAGAGGTAAGGACTGCAGGTCCACAAAATATGGAGCACATGCTGTGAGCTTGTACTAATGTTTATTGGCTAGCCTTTCTTTGCCAGAATGCAGCAATGAGCTCACAAGTATTGTATGTGCAGTTTCTTCTGCAGCCGTGGTCTGATATGCAAGGAAGCTGACATCTCCCCAAGTCTCTCATTCCAAAGCATTTTTTTCTTAAATTAAAGGTATCTTTAAAAGCTGTATGTGCTGCTTGTGTTTTATAAAATATAGCATTCAACAAAGACTACATGTGATAGACTCTTGATGTAGCATGCTTTTGATCTCTTTACAAGGCAAATTAGAAACGTATTTGTTTGATGGAGGAAGAGAGAACATAATGTGTATTTTGTTCTAGGTCCTTGAACGCTCACGAGATGTTGTGGATGAAGTGAGTGTTTCTCTCAGGCTGTGGGATACGTTTGGGGACCACCACAAAGACAGGCGCTTTGCTTATGGAAGGTAAGTTGATCCAAACTAAACTTCAAATCATATTTGTAGTAAAATTTCAGAGCAGTAGAATTTGCAAATCTTGGTTTTTAAAAAGCAAGGACTTAAAAACAATCAAGGGTTGTCATATTCCTGCCTACTGCAAAGAGGATTATATACTGCAAGGATTAAAAAGAGATAAATATTTTAAAAGCAGCATAGTTTTACTACACTACATTTCCTTGAAAAGCCTGCTAAGCTCTGTCAACAAATGTTGTCCCATTTCAAACTTTAAAGAACATTCCCAAAATATGATTGTGGTTTTACACGAAATTGAACATCAGCACTTCCTGCCTAAGTGGTATATGATGTAATTACCTACTTATTGCTGAGCTAACAAGCAGATATGTTGGAAAACTGATGGATGGAATAGTTCTTGTATTAAAACCTGTGACATTGACTGGACAGCTCACCTACTTAGAGCAGAGCCCATTCTATCACAGGTGAGACTCTTCTGTATTTTGTTATTTAAAGCTAACAAAAGGAAAAAATGTTCTTCCGTAAGTATCAAGTGTTTGTTAGTGAATGGATTACACTCAAAAAGCTTTAAAGAAAAAAGAAGTAATCTGGATTATTCCAGCATATATAACATAACTTCAGCATGGACTTCAACAAGGACTGAAAGCATGTACAGTGAGAACAGACTACCTCTGTGGGGCAGATACTTAGCTGAAGAAGATGGCTGATGGACAGGTTTTTTGGAAGTTTTTCGTGCTTGTTTTTTTTTTTTTTTTTCCCCATAACTGACATTTAAGCAAGGTCTTGGTCCTCACACATTTTTTCACCTTTTCAGACTTACTTTTCCATATTCTCTCTGCTTCAGTCTCTGCAGATGACCAAGCTTCCATAGACAATTTTTTTCCAGCTGAGAATGTCCACTGTAGATTTCGTGTCCCGGCTTTGAATTCAATGTTGTCAAAATGTACTGTCTGACTGTTTTCACTCTGTGCTACCTGATGAAATGAGGGGCTTTGGAGGTTGACATTTTTTCTTTGTCCCTCAGCATCACTGCAGAGGGTTCTGCTGGTTGAATCAGTCAGTTAAATGTTCACAGTGTAAAAGTCTGCACAGCAGTTGGTACAGACCATCCTTTGTATACAGCCCTGTGTTAGTGGTCTATTTGAAGAGTCATGAATTAGCTTGAACTTTGCATCAGAAGCTAAGGCAGCACTGCAGCAGTCCAGGGCTACAAAACCTGTACCATTTGTCAATAATCACTGTGTGTGGCTTTAAGGTAACATTGACCTTAATAACAGTGTTGCTTAAGTATGTGAGTAGATACTGTTTTAACATTTGGCAGCATGTGGAGCCTACTTTGATAAATACAGATGTAACTTAACATTTCCTCTAACCGTTCCTCTTTGGTGTGGCCTCCTAATATTCTGCAACAGATACTGTGTCACTGAGAAGATTACTGGAGATTAAGAGAACAAAATCAGGCATGTTCTGAACTCTGATCCACCGTTTACTGACAGGACAGGAGAGGGGGGAAAACAACATGCTTAGTGTCTAATCCTGCAAAAACCAAGGGGGCCGTGCAGAACTTGAGATCTCTTGGGATTAAGCATGTGAACACAGGGATTCATTTGTGATGTTACCAGAATCGAACCTATGTAGAATCAGGTTTGTTATACCCTGGTCAACTTAAAAAGGTTGTTCTGGAAACTTAGGGTGCTGTTAGTGGTTTTTCTTCTGCAAGTCTCTTAATCTAGTATGTAATTGGAATCTCTAAAGAATTTATTTTCTAAATAGAGTTTCAGTTGTAATATTTCCTAACTGTAAGCACTGATCAGGTGGTACTTCTTTCTTTTTTTTAAAAGTTAGTTTTATTTTGAATCAGCTGTGTAGCCTTTTATCTGTTTTAGCATTTCTGAACATTTTACCATTCAATAAAAATATTGAATGTTCACATTTATGGGAATTGATTTTAAATTACCTTAGTATATTGAACTAGTCTACTCTTAGGTGAGGCAGTACAGTTAAAGATGCAGTTTATGCCAAACCACTCAAGACTACATCTCCAAGTACCCAGGGTTTCTGATTGCCTGAAATATCATTTAATGAGATATCCTTTCAGTTTCCTTCAAAATTGTTTTATGCCTATGCTCCTTGTGCAAGGAAAGGTTTATTTCAGCCAAGACCTCTAGTTGTCTTAAACATGGTGTAACGAGAAGCAGCAGGTCACTAATTCACCTGTTGCTCATTGAAAAATATTATTCCCTATAGTTGCGCAAAACGTTTTATAAATAGATCATGCTATAGATGACAGGGTGAACAGTTAGCAGGACTTGCAGCAAGGATAAATCCTTCTTAATTCTTTATTTTTCACGGATAGAACTGTGAAAAGAGAATGATTAAAGGAATGTTTTACTGCTATTTTTTCATGTGAGAGAAAAAGAGAAACATTTTGGTGTTAATGAGAATGCAATAGTTAATGTTTGTACTGACATCCTTTAAAATGGGTGTGTGGAGTGTGAGATCCAGCTCACGTTCTGCTGTGTGGTGTTCAGTTTAATAATCATGTTCCTACAGGAGCTTTGGGAAACAGATCCTGGCAGATTAAGGGAGGGAGAGGGAGGTGGCTGGAGGGACTTGTGGAAATATTTTCTGCAGTGGTTTATAGTGTTACAGTTTTGGTTTTTTGGTTTGGTGTTGTTTTTCTTTAAACTCGAGTGTATGGTTTAGTTTTGGAGGTATCCAGTTCAGCTTAGGCACCACGTGATGTCAGTCACCTGGTGGTACTCTCCTGCAGGGTTTCATTTGATGCAAAATCACTCCAAAGTGACAATAACACAAATACCATGTCTTTGTTAAGATTAGCATATTCATTTCCAGCACCTAGTCACCTCTTCATCCAGTAACAACGTAGTCTCAGAGCTATTGCACTCTGTAAGACTGCAAATGAAGTGGGAACTTTATATAAGCTGAAGTTGCTATTACGTTCCGGTGCTTCTGGGGGGCACAGAACTGTATGTTTTAAAGACATGAGAACATCTACATTTACGTTTCTGTCGGCTTGTCAGCATTCTTAACCCTCTGTCCTCCTGTCCAATTTGGTTTTGTTTGAACAACGTGTAATTGTGTTCAAACTAATTCTAAAAGACAAATGGAAAAAAGTGGCTTGCGTTTGTTTTCCTTTTGCTTCCTTTATTTTTTTCCAGGTAAACATGTTTGACTACAATTTGATTAATAAATTTCTTGATACATGCAGCTCAAGTATGTGTAAACATGAGCACAAATCTGCAAAGAGTTAATTCAGACCCAAACAAATATTTATCCTCAATACTACGAATGTGGTTTGTCAGCTAATGCAGCCAGGATGATTTATTTACTTGCGACTTAAATATGAGCTGTAGACCAAACAAAATCTGTTCATACAGCATGGGCAGAAAACAGCTTTTTCCTCGTGACTTATAAATGTGAATGAGCCTTTCTGTGAGACTGCTGACAGAGCCTCTTAAAATATGTTTAGAGTATTTTCTCTGTTGTGAATGGATTTCCTAAGCCTTATGGGTATTCTATGTACACAAAGAAACATGTGTATTTGTCTTTTTCTGTGTGATTACAATTCCCTTAACCAGTTACTTCCATGTAATTGAATCCACAAAAATATACCTTCTGACTGCTGCTGAAATGATTCCATGAGTAGGGGTTTATCACTGTTATTTAAAGATTTCTGCCAATCTGTTTAAAGGTTGATTCGTTTACTTTTTCTTAAAATACAGTCATAATGGTATTTCTGTAAAAGCAAAACCCAGGTAAATTTGATGTGAAATGGTATTTTCCTTCAGGAAATACAGCAAGATTAGGACAAGGTGGGTGTCTTTGCAGAGTTACCGGGCCTTTAGATAGGTCAGCGTCCCCATCACTCACTGTCTACATTGAGAATTATGCCAAAAGCTCCTCTCCTTTCTTCAGAGAAAGGCCAAGGTTTCAGGAGTGCTTTGAATAAAAGCCCACACTTCTGCAGGACTTCTTGTCCTGAGAATCCTTGTTCTTATATTACAATAATTCTCTTTCCACATACCTTACGAGCCATTTACTGACATGGATTGGAGGGGAGCATCAGAGATGTATCTCTGCAGCAGTAGCACTTAACAGACACAAGAGTCTCTTGCTTTGTTGACAAAGGGTCAGCTGGTGGGGAATCCACTTGCTTTCAGATCTGTGTGTTTGCCCTTGCTGCTTCCTTTTGCTAGCACAAAAACAAAAATAGTGTGCAGTATCTTCAATACAAAAATTTGTGAGCTTTCTCTACTTTACAGTGGTTTATAGGCTATTCAGGTTCTTCACCAAGCAGTTTTGAAGAAATGTAAAGAACATTTTTGATATTTGATATGAAATTTTTTTTCTTTTGTGTTTGATTCCGATCAGCCCCGAGAAAGACTAGAATAAGCAGAGAGGTTCAAAGACAGATTGCATCCTCAAGAGATTTTATTTTGATAGGGAGTGTGCATGTACTATTTTTTTCTTCTTTCATTTTGTACACTGACATTTGAGGCTTTTCCACTCAGTCAGTGGGAAAGTATACACTTCATGTACCTAAAGCAGTAAAATCAAAGCAGATCTACTATGTGTCTTCTCTGCATCCCATCCTAGTTCCATATTGTAAGTAGAAAGAGGTTGGAATTGCTGTTAGGAATCCTTCTTTAAAAAGGCAGTTATGTGCCAAATGAATGTTAATGGGTCTGAGACTCAGTTTAGCAGATATGTATCTAGAATAAAGGGAGAGCTGTAGTACTTCAAGCCTTCCTTGAGTGAAAGTATGTATCAACTATTATTTACTCTATTTCATAATTTTCCATGTTTCCTTTGCTCTCACAAATCACTGTCTGGGGGAGGCAATGGGAAGAGGACATGGGCTTTATCCTGAGTACTGCAAGGAAAAACCAGAACCTCTCAGAAATGCTAAACCTGGGAAATTACTTTCTGTAGAAATCTTTATCTCAGTGAATTATTTCTTGTGTGTGTGCTAGGTAGAGTTCTTGAGCTGTTTTCTACACCAAGGCTCTCAGGATCTCAGACTGGATTTCTTCATAAATGTATCAGAATATGCACAAAAAGATATGTGTTTTAAACTCAATTCACTTATCAATAGCTTGTTGACATCAACTTGCCAGTGGAAGCTTCCTGACAACAGTTGTTGCTGGTTTTTGTGTGTTTGTTGTTGTTTTTTAACGTACGTTTGAAAAAGTAATTAATAATATGCTGGTTTGGGGGATAGCCCAAGAAAAGCAAAAATAACGGTATTCCATATTTTTTCCCCAGATTAACAGATGCTGCTAAATATGTCTTTATTTATGTTCAATTTTCATGTATTCAGTGACTTCAGAAGTCACTCTCATACTGGATGCAAACCAGAACCCATCATTCTCTCCTCTTCCGTAGGATTTTTGCCTCCCTCTTCGTCTTGTTCCTATTGTTGTCTTTCATTAGCACTTAAAAGGAATCATGCTTTTAATTAACTTTAGGATCTTGGTTTGAATCTTCCTTTTTCTGTTTGTTTTCCATCCTCACATTCATCCCCTCCCTTTAAACATTTTTTGTTCTACTGAATACCATAGATTTAGATGACACATTAGCTAAATCTCTTCTTACCTCTTTTAAGCTGTGTTTTTTAAGCTGTGTTTTTTATTGGAACATTAGTTCCTGGTATTTTTTAAGAGGATGGGATGGGAGTTAAGAAGGGGTTCATTTGTTTCCTTTATTTTTCTGCAGTATCTTTGATGAAAGTTGATTGGTTCTCTGTAATTCTCAGATGTAAGCTGCTTCTGTACAATAACAGAAAATAAGCTTGCAACATCCACCTTTCTCCGTGTGTCTGTTTTGTCCATTGTTTTGTGAATTATTTTATCTTTCATCTGAAGGCAGCAGTCAGCTGACAAAAACATTCTTAGCTAAATCATTATCAGTCCCTTTTTATGGTATGAGTTCTGGTGTCTCTCTTGTTGGCTTTTTCTATCCTTCTCCACTGACTTGCTGTTCAGGCTTTGTGTCTTGCTTTTATAAACCTTGATATGAAAATTTAAGAATTTCAGCTTCAGTTAACTATCTCTAGAATTCTATTTGTCTTTTTTTTTTTTCTTGTGTTAGGAATGAAGTAATCAAAATCTCTGCTCCTGGGGAGGGAGTGGATGTGTGTAGCGTATATTATGGATGTGTATGGTGCAAACATGCCAGATTCCAAGGAGAGTTTTACTGAGTTGAGGCTGGTAAAAATTGGCCCACAATCATGCTAGGGTAGCTTGCAGGCAGCCTATTTCAGCTGCAAGTTCTATTTAGCACCTTGTATTTTTGCATTTTTCATATGCATGTGCTGAACCAGAGTTATAGGTAAATTTAATTCTTATAGTCAGCAATAAAATGAAGCAAATCCCCAAACTGTGTAAGCAGTCCTTTAAATTAAAAATAAAATTATTTTCTCCTTGTTATATTGTTCCACACAACTTTGTCATTCTTTTTAGCACTATTGCTGGTCAGGCATTTGGACAATAAGAATAGTTCTTACAGCTTCCTGCTGTGGAGGTTGAGGTATTTTAATGCTTCTTCATGATACAAAACTTTTTTTTTTGTCATTCTCTGTACGTGCACCACTACTTTCCCATGAGTACCTCAGAGGAAATAGGAGAGATTTTTAAATGCTTGCACTTCAGAATATGCATTGTTTGTAAGGAATGTATGGGATAGTTTTCCACTTTTGAAGCACAGTCTTGAAATATGTAATTTTCCTAAAGGTAGCTTTATCATCTTCTTATTACTGTTGTTTCTTACTAAAAATGATGTTACAGAAACTTGAGAAATAGATCTGCATGTTATTCACCACCCAATCTGAATATATTTCAGGGCATTTTGACAGTTTCGCACATTACACCCGTACTTAAGAAGCTTCACTGCAGTCGGTAAAGTATAGAACTAATTGATTCTCCTGCTCACATCCAGGGCATTGCATGGTCTTGCCCTGCCTTACCCAGATACCTTCAGTTTTTCACATGCCAGGCACCCCCTGCATTTTAGTTTTCCTATTGACTCATCTGTTTTGAGTGTGTGCACATAAGTCCTGTGTCTTCAGGTCATTTTGTTATGCTCACCAGTCACTTAACGACTTTCTTCTCATTTCATGTGATGGCTGCAACTGCATTTACTAAAAACTGAGTCCACTTAAAACATGTTATCAGCCTTGCTTATAGCTATCTGCACTATTTATTCATTTATTTGCAGCTCTGTGAGATGCATGCATGAAAAAATGTTGTATAACTGAGTGTATCTCTTTCTATCTCTCTCTTCAAAATGTACCTGAATCAACATGGAGATATGGCAGGATTTTGTAAATGAGATTCCGGATGTAATTGTTAGATGGTCTTCTACAGCCTGAGCCTCCTGTGTTTGTGAACTTTGCAGAAGCTGGTGTTTGAACCCAGGCTGCCCTACACAATCTTTGCTTTCAGGTGGTTGAAAGACTATGCAGGTGGACACTAGAGATAGGTTGTGTCCAATTCTGTCTGAAATAGGATGAGTTCAGCTGTGACATGGGTTTCTGAGGAACCACAGGGGAATATTGTGGGAAATGTATAAGGAAAAAATGAGGGCAGAAGAATCAAAAGCAAAACAACTTTTAATTGATAAATAAACATGTAAGGATTAGTTGTAATGGTCAAGTGAGTCTAGCAGTTTGGATGAACTTCTATCAAAGAAAAAAATCTCTAAAATTATAAGATTCTATAAAATTCTAAGAATAGACTCCATTGTTTTGACACCAGTTCTTATCAGAGAAAGCTGATACCTAGAAATAGGGAAAAAAACAAGAGGAGAAATTCACTTTTTTTTTCCCTTCCCCATAGTCTCTTCTTAAAGTTTCATTTGAATAAGCATGTATAACAGACTTCTTGTCATACAAAGTATAACTTGTCTATCCTTAACCTGATTCTGTTGGACTTGACTCTTTTTGGGTCTCATTTAAGCTCTCTAAAATAAGAAGTGTACTTCTAACTTGTCCTCTAGAAAGACATGAATATAGCATAGCAATGCAGTTCGACCTTTCTTCTGCCTGCTTCCCACTCCTTGCATTTATTTCCAGATCAGACATGTCTCCTCTTCACATTCTGTATTCCTCAGCTTTATTCCTTCGCCTTTACAAAGCAAACAGTATTATTCCATGACTATATGACAAATGATACCCTGTACATGTGACCACCAATTCTTGCGTGCAGCAGTTCTTGCCAGTATCTCGTAAATTATAAACTAGAGAGAACCTCTTCCTAAGTAATACAGCGTGTACATTTCAGAAGGCATCCTGTTTTTTGAATGAGACATAAACCTGTTAGCATATCTGCAGCCATCATTACAGTTTATAACTCTAGTTTCAGACTATGGAATGTTAAACTTTTAAGCACACTTGCCATAGAATTTATGAGATGCCATTTAATACTGCTGTTTTCGTGAAGTTCTGTCTAAAATAAAAGTATTAGGAAAGATGAAATGGATAGCAGTTTGTCATTGAGAGGTGGCTCACCAGTGTGGTGTGTAAGTTTCTCTGCAGTGCAGCTCATTATGCCAGCTCAGGAACATACAGAACATGTAAGCAGATGAGTCTTTCGAAATCTCAGTCCCAAACCAATGGAGTATGTTACAGAAAAGAGCCTCGTGTAGAAAACTAACTCTCTGCTGCTTTTAACAGCTCTCTCAGAAAGGCTTGTCACACAGCTAACACACTGCCTTTTCTCCCCCACGTTAAGAGTTTCTGATTGTAGTGATTGCTGAGAAACTTCAGGTGGTTAGAGTGGTTTTCTGTAGTTTGACTACAGCTGAATCCTGAGGTTGCTAAGATAAAGTTGGCTTGTCTTTGTGCTGTACTGCTTGCTCTTCTGCAGTGACTTGGAGTGCTCTCTGTACATCTTACACGGTTCAGATCTCACACAGTAGGAATTCCCAAGATGGCAGTGCACCATGTACTGATTCCTGCTAGAGATGGTGTTCTCTGGGGGTTTCTTTTTCATTCTCTGAGGTCTAAAGGAGGTTGTTGCTTCTGTCAGAAGTTCTTCTTATCGAGGTTTGGATATATATCACTGAATGCATCGAGGTAACGCCTGTTTGTAGACAGGTTGCATCCCAGAATGTTTATGACATGCTTTCTTTGCCTACCAAAGCATCCTACAGGTTGTTCTTAACTACATTTAGGCCAAGCTGGGCTGGCTTGAGATGAAAGTGTTTTGCATTAAGAATTGTTTCCCCAACTCTGTGGGGAGCATTTTTAATGCTCTTGTGCTTTAATGCGTGACTCCAATGCAGGAGACTGGTCAGCCAGGAGATGATAATGTGAGTGGTGATGATAATGTTGATTACAGCTGAGAGAACCTGTTCCCTTTTTATCCATCTGCGAAGTCCTCCATGTCCACATTGTGCTCCCTCCTGTTTGCAGCCCCAGTGAGTAGAAAGAAACCCATTCTCTTGCACTGGTGGTGCAGAGCATTGCACTGTTGGCTGGTCCCACACTGGAGCAAGTCATGCAGAAATTACGAGTTTGGTGGTATGCTTAGATGTTTCAAATAAGAATAGATGACTCATAGTTTCTTCTGATAAGCCTATGGAAAGCAGAATTTAAAAATAAATCAGTTATGTATTTCTAACACAAACAACTGAATCTACAAAACAATGCATTGGATATCCAAGCTACTGTTTCTTTTTGCTGGTGGTTTGTGTTTGTTTTTTGTTTTTTTTTTTTTTGTGTAATACTTACCTTTGTTTCTTCTGGTATTTCAGTATCAAACATCAGCATATGCCTTAAGTATAACCACGTGCTTCTACTGCATTTGACAAAAGTGCATGCAAGGAGCGTCTTCTGTGTTGCTCATCTCGGTTGGTGCTCTAGGAGGAAGGTGCTGGAGAAGTGTTCCTAGAACACTTCTAGGTTTTCAAGTCGGTGGAAATCTTTCTTGAATCATTCCTGAATTTTATTGGGAATTGGTTATGAAATTTCTTTTTTGAAAAAAAGTAGCTTGCATTTTTTTATATACTGCTACAGTGAGAAAGAAGAAAGTGAAAGTAAAACTCATTCATCCTTCTGTGTTGTTCAATAACCAACCACACAAAAATGGCAATAAATCAGATTAAAAAAAAAAATCCTATCCTTTTACATTCCCTGGGAATATATATTTTTTACTATTTGGGAAATATTAATGCCTTATTGTAACCTGGCAGGTTCTTGCTTTTATGAACAGTTGTCAAACCAAAGTTTATACTGGGAAGTTGGCAAGTTGTAAGTGTGCCTTTGGCACTAACATGAAATGTAGGTTTTTTAATCAAAGTTTCCAAAGGTCCGTTTTTGCCAAATGTTCACAGTCCTATGTAGGCAGTTAAACTTCCTCACAGTTTTCTGTCTCTGTTTTGTGCTAGCAGTGCAAATCATGTTCATGACTTGAATGAAAACTTAATTTCTTGCGATAAGGTGGGTGTGTTTTAGGAGCTAGCAGCCCCTGCTGTGGTGCTGGTTCAGTCTGTGACCTCTGTCGCTACCCAGTGATTTCCCATCCATCCTGTTCATGGCACAGGGCTGTTTACAGTACAGAACTCAGAGCATATGCATTTTAAGGGAAAATCCAGATTTTAACACAGGATAAGTAAAGCATGGAAGAAAAAATACCTCTTCATTCTGCTTTTTGCTTCATTCAGAAGGCAATAAGGAGAAATGTCCTGTTGGTGCAGTTCCTTGTCCCGTTAGGAGTTATGGGTGAAGAAGCCTTCCCCCAGCTTGGTTTTGTGGTCACCCAGGGAAGTTCGGAGGTGATGAGCTGCTCGGGAAGCACATGCAGCTCAGCACATGAGCTGACGTGACACTCCTTGGCAGGGGCTGGACCCCACGCCAGGCCACAGGGCTGCGCTGGGGCCAGTCTGCTGGGTAGTCTGGGGCTGGCTACCCCAAGGAACAGGGCTTCAGCCCCGGCTATCTCAGGAGCCCAGGCGTGTGGCCAGCAGCAGTGCTGCAGGGCAGCTGTTGTCATCTCCTGCCTGCGAGCTCTTGGAGCCCTGTTTCCTTCTGGTTTGCAGAGCTGCAATGCTGCGTGTCTTATGCTTTGTAGCATCAGGAGGGCTGGATACTCAGGATGGCAATTACTTGGCTTAGGTATTAAGTTTTGAACAAGACAGACTGTTTCTCCAGGATGCTCAGTCATAGTTAGGGTTGGACAGACAGACAGCAGTTGCCTCTGGCAGTTCTGACCGTCTTGAATTAAACAATTGACCAGGTCAGAATACGCGTAACACAAATTTTTCATCTTAGCAGTTCATTGATTACTCCTTTCTGGGAGCTAAGGAAGCGTCTGTGGGGGTCTAGGTTGTGTTTTGACGTGACCTTGAGTAAAGCAAGTTTGAATTTAATCGATGTATGCCTCAGTTACATAGAAGACCTTTGTATTGGCTACTTACCTCTCTCTATTTAGCAGATAGCTTTCCACTTTGAAAAGGCCTTGTCTCTAGATATGACAGATGGATTGCAGTTTATATAAGGTACAAACCCAGAGCCGGAGCATTCCTCTTGCATGAAATTTATGCTCCCAGCAGTACCTGTATTGTATGCAGCTATCTTTAGAAACAGTCTGGCTGGATATATCTGTGCCCTCAGTGAAATGTAGAAAGCAGCACTGAGGAGGTATTTCATTATTTAAAAGGTGAATGTTAAGATTCACTGCTCCTGCTCTGTACATTACACAAACTGCAGACACAACACATTTGTGCTAAATTCAAGTGTAATGGAAGTGAGGCATGGTATTGCCGAGGTTATTCTGCTGACGGTTATCTAGGAATAAGTTGACCCCTCAAAATGTCCCTTCCCCTCATTTTTTCTTGAGTTTCAATTCAACATTTTTTTGTTGTTGTTTTGTTTTGTTTTGTTTATTTATTCTCTCATGAGAGACCCAAGAGCTTGAGAACCGCTTTGTAATATCCCATCCTAGCTTATAAATAATGAAGTTGCCCCAAGTTAGGAATGCTCTGAGACAAGTACTCAAGCATTTCTCTGCATTAGGGTGCTAGCTCTGACAAGTTAGGTGATTGTTTGGTGGCTGAACTGCCAACCTGAATTCTCACACTTACACCTTATAAAGCAGTTTTATTTAGTGAAGTACTTTGTCTTTTCCAAAAACCTTTAAAAGCTTGCAAATATTTTCCTGCTTGCACTGATTTGAGGTACTGTCCTGTGCAGTGCTTTATTTCCATTGTAACGTTTATTTTTACTTGTACTGTAGAAGTGGTCATTGCTGTAAATTCTGCAGTAATTTGTCCTTTTAACAGGTTCTTTATTAAAGATGTTGGAGGTACTGCTGTACAAAGGGCATTGCAGAGGAGACAGCTTTATAATCTAAAAGGGTGCAGTAAAGGTATTTCTCCATGACAAGTTCAGAAGAGATCTGTCTGCCTGTGTGGCTGTTCTAAAGTTTTGCCTAACTCCTTTCTAACTCCTAAGCACCAGTGATCTTTGAATTGCCATTTAGGCTCCCCATCAGCAGAATTATTTCTCAAGCAGTGACAGCCTGTGAATAACTGTAGCATAAAAGCAGAGAATGGCAAGTTCTCTCTGCTTACTGCTCTGTTTATATGTGCAGAGATCATCTCTCAGCGTTGAGGGGCAGTGCTTCCTAGGTATGTGGCTTTGTGCTCCCATGCTTTTGTGATGATATGCATAGCTTCTATCAAGTCTTTGCACGAACAACATGTATTCTGATAGTCTGGGTGTCAGAGCATTGTTCAAAGCATAGAGTGGAGTAGCTTCAAGCTGGAGTTACGAAAATAGGTGAAGCTACAGTGGAAAGCGTGCTTGTTGGGTTTTAACTGGTGTCTTCTTGTTGCCTTTCTAGGTCTGATGTAGTTGTTCTGTGCTTCTCAATTGCTAATCCTAATTCCCTGAATCATGTGAAAACGATGTGGTATCAAGAAATCAAGCATTTCTGTCCTCGCACACCTGTCATTCTGGTGGGCTGCCAACTAGATCTCCGCTATGCAGATCTTGAGGCTGTTAACAGAGCCAGACGGCCTTTGGCAAGGTAAAGTTTAAACAAAAATAAGAATTAAGAAAATTATTTTGTTAATCAGGTATAATACTTTCCAAAGAGAAATGATAGAGTCTTATATCATTTTTTTTTTCTAAAATGTTAATATATGTGCTTACATCTTTTTAATTCTGTTGTTTGAGCTGGTTAGTTAACACACAGAGTTGTTATTATATGTTCACCACAATGTTTTTGCACATTGGACATCTAATCTTGCTTGGGTGGCTGGAAACTACTATAGATAATGATGATTACCGGAGATTTTTGTATATGTCATTCTCTACCCAAACATGTATATCATGTCCCATCCTGTCACTACTGTCACGTACTGTTTTAAACGGAAAGATACTGTTCATGTTTTCTTAATTCTCAATGCATTTTTCTTCTGTAAATGTAATCCCAGATCATGCCAGAAAATTAAGTGCTCGCAAATTATTATTTTTTTTAAGTTCTAGGATAAAGGGAGAGTGGGGGGTTCTTCTAGGGAAGCTTTGTTTTTTCCCAGATACAAAAAGGAAGCATTCACACGTTCCTGCTTACTTCCGGTTTCCGCATTTTGTATGAATTTGAATGAGACCAGATTCATGGAAATATCTGGGATAATGTAATGAAAGAATTTATTGTAACAAATATCCATGAAGAGGCTGAATTAATATTTCATGGATTCTTATAAAACTTCGCATTGCCTTGTATTCAAATTCTTGACTTGGTAATATGCTTTTCTTAGGTTTATTTTTGTAAACAGATTACATCTTCGGGTGGGTGGGATGGGTTTTCTGGTTGACTCTTTAAAAGATAATCTTTTTTTCAAAACTTAAAATTCTTTTTCTGCCCTAACCCTCCTTTATTATTTCACTATTAATAAAGTTTGAATCAGTATTCTACATGTCTAGCACAGACTTCTGCCACCTGAACTGATTATTAGCTGGCAACAAAAGCAAGCTGTTGTCTGGAGCGTGTTAAGTCTTTGCCAGCTTGTGTCTGTCCAATATGGTGTGTTCAGAGAATGCACTGTTGAGGTCATATCTTCTGGTGAGATGATTTTTTTTGTTGGGAAACTGGATCCCAGCCCAGATTGTTTTCTGGTTTGTTTACCCCATATCATATACTTGAGCTGCTCTGGAAATTCATGAGATCCCACATAATGCTTCTCCAGCCAAAATAGAGCCTGTCTCTTGAAGTGCTTGTTCTGTTACAACTTTGTCATAGGCTACCATAATTTGCTTTACAAAGCATAAGCTTAAGAAATATTTCTCTTTTCATATTTAGCTGTATTTGTGGCATCTCTGTCATGAGAATTTCCCCTTGAGCTTAAAGTATGTATACAAAGAAAGATACCAATTGAATGGCTGAGTAGAAAGGTGTTTTAGGAATTTTTTATTTTAATAATGAGAGTTCTCAAGCGTTCTATCAAATTTTCTTATTGTAAATTTTCCTTTAATACAGAGAGTGCTTACTCCATTTTGTGAAAACGATTTTATACATATTTTTAGTAACAGAGATGCATTGCAGAGAAACCACCAACCTTGAACAGAATTACAGCTATGTGCTATTCTAAAACTCTCTGAGACAGCAGTTCTGGATTTCCAAAGAGCTTTGTGGGCTTTATTTTGTATTTTGTATTCATTTAAATTATATTTATTTCAGAATTGGTGCTGACACATTTTGCAAAATTCTTTGCTTTCTGACATAACCTTGTGATGATCACAGTGTGTGAGGAGAGCTATTTTTGTTTAACCCTAGGCCGATCAAAAGAGGAGATATTTTGCCACCAGAAAGAGGCAGAGAGGTTGCCAAGGAGCTTGGGATACCATATTATGAAACCAGTGTATTTGACCAATTTGGAATTAAAGATGTGTTTGACAATGCAATTAGAGCTGCCCTGATCTCCAGAAGACACCTGCAGTTCTGGAAATCTCATTTGAAGAAGGTCCAAAAACCTTTGCTTCAGGCTCCATTCCTACCTCCAAAAGCCCCTCCTCCGGTTATCAAAATTCCCGACTGTCCCGTACCAAACATGAACGAAGCTGGATATTTATTGGAAAGCCCCCTGTGCGCAGACGTTATGTTTGTTCTCCAGGAACAGGACTACATTTTTGCTCACAAGATTTACCTAGCTACCTCCTCTTCAAAATTTTATGACCTTTTCTTAATGGAATGTGAGGGAAGTCCAGACTTGGATGAAACACAGTGTAAAAAAGAAAATACGAGTAAGGATGTTTTGACAAGTCACCTTGAGACAAATTATGACAGTGAAGAGACATTCCTGAAATCTGCTGATGTTAAAATTCCTGCACCAGAAAGTACTGACACTTTAAACACGCTTGAACCCGAACCTGGTGAAACAAATTCTGCAGCAAGATCTCTGTCATCCTGGGGAAAAGGGTTTGTTAGTGTGCATAAGGAAATGCAACTGAATCCTGTCTCAAATAGGATGTGTCCTGTAACTGTGGTAAAAATGGATTCATCTGTGCAGGCTGGACCTTTTAGAACTGTTCTGCAGTTTTTATACACAGGGCAACTGGATGAAAATGAAAAAGATCTCACCAGACTAGCTCAGATTGCTGAGATCTTGGAAGTATTTGATTTGCGAATGATGGTGGAGAATATCATGAATAAAGAAGCCTTCATGAATCAAGAGATTACTAAAGCATTTCACGTCAGAAAAGCTAATCGGATAAAAGAGTGCCTTTGCAAAGGGACATTTTCTGGTGAGTAAATACAGGCTTCAACAGGACAAGTACTAATTCTGTTATTCATGTTGCTGTCTCTTCACAGACTTCAAAAACTGTGACAATTTACATTGTTCTGAAAGGAAGGATGAGACCAAAGCTACAGTGTTACTCAGGACCAACTTTGCCAGCCTAGGATTCTGGAGTTTAACTTCTCCAAATCTATACAGAAGCTTTTAAATAAGCGACCCAGTTTTCCAAAGTGTTGAACATCCAATATCTCTCTTCTAAGTGAGGCTTTAAGGTTTTATTTTTACTTAACTGTATAAAAAACCTAGAATTATATCTGAGTGGGGAAAAAGTGAAAGAAGTGCCCAGTTTAAAAAGTGCAATTGAAACATGCATTCTTGAGGCGGAGTTTCACTTTAAGCACAGACTTGCAGCGTGCCTGTTTCTTTGTTCCCATGACAGATGTGACATTTAAATTGGATGACGGGACCATAAATGCCCACAAGCCACTACTGATCTGTAGCTGTGAATGGATGTCTGCTATGTTTGGAGGATCGTTTATTGAAAGCTTGAACAGTGAGGTATTTGGCCATTTGCTTATAATGTGTGATGGATTTGGGGCGATCGTCATTCAGTAGCTATTTGAACAGTTGCAATTAATCCCTGGAATGATTCTTTATATTTATTCTTTCCTTCCCTTGCAGACGTGGGTTGCTTTTCTTCTTAAGGCATTAAATTAGGATTCCTAGGATGATGACACATTTTCCACAAGGCATGAGATTTTCTCCAGTGTTGGAGCATGCACTTAAATCCTGAAATCCTGTAAAATATTAAATATGGAACAAATTAAATATTAATTTCTATATTTCTTTAGAATAAGTTTTAAAGTTGTGTGAATGAATGTTTACACAATCGGAAGCATTTCAAAGAATACATGAGACAGGAGACATTGAATATAAAAGGAAAAAAATGTTAAAGAATGTGGAAGATAGAAAAGGGAACTGGCTTCACAGTACTTTGACAGAAACTTAGCTCAACTTCTCTACAGCATTGGCTTGTTCTCTAGAGTAAAGTAGACATAAAGTGCTGTATAAAAGATCTCAATGCTTTGAATTAAGATTTTGCAACAGAAGCCTTGTATTTTCAGGTGCTTTTGTTGTCTGTTTTTCAAATTCTAAACATCCTGCTAGCATTTTTTCTCTGTCTTATCCATAACCAGTTTTTGATTTTTTTTATTAATATTTTTTTTGTTGTTTCTTACCATCTTCAAGGGTCTCATTCATTTGAAGAGTTGAGGGTTTTTTGTATTTAATATTCAGGAAGATTATGTTCTACTTCAGTTTTTCTTGTTTCTTCTAATACAGCTGTAAACAATTCCTTTGCCAAAGGCATATTCAAGAAATGGTTCATTAAAAAAAAAAGACAATAGTTTGCTTGTAGCAAGCAACATTTGGCAATGAAGAATACACATGAATTTTCTACCAGCCTATTTGTAATGATAAATCTGACAGTCTTAGCTCATCTTCCCAATTTAAAATTTTAAACTTTAAATTTAAAGTTTCCAATTTTCGTAGAGTTTAAAGCATTCAGTAATGAATTTTGAAGTTTTAAAATACATGTAGATATTAATTTAATGTTCTTCTTTGCTTTACAAAAACAAAATGATCTTTTTTTTTTTTTTTTTTTTTTTTGTATTTGGGACACAACATTGTAGCAACTCATTCACAGAATTTTCTTTTCTCTGCATTAGCAAAACATATGAATAATGAATGAGGTTTACAACTAGCTGCTCTTGCTTGGAGAACTGAGCATTTCCCAGAGTGGCTGATATGCATGAGAGCATGCTTCAGTACTAACAAATCAGGGCTTGAATCCCACCCACCCAGATAGAGCTGACAGAAAAATTCCCAAGCCCCCCAAATTTGACTGCAAGCTATATGGGAACAGTGAACTCAGTTCTAGCAGGAATTATGTGCTGACTCCTTCCAAGTAGTCAGATTAAGTTGCACACACATCTAATTTCTCAACATAATTCTATTATTATTTTTCTGCTCTGCCTTTTTTTTTTTTTTAACTGCAAGTTCTTCAGAATAGCGCAGTGCATTCTTCAGGGCCAGCAGCATCTCTTGAGTTGCAAAGAGGTACATTACAAATTGCTGATTAAATGAGTCAGCTGTCCTGGGTATTGAAAGCACGCTTACCTGCTGCAACCTTGAGACCCTCAAGAATCAGGTTCACCCTGCTCCTCGAAGGAATGATCACGTACGCAAACTGCAGTTGAGGTGCTACAGTGATAGGTTAAAGTGAGGTCTTCTAATTCTCCTTCCTCTTTTAGGCATCCCTTCAGTGAAAAGGATTTAGGGTTGTGCTGGTGAGAAATTAAATAACTTTTATCTCAGTCCTGGTAGTTTTGTTGCACAATATTTTGCTGTGCTAATTACAGAAATGGTTTGTATTTTCTTTGCTTCATTTCTTTAGTTCTCAGTCATTTTCCAACCATCATTTACTTTGATACTTTGGTTATTTCTAAACAGACTGAGAAGGTTTTTTGGTTCTGTGTGTGTGCACGTTTGCTTGTTTAGGATGGGAGTGGGGGAGTGGTGGCTGTTTTGTTGGTTGGTTTGTTATCCTTTGGTTTCGATTATTCACAGAATCCCCAGAATATCCCTTGCCAGGAGCAGATTAGATTGCATCCCTACAGAAGTCTACCAAGGGAGGTTTGGCATGGGAAGTGCCCAGTGGCTTTTATGTTTCCCACAAAGCTGTCCATTTGCAGGTTAGAAAGCATTGTGCAGATCCGCTGTTCGATGTGGGTCCAACTTGATCGAGTTGCCTGTACATACACTGACAAAGGATCTGACTCTGGACGCAGACTTACCTGTTGGCAGCTTCTTGAACTTTAATGATGAATTCCTTAATTTAAAAATGTTTTCCTTATATTTCTAAAATGAAGAGAAATAGAGTCCAGCAAAATGGCAAAAGTAATATATGGCCCTTATATGAAAAAAACATCAATTATTAACAACTCTTTATTTTTTAATATCTTGTCCAGGTAGTTCTGCCCAACATAAACAAGACTTCCATGCAAGCAGTTTTAGATTACTTGTACACCAAGCAGTTGTCCTCCAGTCAGGAACTCGACACACTTGAATTAATCGCATTGGCAAATAGGTTTTGCCTTCCTCACCTGGTTGCGTTAGCAGGTAAGGACTTGTGACCTTGTCCAATGTAGTGTCTTGTGCAACAGCTTAAACATGTCTTAATGATTTTGGAACTCACAATATTTTTTTTTGCAGATGAAGAAAACATTTTTTCCCCTGAAAGGAAAATTGGAATGCAAATTCATATTTTCATATGTAAAAATGTATTTCTTGCCTTTTTCAGTTTTGTGCAAAACCGTCTCAGAACATTGAAGCATTCTGTGCTTTAAGAATTGGAAGGGTAAACCTTCTCTTTAGCCTTGATACAATGTAAGTCCTTTGTAGTATCCATTCAGAAGTTAATAATTTACCTGAAAACAGGATGAACGCTGGACTTTCTATCATGTAATGAATGAAGTGTTTCTTTACACATTTCTGTTCAAAGGGAGTAATTGAACCAATTCAAAACTCATTGAAATGGTCATATATTTTAGAAATGCTATCTGGATCTCTTTTCACTACCAAAATGGGAGTTGGGTATTTTGGTACATACATGGTTATTCAACCTTCATTTCAGGAAGAGGGTTTCCTATCACGTGTTTACAGAAAAATAACCGGATAGGATACTGTTTAGTTTTAAAATTAAATCCATGCATACTTCAGACCTCTGGGATTTTTTTTTGTTTGTTTGTCTCTATGTATGTAAATTGTCATTGTTCTAAACATATGGTCAAGGCCAAAACTCTCAAAGACAGATGAAGCAAAGCTTACACATATTAACAGGACAAAAATGCATGCAAATTTTAATCAGGTACCAAATCCTAGCTCTCCTTCAGTTGTGCATCGGGAATGTGTATCTTGTCTTCACTAGTTGTGATAGACCAAGTCTTTACTGCCTGATTATTCCTTCTAAGTAGTTGTGGCATAAATATGCATATATTATTAAGAATATTTTATTCTATTTAATTCTTGATGAAACAATTTTTGAGTTTTCTACTGCCAACAGCTTAACTCATTAGGGCCAAATCAGTTCACAGAATGTCCCAATAAACACTCAAACCTCTAAGATGTTTTTGCTTCTAGAAAAGGCTTAAGAAGACTCCCTTGAAGTAGCTTTTTGGGTAGCTGGCTCCCTAGGAACAACTAATCTGAGAGAACTTGAAATGAACTTTTCTACCTTGGTGCTGTCAGTATACTCATTAATATATCTGCAGTGGTCTGCTGTTGCCTAAAAACTTGGCTATCACTTTTGTACCACCCAAAAGAGACAGATGATCCATTTTTCTAATTTATAAGTTTGCACTCAGAAGTAGGCAACTGCTGAACCTTGTCCTTCTACAAGTGATTATTAGTTGCAGGCTCATTTTCTGTAAGATAACAAATGTGAATGAAAGCAGAAATGAATACTTTGGGTTGAGACTAAGGGGCAGATACTCACATGGACTATGCTCTGTTGGAGTAAGAGAGTTTGTACCAATGATGAAGAATAGCCAGACATAACTGTAAAGGCCAGAATTTGGCTTTTGCCACACTGAAGTTGCTCAGAATATCCAGGTGAATGTGCCACTTGCATAATGCTACAGTTAACACTATAAGGAGGAAGAACGTGGGTTCTTGTTTCTTTGTTAGTGGTGGATGATCTGACCTTGAAATGTGACTGTTTCCCATGTGGCTGATGAGTTTTCTTCTCTAACAGAACAGCATGCAGTACAAGAGCTGACAAAAGCCTCAGTGAGTGGCGTTGCAATAGATGGAGAAGTACTGTCCTATTTGGAATTGGCTCAGGTTAGTGTGCGCTGGTTTTTAAAGATACTCTGGTCAACTGCAGTACTTAACTTTCAGCGCCTTATTGGTTCTGAGCATTGCATGTAAGAAACTCAATCTTTAGTTCTGAGAGGGACTAACAATAGAACTGAGATGTATTTCTATTATAAGGGAGGTTTTTATATTAGTTCAAAGATGAAACATCTATGTAAGTAAACTGGGGGTAGTTGTCTTTCAAATATCTGTTTTAATTAGTCTTGATCTCAAAGCTTCCAAGCTCCTCAATCTTATGGCTGTGTTTTAGCAATCTGAAATTTAACATAATGGAGCTGCTCAGCTGAGTAATGGTAACTGATTCTTGGGTTCCTCTCTGTACAGTTTGTGTTAATACATTTAGGCCTCTATCGTAACATCAAAATTTTTTATATTCTTAGACTTAATGATTAAAGTGGCTACTCAGAGCCAGTCAGAGTGCTTTGTATTCAAACACATTTCAATGTCCTTTGAGTCTCAGAAATCATGCAAACAGAGAGCCCCCAACTCAGTTAAACTGCACACATCTGTTTTCCAAAACGAGTGCTACAGCAGTCTGCCAAATACAAGTAGTATTTGCTATTTAGCTTGTAGTAGTACAAGTTAAAATATCTTTTAATCAAATTATTCTTGATTTCACACTAATGAGGAGCCTGGCTCCAGCTTGTCTTGAAGTCTGGAGTTAAAGTAGCACTAAAATACAGCAGAAGCTGACCACCATGCAAGATGTCCTGCAGCTGCTTTCAAGTGCCTCTTGCAATATCTTGAATGCTGTTACAAAACTAGGACTTAACCCCTTCCAAGAAAAGGCAGCTTACATCACTTAATTTTGATTTTGTGAAGGGTTCTTGCTTTTATTTTTCTTCCTGAAGGCAGAAGTAATGTGTCTAACTACTGTTAGATATCCTCTGTGCCCTGTACTGCTGTGTGATGTTTTATAACCTGAGATGATAATAGACAGAGTGCCAGAAAAGATACATATGCAGTACAGTCTGATTTGCATTATAGCTCTTGCTTCGTTATGACTTTAGAGGGATGATTCTAACTTGAATTGTTAGTCGAGGCTGAAAAATAAATGATAACTTCAGGAAGTGGAATATGCTTCTTGTTTTTTCTTTACAGTTTCACAACGCTAACCAGCTGGCAGCGTGGTGCTTGCACTACATCTGCACCAATTACAACAGTGTTTGCTCCAAATTCCGCAAGGAAATCAAAGCTAAATCTTCAGGTATGAGCAACTTTCCACCTCGGTTTTCATGAGGCTTTCCCTTCTTTCTCCCCATCCAGTCCATTATATATGAAGACAAAGATGAACTCAGGTAGTGCAGAGGTTCTGTCTCATAGCTCAGCTATCTTGTGTAGCATTCATATATTCTTCTAATCTATAAGGAAAGGTTATAGTCAGTAGCCTGATTCCTGGGCAAGCATTATGTTCTTTACCTATTTCATTGATGCTAGAAGGAGCAGAGGTGTTCTCAAACTCCATGATGAAAGATACATGCTGTAGAGGGCTTGCATTTTTATATTCTTCTTTGGTGGACTGAGGTCTCAGGTGCAGCTGCTCTCGAACTTTTCACCCCATAAGTAAGGCGTATCAGGGAAACTGGGGAAATTCCTGATAAGCCAGCTAACACAGATGCTAGATAAATGATTAGCTGTAGAGCTTCTGGCAGACAATCAAGATGTTTCTGAATGTGTAACTTACTGTTTTGTTTTGGGACTTTGTTTCTTTTTAATCAGATAATCAAGAATATTTTGAGAGGCATCGCTGGCCACCTGTGTGGTATTTAAAGGAAGAAGATCACTACCAGCGAGTTAAGAAAGAAAGAGAAAAGGAAGATGTTGCACTGAATAAACACCATTCAAAGCGGAAGTGGTGCTTCTGGAATTCCTCTGCTGTAGTTGCCTGAACAAAGCACATAACTGGAAATGCATAGCCAGTGTCAGAAGTTAGTCTTATTGTTAGGAACAAGATGTAGTTCAGGTTTTCAGGAAACTCTGTTCCACGTGTGCATTTATTATTGCTAGGGTCAAAAGCACAAGCTCATTGAAAGTGAGCCTGGAACAGCTCCTCAAAGTCATATGTATATTTTTGGTTAGGAAGCAGATAAATGTCTACCATTATTACATTTCTTTTTATACCAAAAAAAAATCCAGCATTAATGTTTCAATCTCCAATTGGGAAATATTTTTATACTGTCTAGTGTATTTTGTTCAGAAAAAAAAACTGGATATCATTTTATTTTACAAACCACAAAATAACCATGTAGCAGCTTTGTATTAGATTTTAACTATTTTTACTATGCGACTACAGTGAAATAGACAATCCTCAGTCATAAGAGACAGCTTTTAGAGTATCTCATAAAAAGTCATCTTAGTAAAAAAAAAAATCTAGCTGCCTAGTATAAGTTTTGTTTTTTAAAGTACTGTGCATTGGTGATATAATTAGGTGATTATTTTTCCTTTCTAAAGTAAAGGGTTAGAATAAGATCCAGTAACCACAAGTTATAGAGCGCTTGATCTTTGCTTAGCTGAATAATAGGCAGTATAATTACCCATTCAACTGCAGGCAAATGTATTTCTAATATTTGCCATGTAAGTGCAAATAATTATGAAGATGTGGGCTATGTGAAATCTAGTGATTCTAAGTATTCAGAGGTTTTAAATGTCTAGATCAAAGAGGATATTTCTAAAACCATTTAGAAGGGCTTATTAATTTATATCCTTATATTAGTATGGATCTGAATACAAAAAGCAGTTATACTGCTTGCATTTGAATTACTGCATGGCAGTTACCTTGTTCGGTGAAATCTTAACCATGCAGCCACTCCTCATGCCGAATTCCATTTTGCTTCAGTGCAAGCAAATGAAAGGGCTGCAAAACCAAGTAAGAGTTATCTAGCATTATAGCCTTTTGTAAGTGAAGAATGATCTTCACACACCATCACTTCAGTTTGATCCAAATTGTTTTGTAACTTTTCCCAGATAGAATTCAAAGTGTTAGATTATTTTTAAGTAGGTCATATATTTCCTCTGGAAACAGGTATTCCCAGAAAGCTGGGGCAGAATGATGGAATTCCGCACGAGTGATGCAAAAAGGAAAAAGCCTCCAGAGTTTTCAAATATCTTGTGTGTTTATGACTTTTTATCAACCATTGCTCTAAAGCTGCAGTATTACACTAGATTACAAAGGGATGAGAGCATTTTTAAAAGACCAAAACTAAAATACATAGACCGTAGGACGTACACATGCAATCCTGTACAGTGTCTCAGGCACAATTCTGTAACCAAGGGTAGTATTGTGTATTAGGTCTGTTAATATTGTTTTGTGCTGGCACCTCAGCATACCACTGTGAAAAGCTGTTTATGTTTGTTTGTTTTTCTGTATTCAAAGGCAAGGCAGTATGGTCAAGCCCCCATGCTGTAGGTCAGGAAATGCTTTGGACCGAAAGCCATATACATCTCTACCTATTTGAGTTCTGACCGGAGTAATTCTTGGCAGATGCTACTGCAGGGTGGTAGAAGCTGCCCAGCATGGAAGGAGATGCTGCTCTACAGACTTTTATAAGGCAAGCAAGTGACAGGTAAACCCCTGATAAAGATTTGTCACCGTATGGTGATAAAGAAGGGCTATAAGTGACAGTTGCAAATATAGTCTCCTTAATTCTTGGTCAGTGAAGATGAAAATTGTAGAGAAGAAAGACTGAGGAAAGATGCATCAAGACTAAGAAGAGATAAGTATTTGTTGTCATGAAACATTAACTAGTCACATTTTAAGTATTGCTACTAGGTTTTACACAACCAAAGCTACAGTATGATTGTAATCTTGCCAAACTAAGGGATATATAAATGAACCTGAGGTATATGCAATAATATCCAGTTGTGCTAGTTATCAGCTACTATAACCAAGTGGCTGGTTCATTTGGTTAATGCTGTCTATGGCCTTTAATCATGGTGGTTATTTTGTGTTTTTTATTTTGCAAAAAAGTCAATAAAATGGTTTAGTTACAAGTTGTCTCTCATCTCTCTGAAGAGGCTTTCTAAATTTGTAAAAAGGATTCCACCCTTTTTCTGGCCACTTGTAAGCATGCAGCTGTGGTATTATTCACTGAATTTTGCTGAGCTGACACTTGTATGGCATATTAGGATTTATGATTGGGAACGTAACAAGGAAGCCCTATAGTGTTTGTATATGATGGGGCTGGGGCAAGGTCAGTGCTTGTTGCTTACTGTTAAACAAAAAAAATCTCCTGCCACTTTTCCACATAATTTCTGATATTTAATTACCATGATATTACCCAAGGGACATGAAACTAATTAGTCATGACAGCCATGGGGAGGAAAAATGCAGGTAAACAGCAGGAACTCCATAAGGTTTTCAGCAGACTCTAAACTTTCTACAGCCATTGTCTTTCCTGCTTTCTCACTACTGTTGTTGTCAGCCATTATACAGAAATCCTAATTACCTGTTCGTGGGCTCTCAGAAACTACATCCTCAAATACAGACCTTATCAAGTTATAAAGGTAGAAAGATCCAGAAGACTTTTACAAGATGTCATGCAAAGAACGTCATTTGTGATTTTTTCTTGAAGCTCTTAGGCAATGCAAAGGACATTGCATCCAGAATACAATGTGCATTTCTCCTCAAGTGCAATTTTAGAATGTTTTATATGTCAGTGATTTAGAATATTTTTAGAAGCAAAATTTCATTCCTTTGAATTTACCATTAGAAAAGGCTGTTGAATCAATACTGACAAAAAAAAAATGATTATGTTAAAACTAGTGGCATGAAAGGATCAAATCAGAAGTGTTACTCTTTAGGTTGGTTTTTAGTTTTCTTTTTTTAATTATTATGGCCATTTAGAGAAAGTTGCATATCTTTTCTTTCTGGAAAGTCTCAGCTTATTTCTTAGAAACAGCGTTCTTCTGTTTGTTTTTCCTAAGACAGAGAGAACTGCAAGCAAGTAAGGTCTGGCCTAAAGAACCTGCACCAACACTCAAACCAGTGCTTTCAGCCTCCCAAACCGCAAATAGCACACCAGAGCAAGAAATAAAGTGTTTTTGTGATTAATACAGGATTGGCCAGACTTCAGCTGCAACTTGCTAATTTCATTTACTGAATATGTAGTCAGAATTGTCTTCTGGTTGGAGGCTTCAAGATGTTTAAAGAAAAGCTAGATAGCACTAAATACATGGATGAATTAAAAAGGATTACCTCATAGAAGAGACAAATTTGGACATCCCTTCTGAGCACTGAAAGTGTGATAGTACCAGAGAAAGTAAGGGAGGAGCAGCACTGTACTTTATTGCCCTAATTCTTCATCAGTATACCCGCAAATATCCTTCAAGCACAGCAATTTATACCCTGAAGCGTTCATTTTGTAAAATGAAAGATTTTTCCCTGCCATGTTCCAGTGACAAGCAGTGGGAGTCTGACTGAAGGCATCTTGGAAATCCTGTTCTGAGGGCCAAGTCTTCCATCTCCTTTACACAGTTATTTAGGTAAAGATCTAATATATTAAATAGGATTGATTTTGGTATCTAAACTCCAGAAAGTGGTAAAATATTTCATTTCATCAGACTAGTCTTTGTCAGTCTAGAAGATATTTGCTGTCTTTGTCAGATAAAACCACAGGTTTTGCCCCTCTTCTCTTCTATCCCTTTTTTCTAGTGCAGTTTTTATACTTCTGTCATCAGATAATCTAGCATTTATTTACTCTGTGTTGGAGTTCAAGGTATGTACTATGCAGTGAGGTATCTTTAAAGTGGGTTGCTTGCCACTCCTGAATATGATGTAACAGCATTTACATGAGTATACTTCCTAATAGGCAAAATTCCTGTTGAAGTGGGTAAGATACTCTGCACACACACACACAAACACACTTTGGGCTTTGAGGTACCACCTCAAACTTAGACATTGTTGCTTGTCTTTGTTCCAAATCTGGTGACAGAAGTTTGCTCTGTGTGCATGCAGGATAGGAGTGTATTAGCGACAATAACCCCCATTCTACAGGCTCTACAACAGGATAATTCATTCTCAGCTAACATACATCATTGCCTTCAGCAAAAAAAAAATATAACCCGTGTCACAAATTGATTCTACACTAGCAGCCAGAGCAATGAGACTATTGCATATCTGTTTAGAAAAACTAAATCCCTCACTGCTGCTTACATAAAAATCTTGATTTCTTGTAGAGATTTGAGAAGCTTTTGGATCAAGGCTGCACGAGGCTAAGAAGAAAATTTGAACATTAGAAATGCAAGCATAATTATGCTAATGTATCTAAGCTCTGGAGAAAGTCAAACTGAGAAGATTAAGATGTGATTCAGAGAGAGCAGTTAGCATAGAACAACAGTTGTGATGGCGCCTTTGCAATTGTTCAGCCTTACTATTTCATTTGTAAGCAAGCCATACCACCACTACATCCTGCTGGGCTGTTCTGCAGCTGTCGCTGTGCCCAGACAGAGGTTCTGCTCACATAGTGAAGACATACTATATTGCTGATTCATCTCAAGTCCTTTTCCATGCAGTGCTGATACCCCCCATCAGTCAGCTGACCTACAGAGGAGCCCAGTACTACCTGCTTGGTGTATTTTTTTTTTGTCCCATGTCAAAAGATATTCCAGAACAGTGAGGCCCTTATCCCAACATACAAGAGATCTCCAGCTGCTTTCCTCCACTGGGACAGCACATAGCAAAAGAATGAAGCTCTGTGTCAGCCAGGGACTGGCCTGTTCAGGGATTTCAAGGTAGAAGCATTCAACAGTTTCCAAAAAACAAACAGGAAGTCAGAGCCGGAGTTGCAGATGCAGGTACCAGCTGCGTGACAGCATGATGACAGCACTTCAGGTACCATTCAAAGATGCTAAAGTGGGAAAGGGGAGGTTACCTGTAGATACCAGTTCTAGTTTTCAGAGGTTAAAAAAAATTCAGCAGTTTAATGGTATATAAATAAATATGCATCTTTGCATATCATAAATATAAGGTGGTCATTCTAACCAAGTAATAGATGTGATTCCCCCACCCCCTTATAAACATCAGTGTGCTCTACACGTTGCACAGATTGTTCTTTAGATTTGTCCTGGGTCCTCATTAAGACTTACAGCCTGCCTGCAAATTTTGCAGATGTGAATTAATCAACACAGGCATTCACATTTTCATTTGTGGGGTGTCTGGGTTTAGTTTTTAGATGGTTAACAAATCTTATCGCATGATAAAACAGTCTGATAAATGATGTCTCTTCCACTGGCAGTATGAAGAAAGGGGGTTTCTAAAGGAGCCCCCAGGGGCTCTCTGGGAGCTCTGTGTATCCTCCGTGTTCCCATGTTGTAGAGTCTGCAGGAAGAGCTGCATTGGCGTGCAGGAAATGGGACCTAGTGTCATTGGTCCTGCAGTCCATACGACACACAGCACTCTATAAAACAATCTCAGTCAAGTGCAAACACTTGCAGTCAAGTGTAAATACTTGCAGAGTCATTATTCATCTTTGGAGAGGAAGATTTGCCTCTACTTTCTGGCTGTCCAGCACGGTCAGGGTACACAACTTTTCCTGCCTGCCTCAGACTCACCTGAGGACACAAGACCTCCTCAGCTTTGTTCCCATTTCATTTCAGTGGGACAAGGACAGGAAAGTTTGAGGATGTTGAAGTGATTCCTGGCCTGATGAGAGTACATCTCTGGAAGACGCTGTGCTCAGTGGAGGACTGTAGTCCCCACTGCTGCATGTCCTTTTCTTTCTCAGGTTACAAACGACAGAAAATGAATAGCGGTGATAACGTGCTGTGGAGACTGATGTCTGCACTTCACACAGTTTTTATGGCGAGTTTGTTTGCTGTAGTCATAGCAAACTTAATTTTGTAGAAAAAAAATAAGAGGAATAAAAAAAATAGAAATGTCTGCCTCAAAAGATTATTGGCCAATTATCAAAAGGTAATTGGGTAATTAAGTTAAAGACTTGCTTCCTTTTCTTAAGCATCTCTAATCTCTGACCATGAGAAGGGGGCTGAAGATCAGTACTGGGGTTCCAGGCAGACTTTTCCTAGCTGTTGATAGAACTGATAGTCCCTTGTAGCTGAGGAGAATTTGTTAGATGTCATAAAATGATTCACCATCTGCTACCTCTTTGCTATACACTGCAGTAGGTACTGCTGGTCTGAGCTTGCTTTAGGGCTCCAGGAAGGGATTCTGTGGCCTGTACTGACTAGTAGTACATGGAGCAGATGTGCCACATACCTCTAAAAGACAGGCACTTGCTGCATGGTGACAGGACGAGAGGGAACGGGCTAAAGTTGTGCCGGGGTGTTTTAGGTTGGATATTAGAATGAACTTCTTTACTGAGAGGGTTGTGAGGCATTGGAATGGGCTGCCTAGGGAAGTGGTGGAGTCACCATCCCTGGAGGTCTTTAAAAGATGTTTAGATGTTGAACTTAGGGATATGGTTTAGTGGAGGACTTGCTAGTGTTAGGTCAGAGGTTGGACTCGATCTTGAGGTCTCTTCCAACCTAGACAATTCTATGGTTCTGCATAAGCTGCAACTATAGGTGCAGCATTTGATGACCTTGCTGTTCTCATCTAGCTCCATGGCTTTTCCTTTTCTCTAGGAGCAAATACTAAGGAGACACTCCTCACCCTCCCAGTCCATAAAATATGGGTTGGATTTAGTTCAGGGAGATGACCACCAAGGTAGAACTATGTTTTCCCCTCAGGCTTCAAAAGCATGTTTTTTTTGTTTGTTTTGTTTTGTTTGTTTTTAAATCAGGGTACACAGACATCAAGCAGAAATCCAGTAATTCAGCCTATTGCACCTTCACTCGTTCTAACCTGGTTTTTGAGTCCTGATCAGCCAGGTGCCCATTTAGGGCAGTCAAGCTGCAGAACTTGCCACGTGACACTGGGAATGCAAAGAGCTTACACAAGTTCACAGGAGATCGGGAAAGGTCCATGAATGAGATGTTTACTGAAGTTAATGAATACATAGACACTATGCCTGACTGAGCAGTTTCCCAAGTCAAACAAGTGCTGGGAGTTTTTAGGAGAGGTGTCACTACTTAGTTGCACCCTTCTTTCTCTGTGTTTTGGAGGCAGCATAAAGGACACATGGATCCTTGGTCTGACCCAGCACTGCTGTTCTCTATGCTCCAAAAAAATGGAAAAGAAGGACTCAAGCTAGAGAGGCTGGTGTGTCTTTTCCCACCCAGCTCACTGCAAAGGAGCATGTGAATATCTAGAAGGGATTTTTCCCTGCTATTTTTTGAGAACAGTTTCTGTGGGGCTAGCTCTTGATGCACTAGCACTGAGAGCAGTCTTTGTAACAATGAGTGCTGATAATAAAACCAGGTGGCACTGATGGCAGCATGCATAGAAAAAATCACACACTTGCACTTTTTACAGCTTAACATGCAGCACTTGAGCATGCCTTTTCTGCACCAGCTGCACCGAATGGAATTATTGGCCATTCACTAAGCCACATCCTGTCAGGCTGGACACTACCTAACCTGCTCTCCACCATTCCCAAGAGTCTATTTCTGCCACAGGACACTTGTCATCTATTGGGTGTTTATCTAAAAGCTTTACCATACTGGCTCTGGATCATTATCTGCATTTCAACTCTGCTACAAAACAAAGAAGTGTTTACTTCAGGATCATGCAACCAATTAATACCTGCCCCCATCTTTTTTTAAGTGCACAGGTAATCATAATCAATTCTTGAATGGACTGCCAGGTATAAGCTACCAGATCAGCTAATTTGCTCCTTCTACTGCCATTTTCATTCAGGGACCCATCAGTGCAAGACATCTTCTCATTGAATTCCCTTTTGGTCTTAATTGCAATACCTGGGGAGTAAAATGCAGCCATGACATTTTCTCCTTGTCCGTTCAACAGCCAGCTACAATGTCATTTTCTGATTTGACAGCATTTGAGTGGAGAGCTAATCAAGTCAAAACCATCTGATCTGGGCACTTGACATTTCATGAATATCCTCATTCTTTGGTACAGGCTGCAATTGGGCATAAGGAGGGCATACTGGCACAATCACTATTTTTGTGTTGAGTTGTCTGCACATTTGTGGAGAGTGGCACACTCTAGGAAATCAGAAATCTCTTCAGGAAGAAGTAGTCTTTTTTGCCTACTAAGAAAGCAGTCATCTGTATTACACTGAGGGCTGTGTTCAGCCTGGGTTGGGAAAAAATTGGAGAAGCCAAAACTCATGAAAGGAGAAAAGGCTATCAGGGAATAACTGAGCACTCATCTGCTGCAGTCCTCTCTAAGGAGGCTCCCATTTCAATGCAGAAATACTTCTCTGCTATTTCCCTCCCTGTCCTATGGGCAGAATCACTTGTATTTGGATGGTTTCGCCTTGCATCTGGTGTCCATCCAAGCGCTCATCGCTTGCCTGCCGATGGCAAGCACAGGCTCAGCATATGAAGGGGAAAGAGGGAAAGCAGAGGGATTTACCCCTCATCTGCTTGTGGAAGACAGCAGTGCTCTTGCATTGCTCTATGCAAAGGATTAGTCTGTTAGAGAGGGCCAGACCCATGAAGTGACCGTGCCTACAGATGGGAAAGGTTGCAAAGCAGAAGCCCCTTTGAGTACAGTGGTTAGACCCAGGCACCAGCTCCTGGGAATGAGATAGCCAAGTCCTGCCCCATGTATTTCATGAATGATGAAATCTTTTCCCATAATCTGCAGGAAGTGCTGATGATGATTCTGGGTGATGTTCATACTGTGCATTACCACACGATTTAGCAGAATGCCTGTCAGGATTTTTATTTATATATATTTTTTTTAAAGTGCCTTGAGTCATATAGCTGTAACGGAGCACCGAAGTAATATGTTAGATCCAGCTTCATATTGCAGTCCCCAGTCAGCTGCGCTGCACTGTTCTTTAGACAGCCCCTTTGCCTTTTGGGAATTAATCAGTTTCCAGTTCCAGGCTGTACAGTAGAATATTAAAAAAATAGCAGTGAGCTGTAGTAGGAAGATGTCTTTTAGTGTAGCCAGCAGCCTGTTGACCACAGAGAGACAAGGTAAGTACTGTATCCTGGTAACACTGCTGCCCACCCTCTTGATCTCACTGCTTACTCACTTTGCTTATTCATTTCACACACAAGGCTGACAAAGCACCATCACTTAGTGCAATACACATTTCTTCTACTGCTCAGGGAATAGCCTTTCATTATTATAAGCTTTTTCAGTTTTCTTAAGGCCTTTTACTACTTTGCCACTGTAGCATAATTTGTTTTGTCGAATGGTTTACACACATTAAAGTGTGTGAAGTTGTATTTATATGTCTCTGATGAGTTCTTCGCTGGCTAGTGGATCAGTGTTTTCATGGCTTATTCCTTCACAGTACTATTTTTCACCTAAAAATGAGACTGCAAACCTTCTGACTCCTGCCACCTCACTTCAATTCTCAGCTCCAGATCGATAGCACAAGGTCTGGCATCATCCCTGCAGTGGGAGCTTCTCACTTCCATCCACAGCAGCTGAGGACCTTTTAAACAGCAATCTGCAACTGTGCCCCTGAGCTTCTGTCCTTGGTTTTCTGGCTCCAAGCCCTTCATTTAAGTTACATCATTTTTATTAAATATAAAATCTATGTTTAAGCACAGATCTGCCTACAATTACCTTTATAATTGACATGGTTCAAGATAGGACAAAAGTTCAGATAGGACAAAATGAGGCCTAGTCAGAGCCAGATAGACCAGCCCTCACTATTTCTCATGAGGAAGAAAGGGCAACACTCCTCCCAGATAGGAAGCTATGAGGATACCAGATTGCAGTGACAGCACATTGCTCCATCAACCATAAACACCTTTTGAGTAATTCCTGAGTTCCTCTAACTGAGAGCTATATTCACGCAAAGGTGTAGTACCAGTTTTCATTAGAAACCCAAACCTTAGGCAGAACATTTCTGTGTAAACACCGAGTTTGTCAGCACCTAAACTGGTTATCAAAAGACACTTTTCCCTAAAAATAGACCAAAAAATTAAAGTTCAGGGAGAGCATTGTCTTTTGTCCTTGCCTTGTGCTAGTGACAAACTGTCAGAACAAACTGGGCCCTTGAAAATATGTACTTCACTGCCTTTTGGACTGGGGGGAGGAAAAAGTGAAGTGCTAGTATTTAAGCGAGGCTGAACAGTAGACAGTAGACAACACCAAGAGAAACTGAGGCTTGTTTATAGATGCACAATCACCACCATTAGTGGATTCACCTGTATTTGCTTCAGCTGAGAATTCCTGCAAGCCTCATGCACAAACACAGCTCCAAGTCCTTCCTCTTACACAGCCACCCTCAGACCCCCAGCTGCAGGAGGAGGCAGGAGCAGCCAGTTAAGCTGTATCACAGGTGGGCTGCTAGGACAGCCTTTACACCCATTGCCCTTGGATGGGGGCCAGACATGCAGATGGCCTCTTTTTGGCCCTGCGTTCTGCTGAGTGGTACATGAGAGCCTACCACACATCCAATCTATCTTTGCACAGTTAATTATAACATATCTTTGTGGCTGTGTAGGAGAACACACACATTTCCTGATAAATGAGGCTCAGCTTCTCTGTTTTAGGGTACTTTACCTACTTGCTGAGGATTTTGAACGTTGCCAGAAGCAAAGGAGACAGGAAAAAAGTGTGTCAAATAAGGAGTATTTCAGCATCTAAAGAGAGAAAAATAAGAGCTTAATGGTTTGTTGAAAACCTCATTCAAGCAATAGGAATGGCTAATCAGCAACATTGCTGTACTATATTAGGTAGGGCTATAAAAGCATCTTACTAAGATTCATTTAGCACCATAACACCTTTGTGAAATAAGCAGATTACCCCACTGAATAGGGAAAAAAATAATGGGTAAAGATATTATGTAGAAGCTAATTGCTGCACAGAGATCCCCACGTCTATTTATCCTCAATCATTGTACAAGGCTGCAGCATCAATGCCTTCTGTAACTTTAAGCAAGGCATTCTTCCAGCTACTAATAACCAGCTAGGATTTGTGGTCAAGAGATGTCCCATGTAACAACTCACCTCTGTAGTTATTAGGGGATTTACTGCTCATTCCTTAACCACCTCTTTCTTTAACAAAATAATGTAATATAGCAGCAGGAAGTAGAGACTGAAGTTTAAGGACAACAGGAGCTTACAGTTATTTCCTTACAAGAGGCCTCCTGCAGCATCATAAACTTGCATAAGGCCAACCCCAACAAAACCAGGAGGAGAAGGCTTCTAGCAGACCACAATCTCGGTACCAACACAAGGCAGAGGAAACTGTAAGGAATCCTTACCCCAGTCTGTAAGCAAACATACAGGTTAAACAAATACAGACCTAGATTGCTACCAGAATAAAAACATTGCCTCTTGTCATAAAATGACAAAATTCCCACGAAAAGGAAAAAAGTTTCCTATAGACCATGTAAGATAGCATTTTTTTCCCCTAACATATTACTTCTTACATGACAAAAGAAGAAAACCGATTTAAATCAGGTAAGGGGGGAAACAGGTTACCTTTGACTTCATTTAACTCTGCGTACTGCTCTCAGTTACAAAGCAGCCGACTTAGCTGCTGCTTCAGCTTTTAAAGCCTTCCCATCCCCAGAAGCCTTTGTGCCATTCCCTCTCCCTCCTCTCCTGGGCTTTATTTCAGTGGGTTTTAACCTAGTGGGAGGGTAAATTGTTTTCAGCTGTAGTATTTTTTTTTTTTAAAACTTCTTGTTTTTCTATTTTTCTCTGCTGAAGCAGTGCTATATTAAGTGCATTAACATCTTCTTGCTTTCATTCTGAAATGTAAAAGATGTCTCTCAAAAATTTAAATTAAAAATACTTCTAAGCTTATTTCTTAGTGGAGACCTATTCATAAACTTTGGTGTGTTCTTCTGTAAGGAGTCACCTGCTGCAGCTCTATGTAAAATCTGGGGATTGGATCACTAAGAGGACACTGAACAGGATCCTGATGAAAAAAAGGTAAAATAACTTTGCTGACCAGGAAAAAAGAGAGAGCTCTGTATCTTTCCCTTCTCCTCTCCTGAGAGACTTCTGCCTCTCCTTCAATCTCCAAGTGGAGTTTTCATGAAATTAAGTATAGCCTTTTCTTTTTTTCTCGGCTTTATTAACCAGCAAGGTCTGAGGAAAAATGATGTTTCAGTTTCATTTCCTTCTGCAGAACATAAGAAGGAAAAAAGATCTTCGTAATTTTTCTGTCACCTATTGTATAGGTGACAGGTTCACAGCTTCCTTGGGGAAGCATTCCTTTAATTATCTGTCATACACACTAAATTCATTAATAGCGTAAGGTCTTGTACAGCTTTGTAAAGGATGTATGCATCTGATTAAATACATGGAGAAAACACTAGGGACCTTTGCATGTTCCAAATGTGTTCATCCGAGGCTCTTTGGAGCATTCTGTTTTCTTCAGCATTAAGAAGGTCTCAGGGATGCTCAGGTGATCCGGTATCTGCCCTGGTTGAATGTCTCTTATGGCATAACTTTACCTTCTCTGGGGAAGATGTCCTCTGCTGTGAAAGTGCCTATTTGGCAGTCTGTACAGCAGATCTGTATGGGTTTGTCCGGAGGGCAGCCCCTCCGGGGCCCATCACTGCGGTCAGGCATGAGTCCCAGGCACCCAGGGAGAGGGTTGCTCATGAAGCCCAGAGCAAGAGCACTGTGGAGGGCGTGTGGATGTGGGTAGCTGAGCCAAGCCTCCACTCTCCATACAGGGGCTGCGGGTTCCCGTGCCACGTGTGGTGCCTGGGACACTGCACAAGGCAGTAGCTGTGTCTTCACAGCAGATCCAGGCAGCCAAGCCAGAATCTGGTACAGCTGGTTACTCTCTTTGGTAGGGCCTTTTGCCTTCTGGTCCCTCTGTGAGGTGTAGAGACTTTGAAATGAAAGAAGCAGCCTTTTAAATGAAAGCTAAGGCACTGATAATCCCATGTAGCTACAGGACATTAAGCCAACAGTATTTATGTCTTAAGTTTGGCTCCTGTAACTGGTCAGAAAGTCTTATGGGACCAATAGTGATTACACAGCCCATAATTTTATAGCCAGAAACGATTAAAATAATTGTAATAAAGTGATAATAATAAACCCTTACTTATTTTAATGTCAAATATTTCTGACATGACTGATTCCTCCTGCTTGCATATAACTCCCATAGCTTGAAATTCCTCTGAATGGGAGTCTCGCGCTCTTGTTCCACAATCCTGTGGCTAAAACCTAAAACGCTAAGTTTAACTTCTGAATAGGTGAAAGGCCCTTTGGGTCTTTTAGCAAAAAATTCCTTTAGAAACCAACTTACTGAAAAAACAACGTCAAGCACTGTCAAAATCATGGCAAATGCTGTGAGGCTGTCATATTGAAATTGTAGGGGCAGATGGTGAGAAACTTTCCTGCTGGTCAGGGAACTTTCTGAAGGCTCAGTTACTTATATCAGACTTCTGTTATTATGAATAATAATAATTTGGAGGAATAAGGACTAAACTGGGATCACCTCTCATTTGTCATAAGCTAAAGACACGCATCGCCTAGTACAGACCAGCTGCTTTGTGGTAACCTTTTCATTTGACCGTGCCTTTGGTAAAGCAAGGAGCTCTGCGTCCTTGGTCCTCATTCTGTGCTCCTCCACAATCTTAGTGAGCAGGAACTGAAGTGCAGAGCCATGGTTTTTGTTTTTTCCCAAGAGACTTGAATATTTTGGGGACAGGCCTTATGAGACAGACAAGACAGCCCCTAATCAAACAAAAGAATGACAGAAAGAATAACCACTGCAGAATGGGGGCTGGTCACTGAACTGACAGCTGGCAGACTCTGCTGATAACATACTTTGAGGCAGTTAAGAATTTGGGGGGTTTGGTTTGGTTTATCTGGTTTAAAGGCATGTGTTGTGGCCTGTCACTTGCTAGATTTGGTTGATGTGAAATTTGATTCTGGCCATAGAAAAGCATGCTGCAGGAAAGTGTTTATTTTGCTCTCTGCTGGAGGTACCAGTGAACAGCCTAGTTTTTAGTTTTGTTGATGTTTCAGTTCTGGTTTGTGTTGTAAATGTAATAATCACATTTGGGGAGGGAAAACTGGCATGTGTGGTCTACAAATGGAAGACCTAGAGCCTGCAGTATTGCTTTAGCTTCCCCCAGCCTGTGGCTTTCCATAGTAAATAGGCATGTTCATGTGCAGCTTGTTGCAGAAATAAAGCTAGGAACACTAAAGGCCAAGTTCACAGTTAATGTAAACCTCCACAGAGGCTGAAGGGCTTTTCCACATTACATCTGCTAAAAGGAGTGGTGTCATCAGCTAGGAAATTTTCTCCAGATTTCAAATTATTCAATGAACTTAAAGTCCATTTGCTCCTATCATAAGAGTTAAACAAATCAAAACAAAGTAATGATGAAAACAAAACACAAACACTTTCAATGCTGCTTGGTTGCAGAGAGATAGCAAAACAGAATCTTGGTTTGAAAACACTCTCACACTTTAAAATAACTCGTAGGCGTATAAAATGTAGGGAATAATCTCAATTACTTTGAGTTCATATAACAATGTAAAGGTGTTGAGAGCTACTTAAAACAGTTGACATTTTTCAAAGCTTGAAGAGGAGAAGTCTGTACAAGCACTGCTTTTTATTATCTATAAACTTTCTTTTTTCTAAGCCAGGTTTGTTCTTAACTAAGCAAGTATTTTTGTACGATGTAGCATGTGTTACATGAGAAAACTGTGTATAGAAATTCACTCTTCCACACAAAATGTATTTCAATTGTAGCGGGCCATAGCATCAGAGCTAAGACTTACTCTTCTTACTGATGTGAGGGCAAATGAAACTCCTCTGTATTGCTTGTAGCCTCTTAGTTAAGAATTGAGTGATGCCTCAAGCTCCCCAAACACGGGGTTCTTCCCAACCTCAGTCCTAGCTAGTACCTCGCTCCTCAATCTGAGTGTGCTCTGCACTGCATTGCAATGTATTGTGACTCAGGACCATCGCCTCTAGTTGAGCATGCAAAGTCGTGAGGTTTGGTATTCCTGTCAGAAAGGAGAGCAGCCTGGTTTATAGGCTGGGTTTCTGAAGACGAGCAGTAGGAGTTAAATCACAGGGCCTGTCTTTGGCAGAGTTTCTGTGAATTGAAGAATGATCTGTGGTGACTAAGTCAAGGACAGGTTTTACTAAAGACTGACTTTTCCTTTGCACTTTGTCCTTAGAATTGATTTCACATAGTGAGATGAGTATGTTGCGTGCAATTTATTTTATGTCTCTCTCACTGAAAAAGTCCCATTATAAAGAGGCAGAATTAGTATTTTTCCACTTACATAACAAGTACTTTGACAGGGCCACATCTCCTAAGAGAATACACCTGCATATTTCTGTTCTTTATCTATGTGTAAAATATACTCTTATCTAGACCATATTATAAAAACTTGAACGAGAATTGGGAAGTGGTTAGTGTATTTTTTCCATTCCCAAGGATAACTATCCAAATACATACTACATATTAGCACCTGAATTACCACCTCAAGCAGCTCAGTGAACAGGGTTATAAGCATAGACTTGTGCTATTTATCTTCACATCAGGGTATACATTGCAAGAGAAAAAACCCTAATGCTTCATACACCAGCACCAGACAGAATTTCACCAGGCATATGACCATATAAGCCTATGCCTCAGACAGTAGGATTAAGTCATCTGGGAAATACTTTACCTAGTTCTAGTTCTGCTTTTAGAAAAAAAAAAAGTTGTTTCAGTATTCTAAATACAAAAACAAATAAAAACAAGCAATTAAATTCAGTATTATAAGCTTAGTTTTTATATTATTATCAGCAAAGAATCAATCAAGCTCTTGAAAGATAGTTAGAAAATGACAGACTGCAAAAGCAAAATAGACACACTTTTACTCACACAAAGTACAGAATGGGAAATCTGGAGATTAAAGTTGCAAATTTCATAAAATCCAGTGCAAAACTGGCCACTGTTTTTGGACAACTAGACATCAGTCTCATACATCCCTGAAAGATTGAGTTTGGTGCAGTTTAACTATATTGACTGGCACTCCTGTGATACTCACTTTAATAAAGAGAAGTAAATCTGATCATTAATTTCAGCATGAAATAGTTTTACAAAGGCTTTTTTGTGTTAGCCTAAGTGATTTTTCACTAAAGAAAGAAATCAGTATGTCAGTGTGGTACTGGACATCTTTGAAGTTCGCAAAATTTTAACTGCCCAGATGTTTCATGAAAGGCTTTCAATTCAGATAGTATTTTCAGCCTGGCTGCCTACCAGAAAATAAATACCCTTCAATTTTTCATGGAGCCATGAGAGTCTGATGGCTTTTCTTCTCTTCCCTCCCCCTCTGCAGAGCGGTTGCTGGTATTTAGGTGCCATAGTGACACCTCGTGGTCAAGAGGGAGATGAAACAAGGCAACTTTAGGAATTAGAATGTGACTTCATACTAAATGCATACCAAGTCCTTATTACCATCTATTGTCATAGTTCACCTAAAATGATGTCTCCTTCAGTTCCCCTTTTTTTCTTATTTTTATACATTTTATATATTAACCACCAAATATTAATTAAATGTAGTCATTACTGGTGCTTGAAGTACCAAACATTTCTGCAAAGAGATGAAAACACAGTCTTTTAAACACTGTTTTTCTATTAATATCAAGATTATTATTCAGACAACTTTTAAGAAAGGCTTCCCCATGACACTTTTCCTTACAGATAATGCAAAATAAACTCTCGACCTCTTGCCAGTGTTGTACACTGTTCTGCTTCTTCCTTTCATCCTTTTGCCTGTCGCTGAAGGATGCTGAGGAACTATTAACTTCCCAGCACATCTCAAGATGAGATTCTGAGCTAGCTGAGGTAATTCACAGAAGCTGTAATTCCTCAGCCTTATAGTTTTACACTAGTATCAAGGAAATCTAATAGATGAAAACCCCTCCCCCTTTTGTCCAGCCAGTGAGTTTAGAAACTTTGAAAACACATGCCTGTGTTAGGGGGAAAAACAGGCAGTGCCAAGTACAGTTGTAGTGCAAAGCTTAATATGTTCAGAGCCTGAATTCAGCTGTGAATTATTTGCACTACTGTCCACAGTTCACACATCAAGGGGTTGAAATGGTGCTTTGAAGCCTAGGGACTTGCTCACAGTAGATGGGCAACTAAACTGACACAAATGTCCAGATCCTGTAGGAAGCAACCAAAGTTGACCTGTGAAGAGGGATGCTAACAGATACTTAAGCTTTCCTTCAACTAGTCAAATCCTTTCTGATCCCTACAGGTGTCTGAAGACCTGCTAGGTCACAGCAGTAAGCTGTTCACTGCATGATCCATTAAGAGTCTGCAGGGTGAAAAGGACTGACCTTTCCTTTTATCCCCTTATGCCACCAATTGGGAGCATTTTAGAGCCTGAGCTTTCCTCTGATATTACTGAGTCAAAATGCTCACATGAGACAACTGCCTGAGGTAGATAACCCTCATCATCATCTCAAGTCTCTGTTGGAAGCAACACAGAGAGAGCCCTTGGCTTGCTTATGACGATCTTCCTCTAATCACTGTCAAGGAGAATGGCCTTGTAAAAGCTCCATCTCTGATATCTCTTAAGTCAATAGACTCAGATAGCCGAGGGTGAGAAAAATAGCACTGAAAGGACTTTGAATGACAAGCACAGAATTTTATTTTTTTTTTAAAAAGCAAAAATAACATTGCTGGAAGACCAGTAATTGGCAGGAAGAGTGATAGTTAATGTCTTATACAAAGAAAAGCAAGAGATGCAGAGTGAATCAAAATGAGGGAAGCTCCTTTAGCCTTCTTGCATTAGAGATCCACAGGTAGTGCTTGCTATGCGAGTCTAAGCTGTCATGGGAAAAGCATTTTCCTTCAGGATTAAAAGATCCATGCTGAAGGTTACCAAGATCACAAGTCTTGACTCTCAGTCAAGAACATGTTGCCTCACACGTACTGGATATTTTGTGAGTTGTAGGCAGGACCGTCTCAAAATTAAATTCAGTAGGTTACCACTTAAACTAGTTTAGGAAAATATATTTCGAAACAACCCTCCTCCAGCAGTGCACTCCAAACTCTACAGAGAACAGCAGAAAGGCTTGTACTACATTTAATGATCTGGAGATTTTTAATCTGTTAACACCACTGATCCTCAAAGGTGTAACAACTTACTTGTCATTTTAGCAACTAGGAAAGACCAACTGCCCCTTCCAATTCTTTCATTCCAGTGCAGCCATTTATGGATACGTATGTCCGAGATCAGTCAATCAGTTCACAGTAGCATCAACATAGACTGGGGCTACTGATCCAAACAATGAAAATACACTGAAGTAGCCAGCAGATCATTCTGAAGAGAAATGTGCTCCAACAGCAGTTGAACACCTGTTACCCCACTGATATTTACATCTGAGGAAATGCTACATTATACAGGAACATGCAGTGCAAACAGAACCAAGAGCCATTGCCTGAAAACAGCTATTTACATAGCAGGTGTAAACCAGAGCAAACAGTGGCCAAAGCAATGGGAAACGTTTATATTGCCCCCATAAGCTGATGAGGATTGCCAAAAAATAAGGTAAGGGTGCTTAGATGAAAACAGATAGTCAGGCTTAATGAAATATGACCTTTATATCAGGATTTTCCTTATCACTCTGCCTTTCCAAAGCTGATACAAAATAAGATCAAACAGAGCCCGTAGCAGTGTCATATCTTAGTGAAGGTCTGCAGACACCAAGCAGGAAATACTGCCATTCAAAACTGGCTAGTCAGAAGTAACCCCAAGAACTAGAAAGCCGGCAAGTTCTCCACCATTTGTTGCAGAATAGATTTATTTGCTGTTTAGAAGTCCAATTTTAAGTGCAGCAAATGCAGCTGCTATCTCACTGAATAGATATCATCTTAAAAGTAGTTTATGACTAGCAGGTACATTTCCTATCCCTTCTGGGCCAATACACATCTCATACCTACTCCATATTTCAACATACAGTGCAAAGGAGCACTTAAGCCGTGCATGTTGCAGGACAGAGGAAGGTTTCCTCAGGTAACTAATTGGAGGGAAGGTAATTTGCATGACTTTTTAGTAGCTTGTCAAAATAATTTGATACTCTCTCCCTCCTTGAAAAAAAAAAAGTTCATTATACATAGTCCAAAAAGAGACTTACCCACATCAGCAGAGTGCCAAACTATCTTTTTTGAGCACCATTGGAATTAGACCAAACACATATTTACCAGCTGTCCTGCAGACTTGTCCCAAGCAGTGCCTATTCAGCCCCTAGAAGTGTGGTATGTCCCTGAGCTGCTCTCTGGACTTCGTTAACAGTAGCTTTAGTCTTCAGTCAGAAACCAGCTTATGCATAAGGGACACTTCCTAATTTTAATTGTTCAGAAGCATCCACTGTTTTCCTTCATTTTATTAAGTCTTTTTAATCATGAACCTACTTCCTCTTGTCACACACATCATTACCTTAACACTTTCCCTTCTGTACCAACGCTGCACTCGGCCTAAAGCAGCAGGTACTGTTCTTGTTTTTCAGCAAATTGAGCGGTGTTTCAGTGAATCCAGCTTTGCCAGTTGCAGTACACGCACTTCTGGTTCCATTACCATCACTGCAGTTGCTTTAAGTGTTAAGAGGTTTTCTTTAGCAAATCAAATTCAGAACAACCCTGTCTCAGTACTGAAAAATTACCATGAGTTGTAAACATACCTCTATAGCACCTAAGGTTGAGATTCCCACCTTTCCGGTACAACTGTGGTCCACCTAGTGAAGGATACGGATAGGGATGAGATACCATACTTGGCCTTACAATTTGGGTTGAGTAAGTTGTAGATGGGTGTGTGTGGTTTCCTTTTTATCCTTTAAATCAAATGTTAGTCATCGGATAGAGCCAACAGAGCAGGCTACAAATAAGTCAGCTGTAGCTTGCTGACCAGGCTCAGAACAGTCACACCTGAGCCTTAACCAGACACTGCTTTGTGAATAAGAAGCTAGTTGGCTAAAGCAGAGGATGACCACCTCTGCAATGGGTGCTAAAGACAGCACATGGGCGTATTTGGACAAGCAAAGCATAAGGATGGTAAATAAAAGCTGTGGCAGCAGTTCCAGCCTTGGCTCTGAGGAACAGCTGCTTTTCCCTCCATGAGGTGTTTCTTGGTTCCCGCTGAGATCTAAAGAGTGTTGTGTTCTCCAGCTCCTCCCCAAATCAGAAACTAGTTCTGCTACAATACCTTTAGAAGGGTTCCAACAGGTTTGGATCAGAAAGGAGAAAGCGAGTCTCAAACTGAAAGCTTCTTCTGTTGAAGTAATATCCACGAAGCTTCTTGTGTGCTTACCTCCCTGTCCGTAGCTTCAGATCACCTTTTTTCTCTGTAATTCTCTCTACTCCTCGCATTTCTTTTGTCTTATACTCTGAGCCTCCTCCTACTTGCTTTCAAAAACCCCTCTCTCATCTATCACAGTTCCTAGTCTTCCTTTCTCCCCTTCTAAGTGAGGGGATAGTCACTACATTGAACCAAACACCTTGAGAAAATTTTGTTCTCCAGACAGATCACAAGACCTCACTCCACCCGGCCCTACTCTGAGATGGTACAAACTAATGCGCAGCATTCCAGCCTGTGGAGGGGGCAGTACTAGGCATTAATCGCCCTGGAGTTGCCTTTATCTTTAATCCTTCGTGCAATTTATTGTATCTCCTACCATACTAAACTACTGGGCAGAGAGTATGATTTATAACACAATACTCAGCCAACAGGTTTTAATAATAAGAGCCTGTGTAAGAAAATTAAATAGATGTTTGCATTTTCAAAAGCAAACATGGTTCAAGAAGTAGTTGATGTATGATAAGGGAAAATATTTAGGACAAGAAGATAAGCAAGGAAGAGGGATACTAGATTTATGATCAAGTTGCTAAGGATTGTAAAGAGATAAAGAATGTGGATAAAAGGAAAATACATGAACAGATGAGTTCTGCATGTTTGCTAACAGCAGTTTCAGGAACAGATACTTAGTGACACTGATCCATTTCCAGGTGCTGTAAAGGTTCATAAACAGCGATAGGAAAATACCCACAAGACAACAAATCACTGGGAGAGAACAGCATACAAATGAAGCATTGTTTGAAACAAGTCTGTGGCAGAGAATGCTTAACATGTTCTAATTAAAGATGATGGATTCATTGAACACCACAGCATGAACATACTGCTAGGAAAACTGACCTGGGAAGGACACCACCTGACCCTGACATCTACATCAGCATGTGAAAAGGTATAGGTTTCTCTTTACATCAGCTTTTACTGTAGCTTCCCTGTTCGAGGGACTTAGAAAGTGAAGTTTTTCCTGTTTTCTTTGTTCACTACAGAACCTCTGGTTTTAAGAGTCAGTTATTTCCAAAGGGCAGAGAGTGTATTATATCCTCACTAAAATGAATTATGTCCAACTAAAGTAAAAGCAGCTGAGCTCAGTCTGCAAGTATCCAGTAGTAGGTTGGCTGTTCTGGAAAGTACAAACCCTATAGCACTTGGAACTTTGTTTTTAAAATCAAAAACCTAATTTGATCCTATACCAAATTTCAGTCTTGTATACCCCAACTTTTCGTTCCACGTTACTTTTGAATGGGATGGAAGACTAATTAAACAAAGATTTAACTATCATTCCCTGATGGGATTTGCCTGTACCCAAGTAAAAAACATTACTGACCAGCTGCCATAATACTAATGTAACATTATGGAACTTTATTTCAACCAAGACCAGACTGCTTTTAAAGTCTCCCCACATACACACACCTCAGTTCTCACATTAAAAACTATATTGCAAACCTATGGGTCTCTAACAGGTGTTCTGTCACTACATAAGCTGTTAAAGGCAACTTTAAATTCAGCAGTTACACTGCCTACTAGTAAGAAGAGCAATTTGGCATTTCATAACTTAATTACTAAGCAACTTAGTCCTAAGTCCACTGCGCATTCAGTGGGGAAGCAAACAGTACATCACCTCCAAGTTACTTCAGGAAAGGTAGAGAACGATTACCTTAAAACCGAGAACATTATCTGCAGCTATGAGAAATATGCTGGGTATCGCTTGCTGGGCCCGTATCCAACTGTTAGTTTAGTACAATTCAATTGTCTAAATGCCCTAATAAAAGATTATGAACCAGTGAAACCCTGCCAAGCACTACGATGGCCTCAACTGAAGGACAAAAGTAATGTACTGTAGCAATACAGTTCTCCCAATTCGCAGTCAAAGCACTATCAATAAATAGGGCTGCCAATTATTATCCGCATAATAATAGCAAAGCGCCTCCTGTTTTCACCAGCATAAAGAGTCAGCTCAGATGGCTGTAATTTCAGCATCACAAGCCTTTCACATCCTAGGTCTGGACAGCAGGACACTTATGCAGTATAGATTATTTATTTTTTTAATGCGAATTATTTGCATCACTGAAATGTGTACTGTATTTCAGAACAGAGCTACTAAAATGAGTTATGTCATTGGTTATGATACCCCCACATCTGACCTCAGACAGGTAGATGGCATTTCACTCATTTCCCTGTCCTGTTTGCTGGGAATACCAAAATAGCTACCATTGCAGCTCTGATGGAACTGTTACGCCACCAGTCGTACCAGTACCTGGTACACAAAAGTTGCAGGCTCATAGCTTTTTAAAACAGTAATGTTTTAGTACTGACATCTGTTTGTTAGGATAGGCCAAAGCATTCACTGTACCACACAAAACTGAGATAGACACCTGTACTTACATGACGGAAATAAGGCTTTGTCAGTATTACAAACAAAATCTGAGTTTGCCTAAAGTCTTCCTCTCAGCACATAAAGAACTTCAAATCTGTCTACTAGAAAGAGACAAATTAAACGTTAAGACCCCAAATAACTGTTTAAAGAGATTAACTTTTGATTCTCAGAGCAGTTGCTGGCTAGAGTGTTTATCTTCTACAGGTTCCCCCTCATTCTTCTGTTCTGGTGTAACCATTTAGCACCAGCAATGCTATCCCTTAGCCTGGAAGCTCAAATCAAGTTACTACACTCAAAAGCAGACAAATGAGACCCCTAGCGTAATTTGCCTTGCACCCCATCTCTGGTGTTAATAGAAATGAACCAGCCATAGCAATCTTCTTCCCATCTACCTTTGATTAAGAGCTAACTTTCCATAAAAGCAGTTTCAAAAAAAGCCTCCCCCTTTTGACTTGTCTACTGCTAAATGATTCCATTGATGTGACAGCATCCACATACCTCTAGCAGGGAGGTTAAGAACCACCCAGCAGAACAACGCTGATCCCCCAGCTGGTATTTACATCTAACAATGCAACTTGTTGACAAAAACTAGGTCTAACACTAATACTTTCAGCTACTCATATAGACAATAATGAACAGCCAAGTGACAGGATGTTATCTCCACTGCTTGCGTTTTAAAGTCATTCCTCAGCATCTGTAGGAAAGACTTCCTAGCTTCGCTATTCTTGAAGTCTGTATTATTCCTTTCACATGCCTGATTTAGAAACTTAAACACCTTCATTACTATTCCACACTTTGCTGCAAGCTTTGACCCTAAGCCAGAAAGTATAAGAGCTCCATGGTGCTTAGAGCCAATAAAACTTGACAGATGTGAAGTCCTACAACTAGAGGGTACAGCAGCTATAACACTGTAGGTGGAAGCCTGCAGTTGAGTCTATCAATTATTTTAATGTAAATAATTTTTAATCGTGTAGTCACAAGAGTTCTTTCCATTGCTTTTTTCTTCTAATCTGGCATCCTGTCCCTATCGATGCACACAAAAGCCAAGAATAGATGTAGCAATTGGAAATGTAATCACGTACAATGATTTATTAGTATATAGCTTCATGAATTTTGTCTGAAGGTTTTATAATAGTCTCACTTGTATAGTTAAATGCTGGGGAGCTTTAGATTGCTCCTGTTTTAATAATGGAAGAGTCTGTAGACATGTAGCATCTCAAAATTATGATTACAATTCACACAGCAGCCTTGTTAAATCAACATTTACTTGAATATTCCTATATGAAGATATTAGCTTTTCAAGTATAATCCAGAAGGCTCTGCCTTTAATAAGAATCTGATGAGAACTGCATTACCACTAGCAGTTGAGAAGGGGCCCTGTTCATCAGTTACACATTGGTATATAGACACTCTCCCTGTAAAAGTTAAGATCACACACCTTACCTGTTCCATGAGTTAGAACTATGCTAATTCACAAATTAACATGCAACATCTAGGTAAATCCTTGGGCCTTCAAGATTACCAAAAAGTGCACACAGCAAAGATTTTCCAAATACCTTCAGAAAAGCAAAGCCTAGAATGAGTTTGGCCATCTACTTTGCTTAAGTAATCTGCAATTCTTCAGTTCAAATTATCTCATTTTAAATGTCATTTGGCACATTCAGCATAACGTCAGTCCTAAATTTCACTTGTGCATTACAATGACACAGCTTGATCTTCAGAAGAACTATCATATCAAAACCAGAAATTTAATAGTTTTAATTACCTGCTTTCATAGATAAGCAGTACCTTACCAGCACATTCTGAAGAAGACCGTTCTTTTGTAGAGCACCTATAGTCTGGAAAGAAGTTGGGAGTCCTTAGCTGGATTTAAACCTTTATTTATAGAAAGTTCACTGCATTAATAGCAGTGATATTTGCACTGTATTTGAACTCAGCACTAATAGGTTAATATTTATATTTAGGTAACACTTAAACTGAAACAAACTAAACAGCCACAGTTTTAGAGCAGACAGACAGACATAAAAGTTACAGACAGACTTAATAGTAGAAGTAATCACAATTATTTCACTCTGGTTGATTTAGTCCAAAGGTTTAGAATTTCTTAATCAGATTAGCAGGAAGGGTAGATTTATCCAAGTCATCGAAGTATGGATGGTTCAAGGCCATTTTGCCAGAAATTCTTTTCGCAGGATCATAAATTAACATTTTCTGGAAGAAAAGGAAAAGAAACACTTACTCCCTCATGGAACATATACTCAAATCATGTTAAGTAGATAATTACTTAACCACAGTAATAATCAGGTAACCATAGAGACATATTTTTTCTTGTGTTCCACAATTTCTCAAGGAAGTAGATGTCATTTCCACCTACGAGTCAGAACAGTATTAATACATAACAGAAAGCGAAGAAACATTTATCTTCATATTCAATAACCAAGCCCATGCCTGCACCAGGGGGGTAACATATGCGCTGTACTAAATGTGGAACCAGGCATCAAACAGCAATAATTGTTATTAGCATTAGCTTCTCAACTAAGTTAATAATTTTAGTCTGTTAAAGCCCAAAATGCTTAAATGGGCGTTTAATGCACAAGTGGTCCTACAGTTGTTCTGTTATACTGATATATAAGAAGTTGTTGTGAAATTGCTTCCCTTCAGTTTGGTGCAGCTGTTTACAGTTAAAATACAGTGATTTGTTCAGCTACGAGGTCCACTTAGGACAGAAGTGCACCTGCACACATAAAGCAGGTAGAACTGATTTAAGTTCTAAAACAGTTTTAAGACCTGGATTTCTTTTCAGTAAGTTAATTCAGTTAGCTGAAGAACTCAGTAATAAAGTTGATGGGAAAAAATAGTGGATGCCATAGCCACTGAAAGAGTCCCAGGACTTCCTAAAAAAGGCAAGAGAGTTGTAGATGCTTCTTTAAACTGCTAGCAAAACAATTTTTATCATGCAGTCAGGTCCAAAAGAGGAAAGGTAGGAAGCTACTTCATTTGACTGAGAAGCCACGTGCTTGCATGTAGACAAAGTTAAGCTAGACTGACATGCTGCAGTCTTCCTTCCAAGCCTCATAGGTTACACAGCCCCGAGAGGCCCCCTTAAATTTTCCCAAGTCCAGTAGAAAGCTCCTAAATGCTAAGAACTTATTTAAAACCAGCAAAACCCTCGCAAGTCTTTTCCATTTTACTTGTCCTTACTAAAGGAAGATATATTTCAAATTCAAATAATCAGTATTCTACCAGTTGCTTTTCCTCAACTCCATAACTAATTGTGTTTGTTCTTTTTTCTAAAGTATAAATATTACTCTGCCCTGTAGTCCACCTTGACATTAAATTCTCCTTGGACTTAATCTGACAGGGAGTTTGCTGTCCAAGTTGATTTAAACTACAGAATTTGCATTTACGTTCTCAGGGCTTCTGCCAAATGCAGTACAGCTTCTAGATTTAGCTCTGTATCTGCCCACATCTAAGTCAAGCAACACAGTTCCCTATAGCTACGCCCCAGAAGACAAGTATCCTATAGCTAATACTAATACCAAAGGTATCACAAAAAGGGGCAAATTTTGCTTAAAAAAAAAAAAAAAAAAAAAAAAAAAAAAAAAAAAGAGGGGATGCTCCAATATCAGGACTACAGCACTTAACTGATATTTTAAATGACCATTTCTTTTCTGAGCAATCTGTCTGACAGACCAAAGCTTTTGATGATTGCCATCAATTGCTTAGAAATGCTAGCCACAGAAGTTAACTCATGAATGTCTTCAACTTACAACCTCACTCACGCTAATGGTCTTAACACAAAAAAAAAAATGCAACCCCTTTTCAAAATTAGCTATTTTACTTGTTTCCAACTGCAAGTCTGTAGAAGTGAACATTTTCATTGATATAACCTGTGCTTGTACTCTAGAATGAGCTATTCATTTTTGTTGCCTTCAAAGCTATGTTCCTGCTTCAGGCTTAAGTATCACAGGAAACTTAAATGGATTCCAGATGCACAATAATGCAACCATGTCACTGTTACCAGGCATTAATGCGAAGCTACATTTTTAATATTAATTTAAGGCAAAACTATAGAAGACTTAACAGAATTTAATATACTTTGAGATTAACAAAGTGTTAACATCACTTGATTAATTCTTTTTTGTCTGTGTCAAATGCCTCAAAATACAATCACAGAAGCAATTTTGTTTCAAACTGATATAATAGTGATACTGTCGATGCATACAGAGGAATTATTTCCAACTTCAGTCAGTCATTTCTGTACAATGCCACTATAAGCTTCAGAGGGTGGTCCAAAACAACTGTGTGTTCAACTAATGTTGTTCAGTTTGCCAGCCTGAACCATGGCTCTGTTCTCACAAAGAACAAGTGAGAAGTTGTAGTCACTTGAGCTTCCTGAGTAACACCACTACAGAATACATAATAAACTTTCTTGTTTCTGACTGCTTAAAACATGAGCCAGCTAACAAGGATAATTGCTGTACAGCATTCCCCTTGTAGCAAGCTAGATCAGATGTTTTGACTTACCTTAAGATGCATAGAACACCCCCACCATATGCAAACCTGGATTGTGCAAATGTAGTTTTAGGAGAGCCAAACAATAAGATAACAAGGTACATTCTTGTACTTAGGTGCATGTAAGCACACCTAAGAAGTGACCTAGATTGCTCTGCAGCATCAGCCCATGAGCTGGAAGAGCAGTAAACAGAAAGGTCTGATCGAAGAACTTGTCAAGTAAAAGCGTGTCTATGGTAGTTTAACTACACGGCCATGAAACTATAAAGTAGCCACAAAATACACCAGTTGAGTTAACCCGTCACAGCTAAAATTTCTAGCTTGATATTGAAAGGCAATTGACACAGACACTACAGACTGATGTGAACTTGGCCTCTGATTTCACAGCTGATCAATAAATCCAGCCATTTCCATCTCTAGTCAATTAAGACCACCAGGAAAGATGAATGAAGATGAGCCAGTCGCAATCAATACACATGCTACCACCCAGGAAAAATATTTCCAACTCGATGAGCAGTCATGCAACCACATCACAATTACAGCTGGCACCAAGAGGGTGACAGCTACAGTTTGGGGGCAGGAGCTTTCACTTAGATCTGATGTTTGTAGAATTTCATCCTCACTTTCAAGTTGAGCCTGGCTTATCAGTATAAAATAAGCTAGGGCAAAACAGCTTAATGAAAAGAAAATTAATTATAGTCTAGTAGTCCTGATCAAGTTTGCTATTATGGAAAAACAAGTCAATTTCACATCAGGTATCAGGTTTGGGAGAATGACTGCCTGTACAACTGCAGGTGGCATTTGAAGATCTCCGTAATCTCCATTCTATCAAGACTGATGATTATGGCTGCAGATATTCTAGAGTATTTGAAACTACCTGCTCAGTTTTCTCACAAGCGGTTTAAGACAGGCTACTTACAGACAGCAGATCAAGTCCATCTTCATCTAAGTTTTTGACTTGTGTTTCCAGGCCACCAGGTTTCCATTTGGGGAATGTGTTCTTGTAGTCTTGCAGGGATTCCACATCAGGCCATACTTCATTGTTGGGTGTCCCTAAAGCTCTGTGCAAGCAGAAGCAAAATACTGATCAGTCTAGTCTGAAAACTGCGTGCACTGTTATGATTTTATTAAGTGCACAGCACTCTTGTGCAATACAGCACAAAAGCAAGGGAAAGGTCCAGCCTGACATACCTGAAGATTCTGAAGAGCTGGTCAATCTCCGAGTCCCCATGGAAAAGTGGCTTTTTAGTTGCCAGCTCAGCAAATATGGTACCTATGCTCCATATGTCTACGGGAGTAGAGTAACGAGCAGATCCTAGCAATACCTCTGGAGACCTGTACCACAGTGTCACTACCTGTTGAACAAGGACATTTTTTATTTTTTGTTTAGATGTTATAGAATTGGGTCCTCTAATCGACTATAAGCACAATGACTCATTATTAAGGAGCATTCACAGTTTTTTTAGTTGAAAGTATTGCCAGTACAATGTTTCAGTGAAAATGTTTGTAAGTGATGTTTGAAGCAAATAAGGGTAACAAACCCTATAAAAACAGCTGCCTAAAATCCAGAAAGAGCAGGAAGCATACGCAGCCACTCTGGCCCATCTGATTCACTGTCAAAGTACCAGTGGAATTCTTAAGATACATTTCAGAGTAAAACACAGTCAGAGAGCTGTAAAGCCATCAGGTAAAACATAATAGTCAGTTTATAACAACTGTACGAGCTCCACAATTCTATTTTCAGCTGTTTCAGTCATAACCAGGAAGCTAGTAAGCATTGTCCAAATCACCAAAAGGATGTTCCAACTTACTTCATGAGTGTATACCCGCACTGGAATTCCAAAGGCTCGAGCTAATCCGAAGTCTGCCAGTTTAATCACTCCCTTGTCATCTATTAGAAGATTCTGAGGCTTTAGGTCTCTGTGCAGAACTCGTCTTGAATGGCAGAAGACAATACCTTGCAAGATTTGATACAGGTAACTCTGTAGACAGGATGAAGTGGGAGAGAAAAAAAAAAAGGAAACACAATAACCTTCACTGCAAGTTCATGGTTCTGCAACATCAAGCTGCTTCCTTTTGTCAGGTCTCCCCACAGGAATAGGAAAGAGATCCAAAGCATTGCAGATACTGAGTTAATATCAATCTTAAAACCACAAAAATTAAGTGTTTATTTTACTTTAAGCCAGTTTAATTCCATAATTGAAAGAATGAAGCTGCATTTGAGAACAGAATTCTTTTTAAAAGATTCTATTACCCACACCTGCTTCTTTAACCTTTCATTCCTCCTCAAGGAGTTAAGAATCAAGCTTATAGCTTTGTAGGTCCGTCTTCTTTAACTTATATATTAAATAATTATCCTCATTACCTTAACACGTGAACGATCCAAATACTGTCCAGATGGAATAGTATCCAAGTATTTCTTAAGATCCATCGAAAGGAATTCAAAAATGAGGTACAGTCTTGAATCCTGCATAAGAACATCCTGAAGACTGAAAATTGAGTGAACAGTCAACTCCATTGCAAAGTGCACGGACTCATTGTTACATTTCCCCTCTCAACAGGGACACAAGCTGACATTCCTAGGTTCCTCGTATGAAAATCTTACAAAGCTTTCAGTCTTCAAATATTAACAGACTTAGCGAGTTGCACTGTTGTTTGGAAAAATCAAGTACATCTGAAACATTGTCAAACAGCCTACATGTTTCCTCTTAAACTTATGTTCCCTCATGACTCATGGGAAGACTAAGGAAAAAAATGCAGTTTCTTTTTAAAAAAGATGTGGGGTTTTTGTGTCTAGCTTCCATTCAAAGCTGGCTTACTACAGCAGCACCTGAACTACTAGAAGAGTTTAAGGGCTCTACATTAGAATAGGAACCTACTAGGTGCAGCAGGATTTGTGCAGGTTTAAGTGCACCTCCTCCACCCTTAGTAGGTTATAAGAGTTCCTAGATGCATGTATACATATATTGAGACACTACCCGGCTGGAATGTGGCCAGTTTCAAGTCACATTAAATCTAAGGTATTTTGCTGCATTAAAGAGCAAGTAAATCTTATGTGGGGAATACAATAGCTGTGACCAATTCTTCAAATCAGGTAGCCACCGATGGAAACTTCAGGCATACTTCAGATGTGCCTGCTATGTCAGCGTGATAATACAGTGCCTAAAGCTCTGCTACAAAACAGTAGGGAAGTGATTGATAACAGAGGCTCACATAAGGACACCAAGGTCAGATGATTTGTTCCAAGATGGCAAATAACCTTCTGAGACTGGCTAAAGAAATAGCTTTAAACAGTTTTCATGAAGTACGCTGTCTCCATTCAAACAATAACCATTCTGAAGATAAATAACATAAATTACAAAAGTCAATGAAGATTTGATCAATTCTTAGAGTGGAAAGGGGCAGCAGAAGGAAGTCTTAATTAAAAACTGGCATAAACACAGAATGCAGTACTATAGTATAATATAGTATCTGCTTCACAGCAAATAGACTAACTCTCACTTCATGGGAACGGTGGAAAAATCATTTCTTATCTGAAGAGAGCCTTGCAAAGAATTTAGCTAAATACCAGTATACACATACCAGACTATATTGGGATGTTGCAGCTCTTTTAGTAAGGAAATTTCTCGGATAGCAGTACTTGGAACACCTTCCTCCTCATTTTCTAGACGTATTTTCTTCATTGCAACCACTTGGCCTGTGATTTTGTGCCGACCTTTATACACCACGCCATAGGTACCTAAAAAAACAAGCAGTGAAATACATGTAGGAAATCCCAGTTTCAGGTGCAGATAAAACAGCGCAAATAAGAATGGATAATATAGGCAAGAGTCCCTGCAACCAAGTATTTTTTGCTCAGTTATTCAGCTTGATTACAAGCTATTACTTTGCTTTTGTATTGTAACCATGTAATAGGTGTTTACTCGAAGCAAGCCGCGCACAAACAGCATTATTCCTCAGATAAGCACGAATTCCTCAGATAAGCTCAAACCGGCTGCTTGCAGGAAGGTTCACAGCAAGGCTTCAGTTACGAAGCACCTTGCAAGCACTTAGCCTATGTTTTACAGTTCATTTAGAGGCTTCTCGGAGCAACGCACCGCAAACTCGAGCACAGATAAGGCTGAGGCGTTAAACAGAGCCTGACTGCTGCGTTTAACGAGGCTTGCAGCGACCAGGAGGCTGCAGCACGCGGCTCCCGCACCCACCTTCCCCGATCTTCTCGATCTTGGTGTAGTCGTCCATCGCCGCGCCCGGGCCTGCAGCGGGAGACAAAAGGGAACGCGCGTCAGGGCCGGGCCTGGCGGGGGGCAGCGAGAGGGGCCCCGGCCGTTGCCCGGCGCCGCTACCACGGCCCCGCGCCCACCTGAGGAGCCGCCGCCGCCGGGTCCCGCCGCGCTTCCTCCGCCTTGCGCGCGGCGGGCGCTGCGCATTCGAAATGGCCGCCGCTGCCCGCCGCCAATGGCGCGGCGCCGGGGCGATTCAAAGCGGCCAATCAGCGCCCGCCGCCGCCGCGGCGCCAAAGGCAGCCCGAAAGGCGGCTTTTACCGCTGCGGGGAATCGGCGCGGCCGGGCGCCTCAAACGCGCCGCGCGCGCGGCGTCCGCGTGGTTCGCGGCCGGCATGGCGGCGCGGGCGGGCGGTTTTGCCCCCTCAGCAGCGTCCGGGGGACGGTGCCTGAGGTGCGGGGGGGGCCCGGGCGGCAGCAAAGCGGGGCGGCACCCCCTGCAAACCCAGCAAAGCAAGGCCACAGGCTTCTAAAAGCATCAGTAAAAGCCACCTGGGAACGAGGTGGTTCCAAACGTTGCAAAAGTGTGTGACTTCAATGTAAAATAGCTTTGGAAAGCAAATGTATTTCTGTCTTCCTAGGTCTATCCCTACAGGACAATTTGACTTTGCTGACCCGCTCTGGCCCCTGTTTTTCAGCTACACTGACAGTACTGGGTTAACACTCCTCTGGAAACCTACAGTCTCTGCAGTAGCAAGGCGTAAGCACTGTTCCACATTAAATTAACTGGTTTTAGTTACTTTTTTTGCGATGGTTAATGGAATCCTTGAAAGACAGCTGATCTCAAAAAACACCACCAACAAAAACAACCATGCATCTTCTCCTGTGAAAGCATATCTTTCAGACAGTGATTCCAGCAGGCAGAAGTGTTTACTGTGCGCTTCCTTCTCTTCTTCCCTAGCCCATGGCTAGGCAAGATGCAAAAATCAAGATGCAAAAGCAAGATGCAGCTCATTCAACTCCTCAACCTCCAACATCCATAAGTTTCAGGGATAAAAATCCTTCACCTTCCTCTCCCTCCCAGGGAATTTTTGCTGCTGAGAAGCACACATGCTCTCTGTTTTCTGTTTACCCTGTAGTTTGTGTTCCCAGCACTTGCTGGAGATTTACCTGCATAGAACAAAGCTCTCATCTCTGGGAAGTCCCAGGCAGAGGAACAGCCTCACAGCTTGTAGGAAATGAGTCCAACATGCTCTGCATTACACAGCCGCAGAGAAACTCCCCTATGTGCGTAACAAACCCAACACATCAGCACAGACTGACTGCACAGCTCAGACAAAGTGTATGTGACATGTCCCTCAGGCCTGACTTTGTGCACAGCCAGCCGTGGGACGGGGCTGCTTTGTATATCCAACACAAGTCACAGCTGCTGCTGCTACCGATTCAGCTGGACTAATCCTGGCCCAGAAACCTTAGGAAGGTGGCCAAAGTCCACCTTTTCTTTCAGATAAAGAGAAAACATATCTGGGAAATCCTAGACATATGGTAACCTCAGTTAACTTTATTGTGTTTTTTTTATCAGTGTCATAAAAACTTAATATGATAAAATGTTATATTAAAATACATAGTTACTTATATAGAAATTCTGTCTGAAAGTACTAAATATGCTGAGCTAAAATTTTATTAAAAGTAGCATTTTTGCTTCCATTTTTAACCAACTTTAAAAAGTCATACATTTTTCAGTCACGTTCATACAGTCATTTCTGGTAGACTTGTAACGTTTACTCTGAGTACTCAATGAATTTTCAGACTCAGAAAATGTTCCTTTTTCCATATATTCCATTTTTTCATTAATTTAGAGTGGTCAAGACTAGGAAACACCAGAAGGAAGGCTGCTGTAAGGAGAAAAGCTATCTTTTAAATAGCAATACCAGCCTTCAGAGTTGCTCCTCGTGGCAGACAGCTGCCACCCACAACCTTGTGTCTTTTTTTCTCCTCAGATGGTGCCCAGGATTACAAGTTTGGGCTTTTCTGATACCTTTGTATGACATGCTTAAGGAAAAAGGGAAAAAAAAAAAAGGAAAAAAGGAAAAGCCAAGGGTGTGAATGGCTTTGAGATCAGTATCAGTCTGATTGCTGTTGCACTCAAAGCCCTGTATAGCTGCCCCTGCCTTATCTGTTCTTGTGATACTGCCTCAATGCATAAATTGTGCTGGTTTAATCACAAGTTAATCAGCTCAGGGAAATTTTGCTGTGCTCTCCACACTCAGTGAGCTAGCAGCTGTGCACCAACACCTCACAGCAGCACGCATGGACAATGCCATTGTGGGGGATGATTTCTTTCAGAGACAGAGGAGGTTGCTTTGCCCTTACCATATGCTAAGAGTGCTTAGTGGTTGTGACAGTATTGACCCAAAGCAGCTTACACCAATTTCAGCTTGACCGTCCCTCAGCCCATCACACCACGTAGCTTTGCTTCCAGTGACACAGGTGCTACGTGCTCCACAGCCACACTCCATACTCACTTGCTTTCCGTATAAAAGTTCTAGCTAGCTCCCTACAAGGCAAAGTAAATTAGTGCTGTGACAGGTCTACACTTAAATTTGCCAAATATCAGTTTGACAGTTCTGCCTACCTTGTGTTTTCCTCCCTCCCTCTGTTGTCTGGTTATCTTTAGGATAGAAAAGATCTCCTTTCTGACTGGATAGCACTTATCTCATTTTGATTATTTCTTTGGACATGACATGATACTGCTACACCGTGACACTGCTTGATACAAATGCGTACAACTGATACAACTACATTTGTATTTGCTTTTGTGTGTGAAGAGATTTACTGTTCTATTCGAAGGAGTAGTACCAAGCCTGGTGAGTCATGAGTGGACACAAGTACATTCTGGAATTTCTAAGCGTTCCCTGGGATTCCCATTTAAAGCAAAACGTGGAATGAAAAGCAAAACTGAGGAAAAACACAAAGACATCTAGTTCTGCCTCGACAATATAATATCAACGTTTTATTTACATAAATGGGCAAAGGGCACATGTACTGAAACCTCTTCTGCATTCAAAACTTCTACTTGCTTGAACTGAAATGCCGTTTGTGCAAGGAAGATAGGATCAGACAATGCCAATCTCAGATTATGGTATTACAGTTGTATTCATGGCTAAGAAACCAATGTAATACTCTGAACAACTCCTAGTCTGAGCAGAGGGCAGCTGTGAGAGTCAGTATAGTCTTGTCTTTCATATAGTAGTTATATTCTCCTCAGCAAGAACATTATTGTAAAGAAGAGAGTGTATTCTGTCTTTTACATAATGATGGGATTAAAAAAAAAGTGGACTTATTTGTGAATAATAATTAGGGTATCTAAAATAAATTGTGTTCACTGTAGTCAAAAGCACATAAACACAGACTTTGACTGACTTCTTTTAACATTTATTAAAAAGAAGATTATTTTGTTAGTATAACAAAGCAAACGTAAAGTAGGAGTTACTTAGCATTTAGGAAAGCAAGAAAATATTAGAGGGGTGATACCTCTCTAACACATAGCTTAGATGAATAATTTAGCCCATTAAAAGTCTCTTGTTTTGCAGGACAATTCCCACTATCAAGAAACACGGAGAACAATTCTGTTGCTCATATCCTGTGTTAACATTTTGACAAAAATAAAAAAATAAAAAGTCCTTCCAAGTAATGATTGAAAATAGAGCAAAAGCACAGAAGCAACTAAGAAAAAAAAATTACTATCTCCTTAAAGCATGAATATAAATATTTAAAATTCATTTGAAGTACTTGAACAGGTTCAAATGAACTTCAATATAATTTTTATAGCATGGTACATAGCATACACTAAAATACTTTACCTAAAGTGTTGCTGTGATTGCAGTAATGGAAATATCAAAAACAATGCGTCCACCTCAAATAACAAAGATGTATATAGAAAGATATTTCAGTTTGGTGCTTATTCATATGTTTGTGTTTTCTAGGAGAAAACCTTAGCTGAATTTGAAGTCACTGAAGTTTTGTCTTGAGCTTTTACAAAATCATGCATTAACTTCAGTCGTGGATAGCGGGCGTGCAGCTAACACTGAGAAGGTAAATCAGCATAGCACATCTGAATGTAATGGGATCAATAAGTATAATTTTCATGGCACAGAAAGAAGAGTGAGGAGTTTAGAAAAGCTGCTGAAAACAAGTGTGCAGAGAGCACAGCACGTGAGGAGTTTATGGGAACGAACAAAAGAATGCAAAGAGTACCTGATCAGTGCATTGAGGTTAGGCTCCAGAAGCTAAAACATGCACAATCCCTGGATGTAAATTTTAATACATTATGTCAGTCCTGGCTTGGCCAAGTTCTTACCCCATAGTAGGAAATGCTTCACCACCACCAAAACTCTTCCTTTAGAGTGGAAATATAGCTGGGTGGATACAAATCTCTAGAGTAATACCTACAAATATCTAACATAGATTTTGTTTTAATAAGTTCGATTAGAAGAGAAAGATGAACAGGGTGTATTTACCAAGCCAAAGAAAACAAACAAACAAAAAAAAGCCTTTTTTTCCTTTAAAGCCTTTGGGCAAAAATCCAGGAAGCTACTAAAGCCATTGGCAAAATTCCCATTAGCTTCAGTTGGGAAAAACTTCCACTCCTAAGGTATCTGAGATACAAACTGGGAAAAAAAATAACTACTGCTTGGTTTTACACTTCACGTAGCTTACAAGCCAAGAAGAAAAATAGCAAAATCTAATAAATTGCTTTTTAATGGGGGTTGAAAGCTCTAGTTGGAGTTACATACCTAGAATTCAATTCCCAATCCCTACTTACACGAGCAGTCCCCTATGTCTTTAGAGAGACCGTTTTTATGAGGCAAATGAGAAGAGCTCATTAACAGAATACTTCAGCTGAAAAACTAAATCTGAGTCCCCTCTCTCTTAAGCCTCATCCACATGTGAGGCCCTGTCAATATCACTACAGCCATATGACTATCAGCAATCTTCCTCAGCTGGAGACAATTACACCAGCTAAGAATCTGTTTACTGCTATAGCTATTTGATTTCAACAAATAATACTCCTTTTCCTAATTACTGCAGACTCAGCTTTTTTTCTGCATTCCTTATCTCTTTATCCTTGTTCATTTTGTGACAACCACCTGCTACTGTGCTGTATCAGATCAAATACATTCCCATAGCATATCTAAATTCCAAACCTCAGTCAGGAAAGTCTGACCTGAAACCTCTCCTGAAGTAAGGGAAGTTAACATTTTTTGGCCCTGCAGGTATCATTCTAGCTGCCAAAAAGGAGGCATATTCTTCCAGATGAGAGTGTGGTTGAGACAAGTGAGGTATGTAAGCCTATGGAAATGAACGTGAGATTTACATACGCACATAACATTTGGACTTGTTTAAAAACTCTTCCTCCTATCAATTGTGTGAGTTGACTTACAGGACATTCTTCACATACAGTAAAAAAAAGAAAAAAAAATGCATTTTAAGGTGCTATTTCAACATCTGCAAATTTTATTTAAACTTAAAATTTTCCTTTCTAAAGGGTGAAGGAAGGTAGTATGCAGTGACAGCATAACACGTGAGGCCCTATAAAAACAGCGTATGGTCCAGCCACAGAGCTGCTACTTGCTGCTGCCCATGACCATGCCTCTGCTTCATGCTCTTTTAGCCAACATGTATGTTGCTTTCTTTTTTTCCTTCTCTCCTCTGCTTCCCATTTCCCTGCGTGGGCTGAGGAAATGAGTCACATCCGAAATAAGAGGGAGAAAGACATTCTGGGGAAAAACTCTTGTTCTCCAGAAAAAGAAGTCCTGCTGACAGGGTTTTTGTGAAACTGATAGAAATTGACAGCAATTTTTAGATCTCAGTGGCTATCCCAGGTTGGGTTGTAAGTAGAGATTGATGAATTAGCATGCTTGCAAAGTTATGCTGCGTCCTGTGAAAGTGCAGCCCTATCAGTCAGCAATCAAGAGTTAACTCCTTCACACTGGGCACAGCTAAGGTCTCTGTTTAAATACTTGTTTTTTGCCTCTGAATATAAACTAAAGATGTATATATCTGGTGATAGTGACAAGCAATCAACTGCACAGTACCTCAAAGATACGTAAACACCTTTAGTCAGTTTGTACATCTGTGTGCTCATTCGGTAAATTGCACCTGCAACGCTAAGGTCCTTGATAGCAGAAAGTGATTTTATTAAGCAATATTTCTGGGTAAGTTAGCGCTTAATAACATTTGTTGTGTTTAACTGTTGTTAATTCTTAAATTATTTTCTAATGGAAACATGAAAATAGATTGGTGCACCACAACAGACTTCTGAGAAGTAAAAACAGTAAGGAAATGGCATAGTCATTAAAGTTGCAATTGAAATAATTTGAATAGGTTACGATGCAATCAATTTTAATGTGATCAATTAAAATAGTTTAACGGGCATTTAAAAAGCACAAGTGCTAGGAACAGCTACAAACACAACTGCGCTGCTGGTTTGATCAATGCCACTCGTGTGTGAGGGCTGCCCAGCCTTCAGCTCTGATGGGGTGCTGGGATCCAGGTGTATGGCACAGCTTCAGGTGCCTTGTGGCTGAGTTCCAGCTTATCGCTGCCAGTAGAAGCAGCCCCCGATCACCTTCAAGGCGTGAGGTGAGCTCGGGGAGCTTTCCCCCTGTGAGAGTTTGGGGCTGTATCGTAAGGGGTGCAGCAAAACCGCGCTGCCCGTCGTAGAAAACGAACCGCCGCCGCTTCACTCCGATAAGCAGTTCGTTGACGCTAAGACAGACGGTTTAGTTTCTGCGGGTTTTATCATTATTTTCATATTTTAACAGGCTCGAGCCGCGCTCCCCGCAGAGCGTCCCGCGGGCGGGCAGCAGCCCCCGGGCTCCCCTCAGCGAGGCCGCGGATCGCAGGTGAGGCGCGGGCGGCTGGAGGGGGAGCCCCCGGCCCCTCACAAGGGGCCCCTCACAAGGGGACCCCCCGGGGACCGTCCCGATCCCGGTGCCCCCGGGAGCCACTGGCGCCCGCCCCCGCCGCGGGAGGAGAGGCCCCGCCGGGCCCGGCTCCACCTGAGGGGGCGGCGAGGGGCGGGAGGGCCGGGCCGGGCCGGCTCTGCCCCCGCCGGGCGAGGCGAGGTGAGGAGAGGCGAGGAGGGGAGAGGCGAGGAGCAACATGGCCTCCGCCGGACGGGGCGGCCCGGACCAGGTGAGCGCGCTGCCCCCGCCGCTTCCCCAGGCTCCGGGCTCCCCCCGCTCCTCCTCCTCCTCCTCCTCCTCACGGCCGCGCGGGCGGCGGTTGCTGTGGCGGGCCGCGGCCGTTAACGGTCACCGCCCGTGAGGGGCGGCGAGGCCGGCGCTGAGGGGTCGGGGGGAGCCGTCGGGCTGCCCTGAAGCGGCACCGCCACCGCTCTGACGAAGTAAAGGGAGAGCAAGCGTTGTCCTTCGCCCCACGGGGCTGCTTAAGCCAAGTTGGCGTCTGTGGGGTCGTTAAATCCCGAGACCCCCGTCTGAAGGACGCAGGTCCCCGTGAACGTGAAGACACTACACCTCAGAGTTGTCAACTTTTCTTTTTTTTAGTCTCTTTAACCAGCTGGCACAGTGTGGTCTCTCATGTGTTCCCAAAGCGGGCAGCTTCCAGACTTACTCTGACAGGTTTGCAAGTGAGGCGGCATGGAAGCACTGAGCTCTCACAGAAGGCATCTGCCCTCACCCTACACACCGTGTGTGCTACCTCTTGCCCTTGGAGCAGTCTCACGGTTCCTGGGAAGCCTCAGATTTTCATCCTTCGGGATCTGATCCTTTCCCACCGCTACAGGCAGCAGTTTTTCCACTGGTTTGAGAATGGTCAGGCCCTACACGCCTCGTGTGTGCTTCTGCCTGTTGGGCTTTTTTCCTTCCCTGAGACACGGGTTTGTAGGATGCTTGGGTCCTGAGGCAATAGTGGCGGTATTTTTAGTGAGCTGCTTAGAAGAATTTTTTTTTTTTTTTTATCATAAATCTCTGAGGTCCTAGATGATATCTGTGGGAATTTGCTAATGCTCATTGCTTGACTTCTGTTACAAAATGATTGTGTTCTATCACATGTCATTGCTCTGCTGATATGTGCCAGAGGACAGGGCTGGGTGTTTATTGAACAAAAATTATCTCACTCATCTTTTCTGAGTACTAATCTATTGGTCATATGTTTTAGTTAAAATGGTGATATATATCTAATACAGCGATTTGCAATTTTATATGAATATTTACTTCTGGATTAAAAGAAATATTTTTCTACGAACTATTGTTTTTTATAAGATAACTTCAGAGCTTTGCAGAGTGAGTCTAAAGCTACAGCATAGGAAATAAAAAGGCAGATATAGTTTTATTGCTGTACTACTTTCCTGTTAATAATTTAGGATGGCTCTTTTCTTTATTTCATTTTAATGTATTCTAAAATATTTTTTTTTTTTTCAGAAGTTCATATTTTAGAAAAATAAGAGGAGTATAATACTTCTTTCTTGATTTTTTTTGTTCATTTGCTATGATGGTTCTTGGTGTCAATGTCTAAAAGTAAGTTAATTATGCCTGGGGGTCACTGACAGTGCTCTATTTTGTGCTATAGTGTTTATACCTGGTCAGTTCACAGTACTGAACAAGTTTGGGGGTTGTCTAAAGCCTATAAGATGTCTTACTTTGAATTCTGGAAATTATAAACTTGTATAATTTGCTTGCCATTTAGCCTAACGTAAACTTAAGGCCTTCATGGGAAAAGAGAGGAGACAATGGTCTTATTGTTGTTCAGAAAAAAGAAACCAAACTGTTCAAATATGAAAGCTCATCTTATTCTCATAAGAAAAAAAATACTGCTTAAGTGGAAAACTTATTTCACAGAATAAACTTCTGAGTGTGATCTTCAAGACCACAATTCTGCTCACAGCTGCTTTGAAAAACAAACTTTATTTTTTCCAATTATTGTAAGCTTTGGGAAAGATGGTGGGTTTTGTATTTTAAAACAAGACCGTGTAGAATATAGATCAGGCTACCTGAGTCTTGAATTCTACATAAAAGTTTGGTATGGGAGTTTGCTGCTGCTGTTTGTGCTGGTTTATCCTACGTTTTCAGCAGTTTAATTTTGCTTTTATTGTTTTCCTCTAATCCAAAGTTCTTGAAGCTTTGTTCTTACATATCCTATTTCTCAAAACTTGCTTTGGAAACTGTATATTCAGCGCTCTTGACAGCATGTAAAACCTAATGTGCTAATCCAGTGGTTGAATACCCATTGGAGGTTATTTTTGCCTGTCCGTGTTGCCTGAAGTGTGAATGTTTCCCATATGCATTAGGTTTTGTGTTAAGCTGTTGATAATGGCACTTGCGGTCCTTTTGCCATAGCTCTCTGGGTGACAAAATAAGACCTGGCATGTTGCTTTAATTCTGAGAAAAGCATGGTTTTGCAATCTTTAATCAGGCAAAAATTTCTTAGCTCTTTGAGGGAGTTTGACAATGACTTGGCCCAAGGAAGACTTTTTTTTTTCCTTTTAAATAGCTCTTGGCACTTAATTGTTTACTTCTCTGGAAAAAGCTGAGTGGCACAGAACCTGGGGCATGAGGGTAGCATAAAATATTTTTGTGGGTTCTGTGGGCATGAATTCTAATCTGTATGTTAAACAAGTATTTACAGTGCTGACATGTATGAGAAGGAAAATAACAATGGTAATGTTTGACTTCTTCAAAACAAATCCTTCCAATAGATTTAAGCACACACACGCGCACACACACACACACATATATATATATATATATATATATTTCCCTTAATGTGATAAAACTAGTTTACATTTGCATTCCTTTCTCGCCTGAAGATTTGGGGAAATCAGGACAAATGGAAATATTATCTTTTTTTCCTTTTTTCCTGTAGGGGGTTGGCTGGTGGGGAAATGAAGAAGGAACTCCCGAGTCTTACTCCCATCTTCTGTGGAGAAGTTTAGTCACTAAGAAGTGGCAGAATTTTGCTTCTCTTCTGATAACTTGCATGTGCTGCTTGGTGATCTAGAGCTCTTGTTCTCAACTTTAAAATTTTTAAATTGTGTAGGTGTTCATGTAAATACGTACAAAATGAGTTGCTTGCACCATGTGTTTTTGCTGCCTTTGTCATCAGGGCATGTATGACTGGAGAGGATGCGTCACCTATTGAAAATAGTGGGTGAGGAGGATGAAGAGGACAGCAGGGAAAATTGCGTTATTAAAATGCTGCTTAGTGTGATGGTGAAAGCTGGAGGAGCCTTGATCTGCCCGAGTCAATCATTGCCTGTTACAGTCTTCTCCCGTTTTATTGGTATCTTAATCAAAACCATCCAGGTTAGTCCTGGAGCAGTGGCTGCTGTTCCTTCCACACTTCCCTGTGACATCCTATAAAATTGAGGACTTGTGAGGACTCACAAAGTGCGTGACTTGTGCAAAATGTATTAGCTGTATAGTTATATTGTAATTTCTTCTATTGAATCAACTTAAAAATTCATTTCCTAGTGACTTTTTGAAGAGAAAAAGGTCCAGTCTTTCCTTCAGTCTCCTTTTCTAATCGAGGAAGTTATTCTCCAAGGGCATACGTAGGTTGGTGCCCTTCAAAGGAGAAATTGTTCCAAGTTTCCATATAATAGTTGATGCATGCATCATGATTTTATCAGCACGTGATACCAGTTTTATCTGATTCTGACTTAAAAATGTTACGAGCTAATGGAAGGAGTTCTATGTAGCCACAGTGGGGAGAGTTATTTTAAACAAGTTGTGATGACAGCTTCTTTTCGTAGGAGAAAATATAATAACATTCTGCAATGACTGAGTAGTTGATAGGATATGCATGTCATATAAGAGCTTGTTTCTTATGAACTGTCCTGATGGAGACTTGATTTTAGGTTTTAAAAGCATCTTTGATAAAGCATCTATCTTGGAAAACATTTTGGAAAATATTTTTAAAGCAATCCTGATAGAGATCACTTTCAGATAACTCATACCTGTTCTATGCAACGTCTATGATCTTTGCATACTGCTCTTGCTAATACTACACTTTTTTCTTTTTAAGAAAAGATTATGGATCCTCAACTTCTGTTAATTATTTTTCTTTATGGAAAGGTACAGAAAGAAAAGGTTATGAATGACTATGCCCTGACCTAATAATTAAAGTTCTGTTTTTGTGGGGTCAGGATTTCTGCTTCTTGCTGGAAGTTGCCGATTATGTGCAGTTGCTGAGAAGTTACACAGCATTAAGAAGATGTTCAGGCCTGTACTTTTCTTCTGAATTTGAAAGTTAAAAGACTAAGGAAGACTTCTGTGGTGGGAAACATTCATTTTTATACAGACATTATACAAAACTGACTCTTGCTTGTTTTTGCCAAAATGTACTATTCTGTAGATTTTCATTGCATGTCTCAGTTTTAAAAGATTATCTGCTTTTCTGTTCCTTGCCATCATTTTCCGGGGGGAGTTCTTGGTTTTGGTTTCTTTTTTCACCCTGTAATCTCATTGTCATTTCTGTGACTATAATAGTTTCGCACAGCCGCAGGCAGCAGAGATGTTTCTGTGCAGGTTCGGTTTCCTCAAAACACCTGTTTGGCTTTAGGACTGGTTCATAGAAACTTTATCCTGAAATTGCTGGACTTACTGTGCAAAGAACTCCCAATCACAGCACAGAATAGATCTGACAAGGCTGGAAAAAAAAGACAATTAGTTTTAGCCTTTCCTTTTTTCTTGCAGTGATGAGCCTGACCTATTCGCGAAACCACAATATATACTTAAAAGCACAAAAGCCAGGCTCTTGCACAGGAAAGCAAGGCTTGTGGGGGTAAGAAGGAAAACTGCAGGCATTGCTGGTGGGGCACAGTTAGTTTGGGTGAAAATCTTGCTTGTTCATTCATGTTTACCCTTATTTTGAAGCTTTCTGTCTGTGATGTGAGACTCACTGTTTTATGAGGCTTGGGTGGGGGATTGATGCGTAAAATCTGTTTCGTAGGCTTGCGAATGGGGAGGGTGAAGCATAGAAGGGCAAGTGACCCAAGTGTGCTCTTTAAGATGCAGCCTTGGGGTGCAATAAAATGGTAAACACTCAACATAAAAGGTGGGTCAGTGGGCCTCCTGTTCTGAGGATCGATACCGCACGCAGGGAAAGAAGACTTCTGAGAGAGTCGTGAAATTATAGGTAGGAGTAGCCTATAATATTAATAACAGTAACGACGTAGTAATAATCATGTGATGGGTGTATGGCATGAGGGGTAATTAAGCTGATGAAACCAGACACAGAAGCAATTTTACAACAATTTCTGCTGAAGGAGAAACTCCAGGAATCAATGCATTTGATAACATTTTAAAAACCTAAAATTATTTGTTGTTTACTTTCCAGGGACCTCAGTGCTCTATAAAAGAGAGAAATTATATGTTTTTTTTTTGTTTGTTTTGTTTTTTTAATTGATAGTGGTTTTCCTGGCGTTTTTGAGCTTTCCTGGACCATTTCTTGACATAACTGTCATTGTAGGTTAGATTGAAGGCACAGTGAAATGATGTTATTGTTTCACTTACTCCCGTCTCCCTTGTGTAACATCTGAGCTACATAAACTGGCACATATATCATCCAGAGGTGTGCAGCAAGTTGTGTTTATGGTGAGGAAAGTGGAGAGGTAAAGGAAGTCAACAAGGGAAGGTCCTCTTAGCTGCTTGTCTTGTCACTTCACCTGTGAACATCACGTGCATGTAGAGTTGCTCCTTGCATTGGAGATCAAGACATAATATCTACTAAGTTATGTTTGTAAACTTTGTTGGACATGAAATTAGAGAAAGATAAGTATCCCTATGACTTCTGAGTGTCTGAACTTATGCTACTTGTTTTTTGAATCCAGACCAACATTTCCAAAGTTCTTGCTTCCAGTGTCTACAGCGTGGAGCAGTGTGTTTACCTCTGTGCTTTCGCTGAGGTGCCATAGACGGTTTATATTCTATTTAACCTCAGCCTCTTTACCTTGCTTTGCCTCATCGCATTCACACCACCAAATAAGAAGTTGACCTTTTTCCCTTCGTTACCTTATTTGCAGAATCCAGCTCAAATTCTAAGGGCACTGTGCTTGCCACCTAACAAATGGATGGGAACAAGCCCAGCATGTGTGAGGATGCAAACTTGCTCCTTCTGCAACATCCATTTTTACAAGAAATGACTTGTTGTGCTCCAGGCGTGACCCCATTTTGCAGGTGAATGATCTGTAGGTGTGATGCAGTGTTTTCCATCAGTGGTGGCAGAGCCAATTTCCTTTCTTCCTCTCTACACCTTCATTTGGCTTGTTCCTCTTCAAAGGATATTGCGGAGAGCACACGCGCCCGTCTGGGAAGCCAAATCATTTCACAGGTCGTGGCTCTCCAAGCAGGTGAGGCAATTCAGCTGTGGGAGAGTAGCTTCTGATGGGAAGGAAGGAACAAGCTGCAGTGAATATGGAAAAAGCAAGAACCTCCTAAACTGCATCTCCTGCTTAAACATCTGCCTTGTGGAACAGCAGCAACTGACAGGTGCTTACCTGTGTTGAGGAGTGTATGTGGTTCATAGGACTCCGCCTGAGGCTTGGTGTTAGGCTTGGTGCTTGTATCCTTAGTCGGGAACTCAACACATGGCTTCAACATCTCATTCCAGTGCCGTAGTTGCAAATACCCTAACACTGCAAAGACCTGTCTTTTCTGTGTTTTCTTTCCTCTGGTGCACCTATTGATTGGAATCCTTTGCTTAAAACCTCTTTACTGCCTTTCTTCCCTCTGAAATCACTTTCAGAAATGACTTGAATTCAGTAAAGCACTCTCATTCCTGAAGTTACTGTTTTTCTTTGTTGTCATGATACACATTAAACTTTTTCATGACCTTTAGTCACTTTCGTGGTGTGGCTGACAGCACAGTTTGGAGAAGCGTTAGGGTTAAGAAAGACTGCAGCAACACTGGCAGGAGGGCAGGTGCTTTGTTACTGGTTTTTGGTGCTGAAGAAAATGTTGTATAAATATGTTGAACCTTTCTTCTGTGATGTGTAATGTCATGTTTCATAAATAAACATGGTGTCATTTAAAACTCAGGTGTCAGAGGTAGCAAGCTAATTATATTCAGAAACCACGTGAGAAGTCTGAAGAGTCATTTGTTTCTGCCAGTGAGAGCTAATCCTGCATTGTAGGGAAACTCACTAGAAACAGTATCTTTCTGTAAGGCTACGAAAAATAATGCCTGGGTTTGTTTTGGTGGCTGGAAAAGTCTGGCATTGGCAGTGCAAGGGTCAGTAAGTGCTAAATAACATTGTTTTTAATATTATTTTTTTGAAGAAAAAAAATGCAATGGTTTCAGTATAAAGATCAGATACATAGTCTAGTGTTCTAATTAAGTTGTAAATTAAACAGAAAGAAAGGTGTGTGTGAGAGGGGGAGAAAGCACATGCATCAGTCTGTCAGTTCAGCACACATTCCTGTGTGTGGCCTGTGTTTCTTTTCAGGCTCCATCCCTGCAAAGCCTCTTTGTGATCTCAGCCTTGATGTGGGTCAAAAGGGGAAGATTGTTAACATTCCTCCTGCCCCTCTCCATCACCATCAGCAGCTCGCAGTGGGTATCAGTCCTTTGGGCTCGTGTGGGAGAGGACAGCGGAATTCTGGGCTGTTTGTTATTGCTTTCCAAATATTTCATTCTCCCCCATCTGGACAGTAATCCAGCTCCCAGGTTTTGATTGTTATTATGAATACTAACGTCCCTGGCAAGTTCATGTTTTAATTTTATCACCATTCATGTGCCCATCAGGAAGTTTGACATAGTTAAAGAAAACTTCTTTAAGAATCACAATTCTAGGTAGTGTGCTCTGTAATTTACCTTTAGAAGTTGCCTGTCTTGTCCCTGTTGGCTTATTTATTGCCGTTGCTTATTTATGCAGCTCTTTCCCCCCACTTTGATTGTGCTTTATTTATTTTCAGATACTAATACAAGTTTACTATGACAGTTCTAGTCTTACAGGTTAGATAGAAATAGCCAGTCTCTCTTTTTGGCTAAATTAAAACTGCTTTCAAAGTTCTTTGTTCTGTAAATGAATTACACCGGATTGGTATAAGCAGTTTAGAATTGCTTGCTACAGTGATACAAGTAGGTAAAAACACGCTTCTGAAGTGATTAAGCACTTGTCATTTATTTTATGTTGCATTTGTTCCAGTCATCATAATTCTAATGAAATGCATGTTTGCTGTAGCCTCTTTCCCTTGCCTTTAATGTGTCTGTCTTCCTCAGGAACTTGTTAAAGAACAAGGTGTTTTAGAAGAATAGTTCCTTGATCAAATGGGAACAAAAGAAAATGTAATATTCAACAGTGATCTCAGTGATCTAAAGCTTGTAAAGTGAATGTGCAAAGATTGTTAACCTCATACTGAGCTCACATACGGGGGGGGGGTGGTGAGGAAATATGCCAGAGGATTATTCTGGAGTTTCGATACTGGGAGTAACACACAAATATGCTTAGAAACAGAACCAGTTATATAGCCACTACAGGTAGTACTGCAGGTGGTAACATTATCAGGCGGTGTATGTGTAAGAAGATATTCATAAATAATATAGCAAAGCTACATGTATGTCTTCAAAAAAAAAAAAAAAAAAGCTTGTGCTATGGTTAACGTCTCTTTCATGCCCTGCCTTTGCTGCAGTTACCAGAGCTGGCCTATTGTAGGCAACAAAAAGGAATACCATTAGGATCGCTTCTGTGGAAGAAGAAGTAATTCTTAAACACCTGCAATTTTGTCATCCGCTTATTTTTGTGCCAGTTCCAAATGATGCAGACGATTCTGGCATTTTAAGATAATAATCACATGAAGCTTTCTTCGTGAAGGACACTAGATTTTTTTTTTCTTGCAGGGGGAGGGGCAGACATCTTCAATGCTAGTATAAATAAATGACCTTTTTCCAAGTAAAACAGTACTAGTATAAATAAATGACTTTTTAAAGTAAAATTCCTTTGTTACTGGTTCTGTGACAGCTGTTGATGTAAACCTAGCAAATCCAGCTGTACTAGTCACTCTGAGCCCTTGTTAGGGTTTTTCCATCAGTTAAAGTTATATATAGCACTCCTTAGTAGTCAGAAAGTAGGAGCTCCAAACTTCAGTAATCTTGGAAAACACTGATAAAACATGTTTTCAAGCGTAACGTACCAACAAGTTGATCTTCCTGGGAATGTGTCCACATACTGTAATGAGCTTTATACAGGAAATTCTTTTAAAATAATGATAATGAAACAGCTTAGAAGTAGTCATAAGTTTTAAATTGACTGTCAGTCTGTAAATTAATGAAAGGAAGATGTTACAACGCTGCTATGTATATGCGATCTCTTGCATGGGCCGAAATGAAAATGCCAAGCTGTTATTTCCTAGTAAAGTGACTTTGTGGAGGAGTTGGGTATTTGTGTGTAGTGGGATCATGGCCTTTGCTTGTCACCTGTGTTCATCACAGTCACTCACTAGCTTATTTCTTTCTTTGCTCCTGGTAGTGTGGCAGTCCGTGTGGCTGGGGGAGTGGAGCTGCCTCTGTCCCTTCCATGTGCAGAGCTGGTGTTTGGTTCGACTTCGTGTGGGTGCTGAATGGCAGTACCTGTCTCCAGAGTTGGAAGAAAGGCAGCTCCTCTTAATAACAGACCAGCCAACTGCACGCTGTAGTGTAGAACTGTAAGTCAGGTGGTAATGACCAGGGAAAGCAATGATGGCAATATTCAGGATGGAAACTTCTCAGAAATCAATCTTTTTTTTTTTTTTTTTTTTTTGAGATTTGACTGAAGAAAAGATTGAGATGGAATGTAGGAGGCCTGATGAGAGCTGTAGGAATCCTCGAATTTAAATGTGGTGTATTAATAGGAAGAAGTGTTCTATACATATTTAAATACAATTAGAGATTTGTTCCATGACACTTCTTCCCCAGTATTATTATATGATGGGAACAGACAACCAGTCACTACATGTGGATTGCCAGGGTGGTAATATTGGTGGGAAGTCTCAGCAGGAATAACAAATTATTCCTACCATAATATTCTCGGTGCCCAAAACTTAAACTGCAGCTGCTCATCTCTCTCCTATTGCCTTGCATTTTTGGCAGACACCTTGCAGGAGTTTCAACCTGGAACGCTGGGGTGGGTTAATGAGCTAAGGCAGGGGCACGTGGAGCATGGCCTGTGGAAGATGAGGGGTTGAGCAGGGTCAGGGCAGAAGGCAGCCTGCGTCTTTGCTGTCTGCCAGCTGTACCTGCTGCAGTTCGAAGTGTGCCCTCTGCTAGCATTTGCCAGGTCCTGTGTTCAGTTGCCAGCTTTGGTGAGGTCTGTCCCACACAGCTAATGTCTGCTCTTGTCTGCGTGGCCTTTAAATGTTGGTTTTCAGTGTGTGTGGTGATACAGGTGTTACTGTTCCTGCTGTATTCTTAGATGTGTCTGGCTGAGATTACAATTAATCTGCAACTGAAAGCTAGTCGTACAGGCTTTAAGAAGTAGCTTTGTATTTAATGAACCATGCCAAATAAAGCTCAGGCTCGAAGCCTGCTGAAATTGATAGAATTCTTGGAGCTGATTGTGGGTTCTGGAACGGGTCTCTCCATCTGATGTTACAGTAACCTTCTCCACTTCAGCTTTTTTTTTTTTTTTAAATGTTCTTTCATAGTGGTTAGGTAGATAATGACAAAAACTTGCATTATGCGATCTTGTTCTCCTCTCTGTCCTTGAGTTTAAAAAAAAAAAAAAAAAGTAATTCTGAGTTCAGATGTCTGTTCATACAAAGCCTGTAAAAGAAAAGCCATCTTTGAAGCTATTTTGCTACGAATGCCCCCAACTTCTAGTGAAACTAAAGGCTTGTGTCCTTGTGAAGTAAACTGCAGCGATACCCACCGAATCCCCTTCCAAAAATACAGGTAGGGAAGGCTACTGCTTCCCTCTTCTCTGAGATCTTGACTCCACCCCGGTGTTGTAGGAACCCCTGGATACTAACATGAGTGAGCTCTCTGCTTCCTGGGGCTGCTGTACGCTCTGAGGCTTTGCTGTGAGTATAAAACCAGAGAGGACTATTCACAGCACTAACATAAAACAAGGAAGGAATGCTTTCTTCTAAAAATCTGTGCTGAAAAAATACTTTCTGCTCTTTGAGGTTTGCAGTAATGCTGTCAAGCACACATCTGAAACTTTTCTTCTTGTCTGTTTTTAATTGTGATTATTTAACTCTTGGTACTCATCAACAAGAACACCTATATTTGTGTGTTTTTTTTTTTTTTTTAATTTATTTAGCATTGTGTCCAGTTTAGCTAGACAGTCCAGCATGAAATGAGGATATAGGTATCAGGAGTGAGAAATGTGCACTGAATCTCTTGGTGTGGTTAGTGTATGGTTATCAAAAGTGGAGGGTGAATTCTTATTGCCAGTCACTGGCTGAGCAATGTCGCTAGGGCTGTAGGTCCTCCCAAAACATCTTGCAATGTGAAGGAGTCTTGCATTTCCCTGACCAAAAGAATGTCCTTGCTCTTTTACTCAGATTTGTCAATATTGCTGTCCCGCTGGCAGGCTGCCAGCTGCTTCCTGTGTGCTCTCTCCCAGTTGTGGTGTTGGTTAGATGGTTGCTGCTCTTGTCAGAATATTTCTAATGCTCTGCTTTCCTGGCAGAAAGCTCATACCTGTCACAAGGCTGGTTATTTGCTGGGTCAGAAAGCTTGGTGGATTCTCATAGTCCTGTCTGGAGAAACTAGGGATCTCTCAAAGCACTGGCTGAAGCTTTATGATATTCTGGTCATACTAAATATAAAAGCTCTTCCATTTTGAAGAATGTGTTCTTTCCTATTTTATTAACTTTCCAGTTAATGATTAGTTTGCTTTATAATAGGCATCAATGCCTGTATTGTTTGTCATCTGATAAATGGATCTGTGTATATTGGCATATGGTAGTTGGAAGGACAATAAGCTCACTGGAATATCCAATGACGAGTAAATGCTCTTTTTAAAGAAGGAAAGGCCACTAGATTGCACAAGTCTTATTTTAAGAGTTAGACTTGAAAATGGATACAGACTTTTATTTATTTTTTACCTTTTAAACCTGTTAAGAGCGAAGAAATTAGGTAGCACTGCATTACTTAACCTCTTTAAAATGTGCATCTAATTTGGTGTAAGGACCCTTTAACTGTGTTCAGACTCACAGGTTGCTTTTCCTCCTGAATGATCGTAGCTTGTATTTTAAATTACAGTTGCTAAAGAAAAGAATGTGTTGCATTAATTTTTCCCCTTTTCTCAGCCTTTGCCATTGGGGGGGGGAAATGTATGAAAACTAGTCTTGTTTTGGTACCAGTAAGCAGTAAAACTCCATTTGTCTGCTTTTGTTCCTTTGACATGGCTAACTTGTAATAAACGAGCTCCATGTTCCTCAATTGAGATGCAGTGATGTGTATTCTTGTTTCATAATCACATTGAAATTATTAGTCAAGCAGAAAATTGCATGTTCAGTAGAAAAATAAATTGAAGATAACATTATAATATTACAATCTTCATCAGACTGCTGAAAAATACTTTGAAATGGAAGAAATTTGTATCTTATGATGTTTTATTAGTGGCAAAAAGTTCTCTTGTTTGCATTTGTATACAAGTAGTTTTTCTCACGTGATTAGTTAGGTGAACAAGTTGAATATGTTTTGAATTCATATCATATATAATGTGCTGAAGACTTGCACCCAGTTCCTGGTTTGTAAATCTTAAATGTATAAACCATGCATTTGCTAGGTATTCTCTCTTTTTGTTCATCATCCTTTGCCACCCCAACACTTTCTATCAAATACCAGATTTAAACAAGTGCTTTTGGCGGGTTATTTATTTTCCAAGATTTTTTTTTTCCCAATTTCTTCAAGATTCTTAAGGATCTTTATAGTATTGGTAGGAGTTAAACTGTCCAGGACTGTGCTGATCTTGGCAAGCTTTCCACTGCTCTTATTAGGACGTGCTGAATATCATTTGTGTTCTAAACAGATAACTTCAAGATGCTTTAGGGCATAGATTACAACAGCCTAAAGGCAGTGATGTTTATGGCCACGAACAGCTCAGCTGAATCCTCTAACCTTCGCTTCTCAGAGCACTGGATATTTAGGTCACGTAGTTTTGTTTTCATTCCTCAGAAGGATTATGAAGGATACTGCTGTTAGTGCAGGCCTGATCCCGAGTTCATCGGGTGGCCTGACCTGATAGCTGAGAGTGATCTTGGATGCAGTGTCTGCACCATAAAATCGTGTGATCAGAGGTTGCCTTAAAACAAGGGTGTTGATTTAAAGAGTAAAATAATTAAGAGATCAATTTTAGATGGTGTGTGATACCTACCACTATGACTGCCATAGAGGTACCAACAATTCTCAAAGTCCAAGGGTTTCTAGGGATAAACCACAGGTCTCAGCGTTCAGCTGAGTTCTGAAACTGAGGGCCTTTCATCTGGAGCAGCATTTGCTTAGGCGCATGCAGGGATCTTGACTGGAGGCTGGATGCTCATGCCAAATTGATTCAAGATGGGTTGAGAGGGAGCCAGCCACAGGCACGAGACTCAGAAGAGTATAGGGAAGGAGCTGGAGTGCTGAAGGGACTGCGCTTGTTAAATGGCTGGGTGAGAGCATGGGTAGAAAAAAGCTAAAAACCAGAAAAGTGCAGACTTGGTACTGTAAGAAAAGGTGCACAGGAAGCAAACAGGGCTTGACTGGTGTGAGAGAGGGTGAGAACTAGTGCAAGCAGGAGAAAGGTCAGATGTGAGCGCATCCGTAGCTAAAGCCACTCCCTCCTAGGAGCTGATGCTCACGTGCTGGACCTTGGTCTCCTAGCGTGTGTTTGGCAATGGCCATGCTGCCCAGGTGCCGTCTGGCCAGGGTGGTGCTCCTTGGATCTGTAGGACCCAGTGCAGGGCAATCACAAGGTCTTCTGAGCTTTTTGAAGACATGATTTTATGTTTCTATGTGACTTGATCTCTAATTTCATTGACATCCTGGGTTTGCTTCTTTTTGTTATGTGTGTAAAACAGTAGTCAGCATCTGTATCAGATGGAATTTGATTTAATAGTTGTCTTCTGTGGAGCTATTGACTGACAGTCTTGTTGGAACTGGATGTTTTGATCTGTCATATTTGTTTAGGGACATCAATTTTGCTTTTTAATTTCTAATCATGTGCTATAGCACACTTTTTCCTGTAAACAAGCATCTTGCAACATGAGCCAGATCCAAACACCAGTATCTATGGAAGTGTTCAGGCAGAGTCTTTTGTTCTGAAACACCTTTGCTGTGCTACAAAACCTAAAATACATCTGGCTGGCTGTTGGAGTGAGCTGTCAGTCGGGGTGGGGCACTTCAGGACTGGCAGATGGACTTGATGGTTTTGGTGTGCAGGGGAGGAGGGAGATTCTTTTAGTCCTCATAAACCTGCTTGCTTTTTTTTTTTTTTTTTTAACACTGATCCTGGAGAACTGTAGGTGCAGCACAACTCTGTGTGTCAGAAGCATATATGTGACTAGTGGCTTCGGATTCATATCTGTAATTGTCCTAAATCAGTGAAGAGGGGGGTGAAAAACAAGTCTTGTTGTTAATGGAAACCCATGTCAAAGTAGCCTAAGTGAGAAAGTTAGGTTCTTTTGTAAGCTTGGATCTTGGTACAGTAATGGAAATACAAATGTTCTGTGTATTTTCAGCGTCTAGTAACCTTAAACATTGAAAACATTTGCTTTCCTTGATTCTTAATATTTCTATAGTATTACCAAACAAAAGAACACCAGTCATGATAGCATTAGCAAATCTAAGCACTTTCTTGCTGAATAAATAAATAAGGAATAACTCTGGAAGGAGCACCCGAGGAAAGATTCTCAAGTTTCTGAGATGAATGGAGAGTGCAACTTGTGAGGTAGTGATGAAAAAACTAAGCACACAGCTAATGAATGCCAACTTAAAGGGACGTGGGAGGGCAGAGCTATGTTTCACTTGCATAACATACCAAAAAAGTTCTAATCTCCTATATGTTGAAATAAACAGAGTACATTCAATTCTGTAATGGGTAACTTGATATGAGAGAAGAAACACAAGGCTTTGATCTGCCTTAGCTTTAAATTTTTTTCCCCTAACCTGAGAATAAAATAAACAGAAATAAGCTTCCTCCACAGGCCACAGAGGCTAAAAAGAGGGAGATGTTCATCACTCTTCAGTGAGAGAAGGTTCCTTAAATCAGAAATGGGAGTATTTTTGGTGTACAAACTGCAAAGATGGCAACAACTACTTTATCTTAAATTAAAAACTTTGGCCTTGAAAACTGCTTGACTGTGTTTGGATCTTGATGAATTAGATCTGCTCTATTTTTGAGTTGTATCTCTTGTATTTCCAAATAGTGCTCACAGTTCCCTCCAGCAGCTGCACGAAAAAACATTTTGTGAGCCAGGAGTAATACAAAAGAATACTATACATGTCAAGTTGGGCTTCCAAGAATCAGCTATTGTGGAAGAAAAATCAGTGTGTGCTTCTGTACCTCTTGCCAAGTATTCTCACATCCCCCTTAATTTATTTAGGATATTCTGATTCCTTTTAGTCACAGGACTTGGGGACGAACTCTTTTCAGAAAGTGAGCAAGCAGGAGCAGAGTGGAAGGGGATCAGAAAAGCAAATTCTTCAGAGATGTGTTGACAATGTTTATAAAATGTGAGGTTAAATATCTTCCAGAACTGTGAGACACCAGAGCAAGGGGGGGAAAGAATAAATTGTTTCAGCACCTGTGTGGACAGTTCTATACCACAAGGATCTTAGGACATAAGAAAAATCAGAAAATTTGATTTTTCTGTTTTATTTCCATGTAGACTAATTTCACATAGAGTTTAGCTGTATCTTATTGTAGTTATAATGGCTGTGACCACTTGCCTAAAGGAAGCTGAGTGTGGACTGTCAACTACAGAGCTGCAAGCATTCTTGCAGGACTGCCTCTGGAAAATTACAGGATAAATGCTCCTTCAGAACTACTTTTTTTTTTTTTCTTCTTCTTTAAAAAAGAAGAAAAACCTGAATTTTGTGATCAAAGTTTACTCACTTGCTTTCTTAAGAACCACTCAGGGCCTGGAGCAGTGTTTGCTTAGTGTTATACTTGTATAACAATTGGGTTGGGTTCTGTGCTGCTTTCTCCTCTTCTGCTGCAGCATCCTCAGTAAAAATATCTGCTTGCTCTGCTTCCTGGCAGAAATAGTGGAATAAAATGCTGGCTACCTAATTAATACTAATACCATGCAGTTTTTCTTACTTTTGACTCTTTCAAGAAGGCACCTAAGATTATCTATACTTTTTGTTGGACTATAGCAACTGACAAATTGTTCCCCAGAACAGGGAATATATTCCTGAACTGGAGCCAGTGACGTTGTGACTGTGAATCTAAGTTTTCCTGGAAGATTCAGTGTAAGATGCAGGGAAATTGATGTCTAAAAGCAGAAGCTAAAACACAAATCTAGTGCCAAGCTCACTTAGTAATAGGCTGTTGCTCTGCTACCATGAAAGTTTGTTTCAGCTAAGCATTGTAGATGTGAAATACTATCTCTATTTGCTTTTGCTACATATATATATATATATATATATATTTTTTTTTTTTTCCCAGTAGAAAATGGAAGGAAAGGACTTACGCTTTTAGAGGAAAAAATAACTAACTCCAGAGGTACCAGGTTGAACAGCTTCAGGACTAGGAAATTACAAGTTCCTTTTCTTGTTTTTTATTGTTATCAGTTTTGTTGGTGATTAAGAATGTGTAAGGCTTCTTTCAGGTGAGTACTTTGTAGGTTGTTGAATCGTAGTGCCAAAATGCAACCATTCAGCTAAATCACTGTTTTGCTTTGCAATTGTTTCTTTCAGGCAGGAATTGCAGGTGGGAGGTAGAAAGTTCATGGTAATTATTTCTCTACTGTGGCTGAAACAAGTTCTCTATACCCATTGTATGCACTCGCCTCTGAAGTATAAACAATTTATACTGTTGAAATCTTTTGGAAAAGAAGTACAACTGTTGAAGGAAGGAGACTCTTAGCTGTTTGAAGTGCAGTGTTCAGTTGAAGAACCGTGATTTCACTTCCTTTTGTGTTTAATTGGTTCCTCTCCAAAAGCGATGCTAGAACAACGTATGAATCCTTATAACGTATGGAATCGGATGTGCTGAGCACATCTTCATTTGTCAAATGTCCCACAGAGGTCGAAGGGCTGAAAATCTAGCATTTTGTTCAAGAAGCTTTTGCGGCAATGCTGCTCTTCCATGAGGTTGATGGGGGGAAGCTGTGAACTTGCTTGGTAGCTGCCTCTGTTCCTGTCACCGATGTGTCCAGCCGGCTTGCTGCTCCTCGCAGCCTCCTCCAGCTCTTCGGCTGCTGTCAGCAGCTTGGTGGGGAAGGCAGCAGACACAGCCAGAGGAGCCTTGTGATAGCTGGGGGAGGGAGGGGAACGCACGGTACGGAACTGCTGCTGCTTGCTCTCCCATTTCTCATTTTCTCAGCCTCCGCTGGCCAGTAGGTGCTCTGGTAGGAGCTGCCAGGTGTGAGGAGAGATGAGATGGAAACTGTGGGCAGAGCCAAGCGAGGAAAGAAGCCTGAATCCTAAAACTGCACACAGTAGCTCTGCTAACGGAATGTATTTTTATGGGGCTAGCTAGTTGAGAAGATAAATCAGAGTCAAACTATTTATGTATCTTCATCTGCAGAGTGTGTGACCGTATGACCTATTAAATACATAACTCTGCAAATGAGCTGACAGTGTTTTTGGTGAGGGAACACACATTTATTTCAGCTGGGTTTTCCCACAGTATCCTTTCTGTTAGCCTCTCCCTACCAACCTCAAGACATCTTGAATTTCTTGGCTGCTTTCAATTAAATTTTGCAGAGCAGAAACAGCTCAAGTTAATTTTCCATGAGCTTCATGAAAATAGGTGAGCAGACAAAGGAGGCTCAACAAATTCACGTTTCCAGTTCATCGACTGTGGTGTGAGCTTAACTGTACCACTACTAGCACATCAGAGAATCTGCAGGAGTGGGGGGGGTGGTGAGGTAAGTTCCAGAGTCCACAAAATGGTCTGCTTAATTGTGCTGCATGCTCATAAAGTGGTTGTAGAACCAACCTTTGTTAAAGTTTACCAAAAAAAGAAAATTGAAAGCTGGCGCGGACTGTGTTCAAAGATGAAAAGCACATTTAAGAAACAAAGAGGTTTTTCCTTTTATGTTACATAGTTACTAGGATCATGTGCTCAGTGGAAATGCACTTCTCAGCTTCCTAAAAGCCGTGTTATGGCACAGGCAGGGACCTCTGAAGATTTCATTTGTAGTATTATTTTTAAAGAGTGTGGGATCTTCATGGTTCCACCTTTTCAGACTTTTCTTCCTGCAGCTCTGCCATTGCAAAACCTGGGCCAGTACCCTCCATGGTCTCCAGACCTCCTCCTCTGGATGTCTAATGGTGCTTTGGAACAAGTACCTGGGAATTCCCCCTTGTTGGTTGTGTGTTTTTTTTTTTTTTTTTATTTAAGTTCTGTTTGTTTTTAACTCGTGACGGTTGCAGTTTCTCTCTTGTTACTTCCTGCTCCCTCTCATCTGTGCTTTTATGCTGCTGAGGTCAGTGCAAAGCTTGATTGATTTCTGTTTGGTGTTTCCAGACAATTTTGTTTCTTGGCTTGGTTGTTCACTCTGTACAGCTGGGCAAGTGGCTTCAGTGTGAGCAGAGACCCCTGCTGATCCAGGTTTAGGGGGCTTAAACAGTGGCCTCAGATTCCTTCAAAAATCAGTCCAAATCCATTGGACGTATGTCAGGAACATGCAGGCAGAGTAACCAGCGCAGAGTTCAGCTCTTACCAGCGGTTCTCAGAGCCCCTGGTCTCTGGAGTGAGAGGAGTGTTCGGTGTGCCAGCAGGGAGGGACGGGCCTGCTGAGTTCATTGCTGGGTGAGAGGCCGATTGTCAATCTCCCACCCAGCAACGAGAAGAACTGGATTTTAGTTAGAAATTAGACTGGCACGAGGCTTTGCATATTTATTACAATGTGATATTTTGTTCAGTGGTTAATTATTAGTGAGCTGGTAAGTCTGCCCGATGTTAGATTTCCTTAAAGCCTGCTGTAGGCTGTTGTAAAAACTCCTTTGGAAGAACTACAGTTTTTCCATATAACTTTTGCTTTTATCCATAACAGGCTGGGTCCTAAGAATCACATAATAAAATCAGAGTAGTACAGTCCTCTCCTGGTGGTGTAAGATCTAAGCAATTGGTTCTGTGATTTGACTTGTCTTTTTTTGTAAATAAAATGAAAATTTGGTGAAAAAGTTAGTTTTGCCATTTCTGTTAAAGTAATAATTGGAATGTATGTTATCCTGGGATATGTATTAGATATTTGAAATATGTAAAGGGAACGTGTATGCAGAGTTTATGAGAACAGCAGTAAATACTTAAGAATTTTATGCTAAATGGGAGGCTTGGGAACATCCTGCTGCCCGTGTTATTTGTTGACGTGGCTTGTGCTTACAACTGAGCCTTCAAAAAAATGAGTACTGTGCACTTACTTGATTCATAGTGGATAATTGTTTACAAGAGACAAAGCTTAAAAACCATGTTTAAGCACATGGAAGAAACTGAAAAGAAAAATAGTATGGCTTTAGTTCATTTTTAAAGCAAATAGCCATTAGCTGAAACAATCAATACTGCAGTTGCAATCAATTCTGTGGTCATTTTCCATAATAATATTACACCTTCAGAATTTCAAGTGTCATGCTTTGGGGATGTTTGGTTGTTTTTTTCTATTTTTGTGATGCTTTGATTAGCGTGTTTTAGATATGCTTGCAAAGATAGATATGTTTGCAAAGGAGAAAGATAACTGTAAAATGTTTAGTAACCAAAGATGTTTTCATAAAATAGGAGCATTCATTGTTTCTGTACACAGGTTTTTAAAATGACAAGAGCTTCAGCTTGCCTTTTAGGTCTACAGTTTTGTTGTCATCCAAGAAGAATTTGTGGTAACAGTTGCCGCCTCTGGCGATTCTGGCTCAATTCATTTATTCAGCTTCCCGACTGGGTGCTTTTTAAAACTTAAATGACAAATTTGCATAAGGCAAGTCCATACTACATCTGTCTGGTAGATCAAGGTGATTCCAAAACTTGGTTAAAAGATTGTTTAAATTGTATTTGTAGCCTTTCTATTGAATGAATGCTTACATGGATTCTTAGAATTGTCTTTTTTTACTGTATTTGGATTCAGAAGCCTAACAAGTACTGTACTGCATATGGTTAGTAAGGCACTATGGATTTATTGAACATAACATCAGTATTGCTAAATATGCTTTTTGCACCTCCCTCTTATTTTATATGGTTATTACTATCCTGGAATCCCTCTAGAAGCCCTCTAATTAAAATAAATAAATAAATAAAAAAAAATCCTAATTCTTAATTTCTATCTATGACTTGGGTTTCATTTCTATATACTGTTATGTACTTGTTAGGCACAGTTGTCGTTAGAATTGCCCTTTCCATCTGTGGAACCACTGGAAAGAAAAGCTATGCCTTATGAACAAAGGGGTACACACTGTTGATTTTAACTTTTAGCTGCTATTTCCACTATGTCAGTTTTGAAATAAAATTGAACTAATATGCTAGTGCTGAGGTAGTGCACATACTGTGTTTGCTCGTGTGAAAACCTGAGCTCCCTGGGTAAGAGCATGGGTAGTGCCATGGTTTTGCTCTATTGTTCAGATGAGTTCTTAGAAAGAATGCGTTCTTTTGAAGTTGATAAACAAAGGTCATGCAACCCTTTCAGAAAAGAATGGGGAAGAAAAACCTTTCCTCTATGTTTGCCTCTTAAACTATGGCATTGTTTTTAAAACAAACGAACAAAAAGAACAAGCATGGTCTTGAAGAATTGTGTTTGTGTGTAGGTAAGAACATATAAAGACTGTGGTTACAAATGTTGAAGTTAATTGCATGACCTATTCCATAATGTGTGTTTATATCTATTTATAAAACCATTAGACATATTTAGATGTTTACTACTTTTCAATACATCTAATATAAAAATAAATAAAGGCATGATGATTTTTCTGTGCCATTCTTTCTGTAGTAGCATCTGAAGTGATAGTCTGTATTAGACTGCATTTTCTTTCTTGGACACTACTATATATAAATAGAAAACAAATAAATGACTGATTCTAGGCACTTATTTGTATCAAATGTGAAATGTAACCTATAGGCTTCGGGAAGCATTTAGAGCTAAATTGTTATGGAGTTCCGCGATGAGTGTTTAATTTTGTTGCTCAAGCATGCTGTGGAAGTTGATTACAGAACTGACTGTGCATGGAAAAACAAACTGTAGTTGTTTTTCTTCTGGTGCCATGACAAAATAATGAAAATGATCTACCAGAGCGAAACTGCTACAGTGTTTGTAACAGGTTCCTAGATATCACATTCATGTATCTCTAGGTGCCTTTCACCTAAACCATTTAGGTCTGGATTCTGCAAAGCACGCATGTGTACCTCTACCCTCTTGGCTTAAATTTAAGTGCCTCCTTGGTGGTTTGCTGGATCACTTTCAGCTTCTTGTTGCTTCTTTAGAATGTTTTCAGAAAGTAATGGTTGACTTCATCCATCTAATGTTGTTGACTGTCCTGGTGTGGCTGAGCTTCTGGGTGCTCTCAGAGTGGTGCACCCGTATTTATTTTTTTTAATTTATTATTTTTTTTTTGTAGCATGTGAATTAAATGTAAGTGGCTTCCAGTGCAAAATGATCAGAACTTGTGTTAGGTCTTCACTGGTGTCTGAGTAGAGATCTAGGAGCTGCACGCTCTGGTGTAGCCTGATACTGAATGAGTGATGTATAAACAAGCAGTAGGCGGCTAAAAGCTCCTCAGAAGGCAGTTGGGTGTCAGTGCTAAAGGGAAGAATTTGGGGCACAAAGGCATAAAGCCAGAAGCACGCTCAGCACTTGCTGGCTGATGGAGCTGGCAAAAATGGCAGAAAACAAATCCAGCAGAAAGGTTGGTTGGGTTTTGTTGCTTTAGTGAGTTGAGGCTTGCAGAGGGTCTGCTGAGTGCCGGGGGATGCCTGGGGGTAACACAAACAGGATGGTGGGGAACAGGGAGGAAGGCTGAGGAGGACCTCTCCCTTCTGATGGCAGTTCTGGGTGGAACTGCATCTCGTGTCCACTTGCCAGTGATCTTTCATTTTGTGTGTGAAGAGTACATCTTTGCATAGTGTCCGCTGTCTCAACTGTTAGCCTAGGGGTCAATAATTGTTGACTGCAATTATTTTATTGCAAAATTGTTTGCAATAAAATTGCAAAACAAAGTAAAAAATTGCTGGTTAAATATTAGGCAGTTTTTAGTATTTTGAAATAAATAACCAGACATCCATTTTCATAATAGATATAGTTGAATTTAATCCTGCTGTGTAAACTACACGTCAATATTCACATCTTGTAAGGGCTGTGAATTACATCAGTGATGTCATTATTCAGAAAACTTCATTTTGATAGAAGTTGTATTTAAGTCTCTAATACTTGTAAGCATCTATTTAAGTCATTACTACAAAGCATATCATAGTACTAATTTGCAGAAAAATCATTTTGTGATGGGCACAACTTTTGAGTACAGAGAGGAACTTCGATAAATGTGTTGAATTTGCATAAAGGGTTTTTCTAGTACAACATGTTTTCCATTAAGTAGCTCAAGATCCTGCCTGTTGAGAAAGTCTCAAGAGAACATACAAAAGCTCTGGATCTCCACCAATTGTTACTAACAGCAATATAAATGTCTTGCTAAACTTACTTTTATACACACATTCCAGCTATGAGAGCACAAAACCAATTACCAGCATGGTGTTCTCCATGTGCAGGGTATGGTGGAGTGATGTGTTTGTTTAGTGAAACACAGGATAGCAAAACCAATACGGTCTGCCTTACGCTTCTTAAGATGGATTTGTACGTTTAAAAATTTAAACACTTGTATGCTTAAAGTACTAATAACTACCAATCTGTAGTGTTCTGCACTGCATGGGGTTTGTAGTTTAAAAATATATTTGAAAGCATAATTACGTTGCAGAGCTTTGTGTTAGCCATATGACTTCAGGAAATGAGAAGGGTCTTGGAGAATAGCAATTGGCAGAAACAGTTTTACAGTGATAGGAATCTGGAATTGGTTTTAAGGTATTAACATTAAGCACCTGCTTTGTGCTTTTGGACATTCAGCTCTACTCCACTGTCTGGTATGTGCTTGTACAAACACACAAACAGAACTTCCTGCATAATGATCTGAGGTGTTACACTTTTAACCCAACTTTTAACCCTTTAACATTTTCTCGGAAATGTTACTTTGTCCTCCTTGGCTGACTTCAGCTTTACTAAGTACTAATTTACTCCACTTGCTAATGATGGTGTACACATTACCTTTACTAAAAAAAAAAAAAAGAGAGATGGGGTGTGTGTAGTTTTTAGTCTTTTAATGGTGTAATTAGTGACACCTGATGACATACTGTTCCATTTTTCAGTTGAGGTTTGTTCCCTCAAAACCCTGACAAGGACTATAATAAGCTTATAAAACTAAATATATATGTTTTGATGATGACCAATAGCTTTAAATTGTTTAGCAAGCTGGATGGTCAGACTCCATGTCAAGGACAGTGTTTGCTATCGTCTTTGGATATGGTGGCTCTTGTACCTTATGCATGGCTTTCCTCTTCAGAAGTAAGGGCAGAGCTCTCTCTTTTTACAAGGAAATACGAACGTGCGTATTTAGTTGCTTTGTGTGTTCAGTGCTTCAAGGAAGCAGCACACTGGCAATGCAACTGCTGTTTTATCTTTCTGCAAATGCGCAGTAAGGCTTGATGAGGCCTCAATCACTGGATTTACTGCATGCATGAAAAGCTTTCTTCACATGTGCTGTAAGGCCTGATGCTTTCTAGAAAGCACAAGGTATGCTGATGTGTGTATGTATTTGCATTTGTGTATGGCTCAAAAGAATGGTGCCCTGCCCTGCTGCTTCCAGTGCATGTGACGGCACAACATACTTACTGTGCAATTATGCTTAGGATTTCTTTACCCTTCAATTATTTCAGATTAATGCTTGGATAAAGGTAATTTCCCTTATGCTTACTAAATTATCTCTTCTGTAAAGACACAAATGTTCTTCTGTGACTTACATAGGTAACCTCACCTTACTCACCAGAAACTGATTTCATTCCATGTTTTTCTCCTTCATAACACTTTCACTTCTGAATTTTTTTTTGCCTTCCTTCGGCATTGAAGCTCTCCTCTTACCAGCTTTGCTGCTTAACTGCTTCCTCTAAGTTATGCTCTATGTACCCAAGCCATTTCTGGGAAGGAAGCAACTTTAATTTCCTGCATATTTTCTCAAAGTAATCACCCATTCTCTCACTCTTTCCCAGACTTCACTGTATGGTGTTATTTTGCCACGTTTCACTGACTGTGAAAGTCAAACGATGACTACCATTTACAGAAAAGTACTGAAATATGCTTTCAGCACCATGCTCTGGTTATTATTTGTACTTATTACGCTATTTCATGAATTCTAGTATTTTTCCCCTGTATCTTGCATTTTGTTCATCAAGCAAATCGAAGATGCTACAAACATCCCATTTTTCTCCTGTATGCTTCCCTGCTAGGCTTAGAATTATATTTGCCAGCACCAATCCCCCAGTGTTTGCAGCAGAAATGTTATAGATCACGTGGCATATGTTTATATTGTCGCAGGACAATTTAAATTTGCTAAATATTATTTGTATTATCTGATGCTGCACCCCGAACTTCTTCATGTATGATGGCCATACCAGACACTCATCTTGAAGCAAGTGTCCTGGAGCCCAGACACACACACTAAGAACAAGAAACCGGAGTCCTGGAGCTCCCAAGGGGTGGATGGTTTTAGCAATTCCAGTGGTAATATTGCAGCAGCAGCGCTAATTTCAAGATATAAAAATAAAACGCCTTATAAACTAGTACAATCTTTGTTTTTTATAATATGTGGGGAAGGAGAAACTAGAAGGTTTTAGTAGTGTGAAACGTGTCTCTGCTTTTCTCTTCTCCCACCTGTACCAGTCAGTTTAATAAAAGGATAATACCTCTGGTTTATTGTTGGATCTCATTACTACATAATGGCCCTGAGGCTGGTGTCTTTAGGAAATGAATGAAAAGTGTAGGGGAAGGAATAATTCATTCATTGAATAAGTGAAAACAGTAGGAGCAGAAATGAATGATAACCCATTGTTGCTTCCAGTTCATGCAGGAGAATTTTTGTAACACCAAAACGTTGAGCAAGCAGATACAGGCAGGCTTTAAATACATACCTGCCTGTGACAAGGCATGCCATGCAACACTGCGCAGTGTTTTCAATCATGCTATGGTTAATTAAAAGATACTTGCCCATGTGTAGACATCCTGAGGGTGTACATTCCCACGGCAGCCTAGCACCTATGGGTTGGTAAAAAGATGGTAAGAGAAAGTACAAAATTGTCCAGTAGATGGCATGTGGGCCCCACAGTTGCACAACTCAGCATGGGGCAATCCCTTATGAGCACACAACCACAACAGCACTTGTGGCCTCAGTGTTCTTCCACTTTGGGCACTTGCATATGTTTAGATTGTATCTTTGTATAACACCGAAGATGCACTCGTTTAAACAGGTGGTTTATGGAGGACTCAGTTTCGTTCCTCAGCACTATCAGGTAACATCAGGACACTACATGGCATTAGGAAAGTCCCTCTGAATAAACAGCTTGATAATGACAGATTTTGAGCTTTTTTTTTTTGTGTGTATGCTTAAAAATGTTATGCTTTTTGTGCTGCATTTCACAGAACCTCTCACCTAAAGGTAATGAAATGGCTGCTCTGCTCTAAAGCATGTGCCTCTGATGGCTGTTCCCACGTATAATCTTTAAGTGAACTGGCTAAATCTACACTCAGAAGGGTTATAGCTTTGTGTCGCCTTGTATGCTTTTATTTGCATTAATTTAACCAATGACATTTGGAAGTGAATGCCCTGTACCTAAAATGCATCGCTAATAGTTTTTTAATATCCCAGTGGATAGCTGTTGAATGAGACATTAGAAAGAAGGAAAGCTCATCTACTTGTACACAAACCTGAGTTCCTTTAACTCCCTTCTGAGAAATTCAATTTGTAAATATGTTGCTCTTGCATTAATGTCCTGGTCTAAGATGGGTATGCTTTGTCTGCAATGAAGACAGCATATCTAAATACTACCTCTTCCTAGCTTTTAGTGGTACAGATTGCCCCTAAGTAGAGGCAGTATTAGCTCATTTTATTTATTTATTTATTTTTTTCCTGCAGTGTGTTATGTCTTTCTTACCTTGCCTTTCTCTGATTATTGAAACTTCCTTTCACAATTTTATGAGCTTAGCAGGTCTCAAGTACCATTTTTGATGCTTATGACCTGTCCCTAAAGTAAAACATCTATTCAATATCTGAAGTATAAGATTGTGGAAAATGTAGGAGGTCATAGCAAGCTAAATATATTAACCGGGTAGAAATGCAGAAACGTGTCATGTTCTTCATAAACAAGAAAACAAAAAAAAAATAGGTAATGATAAGGACTAAGATGACTTAAGGTTCTAATAGCTCAAAGTGATTGGTGCAGACCTTAATATGTATTTCTACATGGGACTTCCCACAACTTCCTGAAGATGGGATCTTTTTTAGTTACTAGTTACTAGAATCTCCTCAGTTACATAGAGAACAATTACTCAGACGCTCTTGTCTGTTATCTTTGGGAAAAGGTGTCTTGTTAGGTTCTGAATTTGCCCCTCTTTCCTGCCATCTTTAGCAGTAGAGACAGCTGTGGTGGTGTGTTTTTTTGTTTTTTTTTTTTTTTTTTTTTTTTGGTACAAGTTCTTCGTTGCATTTTCCAGAGCAGTGCAGAGAAGCCTACAGATACTGTCCCACTCCAGTGACATTGTGTGTGCATCCCACATAACTAAGACCACTTTTCTGTGTGTGCGCGCGCCCTGGCATGCAAGGGAAGTGATAAGGAGATGCAAAGATGCAATAGAATAGTATTCTGAATATATGGGCTTGGGAACAGGCGTCTCAGAAGCAGCCCTGCCCATACATGGCCCAAGTGGATTTCTGAAGAGTTCCTAACACTCTTCATATGTAAGAACTGAAATGAACAGTACGTGGTTGTATGCATTTTGCATATATTGTGCGTGCTCAATATATGGCAGACCCGGGAAACTACAGGCCTGTCAGTTTGACCTCAGTGCCAGGAAAGCTCATGGAGCAGATCCTCCTGAGAGTCATCATGCAGCACTTGCAGGGGAAGCAGGCGATCAGGCCCAGTCAGCATGGCTTTATGAAAGGCAGGTCATGCCTGACGAACCTGATCTCCTTCTATGACAGAGTGACGCGCTGGGTGGATGAGGGAAAGGCTGTGGATGTGGTCTACCTTGACTTCAGCAAGGCTTTTGACACCGTCTCCCACAGCATTCTCCTCAAGAAACTGGCTGCTCTTGGCTTGGACTGGCGCACGCTTCGCTGGGTTAGAAACTGGCTGGATAGCCGGGCCCAAAGAGTCGTGGTGAATGGAGCCAAGTCCAGTTGGAGGCCAGTCACTAGTGGCGTCCCCCAGGGCTCGGTGCTGGGGCCGGTCCTCTTTAATATCTTCATCGATGATCTGGACGAGGGCATCGAGTGCACCCTCAGTAAGTTCGCAGATGACACCAAGTTAGGTGCGTGTGTCGATCTGCTCGAGGGTAGGAAAGCTCTGCAGGAGGATCTGGATAGGCTGCACCGATGGGCTGAGGTCAACTGCATGAAGTTCAACAAGGCCAAGTGCCGGGTCCTGCACCTGGGGCGCAATAACCCCAAGCAGAGCTACAGACTGGGAGAGGAATGGTTGGAGAGCTGCCAGGCAGAGAAGGACCTGGGAGTGATGGTGGATAGTCGGCTGAATATGAGCCAGCAGTGTGCTCAGGTGGCCAAGAAGGCCAACGGCATCCTGGCTTGTATCAGGAACAGCGTGACCAGCAGGGCTAGGGAGGTGATCGTCCCCCTGTACTCAGCTCTGGTGAGGCCGCACCTCGAGTACTGTGTTCAGTTTTGGGCCCCTCGCTACAAGAAGGACATCGAGGTGCTTGAGCGGGTCCAGAGAAGGGCGACGAAGCTGGTGAGGGGCCTGGAGAACAAGTCCTACGAGGAGCGGCTGAGGGAGCTGGGCTTGTTCAGCCTGGAGAAGAGGAGGCTCAGGGGTGACCTTATCGCTCTTTTTAGGTACCTCAAGGGAGGCTGTAGCGAGGTGGGGGTTGGCCTGTTCTCCCACGTGCCTGGTGACAGGACGAGGGGGAATGGGCTTAAGTTGAGCCAGGGGAGTTTTAGGTTAGATGTTAGGAAGAACTTCTTCACTGAAAGGGTTGTTAGACATTGGAACAGGCTGCCCAGGGAAGTGGTGGAGTCACCATCCCTGGAAGTCTTCAAAAGACGTTTAGATGTAGAGCTTAGGGATATGGTTTAGTGGAGGGCTGTTAGCGTTAGGTTGGAGGTTGGACTCGATGACCTTGAGGTCTCTTCCAACCTAGAAATTCTGTGATTCTGTGATTCTGTGCTCAGTGCCATGCAGTGGGAGAGAGTCAAAAGGTTCCTTACAGAGGTGGTGCAGGTCACTTTGGCTCCATGGTACAATCTGCTTTAAAAAAAAAAAAAAAAAAAGAGACAAGAAACAAACCAACCTACCTTTAATTCACTGGAGAATGTCATAAAATATTTTAATGAACAAGTCTTTTTATTTTTTGAAGAGCAATTGCCATTGTCAACCCCAGACCAGCGTAATACTGTATTTTCCTTTGTCGGAGACAATGTCAAACTACCCTTCATGTTCCCTCATATATAAAGCATATATGAAGAAAGAGGAGTTCAAGAGAACAAGGATAACCAAGCAGCTTGGGGTGGGGGAGTGGAGGGAGAGCACCAAAATATTCAAGGAAAAACACAGATTGAAATAAAAGGCTAGTGTCTGCAACGCATTCACATGTGCTGCTGTGTAAACTTGCAACTTCACGCAAATCCCTTTTTCCTATCTGCTGGTTCCTACTAAAATTAGGTCTGTAAGTGCTGACAGAAAGCTGGGTTTGTGTATTAGGTATTGTAGTATTTAGTGGACTAAAAATGGTTAAGGACAAAACTGAATTAAGTGCTGCACAACCAGGTTAGATGTAAGAAGACGGTTTGCATTGAGTAATGCTGTGTTGTCACAGCAGTAATGCAAGCTCTGTTCCTCTGCAGAAAACTTTGTTGCTTGTAGGCCCTCTGTAGGGTGCATTTGTTGCTTTGTCAAGCAATTTGTTAATCTGCTTAAAAAGCAGTTTGCCTTTTTTTCTTTTGATACTTGATCTATACTAATTGAAGCTTCTGAAACAAAAATGTTCTTTTAACTTGATAAGCTCTTTTTTGTCCTGTGGTACTATTTCAAGGAAGCTGATACTAAATTTAATACTAGGGCCATGGTCTGCATTTTGTGTTGTCATTTCATCCCAAACCTTTTCCTCAGATCTATCCAAATGTGCCCATTATCGTTTCTGCAACTCACTGAGAACTCTTAACGTAATAGTAGGCAGTGCTTTCACTAATCTGATAATGCTGAATGTGATTGTGTTGATTCAATAGTGCTTGTATGCACGTATTCGATGTATTGTGGCTGCAGCAGCAGCATCTGGAAGCAGACAAGGTATTTGCCATGCACTAGTTCAGGTTAGTTCCGTGTTGTAGGGTACACCGTTACCAGGAGCTGTTTCTGACACTCTGGCCCCCAGATGAAGGAAGTCTCTCCAGTTCAGCTGTGTTTATGGCACTTCTGCAGCAGACCGTAGAGTAACTTGCTTGTGGGTTACTGCTGTGAGAGAATTGTCTAAGTGAACGCAGACCTCTTTTGGTACCCCGTATCTAGAACTCACAAGCGTGTGCACTTGTAGTTCCTTATGGCTTCCACAGGCTAAAAGTAGATTAGAAGATGGGTGAAAGCTACTTGATGTATCCGATCTAGATCAGAAAGATAACTTCTGTCACATAGAGCTGCCTCTTCTAGGCTTGAAATGATTTGCTGAAGGGACAGTGGTTTGGGTTTTTTCACTGCTAGGACAGCATCAGCTGTTGCAGTCATTCCAGAGCAGTAAGAAATCTGACACCTGAGAAGCTCCACAACCATGAGGCTGTTGTGAAATATCTCGCATGAAGCGGACTTCATTATCCCATATTGCTGACCTCATTGCTCTGTCACTTAGGAAATGCATCAGTTGATCTATTTACACCTGGAATGTGGTTTATATGTCCCCTTTAAGTCCTGGAAGGCTGCAATGAATTCTCCTTGGAGCCTGCCTTCTCCAGGCTGAATATCCTCAGCTCTCTCAGCCTTTCTTCATAGCGGAGGTTCTCCTTCCAGCCTTCTGAGTGTCTTTGTGGCCCTTCTCTGGTCCCCAGTATAAGAAGTCTGCATCATTCTTGTGCTGGGGCAGGCCCCAGACCTGTATGTAGGACTCCAAGTGGGGCTGCAGAGGGGCACAATCACCTCCCTCAACCTGCTGGCCTTGCTTTTGTTGATGCAGCCCAGGACACAATAGCAGTTTTGGCTGCGAGAACGCACTGCTGGCTTGTGTTGAGCTTTTTGTCCGCCAGAATCCCCAAAGTCCTTCTCTGCAGGGCTGCTCCCAGTGAGTTCTCTCAGCCTGTGGTCGTGTCTAGGATTGCCCTGACCCAGGTGCAGCACCTTGCACTTGGACTTGTTGAACCTCATGCAGTTCACATGGGCCCACGTTTCCAGCCTGTTCAGGTCCCATTTGATGTCATCTCTTCCTTCAGATGTATTGACTGCACCACTCAGCTTGGGGTCATCTGCAAACTTGATGAGGGTGCACTCAATCCCAGTGTGTGCATCATTGATAAAGATATTAAACAGTACTTGTCCCAAGATAGACCCCCTGAAGGACACGCCTTGTCACTAGCCTCTATTTGGATGTGGAGCCCTCGACCACAGATCTCTGGCTGTGGCCATCCAGCCAATTCCTTGCTCACCCATCAAATCCATCTCTGTCTTATCTTAGAGATCGGGATGTCATGTGGGACTGTGTTAAAGGCCTTGCAGAAGTTCAAGTAGGTGACTTCAGTCAGTCTTCCCTTGTTGATTGACACAGTCACCCCATCAGAGGGCCACCAGCTTGTCAGGCACGATTTGCCCTTGGTGAAGCTGTGCTGGCTGTCTTGAATCACCTCCTTGCCCTATGAGTGCCTTGACGTTGCTTCCAGGAGCACCTTTTTGAGGGTTGCAGAATACACAAAACATGAGTAATTGTGTGATACATCATGGGCTGATGGTACTGGTTGTGTGTGAAATGATGCTAACTTTGGGTATGCTGACTCCAGATTTTTTGTCTGTGGAATTGAACTTCAACCTTAGCATTGCTTTGAAATAGCATTTTCCATTTACGTTATGGCTGTACAATTTTTACACTTTGCAAGATTGCTGCAGATGTAACATTCTGCAGGGCTCTAAAAACCATCGAATCTCACACAGGAAATATACAAATATAGTTTTTGTTATAAATGATACATGAAATATTGGGTCTCCAGACATCTTGTCTCTAGCTTGGCGTTGCCATGGGCACTCATTAGTATTCCGGGGAGGCCGGGTTACCATGGAAAAGCGTGTAGCTGTACCATGTTTCCACAGCAACCTGCACTGCTCTGTACCTTCAGCAGATCAGCTAGCAAATCTGGCTGGGTAAATCTAAAATGATCTTACGGTAGCATTGCTGGGTTAAATAACGCTGCCATCATATCCCTAGGTGATTAGCACTGCAAGCATCTCCATTATGTTAAAATGGACCATTGGGTCAGTGTAACGCAGAACAGTTTTAGATTTAAGGAAACGTGTTTTCAGAAAGCAGCAGCAGGGGATGTATCTCAGCCCCTAAAGAGCCTACAATAAAACTGTGTTGTTGAGGGTGTTTATGTTTTTTGCACAGTCTTGTGTTATAATTTGAAGCTGAAAGATTTGAGCTTGCAGCTACTGCCCTGAATGACCTTCATCAGCAACAATCCTTCCGTGTGCACGTGGGAGACCTTTTGGTCTTTGAACCTTTTTTAAGAAGACAGCAAATTGCCTGCTGCTTGCTGTGGTTTTCTTAGTTGGGGAACAGTACTATATGCTTATAGCTTTGGATCAGTAGTCAAGCTTTCTGTTTGTTGCTGGAGAATTTGTTTTGATGTTGGAGATGTTCTTAAAGGTGGAAGACACACTAAATTCTATCAGCTTTTTGCTTGAGATGCTGTTTATTTGTCTTTTGTTCTCCACTTGTATAGTTTTCAGTTTGTGATATACCTACTCAAGGAGCAGATGGAAAAAGCTCTGTGCTTTGGGAAGTGTTCAGACAGCTGTGGCCTATTCCTGTGCAGTCTGTTTAGATGGGACAGTTCTGCCCCTGTACGGATGCCTATCCAGTGTGTGCTTTGTTCCGTCATGGAAATGAACTAGTAAAATGGGATTGAAATCAGTCCAATTCTTTGTTTGTTTGTTTGTTTTGTTGTGTTTCTGTTTTGTTTTTTCTCATGGGGAGGGGGTGGGGGGAGAAGGAGAGGTATGGGGCTTAGGGTTTGGGAACTCAAAGCCTGAACCTTGGTAATGCAATATTCCCACAACATGGTGATTTGATGCATCTGGTAGAATACCGTGCTGCTTAGCCATAAAGAATAAGGGTTTCTGCAGCTCTACAGGGCATGGTAATTCTTTCATGGTTTTATTTCCTTGTTGTGGTTAGCAGATAAAATCTGATTTAAAACAAACAAAACATGTTTGAATCATACTATTTAAAGAGTTAAACTTTAGAAATCATTTTGTCAGCTCATATTCTTATTCTTTTTCATTTAGACTGATAAAGTGGGTTTGCTTGGATCCCTTGGCCTCTTTCCAAACTGCATTTAGAATTTCAGCTCTTACTTGGAGTCTTTTCTTTGTAAGCCGTTTCACTTTTCAAACGTCTGTGCTGAAAGACTTTTGCTAACCTTGCTCAAAGAACATGACAAACTTAAACTTAAATGTGAATTGGTAATCAAAAAACTGAATTACATTTTCAAGCAACACTGTCTTTTGCCATCTTGAAAGCTGATAGCCAGGAAAGCTAATGCTTTTAAAGAAGAAAATGCTTTTTCTTTTCTCTACAGCTCTTCAAATTGGGTTTGCCTTAAACTGAGTCAGACTGTGTGGCCTAAATCACATTGGAACTTCTGAAAATGCTATCTCACAGTACTGTAGAACTTGAGTAAGAGAAGTGTGCTTCTAAGCACTTGGTTTTAAAAAAAAACAAACTGTATGAGGGAAAACAATATAGATAATAAATTTGTTACGGCATTTTAAAAATTGCAGTCTTGTTTTGCAGTGGCTTAGGAACTTTTTGCAGTAATTAGCTACTAGCTTTGTTTAATGATTGTAATTTTTATGTAGGTGTAGCAGTAGTTAAAACACGTAGTTCCTCTGAATCAATGGGTATCTGTAGTGGCTAGGACAGGCTTTCCTTCCACCTTGATTACTATTGATTCTTCATGAAGTTCTTTCTTACTCTAGATAGAATTTTTGTAGGAAAGATTTTTTTTTTTTTTTTTGGAACTCTAATTTTAAAAAAGAAAGTGTAGTGGTGTAACGTGGTTAATCAGCAGAGTGAAGAGCTGTCCTAATATGAGCAGATATTTAATCAGCATTTTATGTAAATCTAGAACTGAACAATGGAAAGTGGGGTGCTCATTAAAAATTTTTTTCTACCAATTTTTTTCCCCACTCAGTGACCGGCAAAATAGTTTCAAGAAATTAAGAGTAACTGATGGAAATCTGGAAAGAAACACTTTTAGAAGACTTGAAATGATGGAGTAAACTTCCAGAATTGCACTGGAGTTGAGGATTAGGTGATGTAACCTGCCATAACAGCCTTACCCTACCTATGTATCTTGCTCACGTTGAGTGTGTGAGGTATTTTTATTTGCTTTCTCTCCTCTCTATTTAGTCCCACTTAGATTAAGGGGGGGGGGGGGGGGGGGAGGAGGAGGGGAAGGATATCAGAGAACAAAACATCTCAGTCATTCTCACCAATAGAGAAACATGAAAATCCCAAGAGACCCTTGTCTGCGACTTCCAGTTTGGCATTTCTGTAGTTCAGAAGATGAAAATGCTACTGAAAGCAGCACCACAGTGTCAGAACATTTCTAAAACTTTGAGCTTTTCTTGAAGAGAACTTGAGTGAGTTTCCTTGTTTTCCTATAATAAGAAATACCACATGGACACTAAAGTTTTGCCTATGCAGGGCCTTCCCCTGAAGTGCTGAAATTTAATGTGTGAATTAAAAAAAATATTTCAAAACACCCAATGCATGATACAAGAAGGCATTACAATTCAACATGGTTAGGTGAAGGGCATGAGAACACTTGTCAGCACAGGTGATGCCTGGCTCTTTGAAAATTTCTTGTCTGTGATCTTTTAATGATCCTTTAAGAGTCTGAACAGTTAACATAGGAACTTAACAGTTGCATAACCAAACAACTTAAACTATTTTCTAGTAACTTTAAATTGTGAGTTTTGTTTTTCTTGTCAGCTAGAATACTGTATTGAAAGCAAGAATTAGCCTTGAAATCATTTTAGTCTGTAGGTGGTTCATAAGCAATTGATTTGAAGTGCTTCCTCAGTTCACAAGCAGCTCTTGTAGAATGATCCTGTTCTCTACTTGGAAGAATGTAACCTTAAGCTTAACTTCTAATGTGAATGCTAAAGTTACAGAATTCAAACTTTCTGAATAGTCTATCATTAGTTACTTGAATTTTCTTTGCAGATAGCTTGTTTGTAGCAATCAGCTGTGAAGGTACCAATGTATGCCAAGTAAACCTGTGCTACATGAACACCTTTTGTGAGCTCTTCAATGATTTCCACTACTACCAAATATCTTATCCCTAAATGCAGTAATGATGAAATGTCTTTAATGAAATATTAACAAAACTGTAAGAATAGTGACTGTGGTGCACTAATATTTGGGATTATTAACTCTATACAGAGGCTGTTTGGTGATAGTATAAAACATGTCTGTCCAGGTTACTGTTAAAGAGAGGGAGGTGATATGGTTGCCACCTCCATAATTTGAACATGAAGCCTCTTTAGGTAATTAACAGATATAACTGGAAGTTGTACGTGACCAGGATGTTATCCAGATCTTTAGTGGAAATACTCACCATTCACTTGTGGTTGGTTTGTTTGTCAAGCCTTTGTCTGTTTTTTCTTTTGGCTTTTTTCTCCCCTGCAGCAGTGACTGAACCATGAGCTTATTTTCAGTCATCTGAAAACAGGCTTCTGTAAACAAGAATACAAGGTTTACTGCATGAAATTAGACACTCTACTATCATGCTACGTGAGTTCTTTCTTTCTGTAGAAAGGCTAGGATTTGGGATGGAGGGGATGGTAATTCAGTGAAATAAACTGTATGAAGCGATGCCCATGGAATTTGCTGTTTGCCACTGTTTTTGCTGCCATAATACTGAAGATAGTCTGATAAAAGTGCATTTTGAGTAGAACCTAATTATCTTCTGAAAAATAGTTGAAATTATGTTGCATGAGATGGCCAATTTCGGTTCACTATTCTACAAGCTGTGAGTGATCAGCTCTTAAATAGCCAGGGTTAATCTAAATAACATCTCATTTGCTTATTAGGAGCTTTCTGATTAGCTATTAATTAGCATGTCAGAAGATTGCAGTGAAATATTAAACTGGCTGCTGAGGCTACTTAGGTCTTTAACTTAGCAAACATGTAGATTGTAGAGAAGTGCTGTGTGTATAAGACAAATTCTTACTGCATGGGAAGGCAGCAGCTTGAATCTAAAAAGAGATTCTTTTTTAGTTGTGCAATTAAATTGAAGCAAATAGTGTGTTCTGCTGTTACTGACAGACTGGAGATGTAGTGAATTAAAATGAGAAAAAGGGGAAAAGGCATGGATCTTCAAACAAACCAACCGAGACAACTTAAATCATACAATGTACTAGAAATGGGATCTTGTAATATGTTAAATAAGGAGTATTGTATGCATGTGTTGGATGCTACTGGAAGAGAAGTTACTGCTTTTCCTTCATAATTTTTATCCACAGATGCTTTTTTGTTCGAATAGTGCTAGTTAAGATGGTTATGCTATTTCAGCAATAGCTTTAAAATATTAGTCAGGTTTGAAGTCTCACTATAAAAGCCAACAATAACATACACTACTGGCTAGTATATGGGTGTCTCTAGTGGCACTTCTGATGATTTAGGTGATCCCCCAGAGGACTATTCCTGAGACAGTGTGTGTTTTCCTGAAGGTTTGCTCAGGTTTTGCTCAGGTCACACAAAGTACTCATTAAGTCCTCTCTGGGATGAGATGAGAAAGTGTGGCTTGTGCTTGAGACAGAAAAATAAAGTAGCTCCAAAGTCTTGGAGTTCAGGCTCTGATTTTTGCGAAAGTGCTCTACTCTATGTGTAAGGAGGAATAGAGAGCTAAGTCCTGGGCATAGAAGAGAGAATTGAGGATATGTGCCACCAATTAGTGTGCAGTTATTTAGAGACAGTTTAGAAAATGGATGGCATCTCTAACTTTGCTATACAACTCTAGTAGAAGTGATGAGCTCAACAGTGGTGAGAGAAAATACTCGGCATTCTGAAATCGTTACACTAGCTGAAGACATGCATACATGTGGCAGAGGAGCAATACTTTGAAGCTCATCTGCTGAATGCTGCATGTGCCAAAGGCAGCGTAAACAGGATTGGCATCTCTAGTTCCAGCCAGTAGTGGCTGTGATGTGTACACTTCCAACACTGGGTTTTAACCCTTTCTTGAGAGTTGAAACCTTGATAAGGAGAAATATTGAGGAATAATAAACTTGCAGGGGTCACGCTCTAGGATTTACTAAGCTGGACTGTGGAGGCATCCTTTTATCTATGAGACAGTATGATTATGAATGTTTTGTTGCTGCAGACATAACCCTAAAAACAGCAAGGATGTGACTTCTGTTTGGTAGCTGACTGCAGCATCCACTCTCTTGGTTCTGGAGCTAGCGTTGCTCCTTTGAACTATGTAGACAAGCTGAGGTCTTCAGTACTTTTAGCAGGTAGCTGGGTCAAAACTGGTATAGATCTGCTTAGGTATGTTTCAGGTCTCTTGAAAGCAGTGTACAGGCAGCAGGATGTGGCATAGGTAACAAAGGTTGACACACATCACACAATCATATTAAGCATAGGTGGGAGGTGGTTGCACATTTTGAGAGGGACAGCTCAAAAAATTGGTAACATTTTCTGCTGTTTCTTTATGTCTTTAAATGTACATTTTCACAAAGGAATACTCTGAATAAAAGGCAATTTTAAAATTGAAATAGGAAAGGACTGTGTGTGGAAATGTCTAGCTGTAGGACTCAATGTATTGGATGTGACCTGCATAAATTAAATATTATGCAATGCCTTTATCCTCTAATAAGAGGGAACCTAGAAATAGAAATATGAACATTGTCCCTGCTAACCACTTGCAGAGAGTTCTCCTTTAGTCTAAGTGTTGGACAGTAATGAAAGGAGGCTGTTCCCTTCGGGTATCAAGCCCTTTATTCAAAATGTAGTTCAGCAATTGAGCTGAAGGAGAATATCCATTAGCGACCAGTAATAGCACTTGTATCCCCTTTGCTGGATTCTAGCTACTAAAAGCCAAGACATTAAAATGCTACAAAAGCCTGTGTTGCAATGGGACTAGGTACATCATTTAAACATTTAAAATGCACCAGTTCTGAGTGATAAAGAGCGCCTCAGAATTCATACGTCAGCTGAAGGCGATGCTACCAATTTACAGGGTAAATAGGAGTCTTGTGTAGAATATGAAAAATTATCCAAAAGAACTACTAATACATGAATACCTCTCTTCTGTATTTTGGTTAACTGGGGTAAAGTCTGTGACAGGACTAACCTGAGCCTCTGAGTCTCTCATCTGACTGCAGCAAAAAGAATGTGATGCATCAGCTGGGAATGCGACTGGGACGTGCGTCCCTAAGGACAGGTGTCCTGCAGAACAGTGAGACATCTCCCAGTGGTGTTACTCTACTGGTTGTTATTTCTGAAATGTAGAAGGAGGAAGTCAGACCATTGGCTATAGTTTCTAATCTCTTAAAAATTGAGTTCTACCAACAATACTAATAAATATTTTGCTTCATCTGAATCACCACTGAAAACAAATATTTTTCTCATGTGTTTAAAAAAAAAAGTACAACTTCATAAGCCTGTTATCAAATCGGTCTTACTGTTAGATTGGCAAAGCTTTTATATGTGGCTGTGCATTGTTTTGTTCAAGCTATAAAGCCCCTAGTGTTTCGTAAGTCTACCTCATCAGAACCATTGACTGGAGGCCATATAATACAGTGTCTCAGAGAATGCAGGAATTTCTGCTTCAGTGTGAGAGACTGAATGGACTCCTGTTGCTGAAAGTATTTATATCTGTTTGCATATTGTTAATTAGTACTTACTAGTCACCATGCAGCTGACCGCTGTGTAATAATGCTCCTGCTGCTGCTGTTGGCATTGTTTGATTCTCTTGGCAACTTGTTAGACCAAGTAATTCTGTCTCACAAAAGGTCTTTCTTATTGGCTGCCCGATATATTGCCCAGGCAGGTTTTGTTGAAGAACGTGTGGAAGCTTGGTAGGTCCCCAAATCTTTGTCCATGAGATCTTCTGTTTATTTTCTCATTGATATTCCAGTTTGACGCCTTTAAGAGTGGTAGCAGGTGCTCAAGGTAGTGGTAGGCATGGTATTTCTAATTCTTCTTCATCACAGAGAAAATGATAGAGTAGATATTATTTGTGGTGCATAACCTGGAGCCAAATTCTCTAAAGATGGAAAGTGATTAAAACTTTCCTCAAAAATGCTATTTTACACTGCTTGAAAATGAAGTCTAACATCTTCAGGTCCTTTACTCCAGACTTACAAGTGTTTTTTCATAAATACCAACCTAAAATCAGTATTGCACAAAGTGACATACACAACTATATGTACCTGAATTTGCATGTAAGAACTTAGTTACCTAGACACGTGCACGTACAAGTATTGGAGCACCATTCAATAGAATAACTTGCATTGAGATACTTTCCCTTAACCATCTGCAGCTCAGTATTTCTGCGGGATCAGGACGTTGTACATCTGTATTCTGTCAAACTGTTTATTAGATAAGACACACAAGCAGCTGCGGAAAGAACTGAGTGTTATAGTACAGTCATTTACAGAAACTTCAATGTAGCCTTAGAGTAAATGGATGAGAAAAACGAATCATGAAAGAAGAATCCAATCTATTAAAAATGAAATCATTCAGAGGACTCCTTGTACCTTATGCTGGTTATGGAAAGTACAGATATATTCCGCTTCTTCCCTGCCACCCCTTGCTGCAAATCTGTAACCCAAAACTCTCAACTTCCAATTCGTCAGAAAAGGTTTTGTGAAACTCTGAACGAGGTAATGCTTGGGAGCCTTGGTTATTAAGTCTATTGTCAAAGTTACCCTTTTTTCCTAATGCAAATTTTGGGGAGCATGGAAACTAACATTCCTGTGGAGCGTAAGAAACATGGTTAAGAGCTAAAAAATCAAGGTATTCTTATCCTTCTGACAGCTACAGAGACACAAGAAATTTGTTGCTCCATAGTCTTGCTTATGATACCAGTGTTCCAGATTTGACAATCCTGGTTTTGTTTAGCCATAACTCTGCAGTAACCAGAATCTTGGCTGTGGATACAAGAAGCTAATATAAGCATTTAATTACTTTATATGTTTTACCATACAGCTGCTTCATATCTTTTATCATGCCACTGTCACAACTTTTTAATTATTGGATTCATTTACCTTATATGCCAGCTATGGAGAAAAGCTCCAGGTCTAATCAGCGAGATGTTCATGCGAACTAGTTAGTAAAATTCATGTTATGCATCTTGATGTGCTATGGATAAATGTTTTTCTCCTCTCTGTACATCCTCTTCGTAGTACCACAGGCATTACATCTTCACACTTCTGTTCAGACTGCTGAACTATTGTTTAGCTGTGTCTTGGGTTTCTCATGTTTTCCATTATATAAATTGCAAAGATACAACGGTTGTCCTTCACATTTTTTTCTAGTCCTTTTGAAATATTTCTTCCAGTTCCATGGAAATATGTTAAAAATTCAGTGCCTTAACTGGTCTGCATTTTTTTTTTTCAAACTGAATGTGCTGATTAGACTATTAAAACAAAACAACAACAAAAACACACCCTGTAATAACTGCCAAAGCAACATATGTGAGTGACATGAACAGTATTGTAGTAAGCAGCCACTTACACTGGCATCTTAATTCATCATTCAGTATGGGAGTGACAGTTTAGCATATGGCCAATCTTTTCAGATCCTGGTTTGATGTTTTGGATATATCTAGGATTATTTAGTTCTTCTACTTGGGAATTGGATTCAGTATGTGAAGCAGTTTGTCCTTGTCAGCATTTTGACTGTTTTCTGGTGATGTTCTGAGTTTGTGAAGTCAGGACCATGACTGAATTAAAGGTGCTCCTTCTACACTGGGAGAGAATGGTAAAATGGAAACATGAATTATTCACTAGGGATTGTAAAGACCTCTTCAGGTACATTAAAAATGAATTGTTGAATGATCAGTGTAATGTTTTGCATAACTTAAGAATTAAAACTGGAACGTAATATTTACAGAGGTGGAACATATTGTTTGTTTAGAATTGTAGTCAAATAATTGTTAAACTGGAAGGCTGTTTGTTTTTTATGATGGAAAATTTTAATTATTGTACAATGCTATTTGCTGTTTTTTTCTTTCCCTGTTTATTACTGAAATGTTTCGTATTAAAGTTAAGTCTTTGAATACAAACTTGAGACTTGTGATGTGAAAGTGTTTTATTCTTCATTACTAGGATTATTGGACAGAATGCTTTTTGTTGGGAAAGGAATATATCTGAACTATTTGGCTTTCCGTATGATACACAGAATTAGCTGACCTCTATATAGATATTGGTAATAATTCATTCTGAATTATATGTTTAAAAAGATCATTACATTCCCACTGACAAAAGAACAAAAAGAGTATTCATCTATTGAGCTTAGTTTCTCACAAGGATTTTAAGTATCTTTAAAAAGAACCACCTGTATCATTCTATTATTCTTTTTCAGTGGGACTGTTTCTGTAGTAAGGTGGTTGTTTTGCTTAGTTTATGGTCTGGGCAGTTTGTGTCAGCAAATTACAGTTCTGAGTAAATTTTGTGATTCTGTGTGCTGTATTCACTTAGAGAAAGCAGAGGTATGGCAACAATTTAAAGCTTTTTTTTTTTTGTAATGGCTTTGGAAATTAAGCAGCTTGAAGTGAGTGACTATTCTGGGAAGGCATAAACTATTAAAAAATATATATATTTTTTGATCTGCGTTAAGACAGGTGGATTTTGGCATGTCCGTCCCCCCCCCCCCCCAAAAAAAAAAAAAAAAAGTGTTTCATAACATTGACAGGTTCTGCTTCCTGTTTTTGCACCTGAAGAATTGGATAGTCCTAACTCTGTGGAGATCCAAGAAAGTTTCTGGAAAGCTGTGTCAGAACTCCATGACATCTGCTTGGCCTTTTTCCTCTCTTTCCTTCACCCTGCCAAGAAGTCATCTTTTACCTGGTTGTGTCTCTGACTACTTTCCTCACTGAAAAGCATTTGGTCAAGGACTGTAATGGGTGGCATCTAGAATGTGAAACTATACCAAGATGCTTAAAACTGAAATGTGCTGATGAAAAACATAGGCTGTTTCTGTTCTTGTTATTTTCCAAGTAGAAGGAGCAGGTTTCTCTGACTTTTTTCCACAGACTTCATCCTGCAGGTTTTCCTGGCTATCTGTAGGTTTTGGCAGAACTGGAAGGAAAGCTGTCAGAAGTTATGGGATGATCTTGTGTTCTTTCAGTGCTTTGCAAGCTTTTGGTTTGCCATTCCCTTGTCTCATGTCTCAGCATTCTTCAGTCCATTTTCCCCAGTTTGCAAACGACTTGATCCTTTCCTTTACAGTAATAGGTGGATCTGTTTAGAAAAAATGTTTAGAACGCATTTCTGGGATGCGCTGACTTTTTTACGTAGGTTGGTTTGTGTAATATCCTTGTGAGATACAATGAGACAACTGCATTCTGTGTGATGTGAAATGTGTGTTGTGACATCAGTCAGTTGTGCAATGTAAAACACGTACATGTAACTTCATACTTCTGATGATGCTGATATTCCACGTTGTGTGCCTTTGTAAGGTGCAGGATGGGTATTCCTGAGACCTTCATTACAAAGCGATGATGGTCTGTGAATGGGTGCATGGCAGACCCCGCATATGGCACGTTTTCATGTAGACGCTGTTTGTACTACCATACGGATTGTTTTGCCTATCAGTTTTAATTATTTTCTATTTCTTTGATTTTTAGGTATACCACAGGTTCTACCCTCCAGAAAGCCCTAGAAAGGTAAAAACTTTAAGTTCTACTTCTGTTCATTCTCTGAGTTTATATGTCAGGTTTTTTTTTGTACCTCCCTATGATGTTAAACAATAATATTAATCGATGGGAAAAAAATGAATACTGTAAAATCTTTGGAGGTGTCTTACCTTCTTGAACACTCCTTGAGAACGTGTTTATCTACCGTTTTGCACTTTTGTCTTCACTTGTTTTGGAGTCTCTTCTAATTCGTCTGTTTCTGTAAGCATCTGTGTTGCTGTTGTGCACTTCTTTAATGTTTCATATTATAGATGTTGCTTTGTTTATGTAAGCAAATAAACAGTAACTCTTCAAAAATTATATGAGAAGTATTACCATTTAGCATAGCCAAATTTGCATGTCTTTGATATGACAAAGCTTCTCGACTGAGAGCTTTTCCTACAGAACTTGCTTATTCCTAACAGACTAAAATCCTCTATCAGTCATTAGAGCTGTGTACTTGTGGTTGAATGTGATTTGGGTCAATGTCCTTAAAAAAAATAATCAGGAATGCAGACCTTTATCTTGGTAAATCTTTGACAGTTGCATGTTCTATTCAGCACTTTAGTGAGAAATTAAGATGCGCTTTTCTCTTATATGTATTAGCAGTGTATGGTGCTGGCATGAATCGTTGTTCCCTTTCCTTCTAAATTACCACCTGAAACCTGGATAAGATATTTACAGTCTCCAAATGTTACAATCTTTGTAGAACTTCCCTCTAATTCCTTGATCATTAATTTAGCAATAGTCTGTGTACACTGTTGTCTGACGTTATGTCAGGTTAGAACAAGGTGAACAAAATAACCAGATTCCAGGAAGCTTCGGATAGCAAAAAGTCTCCTTCCCTTATTTCGTTTTTCATCTGTGTTTTTCCTCGCTGGGTATCATTTCTCTCAGATATAGTTGCCCACAAATTACAAGGCAAGGTGTTGCACAGAGAATAATTTATTTCAAGTCAATGTTCTGATTTTTGTATTGTAACTGGACTGAAGTTTTTCCTTATCATTACTGTCATCAGTTGAAACAAAAGTGTGCACTGGGGATGCTGTAGTCAGATACTTAAAGACCTGTGATATTATCTAGTCAGATGGTTGCACTGACTGCCTATCTCTGCTTTGTCTTTATTCCTGGAGTATGTGGAAATTCTGCTCTTTAGATGTATGGAATTGCTTAATTGAACAGATGCCTCTTATTGTTCAGTTACGTTCCACAGATGAAATTAAACCAATGTATGAGTTACTGTATGTTTTAATACCAGAAACATCTAGTTTTCCTTTAAAATGTCATCAGAAATAGTTAACAACCTTTGTTTTTCCTTTTAATGTGATGAAAGAAAAGCTGAATGTAAAAACATTATAAATAAGGTGAAGCTTAGAATCTAAGATGGAAAAAACACTTTCTTTACATTGTATATTTTTAAACTGTCAGTCCTTGTCTGAGAATGTAATTGCTTTCTCTTCTGCTTGACATTAAGGATGTTCTTTTTATTGTTGTTCAGAAGGTTATTTCTTACCATTATAGCTTTAACTTGTCATGACTCAATCCAAATTCCAACATTTTACTTTCAAGAGCTTTGAACAAGCTGATGTTTGAGACGAAAGCTTTTTTCATTACTTAGATTACATATTTGTGTGGGATGAGAATCAGATGGCAGCATTTTGGAAATCTAGTTCACCATTTCAGTCTTTGTGCCAGTTATCTGTCTGGTCAGGACTTTGATATAAAGCCTTGGAAATTAGAGGTGGCATCTGTAGGCCTTTTTATTTAAAGCTAAATCGAGTTAATAGAAATAGCCAGAACTCAGGACTGGGAGGGGGCAAGAAACAAACTCCGAAGTTGAGATTCTCTCAGCTGGAAGACAGTGGCGTGATATTCAGGCAGGAGCGTGCGACATGGTGCATGCGAAGTTGCTGCAGGAAAAGGGTCTTTACAGAAATTATGTGGAAGTAGTAAGTATGGGTAACTGCATCTTGTATGGTGTTTGCTAATCCAAATACATGCAATGCCAGGCTCTGGAATTTGGGGGGTGCAAAACTTTCCTTTTAACCTTGCGCTTAGTAGATGATGTAGGAATACCTGGGGATTCTGACTTGTCTGTGCAGTGATTGCTCTTTTATGAGCATCATGGCAAAGATAATTTGCCTGAATTAAAATCCATGACATGTCTTTTCTAGTTGTTTTTCTTCTTTCACAAAAAGTATCAAAAGCAGTTAATCTAAGCCACCAAGGACAGAGAAAATAATTCTTTGTAGATTTTCTCAGGGGGAAAAAAATGATAAGGGATTATGGTTTAGTTCTTCATAACACACCCGAACCTCTCTTCATATATATGTAAACTGTCCTTTTTCTCTTGCAAAGTTTGAGTCAGGTACATGTGCACTGGGATAGGTGAAGTACTTTAGGTGCAATGTGCCAGGTGTAGAATGGGAGAACATTCCAGACTGTGACTTTAAAAAACACACCATAATTGGGATTTCTAAATTAACTTGTCTGCAGTGTAAATCTAAAAGTTGATAACTATGGGGAGGAAGAAGCTTTTTTTTTTTTTTTTTTTTTTTCTTCTGGAATACAAGCCAGTCAGCTACTACAGCTATTTTTGGCAATCAAATATTGCTTTAGCTAGGAACCTATTGCACACTATTCCTTCTAGAACATTTTCATAAATACATAAATCACAATAATGATTCTGAGCAAGATAGATTGTTTTTTCAAGATTTAGTTAGATCTGTTTTGCCCTACTCTGTGCAGATAGACAATAAAACAGTAAATAGAAATGAAAGTGACAAAAACCCTCAGTAACCAACTGCCACCATGATAGTAGTAATTATCAATTATATCAGCAATCAGTAAAATTCTACATATTTACATATTTAAGTTCTCTTATCAGTGACCTATTTTTCCCCACATATGCCATTTGATTTTTTTCTTTAAAGTTATCTCAATTCTATTGGAATTTACCTCATTCACAATGTAAGACTTCATTCACAGTGTAAGACTTTAGCCTGAGTCAATTCCTAAAGGATTTTTTTTATCAGTAGAAAGAACATTAACAACTAAAACCCAGCTTCCTTGCTACTCATGTCTTTCTCAAAAAAAAAAAAATTTAGTTTTGAATTCCTTATTTACAAGAAAGTTGTTCTCCCTACCTCCTTGATGCAGCAATTTCTTATTGCAAAGTACCAGAGAGGACGTTTGAGTTCTAAATATTGTATTTTCCTGGCTTCAGAAGTTACAGGCCAAAACGACGCCTCGGCAGAAGATGGCAAGAGCTTCTGGGCTTATCTCCAAACTTCCATTATGCAATGACTTCGTTACATCCGTACAGCACCTGTTGGAGCAGGGGTAATAAATGAATCCTCAGCTCAAGCAATGGCCAGTCACAGAAGTGGTCAGCTAAGGACAAAGAAAACTGTCAGAGTTGAGCAACCCTTATCTTTAGCAACGTATAGAGATCACTCAAAGGATGGAAGAAAGAAAATCAGTGAAGTTATGTGTCTTTAGTTTCTGGAGTGCCACTTGAAGCACTCTTTGATGAAATGATGATGGCTTTGTAATTCTCCTTTACAGAAACTGTGTGGTTTTCCATCATCCTGCCAGTAGCAAAATTGCCTGGTTTCCCTGGGGCACGAGACAAGGGATTCTTCCGTCTGAGCAGAAAGAAGCTGTTGTAACAGGAGGTGTAAACTTTAATGGGGAATCTTCTTCAGTCAGGTCAGGATGAAAGGATTTCATCCACTCCTATCCCTCAAGATAAAGGTGGGGAAAAAGTCTCATACAACAGTATGAGAGATGGAAGGGGTATGCTCCAGAAGGGTTCAGTACAGAGAACGAACCAAAAGACCAGATCCTGTGTTTTCCAGGAGCCTAGAAGATAGAAAAATGTGGGGTAAAAGGTACTGATTAAGCTGTTTAGAAACATACTGGGAAAAGTAACCACGCTGGGTTAAATGAGGGTGGATTGTGAGAAAGACCTTAAAGGCTAAAAACCCATGGGAAGAGATAAATTGGGGAACATAACAGTCTAGAAATTGAAAAAGTAAATATGACAAGATGGTAAAAGACTCTTACGTAAAATAAGCCACACAACTGGGCAGATGTTACGTGCATGAGAATGCATTATTTGTGATGTTATGCAGAATGTGACAGAGGCTGAGGTGTAAAAGTTGAAAGTGAGCAGGTATTCACCTGTGCCTGGAAAGGAATGGAACAGCAGGTCTAAAAGGCAAGTCTTAAGAATCCATCAAAATTGTAAAGGTGGGGAGGGGTGTGAGTGGCAAGAACCAAGAAGTTCTCCAAGATGGATGCAGGAACAAAGACTAGAAATCACAAGCGTCTCATGGTAAAATGGATGAACATCACAGAACTCTCATGAGCCCTGATCCCAGAGGCTGGTATGTGTGCAGAAGGCAAAGTCAGATCTACAACCAAGATGGCACATGGAAGGAGCTGATTTGTATACAGAAGGCACATAGAAGAGGCAGGTGAGAATGGAGGAGTCTATTCAAAATTGGCTGGCTTGTATGAAGCTTCAGTTTTGCTGAGACAGAACGTTGCACCCAAATGAGGAAGCATTAGATTAAACAGTGGAGGAGAGAGTGGGGAATAACTCATTTAAAGGGAAAATTTTATGTTAGGGGAGTGAAATGGAAGAACCTCAAATGAAAAAACAGGCAAATAGCAGAGTTACTTTTAAACTGCTTTTGAAAAGAATAGCACATGTACTACGCCACAGAAGAAAAATTAGATGGCAGTTCTAACTCCTTGTGCATATAATGGAATTGGATAAGTGTAATAAAGTGAATAAAATTTTACTTTCAGTGTAATTCCTCTATCCATGTTTGGCATGATCGAATGAATCAGTATACAAGCTGTCAAAGTGAATACTACTCTCCATTTTTAAATTATGAAAAATATCCACAACTTTAAATTGTGTTTGCTAGCTAATTTTTGCAACTTGAAAATGAATTGTTACATAAATTGGAGATATTTCAGTGCATAAAAAGATGCTATGTATGCTGTATGTACTTCACTGCTTTATGTTTTTCTAAAAATATGTTCATAATGATGTCTCTGTGAAGCATTTAGGATGTGCCCTGGAGTTTAATACTCAAATGATGTTAATCAGTTCACTTGGTCAGCCACTAATTCTTTGAAAAAGGTCGTAAGCACAACGTTTCTAGCTAACGGTAGTTATGACTTGCATGTCATGGTAATTAATGAAACTTAAACTGCTTTTCTGGCTATCAGAATTGTATAAATAGAAGCTGAAACTTAGTCTGAAGAACAAGGCCATATGCAGATAGCGAGGTGTGAACTTTATTAAAGCAGCATATGGAAAGCTGTTCCTGCTAATGCCTCCTGTTATCCGAACAAGTATTGCCATTTCTGTTGAATACTCTTGTGGTCCTTTTTTTTTTTTTTTTTTTTTTTTTTTTTTTTTTTTTTTTTTTCCAGCAAGAAGATGCTGCAAGTATTGCCATATAAATAATGTGGAGATGGCATGAGGGTGATATGCAAGGATTTGTCCTGAGAAAACATTAGAGGGCATGACTGCTGAACTAGGAAGATACTCTTTGATCAAGAATGCTAGTTTGTGTGGCACATGAAAATATTAAGAATGTGGGATTATTTTTCTTGCAATGATCCCATGGAATTATTTTGAGGGATTAACTAGTGAGTAGTGAGCTAAGTGAAAAGTAATAATAAAACAAATTGCCTTAAGGTCACAGTCAGTGCTTTCAGTCAGGTTTTTGTTGCAGGTGTTTCTCCTACTTAGAACAAGAGCGTGTATTTAAAACTAATGTTTAGCTATTTTTTTTTTTTTTGACACCTCTACTTGTTTTTGGTGAGATCAGAGCTATTATTGAGGGCATAGTTCTCTTGAGAATTTTCAGGTTAATGATAATGCAGCCCAAAAAAGTGAACAGATGAGGAAAAATAGGGAAATGAATTTAGGAACTTACTCAATTTGTCATTATTATAGTGAAAATGTTATCTATGTCAGTTTTTATGCTCTATTGAAGTCTGGATGGAAGGATCATTTCTAAGATACTTTCATAGCTATAATTCACCACTTTTGAGCTTGAAAAACTTTATGCTAATTTTCTATATTTAAATTTTTAGAAGAGCAGTATTGTATTTGTGGAAATTATACCTGAAAGTTGACTAAATGTATTTTTAATTTTGAATATTTGCTAAATATTAAAAAAAGAATAAAAGAAAAAAGAGGGCATTTATAATTGTAGTGGAAAGTGTGCATATGAACTGCATGAATTTAAGATGGCAGCCCTGAAAAATTCGGTTTTAACTTTTTTGGAAACTCAGTCTATGTTGGTGCTGAAAAAAAATGTAATAAACTGTTATGTTGGTTTTGAAAACAATGCAAGTATTTTTCTTTATGCTATCATGTGGAGGACCTGTACCTGTGCATTACTGTTCATTCAGTTTTGACTAGAAAGCTGCAAATTATACACACTCTAGACACCCTTGTGACTTTCACCATGGAAAATGGCAGTAAATGTGATGAATCCTGCCATTTGGAGACCAGAGGAGCAGGTCCTTTCAGAGTATTTCACAGGTGAATCTTCTTTGGTATGGCTACAGAAGTGTAGGCAACGAAGCTTATGTTAGCAGCTCTCCAAACAGGAATGAGATGGTGGGAAGCCCTTGGAGGTCAGGGAAGTTAAGAATTTTGAGACAGTGAGCAGGAGAGAGCCCTTCACCTTCTTGCTGACCTCTCCAGTCAGTCTTCTTACATTATCTATCAGCTAGTGGCTGTTTGTTATATACTTCTTTAGCAGACCTCTGATATCTGCTGTCTTATTAAAGGGTTTAGACTTCTAATTATTCTGTACCTTGGAAGTGTATTTTCCTACAGTAGTCTTTTAGAGTAGTATAATGATTGGGACTGCAGATGGGAGATGGAAAGACAGGAGTAATTAACTACAAGCTCCAGAATGATGTCGGGGTAGGGGGGGGGACACAAAACAAAAACCAAACCAAACCAAACAAACAAACAAAAAAACAACACCAAAAGAACAACAAAGAAAAGAACAAAGTGAGCTTGACTAGGGGCATTGAAGGCGACCTCACAGGAAGGTTTAAAAAAAAAAAAAAAAAGCCAGCTGCAATGGTGTGCAATTAATTGTGGTGAAGAAATACACTGAAGAATGCATGCAACGTTGCTGAATGCAGCAAAGTTCTCTCTGGAAGGGAGCTTTTGTTTGAACTGTAGGACTGGCACTACAGAAAATTCTCAAGAGGGCTTGACATACATATTGCTTGGATAACTGGTGAGCACTGAAGAGTATTTGAGTAAACATTTTGCACAGAGAAGTAAAACAGTTTAAAAGAGCACTAAAGGAAAGAATATGTTCAGTTGAATAAGACTGTAACAGCGGTGGTTGAAAAAGCAAACCATGCTCTTAAGCAGGAAGCCGTGACCAGAAGGGACTGCCTATAGCATCTCTTTGCCCCTTGGTGGTGAAATGAGCATTTCTGGAAGAGGGCAGGCTGTACATTAAAAGTGCAGTGCAGATGCTTCTCCTTTCCAACAACTTGGTAAAACTGTCACATTCAGAGTCCTTTCAGTTGTGTAACTTGTCATGTCATAGCTGCAACGTTTGCAAGATGTGAATCACTACAAATTCTTCTTTTTGCCTCACGAACCAGGCTGCATGCTTACAGAAAGACAGTTATTTTCCTTTTCTGCTGCTTCTTTGCTTAGGATGAGTGTTTCTGTGGTACCATTTAAAACAAAAATAAAAATTGCATAGGTGTGGAACTCTAGGCCTTAGGTGCATGTTACGTTTCAGTTCGTGTATGTGAGCTTTATATACTATCATGACAAAGACCATCTTATATTTTAGTTATTTAAATGGCTTCTTCCTTCCACTCACCTTCCAACTGCTGAGAGGAATAGAAAAATATGTCTGGGATAAAGAAAACATTTACTGACTTCAAGGACTTCTTTGCCTTCTACTGTTGAATACTTCCATACACTCAGCTGCCCTCTCACTCCTCATCTCCCACTTGGGAGAAATCAAAATGAAAAAGCTAGCATGTTAGGATAAAGACCATAAGATCACTTACCAATTCCCATTATGGGGAGTTGATCTATTATATCGCCAATTAAAAATTAGGATTGGAGTGTGAGAAAAACAGACTCTCCAAAATGGTTCTTTTCAGTGGGGTATAATTGCATTTAAAACTAGTAATGAATTACAGGGTCTGAAATATGAAATAGGAGAACACCCATGTTAAATTAAAGGACTTTTTTTTTTTTTTTTTTTTGAGTGTAGCTTGCATAGGTAAAACAATCTTTGGGGTTTCTTGAATTTTTAGTTAACTGTCTAGGAGGCATTTTCTTGGTTTGCTCCCTTCATTTAGCTTTTCCTCACAGATTTCAATAAAGCTAATCCTGAAGTACGTAAAATAAAAGGGAGCAACTTTGATACTATGGATACCTTCTATTATATCCAGTTGTGCTTTATATATAAGTGTTGATGAATTAATTGTATGAATTCTAAAGCTTTATCTGATCGTTTTGAGAAGTTGAAGATCTTCCTTTCTTTTGAAGCTCTTCTAAACTACTAACAACTCAAACTCAGATTGGCCTTTGGCTAAAATTAAAAATCCATATTCTGCATGACGGATTAGATTTGTGATTGCAGAAACTGAACAAGAATACATTCATGTACTTCACTTATTTCTGGGGGCTGTTTTTCCTTCACATGAGCTTAAAGGAAAGGCATTTTTAGCTGGTTCTACTGCATGGTTTTGTAGCTTTTTTGTTTACATTAAATGTTTGTTTTTGACTTGAATATTTCATGTAGTTGTATGTTAGAAAAGATTGTTGGACATAAGAAAATAAAAGATATAAGACATGAAAATTATAATTTACAAGTTTGTTTTAAGCCTTTGACGTGTTTTAGGTATAAATCTCTATATTAAATGGTGTCATAGATCAACAGATTGTATGAAGAAATTGTTAATATTGATTCAGCTCTGTTTAAGAGAATATTTGACGGACCTTTACGGGTGAGAGTTTTTCTTTTTGAACTGTATGTAAATTACTTTCATAATTGCAAGAAATGGACATTTTAAATTGATAGATGGTAACCCAGGGCAGCTTAAAAGCAATCCTGATCATGTGTGTGTTTAAATTGCTGGTCTTGTAAAGAAAATTCTTCCTTTCTGGTAGATGCAGCACATATTGCCATGTTGGGAACAAGATGAAATTCCAAACTCATGTTACATACGTGAGACTTCAAACAACATACTGCCTTCCTTCCCCCCCAGCACGCACAGACGTTTGTTGCTCATTTGATGCTCAGAATCTCTGGGACACTTGCAATTATGGGCACAGTGTTATGGACTGTCATGATTATTTTCTTTCTTTTTTGATATTCCTGAATAATTGAGTTTAATGCATTTGTTTGACCTCTTGTGCACTCGCTCTGGTCTTGTCTCCCCAGCCGCTCCATTATCTCTGAATTTATTCCCATCCACATATCTTCTAATGAGAAAAATCTAATCATGGCTAGCATACAGCCTTGAATGTGAATAGGATGTGGCTTATTTGCCTCTCTGAAATAATTATGGCCATCATTTCACCTATTCTATGTGTGTTATAGCTAGTCAAAAAAAACCCTGCTTTTCTTGTGGGAGGTTTTCAAAAACAACAACAAAAGTTGTGTTTACCATGAAAATGACATTGTTTCAACTTCTCTCTTAATTTCCTAAAACATGAAGCAGGAGAAAGATATTGCACGCTTTCAGGCTGTTTTCTTTTCTGTTTTCTTGGGCAGATGACAGTTGGTCAGTTTGCTGGGGGGGGGGGGCAATAAATGAATAGGCAAGGACAACATCGATCTTCTCAAATTTCAGATATAGATTTATATGCATGTATTTCAGATATCCAAACAAGTTTATCTAAAAAAACCAAGTTTATCTAAACTTGTTTGAAACACTTCTGGAACAACTTATGAGATGATCTGAAGGAATTCTTCAGGATAATGTTTTAATGTTTCTCTGTTTCAGGTCTAATTTGGAATTAGAACAGAGAATGTCAAAACTTACTTGTTCCTGATCTTTTTTTTTTTTTTTTTTTTTTTTTTTAATGTGGATTTGCCTCAGCTGAGACTTGAGTTCATCTTTTTAGCCTTCATTCCTGCTTTGGTCTTGGTTCTTCACACTTGCTATTTCTTTCTGGGCCAGACTTGCATGGGTCATTGTAAGTCTTCTAGCAGAAGAGATTTTTAAGTCTTCTAAGACCTCCTTGTGGGAACAGGTGAATGAAAGCTTCTTGAAAACCTAAGTATCACCTTCTGTATATACTTCAAGCATTGTCAGGCATAAATGAGACTAAAAATGTTTTGTTCTTACATTCCCCAGTGGAAACTTCTAGTTTGAATGTTACACATTTTTCAGTTAGTGCTACCACTTAATGCTTTTCTAGCAGTTTTAAATTTTTAGAGTGGGTATATACAACATGTTTTAAAATAAAAAGGTAAGAAGTGAAGAAATTGTTACCTTTGTTACCTAATGGAAATGTCATGACTTGCATTTTTCTCCATAATTAGGGAGAGAAAAAATTAGATATTCCTACTAGCATAACGTTCCCACATTATACTCCAAATGTGGTCCCAAAGCAGAGCTTTTCCAATGTTATAACTTTTTTTCTATCGTTTAAAAGACAACTGCTCAGCTTGCTGTTGCTGTGATATTACCAGTAAAATTGGATGAGTCTAGATTAAAAAAAAAAAAATAAAATCTTGCAGACTGAGGCCTTTTAAATCAGCGCTGAATTCAGGTTGTTCAGTTCTTACTAGTTCATTGAATTGTAGGATTGCGAATCATCTCTCATGAAAGCTTATGCCATTTTCCTGGCTTGTGAAGCTGCTGCTGTTCTTCTTTTTCTGTTACTGTCAAAATAAGCATGATTTTGCGGAACAAAGGGCTGCACGTGCACTTATGCATAGCTACACTTCCATTTCTTGTCTTTCATTGTCTCACATACTTGTCTTAACTGGGTTGATATTAGCTTGGACTTGATACACACCATCCACAGAGATGTGCTGTTCTGGGACTCTGTTGCCTGATGACCCAACTGGTGACCTGCATCTTGCCTGACCACAGCACTGCTACACAGCATGGTCAAAACCAACTCCAAGAGAGGTCCAAGAGAGGCAGCCTCTCAGCTGGTTTGCCTCCTCCTCTTTCCTGAATGTAAACATGGGAAGATGCTACATGCTGGGAAGCTCCTCATACACACTGAGCTGGCAACTTCCAAATCCTGCCATGGTTTCTGACACAAAGGATCACTGAAATATGTGATTGCAAGTACTGTTTGTAGGTTGGGGCTTTTTATCCCCATGCTTATGGGGGCAAATCAGTTTGAAATAGGCTGTTCTTTTTCTCTTTCATCTGTATAAAACCTGCGATCTTAACTGAGTAGAACGGTCCGTTTTATAGGTTGAACCTTCAAAGAACCCCCTATAAAATATATTCATAGTCTTGCAAAATGCAAAGAGTAAAATCAAAACCAGAATCTGTCCTAAGAATCTATTAGCATGTGAATAAAAATTTATAGAGCTTGGATATAAGGTATGTTCTTTCTGTAACTGTTTTCAAACACAGCTGGTAGAGAATTAATTTGCACTACCTAATGCATTTTTATGTATGACTGTTACTTACCTAATTTTTGGTTTTGTATTCTCTTGTTAGTGAACTGAAATTCTTGCAAACCTCATTTGCTGAGGGTTGTTTTAAAGCAAGCTAATTCCTCTCTCAAGGGAGCAAGGGAAGCAATTTAATCTCTTAGCTTTCTCTCTCCCACAGAGTAACTTCCCAGCTACTCTGGGCTTCACTCCCAGACTCCCTTCAGTTCCATCCCCAAGGGATATGTTTGTCCTCAAGGCTCTTAACTTCAGTTAGCTAACATATGTTAAAGTAACTGTGAAGACAAGACAGCTTGGGTTTGATTCATGTGAGTACCTCATGTTCAGCCCTTCAATCCACAAATTAATTTTAACTACTTAACCTGAGTTAAAATCTGGGTTGCCATATCTTTGTTTCTGTTTTATTTTCAGTTAGTTTACCTCAGCAGAGACTACATTTTTTTGATATAAGTATTCGCACTCCTCAGGGAGTCACAGTAACCTCTTTTCTGATAGGGAGCTGCAAACTCTCCTGTACTTTATCGAGAATTTATCAGAAGACTCTTCCTCCGTGTCTTTATTTCACTTCTGCTTCTCTTCTAGAATGCTACTGTTTCAGGTCTGAATGATTGCTACACTTCCTGTTCAAAGGAGCAGGGAGACTGAGTGGGTCAATGCCAGTCTCCAACATGGGATTTTTAGGCCAGAAAAATGTTCAGTTTGTTAGTTGAGTTTATAGTTAGTTGAGCCATGGTTACGAAGTGGTGACCACCATTCTATAGTTTATATTCAAGCTAGTAGTTTTTACTGGGTTTGTTTTTTTCTCTTTGTATGAGATAATGAACCTCTACATATTGGCACCTCTGCAAATGAGCAGATTAGCACATGGGCTGTGTATTTTCATCGTAATAAAAGTTAACAAAGTCAGTAATGGTAGTACTTAAATTGTGTCTTTTTAAACATGAAAATCAACTAATGGGATTTGAAAATGAATTCATATTGACCTCAAAACTGTCTTTTAGCCTTCAATGTCTTTTCAAAATGCTTTTTTTCACAGTTGTAAAAATATTCATAAAAGGGGATATGACTTGTAATTGTACTTTTTTTTTCTTTTCTTTTGTAAGAGACTGGATTAGAGTTCATTTGCCTTCTAGTCTCAGTACATACTCCATTCCTGTCGAAGTAATACCGGATTTAACCTTCAATTTTGCCGTGTTGTGATAAAGAACATTGCTTGAGATGCAAGAGAAAATACTAGGCAGTCAATCTGTAAAGTGATTTGACAGTAAACATTGAGTGCTTTTAAATTATTTTTGCAGACTTCTACCCAGATAAAAAGCAAGCTGGCTTTTTTTCCTCTGTTCTGCTTTCTCCAAGCTAGCAGTCCTTTAGTTGGACTGTGAAGTTATTCAGCTATTTGGATGTTTTGGTAAATCACGCAACTCTGTCATAGCTGTTCTTTTTAAAACCCCTTGCACACAGTTACAAAACAGGTCACCAATAACAAGTTGCGTACCCCCCTGGTTCTTGCATGCAAGTCACTCTAATTTATAAATAGAAGTGTACTGATAGACAGAACTTGGCCTATCCTGTTGTCCTCTTATGCGAGTTATTTTGATTTAAAAATAGACCTGTCCTAGTAGATATGTATCAACGAGGTTGTGAAAGTTCACTTCTAGACTCTACTGTAATTAAGCAGTAGGTTAGAGGGAGCAGCGTTCTCATCAGTAATCTGAAGTTTTAAAGTATGATAGTATTTATTTCCTTTTTCAAATAGCTATGTGATTGCGAAGCGTTAACTTGTTCCTTTGCTGTAGCTTATCAGAATATACCTGAACATAAAGATGCATTTCCACAAAGAAGTAACTTCTGTGAGCATTACTTAAGGACCATATAGACAGTAGATATAGTAATTGTGATTTGTCATTTATCAGACTGTTTCTTTGGTCACAGCAGCATTGCTGTATATTTAAGCATAGATTCTTTATGAATGGCTGTGATTCTTTAAAACACTTAATATAATTCTGCATGGGTATTGCAGTCTTTTTTTAAATTGGAGCTCACTTCTGATTCTAAATCTTCCTTGATTTCTGTTCTGTTTCAGAAAACAGTGTTCTTCTTGTTTTTTGTTTTGTTTTTATTCTGGTATTGTGTACCAGCAGCAACTTAATATGTACAGGAGACTTTTCCTGGAATAGGATGGTGAAGACTTGATTTTTTCAGGCAATCCTATTTGATTTTTTTTCTCACTTCATTTCTATTACCTTAGGCATTTAAATATGCAGATATGCTCAGAATACGCTGAAAGCCTGGGGATGGAAGATTAATTTGAATAATTTCTGTAGTATAATTTTATGGATGGACAAATGTCAGCAGTCACTAGATAGTTTTCCTACCAGAAATAATTTTTGTGGACATCAAATCAAAGCATGATTTGAAGATATATTTTTTGAAAGCCTTTCCTAATCTAATTGTTAGCTTCTCCTGCTGTCATATTGACCTAACCTGGAGTAAAAACTTGGCAATTTTTTAAGGTATGGAGGAAATGAAACAACACGTAAGAGTTCAATGTTGACACATGAATGATTCCTTCAAATGGGAGAAGATAGATGCGATAAAATTTCAGCTGGGTTGCTATGGTTAACTGAACAATATGAGGGAAGAGAAGTGTGAGATCTTTCTCTGAGTGTCTTGTGACTATAAAATCTGTATTTCTTCATCTGGATTTTTCCTTCTTGTTCTAAATATACCTATGTTGGGGAGATTATTCATGTTTGTGAAAACAAAAGAAAATGAGAAGAAAGGAAAAATAAAAGGGATTATGTAATAGGTAGCCTGTGAGAGTATTGCTGTTTCAGAAATAATTAAGTGCCCTGGAAGTTAGCAGCAGGGCAGAAGAATCCTAAAGCCTAATAAACATCTTTATCTCGTGGACTGTACCAAAAACTACACAGCTAAATAACCAAAGTTCAGCAGGAACCCGTGACATTCCTCAGCCTGCATACTTGAGCACAGTGAATAGTTTTCATGTGTCAACTTCTTGAGAGCTAACAGGTTGCTTTGGAAAGAAGACTTCATTTCTATTTATGCAGAATCATGGCTTTATTTTATGAGCTTTTCATTTTAAAAATGCCTTTACAGGCATGCAATTAGCTAAGCATGCTACAAATTACAGATGCTTTCTTTTAACTAGTCATTTCAATGTAGCAGAGCTTTAGCTTAGTTTTGGAAAACACTTATATTGCACTTGATCTCTACCTATTCAGAATTATTTCAGAAAATATTAAGTGTTGCCTAGGGGTACGCACGCAGAGTAAAAACAGCCTTGAAGAAAGGAAGTTTGTTTTTCATGTGATTAGGATAGAGTGGTATTCTGAGTGTTTAAGCGTTGTTTTACCCACTGTTAACCAGCAGAGAGCACTTCAGTTTTTAAGATAACATAAAAAAAAAAAAAAAAGGCAAAACTGGGAAAGGCTGGGGTTCTTTTTCTCTCTCTGAGACAGCCATTAAAATCCAATTGCCTGGGAAAATCAAACTTCTGGATTTGTTTACCATCCATCTTGTTTGCACTTTGTACAAAAATACCGCTTAAGTATAAATTCTATTCTATTGTATGCTCATGAATTAAGAGAAGATTCGAGGTAAATTTTATCAGTTATCAGTGGTCTCTTGATCGTGTTTGTTTAAACTTTGCGTCGTATGAGGTATAGTTCCTCAAAACATCAACCTTATGGGGCTCATGTGGGTAACTGTCCCTAGTGTGGAGCCCCAGGTTCAGGTAGTGCAGGCCTGTTTCCAGTACATTCAGGCAGTGGGCATGAGGACTTGCTGGCAACACACACACAGAACAGCCTCCATGTGATGGTGCTGTTGTGGTTGCTCACTGAAATTATTTGTAGAGAATGATACAAGCTTTGAGGCAAACAGCATGCATTATTATGATTTTTTTTTTTTTTGTCTGTGGCATGTTTGTTGGTTGTCATGAGTAAAATGCTACAGAAATGGGAGTGAAAGGTGGGGAGGTGTGAAGATGGGAGAAAGAGGATTCTGATGGTGATCCCCATGCCCATCAGACCAACCACGTGTGAACTGGTAAAACAAATGAACAAAAACTTCATTGTAACTGGGCACCTATGATGTGACCAGAGTCCTCAGCAATGGGCAGATTAGAGAACTGCTAACTCAGCCCCATTCACTGCTCTCATACCACTATTTTGTGATGTCTGATACCTGTTCTGTATTTCCCCTCCCCCCTTCCCAGCTCCCCTCCCAGCTTCCTTGGTGGGAGGAGAGCTCCTAACGGGGAATATAGGAATCTGTCCATGTATGTATAGAGAAGTACACAATTCTAAGTGTGGTAATGACATAAATGAGACATCTTGTGAATAACTGCTGTCATGGCTGTTGATAATGCATGGGCTGTGTGTTACGTGGCTTAATGGGCACAGACTGGAGAGAATTATTATGAAGTCTCTGACCTCTCTTGCTTTTTTTTTCCATGAGACTTGTAGGGAAGTAGCCAAACTGTTCAGTGGAGTAGGGCAGCGGCATGTGGAAACATGATCTGAAACCTGCCAGTCATGCACACATATGAGGCACGTAACACTTCTGTGAAAGAGCGCTGCATTAGTGGAGAGACTACAAATCCTGTCATAGGAACAGGCATACAAGGGAGGAGCAAGCTCTCACAGGCAGGGATAGTTGTAAATACGTGTTTTGCTGAAATATTGCTGCTGCTTTTATGAGATGAATAATTAATATTTTAAACTGTGCGTTCAGAGTGGTAATTTGCAGGTCCTTTGGATGGGTATATGGAGCTGCTGGAAATGTAAATGTCTCATCTAGCAATTTCTTCAGCAGCGTGTTGTGCCTTTTATTGTTTGAATCTGCCTGGGAGTGGCTTTAAGATCCAGTAACCTGATCTTTTATCACTCTCGGAGGCTTCCTTTTCTGGCATGCCCTGATGCATTCAACACATGTCGGTATTGTACACGACCGGCAATCAGAGCGATTCAGGCTCACTTTCTGCGTCTGCAAGAAACGACAAATCATCCGCTGGTGAATGCTTCTCAGACTTGTCAGCCGTCTGCAGCTAATTTCTGTGTGGTTCATCAACCCCATTTAGGAGACTGGAAGCACCGTGGATGACCAAGCTAGGAAGTGTTGTCAAGATCTTATCTCAGGAGTGAAGACTAGTTAAGAATGAAAGAGGAAAATGTTTTCTCTTCTCTTTAGAAGAATCACAGACTGCTTGATGTGAGAACACCCAGTTTCTCACAGAAGAAAACAGCAAGGCTATGAGCAATTCAAGTCAGTGCAGGAGGAGCAGAGACTGGCTTTAAACAGCAGTTATTCTATTACTTGTCTGAGAAACGTCAGCAGATGGACTTTGGTTTCAGAGCTGTGAATATTTGCAGTGGCTTTGCACGTTGGAATACAAGCAGTGATCTCTTCTATTCCCCTTCCCCTGTACATTTGCCTGCTGAAAAATGAGTGAGGAAGCAAAGGAGAAAAACGCTAAACCAGCTCACAGGAAAAAGAAAGGAAAAAAGGTAACTCCCTGTACAGACAATCTTCCATAATGCTTTTTTTTCCTCAGTCATTTTGTGTTCTAAGCAGTTTGCTTCTGGGTGTGGAGTGGCTTTGGATAATAGAAGAAGGATGATGGTAGCATCGGGATGGTTTTGTTTATGCTAGATGCTGATGGGTGTGTTCTCTGCTAGAATCAGTATACCATCAAAACTCAGTTATTTTTGCATTATTTAAATACCCCAGTGTTTAAATACATTAGTCATAGAATTTCAGTGTAGCTGTAGATTTCCTAGTGTATTCCAAACCCAGGATTAACAAGTAAACAGGTATCTAAATGAAGCCTTATCTAAATGAAAGACTGATAATCAACATGTGTTCTTGGAAATGAATATTAGGGACATCACTAAGAAAATGAAGTTTTACAAGAAGTTCTTTAAAAAGACACATTATTTAATTGTATGTCACTTCAATTGGTTTTATATATTTTGGGGCTTAGAAATTTTGTGGCTAAACTAAACTCTGGAATAAAATTCCAGTTTCGTTGGAGACCATTTATGTTATGGCTTGTCTGTTTGCCTGAAACTGTACTTGGATGCATTTGGTAGATTATTGCCTTCTGTGTTGCAGTTTTTGCTTTCCTGAAATCCATTTAATTTTCTTCCTCCCATTTTGAAATGGGTAATTTTCATGTGTTTATATACTCAAGAGCCAGATTATCAAACCTAGGAAGCTTACTTCTTCATTTTTTTTTACTTATTTTAAATAATAACCAAGTATATTAATTTATAATGTGAATTGCCTCAACTACTGTCAAAAAAAGGCATATGAAAGGCATATTATTGTTGTAGTTAATATATTGAGACTCCCACCCTTTATTTTCTGAATGTGTTTGCCTTCCTATCATTTGAAGTGTGTGACAGCCTCACACTTAATCCATTTCCTTGGTGAGGGACTTAATAGATTGTCAAAAATGCAAATTAAATCAGATTGGCCTCTCTATCCTGCCGGAAAAGTAAAGAGCAGCTCTGGAGAGGAAGCAGGGGAAAAAATACAGTTTAAAAACACTTTTAATGGTAAATTAGGATACCTTCCTGACATATCAAATGTTTCCGTCAGGCATGATACATTGCCTCAGGGATAGAAGAGGTCTAGAAGTAAATTCTGGGATGGGTTTTAAGCTTGGAACATGTTAATATTTTTACTGTATTACACACAGTATTTAACGGTATTTAACAATCTAGCTATGGTTTTATAGTACCCAGCAAATTTTATCACTTATCTTGCATATAGAGCTGTATTCCAGAGGACCAACCAAACAGCCAACAAGAGAGAACAGCCCAGGCGATTTAGGATGATGCCAAGTTGGGAGTCTCATTGTTCTAGCAGTGGCTGGTGACAGTTCACCTGTATCTTCACCTCCTGAAGGTGGTATTCCACCTGTGGGAAGGAGGCTACAGATGTCCTGTCCGAATCCTCCTTCTGCTGACTGGTACAGTGTCACTGCTCTCAAGGGAGAGAAAAACTGTCAGACGTGTTTACATTCATGAGTTAGTGCTGTGAGCATTGAAGGCCAATGGCGTAATGTTTTAGTTGATGCCTTCTGAGGTGATGTTAAAGCCCGCCCTTATGTGCATTGAACCTTCACCGCGTGAACTGTAGCGAACACTGGTGTATGATGGCAATTACATTTCAATGGGGATGTGGCTAGAGCTTTCTAAACCTATGGAAGTTGTTGTTTCACTGCTGTTTGATTTTCTTAATGCTGTTGGAATTGATAGTTGCTGGGCTATGCTGTATCAGGCTTAGGTGTGTCCCTTGTGACTACTGCACATCAAAGCTGCTTATAATGTCACTGTTAAACACAGGCTTGTGCCAGAATATTCCCAATGGAAAGGGATCTGCTTTGCTTTTCTCTTCAACAAAGAGCAGCCATTTCTTCTGGTCCTGGCAGAAATTTTCCCTGCTTTTCACAATTCATTGGAGAAGTAGCTTATTTTGATTCAGAAGATAAATCTCTGGATGGCCAACAAAGGAGCAGTTAGTTAAGTAAGAAATGTTCTCCAAGAAAAATTTAATAAACAAATGATGTTCATTGGCCGTAAACCCCTGAGACTGGTGAAAACTTAATGGAGTCTGTGATTCCAGTGAATCGAGTCTCTTCTTAGGAGTATGTATCCTGAAATGGGTACTTGCGTGGTCTTCTCCCTGTGCTCTTTAGATAGTTGCTTTCCTGGTAGCTGGCGTTGTCTCCACATTTAGCCTTTCCTTTACCTTCTGTCTTACCTTCAGAGCTGAGAGGTGGCAAGTCTTCCTTCTTCAGCTGCTGAGGTACTCATTTATATCCCGTTCCCCCTTCATCAACTCTTGGTTTTCCTGTTCTTAGGCCTTTTCTGAGCAGAAAAGCAGGAAAAAAAAAAAAAAAAAAGATGCTGAAAGAGCCTGGGGTATAGCAATGGAAAGCTCACAGTCTGCCACAGCAAAATCACAGTCAGAAGTGTGCTCTGAATTTGCAGTTTTATCACTAGTCGGTACACCACAAAAATAACCCTTAACCTGATGAACACAAAGGCATATGAATACTGTGCGTTTAGAACAGGCTGGCAAAAGCCTTTCTGCAAATGTGTTAAAAATTTCAAGCTAGTCTGAGAGGATGAAGAAAAATCAGGTGGTGGAGCGGAGATTTATTTTGAAGGATGGACAATTTAGATGAAAGCAGAACATACTGCCTTTAGCCCTGCAATATTAAGGGGGATACAGATTTCAGAAGATGAAGGTACCACATCAATATTTATTGCTGAGGTTACACTGAACAGGATTAGTTCTGATGGAGAAGGAAGCCTAACTAATTTTATCTGTATTCCACCCTTTGGGGTTCCTTTCTAGCAGCAGCCTGTGTCTCCTATACTTGACATTCAGTTGTCTTGCAATTTTCAGCCATGCTCTTACCAAGTCAGTATTTTGGAGCTGTCAGGTTGAATCCCTGGGCATTATGGAGTAGCTTTATCCGGTATGTTTGTGTCATCACTTTTCAGCATATTTTGGAATGTCAGTGCTAGAAGAGCATTGAACTCAGTTGTCACTAGAGATTTAAGATATTTTGATTTTTTTTTTAAACAAAAGATAAGTATTCTTCTCGTTTCAAACTACCAGAATGCAGTTATCCATGAAAAGGCTGGTGGTCCTTTGAAACTCCAAAAGGTAATCAGAATTGTAGAAACAAGAAACAAATCAGACCACCTCAAAATTCCTGCAGTGTATGATCCTCTTCCATTTACTTTTAGTTATCTGTCAGCCACAGGTTGTTTCTTAGTGGAAAATTTCGTACTGAACTCTCATACCAGAAGCTTTACTGGAAATACTAGTTTTGTTGCGGGGGATCTTCTGTTCTTCTCTTTGATTCCTCCCTCCAAGATCTTCAGACAAACAGTACAATGGATGTTAAAAATGCATCTCATGACACGTATAAGGCACAAATCAGCCATGGAAATTCCAAACAGAAATGCCTAAGTTTTCTTGAACGTACACAGGTTAAGAGCTGGGCTCTTAACATGATTCTAGAATATTCTGTGTACCAATCCACCTCACTGCCTTATTAGTGAGTTGTTAACTGTAGTATCATTTTCAACGTTGTGTTCCACTGCTTTATATAAAATATAAATATGCCATACAGAGAGGAATGAGCTGTGAATGCAGCAGATTGAAAATCTGTGCTTGGCATCACAATGTTTATAGCTGCCAACATTATGATTTTGGACTGGTAGAGGAGATTTAACTCAATCCACTTGTTCTGAGCCAGTAGCCTGGGTGTACTACACTGGGAGGGCTCACTACAATGGGAACACACTTGTAATTTCTGCCAGGGGTTCTTTGCTCTGTTGTATCTCCACAGCTTGACTCAGCAGAATTAGTGTCTGTCTTTGGTGGGGGGTCTTCCATTACCAGACAGCTGAAGATCTGGTCAGCAGTGTTGTTGCTGGGATGTGAAACTTCAGGGGGCATTTTGGTGGGGTAGAGGCTGAGAGGTTAGAAGTTCTCTTGGGTATGGGGAGACATTTCCCTTCTGTAGTAAAGATGTAGTGTAAGTAGTGGTATGGAAGACAAGTTCTCACCGTCTTTTACGGGAACCGGGTGAGATCCCGGTTAGATTTAGAGGCAAAGCCTACCTTGACTAAAATAACATCACAGACCTCGCTATTGAGGACAATATTTAGGGGCTTTAGGTCTTGGTATTTCATCTTTATATGATCAAATGATTAATCTGTGTATGAATTATAGTGGGGCTTCTGGTGATTGCAACTCAGCACCTGTGAGGTCATGATGATGAGAAACGGTGTTTTGTTTCTGAGATACGTGGTGATATCAAATCACTGACTTTTTTTGAGCTGTTGCTTTTACAACTCAATTTACTGATTTGACTGGTTGCTTTGACAAACCATGGTTTATCTGTGTTCAGTTCTTACACACATTATGGTTGTTGGGAGAGAACATTCACTGCTGTTTACTCCCAGTGGAGAAGTACTTACTGCTAATGGTAAAGAAGATGTTCGTGGTACATGTTCCTAATTTTTCTCGTGGCTTTTAATTTATTCATAAACTTATTTATTTGAGTGTAAATTGATTTCTAAATTTAAGTTTTTCCTCAAAAGCTGAGAAATTAAGATCTACTTCAGTTTAAGAAATAAAATGCAAAAAAGCTCTAGAAGGATACCATCTCTTATCTTAGCATAAGCCTTATTTGCTATGTTATCTTTTGGGTTTGTGTGGAGGAGAAATGGTTCTCAGACTTAAATTTGACTGTATGGTGGTGGTCATAACCCTTAACATGTCAACAGATCCTGTGCTGAGAACTGAATTCAATGACATGACAAAAAGATTTGTTTTGGCCTTGCTTGCTAGTATCTACTTGTTCAGATTGTAGTGTCTGTTTTATTGATGGATTTTTAACCCCACATTTTCAATAAGCATATTAAAGAAAAAATAGAACAAACAGCCCTCAGAACTTCTGGAAGATACTCCTCATTTGCATGTCCAAATAGTGAAGCCCCAAAATAGTAGAAAAACATAATTTTCAATAATTATGACTATTCTCAATTGCTTTAAAACTACTTAAAACTTTGAAATTCTGTTCCTCTGAAATAAATGCATTCCCATTTTCTTGGCATCTGCAACTTCCTGAATTGCCCCCAGAAAATTAAAATATACTGATTCGTGTCACTTTGATTGGAAAATCACTTTGGTACATGGTAATATTGTCTTTGCTTTCTTTCTATCAAACTGGAACAAAATAATAATTATATACATATAAAAGCAAGTCAAGTATCTTATTGTTTTGAAATGAATCATTTCAAATGTTCATTTTCCCTGGAAAAAATACTTTCTAGTTGACATTTACCTGGGGCTAGGAGCTGTTGACTAATGCTACTGAAGTCGGATAATGTGGTTAAAAAAATTGAAAGTAGATGATACTGTCATTCTATATAAAATGAAACAGCAAGGTGTTATGTTATTGAATTTTTAACATAATTCACTCTGTAGATAAGTGACAGAACTTGTAACCTGAGTGACAGTCATTCCATTTGCTGTTAAATTAAAAAAACTCATGCTGAACAACACATGATTTTCTTTTTAAAGCCTGCTTTTTTACAGAGGAACCCAGTTGTTTGGGAGAACATGAAACCTGAGTGCAATTCCGGGATCCTATGACATAAGGTCATCCTACAGTTTTTAGCTTTTTCCAGAAAATTCAGCTGTTGAATGGCCTTTGCCCTTCTGAGGAATAGCTGTAGGAAGTATGAGAAGTGCAATTGTCTGAAGTGCTTTGGCTAATTTTTGTCTCATCTTCATCTTATGGTAAATTGCAACAGTAATTAAATACGAGGAAACAACCATGTTAAAAGAACACAAATCAGTTTCCTTTAAATGGGTTTAAACTGTAGGAGTTTACTGCACTTTCCTAAAAGACTTTGTGTGAGTAAAAGTGAAGCAAAGATCAGCCAGTATCAAACTGTCATCACAGAGAAGGGGTGTTAAGGACTCACTACGCTGAAGGTTTGTACATGGGTCAGTTCTCCCAGTGCCTGGGTACATTTCCCCTGGTCTATGAGCTTTGATCCTTTGGGTAAATAGTATAATCAAATGCTTTATTCTTGTGTCTTCTTGCAGCTATTTCCCTGTGGCTAATATTTATCCCTTGTTGGTAGGTTTTTTAGTTACAGGATTTACCATACTTAGCGAAATTGTGCTTCCCTTATTGTAGGGGTTTTCCTATTGCTTGAATGATCATGTTCCCAGCTATAGGACCAGGTGCTTCCCAGCATTGCTTTCTGAAGCCTGGGTTGCTCTTCTTTCTTCCATTTCTTTTTCAGTGTTTCCTTACTGGGTTGCTGAGCTGTTTGTTCCTTTGAATGATCTTGGCCGTCACCACATGTCTTCCAACAGCAAGTTTCTGGCCAATCTGTTCAATCTGTTTCTGGGTTGAATTTTCTATTCTCCCAAGACTTTCCTTGAGTTGAACCAGATACCTTACAGTGGGTTTCACTCTTCAGAATGGAGCTTGTATGTCTTCAATCACGCTGTCACCCAAAGGACTGAGTCCCCCCCCAGGGTTCCTTGGTGGCCCCTCCTGGGTACAGCATGGTAGTCTGAGTGCAGCAGGCAATGCTCCAGGCTGGTTTGTGTGTGGGTTGCTGTTGGTGCCTGGTGCCTCAGCTGGAGGACTTCCAGGGTCATTGCCTCTGGAAGCTGGACAGCTGCAGTCCAGATCAGATTGTTTCCTTTTGCAGTCAATTGTTTTATGTACAACTAAGTTAGTCTTAGATTGGGTTAGAGAAAGTGAGTTTGAGCTACAGGAGACACAGTGGATGAGCTTCAGTTACATACTGAGTTCTGCAGTCATCAGTGGGACAGGAAGTGATGTAAATGTTTCTGCAACAGCCTTTATGTTAAACCACTGCATAAACTTCAGTTTGCTTCTTAGCATGAAGGGTCTCCCTTTGCCAAAGTCTCTGAATGATGTGGCTATGGAATTCATCAGGTCTTGTATCTTGAAAATAAATGCTTTGTCTGTCAAATACAGATTGAGAAAAGTGAATACATCTGGGTTATCCCCCTTTCACTTCCAAAGAAGAGCCTGCATACTTGCATTCCCCTTGCTGGGCACGGGCTTGTTCCTCAGTCTCTTTAGCTCCCTTGCGCTTTGTGGAGGTGGTGGTGGTAGAACCTGCAGCCTTCCTTCACTTCTGGCTGCCTGCAGACATCAGCAGGGATGGTGCTGCGGTTTCAGGGCCTAAAGACCCAGCACCCTGCCAAGAGGGAGCTAGCTCTATCACATTCTTGGTGAAAGTACCAATGTATCTTAGCAATCAAGAAAGACTATTACCACAGTAAGCAACCTAAGTTTTAATCTTTTTTTTTTTTTAAAGTATTTTGGAAACTCGGTGTTAGTTGAAAACTCTGTAGTATACTACTCCTAACTGTTCAACCTTCCAGTTGCCAAACAGCTTCAGGTTTTAACTCTTAATGATATATAAAACATTTCAGTAAACTCATAAATGTTAGGTCCTTACTTCAAATGATGATGTTTGCTATCTATCAAATAAAAAATGTGATGAATTCTTTTGTCACTCTCAGGTGCTGGGTCACTCAACTGAGAGTAGGTTAAACCGAAACAGGCATGATTTGGTAACCTTCATTTCCCAAAGAAACTCAGGTCAAACCCTGCCTAATTCCCTTTACATTGAAGAAGACAAAGGAGCTGGTTCGACTGGGGGAAAACTACAAATGAGACATTTTCTTTAGCATTTCTCTTGATATATAATACACACTGTTTTGTTGTATCTAAATTAAATGCATAGCTAAGTATACTTAAGACACTTCAAATTAAGTGTTACCATCACTGACTTGTTTCAGGTTTGTGCTTACAAGAGATTTTGGCTGCTGAGAATTCTCTATAGCGCATTAGCAATTTGTGAATGTAAACAAGGATTGATTTGAATACTTTTTTTTTTTCTTTAAGGAGCTATTTCATGATAGGGAATTAGAGTGTTTCATGATGATCACCAGTGTTTCATAGTTTTGTTTACAACTACTTTTTTTGGGAGATAATGGTTATATAACTTGTATATTGCTGTCGTGTGTGTTGGCCTCCCCTAGTTTAAGGGAAGCTTACCACAATGTCTAATTTAACAAATCACTGCAAGCTGTGTTCCTCCTTTTAGCATACATCATTCATGGAATAATAGTGTTTGGCTTTTTTTCCTAACGAAATGATATGAAAAACAGAAGCTAAAAAGAACCATTTTGCTTTACTAGCTGGTATTTGTCTAACTTCCCCTAATGACATTTTAGGGACATCCTCTTAGTCAAGGAGTGGTTGATGCTTTTAATTGAAGTTGTCTCACTTATTTCTGTTGGTTGGTTTTTAAATGAGAAAGTGTTTCTGAGGAGAGCTGGGCTTGTTCAGCCTGGAGAAGAGGAGGCTCAGGGGCGACCTTATCGCTCTCTATAGGTACCTCAAGGGAGGCTGTAGCGAGGTGGGGGTTGGCCTGTTCTCCCACGTGCCTGGTGACAGGACGAGGGGGAATGGGCTTAAGTTGAGCCAGGGGAGTTTTAGGTTAGATGTTAGGAAGAACTTCTTTACTGAAAGGGTTGTGAGGCATTGGAACAGGCTGCCCAGGGAAGTGGTGGAGTCACCATCCCTGGAAGTCTTCAAAAGACGTTTAGATGTAGAGCTTAGGGATATGGTTTAGTGGGGACTGTTAGCGTTAGGTCAGAGGTTGGACTCGATGATCTTGAGGTCTCTTCCAACCTAGAAATTCTGTGATTCTGTGTGATTCTGTGATATACAGGTTTCACAGTATTGATAAGACACATTTAATCTCAATGACTCTAGTGCTGTGTGAATTTTTAATTCTCTTGCACTCAGTGGGAGAGGCAATGGGATAACCTGTGAAAAGAGTTGGTGGTGAAGTGGGATTCTTCAGAAGATCTGACCAGGGGTGCATTTCCTTGGTCGGGAGCAGGGACAGTATACTCACCACCTTCAGCTGGCTTCCAGTTTTTCACTCGCTTTCTTACCTTTGGCTGGGTGTGTGCCAGGGCTTGCTTGCATATGAAGAGCGTGTGGACATGCTGATCTTGCAGGCCATGAAAGTAAGTAACATTTGCTAAAATACTTTAAAACAAGAGGTACTATATGCAGTGAGGATGAAATTTATCCTGATGGGAGATGATCATCTTCAGGCAAAATCTCAGCTGCATGTGAAGGGGGACGTAAACACAGAATATGCAAGCCTCAGGCAAAGTGCTGTAGGATTCACGATTCACAGGAACCCTAATCAGATGGGACTATGATGCGGGGGGGGGGGGGGGGTACTTACCTCTCTTTCCTGCTCCCTTAAACAGCCTTGTAACTTCATTTACCTAATTACTGTTGTGTGTGGTTAGGAGGCAATATTGTTAAAGTATTTGTAGTACAACACCAGGGTGGAGTTGTAGGGGAAAGCCTCAGTGAATAGAGCAGTGTCAGTCTGAATGGTTTTCAGAGAAAATATATCAAAGATGGTTTGCATAATTCTGGTGGCTGGTTCCATTCTCCCTCTGTGGAGTTGGAGGTAAACATCCTAGAGAGTGGCTTTGTTTAATTGTCCTTTTATTATACAAAAATCTAAATATGAGGATGGCAGTCCACCCTAAACCACAGTGGGATCCAGCTGTTCCAGTCATCCATGCACCACAGTTGTTACAAAGTAGTTTCTTACATCATTTTTTGTCTAACATTCAATTTTTCAAACAATGTTAGTTGAGAACATTTAATGCTCTTCCTATGTCTTCATTACACAATTTTTGTGCCACTCATTAAAATGAATTAATGAACTGATGAGTACCAGAGACAATGCCAGTAACTAACCTCTCTTCCTTTCAGAACCGCATATGCTGCACCTCAGCCCTTCTCATTAGTTTCTTTTCCACGCCAGTTGCACACAACTTCTTGGCATTTCCTTGCCACCTGGTAAGGAATGATATTCTGTCATTAGGAACATTAGCTGAAGTAGTTTTGGAAGGGTAAAATGCAAAGATACGTTTCCTGGGCAAGTGAACATAGTAGTTTTTACTTCATAGCCAAGGAAGTCATTCTATCAGACTAGCGGGTACCTAAAATGTGCCTTATATAGGGAGAGGAACAGACCTAGGAGAAATATAAAGATTTCTATTATTTTAGAATGCATTTGTGGAACACAAAAATAATTTGTGCCTTTCTTTAAAAAGAGAGTGGAAGTATGGTGAGGGTAAATTAGTGATAGCTTCAAGTAACAGAAAACAGACAGCTAATGGGTAGAACAAAGACGTTATGGTTCACTCAAAATTGTTAGTTAATCCAAAATTGATGACTTTACTGATATTTTAACAGGAAGATAAAAGGGATCGCAAGGATAGTAATTCCTTTGGTAATCTTGTAAACAATTATGAGCAAAATATTTGGGAGAAGGTATCAAAGCAGCCGTAGTAAAGTTGGGTTAAGTATGGTCTTCACAGTCTCATTCTTGAAGCAGATTTCAATAGCCATCTATGTTTTAGACACACGGTACAGGAGAAATACTCTAAACTTATGAAAATTGTGAAGTGTTTAATAAATAATTAGTTATGGCATCTCATATTTAGAAATGCAATAAAATCAGTAACTCAGTAACTCTTTCAATGAAGATATCTGGTGATCAACATCTCACAACAAAAATGAAACCAACCAATGTCTGGTCATCCATGGCTATTGATGGAACCCTAGAATAATGAAGTGTTGTGTTTGCAGTAAGGCCTGTAGGGGTGATTTGTCTGGAAGCAGAACTTATGAAAGTGGAATAACAGAACGAAACATTCTCTTTCACTGTGCTACTGAAAAGAAATTGAGGAGAAAATACAAGACTAAATCCAAGACTGACTCTGTTCAGGGTAACACTTAAACAGTAGCATAACTTCTCTTGTTGCCTTTAGCACCATAGTTGAAGTCAAGAGTTTTCAACCTTTGTTTTTACTCTGTTCTCAAATGTACCCATTGGATTGAGTAACCACATGAGTGGTAGCCTGACCAGATGCAAGCTGAACCTGTTAGCATTAGAGTAGTACTGGCAAATTACTGTGTTTTTTTGTTTTGTTTTTTTTTTTGGAGGGGGCAGGGGGAATTGTTTTGCTAATTATGATCGGTCAAGAAGCACAAAAAATTCTTTCAGGAGAGACAATTGAAATTTTCGTTAGGAAGTTCCTAAGCCCTAGAAACAGTCCATTTTTGTTGCATCAACAATATTGTAAAACAATCCCAGAGCCTGGATTATGCAGGATGAAGATGACTACTGCTATGCCCCCTAGTGTTTCATTAAAAGAAAAAAAAAAGTTTCCACCTTGTTTCTCTAAGTCAAACCTTCGTACTTATTACCAATGCTATTTGTCTATGCTTTTTCATGAGTCCAGCTGCATGCTTCTGTTGCTTTTTCCTCTGAAGTTGGCTATAAAATAAGAGCCCATGACTACATATATTCAGTTCACCTCATACTTCACAGGCATCTTTTATACCCACGATCCAACTTACTGATACAGGTGTTTTTTTCCTTCTCCGTATCTTCTTCCTTTCTTTACATTACAAAGATGTATGTACTTTAATAATGAATGGTGTCCTTTCTATTTCTTCTAGGCTTCTCAATTGTGAATAATGTGAAAATTTGTAGTTCTATGAAATGAAAATGTCTTTACAATTAAATAGTTTACTCTGGGATGTACAGTTATTCCTTCTGACATTTATATTTGCTCACACTTCCTTTTTGCATTTGTTGGTTACAATAGAAACTTGAAAACAAAATCAAGATGTTGCTCAACATCTTTTTTTCAAGATGTTGCTCAACAGGCTTTTTTTCTTCCTCATTTCTATATGCATACATATGTATTTCTAAGGAAGATCCTTAGTGGCAAAACTGACCCAAGTGTCAAACTAAATGCAGAGCTGGCAGGGTCACGTTGGAGGGGAGGCTAGCCCTTTGCAAGAGCCTTGACAGGAAGAGCTTCTGTGGGATGTGGTATCAAGCTATTCCCTGTAGTGGAAGCTGATTGAGAGGGCAGCATGGATTCTGCCTAAACCTGGGAGTGGGTGTTCTTATCAGCAGATAGCAAAGTGTTTAATTTACAACACCTCATTGTAAACGGCAGCTAAATATGGCTGTTTTTTGGAAATTATATTTAAGGAACCTACCTACTTGATACTGATAGACTACTATCAGTGCATACCAACAAACATCAGTTGGTCATAAGCAAAAGGATGCTACTGACCAAGATAAGTTCAAGGCAGGCAAGCTGGCTGCCTTTACAGAGTTCATCTAGTTCTAATCTTAAAAACAGAAGAGGGGAAATGCCACCCTGTGTTTTGGCAGACCATACAGCACAGGAAGAGCAGTGCTTCTCTGACTTGCAATGTTGTTGGCTGTGACTCCCACTGTTGTCAAGGTCAGCGGGGAAAGGAGGGGTAAGCACTATTCAGCTACCTTTGCTCTTGTGCCTCCTTTAGAGGCCTCTTTTAGAGGTTCCACAGTATATTACTGTTACAAAACTGATTTAAAGCAGTGGCATTTTCCTGCAACAGGTGATTTTTGGGGGGTAGCTGGGGAGGGTGGGAAGGACAACGGCATCTGGGGTGTGGGTCTTGACTATGGGGAGTAAGGAGGGGCAGGAGGACAAGAGTTCTCTGTTCACATAGTGCTTACCTCACTGCTTGGTTACTGCTTTTTCTTCTTAGGTCTTGCACATACTTTTAGTTCTACTATTTACTTCATAGTGCACTTCTCTTTAGAAGTGTAAATCTGACTGGAAAAGATGCGTCTGAAGTGTGGTCAGCTTATCCCTTATTGTCCCTTTTTTTTTTTTTCAGTTTTACATTAGACACCAATAGATCTGTTAGGTCAGTTTGCTATGTTATAATATATATATGTATTTTTAAATATGGTAATAATAAGATAGCTTATAATAAATTCAGGAATAAACTTGTGTAATGAATCTCAGGTCTTTTTTTCTCTCACCTTTTCAATTTACTGAGTACACTGAGAAGTCAAAATGAAGAAGTCCCAGCTGGTTCTAGTTGTAGTAGTCCTGAAATAATCCTTTTTCATCTTGTCCAAGTCTCTGTAGAGCAACCTAAAAGGAGAGCAAATTTCAGTAAACAAATAAGCTATTTTGAGTTACTAATGCCAGCATTTCTTCTTTGCAGTCTTTTAAACTTTCTATAGGGTTGCTGTACCTTGCTTTTTAGTGAATTTAATTTTTTAAAATGACTCGGGGAGGACACAATGACACATTATTTTACTAGTTTGATGTTTATACCATATTTACTTAGTTGAAATGTAGCATTTATTTCTAGGCATAATGGGACATGTGGAAAAAGTCTAGATGCATGCTAGTCTTTTCAATATCTACAGTGCAAACTGATGAGAAAGATGCTGTATGAAGCAAATTGAATTTTTTTCTTTGAGTATGCTAGCCCCTTAGAATCCAATGATCATGAAAGTATAACAAATATAAGGATGAAGCTGCAGAAATATCTACTTGCAGCATTTAAATATTGCTTTGAACTGTAGAAAGCTTCTCAAATCTGGCCTGATTGTCTCTGGAACTTATGATGCCTCATGCATACCAAAACCTGTTAATGGCAAGACTTATAATACACTGAAACTTCAATGTTTTTGTCAAACCTTCCTGCTTGCTTTTCTTGTCAATAATTTTTTGCCACCTTTGATACTTTTCATAGTTAAACACCAACCTACGTTGTCAATGCTGAATCGTATGTAAATTGTAAAATCATCTAAGATTGTTTTTCAATCCATCAGCAGGAGTTTTTATTGAAAAAGGAGTCTTAAATTAGCCTTTTGTGGTGTTGAGCGTTCATTTGGTCATTTTTAATAGCTGATGGAAGGAATTGTGTAAAAGAATTGCAGTGTGTGCTGTGATTCTGCAGAGACTGCTTAAGATTCAGAACACAAGTTTCACTGATTTAGAAATTTATTGAAAAATGATAATTCTTACTCCACCTGTTTTGTTTAGAATGTGCTCTAGCTCTGTATTGGGTTGATGGAGTGCAGACAAGAGTACAGGCAATTCTGACTTCTCTCAGCCTTGTTTAATTCAAGGACAATACTACTGATTCTTATAGAACAAAAGTTCATAAAAATGGAAGAGTTCATACACTTCTCTGAATCAGGAATTTAACAGGTGCATGTCATCTCTGCTCATTTTTCAAATGTTCTCCTCAGCTGGGAAATAAGAAAGGGAATTTAGATAGGCACATGTAATATTTAGGTATTTTGAATATTCAGTCTAATGAGTACTGGAAAGGTGAGGACTAAAACTAAAATATCCCTAATATCATAAACTCAAATAACAGGAAAATGCACCTCTTTCATTGCCACTCCATCTAGACAAAAAAAAATAAATGTAGTAATGCAGTGTCTGTGAGACTGTAAAACATAGTTTGTGGGCTTTATGTCAAATGCAGTTAATTTTTTGTCTTCTGATGTTTGCTACTTTTGCTTGAAGCTATTTCACAGCTGGGAGGCACAGGACTCATTCTAAAATAGGCAACAAAATGTTAATCTATGAGGGACTGGAGTTACAGCACAAAATGTAGAATAAAGGCCATAAAAACTGTTAAGAAATAAAAATAAAAAATCTAAAAACAAAAAACAACCACCACTAACAACTACTGCTGAAGACTCAAAGATGTGGTCCATACTTAAAAATTTAGAGTGAAACAGGGTTACACAGTAAGTACTCTGAAGGCTACCTTAAGTTATAGGGGAATAGGTTAGCATACAGGTCTGTAATACAGCTTTTTGCAACTCAGTGCATGAATCTTTGTCCGTTTCACCTGCCATCAAATTTAAGTCAAAGCTTTATAACCAGCACTGCACTATGGTAAGTACCACGGTACCAGAGTACCACAAAAAATGTTTATTTTACTGCCATGGCAGTGTTGAATATTGAATATATATTTATATAAAGCCAAAAATTTCAGAAGGCAAACTAGGAGCAGAGATTATGGAGTGCTCAACACTTGAGTGCTCCACATCATCTCTGAAGAGTGGGAGTTGCTTGTCTGTTCAGCAGTTTTAAATTCAGGCTACTTGCTTAGCCTGACTTACCCTGTGTGGTTTTTTAAATGCATCACAGCACACTTCTGTGAATGACTATTACAATGCCATTACACAGTTCTTTGCCATTCATAATCAAAGGCATACTGTGGAGTACATGCACAGATAAATTCAACAAAACTAGGGATGAACTTTTAATTAGAGCATGAGGGAAGGAGGAGTAGCTATTTGGGACATATTTTCACCTTGTCTTTATTTCTGAAAATGTGTGATGCTTCCATCTTGAGAAAAGCAGTATCTGTGCATAGTCTGTTGGGAAAGGCATGTCTGAATGTTCTGATGAGCCCCTTCTCCATGCAGCTTCTGTCCCCGCGGTAACTCTCCTGTTGCTTGGCAGTGTCAGTGATCTGCTTAATAAACTCAATCAAGATCTCTGCTGTAGTTAGCAGACAGTCATGTTCAGAATAGAAGAGGATGAAGATTCAGTCAAAGTGTTAGCTTCATCCTTTCATGAATTCATGAATTTTAGCAACATTTTTATTTTTTTTAAATTTTCTGTCACTACTATATGTGGTCTTGCAAGTGTTTAACTTTTCATCTTGTTACCGGCCTACATTTCAGTAGAAAATGTCTTAAAAGGCTTGGATGTGTAAATGTATAAATTAAGTGTATTAAAAAAAGCTACAGTGATAAGGTTTGCATGTCAGAACTGTTTTCCTTTTATAAGCATGATGCTGAATGTATAATGAAGTAAAATAGGAAAAAAAAAAAAGAAAACCCAAACAATAAATTCTGCAGGTTTTTTTTTAGGGACTGAGGATATAAGTGGCTACCTCTTTCAGAACTGTACAGAAAAGAGTAGCCTTTTGCATTATTTTTTCATCTTTCTGAATTAAGTAACTTGCAGATACTGCATTAATGACAACAGTAAATGATTCTGTAGATTGGTGAGGGCTGTTAGTGTTAGGGAGATGGCAAGTTCAACCCTTGTTGCATTGTGGTCTTTTCCCTAGCACTGGTATTGGAAAAGACACCACCTTGTGCTGAGCTGGTTACAACTGTTAAACTATAAAAATGATGCTACATGAAAATATTTCAGCAGCACTTCTATTAGATTTCTATTAGTCTTGGTGAGACTGGAGTAGTGGTAAGCTCCTGGGAGTTTAGGACTGTGTGGGCAGGGGGACCCAGGCCCCAGGGAGAGAAAGGTGGGCTACACGCTGGCCATTGGCTGGACATAGGAGCCAGCATCATTCCACGTACAGTGATCCATACCAGCTGCGCTATGCTACTGATCTGGATCAGACATTGAGGGGAGCAGGTACAGAAATGCTGGCTTCTTTCCTGGTTGGAATTGCTGTTTCTTCACAGCTAGTGTGTGGTATAGCCATGTGAAGTATTAGCAGGCACCCAGCTCTCGTGTCTGAACCAAAGTCATGAAGAACTGAAGAAGATTGTAGGATTGAGACTGTCTTGAAATTTTACATAGTCTGATTCATTTTATCCTTGGAACATGCACACCCTGGTGGGATTTTTAAATAACCTTTGGATTTTTTTTCATTAAGTTAATGCATATTAATTCATGGCAGAATGAATCACATCTTGATTCATATTGTACACTGCTTGGATTTAGTCACTAATGCAGAAGTTGAAGTGGTCCAAAAAATTAGAAAATGTCATCTTATTCACTCAGTACTATTATTATGCATTTCTTCTAAGGTCAGGTTTTCATGTAATGATAGCATGATACAAATAAACACACAGTTCCTCTAGTCCTTTAACACTAAATTTAAATGAAAAACTACTCCTCTCACCAAAAAGAAATGCAGACCTATCGTAATTGTGATGCAATATGAGATATGTGATCTATTCATGAAAACCAGCGGATGGGAGGAAGGTATGGAAGAACTGAGCCATTACTCTCTGCATCTGACCGTGTTGTTTCCCATAGTAATGCAGTACCAAATCCCAACTTTAGGTAATTGTCACTCTTGTTTTGCTGGAAGAAAAATGTGACTGCCATTACAGCAGGAAAGCAGCTGCAATATCCACATTTTACAGAATAGTTTTAAATGGTTGTCTTCAGTAGTTCTACACTTGCCCTACTGAGGAATCAAATACGGTTTTGGAAATATGTGTAATTAGTATGCCAAATTTAGTGTTTTATCTTTTAACTTTAAATGTTTAAATATTTGTTGTTTTTTTTTTGTTTGTTTGTTTGTTTTTTAAGCTTTTGTGGTTTTTAGGTTTTTGAGGTTTGTGGGACCTTCACACTTCATCTGAATTGAACAGAGCCTGTTAACAAGCTTCTGCCTGAAAAAAAAAAAGTTGAGAAGTAAAAATGTAGTCAATGAGTTTTTTTGGGGGAGTAGGGGAGTGAGGGTGAGAGAAGAGGAAATTTGGGGCATCTGCCTTGAAAGTGGGTTATCTAAATCTGGTATGCTATTGCCTCTTTTTCTAAATTTATTGAAGTGAAAAGTAGATACATACTGTTTCTAAATCCAAATTTGCCATTCATTTCCTTTGTACTTGTGATGAATGGATATAAATGGCTACCAAATGTGCAAGGTATACAAAGGCTGGTATACTAGCATTTGCTTGCCCCAGTTGTGGGTGAGATTCTGAAACACGTAGCTCATAAAAGTAGAGACAAGGTCCTGTGAGAGTACAGTCTTTCAACTCAAGGTAAGTTTTTTCCTCAAGTTATAAATACCTGGAAATGGAGTTGTATTTGCTTAAGAATCATCACCATTATACTTTCACGACTAATTTATAGTTTATATAGTGTTCATTTGAAGTTAAAAGGGTCAGTGAAAGCATTTTTACAGGTCTTATGCTGCAGTACTTGTGCCTTCATATCTGAGCTGTCCATTAAAGTTAAAAGTGAGTACGCAGCAATTGCTGTGAATATAGGAACAACCATTTACTATATGGAGAGATACATGGTTTTCCCTTGCAGGTTTTTGATTTTATAACCACCCAGGAAGCAGCAGCTTGCTTACAGCCAGGACCTCTTATGACTTGTAAACATGATATGAGGGTGTGTAACAACAGTGAGTTTAAACTCAGCTGATAGTTCATCCGGTGAGGATTTACATTTTTGACTTATCTCCAACACTTCCGTTGCTTCACAGGGGCAAGAGTAGCCTGCCTCAGATGCGCATACTGGAAGGTGATAACTACTGCAGAATTTAGTCACACTCTCCAGGTGTTGTATTTTAGTACACACCAATGGTTGTTAAGTTCCTAAATAGTGCTAAGTGAATTCGTAGTTTTGGGGAATTACACGAATTCTGTACTCACACTTTTTTTAGCATTGCTGTGTATTCATTTTTTTTTTTCCAAAGCATGAATTTTGTAATCACTATGGTAAAACCACACACCTTAGGACTCTTAAATAACTGGCTAGCCAAGACCCAAAGTGGCTTTTCATTTTAAATGTCTTCGTAGCCTCTAAGCAGATTTTGGTTGACATGACAACTTTGCTTTGATTTTTGCTGAAAAATGTATACATCTCTGCTGAACAAATGATTGGCACTTCACTAATTTTAAGTAATTCAAGTAATTATTGCAAGCAAATTTATTCAGTAGCATGATCTGTTGCCAGGATAAGCATTAGCACTAATGGCCATCTCAGCAAAAGCTTCTGTGGCAGCACAAAATGGCAGTGCTGGCAGTCTTTTTTTTTTTTTGTGATGAATTACATTGTGAAAAATGGTAGTCTGCATACTTGTGGAGAAGCAAGAAAAGTACATTCAATTTCAGCTGAAATTTAGAAACCAAACAGCAGGAATATAAAAACCTCTGCCTGCAAAACACCTTCTCTGGTCTATAGTAGTCCTTTAAGCAAGCGTGCTATGTTTGAGTTGTGTACCAACGTAGAGCCACAGTCCCAGCTGTGTTCAGGCAAGATGTGGCTAGAGGGGCTTGCCATTGCTTTCAGCCCTCAGCATGTCTTTCCCAAGGCACAAGCATTCTCATTTGCTCTAAGAACAAGGAAGCCTGATGATAGTTCCTGGGTTGTGCACCCCTCCTTTGCCCCCACGAGGGTGACCCTTGGTGATACTTCCTATGCTTCATTGCACTGGATTGTTGCACAGATGCTAGTGTACATCCTCACATTTGTCAGCTTTAATGAAGCCAAAGTGAATAAAAAACTGTTTGGTTTGTTTTTGTGAGGAATTAAGGTTTGTCAGGGGAATTAACAGATGGAAACCTGGACACTTCAGTGTGGTGGTATGAGCAAAATAATTCTACACGGTGCAAGCTGGAGGGTGTGATTGAAGCCTGACCTTTCACAGTGAGCTCAACACAGAGTACAAACACTGCAGGTATGTATTATACTTGTCTGCACAACTTGTTCTATAATGAAACTTACCTCAAAGCTTGAAAAGACATCAGAACTGTGTTCATTCATGTATTCACTGCAATTTATCTGTTTGTTTTGGCTACTGGCTGTTGATTTATGTATGTTTCAGTTATATTTCAGTTATAAAACTTTGGGGAAATGGTGTTTCAATATAGCATCTAAATATAGACATACACTTTCACTAGTATTACTATATACTAAAAAAAATATCTCAGATACAGGAATATCTATGGATATGTGAGGGAATGGGAGCTGTATATTATTTTATCTATTAAGATACTTCTGTAGCAAGAAGGCCTTGAAAAATGTGTGAAGATACTTTCTCCAACCCTCTCCTTTGCTATGTATGAAAGGCATTGTTTTTTTAGGTTTTGATTATATATTTTTTTGCCTCCAAAGAGAAGACCTTCACCCAATGGCACAACTATTACAGAAATAAAGAAAAAAATTTCAAATAGACATGCTGAATCTAAGAGATACAGACATTTTGGCTCTTCTAATTATTTCTATGAGATCTGTGGAGGATGCAGGTAGCACATCAGTCTCTTTACGTTCTTCAAGCAGGCTGTTTAAATTTCCTAGGATCATTTACAAGCTGTAATTATATTAATCTATTTGTATCCTCTTTCCCCACTTCCTTTGCTTTGCAGTGTAAGCCCCTTAATATAGATTGACTGGAAAGAACAGATTTGTCCTTCTTGCTGCCTGTCTTTAGTGCACTGTGTGACTCGAGAGCAGGGCTATTGGGGGAAGGATGACCTAATATACTGCAGGCAGGAAGCAGAGCTGATTAGTCTCCCTCAGAGATGCCATTATAGGGTGTGACTGGAGCTATATAAATCTAGTAAGTAAGAGTTTTCTTGTAGAAATGATCATAGATGTGTTGAAGGGGAAAAAAATAAATCTGAGTTCATGTTCATCAGTATTTGATTTCTTATTGATATGAGAACAATAATCCTTTCCACATATGATGACAGGAATCTCCCTTTCCACTCTGACTTTCCTAAGTCAGTCAAATGATAGTTTCTCCATTTAGAAACGCTGTTTTGCAAAGCAGAATAATCCATGTAACAATGACCCATCTCAGGATAGCGTGGAAATTCTGTGCTTAATCCACCATCTGCTGGTTCAGGACGGAGATCTGAACTAAAACCAGCTTTTGTATGGTGACTGGGAGACATGTGGGTTCAATTCCCTTCCCTGAGATAAAGCAGAACTTGTCTTTCTCAAATTATAGATCTGGATGCAGAGCTATGATGCCAGAAGGAGATAATGCAAGTGTATCAGACTACCCTTATGACTGTCTTCCAACTGAATTATTTGTTGAAATGCACTAGCTTCCCTTTTCAAGGAAAGCATCTTTATGTTGGATAGATAGTTGCATAAACTACTTCCCATAACGTGATATATATGGCATTACTGTTTTTGTGGATGCAAGCTTATTTAATATTGTGTTAACGTTACTACAGCTTCAGCATCTCTGAGTGGTTCTATGGCACTGCTTTTTTCCCTTTTTTAAAAAATAATAAGCCAAAACAAAGAAAAACTAGTTGCCAACTGCAGTAATTAAAGCAAAGTCAACTAAAACCAAGGTAAAAATACAATTACTTGGTTTTTGATCCCTGAACTTGTGTGCAACAGTAGATTAATCTTTGCAACAATTATTTGAGCATAAATGTCTCAGTTTTGAACTACTTAGCTTGCTTTCTTTTATCTATGAGGACTAATGTGCTTGAAAGATTGGATTTTAAGGTAGAACAGCAGAAAACAGAAAGCCTCAAGGAACAGGAAAGAGGCAGTAGATGTCAAGACTCCGAGAATCAAGGAATGTAGAACTCACAAGGGGACACTGATCAGCAACAGGAAGCTTATTGCTGATGTGGTAGCAATAAAAACAACTCAGTTTGGAATCAAAACAGATGCGCAAAGTAGCGGGCACCACCACTGAAGGCTAAAATGATCAACGAATTTGCATCGTATCTACATTCACATAAAATGCAGGATACCAGTCGCTATCTTAAAACAGAATAGTGCACATTATGTGCAGGATTTAGTAATTTTCTATCAGTGTTCTAAAGTTGCTATTGATGAATTGTTTCTGTACTGATGTGAAAAGAGGCACATCTTCATGTGTTTGACCTCAATCTATGCACCGTAACAGAGGCTAACTGGTTACCAGGATCCCTGCATTCTATTTTCTACTGCAATTCTCCACATTTTCAGGCCCCTTGATTCTTTTCCGCACTCTTGGTCTTGAGTAGTTTAGAGTTGCTGTAGTGCTACTTGTTCCATTGGCAATCACAAATAAAGCTGTGAATAAACCCTGTAAGGATCAACTTGTAGTCTGATGCTGTGGCATATGAACTGCCCTCACTCACCCAATATAACCAACCAGCAGAGATGACCCCTGATTGACAGGATACTGCAGAATATCATGGGTAGTGAATTTCAGAGCTTGTAGAGAAGCAGTTTCCTTTGAGGTATCTGCAACGAATGCCATTACATGTGGTATGCTGGCTGCAAAATAAACATACCATGTAAAAGGTATTAAAATTTCCACAGCACTTAAGTAGCTGAAGTAGTCATTGTAGGATTGTAAAAGTGCCCTCTGAAAGCAACTGAGTTTTTGTAGACCAACAAGAATACAATTTTAACAGTAGCAAGCTCCTTATAATTTGTCATTGTGTAGACAGGTTCATCTGATCATGTGAGATTTTCATTAAACAGGCTGGATCTGGGTAAGTGAAAGGGTAAACAAACTGGAAAGAATCAAAGAATTAACTGGTAAGGGCAGAGGGGTTTCTGACTGTTGTCTAGCTTCGCTGTAGTAAAACAGAATGAGGCCAGCATGGCCTAAGCAGAAAATGCCATCTATGAAGGCCCGTCAAGCACTTGGGTGTTTCTTGGCATGAGCTATCCAAGACTGACAGTATCTCAGGATTAGCAGCCATAAAAGCTGCTGCGTGTTCTCAGGGCATGTTTGGTTACCTTGCTGTATCTCTGTTGTAGTAGGTAATACTTTAATTCATGCTTCCTGGTTTTGCATTTGTCTTCTTCTCTTGTATGTCCTATTACCTGTAAGACACTGGCACTGACAGGATTAAGTCTGGGTAGTTAGTTGTCTTCTTTCATCACTTCTTAAAGTCAATCTGGAAATGCTACATTTTTTTTGAGAAAAATGTTAAGCGAAAAATGTGGAATTTCTTAAAAGAAAGTAGTACACCAAACACTTCCTATTCTTTGCTCTTTCAGTGGAATTTTCAAGGAAAATAATATATTTAAATTAACTTCAGGAAAATCTTTGCCTACTTTTTGGAATGTATGAGCTAACAAGTTAATACATTTTCCTCAGACCCACTGTGAGAAAGATGTGGATAACAACTTCCATTTTACAGTGGTAAAGTACCGCTAGTGGGATGAACTCATTATTGAAGGAGTTGCTCCTAGAACTACCATATTTGTAAGTTTGAACTTATGCACACAGGGACTTAGGACTGGAAGCTTCCGCCTGAAATTATGGGTGACAAATTGTCAGTTCTTGTTCTGTCCTTTTCAAGACTGTTCATAGCACATCTGTCATACTGGAAACGTAGGAGAAATAGAGGTAATGGTTAACCTATTTTTCTGATGAGCTAAATCACTAGCATCCACTTAAACTGGTACAGATGTGCTAGCAAGCATAGGTTGCTGCAGATTTTATGTACAGTTTTGAAGCTTTTTATGTTGCTAATGCATATGTATTATTTCAAAGAATCAGGTACATCATTCTGGAAACATTCTGAAAATGACTGGCTTGCTTTAGGGATGTCGAAGTATGGAAAGACAGCAGAGGATGAAAAAAGTAATTCTGTTCTCTTTGACTGGTACACTGTGTCAGGTGTGAAGATTTCAAGAAAGACCCTGATCTCATTGGTAACAATCTGCTGCTCTCTCTTTACAATGAAGAGCACTCCCTGTGAAAACTTTCACACTATGTTGTACTGTATACCATGAACTTGATATAGGTAGAAACATGTTTGATTAATGCTTTGCTGTGTTTAGGTATTCAGTAACAATTTGCCCATCTTCTCCTCTACTTTGTTGCCTCTGTTTGCTGTTCTTCAGTACTACATGTGATTTAAATGCAGGCTCTTACTCTCGTGCAACGTTTTTCTTCAATGTAATGTTTTTCAGTACAATTCGTAGAGAAGATATGAGCTTGACCTCTTCCTTCATTTATGTGCTTTAAAGCATGCCACTTGTTGGAGAAGCAGACATGTTAGGAGCAGGAAGCTAATTTTAGTCTACCCATTTAAAAAAGGTGGCTCACATGTGGCTTGTCCCCAAGTGGCTGATGTGCCAGAACTTATAAGCACATGATAATGCAGGCGTGATGGCTGCTGAGAAACTGGAATTATAAACTGTGAATTGCAGAAATTACCAGGTCTTTCCAGGATATTTTTTAACAGCGTGGTGGAAGTCTTGAGAGGTGCAATCTTTGTCTATCTAAAAAATCTCCTCCAAAATTCCCATTCCTCGTATTTCTTTGATACACTGATTTTTCTGCACTCTGGCACGAGATGGAGAAGGCTGAGTTAGTGGTTAGTCCTGGTTCTATGGGCAATAGAATACCCTGCTTTTAGGACCGTTAGCTGTGGAGGAGCCCAGCTGGGTTGCAGCCTTTGTGAATAACCACTTCCATGAATGTGAGCTGAGTGGTGCAGGTAGAATTTCAGGTATGTTCTCTCTGCAGGGTATGTTTTTCCTGCCACTCAATCTTCTTGTGCCCTGATGAGGGCTCATGGAATTTGGGCTCCAGAATGAGAAGGTAGGAGGATGTTGAAAGTTTAGTCAAAATTACATTTTTTTTTTTTTGGATTTTTTCCTGAGATTTCTAACGCTGCTTTGAAAATCTCAACTCAGAAATGACCACAATTGTCTTTATTGCAAATTTCCTGTGACAGAATAAGCTATAGAGATCACAGTAAATGGAATCACAGCAATATGTAGGCAGAGGATTGGTGCCCAGGTCTGTTCCTTTCACTTCCACAAGCTGGTACGACTTGGGAGCAAGTTTCTAGATCTCTGCTGTGCAGTGGAGTAAGGCGAGATGAGAGACTGATGTTACCTCATACAAGGACTGTGTTCCTGTCTGAGGTGTAAACAGAAAGCATTTTGTCCCCTCTTTCAGTATGTGGAGGTAACTGGGAAAGAGCAGGCTTCCAGGTAACACTGACAAATCCTCCTAATACAGGGGGGGAACATTTCCATTATGTGTTCCAAGATACAGCTTTTTGTTGCTTGCTGATGAGTTAATTTTCAATCATGTGCAGGCAAATGAAAGAAGCCTACAAAGGACCCAACAGTGAAAAAGCACTTGATGACAATCTGAGAAACTGAAAAATCAAGTTCAGTTTTAGTCACCAGTTAAAGCTGAAATGGTTTAATTTGGGGGGGGAGAGGGAGACACATAAAACCTCCATAGCTCTGGCTTGTCATGCAAATTGCCTTTGCATTATTTCAGCTGTTTTTAAAGCCAATTAACGGGAGATGGGGAGGGGCACTGTTGTCTCTGTTTACTGTACAAAAACTCTTAGTTCTCTTAATGTGTTCAAATAAGCAATTACACCATAGGGAAGGGATGGAATAGTTTAATGCAAGATGTCTTAAAGCTCTGTCAGTCTTTCCCATCCTCTCTTGCAAGAGGAGGAATTGTTGTTTTCTTCACAGGTGGCATTCAGCCAGCTAAAAACTGCTAATTATTTGTTGTCATGGTTATCTTGTGCACACATGCTACTCACTGGATAGCCACCGTAAAATATTAAGCGTTAATGGAAGATGGGTCAAGGATGTTCTTGGGAGAAAAGGATTGTGTTTACAGTGAGAAAGCAGTCAAGAAAGACTACAGTTTGAAAAATAGCAGATTTCCATTTGGTTGCTGTTTTGGGGAGATGTGGAGGAGTCTGAGAGGAAAAGTTCTTGTATAATTGTGAGTGGTTTCTCACTAGCTGAATGGAAGTCACAATTATAATCAGAGTCATTTTATGTGAGGTTAGGACTTGGTCCTTGTCTTCAGACTTCACCATTTAAAGGCTACAAGTTTGTGGAGCAAAATATGTAAGCAAGTGAAGGAGAATATGAATGACCACAATAGTTCCATGTCTCGCTAACTTTTACCATTCAATTAGTTTTGCCTAAGACAAATCCAGAAGGCCTGTAAGGATGGGGGCAGTAGTAACAAAAAGGGGAAATTGGAGAGCTAGTAGGGAGAAAACTTGTTTCTGGGATGAGTAGGGGTTAGGTAGCCCAGAGTCAACCAGCCCGTGGGAAGGTCTCAGGGTTTGGTGTAAGGCAACAGCAATGCACTGCTGCTATTCTTGTATTTTGACAGTCCTGGGAGCTGAATGGCTGGACTGTCCCTCCTGTCCCAGGGCAGCTGTTTTCTCCAACTGGATAAGAGTTTTGTTCAGGCCTTTGCAAGGAGTCTATAGGATGGAGAGGCTCTTTAAATTTTTCTGTTTTGTGTAGCTGCTAGGTAAATGCCTACTCCTGCCAACCCAAGAGACCTTGGTTTGATCTCCATATCCTCCGTGGATGCTCTATTTTCTCCCTCAACAGTGAGTGTAGAAATGGGGGACAGAAACTTTCCCCATATTTTGTCATTTCTGTAGCTTTTCGTATGAAATCTTACATTACCTTCTTGAATTATATCTGAGCTGTGAACTGAAAAGTCAACTGTTTCACAAATTTGTGACCAGAGAACCAGTAGCCATTAGAATTTGGCTCGTAAAGCAATGGTACTTTCTTCCTTACCATGAGCAATGTGAGGCCTGCAGTTAACTCCTGTAATGGCTTCCTGGAGTATTTCCATGCAAGCCTTTTCCCAGGTGTCTCCAGTAGTAATACAGAAAGGGTTTGGTATACATCACCAGAATTCTCAAACATGCTATGGACTTTCCCAAGTAGTTTTTGCAACTTTCAGAAGAGCAGTCTGACACAGGGAACTGAATCTGTCATGCCTAATTATTTTTCTTAATCTTCACTATCTTCCTGTTCTTCCCCTGTCAAATAACTCACTTTGTAAAGCTTCGTGTGTTTTCATGGAGTGGTATAGATAACTGTGCATTCGGCTGGCTCATGAAAACCAGTTGTAGTGTGGAAGTTCTGCTGCTGTGTTAGTACAGTGCTGTGCCCCTTCTGAGAATCCTACGTAAACTCTTTAGTATCTTGGAAATAGTAAAGATTCCACAATGATTTTCATGCATGTGGGAATGTACAACATGGCTGAAAATAGAAGACCTTGCTAGGTTGCTTTTTTGTAGCGTGTTGCAAACACTGGTTTATTTTTAAAGGATTTTTCCAGCAAAGTTATGGGAAAGCTATTTCATGTGTCAGAAAAGCAAATCCTAGTAAACTGCACCAATCTTCCAGAATCACATTTTTGGTTCCTTTGTGTTCTTCTTCCATTAACAGTAAAGGTCAGTTAAAAAAAACCTTCTTAGCAGTTTTTTTTTTTTTTTTTTTTTTTTGACACTAGTCTTCCCAAAGCAGCTTCCAGTGTCCTCATATAATACCCTTATTCAGTCTAGTTCATCAGTATTGAAGATTCCCTTCAGTTTCCTGAAGCATCAAAATAAGTAGTCCTTTCTCATTGTTTATGAATGCAGGTAACCATGGTAAAATACAGTCAATAAATTATTAACCTGACTCTTAGCATCTTTAATGCTTTCCTTTGTGTAATTCACAATAGCGTAATGCTGTGTATTTCATATCTCTGCAGGACTTCTGAGGTAGATAAATTCTGTGAGCTGAATCCACCTTTTGGGGAGAATTTAGTAGGAAGATCAGTTTAAAATCTGGGTATAGAGGTGCCAGAAGTTAGTGTCTCAGATTCCTTAAACTGTTGCCCACTTATTCTGAGTAGCTTCCCTGTTCTGACACCTTTGTGATCACACCTTTTTGAGATGGGTATAGTACCTGTCCAAGTTCCAGCTGGCTTCCAGTATTCATGCTAATACCCCCGAGCATTTCAGTCTCTTTCAGGATCTGCAAAGCATGCCTGACTTATCTGAAATTCATGAATTCATAGCACAGAGCTAAGAAGAGTTATGGTGATTAAACTGTTCCACAGCATGAGGCAGAAAATTTTACCCTGTGATTTCTTTAATCAGCTCCATAATTTCTAGCTCAACAGAAGTATGTTTTTTAGAAGGATGTCTGATTTGGCTTAAAAAATATAAGAATAAAAAATACTGTAGTTTTTTATAGTTCTTTTCCACCAAATAATTTCCTTAAGCGTCTGTTGTTGTTTTCTCCATACTCTGGTATTAGTGTAATACGTTATGATGTGCTTGTGCTTGACGTTTAATGAGGTTGATTTGATATTTATTGAAATAATTGTGGGATATATAACACTTGTGCATGCCAGTTTCGTGAAGTAAATTTTGGTACTTTTAAATGAAGTGCAAAGTATTGTCTTGATGCCAAATAACGCATGGTACTTCATGGAAAACAATGCCAGTGTTGTGTCTGAAAGGGGATTTCCTTTCATGAAATAAGTAGTGGATCAAAAGCAGGCTTTGTTATCATCTTCAGCTGTGGAATTAGCTGGCATTGTACCAAAAGCAACAGAAATTATTTTGGTGAATAAAGTTATTTTAAAACTACTATGAAAGACACTGTCTTTTCTGGAGAAGAAAACACCACCACCTCACTCCTAAAAACACAGGAGGAAAAACTTTAACAGTGAATGTGCTAAATCCACTTACCAAGTTTTGCAGTTTGTTTTTTACCAGCCTTTACAGGTAAGTGGAGATTTAAGTAAGCTTAATTCATATCGCTGGAGTTCTTGGAGAATCCTTTGCAACTCCCTGCAGTACCATCTTCAGTCTTTATCTTCCCAAAATATCAGAGAGAGAAGCCTAGCAAAAAGGTGTGGAGTTTGCTCATAAAACTTTAAGGATTCAAACCATAGGTGTAGTGACCGTGTGGAAAACCTGATCTCAGCAGCAGTTTTGTCTTCAGTCTCCCCACTTCAGTCCAACCTTATCAACTCCCTCCTTGTTTTACTTGAGAGTACTGGACTAATGATACCCAATGAAGAGATGAGATAGACTACTGGGGGTGGAGCCAGATGATTTTCTACAAAAATGCAAATTAAGATTCTCAGCCTTTTTGGAATTTCATTGTGAAACTAATTTTCTCATGTCTGAACTTCTCATAGTTACAGAATTATATAATCTTGAATACTAAGGTTGGATCCATCTGCAATCATTAAAATATTAAATTCCAAGAGATATCAGTAACAATCTGTTTCAGTTTGTACATCTTATTGTTATGTGCATTCACAGTATCCTTGGGCAGAGAAAATACTTTCCTTCAAACAATGAAGACAGCCACTTTTTAATCACTGCCATTGTGAACTGGAATGGCATAAAGAAAGGTGTTATCCTCTAAAAATAGCATGTGCTAAGTTTTTATTTTCTTGTCAAAGAAATCAGATATGGAGTGAGTTTCAGTTTTCAAAATTGTTTTATTTTTTTTCCTTTGGTTGTAGGCTTAGTTTATTTTTTCTTTGGACATTTAGACTGGCTTACAGTGGCTCTCAAGCAACCAACCCATCTTTTGGGAGGATGAAATGTCATGTTGGGTACTATTAACGGCATCTTTTGCTTGGCTGTGAACATGTTCATATGTGAAAAAGAATTAATAGGGTGGATGTGTGCTTTAACTGCAGTCTATCTGCTCAGTGGAATGAGGCCAACAAACTATGGATGGAAACATTTTAAAAGAGCTGCCTCAGTTATTTTTCAGTTTAGTTGTTTTATCTGATTGTAGCACAGCTGTTCAGCAATTTTACTTCTGACAGCCATGATCAGGAGAGTGACCTCCAGGTTACTTTCATAAGACGCATTTTTTTTTTTTTAATAGATGCTGCTTCTGGGAGTAGAATAGATTTCTTGAAGAATTCAAGTCTTCCTGTTGGAAATCCTTTTTCCCCCAAAATGTAACGTCACTTTCAATGTTGAAGTGTTTGTTTTGTCAAGTACTCTTCTGGATGTCTAGAAATCCCTTGTTTCTCAGTAGTCTGTTTCTTAACAGTGAACTGCAGGGCATGGAAAATGCCACCTGAAAGATGTAGCAGATTGTTTTGAAATTTGAAATGTAAATGGAACCAACACACATTTCACAGTATTAGTTATTATTCACTTCTGTGCAGAAAAAAATTCATCTTTACATACCTTTCTAACTGCAGACAGTGAAAACTGGAACCATACTATATGGTGTCATAAAATCAGATGCTTACATGATAGAATTCAGATCTAGAATCCCACTTAATGAATTCAATGAATTCACTTTTTTTTTTCTTTTTTTTTTTTCCCCAGCATCGTCAGAGCATTTGACAATTTTTATGTGAGTGTTTCAAGATTGGGTAGTAGGCTCCTTGCAGTTTGCCCTGCCAGAGTAAAGCCCAGGTCTGCGCCTAGCTTGCTCCCTGCAGAGCAGTAGGATTTGCCGTCCAGGGACATGAATTCAGAGAGGACTGATATTTTCAGTCTTACATTCTGGGACAGAAAGTTGGTCTTGTTCAGATGAAGGATCTACACTGCCTTTATGGTCTCCATGTATGTCCACGTTCATCTGTCTCCTTCTCCAGCTTCCTGGTAGAAGGAGTTCTTGGGAATTTGTGATCAGTTTCTGTAAGTGAAGGTGGTTATCAGCATGCCATCAGTTATGAAACAAGAACCACTGCTCTTTAACAATGGGCGCAGAAACTAAATTGATCCGTGGCTCTTCAGAAGTGTCTGGAGTCTCTGATGGAGTGCAAGTGCAAGGCTGCACTGACTACAAGCAAGGCTGCTTCTCTGCAGACCAAAGAATGTCATATTCTTTTTTGGACTGCTTGGTTTAAACACTGCAGAATCACCACTTTGAGAGTATACTACTGCATTTAACAATGATTTTTTAGTTTCCTGTTTGCTGTGATTAAGCAAAAAAAAACAGTTTGGGGGGGGGGGGGTGTTAGCTAACTTTTTTGGCAGTAGAATGTTAACAGTGTCTTCTGAAGAACAGTGCTTATTAGGATAAGAGGGTTATTAGACCTGATTTTACAGGACATATATCACAGAATCACAGAATTTCTAGGTTGGAAGAGACCTCAAGATCATCAAGTCCAACCTCTGACCTAACGCTACAGTCCCCACTAAACCATATCCCTAAGCTCTACATCTAAACGTCTTTTGCTAGTATTATAATTTACTGATTTGGATCTTTTTTTCACTTGATCCAGCAAATACTTCCTAATATCACCATATTGTAAAACAGTGGGTCAGTGTTAGCAGCTGAGAGAAAAGTAATGTGTTCCTTTTTCATAGAAATCATTAGCTAACCTTGACTGTGCCCTGAGAAGTCTCCCTTCCTTCCTAGCATTGCTTGGCTTTATATACTGCAGAGTTCTGAAATCTGTCATTTTCTGCTTGCTTCTACTGACATAGAGTTGGTTTATTCCATGGCTTTCTCCTGGCTATGGTTGTTCTAAGCTCATTCTCTTCTGTAAGCTCTGAGTTCCTTTTTTTCCCATGCTAGACTTATTGGGAATTCAGCAGGTGTTTTTTGTGCTTTTCCCATGCTACCATTTGCCACTTTCTGCATGTAGTTAATATTCGGTATCCCAATTTTTCTAAGACTTGCCCAGCTCAGTCACTGCCTCCAACCCATTCTCTTTTCATTCACCTCCTGCAGTATCTTTTAGCCCGCTCTTTGTGCCTATAGAGATCTTATCAGAGGTCTGTATAACTTAATTACTTAGGTTTTACCTTTTGTTCTCATGATGTTGCCTTGTGGTTCAGAACGAGGGGCCAGGTCTTTTGGTTCTCCCCTCGTATCATTTACAGAACATACTCAGGCAAGTGGAAATGTAACAAACTTGGTGCAATTTCTCACCATTGTCTTTCTGTGGCAAGTCAGGCACTGCAAAGGGTACGAGAATTTTTGGTTTGTGTCTTGTGGACAAATGTGCTCACATTGTAGCAACTCACTTGTAGTTAAACTAATATACCTGTGTCCTTTGGCTTTTGTAATTCCCTAGCAGACTTGCAATGCAGTTTGTTCCCCAAAAATGCAGCATGATTTCATTTTCAGTCCATTTAATGTAAAATGTGATGTGTCCTCATAAATTTCTCCTTCAATTAATTCACAGATTTTCTTCTGTGCTTCAGAATATCTTTTGACAATGATCTATTTGTCTGTGTTTTTCGAAGTAATGCTTCTAGTTTCCTCAGAGAGCAGAACTTTGATAGCAAAGAAACTTCCCACTCATAACTCTTTGAAGGAATGGCACAAGCACTTGGTTGTAAACACTGAACAAATGTTGTGCTGTAATTTGTCCAAGCAGCTGTTTTTCTCTCCAGTCTAATGGCACACTGCAAAAATTGTCCATGCACAGATGAAAGACTCCTGAAGCAGGAGGTCTCGCTTCACACTTATTCCTTGTCACTCTCTGGATAAAATCAATTCTGAAGAACGCCATTTACCCTCATTTTCTAATAGCCTTAGGTCCTTCAGTACAGTTGTGATTTTTCTTAATTTTTTTTGTGCTTCGGCCTTCCTCAATGCTATTGCCTCTTGTAAAAACTGATAAAGAATATCTGCATACTTTGTCATCTTCTTAGCTATTATTGTTCGTTGTAAGGTCTTGATCAGACCTGTCGTTGTTTTGCAGAAAAACCTACAATGATATTGCTGCCAGCTACCTTGTGCATCTGAGATTAAGCCTGCAAAACCCTTAGCCATTGCCTTTGTCCAGCTGAGACCTGTTGTGTGATCTACCCAACAGCTTAGTGAGCACTGGCTGTGCCCATTCTGGTGGCTTAGCCCACCCAGATTCTTCATGTGAGCAGTGGTTGTGAAAGCTTTCAGATGTGCTGTTAAACAGAAATTAATCACTGCTAGGACTCCAACCAGAATCTAATTTTCAAGAAAATGAAGGGAATGACCTCATGAGGTGAGTGCTGGTTGCCCCAGCAGCTGAAGTGATGCCTTGCTCACTAATAGGCTGTTGTTGACTGATTTGCTCACCTAAGGACGGGCCTACTAATGCTCAACACTTTCAACTGAAGAGCAGTTAAAGAGAGCACCATCTACTCAGAACTGGATTCTTGGCTCTGCAGATAAGCATGATATAGCAGTTAAATTCCAGATATGCTGTGTATCTGGAAGCTACACACCCTGTGTATCAGGAGACGTTGAAGCAGATAATCTGATAGGTTATTCAGGCTGTGTCTGCAGGACACAATACAACATTATGCAGATGTTGCACAGACATCCCTGTGCAAGTTATCTCAGATGCTGCACAGCTGAAAAGTAGATTAACTCAAGGTCTGTGTGATGTGCTGAGGCTGTTTCTGATACCCAAGTTAGCTTTTGTACTTCATTTCTTTCTTTAATCATGAACTGCATTGAGTCCCTTTTCAACCATACATTTTTGTAGCTCTGATTTACAACCTGTAAAGCTACAGTTCCAAATTACAGTAAATCTCTTTACTTGGCCTAAACAAGATGTTGTAAGACACTTTTTATTTAGTGAAACATTTAAAATGAAGTGGATAGGATTTATGCACATACAAAACTGTTTCTAATTTTAAAACGGAATTTTGCATTTATTCAAATAAAAACTGATATAATTGTGTACACTTTCATGTATCTTATAAGTTTCTTGTCTGTTTTAAAAAGGTGTCTGTATGAGTAATGTGCTTACTTATGTATTTCCTTGATGGTGTCTCTGTAAAGAGATGGTAGGAGGCTTTTAAAATAAATTCTGACCTTATCAGAGTAACACTGACATAAGTTAGCAGCATGAGATTTCTTATGTTTTGGTTCTGTTTACATTGTTAACAAATCTATGCCTGCTGTTACCTATCATCTGAACTCTGTGTTTTAATAACTCAGGGAATACCCTTTCCTGAAAGGATACACATTTTATATTATTTCTAGCTTTAAAATATATTTCAATCTGATTTGCCAAGAGAACTCCTAAGTTCTTCCCCAATCCCTTTGAATAGACAGAGAAAACTAGCCATTGTCCAATAACATCATCACTTTATATAAACACAGAGGAAACTCGGATATGAGCCTACTGTGTAGATAATCATTTATGAATAAGTCTAATATTTATTCACATAAGAAATACTGTGTTTTTACAAATGAGTTTCAAGGACAATTGCTTAAGAAAATTAAAAATTGCATTTAATGAGCAAACATGAATGACTAATTGTTTTTCTTAGAGAGATGAAATAAAATAATATATGAACTTGTTACTTGGAACAGCTGACAGTACATTACTCACTCCAGGTTTTCACTTGCTGTTTGTCTTACTGAATAAAATGCATGAGTGACCTAAGTTTAATAAATTTAAGATTGCATTGTAGGCTAAACATAAGTAAGCATATAATAAATCATAATCTTTAAAATATACAGAATAAATTTTCATTTTCCCATGCCTGAGGAGCCTAAAGGGTCACCTCGTATTACAGCAGTCTACGTGAATGCTGCACTGTTAATTGAGATTTTCTTGGTAAAATCTATCAAGTTAGAAACATTTTTATCAGCAATTTGGTTATTTTATTGGGAATTAATACCGATTTGTGCATTAGTGCCAACATTTGTGGTTGTAGTATGTTAAGAAAGGGAATATGTGATTTTTTTTGACCACCCATACCTTTGTACGATGCATATTTTTTGCACGGTGAATGTTACAAGTGCAAACAGCTTTGAGACTGAAGTCAGGAGTGGGGTTTACTGCTTCTATTTGTGGCTCCTTTGAGCAGTCAGTTGCCTAGGAGATCACTGGCAAAACCCCAGCAACTACTTACACCACGTTAGCCTATAAAGTAAGCGCTGCAACAGATCTAGTGACAATCATTAGACACTTCCTGAGAAAACACCCTGGAGGTTTTAGAAGGGTTTATATTTCCACCACCTGTCTCATTGTTACATCTGCTCTTCAGAAAACAGAATGGAAAATGTTTAATGATATCTTGATAAATATGTTTGTTTCTTTCCCCAATATAAGCAATCAATGTCTATTAAAAACAATTTATTTTTCTGCCTCATGTAATCCTTCTTTGTGTCAGAGATAATCAGCAGTCATCTAAAAAGATTAACTAATTTCTGAGACTAGCGAGCTCAAACACTGCGCTTTACAGGTAAGTGAATGTGGCACTGAGGCATCCCTGTCTACATTGTTACCACTTTCTTTGGCTCTTATTTCTGATCCCAGTTTATGGAATGAAAGCAATAAAGGCAATAGGAGAATGCTGACATGCAGGGACTGTGGATGCTATTGGAGTATATGATTTGAGGAAGATGGTAAGTGGGATATTTTCAACCTTCACAGCCACCATTATAGCGTTTTTACTACTTAACCGCTGACGTCTAACAGCAGCCTGTTGTGCTCCTGGAAACCAGCTCTGTGGCACTGCTGAAAGGAGGATAAAATGGGAAGGAACTGCCTTGTAGGACTGATGGATACTAGTTTTCTGTGGAGGTTTTTTTCCCCGATTGCAGAATTTTTGGACATGCTTCTTTGCAAGGTTGTTAGTATTTTCCTTTGGATTTAAACATTTCACTTTGGAAACCAGATACTATTTCAGTGTATGTTGAAGGGTGGTGTAATTAAGCATAGATCCTCAAACTAGGAGGAGAGGTATACACAACCAGAAATGGATGTTGCATACCTTACTGAAAATGACTAGAGTTTTCAGCAGAGTATGTATCCAGAAAATATTCTTAGACCACTCAGAAGCCTTGCAATTAAATCTAATTTGAACAAGATAATTGCATTACTTTTTATAAATTGGAAATTAGTCAGTCAGGTTTTACAGGTACTTAATTGTGCTCCAGGAGATGTACAACGCAGGGGAGATTTTCATAAGGATGGAAACATACGACTGTGAACTAATGTTTAAAGAAAAAACTGAAGAAGGAGCTTGTTCATTTCAGTGTTATGGCAGATGGAGTTCCAAGTGAGCTCAGTATTATGTAGCACTGTCAAAGAAGGCAAAAAAAAAAATAAAAAAATTTGCATTTTATAGCAGCACTTAGTCGTAGTATGACATATGAATGTCTTTGAGCGGGTCGACTTAAATCCTCAAAATCAAGAGCTGTTACTGCAAAAGAGTTTTAAATAAGTTTTCCATTAAGTATCTGTAGAAGCATTGGGTAAATGACTAAAAGATAACGTCCCCTCCATTCCCTGTTCTACTCATGGCTATTCTGAGGTGTTTCAAAATATTTTCAAAGGGACATATTACTCCTTCTACTCCAGGGATAAAAATTTCCAGTTCCTCACTGCCTTTCACGCTTGTGGATGTCTATCAAAAACCAGTCTACCCACAAGTCTGGTATTTTCTGTACGGTCCCGTGGCTGTGACAAACAATGAGTTTGCCTGGTGGCAAATCAGTAAGTTGAAGGAATCTCCTGTCATGTTGATGCATTAGTTGTCTGGCATTGCTATTGCCTTATCACTTGCAACTGCACGTACCCATATTTCTACAAATTGAGTGGAACCTTATCCGTTACATGAAAACTTTGATGATGGGAAGAGTTGGTGAGATTTGCTGTAAGGAACCACTAGTGAGTTGAGTGCAATGTATCTTTTGATTTAACAGTTCATTCTGGGGGAGAGCCAAAATGAGTTCCTACCCTCAGACCATAAAAACCAATTTATTTTAGGCTTTATTTGTGAATGAATTTCATCACTTCTTGTAATCTCTTCTGTCATCTTTAATATATGGTAAAATAGCTGAAAACCTGTTTACAATGTCTCTTCAAACATTTGTTCAAATTAAATAACCATTTCCCTGAATCTTTATGGAAGATTTAATAATAATTTTAAAAATCAAATACAATACATGATTACAAATAAATAAAAGTATAGGCACTGCATACCTGGTTTCATCCTACCTGAAGGTCTTGTAACAGTTCTCCTTGGATGATCATTTATTCGTATTCTGCTTTATAAGTTGTTTTTTTCTTCCGGCTACAGGCTATATACATATGTGTGTATGTATTCACATAACACATTCTTCTATATAGAAATATTCTAAACCATCCTTTCTGATATATATGAGAATATTTACAGTTCTAGAATGTTAATCTGTATTTGTTTAATAACCTACCATGTAACGTAAACCATTTATGGTATTAGCTGTTATGATAGTTCCTTGTTTGGAACTACCATGATTTGCAAAATACTGTAAGGTGTGTGGGGGGGTTGTTTTTAACATTGCTAACACACAAGTAACTTCTGTAACAGAATCACAAAGATATGGAGACTGACTGTTGTTGACTATAGAAAAAAATCATTTTGAGCTTTGTGCAGTTATCTTTTTTCTGTGAACCTTGGATCATTCTGATTTATTTATTTATTTTGTTAAGAGTCAGTAGAAAGGAGCAGAAAATGAACTAGACACCAAACATAGCTGGGGCCAGCTGTTCTGCCCTCTCCTATGGGATGTCGAAAGAAAGCTGTTTCAATGCCACTTAAAATGTATATCAGGCCAAGGGCAGGGTTTGTAAACATCTGATGTAGTGAGACAATTTGAGAGTGAATTTGGGATGAAAACTAGCTGTCCTTGTCAACAGAAACAAGACTGAAGTAGTATTGGAAGGCAGAAAAGCAATTGGAAAAGACTCTACTGATATCCAGACCAAGAGAGCATTTTGTTACTCAGGTACCATCATCTACATATGTCTACTTGCTGATATTATGGCCTACAATCTGCAGGAAGTTTAACCTCAGGCTTTATTCAGTAACTTACATTTATGAGCATCACTGGCTCACGTATCAATCTATGACATTTGAAATTCAAGTTGTCACAATGTCTTAAATCCACCCTGCTTTTCTTATTTGGACATTGTAAGGTGGTAAATTACTAGAAAGAAACTTTATACTGTGTTATCCTAACTATGAGAGGATTTCCAGGGATGGATGAACTATTGGCTCTGTTTCATGGAAGGAAACTTCTAATTTGGGAACTTCTCTCTCTCCCCAGCAGCAATCATAGTAATTTGTGCTCATCAGAAGCAACTAAATCAAGAACTTCCAGAATAACGGAGATAGGAGAATTGCATGAATGTTGTAGCTCTTCTAGGCTGGGTTTCCTGTAGGACTTAATGGCCAAGTCATATACTTGGCTTTTAATGATGAGGACTGGCTGATGTGATGCAGCTAGGACTTGATTTCTATTATTTTTGCAAAACTCCCATAAATATTGGGCTAAATTATTTAAATTTGAAAACTAACAAACAAACAAAAAAAACCCAGCAAGTCAAAGATTTATCGGTACTCTTATTGGATAACCTCCACTGTGTACAGGTAGTTCCAAATCTCTCCAGGTAAGAAGACCCTCCCAAAGGAAGCCTAAAATGCCTTCGTATCTCTTCGGGATTTCCTTGTCCTCTCTCTCATTCTGTAGTTGAAAGTCTTTGGGGAATATAGGTCATTAAAACTCCATTTCCCAAAGCAGCTGATTAACATGTAAAAATTTAAAACTTATTTTGAACATGCACTGTAACATAGTAAGATGTATCTGAATATTTCGTACCTATTTCTTAGTTGTCTCTAGAATAACAACTCTTCAAAATAAACCTTCTGATAATAGGCTCTGGGCGTGGCAACTTGTAAGGGTAAAGCTGATTTTGTATGTCATTGCTCAATGTGTGTTGTTTGTTTTTTTTAAAAAACTTATGGCAGAATCAAATCAAAGTCATTGACTTTATTTCCAGGGCCTACTTCTAAACTACTATTCCTATTGAAATGCACATGCTCATCAAAATAAGCTAAATGGCATTTATAGTGGAAATTCTATTCCTATATATAAATGCACTTGAAATATATTTTTATTAAAAATATAACAAAAATAGTACTTGCATTTAAAATGAGTAGAGTTATCCTCTTTGGCTCATTTTGTGTTTCTAAAAAGTATTCATTTATTACCTTGGCTTAAATTTTGACTAATGAACTTATGATTAGTGGAAACAACTGTTGTGCATCAAAAAAATTGTTAAATGGGTATTTATCTCAAAACTCCACCTGCTCTTCATTTATGCCTATGTTCTCATGCTGTGTAAAGTGCTATTTGTAGACAATTGATAACAGAGTATTAAATAGCCATTAACTGCTTTGCACCTGAAATTGTCAATTTGTTCAGGAGTCTTTTACTTATCTGATAATGTATGCACATGGGCAGATTCTGCAGTTACTGGAAGAATGAAATCCTGACAAGATTTAATCACTGGAGGAGGATGGGATGTTTATCCTTTTTTTGGAAAAATTCCAATTTGGCCACTTGCATCATGTACTCTATGCACTTCTCAGTGGAAGCGGAATATTTTTTTGACGGTGGCATTAATGGTCAACGTTACTTTTTTCTCAGAAGTGGTAAAACTCACTGAGGTCATCAGCTTCAATATACCTGAAATTTTTGATGCTGTAGCTTGTGAATTGCTATAGGTGTGTGACCATGTGCGTCCTGTAAGGCTAGACTGAACTTATGTGATGTACTATTTTCTTCTGGGTGCTCTTTTGCTGTTTTTGAGTTCCAGAAGAAAATTTGCAGACTTGAAACTAGACCCCACAAAGGTTGATCTTTCAAGGACAAGCAAATAAAGCAGTAGTTAAATTTCATTCTAACGAAAAATGTCACCCCTTTCTCCAGGTGAAAATCACTGGTTAAGTATTCTGGAGAAGTTCCATTTAACTGAAGCTCACTCTAATTTACGTTGTAAACTGTCTAGCTAGTAACTTCACAGATTCTTTTCCACTATAATCGGTGCTTTTCTATGCCCATAGTAAAAGTACTGTTTTTTCTTTTCTTTTTCAGTAGAATAAAAGCAGGAGGTAGCCAATTCAGTATGTTTTCCAGTTAGCTTTCAGCCTCCAGCAAAAAATACTGACAAATCCTTGTTTGTCATGTTGGTCTTTGCTAATGCTGCTGAGGTGAGAAAACTTTATCCATGAACTTCTCATAATGTGTTTTGTATCTCATAAAGTATCTGTATATCCTACTTATTTATGTGATGATCGTAAAAATAGAAGAATTAAATGGCTGTAAAAATATTTTTATGGGTAGGACTATCCTCAATCCTTTATGTTTCTTTGGAAAAGTTTTTCAGGGTTCTGTCCTGATTGTCACCAGTTTCTCCGTTGTTTCTCCTTTTAGCCATGTGAGATTGTGGAGCAATGCTCAAGTAGGTTGGGAATCCACGCACAGTTCAGGGCCGTGCTTGGAAAACTCATAACCTGTTATTTGGCCATGTGAGGCTCCACCTTATTATTAGGCCAACATTCCTGAGGCAGAAGTACTAATGATTTCCATGATGACTTGGATTCAAAATATGTTTCAAGGTAGAATTAACGCTTGGCCCTTTACATTTCTGCTCCTTCGCACTGACTTGTTCTTGGTTAAAGCTCTGTCCCAAGATGCACACAAAGGAGGTTCCATGATGGACCTCCCACCAAAGGGGAAAAGCTGCCAGGGTGGGATGGCAGGCTTGCCCTTGCCCAGGTTTAGAAAATCCTGTCAACTCATGTTGAAAGAGTTTAGGGCGTTTAGTTCCAGTATTTGACAGAGCTACAACTCAAATTGTTAACTTCTGTAGCATGTTGTCTCACCTTTAACTTCTTAATTAACACAGTTCTTGAGCTGCTATCACATTACACACTCTTCACTTCTTTGTGATTTTTAACGTGGTGTAAGATACTGACAATGGATTTTTTGGTTGTTTTTAAATTAGTGCGCTGCAGTCTGCAGCTGGTTTTGTCTTTTTTGTTTCAGCTTCCTAGTTACATACTTCCCATCATTACTGATAGTGAGAAAAGTTTAGTTCTATGATGATGGCATAGCATTTGCTAAGGTGTCCAAATACAAGTATAGAGCTTTTATAATGAAACTTGTATTTGCATTTAGCCATGTTGGTAGAAAACAGCCTATGCAGCTACGAAGTTTGTATTTCATTATACAATGTGATAATTTTGATTGCAGTTAAGCAGAGGAGGCATACCTGTACAGATGTCTTACAAAGCACTTCAGTACTAAAAGTATATGGTATTGCTATCCCAGCAAAATGTTTTGGCTTAGCCTAGCTGAAGAAATATAAGTTCAAGGAGATATTCCTGTAAGGTATTGTTTTTGTGACAGCAACATTTCTTCATTGTTACTAGAAAGCAAGCCTAACAAATACAGGAATCAATAATAATGAGAAGCACTGTGTAACTTACAGGAGTATCAAGGCCATGTTTCCAGCAGTTTCTTGCCAAGGACTTGCTTATTTGTGGCTCAACTTTTGGACTAGCAGAATTGAACAGGTTAGATGTGGGGGAAAAGTCTAGTCTAAACACCGTAAGGCATCTTAACCCTAATGTGGAAATGTTTTTGCTACTAAAGTTGTAATTGGCAAGATGTACAGTGAGGTTTGGAAGGATGTCGAACAGGACAATGTTTATGCAAAGCTAGAAATATTGTGGTGCCTTTTGAATCATCCCTTAGCTGTGGGAATGAATTTAAGAACTACTGCAAAAAGCAAAAAGGTCCATTCTCATTTAGCTGCGCTGGATATGAAAATAACCTTTTCCTTTGAAGAGAAGATACAGTGCAGAGAATGTCTGCACAGAATAGATAATGAGGCTTAAATCCACCAAGGCAATTACTTGGCTTTTAAATGTGTTGAGAAGTTGTATTTGTGTTTTTCATTGTGAATAACAGAGCTTTCCTCTCATGGAGGGAGAGTCACTGTGCTTTTAGGCCTGACATGGAAAAAATACCTAAGCATTATTAACTATTTGGGTTATAGTTCACAGTAAAAAGTGAGAAGTAAATCAACAGTAAAAGAACCATCTAAAAAAAAAGAACCATCTATTAACATTGCAAAATGTAATGATGTTACAAAAAGTTTGGCAGCTGATGTCAGGAAACACATATAGCATTCTTATGTAAGATTGACTTGGTTTTTAAGTAAGGATTGTTCTCTCCATTCTCTCTTTTTTCTGTAAAGCAGAAAAGCTGCATGTAATGCCCACAATTTCTGGTTAAATTGTCATGTTGTTTTACAAAGACAGTAAACCTTCATTTCTAAGTTCCAAGTGACCAAGTTCATTACATACTTTGGTAAACTTATTTTGTTAATGAAATATCCTGATATATTTTTGCCTGGCACGTGTGCTCTGAATTGTGACATTAGCAAGGTGCATTGTTAATCAAAATTACACAAAGAGCTTTTGACTGTTTTCTTAGTACTCTGGAAACCAAAGTAGTATGTGTTTTGGACAGGCTGCTCTTGAAGAGCAAGGAAAATCACACGTTCACCACCTCAAAAGTATTATCTTACTCAGATGCTTTTGCTTTAAGTACTCAGGTAATGCTTACCTCTTTTTCTGTCATGCCGAAGAAGGTATTTTCTTTGTCAGGACTGGCTTTTTTGCTTAGGAAACTGGCTGCCGAGGGCCTTCAGGTTCCCTGTGTAGATATGAATGCACAAGGAGCTTTTCTCAGTTCTTAAAAATAGGCCTCTATTTCAGAATGCAAAATTCCACCCTCAGTGATTCCTGCAAGCTCCATTTGGTGCTCAGAAGTATATTTGAAAGTGTAAGAGAGAAATGACATATGCTGTTCTCCTTATAAAAAAGCATGACTTCAAACTGAACAGACCTAAGTTTCTGATATACATCTGTGGTGGCCGTCCTGCTGGTGTACAACACGAGGGGGAAACTTGCGGATCCCCAAGGGCCGAGTATGTTCCTCAGGGGCCTGTCCCACCCCCCCTCCCTTGCACCAGGAGTACGCTGGAGCAGTGGTGCAGCAGGGTCTCAATTTTGGGTGGAAGGAATCAGGAATTTAAAGCTTAGTTACCACAGACGCTGAACTGGAACCGCTTTCTCTGGCCACAGGGAGCCTCTCTGAGCGCCGCGCTCCTCGCCGGCTGGGGGCGGGCGGCGAGGTGCCCCAGCCCCTTCAGCCCCGCTCCTCTACGGCCCGGGGAAACACCTTGGCGGACAGAGAAATCCCATCCCCGCCCCCAGGAGCGGTCTCATCGCGGGGAAAATTAAATTAATCCCTGCCGAGAACCACACGCGCGCCGCCTTTCCCGGGGCTCGAGCTCTCCTCAGCGCTGAGGCGAGCCCCGGCGCTGCCGCCGGCCGCGCTGATTGGCTGAGCTCCGCCTGCGGGCGGGACCGCGGGCACCTTCTGGAACGTGACGGAACCTTCCAGAAGCGTCTGGAGCCGGCTCCCCCGCTCCTGTCAGGGACCCCTGCGCCTCACGGGGCTCTGAGCACGGGGCTCTGAGCGGCTCCGGCTGTGGCAGGGGGGGCTCGGAGCTGGTCCTGAGCGTGGCGGCGATGTGACGGGGGATGCTGCGTGTCCAGGTACACCAGCTCCACTCGGGGCGCCCACGAGGTAGAAACGAGACCCAAATCGCATTTTGAGTGCTAAGGGTGAGAATACACATCGTGCGGCTCAGCCTCGGGTTATTCTCGTCTGCATCTCAGAGTAAAACAGTCTAACAGGGCAGGGTAATTGGGCCAGGATGATCCATTGTTAAAATTTGCTAGGAGATGAGAGACAGTATCCTTTATTTAGCCATTAGAATGTAACTCCATGTAATTCCTGCAGCTGTTGGCTTGGTGAAAACACCTTAATTATGGCAGACAAAAACAAAAACAAAAACAAACCAACAAACCATTGCTGGAAAAGAACGAACAGATCAATATTTGTTAAAACACATGAAGCTTATTTAGCACATAAAAACACATGAGGCTTATTTAATTGAGGGTGCAAAACAGCATTTCAATGCTTACTTCCCTTTAAAAGTAGAAAACTGTTTATATTATAACTCTAGATACATCCAATTAGGAGCAGACATTTAAGTCTATACATTAAAATGGGTTTGAGTGTACTCTTCCTCACAGTTTGCTGGAGTCGATAGATAGGATGAAGAGCATTCTTTATTTAAGTTAGGGCATTTTAAAATGTCCTAACTTGTCCCTTTTGTTTAGTTTTATGTGAAAGCAGCTGTTTCTGTGTATGTGTTTTGTTTGTGTTTTGCGTAGGTCTGGCTTAAAACTTCTTGCTTTCAGTGTACATTTCCTACCACTGTCAATCAATTTTAGCAATTCATGAACGTTGAAGTCAAATGTCAGTGTCAGCTGGAACAACTGCGTGACTCTAGTTCTTAGCCACTGAGACTTGGTTTTAGCTTTTTCAAGGCGAGTCTCTTGCTTGCAAAAATTCCAGCAACCTTTCATCTTTCTTTGTCATATCACCTCGTGTGTGTGTGAGATCTGAGATATTTAAAATTGACCGTTACATTGTTCCAAGCTTCTTATAAAACTTTTGTGACACATTTTGTATGCAGTTGCTATGCTGTATTTCCTAGTCACAAAGTCTGCTAACTGTCCTGTAGCTGATTACTACTGTGATGTTCAAAGCTTTTTAAAAAATTCTATTAGTACACATCTGGTGGAAAAAGGAAGATTTCTAGGAAAATGTCAGCAGTGAGCTATAAAACTGAATAATGCAATTATGGAATAATTCTTCTGTGATGAATGGAGGCAAGAAGAAAATCGCTAAATCATCATCATGCTGTTTTCCGTGCTACTTGGTCGGAAAATGGGATCATTACAATAACTTCTACTTGTACCGTCCTTTGACTAGGAGCTATACATCCTGATTGCAAACTATATGTAGTAGTAATTTAATTCAGGACGAAAATATAACAATAGTTCTTATTGGGTATAAGACTGAACATATTAACTCAAACAAGAATGGGATGAAGAACGTAACATACATGTACTTTGTGAAACCACACTGTTTATGTTTATATTAATCAGGAGAACTTCCCGAACAAGAAATTCATCTGTGTTACTGAAAATGGAGTTCAAATGTCACAGAAACTGTAAAGACCACAAACGGTCGAGACCTTGTCTTGTATTTCAGTTATACCTGCTGCGGTGTATTTATGCTAACATCACACTGAATGATTGGTTTAGCACTAACTTGTTATGTTTTTTTAGAATCCAGGTGTTCTTCAGTGCCCTATTTAAAGTACCAGCCCAGCATGATTGCCCTGGTAAGACAGACAGGATCACAAATCTCATAGGGATATGGCTTTAAGCATGTTTGATTCATCATTATTTATGGCTTTCAAATACTGTGTTGCGAATAAAGTGTCTGGATTTTTACAAATCGAGTTATTCTCATTGAGGGTGATTTTGCTTTCCTGAACAAACAAATCAGACAGAAATTATTTCACATGGTAAAAAAAAAAAAAAAACACATAATGTGACCTGTAGAGTACAAAAACTGAGGTCATTCTGACATTATCATGACTCATTCCTGCTTAATATTTTGATTTTACTGTGGCAATTGTATTTGCAGATTTTGACAAACAAAGCTTGACAAGCAGTAAGCCCTGATGTATAGAAGTGAGTCACATCTGAAGCACCTGGTATTTTCAGTGTATGTGTGAAACACCTTCAGGTAACTGCTGTCTTAAAAACATTGATTAAAAAAAAAAAAGATTATATTTTTGATGGGAATTTTTACATTAGTACTGAATCAGTTGTGATAAAGTTCACTGAAGTTTTGTTTTCAGGGCTGTGGTGTTGTTTTTAAGCGTTTTGTAGCAGGTATGTGATCTACTTTATGTTCAATAAAATATCTCCAGATGATGAGTATTTGTGCAGAACTTTTAATGGTTAGACCAGTTAAGTATCCAGAGTGCATATGTGGTGTTTGTGAGAAAGGATGTATACAAATTGAATTTAGTTGACAGAATTAAATATCTGTATGTTAGTGCTCTTACTTCACACAGGTAAGTCTACGTTTCTAATAACTTAGTAGGAACATATGCCTATTGGTGGGAAGGAGTACAAAGAAAAAGCAATAAAACCTGAAAATACTGAGATACCACAAACATGAGGTTGATGTCCTGAATTCATTAGGAGTTTATATAAAGTGGCACTGATTCTCGAGTAAAAGAACAAATAATTTTATTATACTGTTTCTGCAGATGTTTAGAGAAGACGTTAAGCAATGTCTTCAAACTGTCATAGTAGTCAAGACTTGTACTAAAGCTCTATATAGTACAAAACTAAAGGGAATACAGGATCATGGTCTTATATACCAATATTGTTATCAGATTTGCTTAAAAACTTTACTCTGCGGTGCGTTGTGCTGAAACCCTTGGCAGCTGCTGAGGTCCTGCCTCAGTGTGTGTGTGTGGATTTGGATGAAACAGGCACAGGATTCTAATGGGAGTCAATAAAGAGCTTTTGTTCACTAATAAAAAAGATTCCAATCATTTGACTCATCCCTTAGAAAAAGAACTATACCTGAAAGAATAATAGTATTTATTCCATCATTGTTTCACTTCAGATATCCATTGTCAGATTTCAGTAGCTTAACGCCATCATTACAGTAATAAATGCCATTAGTCAGCTTTCGTGAACTGCAAATCACTTATGTTATCCCTCTGGCATCACACAGAGAGGTGCTTAGACAGCTTAGAGCTCTGGTACACTGACACCCCAGTAAGATGCTTCTCTTCTGTGTTACATATTGTTTCCAGTATGGACTTAATACAGCATTGTACAGATCAGGACAATAAATGTCTTCCTCTACTGTCAGCAAAGAGTCTTGACACAGATGTCACAGCTGCTCGCTTCTGGTATTCCTCTTCTGTGTTTGAGCCCCCCTGGAGGAACAGAAACCAGTCAGAATCTCTTTTCTTTGAATCAGCGAAGGGTGCCAAAGGATGCAGAGTGCACATCTGTTATACGAGATGTCTGAAACTTGGATTGCTTTCTGCATCTCTTCTGAAAGACTTTGATTTCAGTGAGGCTCTAACCAGAGCACACAACTTAGTGACAACACGCACAAGAGGAAAATAATTAGAAAATAGGGTGAATGGTTTGCTCTAATCCTCATCTATGAGTTCTTGTGCGGTCTTGAAGTAAAGATTTCTTAGCATAGTGGTTTCAGTGTAGCTGTCTGTAAACTAGGCATAACATTTATTTCCTTTACAGGAGGTTGTTAGGCTTAATTAACTGAAGACATCCAAAGCAACTTAGGAGCTTTGTGATAGGAAAGGCTGCGTACATGCATACCGTTGAAATACTAATGTATGAAATGTAACTTCTATACTGCTTTTCTCAGAATTAAACCTTGCATCATATTTTTTCCTCTGGAATAGGTATTTTAAGGGTCTTCCTGTGCAGCTCAGTAAGAAAAAGTTTAAAAACAAAATCTTCAACTCCCGTTTGAGCAGCCATTGGAAGGCAGTTAGCAAATGTTCCCATTTTAAGAGTAAGAACCCTATCACGAAATGACAAATAAGCTTGAAGATTTGACCTCTTCATTTAGATACCTGATTGGGAACAGGTATCTGCTGAAAATTTAGCCCCATATCTATTTCCTGTCAGATTATACTGCAACTCACTAGCCACCATTGTACGCAGTAACTTGATTTGCTTCTATTAAGCTGCATAATTTTAGTTGCCTTGTATTTTAATAGCATGTCATTAGGATTCCCAAAGTTCCAAATTTCTTGTCACTCAGGAGTCCTCTCAATTTTTGGCATATCAACAAATTCTGCTGTCTTCATATTCCGCATAGAATTTGATTAATCTTGCACAAAAGTAAAATTTTGAGTAAATGCCTCAAAAGAAACGGTGCTAGCTGTTGAATTCTTGCTCCTGCTGAGCTAATATCCCTTTGTTCTTTACAGAGGAGTCCCACTTTGTAGTTAACTGTTTTGCTCAGAACTTTAAAATGAGGCTTCATGTCCAGGACCTTCATGTTCTGTCCTTGGCTATCCTGTCTCCCAGGAGGTCATGCCTTTCTGCATAGAGAACTTGCTGACAAGTATTTGGAAGGAGCAGTCCATAACGACTGCTCTGTCCTTTACAGCATTTGTGGGAAAACAAATGTTTTGTCACGCCAGTTATACAGTCATTTAATGTTTCGTTAATCGCCCAGCTAAGAAGCCATGCTCTTCCCCATACACGTTTTGAAGATGAGAAGTGTTCTGTTGCTGCTTGTGTTGAGAGTAGTTGAGAGAGATTGGTTATGATGACTCATCAAGGCTTCTATGTTTTGGGTTTGGTTTTGGCTTGTGTTTTTTTTTTTTGTTTGTTTTAGTTTCCGCATGCATAGGGTAAACATCTTTTCAATGCTGTTCACCTTCCTTTTCCGCTCTTGCGTAGGATGTAATTGCCAGCTGCAGGCTGTCTCTCACAGCTGTGTCCTCCCTTGATCAATACCAGAACAAAAATCAGGGTTGTGTTACTTGGGCCATCTCTCAGCTTATCCTTGTTGCACACTAGGCGTTTAGTTTTCATTTAACTGTACAGGCAGTGATGAAACACACTGGAATGCAATTCTGTTGTTAGACTGGTAGCGCTTCTAGAAATATAGCTAATGTGTGTACCTAGAAGTTACTGCAGGCAAGAGTTCCAAGCGAAGAAAAACTAATCCTTTGATGAGTATTTGTAGAGCGTAGTACTTCAAAAATAGAAAGCTCAATTTAAGCTTTAATTTGTCTTGTAATAATTATTCCTTGCAAATATTTATTTTAAATCTCAAATAGCTGAAATACTAATCTATATGGATATTTTAGGGGAAAAAAAGTGTAATTGAAAAGAAAATAATCTCACAAGGTAAGTTTAATTATAATTATCTAACATCCTTAGGTATCCAGGATTTCTTTGCAGACATCTAAAATACATGCTGCCTAAGCTGGGGTATGAGTAGAAACACTAAGGCAGTTGTTAGTGTCTGAAAAATGATTGTGAATGGTGTGTTCCACTTTCTGAGGTGATCTGTAACATCATGACATTTTATGTAGCAGTTACTGTGTAAATTGTTTCCTATCCTGAAGATTTCTTTTTGGTGAAAGATATAAATAGCACAATTGAAGTAGGTATGCTGACTCTCAAGCTTATCTGTGATATATTCATCTGCATCTTCATAATTGCAACATATCAAAGTAGATTGGTCTTAATTTAAACTTATATATATACACATATACTCAATCTATATATAATATACATGTATATTTAAATTGTTTTTAAGAAGCTTTGACTATCACTTAGATCTCTTCAGTTAAAAGAAGAGTCCAAGAGGCTAGGCTGATGGAGCCTCACTCTCAGAATTGTTGATGTGGTGAATGAGTGTTGTGCAGGAATTGTAATAGACTGAAGGGATTTATCTTCTGGCAACGATTGCTCAAACTTACAGCATAACTAGGTATCTCTAAAACGCATGCTTTTCAGCATATTTAAAACAGAAATTTTTTCTATTGTACTGTTCATTATTTTGACTTAACTAATGGTTTTTCTTCAGTAAGTCTAAAGTAAAACAAGGTATCTTTGAGCATTAACAGTGTAGGAAGAATTCAGAGCCTTTTACAAACAGAGAGACTCTCAAATGGATCTCTAAAATAAAATTTCTTTAGCATGCAATCTTGGGGCCAGATCTGTAATGGAGCCATCTTTGCTTTACCAAAGAGAAAATTCTGAGGTGAATCCTACCTGACTCTATTCCTAAGCCAGCAGTTCAGCTTTTGCCTTCTGAAACATGCAGAGCTTATTTCTTCAGGCTGGCACAAGTAAGACTGATATGTCTTTCTCCCTCCACTATGGAGGCCTGGCATGGCAGTAGGATCTCCGTGGAGCCCCTCTTGCATGCTGAGTTCCCAGAGGTGTGTAATGCATCTCTCATCAGTTCATTCTGCTGCACACGTGTGCATCCTGGCCCAGCTGGACTGTCTCTCATTTTCCCTGGCAAATGATACTGACTGTAAGCTTGCCTTATTGCGCCATGCCTTCCTTGTCCAGCTCGCGTGCTGGTTTATCTGTGTGCATCTCACTGAGCCAGCTTTCATTTGTTTGTTTTTCTCTAAATCCCACTCAGCATTAATAATTGCTCAGTAAAGTTCAGATAAGGTATAAAATTCAGTTGTTTTTTTCACTCCCAATAATTCTTCATTCAGCTGGGGGCTTGCTTTGGTTCTCCACTGCTGCTGGCTAATCTAGGCGTGGGATATTGCCTATGTGATAAGGATCTCTTTGAAGATGTATTGTTTGGATTTAAATTACCATGTCTTTCAAATAGCTGCAAGGATGGTGCGCCACTGCTAAACACATTCCGATTGTTGTCACCATGGATCCTCAAACACGCACAGAGGAGCCTATACTCACTGGTGCTAGCACATAGAGGTATGAAGGCCATCCAGAAATGGGGACTTCTGAGGTTCTCCGTGCAGTGGGGAGTCAGCTCTTCATGTAGGCGCTCTGAAGAGTGGTGTACATTGGGACAATGATGTGTTGCATGATATTTTTGAATCTTGGTGGAGGAGAAATAATATCGCTCTAAAGAAGGATTTAAAAATGCAAAATTTGAATGAAGTGCACAAATATGTATGAATATAAATGGCTCCCAGGTTTCAGCTGCTGACTGAGATGAACAAGGCTGTTGTGGGGTTCACTGCTGTTGGACTGCAGCAGCAAATAGTGCTTGCTTTCACACCCTCTCTCACCTATCAGTGAGCCACTGATGTCAAGGGGGAGTGAGGATGGTGTCTACTGCCATGGGCAGCACTGTGTCTGTCAGCTCTGGTGTGTTGATGTGCATGGAGGTAGGACTGCCACTATCTTTCAGATGGCCAAGTAAGAACTAGGCTGCCAGATTTTTGAACCCTGTTTTCATATGAGATCCATAGAAGCACTGGAAACTAAATTTGAAAGTAATAACTTTTAGTTATTTTAGTGAGGAGTTGGTTGGGGTGGGCTGGTAGCAGCTCACCTAGCAGGTGAGTTTTTGAAATGTTTAGATGGAGTCTTAACTTCTCTGTCTCTTAGAGTGAGAATTATAGCTTACCTACTTCTGGAAGATTTCTTTGCTTTTGGTGAATTGGGATTTTTGAAGGGAAGAGCACTCTAGAGAAAATGCGTCATTTCAGCGAATTAGGGTGGCCCTGCACTTCACTTGACACTTGGAGTTTTGTCTTTGCAGAATTAAATGGTAAGCTAATCTGGTTTTAGTCCTTCACAGTTTTGGTTCCATTTTACCTGAATTGCACGATAAGTCATGAAACAACATGGAGGAGTTTCACTAAGTAAGAAGGGTGAAATAAAATAGTTTTTTGTTTTTTTTTTTGTTTTTTTAATTAAATTAATGGTTTCTCTTAGCATTGTTTTTTGTAATGTGAAGACAGAAGAAAACAATTTTGTACCAGTTTGTACACAGTCACTTGCTGGTAAATATATGTGTCAAATGTTAAACAGAGCATTCTTACTATGAGCATGAGCTTTTTTGTAAGCCTTTAGATTCTGCTTTTCACAAAAGATTTGCAATTAATTTGTCCTTTAGGGATAACTGAAAACTGCTTTTTAGATTAAACAGTAAAAAGAGCTCCTTCCTGAAATATCTAGAATCCTAGTATGTCAAAGGAGATACACAGACAGCAGAAAATAAATGTGCAGATGGGGAGGCCTGAAAAAACATCAAGTGCAGATCCTGAATTTATGCACATTTCTGACATTGTTGGATGAAAAATGCTGCTCTTATCTTCTGTGGGTAACCATGGCTACCGTGTGATGATTTTTTTCCCCAACATGAAATGAAATACAAGTGCAGGAGATGGTCTTGTCTCAGCTTGCACCATGTGTATTTGCGTGATAAGGATTATAGTCAGTGAATGCGGTTATCAGCGTGGCCCATTTGCTTCTTTAAAAATAGGTTTAGATTTACATCTTCATGTCTCCATTAGTGCTGTAGAGGGGAAAATGGTGCTGTGTTTCCATAAGTACTGTTAGACGAGATTTGTACCATATCCTTTTGTGTTAAAATATGTGCATGCTACCTTCTTGTATTTGAGTCAGGACCAAGTATTACTGGGGAGACTCAAAAGGCAACACAAACTTGAATATAAAGCATAGTAGTTTAAATGTGTGGATGGTACAGTGCTACATTCTTGATTATCAAATACTTACTCCCTGAAAGTTTGTCTACATTTTGTATTAATATGCTTCCCTGCTTGATCTGGTTCTGTTTTCATTCAGATTTTCAGCTTCATCATGAGCTTTGATAGGAGCAGAGTTGAGCCATGAATTCCTAACCACTGAAATCTCTGTAATGTTAGAAGGGTTTGTAGAGAAGCTGATAACTTATGCATGAAGCTAAGAATACATTTATGCTTATCTCAACAAGTGCATGAGTTATACTCCCAAGAATGGTGGCTGTGAATCAAAAACACTTTTCCTCACATGGGCAGTGAAGTAGCCTGGTGGATCCTTAATTCTCTCTTCCTTGTTGCCAGTCACCATTCTGAGCAGTGCTTCTTTGCCAGTCACCATTCTGAGCACTAGCTTCCTGGCACATCAGTAACATTGTACTTACTGATACAGGTAGTAGTCGTGTGGAGAAACTTGCTAAAACTGCAGTGTGTGATTTTAAACCTTTATAACTGATTGGTGTACCAGTGGGAAATATTTGCAACGTGATCATTAGGATTATGGGTGCAAGTAATCAAATTTCTGGTAACATTGCTTTTGCTATGATTTGAAAATACCTGAATGTGTATTTACTTCTACATTTCTTGCCACTGTAAGGGATTTTGTAATGATAGAAGATAGATATTTTTTTCCAGACAACGTATCAAAGACAGAATGGTACATCAGTGTTTTTACCTTTCTTGCAACAAACTCTTGCTGGAGCACAGAAAATGTTCTTTTTAGATGTGATATGACTCCTGAAGGTTTGCAAAATTAAAAAGAATAGTTTTGTGAATCACACTGATGAATTTAATGCTGGCAGCATGCTGGATGTCAGTCCACAGTAGCTGAGTGAACAATACAAACCACAAGGAGAACTTTGAAATTCTGGGGGATTGAGAGGAGGAGAAGAAATAAGAACAGTTGCTAGTTGAGATGGGTTAAAGTTGGTGCATGATTCATGAGCAGTAGGCTGGGAAAAGCTTTACAAAATTCAGGAAGACTTCTGCAAGTGTCCTAGTGTTACATGAGATTATTTTCAAATAGTCTTGTGTTAAAAGAATTGTGACAAAATAACATACTTCTAGATAAATGTGTACAAGAGAAAAGGTAGAGTTTCCTCAACTGCTATAATCCACAACTGAGAAATAGATCATTACATTGCCTTCTTTGGACAGAAGTAACTGTTTCAGGCAGTCATGTCTTCATGAAAGTTAAGCCAATTCATGGAAATCTGTGATGATGAAAAATGGAGAAACGAGACCGAGAATGCAAACAAAAATCTGCTGAAGCTGCTGAGAAAGATTGACTGGGGTAAAACTAATGATTTAACCAATACCCAAACACAAGGGGTACAGCAAGCACAAAGTGTGGCAGACAGGAATTTCACAGGATACTGCGGGGTGAGGATGCAAATGCTGCTGCCTGTCTTTTTCAGTTTGTTTTAATGAAAAAACAAGAACGGAGCACAACAGACACTAAGAATGTGTGGAGGTTGGAGCCTTGACCCAGTGGAGAAAATCATAAAAGTTGAAGATAGCCCACAGAATAGAAGAGTAGAGTAATTGTAGTAGAAGTCATTATGCTGAGGAGTGCCTTATTTTCGGGAGGCAAGCAGTGACTCACAAGAATGAGATAGCATGTATGTGACATGAAAGCACTTCAAATGTAAACTGCAAAAGTAAATGATTTGTTAAGCTCAGATTAGCATCAGATGCAATGACAAGTCAATGACATGCAAGCAAACAGGAAATTGAATGCCAAATATGTGGTAGGACAGTGACTGTGCTAGGCTACCAAGTCTTTCTCAAGCAAAAGCAGAATTGTAAGCAAAACCAGGCAAATTAAAAATACGTGATGGCATCATTCTTCTGAAGAGGTGGCTGGGAGCAGTGTCACTACTGCTAGCGGAGCATTTGAACAGACTGTGCATGAAAATCGTGTTGCTGTCAAATGAGAGGAGAAAATAACTGATGTTGGAAGCTGTTGCTCATGCCCTTGAATACAGAGGTAGCCAAATGCTTGCCTGGGAGTTGTTCCTGACCATCCCTGTAGAAGGCCTATGACTCACTGGGACTTCTGGGAAACATTGTCAGACAGTGACACTGTGACTGCCATAAATTGGGCAGACAAGCAAATTGGCAGCCAGGCTCTTTCAGATAATGGACTCCAGTTCTGTTACAAGGAGCTTGCTTGTGAATGGGAATTTGGCTATGTTGCAGTGTTAGCTTATTGCAGCCAATCAAATGGTTAAATCAATTAACTATTAATACTATTTAATGATCCTTTTCAGGAAAGCTTAAAAATTCAGAGAAATGACATTAAAACCAGTTCACTCCCTTGAACTTCTTGTGAGCAGCGCTGCAGGGAAAGCTTATGTGAATAAAGAAATCAAACGTTGCCTCTGGCAACAGAAGGTGTGATTGCCAAACACAAGAAATGTACCTCAAGTCGATCATCCTTAGGAATCTATTTCTGAACTACAGCTTAGAGACACTGTTTGGATCACATTATTATTTCTGAATGTGGTCCAGAAGGAAGCCATATATGTTGAACAGATAAAATGTAGTTAATTACAGACAACTTCAGAAAGTCATGCTTACTGAGATTACTTGCTGCAAGTCTCTGAGTAACAAAGTCACGGGTGAAATATGGGAAAATGTGGTGAAATACTCTAATTTGGTGAAAAGCTTGCTGTGCTGGATATAGTCATCAGAAACCCATAGAATGTCTGGTGATAAGAAACCAGAGGAAATGGAGAATAATTTAATTAAACAAAAAACCAAAAAACATACCCAGAAGCACTAGCATGTAGCGGTGTTCTATTCACAAGATCCACATTTGATCTTAAAGAAAACCAAAATGCGTATGTGTTATTTTGTAAGATATAAAGCCATGACAGAACAGATCTCATCAAGTTGGAGGTAAAGTTTCAGGTTCTCATTTTTAGAATTTAACTTTTTATTTTTGTATGTGTAATGATGATTGATACTTTTAAGATCATATAATGGAATATTAAATATGTAAGAAGATTATGCTTTTTGTGATTAATTTGGCAAACTGAATTAAATATGACTAGAGAGATACTATAATAGATAGTTTCCTAATGGAGGACACAACAGGATATAAATGGGGAGATCAATATCTAGAATCTTGGAAGATGTGAAGTACTCGGTGAGAAAAGATGATATGCCTGAAGGAAGGAATGTTAACTGCATGCTGAACTGTTTCTTGTCTCATGCTTAAACACTGACCATTTGCCTCACCTACCTTCCTGTGATCCCAACTTACCTTCTGTTTTGGAAAAGCCATATCACTTGCTCATTTTACTGCTTTTTCTTGTTTGCCCTAAAAATTTAATTTTTAGTAGACTTGGTTTTTGTGTTTTTTGGTTTTGTTTTTGCTTTCTGCTTCAAACAGCTTCATCTTTTCTTCCTCACTGTGCTTTAGGTAAGCCCCGCCCTGATCTCTGTTTTGCAGCAGCCTCAGGCTTCTCTTGTACTCCCTTCTGAATGTAATCCTTCATTTTTCCTCTTGTTCCTTTTCTTTGCAAGGGTTTATTTCCCAGATGCCCAGTGCTGTACATCAATGTTGTTTTCACAAGTACATGTCACGTGCTTTCTGACCCTTCTGCCTTCTGTTTGCTCTTTACTGGTTCTTTTTATCTGGGTTTTCTGAGCTCCTGCTTATAATGCACAGGCTTTTTTTTCTGCGATGATTGAGCCGGGAAGGATGATTGTCAGGTGCTGGCAAATCTGTTTTTCCTCTTCTAAAATGATTTGGTGGGCTGGAAAACTGTGTGGACCTGCGCTCTGTTAAAGAGCTTCTGCAAATAAAATGGGGAAAGAGGTGCCATCATTTCACTTACAGTACTAGAATGGGGTAGGAATTTGTTAAAATTTGCTGGGTGAAGGGAAAGAAGGCAAAGACTTCAGTTCTATGAATAGAAGTTGTCATATTGGAATATTCTCTTGCATTCCTCAACACCAGCTATCCCATTTTCATCTTCCCCAGGATGAGAGTGAGAGCTTGTATTCTGTCTATCTAGTCAAGTCTTGTAGTTGTAATAAAACAGGTTGCATTATAGCGAATATGTATTTAGGAAAACTGCATGTGCTAACAAGGTGTTAAGGCATCCTGAATAATGAAGAATACTTCTCTCTGATGGGAGAGGTCCCTCATGTTTTACATAATATTTTGGCTATGAAGGAGGTCATGGAATAAACCAAGTTATGTGGTTAATGGCTAAACAATTTTAGGGTGTTTTGTCTGTTGAAGCCTACTTGGTAATAGGCTTAAAAATGTAGAGGAGCTGCTTGTATGTAGGATATTGTAGGAGGTACTGTTTGACATCTGCCGAGGGAGTATTATGCCTTTGCTCTAGGTTTTGTGAATGACATGCTGCTTATGGAGGCGGGACTGTGAGATACTCTTACGGATTGCCACTGATAAACCTGAAGACTTAGTGAGGGGGGAAAAAGTCCATAACTGAGATTGTTCCATCCCAGTAGAAGATAATTGGTCTCCTGGAGCTCAGTGTGATTGTGCATTGCTTCCTTGCAGCTGTCCCAGGTGCAGACCCTTCCTTCTTCCGGTGCATTCAGATGTGCTGAAGGCACCGCGTCTCACAGCCATTTTAACTTGATTTGGATACAGCTGAAAAAGACTGTTCTGCCCTTACCCTCCTGCTGCTTTCCAGCCACTTATTCCTGCCTGCCTTATGCTGTTACTGTTTGTGCAATCGTTCCTTGACTTAGATTAAGGAGCTGATCAGGATGAAACTATATATATTTTTTCAGATTAATTTTCAATTGATCAGTTTATTGCTGCAGCTCAGTACACCTCAGGCTGTGGATAGAAGGCAAGAAGGAGGACAAAGCCGTCTTTTTTCCTTTTTTTTTTTTTTTTTGGAAGGGGAAAGGAGAAGGAAATTTATTTCTGGGCAAATTAAAAAATAATTGTGGCATCTCTCCATCATTCTTTTCCTCCTTCCCTGCTGTTGAAATATGGTGTCTTTTTTTTTTTTTTTATCTTCTTTCTTTTCCTTTGGAGCTTTTTAAGTGGCAGTTTAATACCGGAGACCTCTACAGTCTGTTGTGGTTTGACACAGTTGCGGTGTCTGCAATGTTCAACACTCAGAATTTCTCATTTTCCCGGCTGGCTTGTTAGAGGTGATTGGCAGTAGGATTTCTGGGCCTAGCCCAATCAAAGTCAAAAAAAGAGTACACGATTCTTTGAATGTTTCCTTGAATGATTCTTTCTGCGGGAAAATGATATCCTTGACATGCTTAGCTGTTATCAGTGTCTCAAGTAATATAGTAGCACCAAAACCAATATAAAATAGCATTAATAATGAAAATGCCTGAAGCTCTTAGATTAAATGTTCCCTAGCCTTAGCATTTGTGCATTCTGAATGTAGTGATAAGCCACAATATTATTAAAGAACTACTACAGGTCTGTCTGTTGAAGACACATCGGCTGTGATGCTGTATATAGCATTTTCTATGAATTAAAGTTGATAAATTCACTGTTAGTGTTATGTGGTTTCTCTTATGTATCTATTTAGTAAATGCCACTATCTCTAAGAGCTACTGGTATGCGAAAAAGATGTACTGACACGTAATAACTGTAAATAAGCACCAGTGTGTTCTTTAATATGCGTACAAGTGAATATAGCAAGAAGAGTAAATAAGGTGTATAACATTTAAAGTCTGTAAAAAATAGTGAATCATAATTTAAATTCATATTCCTTCTCCTTGCAACTTGAGTGGAACCATCCCTTCCTTCCCTTCCTGCACGACAGTTTCAAAACATCCTCCTGTTATTGATCTTAGTTTCTGCGTGCCCAATCCTAACAGCGTCTCCTCTGCCTTCATAAAAATGGCTTAATAGAGCTTGCTCTCCTTAGAAAAAGTAGCCTGTGAAAACAACTCTGCAAATTACTTTTCATTCTGTGAAATAATGGCATAAATGAAATCTTTTGTTGTTGCTGCAGAGGAAGGATACGTTTCCTTGTAGTGAAGTTGCTGAAAATGTGTTTTCTTCAGTTTTAATTCAGGGTAGTTAATTTCTGCCTTTTCAAGTTTTGTTGCCTGTAGTTTCACTTAAAAAATTGCATATAAGCGGTTTTTGTTAATGTACGTAGCCAAAGTTTGTTTAATCATATTTGAATCTTCCACTTCAAAGAGTGTAATATAGAAATTGTTTTCTAATTGTTCCTGAACTATGTTTAGACCAGAAAAGGCTGATGAAAAAATACTTGAAATGATCCCACTTCTGCCAGTTTGTGATTACAAAATATAAATTTGAAGCAGCTGAGATGCTTATTCCTGAACAGCTTTTGAACATGACTGTTCAACAGTAATTTTCTAATTTTGTTCATTTTCTGCTAACTTGTATTCTCAGCAAGGTTTCACCAGTGTGATGGACCTGCTGCGGATTTAACCAAGTCATAATTAAGTAAACAGCTTAGAGAAACATAGACTTGGAATCTCATTGTTGCTGCTGGTGCCTTCTGTTCTGCCCTGTTCAGCTCACTGTTCGAGTCCAGCAGCAGTGCTGTATCCCATCATGCTGCTGAGGTAAAAGTCTCTGTACCACTTATTACATTACTGGTACCTGGAACTGAAAGCTCATTCAAGAGGCAAAGCTGCATCCATCTGCCTTTACCACTGGAAACATAGGTGTTTTACCATACTTCCATTAATTTATTTCTGGATACTGCGGTGTCAAATGTGACTTGGAAAATGCCACTGGCAAGACCAGTGGGTACTGTGAGAAGGTTGATTGGATTTGACTCTGTTTTGTCTTACACTTAATTTCCACAGCACATTCCACTGCATTTTAAACAAAGGAATATCTGGGCACCACGTTGGGTAGGAAGGTGGTATGCCAGGACGTCTCTGTATATCTGCAGATTTAGCAGGTTCATAGATGCTGTTGCTATAATTTATTGTCTTAAGCCAGTATATCCAATTATATCCAGTATATGTATTCTTTCTTTGTAAGTATTCTTATACCAGAAGGATGAAGTGGGTTCTTAATTCGTACCATGTCTTGGCACTGAAAGTACAAGGATTCCCTTTAAAGAACGAACTTTCCTTGTTGCTTTTCTCTGCCCGCTTTAAAGCAGTTCAGACTTTGGGGACCACTGCCTGAGAAATGGTGTTGCGTACATACACAACATATTTTTCCCTTTCTGTTTTTAAAAATGTCGCTGTCTAAGCGCACGAGGCTTATCCCTTAAGAACTTGATTTAATAAGACACCAACCAACTAATCTTGATCATCATCAGCAGAATGAAATGACATAGTTTGCTATAGTTTTCATAGTCATCACGTAGCTGTGAAGTGCTTTGTTTTTTAAATCCACATTTGCCAATTCCTGTCAGCAGACTCCAGGTCTTATTTGGGGGATTGCAAATGTACAAAGCTGTGCATCCTCTATACTGTATTTTGCTGTGCTGACTATTTAGATGGGTGGGACTTTTCTTAGACCTGTAATTCTTTTATTTTCCTCTTGAATCTCCTAACGTTTTTCTTTTCCTCCTGTAAGGGTATTTTGAATGTGAGTTTGCAGGGAAGGGTGCATCCCAAAGAGGAGCACTGGCCACGCATGTGAGTTACATGCAAGTGCGGCAGCAGAAGAATGGGAGGAGGAAGCCTGAGTGAGCAAATCCGATGAGTGATAACAATGATGTGCCTTGGAAAAGGTCCCCTTCCATTCCCCTTAGACTTCACTCCTGTGAAGCCTTAAAGGTGTGTAGAAGCCCCACTGAATTTAGCGTTCATAATCCACGTGAAATGCTGTGTGCAAGTAAGGTTTTGCAGACCTGGGTTTCACAGAACAGCTGCTATTTTATGGCTTGGGTGTAAAAAGGAGGTTTGATTTAGACTTGTAGATCTACGTGATTTTTTTTTTTCTGGTTGTATTGAAAAATACTAGTGTTTTTATGGGAATCTGAAGAACCTGAATGCTTACGTACAACAAGGAACCCTTGCTGCTGTTCTGTCTTAATGTCTCAATTCCAGTTGGTTTGAGCTTTAAAATGAGTTCTGATACTTTGCTGGTGCTAAATCTTACTGTTAATAAGCATTGCAATGGACATTCAAAATGATGTATGGTATATTTCAGATATCTCCATTTACTTTTGTAAGGAATTTTTCTGAAAATAGATAAAGAAATCTGGTAAAATTAGTTGTTATATATCATGTAAAAATGATCTAGATGCAACTTGATCAGGGAAGTCACTGTGAAGATCAAGCTTTTTTTCTTCAAGCAAGTTCAGAGAGATGATGCCATGAACAAATAACTGTTAGATAGCACTCAGGACTCGAGGGGAAAATGGCCACATGCTTGCTATAACCAATGTTTCTGTGAGTGTGCTGTTTTGCCTGAAGACTTCTTTTTGCTAACCAGAAATGTCAGTGAAAATGATGCAAATTGACAAGATGCGGCAGTATACCCTGTAGTTTACGGAGATGATTAGGATAATGCATCATCATGTTTCATTGTGAGCCATAATGCAGTGAAATATTGCTGGCTGGATTAATGGTGACTGCAGATGTGTTTAAAACTCAGTCTTATGAAATGCCTCCACTCTGGTTTGGCTTTTTAGTGCCACCGGAGAAGACCGTGCTATCAGCTGACTTGGTTTGGAGAACTGCATAGGATTTGCTGTGGCTAGTTTTGTCTTACCCGTGCATCTGAATTTCTGGTAGCTCCACAAATATCCCAAAGAATGTAGAGGCTGTCAACGCAGCTGACATTAGTATTAGGAGGAACTTTCTGCTAATTTTCAAGGAATCATTAGTACATGCTGAGTCAAGAAGCTTCTTAAATTTGTGTAAATGGGGAGTGGGCAGACAACTCAGGAGATTAATTCGAACTCAGATACCTGAGATGCTGACCTTTTTCTTCTTTGTGCAGCAACGTTTGTGTGAGAAAGATCGGTCTACTCAGGTTAAAATAAATAAAAATGGAAGAATAATTTCTGCCAGAAGCAAACATTCAGGGAGAAGTGTTCTTCGCGTTCTTTAAATAAATTCTGTAAACGTAATGTGAAATGTCATGTACTGGAACTTAGGATATATAGCAATAGAAGGCATTCCAATATATTGCAATATCTTGCAAACTCTGCCAAAATGGGGTGTGTGTGTGTGTGTGTATATATATATATATATAATATATATGTTTAGGTTATGTCTACTCAAATAGCTTGATCAGAATATTATCATGTTGCATGAAAAAATGGAACATCTAAGGGCAATTTGGAAGCTGTTACCCTGTTAGAATAAGAAAAAATATGGAGGGGGGTGAAGTTGCATACAATTACATACTTGTTTGTAAGTGGTAAGGATTTTTCTATGAGCAACCCAGTTTTGCCACCCTGTGGACAGAAAATGTATGTCATGATTTTGATTTTTAGTTATTAAGAACCTGTGAGAGAGGCTGAAATCAATGAAGGTCAGTTACTTGCACAAATTCTGACCTATAGGCTCTGTGGCATTTAAAACGTTATTTAAAATTGGAGTTGGCTGTTTTTATTTTACGTTGTTTTGGCAAAAGTCTGAGATCAATTTTTTGCTGTTTGCAGCAACCACTTCGAAGCAGCTCTTCTGTCAGTCCAGTATCAAGGGTAATTCCCTGCCATGCTCTTTGCCAGCATGTGGTGGAACTATCCTAGGTGGTACAAATGAAATGCTTATAAATGCTGTCCCTTCTGTCATGTTGTTCCTCCTTCTCCTACCTCCATTTCAAAACAAAAAGACCAAACCATACACACAAGTGTGTGTGGACACAAACAAAACCAACCCCATCCCATAAAAAAATCCTCCACGACCTATAAAAAGGAGGTCAAGGTCATTGTTCGACGTGTTTTTTCTTTGCCATGTCTGGCTAACTGCTGACTGGGGACCAGATGTGAGCAGCCTGTATTCTCCTCCTCTGCTGCTCGCTAACCAAGAGGTTTCACTGAGCAGGGCAAACCATCAAGCTACCTATTCAGAGAAAAAAAAAAAAAAAAGCTGTAACAAATCCTTTTTCCTGAAAAGTATCCCCGTGATGAACTAACTGTGAACAATATTGCACAAGTAAGCAATAGTGTCTAGAATTAGTGCTGACCACAAATGTGCAGCAGCGTATGCTGTGTCCTTCCTGCCTGCAGTGAGCAGCCTGGAAAACCAGTGGTCAGCTCCTAGGCTGCAAAATCATTCTATTTTTGCAAGGCTGGATTAGTCCCTGCCTTGTGCATTGGGCATTGATTTGGGTTTGCTGCTGTTAAATAGGCGCAGACCCTAGCCTCCCACAAGTGCTTCTGTACTGTACATGTATTTTATCTTTTTTAATTCTTTTCCTAGTTATTTGCAGGGCGTTCAAGCTGATATTTGCACATGAGAAGCAGGCTTACTCTGAGGTCGATCTCATTTGTCTGTCTAGCTTTGTGGACATGATAAAAACATGAAAGAAACGATTGGGCTTGAGGTTCAGAAAATGAAGGAAAAGAAGGCATTCCTTATCTCATGCCTTATCTTTATGCCTTAAGATGAGGCGTAAAGAAGGCATTTATCTTGAACCCAGTTCTGCACTGGCACTCTTAGCCCAGTGCTCATAGCCATCTTCCCATACTTCCCACAAACCCCAGCTACAGCAGCAGCAAGATATGTTGATACTCGTGACACGATGTGTTCTGATATGGTCGTTGTATTGTTGACTTGCTTCTTAAACTGACAAGGGAGTGTTGATTGTGAGTCCTGTCTAGACAGATGTCGGTTTTTCTTACTAATCATCAGCAGACAAGATCCTGGGTTTACATCTTGCCTGAAAGCATGGGACCTTGGGATAACAAAAGGAAGATGCATTCTGCTTTTGTTAGTTTCTTTTGTTCGTTTGTTTTGAGGTGTGGAAAAGGTTGTAGAGAAGTCAGGGAGAGAGAGGAGCTGTGGTTCTGGGGGAAATGCCAGGTGTTCCTTATTCTGAAGTAATTCCCATGTATTTATATGCACGTTGGGAATTCTTAAGTTTGAAGTCTGCCATTTGTGGCACGTTTTCTTTCACCCCAGTCTGAATGATGAGAAAACGGTGCTTTTCTATGATTGTTTTTGAATCGTCACATTGACCCATTTAAACTACTGGACTACATTGGCAGGCGTGAAGGGAAGAACACTGCTTGATTACCTATAGGGTATCTCCAGATAAAGCTATATCCAGCTTTCCTTTATTTATTAAATGCAAAGTTTTAAAGTGTTGATGATGCAGCTTTCCAGTCTTTGGTGGCTATTAGATATTGCTCCATAATGAGTTTAAGTATTCTCAGAATAAACCGAAGATTGTTAAAGTTCTATCCATGCACTGCTTAAATCTTGACCTCTAATTTTGCTGTATCACAGCAATAGTATCGCTATGTCCTGAAATGTAAGAGCTAATGGTCATTCTTACTGGCTTTTGCTTTTTGCTTCCTTCTCACAGATGATTCATTCCCATAAAAACAGCATGGCAGAGAACTGAAACATGCAGTGTGATCGATGCCATTTGTCTTGACTTACGGCAAAAAGGAAGGAAAAAAAACCTGTAGCCCTAAGCCAATCTACAGATAAAAATTAAATGAAAATGAGGTTGAAAAATGTGTTGTGTCAGGCTGCACCTCCAGTTCTTCTCTTTTGCACGTTTTTTAATACTTGACATACAAAAAGGGCTGGTGAAAAAATATTTTTATTTTTCCCAGCAAAAATTGTAGTAAAGAATTCATAGGTTTGGCTAGTAGGTTTGGTTGTAGTCATAGTTGGACAAAAAATATTTTAAGGCACGTGCCTATTTTGCAAAGGTTACTTAGATCAGCTGAGAGCATGGGATTTCTCCTTCAGAAGCAGTTTGGAAGCTGGGAGGCTGAGGTGTGGGAATAAGAGCTGCAAGAGCAGTTCTGATACAAGAAGCACAGAAGGTGCTTCGTGCTCTGGTGCCCTGGGGCTTAAGCCCTAGGCAGCCAGTCACAGTTGGTGGAGCTGCCTTGCAAGCAGCTTGAGGAGTTAGCAAACTAAAGTTAAAAACAAATTTAACAATGTGCCTAACAGGCAGCACTCCAGCTAGAGTAAGAAGTAGTCTCCTCCCCACAGGCAATCAGAGAAAAAGAAAAGAGAGACACTGATGGGCGTATGCCTGAAGTATTTGTAATTGTTTAACTATAGAGAACGCAAAGCATTAGTATTCTCATGCAGTGCCTCACATAAAAATACACTGCATAAACTGTGAACATAGAAATTCAGAAGCAGAATGTTGTGGTAATACATGTGCTGGAGAATGCTGTTCCATGCATCACACCAAAGCAGATCTTAGTGTTCAAGCATTGGCTTTTGGCATTGCTGAATTTGACAGCTATCTAAAGGCAAATGGATGTTATCCAGGCTACCTGAAGGCTGGCTACCAGCCTGCACACTGGTACAGTCTCTAAATCCTTCGGCTTAAAACAGGCAGCTAATAAGCATGGATGCTGTTTTCCTTCCAATGCCCCCTCTCATTGTGACTGTCAGACTATTATTTCACTTGTCAAGCAGTTGTTTAGGCAGCTATTCATTTACATTGTGTTTTTTTCCTGTCCAGACATCAGCAAGTCTAGTGGTCATTTCAGGCCCTGCAGCTACTCCTCTCTGGTGAAGATAAACAGATTTTGCAGCCTGACGATGTCTGTGCCTGTGTAACAAATAGTCATAAAACAGAAGAATATTTTCAAATACCAGAAAGGAAAATGTCTGTATGACTGTTATTACAGAATTGAAAGAATATCAGCATGCAGAAACTTGTTAGGAATTGAAATACCTGATGCTGGCCAGAGGTTGAAGAATGATAGCATTGTTTTAACAAAATCTGTACGACTTTGTTCCCCTGTGCAGTCTCGATGTGTGCTCTGGAAGGATGAGATGACTTCAACTCATGTGCTTGGCTACCTGTAGCTGAAGTTAATGCATAATGCACAGAAACAGAACAGAAACAAATGTTACTGGTGTAGAAAGGAATAAATACTTTGAAAGTATAGCAATCCAGATCTTTAGGCAATAGATGCTATTTTGCAACTGATTGTTCTGTTATAAATAGCAGCAGCTAGGACGGGATTTTTTTTTTTCCCCTTGTCTAACTTGTCTCCTCTCCTATGCTTTTTCTGGGGAAACAGATGCTGTTGCAAGGATTTTTTTTTATTTTATTTTTTTTTTCCAAATGTACTGGCCCTTAGCGTACAAAACGAAAGCTCTCGCATAATCAGCCTTCAGGCTTTACATGTATATGATGACCTGTTATGGTCCTTGCAGTAGTCATACAATGCTTTAGATAAAAAGCATGCTTCTAAAAGTTCAGTTTTTTAATGTTTGTCTCATGAATCCCAAACAGAACAAAGCAATAGGGCTAAAACATGCTTATTTTCTTTAGAGCTACTTGCATAGAATGTGAGTCCAATTCTAGATTCATTTGGTTTTTGTTTTGCATTATTTTGTTGCTAGAGTTTGCCACCATTTTAATGCAGTGAACTGTGACACAGCCTGCTTTGCAAACGTAGATGGGGGATAGAAATATGGATCTTCAATTTTAAATCCTTGTAGGAAAGTTAAAGCACATGATTGTATTCCGTCATCCATTTTGTAGCTTTTTCCTTTTCTCAGCTTAGTCTGTGACCTTTCTGTTTAGAAAGGAATGAATAAATTCTGCAGCATTTCCCTGCTGTTTACTAGTTGCCCCTAGGTGCCATGTGCACTCTTCCCCTCACCCCTTTTTGATGATAAGCTCAGAATCTATTTGTGTGAGCTTCAGCTGTAGGGTTTCAGATACTTAGTTGAATTGCTGAAACATCTTGTTGCTGTTGTAAGCTTGTAATAATGTCTTCCTTAAGAGTCAGGGGTGTGAAATGACGGTTTTGTTTTAAACCTGCTGAATATAAAATTGAACATATTTACAGATATAAATATCAAGAGACAACATTTGTGAAAATTACCCAAAATGAATGTGAAGATGGGTTATCAGGCTCTTTCTGTCATTTGCAGTTAGAGGTTCTATAAACGTACTGCAACTATTATATTACTTGTGGTTGTAGAAATTATTCCCCTCCCCTGGATTTGTGCACCCTGTTCTGTGTCATTTCTTATGTTCTACAAGCTACCTTTTATTTAAGGTTGAGGCTGATTTATTCACGTTTCCCTCATTTTCCTGGGGTTTCCTACTTTCAACCCTTTCAACCTTTTTGTTTGTGGTTGCATTTTTTTCGGGGTGGTGATGCTGTAAAACACATCAAGTACTGTGGACTTTTTTGTTTTTAATCAAATGTTTTATTTTAAATGAGAGAGGACATTCTTTAGTACAAAATAAAGGTACCAACCTTAGGAACATTATTTTTTTTCTCTCTCTCTGGTTATGCCTGTTGCTTAGATCCTTGTTTATCAAGGGTGCTGTTTAGATGTCAGATGAATAGACACTGCTCTTGAATGACGCTAGCGTTAACTCCTCTTGCCCGCAACTTCAGACATTCAGCTCAAGCATTACAGCAAAGCACAGGAGACCTAAGACAAGTGTCCTTTGAAGGAGGAAATGGTAAATTGTGTCACCGACGCCTTGTGAACCTGAGGATTGAGCTCAAGTTTTCCTCCCTGGTGCTTTAATAATAAGGCTTTAATTACTGCATATTCAGCTTTTAAAAAGAAAATAAAGCAGTAGATACTGACTTTCTGCCTTTTTTTTTTTTTTTTTTTTTTTTTTTTTGTAGATGAACATGAATAATTTCTGCATTGATTCTTATGTCTTGGCAAGACGTAATATTTAGCAATGTTTTCCGTGTTTCAGTTTACTCAGTTTCTTTTTAGCTGTGTTCAGTCAAATACCGATCAGTCAATATTGGTTCTTTATCAACAATCTTTATCAGTAGTTTTCTTCACTACTTTGCAGTAAGAAATGCTAAATGAAGTTAAACACAATAAAAATAATCTGTCAATTTCTAGAATTGACTTCCAGATTTTTCTCTGTTTGCTTTACTTGCTCTCATTTCCATCACCTACTTAAAAGATGTTTTATATTTTTTATAGGCTTTCCAAATACAACAGTTGATAGCTGTTTTTGTAACTGCCCCTTCAATATTTCTGAAAAGTTTCAGGTATTTTTGTGCTATCTTAGTATCTTGATACCTATCAGGTGTCAAGATCTATCTTAGACTCCATGTAATTGTCCCTATCCACTACCTGCTCTGATGCCCATTTGAATGGGGGTACTTTTTCAGATCCAGGGCCAAAGCAAGTGTACTGTTAAAAGCAGCATGTCCTTTCAAAGAGAAAACAAAAACAGTGAGTAGGACAGTCACATAACCACTGTAAAAATGACCATGCAGATAGCAATAACCTAATGATTGAGCCTGGTTAATTTGGAAAGTCCTCTACTGGGACTCTTGCTTTGACAGTTATTTAGCTGTCAGTCTGTATAAAGGCAAGAGTATTAAAACGAGCTCGGGTCTTGGAATCAAGATAGTGTTCCTTGCTGTAGAAAATGTGTTGACTCCCAGTTTAGTTACTTGGAGAGTTTGAATGAAAATAATTCTTCTGACTGTGAATTAATTATGCAGTACATATGTAGCTCAACAAAATTATTGAAAGAGCTTAGTCATGTAGTAAAATTTTATTAAATTGTAAATAACTTAGGTTTATGAAACAGAACAACTGCACCCTCTAGTGGTGGATTGTACGTGTGCAAGACGATCTAGACAGATTTTGAACTGCGATGTGGCTTGAAAGAAAAAGAGTTTTCATGTTATAGAACATGCAAGCTTTGGAAATAAACCATTAGGTATTTTTAAAGATATATTGATGAGATTCTTAGAGCACTGCCTTTGCTGTTACAGATTTCCTAGCCTGTCACTGAGTGTCAGACATAGCGAATCGCAATTTATGTTGAGCACATTTGATCAGAAAGGAGCTGTCACATTGCTTGTCAGTGTGTCATGTCATGCTTTTGGTTACTGCTAAGAAGAACTTCTTGTTAGGAATATAGTTAATAAAACACTGTATGTTTGAATGCTGTAATGTGACAGTATGTCAAGTGTGCTATAAGCAACATCAGCTTTTTCTGTAGAAATGAGCCGTGCTTGAGTTACTTGCTTGAATATATGAATATATATATATGTATATGAATAAGAAACGCACAGCTTCTTCTCTGGACTTCTGCTATCTGCAGTCTTGGTGTTACAAAGATGCTGCAGTAATATTTTCGCTGAAATACTTTTAAGAAGTCAATAATGATTTAAAAGCAATTGCTGTCAGGTGTTAAAGCGGAAGGTTGAAAATGCATCTGTTGATATTTAAAAATACCTTTAAAAGACAGCTGAACTGGTTTGGGTGGCTTTATTCAAAGCAATTTAGATACAGCTGGTATTTTGTTTTTAGGCTGCTTAGTTAGAACCTAGGTCTTAGCTGGACTCTGCCATGGTTCACTAAGTGATCCTGATCTTTCTTGGAAATACTGCATTTCTTGCAGCATGCTGACAGTGCATTGGCAACGCTTTGCTTGTCACCTGCTGATTCATCAGTGTAGCTTCCTGCCATCCCTTCTCATCTTTGCTGGTTTCCCTCTGGCGACCATTCCTTGCATGTAGCATGTGGTAGCTGGTATTCCTTCAGAGGGAAAGACGCTTTCATCAGTGAGCTAGGCTGTGTTGTGTTGGCTGGAAGAGTTTTCAGATATCTGAATGTGCTCTACTTCCTGTAGAGACTTCCTACTTGTTATGAGTTCTGAAATGTTAATTGGCAATGGTACCTTGTGTTCTTTAACAGTGAGGTATCTTCTGAAAATAGTTCTAAAATGCACTGAAGTTTTAGTGTGAAAGTTACTTCCTTCATTGTTTTTCGGTGGCTACTAACTTTTCTCTATGCTGATGTTACTGTTGCTTAAGCTAGTAAACAGCAACGAACAATTTCTTTGCTCCAGAGCTACTGATACATGCTGAGCATAGACCCACGGATGATGTGTGAATTTCCTGCTTCAAAATTTTTGTTATTGTAAACATCACTATTAGATAGTACTTACTGTAATCTCTGGGGCAGAAGACCTCATATCCAATTTTATTTGTGTTTACTTAAAATAGGGAATTTTGAAAAAAAAAAAAACAAAAACTTAAAAATATTTAAAAGTTTATACTTAACTCATCAGTTAACATATTTTGAAAAAGCCAAAGTTGCAGATGGCAAAAATCAGCAGAGAGGGGCAATGAGAGAAATCACATTTTGCTTAAAAATGAATAAACAGATTTTATTCAAACAGACCACATTTTTCTTCTCTAAATGATCTTATTGTTAAGAAATTTCCAACTCTGCCTGCTTTATGTGCCCTATTACACTAGCTATGTCAGTATAGAAGGGATTAGAGTAACTATTGAGATTAATCTATTGTACTTCGGTTAATTGTTTCTGTTCAAGGACATTTCCGTTAAGAGCTCAGCAGCACAGTGCAGCATGAAATTGAAATCAAATCAAGAGCCTGGTTCAAATCCTGAGCTAAAGTGTATATGGACTTTTCTTGTTAGATAAAAATCTAAACTCCAGTGGTGTTCCCCAACATCTTCACAGCTAAATGAAATGAACTGACAGCATGTGCAAGTGTCTACAGGCTTCTGAGATAATAAAGGTCTCCTCATACATACTGGGGCTTTCTCCTATTTGGGTCTGGGACAAGGTTCCCTACAGGACACGCCCTCACATATATTCTAGTAGCTCTTGCTTGGGGTGTCCCAGACCAGCCTCCAGTCTTATGGTTTCAGAAACTGTTTTAGTAAAGAAGATGTTGTTAACACTGCATTAACCACTGAAAAATTACTTTTGAAGGAGGGTGTCCTTCAGGCACCACCATATGTGATAGAGAGAAACCCCAGAAAAACGTATTTTGTAAAGTGCTGTGAAGTATTTCTGATTGATAGTGCTGTGAACCATGGGCAAGCAAACCACTGCTTTGAAATTGGCTTGTCCTGCAGTGCTGATTCATGGAACAGGCCCAGGATGTGTGGTAACAGTGAAAGCTCCTACGGGAGCCGAGCATTTCTCTTCTGCTGCCAACAGCCAGCTTCATCTCCACTTTTTGGATCCGTATAATTCTGCCAATCAGAACTGTAATTTCAGATTGGATGGAAACTAGGCTGACTAGATGAGTAGGTTGTTTTCATTGTCTCCATGTCTGTGAGTGCTGTAAATGCTTGTTTTTTAAGAAATGCATTTGAGATTTTGCTTTAGTTCAATCATGTAAGCCAGCTGTCAGTAGATGTTGATTACCATTGTTTTTTCTGGCTTGGATAAAGCTTATGAGTCAGTCTGCGTTTTCTCCCTAATCAGTATCCCAGACCTCAAGTTTTCTTACCATTCCTCTTCCAAAGAATATTAAATAATTGAACCATTTTCTGACTTGCATCAAAAATGATACTTGCAGGGATTATGTTACATTTTGAGTTGCTACTATATTTTCCTGCATATAAAGTGAAAATTAAAATTAATAAGGTGGCACTAAGTTTTGTTTTCTGTGATTCTGATCTCACCTTTAACATTTCTTACTGTTTGGCATGTCATTAAAAGTAAAAAGTCACACTTGTGTATCAGCATTCATAATGGTACCTTAATGACAAGTAGTGACCCCTGTAAGCATTTGATCAGTACCACAGCTTGTCAGATGGCTCATTACACATGATAATCCTAGAAGATTTTTTGCATGCTGTGGAAAGGCTGGTAGGTATGTTTTTAATGCCTAAGTTGACATTGGGAAACATTTCCATAATGCTACCTAAATGTCATTTCAGGAACAATTGCATTTTATTCTGAAATAACCTTTTAGTTGCGTTATTTTTGGTAATATGTGGAAGTTAATAATGCTACATTGATGCAATATCATGTTTCTTTATGAAGGTTTTCATCTTCTTGATGCAAGTTTCAACCCTGTTTATATAATAATTTATTTTTTTTTTTACCAAAAGTATGCTAGTTTTGATTTTCTTCCTTTTAGAGTCTGAAAGGATGCCACTCTAATAAGGCTATGTAGATTTATGCTATAAATTACTGTGTCATGCCTTCCCCTGCCCCTTTCTGTTCAGAAACTCTTAATGGGAATTTGTTCAGCTTGAAGTAGGAAAAGTGTGGTGCTACTGCTACAGTTGATGTGATTTGGAAAAAGAAAGCTTTTTTTTTTTTTTTCTTAAAGTGCACTGATTATACGCAAGTTCTGGGTATAGATTAAGCTGTCATGCTCACCAGCCTTAAAGAATTTGAAATAAAAGGTCAGCAGTATTTAGTCATTAACATGAATTACATAGGTGGACAGCTCAGAGGCTCTGCTCATTCTCAAGCTCGCTATCCTCCCCTTCCCCTGAAATGGGGCTTGAGGAAAGTCATCATGGAGAGAGAAAGTGTTAGGACGGGAATATCACCTTGATGTTGGGGAAGGAAATAGTTGCCTGTGTTGTAGTCCGAAATGTTAGTCTGGTAGTTAAGGCTGCTGAGTGGGGAGCATGAGGTTGATGGTGACTGTGGCTGGTTTACATGGGAGGCACAGCCATGGGAAGGAGTGAGGCAGCTGTGCAGGTTTGTGGTCTGCCCTTGCAGGCAGAAACTCTGAACTTGGATTTGTTCTGGCGTGGAAAGAACCAACTGGGGTTATTCAGCAAAATTCATCTAGTCCTGCAGTAACTTCTGTTTGTCTTTGAGATACCAGAATTGAGCCTGGATGATGGCCTTATGAGTAGTACTGGATGGTTAAAGACAAACCATGGGAAAACATGATTTAACCTACAGCAGAAAGGGACTTGAGCAGTTTCTAAGAAAACGGCGTGAAAGTGTTTTGGCCATTGTTCTATCTGTATTGATTAGTCTGTCTCACTCCTTGCTTTGTTAAGGGCTAGACTCAGTGAAATCGATACCGAAAAGGTAAGCTATGTCTTCCGTCAGCAGTGAGATTCTTCTAGCCAGGAGACAGCTTTTGAGAAAGGGCAGAATTTGGACTTTACTCATGTCCCAGAGCAAGGGACTGTGGCTATACTGGGACCTGGGCAGAGAAGGCCAAAGAGAAGCATTCTAAATCACCACCTACCTAAAGAGCTTTGGAAGGACTATCATTTGGCATTGTTGCTATAAAATGTTGGGATTTCTTTTGGTGATTTATCCTTCACATCTAGAGAGTGGAATTACTTTGTTTAATTCTGTTTAATTATTTTCAAAAGTACTTTCAAGCAGTACCAAATAAATTGTACACAGGAATTGAATGCAAGTAGTACAAGTAATTGCATTCTTGCACTGCTGTATTTTTAACAATAAAACTGATGTTCTAGAAATACAGGTGAACTTTGGCATGTTAATATTTTTCAGATATCTTATCTATGTGCAGGTCATGTTGATGAGGTGTTGAACGTTCTTGGCATTCATTAAAAGTACGCCATTTAGAATCATAGAATTGTTTAGGTTGGAAAAGATCTTTCTTGATAGTCAACTATCCACTTAACACTTCCAAGTCAACTGGTAAACCATGTCCCCTAAATGCCACATCCACACATCTCTCAAATAGATCCATGAATGGGGACTCTGCCAGCTCCCTGGGTAGCCCGTGGCAGTGCCTAACCACCCTTTTTGTGAAGAGATTCTTCAAATTGCCCTATCTACACAAGGCTGGAGAGGGCTTTGAGCAGCCTGCTCTAGTGGAAGGTGTCTCTGCCCATGGCAGGGGTGTTGGGACTAGTTGATCTTTAAGGTCCATTTCTGCCCAAACTGTTTTATGATTGTGTGATTAAACTCCCCTGCTGCAACTTGAAGCTGCATCCTATCACTTGTCACCGGAGAAAAGTGACTAACACCCTCCTCTCTGCAATCTCCTTTCAGGTAGTTAGAGTGATGAGGTCTCCCCTCAGACGCCTCTTCTCCAGACAAAACAACCTCAGTTCCCTCAGCTGCTCCTCGCGTCTCATTTTCTAGTCCCTTGACCAGCTTTGTCGCTCTTCTCTGCACATGCTTGAGCAACTCAGTATCCTTGCAGCGAGGGGCCCCAAACTGAACACAGTTCTCAAGGATTGGTGTCACCAGTGCTGAGTACAGAGGTACAGTTACTTCCCTAGTCCTGCTGGCCACGCTTCTGCTGCAGGCCAGGTCTTCTTGGCCATTGGTGGTCTTGGCTACTCGGGCACACCACTGGCTCATGGCTGTCAACCAGCACCCCCAGGTCCTTTTCTGCCAGGCAGCTTTCCAGCCACTCTTCCCTGAGTCTGTCCCACTGCATGGGGTTGTTAGGACCCAAGTGCAGCACCAACGTTGAGCCTTGTTGAATGCCATACGGCTGAATGTGGCCCATCAATCCAGCCTGTCCAGATCCCTCGGCACAGCCTGCCTGCCCACAAGGAGATCAGCGCTCCCACCCAGCTAGGTGTCGTTTGCAAACTTACTGAGGGTCCACTTGATCCCCTCATCAATGCATTGATGAAGATGCTGAACAAAACTGGCACCAGTACTGACCCTTGGGATTGCCACTTGTGATCAACCAGGTTTGACTCCATTCACAAAGACCATTTTGGCCTAGCCAGTAATTTGGTTCATTATTAACAGGAAAACTTAAATATAACCAGGCAGTGAACTGAACTAACAGAGAACTATGTGTTCTCTATGCATTTGTTTCATTACATTGAGTTAAATTTGAAGATCGTTCTTTTGTCTATGGTCTGAAATCTGTTAGCTTATGTCTGGATACTCACAAGTAATATCTAGGAGGAATACACAGGAGAATGAGTCATCATAGAGGTTTAACTATACTGCAGGGAGAGGCATCAGTAACCCACAATAATGAGTTGCAGAAGCGATAAAGGCACGCTCCATAATATTTCACAGTGGAAAGCTCCAACTGGTCATTTAAATGTTTTAGTAAAATGTTTTACTAAAAACTTTTAAGAGTGAGATACAGGTTGTTGGGAAGATGACAGGGTGAGAGAAATCCTTTTCTGCCCTCATCGTTGTAACATGAGTTATTTGTGTTGGACGTGACTCTTAACTGTGGGGCATGCATCATGCTTTGTACTTGAATATGTTACGGTATATGCATGGAGTGAGGAAACTGTACGTTCCTGGTGCTTATAGACTCTGTTATCCCCTTGTCCCAGCCTTTCTTGTTCTAGTCTAATTTACTTTCTCAGGTAATTTACCTCCCAGTCCTTTGTTGAAAAATTACGAATAAAATTACAAATAAAATGTGAATAAATAAAATAATAAATCATAATAAAATGTGAATAAATAAAATGCCCTTACTGTAATAGTCATATTAACGAAGAATTCTTGGGTGGCATTTACCATTATATATTTGTACTTCGGTATAAGTCATTAGACCATCAAGGATACAATACATATCTTCTAGGACTTACCATTTTTCCACCCCATGACTTGGGCCTTCAAAGCTTTAAGTAAGAAACTTAATCCAATGTAAGCACGTGATACTCTGTCTCACTTGAAAGAAAGCTGAGCTTCTTTCCTCCCCTTCCTTTCTTGTCATGCAATCCCCAGTCACTTAGGATTGCTTTCCAGCCTCTAGTGATAAAGGTATCTCAGCAGCAACATAAAGAGCTCTGAATGTCTCTGAGTTCAGCATTTTCGTGCTGTAGAAAAATGTTCAGATGCAGGCCAAAGAAGCAGGACAACCAGAGTATGCAGAGAGAAGATGGGGGCATGTGCATACTTTGTCTGGGAGCTGTTCTGTGATTGCACTGAGGATGTTCAAGGGCACCTTATCTGACTGTAGTTAGTCCTTGAATGGTTAGATACCATAAATTTAACTTTCTCCTTAGCTGCAGGAAGAAGCAGTAATGTTCATCACAACTGGGCATCTGCCTACAGTAACTTCAGTGCAATCATAAAGTGCCAATTATTGCATGTGTAGGTGAGTTGGAGAAGGGAGGTGCATATGTTTTTAAAATATGTGTAGAAATCATGTGTGCATGTACATATATCTGTAAACAATGTATATACTTTATACACAAGTACGCACACTTGTTTGTAGGTATGTATGCATGTATGAAAATGCTTTATAAAACAAGGGTAACTTAACCAGCCTAAGCAAGTCCCCAATACTGGCATTAAATACCAGGGTATGAGTTTATCCTTCAGGCTACAAGAGACAGCTGTGCCTCCAGGAGAAACTTCCATGAATGTACAGGTGAAAGCCGTGGAGTTGTGCAGCAGTGGCATCTGAGCCAGCAGTATGTTTGATAGATCTTCTGCAGCTGCTCTGTATAATCTTGGGGTTTTGGTGAAACTTTCTCTCTGGAAAGGCTGATGGTGTCATTGTTGCTGATGATAGCACTGTTAGCAATTTGTCCAACAAAAGTTTTAATAAAATCTGCAAAACCATAAGAAAACAATGAACTGTTCTAGTGTAACATTTACCCAACTCAGTGTTAGGACTGTTTTCACAGATCAGTATACTCCCTAAATGTAAGTTGGTTGTGCATATAAAACTTCATTTCATGTTTTTCCTACTTAGTCCACAAGATGGTAGTGCACCAAAATCATGTCTGTGTCTGTACGTTACACTCTGTATTGATTTTTTTATTTTTTTTTAGACCTCGTTTCAATTTGCTGGTGATTCAACAAACAAAAGATTGTGGGCTTAGCTAGGTTAAATACATTTTGAAAGCTGATGTGCTGGAATTTATCTGGGTAACTCTTATTAATGCTTGTCATACAGTTAAATACCCTACATCATTTCAAAAGGCTTTGTACATCTTTGAGATGGATTTCTTTTTCTGCCTTTAGAAGGGAAGCTTACAATTAATTCTTATTTTTTTAGAACCTGCTTGGAGTTCTTATATTTACTGTCTAATTTCAGTTCTCCTTCTGTTATACAATGTGTGTCGGACCTGTGTTATTTATTTTGACAATCTAATATTCACTTGATTGTTTATGTGTATCAAAAATGATAACTTTAAAAATATTGGTAAAATTATCTGATGTCAAGATGGGTGTGAAAGATGTCACAGGGAGCCACTTAGTAATATCTGCCAACTGCAGCTTCCACTTGTCAGGGAAAAGCTATTGATCACTCTGTGCATGTACAGTTTAATTTCCCAAAAGCTATTGTTCTTAGATGGATGGAATCATGGATGGGTGTAAACACCTCTGCTTTCTCCCCTTATTCTAAACTTTCAGTCTTATGCCATTTTCGGCCAATTTTGGCTTTTTCCCGTAAAGCCAATCAGCACTTTCTCATTGGTGTTATGGTTGCACCCCATCCATGTTTTTAGCTGCTGATGGAGTTATTACTATTACATGAACAAGAATGCTGATTCATAGACCTGCCAGGATTTTTTTTGTTTTAAAGAAAAACAATATATTGATTGTTGATAATGCATGAAGTTAAACAGTAAAGCTAATTAATAAAACAGTGTGCATCACTCTAAAAAGGTAGTGGATGGATTAGATGTAAGCTTTTTGGATTGGTTCAGTATTGGTGGTGGTTGTAAGCTTTTTTCATTATTTTTTTCAGTTTTTGGTTTGTAAGATGTTTCTTGTTATGACAAATCTATTAACCCACATGTTTGGCTATGGCATTTGCCTGCCAAATCTAGTTTTAAAGCAAAATCAGGTTTTTGAGCAACTAAGGCATAAAATATTCTGTAATGAAAATAGCAGCAGACACTTAACTCTACCAATTCCAGCCAAATGTCATAATAATGTGAACCATCAAAGTGAAAAATCACTTCTGATCAAAGATATCTTGAAATATATATTGACAGAAGGTCGTTGGTGTAATAGGTAATTTTATCTTATTCTTACTGTGTTCTTTTGAATCTTGTAACATCAAACCAGTAGTTTTTATCAGATTCTCTCATAAGCTATTCTCAATTCCTTATTTTTTGGTTAGTCTAAAGTACCAACTGGAGATATTCTCTTAATTTTGTTCTTCAGATAGAATGTCCTTAGGGCACATTCTGACATGTTGGACTCCCTTCGCTTCCTCCTCTCCCTTCTTAAATGGCCTTGACTTTTGCCTATGGTTTTATCTGTGCCAGGTATGACACAACCCTTTTATGGCTGCCAATGTGAACAGCATGTCCTAAAAACAGTGATATAATGAAACAAGAAGAAATTTTCTGCTTAGGGCCGGGTCTTCAGCATCTATGTTGAAATCTAATCCTTCCAGCTAAAATGGTTTTGCATAGTAGACATTTGATACATTATTGCAAATTGAAGACATATCCTTTGGGGGAATTTCATCATCTTTTTTTTATATTTTAGATCCTCAGTGTTCACTTTCTGTGACCCCAAGAGCAGTAATTTTGTCACCATGAGAAACAGTTGACCTGAAAAGTCAAATACTCTGAGGATGGGGTCAAGTCAGCCTTTTTCATTATCATATGCATATGTGCAGTCTGCATTTATTAAAAATGTTGCTGCCTGGATTTCCACTTGTGCTATAACTTTAACCCCTGTCAAAGAGATGACAAGAAACCAGGGCCTCCTGTATTCAGAACTTCCATGAGAAAGATATAAAATATCACTGAAACACAACACCACCCCTCTTGCTGGTTGGTTTTAATAGTAACAGTAATAATAATAAAACACATTAGTAACTAAACCCAGAATATTGCCTTGAAATTTGAGCAGAGAATTGCTTTTATGTACTTCTTACTACAGTGTTCTTTTATGAAGGGAGTTTGAAATCCTATTAACACTAACATTTTCTTCTCCAAGTGACACAGACTTGCATGAGGAAGAAATTCTGGGTTGGATTTTTTCAATTTAAATGTGGAGTTGAGGTTTGCTCTGTCTTGTCATCCTTGGCTAGGGTTAGGTTTGTGGAGAAGGCAGAAGGGAAGCACTGAGGTTCAAGCAAATTCAAGTGTAATTGCATGGAAGAACTTCTGTTTTGTACCTGGCAGAGTACCTAAGGTGTATGCTGAGGGGTCAGCAAGTAGACACATAAGAGCCATCAAATCAGGAGGAGTAACTAGATGGAACTGCAACAACAAAACAGTTATTGCTATAAAGGCTAAAGATAGCCAAAACAGTAGTTATTTTGGATTTGTCTCTTACAGTGGTAAAGTTACAGTTGAATTCAAGCAAGGCAGGCCCTACCCAGTTAGGCTGTAACGTTTTCTTCCAGTAATTAGTCTCAGCCCTCTGTTCTCCCACTTTCTTAATGACAGTGGCATCAGTTAGCTTTATTTTTTCCAGTTACAAAGAAGCAGATCGGAATTTTTAAGAAAATAGCTGGTCAAGATGCAGGATGCCATTACCGTAAAACTGCAGCAACTTACCGTAAGTCCCTGGAAGCAACTCAGAATGATTTCATGCTCAGTCGTTCAGAAGTCAGATTATTGCAGAGCCAGAGGATTGTTTGTAGAATAAGGGCTGAAGTTTATCATTTACCTTTTGAAAGGCTTAATCACAGTTCTTTAGATGTGTTGCGTCCTGCTGCCTGTTCCAGCAGATCATTGAGAAAAGAAGCCTTTTAAGCTATAAGGTGGCTTTCCAGCTGGGCTGTGTTGTTGCAAACTGATGGTTTTAACAATATAAGCAAGTCCCAGCTCTTCACTGGGACGCTGCCAAACCCCTGGATTGGTGTATATCTTGTTGCTCCTGTCTCTGCCAAGATGTCACTAGCTTCTGTTGCTTCATTTCCAGAAACTCCAGCTCAATCTTGTCTTGAAATAAATGAGTGTTCATTTGTCTGCTTCTCGCCCTTTCTTCTGTAATGTCATTTCCAGGTGACTTCTTTCCTGACTTGGTGGAATTTCTGAAAACATCCATTTAGGCTTGCTTTGCCCAGTTTAGTATCAGTTACTTAAACATTACTTCATTGGGCTCAGTAGAATGAGCCCAATATCCTTTGTGCAGAAAAGGATGTAAGAATTTCCAGCAATTCCATATCCTTTGTGGACTCTGAGTACTTCTGGAGATTACGGTGCAGTTTTTTGAGAAAAAGAATAGGTTAATTTATATCACAACCATATAAAGCAGATAGAATCTGAAAATAAAGTTCTTTACTGGGAGAGCTGGGCAAGATTAATGGAAGCATTACTTCATCTTGTACATTATAATATCTGAACAAGGCTATGATGTTTCAGATTTCTTTTTGCTTGTTTAGTACCAACAATCTGGAACATGCAGGTACCTCTTGATTAAAAAAGACAACATTAGGAGTAACTAAGGACAGAAGAGAGACAAACCAAGATTGTATTCCTGTATGAACTTGCAATGTGCTTGTGTTGGGAAGAGCTTCTGTTACTCTATCACCCCACATCTCCTCGCAATAAGGATACAAAATTAAATGGGATAAAGATGAAAAGAAGGGCAAAATAATCACTTATATGGGGGAAATGAAATAGGTCTCTATAGCATGGAGAAGAATGAGTTAAGGGGAATATGCTAATGGTAAAGAAAACCATGTTTGCCTCAAAAACATCTGTTGTGAGTGAACGTATCATTTTGCCACATCATGTTTATCTGTGATGTTGATACTGGTAATTGTGTTTCTAAATAGTTCTTCAAAACTGTAATTCTTTCACATACCAGATTTATGCATAGGATTGTCAAAAACAGTGAAGAGGTACTTGCTTTATGGAATCTTTCTGGTAATTCTTCTCTTTTAAATGCTGGCAAAGTCAGAGGCAAAAGTATGGTACCATTTTGGAAGTGAAAATTCCAGGTCTGTCCCTGGATTGCATTGCTGGGATAATATGTTGTGCCCTCATCTTGCATTTTAAAAACAGCTATATCCTGTCATCTTGTCGGTAGTCTTGGGTTTGCTGCTTACCAAATACGGGTCCGTCAGATTGATGTATTGCTTAGCAGGCTTGATAACACTTGATAACAGTGGTGAAGAGCATCTTTGATTTGTGATTGGGAACTTCAAAATAAAAAAGAAGCCTGCTACTCAGTAAATATCCCTCTGTGCAGCTGTAAAGGTTCTTTATTTGTAATGGACACCTTTGCACTGTGTGGTCTCTGTTTTTTTTTTTAATACAGGTTGTAATTAGAACTTTTAAAAGGGGCTTTGAGATGCCAAAACATCTGGTAGAGAAATACTGAAGTATAAAGAAGAATCTTTTTTTTTTTCTCCCGCCCCCCCCCAAATACCTGTTTTTCCATGATGCCTTTACTTTTTGGTTTGTGTGTGTTTTGCTTAAGTCTGATTCCCCAAGGAAATGAAGCTTACACAACTGTAAAAGGCATTTTTAAAGTTATAGGGGATGTGGAGAAGGATGCTATTGTGCCTTTGGGATGTGGAAAATGGTGGAGGCACAGGGTGGGCAAACTGGGGAAGGGTTGCAGTGGGACTGGCAGGGGAGCTGTGGCAGTAGCCTGAAAGAAATGGTGGGAACCTAAAGTGGTGCATGAGGAGAGGGGACAGTCATTGTCCAAAGTTAGGATGGGAAATCAGGTGTAAGCTGCTCCACCTCCCAAGGAGCAATTCAAATTTGAAAATGATGTGGGGTTTTGGGCAGCCCACCTGTAGAACACATGGGAGGAAGTGAAATGCACATCCAACTTGAACTTGTAATTCATATACTAATTACTATTTTTTTTTATTTGTATTTTTTTGGAGGATAAATGTTTATTGTTTGGAGTGGTTTCTATTTATATCTGTCAAGGCTTGACAGGCCTGTATGCATGCCAGACAGGGCTGCAACAAACAGCCAGAGAGCTTTGCTTTTTTCAGTAAGCAGACAGCAGTAGCCAGCCCTGGTCGAGGAGGTCAGGCTACCCTGGAGCTGGCTCCAACAGCCTTCCAGGAACAGGCAGCTCTTCTCTTCTGCAATAAGACTGCTTCCCTGCTTTCTGAGGTCTCACTCTGGAGGGGGGGAAAAAAAAGAAAAAAAAAAAGGTATGCACACTTCTGTGAAGTGCCTACTTTGGAGGGAGGTGCAGAGTGTGCCCAGTGCTTAAAGCAGGTGGGAATGAGGCTGGAGGAGGCTGTAGGGTAGAAACCCAACTGGCAGCAGTCCGCAGCCTGCCCTGACACCAGTCTGTACTGATGAAAAATCTTGTCCAGCTTTTAAGATTAAAGTTAAAGTGCTTCCATGTCCATTGGTCTTTATCCCTGTGTGTGAACTCAGTCACCACACCACTAGGTACATGAATATCTTGCAATGGAAGAAAATAAAATGTTATGAGAGTACACTCTAATCCCTTTATCACGGAGACAGTAGTTTCCTCCACGTTTCAGAAGAGGCAAAGAAAGACCATGTGTCAGTACACAGTGTGAATACACTGCAACAAGTGTGCTCCTCTTCCTCTTTTTTTTTTTTTTTTCTTAGACAGGTGTTGATTGGACACTGGTAAACACTCATTTGCTGTTGTTCTGAGCTTAAACACTGAACCAGACCTGGTTAAGTTGGGGTTATTTTTCACATTAAACTAGAACACACAGTTGTAGCTACGTTTTAAAATAGATGACTCCCAGGCATATCCAGTAAGAGAAGTGGGAGAGGGAAGTGGTGGCAGAAGGCATATTTTATGCCCATAGTCCCAGCACAGAATCCACTGTAAGCTGCTGTGTTTGCAAAGTATTAAGGAGGGGAAAAACAATCTATGTAAAATTAAATTCCATCTTAATTTTTGAGGTGCAAGTTACTATTTTGTTATTACTGCTATCTCTGTTACCTATTTTGAGTTAATGACGTTGTGGGAGATGTCATGACGGGGACCAGAATTTCAGTATATGCTTTCTCTCTACTGAGAAAATCCATAGTTTTTGTGCTTTAAATGTGAAGGTGTGAAAAATAACAAGATTACACCCTGCCTGCATTAACAGCCAAGGGTTGAAGCTGCAGAGTAGGATTTGCTTCAAGTGCAAAGACTGAGTATGCCTTGCATCCACAGTAAGGGGCAAAAGAGGCCTTTTGGATCTTTGAGAGTGGTGGTGAGATCATGATTGTCATAAAGGCTGTTATCCTGATGAGACAATTACTCAGCCTGCACGCTGGAAGCCAGTGTGAACTTGCTGATTGTGATAAGTGCTTCTTTGTTGCTGAAAAACATGGAAGTTGTTCATTTACTATTCACAAATACACAGTTCTTGTGATATAGTCCAAAGCTTGTTTTTCATTTTCAGCATACCTGCAGCATCTGCTGAACTACATAGCTACTCAAACTGTGCACCGAGCATGGCCTATATAACTGGCGTGTTGGTTAGTCAGACTTCATGCAGCCTGGGAATACCTTTCACATTCTGTGCTGTAACTCCAGGATGGAGCGTTAGGGCTGCAAATGAAACTTAAACAAAACAACAGAAAAATTCTCTGCTGTTATAAATCATGTAATATTTATTTCAAAGAGATTTTATTAATGACTAGTTAAAATATCTTTAAACAGCTGTAATTTTATGTATGGCTTTTGCAATTTAATGCAAACAGTGTTGCAGTCTGTAAGTATATATAAAATCACAGTTCTGTGCATGTGGTGGTACTGAAGAAGATCTTGTGTAAAGAGGAAAAATGGTGCATAGGACTTGTACTCACAGAAGTAATCAAAATATGACGATGGGATAAGAGATGGGAAAAGGCCAATTAGATCATCTTATCCATTATCCTGACAATGAAGAATTGTTCTGTACAATTCTTTTCTGTATTTTCTAGCTCAGTTTTAAATGGGTAAGTACCAAGCACTCACCACTTTCTTTAGAGTGAAATTCTGTAATTTATGTCAGGAATTCTGTTGTATTGTCTGTTTCTACATAGTTTGTGTTTAATTCCTCTTTTTTTTTTTTTAATATATGAACTAATTGTAGACTCCGTTCTTATGTTATTTTAGATATACTATCAAAATATATTTTTAAGACTTTAAAACTCAATAGAATAATTCAAGCACACCACTGTTCACTTTTGATTTGGATCTTCATTTGGAGTTCTGGTGTCTGCAGCAAATACTTCTGATAATTTGTAACATACTAAAGGCCTCGGGTTTTATACTTGGATACTGAAAATGTACTTCTAGCTGTGCTACCTTATTAAAACATAGTTGATGAATTTAGAAATTAATTAAATGATGAATTAATGAAATTAATAAATAATAAATAATGATGAATTAATGAAATTAATAAAATAGTTTTGTGCTGTCACAGTAAGGTTTAAGTACAGGCTTTTGGAAGCTGGGAAGTCTGTGGTCCTCTTGGTACAGGGGTCATATAATGCTTGTCAGTGTCACCAACATATGTATTTTCAAATGGATCCAAATAGGTATTTTAAAAGGGAAGAGATGTAAAGTTTCTCCTTTGGTTATAATAACAATTCAAAATTACAAAAATCTTGTAAATGGCCAGATAATGAGCCTTGTAAATTCCTAGTTTCTATTTCCTCCAGATTTTCTGTCTGGAAAGAGGGGAGAAAGTACTTCCTCAGTTTCTTGTAACGTTTATACATTTGATAATGTATTTGGTACTTCTATGTATTAGGCAATTACTTACACATTAACCTTCTAGTGCTCACTTATGTGTTAAGTGGAATGGAGTAAATCATGCATTTATGTAGGACACAAGAATGCATTGATTCAGAGACCACCTTTTAAGGGATTATCTGACTCATAAGACAGATTTAGGGCTACTGTTTTTATTTCTTTCTGCATCAAACCATTCCGTGACATGCTGCTTTCTTTACATGTGGTTGTTCAAAGGATTTTTAAGTACAGATTGTATTATTGATTTCCAAACTTTGGATGTATTACAGGAGCTGTTCTCATAAAGTGGCCAGCACTTGTCTTCTGCAAATGAGCTATACACAGGTGTATTCTTGCTCTTGCAGTGCCCTGATGACTTTCCGGGGCTTCTGTAGTAGTATGGATCCTAAATGCTTTTCTCAAAGCTTTTCCTACAGGTCAGTCACAAGGTTGCCAAGTTTCTCCTGTGTTCTGTTGCAGAAATTCATTATTCTTATTCTTTAAATTTTTCATAATATTTTACCCAAATCTACCTTGCTGCAGTTTATACTACTATTGCTATCTGTACTGATGTGGAGAACAGACTGTTTTCTTCTGCATTTTGGCAGCTGTGATAGACTTGAGTACTGTTGCCCCGTTCTATTACTCATCTTTCCTTTAGGCTAAATGAGGTTGTATTTTACAGACATCTGATTGCTGACAGTGCAGCAGGAGGCAGGAGGTGCTGCAGGCACGCAGCAGCAGTTCCCCTGTGGCCTGTGGAGAGGCCCCTGGTGGAGCAGGCTGTCCTCTTGCAGCCCATGGGTCCCACATGGAGCAGATCTCCACGCTGCAGCCTGTGGAGGAGCCCCTGGTGGAGCAGGTGGATGTGGCCTGGAGGAGGCTGCGGCCCATGGAGAGCCCCCACAGGAGCAGGCCCCGGGCCGGAGCTGCAGCCCGTGGAGAGGAGCCCACGCAGGAGCAGGGGGTCTGGGGGGAGCTGCCGCCTGTGGGGGACCTGTGCTGGAGCAGTTTGCTATAAGTTAAATCAATCTCCATACGCTGATTCTGTTACACCTGTGACAGTAATTGGTGAGCGATATCCCGTCCTTATTTCAGCCCTTGAGCCCTTTTTCATAGTGTTTTCTCCCCCCTCTTCTTTTTGCAAAGGGGGAGTAAGAGAGCAGTGTGATGTTCAGCTAGTTGTCAGTGTGAAACAATCAAAACTGGACTGGTACAATTTTATCTCTTCTTCTTTGAAGTGTTTTTTATCCCCAGTCTGTTCTCTCAAACTTAATACTATAGTTGCCCTTCAAGAGACTTTTGGTATCTTGCCAGTTTTCCAGGAGGTCTCAAGAAGGCTGTAGTGGTTGAAATTTTAGCTGAAGCCTGTCATTCAGGTGTCCTGGCTTGAACCGCATGGAGTCCACCTCATTGATGTGCATATTTTAGTCGTCTGTAAGTTGTTCCACTTGGTTCCAGGGTGACATTCTGTGTATGTTTTCCTGTGTACTACTTTGTAAAGTATTGACTGTTTAAAAGTTTAGGTTTGTCAAATATTTTGGATAGAATTAGTGCTATCTTTAAAGAAGAATGCATTTATCTCTGCACAGAAGTGCTGTGCAACCTTCCTCCTTCCCAGCCCCTCCACAAACCAATTCTATTTTAAAGCAAAACAAAATACAAAGACTGAAAGAAAAATAAAAGAACCTTTAGTTCTTACACAGATTTGAATCTAATCATACTTACTTGTCTGTTATTGTTTTGTTTTGTTTGCTTTTTAAGGGGTGGGAGCAGGGTGCAAATAAGCAAGGTTGCAGTGCTGACTGGTATTTGTTCCTGCTGTGTGTGTACATGCACGTCCAAAGCTATTCATTGCTAACTGGTAAATTAAGAGAAACATTCAGCCTTGTTTTGTGGAGAAGAGTGATTTCAGAGTTAAAGCAATAAATTCTTTCTATCTCCAGTTGACAACTTTTCCTAGAGGTTTAGTGCCTGAAATAGGACATGCTGCTCCAGCTGAGACCCAAGCAAGGCTGTATAAAAGAGAGAGATTCCTTCCGTATATCTTCAAGGCTGTTACTTCTGTTTATACATCCCCGGTATGGCATTTGCCTTTTGTTGACTTAGTTCAGCATGTCATACAATACACACAAAACAGCCCCCTCACCCTCATCATCTCCAGTTCAGTTAGCCCACTCTAAAGCAGGAGCAATACAATCCTCCTCATCCCCTGTATGCTGTGTGTTGTTTACCAATAGATCAGGGCAGGAATTGCCCTTGTGTTGATCTGTGTGGGGCACTAATATTACCTGGCTTTTCAGGCATCGCTTCAATGCAGCTATTCTGTGATAATTATAGTTATTATATGGGTAGATATTTTTATATATATGTGTATTACCTTGCTCTTGCTAGGCCAAGAAAGAACCGAGTTTCCTGTGGACGTTAATAGCTTTGTGAAATTTAAGCATCCACAACATTTCTGAATTCTTATAGTGGCAATGAATTTTTGTTGTTGTTTTGGACCAGTGTGTGATAGTTACCTTTCCTGCGCCAAGGGTTCATTCCTACAGGTTTTTAGTGCTGATATCCCAGTAGCTGGACTTTCACTGTTTTGCCAAATAAAATGTAAGTCTGTGTTTCTCAAATGACCCTACGTAATCTTCGATGTTGGTTTTTACTTTCAGAAAACTGAGAATTTTCACATGCCGTTATTTTCAGTCAAAATCTACAGATTGATACTTGTGTGTGAATTTACTCCTTGGAAAGTGAGAAAAACGTCATCTCTAAAATAGGTGTTTGATAATGTCCTGCCTCTTGTTATTGATTGTTAATGACTGTGCTTTTTAGACTTTTCCCCATAAAAGTCAAGTCATTGCTGTGTGGGGTGTGCAGAACAGTTACAGTGCTGAAATCTTACTTGGGCAGCAGGTTGAGATTTCAGTGATTCCCTTGCTTAATTATGGTGAGGACCCTTTGAGAATGAGACAAAGATGGTCACTTGAACACGAGAAGAGGAATAATGAATAATCAAGGAGTTTCACTAAATGCTGAGAGTATTATTTTTTTTTTTTTTTTTTATTTTATTTTATTTTTTTTTTATCAGAAAATTAAGTATTTCTGCCTATCTTGGTGGGAACTAGGATCTTCACTGAAAATTCTGCATCTAACTTTGCTAAAATGGGAAGTCTGTAATTAGAGTTAGAGGTAGAAATTAAGTCCTTTGCACTTGTCGAGAGAGCTCAGTGTGCAAATGTTGTGCTGGAAAGGGAAGGAATTGAAACTGCTATTTCTTATTGGCTCATATGTATCTGTCTGCATTGTCTTAGGAGTATTGGTTGTTACTAGTAGATTTTTTTGCATGTGAAACTTCTCCAGGGAAGTCAAGACTGAAAAATACCTAGCATACAGGTCAGTAAGTGTTTTTTGTTTGTTTATTTGTTTGTTTTTCTTGTGATTTCTGTGTTTATGCAGGACAAAAATTAAACAAAAAATTCAACAGTTGAAAGTCTCATGGCAGTTGAGAAACGGTGAAAACTTCAGAGAATCCCTTTACTGTGGCCTTTGCAGATGGCTTCATTTATTCGGCAGTGTTTTATTGCAAAATAAAACAAGTAAGCTGCTCTCTGTGTGCAGAGCTTAGCAACAAGAAAATACGGGGACACTGGGTCACGTTGTGCAGCCCCCTACTGTCGAAGGCAGGTGGGTGGTAAAATAATGCACTTGATACAGCCATCAAACTCTGCTTCTGTCCAAAGTTTCAGATGTTTTTCCTTTTGTGGCTGTGTCACAATGGGGAAGGTACAACAAATTTTTCATGGTCACAGATCTTCCTAAGGGCCACTAGCCCTTGATACACATTATGCAATGATTTGTGTGGAGGCTCGTATAGTCAGCATTTCCTTTAACGCAAAGTGTACATTTATGACTGCAACCTATTAAAATCAAAGCTGACTGGAAAATGATCCATTAATCACAGACAAAGGTGTTGCATCTATTTGTGAGTGGCTCATCCCCCTCTTTGTTTGGCAGCTACGTTTGCTTAAGCAGATTCATTTATTACACTGCTGCAGGTGTCACAGTTGTGCACTGGGATTGCTTTTTATGTCGTTTTTAATATGAGGCTGCTGCTGCTCCAAAAAAGGGACAGCAGGCGTGGACTTGATGCCGAGTAACTTGAAATACTGCAAAGACGTTTCCTGCTGCTGTTTCGTGTTATTTTTAAACCACTCTGTGACAAAGTGTTTTCCATCTGAGACAAACAGGGAATAGCTCCTCTTGTCTCAGTTTGGGAACTGGCAGAAGTGCTTCTGAAAGCCACCCCAGGCCCGCCTTGAGTTCTGCTTTTGTTGTGTTGAAGGAAGCCCCTCTATGGGCTCAGAGCAGACCTGATACAAAGCCTACTTTTAAACGTAACTCCATGTGCTGGGATAACTTTTCCTGGCTGTGCTGGTGTAATTCGTAGGGGCATCTACCAGTTCCCTGAACTGAACTCTCTGGTGCCACGCAGCACCATCCCGCTGAGCTCCCCACTGGGGCTGTGTTGGTAGAACTGGGGGAGCACGGCTGGCAAGGCAGAGCACAGCTCAGAAGTTAGGGATCTGGGAAAGTTAACATGCTGAATTGCTGATTTCAGAAAGGTATTTAGAAGGTCCAAATGGATTGATAAGCATGTCAATGATCATGATATAATATCAGTCTCGGGTACAACTTTCAGTTGTTAACGTGCTTGAAACCAATTTACTACCTTTTCATAGCATGAGTGAGTTTTGTTAGCATCCCTAGGACATCAGTACTTGGTGCGTTTCAGGCCTGGTTGAAGGCTGTTATTTAACTAGTAGGGAAGAACATACAAAAAAAAGTTTCAGAAAAGTACATGTTGGTATAATTTCAGTGGTTCCCAGTAAATGTAGGTTTTTACCAATATTATTTTGGAGGAAAGAAGAAAAGAGAGAGTTTGTTTTGTGTATTAGCTCAGCTACAATTCAGACTAGGAATCTTACTGTGCTCCTCGCATCAGATACATTTCTTGGGTTCCTCCACAGCTGCATGTACAAGCCCACTCAAAGTCTATATTCCAATTCATGTGTCTCTATAAATAAGTTACACCAGTATTTTTTTTCTTAATTTGCTGTGAGTCAGACATGAAACTTTCTTTATACTGTTTTTGCAGTACAATTAATATTAATTTGTCACTTCAGGCTTTTTGAGGCCAACAGAAAAAAAAATCCTCTTTTACAAGTCAGGGTCTGCTGTCTCCAGGTATGGGGTACTCTGCAGTCTTCTGTATTCAGACTTTCTCCTCTGTTGGTGCACAAGTGCGTTGTTTCCTCTCTCCCAGTTTGCAGGCAGATTTACCATGCCTATATGATGGCCCAGGACAGCTGAAGATTTACTGCTCCATTTTCTCTGCCTCTTAGGCTAGGGGTTTGAGTCTCAAGTCAGCTTTTGAATTGTCCCAGTTTACCATGCAAGTCTTAAAGGCAAACCAAAACCAGTAGTTTTCTTTAAATGTTGTGCCCTAAACTGGGACTTAGTGAGGAGTTTGCAGACAGCTCAGCCACCCTTGTACGGGGAGTATGCTGGACTGCAGGAGGTGCAGCTTAGTAGTAAGCCATTGTTAGGAATGAACAAATATCCTTTGGCCATTAGCACTGTGTCCCCAAATTTATGTGATTTTCCAAAGCTTTCTTAAACATATGCCGTCAAAAAGTCAAATAAGAAGTGATTTGTAATTCTATAAGATTCCAAATTTTGTAGTGTATCTTCAAAGGAGTTAAGGGACAAGCACTATAAAAGTGGTCTGTAAAATGCAGTTTAGAGTTTTCCCTTCTCTCCATGTACTGCATGCATCCCTTTTTGACTCTGTTACGTTTCATCATACAGTTTTTCTGGGATTGTTACTGCCAAAGTAGAATGCTGATAGAAGAGGTGGGTAGTTGGAGAAACTCCGCTTGCAAGGCAGCGGAAGAGAATGGCAGAACAAGCCCTTAACTTTTCTCATTTTCCATGCATTTGTTACTTGGTGACCTTAATGCTTTTCTGCATGTTTGAAGACTGGGTCCATCCTGCCCTAACACCAGATGTGTGAAAAGGAGATAAAAGTAGACAAAAGCAAATGCTAAATAAGCTTTTAGTCTCACATTTTTTTATTTTATTTTTTATTTTTTGAAATGCAAGGCCTGCTAGTCTTACAGATGAATGCTGCCTGGTCTTAGGAGTCTCCTTTGAAGGACTATTTTATGAGGTAACAGAGTTTCAGAGTTTCAAAGAGTTTTTTTTTTTTTTTTAAAGCTAGAATTCTTATTTCTTTTTATTATCCGTACAACTTGTTTTAATGTTTGGGAAAATGTACACATACCTTCTTTACTAGTAAGTACTCAGAGTGACCTTGTAGCACTGTACGTGTTTATAAGCCTTCATTGATCCATGGTGAGCTAAGCAGCCTAAATTTTGAATGTTTTTATGGTGTTACGTCTACCATAATTTGTATCATTTGTTTTAATAAATCTATATTTTTTAGCAGATTATTGGTAAACCGATATTTCTATGATTGTAATTTTTTTGTGTTGCGTACTTAATATAAATAAGTGATGACACCATGATGCTGTCTTTGCTCTATAAGCGTTTGAGTAATCAATAAATTAACTCCATTAATTAGACCACAAGCATGTTTTTCCCTATAACTTCTTAGGTTTTTCTTAACATCTGTCTCCATGTTGTGTGCTAATGTTGTTTTACAGTCTTTTGAGGGTAGTTTTAACAGTGTGACTACTAGGTTTAACTAATCCAAGTGACATATTTCACTTTCAAGTTGATAAAATCACTTCCTAGTCGCTGTTACAATTTTGTGAGCTGATGATGCTAAGTAGATGTTGTTAGACTAACAAACTTTAACGTCCCATTGTTCAAGTAAGACACAGTTCATCATTCTCCGTAACTTTATCAGGACCCTGTGGATTGCAGTGAAACAGTCATTGGCATTTCATTAACTTTGTAATTAAGGGTGAAATCAAATAGCTTAATTATTTTACTGAAGTCTGAAAAGAAGCGCTTAATGAAGTTTTCTAGTACCTAATTCCCTTGAAGTGAGTTATGACATCTGGCATGAAAACCTTTGCGCTTCATTGAACTATCAGTCTGGCAGTGCCCTATCACCTTCCAGTGGATGATGCCAGTTCACCATTTCCCCAAAAGCAGAAATTCTACTGCATACACAGTCTCTTTTCCATAGGGGTCTGGATCTTTTATTTACACCTTTTTCATAACCTCTTTTCTATTTGAGTGTTTCAGCCCGTAAGCTACACAGAATCACAGAATCACAGAATTTCTAGGTTGGAAGAGGCCTCAAGATCATCGAGTCCAACATCAGACCTAACACTAACAGTCCCCACTAAACCATATCCCTAAACTCTACATAATCTCCCTAGTACTGCTTCAAACTTCAAGGGATCTTTTTTTCCCCTTTTTTTTGGACTGTTGCTTTAATAGTTAAAATGTAATTTCTTAAAATCCTAGCTTGAAAAGGCTAGGATTTTTTTTTATTTTTATTTTTTATTATTATTATTATATTATATATATATTTTTTTTACAGTTCCTGAAATCTAATTCACGGGCTTGGAACCTATATTTCAAGCCAGGGCTGTAGTACACATAATAAAAATATCTACGTGATAGGTCCGGTTGGATAATTAGCTGCAAAGATACTTGGGATGATGCTGGCTTGCCTGACAGATAAAATCCTTGCACTTATGCATATCTCAAGGGATTGGGCAAGTTCACTTATTATCCTCATTTGTTAGAATAATTGTCATTAACAAAAGCTCGGGCTACTTTCCCTGTGCATGGAAATACAGCCTGTACATAAAGGTGGCATTAAGGCTTTTAACCTGCCTATGCACTGGTTATTTCTCTGCCAACATTTCAAAAAGTATGCTTCAAATATTTTAAGCATACAATGCTTTATAATGCATTATTTGTGTTTTCATTTAATAAGGTTATTTAGGCATAAATTGCAGGCTAATGTGGTTAAAAGGTATATGAGACATCACAGGATTAGTGTGCAAGTGGTGAATAACAGCAGTATTCACTTCATTTATGGCTTGAATAAGAAGTTGGTTTTGTAAAGTAAAGGCTCATGAGCCTTCCAAATCCTGATGGAAATGTGCTGGGAATGAGAGAGACCCAACTCTCTGCAGTTCTGTTGAATTTATTTTCAGTTCCGGTCCTTCCTTAGTTTTTGAGCACTTCCCTGCTAGTAACTGAGTTCTGTTGGAGAGGGAACTCACGGCAACTCTGTTTTAAAGAGGAAGAGCTGAGCTTCAGAGAATTACTTCCAAGGTCATGTAGGCAGCTTGTGAGCTAGAAAGCAAAGCCTGAGGTGTAATTTTTATTTTATTTTAAGCTTGAGGCAATCTTCCATTTCCCATGAACACCTGATCGTTTCTCCACCAGCCTCCTTGAGATAGCTCCTCCAGCCCCATAAACCAGCAAGTTTGCCCAGTTCCTCTCTGCAGTAGGGCTCCTTTGGTACAAACGGTGAAGTCTTCTCATTGCTGCCCTGTGTTTCACTGAAGAGCTGGGCCAAAATCCAGATGAACGCCTGAATGTGCCCTTTGACTGCTTGCAGTTATGTTCCTTGCACTACAGTTGAAAACATGTTCAGATCATTGAGATACTCTTTGCGTCTTTAAAAGCAGAAATGTGTTTATTCAAGCTTCTAGCACCTAGAGAAGAGGGAATTTGCTGCTTCTGATACAACACCAGGCATTGCCAAAGTGCAGCATTCCTCCTTCCACAACTTTGACGAGGCAGTATGTCAGCCTTCCAAAGAGGTTCAGAGGGGAGGAGCAGGGAGAGGTACATGGTGGTATGTGGGTACAGTGAGTTTTAGATAGGCAGTAAGCTGTGTGATTTTACTGCATCAGAAGGAAAGGTCCCTAAGGTCACGTAACTGTGGTTGGTCTCCATCCTCAAGCATTTCCTAAGAGTTGTCCCAAAACAAACAACTTCTAAAACCTAGTTTATTAGCCTGCGAACAGTGGACAAACAGTGCATTATGTGCTGCCTTCTGGAGAACATACAGAATGCTCAAAGTAGTTTCTGTTTTGGAGATTTAAAAGGTTATTTTGCTCTTAGCCATGTCATGTGCAAACTAGTGCAGTGGATGCATGCCATTTACTGGACCTCACAGCCTGGATTCAGAAAACATCTCCCAAGTTCCAGGGAGGAACTGACAGCCTCATGAGACTGCTCTGGATTTTGTGCTGAGTTCTGATGCTTCAATATGATCTTGCTGCTTGCACTGAAATTCACATGTAACTGGTTTTGTGTTTTGCTTTTCTTTGAAATACATTTTGTGTTCCTTCCCTCAGGAGAGCAATGCTAGTGTTGTCTAAAATATGCTGATTCCACTTTCAGGGACTTTTGGTTCTTACCTAAAATAAATGAGACTGCCTTAAAATGCTAGTCTTCATTACTATGAAGCACGCTACTAGGAATACTGGGAAAGGTTAAAAACAGCTTTTTTTTTTTTTTTTTTTTTGGCAAGCTGCTGATTGTTCATATTTGTATAGAAAAAAATATGGTTCCTTATTTACTAGATACTTGTTCTGTGTTCATACTAGTAAAAGATCCTCCTGCAGGCCTGTAATGCTGCTGCTATTTTACCTCCCATAATGAATATTCAAAAGCTGCAGTCATTGAGGACTCAGGTGGCAAAAATAGTAAGATGATTGAAGTGAGCCTTGACATAAAAGCCTAAAAGTATATTCCTAACTACATGGAAATAGTGCTGATTCCCCTTTCTGACCACGTAAAGGATGGTGCCAGGAAATCTCCCATGAATTAAATGCCTCTTTCACATACTAGCATGATCGCATCTTTCTGTATGATGTGTTGTAATAAGTATGTTTAAAAAAAAAGGAAAAAGACAACAGGGCTTTCTGTAATCCTCTCTCACCAAATGTATTGGAATTGAAAAATGGGTATAAAGGACACACTGTTAAGATATGGCAATGCATGCATTGTTTTCTACATAATGCAGTCAGGGTCTCCATGGTAAAAAGAAATTTTTATTTTATTTTTTTTTGTCACCATCAGCAGTTAACCTAAAGTAGGAGCTGCTCCATTTCATTATAGGTTAAATGACTTTCCACGCAAAACTGGCTGAGAAATGTAAATCATTAGTGCTATTTTTTTTCATGGGTTTTTAAAATGTGCTTCAGGATTAGTGAAGAAAATGCAGTGCAGCATATGTTATTGTTCTGGAATTTTTTTTAATAGAAAGCCCTGCTTTTCAGCATTCCCCCTTCAGTGGAGTCACTTAGACACTTCCAGCTGGTGGCAGGGGATACAGCCATAATACAGCTTTCTCTGTCCCAGCTGTCTTTTTCATTACGTTAAATGCATTACGATGGCTGCAGTGTTTTATAAAGGTTCAGGTACAGAAAGGTACAGGAAGAAATCTGCAACTATGTATTTTTGTAGTGACTGCAAGCTTCTGTGAGATCTCTGAATCCTGAATGTGTTCCTGGCTCTGGTCACAGATTTCCTTCCAGTCATTGGAACATTTGCTGTAAGGGCTGGTTAAAGGTGCCCGAGGAAATCACCTTTTACAAGGGAGCATTGTTGTAAAGGATTTCTAATGCATTATGGCTCACGCAGCATCACAGTTAAAGAAAAACAGGGATTTAGAAATTAATGCTGATGAAGAAACTGAGAAAAAAAGAAAACACAGGAAAAGATCCCGGGATCGGAAGAAAAAGGTATCTAGATCTGTGCCAAATTCTGACAGGCTTTCTTTTGTTTCAATTTTCTTACCTTGCAATTGAACTATCAAAGCTTGTTCTCGCATGTAACGTGGTAGCTGTCGGAGTAATTTGTTAACATTATAAAACGGCATTGATAACTACAACTGGGGGGTTTGTAAAGCAATTGAATGTTTAATTGGATATTAGTTGATTGCAGTGATGATGCAGAAGGTGTGCGTTCATTTCACAGATAAATCACTCGTGTTACCTTGATATGCAAACTGTCTGTGAGTTGGAAGTAGTTTGTAACCGTGATGTGAGATAAAATGCTGAGCTTTCTCGTGGCTTTACAGAATAATAGTTAAGCCTTACATACATGTATGTAAGGGGAATGTGTGTGGAGGAAGATTTTTTTCTTTGTGTTGGGACTGTGTCACATGCTTGGCTTCTGAAACATCCATTTTTGGGATAATGTTACAGAAATAAGGTGTCTTATTGTTTCTATTTTTTCCTAAGAGCAAACTGTGTTACAGAATTCAGCCACAACAATCTGTTATTAGCAACTTTCTATTGTTAGGGAAATAGGTGACAGATCTCAGAGCCTTTTTTTTTTTTCTTTTTTTTTTCTTCTTTAGATTTGTCTTAGATGCAGAAAATCCTCCAGCATACTAGGACCTGAAAAAATCAGCAGGCACTGCATTGCTCATTGTTCAGTTAAGGAGCTTCTGTGTGATGCAAGCCTGACTATTTTTCTCCAAGGTATCAGGCAAAATAGTTACAGTTTGTGGTATAATGACAGATAATGAGGACAGCCACTTTGACTTCTCTCTGGATGTCCTTAAAAATGACACCTTAAACCCTGCTCCACCAAAATAAGGCCCTGCCATGATTTTTGGTTGTGTTTCATGGCAATTTTTCAAGAAAATACCAAGAAGCCTGTTGTCTTAACAGAAACCTGGGCATGTAGTATTTCTGTGTGCCTTTGTGAAATCCCCCTAAGGGGGATTGGATAATCTTCATATGCTCAGAGAAGCGGTGCATGTGCTTCCTAAATGACATGTAGATTTCCTCTAACATATGTGCATCTTTTGGTTGGGTGAGAGTCAGCATTTCCTTGCCCTTTTCTCTTATTTCTCTGTGGTGGCAGTGCTATACATAATGAAAAGCACTAAGAAACCCACTGCCTTCTGTTCTAGTGAACACATTAGGAGACCGTTTAGATGGCTGCAGTGAATGTACTGCAGCAAGTTAGCTGTACATATTTTTTCTGGGTGAATGTATATGTAAAGATCTTCTGAATCATCTTCCAATATAAATGGAAGTGTGAAAAATAAGATGCTGTCTTGGGGCCCTGCTGTTTGAAACTGGCCCGAATTAGTAATATTTCTTTTCTTTGCTATTTAGGTTCTTTGCAGGTCTGTAATGTAGCTGCCGGGGTGGGTTTCCCCACCCCAGCTGAAAAGGACCACAGCAGTTGTGCATTTCAGGAGCTGGTGGTCAACCCATATCTATTTACCTGTGGGTTGTGAGTTACTATGTATAGTTTAAGTTACCTCTGCTTGTGGTGTAGGAAGCCCATGTTGTACTTGATGTGCTTAACAAGTTTAACAATAGTATGCCTGCCAGTATACATATACTGTCTTTGTGTGAGAGTGCTTTGGCACAGTTTGTAATTAGAGCAATGTAGAAGGGATGTGGCAGTGAGAGGCACTTGATTCAGTGAGGTGAGACAATTGCTTTGTAGACGAAAATGCTTTATTGTTTATACAACATAGTGCTGTAAAATGGAAATCTCTTAGCAACCGAGTGGCACATGGATAAAATATCAACCTATTAATCTCAAATGTCTGGATTTTTTTCAGTATTTTATTTCTGCATCTTAAGAGTGAGATAAAATAGTTTTCACTCTGAGACTTTCATTGTTTTTTTCCTTTGTGTCATGCTGGAATTTGGTAGCTTGTTCCAATTTCTTTCTGGATTTCCTTAGGACTTGGCAGATTCAGGGTGGGTAAAGGTGGGTAAACCCAGCAACTTTAACACTTATATATTTGGGCATCAGTATACCTACAGCAGAAAACGGTTTGCCAACCGGTATGTGGGGCGTAGGAAGTCCAGTAATTGTGGTTTGTCATTTTGTACTTTCCTGACTATTTAAAACATTTTCCCCCCAATTTTTCCACTATGAGTTGTGAGTCACTTCTTGTTCCTCTGCACCACCCACAAGCAAGCAGTACTCATTTTTTTTTGCTGATCACATGATACTGCACAAAGCTAACCCTTTGCCTAAGCGGCATACAGAGCTTTAGGGTCTTCCAGGCACATTGGTAGCAGCAATTAGTGCTAACATTCCTGGGTGATTTATTCAGTAAGGTGATCGAGGCAACCAATGGTTAGAAAGTAAGGCTGGTGGGAGCACGCGGTGTCCTAGGCTGGATGATGCCAGCAATGGTCATGCTGATTTGTGTCCCTGAGTAGTTTTAGCATTGCAGTCTGAGGTTAATATTTCACAGGTTTTGACTGGTTAAGCAGTTTAGAGTGTAATAATGTTTCTGTTAAGGCTTCCTTCAATACCTGTATGAGAGAAATGACCTTTTTAAAAATATGCAAAACAAAGCCCTGTATTATATGCAATCCCACTTTATTTCAAGCTGAGATTTTCCAAATTGCTGCACTTCCTCTGTAGAAACACAGTGCTTCTGTGCGCCGCAGGCCCACCACGGTGTGTGTCTGCTTGAATTCAAGACATTTCTAAAGATTCAGAGTTTAAATAGTTTAGTTCATACAAGAGAAAGATGTGGCCAAGAAATGCAGCAAGTACAGTGAAGGATCTGCCTTATACAGCTTCAAATTTATTCCGTTCAATTTTATTTTACAGCTTCAACAATCCTGCTTCTGGGTAGTTGTGCAGTGTCCTACACTGCAAGTATTTTGAGTACACCCAAGGACAGACTGCCTTAAGTGATACCTCAGAACAAGCCAAGACACCTTTAATAATAAGTGATTGATACAGTTTGCTTGATTTCTTATGGTTTGGCTTGTGAAAAGTAGAAATTGTTTATCCTGTAGTAACGCCTGGAAGGAAGTTACTTAGTGCCATTCCTAAAATAGATTTTTTTTCCTTCCGTACATAATAGAAGAGAAGGGTAGGTCTTGGCACATACTCAATGATTTATGTTTTATGCAATATTCAGTAAGACTGAAGTGGTTTCCATTTGCCTGTAATGTTCAGGGACTAGCATGTTCTTTGGGGACACAGAATAGCACGATCATGATGCAAGGCCTGTGTGCTGCCGGCTCTGAGATGCTGAAGGCTGCTGCTGTCATATCCACTGCTGCTGCAAACTTGTGGGTAGCAGGGGAAGTAATAGATACTAAGGTTGCAAGTCTTGGCTATTTCATCTTGAGACTCGTGGTGTTTGAAGGTGTTACAACTTCCAGGTGTGCTGGAAAAATTGCTCAGGACTGTGCTACTGGTTAAATTAAAATCCTACGTCAGCAGTGGTGGACCTGTAGTGTGTGGCTGCTCCTCACTACCAGGGCCTGCTGGGGCTGCTCATGTGAGCAGGGCCGGGAGCACCCCTGGGCAGTGGGACCCAGGTGGGCTGCAGTACGAGGGGCTGCTCTGTGATCTTACAAAGCAATTGGTATAGAATTGGTGCAGTGTTCACATGCATCGAAGCCTAATAGTTACCAGGTAAAGCTAGGAGGGTGAGCTTCAAAGCTTTCAACTCAGAAAGCAAGTGCAAATCACTATGTATTTTAAAATTTTTAATCTTATGATTTTCAAACAAATCTGCAGAACAGTGAGATTTACTTCATGGTTTCTGAACAGTTGAACTTGATAGCAGCAAATCTAAACACGTAGGGCACAAATGATTGTGCCTTAACTCATTTGTGTTAAGGCCCAAACCCTGAAGGTATTGCGCCAGTGCACCTGGGAGCATGATGGCACAAAGGAGAGGATCAGGACATGACAGAAGAATTGTTGAAGACGATGGATCTTGCCAAGGTGCTAGGAAAACTTGGATCATGTCCTTGATTTTTGACATGATGCTCCCTGTCAGAGGCAAATACTAAAAAATTGCAGGACATTTTGGTAGATATTTAGGGTCACTGGTGGATGTGGTATCTACTAGCAGCAGTGAGTTCTTAGCAGCTGGAGTTCTGGTGGTGAAAGAGAGTTTCTTTTCAGCTGACAAAAACAATTCTTTCTTTGAAGATGACCCCCCAAATAATGAAAAGATTGCATTGTATTGTGCGGGTAGCACTACAGCATCATTTGAAGTGGGCACTGTGCAGCGTTACTTTCTTGTTTATAAACCCAGAAAATGTTTTATGCTGTTAGAAAATTACATTTAATTGAGGCAGGTTTTAGGATGTTCTCACCTCTTCCTCTGCCTCCTTGATGTCTCAGGGTTGGGCAACTGCCATGGAAGGCTATTAGTTATTATGGAAACGTCAGTTTGGGTTATAAACCACATTATATTTAATTAATGTTATCAGCTCATGGTGGGAGGAGATGGGGATGACATAGGACTTAACAATAGGTGATCTTTCCATTATAGGAAGATTGTTAAATGACTAGATTTAGAGCTGGACTCTCAGTGAGTGTAAATCAATACTGTTTCAGCTACCTGGATGGTATTAATGGAGTCTTTTATTCTTCTGTCTTTTCCACCTAGGCTGGGTATTATTTGTTCTTTGAGGGGGAGGGGGGGAGGGGGGGGGGGAAAGGAGGAGGGCTGAGAGGAGAAGGGGCAGAGGGAAGTGTATCTTCCAGGGAAGTGGATGCTTTTGAAGAAGAAGAAAGTTGAAAAAGGTTATTTGGTGAATAATGGCTAAAAACAAAAACCAAAAACACAACAAATCCTCTCATTGTGAATGTTCAGCGCTGTTCCAAAAGTCAAAGCCCTGCTAAATGTTGTGCTACAAAGTTGCCTGAACTGTGTCTTTGGGATGAGTCCCAGGTACTTTGATACAATTCCTTGCCTATTCAGTAAATATTTGTGACTGTGAGTCAAAATATTTGTGACTAGTATAACTGACTGAGTCCCTGCTAAAACTGGGTGTTAGACTCAGTTAGCCCTCATCTGACTTGGCTAGGGTCTGCATTATTCAGGTGTGGTGTGGGTAGAGGCAAGAAAAGGAGAAGAAGCAACTTTGAGTTGAATTTAACTTCCCCTCCTGCCTTCCCCCTGACTTAATTCATTTGCAAAGCCTAATGCTTTCCTGTGTTGGTTTGGATGGGAGTCAGAAGACAAGGCGCTGCTGTCCAGTTGGTAGTGGGGACTTCAGCTGGAGTGGTAGTGGGGACAGTGTGGTGCTAGCACAGGACTGCTCTGCGAAGGGGGTGGAACCAGGCCCAAAGATTTTGGTTGGCCCTGTGGAGTTGGAAACCTCTTAGCAACTCTACGAGGTAATGCCCCCCCAACTAGACTGGGATATGTGGGGCCCCTTTTAGCTAACGAGCTTGGTTTGGACAATACAGCTGCCCCATGTTCCTGCCTTCAGTTACCTAACATAGGCCGTAGCCCTTTATATTTAATGGAAAAAGCTAGGTGCCTTCAGAGGATAGTTCTGTGCATGTAAGTGAGACAATTTACAGCAATGCCCTCATTTGCAAATATCTGAGTATCCTCCAGCCCTGCAGCTTCAGCTGTTGAGCTATGGCTGTTTGGGCATCCTGTAAATCAGGCCCTGGCATCTGTGGTTGATCTTTGGAATTGTATAACATGCTTAAAAACTGTTCTAGGATGTCTGCTGCCTGAGTGGGGTGTTTTTGTGAGCTCAGCTTTGTCGGCTGGCACCTTGGTTAGTTAAAGCTAACCTAGAAGAGGTTAGCTCTTGGTTTTATTTTTGGAGAGATTGAAATCAGTGTATGGAGTCTGGAGAGGGAAATTCAACAGAATGCTTCTTTAGTATTTATTCAAGTAAGACTAATGTGGGCAGGAGAACTAGAGTGAAAGAAGAGGCTTGTTTTGCTAATTGAAAAAGAACATTGCTCTGAAATGTGTTTATTAAAAAAAAATAAAATTAAGCTGATGTTTCCCATTATTTATAAAGCTATGACTTCAGTAGTGAGTTCATCCCAAGCGAGGTTGTTAGTGCTCTGAGATGTTCCCAAGTAGTTTAACACCTTTATGTTATGTACCAGAAATAAAACTTGATACTGCCTTTGTAGTCGCAGAAAGATGCAGGACACATTGTATTGCTTCATCTCCTTCATCTCAGCAAAATCTTAGAAAATTTTCTTTGGTTTATTTGAGTGAATTGAAATGTAGTTTACCCAACTGTTTGTTAAGCTGTTATATTCTGTTAATAATAACTGTTTTGTTAACAGTTCTGAATTTTAGTTTATTGGGCAGGTGAAGGGTCTAAGATGTTGTGCTATAGCAATTTATGTATCAATTTTAAATGTTTGTAGTTCATTTTAATATCTTTCTAATCTTTCCTTGGAAAACATCGTTAAAGAGAAAACAACAAGGTACAAGGGATTCAATTATGCTGTGCGTTTTATTGTACAGATGCTGATCTCTCATTTTAGGCAGAATATAGCCTGCTCCCTACTTATCCACTTGGAATTAAGAGGACTATAGAATTTGTTACTTCTGGTTAAAGTTAGTGGTATCCTAAGCAGCTGTTAACACATCAGTTGTATTCATAAGCACAAGAAGGAAATGCAGTTCTGTACCTTAACCAGGTATTTGCTACCCAGTCATGGCAAATGATACAGACGCAATGTCAGCTTTTATTTTGTGAGTGCGGCATGCTACTTATCCTAGTGCCTAGTGGGGGGCTCAGAAAAATCTGTCAGTAGTGTTAAACATGGTGTCCCTGGTGACCCCTTCTCTAACCAGACACAGGAAGGCTCCTGAGGTGCCTGATGTTTCACCCATGGAAGCAGTCCTGTGCACAGTACCAGAAAGGCTGTGGTCTTGCTACTTGTCTCCCTTGTGAAAGAGGTGATGGGTACGTCATGTTGATACCTGATCCACTGTCAGCGGAAATCAAGGAGAGAGCCTCTGATTTTTCACTTTTCTGCAGAACGTTCTGTGATGGCTTGGAGAAAATTGTGGTTTGTAGACTCTGAGCAAGTTCCTGAATAGCTGTCAGTTCTGGTGCTTATTGAGGAAGAAGCCACTGGGCGCTACGTAAGCTTTAATTGTGTTCATGTGTTCCACACCCATTTGTACTACCCCTTTAAATGCATATATGTAGGCAGGATGAGGCTATACTATATCATTACTTTTATTTTTGAAAGCAGGAAAGCCTATCCCTTACTTTTTTACCTCCTGTGAAAATTCGTAGATCTGAGCTACAGTCCTAATCTTAACCCTGTGTCCTCTGTCTTTTGAAGAATGATTTGAAGTATCCCAGCTCTGCCGGAATAAGAACTGGGAGGGAAACTGTTGGAGTCTGAGTGCAGCAAAAGGATTTCCAGTAGCTGAAGTAGTTGTTGCATTATTGTATTTAAAAGTAAGCACAATGATTATGCAAATCTTCGAACAGTGATAGGCTACACCAACTAGTAACCAAGCTGAATTCGAGTACTCTCATAGCTCACCAGTACTGAGGAATAACCATAGGGTGTAACAAGTACTTTTCTCCCCTAATGATGTAGCAGTCTGCCAGGCTGAGGATGGTGCTCTTGTAAACAGCTCTTTGCATGGCAGCTTTGTGCTCTGATGACAGAAGAGTTCCGAGTACAGAAATTCACTCCAAACTTGCCCTGTTGCCTACAGTGAGCCTGTGTCTGTGTTAAGCAGCACTTAGGCTGGGAGAGGTTGCATGGTGCTGCAAGTGCTTTCGCTTTCGAAGCTTTTTCCTTTTTCTCTTGTGCAGCAGCTCCTGGGATGCCAGGCTCATCCCATTGCCTGAGCTGTTGGCCTGGCTGGGTCCTGAGGGAGAACCTTTCCACAAAGTTGTTAACAGGGTTTTCAAAAATACACAGTATGGTGGGGTATATAAATCATTTGTTTCTCCATTAATGTAGTTTCTAGTGGGATTCTGTATCTGCTTTAAATGAAAATATAGTTTCAAAAAACAAATCATGAAATAGATCAAGAAGTTGAACAATATTTTTCAAGCATCTGTCACTTTCCTGAAATTTTTCAAATTAGAGCATCACCAGAAATTTTTACATCATATTTGGAGTTCACAACTGCAACTCCTAGTACCTGCCTTCCAGTTAGAGCACGATGATGTGCATGTTCTGGAGATCTTTCTTAAAGGCAGTATTAAAATGAGCAATCAGTTATGCTATTCTGTCTGTACCCTATAATAAGCTGTACTCGTGGCTGTACTTTTTAGTGTTGGTAGAAGATACAGTAGTGGAATTCACTTTGTCCACCACATCAGTTCATTTTCTGGGGGATTACTCTTAAGTTTCAGGACCTGGAGTAACTCTGTCGTTGACTTCCTTCAGCTAAGCGAGGCCATCCCTCTATCAGTTGTCCTTCACAGTGATGTGTCCTGTATGTTGTACCCAAGCTGACCCATCTGGAGGTGGCTTCTCATGTGTTCTTGCAACCTGTAGAAAGCCAAAGCTGCGCAACGTCCACTGAGCATATATTCCCACTGCTTCCCAGCACAAGTTTACGGGGCATTATAGCAACAAAAGGCAAAGGAAAAATTGAGCCATTGACTCTAGCTGTGGTATGTATGATTACAACCCTGAAAAAATGACTTAAAATTAGTTTATCTTATGTATGTAAGCATTCATAGCTCTGGGCGAGATTCTTTCATGGGCTGAATAATTTTATTTTCTACCACACAACATTTTCTTTTTCCTCTGACTGCATCGTTGCTCCTTCTGGACACTACCATGGTATCTCTGAAACTGCAATCATTTCCCATTCATTAATCACTAGCTTAACATTTAGCATTTACAGCCATCTCATCAGCTAAATTTACCATTGGCCTGCGAACAGGTATCAGCATCTGGATGATCTGAGTCTCTAACCTCTTCTCCTGCCCACTTGGGATTTGTATGAATCCAGCAATCATCTCTGGTGCTGAAGCTCATGTGTTTTCATGCCCAGGCTGCAGTAAAATTAATGCAGATATTACTCAGATACAGATTGCTGACTGGATAGTGAAGTCAATAAGCCTGAAGTGCTCTTCGTGCCTCAGGGTAGAGATCCCCCAAGAGAAGAGATGCATATACCAAGCCCCTCATGATGCAGCAAATTAAAAAAAAAAAAAAAAAAAGTTGGGGAAGTTGGGGGTGCCTCAGTCTATGTGAGTAAATGCAGCATTTTCCTGTACTGCTGAGGAAGCCTCTCAAAAGAGTTTTTTTTTTTGGCAGGCAGTAGCAGACTTTGTTCTGGAGGGTGGCTGTGTACAGTTTCGGTTTTCTTACACAAGACTCTGAAAAGTTAAAGCATCCCACTGTGAAATAATGCCGAGAAGTGGGTGGGAAAGGTTTCCTTTATTACATTTTTACCATCTAAGCAAAGAAAACATCTTTGAGGAGAATCAGTTAATGCGCTGTATACCTGCAGTCCTAGTTTTTCATGCCACTTGATTTAATCTGAAACCACCAGCACTTTGAAGCTGTTAAACATCAAAATTCTGATAACTAAAGACTGCTGTTTTTCTACCAGTCTGAAAAGATTAAAAAGATGTTGAGAGGAAAGCATCTTATGACAGTGGGTGTGCAATCAAAGTTCCTAAGTAGGGCAGCCTGAGGAACAGCGAATGCTTTTTAACTTTTATGGGAAATTGTATTTTGTTTGATGTGCATATCTTATGTTTTCCTGTCTACCTTTTTTGTAATATCAGAATGTCTGGTAACATTTTAAAAAAAGCTTAGTAAATGTTTTGCACGCTCAGCACACACTACCCACATAAAAGGTAAAAGTATGCAAACTTCCAAGTAGTTGAAGAAACAAGAAAGGGCAGGGGCTTCTCCCACCGACTCTTCCACTGGTTTGCTCTTAAGCAAAGTATTTAATTTCTGGTTTTCCACTCTAAAATATTTCCATATTTTTCTACTTCCGCACTTTAAGGATCTGTTTTCAAATAACAAACACCAACTATTTTTATTTTACTGTTGCATTTTGCATACCTCATGTGAGGACGGTTGCTACTCAGTCAGGCCCATGCACAGTTTGTATTTTTTAATGACCTAAAAGCTCTTCTGTGTTGCCCTGGTGTGTGACTTCTTGGTTGTGTCCACCCAGGGACATCTTTGCTGGTGCCTTGAAGTGCTTCTAGAGGAGGAATGGTTTTTTGTTTTTGTTTTATTTTGTTTTTAAACAAGTGTGTGCTTTTTAAAAATCTTTTCTTGGAGCGGAAATGTGTGGCACACTATACCAAGACATTGGCTGAAAGGCTGCTTTAGTTTAACTGATCATACAGCCGAAGTTTCATGAGAAACACATTTGCAGAGATTTTGTAAAGCTTTCCAAATTGTTTCCATTTAACACACCTGATATACAGAATAATCATCAAAATTCTGGTATTAAAGTGCATGAATTTAATCTGAAATGGTTAAATGTACTGGAGTTTCTAATGGTTGCATCTTCTTGTTGACCTATGCGCCTGTTACGCTTGGAGCTAAACTCGCTGAATTGTGGTCAAGTCATAGGTCCAATTAGAAGAACCACTGAGCATAAGCAATAAATTCAGCTTGAAAGGCCACATGCACAATCTGCCTTGGGTCGGGAAGCCAAGAGATGCTGTGACCAAACAAGATCCGCAGGGGAGCTGTTCAGAACTGTAGCCCGTTGTTCCCAAAAGCAAAGCTGCACATTTCTCCTTGTTTACTACCAAATGCAAATGAACAAAACTGGTGACACTTGTAAATCGATTCGAAGGAAGATGAGAATAAAGGAATGAAAGCATGAGAAAGGGCCTTGATGTTGGGAAAAGGGAGGTTATGCAGGAGTGGCTGGGACAGCTGGCCCAGTTTATTTTTGTAGGGTGGTAAAGGGCTGTTGGGAGCTGAAACCCTTGTTATGAGGAGCTCCTTATTCACTTGTGACATCTTGCACAGGTGAGGTGGGCATATAAAACCCTGGCTGCAACAAAACATTCATCTGTTCCATCTCTGTTGGGGTCTGGGCTGCAAACCTTGCTGAATTTAGGAGGGCCTGCAGCTCCTTGTGGGATGGCGCAGATAGACTCTGCAAGCACTGAAGGTGCGATATGTGGCCAGTAAAGGTGGCTAAGGGATGGCTTTCTTCCTCGTGAGCAACAGTGGCATTGCAAGCAAGCAGAGTGCTGCCTGCAGGACCGCTGAGCTCTGATTTCACTGCTGCTGTGGGATTGCAGTCGTCCTTGTGAAACCCCTCTTTCCTAGGCAGAGATGCTGGCCTGTTAGGGGCAGAAATTCAGGCATGGAACGAGACAAATGAAGAAATCCTCTAGCTTTATATAGCAGGGTGAGAAATTTAATTGGTTGAAGGACATCCAGGAGATTGCATGTGATTAAGTCCTTGAAAATATAAGATCTTTTATCCATTGCCTGGTTATGTGAATCCACACCACAGATACACAGCTTATTGCTTTGTCAAGGTCTGCTTACGGAGAGGTAACCAAAAATTGATCAGGGCTTGTCAGTTTTAAGATACTTCTAATATGAATTTGAGCATTTCACTTCCACCTACAAAATGGCAATTGTTCCCTAAAATAGCAGGCTGCTAAGCAAAATAATTTTTAACCCTTAAAGTTTAGGGAAGAAAATGAAATTCATATCCACTCTGCTCTTCTTTGCTTTGCAGAAAAATTTTCTCACATTTTCTTGACAAGTTATAATCTCTGTCCTAGTTTTAACAAGACGCTCTGCTCTCTGTGACTGCCTGTTTCCTAGAAAATAGTTTGTGAAAAAGGAGGAAAGGTGATATCCTACAAGGAAAATAAAGTCATGGGTTGTCTTCATATTAAACCTAGACAATATTTTAAGGAAATATTAAGAAAATATACAAATAGGGGTAAAAAAAAGGGGATTTGGGGGACAATAAAACTTGTGAAGCTAGCAGCAGAAAAAAACTATCTTAGTTCTCTATGTCTTCCAGTGGGATCAGATTTGTCTCATTTATTCCAAATATTTTTGTATTTGTGTTCTTTCAGAAATATGTATAGTAACTAGTGGCAGTTGATTCTGTTAATGTCAGTTATTTTATGCATTTCTTGTTCGGATGAATATTCAGTCCTTTGCCTCTTGGATAGCTTTCTTCATGCAAATGAAAGTGGAATATATGAAGTCTTATTAATATGAGGACTGCCTGGAATCAGTTTTATTTCATGGGCAGCCAGTTATTGTGATGTACTAAATGTGATTTGTCTACAGTTCTTACATTTGGCAGTTGCAGATTTCAGCTGCATAGCTTTAGGGAGGATTTTCTAGCAGTACAAGTTAGGTCTAATGTGCAACAACCTTATTTTGCATACATCCTGTTCTTTGATGAAGAGACATTTATAGCTGCTCAGAGGAATGGTGGTGGCAGGAGAGGTCAAGGTCAGAGATAATTCAGGGAGTGCATGAACAAGCTTGCGAATGACAATGGGCACTTCCTGCAAGGGGCAGAACCACAGTGTTTAGTACCAGAGCAGTGATTGTGCCTGATGTCAGTTCTCCTGTAATGAGGAAGTGCAGTTACATTTTGTGGGGGACTTGGTTGATGGCTGCTCTGGCGCTGTGTGCTAACCCAGTGCAGGGAAGCCAATGGAGGAAAGCTGTTGTCCTTCAGCCTTACTGTTGTTAGCATGCTTCCCGTGTATTCAGAGAACGCCTTTCTTCCATTCTGAAGTATTGTAAACATTAAGATTGGGCTTTAAAAGAAGCAGCATGTCTTTTACGTCCAGTCACAGTGTACTTGGAATGACTTCTAAAAACGTGTCATCCATGGGCCATGGTGCGTGCTGCCTTTCCTGATGCTGCCAAGTGCAGTGGGAGTGCATCAAACACCTCGTAGTACAGACTGCAAAATGAAGGGAACTCACCTATCTCATCAGAAAGAGAGAATTTAAATATGTTTTCCCCCAAAGAGCTAAGTTCCTTTGCCTTTAATTAAGGAAAGCTTCACTTTGCTTTGATTTTGAAAACCTCCAGTTTCAAAATATGTATTGGATATTGCAATGAAAATTCGTAAGGAAAAGCGATGCTAAGTGCTGGCCACATTCTAGTTTTCAGAAAACAAAATATTTTGCAACTTGATAGGCTAATCAGCTTTATGTAGTGAGCTGACAGAAAAGCAAAACTTTGTACAGCTCCTGCTTTTGAAATCTTTATTGAACTTTTACTTCCGCCAGAGAATCGTACTAAGAAGGTACACCGCTGTTTCTTAAAGCTCACAAATGACTAAGCAGAAAGCATGATAGCTTTGGTTCTGTTGTCACGGGTCTGGTTAGTCAAAAGTGCTAAATATTCTGGCACTAAGCCAGCAAAGTACTCAAGTGTGCACTTAAACTTGAGCCTTTTTGTCATTCCATGGAGTACATAGGGGAGCACTGTGTACTTAAAACTGAGCCTAGTCTTAAGTGATGTGGTGAATGGAGGCCATAGTGCTTATGCCATCGGAAAATGGTGAGTTTTTAGAGGAAAAGGTCCATACTAAAATGCTATCAGTTCTTCCAGCTCTGTACAAACTGCCTTGGGTGTGAGGTCCTGCAGGCTGGAGATTAAGTCTTTAATTTTGAATAGTGAATTAAAATAGTGGAGAGTCAGATGAAATTACTTTCTTCATAGGTGCTTTAAGCCAACATTACCAGTATTTGTATATCAGTAAACAATGGTCAAGAATTGATAGTGAGTAAACCTTGAAGGTGAGAACAATGATAAATCCATGATTTAAGGCAAGGAAAACCACCTAGCTCTAAGTTACAGCTGCGAATTGCACTCACATTATTGATTTAATCATGCTTATTAGGCAGCTAATTAACTCGTTATTTGGCTAACGTTACAGAGGTGCTATTCTAATATGCAACATATAAGTATATAAATTCTCCTTTGGGCAGTTATTTGTATGCCACAAACCAATGCAAATTTAGAACATACTGGCCAAAAGTGTAGCAACTAATTCAGATAAGATTTTTCAGATAACATTTTTCAGTTTCTTAATTTGAAAAGCAGAGTATAATATGCTTAAACTCACTAATTTTATTTAAGCTCAGCAAATGTTTTAAGTCAATAGCAAGATGAGTACGTATTGAAAAAAAAAAAAAAAAAAACAATAAAAAGCTGATTTTAAATTAGAAAATGAAAAAAATCAGTCCCTTGAAAGTTCTGATTTGGCATCTTAAATGATTTTATATTAAATTGTTTGAAATTCCTTTGCAAACATTTTACAAACCTTAAAATTCTGATTACAGTGTGTCACTTATATTCAGCAAGGGATTTGTAAAATAGTTTATGTATAATCTGGTGTTCTATCCAGATTTTTTTCATTGCTGTGAGCAAAGTGAGCCATTTCATTACTTACACTGCTCTCTTTGTGACAGCCTTCTGAATACATCACAACTATTTAGCCACATTCAGTCTTGTGAAAACTATTAAGGATCAACTTACCCCAAGACAGCAAGTGAAACAAAACAGAAACCCATGGTGATGGCAGTTAAGCATGTGCTGTCATTCTTGACACGTCCATGATTATGGAGACTCAAATAAGCACTAAAACTGCTAAGTACCAAAGTACCAGTGTTATTCAGATGAGCATGTTCTTTCTGACATTGTACAAGTGTGTTCATCTTGTAAAGTGAAGTTAGTTAATTAGTGTTTTCCTAAATCCAGGAGTGAAACATGAACATCTCCTTTATCAATAATACTGGCATTTCATGCTGTGCACTCTTTCAGCAACTCTGTTGCATTGTCTGGGCTGCCAAACTGGGGTTGAAATCTTGGCCTGGAGATTCAAAGCCCTCTGCCTTCCATGCCTTACAGGGGGAAAGTTTCATACAGAGGTGGCCATCAGGGTGAGGCCCAGTGCTTTCAGAGAAGCATGCAGATTCTGTAGATCTGTTAACTGACACGAGCATTTTCTTTTTCAAGAGAACAGAAAATTTTTTGATGTTTTGAAAACTTCTAAAAAGTATTTTAGGTCAATGGATTCAAACCTAAGATTGCTAAGAAGACTATTTAAAATCACAGCTATTATCTGTTTTAATTTCCTCTGCTGGAGAGTACCCCAAAACATTCATTATGTGGAGGGTATAATCTCTGAACAAATGACATGGTGGAATTAATGAACAATTAACTATGATCATACGTTATAAACAGAGCTGATTAGAATCCACACATGCCTGGGTTTCAGAAAGACACTTTTGACTCGGCTTTGTATTGCTGAGGTAGGACCATGCCGCTTTCATTTCTTATTCATCGTGTAAGCATAACATCATTTCCTCTGAGGTACGGTTCTATCTCTTAGTTTTCATGGCAACCAGGCAAAGAATTCACCTATTCTTCAACTTCTGTGTGCGGAGAGGAAAATCAGAATTCTTCCTGTTAATTTGCCTCTTATTCATTTTGATAATATACTTAGGTTAGAGACTTTCTCCCATATCCTGGAGACCTTCCTCCATTATGCCATGCGGTGATTAAATCGGAGAGAATATTGTGAAGCTAGAAGAAAGGGATTATCTGTCCCCAGTAGATGCGGCTGCACGGTGGCGTATGCAGCATGGAATGCGGTTAGTGCGCTGTGCGATTTACTGTCTTCATTAAATCAGACAAGCGTCAGGTGAACCGTACAAATTCCATCTGCATTCGCAGTGGGCTTCGTGCATATTATTTACACTTTTTTTCCACTCTCACTTTAGCTTCCACATACGTGTTCAGTAAATGAATACCATTATAAATCACAATGATTCTTTCAAAGCAGTAATGCTACATGTTATGATCAAGAATATTTTCAATCTTAAAAGGAAAATGCTTCTGTCATTTCAAAATAGGAGCAGGCCCTGAGTTCTCCTAATGTCATTGGGGACACACAAGGATTTGTTTCAGAAGCTGCAGTGCAGCACCAGGCAATGACTGGACATGCAGCTTGATGATTTTGCACCACATAAAAGCACTAGCTTCCTCTTAGCGCTTCAGTGCTCTGATCATCCTGAAAGTGAGACAAAAGAAATGTTCCACTGTGTATTGGCCTTCATTGTAAGAGCAGAAACCTTTCATTATTTTATCACGTTACTTGATACCCTCAAGGGCAACACATTTGAAACTAGGAAATTTCATTTAAAGGAAGAAAGCATGCAAAATTTCCATTGCATAAGGAGAGGTGGAGTTTTACACACGCACCAGGTGTGTATTTGAGCTTCTCAATATGTGTGCATTTCAGAGGTGCTTAAGCAGTAATTTATAGAACAGTTGTATGGTCAGAGACCACTGCCTGAATAATTTGTTTTGAAATGATAAAAAGTTATTCCTGAAGTAGGAACAACTCAGATACAAAACAATAGGTGGAGAAATGTTTTAAATTGCACAGAGGTATGTCTAAATGGCACTTCCTAGTATGCTCATCAAGCATTTTCTCCCAGTAGCATTCTACTTCATTAGGGACTATGTGCCAACTGTTGAAAAATAAAGATATCATTTGGAGGTTTTGTTAGTGAAGTGCTCAGAATTCCTGGGTTATTCACATGCATGACATTAAATGTTGGTATAATTGTATTGTTTGTAGGTTCATTATCTGATCTCATGCATCCATATCTTGCATTACTGACTACTTTGAATAGTGTCTGGGCACAAATAGAAAGAAATAAAAATTAGGCAGGTAAATCCCCAGATTTTCTGGTGTGACTTACTCAGTTTTCAAGTGTCTTCTGCTCTTAGTGTGTTCCACTTTAAATACTGATTTATTCTAATATCTGTGCCCTAATAGTGATAGCCTGTGGCAGACTATGCAAAATATCCCTGCCTTTAGATAAAATGCTTTTAACTAAGAATCTGAAGTGATATTTGAATTAATAAGTGCTAAGGGCTTTGGCCTCTCTTCTCTTTGCAAGGTAAATGTGAAGTCTGTGAAGCCTGTCTGCTCGTGTACAGGCACTCAGCACTTCCAGGCCTGCAGATACAGTGGCTTTAACCCAGAGGTGGGCAGTGAGCATAAGCAGGCCAAGGCAACTCTGGGGCCATGCTCCTGTTGGGAGGTCGAAGAGCACAGTCCCCAGCCAAAGGATGGTAAATAAAGCCCTCGGGAGCCTGGCTGGAGGTTATGATGCTCCAACTGCAGAGAGCCAAGGGATGGCAGAAAGTATTAACTTCTGCACAAAGACACGGGGAGTGTGAGGGTTTGGAGGTAGCAGGCTTTGTCTTTCTTTGTGCCTACACAGACTGGGCACCAAGGAGGAGAACCTGGGTCTCAAGTGTCCTCTCCCACGTGTTCGGTTTCAGAGTTGAGTGCCTTTCTGCAAAGGTGCAGCTTTTTACAGCTCTTGTGGATGTGACAATATGGTATTGGAAAGGATTCTAATTACCTTGGGCATGAGAGAAAATGAAATTTTCGGTGTCACAGTACTACAGATTTTGAAAGCAGTAGGATTTGAAAATTGAATGTTAAGGTAAGGTTTGGTATAGCTGGTGACGAGTCTGCAGTGAAGGCTACAGGGTCCAACTCTGCAGGAAATAGAGTTTGCTTCAATGGGATTGAAGTGGAAATTGTTGTAGAGGGCGATTCCTTCTTTCTCAGAGGTGTCTGTGCTGTACACAAGGTAGTTTCAGAAACAGTACAGTTTTCAGAGCATTGCTGCATATAAGCTGGCTATAATAGCTTTCCCGTAGCGCTGCATTGCTGTAATTAGGACACTGCTGTCCTAATGCACGTGTTCTACTTCGAGGATCCGAACAGCCCTGTCTTCAGGGATTTTTGTTATTTGCTGTAGACACACTAGACTGTTCAAAGCTGATATGGCCGTCCTTCATGCAGTTCTGCATGAAGTTGGGAATATGCTCTAGGGCTTCTAGCAGCCGAAATAACATGCAAGGTTTTTGAGTTGAACTAAGTCTCCTGAGTGAGCTGAGGAATGTCTTCCTTAACATGCACATTTTTAGTTCTAAGGAATAAACAGCATAGTCAATGTGTGCCCTCTGCAAGCGGTTTAGTTCTCTAATATTCTTTTCTAGGATAAAATGAATACAAGTCATGTCTTGATTTTTTTTTTGTTTTGTTTTATTTTGTTTTTTTCTGCTTTCGGTATTTCTAGACAGAGAGTGGATGTCTAGAGACCAAACCAAGAAAGCACTGATCAATACAGCCAAAGGAAACCTGCAACCTTAGTTCCTCAGCCAGTAATGAAATCTGCTTAATAACTGGTGCCATTGATTAGTGAGGAACTGAATAATGTGTGCTAAAAAATGAGAATATGGATTAATTTACAGCAAAGCTGCTCATGTGTCTTACATCTTTCAGAGAATATCTGTAACCATACAGTGAACAACAACATGTTGATGTCTCTGGAGAAGTAGCAGGGCATTGAGATGGAAATAGTCAGAGACCTAGTCTCTGTGTGATTTTGGAGTGTGGCCTGGTGTTTCTGGGAGTTCAGTCTGTTTAGACTCATTGAGCCAAAACCCACTTGGTACTGAAAGCTGCAGGGCTTAAGTCCTCCTTCTCCCCCATCTCAGTACCTGAGGTGCTCCTATGTTAGCATTGCAGGTATTCAACTCCTTTCTAAAGGGATAGCAATGATTTCGGGCAGCTGAAGTGCTGTCCTGATGGGAAGGACAGGGAAGGGTGCATGAGCACTCTTTTTTTAGCTGACAGTTGTCAGCTTAACTTTACAACCGAACTGCACCCTCCGGACTTTTATGGATGGCTTCTTTCCATCAAATTGCAACAGAATCATCTTCCAGCCTCCAACATTTAGCTGGATTGCAGATGTCTGAGAGGTCTGGTTGGTGCTGTACCTCGTGCTGTTGTCCTTTGTATTGCTTGCTGTAAAAGAGGAAGGTAGAAGAACATGTTTTCAAAACACTTCATCGTTGTCTTTATTTAGCCTATAGATGTGGTGTTTGGTTGTTTCCTGTTTTTTTTTTTTTTTTTTTTTTTTTTTTTTTTCACTTAGGATGTTGTAGCACAATCACTACAACATTTCTAGGTTTCTAAGAACCGCACCCACTACCAGGACAGTATCTGTCCATTAAAAAGTATTACCTAGTGTGCACTCTGTTTTTTTTATTTATGGTAGCAGATAAAATCCTGGTAGAAATAACAATCTTACTTTCCAGATGCAACTGCATATCTGTGTGAATGATTATTGTGGCTTCAGTTTGACTATATAGGATGAGTGAAACTTCTGTGAGCTTAATTCAGGCTCTCTTAATTCATTCTCCCCATTGCCATCAGAAACTGAAATTGCTACCCATCTTGGTATGAAATAGCCAACAGCAAAAGCTTTTTTTTTGTCCCAGCCTGTCACCCCATTTATCCTTTCCTGCAATTAAAAGGGAAGAGAAGAAAACACTGCTGAGCTGAATTCCCAGAACTTTATGGTTGGCAACGATTTGCATTTAGCTTTAGGGTTCTCTGCTGTTCTTCTGTTTATGTGCTGTGGTGGATTATGCAGGTGTCAGAACATTAAAGCCCAGTTATCTTTGTTTCCACAAACTTTATTGCTATTTTTGTCCGAGAAGCGACTGTGAATTAAAGCAAAAAGGTTTGGATTTTGAAAACCTGACCCTAAAGGCTTGATGCTGTTAAATCTCTGAGCTTTAACATTAAAATATTTTAATTTTCTGTTAAGAAGAAACTGGAAAAAGACGGTTGATAAAGAGTTGACAATGGTGTGCTTTTGCTACGTATAAAGCATGAGTCATGGCATCAATAACATCAAAGCCTTTGCAAAGATAGAGATGATATGTGGCTTACAGGTGTGATAGATGTGTCGCCTCACTATGTGGCGAATGCTTACTGATCAGGATGTTGAAGCTGAAGAGAAAGCTACAGACTGGATGGATGTAACTGTTCTCCCAGCACTGCAGACAGATACAGTACAGCTGAGGGCAAAAATGAAGTCTTTGGACTGGATCTGTCATTGAAAACAAAGTGAATGATGCTGTAAATTGACTTTTTACCAATACTTAATGCTTTCTTCCTTCTTTCCTCTATCACACTGAACATATGTTGAGTTCACTTTGTATGTTGCATTTGGCCATATGTTGAACAAGTCCTCTAGGAATGACTTAGCAAGTGCCAGAAAATGCTCTGCTGTGGCAAATTGACAGGTAGACTGATGCTTTTCTGTTACAGTGATAGTTTAACATACTCAAAGATTTGAGTGTGTTCAGGAAAAAAAAAAAGGGGGGGGGGGAAGGAGGGATTAAGGTTTTTTCGCTTTGACACAAGAAAAAAAAAACAGTGGTTTAAAAATGCCCCCTGCTATGCTGGGTGATTTTTATCAGATGAGGGGAGAGCTCAATTTCTTTGTATGTTGTCCTTTATGTAGTTATGTAACTGCATTTGGAAAGAGTGTTAAAGACTCTGCTCTGCTAATGGTTAGCTTCTCACCTCTTTTGATTCAGATGTCCTTAGTTCCACTATGGACAAAAACCCAGAAAAACAGGCCCTAGCAAACAGGTTTATCACATGTAGTATTTAAAAGAGAAAGTTAAGAGCTTTCCGTTTAAGCCTACCAGCAAACGTGCACAGCCTTCAAGGGCTAGGAAGAATCAGAATAGCCAGCCACAAAGGTTTCCTCTGATTGTTCAGCCAACTGTAGTGTGTGATTTATTTACAACTATACAACTTCTCTTTTTTGTTGTTGTTTATATGAAGAGTATATTAGCTTGCACAGTCTGATCTCTGTATTTGAAAGCATCAATACATTTAATGTCAGTTGCATCATCTTCTGAGACTGAACATTAACGTTTTTCAAAAGGAGCCTGATTTCCAAAGGATTCCTGATTTCCCCAAAGAAGAAAATTGTGTAGGCTGGATTTTCTTGCGATGTCATAAAGAAGCAACCTTCAAATGGAGATGGGAGTATATATATAGTTAAGCCATAAAATAGACACATTTTTGCGGGTGAGCAAATATGAACTCTTACAGTGTTCAGAAACTGAAAATGAAAGTGACAGAAATCAGTGTGGAAGCCTTTGTGCTCTGCTCCTGTCTGTGCCAGGGTCATCTTGATAATTTTATGAGAGCTCAATTTATAGTTTACTTTGGTTCTAAAAGGTCTAAAATTTCTGCATTGTACTGAAGTCCTTAGATAGATAACGTGTTTTGTGTTGACTGTGGGTTCTCAGGAGGCTGAGCAGGAGGGAGCTATACATAGCAGATCTTTGGAGAAAATTTTGGCTGCAGAGCTCACCAGGATGTGGTGGTGATTTTTTTTTTTTTTTTTTTTTTTTTACAAGATTGAGTTTCACCTTTAAGTATCTTCAATACTACTGTCATACATGGAATACACCTGCAATATTCAGTTCTTAGTGTTTCAGTAAGCACAGAATATCTGAGCCAAATTGTAACACTTATACTTACTTTGAGGGTTTACATTAGCTGTTTTTTTTAAGAGAAAATGTTTTTTTATGCAAAACAAAATTGGTGTTAGTTTACATGTGTACGTATGCTTAAGTTATCGATTAAGCTGTATATTTTTCAGAAAGTACCAATGAAAAGATACAGCCAGAATGACATAGAAACAGTATTAAATATTTTTCAACATTTGATTACGGTTTCCAGTGCTTCTTCTGCAGTGCTTTCTGTGCTGATAAAATGAATAGCTCATCAACACCTTAGAAAATACAAACTGCAGCTTGCAGCTTTATTTTTCCTTCATTAAACAATTCACAATGTGTTCAGTATCCCAGCCCAGCTGATCATGAGATAAAGTGTGACTAAAAAGTAGATCATCTGGTGGATGCTCCAGTGTTTGATACGGCACAAAGGGCTCTTTTCTCCTCTCCAGCATGCCTGAGCTACTGCAGTTGGGGTGAGCTGTGCATGCCCATTTGAGGCACGTTGCTACATCTGAAGTACTTGCTCCATTTCATCATTGAAATTAGCACAGCAATAGAGGCATCCAAGCCAAGGACAGCCTCTTATTTGTATAGTCAGCTGGCTGCGGTGTTAGGTTTAGTGGCAGAGCTTATCGTTTTGCTTTTGTCCCCACTCCTATAGTTTTGGGCATGAAGTGTCCGTGTAGCATTCACATATTGCATGGTGGAAGATACCTGAGGGTGGCATTGCACGCACCCATTAACTCTGTCTAGAGTCTTCTTTGCAGAAGGACTTTCTTTTTCCTTCTTTTCAGATGACCCTTTCTAGTAAAAATTGCTTTCCTGTAGATGAATGCCTTGCAAATAAGATTGACAACTGCTGAAGGTGCAGCTTTGGTAGTTCACAGCAAGCCTGTCCTGGAAGGGCCATCCCTGGGGCACAGCACGCAGGTGCTGCAGTTGCGTGCCTTGGCCAGGCGGTGCTGAAGCCATGAGATGTGATACACAGACAGGCAGCTTGGTACCATTTCTGAATGCATGTGGGCACATGATGAGGGAACTGAGCCCCCCAGATCTCTTTCACACTGCTTTCAGATACAAAACTGCAGAGCTGAGATGAGTTTGGACTGATGTCTGAGAGGTTTCCTTTGGAAGGAAATGTTACATTACTTTTCCATGGCTGTAGTTGCTTTATAACAATTTAATTATTCAAGCTTTGTGTATTTTTCAGATGTGGTTTCTGACTGTGTTGTAACACAGGCTGTGGAGATGGAAGTGGTCTGTTACTGCATTCCTCTTTGCATCAGTGCTGAGGCAGGGCTGACCCCTGTTGGCCTCTCTCAGTGTAAATGCTATTCTGTATCTTTGGGAATGGAAACTTAAGAGCTTTGCTTTTTCTTAGTACCTGACAAGGGACCAGAAACCTGTGGCTCATGGGCCAGATACAGCTGGAAGCTCTTACGTATGTCATGATGTGGGTGCCTGGGCTGCCAAAGACATTTGGAAATACTCAGCTCTCTGCAAACAGACGGCTTCTCACATGTGTGCAGGAATTCATTGCAACTCCTTTCTTGGCCATCCCTTTTGTAAAATGAATAAAATAAAATAAAAATGTGTGTCTATATGGGCACAATGTTCAGACTGCTGTCATAAGATTGCCTGTGTGCCCAGAACTTGGAAATATCCGTGCACAGCCTTTGCTCTGGCTTCCTGGCTGCTGTGTCTGTGGTGTTCACCGCCGTGGATGTCCCTGCATGGCTTTTTGTGTAGGCAGGCCTTTGTGTTCCCTGGTCTGCTGGAGTTAATGTGGAGAGCCATGCTAGAAGCACAGCAAGATCTCGAGAGGTGAGGTGGCCTTCACAACGGAGTTTATTCAGGTCTATCCAGCCAGAATCAAAGGCAAAGAGAGTGGCGATCTGCTTGAGAATGCTGCTCATCCTGCAAATGGCCAGTATATTACAAGCATTGACATGAACTCAGTTTGGAAATCGAAATCAGACAGAATACTTGAATAAGTATGCAACATTTCAATCTTATTGTCCTAGTTCTCATTCTGTCTCTTCAGTGTATATATATACTTTTTTCTCTCTGGGCTGAATTTATTTGTTCAACATTATGCTTCCAGGACTTGATAGAAGTTGATCATAATTGGGAGAATTCTTCTTATTTAAACGCCTGAGCTGCACACAAACAACTGTATCTTTCCTGTACACATGTATTCCCCAGCTTGGGTATGATCCAGTCCCCATGGAAATCAATGTGTTTTTTTTTTGTTTGTTTGTTTGTTTTTTCACTAACCCCAGTGGCTCTCAGTATTTGGTAGTTGTGGCCTACTGTAAACTTAGCGTTCTGCCTTGTGCCATGAAGGTATCATGTGCTATTTGACATGTACAGCCTAGAAACTGTTCCTTTCCTTATAGCACAAGGACATAAAAATCAACAAAAATGGAGTTAAGTTTTTTTGTGAGCTGAAAGACTAGAGCATGCACACACAAGTACACATACAAGGGGGTGCTGATGACAATAGGCAGTGTGTCTGGCTCAGAAAGCTTCAATTGTCACTCAGTTCGTGCATAAATTGTAAATGGTCCTTTTCCACAAAAGCTAACCTTTTGCACGCATACATGAATTCTAAATCAAACTGATTGATCTGCCTCATAAGTGTAATTCTGGTATGTTCTGTTTTCTTATAAAAAAGCCTCTGATAGCACTGAAGTGAATAATTCTATATTTGGCAATTATTTATGAACTGCAGATCTCATAAACACAGCAGATGCATTTCCTGGATGGCAGCCATTAGTGCATCTGGGGACTTATTTACTAGTTATTGAAAATATTGGACTGGAAGAGAAAAAGAAAAGATGCTACCACCTATTTTTAATTTTCACCTCATTTCTGAGGTGCTCCACAGCGTTCTTTCCATTAGATCTGTCAAATTACAAACATCCTTTGACATCTCTCAAATATTTAGTTGTCTTAATAAACTGTTGTTCAGTCTTCAGACCCAGTGCTTCCAAAATAATCAGCTGCTGGGATGAATTGTAGACCTCACTCCTTGGAGATTTCTATCTGAACCTATTTAGGACATCGCCCACTTAATTTCTTTGAAGAAAAAGAAGAAACCCTTGCAAAATGTTCTTAAAGGCTTTTCCTATTGTGCTATGTGTGACTAAACAGTAGAATTAATTTTAGAGTAGATGAAAAGTAAAATTGGATATTTTCAATCCCCAGAGATTTGCTGTGATCTACAAGAAATGTATAAACCCAGGTCAATAAAGCATGTCTTGTTCCCTGTGTGCAGAGGCCACTGACAGGAGCTAAGCAGCAAGCTGTTTCCAAATTTCTGCTGTTGGAGGCATGGCTGCCTCTGTCGAGGATGATGGTAGCAGCGCCCCGTGTGATGCTTCCCTGTATGGCACTACCACACCTCTTCACCTGGGTGGGTGCAGGACCTCCAAGTCATTTTACAAGCACCAGCAAATTACAGCCACGGGTGAAATTTTGAAGAAAAACAACCAACCTGGGGCAGAATGAAATCCTTGCTGTTCTTTGATACCTCACAAATGCAAGTGTGCATGTATTCTTGCTTTCAAAAATAAGTAGTAAAATAATGGAAAAAATACCCATTTTATACTAATTCTGAGGATTTCGTAGCCAATATCCCAAAGAACGAGATCAGGTGAACGTTACAGTTTGTCTAGTTTTTCTGTATTGTTTGTTTTTTCGTTCAGAACGTGCCTCAGTGGTCTGGGCATGGTGCTGCTTTTTCCAAATTCATTGGAATAAATGTAATATTCTCATCTCCTACTCTTCATTTTTCCATTTTTTCCTTCTCTAATGCCTTTCTTTTGTCTTGCTAAGGACAGATCAAAAGAATGGCATTTTTGTGTTTTTGATTATTTTTTGATTTGCTTTGTTTTTCTTCCGTGGTTGAAGCAAGAGGAGGGATGATCTCAGGCTCTTAAACGTGCAACAAAACTTGTGTATCTTTGGGCTTAATACTTCCTCTCACTGAAATTTAGAGCCTCAGTTTTAATGTGGTCTTAGTCTGGGGAAGAGCATGTTCTTTATGATGAGCATTTTGTTCAGTGTGTGTTCGAATTTGAAGTGTAAATCTTAATAGCATCAGAATTGAATGCCTCTGACCTCCCCAAGAGGCAATGCCAGCGAGAGGGCTTGCAATATCCACTTCTGCTCAGGGAGCATATTTTTCTTTAATGGAAGAGCAAATATCAATATTTTTTAGCAGCATGTGATCTTGTTCCCTCTACATATCATCTATATGTTATATTTTATATATGAAGTAAAACACTCTAAGACATGGATAAAGAAGTGCCAAGTCAAATGCTGATACAAAAACACTTCTAACAGGCTTATGAGAGCATATCAATCTTGGATGGTAGCTTTTCATGCTTGGGAGGTTATTGGGATTTTCCATAATGAGGTGAGACCAAAAGAAAAGCAGCGTAGCAAGAGTGACTGGAAATTTAGATCTGTATGAAAAAAAAAAAAATCCACTTGTGTGCTGATTGCTTACTGTCTTCATGGTGGTTGGGAGCTTTAGTCTTACCACTAGTTGAATATTTTTGAAGACATTTTGGCTTCAATTTGTTTTTAAAACAGTGTTTTTAAAATTTCTGTAATTGCCCTGTAAACAGCTTAATTATAAATATTTATTCCACTAGTCATAATAGAGTTTGTCATTTTAAATATGAATTCATTTCCAGTTTTCAAAAATGTCTTGGGGCATATTCGTCTACAGTGTAGATGTGAATGTCATTTTTGATAAGTTTCCTCTGCTGTATCTTTCCAAGAAACATCTTGAAATTTCTAAATGGCCATTAGGATTTGATGGAAGATAGCAGACATTGCAGTAGCTCATAGCTCTTCGTAACCTAGCTTTTTTCTTCTGTGCAAGACAACGGTGTTGAGATGCAACCTTCTGAAGTGTCCCATGTTCCTAAAAATAGGTTAAATTTTTATTAAAAATGGGTGGAAGTGGGTAAGAAAAGGGGATTCTTTTTATGCCAGTGGGTTTTTACGCATTTCTGTTAACACTGCTTAAGTCCTGGCTTCCAGATGAGCCCCGAAGCTTGAGGATACTGCAGAATACATTACTAGATATTTTAAGTAGCATACTGTATATAGCATGTGCACCTTTAGGGCATTTTGTAAGGTAGCAGTTTGCTGTTAAGACATATCCTTGTGTGCTGGCTGCGCATCTGTCAAAACCAAGCTTTTTTTTCTTGTGTGAACTCTAGCCTGTCATTTTATCACAGTCTCAGAAGTTGAAGTTTCAAGTCCAAGTCTGCAAATACTCTGTGGTGGAAACTTCTACTGATGTCTTCCTGTCATTATCCAGAACACATACTGAGCCTGTAGATTAATGGCTTGCAGTTACTCATGTGTGAGCCATTAAAGGTCCGTAGAGCATTTGCTCCTGAGGTGATCTTACCCTCTTGTTGCTGCTTTCAATGAAAATAAGTGGACAGTACTTGATTTCCGTCAGTATCATGGAGCGTGTTGGGTCACCTACAGGGAGCTGAGGAGTGTATATGCAGTAAGAGGGAGATGAGTCAATGAGATGGTTGGAAATGATGAGAGAAAGTCATCGTATGACCGTGTCTGCGCTGGAGTTGGAGACTGAGCTTAAAGGGGACAGATGGTGTGACCTGAGGGCACCCGTTCTGCAGGCCCTTCACACACCTTGTCCCCTGTGTGAGGAGCAGAGTTGGGTGAAAACCATGCTCAGCCCCAGCTGCACCCGTGGTATGGATCCTACTGAAATGTTATGTGCTCTGGAAATGCTGACCCGGTGACACAAGTGGTTTCCTTGCACAGCCTGGAGAAGGCGGGCTGCATGGGCATTGTGCAGCAGACAGCATTGATCTTTTGCACCTGTGCTGGGGAGAGCAGGAGCCGCAGGAACACGTTGGTCAGCATTTACTGAAGTCTCTTGCTCCAGAACAGCTCTTCTGAAGTCACTGGACTCAGCTGATGCCGGGCTTGGGCGGTGTCCCTCAGGTCAGTAGGTCTGGCCTCCCAATGTGGGTCACTTGGCAGCTGTTTCTTACTGCCAGTGTCACTAAGGGTAATGCCACGTCGGTAACACGGCTGACATCAGCAGGACACCTGCACTGCCGCTTGCAATTACTCTGCGGCCCGAATCGTCCCTTCCAGACTTGGGCAATGCAGGGACTTCTCGTGTTTCCCTCTCTCTGTGCTGAAGAGAGTATTGGGCACCAGAAAGACAGCTTTGTCCGCTGATTTGGCAAAAGGTTTTCCTTTTACGTAATAAATAGGCTGCAAAACCAAAAGGTTTGCCTGTATGAGCAGGGATAGCCTGGTGCCTGGTGAGAATCTGTTTAGGGAAGGCAAAGCCCTATCAGGCCCCAATGGGCTAAGCCTCACACCTGATAGTTTTCCTTGGAATCAGGAACAATGCAGGGATTTAGGAGCGGGTCACTTTCCATCTGAAGTGACTCAGGAGGACAGTGAGTGCTTACCTGCTGGTGCTTTTGATGGTGGTTTCCACCTGAGGCGCACACATTGGATGGAAATGTCAGGAGCAATGGGAGAGTTGCGCACTAGTGCTTGTACACGTGCAGCAACCAGACAACAGCATCGTACCCTTTTCTGGGGGCAAGAAAGGGCAGCAACCTCACCAGTCCGAAGCCGCACTGCTTTTATTCCTTATCTCCCACAGAGTGGAGCAGAGGAAGAGCTGGGCATCTCCTCTGCCCTTACCCAGTTGCTCACCAGAGGAAAGGGGCCTCAGCAGTCAGCCAGAGCTAATGCTGCCCATGCCGGGGCTGAGCACCCCAGAAGCTCCCTGGCAGATGTGGGGTGGTGCATCCCAGAGGCTCGTTGGCAGCTCTGGCTGCTGCTGTGCTGCTCTTCCGAGAAGGATCTCCAAATCCCAATCTCCAGAGAGATTCTGTGTCAAAACCTGATACAGCACATCAGTTAAATTTTGAACAGCGCACGGTTGATCTGAGCAGCGAGAAGAAAAGTACTTGCTGAAAAAGTGTTCCAGAATTACATGTGGTTTTAAGACTTATCGATTGTGTTACATTGGTTTACTGAAAGATCTTAGTTGATGCATTCCTATAAAAGTAAAGAAGCTAATATCTTACTGAAAAAAAAAGCAAAGCAAAAGTAATCCAATTATGCTGCTGCACATAGCTGGGATTTTTAATACTAATGTTGTTTTAAAATTGGCTGTCTTATGGTTCAGTAAAAGCTGCAGTGGAGAAGATATATTTAGCTGTAGTCGCTCTGAGATATTACTGTTCAGTATGGTTTGTTTTTTTTTAAAAAGGTACACAGAACAGATTTTTAAAGAGACTTGTTTTTGCTTTACTGAGCACAAATATAACAGAATATGTTTTTAAATTAAACATCAAAGAAATAAATAGAGGGACTTGGCTGAAGCATGCCTGCACCTGTCTATTGTTAAGCTTCAGGGAGATGGCTCCTGTTTTTAGAGCTAAGCACATGCGTGGTACTGCTTGTAAAATTGAGGCCAAAACCCAAAATGTTTCCTACTGCAGTTTCCCCAAGGAAAGTCCACTTGCACTTCCTATCTTGCCAAGGGAAAATATTTTTCCACTGTGGCTCGTAGACCAACCAACAAAAAAAGAAATGAAAAACCAGCAAAACCCCAAAGCACTTGGGCTGACCAGGTGGGTGCAGCTCACGTATGCGAGCCCTGTCGGTGAGGGCGGCAGCCTTGGCTGCTTGGCAGGACGTGGGATGGCTGCACAGGCAGCCTGATCCAAAACTAGCTAGAGCTTTGGTTTTAAAACCAGTGCTTTCCAAGTCAGCAAACAGGCAACAGCTGTAGCCCAGTGATGCAATGTATTAGGGAAAGATAAGGAACAACCAGGGTGCTTTGCGCTAATCCAATTTAGAGGCAATATTAAAGCCATGGATCACAGTAGCAGAAGTTGTATCTGAGAGCAAAGGGACATAACTTTCTCTATAGACAGATTAAAGAAGAGGTATTGATTACTGTCACTGTTATCAAGCATCTGGGACACTAATCAGCATCTCTGTTGTGCATTTTAGTAATGAAGGAGAGCCATGATTCAGCGGCTGGGAGGCAGCAGGATTGAGCAGAAAGGGAAGGGAGTCATTACTGTTTTTATTCAGCTTCTGTCCGAAACTCAACATTAAAACTGGTCATGAGTAATTTTTTTTTTGGGGGGAGGGGTATCTAAAAAGTTAGTCCAGCAGGATATCTTACTTTTTAAACATAACCCAGATAAGTTTACTATTTCCCATATGTTTTTTAGAAAACAGCTTGCAAAGTCTCATGTATTCTCTGAGTAAGGGCTTTGTGCCAAGGAGGGAATTAACCCATTAGTCATTTAACAGTTAAAAGTGACTATTAAATGAAATGTGTAAATCCCTATGAGATACTTCAGTACTCAGCATTTGCTGCTGCTGATTTGTGATGCCAGTACAACATAACATGGAGAAACCTGGGTACTCTCTCAGGTCAGATGTCAATCTAACATGTGCACAAAAATGAGGAAAAGGACTGTTCTTGAGCATCTTTTGAAAGTGAGGAGGCAAACATAGCTTTCACTAGGACCAGATTCATGGCACCTGAATTAGGAACTGAGCATCCCTCAGTAATGAACAGAGAGAAAGCAAGCGGCATGTCCAGAACTTGTCCTGGGGGCACCTTCTTGAAGTAGTTTGGTGACTGTTCCTGTCAGTGGGATGTTACTGACCTTCTTTGGGGGCCTTGGTTCAATGTGTAAAGCTACCCAGGATGAACCTGAGTCGTCCTGTGCCAGACTCTTCTGTGTGCATCGCTGTTTGGCTTGCCTGAGTCCAAGCTGTGACAGCTCATTCCCATGCAATCAAACTGTATTCTCCCAGCGGGTATCTCATGGTCACGCTGACCTGTGAGGGAGCTTATCAAAATACTGTGATTTTGGCCAGTGTGTTTGTTGTTCAGCATAATGGAAGTAAATGCCTGTGCTGGAGTTCTATAAAGTACTGGTTGGCAATGATGCTATTTAAAGCCCAGTCAGATGACTGTGTTAATAATATAAAATATTATGGCTGGAAATTCCAGTTTGCCCTTTCTGTACAGTACACGTGAGGAACTGGAATCTCATCTCTCTCACAAAGTTTTATTTCTTTCCGCAGTTCTTGAAACCTCATTGCTTTTGGTACAATTTTATCAGAAGGAACACTCTTTTTGCATTTAATCCTCATAGATTTTCCCTGTTATCCTTTGGCTTCTATTTATTATATAGCTCTAAAGCTGTCTTTCCAAAAATACGAAGAACATCCTTCTTTATTGCTAGAAATCCAAACCAGTTAGGGTTAGTACTTAGCTTATTGCCTGTTGTAGCTGAGATTCCCCAAGCATAATTTCTGATCATACTGGATCAGATGGTAGACTGAGTTCATTAAGTTGAAAAGCAATGTAAAATGTTACTTGAACATATGGGGCTAGATATATGAATTTTGCCAGTGTTAAATGTGTGATTGTGAATGTTCAGAGGTACTGACCTGTTGACATTACTTATATTTTCTTGCGATTTCTGTTGTTATACATTTTCACTACATTTTCAAAGAAAAAAGAAAAAAACACATTTAATTTGAAGAACCCTGAAGGACCAACTAAACAATGTAATTCATAGCATGTTGTGTATATTCAATATCTTTATGTGGATGAAAAGTAGAAGAAAAAAGTAAGGTAAGAAACCTCCAATGCTGGCACTGAAAATGCCAAATGTCTAGCAGCAAATGTAGCCAATAACTGATGTCAGTGGATAAAGAAGAATACTATAGGTAATTGCCACTGCTTTGGGAGCTGGCTTAGGGAGAGTTTAATTTGCTGAGCTGGAATTTGGCCATTGCATCCATTTACCTCTAAGTATGCAGGAGGCAAGCTGGGATCTTTGAAGGCTGTGAGGTGCTAAGGGAGTTTTGTACTTGGTCCTTAAGTGAAATAAAACTGCATTGAAATATGGGGGAGCTTTTTAATGCAAATTCACGTATTTGTGCAGATATGTTCGCATATATAGTGAGATGCATGTACTGTATTAACATGCAGTGAATTTCAAAGTAATAATTGCATTTGTACAATCTTCTTGCAAATTTAGCACCCCAATGTAACTCCTGATTTGAACCAGTTTAACTCCCAAATTTTGTTAATGTTTGAAGGCAGTATCTGTCATCCTAGTAGGCCTACTCTTTGTGTGTTTATCATTCCTCTACAGTCCAGTGATTTTCCTGATATCACTGCTAATTATGTTATACACTATGGATTTACTTGATAGGCTAATTAAAGCAGAAGAACAATACCAGGAGCAGCGCATCCACCAGCAGTGTTGTCACAAGAATCAAAGCTGCTGCCCACCTTTTTGCTTCTCGCTTTGTAAGCGTTTAAGTAGTGGGTTTTTGACTTTGTATGCACATGGCAAGATAAGATCCAAGTGCTGAAGTAGTTGGTAACAAAAATATAGGATGCTGGTTATTTACATTCCACTTGTATCTCTACTAAAAATCCGAAGTGAGGACAAGAGTAATTAGTTTTTCTTTGGGTCATACACACTGATTTGCTGTTAGAAATATGGATGGTTCTTTTTTAAAAGAACGTTTTCTTACCACTAATTTTAGGAAATATGATTCATGTCAGTAATGACATGGTTTTCCATCCTGGAGCAGTCTATCAGAGCTCCCATGAGGGTTCATTTTAGTTTAATATTCATAGATGAACTGGCCCTTGTAGAAGAGCTTTTCCCTTTTTTCTATTTACATTTCAAATAGTTCCATGGAATTGTGTAGGAGCAAGAGAATTGTCTGATGAATGCTGATGGATACAATAATATTAATGTCATTAGCAGTGCTTAGGAATTAAAAATAGATCACACAAGTTTGCACGTGACTCTCCTTTATAAAATTTTGTAGTCATATAATTTTCCTTCTTTTACACTGCATTTATTGCTATTTTAATCTGAAAAGAAAATGCCTTATCCAGTCTGCAGAATGACATCTGCCATAACCCAAACACAACACACCCCATGGAAAAGGTTAGCATTGTGCGTCTAGTGTGGGTTCTTTTTGCCAGACTAATATTTTACTAAGTGCTTGAGCTGAGCTTTTGTGGTAAGTACCCTCTTCTAGGGAGAAAGACATTTGCTCTGTAAATCAGAAATGACAGTTTATAATAGTACGGTAAGATAGAGAGGGAAGAGAAGCGGGGGAAATGAAGCTGAACTCTACATTATGTAGGGACTGTAGGTTCTCATTACAGCCTCAGGAATCCTGATCTACAATTCTTTGCAATGAATACATCAGCTATGCTACCCACAGGGCTTTGTATGCAGGTAGGTAGGGACAAGATTTCCTTAAAGCTTTGGGTAGGAGCAAACCTTCTGTTGATTTTTATGTGGGTCTGGAGCAGGAGAGAGAAATAAATAGCTTTATTCTTGTTTGTTCTTTGTTTTATGTCCAGGTGACATTCCCTGTCAGCTATTGAGAGGAGCTTGTAAACCACTATTTTTCTAATCTCCAGGCTTTATAGTTCCACAAGATGGTGCTTGCAACTCAAATCAAAATGGAAGTCATTCTCCTCCTCTTGAATTGTCTGTTGTTAAATCTCAAATGAAACCCAGTGTTATAGTGGAGAGTACTTGCATGCTGCAGAACACAGGATATTTGTTAGCATGAAAAATCTAGCTGAGCTTAAAGCACAGTTACTAAAGTGCATTAATAAAGAACAATTTCTGGTGCATTTGTTTTCCCTTTTGATTGTGTTCATTGCTTTAATTTATACAGTCAATCTGTATTGCGTGTCCTCATAATTAATGAGGATCCTAAATAAATTACATGGACATCTGCATCAGATTTTGTATTCAGATGCACACGTGCTTTTCCCTAACTTTGAGCAGGAGTGGCACGTGCAAATATAAGCAGTCTTTACTAATGGTGAAAAAGATGTCTTTTACTTAGTGGTTATACTGGTTCATGTCTCAAGAGTGTATTACTTCTGTAGCCAGTAAAATCCAGTTGATAAGGACCATGACTTCCTTTTGTTTAAATTCAGGGTCAACAATATTCTGTGCAGTTTTCAGACCCGTAGCCTAGGTGTCCGCATGTTCAAGCGCATTGGACCGGGGAATATTTTAATAGATCCTTAATAAATAAGGATGAACTGTGTATATGTGTGTGGGGAATTTTGTTTGGCTAAACATAGCCTTTGAAAAGATCTGTAATATTTCCTACCATTACAAAAGACTTAGGTAAGTTATTGGAGAGCTGACTTTATCCAAAGAAAAGTTGGATCGGTGATACATTGATAATGTATTTTAGATGTCTTTTAAAAACCACATTAAGCCTTGGCTCATCCGAAACAGCCTCAGAACAATCAGAGCTCGTTAGCTACTGCCCTGGAGAAGAATTGAGAAATACAGAAAATTTGTTGATTCTGGGATTATTCACAGAATTTACAGAGAAAAGTTTGATGGCTTGTCCTGGAAGTTCACAGGATGTAGTTTCATTTTTAGTGAGTAAAATCCAGCATGCTATTTGGATGGGATAATCATTTTGGGGAAAGCACTGGGCTGCAATAAAAACTATTGCATACTAAAATTATATTAAATAGCACTTTGTGTTTTTTGTTGAGGGGTGAGGGAGAAGGGGAGGAATTAGGGAGTGCCATCTCTGTGTGTTCATGATATTTTAACTACTTGTGTCTTGCTCAGAACATGTTTTATGGTAATGTAAATGTTTATAAATAGGAAAATTGTAGGATAAGTAGGAAGCTACAATGTACTTGCCAGGGGAAAGTCGTACTGAGTTTGCTGGAACAGCATCTTAAATGCTTGATTTAGTCTACTTGCAACATTTTATTTTATAAAACTGTAGATATTTATTCCAAGGAAAAACGTGAGAGTGTTCTGCCTTGTGACTTTAGCCATGTGTTGTCAGCTCCCAGCACCAGAGCACACTCTCCTGCTCTGCACCAGTGGGTGCAGCCGGGCTGCACACCCTGCTGGGCTCCTTCCCCACTGTTGTAGGGACTGTGCCGGGCAGGGTCCCCTCCCTGTCGCAGCAGGCTGGGTGAGGTGCCACCCTTCTCTGGGACAGCTCCTCTCCCACACAGTGAGCCAGTGAAGCACCTTCTCAGCTGGCCCCAGCTCCTCTCAGTGCTTCTGCGTGTGATTTTTATTTTACTAAGGCAAATAGATAACTAGAGGAAAGAGCCTACTTATTTAATGGTCAGCTTGTCAATTAAAGCTAAAAAGGATTTTGATCAGTCAGAAGAGGTGTATCTGCATCAGTGAGTTTTGAGATCTGTAAAACAGATTTATAATGGAAGAAGATATTCAGTACCCTAAATATAGCAGCTGCTGCCTCCTCCATAATTCAGTGTGAACACTAGCTAGTTAGTCGTGCCAAGGGACTGCTTTTTGCTGAAGCATCATGTTGGTAATACAGATAGAAGAAATACTACTGCTGTACAGTGATTTCAGAAGCTCCGTGAAAGCAATTTAGCATCAGATAAGAAATAAAAGTTCACAAAGAGGAAAGGAAATGTGAGATCTAGCTACAGTAGTAGCTCCTCCCAAGGAAAATAAATGCATTGCTAGCAGGGCAAAGCTAAGCAGGTTAGAGAAAATAAAATATGGCCGTGTATGCTATCGTAATGACTGATGCTGGCATTGCAAGGTGCATTTGTGCATCTGTTCAAGACATTTGGTATGAAACCTGTTATCAGAAAGTCATGAGCCTGTTTTCACTAGCATAGCTGTGTCATCACGGATTATAATAACCACTAATTATATCTGCATAAGCCAGGTCAAAAAGCAGTAGTAGTCTCACCTCATGCAGAGTGTGCAATACGTTTTTATAAGTATATCTTGAGTATTAAATACAAAATATGAGGCATGTGAATTAAGGCAGTGCAAAGAGAGGTACATAGTATCTTCTCAGACCTATAATAGTTGTGACTTTCTTGTATTTTGCCTATAAAGACAGGAAGAGGCATCCTTAATTTTTGAACAAGTTTTAAGAGAGCTGCCTTACTGTTAAATGAAAGGTTTCTTGTTGTAGCTTAAAACGCCTGTAGTAGAGCTGGAAAGTATCATGCTACAACGTGGTATAATGCACTGTCAAATTTCTGTGCATCTTGAAAACTCAGCTCTGTGTTTAAGAATTGTGTATCCTACAGTTTTATCCTGCTCTCCCATCCTTGATTCCTAGGGAGACATAGGAACATTGATGTTCTGAAGCTGCCCTTTTCTGTTCCTTTTTAGTGCTAATGTCACTTCAGAAAGTGTCTGGCTTAAGTGCAGCCAGCATCTCGTGTGTGTAATGCATATAAAGAGATGCAGAATCAGTAGCAACACTTCAGGGATAGCGTTAATATTTCGGCAAGCTGCCAGCACTATGGTGAGAACTGAGAGACACGTTTACGCATCTGTGCTGACAAATGTACGTCCCGTTTGGAATGCAATTTGTGCAGCTGTCCTCATTCCCCAACAGTATGTCAGCAATGATGAGCTTGATGGGAAGAGTCCTTTTTAGTCGATTCCCTCTGTTTAGGGGAAATTCCTGCATAACCCCAATGCGGAAAAGGCAATACTGACTGTTGTTACTGCCCTACCTAAGATCTGAGGAGGAAGCAGCCTTGGAGGTTTCTTGTATTTGCTACTCAGACATTCCAGTGTGGAGATAAATTTGGGGGACGGTTTCTTACCTGACCAGAACGCTGATCACAGAGAAACTGGAAGTTCAGAGCATTATATATATTACTTCGTAATTTGTGCACTCCTTGATTTTACACTGTTCACAGAAAAAGCTACAGGAAATAATTTACATAGCTCACAGTGCTTTCTCCTTGATGCACGTTTCCTTTGAAAATGATAGTGCCATACAAAAGGAAGCTGATAGGGAGGAACCTACTGAACGAAGCACTTACTGAATGTTGAAGCTAGGCTTTGAGCATTTTTTCACAACAAATAAAAGTTAATTTTTTTGTTGTTGTTGTCAGTATCTGTCCGGAACTGTGGATGTGTCCCATATAACACACTTTTGCGCACCGCTGACCTGTTTGCATGTGTCCCAACACGCAGTGCCCTGGAGAACAGCAGGCTGTGGCCCTGCAGGAGCAGTCCGTTCTCCCATGCTGCGGCTGTAAGCAGAGCTCAGGCTAACTTGAAGTTCAGGGGGTTTTGTGTTCAATGGCATCTTTTTTTAACCTCCCTCTGCTTCTGATGCCGAGTGCAGTTTGCCTGCAGGGGAGCTTTGGTGCTTCTGTATCTCACAGAACCATTAGAAATGTAGATGCTCCCTTCATCTACCACCTTACCAAATCCAAAATCATTTCACTAATCTCTTCCTGTTGCTGTTTATAATTCTGTTTTTTAGTCCTGTGTTCTTAATGTCTGTATATGTTAGAAATCCAGTCCCTTCATGGGCAAGCTATTCCCATGTTTTACTGTTAGGAAGTTTCACCTTGTGTTGGCATGTAAATTTACAGTGTAATAACTTGGCTGTAGTCTGTACATCTGGCATGAGTAACAGTCTGATTGTCGTCTAGCAACCTTGGACATAATCCTGCTCTATCAAATTATCTTCATTTCATTCAGGAGCAGAGTCAAATCATTAGTTATAGTTAATCCAGTCGTTCCATTTTTCTTTTATTGAATAATGTCCTGCACCATCTATAAATGCATAATAGCAAGCTGCTGTGATATATCCTAAATTAAATGATGGTCATGTAGGTAGTGTTCAAGTTGTGTTTATTTCACAGGGTGTTGGATACCTCATACAACATACTTCCCATGGTGAGCTGGTACACTTGAATACTGCTCTTGGTGTTTCCTCCTAATAAAGGAGGAGAAAACTTCTGTTTTCATTTGAGTAGTTCCTTTAGATGGAGGAATGAATAAAGTCAAGAAGCAAAGTCAATTTTTTTTTATTTTTTTTTTAACAGGGATGTCTGTTTTTTATTTTTTTTGCTAAGTTCTTGCAGAGACAGTCGATTGTCAGGTATACTGGACAACTACAGCTTTTGCAGTGTTCTTGGAACATATTACATGATAGAAGTCTCTTCTTCTGTGCAGGAACCATGTCTGAGCGTTTTGAAACCATCTGGCAGTTCTGTGGCTTTGTATTGCAGTTATGTTCAGAATAAGCAGAAAAGATAGACAACAGAGAGAGGGAGTGTTTGGAATGGCTTATTTGCCAGCAGTCACATTTCTGGTGCTTAACTTCAGTATGAAATACTTTGCTGTTGTCACCATGAATCGTGTGATTAATTCTTTGCTCCTGGCAATCCTGGAATATTGAATATTGCTAGAAATACAATCCAGACAAAGAGCCAACTTTGTGTCACATGGCTACCATGCACAAATGGACAGTGTATTTCATGTAACATTCCTCTGATACTTTCATATTTTTTCATATATTCTTAGAAATGTTTTTATGTTTTTATATACATATGCACCTATGGAGACCATCAGCAGCCTGCTAGTAGCATTTTTTATTTTTATGTTTTTAACCACAGAAGTTCCACATTTACTGCAAATGCTGACTGTTGCTGTTCATATTCAAGGAATCTCCACTTTCTGGGTTCTCTGCACCACTGAAGTATTTCAAAGGGGTAGCCAAGGCGGTTACTGTTCTCAATTTGTATAAAATCCCAATTTTCAGCATGACTTGGAACAAGATGCATGGCATGCAACAAGCCATCTGATTAATCAGCAGAGAATTTGCAAACATCAGCAATGCTTCAAGATGATATAGGAAGATTTTACATCATGTCTCCTTGTGCTTTCCATATATAGTACTTTGCCCTTGCTCTTCTCCTCATCTCCAAGAGAGTTCATGGGAGGTTTGTGGTTTTACTAAACATAGAGCTGCCTGGAGCCTCTGCCTTTTGTTTTTTCCCTTCCTAATTGGCTTTTAGTAGTTATTTTTCAAGCATGATGGTGTCAAGTCAGTTTGTCCAGGAGTCGATCATGTGATTTCTATCATGATGATTATGTAAACGCTTACTCCATCTTGCAACTTTATTGCCTTAGGTTTTTGCAAAGGCTTATTGAGATGCTCTCCGTAAAAAAGTCAGTGACAAGGGTGTCTTCTAGGTGGTAAAGGCATGGTGGGAGAGAAGGAAATAACAATAAAGACAAATGCTTGTAGCTGGCTTAACTGAGGCTGCTGCTGGTGGTGTTTATGGGATGGGTGTAATGAAACTGCTGCTCTCCTAGTTCTTTATGATTCTAGAGTGGTCTTGACAGCAGGAAGTTGCCTTGATAAGTGTCATCTTGAGCTTAATTTTCATACAGTGGCTGATTATGGGATTTCTGTGATACGGTGGCAGTGGTTTTGTAAAATCTTTCTCTAGGATACGGGTCGGAGATGCGCCTGTAGAATCAGCATATTGAAAAGAGGAGCTAATGCTACTGAGGAAGAAAAGAAACTGTTTAAGTCTGAGTGGTGGAAGCTTTGATTGATATATTTTGAACATTTTAACACTAAGATTGGGTTTTATCTAAATGTGTGTGCCACTAGGTCCTAATAGTTCTCACTCACCGCAGTCAGGTTATTTTTGGGAATAGTCTGCTGGTGTTATAGCCCCAAGGTAGATGCAAGTTGGAGGAGCTTTGGAACTTGGGCATGCAGACTACACCTAATGGGTGAAAATGAAGGTGCTCTTCCACAAAGCTTGAGATGGTTAGCAGGGCAGAACACAAGGAATGTAACCATACCCTGAAAGCTTGAGGAAACAATACAGGGTTAAGAAATGGAATTTGAAGTGGTTTTGTAGATAGCAGTTCACACTCCTCAGGCATACCACTCATAGCCTACTTGTATCACTTATTTAGTCCATAATCCTGAGAGCTCCTTGCCCTGCTGGATGTATCGTGGAGGTGACGCGCTGATGGTGAAGTAACAGGAGCTGTTACAGGTCTCGAAAGAGTAAACATTGCAGCACTTCAGTGTGTGTCTTTCATGGGCATTTGGAATATCTGTAACATGCTGAATTTCACAGGTCACAGCAGGGCTGGCTTAGAGGCATGCTGTTTCGAAGTATGTGGAGACTTACGAAATTACTTGAGGCTATCCTTTAAAATGATCCCATTTCAGTCTTTGAGTTTTGATCTTAGCTGCTCTTGAGGAAGAATAGGATGAGACCACAGGCTTTCTCTTCAATCATTTATAAAGCTGCTAAAGAGAAATTTTAAATATTGGGGCAGAAGTTACAGGATTTTCTTTGTATTTCTGCAGAGCAGAATTAAAAGATTCTGCAGATCATTTGGGGTGAGGGCAGATAAGTATTTTCATCAAAGAAGAAAAAATAAAGATTTACAGATTTTTGTAGTTTCTTTCTCTTCAAGCAATAGATAACAGCACAAATAAGATTCTTTGGGGAAAATAAAAAAGAGAGTATCTTCATGTTGCCCTGTGACCTCAACATAACATTGGGAGGATTGTTTCTCTATCCTTATTTTATCAAGTATATTCAGTTTTTATAGTATGCTTCTGACTATAGATTTCTAATTCTGTGAACATTTTCTAATAGATGAACTGAGCTGGCAGCATTTGAATGGTAGTATAGCAAACACAATATTTTCATGATGGATGGTGGTTGATTGGGCAGATAGAAAAAAGAAAAGGTCGCATACACAAATGATGCTGATTGTTTTGGTAACCAGGAAAGGATTTATTTATTTTGCTATGGCTGTAAGTTCTCAGTATCCATAATTCTAATAAATAAAGGATAATGAGTAAATGTGCTTTTTCAGTGTAGTAGCTTTGTAGAAGCTTGGTAGCTCTCTGCAGGGGTTAACAATGCAATGTGTTTGACGTGGGGTCTCCTGCAAGAAAAGGGGGTGTCTGTCTGATGAGGTTCATTGTTCCCCTCTTGTTCAGTGAAGTAAGCATCTTTTCTGGCCTGGTATGTGAACCCACAGCTTGTGGGTCCCACCTGCATATCTGGTTGCTGCGTAATAGCTGCAATTGAACTGCTGTTATAAAGTCTCAGCAGCTAAATTTTAGCAGTTAGAAGTTTTTAGATGATTATATCCTATATTTTGGATACTAACACTGACTTCTGTCAGGTATGAAGCCTCTACAACTGAGGACTCCTTTTAGGTATAAGTTGCATAAACACATCTGTAATGATGCTGTTTGTTCTCTGGGAGGGGTGCCCAGAATGCCACAGAACTGTAAGTCCGCTGCTCTGGTGGGCTTTGGTTATACCTTCACCTTTCAGAACTGTTGGAAAGATCAGTTTGGGGGAGGGGTGGGTGGGACCACGCCCACTATTTCTTCTTGCAAAATCTGGATCAGTAGTTCCAGATTGTTTTAAACTATTTCAGCCTGTCTTTCCCATTCTTGGGAAGATATTTATATTGTCAAACCGTGTTTTTCTTTCTGCTGAATTCTGCCATGTGTTGCTTTGTTTGTAAGTTGCTTCCAAGCCAGTAATCATAAGCACTCCATCTGGTTTGGGAGCAGAGTACTGATAATGTAAAGGGACATTTCCACTATTCTGTTTAAAAGAACCCTCCATCTGTACCAAATCTGCCATTTTACTGAGATTGTAAAGGGTTTTTGTTAGTAGGTCTTTTTCAAAGAGGGGAGGAGATTGAGATATTTATTTTCCTTGCTTATCTACTCGTTACGTGATTCTGTGTGCAGGGCTCTGTCTCTTTCCCAAGCTGAGAATGACTACAGGAATTTGCAGTTCGTGTAATTTAGGATGCAAAGTAACAAAAGGATCCTGATTTTTTTTTTCTGATGTCTATAACAAATTGATTTCAATATTAGTATCGAGCCTTTGCTTTATTACCCTATGTTAATAGCATGCATGTGAGAACCCATCCTGAATTCTGTAAAACGGATCCACAAGGTTAAAAAAATACAGTGTCAGTATGATTTACAACATGAGCTGTCAGAGCTGAATTGATGGATGGGAGTGTGCTCAGATGACTTTTTGGTGCTGTCAGATTTCAATTTTTCTTTGCACTTTTCCTTTGTAAATCTGATGATTGCCCTTTTAAAATTAATGGAGGGAGAATTAGGTATCTTCTCTTGTGGGAATGTCACAGCCTGACCCCGGATGAGTTTGTGGAGGTTAATAGGCAGCGGCCATCTACCGGTCTTGTCAAACCAAGGTGAAGCTGAAGAGCCAAGAGCCAGCGACTGGAAAAACAAAGCAGCTCTGGCAGATGCAGCAGGCATGGGACAGCCCTCCTGGAGGGGCTGCTGGAGGGAGCAGGCTGATGCCTGGGCCCCACTGGCGCTATGTGCAGCACCAGGGCCACCCCTTGGGAGCAAATGGCACAGGTTGTTGGTGAAGCAGGTGCATAAAGAGACTGCGTTGAATCCTTTTCTGCAAAAGCTTTGTTGCTCCTTTTCAAGCAAGTGGTGCTGTAGCTTCAGGAGAGCTGTCGGGTTGCCAGTTCTTTGCCAGCAGTTACGACACCCAGCGGGCCTTGTCTGTTGAGCGAGCTTGTGCAAGTTTCCATAAAGCTGTCCAACTTAATGTTTTTATTGACAAAAAGAACTGTTCAGAAGGTTTAAAATTTCATGTGATTCCTTTGGATCCCATTCCAAAAATCATATTTTCTTTCTTCCTGTTCTCAAGCAAATTTTTAAAGGCAGAAAAAAGGTACTTAGGCACCTGCTTTTTTTTTTTTTTTTTTTTTTTTTTTTTCATTCAAAGCCATCCACTCTTCAGTTAGAAACAAGAATATTGCAACAAGTTATTAACCCTGTGCTCTTGGTTTCCAGAACTGTGGTGTTTCCTTTTGGTATTTAACACCAAATCAGAATTCAAAGTTGGATATTTCAGGACACTGTATTGTGGCAGCTCCCAGTGACACCGTGGCCGAGGTGGCTGAAATCTCTCTTTGAAATGGAAATCTCTGCTACAGGGAGCTCGGCCACAGATGTGTCAGAGAGGTAAAGTCATTCAAACCGACTTGGTCATCGTCTTGTACTTAATTGAAGGCTCTTCCACCCCTGCGGACAGCTGTTAACTTCTCTGGGTTTAGTCGGTGGCAGAAGTGGGTCTTAGTCACAGATACTGAAATGCCATAAGCAAAAATGTGCAGAAGCAGAGCGCAGTCGGTAATAATTAGAGTGCATCATCATTGATATAGTGAAGTAATGTAAAGCCTGATCACCAGAGTGTGTGGCCTACGTTACTTATTAGTGATACGTTGGGGCCTCAATTGTTTTTTACCTACCTAGGTAGCGCTTGGAAGCAACAAGTTCGGCATCGTAACCCGGGGGCACAGAGCTGGTGCCCTCTGTGTGGATTCTAGTTGATGCAGACATGGAGAAATGTTTCTTGAAAATATGAAATTATTCTCAAAAACTTTAAAGAGATTATTCTTGTATTTTTGGATGAGGCATTGGACATACCTGGTCTGACGCAAATATTACAGCTAGATCATTTTTCATCATCTTGCCCCTTGTTCTGCTGTACTGGAGTCTATCAGGGTACAGCCTGTGTAAGGGGGAGCAGGATGTGATCCAAGCAGTGCGATGTGTGCTGTGCAGGTGCCTGTGGAGAAACGAAGGGATGTCAGTAATCCCTTTCTCAGAAGGTGGACACTTCTTTGTAGCCACTCCTAACAACAGTTACTGTAGGAGAGCATGCAAGAAAATTCCTACTGTTGGCAATAGTTTTCACTGTAAAGGAAGAAATCTTTATACTGAAATTGTGAATTTTTCTCAGGCTTTCCTTCCCTCTGGAGGAAAAAAAAATAAATTTGCTCTTGATAATGCTTTTTATTTCTGTAATATTGGAACTTGAAGTATATAGAGACCAGCCCTTTAGTTCAGGAAAATAGCCTCTAGAACCAACAACTTAAATCTATAATAATTAGTCATCAGAAAATCTGAATAAATATAAAATTACCGTGGAGGAGGAGGCAGGCATATGTGGTATTCAAAACACACAGAGTGTAAAATGATGTTATTGTTTCCTTTAGAAATAGTTCAAAGTAGTCTGCATTAGAAAGAGCTGATAAGCAGAATGACAAAAGCTTTTTTCATGAGTGATTCCAAGCAGCGGTGGTTTTCTGATCAGCTGATGCTGCAGCTATTTTGGGTATTCCACAGATCATGATTGCATGCACGGGGAATGATTGGAGGCTGCAAATATGGTAAGCGAGCCAGGAATCCTGGGACATGCTCTGTTACTAACTTAATAGTCTTACAATCACTTGTCCTTTGCCATTTAAATAGCCAGGGGAAGTCTAACAAGTGACTGTGCTTAGTTCTTTATTTAAAAAAAAAAAAAGAAAAGAAAAAAAAGAAAAGTACTTCCTGAGGCTGCTATTTTTAACAATGATGCAGTGTCCAAAGTGTTAACTAATTGAGTCATCAAGTTTCATATCTGGCCACAGAAAATGGCAGTGGAAGAGGGAGAATGCTTTCCAGAACAAGTAAGCATTTGTAGAGTCTGCATTAAGAGTGAAATCTGCATATTGAGTTTCTTAGATGAGTGCTTTAAGTCTTTAATTGTATGGAACAAAAGTGGATGTAGGAAGAGGTATGTTTCAGCTTGTGTATTTTGTGTTCTGACGTTTGGGTTACAGCGTAGGCTGCGGCAGCAGTCAAATGGTATATGGAAGTATTTGTTCTCTCCTTCTGAATAATTGCATTCTGTTCAGGGCACTCTGTAGAAGACGTGTTAAAATTGCAGAAACATTTTGTAATGTTTTGTTCTGTCATTGGGGCCTTAAGTAACCTGTGTGTGCGTAACAGTTTTCTTCACTGAAATGTTTTAGCCAATCCTGCATATTTTGAAAAAAAAATACTATGTTTTTAAGGTGCATTTTATAAAACATCTGTTTCAGTGATAATTCATAGGGCAATTCAACTGAAATGTAGCCTAGCCTCCTGCAAGGAGGGACCCTATCGCTCTTACTCTTTAGGGTAGCCCCGCTGACCTCCAAGGTGCTCCCTGTGTGCTGTAAAAATTCCTCATGTGAGGAAGCTGCTGTGAAACGGCATCCCTGTACCCTGGGACTTAGCCTCTGAAGGTCTTCAATAGCTTGAGTTATTCACGGCAGTTAAAAAACACAAGGTTAGAACAATTACGCTTCATGTGGCTTTACTGCGGAGTTAAAATAGAGGTTCCCAGGAAGCTGTGGGATCCTGTCATTAGTACTGATGAGTGCCGAGCTTTCTGGAAACTTAAATTAATGACAATATTTTCTGTAGCTGGAAATGTTACTTACGATAGCGCCCAGCAGTTTACTAGCTGATTTCCACATCAGCAATACCTTTGTGCTCTGAAAAAATACCCTAGTGAGTCCTCTTAAATACGTATGGTTTGGTTTACCTCCTGTCAACACAGGACTGGGTTGTTGCTCCCTGTTAAAAACCATCTTGGAAATGCTGGTTGTTTCCTGGTGATACTCTCCTTGTTTGTAAATTCGTTTCCACTAGGAATTTCAAAACTGAAAACATTTATTCTTGAATTTTTCTTTGTGAAGCGATTTCTTATAGAGAAAGTTTTGTTATATTCTGTTGTGTTTGTTTGTTTGTTTGTTTGTTTTTTTATGATACTTTGTTGAATCCTTTCCTCCGTCTCTTGGCACAATAATAATAATCTTCTGGGTGATAAACATCTTTGCTGATGCTTTACATGAGCCCGAGCAGTCCAGCACTCCGTGAAGCCCTACTAGTTTGTGTGCCACAGCTTGGAGAGTAGGCTGAAATGGAAACCTCGCTGCCGCCAAGCCAGGGGCCGGCAGCGTGCGGGTCGGCCGGCTGCGCTGCAGCAGGGCGGTGTTTGCTCTTGCTTCTCGGGGCTTTGTTACAAGGCACCTAGAGACTGGGAGTTCTGTTAGTGTGTGCACTGCTTGTTTATCGAAGGTGTAGTAGCTACTTGAAATGGAGTTGAGCTATGGAGAAGGGGTACAGTATATACTGCGTTTGGAAGTTTTCTCTTGCTGGCATTGCTTATGGTAAATTCTGCTTCTCATTCCATGGGCATCTAAATCTCCTGTAGGTAGCTGTGTGTGTGTTAGGCATAAAGGAGAAACAAGAAACAAGGTCTACTTCACTCTGTGTTTATCCTGTAGATTTGCTATTCAGAAGTGCTATCTTTAACATTGTCTATAAATGGCTTATTTTATCATCAAATCCTAGGAAAAATTACTGTATAGAGCTGCTAGGTAGTATTGTTGGCCATAGCTTATTTCTATAATCATACAATAAACTGGTCTGCACTTTAATGATAGAAATAAAAACTAATTCTAACTCTGTGCTTATTAAAATACTAAAGGTCAAGTTTTTAACCCATCTTGGAAAGTGTTAATTCATTAGGGAAATGCAATTATTTTATTTGATTAAACAGTGCTAGTTTTCAAACGTACTTCATGACCATGGTAAGAAACAGTGGTCGTTTTCACATGATAATAAACTATGGAGTCTGGTTAATGTGAAGTAAAATGTTCAAATAGTTCTGTTATTTTTATTTTTGTCCAAAAAAAAAAAAAAAAAAAAAAAGCTGAAGCACCTCCCTTGATGTTCGAATTAGCAGAGATCTTCAAAAAGACTCTAAACCTCTGGTGCATTGTGGCTTTGAAAGGCAGAAAAATACTAGTTCAGTTCTGCAACTGCAAAGGGGCCATGCAAAAATGGCATCCTTTACTTTGCAGTGATTTGGCTGTATATTTAGTTACCTTTTTCTCACTTGAAGAATAAAGCCAAGCAATGTTATGTTCTCTTCGCCTCTCTGATCACCTCAAAATACCTGTAGAGCTCAGACTGTTCTCGGTGTTACTCCCTGGCTTCATCCTGTTGGTACCTGTAAACCCTGACCCTGGACAGAGCCTGGTTGTGCTAGCCTCTGCGCTCCTCCACACAGACAAGGCAGCTGTTGCCCCGCTGGTGGGTCAGGCTCCTTTTCCAAAACAGAGCTGTGTGTTTAGAGGCAGTGCTTGATTGTAGGTTAAAACTGCTGATAACAATCGAAGGGCTGTGTGATTTGTAGTTTTTGCTTGCTGATTTTAGTGCTTAGGCTGGGAAAAGCAATTTACCCATTGGTATCTGCAATAATTCTCAAATCTGGAACATGTGGAGTGAGGAGCACAATGTACTGTTTCCTCTGTGTGCAGCAGGCAAGCACCCTGCATAATTCCTGCTGTGGCTTGCTCTGCCAGGCCTTTGTGGTTGATAGCAGCGGGGTGGATTCGAATGGATCTGGAGTTACTGGCTCATATCCACGACAGCAGAATCCCACCAAAACATGGTAAAAGCAGGTTGTGTTTGGTGGGGAAATTCAGCTCCCATAGAACAGCATGGCCAAGACAACACCACCCAGAGTACCCACTGGTGCTGTCCTCTAATCGGACTCAGGCATCTTTGGCCTGAGCATAAACTTGTCTCCTGGCAGGCTGCTCAGCGCCTACGTTTAAGAGCTGTTACCTGTCCCGTGTACAAATGTCCTCATCAGTTTAGGAAGCGCTAGCCAGGTTTTCCTCCTGAACAACCACAGGTATCTCAGCCAGCCTCTGGCTCTGGGGAGTGTTTGAATCTGTTGGTTTATTGGTTCCATTGATATATGGCCTGGTACAAGGAGAAGCTATATTTCACAGCAGGTCTACACAAAGAGGCCGGGACAGATTGTTCTGTAAATGTTCTAAGCTCTGCTGAAGTCAAATGCTATTACAAAGCTCATGTGATGCCTCTAACCAGCCCTGCAGAACTGACTGTTATCAGGTTGTGTTGTGTTGCAAATCTTGCCCTGGGAGTCATCTTAGTACCTGGAAGCTCTTTGGTAATTCCGACTGACCCCTCGGATTCTGCATCTGTCACATGAGCCACATGGGCTTTTCCAGCCAGAAAAGCAAAGTATGCAGGTGTGTGCATTGGAAGATGCTCTTTGCTTCTGTCAGAGGTTATAATCCCTGCTAGGAAACCTGTATGGTTGGCACAAACTGGTAGAGGTTTGTGAACACTGTAAGGATGCTGAGTGAAAAGTGTCAAAGGTTTTAAACTATAATAGATAGCTCTACAACTAGCCATTCAAATGCCTCTTAAGCCCACAAAAGTGCACACTTTAATTGCATGTGGGATTTGTGATACTTGTAGTGTAAATGGGTGTGTTGGTGCATATATTATTGCCACTTCAGAAGTAGCTTGACCAGTTATCCTCAAACAATCTTTTGATTTAACAATAATCAAACTTCCAAGGCAGAATAATTTTGGTTTGAATGAGGGTATAAAATGGAAAAGCAGAAACAGAGGGGGAAAATTCCAGCTTCACTGTAGTAAAAGCTCTTAGTTTGTTTAAAAGAAGTTCAGTGGCCTGTCCATATAGCTTATTTCCTGCACTTTATTTACAGAAAAGTTGTATTAAGCGCTGACATGCAGTTCACTCTACTTTATCACCAGTAAATTTCACTTAACCATGTCTGATTGAAGCATGTTTACTTAGTAGTCTTGCAGAGAGCTCACTTTGAGCAAATAAAATCTCCCTCCCTAAAGTCAGCACTATTATCTGATTTAGGCTTATGCTCTACCATTATTTCTACCATTAACTTCAGAGGTGACGTATCTGAAATTACAAGTAAGTACACTTTTAAAATGTTTTAAAGAGGGTTGTTTATTTTTTTCCTCTCCTTTCTGGATCCTGATTCTAAACTAGGTACACAGGTGATAACAGGAGGTGGACCAATAGTCATAATTCCTGCCTTCATTCAGTGGTCTGAACTATGCGATTTTGGCACAGCAATGGCTTTAAATTTGAGCCTGAGATATGCTGAAATTACCTCCATGCTCAGTGTGTACCCAGTTTCAGAGAGAAAAATAGCAGGGAGTAGATCAATGGCATCTCATCTGCCTTGACATATAAGAGAGTTGTTATCTTGTGGTGAATATAAACATAAGAAGAAACCCTCTGAGCGTATCCAGCCTTTCTCTAGCTCTTTGTGACTGCAAAAGCAGTTAGAAAAGTCAGTGATTTACTTCATACTTAAAAGTGCATGAAAGTAAAACTTCAGAGAGTAAGAGATGAGTCATTACAGACTTAGGAGTTGCTTCCCCAGAGTTTGAAACAAACTTGAAGAAGCTGAGGCTGTCAGACCAGAGAACAAACTTTGAATTTTAGATGCGGAAATATTTTTGTCCTAAACTATACTGGATGCTTTTCATTGGTAATATATTTGAGTTAAGTACCACCTAACATGGTACATGGACTCACTGGTAAAACCAGTGATTTCTCTGCTTTTATGATCTTCAACGGTGTGTCCCAATTTACCTTGTTGTTCAGGTTTGTATTTCACCCAGGGTGGTCTCATAGCTCAAAAGTCAGTACTAAAGGGATGATGTTTTCCCATTAAAAGAAAATAATTTTCATGATTTATTGTTTATTCATGCATACTGTCTGTGTAGTTGTGCAGATGTATGTCAATTTGTAGTCCAGAAAAATGAGGACCTTGCTTTCGGTGTCACTAATTTAACACATTCATACTTGTAAATGTTTTCATAAATTCTTCAGGGGGAGCTGACACATCAAAACTGTGTTTTCAGAGTCTGAAAACCTCATCAATGCAAGCTGGCAAAGAGGATTCCAAGTTGCCTAGACCCTTGCCTCCTGTCTGAACATTGGCCCTGGGGGATTGCTTTGATGTCATTTCAGGTGCTTTTTGTGGGGTTGTCAGACATTAATTAGAATTCCAGTTAAATTGTTCTGTATTTGTTGAATATCTGTGGTGACAAGTAACTAATATGGATGGAAATAGCAGCTTTAGGGGGATTTTCAGCATGTATAAACATGTTGAACATAACATCCATGTAATGTGGATGTTTGGCAAGGGTTTCCCATCTAACTCTGTGCACGTTTTTTGTGCCTTGGAAATCACACACCTTCACTCTTTGTAGAAACAGGAAGGGTAACAGCTGCTTTCCATTTCCAGTCTGTGTTTGAGTTCCCTCAGGAAGCAGTCATTCAGGCATTTAAAGACACCCAGGGCAGGATTAGTTGCATCACAGTTCTCATGAATGGCTAGATTTATTGTCCACTGGAGAAGATCGCATGCGTAAAGTCCAGGCAACTTGTACAGTAGGAGAGGCGTCACAGCTTCACAGGAGATGTTTGGCATTGCATGCAAACAGCTCACCCCAGGCCTCCTGATACTGTTAAAGGCAGTCATAAACACCGCTTGCACTGGGAGGTGTGAAATGTTCCTGTGTGCCCCAGCTTGAATATCTCTGGGTCTGGGTCCTTTTCAGCCATCTTCTGCTCAAATACAGGTGGCTCATTTTCGGCTGTAACATTGAGCACAGGTTCAGCATTTTGCTGAGACAGCTAGGGTTTTGTAAATGATCTTCAAAAAGATCCATGCTGAATCTGCATGGTAGCCTTACCTTGTCTTGTGGTCCAATGAGGAAAGAAACTTCTTTAAAGAAACTTCTTTGTTTGCGTTGTTTTTTTCCTGTTTTGGTCTAAGATGTCTAGAAAGGAGGAGCAGAATCTAACATGCATCCTGAAAACTGCTTGGACTGATTAAATGTGTGATTTTTCTTGTAATTATTTTTTTCTCTGCAAACATATTAGATTGACTACTGCAAAGGGATAGAGCCCTTGCAGTTGCAAGTACTGTTGATTGTGGAGTCAGGTGCAATTGCTGCAGAAATAGGAGGTACTTTAGTCTCCACAGGTACAAGCAAGAAGAGGGATTTCACGCAGCCTGAAACCAGTGTTTTTGTTTTTTAAACTTGTGGAAATTGGATCACAGTTACATAGTTCAAATAGGACAAGTTATGGGGACATAGTAGATAGTATAATATTTTGGCTAGTTTATCATGCACAGTACAATAATATGACCAAGAAAACTGACGATTAAATTCCATGATAGGCTAAACAAGTGGAGGGATTTTGTTTTTTTGACCAGTAATTAAATCATTTATAATTCTACAATCATATTTAAAATAGCTGGCATTCCCTAGCCAAAGGATGTATCCTTTGAATTTTCAGGCAGTGGGAATGGAGCTTTTCCTCTTGCCCTGTGGTTGTTTTTAGGGCTGTGATCCCAAGAGCATCTCTGAAGGATAATTAACAGCAGAACTGCAGATAGCAGTTGGCCCCAGGCTGTCACATTCTTATCAGAAGAAAACACTGCGGTGTGGTATGTAAAGCATGAGTACAGCCATAGTTGTTTGCACAGAGAACACTTTGTCATGCATCCCATCCAACCAGCCCCTGTTCTAATGAAGAAGAGGCAAGTGACATTTTCTAATGCAGATTTAGTTAGAAGGTAGGAGGGTGAATGGATGAAGAATCTCCCCTAGAAAATCATATGGCCAGCTTAGTTCACTTGGTTCAGTTATTGCTGTTAACAGGCCAGTATAATTTAATTGAAATAAAATTTTATCCCTTACCAAGTGAATGTAAGACGTTTGCCTGGAGGAAAATTCCTAAATTAACATAGGAGCAAAATGTAGGAAATGCTGAGGACCTCCAGTTCCCAGTGTAGTGCTTCTTACCTGTCAGAGTTGGGCCTTGCACCAAAGAAAAAATCTCTCAGTTGCAGAAAGCCCACCCTTACCAAAATAAGCACGCATGCTATCAGCTGTTTTCTCAGGTCATCTCATGCTCCTGCAAGACTAATTTTACTGAGCACGTTTCCAAATGGAAGTAACGTAAGTTCATCACTTAAAATGAGGTCACTGCCTCCCCCCGCAACAAATGTTAGGCATGGTTAGCATCTTTTTGTTGGGACTCAAGCCAGAATGCATCCTGCTCCAGCACAATGGGAACCTGCTGGGGGTTTCCCTTCACAACAGCTACTGTTAAAGATGGAGTGAAAAACAAAACCCTGCTCTCAATGAAAAAAAAAAAAAAAAAAAAAAAAAAAAGACCGGATTTTTAATCTGAAAAAGAAGTCACTGTAAGCAGAACACAAAGGCAAAAGGGATGAGCCATAATAAAAATACTGTCAGTATGGGAGAGGGGCTGTGCATGTTGAAGATAATGGCTTTACACCGTAGGGGTCTGCTAAATAATACATAAGCTCTCAGTTTTCTGGAGGGACCCTCTCTATTCCCACGGAAAAGCCAGGCCAAAACCTGGGCTGACAGTCAGTGTGATATTTGCTAACAGATTTTGTCTTTACTCATGATAAATACCCTCTTACTTCACTGTGAGCACTTGCAGGAAAAGATACTGAATATGTATTCGCTGGTGTGAGTCAGCATCAGCATTTTCTGTTTTAAAATGGAGGCTTAAGGTTGTATCCGACTGACTTAAGAATTCCTCTTTGCTGTAACAAGAGTGTTTTTAACTTACTTACATAGCTTTTCTTCAAAACAGGGCGATGGTCTCAGGTCTTACCCTTGGATGTCACAGCGACTAGAGAGCTGTAGGGGAAAGAAGGGCTGGGAAATGGAGCACTGTTACCAGCACAGCTCATCCAGCCTCAGCCCTTTCCACGGACATCCCTGGGATAAATGTTGTTAAAATGAGCTCCAAACTGGGAAACCTCCTCAGGGCTGCAGGCAGCCTGCGCGTTCGTCATCATGCTTTGTGTTAGAGAGTTGAGTTGCACTGTAGGACATGGAAGGGAAAGACACAAAATTTAAAAAAAAAGAAAAAGAAAAAAGTGTGCATTGCATAAGCGCTCTGTTCATTAGTCAGTCTGCATTTATGCATTTCTTAAAACCAGAAATAGTTCCTTTTTCTTCCAGAAAGTACAGTGGGGAAGAAACAAGTCTTAACATCTATGAAGAAAATACTTGTTATGCACACATCAGTGTTGGTACTCTCATAAATCCACTATTCATGAAATACTGTCTGCCACTCCACAACTAAATGCTGTGCGCAGGATCTGAGGTGTGCGTCTCCAGGAATGAAAACAACTGTAAGAACAGTGATACTAATTTGGGTCTGGATGTAGAGAATGAAAAGGCAGCATCCATAGGGAGCACAACAGAGAGCAGTGAAAGGCTTTAGGGGATAAAGCCTGTGCCGAATGCACAAGAAGAAGGGCTGCAATCTTTGTGGCTGAGTGTAAGAACATCTGAGGTTCAGGGGGGTTTGATGTATTTCCCATGCCTGTTGTTCTCTTGGTATTTGTCAAGACTGTGGAGAATCACAAGCCAATTCTCAGCTTCATTTCATATTGGGATTGACTACCAAAAAAAAAAAAAGGGGAAGTGGGGGGTCTGAATAGACTGCTAGCATACAGGATGCCTCTTGGGAATATTGAGGTTTGAATAATTAAGAATGGAGTTGTTTTTTTTAGGTCCGTTAAGGAAATGCCCTGTCGATGTGCTGTCTGTAGGCAGCTTGTCTTTCAGACACCGGCTAGGGTGGGATGTGGAGGTGGCTGTGAAAGAGCAGTGGCCCACCAGGGAGCACTCACCTGCCTGACTGTCCCATGTGTAAACCTCCTTTGTTCCTTACGGCATTATTCAGTGCATTTAACGTAACAGGTCCTTGACCAGCCTTTTACATGGGCTCCCAGGCATGATGACAATCTGGATAAATAATGACTAACATTATTGTTAAACTTATTTGGACTCTAACATCCTTCAGTGATTTGAGCCTCAGCTCTGATTCTGTTCCTGCCTGTGCCATACAGTGGCAATTACAGGCTCTGTCAGGGACTCCAAGAGTCTCTGTCTTAAGCAAAAAATGCTAATAGGAAACGGCACCTCTCCATTTCGTTGGAGTATTTGGGAAAGAAAAGAATTTTAAATATCGAATTTAGGCTTAAAACAGAAATGTAAAGTTGAGAAAATTTTAGGCCCAGAGGTGTGAATATTGCCTCGTACCCTTGTTCGCCGCTTTCAACTGGTTCTCACTGTTGAACTGTATCACCACGACTCACTGCAGTATCCCTGCGACTTGAAACTCCCAAATGCCATGTGAGCCCTACTGCCACAGGGGCAGAACAGGCACGTGAGGCACCTGAACTGTACGTAGCAGCTCTGCAGTTCAGCTGTGGACTGTCAAAATACACTGGTGCCCTTTTATTGAATAAAGTAGTTCAACGCAGGATGACTCAGAGAAGCCTAGTGCATGTATTTTCTTACTGTCCCAGTGCAAAATAAAAATATTATGATAATACTAGACATAGATTTTGTGTTAAAATTTTTTTTTTTTTTTCATTGGAAATCCAGATGGATGATTTCTGATCACCTATAATAAGCAAACAATTCAGACAAGCAAAGTTCACATCTACTGGTCTCACTGCCATTTTCTAGGATGGGCTTATTTGCCCCAGGTTTGGGGAAGGATGGGATTTAAATGGATTTGGATTGACTTCTACATTGAGAAGAATGTCAGTGGTAGCTGATTTATTGTGGTGGTCTTGCATCTTGTTTTATTTGAAACTTTCCTGTATATGGCTCTATTTTGGAAGGTCAGTGGGTCTAGTTGAAATGACAGTGGAATATAAAACTGAGAAGTGACTGTAAACTGTAAAATAAGTTTCTCCTGTCCACAAGCAACAGTAGATACCACTTGGAAGTCCCCAGACTTGGAGCATATTAGGATCTTAAACCATGTTATTGTAATACCGCACTCAGCACGCAAATCATAGAAGGTAGGAGAGCGCCATTAGCACTGCGGGGTAAGTCGTCCTTAAGAGGAATTTCATCTTCTGATTTCGCGCTCCTTGTTCAGGTGGGAGGTTGGCTGCTGCCCGTGATTCTGGAATGCCAAATCTTTTTGTCATCTTTGGAAGATTGCTCCAGGTGCTGTGGAGCTTGTCCCCATGAGTTCTTGATTGCAGTCACCGAACAGCATTTTCCTTGTTGTTAAAACTGGTTTTGTGCATTTGCTTATTTAATTGGGAAGGGCGGTGATTGACCTTTGTGCTTAGCTTTTGTAAAAGTTGCGTATGGTTTGTTAGTCCTCCTGGTTTTTGGAAGTAGAAAGCCTTAAAAACAAGGGTATTCAAGTCATTTTGTAAGATAGAAAAAGCTTGTAAGACTCGTCTCCATTGGAGTAGGTCTGAAATAATGCTTGAGTCATTGGGAAGCTGGAAGCTGGCAATGCTGCTTTTAGAGAGGCTTGAATTGATTTTGGTTTCCAAAGATGCTGGCTCACTTTTCTGTCTGATGTTACCGTGTGTTTCTGCTTATGGCAGAGACCATAATGGATGGAGAGAATCCCAGAAGCCCTGATGAACTTTCTGCACAACTGTACAACCTCAATTTATTGTCCCCTCAAAATATCTGTGCTTGGTGCCCTAGAAAGGGTGAATTTTAACTCAGTCTGAGGACTTGGGAGCTTTGGCCAAGGTTAGTGTACTGGGTCTGGCTGGGATGGAGTTAACTTGCCCTGCAGCAGCCCATACAGTGCTGTGCTCTGCACTTGTAGCTAGAACAGCACCGCTATTGCCTTTCTCAGTACGTAGGGATGTGTTACACCCTGGCTGTGAAGGCAGCTCGTGCAGTTTCACTCGAGCTCCATCACATTCAAGCAACTGGAAGCCATTAGTGTGGAAGCTGGGAGTGCCAGCTCATTCCAGCTGAGGTATAGGAGAGTTTTTGTTATCCCCAATGTGTTCTGAGTGGCAATTTCTCTGGGTGCTTCCAGGTTCTTACTGCAGTGCCTCTGCACTTCTGCACTGTTTCGCCTGGTTTGCACAGTGAGAGCTGGTGAGGGTGGCTCTGAGCCCCCAACCTGCCTCACCTGGCTGCTGCTGGCTGGGCTGTTGGCTGGTAATTTGGGGAAAACAAATGAGTTCTCAGGGGTGACTGGCAAAGGGAGGCCTTCTCTTGGCTTGAGGGCTTTCAGGAATAGATTTGTGCATCACTTAGCAGCACCTGAGCTGGCTTGATTTGAAACATTTTTATACATCCCCACGCTGGGAGTGTGACCTAACCTTTGGCCTCCCTCTTTATAGAACAAGTGCTTCCAGGAGAAGTCCTTAAAAGACACGGGCACTGCTGTTTCTCTGCAGTGAGACAGCAGTTTACCATTAATGCGAATATTAGCCATTTATCATTCCTTCTTCCTCCTTTTTTTTTTTTTTTTTTTTTTTTCTTCCCCGTTTCCTTCCATTTTGCTTGAGCAAATAGAAAGCTTCAAATGTTTCTGAGTACCAGCATGTTTCTTGTCGGGCAGGAATTAAGATGACTGCCTGGAACTGATTTTTCATAGCAAGCTTGTCTGGTGCATTGCTTCCCCACCCAGAAGCAGCTGTAAACAGCTGATGTTAATTATCGTCCACCTGCTGACTGTGCCAAACAGACATGCCATTGCGCTGTGACAAAAAGGGCTCCTGGTCTATTAAGCCCTTCCTCATACCTTCGGTAATGCTGATAAAGTGCTGACCTGTTTTTTACCCCAGTGACTGCTGTTGCTAAGCACTGAGAAAATGGCCTGTCTCCTGTAATAATCTGCATCGCACAGTTCGGATGATCTTCCAAATGCCATTGTTCTCCTGGGTCTCTCCAGGCAGCTATTTTTTCCCCAGATTCCTTACAGTTCTTACCGTGCAGCTTGTCGTAGCACCTTGCTTTGGATAGAGCCTACCTGAACGTGGGGATTTGAGGGCTGTTTCGGTGGAAGCACATCACAGAAATTGATTTGTATTCAATTGTAATGATCAGCATGGTGTGCTTGGAAAGTAAAAATTAAGAGCAGAGAAGATTGTACATTTTTGATTTAACATCAAAAGTATAATGCCGTGTGGACAGAACTTAGAAGAAAATGAAGAGTCTGTAAGTAGTGGTCCTGTCCTTGAAAGAGAGAGCTTCTTGTATTGAAAGTACTAGTGGAAGAGCCTTGTAGCTTGTCCTTGTGCAAGCAGAAAGCCGTCTTCATGCAGCTTGCTGTTTTGCTGTCATTATGCCCAGGATTGCTTCATCCTGCATGAGAAAGTGACTTCAGATGGGCTTGGAGGCAGTGCTTGAACAGAACATCCAGTTTGCAGCAGCTGCATTGACAGGAGAGGAGAAAAGTCTATAGCAAATCTAGAAAACGGGGAATAAAAAATCAGTTAAGTGCTGGATAAGTAACTGAGTATTGGTGCCAGGATGTTTTATATTTCAGCAGTTATTGCCTTTATTTTGTTCCGCTAAAGGTAATCACTGCATTCTTTTAGAACCTTACAGGATCTCAGAGCATTTAAATCTGCAGTGAGGGAAGCCTGTGATGAAATGATGCTGAGAAAAAACGTGACAGTTCCTCTCAGGCACAAAAAGATGCGTTGACTTCCCAAGATGGCAGGGGAAGCTCTGGTACAGATAAAATCAAAGACTATGATTTTGTCCCTCTTGAAAGCTAACACCATTCATTCCACTTGCTCTAAGGCAGGATCAGCATTATCTAAACCGTTCTTTGTGGTTATTTGCATAACTCATTGTTAAAACCCTCTGGGGATGGGATTTACTTTTCAGTGATCTCTTTCATGACTTAACCATCCTTTCTGCCATCCCGACATTTAAGCTGAGGTCATAATAAAGCAAATTTGAAAGCCATCTTGAAAAGAAGATCTGAAAAAAAATAATATGCAGTGAAGAGATGATGGCATTGTACCTAGGGATTTCTGATTGCTTCACTGAAATGTGGACAAATATCGTAAATAAAATGTGCCATAAAGTGAGGGAGAATGGGGAAAATAAAACATTATCAAGTCACTAGATTATAACATGCCTTAACTCATAGAGTCATGGTTTTCATTCAGGTAGTCCAGCCTTTCAACACAGAGTCTTTTGCTTTTTAATCTGTCATGTAAGATCTCATAGTACTGGTCCAGACTGTTCAGCTTGGATGTTGAAGGTGATGCAGCTCTGTTGGAAAGAGCAGAATGGTTTCCATGGAGTCCTATCCTGAGTCTCACCATGTTTGTCTTCCTTGCTGAGTACCAGATGTGTCCCTGGCTACTAGCCTTGTGTGTTAGACAGTGCTGCATAATTGACGTTTATATCTGAAGTCAAACGTGGTGCTGCCTAGTCAGGTGGAAAGCCTGTTTACACCACAGGGAGTTTGCATAAGCAAGGAGGGCAGGATTTGACCCATATTTGATAACTCAGTTTGAAATCCTTCCCTGTCTAGTTAAACGTGTGCACAATACATTGTGTCAAGTAACTTCTTTGTCAAGGTAATATACTTCTATATGGTACTGTAATTTCTAACAGAATTTTTCCTTCTTTCTTCTAGTCTGACACGAATGCAAGTTACTTGAGAGCTGCTCGAGCTGGCAACTTGGAAAAGGCTCTTGACTACTTAAAAAGTGGAGTGGACATCAACATCTCTAATCAGGTTGAAAAATATTTTCATGAAATTTGCTTGATACACTCTCTCCCTCTTTCTCGCATCTGTTTATATATTTGCGCTTCATGTCAGCGATAACTTATGTTTGTTTTTTGATGAGCCATGTTTACGTATCTTACCCAAGTGAACTTTTGTTTTTACAACTCTTCCCAAGACATCATTTCAATTCTACTTACCGAATGTTGTGCTCTTTAACATTGTCTTTCATTTCATTTGTTTTACATCAGGTCATGGGACAGCATATGGAACTTGAGATCCCAGAACTAGCATGTCCTGACTTAGTTCATACTCTGTCATTGCTATCTAGTTGTAAAGTTCACATAAGAATAGTTTCTGGAAACAGCCGTCTCACTGGGATGTAATCTTTCATCTCCTGATGTGTTGTTTGGTTCAGTCTTTTATGTTTCATTTTCTTTTTTTCCCTTATATTTTTAAATAGAATGGGTTGAATGCTCTCCATCTCGCTTCCAAAGAAGGACATGTAGAAGTTGTCTCTGAACTGATACAGCGAGGTGCCAGCGTAGATGCAGCGACAAAGGTTAGTCAGGCCTGTCTAATTGTTCTCTTGGTCACGCTGCTGGCATGGGTGCAAGGTGTTGGGCAACTTATTACAGACATTACTGTAGCACTAATTGCCCATTTCCCACTAGTGAAACGGTCTCAAGGATCCTTATAGAAATATCTTAGATTATAGTCGGTGTCACAGATTATTAGGGATGCGATTTACTCAACAAATTGTATGTTTCTGTTTAGGTCTCCATATGTAGGTTTCTGTATCTTCTAGAATTAACTTAGCCATTGGAAATAGTAAGAGTATTTTATCCAAAGAAATACTGTATATATTAGACTGGACCATGTTCTTGAAAGCATTGTCATGTTTTCAAGTTTTGTACTCTTTTCAAATATGACTGTCTCTCATTTCAGAAAGGAAACACAGCATTGCACATCGCATCCCTCGCTGGGCAAGCAGAAGTAGTCAAAGTGTTGGTTACAAATCGGGCCAATGTCAATGCACAGTCTCAGGTAAAGTAATATTTCTGGGTTTTGGTCTATCACAAACATTGCTGACATGAAAATTCTTCTCCCCTTACAGTGTTGTTAGGTTTGTTTGGTAGAGTCATAGTATTAATGCTGGTCCTTGAATATATTTGATCTATTCAGTAAGATTAATACAAACCTGCAAAAATCACAAAGCATCCTTTTCTAGATGTAGATGCAGATAAACGATGACAGGTGCAAGGACAGAGTTTAAACGCACAGCTGCTGTTTTATTACTGAACCAGACATTTTAGTCAGTGTAGTGCGAAGTTTACTCCCACCTTGTAACTCAACGTACAATTAAAACATTAAATGCTTCCAGCTCTCTGCTCTTCTGCTCTACCCCTCACCAGGTCGTCAGTTATGAGAAGCATTATGGGGACATCAAGTCTTGTTTTCCCCTGCAGACGCAGTGAAATCCCAAATTGTGTTTAGGTCTTTTCCCACATTGGTATGTCAGCCATAAGGTGGGATTAGCTCTGAGTTGTCCACCTAATTCACCAGCAGAAAAAGCGTAGAAATAAAATCTTAATTTTAAGCTGTCTGGGTGTCACACAGACACACTGCTGGAGGTGAAAAAAGCACAGCCATGTCCAGGGGTGTTTGCAGGATACTTGAAGTGGTTCTGTAACAGGCAGCACAGAAAAGCATTTACCCTTCAGCCTTAGATCTGCCCTCCAGTGTCCCAAGAGCTGCTAATTGTTACAGAGTCAGACGAGATACTGATAAAACCACAGTGGAAGAGAACTTACTCAAATGAGAGGGATCTCGTTTCACATAATCCAGCGTCTCAGGCTTCACTGAGCTCTTCCCCTTTCCGTGTATGAAGAGATACTGTAAGCATATGCAGAGCTTTTAAGTTTGTTGAAGTCCTTTGAGTGAACATTTAGGTCAATTATAGAAAATTTGAAGAGGGAAAACAGTGTTGGTGTTCAAAGCAGCAGAATGAAACAGAGGAAAACGCTGGCTCAAAACATGCATAAACCTCGGCCAGTTGGAAGCTGGGTGGCTCTGTCACAGGAGGTGTCCTTGGGTGCCTGCCCTGTTTCTGTTCTCACTGCTCAGGGGCTGGCTGGCAGGCAGTGTCAGAGAAGGGGGATCAGATTAGGAGGTGGCCTTAACTGGCCCAGTATTGCCATTATTCTGCACTATAAAGATGTAAGGATGTAGGCATGATAGACACTATTTGTTTACAAAGGAAATTTTAAAATTAGCATTAAAAATGTTGTGTAGTACATTTTAAAGAAACGTTCTTATTGTCTCTCAAATAACACAAACAAAAATTTGAGAGAGTATTTCAGGAATGTTAGTTATTTGTGATCTGTATTTCATGTTTCTCTCACCCAGACAAAGCAAACAGACTACTTGGTTCCACTTTCTCACTCCTTTATACTAGTTACATACAGTAATATTTAGTTTCAGGCTCTACAGAATTTGAAGAGAAGAAAAATAGTTTCAATTTAAATTGTGACTTTTAGGAAGTAAAACAAAGCAGAAACGTTTCCAGTGGTTTTCCTGTTGAAGTAGGAAGGCTATGAAAGGATTGTCTCTTGTGGCTCAGAACTTGTGTATTCAGCCCTGAAACTAAAAATAATTTGAGATTGTAAACACCTTACATAACTGCATTGTCCATACACCCTGAGGTTTGCCCACGTTACCCTAATTCTGCTAGCACGTGAGAATAAAAGATTTCTCTCCCCCATTTGAAGGCCAGTGATGTCTTTGCTTGAGAGATGTGTATATTGGCCATTCCACGCCAGTACCTGGGAGTGACTCCACCTGAGATCAGTCTTCCTGGGGAGATCCTTGTTGTCCCTGGAGCACCCTGTTAACAAAATGCCCTGCACCAGCTTTGTCTGTGGCTCTGCATCACTTGAGCCTTTCTAAAGCTTGTAATAACTTTCTTTTGAGTTTGGCTTACCCACAGAGAGACCACCCAGAGGTTTTGGTTGTTTATTTCTTTTTGATGCTGACCCTGTTTTGTGTGAGTTGGGCTTTGTTTTGTCTTCCCTTGAAGATAACAGCTCTACCTTCCTGATAGCGCTAGCAATAGTAATGTTAGGTCTTTTTAACCAAATCTTCCTGTCCTTATAAAAAAAAAAAAAAAAAAAAAAAAGTCTGGATTTGGTACCACTTCTTAGGGCTTGTTGGCTGTCTGGAAATTTCAGTCTCTTATTTTGAGAGGGATGAAAAAGCACAGTGTGGGGGGAAAGATGATGAGTACTGCACAATAACTTTAGCATAGGAGAAAAGGTTCTGCTCTGCCTCCAGATGCTATAATAATACTTGTTTCTGAGAAATTTCACCTATTAATTATTTTCCAAAACTAATAATTAGGAAGCATTTCCTGCTTGCTTTCTAAATGCAAATGTTTAAAACTTAAAAATAAAAATAAAAAAAAATCTTAGTTTCCAGCTGAGTTAGTAAATAGGTATTGAGTGTGCCATGAAACGATAGGGAAAAATGCCAGACACTGCTGTTCACTATAAAAATAACCTGTAATGTGGCGTATTAGATCCCTCAGCAAGCACTTTCTGGGTTCTTTCGTATTCATTAAACAGAATTTTAACTGTACAGTAGCTAAACTGTTAGGCCTTGTTTCTGGAGAGTATATTAGCACGTTGCTTGGGCTCTGGAAGGACTTCGGTGCCTGCTTTAGGCTTGTAGCGGTGCTTTACTAAATAGACACCAAATTACTCAAATACTGGAACAGCCACAGACCTTGCAGGCTGTGTAAGCCTTGTAAACATGTGGCTTCACAGCTGCTCAGTGTCTCGGTGATTGTCAAATTCTTCTTGGATCAAATGTCCAGTTCACGCCATTTCCTCTCCAACTGTCTTTTTTGTCTGACCTCCTATTTGTTTCTGCTGCCAGTGAAGCCTGTGTGCTTGGCCCCAGGTCACCTGCACTCTCCTGCGTGCTCTGGGTTGGCTGTGTGCCATGCAGCTCAGCCCCATTGCTGTGACAGTCAGATGCTTCTCAGCTGTTTTTACTGTGGCTACTATAGCTCAGACATAATTCACTGCTGCAAGTCTTAGACTACAATTTGCCTTCATCTCTCCAGAATTCAGGATGTTCATGGCTTTGATGCAAATACATGGCCAGAGTTATTACGGCTCATCTCTGTTTGGCTCTATTAGTTTCCTGCAAAAGCTAGGTCAGTGTCCTTTGTAAGAGTTGCAGCTCTAAGAGCTGCTCCCTGTGCTCCTTTCACCCTGCCGAAATATGTCTGCCCTGGCCGTGTACAGACCTGAGAGTGCTGACACTGTCTTGGCCAAACCCGGCCATACGGAAGCCCTTCCTGACCTTCTCTGTTACTTAAGCCAGATGAAATACCATTTCTGTTTTACCCGTTGTTTTTAACCACCCCTGACTTCTTTGTTTTATTCTGTTTACTGCATTGACACTTTCAGTCTGGGATGAGAAGTTTTCTGGTCACTCAAAATCTGTCTTTGCCTGCCTTAACTGTGTTTCAGCCTTTCTCTAGTGTTTGGATATGATAAATCAGAGGAGAAGGGGATTGTTTTTGGTTGTTTCAGCAGTACAAAACAGTTCAGTCGATATAATATGGATGTGTTAAGTTGTTACTGTTACGTTCCATTGTGTCTTTTAAAATAATACTACCCTTCTCCTATCTTCACTTAAATCAGCAGTGATCATGCCACTAACTTGTATGTGAGCATGCAATTTACTTGTTTTCCTGCTAATCTACCAATTTGGCAGATTTTTGGTACGTTTAAAATGTTAGTGTTTACACTCTTGTTTTCCTATTTCAGAATGGTTTCACTCCACTGTATATGGCAGCCCAAGAAAACCACCTGGAGGTTGTTAAGTTTCTTCTTGACAATGGTGCCAGTCAAAGCCTTGCCACAGAGGTAAAAGTTTGAGTTTTACAGTTCATGAACAAACCAAAATGTGCTTCAGCAGTGATCCTTGCCAGCTGATACTGAACTTGTCTTTTAAATACAAAATCAAAGAGCAGTACAAATTCTCTTTGTGAAGCGTGCTGATGAATATCGAGTTACTGGCTTTTAAAGATTTTTAAACCTTCTCTTGCCATTTCTAAAATAAAAAATGACTCTAACTAGAAACAGTTCTAAAAATAGATGTGCTCTTAGTCATTACTGGTAATATTTCAGGTTATGTACTCAAAAAGGGAAGCTGTGTGCATGATACAAAAATTCTCCACACTTTTGTTAAAAGTACTGAGTGATGCAGGGGGCAATCATAAAGCAAGAAGTGTTCATCTATGCTTTGAAACCAGCTCTGGGATACCAGTGAAAACCCAGGGTTACTTAGCGCTTGGAGTATTTTCTGAACTGTATTTATTACCATGTTGATACCCTCTCTGCAGCATTCAATTATCCTGTCTGGTCTTGCAGTGATAATTTCGAGCTGACAGCATGACAGAAGATTTGTCCTTGAAGGGTGTTCTGTGATCTTTCTTTCTAAAAAAAAATAAATAATAAAAAATATATATATATTTCTTAATTTAAAAAGTAATTCTAACTCAAGTAAGGCAACTTGGAAGGAAAAAAAAAAAAACGGTGATTATAAGAATATCAAATATTAATAGTCTTTAAATTTAGTCTTAAATAGTACCTAAATGTACTGAATTTAATCTGGTTAAAAAACAAAAAGAAGTATTTCAGTATTTGCTTTAACCTTTTACTGACATCTAACTGCTCCATCTGAACTTAAATCACAAAGGAAATAATGCTGATTTGAGAAGGTCACACTTCTTGCAAAATACAAAGTGCAAAATCACTTCATTGCATCACTATACACTGATATATGTATGGAAACTTTCTTCTCTTTTGAAGACAGTATTATAGCAATGAATCATGGATCAAAATAAAGTTTTCAAAATCACTAATCTTTTCTTACAACTAGCGGTGTGCATCAGAGAGTACTTCCTGGAAAAGCTCAAAGACACAGAAGACAAGAAATAATAAAATGAAGTATTTTAAATGTAAAACACTAAATGAAAAATATAGCTTTCAGAAAACTGATTTGTCTTAGAAACAATGAAGTCATTGGACACCCAGAGACCTACAGTAGATTCTGACTTTTGAAAATATCCTAGCCAGTATATGATTTTCTGAAAATAGAGCTGTACAGTTGTGCACAGGTACTTGCTTCTGATTCTTAGGTATTTTTACCCATGAGCTTTTTATATGTCAGTCTAGGCTGAGCTTTTCTCCATCTCAGCCTGATAAGGCGCGATCTAATTTTATCCCTGGAGAATTCCTTTGAAGTTAACAGACTACAAAGCAGTGTTGCCTTTATTGCCCTACTTGTTTCTGGTAGTTGCTTAAAGGTGCTCAATTATTTTCTATTGGTCAAACCTTTAATATAAAAATTATTGATCTCTGTCAATTTAAGTTCAAAAGCCTTCTTTATTAAACAATTAATACATAGCTAACTATTCACTAATAAGAACTCTATAAGAAAGGTGTTTTTTTTAAAAAAAAAAAAACCACCTGTTTTCTTTTAATTGGTTTTATTTTTAAATTATTTTTTTTTTCTGAGGGTGGGCTTTGCTTTATATGTTAAGGTACAGTTACTAATTATAGTACTGGATGTTAAGATACTTGCAATTGCTTTTTGTAGGTTGGCAACTTCAGATAGCATGTGGTGGAAATGCATTTTTGTCATTGCTAATATTCTTGGTCACAGTTCGCTTGGCCGTGGCACAGGGATCTCTGCATAAACGGGCACAGGCAGCTCTCTGTCAGAGTTACGAAACTGGAGTACAGAAGATGGCAGCTGTTCTGGTGTTGAAATGAAGTGCTCCCCTTTGTCGACTCCCTTTTCTCTAAGGAAAGGAGAAAATGAATTCCTAGGACTTTCATTTTCTCATGTGATTTTTTTTCTCATTTTTATCAGAAGAGAAAGCCTGATAAGAAAAGATGTTGTTAGCTTGTTGTTGTGAAGCACTGACTGTGCTGCAGCTGTTGGCTGTATAAATAGAGAGGGAAGCGGGTGCCTCCAGGTCACCAAGGCATGTGCTGTCTCAATCAGGGTTCCTCCAGGCAAGAGCATCCATTTGTGCAGGTACAGTGTAGCTATATTTCCGGAGCCCTCTTTGTGGTGCTCATGATGTATTCTTGGCCTCCAGAGCTGTGCAGCATGTAAAAAAGAGGAAAGAAAAACAAAAACAAAAAAAAGGAAAGATGACCTCCCCCCCCCCCCCCAAAAAAAAAAAAAAAAAAAAAAAAAAAAAGGCAAAAATGCCAAAAATGTTTCCCCTCCTGAACTCCTTTCTGCTCTTACAGTGCAGTTTTCCCAAAAGCTAACATTTTAACTCTGCACTCTTGAAATGGTAGGGACCTGCATTCTTCTATGTCACTGCTGCACTTCTGTTTCACACTTAAACACACAGATTCAACATGACAGAAGTAGTTAAAAAGTCACAGAATGTGTTTGCCAACTAGACTGTAACAAAGTTTTCTACTATAAACTTCAGACATATTAATCAAGAATCACAAGTAATAATGAAATAAATATCCCAAGTAATTTGCATTTGTGGTTTTTGAGGGGTTTATGGGTATTATCTTGGGCAAATCTGTGTGTTTTCCTGGGTTGGAATGCTACTTAAAATTTGGGGAATCTAAATAACAACTCTTTCATTTTTCAGTTCTCTAAAAATCCATAAAAATAAAATTATTAAATCATTTCAGACTGTACTTTTCCTGTGTTTAAGGAATTCACTCTAAAATCTTTTAAATAAAAATTCTATTTTTCAGGTCTCAGATTCCACATTTCTTTGGTTGGCTATTTACTAGTCTGAAAGGAAATAATTTTTGTTTATAAGTGGATTGTATATCACATCTCTATTTTCATAAGTGGAAATGTGCTCTTTGGTGTTGTAGTAAAACAACTGGTTTCATGGGAGAAAGTGGAATTCCTTTTCAAATGTTATTGAAATGTATTATTGATAGATAAATATATTGATAATTTTAAATTAAATATAAGCATATATTTATGTTTTAATCGCCACATTTAAATATTTAAGAGGATAGAGATGAAATTAAAAAATAAATGTATGCTATAACCTGTAGGTTTGGGGAAGAAGGATGATAATTTGCATTGGAGACATCATTGCCACGTATATTTGTGTATATAATAAAATGTATTAAACGATAGTGAATAATTCCATGCTTTTTTCCAAGTCCTAGCCAGTTTTGCTTGCTTGTGTCTTATAATTTTACTCTCACTAAAGCCGAGATCTCTTCCCTCCAATTTCCATCCCCTGCAAAGTTCAGGATAGGTGTTGAGAGTCCCCATTGTATGTTGCAGGATGGTTTCACACCTTTGGCAGTAGCTTTGCAGCAAGGTCATGACCAGGTGGTTTCGCTGTTGCTTGAAAATGATACGAAGGGAAAAGTCCGTCTTCCTGCTCTTCACATCGCCGCTCGGAAGGATGATACAAAGGCAGCAGCTCTGCTCCTGCAGAATGACCACAATGCTGATGTGGAGTCAAAGGTCAGTTGTAAAAAGAAACAAGTTCTGATGCTGTTAAGTGCTGACGACATGTATTATGTCCAGTGAAGATCTCTCTTAGTGAGGTACTTTGCTTATGAGTTCCGTGTAAATTTTTCCTATAGTGTGCAACTAAAAATAATGTTTCCTTTGCTTCCCTCGCCTCTTTCTTCCTCGCCTCAGTTTTATTTAAATCAGGGTTAACTTTTCCTTTAAAATCTTTTCAAATGGTAAATAATAAACAATATATTATTACAACTGTTCTCTTGGAAATGGAAGCCATTACTGTAGTGGTGTGCTTTAGAGGTCATCCAGTTAAGTCATTTGATTAGTTGTTTGTAAAAGTGCCACTTACAGAACTCTGATAAACATGTAACAATTAACATTCAAAATACTTGATCATTCAGCTTCCATTCAGTCAAGCTTCCTTTGTGCCAACTGTGCTGTCATCTGAGCTGCCATGCCATGTAGCAATCATGACGCTTTCTGCATCCATATCACCAGTGGTGAACTAACCGTTCATTTTTTCCCCCTCTTTGCTTCCAAATGTGTTAACCTAGATGATGGTGAATAGAACAACAGAGGTATATATAAATATATATATGCATCATCACTCCTCCATGACTTAGTGCTTCTGCATCATTTCTTCCTCCTTTTTGCATCGCCTTTTATAGGATAGACACCTGCTTTAGATGAAATAAAGTAGCATGTGCTAGAGAAGACTGTAGTTTAGATACCAGGGCTTTCTGCAGCTGAAACTAGGGTTTAAAAATGAGAGTAAGCATTCTTGGGAATTAATTGCCATCATAAAAGAGACGTATTATGTAAGATGGGAGTTTTCAGGGATTCTCATGGAGTAGATGTTTACCAGACTATGTCAAGAGCTGCAGACAACCCTGTCGTGTTGTGCATCCAGGACTGATTTCAGGCTTCTGCATGACACTTACCTTGATGGTGTCAGCAAATAGAGTGATCTGAGAGTGGTTTTAAATCTGCAAAACTCCCGAAGCAAGGCAGTGGCAGCTAGCATGGCTTGCTAACAATTTAGAAATGCATCTAGTTCCCATAAGGTTTCATACTTCGCAGGACTGATGGAATTGCTGCATGTTTTAGCATTATTTTAAAAGGAAGTAAAACTACTTAAATATGAAAATAACTCACTGAAGTGATGTTATCAGTAAGGCATCTTCTAATTAGGTTGATAACTTGTGGTGTCTGAACATAACCCAGTGTGATCGCCCTCAGTGGGAGACTGATCTTTATGGTACTAACCCTTGGAAAAAAAAAAAATCTATATTAATCATTTAAAATGGTCTTTGATGTTGTTTTCATTTGCATCTACTTTGAATTTATTTTTTTTTAAAAAGCAAGTATCATCAAATGACTTCTATCTGAACTTCTGCAAAGAATCTCTAAGAGATTTAAATTGCAAGACTGACAACACTGATAACAAGTAGATGTTTCTATTAGAAACTATTTTCTTACAAAAGATCATTACTTTAATACTCACATGTTTGTTGCTGTTTCTCTGAAGTAACTGAAAGTTTTGTCCTAATTCTGGTCTTCTAGAATAATTATGCTAATTTTTTTTTCCCTTCTGTAGAGCAATAAGTTTTTATTTAGACTCAGTGTGTAAATAATTGTCAGTGAGTAAAAACTAGTACAGAATTGGAATGGTGACTTGCAGCACACTCCTATTACTAGCTTTTGTCAGTGATGTGATACAAATTTGGGAGTACCAAAGAGATATATAAAAAAAAATTATCAATTGTTTGTTTGTTTGTTTTTCCAGAGTGGGTTCACGCCCCTCCACATAGCTGCTCACTATGGAAATATCAATGTAGCTACATTGCTGTTAAATCGGGGTGCTGCTGTGGACTTCACTGCAAGGGTAAGAATGAAATCATAGTTACACTTAAGTTTGTTTTATCTTTACCTTGAAACACTTTTTCCACAAGGAATGGAAATGTTCCTTGTGCTTGCCAGCCGAGAGGCCTGGCCTGACAGCTCTCGTTACCCTAAGGAGTATGGAGCAGAGTGTCCGTGCTTCTGAACTGAACCTGAGCTCTAGTCCTCACTCTTGAATACCTCCATTTAAATCAAAACCAGCTGCTGATTTCACAGTGTTGCAAAGATTCAGTGAGATGAATGCCTCCACCTGTAGCCTTACCATATGGCAGGAATGCTGTCCCTGTTGAGTTGTCCTCAATATGCAGTTGTTTCCAGTGAACATGAAGGGCAGGTGGTGGTGGTGGTGAATAAAGCAGCTGTGCCTTCACTGCACCTTCACTGCATATGCGAGTGTCAGATGATAAAGGAGATCTGAGAAACAAGACAGGTAGAAAATGAAGTGAGGTACAGAAACAGAGGGAAGTTGATGATTTGAGCCATATGGCAAAAGTCATGGTAAAGTGGGGGAAATAACTCTCCTGATCCCATAAGCTATGCTTGAAAGTTATAACACAGCCCAGAAAGCGACAGGATAGTTCCTCAGGTAAATGGAAAAGGAAAGGAAGCCAGGAGGGAAATGGTATGGGCTTCCCAGGTGTCCCCTGGTTGAGTGTAGAACAGCATTTCAATTAAAGTGTGAGTGTTGTGGGGGGATCAAGTGTGTATTGGAGATGGTATTTATGGGGGGGAGTTACTTGGAATGGTGTCTGCGATTAGACAGAACTGAACTGGAAAATTCGGCAGCTCCTTTGCAGAGGTTCTGAGTATGTGTTGTTTAATTACTTCTGCATGAGAATAAGTACTGTGCTACTGCTTAAAGCATTTGCCACATAGCAAGCAGCTAATTGTAATGTTTTCTTTTACTTCAGATAATTTGTATATCTAAATACTTCACTGCTTCTGTAGTTAAAGAACACATTTAGATAGAATTATAGAATCATTTAGGTTGAAAAAAAAATATATCAAGCAAAACTCTTGATAAACATTGCAAACCCACAAAACTGATAAAATAGTATCACGTTTATTTACAAGGGAAATTATTTTATTTATAGGACTCAGAATTAAACAAAAAATGAACATTTTTTTGGTAGCATTTGTCTATGGTTAGTAAGGGGAATTGATGGAGGATGTAATAGACCAGGAACAGAAAAGTTGGGGAAAGCCCCCTCAGTGTTTTGACCCAGAATGTTTTTTTACTCTAAGTAGGAGTGCAGGTGGAAGGTACAGATGCTGGGCACTATTCACTCAGCACAGATCTATGAATATAGTTAAATGATTCGTTAGTGAAGATAAGTCCCTAAAGCTAAAAAATACTATTATAAGTCATGATCTAGTACTTAATAATACCGGTGAGAGGAATGCTAGCAGATGCTGGGGGAAGCTGGTAGGTGCATACCAAAGGTAAGGATCTACTCAGATATTTCTCACAAATGATTTTCCACATACATGCACCACTCAAATTGATCTTCTGTTACTGATGAAAGAAAGAAAGTCTGAGTTTAGATCCATGTGAAATTCAGAAACTAAAGGTGGGTTTGGGGTGTAAAGGGCTTCTGGGAAATTTCTAACTGCATGCTTGCTTTTCACTGATAACATTACTCCCTCTTACTCCTGAGGCCTTAATCCAATCATGTTAGAGCATTTTAAGTCATTTCAAACCATCATAAAGTTTGGTGTTCAGTGTTTGATAGGTGCTAATCACAGGAGCAAGGAAGGTGAGTGGGTTTGGGATGACTCTTTCTCACTCAGAAACAAGATGAGGGGTTAGCCATACTGCTACGTTAGCAATTAGCAGCGTTTATTACCAGTATCACTAAGCATCATCTGCTTATGCTTATTTCAATAAAATACCGTTTCAATGCATACATTTCAATAAAAAACCCTGGGCTTGAGCAGCTCTGTTTTGGATTAAGAGCACTGTTGGAGAGTAGATCCGAAGTAGTAAGGGCAAACTCACTTCCTCTTGAAGATCTGGAAATCCCAGGTTCTGCCTCCTTTAGTTGTCATCGTCAGAGAGGCAGCCTGCTCAGAGAACTGGGAGGTGCAGATGCACTGACATCAGTCTGAAGAGCAGCGGGCTGATGCTGTGACTCAGAGCACGAAGCAGCTTGTTGTGCTTGCGGTAGCTGGGTGGGGGAATCCGCAGAGCATGTCTCTACTGCATGGTGGCTGCAAATTTAGGTAAGGCAGCTCTGATGGGAGGAATAGTAGCATAAATAACAGTAATAATGGAGTTGAATTTCGTTCGTCAGTGCTTATCAGACTGATGAGTCAGATTCTGGGAGAGCAGTGAATTTGTAAGCAAATGGAGACAAATGTAAATGGAGTATAAAGTACCGTTATCAGCACCAGGTAACAGAGTCCTTACTTGATCCGTGATTGCCCAGACTGCACAGCAGGCAGAGGCACTACAACAGATACTAAAAAGGAGCCGCAGGTACTGCCTGCCTGCTGCCACCTCATTGTTTAATTTGTGTAACCAACATCCACAATGTGCAGCATGGCTTGCCTGGAGGAAAGGCCCTTGTTTGAGTTGCTCACGATCTGGGAAGACAAGCAGTGAAGCAAAGTTCTGGAAGGGATATAACCCAAATAAAACCATACGGTGTGTCTGTACTCTTCTTGCAGAAGTACAAAGAGCAAACTGTAGGTTGGGGGTATCAAAAGCACTTTTGGCAATCAACTCTTCTCCCTTTATTCTTGCTAAATAAATACAAATTGACACTTCTCTATATCTCTAAATTCATGTTAAACTGTTTAGGTAACTATCAGTTCTGGGAAGGGATTTGAACAGGAGCAGGGGATTATGGTAATGGCACACTTGTATGGAAGGTGACAACACGAAGACACCTGACTGTCAGTGGGGAGGGATGGAGGTAATGAGAGGGACATGTAAGATGAAGGCAGAGCTCTGAGCGTTAAGGGGGGGCAAGGGGAGCTGGTGAAATGATGTGAGAAACAGGAGGGCACATGGGAGGCAAAAGAGATTTCTTCAGCTGGTACATTTTCAGTGGGTTTCTGAGGGCCCCAAGGGAAGAAAAAGGTTCCAGCAATGAAGGCAGGGAAAGATGAGAGCTTGATGATGGCTCCTGGTGTGTGGACAGGAGGTGAGCAGTGGTACTGTATTGTAAATAAATGATGTCCCCAGTGACACACAATAGCAGCTGCTCCCCTCACCCCTGCCAGTGTACACCTGCGTGCCTCTCGGCTGTCATAAACTCCCTTGTTCCCTTCTTTCATTGCATCTAAGAAAAACAGGCATAGGTCCAGGAGCTCTTGCAGGTGTGACAGCACCTGCTGGCCTGTGTACCTGCAGAACGTAGAGGCTGGGAGGGCTGGAAGGGTACCTGCTTCTGGTTTGTACTCTCCCAGACCAGCAGTTGATTTGGTGTCAGCTCTTCCACTGAACTGTGTTTGCTCTTGTGTGTCTGTGCTTTCTCTTCCAAGCTTGTTGCAAGCACAGGAAAGATGGCACAACATGGAAAGTTCCCTGCGGGATGGATGGAAATGACTTCAGTAAAATCAGCTTTGTGATATCCCTGTTTCCACCCATTTATAGAGAGGCAGCTCCAAGGTTTTTCATAACCTCGGTCCGAACGAAACAGAACCTCTATATTGGGCTGAGTCTTTGCCGTTTTGTAACGAAGGAAAAATACTCACTCCAAGTTGCTTGACTTCTTGGGCTCAACATCTACTGTAAACCTGTTACAGTTACTGGCAGGGTACACACTGGCTTGGACATAGCAGGCATTTTATATCTGTTCATCATCTCTCTGTAAGAGACTTGCATGTGTGTGGCTATGCTTCTCTGAAAGTCTTCAAAGCTAAGGAAATTCCTTCATCACATTGCCTTGTTTCCCTCTTGCTTAACTGTGAGATAATCACATATGGGCTAAAGAAGGGGAGGAATAGAACAAAGAATAACTGAGGGTGTAGTCAGTCTCATTTGTAACAAAGCTAACATGTGAGTGTGCTCACTACTTGTGCTTTGAAGGACTGCAACAGTTTGTTGCACCATTTCCTTATGAACAAATATTGTTCATCAACCGCTTGTAGCTTCAAATCAAACTGTATTTGGTCTGTTACCCAGAGTTTTGATGGTTTTAATATCTACTTTCCATCTGCTGGAACCACTAATCTAGTGATTAATATGGATAAGTGCAGTCTGCCAAGTGGGCTCTGCTGTTCCAGGCTTTCAGTTGAGGAGACCCGTTGCTGTGGCACGCAGTGACCAAACGCATGGTGCTAACTGCCGTGCTCCCATCTTAGCTGCTGCTTCTGGGGCTGGATGCTGATACAGGGGCTTTGTGCCATCTGCTTGACTCTGATTTACCAGGAATGAGGTCTCCTTCAGCCTGAGGGCAGGTGACTGTGCTGGACATAAAGGACAGGTCACAGAAGGTTTCGTTTGTCTTTTTGTCTCTCTGCTGCCCCCATCAACTTTGCTGCAGACATCTAGGACTTGGAAAGCTGCATTGAGATCCGTGCTAAAACCAAATAACAGCCACTGGAAGGAATGAGAAACCAGTTTCCTCAGCAGTTCTGGTTACACCTACAGTATCTGGTGCAAGAAAGCTTTCTTGCTCTAAATCAGCTCTAATCCCTGCAGAGTGCCTGCACTTTCCCATTCAGGGGGAAAGCCCCTTGCTCGTGCATCCCTGGGGCAGTGTGCAGGGAGGGCAGGCAGTTTGATCCGCTGGGCTTTACGGCCAGCTGTGATGGAGCTGTGGTGCCAGATTGCCCTGTGCAAAGTCAGCAGCAAGAAAGCACAACAAGTGTTTCTCCACAGCTGCTGTGCAGACCAGGGAGGTGGGAAAGGTGCTCTGAATAAACTGTTATTTTCTGACAATATTAATTAGGCAAAAAGTGTCTTCGGGGGGTTTGCAGAGTCTTCAGATATCATCCTTCTGTCTCAGATAATCTTCTAGTAGAAATATCTGTGTAGCCCAGGTAAGGAAATGCCTCACAAGCTCTGCCCCTCTCTGAGGAAGCATAATGGCTAGAAAAGAATAAAAAATTCATGCTCTGCAGCTTCCAGGGCAGTGACTGAAAGGAACTTCTGTGACCCTCACATCCATTCCATGCTTGAGCAGGTCAGAAGATTCAGGTAGCAAAGTAATTCCCGATGTGAAGGTGATCTCTGCCCGCATCTTTCCTGCCCAAGCAGATGGGAGGTAGTCACTGTGCCATGTGTCTGCATCCAGCCCTGTGAAGAGCCTCCCAGCATCACAGCACTCCTTCCTCTAGAGCAGATCACAGTTCCCCTGGGAGTGGGCTTTGCATGCAGAAAGTTTGCTTCCTGGAATGTTGAGGAAGGATTTGGTAATCTTGAGAGGGTGGTGTGAGGACAGCATGCATTAATGATGACCCTGAGGCTGAGGAGCAGAACACCATTAGCCCATCAAAAAAAGCAGGCAATATGCAAGTGACAGTAACACAAGAGAAGAACATCTTTTTATTTCCCTAGTGGTAGTTTGCCATAACAGTTCCTTGCTATATTCTTCCTTCTTTTCTTCCAGGATTCATGTTATATATCTCAGTCCTGAAGAAAGAGAAGTAGACACAAGAATTACTTTAGCACAATATAAGGTTCATTAACAGTAAATAGAAGAGAAAGAAGCTGAAAATTCTTTGAACTGTCATAAGGTTTCCTGAAGAGCATCTGATTGTGTGTTTGTGGTTGTACATCTAATTTCTTTTATACTTGAAAATCCCATGCAAGTCTCAGTGATCCCAGCTACTAGAGCATAACACTTTGATCTGCAGGGGTTGTACTGAGTTTTAGCTCCAGTTTTGAATTACAGAAAAATATAGGAAGAGAAAATACTGATTGTTCTCCTATTAAATGTGTTATAGCTGCATGGTTACATACGACAGTCTTCACATACATGGCACAATCCTTCTCTACCCCCACAAACTGGCAATGCTGATAATAGCCATGGATTGTTGATGACGATTCCAGTATATGGCAATCAGTCTTAAGCTCTTAAGGACTCATAACAATGGAGAGATTTTCCAAACTTTAGCAGTTTGCCTGCTTTCGGCTTCTGTTTTCTTGATGCATTCTTTTGTCAATTCTGAGTCTGCTCTCAGTTGGGAAAACTGAGGGCAATCTTACTAAATTCCAGCTTCATCTGAACATTTTGTTAAGAAACTATTTTCTTTTTTAATTGAAGGTAAAGAAATGGAGTTTTTGTATAAAACTATTCTCTGGTAGGGGTCTGGGAGGATTGCTAAGCAGTGGAGGTAAGCTCTCTCACTGGTAGCAAGGAGAAATACCAGTTTCCTACAAGACTGGCAGTGGGTCTTCGCAGTTCCCTACGTGGTTTGCCCCTGGCAATAGCTGCAGTGTGGGAACGGAGAAGGTCCTTCAACCCAGCCAAGCAAGCAAACTGCTTGGGCTGCACGTAGCCAGTGGTTGGCCCTTGCAGGACTGCGAGAGGAGCAGTTCCCCCTTCTGACTGCTGGAGGTACTCGGGGAATCAGTTGGGTGTTGTATCACTGGTAGAGCACCAGTGCCCCAGAGGGATTTCCTCTTGCATCCTTGTGCTACCTGGCCTATCCCAGTCAGTCAGCATTTAAAACAATGTAAGGCATGAATAGGAAACTTTCACCTTTTGATTATTTGTAATTAAAGCTACACTTCAGAGCCCAATATGATGCTTATAAGAGGAAATATTTACTTTTCTTGTTTATTACTGGCATCCGTATGTTTGTAAACGCAGACTGAGGTAAGTAAAAGGCAGTCAGTAGGATAGCACATCATACCAGAATCTAGGGGGGGAATTCTTCATTTTCTAAAAGCATTGAAATAAAGCTGCAAGATACATGGTGTTTGCGCTCTGTCCATTCTAAGTTTGTTGCTGGTTTTTTTTTTTTTTTTCTGACTTCCTAGCCATTTGTGTTGCTAATTTGTAACAGGAATAATTTGGACTGCTGTAGTGAGCTGTGATGGATGATGGCATGTGTCAGAGAGGAGTTGATCTCATTTCAGATGGGAAATGTAGGTGGCTTATAGCTCAGCACAGGATAACTTGAAGTTTTCTGAATTTTCTTATGAAGCTGTAGATAGAGATGCAGCTGAAAGGGCTTAGTGTCTCCTCTCATCAGCCATCAAAAAAAGAAGCAGATTTCTCTTCACCCATCAGATTTCTGAATGCTGGGAGACTCCAAAGGTAGGCTTAAGCCCTGCATGAGAGGGTAGCAGCTGCAGCAGGCAGTGGATAGAGATAAAGGGAAAACAGCTGTCCACAATGTCATGAGGTATAGAAAAAAAACACATGCATCTAATGTATCACACTTTGATCTGTATACACTTTCAGAATACTTTGAGTCATGTACCCCAGGACATCTGCCAAGGGGGAGAGAAAAGGCCAGGTACTACTTCAGAACGCTACGAGCATTTATTGTGCAATTTCATGTTGTTATTCTTACAAGTTACGTTACGTACTCCTTACAGAATTGGTTAACTCCCAAGTTCAATAACAAAGGATCTCGCTGTCAAGGTGTCTACACAAGACATTATCCACCATTTGATTTTTTAACAGCGAGGGCAAGGAGTGCTCCAATAGACATTCTAGATCTCAACTGCATCTTTTTCTGGCTACTTTTTGAAAGCATTTCAGCTTTGTTACTGCAGGAAAACATCTTCAAAAGTTTCCTGATTTACTATTCTATCTTGAGAACAAAGGGAGAAATTTATAGAAGATCAAACAGATAAAAATAGACTGAAAAGACAGCAGATGCTGTTGATTTAGCGAAGAATTCAGAACCTTACATTTGGTGGCTATATTGTTTGCTGATACCACAGTTTTAATAACCTACACCCAAGCTGTGCATATTATTAAGCTTTTTTTTAAATCTGTTTTCTTGTGACAAGTACAAACAACTGGGCTTTTAATTGCTTGCTTTACATTTTGTCATCAGAAATATTAATGATGATGATGTCTGAGGTTTATTCTTATCTCAGTTGTACTTAATTGTCACAAATGTATGCTGGGAGATGGGAGGAGCGTCATGCATCTGGGTGTGATACTTTAAGCCTTGGCCAAACACAGTCTTGACCAAAGAAGAGTTACTCACCCTAAACTTCAGTGTGCAGTTGTGTGAACGTTCACATAATGCTTCTCTTCTGTTCAGGGCTCAGGACTCTCAGTATACACAATTATTACTTCATACTGTTTGCTACCAGTAAAAGTGCAAATAGCTAAATGCCAAACTTAAATTCCGGATAGAGACCTGTTCCCTCTCTTTTTTCGCTTAGGTTTCCTCACAATGTGTCCCTGAGCTGTTAGGGCTGAATAGGGCCAAAAATGCTTTTTCTTCTTTGTCTCTTAATTCTTTTTATGAACAGTCTGAGTAGATTAATAGTGTGTGATGAAAACTAGAGAGTGAAGAAATACTGCTCCTGCAGTGCTCTTTTCCCAGGAAAGAGGAACTGATCTCGTTCATCCATAAGGACAGGTATTTCACTGGATATGTAAGGTTTCATTTCCTTGATTCTTACTGTTCAGTTCATTATTTCAGAGTAGCTGTGTGAAATTCGTTTTCCTAACAAAGCGTGTCTAAAGTGAACACATCCTTTACTTACCTATCTCTTCCTAGTGTGGACCCGCTGCCTGTTTTCAACCAAATGTAATTCAGAGTTTCAAGATCCTCAAGATATTAAATTTATATGCTTTTTGTAAAGACAGTGTATCAGATGAAAGAAAGATGGATTGCTAGCTCTCCAGCAAAGGAATGAGCTTAGTCCCTATTAGGTGCTGAAGAATTTCCTCATGTTCTCAGCCAGGGAGTTTGTCCCCTGCCAGAAGCTGAGACCAGCTGCACAGGGAGCAGGTCCTGATACAATCAGTACTAACCTGAGATGTGAAGATCTTTTAAGGAGGACTCCTCTCTTTGACCATGAAAATGGACATTCCCCCACCTTTATTCTTGTTTCTAAACCAACTTCCAAATTGCATGTTATGCAATCACACAGTTTTACATCCCTGGGAGGATCAGGCTTAGCATACTCCTTGTTTAATGTGTTAAGCAGCCTTTTGTTTTATTTCATGTTTTAAAGAAATCACAAGTTACCCTGGGATAGTAACTTAGATGCTCTGATGTGATTATTATTAGAGAAAGAAGTTATTTCTTCTTTCTAAAATGTAGTTTGCCTCTGTGGTAGTATTAATTAGTATTTTCTAGTAGCTGTAGGTTAGCTTCGTAGTGTAATTGCTTATAAATAAAGGTAGACCATACTGGGCTAGGTTACTATTAAGCTGTGAGTCAACTTGTCACATCTGAGAGGAGATTTCTTTTGGTACTGGTTCTCTATCATTTCACTCACCTGTGGTTTTGAGGAAGTGCTGTTTAACGGTCTGTTGGCCAGGTAAGACACTTGCACGGCTCTCCAGCTATTCAGTATGATGGGTGCCTTTCCAATTCAGTCAGCCATAGGATATATGCTCACTAAAATTTACTGCTTTCTGCTCAGTCATGGGGAAGCCAGTTTTCCACAGCCAGCTGTTTGGCTGCCCCTGAGTGCGCAGGAACATGTTCCTGATAATTCTGTTTGTCTCCATACCCTAGCTGCATGCTCTGTTTAAGTTATTTTATCTTCACTTGGCTCCGTATGATCAAATATATACAGGATGTGGCCTTCATACACCAGAAGATAAAGGATTCATCAGAGCATGAAGAAATGTCCTAGCTACATCTTGTTAAAAAAGCATGTTTGTGTGCGCACGCACTGGTTATGTAACTGCCCTCAATGTGCAGCACAGCTACAAGCTGCCGTCCTGCGAGGCGTCGTTTAGCAAAGCATATCTGCCTATTTACAGTCTCACTTGAAGTAAAGTATTACATCGATTAGAGGAACAATTTGTGTAGAGGAAATCAGTGATGTAACTGTGACGCGAAGGTACTTAAGAGGCTATCAGAGCTTGCTGACAGAAATAAATGGCACTGACATCTTGTTCCCTTTGAATTAGACCTGCAAATGTATTTTTTAATTTATTTTTCATGAATTCTAATTGACCAATGAAGTTCTGAGGTATTAATCCCTATCACTAAGTATTAAGAAACAACGATAGCTAAGTTAAATTGCTAGGTTTTAGAGAGTAAAATTGATGATATTTAACTCCTATACAAAAACTGCAAAGGGAGGCACAGTCAGGATGTCTCATTTGAACTTCAACCACAACTTGAACATTTGCCTCGATAATACAAAGGTCGTAGTCTCAGACCAGTAATTCATGTGTGGAAAAAAACAGCTTCCTTTTGCTTGCATGCTCCCAGAGAAACAAAGCTGTGTTACCCTTTAGCAAAGTGTGCATAGGTCATTCTGTGAGCAAAACTGATCATGGAGATCCTAAAAGACAGGTAGATGAATATTTGTTTTCACATTTTGTTTTGTTATTCTCTTCCACAGAATGATATCACACCGTTGCATGTTGCATCAAAGAGAGGAAATGCGAATATGGTCAAACTCCTACTTGATCGAGGAGCTAAAATTGATGCCAAAACAAGGGTAAGCTTCCGTATGCTGTAAGTGACTGTATGGAGTTCTTGCCTGGGACCTGTTAGCTGCTGTACAGCTTAAATCATTTGGCTTCCTGGCAGGCTACCAAAACTGTAATGCATTGCTTTTTTGTAAAAAGGATTTCAGTAGAATGCTAACAATTTACGTCTGTTAAAACTGTGTGTGAAATACCATGCATGGCAAAGCCCAGAACCAACTATTTTCCATGTTCTCAGAACATTTAATTAGATGCTGCTATGAGCTAGTTGTGATTAGATGTGAATACACTAAAAGCCGAGAATTCAGTACGGATCTTTCAGAATTTGAATATTAAAAGAGGAACGTTCAACTGCAGCGTGGTTGCCTTCCTTTTACCCACAGGGCAGTGTCACAGAGCACAGTACTGCTGCTGAGTCTCGCCTCCCTCTTGCAGGGCTGTGCAGCAGCTCAGCCTCTGCCTGACTCGGTGCTTAGCTGCTGCCTTGGATTTGGCACCAGATGGGCCAGGTGTAGTGATGGTGTCCAGCAGGCTGACACCTGACTCGAGTCACTGAGTGTCCTGGAAGATCGATGCAGATGGTTATATCTAATTGTTGTTAAAATCCAATCTAATCAGTTTAGGAGTATTTTATTTACATACACAGTGGTCTAAAGAAAAGGAAAGGTTCTGAAGTTTGGAGCTAAACCAAGGACAAGTGCTCTGGGCTGTCACAGCAGTCTTTGCAACGTGCTCCTCTGCGTGTGGGGAAATCTTTGGTTGTGACTCCAACTTTTGGACAATTTTCAATTCCTCAAAATATTAGCTTGTCACCTATCCATCTTCCATTTTTAGTTACACAGGTTTGGTTTTCTAGTGTTTCAACACGTGTTGAGGCACGTGTGGTTTTTTTTAATTTCTGTCAAATTCAGAAACCGGGTCAACTTACTTTCTCTTCACTTTGTCCATGCATTTTCCATTGGTTGCTTTTTTCCATTTTACCTAAGAAGTCATTCATTATTTCTTTGGAAAATGTGTGTTTTCTTCCTAATTGGGGGATATGGAAGAGATGGTTTGTCATAGATGAGATGGGCGGTGAGTTCTTCTTGTGCTTGGCACTAGCAGAGGCACAGTATCTTGAGAGGATTTACAGAGCAGCTTGCATCAAGTCTTCAGTCCTATGCATAGTATGATGAAAAACCAGCATGCATAGAATTGGAGCCTTTACAGGATCCCAAACAAGCCTGTGTTCTTGTCAGGGCATAGTACCCCTTGTCTACAACATCTGTTTTTTCCTTTCATGTTACTTCCCTTTACTTTCTACCTTTGTGTTTCAAAATGACAGCGTATATAGCACTTGACCAGAATTAAACTTCTTTTCCCCATGCTGCAGGCTTTGTCTTGCCCCTGATTTTTATTTTATTTTTTTTTTGTTTTGTTAGCTTCTTAGAAGCACTTTGCTACCTCTCAGGGGTAAGATTGCCTCCTGGTTTGTTTTGCATGCAGGGATGCGGCTGTTGTTCTGAGCAGCCACCTCCTTTCTTCCTCTCTCTTTCTTCCTCCTTAAAAAAAAATGAAAATAAAAAATAAGCAGTTGTACTTGAGACATTTTTCAAACACTTCCATCTTCAACCATTCAGTGACTCTGATTGATCTCTTCTGGACTAAAATACCAGCCTCCTATGTGGACACCGGGGCTGCCAGACCGAGAGGGCAAGTTTGTCCTGTCACATCCTGGATTTGGCCCACCTTGTGTTGGGGTTAGCCACATTTTGGTTATGTGGCAGATGTGCATTTGGTCACAGCAGGGAGGAGGGGACCTGGCAAGGGAATCTTTGGGTCCTCTCTGCAGGAACTTACATGGCCCACTGCAAGCAAAATGTTGGGACCAGGACTTTAAATAGCTTGAGTCCAGCTTGTTCTTTTCCCGTAGTTACAAAAACTCCTGATCTGTTTCATTTTTCTGTATCACAGACCCCAGGGTCAGATACTAGGATAATTCCTGTAACTAAAAATACAGGCTGCAACGGAAACAGGATCCAGGAAGAGGGCAGAAGCGTTAACAGCTCTGGAGTCTGGCAGAGCTTCCCAGTGAGGAAGGCAATGGATGAGTGTGCTTCAGGAAGGTTTTGTGGGTTTTAGTTTTTGTTGTTGTTTTTGTTCGGTTGTGGTTTTTTGGTTGTTTTGTTTTGTTTTGTTTTGTTTTTACTTGTCTAACTTCCCCAGACAGTGCCTGTTTCTCCAAACACCCTTTCTCCCTATAAATCAGAAAGGATTTGCATAACTTCTGCTTGTGTGTCACTCATCATTGCACTTGTCTGACATTACTAGAGGCATCATTTTCTGCCAGTTAGTGACTAAGTGGAAGTTTAGCTCCCAGCGGCACTGACTCATCCTGGCAAGGGTTTACCAGTCCCTGGTCTGGGCAGTAAGTGGCTCTACCAAGGAGACTTGGAGAGGCAAGAGCATCGCTGGAGTAGATCAGAACGGATTTATGAATCAGTACGAGGAGGAAGAGAGGTCTCAGAATGATGTGGTGTTAAAAAGAATATTGTTTCAGGAGTGTCTGCCTGGCTGTCGTATTCAATACCAAAAATTAATTGCCATGAGCCATTATAACACATGTTCCTGTTAAAGCTTTCTTTTTATTCCTACCTGACCCAATGTTGTTTTCCAAGGCAGAACAATTGAGTTATGTCAACTTTGCAGACATTTCATTTTTCTTAAGTGCCATCTGTTTTTTTTTCAATGTCTTAAACTTAGAATGGCCTTAAAAAAAACCATGAGATGACAAAAGCTTCAGTCATGTCTTTTTGCAACAGTATGACCACTTCTAAACGTATTGGAAGTCAAAGCAGCCAGTGCTGTGTTTTCCGATACTTGTGTCAAGTCACATCTATCAGAGGGATACCCAGTCTGAGCCCAGCCTGGTAGTGCTCTGCCAGGTAGGGGCACGTGCTGAATACACGCACAACTTGAAAAATAGATGTGATTTGCATGTGAAAATAAGTGAGGATTCTGTTAGCAGATTTTTAAATGCAGGTGAGACCTCTCCAGGAATTTTAAGCAAAGCAGAATTCTGTAGCTTTTTTTTTTTTCTGCTTTAAAATGTGTTGGACATCATGATACTATTCCATATAAATGTTGATTATGGAACACAAAATAACTCCTTAAAGATGAATGACAAAGGTTTTGTCCCTACATGAAAGGAGAACAGTTTTTGTAAACCGCTTGTTTTTCTTACTCAGAGGCAGGAATTCCTAGCCCTTTGTTTCTCCTTCATCATGTAATTCACCTTTATGTGAGTATGCAGAAGATACTGTCTGATGTTGTTGACCAAACACTGACAAGACAAGGATTTGCTACTCTTGGATGGGACAGGTTTAGCTATTCAGCTGTCATTCTGTGATCTGTGCTCGCAATCCATTCTCTGAATGTGGTACTGTAAATGTTCTCCATGTAACATCAGTTTTTATTTTTCATGAATATATTTTATAGATAAAAACACATACAGTCTTTTCTGAGCGTTAAGTTAAGTTGGGGTAATCATTTATTTTCCTTAGTCATCTCCATGAGCGTTTGTGTTTGCTTCTGGCAGATGGTCCTGGAAACTGCAGTGCTAAAGTACTGAACAAAAGGTTAACCTGAAGGGCTGAATCCTTATCCTGTTAAAATTATTGTAAAAGACATCTCAGGGCTCCAGATTTCTCTGTATTCCTTAGGATTAGGATTTGATGAGCACCATAAATATTTTCATGAACCTAAAAACTGCAGTTAATTCAGATAAGGTGTGAGCATATGAGGTTATCTCCAAAAATGTCTATTTTGAGGCTCTGCCGTGTTTTTTTCTTCTTTTACTTCACACTTACATTGACTTGTTTATTTTTAACCAGCTGCTTATCTTCTGTCTGTCCTTTTTTTGCACATGTCTAGCAGCTGGGGGGTTGTACCGAACTCTTAAGTGTACTCCTCAATAACTAACCACGCGATGCCCTAGCTGTGTGCCACTTTAGTCTGCCCAGGGAAACTTTAATCACTCTGGTGTCTTTGTTTTGTTTTGTTTTGTTTTGTTTTGTTTTTTGTTTTTTTTTTTTTTAAATAACATTCAAGCAAAGACCTACTGATGCTTCACGTAACATGTTTACTGAATGTTGCCCTAATTACTTTTTCTGTCTTCCAGAAAAGACTTTAAAAATAGTGTAATTAGAGAGCTTGATTAAATTAGGTTGATTTGCTTTGGCTGTCTAATACTGCATATGCCAAAGTGAATTTGTCTGAAGGCAGGCAGTGAGCACATTTTAGCTTGGATTAACAATAAGTCTTCATAATCCTCATTTTACTGATTTTGCAGCTAAATAACAGGCCAGTTCTCATATCTGCACGAGAACGTGTGGGATACGCTCTTTTAAGATGCCTCTGATCATACATAAGCTGCTCCACAAAAGCTACATACAGTAAGATATAAAATAATGACAAGAATAGCACGGCCTTGTCAATGTAAGGGCACTTGGCATGTGTAGGCAGAGTAAACCTCCATTGTTCCCCTGCTGCACTGGGGTTTCTTTGCAATTGCGCCAGTGAAGCGCAGAATTTGGGAGTCTTAGGGCCTGGAGGCACCACGCGATGCAGAGCCCTGCTAGGCTGAAGCACCTGCTCGGAGGCTCACTGAGCAGCTATGGGGATGATAAACCCTGCAGGCAGCAGTAGTTGCCCCCCTGGGGGAAGGATGCCTTCTGCCTCTGACTCAGGGGATTTGGCTCGAAGTCTGCCAAGCTCTTGCTGAGCACTGGCCTCTCAGCAAACGTTTTACTGGGTGCTTGCGCTTCATTTCAGCGCTTACACACTGGGTTAAAGCTGCTGCTCACTGGTGCGAGAGCTGTGGTGCTGGATTTATGGTGACAGCCCAGTAGATCCTGTCATGCAGGGGAGCTCCTGGGTGGGCATTAATGGGGAAGGGGCCCTGAGAGGCACAGGGAGGCAGGTCCGTGCCAAGCCACGTTGCTCAGGGGTCCTTACAGCCACATGTAGGGGCAGGGAAACAGTAGCTGGGAGGCCCAGTGATCTGCACCAGCATCTGCTAAACTCAAGCCATTTTTGACCCCCATGCAAGTCTCAACAGGAACCAGAGATTCTGCTTGTATTGCATTTATTTGGGGGATGGGGATCTTTGAAATAAAAGCTAAAGAAAGAGCTGCGGCCCCAGAGACAGTTTGTGCAATGTTTATGGGAAGCCTGTGTCTAAGCAGAATTCTTCCTATTGTCCTCCTGGCTTTTGCTGGAGCTGCTCTCTGGAGGGCTAGATAATACAGATGATATGATTTGTTATGTCAGCACATACTTAGAGAGTCCTTAATCTGCAGATTATTGTCATAATCGTTTGTAATGGTTTTTCTGAGCTATTGCAGACTATCATATTAAGGCAAGTTTGTTTCCGAATCCACGTGATAGATTTTATGCTTCACATGGTATAGTTTATATCAACAGAAAATAAGCAACAAGAAAATCTCCTGACATAATCAGCAGAGTCTTGCTGAGTTCAAAGCATTCTCTTCTAATCTCAGATTCTTTTCTTTTTTTAAACAAAATTGTACCACTTTCTCATCTGCTTGTTTGCCTCTTCATTTCTTTGCTTGCTTTTAGGGCCATATAGCAATTGACCATGCCAAGTGAATAGAGGGTTCCTTTTTAAATTCCAAAAACCACCTTTGCAGCCAAGTGAGCTGTCTTGAAGTGTATTTGCTTTTTATGGTGGAAGTCCTGACATTCTCATAAAAATAGCTTTAGATGTGCTGTCCCAACAAGAACCTACAATGCATTGTAATGTTGTGTCATGCCCTGTGATGCACCTGCTAGTGGTGACTGCTGCATGGACCAGAATGAGCTCGAGCTGGCCGAGCATGGTGTCCTGCCACCTCCTGGGCCCCAGGAACCTTGCCAGCCACAGGAAGGAACCGGAGGGATGGCACCATGAGAGGGCTGGGGCTAGGTGCCCTGGGGAGCACTGAGGTAGCTCTGAGGGGTCTGTTCCAGCCTGTGAAGATGAGCAAACATGTTTCATTCTCTGTGAGCTTGGTGTATACTACCCCTGGCACATTTGTTTGAGTGAGTTGTGGGGGGTCATGAAGTGTGAAACACGTAAGAACACGGTGAGTCAAACTGTGCTTGTCTTGTGTGAACAAATGGCTCCCTCAGTCCTAATCAAGATAAGTCTGTACCAAGACTCTTCCCTTCCCCTACATCAGAATCCTATGCCTTCATTTAAATGGGAAAGCATGCACAGTGAGGGCCACATAATATTTAAATGAGAATAGCAAGAAAAATAAATCACAACAATTACAGGCTGCTGTGTTTCAAAGGTTATTAGGAGGGGGCAATGTAGAAGCAGAGGAGCTTGAGGCTCAGAATCAGTACTTCCATCTCCCCAGCTAGCTGCACTTCACGAGTCTTAAACTGATAATCTACCAGAGAGTAATGGATTAGGAAGTATCAAGGAAGAATATTGCATTTATGCATGGCAAAAATGGGTCTAAGGAGGTGAACTGGGACTACTTGCTACCATACAGAGAGGGTGCACGTCTTCATGAATTAGCAGGCACTGGATGTGTGAAAAGAAATTTTAAATAATCCTTTTTATAAAAATGTTGGAATATACATTAGACAACACAAAATACTTTTAAAGAGTGCTGAGAGGCACTGGAAAGAGCCCCATTCCTTTATGGCCTGTGTTCGGAAAATTAATATTTATCTTGGTGCTTTATTCATTTCAGTCTTTGTTTTAAGGGCTTCTCCTCTGACATGTTTGATGAAAATACAATGTAGTTCCTGTGTGACAGTAGCTCCTGTGTATTTGTTTTGCTTCTAACAAAAGAAGTGCTTGTTGTTACTAATTCCAAAACCACAAATTTTTCTTCCTATTTTTTTCAAAGCCACGACTTTGCAACAATCCATTATGTCATATAGTGTTTGAAGAAATCCATGTGACTTTACTCACAGTTGCTAAAGATGTGTGCTATCTTTCATCATAGCACTCATGTGAAACAGGACACAGGAGTATTGTAAACAGGGTAGAAATCAAAGAATAAATTAATTTGAAGTAACTTGGTAAAAAACTATAATAAGCATTGAGAGTAGATTGTGACTAGACCCTATTCAGCTGGAATTCACATGATTATGGTCTGCAGTACAAGAAACAGGAGTTAATCCAGCGTACTTTTGCCACCTGGGGTAAAGATGGTTTACTCATCTGCTGTACACCTGTCAAAATCAATGTAATAAAATCAAACTAAATAAGAAAGATTTTTTTCCCTCTGATATCAGTATCATCCGTTCACTTTGATTCATACTGACAAATGAAAGACCCAATTTTCTTAAAGTCATGCAGGCAAAACGTACCTGATGTACAATCTCATCTTTTTCTTGTATGTGCATTTGCCGCTTCAGTGCATGTAAAGTGAGGGCCTGGAAGCAGCCCATTGCTTGAGCACCGATGTGATACGACTATTTACCTGTTTATAAAATCGGAGCCAAAATATACTTTGTCTATTTGTATAAACAGGTTTAGCTGTTCCGATATGCAAGATCAGCATCCTGCAGGAATTAATTACTTTCTTTAGACATCGTAGGTTTTTATAACAGTGCAAAAAGTCTTCCTGTGCCTAAAACTAATATTTTATAATGTTTGTGTCCCACAGGATGGGTTGACTCCCCTCCACTGTGGAGCAAGAAGTGGCCATGAACAAGTTGTAGAAATGCTGCTGGATCGTGGTGCCCCTATTCTTTCCAAAACCAAGGTAACTGATACTGTTCTCTTCTCTGCTAAGATAATCCTTGTACTTTTTTCAAAAAATGTAATTCTGCATGTTTTTGATATTTAAGGACTTGACAATAACTTTCCTCTTTCATAACTATTTAAAGTAACTGTGTGGGAGGTCTCCAAAGTGGATGCCGTATGTAGTGCTTGTCTGCATATCTAAAATATGTTAAATCAAGATACACAAGAAAAGGCTTCTCTGCCAACCAAAAAGGCATGTATGGTAACACTATGGCTCAGAATTTCAGCAGCTAGAAAATCTCTGTACCCTGAATAAACACATGATGATTACAATATATCTTCAGCTTGCACCAAATTACCCTAGAGGTAGAGTAGAGATAAGAGATAAAAATAGAGTAATGTCTCTTTGCAGGAGACAGCTCGTATTTCCTTAGGAGTTAGACTGATTACCAGTTTCTCCACTTCGTATCTCTCTGCACTTTATCACACAAACTTTTACATGGGAATTGCAAATCACCTGCACTAGGGTGTGCAGATTGCCTCCGAGCCAAGGGCTGGCATTAAAGCACATTCTTCCCAGAACTCTTCTGGTGGTGGTCTGTGTTGCACAGGTATTGCTGGCTTTAAATCTCAGTGCAGCAGCCTTGCTGGTAGCACAACGCAATCCGTGACTTCCCATCCAGGTCTGACAGCTGGATTGTGCGGTTTGTTGAGGTTCTTTCCCAAAATACTTTCTACCACATTTTTCCTCTCAGGCTGTAAGCAATGTATATTTCAACAACATTGTTTCCTTCTGTTATTTTTTATTTTTTTTTCTATTCTGTAATCATGTCATATTCTGCCTCAGTGCCCTTCTATATTCTGCTTTTCTCCTCCCTCTTCTTTCTTTCTTTTTTTTTCCCCTCACTGGAATATATTTAGCATGTGTTTGGGGAGGTTGACACCAGCTTTCCTCTGCTCAGTGAGTCACTAGCAAGTGCTGTCATGGGTAATCTGACAGACAGGACCCACCCATCCTCCGCATGCGGAGTTTCCTTGGGTCCCCAGAGCCCTGACTTGCAACCTCCACAAGCAGAGGGAGACAGCAAGGGGCTGTCCAGGAGCACCCTGGGCCACATCTCCATGCCACTACCATGCTCAGAGCCTACAGCTCGTACTCGAGGCAGTCAGGCTCTTCCACGCTTTCTGGTAGATCAATTAGTTACTTCAAGAAGAAAACATAAAGCCCATTGCTTTAGTTTTCGCCTTCTTAAATGAGACCCTCTCCTAAGGAACTGTGTTTCTTCACTATGCAGATTTTGTGCTGACAGGTGTTATTCGGAAGCTTAACCTGCCGTTCAGGGCCTGTGGGTTTTGAATTTGTTCCTCATCCTGGGGAGTTTCATGCAGCTTGGCCCAGAGTTCACCAGCCAAAATTAGACAGATGAGAACATAGGATGATGGGTTGGAAATAGCGTAAGGCTGGAAGGTGCACTTTGGGTCTTGACCTGCAGAAGCTTGTGTGAACATCTACAGCAAAATGGGAGCTCCTCTTTGGAGAAGGGAAAAATGCGTATTAAAAAGTGAACAGAAGGAAGTGTGGAACTTCCCGAGTTTGATATGTTAATTCTGCTGTTTTCAGAAGGTATGCTAAGAAGTAGAGGTACTTCTGAATGACGTTAATGAAGTTCTTGTATCAGTTTCTGTCTTTTTTTTTTTATTACTGTTTTTGTCAGCTTATTTGGTTCTTTTTATTTTACTTCAGAGTTAATGACTTTCCTTGATTAAAATCCATAGACACGGCTATCAAATAAGCTATGTATCAGTGATTATTTTGCCTTTGCCAAGTCAGGCATTTGATGCTCTTCTTAATCTCTGTGGTCATGTTCTAATTTTTATTTAAGGTATTATATGGCCCTCAATCTCTTTGAATCCTTTTAAACTTGACCTTTTAATATTTTATTGGCAATCTGCATAAAAACAGTAATAAACTAATTATATAGTAGCTCCATCTCATAGTACCAAATCACTTCTCACAAACATGGGTGGATTGTCTCATGACATGGATATGGTACAGGAGAATGTTGTATTTTTATTTGATTACTGGGAAGTCAAAGACATTCAAATTTTACCTGGTTGTTTAAGATTGCGGTGTATCTTTATCTGCAACAGAATTAAGAGCAAGCCTGTTTTGGAACAGAGTGATGTATAAACTTTCATGATATTTTGCTGTCACCTAAAAAGCATTATCAGTTCATAAACTGTTACTAGGAGGGCTTGGTGACTGTGGGAAATGAATGATTTATTTTAATTCCGCTATTTAACCAGAAGACAGGGAAAATATTTAAAATGCAATTCTTGTATCAAGCTTCCACATATATAATTACTGTAGTAGCCTTTGGGAATGGGAGAGAGGCTTACCCAGGCCAACATAAATCACAAGTGAGATGCTCATGAGATAATTGTACTTGAAAGATAAAGCCGCGTCCAAGAATCTCTGCTATTCAGCCCTGAATATAAACTGCTTTCAAATTATGACAGTATTAGCCTGTTGTTTGTTTGTTTGTTTTTTATTGTCCTTCTTCCATGTCACTTTTTAAAATTATTTCACTCTTTGTATTTCCACCTTATTTTTGAGTGTGTTTTATGCTGTTATCCTGGTGTGGGGGAGAGGAAAGAAATCTTCTGTTTCAGGTAGCCTGAGATCTCAACTGGTTTTACGATGCCAGTTTGCCTTTGCTAACTGTGGTCACATGAGGGCACTGCATCTGAGAGCAAGAGTTTGTGTTTCTTCATGATGGCAAACAGTGTACTGTCAGTCACTTAGAGTTTATGTATTATTATGTGTTACTGGAGTAGCTCCTGAATTTGAATTTAATTTTGGCATCGGAAGGACTAAGTAAAAAAGCATGCAAATGGCAAAAAGTGTGTCGAGGTTTATCTAAGTAAGCTACCTCTGGTAACAAGAACTCTTGATTCAGGCAATATTTTTTAATCTTTGGTCACGAAACAGAATCAGTCCTTTGAAGTTCTCGTAATTATTTCTCTTTGTGTTTGACCCGTTCTTACTCTGCAAAAGTAATGTATGCAGCAGCTTGTTCATTAACTGCTGTAAGCAGTGCAAGCAACAAGTCTTGATAGAGATTTAGAAAGATGAATCTTTCAGGTATTTCCCTGGCAAAATAGAGCCTTACCACTGCTTTCTGGTAGGTTGAGACATGGTTGTCTCATTCGGAAACTATTTTTGTCCAGTTGCATATGAAGATTCTGCTTTTGTAAAAATGTTACCAGGGAAGAATGGTCTCCACAGGTGTGTAATGTGATGTAAGGCACGTGTACAACCCAAATTCAGGAAAGCACTAGTGGAGGGAGCAGGGAAGGTTATAGTGATTGCTGAGTGATGCTCTGGCCTGCTTTCTGAGGCCTGGCACATGCAGGCTCTATTACTGTGGTGAGTTTAATGCAGCTTTTAAAAACAGCAGATTTCCTGGTTAGGGTATTAAAAGTCACAAAGTGCTGTTCTTCACATAACTCATTTAACTCTGCCAACTTATCTGAGCTATGCTAGCTGAAGTAAGCTATGCTTAGAACACTGCTGTTATGGCTGTTTTTTAAGGTAGAGCTGTCTATAAACTCTGACAACTCTATTATTCCATGTGGCTTTTGCCAGAGTAAGAACTTTCATCGTTACACTGAACACATTTAGTTCATTTTGGGTGTTCTGTAGGCTTGTAAAACAAGACATGCTGTAAGGGGTGAGTTTAATTTCTCTGAGCATCCTGTAACCCACCAGTGTTGGGTCTTTTCGTTTGCAGAACGGTTTGTCTCCGCTGCACATGGCAACGCAAGGAGATCATCTAAACTGTGTTCAGCTCCTGATCCAGCACAACGTGCCTGTAGACGATGTCACTAATGACTATCTGACTGCGCTGCATGTTGCTGCCCACTGTGGCCACTACAAAGTAGCCAAGGTTCTCTTGGACAAGAAAGCTAATCCTAATGCCAAAGCACTGGTGAGTATGCAGTGGGTTACTATTTGCAGTTTAACATTCTTCCAAAGTTGCCGTGAGATTGATTTGAGAGTTTTCTGCCTGCTAACGGTTGATGCTGATGGTATGTCATGTTACTGGAGCTCAGGAGATGATACTCGAGGTTCAAAGCTTTGGTAAGGTGTTTCGTGAAATCTGAGCAGACCCCTGCTTACAAATGATCGATGGATTTATGTATTTCTAGTCTAACTAGAGCACATTTGCCTCCTGGTAGCTTGTTACGGTTCTGGATATATGAAGCAGCTGCAGATTAACTGCTGTAGTTTTTAGTGCAGAGAGAATTCTTACTTTTAAATGTTAGTAAATAAAAAATAATTACCTTAAACCTTAAAATTAAGAGAATTTTTATTAGCCCTCAAAGATGTGAAATGGTAAAAAGTAAGAAGGAGCTGCGTAAGGATTATCTGTGGTATATTGTAATTATATCAATGGAGCCACATGCCCTTTTACTTCAAAACCAACTTCAACAATAAAACCTGTTAGTGTAATGAAACTACATACAAACTGAATTCATTTTGTTCTAAATTTTACTTGCAATCCACTGTCTTTAAATTGTTGGGCTTATTTGATGGGTCTTCAGTAGCTGTTCCAAACAGTCTGAAATGAATTGGGGTGATGAGTTTCACAGCTGATAACTCATTCAGTACCTGCAATGTTATTTGAGCTTCTGAAACCCTCAAAAGCTGGGTGGGATTGATTCTGTTTTGAAAATAGCACAGGCTCCAAAGATTGCTTCTCACAATCCCTTTGTTTTCTGTGTCAGATGAGGTGTCTTTGGTCAAGGTATTACAGGTTTTGTTCTCTACAGCTGGCAAGTGAGGAGCCTTGTGGGCCTGTAATATTTGTTCTGGCCGTGTGTTGTAATCAAAGAGTTAACAATTTTAGCTTTTCAGAGTTGCCAGCAGCGGCCTATGGTTGGTCGTGTAACCTAGCCACAAATTTCCATTTCCTCTAAATCATTTAGGGTGTCCTGTTATTCTGTCTGATCCCCACTCAGGAAGATTGAGCAGAAAGTAGCCTGAGTGCAGTACCTGGAATTTAGGCTCACCCTTCCCTGAAACACATCTGAGCTTACCCTGGATGTTGTCCACTGTTAAGGAGCAGAGTTGAGAGCTGCTCACACTTAACTGGAACAGACAATTGCACTGACCTGATGTTAAAAAACCGTATGATATTATTTATCATCTGTCAAGTAACAAAGCTATCATTGGGGAGATCTGAGACATTTTCAGAAGTACTTTGTGAAGGCTTTTTTGATGAGTGTATAGAGTGGCATCAGCATTCAGTGGCTGGTGTCGTGGTGGCAGTCTTGGATGCTGTGAATAGCCTATTTTCTTGTGTTGCTTGTTTTTGGTCTATCATCTCATGCTAAATAAGATGGTTGAAAATGTTCACGTGGCTGCACAAGCAATATTTTTTAATGGAGAAGGCAAAATAGCAAAGTGGCAAGTAATGAAAGAAAAAATAGTAGTAAGATCAGTTTAGAAAAGGATCCAAATGTCAGAGCCTGTAAATGTAAAGTGTTCTTTTTCACCACCAGTTCTGAAAAGTCAAAAAAAAAAAAACAACAAAAAAAGTGAACACTTAATAAATTTAAGCTAAAATGAAATTTTTGATAGCTTTAGGTGAAAAGACATTTTTTAGAAATATTTTTTAATATGAGTGGACAATGTATTTCATAATAAAAATGGTTGTATAAGGCGCCTTTTTCTTCTTCTTCATTTTTTTCTGTTTTACACAAACAGTTTGAAGCCAAAACAAATCTGGGAGGTGTTTTGTTATCACAAAGGAATGTTTTGTATGAATTCCATAACCAATTCTACTTTTTAATGACATATGCAGTATCAAAAAGTATGTTCTTTCTCATTTACAGAATGGTTTTACACCTCTGCACATTGCCTGCAAGAAGAACAGAATAAAAGTAATGGAACTTCTTTTGAAGCATGGTGCATCAATCCAAGCTGTGACCGAGGTAAAAAGTGGTCCTTTCACATTTATCTTAGGTTTTCTTATATTGATTAATATTAGAATATATCTGAAAGAGCACGTGCCATTCAAGCGAACAATGATTTTCAGCTAGATATTCACAAATAATAAAACTGAATAAAGGCAGTTGCACTAATGGATTACAACACCCAAACAATTAATATGTTTTGGGAATACGGTGGCGATAACAAGTGAAACATCAGAGGCAAAATTTTCTACATGCTCATTTCTGCTTATTTCTGTCTGTAATTAAATGCACAGAAAATGAAATTCACCCTGTTAAGGAGATAAAGGTGAAGACACTGCTTCATTTCTTCATGTGCTTCTAGTTCTAATTCTAAAGGTGATTTAATTCACAGACCTTGTTTGGCTTTCCACACAGAAGTGATACTCAATCACTATCACAGGTCATCACAAATCTGCTAGACAGCAATCGATATGCTGTTATTTCAGTTAGCATGAGATGGTCAATAACCCAGTTATTGACACAATTCAGACCTAGGAACCTGTGGCAAAATTTGGGTTCTTTTTATATGTATGTTAAGCTAAGTTAGGAGCAAAGGTCACGTAGATGAATATGTGACCACTGTGGAAGAAGGCAAATTAGAAAATGATAAACAAGGTATAAATGGAAGCAGCTCATTTTCCCCAAAATGGAGTTTCATTTGATCCATGGGGTTTTGTTCTAATTATTCAGTACCAAATCACACAGTTCTCTTCCTGGCTTTTCTGAGAGAACTGAGCCTTGCTACAGCTCTCGTAGCTCCAGACGAGTTTTTTTTTTTAAAATCCACAGGGCTTGTAGCTGCAGTTTGCAGAAGTCATGTTAGCAGATGAGTGAAAGGCACAAAGAGAACCTTAATAGAAGAGGAGTTACATCTGTCCGCTGTATTAATCAGTCCCCCTGGATGTAGAAAAGCTATCTGTTCGATTTTATCCCTTTTAAATACATAGAATTACTGAAGAATAACAGCAACACATAACTACATTTTTTGTGTGAATAAACCAGGTTAACCATCTGATCAATACGCTCTGAATTAGTTTTCCAAGCAAACTTTCCAAAAGCAAGAGGTCTTTCTTTATTTCCTGCTGCTACCTCAGCACATGTTCTCATACCACATTTGACTGAATTTGTTGAGATTCATCGTGGTACTTTACTGCAGGGCCCTGCCTCTGTCTTCCTGCCTCTTTTCACTGGCTGGCTGTAGTGCAACAAACTTTCAAGGCAGAATTCAGAGCTGTGGTACTCAGCATCTGTACCTTGCCAAATGTGTTGCAAATAGCCATTGATGCACATGAGCTGTGCACTAAAGATAATGCTTTTTATCTTCTTCTGTGGTAAATTCTGTTTTCCAGGTAGATGCCATACTTCCGTTCATACATTCATTTTTAGCTGCAGGCTCGAAACCCTGCAGTATGAGTTAGTGTTTGTGGTCAAATATGACACGTGTTCTATTTTCTATAGTCTTATTTTAAAAGTATTTACTAAATCAGTGAAAGAGGAAAAAGAAATAACATACTCAACCAGTTATTCTGCCTTTCTGCTCATGTTTGCTGTTCTGCATGAGAAAAGAACAAAAGCCTGTTTTCCTCACATCTACCCTTCTGGGACTTGTCTACATTAATGGGGAAGTTGCCTAATCAGGGTATTTCCAGAAATCCACTGAGTTTTCTCCTTCTCCTGGTAGCAAAATTTCCTTTTGCAGCCTCTGGCTGACTTGCTGCAGCTGTGCGGGAGCATCTGTGAAGAGGCTTTAGGGTAATTCTATCTAGAGAAATATTAACTATTGATTGGATTTCTGAGGCAAAATCCTTGAGGTCATGCCCTGCTAAATGACTGCTCTTTTCTTCTCTCCTTCTCCCTATTCCTCTGTCTCTCCAGTTGGCCCTTTTTACCCTGTAGAAGGGCACTGGTACGGATTTACAGTGGTGATGGTGCTGCAAGGTGCTAAAGGAAGGGGGAATTCTCTTCTCTGCATGTTGTTTTTGCCTCTCTGGCTAGATGCCATGGTTTTGAATGCAATTTCTCATGAAGAAACAGTAGGGGTGGAGCTCACCACTGAGATCAATAGGCCTTTTTGCTCACCCAAAAGCAACTGGATTTGGTAGGGACAACAGACACTGAGTCTTTTTTGCATTAGCTGTATGTTACAGGAAGTCTTCCCTTTGTGCTGAATTCCTGTAGAGTTCTTTCTGTTCGCTTATGAATCATACTTACAGGTATTTCAAAATCTGCCCTTTAAGGATGTGCGTATGTTTTCAGGTCAAGATCTTCTCTGAAGAGCAAGTGCTTGGGCTTATTGATTTCAGAGTAACTTGTTTTTTCCCCACATCAATCTTGTAAAAGAGTGCGGAACTAAATATTTATGTCAGATGTTGGTTTGGTTTTCAGTCGGGCCTAACTCCGATCCATGTTGCTGCCTTCATGGGACATGTAAATATTGTATCGCAGCTAATGCATCATGGAGCATCACCCAACACTACCAACGTGGTGAGTAACAGGTTGCTTTTCAGCGTGGCAGAACTGCAAATGCATTAGAGTATCTGTGAGCAGTGCAGTTGCAAAGTGCCTAAGTCTGATGTTGGCTGTCCACCTCCTTTGCATTGTGGCTCCTGCTTGAGTGATGGGAGAAGGCAGCCTCTGGCTCTGGCCTGGGAGGTGCTTGACAGGTTGAGGACACCTCACAAGAGGCAGACCTTAAGCAGGCTCTATTTTCATGATTTTCTGAAGTGAAGAATGAGAATGTGCTGTAGCTTACCTAGTGTGATTTCTGCGATGTGTACTTGACTGTTGAGCACTGTTCTCCCAGGCCCCCGGGGGCTTACCATTTAAGGGAAGTTCTGCTGTTAGCAACAGATTGCAGCAGATTGTTGGGACATATTGCCTGTGTCCATACAGCCATACAAGTGTGCCTTTCTACTGGATGTGTGCTGTGTGCCCAAGGGCTCCCAGGGCATGTGTAAGAACTGAAGTCATTGTTAGATGGTACTTGAAAGTTGAGAAATGGGAGAAAAGTCAAAGCTTGTTAATTGGTTTTAGCACTTGGGCCTCAAAAAACTTTTTGGTGCACTTAGAGAGCCCTTTGTTAAAGTCTTCATCTGCTAACTGTATAAATTAAATAAATGTATGATGCAATTTTTTTAAACTAGCTATTTGTTCCTAAAGGCACACTGACATCCAAAAATCTAGTAAGCTGTTTCCTTAGTGAATTAATTCTGGTTTCCTTGGATTTTCCTTTCACTAAGTCATTGAAACTTTAATGTAATTAGTAGTGATTTTTTTTCCCCACGATCTTTCATTTCAGTGCTTCTCAGATAACAAATGATCCTAGGGACATGGGGCATAGCAGGAGAAAATCTAGGAAAAATGTTTCTAAACATACAAAATTTGAAAAAAAAAGAAAAAGCTGGACCAAATTAGGCTGTATTTAAATGGTCATAAGTTTTAACACTGTTAATAACGTGGAAGTAAGTACAAAAATTGCACTCTCTTTAAAGCAAAAGGCCTAGGCGTACAGGCACTGTTGTTTTGAGAAAGTGAAATTGCTTTGTAGCATACAGCTCAGAGGTCAACTATTGATTTTATCCCCCATCTTGCTCACAGGAAAACTTGTATAAAATATTCTAGTGGTGATTATTCTGAATTGGATCTCCTGTGTATTAGTATTCATGAAACATTTTGCATTTGTTTTTCCTGCATTTTCTTTCTGCTGATATTTTGTTTTTGCTGCTGTTTTCTAGAGAGGAGAAACAGCGCTGCACATGGCTGCCAGAGCTGGCCAAACAGAGGTTGTTCGATACCTAGTACAGAATGGAGCTCAGGTGGAGGCTAAAGCTAAGGTAAGGCAATGATCCAGGTATAGTAACCCCAGGTTATTTATAGTTTACAAAGCAGGGAAATGCATTCATCTGACATGTTCTTTGGGAAGAGAAAGACATGTGAAGCCAAGGGCCTCAGCCTAATGATCACTGATGTTTTATCATGTACTTTGTTACTGTAGTCATGAGTGAGCTTGAATGTAAGAAGGAAGGGAGGAGATGTCAAATTGATACCATGTCTCCTTTTTCACCAACTTTTAATATAGAATATTCTGGCTTGGAGATTTGTTTTGGAGTAGGAGGCAGGACAAGGCAGGAGGAATGCCTTAGATCTGTTTTCATTTTTGTAAAACTGTAAACCCTATTCTGCTGGTGTCTGCTGTATGCATTCAGAAATGGTTATGCTTCTAAAGAACACTTCTTAAAGAGCCCACCAAAGAGGTGGCAGCTCAGAAACTCCTTAGAAAACAGGTATGGGAGCTTTGGGGAGAGGATACAAAGGAAGAGCTGGAGGGGACTGTGTTAGGTAAGCTGGAAATGCAGTGATATCAAAGGAGAAGAGCGAGTTACCTGTAAGAATTGCTCAGTAGCAGATGAAGATTAAGGAGAGCAAGTTGAGTAGTGGGTGGATGAACATGGTAAGCTGTTTCAGTTGAAAGATCACCGCTGAGGATGGATGGGAAATGTATTAATTTAAATTATTTCTCTGCATCCCAAAGAGTGGAATAAAAAGGAGGATATTTTGACAGTTCGAGATAGGAAGGAAAGAATTTGGAAGACACTGGAAGAGCGAATTGTTACTGCAAGGTGGCTGAAACAGTGATGGGCATATTCAAGAGAAAAGCAAAATTGCCTGTGTCAATACAACCAGTAACTTGACCTGGCTGTAAGATGGGTTGGTCTGTCTGTGGGAAAAGCAGGCCTTTAAAGAAGGTGTGGGCACAAAGTCAGGGCAAGTTTGGAAGGCACAGAAAGGGAATGTGGTATGGGGCTGGAAAAAAAGGAGCAGAAACAACAGAAACAGTTGCAACTGAGGAAGGTAATGGAGGAAGAAAAAGAAAGGGTCAGGAGCCAGTGAAGAATCAGAGAAAATTATAGATATTTTAGAAATTATAGAGTTCCAGCAAACACAAAGGGAAAGGCAATTAGGACTGCCACATATTGTGTCCATTTTTAAGTCAAACCAGGAAAACTTCTTTTTTCAAATAGTGGTTAAATGCATACAGTTTCCAATAAATCTGTTGGCTCTGTGAAATTGTGTGTGAATTGGCTCACAAATAAAGTTGCTAGTTAGAACATTTACTTATGAGGAACTCTTGACTAAATATTTATAGCAGACGTATTTCGTATCAGGAAGCAGTCTGACAGCAGCATGGGGTCTGTACATCTACAAAGAAAGCGACCGGCCTCGAAGGTGACCAGCTCGTACTCAGAAGCACTGACAAATATTCTCTAAATAATTTCACACAATGAATTAACCTGTGCAAACTGCCATTGCCTGTGATCAATTTGTTGCCATAAACAACAACTAACTACAAGGAATAGATTATACACCAGTGCTAACAGTGGTGAGGAATTTGTGGGAAACAGGTGTAAACTGGAAATGTTCACCAGCTGTAGGAGAATTTCCCTGAGTGAAGCAGCATTCACATCCTGACACTCTCTCGATCTAAATCCCAAGGATGTAAAATCAGTGTTTTGTAGGGTGGACATGAGCAGAAGTTTCCCTGTCAAAGAACACTCCAGAACCTGTCTGTGGCAGGACATGGGGTTGCACTGCTCAAAAAGTAGGGGGAAAAATGGGTAGAGAAAGCTGTTTGAATAGACTTATGAGGAAAGGGAAAATGATAAAGTCATGGATTTCATTGGCCATGCTGCTGTGATAGTGTGCTTACTCCAAGGTTGTACAACTAGATGAAGGAGGACAAAAATACAGAACCAAATAATGAATAAGGAAGAAATGATCAATTAGACACTCCAAATACGCTCACAAACTACAGCAGTATTTTAACTGGGGAAAAAAAAAAAAAAAGCAAACTCATAGCAGCACAACCCCTACACATAGAACCATTAGGGTTACTGTGTTTGGAATAAGTGGTCAGAAAGACAGGGAAATTAAGCATCACATTTTTTTGTTGTTGTTTTCTTCCTAGTCTTTTTTTAAATAGTCAAATTTAGTAATAAATCCTAATCTTTAAAACATTGTGTAGAGGTTAACTTTTCAAATTTACCTGCAGTTACTGCTACTGTAAAGTTATCTGTAAAATATCAGCGATAAAACAAAATTCACAAAATATAGTACTTAATACAAGTTAATAGGTAGTAACATGCTAAGCACCTCAGCTCATTTTGGACAACTAATAGGGTTGTTAAATGTTGTTGGGATCGTAAAAGAGATCAAGATGTGAGGAAAGGAGCTATATATTCTCTGCATTTTGAGGAATTTCAGTATTAAACTCGATGTGCCTCAGTGGCAAAGTAAAGCAAGGCAAGTCCAGATCAAGAAAGTTGATCAGTTTATTTACTGTTAAGGATTATGCATCTGTCTGGAATATTTTGTGATACATCAACAAAGCATAAATGTATCTTTATTTTAAGACAAAGAGAAAGCCAGGGTTTGATTCTTATCAGGTACAACCTGAAGTAGAATCAATGTTCATCTGCAATTTCAAAAAGCAATGAATCTGAGCATTTTCTGTCAAAGTATGGGTTCAGTTTTCTTATGTAGAATTGTGCTGTTTCCTTTATCTTTAGGATGACCAAACACCACTGCACATTTCTGCTCGACTGGGAAAAGCAGATATAGTGCAGCAGCTGCTACAGCAAGGAGCATCTCCAAATGCGGCTACAACGTCTGGCTATACGCCCCTGCATCTTTCTGCTCGAGAAGGGCATGAAGATGTAGCTTCTGTTCTTTTGGATCACGGTGCATCTTTGGCTATCATTACCAAGGTAAGGGAGTTGCAAAGTGATAGCTTCAGTAGTAAAATGCATTTTTAAGAAGTGCTTCTTTTGAGTTAAATATGATTAGTGTCATAAACATACACAGTGATCTATATGCATTAAGCTGCATGTTGTTAAAAGAGTACAAAGCTTCACATTCTTACCTCAGAGTCTGATGTATAACACATCCTAGTGGACAGCCATGCATTTGCTTGGAATGAAAGGAATGCAGGGCAGAAATTCCTGTTAGGATTTGATAAGCTGTTGCTCAGCATTGTCCTTGGGTCTTTGATGGTGTGAAGAAAGGAACTGGCTCTTCCCTTTTTACAGGCATTTTAATGCAGATAGGGCTTTTCCTTGCAAAAGAGAGCCTCTAGACCTGCCAGGGCAGTTGGGAAGCTGCAGGCTTGCTGTCTGGACTTGGGACTGTTTAAGAGGATGGATTGAAATAATATCCTTGTAGGTCAGAGGCAAACTTTGAATGCCTCTGATGTCTAGGCACTTTGGGAAAAGAGTGCTAGAGGCTATTATGTAATTGATTTCTCTTACAGAAAGGATTTACTCCTCTACATGTGGCTGCAAAATACGGGAAAATTGAGGTAGCGAACCTCTTGCTTCAGAAGAATGCATCTCCTGATGCTTCTGGAAAGGTAAGACAGAAGAAGTCACTGCCTCAGCACAGAGGTCACTTGCACAGCAAACATTTGTGCACACATAATGTTCTAGTAATATCTTTCTACCATTGCATGCACTAATATCCACACCCGGGGTTTCACTGGAATAGGCTTCTTTTAATATTCCAGTCCCTGTTGGGTCTGTTAGGAGTCTGCAATCTCTTTAACAAAAGTGACTTTTATTATCATTAATTGACAACAAAATCGTTATGCTCTTTCTGTATCCATCCAGGGGAACGGAGACAAGCCATTCCCCTACCTTCCTGCTCAGACTATTTATAGACCTTATCAGAGTATTCAAGCAGCTGGCTCTGCTCCCCCAGGTCCCGTGACAGGGGGCAAAGCCCAGTAGGACCTCAAGCTTTTTAAAACAGCCCAGCTCAGATTTTTACAGATCCAAGGGACGGTTTACTTTATCCACTGCAGAAAAAGAAAACATTGCTAAGGTTTTGACCTCAGGGTCAAAATTCCTTACTTACTCTGTCCTGGGGGCAGCACAGATGTGTGTTTCTCTGTTCATCTTCCCTGGGAAAAGTGAAAAGGGCTTTCACAGCTCAGTAAAGATTTTTAAATCCCTGTTTTGTTTTTTGATTCAAAATTTAACGAAGACTCCTGATACATGAATGAATAACAAATGTATTTTTTCACCTATCTACTCTAATTTCCCAAACTCCTAAATTTTCCCTGAAGATCTGTAACAGCACTTGTTTGTTCTGCATGTGTTTTTAGAGCGGTTTAACACCACTGCATGTAGCTGCACACTACGATAATCAAAAAGTGGCACTCCTGCTGTTGGACCAGGGAGCTTCACCTCACGCATCTGCCAAGGTACAAGTACCGACCACTCTGGGGATCAATACCTAGGCCTTTTGCCACTTATTTTCTATCTACCTCTGCTCTTTCTAGAATGTGCGTGCTTGCAATTACAGGGAACTCAGTTTCTGTATTAATATATTATAACCAAGTCTCTGTAAGTTGCTAGAATGATTCTGGAAGTGAATAAAATAGCTGTTTTACAAAGAAAGAAAAAAGGCAAGCATAGGTATAGAAAAAATCGGAAATACTTAATTTCATTGAAGTTCAGTCTCAGTGAGTACTGAGTCTTGCTTTCACTTGTCCAATCTCCTTAGTATCTTAAAGCCATCTTAACATCTGTTCAGGGCTTGGAGTGCTTTGCTTCACAGGGGTCGTAGTGCTCATGTGTTGTGCCAGAGGAAGTATGAAAAGTTTCTCAGTATAACGTACAGTATTATTAATGTGCTTCGTGGTATTTACACCTCAAAGTAATTGGACTGTTGAGAAAATAAACCTAGTCACAGCTCTGCTTGGTTTGTAGTATACTGTAGGCAACACAACACAGTGTAAGATTTCAGGGGATGTGAAAGAATTTGTACTTAAATGCATAACAATTTGATCAATAGACAAATTTAGAGAAGCTTCAAGTCTTTATTTTCTGTGGATCCCAGTTTTAAATACTGGCCAATAATCAATTGTTGGACAGCAGTGATAAATAAAAAAGGGCGGAAAGCTGTGTAGGTTCAGGTGGGGTGCATTGTAAATACCCCATCTGAAACAACCCAGATACATTCCTAAAATCACCATGAAGAAACACTGTGGAAAGGGAGAGCTAGCAGAGCAGCTAGTTTTGTACACAGACGGCTCTCCTTGATTGCATTCCTCTCACACATGACTGAGTACAGCCATAACAGAGGAGCCCTTCTGCATGGCTAAAGAGGAGGACAGTCTGTCATACATGGTAGGTCCCCAAGCTTATGGTGCAAAAGAGAGGAATGTTAAACAAACATGGATAGCCAGCAGCAACGGCACAGTCTAAAATCAATAATGCCAATAGTGGCAGGCTGCCAGAGCAGTGTCCCAGGAGGTGAACTGGAGTGATCTCTGGTCTTTTACTATTGCAACACAGCACTCTTAAATGTCACTGTGGAGAAGGAAAGACCTTCTGAAAGGGACGAGGAGACATTGACCTGGTTTTCATGGAAAGAAACTGCCAGAGGAAGCTATACATCATGTAGGGGCAGGGATTGCAGCTCCCACTGCCAGGGGCTTGGGAAGCCCAAACCAAGGTGGAAACCCTGTAGACTACAGTATCGTATTACACAAACCCATGTGTCAGGTCATGTTAGCTTCCCTGTCTGCAAGGGAAGAAAAAAAAATAGTTTTGACACTGCCACTTCGTGTCTTCAGTGCGAGCTGTAAGCTTCCTAAAAGAAAGCATTTGTTACTATTCTGCAGCAAGTGAGCCACAGCAACACACTGAGCAGAGCATCAGTACTAAATAAAATTAATGGCAGCATGTTCGTTGCTGTAGGCACTCGCAGTGCAGTCATCTGAAAGAAGATGTTGGTTTACAGCAGATGATTTCCTATTCCTTCTGTAAATGTGGTCTAATAAAAAAATGTGCTACATCAAAGTTCTCATCATTAGCTCCACAATTAGTTTCATCAGCATTTGTTTTCTCTGTGATGCTCCTCTGTTTAATGCTCGTCTTAGGAGTGCCTTGTTAGCTAGGCCTTGAAGAAGAATCAGTGAAAGGGGATGAGAAGTGGCCAAGTAGGAGTACAGCGCTGTGATACAAACAGTTATTCAGATGAACCATTCATTCTTACAGACTAAAACTAGGCTTGTGCCCAGTTTTAATTGGGCATTCATTCCCTTTGCAATGTTTCCCTTCCTTCACCCATCACCACAAACCTCAGTCTTTTTCTCTGTCCTTCCATCTTTAAAGTTTTTCCCTTTTTCCCTCTTTACCATGGCAGCCAGAATAACCCAATACTCTCCCTCGAAACTTCTCTGTTCCTTTCTGCATTTATTTGTGGTGACAGAGCAAAGCCCTTATTAAGAGAAGATACAGTCTGAGACTGAGCTGAATTTTAGTTTTTGTTTTTCATCTCTTTTTGCCTTTTCTTGGCAACCTGCTGTTTTCCATGCCACTGAAAGCAAACTATGATTGTTTCTAAAGAAAAGGCTTGAAACTGCATTTGTTATCTTATAAAATACACATGAGCTCCATTTAAATTATACAGGGTTTAGCATATTTGCAGGATTTAACACAACTAGCAAGTGCTCATATAGTAATGGCTGTTCTACACATCAGTCTTGTGCAGGAAGTCTGAGAGAGGGGATTGGTTTTCCTGATGTGTTTTATCTTCCAAGTGAACATTAAGTGATTGTGTGCTTCCCTCATTAGCCATGGCACTGCTCTGTATTTCCCGGGTGTCATTTTGGCAACATCGCAGCCTGCTCTGCTGAAATGCCGAACACTCTGACCCCACTTATTTGGTGCATATTGTACTTTGAACAAGGAGCATGAGCTGTGTCATGCTGACTGCCCTGAAATATCTTAGTATGTAAGGCCTAAACCAAATCTGAAATGAATTTTGAAGGTTTCAGAGACTTTTCCATATGGAGTTAGTGCTGTGCAGCTCTCACTTCTAGATTACTACTAATGCAATCCTGCAGTCATTGGTGTACCCCTGTGTATCTATTCTTTGCTCCTACCTGCATCACCCTGCATCTGTTATGTCTAGTCCTGGTGCCCTGTGAGGTACAGGGAGGACACAAGCCAGGTAAATGCTTTGTACGTTTAGATAGATTTTATTGGACTGTGTAATCTGACATGCTCATGGTAATTATGATACTGTATGAAATGGTTTATGCAGCTAAGGTCTTGCACCCTCCCACCCCTTCTTCCTTAGTCACATGCATTCATGTTTACTGTTTGCTTCAAAATTAGGGCTAATACATACCTGAAAGATAGAAATTTCTTGATTAAACAGGTATTGCAATTTGTATCCAAAAGCCTGTCATGCTTTGGTTAGTGTTTTGGTATGTGCATTCTAATCGTTTATATATATTCTTCTATTTTCTGTCAAATCCATTCTCCTTCAAAATTAGAAAATTTTATCATGCAGTTTCTGTTCATGGTAGTGGACTTGCTGGGTTCATGTATTGGAAGGAAAAAAAAGAAATGCAAGACTAAAGTGATACATTTTAATTTTCCCTTGATCTGAACCAAAAGTCTCAGTAAGGTCAGAGTACATGCTGCAAGGAAGGCTATATTTCATATACATAATGCTTTCATTCATACTGGGAGATAGGAAAACAAAAAACAAAACAGCAACAAAAAAAAACAGCTGTTCTGAGTTATGTACATGCATCCTGCTCTTCTCTTTGTTGAAGATTGAATCGCATTGTTTAATGAGTAGCTTGCAATGAAGTGCTTTCTGTTGACAGAATGGCTATACGCCACTACACATAGCTGCCAAGAAAAACCAGATGGACATAGCAACTACACTGTTGGAGTACGGTGCTGATGCCAATGCTGTAACCAGACAGGGTATTGCCCCTGTACATCTGGCCTCTCAGGACGGCCACGTGGACATGGTGTCGTTACTTCTTTCTAGAAATGCTAATGTAAATCTCAGCAACAAGGTAAGTGTTTCCCCTGCTTGGTGCTAAGGCAATAAACATAGCAACATGACATCTGAATGCACATCATCATTTCTTCTAGCAAAGAGAGCGGTTTGCAGCAAACCCCATGTCACATTGGATCAACTGTATTTTGTAGTACCTAAGTTTTGATGAGGGCTAGTACCATGTGCTGCAGAGGAGTTTATAAATCCATCTCTTTTCCTTCTATATCATGCTAGTCTGCCACCAGAGAAAATGTCTTCTTCACCCTAATGGTTAGTGGGGTTGGAGTGTGTCATTTAGGATCCTCTAGATATACGCCTCCCCGTTGAGCAATGGTAACAACTAACTTGTTGATTTTTAATGGGGTAAGAACAGTGAGGTTATCTGAGATTTTGTTCATTAGAGTAAGTGATTTTTCCTCCCCAGGGGTTGTTCCTCAGGGCATGGGGACTTTCAGTGTAATTTCTCCAGGGGGCATGAAAGAGAAGCTAGTAGATTTTAGTTTCTGTATGTATGACTTCATAGACTATTAAGTCTGCTCTATGGTAATGTTTCTAGCAGATCTGTAGCCTTAATTCTTTAAATGCCCCTCAGAGGGGCATCTGCCATCAGAGATACCTAGAAGTGCAGTTTCAGTGTGGATTTATGTGGCTAACATAGAAAGGCAAGAGACAATTTTTTTCATGGAGAATGTTTCTTGTTCTCAGCAGGCAGAAAGACTCTGTGTCCTCTGAGGCAGTGGGAGACACAAGGCTGCTCTGTTTTCCCATTTCTAACTTTAAAGCTTAATTATTTTTGGTCCCTCCTTCAGGTAGCTTCTCTTGCAGTTGTTGATTTGCCCTTGTCTGAATCAACCAAATACTGTTGCGCAGTGTTGAATACACCTTGTATTCCCATAGTGCAATTTGCTGTGGGCACATTCTGCATCACGTTGGCTAGCTTGGTTTTGCTACTGAGGCCAATATGGAGAGCACGATTACTGTTGCTTGGCATTTTGATTCAGCCCCACTAGACATTAATTATCTGTAACATCCTTCAATCTGTTACTGCTCAGTTACAGTCTCTCGTTTCTCATTATACAGATAACAGCACACATGAAAATAGTTCTTCTCTACTCACGTAGGGATACACATGTCCTCTGAGCTCAGCACCTGCGTTTGAAGCCAGATATTTAAAGCACACCAACTTCTGAGTTTTGCCATGAGAGTAAAAGGCAATTTGTTTTCTTCAGGGTCCACAGGACAGTTGGGAGCTAAGTACTCAGAGCCCAAGTTTGGGCACCGAGCACTTAGTAAATATTTTTAGAACATCTGGCTTGTAACATCCAGGTCTCATTAGGTAATTTGCAGTTGGCTATTTTTATATGTTTATGTAGTGTGACCCACCTAATTTGTGGTGTCATCAGCATCGCCTGTTCAAGAGCAGTACAGATACTGCTGTTGGTAAGGAATCCACACTGTAAGATGTAGGGGGGAGCTATGCAGTTCTGTGGAGGTGAATTTGGGTTTAAGGGTAGGAAACTACTATCAATAAAAGGTAAAGTTAAAATCTGAGAGAATGTTTCTACTAGAAAACTTCTAGAAGTCTGAACAATCATTCAGTATTTCTTTTAAAATCTTACTTATTCTGAGGAAGTGAGTTCCCCAGGAGGGGGGAAAAATACTGCGTTTTTTTTTTCTTTAAGTGCTGTAATATAATTTGACATCCCATATTTAACGTTGCATGAAGAAACGTTCCTTGTGTAAAAGAAGCATTTTCTTCCTGGTTTTTAAATTCTAGTTTCTTGCAATTCAACAAATGTAATGAGGAAGCACAATACACAGCTTGTAAGTGAAGGTAGAGTTTTTCATTTATTTAATTTCAGTAGGACTTTTTGAATCTTACTTATAGTTGATTTGTGTTTAATATTCACGTCCCACCTCTGAAGATTGTTACCTGTTGCTCCTAATTTACAGAGCGGGCTGACACCACTCCACCTGGCTGCACAAGAGGACAGAGTCAATGTAGCAGAGGTTCTTCTTAACCAAGGAGCTGCTGTTGATTCACAGACAAAGGTATGAGCACCGATATCAATATATATTGTTTTCTTTCAGGGAAACAAGAGCCTGTAGACTGGTCTAGTAATTAGTTTCAGGGTGAAAATAAAATAACAACAGTGAAATGTTTCTTGTACTAAATTGCTATAGAATATATTTTGAACACCGAAGACCTTGAAGCTTGAGTGTTTAGTGTTATGCTCAGTCTTTGAGCTTTAAGCTTTCTTCCATGCCAAATATTTAGATCAGCATAGATGTATCTTACTATTTTTCTGAAGGTAAGTGGGATTGATTGATCTGCATTTTTATCTAAGGAAACTTTTAGAAAAGCTAGAACTCTCTCTATAAAGAGTCATATACTCTTTTACCATATGCATACTCTCATCTGCTTTTAGTAGTTCTTACATGTTGCACGTACTTCAAATCAGCTAACAGTAGAAACCAAGCACAGAACTGTTATTTAAAATATCTTCATTTACAGAAAAAAACAACAATGAAATTGTAAAGTAGGCATTTCTGGTTATTAAGTGATTAATAGTTTTTCCAGTGACTTAAGACAATTTATGAAATGAAGTAGTCTTCTTTTGCTGAGCTGTTACTAAATAGCCATTCATAGGCATGATTCTGCAAGTACACCCATTGTTCATTTGTAAAGACTTCCCCCTACTCTCAGAGCTTGAATCAGCCTTCAAGACTGCCTCAATTTCCAAGCCATTTTGTTTTGCAAAGTGTAGTGGATTGAGCTGTTTTATAACATGTGTACATATAGGAAGCAGACCTTTTCTTGTGTCCCAAAGTGAGACTTGGCTAGTGTTTTCCTGATGTACACATTAACCTCTTAGTTTCTAGGTAAATATTGCTCTATTCTGCCTTCAAAAGTAGAATTAGAGAGAAACCAAATAGCTCTTCAGGACAAATCGGAATTTGTTTATTGCTGTTACCTGATATGAAATATAGATACATGATGGCGGTCCATTTCAAACTTACTTGCAAAAAACTTCTTTTGTCTAAAGTAAATATTTGGACTCCTAAATAAGAGACTTGACTTTCCAGGGTGTTTGGGGATGGATTTGGGGATCCCAAGCAGTAACTACTCCCACTTTATGCCATTAGTTTGCGTGTGATGTCTGTGACCTAATTCCAAGAGCCTGCTTAGAAATTATTTTATGCTTACTGAGGGTACGTACAGTGCTCAGAATTTAAAGATTCCCTCAGTGTTCATTACACCTAGATTCTTCACGTGTTGTCAGTATCTAGTAGATGATCATTAGGTGGATAAGAAATCAGTTGTGATCAAGTGCTTGAACAGTAGTTGATTGAATCAACTAAAATTAACTCAGTCTCACAGTTTGATTTGCGGATTGTAGAGTTGTGCAGCCTTTGCAACTGGTAGCAGCTTTCACAGCTCCATTATGTGTGTGCCCCGAATTAACTGCTGTGCTTGCATCCCAGAAATATCCCTGTGTGTCAGACTGTCCAGCAGTATTAGCATTTTGTCATCACACTGCCATCTCAAAAAAGGCTGAATCCATCATCCTTTCTGTCTGCAGAGTGGTTGATTATAATCCACGGTAGAGGGAAAAGTCATTGGTACCTGGTTTTGTGTTGTAGAACTGTAGCTATACCTTTGCGTTAGGCTGTTGATTTCGATTACAGTATCCTGGTGTGAAAATTAAATAGTTCTGCTGAAATCCCAGGATTTTGTCTGCCTTTATACTTTTGTAACGTGTCTTCAGCCTCTGTTTTGCAAATGAATCAGTGTGGATTCTTAGCAGCTGCTAGATCATCCAGCAGCAGATGAGATCTCTCCTGGTTCATTCTTTGCATGATTTCCTCAAATGAATATGGTTGCCCCTCTGGAGAAAGGAAACCTCACCTGGTTTTGGTTTCTGTAAAATGACATTGCAGAACCTGCTCTTTTACTTTGGTCCAAGAGCTGAATCGCTTCCTAGTCTGTGAAGCTTGTCTGTTTGCCTTGTACTATTCCCTGTCCCACAAATAGTAAGTAGTCTAAGGAGACATTTGAATCGACAGGTGCAGGCAGTCATGTGTCCTCTTTGCCAGCTCTCTGGGGTCCAGATGGTATCCAGTTCAGGACTAATGGCCTTTTAGTCACATTAGCATGGTGCAATGTGTGAGATACTGTCACAGCTGAGAAGGAGGGCGTGTTAGTTGGGTCTCAGGGCCAACATGGCATGGTTGCACAAACTCTGCACTGAACTTTGAGCTTGGTGGTATGTCTGTGTGGTGAAGCGGGCACGAGACTCTGTAGAGACGCATGGGAAAAGAGCTTCAGTTTACTCACTCAGAGGTCTCCTCTGGGTGGAGCCAAATTTCTTAATTGCATCTCTGAAAAATTGAACTAGTAAGTAAAACCATGCACAAGTTTTAAAAAAAGTCATATTTGACTGTCTGCAGCTTGAATCCTATCATCAGTAATTCACATAATTAAAAAAAAAAAAAAAAAAAGAGGAAGTTTACTTGTGTTCTACCTTCATTCTTCAGGTTACATATGTAACTAGTACAAGTAAAGAACAGTTTCCCAGTATAGGCTTTTTTCCATGGGACTTCCCCATAGTTGTCAGGAAGTAGAGCGGGGACTGAATGATCAGGCAAAGGCCCCAGTGCACTTAAGCAGAATTGCTTTGCAGTGTAACAAATGGCATGTCTGGGAAAATGTGCATTATTAATGCTGTAGGCCTCCATGGTGAAGAACACCTGCGATGGCTTTATCCTTCTGCCGACCATGCTAGCTGATCCTCTGCTGTAGGGGACCGTCTGCTCCTTCGGAAGAAAGCATCCACACGCCTTGTAGGATTGCATTAGAGTGGGGTGAGCTTGATGCTTTTTCACTGGCTGCAGCAGGGTCCCATCTGCCAGGTTTGCAGTGGGTGAGCCCTGCAGTGCTGTCTCCAGACTCCACACAGCCAGCCACATGGAGGTCATCTGTCAGATATCCACTCACTGCAGCCTGTGATACTGGGCAAGTGACAACGCAGTGCCGGGTGTTTTTGCATGGGATAGTTTCTGGATAAACCGATCTTGAGTTCCTTATGAATAGCTGGCAAGCTCTGAACTGCTGCAGCAAAGGAAAAAGTGTTATGCTTTAAGAACTGCCACGCCTTGACCTCTTGTTCTATGCAGGTGAGGTTTTAGATGACTGGCTTGTAATGTAGCAGCTCTGTAGTCGCAGCCTCTCTTTCTGAGGTGGATTAACTATGGAATTAAAATGTCTGGGAAATAAAAGGTCCGTGCGTGCTGTCCCTAAGAACAGAGGCACTGGGGAGCAAGATCCAACAACAGCTGAGTGGGCTGCAAAAGCACTGTTGCTATGCTTGTGCGTTTGCACAATGCCATCCAGCACATACAGTTCAGTTTTTTTACGATGGGCATAGAGTGGCAGAGGTGTGGCCATCTGTGCCTTACGTATCAAAAAGTCAAGCCACACAGCTTAGTGGCGTTGTATTGGGGATGTCTGTGTGCCACCAGCACTGTCAACACTAACCTTTCATTTTCTTCTCTCTGTTTTGCATCCACATGTTTTTGTTACCTCATTTATTGTAGGCTGGGTGAGTAGTCAATAGGGTTTTTTGCCTTTTTTTTTTTTTTCTTTTTTCTTTGAATAGATTCTCTCACCGTCGTGTTTCCAGGTTAGGTAAGTGTTGGTTGTGTCACTCCTGTACAGGATCTGTCAATGAAGGGAGAACACAGTATTTCAGTAGGCCATTAAACTTTTTGGGTAGGGACCAGTGAGCTATCGTCTTCCGCTTCTGGTACATGTTCTTTAATCATAGTTATATATAACTTAGACTCCCTATGAAAACATCATAGAGCTTGCAGCTGTAACACATGGAAGCACTTCTTATCCCTGCCTCAAGTTCAGAGAGCCACACACATGATTTGGGGTTATTTGGGGATGAAAAGGGAAGATTGGGCAGAAACATATTTGGTACTTTCAAGCTATAGCAGGGAAGAAAAAAAAGTAATACTACAGAAAATCTCTTGTGTGGGAGACTTGTCTGTATGATTATGATCTGTTCTAGTTCTAAAACTTGAGAGCATTATACAAATTACTCTCGGTAACCATTGCAACTGTGGTTCTTACTTGGGGTGGTTTCCCTCTCAATAAATTTTTTCCAGAACTTCGTGGTTCACCACTACAGTTGGTGAAGCATTAGAGCCCTTCACATTTAAAAAGGTTAAAAATAATCATAATTTAAAAAAAAAAAAAAAAAATGTTTACAGAAGGCACGGTAGGGCCCTGCTACAAAGGCAGCAGTTCTTGTCAATTCTGATATTCTGTTCAAGTGCCTGAATTTAGGTTTGTGAAAGAGTATTTGATACTGAAGCTGCTATGTCGTATCATGCAAAAGCAAGGAAGTTAAAGCAAGGAGTGCTCATCTAACACATCATACTGGGAGTTAAAAATGAATTTGAAGCCCTGGTTCCAAGCAGATGTTCCTTCTCCTGGTGATCATGTTGAGTGCGTAAAAGCTATCCTGGTACATGTGATGTTGTTTTTTGTTGCAGGGCTTATGTGCTGAGAGTTGGCACAAGTAAACACCATTTCATGGATCAGCAAGTCTCCACATGTTATTTTTCAACTCTTTTCCCTGTTGGATAATGTTATAGTAGGATACAGCATTAAGGTGATGGATTGGCCAGAGAAGCCCAATGGGAGAAGAGCGCTGGTTCAGTCAAGGGTGAAGAGCAGATCTGGAGCGTTTATCTCTGTGCAGGTCATTTTAGCTGAGCAGTTGTTACTCTGCACTCGGGCCTCTGCCAGGGGAACTGATTGTCTCAGTCCTTGGTTGATGACTGTCTGGCTGACAAAGCCATCATAAAACTGTCTTTGCTTCTGTAATACTGGTAGGAGATAAGGGTGACTAAGAGGTCATGATGTTGTTTTGCGGGTTGGGCTGGGCCTTTATTTCAGATTTATTCAGGTAGATTTATTCAGCTCTGCCTGCCCTCTTCCAACAGGAACTCTGTACCAGCCTGAGTGCTACAGTGGCTTATAACTGTGATCTGATTTTTCCACTGCAAAACCTAATTTTCAAGTACAGAAAAAGATAGAAAAGAGCAGGGAGGTTGGGAAGTGCTGCCCAGAAGAATCCCTTTCACACAGAACAGATGCTCAGACATGGTATCTTCATAGTACGTTATTTGTCTCTGCTTGGCTCTTAGTGCTCAGTTGTTACCCAGACGTTTCTGTGGAAATCTCTAACCTAATAATGTGAGATAAAGAACCTTTGTAAGGTACTTCAACACATTAGGTCCCGATTCAGCAAAGCTGTGAAGTGTGTACGTACATACAGGTTTGTTTCATTGGATCAAGGCTGGATGCCTTTGTGATCTTTAGAACTCGAGCATTTTCAAGTCTAACCAACGCTAATACTGGAGCTTCATTGTCTGACATTTATAGCAGAAAAACAAAAACAGAGCAGCTTGAGAGTCAGCATGACTAGAAAGATGCAGTAATTCAAGCTGTTAGGATTTATGGCTATTGCCAGTGGAGGATATTAAAGCAGTACACTGACATGATATACAAGGCTTGTGATAATTTCCTTCAAAAAACGCAAGGGCAGGAGAATAAGGGGTGCTCTGTGTTTGGGTGTTCCATTAGAATAGAAAAGCTAAGTATTAATGATCTTCTTTGGCACTTACTCCTGTGGCTTTTGATAAACCCTTCCCAGCTGCTAACTCCCATATTGCTGCTCATTCTTAAGAACAACTAAAAGCAGCATGGCAGCTGACTGCCAGAAGGTGATGTGCTTTAGAGCTGTATTAAACGAAAGGCCTGATTTTCTTGGAAGAAACTTATTAGTATCATAGCAGTTGTTTGTTTTTTCCTTAATAATTACTAGTAGTTCTTGCAGCAAAATATTTTAGCTTCCTGGATACATTTCTGTAGAGAACGAAAGAAGCATGCTCAAGTGGCAAGGAGAAGTACTGCTTTTATAGTTTGGTTGCATAACTGCAGAATCTGCCATCGTTTCAGAAAAGTTATCAGAATCAGTTTTCAGTGAGGATGTTCGGATACAAATACATTTTTTTTTTACTTTTCTGAGATAGAAACAGTTGAATATAGCAATCTGTACTGTATCTGAGAAGCAAAGGATATCCTGTCTGGGTCTCAGGCATTGAAAAGACATGCTAATGGTTAGCGTTATTTTTGACCAGTGCCTTCACTGGTGACTGTCAGCATGAAAGATGTCCTCTGGTGGCTGAGGAGGTATAGCATGCCCAGTGAGATGTGACCCGCTGTGTCACATCTCTGTCACTCTGCCATCAGTGACTGAGTGCTGCATCAGGCACTGCCTCATCAAACATAATGTGATGTGACCACAGGGTACTTCAAACTTAAAAGAAAGCTCCCAGGCTCCTCTGGGGAGTTCAGATGGGGAAACTGGTGTTTTGCCACGAGGCTAGCGGGTGCTCAGAGCGCTACCCAGGACGTGCATGACTCCTGTGCGGAGAAGCTGCCTTTCAGTGAGGGCGTCTCCAGCTGCCAAGCGAGCAGTGCTGAGGGCTTCAAGACGAGACTGCTTCAACTCTGGGACACCAAGGGTTTTGGTGGAAAGAATAGTGACTGTGTCACCACAGAAATGTCATTGTGGGGCTTTTTAAGCCTTCCCAGTTTCTACCACATGTTTAGAGGGGAAAGAGGGAAAGCTTTCACTTAATCTCAGATTTCAACAGTGGGCTGGTCAGTAGTAACAGAGAACATCACTAATTACTCTTCTAGCCGTTTATGGAGGTACCACAAGTAAACCTTTTATATGCCATTTGTAGGAGGAAATCGATGTTGTAGTGCAGTGAACACCAGGGTTTTGATAGTTCGTTCTTCAGTATTCATTGTTACAGGCTGGAGAGAGGAGCCTTTATAGATCACTTCAAAGGGAGAGCTGAGATCAACAGGTCTTGGCTCTCCAACTCTCTCCAGATTTTAATGTTTTAGAGTTATTAGCAGAGAGCTCCCAGCAGGTGGCCCTTGATTTTGGATTTCATCTCCCCAGTTGGTCTTTCAATGTAGGATTTTTGTTGACATTGCAGGTCAAGAGGCCTGTATTTTGAAGGGGTTGTAGGGAGTTAAGTTCCTGTATGAGGAGATTTCACTGCATTCTTTTGAACTGATGTTTTGGTTGTTTGCCTGTTTTAGTCAGAATTTGTCTTTGGAAGCTGTGTTTGTGGTACATGAGTATGTTCTGAGCCCTGTCAGGCTCAGATCTTGGGTACTGCTTGGAAGCTCTTAGCCCTATAATAACAGTAACTGTAAGACACAGTTCCTGCATTCATTACTTGATGACTACTATTCTGGGGAAAAGTTCCTTGTAGTCATTTGACGTCTGATCCAATGTTCATATAAGTCAGTGGAAAAAAAACATTCTGCTGATGCCAATGGAATTTGTATCCGTCACTGTTTCTTGCAATGATTAACTTGTCCTGGTTGGCAGTGCTAATAGTTTCTTTAGATGGCAATGGGTATGTAATTAACTGAAGAAAAGATAGACGCCCTAATTTCAAGTAGGTGGTGCTGCTACTATCTATACTATCTTGGCAAATATAAGTGAAATTGGGTGAATTGAGTTCACTACTAAGTGAAGTAGTGTCAGAGGCAAAGCAGCATGACAAAAATGGTGCATCTAAACCCATAGATAGCTGAAGCTTCTCTCTAATGGAAATAGTTCACATCTGAGGGGTCTTCTTTCTTTAAAACAGCTTGAACATGCAGTGTAGGGCTGACTCCTGAACCCGCAGAAGAGTGAAGGAGCTTGGTCAATATGAGAATAATCCATCTTTCAGTGCTTCTATACACAGAGTTGGCTTTTGGATCTAGTTCCAGATGGTTCAGTCTCAGTGTTAAATCTTCTGGCCATACGGCTGTTTTGGACTCTACCAGGAGCCAAGTGAGGCATGCATCATAGCCACATTTCCCCAACAATATTATTACTGATATTTCTGCCACTGGAATAAATATTCCCAGACAGCCCCACCTCTTACCTTTTTCTGAAAGCAGGATTCTTACAAATTAACAGCACAGCACATCTGCAGTATGTTTTATGAAGTGTTCAGTGTATTTGTGTTCCTCATATCAGATGCAATTTTTACAGACTAGCAGTTAATTTTTCCATTAAAAACTGGTAATGGAGCAAGAGTCCAATACCACATTGGAAGCCCCACCGAGTAGCAAAAGGGCATAGTGGACTGGCAGTGTAGTTTCCCCTAGCTCACAAACTGGTGAATCTCTGTGTAGATGTTGGCTGATATGACCCTTCTGGCATCTCAGAGCCAGTGGGCCCTTGAAACCTGACCTTCCCAGTGTAAAAGAATCCTGATGACTCACCTTCAGAGGGGGGGAAGCACATCTCTGGGAGCCAAGCAAAGCTTCTGCTGGAAAGCCATTGAGCTATCAGTGTGAGCTGGGGGGGGGAGATTTGGGGAAAAGCAGCTTCTCTCCACGTGGGGAAAAACGTAGCAAGTGTACTGTTTGGAGGTGGCCATCTCCTAACTGTTGTTTGTGCAACTCTAGATTGATTTTAAGTATGTTTGCTAAGGAAGAAAAGATAATGATGTCTTGAAGGGAAGATAAGGCAGGAAAAGGTAATTACTTCTGGATAGATAATCTAATTATTTCTACTATGTTAAGAATCTCAAATAAGTCCAGCCTGTTCAAAACTGTTAACGGTGTTCTCAGTAATTTAAGAGATTAGAAAAAGAGCAGTGAGAGCAAACTTTGATCCTCTTTGTTTCATTTTTATTGTATGTTAAATGTTAACTGTTGATTCAAGTGTTTATTACAATTAACAGGTTTCAGCATGCTGTTTGACTTACTTAAAGAATGTGGATTTCAAAAAGAGCAAACTCAGACTCAGCCTAGCAAGCCCTCGTTTGCTACCCTTGTAGTCATTTTTTTTAAGTGATACGTAATCTCCTTCTATTAAGCATTTTTGGAAAAAGTTCCAAACAACTATAAAAAAAATGTTTAGTTGTGTTTAGAGCATTTGATAGGTGAGTCCCAATGTTCACAAATGATTTTAGCCAGTTCACTCTTAATGAAAACCAAGTAGCAGGGACAAATAGGAAATATTCAACTTTCCTATCTTCACAGTTGCCATGAAAAAGCAATTTCTTCTAGTTTGTGTAACACAAGGCCAGACACGTGAAAAAATTAAACCTGGTTGTTTTAGAGGCTTAACTTAAAAGCTGGGGTTCCAGTTCTGGTAGGATTATGTTGTTCTTGCAAATCTGGCACATCACTTCCATGGTTTCAGATTTACCTTTTGGATTTTTCAGTCGGAATGGATGGGCTGCACATTGGCCTATATTGAGGCAGCCCTCAGCAGGCCTGGTTTTTAGTAAGTTGCTATTACTTATTTACTTATTTGTTTTTGTTATCACACTGTAGGAACACCAGTCAAGCATGAGAACCTCACTGTGCAAGGCAGTATACACGCATTCATTTAAAAAACAGGCTCGCCCCAGGGACCTGATGATCTTAGCACTGGAGAGGAAAGCAAATTGTTAATCAACATTTCATATGTTGAAGATTACAGAATTACAAGGCAGAGAGGAGAGGTTCACAGCAAACGGGACTTGAAATGGTATTCTTGAGAGGCATGTTTTCCCGTAGTTGCATATTTCTTCTCATGGGAAAAGAAAGACAATGAAATAGTTTGACAGGATTTTTGCTGTTTCATGTCTGTTTTTTCTTTGTCAGGGGATGCATGGGGTTAGTCACATTTGCTAATTGCTTACGTCCATTCTAGATGGGATACACTCCTTTGCATGTTGGCTGCCACTACGGAAACATAAAGATTGTTAACTTCCTTCTGCAACATTCTGCAAAAGTCAATGCCAAAACGAAGGTGAGTTTTCTGCCTCTGCCTCACTTGTTCTGTGGGGGTGACAAGCGTGCTGTGCCCAATGCAGCCTCTCCCTTTCCTTGTGCCTGCAGAACGGGTACACGCCGCTGCACCAGGCTGCACAGCAGGGGCACACCCACATCATCAACGTCCTGCTCCAGCACGGCGCGGCGCCCAACGAGCTCACTGTGGTAAGTGCTGAGAGGCCACTGCTCGGGCTGGCTTGGTCATCCCATCCTGCGTAAAGCGTTGTGCTCCCACTGTGTTGGAGCAAGGGAAACGTGAGGAGGGAGAGGAAAAGAGCAAAGGAAGCATATTCCCATTGCCCCTGTGTCCTCCATGTCCTCCATTGTCTCTTCCAAAACTAGGACAGCAAACATCTGGACAGTGTTTTTCCTTTTCATCCCATTTCTGTAAAAAGTTAAAAATCTAGTTAGATGTCCTACTACCCAAAGTGTATTTCTTTCAGTCACTGACATGCAAACATTCATGTGGCCTTTATTGTGCATTTTTCCATAGCTAATTAATAGTTTGTACACTTACTATTGCTAACATTCAGCTTTTGTTTTACATGTTTCAACTGCTAGAATGGAAACACTGCCCTTGCCATCGCAAAGCGACTTGGCTACATTTCAGTCGTTGACACATTGAAGGTGGTGACAGAAGAGACCATGACTACAATTGTAAGTACAGCTCACTTCAGTAGTGGATGGAAGGGTTTTTCCTAAGCCAGTGTATTCAGTTTTGTTTAGTTAATTGTCTACTGAGACTTCAGTCTAGTTTTTTCCTATCCTTTAAGTGCTTATGGGGTAGATATTAAATCAGATAAAACTAATACATTTTTAAGGTAGGCATTATTCTATGTCTATAATATATTTTAGGGTAGACATGCCAATGAAGCAGAAAATGGGCAGTTTAAATAACTAGTCATAACTGCTGTGTTTCTTAAGAGTGCATCTTGATTATGTCACAAATGAAGTGAATTGGGGCTGATTTGTAGTTGTGAAAAGACATTCCTAGAGCCTACCGGAAACTGAAGTTGCTTCTCCCTTTTAAGAGAGTGCAGTTTGCCAAGGGATGATGTGTATTGGGTTGTTTTGATCTAAAAGCAACTATTTCAACCTAAAAAAGTGGTTGGAATTTTCTTAGAAGCTCCACTTTTCCTAGGATCTGATTTATTCTGAAGGATGGCTAAGGTCTGTCTTCTGTACTCAGCCAAAGTCAGCTTCTGCAACCACAGCTCCCATTCACTGACATATACTTGATATCCAGATCATCTCTCCTGGCTTTCAAGAAGGCCTGCTGCAGTGTTAGCCACGGGAGATTAGAGGCAGTGGTCAAATATTGCCTATGAGAAAAATTCACAGAATCTAAAATGCTGCTCAAAGATACTTATTCACTAACATTTTGCCAAATTGCTTTATGAAGACTGTTCTCATAAGGTGAGGAGCTTTCATGAACCACCGTAGCAGTTAAGCCAGAACAGAGTATTAAGAACATAAATTCAGAGCATTGTCTCCAAATTGACTTTTTCCTTTCTGCAACATTTTTTTTTCTGATTACAAAGAGAAATGTGTGCATGTGTGTATTTTTAGGCATCTCAGAGATGGAAAACGTTTGCAGTATGTCCTATGTTTTGTCATCACCCATTTGTGTGGTTTGTTGGTGCAAGCAGGTGGTTGCAATGTACATGTAGTGAACCTTTGGGAAGACAGGCAGGTTTTAGTTCTACTTCATGTGACTTTCCTGGCTGTGGTTTATAATACAGTAGCTCACATAAAATCCGCCACATAGAAGATAAAATTGTGCCACAATAAAATACAACGGAATATGCCAGAAAACAATCATGATTCTTTCTTATAGCCTCTCTCTTGATTTTCTCAAGGACATCTTTCTTTCTAGAAAGATTCCAAAACAATTTTCTACAACCTGACAAATTTGAAGGTTATACAGAGTAGCATAAACTTGAATGATTGCCTTGGACACAACTAGATAGCTGCAAGAGAATTAAAACCATGTTGTTATGCTAAAAACTCCCAATATCATAAGGTCATTCTTAATTTGCATAACTAATAAGCTATGTGAGTTTGTGCCACAAAAACGACATCATTTATTATGTTCCGTAGATGTAGAAGAGTAAAAAGGTGGTAGATCAAGCTGTGGATTGTTTTAGAAGCAATGTTAGAAGCTGAAGGGCCTGTACTAATACCTGTGAATGTCTGCTCTCAGGCCCAGAAACATTTGCATGAAAACCAAAATATGCTGCTTATCAGTCAGTGTGTGATTGGCAGACTTTGGAAGTCTAATCATGAAATCTGATTTGAAACTATTGAGGGTATTTCTGGGGTAATGTGGCTAAACAACTCCAAAAGGTAAGTTCAGTGAAACCAGGGATGAGCATAGCTAGTTTACTCTGACTTACATTCAAACGCCAATAAAAATCCAGTAGTGCCTGAAAAAAGTCCTGTGATTTTACCCGTTTAACAGCAACATGTTAAAAAGCTGTGCAAGTAATTCCAACAAAATTAAGTACTGTGAGGCTTTTTATAAGTTTTGTGATGTTTGAGCATGCAGGCGCTCTTCTGCTGTTTCAAGTGATGGCAGTAGCCCAAGAAACATGAACTGCCACAAGTAATTATGAGGCTACAGAAAACCTGAAATATTTTAAAATAAATGAAGATAGAAAAGGTGTTTTGTCCTCAACTTATAAATGATTTCTTATTTGTATATGAAGGATGAGAAGTGATGGCGGTTTAGAAATATAAACAAAGATGAAGCTGTTTTGCTTAATTTTTTGAATGCCACTACTTGAATGTGAACTCTGCAGTGTCTCCTGAATGATCTAAAACTTTACCAAAGTGCTTGTTGCACTCTGCCCCAGCTGGAGAGTAAAGTGTGCATGGTTGTGTACTTTGTGGGATGCATGGGTATTCTAGGAACAGAGTTCAGGCATTCAGAATATCTTTTTCTCTGCTTCTAATTTTTTTATATTGGTTTTTGAGTCTGAATCAACATAAACATCAGGATTAAAACCAACCACTTCTGAATGTCTTTCATGCACAAATTCCTTAAGGGGAATCATTTAGCCTGTATGTGGTTACAATTGTTCTCATTGTGGGGAAAAAACACACAATTACTGATGAGGCACCTCTGAAAATCTTCACATGGAACAACCCTGCTCCCAAATTACAGCATAGTTGGTACTTGATGATCTTAAGGGTCTTTCCCAACCTAAAAGATTGCTATCCCAATGAAAAAGATGAAATAGGTCCCTCAGAATGAATAACATTATAGTTGAAATATAGACAATGCATTCTTGCTTTAAATTTAGATGACTTTTTAGAGGGTTCTTATAAAAACCCTTGACTTATATAAATACAATATTGCATATTTCTGTATTATTTCAATGGAGTCTTTTTTTTTTTTTTTTTAATTTGTAGTTTACCTATGAAAAGCAAGGGAATAAAAAGCTTTAAAAAAATAAAATCTCGTCTTGCTAACTGCAGATGAAAACGCATCCTACCTTGTGTTTAATTTTTTGAAATAACTACAATGTTAAGAAAAATTTAGTGAGCTCTGAAATGTTTTTTTTTTCCTTTGACAGACTGTTACAGAAAAGCACAAAATGAATGTACCCGAAACGATGAATGAAGTTCTCGATATGTCTGATGATGAAGGTATTTGAAAATTAAAAAACAAAACCAAAAACTTGTCACTTTTCTGTCTGTTGTTTTTGGAAGTATTTGTTTAAAAGCAAACAAAAACTGTATGAGTTGGATATGGTATCTGCACATTCATTGTTTTACATTGTTTTTTGACTCATTGATAGTCTATGCTTTTATTTAATTATTTTGTTTATTTAAATCATGCAGTTCGTAAAGCCAATGCCCCTGAAATACTCAGTGATGCTGAATATTTGTCAGATGTTGAAGAAGGTATTTGTGCATTTTTGTATTGCAGTGTTACTTAACTTAAACCTCTTCCTCTGATTTGCTCTGACTGGAAATTAATCCTTTCAGATAATTTTCTTGTTATCCCACTAACAATTTCTACTTCACAATTAAGAATGCTTTCAAAAATTCTTTGACCTGTTGCTGATAATCCTCTAATTTTCTGAGTGTCTTACTCCCGGTTTTTAAATCAAATTACCTCCACTCTCCCGGAATAGTCCTTTTGCTGCTGCTTCTGTGGAGAAAAGTTATATTATTGCAACTAAAAAATTAAATACCAGGCAAAAGAATCAAATATCAAAATATTTTGGAAGAAATAGCTGATAGTGAAAGTGAAGACAGAGGAATGAGTTTTTTTGTTTTTTTTTTTTTTTTTTTTTTTTTTTGTGTTATTTTTTTAAATTCTGCCATGTGTTCAGCTGTGGAATGATTGATTTGCATTGATAGTCAACCCTTAGTCTGGAAAGAAGTATTTTTAGGCTTTAAAACAAAGAAAATTGTATTTGAGTTGTCATATTCAGTAAAACCACATCAGATTACTTCTGTGTTGAGTAAAGAGGATGCTGCATTGAATTTAGCAAGTTTTTTGTAGGAAGTAAGGTAGAACTTTTTAGCTGAGATTTCAGCTGTATCATTCTGCAAAGTGGCGTGAAATCTGTGAGCAGGGTAATAAAACCTTATGATTTTGGTTCCTCTAAATAGGATTTCTGTGCTATTGGCACTAGCAACCTGCACATCCCAGCTCGATCCTTGGTGCTGGTGGCTTGGTGTGACTTCAGTGGTCCCTAGGAATCTAAAACACATTTGGCAGCTGCTTCCCTCCCTTCCACCAACAGCCCCTGCTAGGTCCAGCCTTCTGTGGTGCGGATGCGCAGGAGTCTGCGTGAGCCTCACTGGGAACTGCAGGTTTCCAGAGGCCACAGTGGGATTAGGTTCCCAGGTCACATATGGAAGCAGGAAGGTCTTGAGTTGATGAAGAGAAGGACAGTGTCCTGAAGGCTTTTTGTCTGTGTTGCTGGTCACTAGCATCAGAGCTGCATTTTTTTCTTCTGTAGTAGGTAAAGAAGTGACCGGGTCCAATTTACTTGTGGCACTTCCGTTAGCCTTCGTGCCTAGCGATACGTTTATTTATAATGTTTGTAATGCTTAAGCAACAAGGTGTAAAAGCTGTTAGCTAAGCTCATTGTGTGCAGCTTTTGTTTAATTCATGCATTGAGGCTTCTGTTTTGTTTTCTGCTCATCACTGTGTTCATATTGCTGTGTTCTCAAATAGATCATGTTCTTACCATGCACCTGTGTTTTCCAAATAACTCTTCTAAGCTATTGCACTGCTCAGAATAATGTATTGCTTTAACTGACCAGAACACTGAAGTTAGTTAATTGAGCAGCAACTGTAGCCTCAGCCCATGGTGCAGATGAGAAATGCCCGTGTGGAATCAGAATATTAGATATGAAGATGTAAAACCTGTTTTTAATACATGGGATCACTTCTTATGGCCAAATGCAAAGGCTGAAGGGGTGTGGGAGATTTGTGGGAGATTTTTGTAGTCACTAGCTCTCAATTTGACAAACAAAAAAATAAATACAACAACAACAACAAAACCACATACATATATATATATATATACATATAACTATGGGTAATATAATCAATTCCTGACCTGAAGACTGTGTTCTGCAAGTGTGTTGTTACTAGGGGACCTAAGAGACTGGTTTATATGTAAAAGGTCGTTCTCAAAGCCTAATGCTGAACAGGAGCTCTCAAATTGAATAATAGGTATTTTATTAAACCATGCTGAAGCATTCCAGTGTGCAAGGCAGGCAGTGAATTACAGGCTTTGAGATAGTACCCGCTGGCCTGGCTCTCTCTTCTGCCTTGTGCGGCAGAAGATAACACACTGATGCATTTCCCCACAGCTCCCCAGTGCTGATAGGGCATTTATTCACAAAGCAGACACTTAAGCTAGTTGAAACAAGTGTGTTCAAGGTGGTAACACACTCTGACAAAGCCAGGACCTGAGGAATGAATTCCCAAGTGAGAAAGGCACAAATTTACATCCCAAACCTGAACTCTCCCTCACTGAACATTCATGCCCTCACGATGAGCATTCACCAGCTAAATTGTTAAATGAGAAACTTGTTCGGTGATTTCTCAATATGCCACAAACCTCAAGGTTTCTCTTGTAAGAGGAATTGAAGGCTTGGGAGGTATTCTTAAGAGTTTGGAGACAGGTGTCAGGAAACTATTTCCTTCTGTTTGTTTCTTACTATGTCTGCTAAATAAGTATTTACACAGAAATTCCCTCTCTTCCCTGCAGAGGACAATTTAGTTAGGAGTCAGACTAGATTAGAGGGGACACCTTCCTTCCTTTTCCTAGACTATTCTGGTAATTACACCTAAATGAGGTTAGGTGCTGGGAAACTGCTCCACCACAAAACAGAAATGGCTTTTTTTTTTTTTTTTTCTGAAAGATTTCAACACGATTGTGTGGGAAGAAATGAAAGCTCATGTCCTTACATAGCAGAAAGTTTGTATGTGAATATAGAACACTTCTTTTTCCACTGCATGCTGAACAAGTGCTCTGCTGTTGTTTCTGAAGAGATTTCAGATCTTACAAATGTGAAGTCTGAGGCTGCCAGAACCAGGTCTTTCCTCTCAACATCTCCAGATGGAGCTTGCACCCCACCCGCTGTGCAGCTGCCAGCAGCACTCCCTGTGGCTGGGGGGAGCCAGGGGGGCATCAGCACACCGGGAGCCTTCTGTGGGAGGCCCCCAGGGAGCCTCCTCTTCTAGAGCTGGATGCTCAGCCTCAGAGTGTCCCTCTAAGAGGGTGCAAGAGCTTTGGTGGTGGATGTTGGAGCCCTGCTGTGACAGCCACAGAGCGGCAGTGAGCTCTGTCACAGCAGTCCCCTGTTCCAGAGGCAAAGGAAGTTGATACAAAGAGGGGTGAAACTATGTGAGCAGTAAAGAAGGAACAAACAAAAACACAGCAAAAACCAGCAGTAGTTTAGATGTTGAGAATTTAGATAGTCATTGAAATACAATTAGTTCTTCTTTTTTTTTTTTCTAAATTTGGTCTTTAGTAGGTAACTTTATTTTGGTGTAAATAAGGACAGTGTTTTAAACCCATTTAATGGATATTCCTCTCTCTTGGTAAGAGTAAGTATCATGCTAATCAGTCTCTGGCAGATTAGGCAGATGTCCTAGGAGGACATGAGGACACACTGCCTGATCCCTGAATAGGTGCTGGGATCCCAGAAATGAGCTCCTTTCAAACAGGTCAGGACGTCCTCATGCCTTAAAGTCTGTTACTGGTTTTAGGAGGGATGGATTTGTTACATTTTTATGCTCGGTTTTCTGAGACTGTCTCCATAAACTTTTACAGATTAATAAAAGTTTCAGTGGTTTGGTACTGGCTTTTCTTCATCCTTGTGTGAAACCAAAACCTTGGCTACAGCTAGAAGCATCCCGCTCTGCCCTGTGGCTGTACCTCTTCTGCCATCAGGCAGCTCCTGACAGGCCGTGAGGAGGGAGTGGCGAAAGCTTCAGAGTTCTTTAGCAAAGCCAGTGTCAAATGTCCATTCGGATCCCAGGCTATGATTAAATTTTGTTTGGGACTTTTCCCAAGCCACACGATCCCTTCGCTCCTGCTGCCAGAGAGCCTGTATTTCTCACCGGCCTCTAAAAAGAGCACCTACCCTGTGGTTTTGCAGTTCCCAGCTGTATGAGGCAGGCTCTGATGGATCAGAAAAATGGGGAAAGTGTGGGAAAAGGTGACAAAGGTGATCAGAGATAGGGAAAAGCTGCTAGGGAAGAAAAGAAGTAAACAGAGTAGGTTTGTCTATCACAGAAGAAAATCTAAACGAGGGATAGGCCAGAACATATGAAATAGTGGGTGGCAAAGTGAGCAGGGCATGGGCTGCTTGCTGCCTCCCCAGAAGTCCAAGAACAGGATGCACCAGTGAGAGCAGCAAGATGCAGGTGAGAAGGGCTGCGCTCCGTGCCACGGCTGCTTACGTCCTGGGACTCCTGGCACACATCCTTGGTACGGGGAATGCAAGAAGCTGATGCGAGTTCAGAATGTAACTGAAAGAACTAAAAAAAGGGAAAAAAAAAAAAAATAGCCTTTTGTGACTATACCAACTTCTGGGTTCAGAAAATGTGTTCAAATCACTGCCAGCTAGAAAATGTCCTGGAGGACTTGACGCTGTTTCATGTTCTCGCATTCTTCTGTGAAGTGGGGCTGCTGTGAGAGCAGGGATATTCTTGAGCAGACGGACCTTTGCTGTGACCTGCTGCTGCCATTTTTCCATGGACTGAGTGGTTTCCTACAGCTGCCAGGTGGTGCTTGCCCATGGTGTGCAAGAGCATCTTTCTGCAACACCGAATGTACGCTGAAGGAAAACAGAAGGATGGCAATTGCAAAAAAAAGTGAGGCAATTTTCTTGTCATTTTTCATCGGGGCCTCACTTTTGGGGCATTTCTGTGCACTTTGTGTCCGAGAGGCATTTTGTCTTCGCCTTTTGGTGGGACGGCTGTGAGACAGCAGCACTCCTGCCCGGGGAGGCGCAGGATGAAGCAGCGCGGGGCTGCAGCAACGCGCACCGCCCGTTCAGCCGGAGCCTCCCACGATCCCAAAGCAACGCGGGGCACTCTTTGAAATCACCACTCCTAGGTGCAGCTCCCTTTGAAGCCAGCACCTCTCCAGCAGCTCGGCAGCAGCCGGCGGAGGAGCCGTGGCACCGCTCCCACCTCACCGCGAACCGGCGCCACTCCGGAGCAAAAACCTCAGCGCCTGCCAGCGCCACGGCGCTCGCCTCACCTGCGGCGAGGGCAGGAGCTTCCCCGCTCGGCTCGGAGCCGCTCTCGGCCTCGCCGCCTCCTCCTGGAGGCCTGGGCCCGGGGCCGGGCCGGGCGCTGAGGGGCGGTGTGAGCGCGGCGCCCTCCCGCAGCCCAGCCCCGCTCTCGGGTTACGTTGGAGCTGCACCCTCACAGCACCCCCATTTCCATACAAATAACCCGGGAGCCTGCGCCTATGTCACCGGGCCGGAGGCTTGCCAAGGGAGGCTGTAATCCAATCAGCAGGAGCTTTAAAGGGATGTCTGCAGAGTGATTAAACAGGGATTTTTTTATTTTTTTTTTTTTTTAAACCGTAGTCATTACTTTGCATTTTGTTTCATATTTGAAAAGAACTTTGATCCGAGTTGCGAGGACAAAGATGCACATGGCCTAAAACACACGCGAAGAGATCAAGATGTTAAGAAGATCTGGGTTGTTGTGTGGGAAGCGAATATGACCCACAGGGATTAGTTTGCTTGTGCTGGTCTGGAGATTAACTTTAAATCACTGCTTTAAGGACTAATAGGACTAATAGGAATTCTTGGAAACATCAGGGAAAAAGTCTTCACCAGGCTGGTGAAAATGGCTTTCCAAAACAGTAAGACGTTTTAAAGTTTAACTTTCTATGTAATGTTTCTGTTTATGTTTGTTTTTTGCTTTTTGTTTTCTTCCAATGCATTGCGGTATATTATAAACTATTTTAGCTTTTAAAGTGTTACTTAAAATAATCGTTGTTGCTGGGTTGGAGGAGAAATTGTCGTTTGTTTGCCGTTTGCAGAGCAGTAGCCGAACGGGTATTTTTAGAATTGATTGTTAGTTTAAAACCAGAGCTCGCCTGTGGTTTCCTGAGTTAAGTGAATGGAAACCAGCCGAAACTCCTTGAATGAAAGCTGGAAGCGGAGCCGGGCGTGCAGAGTCGCTTACCTTTGCGAGTCCGCTGGTAAACTTCTCTGTTGTGCAACTCTTACCCGCCTAAAGGATACTCACAACAAAGGAGGAGAGCGTGAGCGTGGGCAAGTAATGAGCTTACAGGGAGCTCTCTGCTCTGCATTGTAGAGGGAACAGGGAAAAAAAGCTCCTTCGGCTGCATAAGGCATATTTTGGACTTGCTCTGTCAATGCAGGAATGTAGGTTTTGCATGATGTAATGGTATGCAAATGCTCCCAGCCAGCGCCAACTGCTCCGTTAACCCTTTGCGACATCTGCCCTCCTCCCCCAAGACTTAACTTCCCTATCCTTTTCTCTAACACGCTGATCTTCTACTTCTCAGCTGATGTCCGTGTATCAAACGTGTCTGACGGTCTGAGCTCTGCGAACAGTGTCACTTTGGTGAATTTGGGCTGCCAGATGCTGCCGAACAAGGAGTGCTTGTCTGGGGCACGGCTTTGTTCTGCTCCCCGCGGGTGATATGCAGGAGCCATGCCCTAGCCCCTTGCCCCCCAGCTGGCTGTGAAGTCCAGAGCCTTGATAAAGCGCTTGTCTTACCTGGATAAAACCAGTCAGGGCGTGAAGAGCACTGCATTTAGGAAAAAACGAAAACAAAAACCGTCTTACATTGAAACTTGCAACAGTTATTGAGAAATATCAAAGGTGGAGGGCAGGCCTCTTGTATTAGTCAGTGTCTGTTCAAGCGTCCTGCACTTTTCAGTACTGATGGGCAAGCAGGCTGTGCCTCAGAGCTTGTTTCCTTTAGCATTCAGAGAGACCCAACGTAATTCATCAGCTCAGGCTTCTTGGTAAGCAAAGCAAGAGTGAGTGTAATGGTTCAAAGTACAGAAGAACCTCTTAGCTCACTCAAACGATTGGGCAAAAGTCAACCCTCATATAGCTTTATTGGCTTTATGTCAGTGTGCAGACTTGCCTTTTACATATGCCCCCAATAAAATTATTTTCTCAGGCCTGCTCAGAGGGTGCGTAATTGACGGTCTGCATGGAAAGAGCCTTAGGGAAAGTGGGGTTGACGGGATTGATTACTTGTTGGCAAGCAGAGAAGGGCGTTGAGAATTACTAAGCACACAAACATTTACGATACATGTAGCTTCTGATTTCAGCTTGGCTTTTCTTCTGGCAGGTGAGGATGCAATGACAGGTGATACGGATAAATATCTTGGACCCCAGGATCTAAAAGAGTTGGGAGACGATTCTTTGCCCGCTGAAGGATACATGGGCTTTAGCCTGGGAGCCCGCTCCGCCAGGTATTGTATTTGGTGGTTCTGTGTTTGTGTGTCACCACAGTTACAAGCTCTTGCAAATCAAGAGTGCTCTTTCATACAAAACTGGAGTCATACAAAACTGGAGATTCTGAAACTAAGTAGAGGGGGTGTATTTGTGTGTTACGATAATACTACGCGTTTAATGCATATGTTCATTGCTGTTTTATTTCATAATCTTTATTCATGTCAGCTTCTTATGGCAATGATACAGAAAAGGAACTTCATTTTTTCTGGTATCTGCTGATGTTCTGATCCGTCTCTAAGGCATGTCTTTCCTGTGAGTTTGCAACTGGTCTAGAAACTGATCAAGAACAGCCAGGTTTCCTTTCACTACCAACTGTCAATTTGATACTCATGTCTGAATATTCTGTAATAAATTCATTTAGCTAAGGAATGTAAATGCCAGAAAAACTGAATGAAATCATTTTGCTATTTTACTGCTTTTGTTTCTTTAAAGGTGACAGCGAGTAAGTAAACAGAGATAATCAATATTAAAGAAATTGTTCCCAAAATTAAAAAAAATATATTAAAAAAATAGGCATGCCCTAAATTTGTAGTAAGGTTTCATTTGACAGGAAATACTCTGCATGTTGCAGCAAACAAGCTAGAGTTTCTGTAAGCCCAATAAAATATTGTAGACTTAATATAACATCTGACTACTGTTGACTTAAATTCATGTTTTTAGATCAACATTTTAGATTTCTTCTTTGAATCTTGCTAAAGCCTGCACTGTGCATTGCTCAAAACAAATAAAACTGTATGAGTAGAGATTACCTCCATAGTTGTGGATTTGCAATGTGTTTACTGACAGTTGGATTGTACTGAAGCTAATAATTAAACCTCATAAGCTGGAGCCCCGAGGTCTTTTTCCTACACTGTAGTTTAAAGATCTGTTTCAAAAAGTGAGTTCATTGTCTAACAGTGAATGGCAACTCCCATAAGGTAAAGCTTAGATGTCTGCTCTTCAATCTTGTTTGTTATGGTTGCATTAGAAATGCAAGCATGCAGTGCACATTTGCTCCTTTTAATAGCCCAGCCATGTTTTGCTTCACTTACAATTTTTAGGTACGTTAATAAGTATTTATGTGATAATACATTGGCAAGGAATGCCAAAATGCTTTTAAACAGTCTTAGCTAGAAAATCAGCAGAAGAGATCTGAAGGGAGAAGCTTACATCTCTGTAAAGTTAATTAGCAAAGTTGGCGTGCTGCTTTTAAACACGAGCTGGCATGAACAAGGTCATCACACACAGCCCTAACCCATGGGCTCAGTTCTGAAGTACTGCAGCAATGGTGGAGAGTGTGAAGTCTGTACAGAGCTGGGCACTCTGGTTTACAGGACACCTTACCCACATCACACTGCTCTTCCTGCACTGGCCTAAATTCTAATTCTGCAAGTGGGAGAGCAGAATTTCACTGCTACGTAGATTTGAGGGTTCAACTTCATATTATTTGTTTATTTGAGAGAAACCTAATATTCCCATGCTTCTGATTTTAGCAGCGCCATTACTATTTGTTGCTGCGTAACTCATTTTTTACATTGCACATATGTTATGCTCAGAGGAGACAAATACAGTGTTTTTTACATAGCAAAAAGTTTTCCGGGAACGTATCTTACTGCTGATTCTGAGTGTAACATTAAGAAATAAACACATTAAATATATTAGCCATCCAGCCATAACATCTTGCTTTTCCCGTCTGATTCTTTGCTTTCTATTTCTCCTGTTTCTTTTCCACTGTAAATTGCTTTAGTCCAAAAGTCAGGTAAGAAGGCATGGCATCGTGTTACATCCTTCCGCTGCTGCCATTGCTCATCTTCATTTTATTCAGCATTAGAAAGTGACATGCTTTTATTTTTGAGTGGAGGGTGGGGGGAGATTGCTCAGTGTTAGAGAATATCCCTTTGTTGTTCTAACAAATGTAACTTGATTTCTTTATACCCTTTGTCATGTAAGAGTTTGCTTAACATATGTCTACAGTATGTAATAAAGATCCTAGTTCTGCTTCCAGCACAAGGAGGAACGTGTGCGAAGGGACTAGAAAAGTTATACTAACAACTACAAAGTGCATGAAACAAGTTGTAGAGTTCTGAGTCTGAACAGTGTTGCTAGTTCAAAAGTGTTAATATGTTGTTGGATGTTGCTTCTTATTAATTCACGTTTTTTACTACTTTATTTTTTGTCACGTAGCAAGCATGTCTAGGCCTGCAGCATGTTTTTAGCACATACCATTATGTATCTTCCAGGGTTAAGTGTAACACACTCCTACGTTGATTTAATCGCAGCACATTCAGAGAGATCATTCTTAATTTTTGAATAGTCTAACATGCACAAAATAATCTCCAAAGCATTGGCATTTGCATTTAATCATTAAGAAGCAAATCTATTTTCTTTCTTCATTTTTTTCAAAACTCTTATCCTTTTTTTTCTCAAGTGAGTAACTAGGCTGTTTATGACAAAGTCAGGAGTGGTTCAGCCACAAAGAGAGAACACCGCCACGTAAAACTTGCTCATAGTTTAACCTGACGCAGCGATCAGAGCCGTATGGGCAGTCACTGTAACCTACCCTCAGGTCCCCTAGGACCTGCCCTCATGGGTCTCCTTGCAGGATTAGGACACGCAGACATTTATCAAAGTTCATCTAAATACTCAAATACACTTTTGTGGATTTATTCTAAAGACACAGCATTGCTGCCAAAGCAGTAAACATCTGTTGTGATTTTGCTTATGTATATTTATAGGGAAGGAGATATTGCAATAGAGTCAAATACTACTTATTCCATTTTTCCCTTGTATTTATTTCATATATTATGTATATTTTGCCATCTTATGCTATCCCTGGAAGTTGCATGTATTAATTTTTTATTTTTATTTTTTGTTCATCTCATTGTCACCTGCACTTTCTATGATAAATGGTAAATACAACAGCCTCCGCTCCTTCAGTTCGGATAGGTCCTACACGCTGAACAGAAGCTCTTATGCCCGAGACAGCATGATGATCGAAGAGCTGCTGGTACCGGCAAAGGATCAGGTATGTGCTGCCTCTCTGGCACCAGGTGTTTGTGCTCCTTATTTATAAGGAATGACAGTCTGTAGTCCTCAGCCATGCGTGCAGCAACTGTCACTACTCACTGAAAAAGAAGAGGAGAGCTGAAAGAAACAAATCATGGGTTTACCACATTGTGGTTTTGATCCTGCAAGAGACAGGATGATGTGTTCCCAAACCAAAAGTCTACAAGGGACCAGTTATGTTTCTAAATGTAGGACTGTGCATTCAAGTTATTGGGAGTACTCGTGAGCTTAATGTTACATGCATCTTTAGAGTGCTTTGATAAGCTGAGAACAACATATTTTACATTAAACAACTTTTGTCTGCACTGTATAGACCATGGATTATGTCTGCCCATTCTGTCCAAGTAGAATGGACTCCAACTGCTGTTCTTGTTTTTCCACTCTCGGGAAAAAATTGGCCTTGTGAAGATGAAGCTTTTATGCACTAACCAGTTTATGTATCTTCCAAACATTTGTGCAATGACTAATACAACAAAAGCAGAATCTTTTGACCTGATTATAGCATGGGAAAGTATTTCTAAAAGCTAATGCTGGAGGTGATAGGGTGCTGTATGCTTTATTTTGTGAGTTCTTCAGTGTTTGGTAGACTTGAGAGAATTGCTTGAGTTTCTAGATCATACAAGCCAGAGGTCTGCTAGGATGCTAGATAAAAATTCTCCAGAAAGTCTTTACTTATGAGTTAAAGGATTCTGAAGTGGAACTGTTACATCCTGGAGGAGCTTAAGGTGGATTTTAATGAAACAGGTTTTCTGCTGCCCTTTACACAGAGGTACCTTTCAGCAGCGGCAAGTATTTCTGCGTAGGGGTTTATTGATCTCAGAGGATGCTGTCATGGGGAAAAGGGTCCACAGGGTCAGACTCTAGCATTTTAAGCCTTAGTTGTATTAATTCATAAGTTCCAGTGTAGTGCAAATTATCCAGTTTTACTACAGCTTTTGCACACAGTTTTATTAACATTCTGAGAATGGCATAAATTGGATTCTCTAGCAATTAAACTTATTATTAATAGGTTGCTACTTTCAAATGAAATGCTTTAAACCTCCAATAACCTGGGAACAGCCAGCTAAAAAAATGATATTTTGAAGCTGAGAACCTAATGTTGTTTTGACAGTTACTTCTCCTAAGCCTTCATTAAATCTTCTTGATATGATGGATGTAACAGAGGAAAGGAAGGCCCTCCCGCCTGAGAACATATTGTATTATTTAATGGTTCTGGTCATTTTTGTGATTACCATCAAAGTAGATGGCATTGATTTAGCAGCCTGGTTACATTTCATAAGTGACAAGCACTGCACTAAATAACTCCGTAGAACATTGTTTGTTTGTAATGTGTACTGTTAACCTGCTTTGTGTTACAAAATAACTCTTAAAAATTAAGAATGATTTATCTGTACATGGAGTTGCAGTGACGCCACATCATATACAGGAGCTCTACGTTAGAGTGAACTTAATGTTCTGTGTGAGTGGTTATGGATCTCTGTGCTTTTTGGAGAATGCCTTTCAGTGGTTCCTCTTCAGCTAAAAAGCAACAGATATGAAAACCTAGTGTTAATGCTGAGCAGTAGAATTCAGACTGTTTTCGTTGCATTTATAGTCTTCATATTTTTGTAATTCTAGTTTTCATCCAGCAATGATTGTGCAATTATTGCAGTTCAGCTCTGATCCAAATTTGTCATGCAAAATGAAGCCAGGCTGGAAGCCTGGCTGACAGTCTAATTCTAAATGTTATTTTAATCTTAATGTTCTAGACAAACTTCAAGTTTCTCATATCCAGGAACAGAGTAGGAATGATGAAGGTAATAGCAGGAACAACGTCTGTTCTAGTTCAGGGCTGTCTTGAGACGTTAGTAAAACCACAAATTCCCTGAAAACAAACAACAGTGAAACAAAGAATTACCTTCATGAGAAAAAAAAAATGCCGTGGCTTTTGCAAGACTTAAAGTCCTGGCAAAAAGATGCATCTGTCCTCTGGAATTTTCTTCAGCCCAGCCCAAACATGTGCCAAAGGGATGTGGTAAGCTTTATGGGGCTTTGGCTGAAGCAGGAGGAGTACATCTGGGCAAAGGAGAATACCCCTGCCTCTACATCCCTCATCTACATCACTGGGCTTCCAGATAATCTGTGCTGTGACAGGAGAAAGTGAGGGAAAAAAAAATTCCAGTGTTCCAGCCATGGAAGTCATAGGAACAAAGATCATGATGACTCAGAACCAATATCCTGAGAGACCATCTGGAAGCTGATAGTTGTTAAGGCTGTGTTTTGGGGCACTGGACAACTCTGAAGAAGTAGTGAGCCATTGCCTGTCTGCATATTCGGTTTCTCTTCCTTTGTAATCCTCGTAATTGTCTGGACTTCATTACAGCAGCAGCAGTCTCAGAGTAAAGGGAATTAATTTTATCACAGAAGTATATAAAAGAGATACGGCAGCTGTTGGCCTCTTAGGTGGAATCAGAAGATCCCATGGTCACTTCTTCCCAAGATCACTGAGAGACTTGGAAGTCTAAAAAGAGTCAAACGAGGAAGACTTGAAACTATTCTTGGCTGAACCTGGCTGCTTACATGTTGGGTGTTTGAGAGGATTTTCTAATAATTGCCTGAGAAGTCAAGACATTCCCTCTTGTTTGCATTTAGTGCTTTAGGTGACCTATTCAACAGGGATGGCTGAGCCCAGGCCATACTGTGCCTCATAACCAGAGTAGAGCAAAGTTAAAATTCCTGTGTCCAAGTGCGTTACTATGGATGCAGTAACTCAGACCAAATCCAAGCGACTTTTCTCTGTGGGATAATTTACAAGAGCCAAAGGCAGGATGATTCAGACTGTCCATTGCATAGCAGCTTGCTGAATCTTCTGTCTGGCTAAACTCATCTGGGAGGAAGCGTAAATTCTTCCGTTTGCTGAACTCTGGCATTACACAGCCTGGATATTCAGTTATGCAACCAGCGGGATTCTTGCCAGCAGAACTGTCAGTATTTTCATACATGCATTTGCATCTGACAGCGCCACACCCTGTAGCAATGCATGTTTAATCTCCCTCAGCCCAGGTAGGGAATGCTGCGACCTGACCAAACGCAGGATCAATCCTACGATTTGGTGTCAGGGATGATGTACCATCTCCTGGACTGCTCGTATTGCAGCTTGCACAGGAAGATTTCTTTGCCTGCCTGGAAAATCCAACACCTCAGCAGATCGACAAAATGAGATCAACAGATGTGTGCTGTGTGTAAGATTCATTTGTTCAGCCATTAGCTTTTACTAGCCTGTTTCTCTGCCAAAATTATTGGCTGCAGGTTTTGTGCTTTTGCTGGCTGTAAATATGTCCAAAAAATCTGTTTGAATGCACTTCGTCAGAAAGGAATGCATCCAAAAAAAAAAAAAAAAGTCACCTCATACACAGACAGTGTAGGAATAGAGCAAGGAACCCTAAGCATACATGGAAGTAAACTTAGGGCAACTTGTGTGGATGTAGCAGCATCTCTATCTAGCACAGAGTGTCATCAGAGTGACACTCTGATGGCTCAGCAGCTGTTTGAATGACAAACTCTACATTTTGTTGACCTCCTTTTTTATGCATTTATTACAAAATTTATGTGTTGTCCTGTTTTGGATGATAAAGTTCATCAGTCGGCAATGGAATAAATGTATTTTTTAATCTAAATTTTTGAACTCTGATACCAGCTGTTTGGTGTCAAAAGCAATCACGCAGTCCATGTGAGCTCTTACGGAGTTAAATCACTTGCAATAGCAGAAATCCACAGTTGTGGCTTTCCTGCTGAAACTGCAGGCTCTTCAAAAATGTGGAAGAATCCCCAGTGTTTTACTGAAAATAACACAACTGTCTTCAGTAGACTAAATTATGATATATTTTTCAAAGCAGTGCTAATTAAATCCACTGCCATTGTTTAATTACCATTGTTTTTAATGGCGTTCATTTTATCTTTTATGTTTCTTGGTGTATTTCAGTATTTAGCGTATGCCATACTTTAGCAGTGTTTGCCTGTTACTATTTGTGCTCGTACCATCAGGCCTCGGTACCTATCTTACAGCACGAAGACTGATGGAAGATCCCCATAAAAGAGTTAAAGTAGCAAAAGAAGGAGGTATCAAAAAAATGTGGGCTACGTACGACAAAGCAAAGTTGTACCCTGCAGCTAGTACTACTGATGGGCAGGAAATATGATAATATTGATGGGTTTCGGAAGTAAACCTGAGATGCTCATTTGAATTGCAAGGAATGTTTAAAGAGAAATTTTCTGGAAGCCCAGAATAATGTAGGAAGGTTGCATGCTCTGGCCAACACCAGAGCACTGTCTGCTTGCTTGTCTTGTGGAAGCTTCTGAACAGAAGTATTTTCATATGTTTATGACTGGCTTTCTGAGATTTACTCCTAATGCTGATATTTCCATTTCAAATAGTTCATTTACAGTACCTTTGCATGCCAGCAAATAACAAAGTACAGTATAATTAAAAAATAAAAAATAAAAGGTGGAAGTTATAAAACTTCCTTGTGTAGAAGAGCACATTTGGCTCAGGTTTGAGTGGAATGGTAATTAATTTGAAAACAGCCCACGAGGTTTTCATCTTCACAGTATATGAGGAAAAAAGCAGCTAACTGCTCTCTAGATGCATTTACCTGTGAGCAAGAAATAACCTGCCTAGAGGAAGCATGGACATTTTTTAACGCTGTCTTGGCTGAAGATGGTCTGTGCATGACAGTATCTTGACTTAGTCTTATTGATGTAACTTCTCATGGTGCTTAAAAGGTTCAGAAGCTTTCATATTACCCTGGAAATACGGTCGTACAGTATCTACAGATGTAATCTGTTTGATTTTCTAGGGGGAAAACCTTATATATTTGGCTAGAATGGCTTTGCTTTACAGATAAGAGGATGTATAGCATGAGACCTGGTGGGACACAACATGCCTGCATGTGCGTGCATGTGTCCACAGGGAACAGTCAGAAACAAATTGTGCCTTGATGTCTGTCAGATGGGGCAGTTTATTTATAGCACAGCTGTGCCAGTGCTCCACAGGGTTAAAACTATTTTTATATAGGTGAGTAGGGACAGCGGCACTCCAGAACAGTGTCCATGGTGGTGATTGTACAGATCTAAGCTCTGCTTTTAAAGGGTCGGTCCAATGGCATTTTCTTTGCGGGAATGTTATGCTGCCTGTCTGTATGGTGTATGATTGCAGTACAAATCGTAATAGTCTTCTCTACCTTTTCACATGTAAATAAAGATTGGAGAGAGACATACTTGTAACTGAAGGAAGTGGCAAAAGCAGACAAAAAGAAGGTTTGAAAGTATAAAGATGTGGAAGATTAATTTCTCTGTGGAATCCAAATTTCTGTTATGGGATTTCTGGTAATTTAACAGCTGGGATGTCAGCACTGTTATGTGGAAAGGGGACAGATTGAGTTTTAATGGAATTATATTAACAAGCTTATATTTAAGACAAACATTTTACATCTTAATTTTAAATTTCAATGTTGTGTTTCTTTTTTTAAAGCACCTGACGTTTCAAAGGGAGTTTGATTCTGATTCTCTCAGACACTACAGCTGGGCTGCAGACACCTTGGACAATGTTAACCTTGTTTCAAGTCCCATCCATTCTGGGTAGGTCGCTTAACAGATTTCCTTTATCTTTAAATGTGGAAATGTATTGTTAGCCGAAGAATACAGCCTGCTGTAATGGCTGATAACATGCCTATTCCTGCTCTGGTTGAAGCCAGTGGCAAAATTTGTACTGACTTCAATGAGGGTGCTTAATAACTGGAGTCAGGCTAAATTTTTGCATATCAAACCAAAAGCTTGCTTCTGCACTTAATTTTCTGAATGCCAAAAAGATTGTAATCCTACAGGCTTCTCTTTAGTAGTCTTGTTTTGCTTTTTCTGTTGCTTATGCTTTGCTTTTAAGTGTCACAAGGTCATTTTGTTTGAATTGTATTAAATTATTTGAAATACGAAATCAGAGATAGAATGTTATGCTTTCTGTTCTTCAATACATGAAAAAATAGGGGGCTCTAACGTCTTATTTTATTTATACCTCCAGACTCCTGTTTATTCTCCAAAATCTGTAGTTCGAGTTCAGTTATTTACTCACGAGTCATCACTGCACTTACAGTGCTTCTTGAAAGTACCACATACACTTGATTTAAATGTAGTAAGAGTAATTTTGGATTGTGTGTTTTAAAATTTACAAACAAATACGCAGGTGGAAGGAATCGTTACATCTGAGATTATCTAGTATAAATATTTGTTATAAAATTTTCAAGATCAGAACATAAATTACACGTCCTTTTTAATTTTGACTAATTCCATTCTTATAATGAAAATGTGTTCAGCACATACCAAAAGATTTTAGTTTAAAGCAAGGCCACAAGTTCCACAGCAAATCCCACAGCTCCAAAGTTACAGTGCCACAGTTAAGTGTAAGCACCTGATAGAGCTGAACAGAAATAAAAAAATGATGGATTTGTAGGTCCTGATCTAATAAAACTCTGCACATGGTCAATGCTAGGGTTGAACTATCAGGAGCTGTGGAATGAAAAGCTGCAATCTGTTGGTTAGCACAGAAGGGTATGTTAGCAAAGGACCTCAGAGAGCTGGCAGGCCATCCACTTGCATTATAACAGCATAAAATATAAGCAAGCCATTCCTGAAATACATTCAATTTCTTCATGGTCACTTAAAATAAAAGAGGGTCTGTAGTCCCTCAGCTTCAGTGGCTTGCTATCCTTTGCTGCAACATTTCTTTTCCTGATGTTCATCTTAAAATCTCTTTGCTGTGACTTAAGCCTATTTCTTGTCCTGTCCATGATAGTCATGGAGAATAATATCCCACTTGTCTCTTTGCAATGTCTTGTATTTTGCAAGATGTGTAGTTCTCTCTTTTGTAAAGTATAATTTTTCATGTTTTCCTAGGTGTTTTTTTGCACATATCACCAGATTCTTCCTTGCTGTCTCCTGGTTCTCCCCTTTTTGATGTTAGATTATTTCTAAGCCAGTTTTGGCACCAGTACTGGCTAAATAGGGCAGGACCACTACCTCCTTGATCTAACACATGACACAATTAATCTAAATACTGCAGTGAGAATTATCATTTTGGTAGCTATAGCTCCTGTTAACTGGTGTTTGTGATTTGCTAGAGTTTCTTGGTTCCTTTCTGAAATTCTGCAGTCTTAGTATTTTTTCTACGTTTTGAGCTTGTGTTTGGTTTCTTCCTTATGTTTCATTTGCCTTTACTGCCTTTCAACTTGTTGATTTCAGCACCCTTTTCCATTTTAGCAAGATAGCTTTTAATTTGGATCCTCTTTTCCAAAGTGTTATCAGCCCTTTCTGTCCAGTGCTCAAACCGTGAATGAAGATGTTATCTCAGTACTTGGCCCAGGACAACACAGTGAAATCCCTGGTGGAAGTTTTCTTTCAGTTTGACAGTAAAGCACAGATGGTAACTCTTTCGAAGTAGTTTCTCAGGTGATTGTACACTTACCTTATCTGTGCTGTTTCATTTGCTTACTGAAATAAAGAAACAGACCTACTATACATCCACTGAGTAAGTTGCCCTGTCAAATCAGTTAATTTGTCAAGTTACGTATATTTTGGCTCTTTCTTCTTTTGAAAGACATGGGATATTTGGAATCAACTACTTCAGATCTGCTCACTTTATACATCACTCCTCGCTTGTGCAGCCATGGCCTTAGCTGCTGCCCAGAGGGGAAGGGCTGCAGACCCGCAGCACTGGGGCAAACTGGGGGGCTGTAGGGAAGGTGGTGGGGGAGAGAATCTGATCACCAGAATATTCTGCCACCAGTTACAGCTTTTCTGCCGTACCACATTTTTCTTTTGATGGATAAAGTCCATCAGAAATGATGTTGTGATGACTCAGTTCCTTTCTCAGAAAAAAGTCATTGTTTATTTTCTTTCTATTGTGGCTCCCTATTATAATATGATACTGCTTGATTTTCCTCATTATCTTCATCTAGGAGCAATCAACAGATGTTGCCTTCTCATCTGCCAGTAGCTCAGCATATCTGATGTGCGTTGGATCATGACTTTCCTCTTCTCTGAAAAGCAGCTCCTTTTCTGCTTGGTGGTGGTGCTTCATCCCCTTGCCTTGTCCCTGTCTGTTCGGTGGCTGTAGGCGATGGCGTGGCAGCTAGGGTCACCAGCCATCAACAATCCTCGTGGGCTGCTCTTTGCGTTCCTCATACCCCCAAGTCCCCCAGTGTGCCACGCCAGGGCAGCCCCTCCGCAGTGTGTTCCCTCGCATTGCTCCTTTCCCGTTGTATTCACCGTCAGAAGAGAGCATCAACATTTCTTCCCATCTCTAATCTGAGGCAGAAGGGGAATTCTGGGGAGCCAGGGTGTGGATCTCCAGGAATGTGTCAGTGAAAGAGGAAGAAAGAAGGAAAACTTGGCAGTAATTTTGATTCTTCTGGTTTTTCCTTTTTTTAAGCCAAGGTGGTGCTTCATGTTTTTATTTTTGAGTTCAGATAAGTTGTTTTGCCAGGATATGCTTTGAACAGGGTCCATCATAAGTAGTGTACTGAAATGTGTCAGCAATCTTGTGGCCTCTGGAAAGGTCGAGCTCCATCACCAAGGTCGCCTTCAGCTTTCAGATGTGAGCGTCCTTGTACACCTTGAAACGTGGCTGTGCTCTCTCCATGTTGCCTTTTTTAACTCCTTGGTTTCCTGAGCTCAAAGAAAGAAACTAACGTGTCATATTCTCTCCCATACTGAGAAACTCAGAAATGCTTGATCCACTCTTGCAAGGTGTCATACTTGAAGTTAATTGTAGTTTACGCCAACCTCCTGTACACACAGAACTTTTTTGAAAGCAGTGGCATGAATGGCAAAGATTTTATGATTCCATGATTGATACTCCCTTCAGGCATCCTGCCATACATATATTATACATTATACTCTGGGAAATAAAACTGTAAGAAAGCACGAGAACTGATTTTCCATGGCGCAGTGAACCATGTTTGGGGAATTAAAGAAGTTCTGTTGCAATAAATTCTCTGCCGACCTGAGTAAATCACAAGCGCTCTTCTCTGTTCCATGTACTTCTGCACTTCCCAGAGAAATTACTGACTTGTGCTGACTAGTGAAAATGAATGCTTCATATATTTTTTTTCCATGGGTAGCATATTTTATGACATATTTTACAATATGCAAAGCAAAAGCCAAATCATTTCTAAAGTTGGCCTTCAAATGTGTTGCTTTTGTTATTTTTCTGATTGTTACTTTTCCTTTGCGCTTATTATTGATATTTTCTGTTGCTTGCCTCTAATTATCTTACATTAATTTTTCCCATTTGCTTTCTAAATTATTTTGCAGCTATTCCTCTCCACTTCCCCAGTATGATTCAAGGTGATAACTCTGTGCTTTCTGTGAATCCTCATTTTGTGTTTTTTTAAACTTGTTTCCCACAGTCAGAGTGTACGTAGATGTCCGTAGTGCATCCGCCCACATCCTCATCCCTTCCATGTATGCCAGTAGAAATTGCTCACCAGCATTTAGCATTGTGTTTTAGAGATCATATTGTAGTTTCCATTATTAGTGCAGCATTAATTTAGGCTACTAATCTTTGTGATAGAAAGTGCATGAAATGCTGTTTGGAAATACTGCTCTTGTTTCAGACAATAAAATACTAACTTGAAAACTAAACAAAGAAAGAAACAACATGCTGTTGACAATGATTACCTTTATGTGGGATCAACGTGTATAAAGGCTGATCTGCTAAGGGTTTTGTCTTCTCTGGAGGCTGCAGTGTGGTGTAGACAGACACCCAGGCTGGCTGTGAACGGGCTAGTTGCTGTGGTGGGGAGTGGGCTGGTGTGCAGCACTGAGCTCCCCATGCTGTGCGTAGTGCGCGTTAGCAGTGCTGAGCCCCAGGCTGCCAAGGCTGGACCAGTGTAAGTCGTCAAATCCAGCATAGCTGTCTCTGCACAACCTTGCAATCTGCAACATAAATGTGCCTGAGAACTCTGGGCCCAAATTTCATACGTACATACTTCTGCTTTTTGGTCAGTTGATTTAGGTGCTTAGATTTTTGAAAATCTACTCTTACGTACTCTCATCACTTACATAGTATGGATGCAGAGGCATCTTATCTGAGTGGGAGCTCTGGCATTTTTGCATGAGATGAAAACCTTTTTGATTAATTATGAGCTGGCGTAACATGCCAGTAATCACGTACACGATAGGCAGCTCTCCAAAACACTGCCTTTTACCGAGCCATCAGGCCAGGCCCAGCTTTGCCAGACTCCCCGGGAGGCCTCTCTCTGCGGCTCTGCGGTGCGCCGTGCAGATGTGCCTCCCTGAGCTGCTGCCACATCAGCCCTGAAGGGATGGATGCTCCAGCCAGCCAGGCCCCTGCTGCCCTGGGCACTTCCATCTAGGCAGGGTTGGCCCTGTCCTCTCTGCAGACCAAAACCATGTACAGTTAGTTGTAAGAGGACTCCAAGGCACAACTGTAACAGCTTGCTCTCAAGTATTTTCCCAGTGGTGGAAAATGTAAGTCCCCATTTAGTATTTTACCTAGCTTCATAGTAAATTTGAACGGATTGTCTTGAACTCCCTTCACAGCTAGTCACAAGCTGGCTCCTTGCCAGCTCTGAAGACAACCTTGGCCCACCTTTCGACATGCTCAGAGGCAGCTGCCTTAGCCCCTCAGCATTCACCACCCACTGTACAGAGCAGTCGGAGGGAGGAAAAAAAAAAAGCAACATACACAAGCTGACAGGCTCATAGCACTCAGTGAGCAAAGAGAACCAAAGGTCCAGGCTCTACAGCTGTTGTCTCTGCTTGTTGCAGCCCCTTTGTACCAAATGGACAAGGTTCCAGTCAACAAAGTGTGCAGGATGTCTAAGATCTTGTATCTATAAATATTAACATTACTATAACTTACTTATGCTGTAATTTAAATATCAGGAATACTGCCTTTGATACAGATCTCAGAGTTGCAGAAAGTGGTTAACCATTCAACAAAGATCCCCTTTCACTGAAACGTAATTCCTCTTACCTGGAATTGGGGTACCCTAGTGGCAACATTTTGGATTTGTTCAGTGGTATGCATGGTGTTATCTAAGAGAGAAATGCAGATACAATTTATTTGTATGAAAACTCCTGTAAAATACGGTGAATGTTGTTCCATGCTTCAGTCTCGTGAAGTATCTAGGGCACAAAAAATGATGAATTGGAGTTAGGGTCATCTCAGAGGCCTGTTTTACCTTCCCATCTCTACTAACATATTTTAATTTGGCTTGAAGAACAGCATAGCATTTTTCCTCCTGTAATACAGTTGGACAACTTTTTATTTGCTTTACAGCTCACATCCCCTATCTGCCTGTTTCCTACAGAGCACTAAATTCAAAGTTTTGATTATGCTCCTGCTTTTGTGCAGATTTTTCCCACCCACGTCGGCTGGACTTTGAATGCAATTTATCTGCAGGGCTGGCCAGTGCATGTCAGCTGGTACTTTTGGTATCCTGCTGGTCTCAAAAGCAAATGAAACTGTCTTACATAAATTCACATTCATATTTAAGAGCACTTGGGGTCTTTTTTTAAAGGATCTTCACGACCCCCCCTGGATTATTGGCTCTTACCCTAAGTTCAATTTACAGTAGGGAGCCAGGAAATTGAACGGATTCACCTCTTAATTATCTGAAGATTTAGCCTGTAAGTTCTGGAAGTTTTTGCAACAGCTTTGAAAATAATGAAACTCTTCAGCAGATGTGCCAGCTGTGTCAGTGCATACCAAACAGAAGGAGCAAACAAAAAAATATTGGCGCCGAGGCTGAATTCGTAACTTCATGTCTCCATTGATGCTGGCCCATTACCACATCTATCTGAAACTATAATCTCTCTTCAGCCTATAGTAGAGAGAGAAGGGAAGGTATTTTGAACCCCGAAGGAGCCCGTCGGTAACTGCTTAGCCCTGCAGTAACCTGCATGTTTTGATCCACTTAGATGGGAAGGAGCTTTTGCAGCAGAGTTCTGAAAGAACGTGAGGTGTGTTGCTGGTCCTGGGAGGAGGCTCCATTTCCCTGTCACTGTTCTTTTCTTAAGGACAGTAATTTTTCACATACACGGCTTCTCATCATTTCAGAGTTGAAATAAACCATGGTTATTAACAGTTACTCTTGTTAATATTATTATTTACTCATTAAAAATAAAAATAAAAAAAAAAAATAAAATACATAATTTCCCACTTCCCACTTAAAAATATAATTATTTACTGTTTTGTTATTTGAAAAAATATGCATTGGAAAATGTGATTTTTCTCTAATGTAGCTTTTTGCTAAAGAATGTCACTTTCATAGTGGAGTAATGACATGATTTCCTCTAGAGTGCCAGCAGCCTAAAGAAAGTTACATACTTAAAGTACATACATACATACTTTTACTGATACTAAAGAAAGTTACTGATATTCTTACTCATTCCCCATCGGTAAAAACGACTAATAGCTTGGACTGTTACCCACAGTGCCCACATTTTCTCTGCCGGCCACCAGGAGTGCTTGCAGATGAGAGTGTGGGGAGACTTTGAAGACTGAGATCCCCAAAACAATAAGCAGTTTTGATTCTCCTTTTTCTACACTGTCTGGTTCCTTTCTGCATGTGAGGCTAGTTACTCATTTATGGGCAGTAGAGCTAACAGTAACAGAGGGCTGATTTTAAATTCCAGTATGTCACTACTAATATAACACTTGTGTGCTCTTTAATCCAAATTACTCAGTAGCACCTGTTTGTTTTGCCATATGTTGCTAGACCTTGAGAAATTCCTGCTCTTGTTAACCAGTAGTTAACGTGTAAGTATAAGTGTTAAAACAATCTTCAAATTCTTTTTAGTTTAGCTGGGATTGGGAGGGCTTTTACAATAATATTTTGAAGATTGTGGTAGCTGACTTTTTGCTGTTTTTTTTTTTTTTTTTTTTTTTTTTCTTGCTTATTTTTTGACTGTTTTCATTGACATGTTTCCTTTTCCCTACAGTTTCCTGGTTAGTTTTATGGTTGATGCCCGTGGGGGCTCGATGAGGGGCAGTCGCCATCATGGAATGCGGATTATCATCCCACCACGCAAGTGCACCGCACCGACCCGTATCACCTGCCGCTTGGTGAAGAGGCATAAACTGGCCAGCCCACCACCAATGGTTGAAGGAGAAGGATTAGCAAGTAGACTTGTAGAAATGGGGCCGGCAGGGGCACAATTTCTAGGGTGAGTTGTTTTATGAATTCCACTGTTTCCACTCATGTTGCATCTTCTGTTTCCTTTATCCTGTGGATCTAAGAAGTTAAACATTGACTCTACCTCATATGACCGTGTAAGATAGGCTACTGGTTTGGAAATAGTGAAAAATGCCAAATTGCCATTCCTACCTTGAAATTGCCCTTGTATTTTAAGGGGATCTTTGCCTCTGTGATGGTTGTAGGGTGAAGCCAAAGGTAAGGAAAGCCATGAAAAGGCCAGATCCTGTCCCCTGCTACTCATGCAACCTCTCTTTGAAGTCAGGAGGAGTTGAGCCTGTAACCCAAAACAGGCTATGACCCTCCTGCTCATAGAGTACCAGAGTAATGTCACTGTCGCAGAAATGTGGCCTAAAGTCATCCACATTGAACTCTGTTCCCTATGCCATGGTGCGTGCAGGAGCCATGCACGAGTTGCTGGGAGCTGCCTGGGTCCCTCCCCGTGAGCAAGGCCACTGTGAGTGAGGGCGGAGTGCTTACTGGAGAGTGTCAAGTAGTGCAAATGCTAGGAAATGACTTTTTTAAAGCTTAAAGTAGGGGAAACAATCCACTATGATGTGGCTTTTTTTCCTAATTATAAATTTTGTTCATTACCATGAGTGGCACCCTGGTGTAAACTGCCGGTTCTGTCGGGAATGACAGCTTGTTCCTAATTTCCCCTTCTCATTTCTCTTCCTGCTGCATGGATGTTATTCAGTAAACTGCATCTTCCTAAAACTCCTCCCCCTCTAAATGAGGGCGAGAGCATGGTTAGCCGAATCCTGCAGCTTGGTCCACAAGGAACAAAATTTATTGGGTAGGATATGTATGGAAAAGATACAGAATGTCTACAGTTTTTCTTTTGTTTCTAATTTTTTGTTATTCCCATTTATTTTTTTATTTATTTAGTTTTCTGAAGCTTTCAGTTGATTTATGTCACTGAAAGAAAATCATAGTGGCTTGATTTAATATAGCTCTGCTACTACCTTGTGCTTACAGGCATGTAAAATTCACTGCCAGCATTCTGCTTTCATAACTTCTGTGCTTCTGTAATTTTTTAAATTTGAAGTGTTTCAACTGCATCAAATACATTTTAATACACGGTGACAGTCCTTTAAGTTCAGCCCTGTGGTAGAGAAGGTATTTACAGGCCTTGAGTGAGTCTGTTTTGGGAAGAGCATTGTAAAATGTGGTCATATAAAGTCTATTATTTATGAAAGATTATTTAAGAAAGTCTCATTGAGCAAATAACTTACTCTAACAATGGAGAAACATTAATCTTTTCAAACTGCGAGAGGCATCTTGTTAAAATAGACTTACAAAGCCAAGTATGCTACCCAAAGGAGCTGCAGTATATGGTCTAAAATGTAAGAATGTTTCTGTACATTTTTGACTGTTGTTTTCAAGCCATATTGTGAAATTTATTGCATTAGGTTTTCAAAATATTGGTGAGTGTTTGGTGTTCAATACCTGTTTAATACCTTCTCACTGAGTATTCTTGTTAAATGTCATGCACAAAATTGTGTGGTTTCTAAATATTTACAGAGACAGTATCTGAAATATTAGCCTGCAAAGATTGTACTACAGTGTTAGTTTTTAGTTTACGCTCCTTTTGAACTAGAGAGTAAACATCTGACCAAGCAATGTATTCCAATTTTTGGTATTTACTTGCTGCACACGATGGGAGACAGCAGCCACATTTCTCTTTCTTGTTAAAGAACTTGAGATTGGAGTAACAGCCTGGGTGTTCTTAAAAGTATCTAAAATGCGTATTAACTGGGAAAAGTACTATATAACTTTCCTCCCTTGGTATGTAACATGAAAACTGGACTCCAATTCATATTTTACTCCTGATGGCTGTTGTGATTTCCGTACTCAGGTAATCGATAGGTTACTGCAGCCAAGCACCTTGCTGGTGCACCGTACTGTGGAAGTGCTGCATGCTCCTCCCATCACGTGGTGTTACTTTTCACTGAGTTGTTACAAAGAGGTGAAATCCTTTACAACCTCTGTAGGAAAATAATGATACTGTCTATTTAAATGTCTTAAAGCTGCATAATCCATAATTGTTCACTTACTGCGTGGTTTCAGTCAGTTGTCGTAGCATACTTGAAAATGCATATCTTGCCTGTGAAGTGTTTGGCAAAAATGTCTGTTTTGTTAAGGAATGGCACATGAAGTGAATGGTGGTTTCTGTCGATTCTTCACAATAATTGTTCAGTAATGCACTTGCAGTCCTCTGTTTAAGGTACATTGTCTGTTGACTTAGGTGTATTATTAACCACCTTCCCATTCTCTTCCCTTTCCCAAAAATGTTTGACAGTAACTAATATAAATGTGGTCATGATGTTGCTAAACTCAGAAAAATCCATTCTGTAAAGATCTAAACATTCCCCAGTGATGTTTACAGATGTTGCAGCTGTGATTTTGGGCATGAGAACCAGAAAGTGAAACTAATGAGAAACAACCTATTGTATTTCACAGGAGCTGCATCAACAGAGAGAGCCAGGGAGAACTTTGAAAAGTTTGGGACTTGGTTTGAAGCCTAAAATCTACATGCACACACAATTCTTGCTGCAGTCAATAGCTGTTGCATAAATTCAATTTCTGAACTAACTTTGGCCACTGTAAATTACTTAAGCCAAATCCAAATTTTGACTATGGTAATGTCAGTTAAAGGTCAGCAGTGCTGCATGTGCTAGATTGCCCACATGCCAGGATATATGTGCAGGGAGAACTGTCTTTAGCAAAACTTGTAGCCATTTCTTCACGTAGGTAACTATTTCAAAAGATTTATATTAAAAATAAGCTACATACAAATGTTTCTGAGTTATATATATGATCTACAGTTTAAATGATAAAGGATTGTGCAGCTTTGGCAATTTTAAAAGCATTTTTACTGTAACAGTACTTACAATTTAAAATGACTGTAGTTTTCTTAAGGATTTAATAACTATAGGAAAATTAAGGGTGGTGAGGAAATATGTGACTTAAAAATAATATGATTCCTTTTTTGTCTAGCCCTGTCATAGTGGAAATCCCACATTTTGGATCAATGCGAGGAAAGGAAAGAGAATTAATCGTACTTCGAAGTGAAAATGGTGAAACGTGGAAGGAACACCAGTATGACAGCAAACATGAAGACTTAACTGAAATACTCAATGGCATGGATGAAGGTAAACGTTTTCTCAAAGTTTTAGCAAGCCTTGTCTTTGTGCAGGCTTGCTAATAGAAGCAGACTAAAGCAACCTAAAATAAAACAGTGCAGAGAATATCTGACTTTGGGGAATACAATGTGTGTTACGTATTAAACTAATGGAAGGATTGTAAAGAAAAACTGTTCAGCAGTGGCCTGGAGACATCCTGAAAAGAGTGGTAAGCTTTGGTCTGAAGTCGTGCCAAGTTTAAGCCAAGTTGCACGGTTGCTTTACAGCACAGAGTTGAGAATAACATCCCAGCTGGAGGTAAGTGTGTTTCTGCTGCTCAGGCAGGGCCACGTGAAGGTCATTCCAAACCAAGGGGAAAGAGTAAATACCAGTTCTATTTGACTTTCCCACAGATGTAGACCTCAGCCTATAGATCATTCTTAGACAGAGTATTGTTTCCAAGGGGTTGCCTCCTCCAAACACATAACCTGCTTCTTGATGCCCATCTGGGAAGTCTGGCTCCCCTGTTTTGTGTGGATGTTGCCGTTTATGTGAGAGTCCCTTAAGAGGAGAGGACTCAGCTGTACTCAATTCATCAGAAGATGCTGTGACAGACCGTCCCTGTGGACATGTTGTGAGCAAAGCCAGGCTGGGGCCACAGAGAACCCATGGCACCACTGCTTTCTTTTCCTAGCAAGTGTTTTTCAGTGCTTGTGCTGATAAACCGTTGCTCTAGCTCTTTGCATCTGAGTGTGAATGAAATAGCCTGTGTGTAGGACTTCTGCGTTCTGTAAGGGTTTACCCACAGGATTTTCTCTGGATAACCTTTTACAGAAAGTCACGGTGCGGTGAGCTTTCCACAAGCTGCAGGAAAGTTTTTTCATTATCAGCCAAAGTGTTTGAAGCAAATGATCAGGCTGTGGATGGCAGCTACGAGGGGTATCTGTGAGCAGGCTCTGTCTTTGATCTTCCTTGTTTGAAGAGGGCAGCCTCAGTAGAAGACAAACTTTGAGGATATAGAAAGGAAAATAGTGCTGTTGTGAGGGGTTCCCTGGGCAATGAGATTAGCATTTTTACTGATCTGGTCATCTGGGAATGGGATTTGCAGGATGGGCGGGTGTAGTATTGTCACTTCGAAGTACTTGAGCTGCACCTGAGCCTGTAAAAATACAGACCAAGTGCAAAGTTCTGTTTGTTACACGATGGTAGCTATTTATTTGGAAATAAATGTAATAGAACCAATCAAGCACTAGGACAGAAACACTGAATATGTAGGGTCAGTGGGTTTGGAAAAATATAACAAACCTTGTCACGGAAAGGTACCTAAAAGCACTGGAGCAGGCAAAAGAGCAAGTGTGGCCCAGGATGGTATTGCTGGGATAAGAATTGCACTGGGATCAAAGGTGTAGTTTTAGCCTTTCTGAAAGAAAAAATCTCACTACCACCCCGTGCTTCTCTGTGCACTACCATATGAAACAGAAAATAATGATTTGGCACTTGAGTGAAATATCTGTGCCTTGTCCATGACGAGGTAGTCAGAACTGAAAAGCAACTTGCTTATTATTTGCTTTTTGTGCTTTTCAAACTGAGCTTAGTTCAATTTGGGGATAGGAAATCTAGGCACAAAACCCTGTTCTGGAGTGCTGCAGCTTGCATTTATAACGGAGGAGCTCCCCTGGGATGCTGTATGGATAAATTCACATCTTGCAGAGAAAGAGGGCTCAATAAATAAGAACAATTTGAGCAGTGGGCATGCAGCCCTCTGTACTTAGAGCCTAAAATAATAATCTTCACAGTTTGGAGCCAGGGTACAATTGTTGAGGATTTCAGGTGGCTCTTCCCTTCTGGGGAGCTGCTGTTTGAGGTTAGTGGGCAGAAGTGCAGCTAGTGAATCACAGGAAGTGTGATGGACACTGGGCTATTCCCTTCGAGTGAAAATATTTAGCACCTTAAACGCCAAGCCACAAAAATGTCATTTATGAACCCAGGCGATCATTTATGTGAGAGAAAGGAGAAAAAATATTACAGTCACACCCAGAGCATTGTGTTGATCATTTGTTCAGTTCATTTTACTTTAATTCTTCTCTAGTTAGGAAAACAAAACCTTCATTAAAATAGTACAAGGACCTTGACAAAATTCTGTTCCATTCAGACGACACCTTTTCTGTTTCAAAAAGTCTTCCAATGTCTCTTTGCAACAAAATTCATCTGTGCGATCATCCCTAAACGCTGGGTGATTCCCTGGCTGTTTCCATGCTGCAGGAATGACTGTTTTCCTATTAAAAGCAGTTGGTCCGTTCTGTGTTAGACCTGCTGTGTTTCACTAGTTCTTCCTGTCTGTGTAGAAGGACAGTCAGACTTTTATTCTTGAATCTTTAATATGCTGACTGTTTTAAAGGTGCAGTCTGCTTTTCTGTTCCGTTTTTTCTGTTTTGCTGTGCTGCTCAGCCTGTGGGGATGACAACGAGGAAGGACATCTTTGCTCCTCTCCCGACATGGGGACTGCTGAAAACCTGCCCGTTCTTTACTGGAAGCAGCACCATCTGCTGGAAAAATGTGTCTCAAACTCAAAATAATCCAGAGCAGAAGGCAGTACTTCAGGGTATTAAATGCAGCATTAAATAATAGCAGAACTTTGCTTTTATTACCATGGAAGAATAGTTAACCATGATGCTAAGAGTCAGTTCCTTTGTTGTCATCAGGTTTCTGCTTGAAGTAATCTTATTTGAAAGATGGTGCTGGGCAAATACAGGGCTGATGGAATACAGGGAATTTGTGTTGCTTTTAGGACTAGGAAGAGTTTGATTCCAAATACAAGAGTACTAGTTCACAGCTTTTGACCATATTATATTTATTTAAAATTAAGTCAAGTGAAATATATGTGTGCGTGCCTTTATATATATGAAAAAAAAAAGGAAAAAGCTCTCTGCCTTACAAATAGCTTACGTTTTCAGTAGGGCTCCTTTTATGTATAACTTGCATTTGCTTTATACGTTCTTGCAGCTTTTACAGGTAGTTTTCTGTACCTGTAGATAAATCATGGGCACAAATGCACATACCTGGGCAGCGAATGTTTTGACAGTCATTTGCAAACTATGGAATGAGACAAGAATTGCAATTATTTGTGGCTACAATATGCTGGCAGCCGCACAGTGTGGTTGCAGATGGGAAGCAGGAGTTCTTATACAAATGCTTCTTTGAATCTACAGATCAAACCAGAATGACCTTGTTTATGCTTGAAGTTTAAAATACCACCATATATCACTCTGCAGTGATTTTGCCACACTTCCAAGAAAAGTTTTGAAACTACCACTGTTAAACCTCATGCTGTGAACGGCAAGATAAGAGACTGTCCTAAAACAGACAAAGCAGCACATAAGGGACATTGCCTCATCTGAAGATGAGGCATCCTTGCTAGCTGTGGCACTGGAAGCACCTAGTTATGTATGTAAACCCTGATGCTGGGAGGGGGCGTTACCAGCATTGTTAAGGCCTCTATGCCCTCACTTTATCCTTGGCCCTTCCCCTTTCTGCATCCCTCCATCTCCTGTAATTTTTTGCATGTGAGCACCGCCTCCTGTGTGACCTGCCTGTATTGCAACAATTTCGTAATGGGCATGTCTGTTTACTGGGGAAACTGGTATCCTATGCTTGTCCCATCTTCCAGTCTCTGCACAGAGACGAGTTCAGCTCTGCTGTAGCTAGTTAGAAGTGCAGGAAGTTTGCAAAACTCAGAGAGCTGTTCAGTCTGCTAAATACAGGTGAGCTAGCAAAACTCCTTCTAAGGCCCTGGCAAGGGAAATAAGATCCCAGATGACACAGAGACACCCTGGAGCTCCTGGAACAGCCAGGTGTTCTGTGTCTTCTCTGATACCATTTCCAGGTAAAAGTCACTTGCTCTGTATTACTTTATTGGAAAGTAAAAATGAAAGGTATCAGATATGAGATAAAGTTGATCCACAGCTGGTGCTCACCTGACAAAACTGGTGTGCTTGCATTTCTTGACCTGAGCTAGCCGATGTGAGGTCCACCTCTGCCCTCGGAGAATGTAGCTGGGTTTCTTCTCTCCTGTCCAGGAACCATAACATAACACTCATATGGCATGGGCTAGAGGGAGGGTAAGGAGTGATCTTCCTTTCCTCCCTTCTTTCCTTCTCTCCATCTCATCTCTGGCTACTCACTCCCTCCAGCCACCTTAGGATAAGCGTACCGTTGACTTTGGAGGCTGGGGAAGACCTATGCAAGGAGTATGTGTAATCCCTTTCTCTTGACATACCAAAACTCAGCAGCAATAGGTGTTCTTTGGACTAGTAGCACAATCGTGGAAAGTGACACTGGGAGACTTCCCGATTCGGCCATTAACCTCTGCTTTGCTTCTCTGCTTTGCCATTCCTACCTGTAAGTTAAGGTGTAAAGCATACTTCTCTGTCATTTTAAAACAAACAAAAGCTTTGAGGTTTTTGATTGTAATGCATTACATAGGAATGAAGCGTCAGCAGTTGAGGAAAATAGTGATGCTTGCTCTTGTTGTGAAATGCATCAGGTGTGTTCAGGAAACGTGACCTCTCCCAAGACAAGTTTTCCCTGTTTCATTCCTTCTGTCATGCTAACACTGCATTCCTTATGCATCCAGAGAGGTGGTTTAAGATTGCTCATCTTCTGTGTTTTTTGTGGGTCTTTTGTTTGTTTGTTTTTGTTAGAGGGCAACTTCACATAGAAGATTGCATACATATTACTCAACATAATGTCCATATGTGTAGTCCAGCTCCTCTCCATGCCTGGCTGTTCTGCCACTCTCATCTGTGCACCTTCTTGCTCTAAGGGAGAGTGCCTGCCACACTCAAAGGTTTTTGAGAAGTTCTTACATAAAACACTTGATTTTCAGCTTCAGGACAATTTTAATTATCCTTCAGCTTTGTGAGCGTTTTACAGTGAGTTTGTCTCTAGTGACAAACACTAGAGTACACAGGATTTACCAGTCAAGATAATACCTGCCTGGGAATTTAAAGATCCAGTTTGTCTCCAGCACAAGCCATTGCTTCCAGACGCTGCAGGCAGAATACCTAATTCATTAGAGGGCTTCAGATATCATCTCTGAGTCAAAGTAAATGGAAGCTGACGTTATGATAAGAAATTATCCTTTTCTGGTAGCTTCGTATGATCCACAGCAACACTGTGCAATTAATCCAAATTAGCTGCAGAGGGTTTTAAATGGAAAACTGACATTTTACCAAACATAAATTCTAATTCTTTTGGAGCTGTAATTGAGCTTACATGCTCCGTGGAGGAAAATGGCTCAGCCACACACAGACGTGTACAAGTGTCTGTTGTCATGGCACCATTTTTGGTCCTCTTGCTGCATCTGGTAGAAGTATCGTCTTTTTGAGAATAAACTTTCTTCTTTAGAAATGTGATACTTTTTAAAGGACGAAAATAAGAGTGGGGACTTGTGGACTGCTGGAGTAAAACCAATTACAATGACTAAAAAGGCAAAATGCAAGAAAATTACAGGAGAATGCCTGGTAGTCACATAATTATCTCCATTTGTGAACAGTGTTTATATCCCAGGGGTTTCATTAGTGCATATATATGTAAGTATACATACAGTTGCATGGTTAGTTGTACTTGTAACATATCACTTCTCCTCAGTGTGTACATGTACACAGAGTTTACTTAATACAGGTGGATTCTCCATATCCCTTTCTGAGTCCTGGTGACCCCACATGCTGGGAATGTGGCAGAGCATGCAAATTCTTGGTGACCTGTTTCTGTTCCAGGTGTTTCTGGGAACTCATTAAGTATCTGGGAACTGAGGAGCACAATGCAGTTATTTTGGGGCATATACCTGTATGACTGGAAGCCTAATTTGGGAAGGGATCCTCACTGTGGTTTCACAGGTAGTGCTGGCAGACAGCTCTGTCACATCCACAGTCTACCGCAGCCCTCAGTGTCTGGTCAGGAATATGTGGATGCCACTTTGGGAGATGACTTCCTCAAGTGCTTTAGCTGGGCAAGCTCTGGTTTGGACACCTGGTGTAAAGTTAGTCCATGAACTGATAATGATTTTCTCTGCATGCCAGAGCTGTTTGAGGGAGGGGACTGGAGATACACATCTTGTGAAGGTGTGCTCAGAAAGATCAGTGCACTTAGTGCTTCCAGATTTACATGAGAGAGGAAAGAAGCTCGACTACCTCTTCCACATCTCGGTGGGTTCCAGTGACAGACCTGCCATCCCGTGGCAGCTGCTGCTGCACAACGTCACGTGCCAGTGCCTCAGTGCCCTGGCAGGTCTGTGTCTGATGCTGCTGGCACTCAGAGTCATGATTTCAGCAAAAGTTCACTGAGCAAACCAAAGCTTGATGATTAACAGTGTTGTTTTTCTGTCTTGTTTGTTTCTTTTTTTTTTCCTGTAGTAAATTAAAAAAAAAAAATCTTCAGAAGTATTTTAAGGCAGACTAAAAACCTTACATGTACCAGATGTGTCTGGTCTGAACCTGGACAGGTAATGTCAGGAATTTTTAACTGTCTTCTCCCACCAGAGCTGGACAGTGTTGAGGAGCTAGAGAAGAAGCGTATCTGCAGGATCGTCACAAAGGATTTCCCTCAGTACTTCGCAGTGGTCTCACGAATCAAGCAGGAGAGTAACCAAATCGGCCCGGAGGGAGGGGTGCTGAGCAGCACAACGGTGCCACGTGTCCAGGCGGCCTTCCCCGAGGGTGCTCTAACCAAAAGAATCCGCGTGGGGCTCCAGGTAAGGACATAACCTGTGTGGTTGGTCTTAACACACAAAGCTTACAGCTAAGGAGCCCGCTTCTCCCTAGTCCCTAGCAGCGAGTTGCAGCTCACACCTGAGCTCTGAACTGGTGGGTGGCTGCCCAGGCGCATGCTCTGCATCTCAGCGCTCCCCTGGTGAAGGCGAAGCACAGTCCTCCACCCTGTGGCAAAAACCCAGCTCACCTTGAGTATCGCTTAGCCTCTGAAAAACAGAGAGAAAAGGCAGAGGTTTGGAGCCACAGCAAGCTGCACTGGGAAGTCTTCTGTGAGCTGCACAGACACTGTGCAGTCCAGCCTCCTGGCCAAGTAGCAGCTTGTGCCTGGTGTCAATGGACAGAGCAGTGCATTTGGGACGGAGCTTATGCAGCTGTTGGCCAGCTGTTTCTGGGTCAAAGATCTTGTACATACATCTGTTGAAGCTTAGGACACTGGTGTTCCTGGCGATATGTAGAATCTGGGAAAGGCAAATAGCTTAAACTCTCCATGAACAAACTGCACAGAAAGTGGATAAATACTCTAAAGGATGTATCTTTTCATTGGGTTCTGCTAATTATCACTTAAAATTACTTAATAACTTGAGAGGTCTGATGGGTTCATGAAATCAGGATGCTGGGTTGGATTCCAGTGCTTGGAATTCACTCTGGAACATTTTTCATCCACTAACAGTATTTCACATAAAGACAATTGAACTTGAGAAACTGGAAGCTCTGCTATTATAGTTATACAGCTGCTTTTCCAGAGCTATCTAGTGTGAAGGAAATGCATCTCTATATGCAGTGTTGTCGCTGCTGAGATTACAAAGTAGCTGCATACTCTATCAGTACAGTGTGTAGTTTGAATAATGCAGCAAGTCACAGTTCAGCCTGATTGAAACAAGGACTTCAAAATTATTAAAAAAAAAAAAAAAAAAAAAAAAAGCACATGCAAAACAAGAGTTTCCCATGAGATGCCTATCAGTTTTGAGTTCAAGTCTTGCATGACAAAAACTGTTAAACTTACATAATTTTTCTTTCCATACTGCTTATTCATTCTTCTTCCTTTACCCCTATAAAAAGTTAGGGAATCTCCAGAGGCACAAAACTGAGGTAGAAAGTCTGAAAATTGCTTATATCTCAGCTGCTGCTTACAGCAACTATTTGCACTCTGTATGAATTTGACCCAAGCAAATAGTAATCAATAATGGAATGACCTCGGAAGCACTGGGGACAGAGGTAAATCAGGAGTACAAAGTGTTCCTTAGGAGCATGGGTTCATGCCTGGCAGACGTGAGAATTGCTCAGCGTCTGAGACAGCACGTCTAGTCCTCACTGCTCAATACTCTGCTAACAAAGTAGGGCTCATCTTGCATTTCGAAATTTTATTTGATGTCACCCATCACTGTAAATTAAAAAGAAGCAACCTCAGAAAACCTCTCAGCAAACACTACAGGCAACCTTCTGAGATTTACAGCTTTGCTCAACAAGTTAGCTATTAAGAAATCACAAGTGGGTTGTGGAGAAAAATACTAAGGCATGCACTAATAATCGCAGTAGGGAGCTATAGGAGAAAACTCCCTAGGAAAAAAACAAAGTTCTATAGAAAATTTAAAGGAAAAGTGAATTACCTTTTCAAAAACAGTTGTGCATATCTACAGCCAATTTGTAGCACGAGTTTAAAATATTTTCCCTGTGTTGACAGGCTCAACCAGTTCCAGAGGAGATTGTTAAAAAAGTCCTTGGAAATAAAGCAACTTTCAGTCCCATCGTCACTGTGGAGCCAAGAAGAAGAAAATTTCATAAGCCAATAACCATGACAATTCCTGTGCCACCTCCATCAGGAGAAGGTGTAACCAATGGGTACAAAGGAGACACGACGCCCAGCCTTCGACTTCTATGTAGCATTACAGGTTAGATAAAATCATTCTCTTTGCAAAGTTTTTGGTGACAGAAGAGCCTCGTTGCTCACTCAAGTAGCTGTAAAGCTTGTTCTTTCCAGTTAGGGAAGGCTGATGTGCTCGGTCCAGTAGATTTCAGATCACTTCTCAGCAAAGTCACCTGAGGTCACCTGGAAGGCTCCCACTGATTCCCTGGGCTTTTAGTCTCATCTCATGCTATTGTAAAAGAACTCCTGCCAACAGATATTAAATAGTATTTTATATTTAGCTAGTACAAAGAACTTCAGCCTTGGCTATTAAATGTAGTTGTCAATAAAAGTAGTTTGCAGATGTAGTTCTGGCCTACCTGCAGAAGTCATTCTGGCCTAGCTGATATCAAGAGAAGTTTCCCTACAGACTGTAGGTTTGTATCTTGCTTACATCAGCATCGTTTCCTGGTATGTAACATATGACATAATATGTATATAACATGTAGCTCAGCTCTTGGAAAACGCTATCTACATTGTTTTTTGCTGTGTGAAGCAAAATAACTTAAGCTAGAAATACTCCTATGTATCCTGTGCTTGATTTCTAAAAGAAAATCTTCATGATTTATATTTACGCAGGAGGTACTTCACCTGCACAGTGGGAGGACATCACAGGCACCACTCCACTGACGTTTTCAAATGACTGTGTCTCATTCACAACCAATGTTTCAGCCAGGTATGGTGGCAGAGCTTGTCAAATGCACCCAGGGAGTAGTTACTGTTGGTTAACAGTGTGCATTATTGTGAGGGCGCTTTTTGTGTTGTGGTGATGGTGGTTTTTTGTTGTTTTTTGTTGTTTGGCTCTCTGTAAGTCTTCTGCAAGACTGATGAAGCAGTAATGGACCAGATGCTTCTTTGTCACTGCGTATCAGCATACCACATATTTGAGGTTGCACATGAATCTTTGTCCTGGCCTTTTCTGCTAGGGGTGAGTCTCCTGGCAATCATACATGCTGTTTCTCTAAACAAAGGTGTCAGTGCCACACAGGGGTTTGTTTTCCTGGAAACAGCAACAGAATAGGGAAGTTGAAAAGGGACATTCAATAAAAGAATTTGGAGTTATTTACATTACATACATTGGAGAATTTGGAAAATATACATTAAAATGTAAAAGTTGCTGCTCTTTGGCTTTTTAGTTGAAGATTATGTAAAATTACTTTCACAAAAATCTAATTTACAAAAAAAAATCAAGGTTTTAAATTAATTTTATGGAATTAGTAGAGTTCTTTTTGGTTTATTTTTAAAGGCTTGAGCAATGTTTGAACATAGTGAAAAGCTGATTTAACAGTTCTCTTTTTCGTGTTCAGATTTTGGCTTGCAGACTGCCATCAAGTACTAGAGACTGTTGGGCTGGCAACACAGCTTTATAGAGAATTAATATGTGTTCCTTACATGGCAAAGTTTGTTATATTTGCCAAAATGAACGACCCTGTGGAATCCAATTTGCGTTGCTTCTGCATGACTGATGACAAAGTGGACAAAACTTTGGAGCAACAAGAGAATTTTGAAGAAGTTGCAAGAAGCAAAGACATTGAGGTATATTTCTTACAGCTGGCTTCCTCCTTGTAAACAGACAGTGTGTTTTCCAAATGGCAGTAAGTTCTGCAAAAGTCACTGTGAGCCCAGTTAAATAAAGGCTCGCAGCAATGCTGTGTCAAAAAGCTTCTTGAGGTGATGTCAAAAAAGGACAAGGGAGGGGGGAGTATGTAGAGCTGTCTCCAGATGGATGCCCCAGGCTAGTGTTTGGTGGGGTTTGCACCTGCTGTTGTCAAGTAACCTTGGGTTTTGCAGAAAGCTGACCTGGAATTCTTTCTCGCTGGCATCACAGACACACAGTCACAACTAGGGCTGGTTTATGGTGAATAGGCACCAAGACGTAGTTTCCTGAAGGAAATCTAGATATTCTTACTTCAGAAAAGCCACTCACATAGCACAGTTTCCCAAACTACTGGCACTCAAAATGCCTTGCCATAATGCACAGTGATTTTCTAGTTTGTCACTGAATTTAATCTGAATGGAGATTTATGCTAAACTCAGGAACTGTAGTGGGCAAATCATGCTGTACTTACTTGTCGTTTCATAGTATATCCACGCGTTTTATTGATTGTCATTTTATTACTTTGATAGGTTCTGGAAGGAAAACCTATTTACGTTGATTGCTATGGAAACCTGGCCCCTTTGACTAAAGGAGGACAGCAGCTTGTTTTTAATTTTTATGCTTTCAAAGAAAATAGACTGCCATTCTCTATCAAGGTAAAAGCAAAACAAGCCAGCTAATTCTGCTGAGGTGTTTTTTTATTTTCTTGTGATAACACTTTTTCAGCCAAATAGAACTAACTTGCCCCGAGGATGTAAGTGTCATTATTTAATATGTGGATAGTGTGGAGAGTGCTTTGCTGCATGAAGCCACAAAAGAGTTGCTGACAAAGCTGGGACCAGAAAACCCATGACAAGGACTCATGAACTTCTGTTCACAAATAACAGAATAGCAGCATTAGATCGCTATGTCCCAGGGACTAAGAAAAGGTGATATGTTTGATAACATACTGTACAGCAGAATAGGCTCCAAAAAGTGCATACAGACTGGTCTCCTCTAAATTACCATGAATGGAAGCTCAGTTTCCTTTGCATTACCATAGCTTTTGTGCAAAAGAAGTTTTTCAGCGCATACATGTAGGTTTTGAGCATAAGTGCAGAACATTGCAGAAAAAAATGAAGGTGAGCTGAAAATACCTCTCAGTTTTATACTGGGATGTTGCTATCTGTTTGGATTCACCCAGTGTCTTTTCTTACATGGATTGCAGGAACTTCTTTCCTGTCAGAGAGTTTCATGGTAACACCTTTTATCCTGCTGAGAGAGGAGGCCGAGTCCCAGCTCAATAATATTGATCTTGACCCATTAGGTAGTTTCTTGTGGAAGGAAACTCTGAAAAACCCTCCAGAAGCCTCCTCTAGCTATCTAGATTACTGCATATTACTCAACTATACCGTAATTTCTGCTCTAGGTAAGAGACACCAGCCAGGAACCCTGTGGACGATTATCATTTTTGAAAGAACCAAAGACTACAAAAGGACTGCCACAAACAGCTGTTTGCAACTTGAATATCACTTTGCCAGCACACAAAAAGGTATTTGTTGGGAAAAAAACATTTGTGTTAGGGTTGGTTTGATTTTATTTTTGCTTTTTTAGTTTGTCTTTTTTCTGCTAAAGAAACTTTAAGAAATGCTGGTCATGAGAATGCTTTGGAATATGATAAAGGCTTTTTAAATTTATGTTTTATTGGTTTCCTGTATGTAGAACGCTTTTAAAGTCTCTTGTTACTGTGGTGTCAAGTTCCTATAATTTTTATGATTCTGTTTACAGCTCATGCTTCAGCCTGCAAGTCATAGGTTTATGCTTTCAGTAATGTCACACATTGATTTGCATTGGATGTAAGATTTTTTTTTGTGTGTGTTGGCATTTTGGATTTGCTTTGCCTTATAAATCAGCTTGCATTTTGTGCTCCCAATTTGGTCCTTTTCATATCCTGATATTCTTTTCCCTGCTGTCCATTATAATATTCCTTGTCTCTGCAATGCATCTTTGGACCAAAAGGAAACAGAGTCAGATCAAGATGATGAGGTAATATAAACACTGTCTTCTGTTTTTATTTTCTTCAGATGTAGTGAAGAAAAGTCAATATGTTACAGAAAGTAATAAATAATATTTTTAACTATGGCATTGAAGTAATATTTACAGAATAACCATATCCTCAACATACTCTGTTGCAAAACAGTTGAAGTTCACAAATGGAAAAAAAAAAGATTATATTTTACAAAATTAAACTACATATTGAATAATAGTAGTCTAAAATTTAACTGATTTTCTTTTGGAGAAAAAAAAAAAAAAAAGATATAATTACTACATTCAGACCAAGTCCATTTTTTACAAAATTGAGAGGAGCTTATTGGGTGTGATTTTTAGCTCTTCAAAGAACGCTGCCGGTACTTTGGTAACTCGTGTGTCTGAGAAAGTATTAGCAACGGTAGCCTATAATATTTTATTTCTGAAAATAAACTGGACTCTTCTAAAAAAGCAAAATAACTAAGAAGAATTTCTAAATATTGTGTATAAAGCTATTTTCAAGTAGACCTCAGTTATTTGCAGCTTAAAAATCCCCAGTTTGCTGGAAACCGCAACATTAGATTGTCAGGAAATTGAGTGGATTTTATTCCAGAGATAGCAATAAAAGAGATCACCTTATAAAAGAAACCACATAGATGCATCCGTTTTACCTAGCAGCAAAGTTTTCTTCTCTTCCTGGTGGAAAACAAATATCAGTAGCCACCTGCTGACTAAAATAGAAATAACACACTCCTTACATGTTAAAAAATAATAATAGCAACCATATCACTTTGTATTCACAGTGTTTAATCCCAGTCAGCTATTATATAGCTAGAACAAAAGTTTTCTTTCTAAACAAAACATATTTTTAGAGACAGTAAAGTGAATTGATTTCTAAAGGACTTGTAGTATTGAAGACATCACACTAGCAGCTAACCCATCAAATGCAGCAACTTATGATGCAATTTATTAGTTAACAGTAGTAGTCCGCTTTCTAATCTGCATCTTTGCATTTTGTGCCTATTAAAAAAATCCCCTCCCATGCCTTTTTTTTGTCCTTAATGTATTCACTTTAAAGCCAGTGTACATTGTGGTGTATGTGTTTTCAGGACAAATCAATCTGGGGAGGAATATTTGATCGGTCGAATTTGTACTTCTCTAAATGTTTTATGTCTGTATCTGTAGTCTTTTGTGTTGATCTCCTGTTCTCCTAGTCAAAGGTGTTTATTTTACAGAGAATTAGAAATATCATGCCATTTCTAGTAGTCTGAAGCAGTTTATTTAGTGATAATGGGATAAGCTAGTATTGAGATACAGTAGGGCAGGACCATGAGCTATGTCTGCTAAGCTCTTCCACCTCATAAGCAGAGACACTGAGCAGGAATGAGTTCATGTGGTCATCTCCCAGAGATGCAGTCTCTTCCCTGCTTGCTCTAGAAGGGTGGTGGCTCATAGCAGGTTTCTGCCACCTCTGGTAGCCATGCTCCCCGCTCCATAGTGCCTGACACTCATTACACGTCAGACAGGAATGGAGACTGGCTCTGGCCATTCCCTGCCTGCTTGCCCAAATCTGGCTCCAGCATGCCTTCCTGAAGCTGAACGGAGACATCCGTTCTCCCTTGTGGGAACGTGTACCGCGAAATGTGGCCTGTCATGCTGAGGTTTGATGATTGTCCAAACAGGGGACGGCACCAAACAGCATTGTGTTTTGTTACAGACGGAGAAAGCCGACCGGCGTCAGAACTTTGTCTCCCTTGCTTTACGTAAGCGCTACAGCTATCTGACTGAGCCTGGAATGAGTGAGTTGCTCTTAACAACGTACTAAACCATATATATGTGATTTTTCATAAGAAGAGACATTTTTTCTATAAACGTTGTATTTGGTGTCACTTTACAAAAAAAAAAAAAAAAAAAAGAAAGAAAAAAGAAAAGGAAAGAAAGAAAAGGGAAAAAAAAATCTAAAGCAAAACTCTTGGATGGTCTGTGAAATCTTGTGTTGTGAGAGCTTGAAGAATCCTGACTGGCAAATGACGTGCTAATTAAGTAAAAATACATTCTTTTAAATGCCATATAGCTCCAGATGAGTAGGATTACAAATTGCTTTCAGAATGAGTCTTGTTCCTCTTCCCTAAGGGAACGATATGCAAAAGTTCAGCAAAGCTGGAAAATGCCATTCAGATAAGCGCTTAAATGTTTAGATGCTTAGCCAAAACGGACTCTCATATTTTATATCTCCCTCTTTTCTCCTTCTCTTCCCTTTTTCCTCTGTTCCCTGCAGATGCTTTTTATTCCTTGGCACCACACATTGCTTCCTTTTAAACTCTGCACTCCTTTACTAGACCCATGGCATTGCTTTCCTTCCCTATTAAGTACAACAATGCATTCAGCTTAGCTTTTCTTCCTTCGCCTCCCCTGCCTGCAGTTGAATGCTGTTCCCCATTCTCAGACTTTTCTTATCTCTTTCTGCCTCATAACTTCTCAGTTGCTACCCTGCACCAGACCCTTTGATATAATTCCATAAATCCATAGACAAACTTCGTCAGGTCTTGGGAGTTTCCACTGGATGGCTGCTCTTTAATTATCCTATAAGATCTGTGGCTTCTTTGGATCAGAATATATCCAGAATATATTACACTTCTCAGGCCTGGAAGAAGACTTCAAGCATATAACATCTGAAGAAGCTATCAGATCTACTGAGACATCTTGATGGACTGTTAAGGTACCGTCAAAGGCTTGTTGGGAACTGAGAGACAGGGAAAAGGAAGCTGCTTGAAAGGAGCTTGACTGTGTATGTTGTTTACAATTATTTGTTCAGGCCTCATTGGAAGAAAAAAAGTCATGTTCACCAAAGGTTCATTAGGTCTCATTTGCAAAAAGCAGAAGGAAAAAAACACAAATGCACTTAATGAGCTTTACTCTAAGAAAAGGTGTGTTGATATAATAGAAGTCCCCAGCCATTCTTTAAGTGTTGTATCCCTATTGGCAATGGTTACTACTTGTGGCAATGAGCTACCCAAAAAGGGTATGCAAAAATTACCGTGTTTGTCAGGAAAGGTGGCAGACAGGGTTTGGCTATCAGTATGAGTGCCACCACCTCCTGTGCACATGTAGCATGCAGTCATCAGCCACCACCACCTGCAGAATGCTGCTGCGAGGTGGGATTGCAGCTTTAGAGGTGCAGCTCTTCCAGAGCGTAGGCACACTACCCAGCACAGAGCCAGGATGGCTGCCACAGGGTGTTAGCTCTGTTGAGCAGAGATGAGTGATGAACCTCTCCCTTCTTCCAGCGAATTCAGTGGCACAACTCTGCAGTTCTGTAGCAGCAGGGGTTGGGCTGTTTTCTCTCTCGAGCTCATGCACGTACACTCAGAGGGTTTTTTTTTCCCCTGCACCCCAGTGTCAATGCCAGTGCTGGTGCAGAAGAGAGTGAGGAAGGTGGGGTATTCCCCTGCCTACCTGTCCTTATCCCTGCTCAGGAAAAGTGGCTAAAGGACCCCTCTGCCCTCCCCAGCAGTGAGTTCTCCCACAGAAGAGGAGTGGGTTAAACTCTTTGCTTGCAGCTGAAGAGCAGCAGGAGCAGGGCTGAGCTGGAGCTCCTTGTATGGGTTCACTCAGTGCTTTCAGTTACCAGCTGCAAGCAAGGAAATGCGATTTGGTGCACAGAAGGTAGTAACATCTGTTTCCTGATAAAATCTTGGATACAGAGTGATGGAAACTGCTTTGGCCAAGAGTGTCCAGTAGCCAAAAAGGGCTGTTATGAAAACCACTTTTTAGAATATTATTCCACTCTAAATTCTGGCATGGTTGTGGGAATTTCTTTGCTATTTCAGAAAGTAAAATGGCCTGGTTTTGTGCTGTTTCAGTTGTCATAGCTTCACATGCTGGTATAGCACTCCATTTTCTTTGTACCAGTTCTTCTTGACTGTGATACAGAGCACAGAAAAAGCATCTTAGACATGTCTGAATTTGTGATTTAACAGGAGAAAGAGCAGTTAAAAGGGCAGCCTGATGATTTGATTGCCTCGCTAACCAGCTGTGGCACAATGGCTCATCACAGTATAGTGGGGTCCCTCTAAAGACATTCCCAAACATGAACTGCTGAACAAGTTGTTTTGATGTTGATTCTTCCCAGAGCGATTTTGGGGTTTTGTTTATTGCACTTGGGACTGTATGAACTTCTGGTGAATGTTAGCAGTTGCTGATAGCTAATCTTTATTATAAAGTCTAGTTCATTTTAAGAAGTACACAGTGTTTTCTTCTTTGGGGGAAGAAAGTATGTTTGTGCTTAAAAATAAAATTGCAAGCAGGATGGGAAAGTGGATCTTTCTTGAAATAGGCTGTGCCAGTCAGGCCTCATATTCAAGCTCTCTTCAACCTAAATGTTCTAATACTGCAGAATCACCAGCCATCCACATCAGCTTCTGAGCTTCAATTGGCTTTTATAGGACCAGCATATTTCTCCTTGCAGGATATGGACCTGTGGTTTACCGAACACTTATTTGCTATTGTAAGTGTGTGTGTGCTTTAAGTTTAACAGTTCAGTATTAGCCTTGCTAAGCTTCTTTCACCGTAAGTTGCTGTCTGTCTATAAGACAGATCAATAAGTTTGACAAATTATTAGTGTAACTTCAGAGAAAGGTGTGTTGAATAAGTTGCTTGAATATTTCAGCCCCATTTCTAACTCGAACTTTAAACAGAAGGAAAAAAAAAGGAAAAAAAAAAGTCCTTTAAGTTACTTTCAGTGTCGACTCTCTGAATGTCATTGCTGTATCAGAGGATATGTACGCTGTAATGGGATTCCCAGAAATACCGTCTTCTGGCATGAGTATTTCCTGTGATGCAAAATGTGTTTGATGATGATTCTGTTCAAAATGCTTATGAATAAGCTGAGTGTTCTGGGGGATGATAACAGTTAACAGGTTTGTCCTTGCCAGGAAGTTTTTGCGTAATATATTGTTCTTTGACTGCTTTTCTAATGCTACCTTTTGAGAAATGCAAAGTTGAACAGGTCTGTCTTTGAGCTGATGCAAGAAATCTCCTCAAAAGGTACCAAGACACTACATCTTGTAGAAAAAGTGTACTCTTCTTTTAATGGCCTCTTGTGAAACGATTTTTTTAAGGTTTACATATTTGTGCTTAATACAGCATACAAAATGTATTAATGTGTGCTTGTTTTGACATGATATATTGTGCATGGATGAAAACTGATTCAGTTGCTTTGCTTGCTCACGTTTATCATATATCATACTTTCCATATTTGATGTATGACATATGCTTCTTAAAATCATTTCATGTAAAGTTTTACTTTATTTTTTCCAACCAAAAGGAATATCGCATGATAAACAAATGCAAAAGTTCCTTTTCTTCATTTATTTTTATTATTTTTTAAAATATTGACTCAGAAAAGCTCTTGCTCTTATTGGCTTTGTGAGTGTGAAGCATATCCGAATTGTGCATGGGAGATAGAGATTTGAATTTATTCCAGTTGCTTCACAGTTTGCACATCAATTGCCTGTCACTTAAAGGAATTTTGGGTTCTGCATGAAATAGTTCTGACTGTTTTTTAAAAAAAAGATTTTAGATATATAATGTCTTTTTATACAAGTTTATATTTTGTATAGGTTCAATATCTGAATAGAATGACAACAACAGAAATAATTAAAAGGATAACTCTAATAGTTGTGCAAATCAAAGACATACCTAAACAGGCAAAATAGAACTGATACAAATATTTCAGAATTACGACATCAGAAAGTCAATAGGAAGTAAGAGAAGAATTTTTTAATGTGGTTTTTATTTTTACCTTGTGGATTCCTTCTTTGTGTTTTCTGTTCTTCATTTTTTGCAGACTTGGTTGCAATGTGCTTTCTGTCTTTCATTTTACGTTGCTTTTTGTTTTGGACCAATTGTCAGTATCTGGTTCATTCCTATTGTTGATTTCCTTTTTAATCTTCTTTTGCCTCCTCCATCCCAACTCATGCAAGCAATTGTATTTGCTTTTTGTAATATTACAACGTTTACTGACCAATTTTCTTCTCTGGTCTCTCTGTTTTTCAATCATTTTTGTTGATTTTATGTTTGATTTTAATTTAACAATTTAAGAAACAGTTGAACGGAGTGCAGGAGCAACAAGATCCCTACCTGCTACTTACTCATACAAGCCATTCTTTTCAACACGGCCCTATCAGTCATGGACAACAGCTCCAATTACAGTGCCTGGGCAAACCAAATCAGGCTTCACTTCCTTATCAAGCTCTTCCTCTAACACTCCTACAGCTTCCCCATTAAAATCAATATGGTCTGTTTCTTCTGCCTCTCCAATCAAATCCACATTAGGAGCTTCTACCACATCTTCAGTTAAATCTGTTAGTGATGTAGCATCTCCGATTAGATCATTTCGGACAATCTCTTCACCAATAAAAACTGTGGTATCACAGCCTCCATACAATATACAGGTTACTTCAGGCTCTTTCGTCAGAGCTCCCGCAGTGACAGAAGCTGCTAGCCTAAAAGGGCTGGCATCCACTACCACATTCCCCTCTCGGACATCTCCAGTGACTACAGCAGGGTCTCTCTTGGAGAGATCATCCATAACCATGACGCCTCCAGCATCCCCCAAATCCAACATTAACATGTACTCTTCAAGTTTGCCTCTTAAATCGGTCATCACATCAGCATCCTCACTTTTATCGTCCCCTCTAAAGTCAGTGGTGTCACCTGCTAAGTCAGCAGTTGATGCTGTTTCATCCTCTAAGGTCATGATGGCCTCGTCTCTCTCGTCGCCAGCAAAACATGTAGCTGGGCACACAGATGTACCATTGCTTAATGGATCTGTGTCACCTCTGAAATACCCATCTTCTTCCAACCTAATAAATGGATCCAAAGCTGCAGCTGTTTTTCAAGACAAGATCACTGCAGCTGCACATTCTGCAAGTTGTGCTGCTAGCGCAGTTGCTGACACAGCTGAGAGAGTGTTTTCAACTGCTTCAACAATGTCATTTTCTCCACTCAGGTCATTTGTGTCTTCAGCACCATCAGCTTTCCAGTCAATAAGAACTCCTCCTGCAGGTGCTTTGTATACAGCCCTTGGGTCAATATCAGCAACTACCTCATCCGTAACTTCATCAACAATAACAGTGCCAGTATATTCTGTAGTCAATGTTTTGTCTGAACCAGCATTAAAGAAGCTCCCAGAGTCATCTCCGCTTACAAAATCAGCTGCTGCGTTACTGTCACCTATTAAAACATTGACTACAGAGGCACGCACACAGCCTCCCTATAATCGAACTTCTTCTCCAATAAAATCATCCTTGTTCTTAACACCCTCTGCTCTCAAATTGTCCACACCATCTTCTTTATCCTCCAGTCAGGAGATACTGAAAGATGTTGCTGAAATGAAGGAGGATCTAATAAGAATGACTGCAATATTGCAGACAGATGTCGCAGAGGACAAACCGTTCCAACCCGAGATACCAAAAGAGGGTAGAATTGATGATGAAGAGCCCTTTAAAATTGTTGAGAAAGTAAAAGAGGACTTAGTAAAAGTTAGTGAGATACTGAAAAAAGATGTTTGTTTAGAAAGTAAAGGGTCGCCTAAAGTATCCAAAAGTGATCAAGGACACCTATCTGAGGATGACTGGGTAGAGTTCAGTACAGAGGAGATTGATGAAGCGAGACAGCAAGCTTTGACAACTCCTATATCTGTTCCAGAGAAGGCCCAAACTAAAACTAAAACCATGTCGGAAAAGGATTATAACTTGTCAAAAGTTATTGATTACTTAGCAAATGATATTGGTAGCAGTTCATTAACAAACATAAAGTACAAGTTTGAAGAGGGGAAAAAAGAAGGTGAAGAGAGACAAAAACGCATTTTAAAACCAGCTATTGCTTTGCAGGAACATAAACTTAAAATGCCTCCAGCCTCCATGAGGCCTTCAACATCAGAAAAGGAGTTATGTAAAATTGCAGATTCCTTTTTTGGAACAGATACCATTTTAGAGTCTCCGGATGACTTTTCTCAACATGATCAAGATAAAAGTCCCTTATCTGACAGTGGCTTTGAAACAAGGAGTGAAAAGACACCTTCTGCCCCACAAAGTGCTGAAAGCACAGGACCAAAACCCCTTTTCCATGATGTACCCATCCCTCCCGTCATCACAGAAACAAGAACTGAAGTAGTTCATGTTATCCGCAGCTACGAACCGTCATCTGAAGAAATTCCAGAGCAGAAAGCAGAGGAGCTGCCAGCCTCGAAACCTGCACCTACGTTTATGGAGCTGGAGCAAAAGCCTGCTGGGTCTATTAAAGAGAAGGTTAAAGCATTTCAAATGAAAGCCAGCAGCAGTGAGGAAGATGACCACAAATGTGTCCTTAGCAAAGGTGTCCGAGTAAAAGAAGAAACTCATATCACTACGACGACTAGAATGGTTTATCATAAACCTCCGTGCACCGAAAGCACATCTGAAAGAATTGAGGAAACAATGTCTGTTCATGACATAATGAAAGCCTTTCAGTCTGGACGTGACCCTTCCAAAGAACTAGCAGGTCTGTTTGAACATAAATCATCAGTAACATCCGATGTTAGCAAGTCTGCTGAAACTTCACCACAACATGCAGAGAAGGACAGCAAAATGAAACCCAAACTGGAGCGAATAATAGAGGTCCATATTGAAAAAGGTAATCAGGCTGAACCTACTGAAGTGATTATTAGAGAAACAAAAAAGCATCCAGAAAAGGAAATGTATGTATATCAGAAAGACTTACCTCGGGGAGATATTAACTTAAAAGAGTTGGAAAAACATGATGCTTTTCCTTGTTCAGATGAACAAGGTCAGCAAGAAGAAGAGGAGCTCACAGCCGAAGAGTCACTTCCTTCTTATCTGGAATCCTCTAGAGTTAACACTCCCGTGTCCCAGGAAGAAGACAGTCGCCCTAGTTCTGCTCAACTCATGTCTGATGACTCTTACAAAACACTGAAGCTTTTGAGTCAGCACTCAATAGAATACCATGATGATGAGTTGTCAGAACTAAGAGGGGAGTCTTACAGGTTTGCTGAGAAAATGCTTCTTTCAGAAAAGCTAGATGTTTCTCATTCTGATACTGAGGAGTCAGTTACTGACCATGCTCTACCCCTTAGTGCAGAGTTACAGGGGTCTGATAAACGATGCAGAGAAAAAGTAGCTACTGCCCCCAAAAAAGAGATTCTCTCCAAAATCTATAAAGATGTTTCTGAAAATGGTGTGGGTAAAATGTCTAAAGATGATCATTATGATAAAGTGACAGTGTTACACTATACTGGAGATGTTAGTAGTCCAAAACATGCGATGTGGATGCGCTTTACTGAGGACAGATTAGACAGAGGTAGAGAAAAGTTGATATATGAAGACAGGGTGGACAGGACTGTTAAGGAGGCAGAAGAAAAACTGACTGAAGTATCACAGTTTTTTCGGGATAAAACAGAGAAGTTGAATGATGAGCTACAGTCTCCAGAGAAAAAGCAGCATAAAAGAAATGGTAAAGAAATACATTCTAGCCAGAGCTCTGCCAGCAGCAGCCCTGAGAAGGTTCTGCTCTCTGAATTACCAGCCTCCGGTGACGAATGGAGTAAGGCGAAGCAATACGCACATGATGGGAAATGCTTTCCCAAAGTGGATGAACGAAAAGTGTCCAGCTTGCCCAGCAGTCCTGAAAAAAGGATATTTGTGCAACCAGCAGAGGACTCTAAACAAACTATGGAACACAAAGGGAGTGCTCAGCAGACTGGAGTACCTGAGGTTTCACAGACTGGATTTCAGCTGAAGCAATCAAAGCTCAGTTCCATTAGGCTAAAGTTTGAACAAAGTATAAGCCCAAGGAGTAAGGATCTAACTCAAGAAGACAAAAAGCTGGACAGTCAGTCCAAAATTCCAGTAAAGAAATTGCAAGAAAGTAAGTTACCAGTGTATCAGTTTTATGCCAGAGAGAAACATGCAAAACAAGTAGAGCTCGTTGATGGGAGCGCAGCTTTACAGAAAGAGGTGAAAATACAGGAAGATTTTGTTCCAGGTAAAGGAAAAGCTGTAGAAGACTTTTGTGCTTCAGAGACACAAAAGCAAAGAACTGAAACGAGTAAAAGCGTGCCAGAATACTTTTCAGAACTGCAGACAAAAGACCTGGTGTATGGCTCAGACTCAACAAAGGGACACTGGGACAAAAAAATCTATAGGACATGGGAAAGTCCTGGAACTTCTAATCATAAAACACAAAAAGAAAAACTTTCACATGTGCTGGTTCCAGATACAGTAAAAGAAAACCATGTTGATCATGTTGAAGCTAAAGCTGACAAAAAAAGTGAATTTATCACTGTGACAGAGCACAAATTGGCAGCAAATGGGATTCATTCGGAAGAAGTGAAGGAACTGACTGTAAAATCTCCCTCAAAAAAGGTCTTATACAGAGAATTTGTTGTCAGGGAGGGAGAACATAACGGTGAAGTAGCTGATAAAATATCCAAAAGGAAAGAAGAAATTGCTGTGTCCCATATTCCAGTCAGGATTGTTGAGGAGAAGAGAGCCATGCTTGATGGAGTTTATCAACTTTCAGCTAAAGTATCCCAATCAGCTGTGATTAAGGAGAAAGTTGAGAGACAGATTGATTATGTGGAAGATGATCAAATAAAGCATTCAGAAATCAGAAAAGTTACCAAGCAGCAGAGCTCAATAGGTCTAAGTCCTCCTGTTGAGGAAACTGAATTATCCCCTAGCAAATCACCAGATTCTTTAGAATTTAGTCCAGGAAAGGAATCTCCTTTGAGTGACTTAGTTGACCCCAGTGCCAGTGATTACTTGAATAAAGTTGCACCATTAGTAAGTACTGAGGGAGTGAAAGAAATTAAGACCTTACCTGTTTATGTCAGTTTTGTTCAAGTAGGAAAGCAATATGAGAAAGAGGTGCAACAAGGAAATATAAAAAAAATTGTCAGTCAGGAGAGTAAGACAGTACAAGAGACAAGGGGGACATTTTACACAGCGAGACAGCAAAAACAGCCTCCTTCTCCACAAGGTAGTCCAGAAGATGACACCCTAGAACAAGTGTCCTTTATAGATAGCTCTGGCAAAAGCCCTTTAACACCAGAAACACCGAGTTCAGAGGAAGTGAGTTACGAGTTTACATCTAAAACACCTGACTCACTAATAGCGTATATCCCTGGCAAGCCCAGTCCTATACCTGAGGTATCTGAGGAATCAGAGGAGGAAGCAGAGGCTAAGTCAACCTCTGTAAAACAGGCAGAAGTTGAGGAACCACAAACTGACAAATCACTACCTAATCATATAAATAAGGACTCTAACAAAAGACCGAAAGGTAACAGAGTTGCCTACATTGAATTTCCTCCTCCTCCACCACTGGATGCAGACCAAGGCGAGGCAGAAAAGAAGCCACACTATTCCACTGAGAGTGAAATGGAGATGACAGAAGTGAACTTGCAAGATGAACACGACAAATACCAGCTGGCTGAACCAGTTATAAGAGTGCAGCCGCCATCTCCTGTGCCACCGGGAGCAGATGTCAGTGACTCCAGTGACGACGAATCTCTCTATCAACCCGTTCCACTTAAAAAGTATACATTCAAACTGAAAGAACTGGAAGATGACCAGAAAGAAACCTCAAAACCCAGAGCCCCCGAAAAGGTTGAGAAACAGAAAGAGTTAGGACATCCCACTTCTGGGAAACCTAGTGAGTTTGACGTTGGGCTTGATTCACCCCAGAATGATGTAGTGCAAAATGGGAATAATAATGACCAGTCTGTCACAGAGTGTTCCATAGCAACCACTGCAGAATTCTCCCATGATACCGATGCGACCGAGATTGACTCTCTTGACGGTTATGATTTGCAAGATGAAGATGATGGTTTAACTGAGAGTGATTCTAAACTTGCAGGTCCAGCAGTTGAAACCAAAAAGGACGTATGGACTACAGAAGGTATTCTAAAGCAGACTGATCGCTGCTTTAGCCAGAGTAAACTTGAAGTCATTGAGGAGGAAGGCAAGGTAGGCCCTGAAGAAGACAAGGTGCCTTCGAAGGGTCCAGCTTCTGAAAAGGCCGGAGATAAAAGCGAACAGAAGTCAGGGGCACAGTTTTTCACTTTGGAAGGCAGACACCCTGACAGGACTGTGTTTCCCGATTCGTATTTCAGTTACAAAGTAGATGAAGAATTCGCAACACCTTTCAAAACAGTGGCCACTAAGAGTCTAGATTTTGACCCGTGGTCCAATAACCGAGGTGACGACGAAGTGTTTGAGACTAAATCAAGGGATGATGAGGCTAAGCCATTTGGTCTGGCAGTGGAAGACAGATCTCAAGCAACAACACCTGATACAACTCCAGCCAGAACTCCAACAGATGAAAGTACGCCAACTAGCGAGCCCAACCCCTTCCCATTTCATGAAGGGAAGATGTTTGAGATGACTCGCAGTGGTGCAATTGACATGAGCAAGAGGGATTTTGTTGAAGAAAGACTCCAATTTTTTCAGATTGGTGAGCATACTTCTGAAGGGAAGTCAGGGGACAAGGGGGAAGGGGATAAAAGTACAGTCACTGCCATCACACAGCCACAGGCAGGGGACAACACTGTAGAAACAAACCTAGAGAGACCAGTAGAAACAACAGCAGATGAACCTAAGCCCATCATCCAGGCCAGTGGTGATTGCATGGAACAAACACTTGGTAGTAACTCACTGGAAAAAGCATCGGCAGCAGTAAACGCTTCCAAAGTTGATCCCAAATTGCGCACACCAATTAAAATGGGAATTTCTGCTTCCACCATGACTCTGAAGAAAGATGGCCCTGGCGAAGTGACAGATAAGATAGAAGCTGTGATGCCAAGTGGTCAGGGATTAGAAAATGAAACCGTAGAAGTGATTGCGAGTTCAGCTTCTAGCCAGACAAGCTGTAGGCAAACAGAAAACACTGAGTTTCCAAAAGATAATTTTAATAACAACAACAATTTGGATTCATCTGCTGTCCCTACAGATGATAGTACCTGTAATGTAGTGCTAAAAGAACATTCGGAACCGAAATGTTCCCTGCAGAAAGCTAATCAAGCGAAAAGCACTTCAGGAAAAGGTACAGGGACAACACAAGGACACAGAGTAAGAGATAAGCAAAAAGCACACGGAGAGCAGCAAAAGTCAACAGAGTTGGTAGGGACTAGAGGAAAATCAAAACTTCCTGTAAAGGCCAGCTCAGTAAAAGAAGTCTTGCCGCAAAATAATGTCCAAAGCAATGCAGGGAGTAAAGTGAGACGGGCTATTAAGCCTGACAAAGCAAAACAAGATAATTCTCCTCCCTGTCTAGAAGCAAGGTCTAGGATTCCTGTAAAAAATACACATAGGAGCAATCTAGCTAGAAAACCTCCAGCCCTGCCAAAACAAGAGCAGGTAGAGAAAGAAAAAACAAAACAGCTTCCTTCTAAATTACCAGTAAAGGTAAGATCTACCTCCGTCACAATGACTACAGTTAAAGTAAGAAAAAATCAGCTTAGGGAGGTATGTAAACATTCTATTGAATATTTTAAGGGAATTAGTGGTGAGACATTAAAGCTTGTGGATCGTCTATCTGATGAAGAGAAAAAGATGCAGTCAGAGGTCTCTGATGATGAAGAAGACAGTACATCAAGGAACACATCATTGTCAGAAGCTACTCAAGTTTACCAGCCTTCCATTACATCGAAGTCTGCTAGAGATATGAGAACAGAGGCAGCATCTATAAAATCAAAGATTGAAAAGGCCGACAGTGAGAGGAGGAGGAGTAAGAGGACTGGTGAGAATGAAGGCAGTCAGGTTTCTGGAGCTCTCATGGCTCACCTCGTGGAGATCAAGCCTAGTTTGTAAAACTTTCAACTTGTTGATCCTAGTGCATGAACTGTTGTGATTGCCTGTGGAGTGACTTAACCGTAGTTTTCATTCTGTCATTGTCATCTGTACGTGCTGTCTTATACTCTTCTTTCTTCCTTTAAACAAATCCTGTACTGTAGAAAGCTAGTGAAGCATGCCAAAGACGTTGTTGTAACTCAGAAATTTGAAAGTTTTCCTTTGTGACAGCGAATTTGTTCTGTCAAAGTAGAGAAAACAGATGTTAATCTGGTCTTGGTGGTTTCCACCAGTAAATGAACAACTTGTGTACAGTCTAACGGCTAGATTGTCAGCATGTTTGGTTTCATTACACGACATCATGTAGTTTGACATTTGGCTTTACACAGGTGAAAAAATGTGCTTTGTAGGTTATTAGGACACACAACCATTCTAGTAAACAATATAATCACCGGCAACTTAGTTGAAGTAAAGCTATTATTTATAATAAACTATTGTCCGGTATTATGGTTTTCTGTGCAAAACCCTTTTAATCGAGAAATTGTAAATCACAGGTCCACAGAGTCCATGTGAACGGACAGATATAAGGATGGCAATTGTAGCCGATCACCTAGGACTTAGCTGGACAGGTAAGCTTTTCTGCTTTTATATTGAAATCGGCTGTTACATTCTCAGGTAGTCTCTTTACTAAAAGCTGCAGCAAGGCCCCCATCAGGAGAAGGCCTCCCTTATCCTGAATTTGCACTGAACGCGGCCTCCCAAAATATTCAGCAGATTGCTTGGCAAAGATGCCCAGTATGAAATAGCTGTGAAGAACTGTCTTACAGGCTCACAGTAAATTAAACAGAAACTGATAGAGCAAACACTTAAAATGATTCATTTCCCAAGATGTTACACTCAAATAGTTGAGATAATCTTATCTGCCCAGAGTCAGGGCTGTCTGTGTCTCGGGACAGCAAATTCCCCAAAGCGCTGGAGCTTGCAGGGATCCCAGCAGCTTGGTGCCATGTGGGGTTGTCTCGTCATACACCCACTGTACCCTCCACGCACTGATGTGCCAAGCTGGCCCTTCATGGGCTTCTGGGTGCAGCAGCCAACTCTCCCTGGGCTTAGGTGATCACAGTGCTGGTGCCCGAGCTGCACAGCAAGCTCTCAAGTGAATGATGGTCACCAGAACAAGCACATTATCAGTGAGCAGTGACGAGGTCTCCACGGAGCTTTACTTTGCTCTGGTTAAGTGTCTCACTGGGTGTAAATACAATAATACTTCAAAGAGATGTGATTGCAAATTCAGAGTTGTGCCTGTCTTAGGAAATTAAAGTGTAAGTGTATAATGCCATGTTCATCGTTATCTGTTAAGATACCCATTTATGTCAGGTAGTTTTGTTGATGTCTGTGTGATCTAAGAAAGTTAATATTTCTAAACCTGACAGGATAACTGAGAGAGATGCACTCTGTTTGGTGTTTTTGTTGTTGTTTTCTTTCTTTTCTTCCTTTTTTTTTTTTTTTCTTTTTCTTTTTGCTTTATAGAACTGGCAAGAGAACTGAATTTTTCTGTGGATGAAATAAATCAAATCCGAGTAGAAAACCCAAATTCTCTTATTGCTCAAAGCTTCATGTTATTAAAAAAATGGGTTACCAGAGACGGGAAAAATGCTACAAGTAAGTTCAAGAAGTTACTTCTGTTGTTTGTAAATTATAGCCCATGCCAAACGTTGCCTGTTCTAAGTAGGTTAAATTATGTTTTCTTCAAAACATAATGAACTTCTTTCACAAACCATTAATGGAAAAAAAAAAAGTTTTAGTTATATTTTTACCAGAAGCCAGAGATGTGTCATATTTATTCAGTACATATGCAGAAGAAAATAATCTGTTCTCCACATCCATAATTGATGGGACAAGTAAGAAACTTAAATTCCAGCAAAGGAAGTACTAGGGAAAAGTTGCCAATAGCAAGGAATGTGAAACATGGAAATAGGGTGCCTGGAAAATTTAGGTAGTCTCGCAGTACTACAGGTTGTAACAAGACTATATACTGTTCTGTGAGGAGTGGCGGGTGTGACTGGGACAATGGATCTCTTTGAGGCCATGTTTCTGGGCAAATTCTGCTATTTTTACCTGTGCTTGAACTGCTCAAATTGAAATAGAGGGTTGATTTTTGCATTAGGTCAGTGGTGTTTGTTACAGTTGTCTAATCCACAAAACCCTACACGATATTTGAGGCAACTTGGATCTTTTACACCATAAAAGTCGTTTCCAGTATTACTGTGTTCTTGTAACACAGGATTATTGTAAATGAGATTTCAGGATGAATAGCCTTACATGCATTATTACCTACCTGGCTATTTGTTCTGTTCCTCCAAATAGAGGGAATGTAAAGATCCTCGTTACCATTCTATGTTCCAGTAAAAGGTTATTTTGTTTCAGTAGTAAGTAAATATATTATTTAAGAACTCCCTGACCTTATTCTTTGTGGTTCTTGTGTTATAATAGGATTATACTTGGGGAGGGGAGAATCTTAATAGGTGTGTATCTTGGGTAAGTAGGCAGCAGAATGTCTGCTTAGACAAATGGAGTTTGCTAGAACCAAAGCCGTTGGGACAGAAACGTATGCAAGCAACTTATAATTAACAAAATGTGAATGTAACTGAGAAAGACAATTACACAGTTCTGCAATGCTGAACTTTTTTTCCTGATGTGTCTTATTTGTTTTTCAGCTGATGCCTTAACTTCTGTATTGACAAAAATTAATCGAATAGATATTGTGACCCTATTGGAAGGACCAATATTTGATTATGGAAATATTTCAGGCACCAGAAGTTTTGCAGATGAAAATAACGTTTTTCATGATCCCATTGATGGTAATTCAATTCCATGGTCATATTTAGTTCAGTGGCACTAATGCAATAATGTTGTATGAACTAGATAGTTTAAAAAAAAAAAAAAAAGGAACAAGTAAATTCTAAAGAAGTAACTGGTTTTCATGTCAAGGGTTTTTCCTCATGGTATGATATTTAGGTTGCACATTAACATCTCAGAGAACAAGCTCAGAATCCCACAAATGCATGCCTCAGTGAGCTCGTTTCCACCAGCCTCAGTGTCAGTTGACAAAACTTGATTTTTTTTTCTCCTGTGGTGGTTCTGTTTTGATGCTTGCCCATGTATATTTTTAACATACTTGGTATTGCATGCTATCCAAGCTTGCTAGAAATAGACACACATGCACGCGCACACATGTATATATATATATTTTCTTTGGATTTCTGTCAAGGTAAGTAACAGAATTCTTTGAAGAAAAGAAAAGGAAAAGTGTATAGCAGTTGCATGAGATACGTTAATGTGCAGTTTACTACCCAGCCTGAGACAAATGAACATCAGTTATTTTGAGATTTTCACAAAATTTTTGTGATTTTGGACCATAATTGTCCAAATGTACAGTGGCAGTAGAAAAAGAAGAAAATGTTTCATTATTGCATGAGAGAATAACTTTGTCAGCCTGCTAATGAATAGAACTGTTCAGTGATCTTCACGTGGAAGCTGTACCCACTGAGCACAGAATTGTGCAGGTTAATTTTGAACCAGATCTTAAAAGGATAAATGGAGTTCTGCTTATAAAACAGAATTGCCGTAGGTATGCTTAATATTTACCATTATGTTGAAGATGCTAAAATGCTGTTGTTTTGTCTTTTAAATGTTAGTTAATGGGCACTGCGTTGCTTCATCCTTTACTTTCTTTTTTGACAAGTTTATTATAAGTAGCTTGTTAAGTAAGACTTTTCTCTTCTGAGTTCTATTTCCTTTGCTTTTTGTAATTGGTTCAAATACGTATTAGTCTCTCTGTATTTTAGTAGGATGTTTTGTAGTCAGAACATAAAAGCTCAGTGTACCTCCATTACTGAGCAGCTTTACTGGTCATTGAATCATTGCATTACAGAAAAAAATTTCTGTTGACATTTTAAGAAAGTTGCTCTTGAAATGTTACTTGCGCCTTTCAATAGTAGCATCAGTATTTTTATGAAAAAATACGCTTTTCTGCAGTTGCTTTCTGTCTCTCCTCTTCTCTGAGCCTTCCTCAAGCTTCCTTTCCTCACCAAGACCAGACCACCTTTACCTTTCTCTCAGCTGATTCAGGAAATAAAAAAAAAAAAAAAAAAGGGAAAAAGAAAAAAAGAAAACCCAACCCTGTAAATGCACCTCCCTTTGCAGGCAGCACAATGTCCGGTTAACCCCACACAATGTATTTTTTTCCTTTTGTAGGTTACCCAACCTATAATTTGCTGGAGAAATTTTCATCTTTTGTTGTCATTTTATATTTATATTCAGTTTAATCCTTTTGTATGATTTTCCTGTGTTTTCATCGATTTTCTTTTCTTTTCTCTCTTTATTTGATCAGTGTATCTGATTGTACCCATGTCGCCAAGATCACCTCAGTCTCCAAGATCACCAAGATCTCCTTACTCACCACACTCCTCTCACCTGTATAGCTTTACTGTACCTGAAATATTCATATAGCTCTCCCTGTGTTTTTGTGTTTTTATCCCTTTGTTAAATTCCCTTTTTAGTTTTTTATCCTGCTGCATATTTAGATCTGCTATTCTTTATTATCTTCATTGAGATCCGTTTCTGCTCCTTGTTCTTTAACTATTCCATTCTTGTGGCTCTGTGGTTAAATGGAGATATAGATTAGTAGCATTGTATTGCTAATATTGTGTACTTTTTGATATAAGTCTGTTAAAAATGTGGACCTGTTTTAAAATTAACACCTACTTGCAAAAAAGTGGCTGTCCTATGTTTCGATCTGCCTCTGTCTTTAAAGTTTATTTGTTAAACTTCCAAATTCAAGGAAGTAAAAACTGGGAAAGAAAGATATACACAATTTGGCTGCAAGATATTGGATTGGATATAAACGGACAGCCACTCCTGTCCACATTTAATTCCTTGCATGCTCATAAGGCAATCTGCTATAGCTTGAAAATGTTCAAATGGCTGCAAAAAACAATTGCTGAAATCTTTACAGACTATTTACGAAATATTCCAAAGTACTGGCTTTGCTGTACTAGCTATTTTGGCAATGCTCATTTTTCTTCATCTAATTAGAACAAAGTAAATGAATCAATCAGAACTGCATTTGTTCTTAATCCGCATCTTCACAGTTTTCATACTTTATGTAATTCATGAATCATTTGACATTTGCTGGTTCGTTGCTCCATGCTTCATCCCAGTTAGTCCAAATGTGCTGTCTTCCTTAGGTTATCCCTCCATTCAAGTGGAACTGGAAACTCCCACTGGGTTGCGCTTCGTGCCGCCCACCCCTTTCCATCAGGACGATTTCTTTAGCGACACCTCTAGCCTAGAGTCACCCCTTAGAACTCCCAGTAGACTGAGTGACGTGGTAGTGACCTCCCAGGGACATGTAGATGGTACAGCAGCAGCACCGCCAGTGGTGACTGAAGAAGATACTTCTCTGGACGACAGCAAACTCGATTTCTCAGTGCCTAGAGAAGGAACACCTAAAGATATTGCTGTAGGCCAGAGCCAGTTGGAGGAAGTGGACCTTAAAGATTATCCGCGGTATCTTGGTAGTTATGGCGGGATACCAAAGGATGCTAAACCAAGGCAGAGCGAAGAGACTAGCAAAACAGGAATAAGGACTGAACAGCCTGAGAGAGAAAAGTCTGGTAGTGATGAGGAGATGACGGAAGAAAAGTTTAAATCTCTGTTTGAGGACATTCATCTGGAAGAAGGAGCTGAGTCTGAGGAGATGACGGAAGAGAAAGTATGGTCAATTCTTAAAGGTGTTCAGCAAGCAGAACGCGAAATGTCTTCAATTACAGGTTGGCAAACCGACTCGTCAAGTGTCACTGAGCCACCAACGTCGGGACGCAGAATAGGTGGTAGCCTGCTAGACCGTCTGGATGATAGGTGAGAATCTGCTTACAAAGGTGTGCGTGTAAGCGAGCCTACCTGCGCTGCTTTCACCTTCAGAAGCAGAGCTCAGGCTGCGGTTCTGTAGTTCCCTGTGTGTATGTTTATAGACATATACGCATACATATTTAGAAGAAAAGATGGTGCTTAACTCAGGCCTGAAACACATTTAACTTTAAACATGTATATATATAGCAGGTTTCGTGCTTAATATTAGTTTTCATTACATTTTCTAGATAATATTGCTTTTCATGTTCTTTGTAATTGTGTATTTCCATTTTGAAGGAATCTAAGGAGGCATAGATGGAATGTGGGCCTATGAAACGTATATCAGTTGAAACTGTAATACTGCATTACTCTTATTTCTAGAGGACCTTTTTAGCAGTCACCCTTTTCGTGGCGTATCTCTGCCTTCCCTCAGATAGTCATTACTTTTCCATAACCCAATTTTTAAATTGTCACTGTTTTTATAACACTTAGTTAAGTGTGTTATGTCATGCTAATTTACTTGACGTTTTAAGAGATGAGTTGCAAGTCATAGGAAGGTAAGAGTGACAACACCAAACCCATCTCGTCCCATGTACTGCCTCCCAACAGTGACTGAAGAGGATGCTTGGGGAAGAAAATGCTATTTTTCCCTCCTCTACTTTCCCAAGGTCAAATTGCTTTCAGCATAATGACTTGCTAAGATGGTGAATGCTTTCTACATATTTGTCCTCAACGTATTTCTCTTGCATGAGCTTTTGCAGCCTCCCCTTGGACCTACATAAGTTTTCAGCATTTACAGTATGTACTGGCATGTTTGGCCATACTGGTACCCACTGGGTGAAGATCTCCTGCTTTTATTTTGAACTTGGCTTCCGTGATTACTAATGGAAGGAGCCAGCTCTGCATGAGGTGTAAATCAGCAGAGAATGACTGTCTGCAGAGTGATTTTCTCTCTGTCAGCAGTTTATATACTTTGCATCTATGACTCAGAATGTTTAAGGGTTCCAGGTAGCATGAGGTACTCTTACTGAATCAAGTGGGAACATGACCCTTGATTTCAGCAAGTTCATTTTTCTATCAAGGCCATAAAGCACTTGATCTACTAGTATTGTGATTTCTGTTGTTATGTTAAACAATGCTTGTTATTCTGCCTTCTGTACTCTGTTCAATTAATAAAATACCTCTTCTAGAAGTAAAAGGCTTTCCTAAGAAGATGGCCTGTCCATTTCTAGCTAGTTGAATTCAGTTTGCTATCTTCTATAACACTTTTGCCAGCAAATAGCTGTAGTATTTTCATGTGTACAGTCCAACTGTTTATTTGAAATGTAAGCAAAATGAAACAGAAAGCTATGCATCAGAAGTGCAGGTTAAACCTGTCCGTAGGTAATCTGAGACAAAGTTTTGGCCAGAGCTTTCTATCTTGTAGTAATGTTTCATGCCGTTGGCTTTGCATATTACTGAAATAGTACTGAGGAATTATTCTGGAGTACTAATATTTGTTAAGATGCATGAGTTATTTGGAGTGCAGGTACTGCAATTGGAGGGGAAAACAACCATAATTATTAGTAACTGCAGAGTAACAGATACGTTGTTCACCTCCTTGGTTAGAGAGCAGGTTAAAGAATTACTGCCTTGGGGATTTATCTCATGTGATTATACAAGGGAGATGGTAGGTTTTGTGTATTTTTCTTTCTCTTTTTAATTTTTTATATTTGTCCCTTAAGTGAAAGGGAATTAACACATAACATTTGGTCTTGTTTCCAGTGATCACCATGTTCTCATTGCTTCTGAAAAGATTCCGTGATGCAAAGACGAGGCCATTAAATAGATTGATGCTTGCATGCTGAATTGAAAATTTTCCTTTGTCTGAAATGTGTACACTGAGTGAAGGCTCAGTAAAGGGGTTCAGTGCTTCTGCCTTCTGTTGTGTGATTTAAACACTGAACGGCTTTCTACTTTTTTTTCCCCTGTAGCTCGGACCAATGTAGGGATTCTGTTACCTCATATGTCAAAGGAGAAGCAGGGAAGCCAGAAACAAATGGAAGCCTCTCTGAATCCACAGCTGAGATGAAAACTAAATCCTATGTTCAAGAATCATTAAACGATGTGGGAAAACACAGTGACAAAGAAGCCCTGAAAACAAAGCCCCAACTTTCAGCTGGTACTGATGAGCAAACGTTATCATCAACAGCATATCAGAAATCTTTGGAAGAGACTAGCAAGCCAACAACAGAAGGCAACAAAACATCTGTGCCTGTCAGTGTGAAGAAGATGAGCTGGAGTTCTTCAGAAGATGGCAAGCCAAGAGCAAGCATCCAAGAGGAGGAGGGAGCAGTAATGTCTGAACAGAAGGTACAGTATGTCCTGTGATTATTAACTGCTTGAGGAGTCCCTGTTGCTTAACATAATTTTTATAGGACTTGTAACATTGTGCCAGGTGTGGTTTGATTTATTTAATCTTTCTTTATGCATTTTCTATTTATTACTAAATTAAGAAAATTGGAAATTAGTGGAAATTTATGTTCTGTGGTGTAAATAGAACAAAGTGTAGTCGGGGCAGGCAGAGGAGCCAAGCAGGGCTGCATAATCCTTTTCTTAAGGGGGCCCCGAGCCTTGGGAGAGGTTAGAGCAGGTTGTGACTGCTGTCCTGCATCGCTGGGGAGCAGCCCCCCCTCCTGCCTAAGTACCACTGGTGCAGACAGTGCCAAACCACTCGGCTGTCCTTGAGCTGCTTCCATAAAGGTGATGCCACTGTTTTCATCTCTGTGACATTGAGGTGAGCAATGTGAGGTATCTATCTTCTTCCTTGTCCCTAACACCCCTGCATTTTTCCTTGCATTTTTCCGTTATTAAAACAAACAAACAAACAAAAAACACCTCTGTTAATGTGCAGGAAAATAAATCTCGAGTAAAATCTAATCTCTTCCATGTATTTTGTTCCCTGGCTTCATTCATTCCAACCCCAAGGTGCATCCAGCCAAGAGAAATCAGAAGATGTGCAAATGTATATAGCACTTTTCCAGGTGGTGGTTTGTTCTTCAAATACTGCTGAGGGGCTCTCCTTTGGTTCTACCTTGCCTGGCTTGCACGTCCTTACCTATAGTATCTCACTTTTAAGTTGGTTTCGGACAACGGAAATTTTAATAGGTTTCTCAAGGGCTTATATTTATTTCCTGGAAGCTTAACAGTAAAACTGATGCAAGGAATTGCTTATAGCCCAGTGTAGGGATTGGGGCTGGTGGGCAATCCCTAGGCTCAGTGATTGTGAAACAGGGAATTACTGAGTTTCTTCTACATTTCTGTGCTGATACTGTCTTCTCTTGGGTGTAGTACAGGAGGAGACTATAACTGCTGGAAATGATGCATTTTAGTAGATGCATTTGCTTCTACATGATGTGGCATTTTTTATTGTAGCACAATAAAAATGTCAGCTGTGGTGGGCTGCAATAAATCATTCAAGTTTAAATTACTTCATTTTAAACTATTCTTTCGATTATACAATCAAGAGCTCTTTTATTAGATAGTACCATAATCAGTCTCACCAGTTATGCGGTGTATGAATGTTATTATCTTGTTGTTAATTCGTGACATAGTTAAAGCAGCAAAGATCTTTCCTAATGTTCACTAATTACTGAATACTTAATAAAAACAAAAACAAAAACAAAAACAAAAACAAAACTCAACTCTGCTGCAAAGGCAGCCAAATGCAGACATCAGAGTTCCTTTATTTGGCTTTGGGGCAGACCTTGGGTTGATGATGTTATGCTCAGTTTAAACACAGGGATAAGCATAGAGGCGCACTGTAACACGTGCTGAGGGGTGTGCAGCAGTGGTGCACTCCCCCCTCTGGATTCCCATCAGTGAGAAGATAAGTTGTCAGCCACTTCTGTTTTGTCTTCACTTTTGGATCTGGATTGGTAAGAATAAGTGTGTGCATTTCATATGTGCACTTTTTGCACTACTTTTGCTTTCTTGGTAAAGGCTGATAATCCTATCTTCCAAGTAACAAGTCTTTTTTATGGACATGGTCTTTGAATCAACTGGTGTCAGAAAACAATGTGATTTCTAAACCTGGGTCTCTCACCTAATCTCTTTGAAGTCAGTAGTTTAATTACTCTGAGTCCAGTTCATAGTGAGATACTTCGTGTGCTGTCATGAAAAAAGAAAGAGTTTCAGTTGCAGTGTCTCTGGAAGGCATTTTTCAGAAATGAGCCATAAAGGGGTAAAGGTTTGAAAGAAGCAGATTCATTTCTGTGGAAAGAAGTGGGGAACAACAGAGAATGGCTTCCTAAAGTTAGCAGTTGTTTCCCACGTGGTCACAGAAAAACCTAAGAAGTAGTAAGTATTCACCTGCCTGGAGGGGCCTGAATCAGTGTTTGGCACACAGTTCTGCACCAGAAGATTAGCTTGGTCCATAGGTACTGGGCTGCCGCCTGGTGACGTGGATGAAATGAATTGTTGGCTTCATCCCATGTCACATAACTGCCCAAAAATTTAGAAAAGCAGTGCAGTGACAGTGTAGGCCATGTAATGCTCTGTCAGTGATCAAGCATCACATCCAAATGACCTTTGGAAATGAGAGGAGTGCAGCGCAGTTGTTCTGTTACCCCAAAGAGGTGATGGATGTCCTGCGCTCACGGTGACTCCCAGTGTCAGAGTTGCAGCAGGGCTAAAACACTTGAAGCTATTTATTAACCACTCTTCCTCCAAAAACCTTTGTGCCCTCTTGGGAATCTTCTTCTGCTTTCTGTTACTTGTTCAGGATAGCGTTGGGTGGGGTTTTTTTGTTTGGTTGGTTTTTATTTGTTCATATTGATATATTTGGCTAGTGTCAGAGGACAGCAGGAGACTTTGTGTGCAGATGAGTACTGTCATCCTGCCCCAACTGCTTTTTGTCACATAGCCCTTTTTCTCCACCGCCCACCTATGCCTACTCTTACTTGACACATCATTTCTGAGAAGTGCTTCTGCTTTGGGATGTCTCCAGACAGATTCAAAAAAAAGAAACAGAGAAGCAGTTAGCAATAGCCACCATATATGTTTTTAGAGTCACTTTTGGGATGCTGTTGAGTTATTATAGAGAAAGTTGTCCAATTTCGCTGTTCAGAAAACAGTAGTTTGAGCCTAGTCCATCAAAGCCCTCTGCCAGCCACATGCACACACAGCTGCTCAGCCCCAGAGCCCAAGAACTCTGTGGGTTTTGCAGGGGAAAGCATCGGGGCTGTCGGAGGGCCCCGGGATGGAGCAGACGCCAGCGTGCAGCTGCTGCACATCCCCAGCACCAGGCTTCTGACCTGGCCTGAGCTGAGCTCTGCCAGTTCCCTTCTTAAAAAACACAGACGATTGTGCTCCACATGTCAGCTAGTACCATTTAAAAATAGTTAAATATTGAGTAGGAAAACCACTTGCATGGAGGTCTTCAAAATGCTTATTTGTGGTCTTTGGTAGGTGGGCCACTGAATCTTTGTGTGACCGTTGCCTTTCTTTGTAAGGGAATTCACTTCCGTACCTTGTGAATCCATGTAATTAGTCTGAATTGTTAATTTTTGAGGAGGAAACAACAAGCAGTTATGACAGGCTTTTCTGGATGCAATGTTTTTAACTACTAAGATAAAGAAACGTAGGAGGTCAGATGCATTCCAAATACCATTTCCTTAGGCTTAAAAGCTGCTGCAATATTCCATACCTGGTATACTTGTCAAGCTCTATAGCATACCAAAGAACAAAGAGGCCTCCCATCGTATGCTTTAGGAGCAAGACTGCACGTTTTGTATGTAACACACAGGAAAAACGTTGTCCATGATAACCTCTGTTTTCTTCTTGTAGTTCTGATATCACGTTGTGTCTTGCAAATGTGCTGTTCAAATGTACTAAAACTGCATTTATTAGGAATGTAGTGACAGTGACAGTGAGATTCAGAGTGATTCAAGCTCAGGTGAGGAGCAGAGGATTACAACAAGAGTTTATCGACGGCGGTTTATTTTGAAGGTATTTTGTGATTCGCGTTCTTGCGGCGACATTGGCATGGATGTGGGTTTGGACTGCCGTGTGAGAATGTCAGTTCTGGCACAGTGGAGCCCCTCTGGCACTATGCTTTCCGTGCCAGTTTGTTTTTATAACCAAATGCTACGTGGCCTTTCCTTGCTTAACCCAGAGGTTTATGGTTGTCTTCTGCTGGAAAACTACTGTGCTGCATGGCACGTTGTGTCCTTCACTGTTTTGCATGCCAGCTTAAAGACTGCAGCTAGATGCAGCGTGTTGGTCTGATGCAGGGCAAAATGAATTACAGACAGATATGGCTGACACATTTTTTTCCTTTTTTCTCTTTTCTAAAAAATATCTAAATTACAAGTTAAAAAAAAAATAAAAAATGCAGGAATGTGCAAGAGTGGGATATAGGAAGGTCTGGGCCATGTAGTCTGGCTGAACGTTGTCGTCCAGAGGGCCTGGTGTGTTCTGGAAAGCCTCTCCAAAGCAGCAGGTGATCCCGATTTGAAACCTACTGCAGTTAATAAGAGGCCTTGCATCACCTTCAGTAGGCTTTATTTAGTGTATTTATTTACAGGTGCCCTAGCATAACATACTTTATATGCTAATAATAATGGTAGAGACAGAAATAATTGCATTTGCCCTCATGTAGTTTCTTGTATGGTCACATAGTATGGTAGTGTTTGCCTTGAGCATATAGCATAAGAAAATAATTCTTCATCAGAAATGATGTTAACTCTCAGTAACTTACAGGATTTGTTAGATTCTTATTAGAAAATCATGTAGTAAAGCCATGAGAAGGACAAACAGCCACTGTAGTGCTATTACAGCAATAGCTGAGTTTGCCACGGATATAATTGTTACATCAGTCACGATTAGTGACACCTGGCTATGTTGCTGTTATTTGTGTATTTAGTGGAGAAGGGTACGTACACATGCACTGCACCTTTCTGACCACCTTCACCGTGTTTCATCAGTGTACTGCGTTCCCATTCTGAACTAGGCAATAATTGCAAAAATGAGCTCAACAGAAGTAAATGTTTTATCCAAGACCTCATTTTTACAGGAAGAACCTGCTGCCTTAAATGAAAGCACCTGGGCAGGTCAAGGGTATAACCATTCATCAGAAATTCCCTCTGCAGATAAGACATGACAAGAAATAGGAATGTTTCTGTTTTCAGATGGGGGCAGGTGGCCTGAGGGTGATCGCAGACCCTTGAACGCTGTAAGAGCATTGCTGGTAAGACATAAAGCATCAGTGGGCTGAAAATGGTAAATGGTAAAGGCAGTGCATAGTCAGCTTGTTTGGGGGATTTGCCATCTGATTTGTCTGAACTATTTCAGTGTCTACTGGTTGGGCATCAGGAAGTGTCAGAGTACAAAAGAGGGTGAAAGAGTTTGACAAGGGAAAAACCATTTCGGTAGGTGTGTGTTGATCATGTATAGCTCATGAATTGATGGCATGAAATAGAGGGATCAAGCTTTGAAGTTGGAAGGGATCCGGGCCTTGAGGTTTTTTTTTGCGAATTCCTGGGAGCTGCAGTGGTTGGGTGAGCTGAAGTCCCAGAGAAGGCACGCACTGGGTGAGGACCAGCTCCTCGGGCAGGAGGTCTCAGGATGCAGCACACAGGAATGCGGAGCAAAGCTCGCAGCTTGCAGGGAAAATGTAACCCCCGTGTTCCTGCCATGGGACCACGAGAAGTGGTCAGGAGCCTCCAGCAGGCTCCTGCATTTGCTTGCTGGCACTGAGCACCCTTTTGAGCAGCTGCACCCCACTCCAAATGTCACAGCTCAGCCAGCCTCGGTTGTGCAGGGCAGTAGTGAGGGGAGAATTGGGCTGTCCCCCTACTCCTGTGTTTCCTGACACTCCCCACTAAATATATTGCTGCTATGGGATGGATGCGCAGGAGGCCATGCGGGGATGTTTTCCTCCTAGCTTCTCCCCCATGCAGCAAGCCTGAGACTCCCACTGGTGGTGAAATGCCCAGCGGCTTTTTGGCAGTCATGCCTGGGCCTTGGGAGCACTTCTCCTATACTGTCATACGTTATGGAGCCAGCCCTGGAAATCTGGGTTGAGCTTGTCTTCTCTGGAATAAAGAGTATTTTGAACATCTGCAGAGCTTGGGCATGGGCTTCAGAACTCGATGGCCGTGCTGTGCCTGTGCTGTGAGCCTGCTCTGCTGCCTTGTGCCAACAGCAGCAAAAGGACAAAAGGACGGTGCACCTGGAGCCTCCACCGGGCAGAGCTGCACATGGGTCAGTGTTGTACTGCACATGGGTCAGTGTTGTACTGCAGTTAATACTGAGTCCTGCCTCCGTGCTGCATTAAAAGCAACAGAGCTACTCACATAGCCTGCAGGGATGAAGTTTTTAACACCTAAATCTGGAGGATAAATTGAGTCCCGTGAAAAAGAAGAATTTGCAACGTGCTTCCACAGTTACTGTCAGGACTGAATTGCTTCATTGCCTTTGTTCTTCTTTCCCAACTTGTTTTTCATTTCAGTGCTATTCTGCATTGTTGCTAACACTATTATTTCCGTTTAACTGCTACCTCAGCCCTCTGTCCTGGCCCAAATACGTGGAAAGGCTTTTCTGTCCCCGGAGGTATTTTCCCAGCAGTCCAAGAGCTGGGGCCTGTCAAGTGCTCTCGAGCACATTCCCATGGGATTTAGCACTTCAGAGGGCTGAGACCATAAAACCAGACAAGCAAGGGCTGATGCCCATTTCCACATGTAACAGGATCGTATTCTAACCTCAAGGTAATGCAGATGGTTTTGGTTTTGCTTCCTTTCCCTCTTCTGTTCGCTTGGCGGATGGATGGGACGGAGCATTGCAAAAGAAACGGGTTTTTATGGTAGTGCAGGAATGTGAGCAATTAGCACACAAGGGAAAAATGAGTGCTGCCACAATGTGCACATTCAAAGCCTGATCCAAAGCTCCTTTTATTCACTCATGACAGAAATCAGTGTCTGATTTTTCATGCCTTTCCAAAGATTGTTAAATCTTTCATGGGTACAAATTTTTGGCAAAAGGTGTCCAGTAAGATTCTTGCCAAAAGGTTTATGGTAGAATTTTGTAATGGAAAAGGAAAGAGACTTCCAAGCAGGAATTACTCAAATCCGATATTACTTTGTATCTTGTACTTCTGTTATTTCTTGCCCATTTTTATTAGAGATTTGTATCTTCCCATGCATTTTGCCCATGAAGCTCCCCGTTGCTGATCGTGGAGGCTTGGTTCAGCCTCTACTGGAGGAATGGCACAGAAGGATCCTGAGCAGCAGTTAGGAACGAGCAAAATCAGCAGCTCTCATGATGTTATTACTCAGAGGGGATTTATTTACAGAGAGTGAAAATGTGGCCATCCTGTAGGTGAGACCAGTTACGGGCCTGTGCCCCACGTGCAGCACATGGAAGTGTTTCCATCCACGTGCTCAGCTGGGTGCAGCCTCCCTGCTGCAGCCCTGCCAGCTCGGAGAGCTGAGGCACTGCTCTGCTCCCAAATGTCCCCACGCCCGGGGAGAGAGCAGCAGGGTGGGAGCTGCCAGCTGCAGCACAATAACACACCTGGGGAGTGAAACTCAGGCTGCAGAGTGCTGCAAGCAGGTCTGTCTGCGTGTGGTCCTCCTGTATCAAGCATCAGAACAATGACCCAGCTCCCAGCGTTGGGCTTGTTGGGCTGCTGTATTCGGCACCGTGTCCTTTTGGGTCTCCTTGGCTTGCCTGCTGTTCCCCCCCAACGGCTTTAGCAATACATCTGCAAACAAGCAAGTACAAACTCAGCACAGGCACAGGCGGACAGTCGTGGCATGTGATTAACAAGGTCTCTCTGAGTAGGCAGAACTCGCTAATGAAAATGACCTTAATGAAAGATGTTTGTTTCCACTGCCACAGCAGCTTGAGATCCCAAGGAGACAGAGGTGCAGCTGCTGGTTTTGCATTACAAGAATGGGATCTCGAGACTGAAAGGATTACGTCTTGCTGGTAGCTTAGACCAGAAAAGGAAGAGGTCTCATTGCTCTGTACAGCTCCTGTTCCAGTTGCAGTACTGCCCCTGGTTTTTGGAGAAGTTAAATATTTAGGATCTGTCCATCTTGCTTATTTCCGTCTGCATTTAAATTCCTTTTTAAATTCTGGGTAACAGACATGCAGCCGCACCTTTTATCCTCTGCTGTTACAACACCAGCTATATAGGAGGAATAAAAGGGACTATTATCCCTCTAGTAACAAAACAAACATGAAAGAGAACCAGAGGTCTGACAAATCTGCAGTGAACTTTGGCACAGTACTGCAGCACCAACTGTATAACTCCCACATTTATCTGGAGGTCCCTGGGAACACCCATCATCTGCAAATAACCGGTAAGAAAATCAGTGGAGTTGGCAGGAGACTTAGAAGAAGCTGTTTTTTAGTTCTCCTGCTCTGGAGAGCAGCAGCAAGGATACCAGCTGGTTTTGGCAGGACTACACTCCAGCGAACAGGGTGACATTAAAGCACTCTGCTTTGCAAAGCTTCCTGGCATGTTCTGGGGCTGAGGCGTGCAGAGTGCAGCTTTTGTACGGTTTAGTCCCAGGGATATAACCGAGCTTCCAGTAATCACTGTGTTAAGTTTCCTCCCTGCATTTTGAAAGCTCTCGGTATTGTGACAGTGATTTAGACTGGTCAAGGGTGAAATGAAGCCCGCATAAGTATGATGCTGCGGAAATAATTTTATTCTTCAGCTGTGACGCAGATGCACCAGCTTTGTGTTTAAAAACAGCTTTTGTTGACAAGGTCATCTAATGTGCCATTCTAACCCAAAGCTGTTCGGAGGTCTTACAAGCAGAACTGCCAGTGGGTAAGGCAGTTGTTTTGTTTTTTTTTTCTAGTAAACATCCGTCTTTATCGCTGCAGAGGATTAGAAACGCCAGTAAATCAGATCTGCCTCCTGCCAATTGTGAGACCTCCTGCAATTTGTTTAACTACCCACAAGAAAGAAAATTGTGAAAGCTGGATTTCATGCATACTGGCTGCTGAGTGTTTACACCATTTATCCTTAGACCGTGCTTAAAGGAGCATATAGCTAATTAAAAACCAAGATTCACAGTACCTTTAAAACTGCATTTATCTTTCAGTATATCAGTGTGTTTTCCATTTGAAAACTGAACACAGTAATTCTCCCTAACTTGTTTTAAGGAGCGACCTGCCTGCTGCACTGCTGATAAAACTGTCTCCAAAATCAGTGTTTTCCTTTCGTCCCACTGCGGCTAGGAGGCCGTACAGGTTTCAGTTCTCAAAACCTGTACCCAGGCATAGGTGCCCCTGCCCGCAGCAGCAGGCCCTGTGCCATTTTCATTTCTGCTATCTTGCTCATGAGAAAGGAAGGAGCTGGCTCCCGCTAGGGCCCTGCTCACTGACAGGCCTAAATCCTGGATACGGGGTGAAATTGGTGCTTAGGTAGGTATTTAGTTTCTTCTTCCAGGAACCCCTTGGAAAAGAGTCCTTTTGGGGCATGAATTGCCCAGCGGGCCCAGCCTGGGCTGTCCCAAAGCTTTGGCAGCGATTTGTTCTGTGGCTGCTTGCGAGGGTGCCACCCTGCCTGGGCTCGGGGCCCTCGGCCCGGTGCCTGCAGTCCCAGCATGGCTCGGACAGGGGAGCCTCGCCCAAGTGGCCCTGGGCAGTGACATCCCCCTGGCTGTGGAGACCGCTGTCACTCCGTGATGCTCCCCGAAGCATCAAAGTTTGGCGAGTTTTACAGTTTCAGTATACCCCATGAAAGTGTGAGGGAAAAAACAAACGAGTCTGAAATGGATTAATTGCTTATTAGCAAGTGGTAATTTCAGCACAGCTTTCAGTATGAAATAAACAGAAATTCTTCGCTTTTGAGTAATGACAAAACGTCGCTGGAGACGTGGTTGGCAGCAGAGCTGCACCGGGCTCTTCGGTGTAGCTTTTGCCTGATGTAATAGCTCTAAAGCAGGGAAAAAACCTTGACTATAGAAAATTGCTTGTGGACAGAAAGGAAGGTTTATTTCTTTTAGCAGTCTGAAATAACATACAAGTCTAATGTTATAATAGACACATTGAAAAAGCTGTGTTTAGAGAGAAAACAGTTACAAAAAATAAACACGGCATCACTATATCTATTCACTGTAAAGCAGTGCTGGGGGTTTATGTAGGTAACTGTAGTGTGTAGGGCACAGTAAGTGTGGTGCTTCTTAGTACTTGAAAGCATTATGATGTTTTGACATGTAGTTTTAATAATATCATTTCAAATATTATTTTGCTGGTAATGTTGATATTTAGAAGTTTTATATAACAATTTTTCCACTTCCTTCCTCTAGTTGCTGTTTTTTCCATGGTGGGTTTTTTTTTCTTTTCCCATAAGGGGAGAAGAAAAGCTTTAAGGTTTTTTTTGTTGTTGTTGTTGTTTTGTTTTGTTTTGTTTTAAAAAAAAAAAGGTAAAATTTCTGGGGATAAAAACAGGGGAGTTCCCTGACCATCTATCTCATCTCCAAGTGCTATGGCTCTGCTCTCAGCACAGGGAAAAGGCAAGTCATCTGCAGTCTTGACTTTTGAATATGGTTTTGTCCTTCAGATGAGGCAGAGCCTAGGTTTGTTCACTGTCTCATGAACACAGTCAGTAATGCTTCCTTCCTTATGGGCTGTGCTTATGGGTTGGAGAATACTGATTTTAGTGCAGCCAGCATTTGTTGGGAAGCATGGAAAGCAACATGTATGAACTGGATATTATTTTATAGATTGCAAGTTTCTTTCTCAGTTTTCTGTTTTCAGAAACAAAATGCTACGTTGGATTTGTTTTATTTACACAAAATAAGCACAGATGATAGATATTTTTGGAGCATCAAATGTGGTGCTTTACTTCAGCACCCACATTTGGAAACATGACTTTTTGAGGTAAAGTTGTCAATGTTCTTCTGGAACAGAAGTTCGTGGCTGCCGGCTAGCTTTAGACTTGATTTATAATTTTAGCAACAGTTCTTGTCATAGTATTTGGTCCTAGCACAGCAGTTAGGACACTGCTTAGAGATTTATTACACTGGTCCCATAAATAGTGTGTACTGCGAGAACTGGCGGATGGAGTGCGATCTCAGTAAGTCGTGCAGCAGGCTGCTGAGACTCCTCGGCAGGCTGGCAGATGATGCTGTGCCAAAGAAGGTTTCACGTAAGATACCTTTTACTTTTTCCAGTTTTGCAAATGCTGAGTAGTCTTGTCTTCTGTGTGCGGTTAAGATCTTGCATTTAGCAAGCAGAGCCATCTTTAAAATCCCAATTTTTCCCCACCTTATTTGGTGTTAGAACATGTTTCTGTGTGTACTGGGCATTGAGAAGCTGTGAAAAACCTCCTGCTAATGGATGCTGTTCAGAGATGTTATCTTCATGAATTTGTGCCTCCATCTCGTAGGACTCAGGCTAACAGAAAGATTAATTGTTGCCCAGAGAGCATCATGTCATGAATTAGCTGATAAATGTGCCAGAGGCTCACTACATGTTTTAAGGACATGCTTTGTGGAATAAATACGCAGGTATTGGCATGCTAAATCAGAAAGGCTTCCACGTTATTTGTGTGACATAAACCAATCTGTTACATAAAGTTGAAGCTAGCATGTGCTTGTTGCTTGGATTGGTGTGGAAATATGTGTGGGTTTGGCAGATTATAGGTTATGTTGCTAATCTTATAACACGTTCTTTAGGGTGAGGAAGCAAAAAACATTCCTGGTGAATCTGTAACAGAGGAGCAGTTTACCGACGAAGAAGGCAACGTCATCACAAGAAAAGTAATCATGGCTTATATCGCTGCTCTGAGTCTTTGCATTCAAGTAACTTCTTTTAACATACTTTCTCCCCTTAGAATCTAGGAAAAAAAAATCGATACTTGTCATGTATTGCTTCCTACAGATCACCCGGAAGGTAGTAAGACGTGTTGTTATCCCACATGAGAGGAAAGTTGGTGAAATGGTAATGGAATGGGGACTGCCAGGAAATAACAGTAAACGCAGAGGGTTGTGGTGACTGCTAGAAAGCGCTGCTAAAGGGCTGGAGGTTTGCATTTAACAAGAAGCCTTGGCAAAGTGCAGTGCTTGCAGTTCTTGACAAGTCGTGCGTTGGGACAAAGGGGCAGGGATTTATCTTCGTGGTGTTTCCTGGAAAGGGATCTTTCAAGGAGGCCTCACAGAGCTCTGTGGTGTGCAGAACACCTTCCCCGTGAAAGCAGTATGGTCTGCTCATGTAAAACAGGCAGCAGGTGTAAAATGTAGGGTTTGGGCCTGTTCTGTTTCGTCGGTGTCTGCGAGTAAGGTTAAGCCCTTGCAGAATTTGTACCTGACACCCACAGGTGTGCTGTGTTGCTTTTTCAGCAGCCCAAAGGAGTAAACCCCAGCTCGGTCCCTACCAGCCTCTCACTCACGTGTGCAATAACCCCTTGCTGGAACCTGGGGCTTTGCAGGATTCAGGGTGATGTGAACATACCTATGTAATGGTATGCAGCACCTTTGGAGACAAACTGCTGCAAACGTGCCCTGCTCCTAGCATGTGGCCAGGGCACTTGGCTCCAGTAAAACTGGCACTGGGGTTAATGGATTTTTGTCTGAGTGAAAACAGAATTGAGGACTCAGAAAGAAGCAAACATGAAAAATACTCTTCTTTTTTTCTGCTGGTGAAGAGAAAAACGAGGTAGGGAGCACAGAAATAGAAAAGAATTAAGCATATTTCAATCCCTTCTTTCTTAGCCCTTTATCAGAGAAAATAGAAATTCTGCTCAGCAAAGGAGAATTTTGCTGCACCAGATTAGATTACTGAAAAACTACAAATAGTTACAAATACATCAATGCAGATCAGCCAAGGGGTAAATTCTGCCGATAACCACACACAAACAGATGCATTCTCTGATGTGAATGAGGCTTGTGATTGCTGGAGTGTTTATTTTTAGATGATTATTGAGCTATTTTTAATGAGTACAGATGAACTTCATTTTGGGGTTTGCTGTTTTAAAGACACCAAAACCTGCACTGCTTGTCACTGTTACTGGTTTTACTTCTGCTCTGCTTTGGTGATGTTTTTTTGCCGCTTTCTTCCTCTTCCCTTTACTCCATTACTAACCTGCTCACTTTAAAGCACAGACTTCATGAAACATCACAACAGCAGCCACGGCCTATGCTCTTAGAAATGTCCACCGGCCTTGGCTGGCCTAGGAGACCGGTTGGAAAGTGATTGTCCTTGAAGGTGGTGATGAATCCAGCTGTAGTTGATGGCAGGGGCTCTTCTGAAGGCTGTGTGCTTCAGCCCAGATGCTCTTTCCCAAATTGTAGACCTGTATTTTCTGCTTGAAGATGATATTTCAGGCCTGTGCTTTTGCAGCTCAGCAGAGTGGATAAATAGATTGTGTGTATCTTTGAGATGAAGTGTTAATGTGATTTAACTGCTTTTTACTTATACTGTTACAGCAAAATATGGAGCCTGTTTTGGAAGCAGGTTTTTAATTACAAACATTCTCCACAGGCTGTGTTAAACGTTCATATTTTCCTTTAAAGCAGGGTGAAGCTTACAAGGTTAAGACAAAGAAAGAAGTCAGACATGTGGAGAAGAAAAGTTACTCATGAAAGTTGAAAGCCAGCCACTGAACGGTGAGTTTGATCAATTTTCTTCCCTTGTAAAGCTTGTGCTAGCACAGCACTGTGTAGAGAAGGGGCTAGCACCTAAGCAGTGCAGTGGCTTGCTTTCTGCTACCTTCGCATCACTTTCAAGCTGCAAAGCTGAATAGGTGGTCCTCGGTCCTGAACGAAGAAAATGACCTTGAGTTCATGCATAGAAGCTGAGCTTTATCTCTTGGAACGTAAAGCAAAGCAAAACGGAGCCATGTGTAAGATTTGGGGAGTTTCACAAAGCACAGAGTTCGTAATCCACAGTGCTCTCTACTCCTAAAAGTGGACTTAGGCATGACTAGTGAAAGAGCTGCACACCAGTAAATGTACTGAAAGACTTCTTCCACAGTTGGACATGTGATCTGCAGGCAGTTATGCAAGTGAGTGTCCTTGGAAGAGCCAGTAAGTGTCTAAATATTTGCCAACAAATAATCCTTACCAAATGTTTCTTGTAAAATTTATTGATCCAACTTCAGTGATTGTAAGAGAAGAGCAGCTGACAGTATGAGGGCTCCCCCAAAATAAATCCAAATGCCACTGGCCGACGCAGACTCACAGAACAGCAGAGGTTGGCAGGGTCCTCTAGAGATCATCTGGTTCAAGCAGGAAAAAGCAGAGCAGGTTGTCCAGGGTCACATCCAGGTGGGTTTTGAATATCTCTGGAGAAGGAGACTGCACAGCCTCTCTGGACAACCTGTTTCAGTGCTCTGTCACTCTCGCAGTGCAGTCTTACCTCACAATCGGGTGGAACGTAGCTTGCACTTGCTCTGTAACGGTGTGCCGGAACTGTCATCACACAGTGTATTTACCTGGTGTCTTTTTTCCACTCAGAATTTTTCTTAGCTTTGGTGGCTTTTAGGAAACAGGCGGAGGAGGATTTGGGGAAATGGGAGTTTGTTTTATCATTTTCCTATACATCTGGTATAGGGATTGATTGATTTTAGGGTTAAAGAACAGAATAAACAGGGCCTGTAAAACATAACAAATAGCGATGTGGAAGTAAAGAACAGAGCGTCCTTAGTCCCTTTCAAGTGTAATATGCCCCCCTACAGCCACCTGGCCATGCTGGCTTTCTGAGCATGTGAATAATGCTGCTCGAGACCGCAGGGACTCGATGTGTGGGATCTTGCAGAGAGCTTTATGGGATCGAGCCCTCCAGAGCAAGCACCGTAAAGTGACTGGCTTGCTTTCAGTGTGCTTTCAGCAACTCCTAGCACCTACTGGGTCAGTCAAGCACAACCACTGAATTCCTGCTTTTACTGAGAGCCTTCCCACATGTGCTAATAGAATAATACCACTTCACATGGTTTGCTGCTGAATATACTCATAAAATATTTAACGTTTTGAAAGGACAGGCCTTTCTCCTTCATGGAGCTCGGGGATACCAGAGGAAAGCAAGCCAAAGGGACAGCATTGCTGGTATGAATTTGTGTCCCAACTTAGTTCCCATGCTTCTCTTTTGAAATCTGGAGTTTTCCTTTCCACCGGAGTGCTATCTACATGCTTAAAGCTAAGATGAGATCTGTTGGGCAGTTACCTCTGTGCACCCAGAGCCACTGTGGATCCACAGGGGGAAACCAGTGGAAATGTGTGAATTTGAAGGCACTGAAGGCAGGATGAGCATTGAACTCCTTAAGTGCTGCAGATGAAGAGCCTGCCAGCCTGCAAGTGTGATGCAGCACATATTTGGAATAAGGGAGGGCAGATATTTTAAAATAAAATGGCATTAATAAAGCAGTCTTTGCCTGATGTATGAAACATGTTCTGACCTTGAAAACACCAGTCTGACTTCCTCAGAAGCAAATGTGCTCCCGTGGCTGCTGATGCATTTCTTTTGTGCCTTCTAGGAGGCAATTCTGCCCTTGTAGAGCCCATCAGAAACTCAGTCCTCCTTAGGTAAGCCCTTGCTCAGGGGGAACTTTGTCATGTAAGAGGAGTCTTTGTGGTCCAAGCTTTGATAAGAGGTCATGAGCAAGGGTGTATTAAATAATTGTTAGCTCCGTCAAGCGTCTGAAGTGTCTGTTGAAGACATTCCATCTGAATGCAGAAGAGTTTTCAGAGACTAGGGTTTCTGATAGAAAACCAGTTGGTTTCTTGGTCCCAAAAGACACTAAATAAATAAATAAATAAATAAATAAATGGGGAACAGAGGTGCTGCTTTTCCTTTAAATGTTGGCAGGGGTGTGTGTGTGTGTGTGTGAACATTTTTTGCTAGATTTTGCTGTAAAAATTGCTTTGTGACCATTGCAAGTAAACCCATTGCAAAATATGGGTTGGAAGGAAAAGCCACGATTTTTTTTTTGCGTGAAGCTCTGCAGGGCTACGGGACAGGTTTCTGCCCAGTACTGTGCAAGCTGGCCCGACTGCTGCTGCATTGTGAACAGGCAGCTCTCAGCTGCGGAACAGATCTATGTCAGCGGAGATGTGGGCAAGGACACATTGTTTCAGCATAGGAGAACGCAAGTGCTCGCAGGGAATGCGCGTGGACCTGTGACCTGATTAGTAAACAGGCATGTCCATGCCAGCCTGAATCCCGCAGGCACTGCACGAACCGCACTCGCAAACAGCCTTCCCTGCACCCAGGTGCTGGGGAGCTCGCAGGTCTTGCAGCTCCCATTCACCAGTGTTTCATTTCTGCTTCGTGCCTCCCTACTGAACGACGTCACTGTCACACGTTTAACAAACCTGCTTTTACGTGCTGGCTGCATGATCATTTTGGGATGGGCAGGAGAACAGGGGTTGGACCCTCTCTCTCCCCTGTGCCACTCATGGAGCCAGGTGGAAGATGTATTAGACAGCCTTTTCTTGCTCTGTCCTTCATGAAGCCTCGTAAAGGCTTGCTTCCAGGTTCCTGGCTCTCTTGGTCCCATTCCCCAAGCAGCTGAGAGAGGTGGATGTCCAAGAAGTGCAGGTTTTAGACCACTGTGGATGGTTGGAGACAATAAACAAAAGCGGGTTGAGAAAGGAGTGGCTCCTGGAGATAATGAATGTTATTTCTTCCATTACAGAGTACAGATTTATTGTAATCCTTTCTGAAGAGCTGTTACTTTGTCTGGGGTGATGAAATGCAGTGTCTAGCAAACATATTTGTAAATCAGCTCATGAGCAATGTGGATGTCTGTGGATGCATTTTCCCTTCATGCTGGGAGCTCAACTAATTTCATTACATACCTAGAAACAGTATGATTTATCCCATTACAGAATCCCATAATGCCAATTAGAACTATTTTGTTTAGTCAGGGAAAGGCATGAAATTGATTCTGAGATATTCTGAAATGACTTTGTGCTCTCTTTTCTTTCCGTAGGACTGTGTGCTTTTACTGCCAGTATTCTGGAAGAAAAATCAACAGGAATTAAACATTCACCTATAAAAGTGTGCGTGTGTTTGCTGCTTCCACACATTAACCGCATGGTTTTTATGCAAAACAAAAACAAAACAACAAAAAAAAAATTAATTTAGCATGAGCCAATTTACAGAGCATGGAAATTCACTTTCATTCACAGGATTGGAGAGTGCGCAGTTAACAATGCAGTGTATATACAAGATGCCATGCTGTTAACAGCTTATTTCAAGCAGTTTGATGTCATCACAAAAGAAATAAATTCCTGTGGCCAGAGGGGATGTATGAAGACGAAATGGTTAAACCATGGAAAGACACTAAAATTACTAAAATCCACAACAGCTCGCCTTATTTTTCTTGGACCCAAACTGTCAGGGTATAAAACACTGTTTGTTTCTTTTTTAAACATCAATAGTTTTGCTGTAAATAAATAACACTGTATAAATTCTAACAAATAGAATAAATGTTGATAAGGCACTGCCTTTTCGATCACAAACAGGATACTGCGAATGCATTGAGCAGGCTAGGTGTCTCGAGCGGCTACACCTACAGGGATATTCTGGGTGTATCTTCACAGATTCTTGTATATTAGCAATTATAATGTTTGTATATGCAAAAACGCTAGCTTGATTTTAAAAAAATCTTTAAAATCTGCTGCAAATTTAAATGATTCCCAAAATGAGGAATTCTGTAGTTCTGTGAAAATTTTTCTTCAGAGTACTAATATTTTGATGCATGTGTTTCACCTTATTTTGATTAAATCTTTTCCAGTTTTGCAAACACTATACTGCAACATGAAAAATAAGATTTTATCTGTAAACACAAAGCCCTTCATCTAATATTTGTTGCTGTTGCCAATTTTTCAAGGAAATGACCTAAAAACCATAACATATACAGTAGTTGCATTATGGGGAGGGGGGTGCTATCTGTTCTCGCTTTATAATGGGGGTAATGCTTGCAGCTTTAGAAGTGGGTTGGTGCTCTGACGGGCACAAGTTCGGGATATTTTTAAATGAACTGAAGAGAAATTATTAGCTAATAGACTGGCAGCACGCTGTAAAATTATTACTGTATTGTGTACTGGCTATAAGATGTAGAATCTTTCAGTAAGCCAATCATCTGTAATCATCCTAGCAGTGTAATATTAGGTTGTTAAGGCTGCTGTGTTTTAAAGGGCATTTTTATTTGGGTTTTGGTGAAATACTTTGATTTGTTGATTATATTCATATGGAAACAGCATTCATTGATAATAGCTCTAATTACATATGTATGAAAACAACAAACACTGGATGATCTAGTTGATTATTTAAGCATAAAATAAATTGTGTTAAAACTCTTGGATAACGTGTATTTGGCAGTGTTATTATGCTCTACAGAAGTGTTTTTGGAATGTCAGCCATTAATTATCCCTGGCTTTTTGCTTCTTTTCCTCTCAGTTTCTTTTGTGTGATCCACCTCCTCGTCTTCATAGTGTGACAGGTCATCACTTGGCAGGCTGTCCCAGAGTGGGTGGAACAGGAGTAACACAGCAGCCAGCACAGCCTCAGCAAAAGTAAGAAATCCCCACCTCTCTGGGACGTTAGGAGCCCTCCTCAGACCTGGGGAAAGGACAAGTCTAATAGGTTACGCACAGCCTCTTCTCCAACACGTGTCAACTCTGGACCTTTAATTTATTTCACCCCATCACGAACCAGGAACACCGCTGCTGAAAGCAGTTTTGTTCCCAGCGTGTATCAGTCACACCAACAACCAAGCCGTCGTAGATGATGTAAATGAAGTGTACATCTCCTGTATATTGCATGCACTTCCTGTATAGCACAGGTGATGGGCCATTATATATAAACACTTGGCTTTGTTGCCAAAGCAAAGTTTTGTAAGCAACATCGATACACACTCATTGTGGTCTTCTGCTTGAGTGTAATAAATAATTTTATTGCTCAAGGTTCACTTTTACCTGACTTTCAAGGCAATACGAAGATGTATTTTACGCTAACTTGGCATCCAAGGAAGCTCCATTGCTACAGAGATGGCTCAGTCTGCTTGTAAAATCCGCATTATTCTGAAAGCTGATCCCCACAGGAACCAGTCCTCACCTGGGGTCAGTCAGCAGAGCTCTCAACTGGTGAAAAGCACTTGGCTTCAGCAGAGCATAACAGGTTTGTTTGTCAGTGCTTGAGTCACTAGGGCTGTGAGCTTTTGAAGTAGTGGCAGTAAACAAAGGGTTTTTCTTAATTTCAGCAGCCAGTCTGTGTTGCCATGCACCTTTTACCGAGCTCAGGACACTGCTGGTACAATGCTGATGGTTCCAGTCCTTACACAAGCTAGTCTGCAGGGCAAATGCCACTTACAAAAGTGAAGAACAAATACATCTTACTGCAGGTCACAGTCCAACAACGGCAGCGTTCATGCTTCTGGAGACCTCACTGTTCAGTTGCCGCTCTCCCAGTCGCAAGTATCCACATCAGTTAGATAAAAATGAATATTTTTTTTGTTAAATGGTGTGTAGGTGCATATATTTACTATTATATCGTGGCTTTACAGTTTGAAACAAAGGCTGTAGTGGCCAGCAGCAGGAATGCACAAGCAGCACCGTAGGAGAGCCTCTCTTCATCTCTGTAGCAGCATCCAAAATACGGAATTTCATTTGATTCATCTGCCTGGTCACCTTTCAGTACCTGACACTGACGAGGGAGAAAGCTGGCACTATAGTTCTGGTAGGCAGAAGGTCTCTTTGTCTAGACAAAAGTGGGGTTACTTGTGTGGGGTAGCAGAGATGTGCAGGTGAATCTCAACAGGTCTCCTGCTGGTGGTGGTGATTCACCTGTCACCATCAAGCCTGAGGAGTCGGTCTGGACCATGGAAGTAGATGTGAGCAGGTGCTGGTTTGCGGGAAAGCTCCAGAGACATCTTTCTCAGGCTGTGACCACCACAGATGCATATTTGGGCCGTTCAGGGCAGCGCTGCCCACGCCCGGGCAGTGCTGTGCCTGCTGCCAGCAGGTCCCACGCAGGTTGGCCCCTTGGCGCTTGCTGCCTTCCAGGGAGGAGCTGCCCCTGGAGCTTTGATACAAAGGAGAAACTGGAAGTCAGAGCAAGAACCCTGCACCTACATTTCCAGAGTTTAAAATTTCCCACTAAATGTTGCACAAACAGGATTTTCTGGGTGTTGGTTTGTTTTGCTCTGAATGCATTGATTCCAACAGTAGCTCAGGATATTTGGGAAAAAACAAGGTTGAAGCATAAACAATCATTTTAGAAGGAAAACAGAAATCTTGCCAATACTAGCAACTGATGCACACAGCCCAAGTGAAAGCTCTGCCTTTAATATGTGTTTTAGTCTTTTTTCATATTTTCTCCAGTGAGAACATTCCCCTTTGAGGCAAAATTGTAAGTCATGGGACTTTTATTGCACCTATTAATATAAACTAGATTGCTAAATACGGGGTTCTTTTCAGTCTTTGATATTTGTTTTTGCACTACCTAGTAATAATATTCTACAGTACTTTTTCCGTTTCTGGAAGATTATCCGTTACTTTTTATTTGTGGCCGGTAATAGTTTTAATCTCAGAAATTAGAAGAGTTCCTGCAGCGCAGAGATGACATTAGTGGGGATAAATGGCAGTAGCTTGCAGGATTGCAGCACCCTGCTAATTAATGCTAATTTCCTGGGGGATTGTTTAACACGGGCTTTTGTCTGCAGCCTGCACTGAGCAGGCAATCCAGACGTGCTCCATCAGGGGGCTGCTGCAGCCTGGTGTGCAAGCACGTGTCGTGAAGGGCTCTCCGTGCACCCCTAGGAAGGAGACTGCCAGGGGTGTGGGGTGAGCGCTGTGGGCTCTAGAGGGCTGGGGACCAGTTCTCCCCCCACCCCCGTGAAGCTGATGGTGACGGGGGGCAGCCCAGAGCTGCCACGGCCAGGCCCCAGCCTCCTCCATCCTTGGGGCCTGCCTTGCTCCATCGCTTGGGGGTACGTGACCACGAGTCTTGGGTTTTGAGTTTTAAGAGAAAAATTAAACATGTGAAACTTGTGAAATGCCACCCAGCCAGCTATTCAGCACAAGTACAGCTAACGATGTCTTTTTGGGGAGACCTACCTGCAGGGTCACAGAAGGCGGCGGTGCTGTCACCTGCCCGGCAGCGATGGCTTTGGTGCAGCCCCTGGCTCCATGGCCCCCTCTCTTCAGGTGCAGGCTGGGGGTTGCCTGGCTGAGGCCGATGCTGAGACACAGAAGGAGGCAAAGCGGGACCGGGCTGGATGCAAACAGGATATCTGCTTTGGGGCTGGAGGAGGAAGAGCCGCAGGGCAGCTCCCCTCTAACCCTGGGGCGAGAGAGAGAAAACATGGTGAGAAAAAGGAGGAAAATTCTCCCTTTGTGGAAAGCACAGAAGTTTTCCGACTGAGATACAGATCCTAGGGTAGGGAGGGGGAACACATAAAACTGAGACCTGGCCTGCTACAAAGTGCTTTACATAAAATATAATCCATTACTGCAAAAGAAAAAGGTTAGTGAAGGACAGAAAAATGAGCTGCTCAAGAAAGATCTGTGTATATGCCACAGTTTTCATAACTGCTGATGCTAAAAACAGTATGCTAATTGTGCATGGCTCTATTTATTTGACCCTAAATTTTGGAGGAAGGCAAAGATTTATAATAAAAGTTTTATTGGTGCTTTTCCCATCACGCTAATGTTCAATAATTGAGAGCCATTTGGTCTATAAAACAGCAACGTACAGTGATCCACTGTTCACCAACTTCTCTGGAAAGATTCCAGAAGCTGGAAATTGTTACGGCATGGCCATAACAACAGAACAAACTTACTACAACTTCTGAAAAAAATTCACTGGAAAAATAAGGATACAAAATACAAGCCCAAGAGCTGAAGATTCAGTGGCTGCTGAATTGCTGCCACACAGCAAATTTTCATAATCGTATCCTCTGTCCTGCAGAGAGACTTCTTTTCGAATGCAAGTTTCTGATTAAATAATTGTTGGTCAGAAAAAGAAAGCAGCACATCATTATTTTAGTGTGAACTGCTTCTAAGAAAACATGTTTTATCTTGCATCAGTAGACAATCCACATTATTAGTGAACTGTTTTCTTTTTTTTTTCTGCATATACAAATGTTTTCCAAACCTACCTTTCTCCTCTCCTTAAACAATTCTTCCACCACGGTAAAATCTCTATGCACACAATCAGTATTGTCCTTTGAATAACCGCTTGTACACAGGTCACAATTCTTGACCCTGCTTCATTTTATTTTCCTAGTAATATTTTCCATTAATTGCATTTTAATGCGACTGTCTTTCCCCCTTTTTTCCCCCCTCCCTATTTCAGTTGGTTACTCAGCACTGCACGGAATTCTTCCCGGGGTTAATTATCTTTGGTTGGTCTTTTCAGTCTATAACTACTGAACGTTTTAATAAAACTGTATTGTTAGAGGAGTTCTTCCAGCTGATTGATGGGCCTACAAAATTATATTAAGGATTCCATTAAAGCTCTGAACATCCCTCTTCTAATCCCTCACTCCAGCAATATATTTGATACAAATATTTCTACTGTTGATGTAAGTTTATGAAATACTGTTTCTAATTGCCCATTACCTCCTGTATTGATAGCATCTCTGATAAATTCCTACCTTTTTATTGCTGCTTCTTGACTTGATATCTGCTCTGGTATTTTTACAGTGCCGGTGACATTTTAAGATGCATTATTTGGACCAACCCTCCCTCTTGCCCCCTTCAAGCTTTGCACTTACTTTTTTTACAAGTATTATTGAGACTCTTCGCCTGTTTTGCTGAACTGTGGAGCTGCACTTCTACAGAGCGGCTGCTTCCACACCATCCTTGGGTTCTCCTGCCAGGCCACAAGAGACCCCAGTCCCCCTGGGCCCTCGTGCTGTCAGCGTGGTGGTGACAGCAGCCTGGCCGTGCTGGGTGACAGTGCCACGCGAGCCCCTCATCCCTTGTGGTAGGGACAGACCCCGTGCCCTGCCAGTGGTGCCGGGGCAGTGCCCACGCACCCAACAACATGGGGTTGTCTGTCCCGTGTAACCCAGAGCCTTTAAAAACAGGGGGTTGCTAATTGTGCTCCTACCACGTATTTGTACTTTTTAATTGGTTGGGTTAACATTTTACTGATGTGCAAAGCATGTGATTTTTTTGGGTGCTAATTAGGCTAACATTTTCTCTCCCTTTTTAATCTATTAATTTGGAGTAGTTGGATGTAATTGTAATTAAATATATGGGTGCTATTTTTCAAATGACTGAAATGCTTTTATGAAAAGAAGGATGCCGTCTCAGATCTAAACATCAAGGGCCCTTGAGTGTTACTCCCACTCTCCCACTGACTCATTGTTTGTCATTGGGCAAGTACATTAGCTCTCTACCTCCGTTTCTTGCCTTCCAGGGCTATTGTGAGAATTAATTAGATAATGTTTCAGCACAGCTTTGAACTGGAGAGCGCTACAAAAGTGCCAAGTTATAATTTATTATTATGAAAGCAGGCGCGCTGGCTGGGGAGCGAGACCTCTGATGCAATCCCAGCAGAGCGCGGACGGCGAGGAGGCTGGGACCTAGGACAAGAAACTCTCCCGTTGCCTTGGGATCACCTCAGCCACGTACCTGCAGGTCTGTAGCAATTTCTGCCTATTCTCGAAGTTTTCTGCTGAAAGGGACACCGACAGCTGCACGACTCTTTCTGTGGGCACAGTCCCTGGCTGAGCAGACCGGTTCAGCCGCCGGCTGGGGGCATCGGCTGCACCTCCCCGTGGGCTTTCCAGGCTCGAGTTGCTGCGTGAGGCAGCAACGGTGTCTGCCCAGTCAGCCCTCTTGACAATTACACACCTCCAAAGCAGTAAAGCACTTAAGATTAACATTGATAGGGCTGACGAGTGGCTTATAGTTAAGCACGCTGTGCAGTCTGCTGGATAGGATTAGGCCTCAGCGCAACCATTTTGCTGATTCAGGTTTTCAAAATATTTAGGCCTCGATTCCACAAGGTACTTGAACGTGAGCAGTGCTACTGAAGACAATGGAAATAACGAGGTAATCAGCGCAAGGGAAGAAAATCACAGGGAAGATAACCAAAGCTAGATGAAGAAAAAACATGCAATCAGAAACCTGTTTGCTTAGAAATGAGTCCGCTTTGAAGGGAGCGCACGAGCACGGACGGAGGCCATAGAGGCAAACTGGCCTGCGTGCTGACAGACATCCGAAGGGGAGCAGCACAAAGAGCTTCACGTTTACAAGAAATAACCTTTCCTCATGATACGCCTGTGTGTGGCAGGCTTCCTCAACACGAGCAGACCCATTTACAAGCAATTTTACTGAACTGCAATGACCTGTCCAGAACAGCTCTCATTACTCGTGGAACCCTGTTACTACAGGGCAGCACCATTTGCCTCCAACCAGCGACCTGCTGCGTCCCACATCCTTTTTCCTTTTCCTCACATTCAAACCCTAAACCCGCTCTCCCAACAGCATGGCCCTGCAAGTATTTGGCCCCACACATGGCAGAGGCACACCCAGGCTGCTGTTACCATCACACCCTGAGCTGACAGACCATGAGGAGAGCGGCAGGCAGGGTGGGATCCGTGCCTCCCCTGTGCAGTTTTAATCCCCACGCACAGTTCTGGCAGAGCATGGCAGTGACACTGACAGCCCTATCATGTTTTAATGGCATTCCTCCTCCTGTAGGAAGGGTACCACCATTCCCTCCCCATGTTTTGATCTCTGCATGCTGTGCCCTTTTCAGGCGCGCAGACAGGCAGCTCAGAAAATTCCACCTCCTTCTGAAAACCAGGAAAGGCCCTTACTACTTTTCTTGTGATTAAGAAACCAAAAATAAGATGACCTACACTTGTATTCCCAGGCAGACAAGAAGAATAATTACTTTACAGAGAAGGAATTCCTTCATATATCATAACCATTACAAAGAATAAAATTTGAAATTTGCTGTGGCATAGAACAAGAAGGTAGTATAGTAAGAGATAATGAAATCCCTCCTTGCCATTAATGGAAAAATTACTGTTGTTAAAAGACCCCTTCATAAATAATTAAGAAACCAATTATAGAGTCTCAATGACTAATTTATCCAGGAGCAATACGGACCACGTTATTCCATATAATGAACAGCATATATGCTCCATTGTATTTCCCTACAACTCATTCCTTTTTTCAGCTACTCCTCAAAGAAATAATAAAGAAGGGCAACTAATGCACACAGTAATCAGAACGTACATTATCTAAAATGAGAGATACACATTAACATATCTTAATTTAAAATAGTTTTACAGGACTGCAGAGGGCTGAATTAACGAGCCATTTAGCCTCTGTGCTGGAAAGGGGAGGAGGGCTTCAGGGAAACGCATGGCCAGGGCTGGGGCCACCCGCACGCCGGCCTGGCTCAGTCCCTGGCCAAGCCCTGTTCGCCCTAACGCCCATCCCAGTGGGGTTCTGTGCCGTGGGACTTGTGTTGCACACTTTGCTCTCAGCAAAACCCCTGAGGTACTGGGGATGAAAGAGCCATGGTGGGATGGCAGGACCACGGGCTGGAGGGGTGAATTGGTCTTTGGAGGGGTGTCATCAGTCCTTGGCTGCCCCAGAGCTGCCCAGGCGCCCCGTACCATCGTCCCCACGGGGCAGTCCCTGCTGCTTTATGTCTTCTTCCCCGAGGGAAAAACCACCGAAGTGGTCTGCGGTTAGATTTTCTGCCTGGTTTAGATGTTTGTGCTATTAAAATTGCCTGGACAAGCTGTGGCATGCTCTGCAATCCGGTCTCCAGCTATCTGATTACAAACCTAACTTCATCACAAACCGTCTTACAGCATCCAGTAGCAAAGTCTCTTTCTTGTAGCTGAGGTATATTCCAGTAACAGCATACCGCTTTGCACACCTCAGAAAATGATCCTGAATGTAAATCAACTCTTCCAGTAAGGAATTTTCCTCCTCCTTCTAGTCCCTGGGACTTATCTGATCTGGCCAAGGAAAACGCTTATAACTCTGGCAAACAATCCGGCAGGAGACTGATGTGATTAAGGTGTTTTTTTTTTTTTTTTTTTTTTTCCCTCTTTCTGAAGAGTCTCCACTGCAGCCCCTGCTGGAGTGCGCTCAAGCATTAAATGCTCACTGCTGCAGCACACAGCCCCCCTTCCAGACAGCTTCCTGATGAAAGCAGAGAAATGAAAGTCTGCAAAGCCACAACCTAAAATTCAAGATGCAGAGCGTGAGAAGGAGATGCAGAGCATTTTGATGTCATCATCGTGATGAAGTTTAGCTGAAGTCATCGATGCACATCAATGCAAACTGGAAGTGCCAGAAGCCAGGTCCACAGCAGCCTCATGCTGAATAAAGTGGAAGGAATGTCCTCAGATCTGTTTCCAGGGTGATGTTATTTCCAGGGAGCGTGCTTCTCCCCTTCGGCTCGAACACTGCTTTTCCAGGAGCCATGTCCAAGGGAACAAAGCTCTTCTCTCCTGCTCCCAGCCCCAGACAGGAATTAACCTAACAAATTCTGGGGGCACGTTCCCTAGAAAAACCCCTATTCCCTTGAATTTGCCATACGATTCTTAAGACACCTCTGAAGAAAATTGTCCTCCATTTTGCTGTGCCTGCTAACCTGATCGTTTATCACTTAGGAAGTTTTTAGCATCTTTAGATGTATTTGGTGGGAAAAAAAAAATAAAAAATTAATAGCAGGGCTGGCTGCAGGAAGCTGCCAGCCTGACAGAGGATTACATCACTTTTGTTCACGGGCAGTGTGAGGACGCAAGGAACGAGTACGTGACCAGAGGTTCACCTCACATTACACATCACACAAATAACGAGGGACAGCCAAAAGGAAAGAGCTGGGTGCCTTGCCCATCCCACTACAAACGTGGAAAAACAACACTGCCATGCCTGTGTAATGCCGCGCTAGCATGAGCAAGGACTTGACCCTGTATGTTAAAAAGCAAAAGCCTTGAAGAACATTACTGGTGTTAACTTCAAACACTGTAAATGAAGGGTGAGAGTCACTTTTAACCGCCTTTTACGTGTACTTCTCTGCAATCTGCTGAGGCTGATGACTGAACTTTTCAGCATCCGAGGGGCTTTTCCCTCACTGTGTTACTTCCCCTTTCTCACAGGGCAGCACTGTGTGTACGTGTGTATTTTATGGGTATATAAATACGTATCTTTTAAGGGGTTTCGGTTGTTTCAGCTGCATGTAAATGAAACTTTGGGGCTCCAGTTTTGTGTCACCCGCAGCAAATTTTGCAATTGCTGTGTGTGCCCAGGTTTTCCCTACACAGGTCATGGAGCCGGATGCCCATTTGCTTTCCCTGTGTATTTTGTGGTAAAGCCCGAGGTTTGCGTGCAAGCTGCTTGGTATTACTATTTTAGCATTTTTTAGCATTAACACTCCGAAGCCTTAGCACTGGGGGATGTCTGGGGGGGCATTAAGGCGGAATAAAACTGCCGCCGGCTGCGGGCAGAGGCCGCGGCCCGCTGAGGAGATGGCGGAGGCGCTGCGGGCGGGAGGGGGCCGCCAGGGGCCGCCAGGGGGCGCTGTGGGCGGGCGGCGGGCGCGGGCGGAGCGGGGCGGCCGCTCTCGGCGCACGGGGCGGCGGCGGCGGAGCGCGGCGGGGGCCGCCCCCTGCTCGCCTGGCGGCGGCGGCGGCGGCGGGGCCGGGGCCGGGTTTGGGGCAGCGGCGGCGATGGCGGACAGCGCCAGCGAGAGCGACACGGACGGCGCCGGCGGCAGCGGGGGCGGCGGCGGCGGCGTGGCGGGGCCGCTGGCGGCGGGCGGCCCGGCGGCGGGGCCGGGCGGCGGCGGTGGCGGCGGCGGAGGCGGCGGCGGCGGCGGCGGCGGCTCGGGGGGCGCGGGCGGCGGCAAGGCGGGCGGCATCGTGATCTCGCCGTTCCGGCTGGAGGAGCTGACGAACCGGCTGGCCTCGCTGCAGCAGGAGAACAAGGTGCTGAAGATCGAGCTGGAGACCTACAAGCTCAAGTGCAAGGCGCTGCAGGAGGAGAACCGCGACCTGCGCAAGGCCAGCGTCACCATCGTGAGTGCGGGCGGCGCCGCCAACGGGGGGGAGCCGCCGCCGGGCCCGGCCGGGCCTGCACCCGGCCCCCGCTGAGGGCGGCAGCAGCGGCCCCGGGGCTGCCCCGAGCCCGGGCTGGCCCCCGCGGGCACCCCCCGGGCACGGGCCGGCGGTGCTGCCCCCAGGGCTTCCCAGAAAGTCCTCTCAAAGTCCCTGGGAAGCGGCGCGGGTGACACGCCGCGCTGCCCTGGGCGCTGGTAGCGAGCGCTGAGAGGATAAATCACAGCTACCTGTGCTGCTGCGGGTATCTGTGCTGCTGCAGGTATCTGTGCTGCTGCAGGTATCTGTCTGTGCTGCTGCAGGTGCCCCCGGCCTGCGAGCGGGCAGAGGGGTGAGGTGCCAGGTAACTGGGGGCTGCGGGCACCGGCCTGCACAGCACAGGGTGCCCTGGAAGGCTCCGCAGCCCTCCTGCCTGTGTTCGTCCTCGTCTTCTTTAAATTTTCCCAGGGAGTGCTTTCTTGCAAGTGTGTCAGCTCTCCTATTGATAATCAGGGTTTCGCTGTGGAGATATCTAGCGAAGGAATGGGATCTGGAGCTTATCAAGGCAAAGCTCGCATCTGGTCCCCGTAGTAAGCGTTCAGCTTCTAGCAGGATGTGGGCCGGAAGAGTGCATGAAATACAATACAGAAGTAATTTATTCAGGGATGACAAATATAGTGCCAGTCGGGGAAACATGTGCTTTGTTAATACTTTACGAGTAGAGAATGTGTCTTAATTAGGTAGCAGCAGAATGCCTTCTAATGCTGGAAGGGGCTAAGACATCTTGTCAGTCAGACATTTTCTCTCTGCCTGTCAGAAAGACAACGTCTTTCTGCACCCCTGGTAGGTGTGTTATTGTTTGTAAACAAGTTGAAAAAATGTTCCCGTGACTTCAGGTTGTTTTGGTGCTTTCCTGGGGACTTCTTACCTCACGTTTTCATCAGACTTCAGTTGACAAAAATGAGGTATTTTTCTTAAATCTAAAACTGCATCTTTTCTGACATCCTGGCTAAAGAGAGAAAAGGTGTTAGACTTTTATAGCAACCTGTGGGCTGTCTAGAAAACCAGCGTCTTTAGCAGACACTCTCTCTTTGGTATGCTAAACTGTGTGCACAGCTAAGTAAGCCTCTTCTCATTCAGCAAGCAGCAAAATAATGAATGCAAACAATTTTTTATTTTCAGACCACTAAGACTCTGTGCTGTGGTTTACATAGTCCTTAATGTAAACACATTTGCAGTCAAAATACTTTGTCGTGTTGCTCCAAGAATGAAAGTGGTCGGAGATGAGCTTTGTTGGAACACAGAAATGTGTGCCATTTGCATGTAAATATAGTTAAATGCAAAGTTTTCTGATTTTCTCCATTGTGATTCTAAACCTTTGTCAATTTACTCCCACAACCCAGCTCCTGCTCCTAGAGGAGAGCCGTGCGGGCAGGGCTGTGGCACGCCAGCTTCCTGCTGTAGGCACTGTAATGTCACGAATCAGCTTTGATTTTTATCATTTGTTACGGATGAGCCGTGAAGCGCAGATAAAACCGACAGGTAGCTGAAATAGCGGCTGAAGTGACTAAACCTGTGTGCTGTAGGTGAAGGTGACCCTTCTAGCCGTGAAGCTCTTCATCCCTGAGCCTTTTGCTGTCCCTTTGCTTGAACTTGGCCGTGCTGGTGCTGCAGGGACACTGAACTTCCCTTAGTTCCCTCTGTTCTCTTTAACGGTTTTGAATATTTTCCCTTTAGGCTTTACCAAGTAGAAAGCGGTCTTCTACCTCCTTCCTCTTGCACCCGTACTGCTGAGTGTGTTAACACAGAATCAGAATCGTTCGGGTTGGAAAAGACCACTAAGATCATCTAGTCCAACCTTACTAGGACATCTTTTTTGTTCCTGCGTTTGTGCGTGGTATTATTGGTATACACATTACATATGAATGTGTACAGTTTGGGAATTACTTAGCAGCTTGCTGATAGTTCTGTGTTGTAGCTAGTCCTTGCATCATAGGGTTGAAAGTAAGTGTTCAATGGAGGGGACCGATGTTATGTAGTTGTGCTTGGAAAACTGGCTGAGAAAAGGTGTTGGCTTGGCAGGCTTGTATGCTCGCTAACTTCATATGAGCTCTCCTCTAAAATGTGTAAAAACAAATGCTGGTTTAATACTGGGGTCTGTAAAATGAGCTTGGACAAAGTGTACTTCCATAACGCTGTGCAAGCTCTGCTCCTTCCAGTAGCCTGAAGTGGAAACGGAATTATGCTGTTGGTCATGTGTTGGCTGTGAAATTAAATAAATACACGCGGTAACTTTAATCGACCCGCTGTTATTGGTAACCAACCACGGGGGAGGCAGTGTGTGGTGAGAGCTGCGTAAATTAGAAGCACTATCTAGTACTGCAAGAGCAAGTACTGGAAAGAAAGAACTGAGATCCCTTGAGCTGTTTGAGGACGGTTCCCTTTGCACATGTTTAGCAATCTCTAATTATATGATCGCATGGTGTTTCTGCAAGATTCTTTTAAGGAAACGGACAGGATGGTGGGTGCTTAGGTTGGGAAAAAAATGTGCATCTGAAAATCTTAAAAGCTACGTATTTGTGATGTTAAGTAGTTACTTTTGGTTATAGTGCTGCGGTACCACAAGTGGAGTTCCTGTGTGAACTTCCTTTATTTCTTGGTGAGAAAGGTCTGCAAGGAAACGTTGTGTTTAGTGGACTAAGTGTGGGACAGCACAACTTCTCTAGTGAAATAAAAGTACATTGAAAACTGGGTGGGAGAACGACAGCTTTCCAACCCATTGAATTGTTGCCTGCCACAGAAGCTGAAGAACTTCAGCTGGGAGCCGGGTGCACGCATGTCTCCGTCAGGAAGTTTCTTTTGAAGTTGGTAGAACTTAGACTTCTAGCTTTTTTTCCACTTTTCAGTGTTTGATGTTACAAAGTCGACCTATTTCACTGAAAGACGTGTAGCCTTTAACTGATAGCGAAGCGTTTTGTTTTTCTTGGTTATTGTTTTGAATTGACAGGCCTCATAAAAGCAGGCTGCTTTTGATAACAAAACCAGTTTCGGTCCCTCGTTCCTACAGGTACATACATGCTTACCCTTGGTTAGATTCAGCAATTCAACTCACGTGGATTGGCCTCTTAAAGTCAGGCATCTCCTGTAGCATTAGAGAAAGAAAGTAGAATAAGCCTTATTCCATTATTTTTTTTTCTAACCAATACTGTGTACTTGAGTAGCCTTAATTTGAAAATGCTCCCACTGCAGCGTGCCTGATGCAGCAGTGTGTAATGTAGATTTTAAAGAATGGCTTCTAATTTTTTTCTGCAGTTTGCTTTGCAGGGAAGGAAAAACTCCTAAAAGTCCCATGTTGTGGGGGTGCGTGGATGCCCAAAGAAGCATCGGTTCGGATGAAACAGGCTGACCCAAACTGCTGCCAGCATAAGTAACCTCTGCAGCTAAACCTGCACCTCAGGTGCGAGCTTGGCTGTTGCTGTTCTCTGGGTGTTAGCAGAGGGCCGTTACGTCTCCTGGCTTTTCCTTCTCCTTTGCATTTCTGCAAAGCAATGTGAACAGGCTTTTACAAGCTGGGAGAAACAATGGAAGAGAAAAGCTTACTCAGCTCTCATTTCCTTGCTTGTAGTCACAAATTCTGAAGAAATTTGTTGCTTCCCATAACAGACATCTCCTGAAAACAAACAGGCTGCCAGTGACTTACAGGTTGGCAAAATCCTGTGTGGTATTGTAGAGTTGTTACAGTTTTCTCAGTAAACAACCAGAGTTAGACACTGGAAATAAATACCATTTCAGCATTTTGTTCTCAAGGAAGTATGTGGTGGGATGTGTGCGTGCTTGTGATCTGCTGCCACGGCTCTTCATGGAAAATGTCAGCCTGGATAGGTAGTTTGGGGAGGTTAATGGATGTGCTAGAGCGCTGAAAATCCTCTGCAAAAATTGCTTTTTAACAGCTTTTTCCAACCGTGGAGTTTGCACCAGAGTTTCAAAGCAGAACACCTGTTCCCGTGCAGAATATGAACAGCAGGAAAAAGGGTGGACTGAAAACACAAATCTTTGAAATGCACTTAGTTAAGGGCAGAGGGATCAATGGGAGAAATCAATTAGTAGGTACAAAGGTACAAAGTGGATCCAGAAAGTGAAGAGATTAATATTTTAAAAGAGGTACCTGTAAGTTTATCATTTACTCTCTGTTTTAAAGCAGGTCTTGCACGTGCGAAAGAGATGGGTCTGCTGTTTTGTGGTGTCTTCTGTCGGTGTAAGAAATGTCTCTGGAGCTTCAGTATCCAACTGGTTCAATTCTGGTTTGTAGTCAGCCTAAAAATCTATCTCAAATACCTTGTTTTAGAAATGTTTTGTTTACCTGCTTTTTAGAGTACAGACAGCATTTTTGCAAAGATTAGCAAGTTCATGCACAGTGTAACTTCATGCACAACTCTTCAGGAAGAGCAGATGTAGGGAATGACTGCCTTGTATTTGAATTTTATGTTTGCCTCATTCTCAAGAAGTTCGTATTGATCTTCTACAGAACGTCTGGAAAGGAAGAAAGAAGCTTAATGATGGACTTAACGGTTTTGGCCCTTAGGTTAACACGATAAAAGCAGTGCTATTTGCTGCACTGCTGGCAAACTAATCGTAGGAAGGTGTATTATCATCTGCTTCCTTTTGGTACTTGGGTATGGCCTCTGGCACGTTGAAGTCCCAGGGCAAAAAGATAACTGTAGTGGTGGTAACAGCACATCCCTGTTTGTCTGTGCTGGAGGACTTCCTCAGTACTGGCTAAAAAAAAAAAAAAAAGCTCTTATTGAAAAGAGTTATTGAAATAACTCTTATTGAAAAGTGTCTTTGGGAAGAGTGTTTGGTTGTAAATAAGTCTCTAAGATGAAGAATCTGAGTGTCCTGTGCGAGTGCTCCTAGTCAAAGCCTTCCTTGTTGAGCCGTAGGTTCTTGCAGTGCTTTGTGGCTTGGTTAATGAGTTTGACAAAGATACAGGCTTCAACAAACGTCTTCTGCTTTACTTTGATAACTGAAAGAAGCTCTCAAGCTCTGAGGTGCTGGAACTCTAGTGTGCTGGATTGAAAACGCTGTGGCTAAATGATGCACTGCTCTGGTCTAAACACATTTTTTTTGCTTCAAGTTTATCCAGATGTTTGTGAGAGCTTAATTTGGAATGGATAAGTTTTAGTTTTTTCTCATCTGGTATCATTGGTCTTCCTCTGCGAGCTTAGTGTTGTGTGTTCTGGCTAGTTTGGCAGAGCTGCAGCAGCACACGCGTGCCTTTTCCAGACCTGGCTTGTAGCGCTGGGTTGCCTGCTAGCTCCTGGTTCCACAGTTATTAGCACCAAACCATAGTCTGGGGAAGGGTATTTTCCCTTGTTCTTGACTTTCCTGAGTCTCTCGTCTCAGTACGAAGAGGTAGCAACCCCAAAGAGTTTTTTTCCCCCGTATCAATTTCACCAGTGCTGTTCACAGCAGTGAAGGTGAGCTGTCTCTGCTGGGGACTTCACTGAATAACAGTGCACAGTAAATGTTTTGATCAACATTGTGCTTAGTACACGTTGGTGTGAAATTGCATTAGAAATTTCCTACCGACAAGTGTTTTTCAGATCTGTAAGCCACTTTGGAATTCCAGCTGTATACTTTGATTATTTGACTGCTATTTTAAATACGGTATGGCGTGCATTACTAAATCAGAAAGTCTTATGGGTGCCATGGGCATGCCCTGCACCTTTGTGGTTATCTTTATTACAAAAAGTCCTTGGCTGAAAGATGTGTCTATGCTTATCTGCCAGAACTTGTTCCCTATAAAACCACGCTGAATTACTCTCTTAATGTTTCTGTCCTTTATGCAGTAAATGAGTTTGTTTTCAGTACTGCCATTGGGTTGATACCCAACTCTGATAACCATCTGTGTCTTGCCTGGAAGGTTGCACAACAGTTCTACTCCTTTGTCTGCGACTTTATTGGTACTGCTGTGTCTAATAATGGTGGCATGTCCTCAGTCAATAGGAATATTGGCATATTGCTCGGAATTAATTTGGGGCTGGAAGTGAAACGAGAACTGGTATTTCAGAGTGCATTTGGGAATTCTTAATAATGTGAAGTTCTTGGTGTTTCTCTAGGCTTGTTGTTCTGCACGTGGAGTCGTTTTGCGTTTCTCTTTGATGAACTTTCTCATCAAAGTTGTATTGAACTGTGCGTCAGGCTGGTTTGTAGTGAGTTTTTATTTTCAGAATGCCATTTAGTGGCAGGTCTGAACATTTACTGACAGTAACAGCCCTTCTCACTTAGTATATTTCCAGTGACTTAAGTATTTTAATGGAGAGGGTTGTTTTAGTTTCTCCTGCATTGTGCCCCTAATGGGTTTGCTTTGGCTGAAGAAAGAGCAATTCCTGTGCACTATGCATTTGTTGCTTTGGATGCTAAACATCAGGCTTCTTTAGAGGTTCTAGCCTTGTTGCAAATCCCACTTTGAAAAGCTAGTATAGGCAAGGCTGCAGAGTAATTTCCAAATCCTGGAAGTTCAGTACTTCATTTTAGTTGAGGCTTTGAGTGTGATGGAGCTTGATTTTTATTGCTGATTTTGAAGGATGAAGAAAACCTGACTTTTAGAGCAGTTACATGGTTTTTGGTTTTCTTGCATGCATTAATTCATTTTCCTTGTTGGTAAACAACTGGTTGGTTGTTTCCTCCTACTGTTGATACTGACTTCAGTTAATATTGAAGTTATTTTCTAGGCTCCTAATCCTAAGTGTTGGTGTGTATGGGATGTATTTTCATCTCTGGGCTGGTAATGCTAAATCTCCTTGTAGTACGTGAGGAGATCGAATTGCGTGCAGCACAGGTGTGTTAAGCAATCTTACACAACTGCTCATGATTTCAACGACAGGTTTTGTTACCGCTCTGCATCCCGTAAGGTACTCTTTGGTGGAAACTGGAAGACCACAAAACACTTGGAAGGGTGACTCCGCATCGCTGCAGACAGGGCTGGTCAGGGAGCTCAGCACAGGGGGTGCTGCGGGTGGACGTGGTGCTGGTTTCTCATGAGCTGTTCTTGCAGCGTGCAGCAAAGAAGGAGGCAGTGCTCCTCCAAAGGAGCAAACATTGTCAGCGGTAGGCATCTGATGTATTTCAGCATAGCCTGTTAAAAGCAGCAGAGAGAAACAGTTGCTTTGCTGCTCTTTTTTATGCTTGGGGGTAGGAGGAAGTTGCTGAATTTAGCAGCAGAGCAAGGGGTGAATCCTTTTTTGTCGTCCTCCTTAGATTAAAAAAAAAAAAAAAAAATCTGGAGGAGGAGAATGATAGGGACAAAATGTACAAACTGGATTTTGCACATGTTTTGGGATCCAAGCAGAATGAATGTAAGAGATGAAGACGTGCTCTAGAAGAGGCAGAAAATGAAATACAAAACAAATTCCTGTGGATCAGTAACAGAAAACATTGCTGTGATGTTTTGCTTCTAACACAGCAGCCTGGGGACATCCAGAAAGGAAGATCTCAGGTTCTACCTTGTCAGTCGAGTGCTGCTGTCTGAGTGGAGAGATGTCTTAGTTGTGTAAGATGGACCATCATGGTTCTGCTGAACACGTGGGATGAAAGAAAGAAGTAAAAGTGAAGGCAAGAGAGTTGAGGTAAACTATGCCAAAGTAAAATAGCAAATGTCTAAGTTAGAAACTAGCACAAGATGCAGATGTGCAGATTTCACATCTGTGGGTTGTAAGGATTCCTTGATTAAAATTGAAGCAAGTTATTTGCAGAAATATCAAATCATTTTTTAATTGTGACATTTACATTTGTATTTTTTTCAGCTTGTCTGTTTAAAATACAGGCATTGCGTGCTACCTGATGCCTGGAGTGACAGTCATTTCAGTCCCTGGGAGCTGTGTGTCCCTTCCTGTCGTCCAGTGCTGAGACTTGGTTCCTGGAAAGAGGGCATTTCTCCAGTTGATACTCTAATTGAGGGAGAAACTCGTAGCCTAAAGCCTTTTATTCCCCTTCAACTCTGAATATATCTGCTTAAAATTTTCATCTTCCTTGTGTTAATATTGCATGCGGTCTGCTTTTTGGTTTGGGGTAAGCTTTAGGAGGTAGATGTGCATCTCCTCAGCTGTGCTGTAGATCCGTGTCCAGGCAGTTTCAGCTGTCTGTAAACTTTGGTCAGATGTTTTAATTCTTTAAACTGCCTCGGAATGTGATGTTTCTGCTTATGGCGGTGGAGCTTCGGGGGTTTTTAATTCCTTTATTGTTGTGGATGCTAATCATGATATTTAAAACTCCTACCACATAGATTTAAAAAAAGCAATCCTACAATGATACAGTTCAGTCCTGAGTAAAAGTGTAAGTGATTCTTACCAAGTCAGAAGTGATAAAGTCTGATGTTTAATGCACTGTAGTACCAAGTTTCTGTTCCTTACAGTTTAATTTCTACTTTCAGCAGATTATGTCGGAAAAGTGTTTCTTTTTTGCTTTTTTTTTCCTATAGCGGTGCAGTTTCCACTTTGTTTCTCTTCACTTCCAAGTAAACAGCAAAAGCAGTTACTAAGAATTTTGCCAAATTGATTTTTTTTATCAGTGCTTTTCCAAGAGCTTCAAGCAGTATGTATTCTGCACACCTGTGACAAATGAAGAGTACCATTGTTCTCCAGCTAGCGTTGCCAGGAACTGATTCATAGGCAAAACCCTGCCCTCGTAGACCCTAAAGTAGTGACAGAATTAGGAGAGTGGACACCTCCAGAGAGTTGTCACCTGAAGAGTAAATTCAGCCTGAGTTGAAGGTCTGTAATAACCTCCCTTTTCCTTGAAAATCGAGATATTTACCTGAAAGTTCTTGCTCCACAGGTGGAGAGGTTGGTAGACATTTCCTGTTTTTCTTTTTGTGTGTGTGTGTTTGTGGTTACTTCTCAGTCTTAGACCCACTTTTCCAGTTGTTTTTGGGGTGAATAGTCAGGGATGATTGTATTTCCCCGTATCCTGCAAAGTTCTGCTTGTAGAGAGGCAGACCAGAAGGACGTGGATCTTTCATTTTCCTCATTGTCTCTTCCTGCAAATTTAACAGGCGTGTTTCTTGTCTTGAAAGCCAGAAAAGTGATGGCACTTCAGAATATTGTGGTATGTATGATAAGAGGTCTGAACTGGAGAGAAAAAAAATCTCCATTCACCGACTTGTAGGGAATCGTAAGTGGAAACACTTGTTTGCTCTGATGGAATTAGAGCTAATGCACATTACCATTGGGACGGATGGTGCCTTGGGAGCTTCATAACTGAACTGGCTTGGAACAAGGTGTGATGAACATCAGCAACAAGCTGACGAGTGCTTTTCTAGAAAACCAAGGTGTGAGAGAGGAAATAAGGGGGTCTTAAAAGGAGCGCTCTTAGCAGGCTGGTTCTGTTGAGTGACAAGGCATGCCTTGCTGCTGGGGTGAAAACATTGCCAGCCCTGACAATTATCCGTGTTGTATTGAAATGAGTCATTTAAAAAAAAAAAAAAGCATTTGTTAGAAAGTTGTGGAGGCACTGCGTCGGTGATCCATCACATTCTGCCTAGAAGCATGGGGTGTAACAGGGTAATGCTTGGGGCTTGGGCTGTCGTCTCCTCTGGGGAAGAAGAGCAAGAGTTTTATATGCACGTCCTTGCTGTGCTTTACCTGAGCTGCGTAAAGGGAAGCAGGGCTTTCATGAAGATGCCTTGGAAGGGTGGTCAACCTCTCTCTCTGCCTGAATTTGCACTCCTCTGTCTGCAAAGAAAAGCAGTTGTGACAGGATAGATGCTTTTAGCAACAGCTTGCTGTGGTTGCATTTTGTGCAGAAGTTTGTTGTTTTAAAACACAGGTCAGTGCCCGCTGGCACAAGCATAGATACCTAGGTGAAAAGAGGCTATTCAGTAAATTAGTCACCTAGTAGTTATTCTTGTGTTTTCTTATTTCTCTTTTTTTGTTGTTGTTGTTGTTCTTTTGAATCTTTTTTTCCTCCTCTGAAACTTTGTGAGCATGCAGTACTGGGTTTGTTAGTTGGTCAAACCAAGGCAGTGTGTTTTGTAATTGCCATGTGCCTATGTGCCTACACTTAAAGATAAAATGTGATTTATCAGTGAGGGAAAAAGAGGTAAAATAATAGTTAAAATATATTACCTTAAGAAACAGTGCTACTTATATATTTTTTTTGCATTAGACATCTGCTATTACGCAGTAATTTGTACTGGTTTGCAGCAGGACTGCATTTCTTGCAGATTCTCCTTCCGAGTGGTGGTGTTGCTGGGTTTTAAGCTGGTATTGATTATGGTTTTCTAAGCCTAATGCAATTGGATTGCATTGAACTGGAGTGTTTTAGATGCAAATCAAACATAAAATCACAACATTTCTAAAGAAGGGTGATGGTTCTAATGATCCCGTGGCCATGGAATACAAGTTTTTATACAAAAAAAAAAAAAAAAGCACACACAGAGAACTTAAAAACCCCACCAGTATACGCTACAAGAGTTGCTATACGCAGTTTGATCTTTTTTCCCCTCTTTCATATCCAGAGGGCTGTGTTGTCAAAAAGTCAGGCAAACTTAACGTGAAGCTACAAATGCAGCTATGTGTATATCTGTGTACCCATATATGCCTGCATCTTTATTTCATTTTTCAGCAGCTTTTACGCCGAGGCTGAACAAAAGCAAAACCTGTTCCATGTGCTTCCGTATTCTGTTTGTTTTGCATTTATTGATTAACTAGTGAGCTATTTACAGCACGAGATTACCAACGGGTTGACCAGGGAAACAGCAGCAGCAGTGACAGGAATATAGGCACGAGAGCTGTGGGCTGGTCGGCCGTACGGCTGCTGCGGTGGCGTGGGGTTGGGCACTCACTGTAGGAAATGTCTCAACGTGATTTGCCTCTGCAATCCAGCTACCTTCCTTCTGGGGAGCTGTATTAACACCTAGGCTTTAATTACGTTAAGACCTGCACAAGGGTGCCTGATCAAGGTTAAGCTACTGAGTAGAAGTGATTTGAAGGTTGATGCGTTTTCTGGGCCCTATCTTGACATTTTCTTAGTTACAATGGCTTTTTCAAGGGCTGTGCTTTTATTAACTATTTAATGCCAGTAATTTGGTACAATAAACTCCCTTGAAGAGAGCGGACTCCGTTTTTATGTTTCGAAGCAAGGCACTTACATCATTTTTAAACTATTTAAGTAAATTCAGGAATTCCGCTGTATTAATTCATAATTACATGCAACTCATTGTAAGTCGTATACAGTGAACCAAATACATGAAATTTGTAAGTGTTCTTGCTTAGGAAATGACTCTTTCCATAACTTATTGCACTTGCACCACTTGTGTATTTCATTGTGCAAGGCTCTCAGGTCAACATCAAACTGCAGAGAGAGAGAGAGAAGCTGTTTGAAGCATTTACAGATCTGAAGTGGAGGGGAATTGCACACCATCAGACAACTTACTGCATTGCTGGTGCTCACAGATTATGTAGTGTGTACGAATACTGCTGAACAAGTTGGTATTTCAGAAGGTAGTGAATTTTGAAGGCTCCCTTAAAGCGCTGTTTCTTGCAGAGCTTTCCACGCGGTAAGATGCACGCACGAGTATCTTGAATGTAACTTCATTTCTGAGAGAGGTTCTCACGAGGCTGTGTGGGTGATGTGTAGCTGAAAACATCTGATCACGGTTAAAGCTGATGTGGAAGAAAAATGTGTCTCGAGTCATTTGTCTCAGCTCATTTCTTGACATGGTCTGCGCTGGTGCAGATGAACGAGGCAATGAGCTGGGTCACTTTGCAGGCTTCGATTAAAAATCTTGCTGTGGCTGGAGTTGAGCAGCAGGGGTTGTGACACAAGTGTTTTGATGCTTCCAGCCAAAACCTGGCTGGCCCTTTTAGGAAGGGGGTGGGTGGGGATGAAGGTGGGAGAGAATTGCCAACCATCAGTGGAGATTAAAAGAGCTGTATTTTAGCACTTTAATGGCTCATCATACAGGTGTTTCTGTATTACGGGAAGAAAAGCTACGTGTCTTCCTCTTGTACAGCAGAACAAACCTGCTGAAATGTAATAGGAGTTGTGTTTTGAGGCAGTGCTGCACGTGGCTTTAATGTTAAAGGAAGGGTAACATTTAGAGTAGTTGATAGTAGGTTGGGGCCCGATGCTGGTGTATTTATTTATTTCCTCTCCTGTCAGCATGTGTTGGAAGTAACATCTGTGGCATGCCTCTAAGTTGAAGAAAAAAATAAAATGAAAAGCCCTTCTGCCTCACCTACCAGGGTTGCTATAAAAAAAAAGAGAAAAGAGAAAAGACCAACAACTGGGGTTTTTGAAGGAAACATACCAAGACATTACTGCTTGGGTGGTGTTTGTCTTTTTTTTTTCGTGAAAGTATGTGGCTTCCACTGTGTGCCCAAAGATAAGGACACACTGCCCTGCGATTTGTGTAACTCCATTGCTCCTGAAAACTCCTCTTAAAGAAGGGGAAAAAAATCTTAAAAGGAGAAAAAAGAAAGTAACAAGAAAGAACATGCTTGTGTGTCAGAAGTGAGGAAGTGACCCTGGGGATTGCCCTAGATTGAACAGGAAATCACACTACAAATCGAACCCAGAGCTTGAATGCCAGCTCACCGCCGTAACCGCAGGAGCGTTCACTCTTTGCTCTGCAGCCAGGCCACCAGACCGAAGAAAGTGCCTGGCTGGTGGGTGCAAAGCTGCCCCCACAGCACCTGGGGACTTCAGCAGACCTTCCTTGTCCTTCAACCCTACAGCTTGCTGCTGGGCGGTCACGGTAGCGTGCAGGGGTGTGAGTCTGGGCCTCTGAGCTGATTTTTGTTTCGTGTTCTTGAGAATTGCATTTCCCTAGGACGTTGGTTGCAGTGGTTTGTGTTTCTCCTTGTCTGAAATGTGCAGGATGTGCGGTGTGGTTGGTTCAGGTGCAGCCGGAGGGTTTGTAGGAAAAACAGCTCTTGCCCGGGAGAGCTGCAGTGTAAGAGTTCCCCCTGTAAGGAAACAGTATCAGTTCACTGGAATACTTATCTCATTTGTAGGCAGAGAGTTTTCCATATCTTAAACTGGTGCCAGAAATTGTGGCCAAAGCAGTATCTTGAGTTAGTAGCGCTAGAGGAGGGGTGTGTACTACAGCAGATTTGGGAAACGTGGCTCTTGTTTTGTACAAGAATTTTATATTTCTAAAATCCTGCCATTGTGACTAACTGCTTTTCACGCCCTTTCTACCTCTTCTCGATTTTTCATAGGACTTTGGGCCAGGCTGCTTTCTGAAGAGACAGCTCTAGTTCAGCGTAACATGCGCGGCAGCTGAGATCATCCCTTCTGAAGCTGCCCCAGCGTTTCAGGCTATATTCAGTAGCAAAGATTGAGTTTCTTCTGCACAGCCAGCAGATTAAATTGCTCTTCAGCTCCATCTGCAGGCTTATATTATCCATAGGGTAGTATGCATGTGTCAGTTCTCTGATAACGCAGTATTGCTGTTCACTGAGTAGCTTTTGGGTTGTTGAACCTGCTTCCTTACCTCTTTGCAGTGCTGGGGAGATTTGTGAAACTTTGAGAAGAGCTCACCTGGGAGGAGAAGGGAGCGTGGGTGACTGAAATATTTTTTTTGACGTTGTTAATGCTAATGCCTCATTAGAAAGCCTGAGTTTTGCTGTTTCATAAAATCTCACCACTAAGGCACTGTGGTTGGAGTATGGTCCAGTGATCAGACGGAAAGCAGCCCACCAGAAGCAGAAACTGCTGCGGGAACTAGAAGCAAACAGCCAGAGGAAAATCCAGCAGCGTGCTCTTGGTCTGCTTGAGATATATTTACAGGAAAATCTGAGAGCATAAGAATAAGTTAACCCTAAACTTCACAGTTTATACTAGCGTATGGAAAAAATAACTTGTGCTGAGATTCACTTCCCAACACTATGCTCAGTTACAATATACAGTTTAAGAGATGTATATATCATTTTTTTAATTTTAAAAAGCAGCCCGTTGGATTGGTGAGCCCATTGTCTCACAAGGACGTGTTTTTTTTACAGCACTTCACACATCAGCTCTACAAGTAATCAGGATGGCCCATTCTACTGCAACAGAAATGAAAAAAAAATCTTAAAAACTACAGGAGTTTCTATGCATTTCACGTGCACAAGAAGCACTTTAAGATCCCCTCCTCATCCTTTATTTCTTGCAAAATAATTTGATAGCCTTTGACATTTATGTTCTTGACCACGGTAGTTAAAGGTTTTTTTCCTCAGTGGGTGCGTCCGTGCAGAGCTGTGAGTTTGAGACACGGGGACAGGTGGCTGTGGCTGTGTTTCTGCAGGAAATCTGCTCTGGAAGCACATTGCTCGTTTCAGGTTTCCAGAGACTGACTGAGACAGTGTTATCATTTCATATCGCTCGGCGATTTGTTTTGTAATCTGGTACACGGAATGAAGTGAATTGCTGTTTGTGGATGGTGAACGTAATATGAGGAACAGGAGCCACCAACTCCGTACCTTCGCAGACCCACTGTCACTGATTTCCATGCTCTTTCTCATTTTTTGCAGATCCTATCAGGGCCTCTTTTCAAATACAGATACTTAATAACGAGGCAGATTGTTTGTGTGGAAACACAGGGTGTATATATGTCCAGAAAAATATCACAGTGACAGTCTGTGCAGGAAATAGGATGAAAAACATTTTTTACTGCCTTGAAACATCAGCTTGACTGTGGGCTAAATGAGTAATAGTTCCAAGATTTCAGGCATTATTGAGATAAACATGAATAATTTTATCACTTAAGGTAGTCAAATGATCTCCAGTGTGATAAGTAACAAGATAAAGGGAAAGCATCAGAGTGGAAGTATGTAGATTCAGAAGAAATATGGTAACGCTTCATGTGCTTTTTATACCCAGTCTCATAACTGTAGCATTATTTTTTTTTGACTTAATAGTTTGTGTTGAAATTGCTGACCACCGGGTAGTTTCAGTGGACGTTCATTGCATTACATTTGATGTATGGATATCTGGAACTCGCAGATCCTCTTTGAATTTATAGGCTTCCTGTTTGTTCAGCTGAGGAATATATTGCGGCTGGACTGGAGGCAGATACAATCCTATAACTCAGCTTTTCCTTTGAGCCACCTGATCCAAGCCGGTGCCCTACGCAGCGTGGGCAGCGGGGTTGTTCCCCAGCAGCCTCCCCAGGCCAAAGGTGTGGCCCTTGGGTCCTTGTGGCCCCGTGCCAGAGCTCTGCCTGTGTGGTAAGCCACTTTGGGAAGCCGATCCCGGAAAGAAAAATGGGAGGAGGAGAGGAAAGGATGACTGCTTGGGTGTCTCCTCCTGCCTGCTCGCCTCAGCTGCGGTGCCGGCGCCGAGGAGGGGCAGAGCTGTTTGCCCAGGGCTGGGCAGGGGTGCTGGCAGCTCCGGGGCGCGCTGCCCTCAGCACCCGGCGTTGATGTGCCACCAGCATCTGGTACGGGGTGCTGCTCTTCAGGTCGGGGCCGCTGCGCTCTCGTCAGAGCTTTAGATGGGTGCAGTAAACTGGTACAAGTTAGAAATCAACACAAACTGAAGTACAAGTGCCTTGCTTCTTTATTTTTTTTTGATTTCTGATTTAATTTTAGGTATGCTTGGTCTGTCTTCCTTGGTTTTGTCTTTGAACCGTTGAAAAGCAGACACCAGTAGAAGTCCTGTGTAGTGAAGACAGTGGAGGAGATGGTTTTGGAACAGAACACATGAATTTTAACGGTTTGAGGACAATGAACCCTTGCGATTTGACTTGTTTACTCTGGTCTGACATTTCTCTGAAGACATAAGATGTTAGTAGCTCAAAGTAAAGCCACATTTAGAAAGTGATAGTGTTATTGAGATGTTAGATTGCTTGTGTTGCAGTGTTCTGAGACATAAAATTTTAAAAGCTGACACTTTAGTATTTCTTCAAACCTTCTGGGCATCCATATCTTGTCCTGATGTGACAAGTGATGCTACCGATGCCAGGCGTGCTGGAGTAGTGCTGCTCTGCCAGGGCGATGCAGGAACGTTAGAGCATTAGCGAGGAGGTGCTGTGCAGGATCTAAGCTAATAAACTAAGCCAGAGCTTTTTTTTTTTTTTTTTTTTTTCCTTCTACCCTCCTTCAACTTGGGTTTGTGCCAAGGGAACTGGTAGCAGATGGTGAGAAGGGCCAAGACACAAACGCAGTAGAGATGGGAGAAGGCTCAAGGATGCAGTGACGAGGATGTGAAGAGAAAGATGGAGGGAGGACTCAATGGATGAGTTTCCAAATCATTGCTCCAGATTTATGATACTGGAGATACAATAAGGATATTTACATTGTCCCTATTGTTCCACCAGCTTTCAAGACGGTTATGTTCTTTAAGGAACTTCTCTTGTTGGCATGGAGCGTGTCTCTGCTTAAGTAATTGCCTCTTGGACTACTAGGGAATACATCATTATGGCTAAAAGATCCTGGCACAACGAAATCCTTTAAGTGCCTTCCACTTAAAGCAGGATGTATAAAGAGATGGTTATTCTGGCACATTTTGGGCAGAAGATTATGGAAGTTAAACTTCCAGTAAAACTCCAGTTATGCTTTTTGTCACTTCTTAAATTTTTCTCTCTCAAATTTTACCACAGTAAAACCTGGTGAATCTTTCTGTATTGCTAGCTGTAAGCTACGTTCTGCTTCACTAGAATCAGGGCAAATCACAGCTCTGCAGTTCAGGTGATGAGGATTTAACTGTAGGGAGTGAAAATATTCCTTAACATTACGTGGTCTCATTTATTAAAAGCTGTGGCTCGGGAATTTTCTGCTTGTGTCATCCCGTTGTTTCGGGGTGGTTGTCCTTTGATTGTGGAATCAGGAGTTGGCTTCATCCCTCTGTAGCTGAGACCTTTCATTTGCCCATATGAAATACCCTTCGTGCTCTTTCAGAGCAGACTTTCAAGAGAACTTTTTTTCCATTGGGGAAGTTTCCGAAGTCTAAAGTTCTTAGGAAAAAAAAAAAAAAAAAAAAGAAACATCTGAATTGCAGGGAATGAAGAATGAGTGCTCGTGAGCTGCCTTTCTTTATAGCAGTGCCTTGGTACTCCAGGAGAGCTGCTGAAAAGGAAATTATCTTCTCTAATGATTCTTCATGGGGAGGATTTCCAACAGAGCTCTCTTCATTTGAAATTTGGAAATCCTCTGGGTAAAACTACTACATGCGGGTTTTTTGTTTGTCTGTTTTAAAGTTGATTTTGTATGTAGTGAGGGAACAGGTCTGAGAAATAATCATTGAATCGTTGAATATCCTGAGTTGGAAAAGACCCACAGGAAACATTGGGTGCAGCTCCTGGCTCCGTACAGGACCACCCCAAAACCAGACCCTATGTCTGAGAGTGTTGTCCAAACACTTCTTGAATCCCAGCAGCTCAGTGCCATGCCCACGTCCCTGGGCAGCCTGTCCCAGTGCCCGACCACCTCTGGGTGCAGAACCTTTCCCTCACACCCATCCTGACACCCTCCCCTGTCCCAGCTCCATGCCGTCCCCTCGGGTCCTGTCGCTGTCCCCAGAGAGCAGAGCTCAGCTCCTGCCCCCCCGCTCCCCTTGGGAAGGAGCTGTAGAGCAATAGAAGAATGTTCTCCTGGTGGGCTGGTGGTCGAGCACAAATCCTCATGATGGGAACTGTGCTTTCTGTGGCTGAGAAGCAAGGTGTATCTGCATGAAAGGATAAACGCATTATTTGACTCCTAGAGAACAGTGCTGTAATCTAAGGGATCTGACAGGAAGGCACAGTGCTGAACGCTGCACAGGCTCAGGTCCGTGCTTCAGGAATGACGAGGGTAGAAGTTGATACCTCTGAATCAGTAATCTTTTTATAAAGTGTAAAAGGTTGGGGAGTTTGTGCATTTGGTTGGGGGAAGCGACTTTAAACCATCAGTGTAGTTTCCAAAACTGAATGGTGGGCAATAAAAAGGAAGGCAGATGCTGTTCTGCTAGAAAAAAATAGCAGCACTTGGATTCCTCCTACTGTTCTCCAAAATGGAAGGACAAGATGGAAGAAAAAGTGGGGAGGAGAGAGAGGAATGTAGAGAGGAACAGACTAATTGTAGTTTTTAACACGGAAACGTGCTTCCTTTCTTAAAACTGTCTTTATTTCACAGCAAGCAAGGGCAGAGCAGGAAGAGGAATTCATCAGTAATACTCTGTTTAAGAAGATTCAAGCTCTGCAGAAAGAAAAAGAAACACTTGCAGTAAACTATGAAAAGGAAGAGGAATTTCTCACTAATGAGCTCTCAAGAAAGCTGATGCAGGTAAGTGGTTCCTTTCCTGATGTTTCTCCTAGGAGCCTCAGGGCCAAATGGTGGTTGAACTTTTGATTTTGTTAGCGTGACTGCAGCCAAAGGGGCATGATCACATTGTAGCTGTTTAGAGCTGACACTTGATAAATGCTAAGTACAATAACTAGTGAGTGAGATTTTGTGTTTTTTTTTTTTAATACATTGATGTAGAATTTGCATCTCCAAATGGATACTGTAGAGAACTGGAAAGTTTTTACAGAGATGCAAAGAAATAGATGTGACGTACAGTAAATGCTAACTGTTTAACAGAATAGTTGCTATTTAATTTTAAAAATTAGTGAAACTGACAATTTTTTTTTCCTGGTGTATATAATATTTAAAAGGAGTCCTGAAATATTAAACTTTGCATATAAAAATGTGCTGTGATGCTTGAAGGTTGCCAGGAGACTCTCTGTAAGTTCATCCATACTTTTAACAAAACAGTTCCTTCTCTTTAATTGAAATGTTAATATGAGTTGGGTGCTAAAAGTAAAAAGTTGAAGGTGCTATAACGATTTATGGCGGAGAAACTTCTTTTGATTACCCATGCTGCTAATTTTTGGAGAATGGATGAATATTTGTGGGAAGTATTGTACATGCTTGCCCTGCTCCGAGAGACATGCTTAAGTACCTGCTTTTGTCCTCTGGAGGAGACAGGACAGGAAGTTAGGTGAGTTGTTGGTGTGACCCACTGTGGCTCTTCCCCTGCGATTATTTACAACCTCTCCCTGAAAAACCAGTTGAGTTTAAAGAACCTGATTTGTGTGTTTTAAGAATTTCTTCTGTTCTGTGGCTAAAGAGTTGAGACATGCTTAGCCCTGCAGTTAGGAAATGCATTGTTTCTAAAAAACAATTAGAGCTAATCCCATCTGACACTTTCCTTAATGAAAGCTGGGACTTCTGTGGCTTTGTCAATGCAATGCCTGATGTCACGTAGTACGTTAAGCATCAAGATAACTTTTCCCGATCTTGTATTTACTTTTTCCCTGCTTTTGAGGACTGATGAAAATGTTTATGAATAAGATTTGCATTTGCTTTCTAAAGCATACATTTTCACAAAAAATAAAGCAGCAGATGGTAGTAAAAAGAAAAAAAAATAGGTATGTGTTGGGAGATACTGAATGTTCTTTTCTAATTGAAGATGTCAGTGTTATAGAAAAATCTTCCTACGAAAGTCTCTTCCAGGAAAGCAAGAAATGATATACCAAGCAACGTTGTTTGATTGAAAGGGCTATGTAGGAATCGGTGACAGAAGCAGGTTGCTGGGGGCCATACCACTACATTGTGTACAGCAAAGTAGCACTTCAAAAGCAAAAGCATGAATTACCCTTGGTTTGACTGAAGGGTTTTAGACTTGCACAAACGTGTACTGCACAGGTTCTTCAGTAACTAATTGACTGATTTTTAGTAATTGCTTCAAATACACTTTGCTGGTAAGATTACCTTAGCCTTTTTCCAGACTTAACTGTCATATGCATTCTGGAAAGTGAGTGATTGCTTTAAAGTTGTATCTTTAACAGTTCTTAAAATGTTAGTGTTATACAAAGTAGGTTTGCACATTACAGAGAGAAATACAAACTTATTGTCAACTTAAGACTACAACAAATTTTTATTCTTTTCTGCCGTGGGCTTTCAGAAAGTATCCTTTGGCCATCCTCCCAAATTAGGGAAAAGTGTAAACAATCAGTGATCCTCAAAAGTATTCTAGCCTTTTGTTTAGCATCTGGAGAAAATCCTCAGTTTTGGATTCATCATCATCCAGTAGATACTATCCAGCTTTCAATAGGCAAGCCACAAGTTCCTGCTGAAAAGAAGTAACTACACAGCCGTAACTACAGATAAAATTCTGACCACTGAGTGCTTTTATTGAACAGTATCTCAAGCTTTGTTTCATGTGACTTTCCTCTGAGTCTCATTCGGCTTTTGATAAATGTGATTATGTCAACCAGATTTTAAAAGGTGACATTTTTTAAATGCACCAGTGCTCAAAATGGATAGCACTAGAACTGTAATTTTGGCCAACATCATTAGGTAACAGTTTTTGAAAGTCCTTTGTTTTTCACAGCTGTAGGGGCTTAAGCATGGCATTCAGAGCAGCATCGGGAGCGAGCTCCCAGAACACAAATACGCTTGCCATGTGAAAGCTGTCTGCCAGCACGAGCTGCAGCGCTCCTCACTAATAGCCCAGTGAGAATTCCCCAGTTCAGCATGATGTGCCTTGCTGTTAGAAACCATTATGTTACATCAGGTTTTCGATGTAGTTGTAAGAAACTAAATTTGAAACATTCAGTGTATGCCAGACTGATTCTGAACGTGCTTAGTAGTATGAAAAAAAAAAAAAGGCATTTTCACTGGAATATTGCTCTCTGTCTATGACCAGGCTTTCTGGTGGTACACTATTGCTTGATAGTAGTTGTTTGTAACTATGGCATTAGCTTTTACTGACCCTACAAGACCAATAAATAACTGTATGTTTTTGCTGGTTTAATTTCCTTTTATTAGCATAATTTGTAATTTTTCTAGACTGAAGGTGACAGATACGAAGGAGAGCATCCGTCTCATAGATGTTTTGGAGCAAACAAAAGCTTTTTGTCACATACGTCCTGATACAGCTTTTATAAGCCTTATAGAAATTCACTATACTTTCCACATACTCTTTTGTCTGCCTGGCTATGTATCTGAAAAGTTGGGCACAAGTATTTTGTAGGCTCTTGATTCTTAGTCATTAGAGAATAGAGGTAGCATTTTACAGAGCAACATTAGAACTGTTTTGATGAACAATATGTATGTGGAATTTTGAGATTTAAAGAAGTAAATCTTGAAAATTGCATCTGTTGTGAAATGAGGCTACTCCAAAGAGTAATCAATTTTTAATATTGCTTTAATTTATGAAGTCAATTATTCTTTACGTTGTCCAGCAGTCCACTTCAAAATCACAGATTTTTTCATATCGTTATTTTTTGGAAGTGTGAATTGCTCCAAGTATAAGTACCTGGCCTTGGAAGTAAAATGTTAAGACTTATGGAGATAATAGGGTAATCAATAGTCAGGAGAATTAAGTAATTGGGAAGCTATAGCGAAAGGTTTCTCATGCAAATCTGATTCTTGACAATTCTTTCAAAAATTGTAAGCATGTTGACATAAGCTATTACCCTTCCTGCTCTCCAAAACACCATGTGTCAGCTTGAGGATGCAAATAAATAATAATTGTGCGAAATAAGCAGAGTCAGCTCATCTATCGTGTATTTGATGAACATCTGGATGTAAAGAGGAGTCACACTGATAGGAATTTGTTAATAAAAAGGACTTTTGGGATGCATCAGAGGAGGAATTGGACAACTTTTAAGGGCTGGAATACTAAAAATAGACTGTTAGGACAGTGTACAAGGTCATAGTCTGAGGGATAAGCGAGAGTTGCTTTTTTTAAAAGGGAACTTCATCCATTAGCTCCATTATTTCAGGATAACACTTTCAGCTGTCCCAGGGAAAGGTCATACAGTAAGGAAGTAAGGAAAATGTGGACCTTCACTGTATCAGGAAACTTCTCTGTAGAGAGAAGAGGAAATTACTGTAGTTGTGTAGAACTTGCCTGAAGTAATGTGTGCACTCTTACTGTTAAGCTTTATATTGGAAAGCCCACTTCTCTAAAGTATTTGCTCTCTTGCCCCAAGTCCCTATCTGGTCTTGTGTAAATGCTTACAGTATCTCTCCTACAGTTTCCACGTGCATTTCAAGGTCTGTAAGGCATTGTCCTGAAGGTTATGTGTTCTAACGTTTTTTTCCTTCTCTTCAGCTGGCAGCTATACCTGTGTATGTAAACAGTTGTTACTATAATTGCATATAACTTAGAAGTTTGAAAATGTTCTCTTTGCTTCTTTACTAAGTAAAATAAACACTTTGTCTCAGTGTTAGCAATTCTGTTTTTCAGTGCTAGAGTTTCAGCATTAGTTGTGGTGGTTTTTTGTCTTTTTTTTGTCTTTTTTTTTTTTTTCTGATCAAAGCCAGTGAAAGGGAAGAAAGATTTTACAGAATTGTGAGTGACAGATACCATTAACATGTGTTTTGGGGGAGTGCTAGTGCTCTTTTCTTTCCACTTTGAATAATAGTCATTTTACCTCCTGGTGTATTTATGTTCAAATCAGAATAGAAAGTGTTCCTGTAGTCAGTCTTTTCAGCCTTTACTCATTAGTCTTCTGATTAGCTAGAATCGTCCTTTGGCTATGGTTCACGCTCCCAAGAAAGGATTTAATAGATGCTACACAGCAGCTATAGATCTAACAAGCCTCATCAGTTCCCGGGTGATGCAAATTCTACACAAGCTTTAGAAGAAATAATTTGCCAAACAAGACTTTGTTCTTGCAGCTCAATTTGTTTTAAATATGATAATCACACTTGCGTATAGGACATGAGAGCAAGAAATAGTATTTGCTGGTAAGTTGGCTTGAGGTGCCTTCATATGACCATCGCAGCAGCCTGACTCACTGAACTGTCTGCAAAATGCTAGCAGCCCCTAACCAGACACTTTGTTAGCAGCATCTGGCTTTAGGCTGAGTAAGAGATTTTGGCAACGTGCCTTTTCACACAGTTTATTTTGCTAACTAAATATAAGCTGATTACAGCAACTGGCTTGGATTTCAGTTTTTAGCTAGGTGAAAAGCATAAAGTGTCTAGAGCAAAATGAAGATGGATGAAAGTATGAGCACCTTGAGCTAGGTCATCTGCACGCTGTTTGCTCCTTGTGCTCCTTGGCCGCCCCCAGTCTTAAAGTTGGGGCTGCTGGATGGGGTGGAAGAGGGATTTAGAAAACTGTAAAACTAAATGATATCCTGTTCATATTAAAACTGTTTTTCCAAACAAGTTGAATTCCATTACTGAAGTAAGAAACTTCAAATTGTTGATTATCAAACAACACAAACGGTATCTTGATATATAAGTGTGAATGTAACTTTTTGTTTTAATGAAAAATTTTGCTTTGCAGCCCTGTGTTTTCTCACACAAGAGAAGAAATGGCTTTAATTTTGACTAAAAAGTTGAACAAAATTTCCCAACTCTTCAACCTAGAGTGGCCATGATAGCCTCCGTTACTATCGCTCTGTAGGCCAGCTGGCTTCCTCAAGTGCCTGGGAATTTCTGTGAACTTCAGGGATTTTTGGACAAATGTGTGATTTTTTTATTTTTTTTTTAAGTGAATGGAGAAAACTCGCTTATTTTACACACCATTCTGGTGTTGACTTTAATATGTGAAAAATGAAGTCTCAGTACCAATAAGCCCTGAAAATACAATTGAACCATAGACTACTTCCATATGTATGTTTCCAAGCTGTTCCTGTCTCTATTCTGTTCTCTCCACACTCGCATTTCTGCTCTGAATCTTTTGCCAGGCTACATTTCAGATTATTTTGTCTCCAAATAGCAGCAAAAGGAACTGAATTAATGAACTAATGAATTTTAGCTTGTTGAGGAAAGATTGTTGGGTGCTCTGTACATTTTGAAGTCTTTTGAGAAGAATTATCAGTAGAGAATTTAATGCTATGTAAGAATCAACATATAAATAAATTTTAAAATGGTGTGTAACTTGTGTTTAAAATACTTCCATATCTCCTAAATTTTTAGCTACAGCATGAGAAGGCTGAACTGGAGCAGCATCTAGAACAGGAACAGGAATTTCAAGTGAACAAACTGATGAAGAAGATTAAAAAACTGGAAAATGATACAATTTCAAAGCAGCTCACCCTGGAGCAGGTAACTTCTGGCTTTCAAAATGATGACTGCAAAACAAAAAGAAGGATTCAAAAAAAAAACTACTTATTTTGTTTTAGGTTCGACTTCATTTTTAAGTCTGTAAGAAACTGGCCAATATCGACAATATAATTCAAGAAAAGTGATTTTAACTCGTAGTCAAAGAAGTACAGCATTAACAGAATTTATCATGAACCCCCCTTTTTTTTTCCCATGGCATTTATGATTCTCAGTACCCTTAATACAGGCCTTCATGTCGGCTGGACAGCTGTGACTATTTTGCAAATGCAACTTACTTTTTTGTAAGTTATACTTGTTGCTGTTTGTCAGCCTCCACTACCATACTACTGTTGAGAAAGACTGCCATTTCTAATAGCAGGTAGGCACTACAGTAAACCATGTACATATGGTCTAGTTGTGCTCTAGGTCATCTTTTTGTGTGGTAGCTTGGATAGCACAAAACTCAATTGTCAGATGTCAGCTCTGTGTATACTCACAGATTTTAAGATTGACTATGTCCAGTTCCCTTTCTCCCTGAAAAGAGCAATGAAGAGGAGAGAGAAAACACCACTTCTTTTGGTCTTGTTGCCACAGGAAATTTAGACTTAGGGATTGCCTTTGTGTTGAATTCTAGGCATGTGTATCAAAGCACCTCAGTGGCCTTAGTAGGAATTATTTTAGTATGAAGGCAAACAGATGAAAAAATCCAGGCTCATTAAAGAACTTCAGTATTTCTAGCTTGTGAAATTCCAGTTATTTTGAGTGGTGTAAATATAGTACATTATTCCTCAGAATTTGTTTGCTGTTCTTACCAGAGATACGATGCGTAATTTTTATGTTGCTGATAATCTGAAGTTCTACCTTTTTTTATTTGACCATCTTATTTCAGATGAAATTGTAGGTAAATTAATAGCTATCTTAATGACAAAACGGGTTTCCTCAATTCTTACATTAACATTCTGTATGCATAGATCTATGGAACGAAGTGAAACAGAGAAGTAGGAAGATGTAGTTGCCAGCAAATCCTTAACCAGCGTGGAAATTAATGAGATTGAAATAACTCTCTTAGCCACAAGGTGGTGGTGGTGGCCACATAATCATAATTGAAATGAATGCAAAGTAAGATTGCCAATTAAGCTGGTTTAGTCTTCGAAATAGAAACCCAAGCCACAGCTGGAGTTTTAATAGTATTTCTTTTTGTATTGTTATGGACACACAGAGACTTGTGAAATTTTAACATTTGATTTTTTTTTTTGCTACATTTAAATATCAACAATAGATCATTTTTTAAAGAAGCCTGGAAGTTCAGTGATGAGTTACTTAATTTTGGCGATACCAGGTCTTTCTCTCAAATACCTGATCTTAATTTCTTGCAGTAAGATACAATAAATCTCAAGTTACTTTGAACTTCAGCATGCTTTCTTGGGGCATGTGCTGTACCTGATGAGAAGCAACCAAGAATTGTGAGCAGAGCAATTTTAAGGAGGGGGGATTGCCACAGCTCTTCAACAAGAGCCCTGTTAAACAAGTCTTGGAAGGAGTACTCCAGGAATGCTTTGAATGTAACCTCCTAGAACTGCATTACTTTTCACTTCATCTTCATGAGATCTCTATCACTGTAACCAGTGATCAGACAGTTATAACATGTTCACCAATTCCTGTTTTTTAAATGTGGAACATGAATTAGCTCTGCTTTGATTCCTTCCTCCTTTGCTTTCTTTCGTCTGGAATGCTTATGGCACAGGTGATGAGTAGGTAGCTGGTTTGCAGCAGTGATGGTCATGTAGAATGTTAATCCTAATTCAAAAAATTAGGTTGCATCTTAGGTTTCATATGTGACCTGATTTAATTTCTTTTAAATCAGCTTCAAGAAGCAGAACATTTTTCTGTGAAGGCTAACAGTGGAGAAATTTGCAACATGTGACTATTTCATTAACTGAATGTTTTAGTTAAAATGAACAGTGCCATTTTTCTGTGTTGCAGCTCAGTGATTTGATGGGAAATAAAATAGCTGCCAGTCAGAGATCAAGTGTATATAGTTTTACTGTTACCCTTTTTAACTGCTTTAGTATTTTGTACAGTAAAGTGTATAACTAGAAGTGATGCAGTCAGAAGATTAGAAATAAGAATTAAGTTGGTAATAATCATCTCCTATGTCTGCTCCTTTGAAAGGAGAAGATCATGAAACATGAAATCTTCTGGAAAGATATTCTTGGAGAGAGTAGCAAAGAATTAAAGATACAAACAGGGAGGGGCAGATGAGAAGCCAATAAGTGAAATTTGGGATAGTGGGACTAGGCTGAAATCATACTCAACTTTCACTGATTTGGAAGGTCTCCATCATTTTAGGAAGAAACACTTTTGCTTGTCAGTAAGTTGGCAAGAAGACTCAAGAAGCAGTAACGCAGGAATAAACATACAATGGATATTTTAGCTGCATTTGAAGGAAAGTAAGTGTTAGAGAGACAAAGAGAAGTACAATGGGATGATGAGGAAGGTTAAAAGGGATTTTTCTTTTCCTCTAAAGAGAGGACTAGGATCCAAAACAATAAGCAATTCTTCCTCACTTCCCTACTGTGATGATTAAAAAAAATCAAATGATATTTGATTGGAACATAATTTTGAACCTATATAAAATGATGCAAGTATTGACAGAGCTGCTAGTTTGGTGTTGAGATGTGAGCCCCCCCCCTTTTATTTTGTTCAAAATATAATCAAGATCCAAACAAACTCATTGACTAGATCTAGACTTCATTTTAAAGTTCACCTGAAACGTCTGTTGCAAAACACACATACCTACATTCTTTGTGAATTCACAGCTCTGCTCAGCATGCTGAAGTGGCTTCTTCTATAGGTTCAGTTCATTAAAGCTTTAATATCCTGACACTGGGAGGAACTGGGAAAAAACTCGAAACCAACAAGGAGGATACTTGTTTCCAGTTTTTTCTCATATTACTTGAAAAGTGGAGTTTTAGATCTCCTTCACAGCCCACTGTCTTCGGTGTTTCATCAGAACACATCTGTCAGCCTTCAGGGTACAACTCATTTGTCTCTTGTCCCTGATGATTTGACCTTGCCATTGTGCGTACATTCAGGTGCCTAATTAATAATGGACTGTGCTGCCTTGGTGATGGCTGCTATAATACTAAGTGTAATCTTAGATTTTTCAAATTAGAGTTCATAAATAATTTGCTTTGTCTCCAAATTCCAGTATACTCTTTTTTCCTACCATTAAATGAAATAGATTTATTTTCACTAGTATGCCTTTGTATTCTTGTTTGGTGCTAGATCAATAATGTAGCTGTAAAATAGACTACGAAGGTCAGGCCAGGTGAGTCCAAACCACACGGCATTGAAGTGATGCAAAAACCATTGCTGTACAATTAGTCATCTGCAGTCAAACCTTCTTCATCATGTGTTTGTACAGATAGCCATCAGATGTAGTGCAGATCTTCGTGTTGGTAATACAGGAGCATGATAGGCAGATTCCCAGAATATTTTATGCACTTTCTGAACTCAGTCAGCCCAAGCATTGGCCAAGCATCCTAAGGCAAAACGCCATCTCTTTCCAAGGGCTGAGCACTTTGCTTTGTACCATTCCAGCTCCTACTACTGTGGGCAAGGCAGTAGAAGTCAGGATACAAATTCTCATCACTCATGTGAGACTGAAGCATGTTGCTCCTGACTTGTGTGTTATGGAAGTCTAAATTCCCTCAATTGTTAATGTACATCTAGAAATGCAGATGTGGACAGGTTGTCTAAACCTGTTTTTTCTAAGCATGCTCCCTTACTCATCAATATAAGTGTATTTTTACTTAATTTGCCCTAAATTTTGAAGAAGAAAGTTGTGCAGTCACTCATTAAACTCTTACTGTTGCATTAAGTGCATAAGTGTAAGTTCTGTTTGGTTATTTTGGTATTAATTGAGAGTCTAGAATGTGACCCTTATGGATTTAGATGGTGTAACAGCACTTCAGGCATAGTGATGCAATAAACATGTGACGAAATCGTTCAATCTATTTGCGGTCTTTCTTTTTTGTAATGTGTTTTTTTTTTTATTTTTTTGCCTATTGGGAAGATGGTGAGTGTTAACTGTAGGTTGGTTGGGGAAAAATAACCTCATGGTATTTTCCATCTGTAAAGGCATTGATTGTCACATCTGTTTTGTCGTATTAACTCCTGGAGTTTAGCTGCCAGCGTTAGTGAATAAGATCAGCTGTGCCTCTTAATATTCTAGTGTGAACATGAAAAATGCCAGGTTAAATGTTGTTGTTTATTAATTCTTTGCTGAGATAGAAATTAAATTGGTTTTCCTAGGAAGGATTGATGCTGTATCACTAAAGGCAGTTGAATATTTTTTTTGTTTCTGTTTTACTTGTTATAAAACACAAGTCAGACATGGCTTTTCTTCTGTTTCTGGCTTACATAAGCGTGATTCTTCTGCTTTTAACGTAAGATTTTTTCAAAGGAGTAAGTGCTTAAATAGTGGGCTGTAAATTGCATGTGAACTTCAGAGGCTTGTGGAGACCTTTCTGAATAAGCTTGTTATGACATCAGTGACCGTGTGTCCAGGTTTCAAGCTCCTCTTTACTTGCAAGCAGCAACAAGTTCTGTGTAAAAAATTTCTGATAAGATGACGATAATTGTGCAACTCCTGAATCTCTTAAATTTTCCATACACTGTGGCCAGTGTATTTTGCCTGAATTTTGTTTCTTCTTTGCATTTGCCTTGATGTTTTAAGGCATCATGTGAAAGCCTTATTTTTCTTCTAAGACAATGATCTTTTGTAATGATAATTCCTTGAAGAAAAAAAAAAAAAGATGATTCCATCATTTTAATTTAGTGCTTTCCTCTGCAGCTAAGACGTGAGAAGATTGACCTTGAAAATACCTTGGAACAAGAACAAGAAGCACTAGTGAATCGTCTCTGGAAGAGGATGGATAAACTTGAAGCAGAAAAACGGTTTGTCTTGTTGCACTGTGTTACTGTGGGAGATGTATGATTTAATACTTAACCTTCTAGTTTTACGTATGTTTGTCTCTGTCATGCAAGGGCTATTTCATCTGTGAAAACCTGGAGGTTCACACGGTTGTAAAGCTCCTTGTTTACCCTATACCACATGCTTGAGTGCCTACACTAGATGAAACTAAGTAGTATAAAAATGATCTGGGAAAACTTGAAGGAATTTGCTGATTTTTTTTAACTGCTGATAGTTTTTAAAGTTTCTGGTTTTGGGTCAGCTTTCTATTGATGGCCCAAAGAAATTAACACGGTATCATTATGTAAGAAGCTCTTGTTTTTTCCCCTATCTGCTTGAAGAAAACTTCAGCTTTTTCTCAGTGGTTTGCACTCAAGTCATTGAAACTTCCTGCTGCTTCTTCAACAGAAAATAAGACAGAGATACTTTATGTTCTTGGGAAAGCTAAGATTAAAAATATGTATTAAAGCGGCTCTCTCTTTGCTGTATAAGAACTCTGCTTTGTGGGCAATAAGGGAGAAGAGGTGACAAATTCCTTGTTTTCTACTACATGTTTTAGGAGAGTTATGTTAGTGTGGCTCTGTGAATCTTAACTGGAGACTTGGAAAACACCTGAACCTATATGAACTGCAGTTCTTGTAGTTCTATTTTACAGAGCCCTGTGGAAGGTGCTTTGAAGAGCTGCATGTAATACTCAACAGTGGTAAATCCATAGTGAATGGACCTTTGGTAGGATTTTTGCACATCTTAGCTTTAAAGTCTTTTTTATTATTATTTTTTAAGTCAAACCATTCTTGGTTTAATTTATCTCAGTTTGTGCAGTTGGTGTGCCTTCTTTCTGGGAGATAGGTGGAGTTGTAGACCATGCTTTAGTACCACATTGCGTGGTGTGTATGAATACCAGGCCATGCAAAGAGCTGTGCTTGCATAGTGTTGTTGTCCCTCGTGTTCAGTGCAGCCTTGGATCTCGCCAGTCAACATGGTTCTGGTGAAGAACAGTTTCCTGCTTTCCATCTGAAAAATATGTGTTAACTTGAAAAATATTCATTAAAACATTAATATGTACTGTCTACTTGTTTCATCATGAAAAATGATCATTACTCCTGAATTTACACAGTTGAGTGTTTGAGGTATTTGAAACCTTGACTGTATGGAAAGAAAAATGCGATGAGAAATATTTTTCTGTTTGGTGATACTTTAAAGGAGAATACCTGCTTGAGAAAATGTCTATGAAGTTTTTTCTCTTTTGCTAATGGTGAAATGTAGAAAAGCTTGTATTTCGCCATAGATAAACTATGCTCATTTGTTCATCTTGAATGTTTATTCTTCCTCTAAGAACATAAATGTAAAAACTTGGAAGAGATTAAATGAATTTGCTTGGAAATTATTATGGGGGTTGAGTATAAAACTGAGGTAACTATCTAAAGTCTTTAACTTGTTTTTCCCAAACTATATGCAGAAATATTTGGCAGTGTCAACACCCGAATACTTTAGAAAATCCATCTGTCCCTGGACAAAAATTTTACATTTCGTATTTTTGGTTAAAACAAACAAACAAACAAAAAACATTATTAATCCTCCTGAAATTTTCCTAAACAAATGCAGTAGTTAGCGTAAATCTTACATACCTGCCAAGGCCTTGTAGTGTCTTTTTGAGGAGTTTAAGGGGTTTTCTTTTCATGTAAATTGAAAGTAAAGTTTAAGCTATTTTTTTATTCAGAATTTTGCAGGAGAAATTAGACCAGCCAGTATCTGCTCCGCCGTCACCCAGAGACATATCAATGGAGATAGATTCCCCTGAAAATATGATGAGACACATTAGGTTTTTAAAGAATGAAGTGGAGAGGTTAAAGAAGCAACTGAGGGCTGCACAGTTACAGCGTGAGTAAACAACTTGTTTTAAATCTTTTTAAGTCTGTGTAATGTATGATTTTTATATAAACTTTCAGGAATTTAAGGTACAAGTGGAAAAAATAGGGTAAGTTTGGACTAAGCTTCATAATTGCAATAATTAATGTATATATACTGTATTTATTTGTTGGGTTTCTGTATTTGTTTTTTTGTTGTTATTGTTGTTTTTTTTTGGGGGGTGGGGGGGATTGTGTGTTGCTGTTTTTTTTAGCTTTACTAGAATGGGAAAAAATTGCCAAATATTTCTTGAATATATTTGGGCCATAAAAAATACTTATTCTTTTACCCAGAGACTTTTAGCAGTATTTCAGCACACAGATTCTTTAAAACATACTTAAGGATTACATTGTAAGAATCCAGATACAATTTAGGAATTACTCGAAAGAATTAATGGCTAGCAAAATAAAGTTCAATTGTAAAAATTTCATCTAATGGTTGCAGGCTGTGCTGAGGTAACTTTAGCTTTGCTAAAGACTGATTTTTCAGGGAGCTGATTTGACTTCACAGTATAGCACAATGAGTAATCTTATTTTGTTCTTCCTTAAGTAAGATCTTTTTGAAATAGCTGTGTACAAGTCTGTGTATTTCTGTTGTGGGAGGCGTGGTGGAGCCTTGCCCAGAAGTGGACACCCTGCTTTCTGCTGTGCCTTTTGAGGGGAGGGAAGGTGGGTTTTGGGTGGCAGAAAAATCACTCGTGCCTTCTTGGAATCCTGTTCCATCATCTCTTCACCCTAAATCTAAAATTTCTATCTAAGGTTTGTCAGTTCTGCCTTTTTTTGGTAGTGTAGTTTCCAGTCAGTAGCGTTATATTTTGTCTGAGAGATAAGGAGGTGCCTACCTACGCGGGCAGATTTGGGAGAGCACGAAGCAGGCAGTCGTCCCCCTTCATGGTGCTGGTCCTGCGAGGCTGGCTGCAGCGCTTCAGCGCCTGTGTGGAGACACAGCTCACAGGGCAGCGGCCTTCATACGGGCAGAGATAGCGGGAGAGTGCTCTTGTGCAGAGGCCTTGTGCACAAGTTTGTGGTATTAATAATTTGTGTTAGTTAAAAGAACTAAGGGCTGCTTATCTCTGTACTTGCCAGTTCTGTCTGCGGCCTTTGCTTACTTCAGAATGAGAGCAAGGCCTAAGATTTAAAGTACTCTTTGTACAAATTTGGCCTAATCTATTTCATTTCACATGTTCTTTGCTGTTTTCAGGTAGTTTGTTTTTGAAATACTGTAATTCAGAGTAAAATTCTGAAGCAGTTGAAGTCAAATTCTCATGGAAAATGAGATTTAGGTTTAGAAGTACTCTTTTCTGTTGTGAACAAGTTAAGCAGCTGCAGTATGTACAGCAATACCGATAGAAATTGTGGATATACTGGTTTGTGGGCTGCCGGTAAACAGAAGATGAAACTGATACACCTTTCTTTCAGGAGGAAGTTTGGTGTTTGCAATATGTGGTCATCTGAGAACCTTTACTATTATTCATAAATACTTAGTCTGCTTACTGAATTCTCATTTTGGTATTACATTTCATGTTCCTGAAACACTTACTTCCACTCTAGGAACTCTTTTGATATAATAATAGGTGTAAATAAGTGATACTGTTACTTTTACGATTGGTACTTCCGCTTAAAAGAGACACGCCATGTATAGTTGATAGTTTGGGAACAGTCTTCTGAAATAGGAATATCCTTTGATTAAATCGTACAGCATAAAGAAATGAGCACAAAGAGTGATGGATCTTTAAAAAAACAAACAAAAAAACCAATAAATTCACTGCCTATTTGATCAAATATTAGAAAACCTCACAAAATACATATGTGTAATAAGTCTTCTTCAAATGTTCCATTTTATTTAAATAATGTGTCAAAATGCTGCATAGCTTTCCGTGATATAATTTAATCACTTCAATGGTCTGCTAAATGTCTTTTAAAGTACTGTTTGATTAACTCGGTTTAGAATTGCAAACTCAAATTGTCATTTGATGTAGAGAATAAACCACTTGTTGACTTTTAATATTGGTAGATGACCTGCTGGCCCATCTCTATGATGAAGTCTAATCGAATGTATGCTATAGAATATTTATAAGATGACAATTTAATACAAGTTTGAGTATTTTGTGTTTCAGCACTTGTTTTGTGATTCCTCTCTTGAAATGGAAATGCACCGTTAAAAGTGTCTCTTTGCTGTTGCAGTAATATTTTTGTAACTGTGTAATTGCATTACTGTAAAGGGGCAGGAATTGATTTGATTGGTTTACTGATTTCTTTGACTTTTTCTCTGTTTCTCAAATTCATTTAAGTAAATGCTTGAAAATTCTTCTTGTTTTTATCCTTATTTGCAAAATTGCTGTCAGATAGTAATTTTAGTAGCTACTGTTACAAATTAGCCTTTGATGTAATGACTTAGAGGTGGGAACTTTGAGTGATCCATCCTGTACATTCTCTACTCCCTCATTCTTGAAGTGCTGGGATAAAATTAGGCACAACATATGGGCCTGTCTATGAAATTGAATATTAACCAAATTTTAACGGAATTCTGAATTTCAGATTCAGAAAAGATGGCACAATATTTAGAAGAGGAGCGACATATGAGAGAAGAAAACTTGAGGCTTCAAAGAAAATTACAGAGGGAAATGGAGCGTAGGGAAGCACTCTGCAGGCAACTGTCAGAAAGTGAATCCAGCTTAGAAATGGACGATGAAAGGTGTGTATTTTCTAGCTGTTCAGGTATGTTAGCACTGAGCTTGTTAGCTAACGCTAACATGCTTTTTTTAATATTAGAAAATGAGTACTCATAAAGATAACTTAAAAATGGGTTTAATATATGTATCAAATTTCAACATGGTCCAGGAGTGTCTTTAGTAGAATTATATCAGACTTGTTTAGAATTTAGATTAATTATAGCAGTGAAAAATAAAACATTTTTCTGAAGATTGTTTAGGGTTTTGTTAGTGTATGGTGAAATAAACAAATCTGTGGGATTGAGCTTCAAGCTAATTAAATCATGGTACCTTTGTTTTTCACCTAACTCGGTAACTGCAATGAATTCTGTGAGGTAGGAAAAATATACTTGGGGTAACTTTTCTTTTGCAGAAGATAGAAAGCGTTCTGCCAAATCCAAAGGAATAGCATATAAAGCTTTAGAGAGAAGAAGCATTTCCAGAGCTAGTGGGTTTGTTTTTGATGTCCAAAATATAATATCCTTGATTTCTTTTTTTTCCGTACTACAAGCTGCGTTATTTGCAGTGACCGTGGAAATAATCTTTATTTTTTTTCGTGGTTATATATTATACCTTTTATTTTCTAACATCATAGTGATATGACAGTGTTATATCTTGAAAGAGGTTTTATGTATACTTTGAATAGAACATTCTTAGTTCTTATCAAATGTTCATTATCTTATTATACAGTTTTACGTTATTTTGGATTTATAGTGGTACTTAAAAACCAATACAAACAAACAAAAAACCCTCGCTCTGTGATGTGTATTCTTCTGATATTAAGATGCTTCTTCTTGGGTCATCAGTATATTTGTTATGAGATATAATTTACCAGAAAACAAAGTACCAGATATTTTGTTTCAAGGAGTGCCCTTAAAATTCAAGGTAATGTTTTCAGTTTTACCGAGGTACTAGGCAACTGACAAGTATTGCAATAGCATCTAGTATTACAATGTAGAATGCTGTGTTAATTAATTATTGTTAGAAACATGGGGTTCTCATGTTCAAATCTGATTTGATTAGCCTAGTCTTTTCTGCCAATATTTGTTGTAATAGAAATATATATTAAAAAAAAAAAAGAACAGAAAAAAGTCAAAATTTATATTCATATTAATCATCAGTATTCATTCGAAAACTCTAGAGTATTCTAACTTTTTTTTCCAGCTTTTTGTAGATAGTGTTAGTAACAAAATGTAGAAAAAAAAATAAGAAACGTAATTGTCATGTTGATTTATGTTGGTACTACAAACGCATTGCAGAATCGCTCCAAAATAGGGGTTTGCATGGTAAGTAATATAAAGTAAAGTGAGGGAAGAGGCAGCTGTTAGAGTGGTTAATCTTAGAAGAGAACTATGTAGACAAAAATTGTAGAACTACATGCAGTAATTATTTAAAAATGGAGATTTGCCAGCTTACTTTGTCTTCCTAAAAATGGTTGTGCTGACAGATCGGATGTCCATTTTTCCAGTCACGTTGTTAGCTGATGATACTTATTTTTTGTAGAGTAGATGAAGATGCTTTACTGAATTTGAAATGCACAGCTCTCACAAAATTCCTTCCTCCTGGCTAGCAGTATCCTTGCTTTCTCAGTCCTCCATCTTATTCTCTTCAGTAACAGGGAAATTTCTAAAATCGAGAAGCATGCTAATGGTGTGCTGCTATTTCACATGACACAATCCAGGTAACTAAGACGACTTACAGAAAATTGCCTTCACATAGAATAAAATAAGATTAAACCGCAAAGATTACTGCATTGCTGTAATACATTTATTGTCTGCATTACAAGTTACTGAGTGTTATAGAAATAGTCTAGTCAGTTCAGTTTTGCTAATCCTGCCATTGGTAGCTCTTTGGAAAGCTTACGTTTAAGCAACCTCTAATTTATCAGCTGTTGTTCTGTATTGTAGCTACTGTTACTAATTATCTGCCCGATTTTAAACCATCTTCAGCATCACTACAGTGCACTGCCTCTGTTAAGTGTTGTGGCTTAGTGACTCTGAATATCATGGTTAAACATTAGTTAGATTGAGAATCAAAGCATGCATCAGATTGCTTAAGAACTGGCATACAGAACTCAAAGTAGTAATTTTTGTGAGTTGCATTGAACATGAAAATTCTTAATGGTACCCCATGCTTTTGTTTGTTCCGCTTTTTTTTTTTTTTTTCTCCTGTGATCTGAAAATAAGTGTAGCTACCAAGAATTTCTGAGCAGCACAATGGTAGAAGGGAAGACAAGTAAGAGTCAGAGGGCATTTAGGTAGCTAATTTTATCTTCTGCTTTGCTGCATCCAGTAAAGAAACAGATAAATGCAATATTACTCTGGGTGCACTGATGTACAGGTAGAGGAGGAAACGAGCAGGGGAACCTGTAATCTAGACAGTGACTGAAAAATCTCCAGGGAGTGTGCCTAAGCAAGTTAACTTAAAAGCTGCCAGCGTAGAGCTTTGGAAAAAAAATCATTAACTTGCTTCTGATATATAAACAGTGAGTGGCAAGTAGGAGCACTTGGTATGATTCTTATTTCCTTTTATATTAAATAAAACTAGCAGTTGATGGTTGTGAAGAAACTTCACTGTATTCAGTGAAGGAAGTACAAATAAATGACACGAACTAGTTACGGTTGGGATAAAATGGCACCTGTTTATTTTATCAAGATGAAGTGTGGGAGTCATCTTGCTGCACAGCCTGCAAACATCTTTAACAGGTGAAAGTGCTGCATTCAAAATGTCTGTCCGTTTCCATGGCAAAAGATGTGATGAGCAGATGGCTTAATGTTGAGAGTAGACAGATTCAAATGGGAAGCAGGGCTGTGAGGCTGACCAGCTGTTAGAACAAATTATCAATACTTCAGTGGCTTTTCTCCCCTTTCTGTGATTTCAAATTAGTGTTTGATTCCCTTTCTGGGAGATAAGCTCCAGCTAGACAAGCTGTTGAGTTCAATGTAGAAATTACATGTAAAATGCACGACTGCGGCGTAGGTCAGATCGGTTGATGTGATTTATACCTCTGACCTTAATACATACTATTCCAACTGTGTACAGCTTGTACAGTTTTAACTGCAAATGACTAAGGTGAGTCCAGCTGTTTCCACGGAAATCTAAGCCATTACTAGAACATTCAGCAATGAAGAGAGTGTTCCTGTCATGCCTTCCTAAAGGTGACTGGTCCTACACTAATTTAACGTGATTCTTACGGGAATTCAAAATGCACAGTGAAACATTTAAAGCATGGCATGTTTTAAAAGTTTTAATCTAATTATTCTTTACCTTTCTTTTTGTTAGATATTTTAATGAGATGTCTGCACAAGGATTAAGACCTCGCACTGTGTCCAGTCCTATCCCTTATACACCCTCACCAAGTTCTAGCAGACCTATATCACCTGGTAAATATTTCACCCAGTTTGTAAAATTTTAGTATGCGTCATATAATAATGTTCCCTGGGTTGATAGCCTTTCAAAGCTAGTCTTGGGGCAAAAGATGCATCATAAATGTAAGAACAGATTTGCCTTAAGTTTATTTTAGCACAGCACGAGTTTTTAGATGGGTCTGTTTCATACTGTGATCAAATACCACAGGTCAGTTAAGTAGTTATCCTTTGAACCCCTTATCATCCCTACCTTCCCCCCTTTTTTATACTTCTGCGAATTTCTGATGTAAAGCAATAGCATACTAAGAATTTATGTCTCTATTACTTTTAACAAAGGCAAATTAACGTTTTTGAGTATAGTAAATAGATGATACAGTCTTCAGAATTTCAGAAGAACCTGAATGGCTTACACCTGACCTCATTATTGAATTTTTCATTACTGAGTATATTTTTAATGTTAAAGGAAATGTATTTATGTTATTAAGACATTTGTTGATAGATATAAAATCCCTTAAAATTGCTATTCGACAATCATTGTAAGTTTTTGGCCATGATGTCACGTGGTGATCACAAATACACTTGTACTTAGTAAAGAGAATCCTGCATGCTCTGCTTTCCCAAGTTCACCTGTAGAATCTATCAGAGAGAGTCCTACAATAAGAGCAAAGGAGACGTGCTCTGTATCAACACATTCTGCAAAATGGGATTTAGGCATTATATTACACAGGTCTAAACATATAAAATGTGTTTAAATCTTGGTTTTCAGGATTTACTTCAGTTTTTCAGAAAGACTCAAAATAATTTTCAGGCTGATGTTGGTAAAAGAGTGAGCACATACATCCATAAGCCAGTGTTAGAGATATGATAATTTAGCTTTTTAAGAGTTTTTTGGGGGAGTTCTGAAATGAGACAGATTGCTTGGCTTTCAATGTTTTGCAAGTTATATTACCACAAAAACAATACGTTTTTTTTAATCCTTTGCCTGTAACTGTATACAGAAACGTAGTCATACTAAAAACTGTTCTGGAGCAACTACTTTGGGTGTATGTATGTGCAGCCTTCATAATAATCTGCAATATTCATCTGCACATTGGCTGTAGTCCACGCAGTGGCTATAGTAATGGTAAAAAGTGTATGTGGTGGAAATTCTTCAGCAATTTACAACGAGCTTGCATCCTACATTACCTAGAAATGTGCTTAATGCAGATGCTGATGTGTCAGTGCAGGAGTGCTCTTCGGGTTTATTGTTCCTTCATTGGGACAGTGGCACATTCCTTGCTTGCTATGGGCTGTTGGGTCAGATGCCTCTGCTGATGGGAGACAGAGAACTGCATTCTCATGGGAACTATATCTCACAAGCAGGGGATGCTACAATTCAGTCTGCAAAGGAGTTTAAAAAAAATAATAAATAAAAAATCACAGGTGAAACGATCATTTTTAATGTAATTCACAATTTTAACTTTGGTAATATTTGTACAGTAAATGTTCCAGCCTAGCACTTCTGCGCAGGCAGCTATGTTGCTCTCCACATATGATAAATTGATGTCTACTGTTGGAAAGTTTCAGACCTCAGAAGAGTAGAAACAGCAGTTTGCTGAAGAATTAATGAGATCAGTAGGGAATCTCATACAGCTGTTTGGTAGGTATGAACGCAGTAGTTAATGAAGACAAATAGTTTTTGAAAAGTAGTACAGTAAGATGCTGCAAAAAGCACAGAATAATGCAACAGTGAATATTTTGCATCAAGTGCCTTTATGACTTGGCCTGTTTCTATTAGGAAACAATGTGACTGAATTTGGAGAGACATAATCTGAAACACGTTAGAAATGCTATAGTTTTATGTGGATATCCAGGTCAGGTTTAATGGCTCAAATTCTGGGTCCTGAATCCTGGAGCCTTTTGTGCTTGTGTGGCTTGAGATGCTGCTTTTGAGGACTCCTTCAAGCTGAGATACTGCTGAGGTTTATATCACCCTGCATGAACCTGGTAAGACTGGATGCATTGCTATCCCTGGGCAGCTGGGGAATGGTTGCTGTAATTACTGATTAGTCTTTAGTGTGGATGAATTCATGTATATTTTGCTTCTGCAGCTAGGCTAGATAGGTATTTTAGGCTGCAGAGATGCAGAAGAGCTACTTAGGATGTATGTGCGCTACTCTGTTAACGCTGCTTTGACTGCCACGTTGACTTGTGTTTATAAAACTTCTGAAGCTGATTTATCCCAAAGCAGTCCACAATTGTAATGTTGTAAAGATGTCTTGAAGTGTGTTTCTATTTTTTGTTGTTCAGGGCTCTTTTCTCTGACTTGCAATGCAAATTGTCACCTACCTGAACATCGACTTGTGTTCCTGTCGCTATGCTTGCAAAAGCACTTAGCTATAGAACGTGCTGTACAGACAATCGGATTACTTAAGTCGAAAATCAGATTTTGTTAATCTGTGTTGTTTAGCTACTCTAAAGTGATTGATTCCATTGGAGTAGCTCATAATTTGCACCAGATGTACATTGAAGCAAGGGTGGTATAATATGCTTTTTTATATAACTTTATTAGTGATTTGAGGCTTTTTTATGTGTGTGTTTTTGTTTTTTTTTCCTAGGGTGTCTCTTTAGTCAGGCATAGGCAGAGCCAGGTGCTGTTGCAGCACTTTGTTGCATTGATTTAGTGTAGAAGAAGTGTGAAAACTGTTAAATCCAGTGTGGTAATCTAAAAGTTTAGTAGGCTTTTCGATAAAATATTGGTCATAATTCTCCAAAGCTGTTTCCAGTTTTTAATAGTAAACAGCTGAGAAAAGAGTCTTGTCTCCTATCCTACTGATATTTTTGCCAGAAGACAATAATAGTGAGCTAAAGGTTTTGGAAAATCTGCAGTTTTGAGAATGTTCAGAACATTTTGAGGTCTGAATTTCAAGCACTTAGCTGCTGTCTATTAATATTATATTAATATTATATTAATAATAATAATAATTATTATTATTTTACCTTGGTTAGCTATACAGGTACTCTGCATTTTTCTAAACCAGTATTTACAGAAGGAAAGTATTCAGAAAGAAGAATTAGATCATATTTTTGCACTTCTGAATATTATGGTTACCTTAATATGGATAAGACACGTTGTAATTTTAAATGTTACTTATACTGTAGTCCATGGAAGATTATACCAGAATATTTTAACTTCACAGCCCCTAAGATCATTGGGTCTCTGCCTATAAGCACAAGGGCAAAACAGGAGGAAGTCTGGGCTGCCATTGGTTTGGCTGCAGAGGTGTTATGCCTTGAAGGAGTCACCCCCATCCAGTTTCTGTCATGTGGAAACTCTTAGTGTCCCAGTGCTGGACAGCTTTTCCAGGCACAACCTGTCTGCTTCTTCAGACTGCATTTTGTTGAGGGAGCAGTTTGCTCTGAGGAGAGATGGAAAGCTGGGTGGAAATGTCTGTGAACTAACACTAAGCTGCCAAGGGAGCCCTACCCTGTTTATGTTAAGTGAAAAATTGTTCAATGTTGTGTAACGTGTGTTCTCGAACACATGGCAGTTTACTACAGGAAAAGAATAAAATAGGTTTTACATTACCCTTTGACTATTTTTAGGTGTCTAAATTGATACCAGTTACCATTTCTTTAAACCATCGTTGTTTCAAAATATAGCAAACAAAAACAAAACAAAAAAAAATCCCCACAAAATACATTGTTTGTAAAATAAACAAGAATGTTGATTTCTGCCTTGTTTTAACAATTTTTAGGTCTGTCATATGCAAGTCACACAGTTGGTTTCACACCACCAACTTCACTGACTAGAGCTGGAATGTCTTACTACAATTCCCCAGGCCTTCATGTGCAACATATGGGACCATCCCATGGTATTACAGTAAGTATTTTAAATAGCAAATGTTTGTTACCAGTGTCAGTTTGGTTTTTAAAAATTATGATTGCTTGTCCTTAAGCTTTTGTGCAAAATGTTTTTGTAAATGTTTGTTTTTGTCTCCTTACTCCAAGATATCTATTGCTGCTTTCTTCAACCCTGATTTTCCTCTTCACCCCTCAGAAACTGATTCTTTTTGGAGAACCTTATTTTCTGCAAAAGAATAGGATGTATTATCATCTTAAGGACAGTAATAGGTATCATCTTATGGATCAGCAGGCAGGGTGTGAGAAGTGATGTTCTAAGCTACTGAGCCTATCCCAGGAAGTAAAAACATTGCTTTCATTTTTCTCCTAGTCTCCACCATCTGACGGATGAGTCATCTGAGGTTGCTCCAAGCTCAGGTTTTCTTCAGGATGACACACAATGCTACCACCATGTCACTGTAACAGGCAGTTAACTCTTATTTTCTATTCTCATTGGCAAAGAAGAAAGTTAATATATTAAACATTTGTTAGGACAATTTCTCAGTATCTTTCAACTGGATTTATTTCATTTTTAACTCTGATGTTTGATGCGTTTCTACTTAATTGAGCTTCTTCTAAATATTTGTGGAGTTTAACAAGAAAACAGAGCCTAAGAATTAACCATTTGGCGAGATAGCTTGTGAGCTCTAATGTGTCAAGACCATTTTGATTTTTCTCAACAGGTATGGTAGAATGTAAATATTGTCCTTTAAGATGTTTGCATATACTTGTCATTCTCAGATGTGAAAGCATGTTTCAACAGAGTATTTAGTAGAATGCTAAAATATGTCTGCTTCTTGAATTGCTTAGGTGGGCATGCTAAAGTAATTGTTAATTCCATTGAGCAAATGGAGATGGGAACTATATAGTAGTGGGTAGAACAGGAGGCTGGAGCTCAGCAGGAGGCCAGAATCCTGGTCCGGGTCCAGCCCTCCAATGTGACTAACCTGGGGGTTAGTCACAGGAAGGTCTGGAAAAACCTAGAAACTGAATTTATAAATAAGTTTTTTAAGGAACTTGTTCTATTCGGTCTCTGAAATTTTGATTCTGCTCTTTCTGATACTGTAAATTAATTGGAGTAACACTGAGTCGCTGACAACGACAACCACCAGGACAAAATACTGATTGTTTAGAGGAAGGTTTTGTTAAGTGGCTCATGGTTTTTCCTTTATATTTAAGCCAGTCCCTTCACATTATTAGACGTATGCAAATGCAATAAATGATTTTAAGTGTTTCAGAAACATCAATCAACTGTTGATAATCCTTTGGCTACTTTCGTAGAGCTTTTAACTAATCTACTATATAATTGTTCAAAAAAAATAGATACAATATATATTATTTGACCAAACTGCGATTTGCTTCTTGACTCTTCATTTTTAATCTCCATTACAGAACAAATTGATTTTACATGTAGTACATTTTGTATAGCACTGTAACCGTTCTTCTCCTCAGAGCTGATTGACTTCGGTTGATTATTAATTATGGGTGGGTAGTTTGTCATGCCATGAAGTTCGTGATTAATGCTAAATGGATTGGTAAGTAGTAAGCATTTTGGGTTTAAAACTGCAGAGTTCAGTGTTCTGCAGTGTAATTTATATTCCTATGTTGCTAACTTTTAAAGATTTTTCCCCCACTGGTTTGTAAAAATGGATTTTAAATCTTTGTGTTTAAATGTGCAGGTTATTGCAAGTCTGTGGTTTCTGTTGAGGGGAGCTTAATAACCATTGTTTCACTCCTACAGCTCTAGGGGTTGTAATCTTTGTTGTATGATATTTGGTCTCAGAAGATCAAGCTGAATTATGCTTCAGTCTTGCTCCAGTATGCAGGCTAAGAGTTTTTCAGCATGCAAATGATTCTGGGCAAATGCTTTGGCTTTTGAGACATTCCACCCTCGCTCAGGTGCTGTGTAGTTGGACTTCACACACCAGGATTGTAAAGCTAAAAGTTCATCAGCATCATCAGCACCTACTGCTTGGGCGGGCAGAACTGAGAGGTGCTGTCTCGATGGCATCTCTCACTTTTCTTTTATAGGTTGCTGGTCATCAGAGGTAAACATAAGTTCAGGATGTGATTTCTTATTTTCATTTCCTGCAAGCTGATGGGAAAGAATGCCTGTTTGGTTTGATTTCAGAAATACTTCAATTTTCCTTTACTCCATTTCAGAGGAACAGTTTATTTTACATAAAAATTGCATTGTGATTCTTGAAATGTTTTAAAAGGGATTCTTCCCAAATAATTGTGTTTTTTCTTTTCCTTTGCCAAGCTCAATACATTGATTAGAGGACTTGCACCTAAAGTTGTTCAGGAGTGTGTTAAACATAATTTCAATATTTGTTCTGCAGAGGCCTTCACCACGAAGAAGTAACAGCCCCGACAAATTTAAACGTCCCACTCCTCCTCCTTCTCCAAACACGCAGACCCCAGTGCAGCCACCTCCGCCACCACCTCCACCACCTGTGCAACCTACGGTCCAATCCGCAGCATCGCAGTCAGCCACTTTTCAACATTCAGTGCATCCCTCCTCTCAGCCTTAGTGCATGTGCTCAGCAGTCTGTATGTCAGAATTGGACTCATAACATGGAGCAGTTTACTAAAAGCCAAAGGCTTACTTGGCATATTTGGATTTGACTTATTTGCACTGAGGTTATATAGGCTTCACTGTTAATTGTGTTGTAAACGTTTGTATAAAATGCAGCCAGTGTTGTGGGTCTACAACACTAACTTAACAAAATTTTCCATCAGTGTTTACTTGAACTACATGTATGTCCATTCTCTGGCTGGAACATTTGCTACTCTGTTTGGTAATACGGCATTATGTCGTTTTGCTTGGCTCCAAAGCTTCATTTTCCTGGCTTCTAGGTTTGTAAAATTAAAGGGATACCTTTTTATATTTTTTCATGAGAATTTGCATAAAATTTAAGGCATGATGGGCTATCTGATGAGTTCTGAAATATTACAGTGTTTACCAAGCTTGTGGAAAATTAGCACTACGTTTCAGTCGTTTGAAATAACAGCTTCTAGTGCAAAAGTGAGTCAGACACCCTAATCAGTGCCCAATACACATACTCTATTGTATTACCTAGTAAATAAGCTTAATTCAGCACACAGGACACATCCGTACTTCTCCTGTTTAAAACCACCTCAAACGTATGGTACAGTCTGAATCTTTAAGTGAGGGAACTGACTTGCTGGAGTATATGGAATGTATAACTTGTGGACCTTAAGGTTTGATTATTTCACTTGACATTTGCATTAACCTGTAAGCTGTCCATACCGTGTGATCTGTCACAAGTAACTTCTCTAAGTGTGGTCCTGCCCACAGGTTACTGATAGCTGATTGAAGTGTGCTCTTTGATTTTTTTGCTGCAGAAGGCAACGTGATTGTAGAGAACAGCTGATTATTTTTTTTTTCCTTGTTAAAATATATTAATTGTGATTCCCCTGAAACAAAGTTTGAACAAGTATTCTAAATGTTCAAGTCTGTTAGATAATAAGATATAAAATGAGCATATAGGAATATACTGGCATAACAGCCAAAAGTGTTGTATTGCTTGGTAGAAACAGAGTACAAGAAAGTAGCACAACATGGCACTAATGAATGCTTATTTAGCAGCCTAAGCCGGTACAATGTATAAAGAAATGTATTCCGAATACATTCTTTCCATTCATCTAGCACAAATAAATTGTTTGGTTTCACTTTGCAGTGGAACGAAGTGTCACTTCTTGATATTGCCATCTTGCTCAGTTTTATTTTTCCTGAGGTTCCTGTTGAGTACTGAGGTTTATATACTGTTGATGATTTTAAGTGGTTTACCTCATAGATACGGATATATGGGCCATGGAAAATGACAAGAGAATGTTTATTTTATGAGAATATGTATCTGGCTATAATCAGAGCAGAACATGAGTAATTTATCTTTTGTTTACAAAAGTTTGTTTGACATGCCTAATGCTTTATTAAGGACACTTTTAAGAAGGAGGTAGAGCGTTCTGGTAGTATACTAACATTTGTACATAGAGTTTCATGTTTGCCGCTCAACTATTCAGGAATTGCAGACTGAATATCTTTATAAAATCAGTGCTCTAAATCAAAATAGTAAGTTAAAATAATGTTGTAAAAGGTTCAGCTTAAGGCAAAACTAGAAGTTCTTCATTATATCTATGTAGTTTCAGCTCCGAGAGAATTTAGAGAATGCATATATAGTCTATTACACTTGGTAAACCAATATGGGATCAAGTGCATTATCCGATTACATTAGGTATGGTAATAGTGACTCTCTGATAAAGTGATACTCAAGATTGTGGCAGGCAGACAATTTGACCAGTGCTTCCATCTGAAAATAATTGACCACAGCTAACGCTCACTTTTCCAGAGAGGAAACTCCGCTGTGAGCACTGTTATTAAACACAGCTCCCGAAGCCGTGGTGGGTTTGCATGCGAGAAAACTACAGGCAGTCAGAGGTGGGACTAAGGTCAAAATAGGATTGGTTTAGTTGAACACTTGTCCTTTTGTTAACAGAAGAAAAAGGAAAAAGATATATTCTTTTATAAGCAGGATTTCAGCTCAAGTATGCCACTAGTTAGAATGGTGCCCTCCTTGCTGAAGTGCTTTGAGATTTTTGGGCATGAGGTTCAATAGAGTGCGAGCTCGTAGTGGTAGTAGTATAAGTGTGGGGGGGAGGGGAAAAGCCTTTGACAGTGTTGTCTTAAGAACTTGAAATGGAGATTTGCCTAGAATAAATTACATTTGAAGCATATTCCAAAACTGAATTTGTGTAACCCAAGTTCAGCTGCTGTTGTGAAGTGTCTTAGTGATCTCTCCTTACTGTTGCAGTGGGACCGTTACCAGATGAAAGTAAAGAACTGACAAATGTATGCTAAATCCTGAAAATGTAACAAGGCGCTAAATTGGCCTTACCTAAGAACATTGGACAAACATTTGCTTGCAATCAGAAGTGTTAAACTCTATTTGTAGACTTTTTGAAGACGATAAGGAATTGTGCACAACCATCTCCTAATAAATGTAAATGGCTTTTCAGTTTTCCTTGTGAATTATAGTCATGAATTACAATTCTGCAGTGGTGATTTTATCAGAACCTCCCACAGACTGGAGAAACTCCTCTGACATCACTGTCCAGCTTGTCTTCTTTGTTTTATCTCAGAAGCATCTGGGTGGGTTTCTGCTGTTCTTTTCATTACTGATGTCTGTTGGTTGCACACTTGCATCATCATGAGTTGTGCAAGGTCACAGAAGCAACTTCTAGCAGTGATGAGTATTTTGTAAGTGTATGTGTTTACAGCCAAAGGGTTTTTTTGTTTGTTTTTGAAAAAAAAAAAAAATCTTTTGGCTGTTTCAGCAGTACTTTCCTCTCTGACAATCAAACAGCTTTCTTTTTACTTTTTCTCTCAAGGGGTCTGGCTTGGACACTGGAATGCAGCTGATCTCTGTAGAGCATTAAGAGTTCATTTTATCCACAATTTGTTCCAGAGGAGTTTTGGAAGAAGAGATGGAATTGTTTGGAGATAGTCTTCCAGCTAACAGCCAGATAAGATTGTTTTAATTTTATCTAGTCCTCTAAGAGCATATTCCCAAAAGCAGAAAAGACTATCAGAGTTTTCCAAGAAAGTAACATTGCTTTTCTATTAGCAATCTTGCTGTACCAGAGCTAAACAGAACAGGACTCCTTTTCCTGTTAAAATGCTGGTAGTTCATGAATCCATCTGCCTGAGTAGAATTTCTGTGCACTTCAGCTGAATGAAAAATACAGTCTTGGAAGCAATGAAAATGACAGAGCTTCCTGGAACTGGTGGGAGCTGAACTGCTGACAGGAGACAATTTAGACTCCATATATTTTGTTAAATACATGGAAACCAGTCGCGGAGCCTTGAGTACTTCGTCTGTCAAAGAACAAAATCTTTCATCCTCAATATTGATCATTGCTTACTAAGAGGATGCATCCAGGGACCTTGTTTAAGTATTCTGGTGGTGGTGTTTTTTGTTTTTTTTTTCCCCCATTCCTAATGCTTAGTTTTACAAGCAGCTTAAGTTCTAATATTGTTCAACTCTATTTGATGTCTCCTTTGTTTCAGTCATGGCAGTCTATTTCTTTTTGATCCTTGGGAGTCTACAGAGCATGGACTATGAGAGCATATTTCTTCAGTTCAAGCCATCTCATAAGAAACCAGAAGGTTTATGAGTGTAAGCTATAAAATTATGATACATGCATCTGTTATAACAACCTTCTTAAGGGGAAATAGCTGTCTTCTTGAAGGGAGAGCAAACAAAGCCCCTAAGTACCAAATGAACCGTATGCAGAGACAATCTGGTTTCCTCAGTTCCCTGAGGAGCTGAATTCTTCTTCCAGCCCTTTTTGGATTTGGACTAGAGTTGTTAATCTTTTATTTTATTTTCTTTTTTTAATTCCATATTTCACTGTAATAAGTACTCAGGATAACATTCACGTTCCTTTTGGGTAAAAACCACTAGTCCCAGGATGAATAGAAGTTAAGAGACAATGCCACTTTGTGGACTAGAGGAAGTCACTCAGTGTGCCATGCTGTGGCCTTTACGATTCAGCTGTAATTCAGGTGGGTTTGTGTGCTCATCTTATGATTTCTCTTTCAAGCATCTGTTCCTGTATTTGCATTAGTAGCGTGCCCTGAAGAAGGGAGAGAAATACAGAGGTTTTGCACTGCATTAACAGACAGCTGCTACATTAGGGAGAATAGTGCTTGTTCCTATTCAACTAGTTAGGCTCCAAAGAGAAGTACTACCTCATCTTTAGGTAGGGATGATGTGGTTGCAGAGTCAGGGGAACTGTTGTGGCTATGCTAGGTTTTGTTTGGCTTATATTATCCAGACAGGAGTCCTTCCTCACTGCAATTGGGCTTCAAAGGTTACAAAGCTTGTGTAGATGGGGAGAGGGAAGTTAAGACAGGCGATAGAGGTTGAGAAGACTGTGTCCCTGTAGTAAATTGTTGCTCAGAGTACCCTTCAGCTAGGCCTGGGAATTGCCTGTACAGGAACGACAACATTTTTCTGTTTGATTTCCTTTCAAAAAGTGCTGTGTTGCAGTTGTTCTTTAAGTTCCTGGCACTGGTGTCTAATTTAAAAAAATAAGTGATTCCCCTTTCCACAGAAATATCTGAAATAGTATTCTACTTGCAAAGGCGAGTTTTCTCACTATATAAATTAATACTGTATCTGTACACAAAGGTATTTTATTCTAGTGGTAAAACCTAAGCTGTCCAAGGCACTTTAGTTTGTGATTGCTGACTTTTGTTTTGGCAGGTGTTTCAGATGAAATCTAAGCCTCCTGTGGAGGAAGAAAAAAAAAAATCACCTGACAGATGTAGACTGTTCCTTTCCTGCAGAAATACAGCAATTTCCTCAAATGCAAGTAAAAGTGGAACAAACATCCTTGAGCTTTTCTGAAGCTTATATTTAATTTCAGTTCATTGGTGATTGCTCTTATGTATTTAGGGAATCTCTGAAGCCTCATTCTAGGTTGGCTGGGTGTCTAGTTGGTTATTCTTATGTTTTCCCAGTCGTAGGGAAGGAAGCCTGTTCAAATTTGGATCATACGTATACACTGGTAACAACGGTCACAGCACATGCTGTTCAGCGTGAATCCAAGTGGTTACTTAAAAACATTACACTGTGTTGGTGTGAATCAGATCTTACAATTCAAAGAACCTCGGATACAAAGATTTTTATTTTTTTTTTTGCAGGTTACATTTTATTCCTGTATTAGCTGTATTATTGCTTTGTTGTATATCTCAACGTGTTTACATACATTTGTAATTGTTAAAATGTGTCTGTAATCAAGCTCATTTGTGCCTTCATGCAGACTTCCAATAAACACTTGATTTTTTTTTTGTATTTACTTGTATTAGAAGACTATGGGGTGGATGTATATGTCCTTCTATCTGTCAGCCTATTTTCTCTTGGAAGAAGAAAACGAGAACTAAGAATCAGAGAATATGGGCTTGTCTGGTTTTGCTGTCTTTGATTTTCTAGTTGGACCATTTCTGGTATTTGCACTTAAATGGCTGAGTGGAGAATCTGGGGATTATCTTATTTGCATAATAAAGTTTGTATATGAGATGCACCTTGCTTTGGATTAGGTGAATATTTGAAGTATAATCACACGTGCTTGACTGCTTACTACTTCAGCTTTGCTTCCATCTTGGAAGAAAGTAGTTTTATCTCTAAAGCTATTATTGTGAAGCTTCTTGTGATGAGAAAATTCCAGAGTATCTGTCTCCTTCAGAGTTAAACATGTATCTTTAACCTCCAGCTGCCTTCTAGTGAGATTTCAGGCTTTTTTTTTTTTTTTTTCCCCCCCAACAGCAAGAACTGCAATATCTTTTCATCTTAGTAGGTTTGCTCATCTTGACGGTACCTTTTGATGATATGGGGCAGAGATTGGGGTGGGGAAGTACAGAACAGAATTTTATATGTTCTTTTCTAAGCTTTTAGGGACAGAGGTGTGCATTTGTGCAGTGTTACGAGAAAACTCATTGTATATGTTTGGAGTCTGAAGCTGCAATGCAGCTACTTCCCTACTCTAATACCACATATGAGAGGAAGATAAGGGAAAAAATGTTTCCGTCCCTGTATTACAGGGATTGCTCTGTATTTTGTAGTTTGGAGAAAAGTGCTTTTCCAAACTTGAAGTGCCAAGTGTCACCTAGTGTCTGGTGTCTATTTCATCTTTTCTTTATATTTCCTGATATCAAACATGATGACAGTTAAGTATACCCTGTAACTGCAGCGGGTTGAATTGTGAATTTCAGGTATCTGAAGATGATGGTATGCATTTGTGAAAATTCTGTGGATACTTTGTTGTGTCTTCCCTTGTGAAATCTGTTTTGTTATCTTTTTATTGTATGCATTCATTCATCAACTTAGCACAGCGTTTACTTACACAGTATACTTTTTGTAAGTGTTTCTTGCTGTATTGCCAAGTTCCTGGGCTTAGATCTTAATGTCTCAGTAGCATTTAACAGTTGTGTCTTTTGGTTATCCTATACTCAGTGTCCAAGTCTTGCTAAACTCCTTGGTTGGATCCACTTGTCTCTGCCTTGTTGTTCAGCCCCTACTCAGGCACATACCTGTGGACCACATGCTCTGTTCTGCGCTCTGTGTGTTCCTGCCTATAGAAAAACAGTTGCTACTTGCCTTGTTACAGCCGTGCTGGCGCTGTAGTAAAAGCATGTTCTCCGTTTCATCTGGTGACAGCATAAACAGTAAAGTCCCTGCAGCATGAGGGCTGCAGGTTCTTGGGCTCAAGGCTATGGAAGTACTTCTTTGGTGAAACGCTTATCTGGCTAATCCACGTTACTCTGTTCCTAGAACACAAAGAGTATTTCTTCAAAAGCCTTTTTCTTCTCTTTCTGCTGCTGCAAATGCTGAGCACTCAGTGGTTCTGCTTGTCTCTTTGTGAGTACCCTGCCTGCCACCAACACGCCTGGTGGGAGTGTTGACGAGGTGATGAGCTGTGTTGCTGCTGTCTGTCTGTCTGTCTGTCAGTTGTCTTCTCCCTGACATCTGTCTGAACAGAAACAAGTCACTTAAATACTATCAGAAGACCAGATGAAAAGATGTATGTGAACAATTTAATTTCAGGTTCCTTTGTCCAGATGATCTCCCCTAAATGGTTCTTTATTCCTTCTGGTGCTTGTTGTAAATTGCTGAGAACAGTAGAAAGAGCTGTACACTGCCAAGCAAGCGATTTTGATAAGCCTAATCCTTCCTGTACATAAGATGCTAGCTTGGATATCAACCTTTTGCGTATTTTTGAGGCTATTCCATACTTTTCAAGATACAAGGTGAGAGATCGACAAAACATCCTTCAGCCCAGAAGCAAGAAGAGGTTGAAGTCAGTTATGGGTTTCCCAGATGGAGACTGAAGATGGATATTGAAGACCACTAGTTCACTGCAACATAGAAAGCACTAAAGGCAAGTATTGGGGAGTTTTGCTTTTCAGACTCAGGGCTCATCATGAAATCAGCTGTGTTTCTTTTGTATCCCTGTCTTTTCTCACTAACCAGTGAACTGGTGGTGATGCCTGCTGTGACAAACTTTTTTTTTCCTGTTCGGGTGATATGGAAAAAGGGTTAGCTTATTTAAAATGAAGAATAAATTAGATGTGGCTTGGGTTTGCAGAGTGGAACAAGTCCCAGATTCTTTTTTAGTGGAAATGCTTTACAGCATGCCCCATATTTTGAACAAAATCTGTCATGAATTTAATGAAACCAGAACAGTGGGCTCTGATAGCCTTGGATATGTGTTGTGTGATCATCTCTGTTCCATCTAACAAGGAGGAAAATGTTTTTGTCTAATGGTTCTAGTCTAAACTTCACAACATGAATGCTTTTCATAATAAAGATGGGAGTCAAGGAACACGGTATGGTAGAGCGCACTTTGATAACTTGAGATTTGACTTAGAGCTTTATTTTGTTCAGTTGCAGCATGGAGTGTATTTCTGGGAGCTGAACTTCAGAAGCCTACCACTCCTACCTTTTTACTTCCTCAGTCCCTGTATGCAGAGTCTGGCTTTTCTTCTGTAGCTGAAGGCCCCTTTAGTCTAGTGTGAAAAGGCAGAGCGGTGAGCTAGGTTCTGCTCTTACGGATCGGAGTGCGTTCTGGCAGGTCCTGCTGAATGGACCACCTCGTAATCCATAGTGAATCTTAACACTGTCAGCTGCAAAAACTAAGTGGAGTGAAGGTCAGTAATAAGTACTCTATCCTACCTGGAGATGGGAATTCGGAATCTGCTGTGACCTGTCTTAATTTTAATGCTTCCTAAAATTATTCCTGATTTTTCTCTGACTCTCCAGTTATCTACCTCTGCTTATTTTCTAATGACATAAGGAGAGAAAGGAAGGAAGGTTAACAATATGAGCTAATTTTGCAGTTCAGCCAGAGCTGGTACCTAACTTTCTTTGGGATACGCAGATTTGCTCTTCTGCATCTCCTAATAGGGCAAATTGTTTTGGATCCCTTGTTTGTGCATTTTTTTGCAGTCATTGTGACACTGGGACTGTTAGACCATACTTAGGTCCTCAGGGCCTCCTGAGCCTTGAAGTGTGTAATGTCCCATGGACTGGATCCAAAGCTGTGGAGGCCGTTGGGAGATGGTCATAAGAGCCTTCCTTGGCCCTTGTAGCCAAGTGCATGGTAAGGGGGAGGGAAATAAGTGCATAGGATGTGAGGGTTCAGCTGACATTGCAGCCCTTGGCTCTGCAAGCAAGCATGCTGTGAGCCCCTGAGGCTGGATGCTGGAAGGGCTGGAGCACTCCACCCCCCCTGGCTGTCAGCACCTTTCTGTCTTTGGAACCTGAAGCAGGGATTTGCAGATTTTAGCAGCCCTTTTGTATGGGCTGTACGCTCTGCCACAGCACAGTATTGCCTGAAGATCCTAAACCAAAATGACATAATGGCCAAAGAAATCACATGTTGATTGGAAAATGGCACTGAACCCAGGCCTGTATCTGAAGGAGCATCTAATACAGAGATGTGACACCAACAGACAACAAGAGGAGGATGACAACATTGTGCTGCTGTGATGAGCAGGAGAAGAGATGGGCCTGGTTAAAAGGGTGTCTGAGGCTAACAAACAGAGAAAAGAGGACAGGTATTCAAACATCTTCTTTACTTTCTTCTCTGCCAAAGGGGAGAGTTAGCTAGGACTCCAGCTCTCCTCTGGCTGTGAACAGTGCTAAGCTGAATGGTAATAGGGTTTGTTTCTCTTACACAGCAATGCTGGCACCAGAAAGTATGGAAGCAAACTCTGTTTAGGTGAGAAAACTGAGAATTGGATGAACTTCAGGGTGACTTACTTGCCAGAAAGCCAGAATCAGACAGGAGAGTAGAGGGTAGTGCCAAATGGAGAAGTGTAGTACTTCCTGATGGGGAAAAGAAGGGGTTCTGTCAGAATCAGTGGGGCAGGTGATTATCCCAGAGGATGGAAAGCTCTTGGAAGTGGCATTACAGGAGCCAGGATGTAATTTCTGAGATGTTAAAAACACCATATTAGCCCTGGAATTGAACCACTGTTCTTTACCTGAAATAGGATGCCATTTATGTCAGTGTGCAGTTTGAGTAAATGAGGAAAGAAAAGGTTTGCACTGAGTTTTGGGTTTACTTCCCCACTGTTCCCCACAGATCTAGATCTATCTCTTGAATTAAGGTGTCAGTTATCTAGGCCCCAATGTAAGTAAAAAATACAGCACAGCCTTGGCAGTAGAGAAATTGAAGTTCTTAAATGTGTTTAAATCCACATCTGCAGTGTTAACGTATCTAACATCCCAATTTTCACAGAAACTTTATCTAGAAATGAGTTTCTGTGGATGGGTGGTTAAAATGAATAAGTCTTTTAAACTTAACTTACCCTTGTGTGCTTTAACTTTTAAAGATGTATTTGTGTGCAATTTTTAAATAGTCTATTCACTGGTCCTGCACAGAGATTTTATAGCAGATTTAGTGAACCGTAAATGTCATAAGTTAATTTTCCTGGGTTTTCTTTCCAAAACAAGTAATAGCCATGGCAACACATAAGGAATTAAACCTGTTAAATCTTACTGCATTCCTCATGCTATTAAGGAGCTCTAGGATTAGTATGACTGTTGTCTTGAGTGTTTAAGGCCTATTTCAGTGCTGTTAGTTCCTGAAGATAATTAAGGGTCTTCAAATTAACTGTTTCGTATTCTGGAAAGTCATGAAGTTTCTTTTAAAAACTTTTGTGAAGACTGAAGTGTCTCTTATTTTAAAGTGTATATATTTTGGCTCTGTGTAACTGAATTTCTGAGTTAAGAACGAAGTGAAACATACCTTTTTGGCTGAAATACTCCAAGAGCTTCCCAGAGATGCTTGGGGAATGCTATGCCCTTTTCCTGGCAGTCTTCCTGATTGAAGTGGCAATGTATTGGGCAGACAGTTCGTGAGAGTCAAGATTACAGAATAAAGTTTTGACTTCTATCATGTATTTTTGAAACCTTCCTAACTGAAAGGATGGCCCTTTGCACTAAAATTCATGTTAACTATAATTTCAGCCCAAATCGTACCTAGATTCTGGTGAAAACAAGGTCTCTTGACAGCAGTAACCCTGCTAAGCTTGTCTGGATCTAAATGTTTGGTGAATTTTTATTTTTTCTTCTAGAGAGAGAGATTACTAGGGAAATATCCATGCCTGTGCAGATGTGACTAGAAATATCATTAACATCCTGCCAGCTTTACCACCTATCCTATCTCAAGAACCCCTGAAGTGTTTTTACACTTTGAACTTCTACCATCCAACGGGGGCTAATGCTTCCAGGGCCTGCCTGTCAGGCAGGGAAGGATCTAGCTTCTGTTTTAGTGTTTAATGGCTTAACTTATCCACCCTCCATTTTACAGAAACTTGATCTGAACAATGAAACAAACCACCATGAGCAATACACGAAAACAGTTTGGATGTGCCAGACGGATAACAAGGGAGGACAGGGCCCAATGTGAACAGAGTGTGGTCCTTTACGCTGCTCAAGAGCCCAGTGAGTGGTAAATCCAGCTTGTTTGCTAACAGGAAATGAACCTGAGTTTGGTACTTTTGGTAGAATTAAACAGTTTTTTTTCTTTTTTCTTAAGTATTTTCACTTCACTTGGCTTTTACAAAACTGTTCTTTTGAAATATTCTGAATAGTCTTATTCTCAAACTTCTCAGTTTCAGGTTTCTGTTACGCTAAATAAGGTGTCTCCATTTTCCCAGGTTCCATGCTTAAAGAAAACTATAAAAGTCAATTTGTTTCTTTCCCAAAAAGTCCTAGCCTTTGATTAGTAAGGATGTCTTAAGATAGTAATACAGTTTCCTCAAGATTTGCTAAAGGTTTACTAGGAAAAGCTGTTAAATGTTGGAAAAGTGATGCACTGATAGATAGTAACTGAGAGTCATTCAGGCTACAAGATTCACATCTTCAGTAGTTTATATTTTTTTTGTTTTGTTAACATGCTACTTGTCTTCCACTTTTCTTCTGTGATCTTCTGCTACTTACTTCTCTTGCGGATCTGTTTCTTTGATCCACACTGGAGATTTTAGCAATCTCCTTATAATTACCAGGGCAGATTCCCTTTACCACTGCATAACTGAGCTTCAGCATGTTTTTCTTTAACAATAAATGTCATGTAACTTACAGATGGTACTGAAACTGTCCAGCTTGACTGTCATTCTGTAATAGTCTTGTCTGCTGACAGTACAACTTTAATACTCACGTCCTTTTCAGTTTATCTCCTGATCTTCCTTTTTTAAAATCTATCCTGGAAAGGAGAGTTTGTAGTTGCTTGCTTGTTTTACAGTACTGCCACTTGTATTTATGAATTGCCACCTAATCTTACTGAAATCCCTTAATGTAAGGAATCTTTTCAGATATAATTGTCCAGACATCAATGAATATGTAATAATTTCCCCAAATATTAGGATTTGTAAAGGGCAGAAATTTGGTACTTTCTAGGTATTGTGAGTTGGTTGTTGTTCAGACTGATGAAATAACTACGGTGAAATAATTTGGGATGTAGACAGTTAGAAATGTAAACTGAATGTGTTTGCAAATTCCAAATGGATCAATGGGTTTCAAAGTTAGCTTTGAAGTCTTCTACACCTTCCTGGAGGCGTCACAGGGGTTTCTAAACTGAGCGCTTCCTCCCAGGCTCAGATCTCTGAGTTCAGCAACAGGCAGGAATGCATCATTCCCACGGGAGCACAAGGACCAGGGTGCTGCTCTCTAAGCATTTGTCCCCTGATACTAAAGTTGCCCACATGATGCTCAGGCTTTACTTTACTTCTTCCTCTACAGCCAAGGCCCCCCCGAAATAGACCAAACAATATAAGCCTGACAGGCTCTCTAGTGCTTTCTCATCCCAGTTGGCCTAAGGCTGGGGTGGGGGAGATCTCAGCAAAGAGTGAGGATTCGGCAAAGGCTTTTTTGTTTCTTTTCCCTTCCACAAGTGCTCTGCTCTGAGGCAGGGTTCCCGCAGCTCCTCTTTGGTTTCCAGAGCAGTTGCATAATTACTGCAGACTTCAAAGACAGGTTACGGAAGCCATTAAGGATGTTTTCCATCTCTGAACTGGAGAAAATTAAGGTGGTTTGTTAGCCTCCCCTGAAGCAAAAATCTTCTTTTTAAAGAAAAGAATTGTTTTCTCTGGAAATGCAGCTTTAAATCACTGTTGACCTTTTCAAAATTTATATTCACATTTCTTTACCTGTTTTACTTAAGGTCTTTTAACTGCTGTAAATCTGTTATGAGATGATTCTCCTTAGTGCTGGATAAAAAATACATAAACACAAAACCTGCAACCTGAAGCAGTGGCATTTTCTTTGAAGACCCTGGCCCTGTATTGAAGATGCTGCCTAGTTATATATTAGGTCAATGCTTGTTGGCCTTTTTAACTAATTTCATAGAAACTTCTTTTAATGACTACGCAATGAGAAGGAAAGAGGAAGAGGAAGTGCATCTGTCAGTTTGCACACATTAACTGTGTAGAAATGCTTTGTGTTAAAAGTAAATTCAAGACCTACATAGAGTTGTTTAAGATAAAACTTTCCTTAGTATCTCAATAATTTCCAAAACACAGAAATAAGTATATCCAACTAAGAATAACTTGTTTGTTTGTTTGTTTTGTCAAAGGAAAACTTTTATTTGTCTAACTCTCAAATGCTTTTAATGCCCTTGCGGATACTATGCCTCTTCCAAGGAGTTTCCCAGTAACTGAAAATAAGCCACGTGAATCATCAGAAATATATCTTACTCTGGGACAAGACTCGTCCCTAGTAGTAAGGAGAAGAATCTGAAGAGTTCACTCCAAGCCCTTTTTTTTTTTTTTCTACCCAATATTAATTCAGAACGCCTGTTTAACACAGTTGATGAGATAGTGCTTTTTCTGGCTTTTCTGTATGTCACCGAGCAACGAAGTTAAAGCTTGCTGTCCTGGTAGGATGATGGAAGGCATTTCTTTATTACTTCTGGCACTGATAACAAATACTGGCCATTTAAAAAATGGAAATTATTTTGGTTTATTGCTTTATGCCTCAATTGGTACTGTATAATCCTTCTCTGGGCTCTGTGATATGCAAATGCGTGTTTGGTAACATATGTGATTATAATCTTCCTTCTCTGCCCATTTCTGCGTTATCTATTAGCTGAATTGACGCTGTGAAGAACTTGATAACTGTTTAATGATTTCAGTGCATGTTAACAGTCCTTGGAAAGTGTTACTCAAATGCTTGAATTATGAGTTTTTTTCTTAATCTGTCACACAATTCAAACAGTTGAAAAGCAAATTACAGAGCAAATTATCACGGTATATATTGACCAGGTATAGTTTTCAGCAGTTCATATTCTGAGGGTGAGGAGCAGAGACAGACAGGATTTTTCATGCTCTCAAGATCTTTCAAAGCCTGATCATTATCCTTAAATTGTGCTCCCCTGCAGAACCATGGCTTAGCCCTCAGTTTCATGCCGTAGTTACAGGTATGTTTTGTTCAGTTCAAGGTGGGACCCTGCTTCCTGTTGCATATTTGGTGTAATACAACCTTCCTTCAGCAAGCGTTCTAGTTTCCTGCTGAAAGTGGATATTCTTTGTCCTAAGTACATGAGCTCGCTTTGTGGAGAACCAAAATTTCTTCAAAGCCTTGTGAATTCAAGGTAGAGGCTTCGCTCTATCTTAAATGTGAGACATGGTCCAATTTTTAACTTTTTGTCTGAAAGCTTTTCAGATTGTAACAGCTATTGGAAGTGTTAAGAGGATCAAAGCCAGAAACTCTCCAATTGGATTTGGACCATACCTGAACATGCTACGAGATTTCCAGTGCAGACCCATGTATGTCTACTAGGGTATGCTTCGCTCAGTCACTTGGAACGCGATGTATACATGTAATGTCATTGGGTTCTCTAAGACTGGGATCAGTGAGCTGGTCTTTCAGCCTCTTTTTCCTGATCTCGCTTTCTGCTTGGCATTGCCTAGTCTAAAATAAACTGATAGACAGTTTGCCTTTGATGTCTTCCAGATATGCATGTTCCACAGCTTGTTTCATACTCTGAGTCCGGAAATTCTGTAGTATACAGGAAACCAAAGCACAATAGATGCACTTTGCCTTTTATATCCTTAGAGGAGTTTTTTCTCTTGTGCCTCATTCATATCCATCTTTTGAGCCTGTGATACTAGTAAGTCTTAGGAGCAACTCTTGTGAAATAACTGTTGAAAACTCAAGCGCTATAAAGAAACTTCCTTGTTCAAAAATGAAAATTTCTAAACATTGATACATTATGTGGAGCCAATCAGTTAAATGATCATGGTATTCCACAGGATTCTAGCTTCTGCTAACTGTAATTAAGCATCTGATGCCCGATAGATCTTGTTACATAATTTGGTTGGTAGATGATATATCTGAAATGAACGCTTCTCAGAGTTCAGCCATTACAGTGAGGTCTGGAACCATCCCGGGTGCACAGCTCTGGCTCAGCACAAGAGCACAGCACTCAGCTCTTGGGCTGCTAGCCTGCTGAAATCCAGCTTGGAAGTCCTAATCCTTTTAGCTGACAGTCTTTGCCATATGCTCTTCAAGTAGCAAAGCCAAATAAAGTTTAACATAAATATAGTTATACGTTTATATCTATATTTTTTTTACAGAGTATGAAGGAGTCCCCAGGCTATTTCAGTAAAAGCATACCTTTTTGCATTTGTACTTTTTTTTTTTTTTTTTTTTTTTTTTTAAGAAAGCTATTCCATGAATAAAATGTTCAGTTGTGATCAAGGAAACAGAGGTTTCCACTTCTCCTAACAACCACTGTGGTATAATTCATGTAAATGTGGAGAGAGTATCAGGTTACTGTGGTAAAACACACCGGGTTTGTTTACATTGTCAGAGCAAATAACTTTTAAGCTAATTTATTGATGGTAAATTGTCTGAGTTCCTTGAAGATGTGGCTTGCTTACTAGCACTTGAGATGTTTCCGTATAATTCAGTCTTTAGCCCAATACAAGAATTAATGATACAGAGGCAAGTGGGGGACAGGAGTTAGCAGAAACCCCAGGTGGAGGTGCCAGGATTTCTCAGTGGCAGAACCATCACCCACACAAGCTCAGCACTGGCTGCCTCCTGAGAGCATGCGAGCCACTGCAGAAGCAGCACAGACCCCACTTACCTGACCTTTGCAAACCACACTGGCTTGGAGAGCTTGGCTTGAAAGCTACAGCCCTTTTGTGAACATGCTTCTCATCTTAAGAGCCCTTGTGGAGCTTCCCAAAGCTTGGATGACAAAGGCACAAGGCCAGCAGCAGAGGCAAGCTTTTCTTGCTTTGTGTTCTTCCCTAGATGCAAAATCCCACTTGCAAACTTTCTTCAGGAAACAGTTCTGATTAAGAGTTATCTGGGGCCTGGGTGTGAATGCACAGCCTGCTTGCCATTCCTGAGGAACTCTGCATGTCTGCACTAAATGCAGACTGGGGTGTTTACAGTGGACAAATCTATATTTAGACAAGCCCTGGTGGCAGCTTAACATACTTAAAGTAAACCTGATCCATTGTGGAATCTTCCTTTCCTTTTTGTCCTTCCACTAACTGAGTTTGTCTTGGAAGCACAAAATTAAAATAGACAGGCTTTGGGGGACACTTCACAGGCAGTTAGAGAGAAATTGTGAATTCCTTTAGAATGTGCTATGTAACCCACCATAAGCATAACTGCAAAAACGCAATACGATTTGAAATTTCAGCCCAAGATGAGGCTAAAGGCAGTACTGGAAATAAGGCTACATCTTACCTGGCAGAGCTGCATTGTACAGGGAAAAAAAAAAAAGGACAACATTTGTATTGAAATAATGAGATTACATTGAGAGAAATTTAGGTCACTAGCTGTTTCATGCTGCTCCTATTAGCCTCTCCATTTCATTGACAGAAAATAAATGCCTTCCTTGGTATTTTAATGTAGTTAACTAAGTGAGGGGAAAGCTAACTCAACTCTATTAAATGAACTTAATACTCTAGCAAGATGAAAAGGATATGCCTGTAGTCTACAGGAGATAAATACATCATACTCCTTCCTGCCCTGATCAATGGGTACCATTAAACTTCTTGCCATGCTGTGCTGGCAAGGTGTAGATGAATCGTCGGTGAGGAATAAGCAAACAGTTTCTGAGGGGCTGTCTCCAGTATTCACACTGTACCTGGTACAAAAAAAAAACCAAAAACACAACATGCCTTGTAGTACCTTAACAAAAATACATGCCTTATAGTATGCTGAGATTGGCATCTTTTTGCTCTGTAGGTGAAGACATCTACTTGGACCATTTTTACAGAGGCTGTTTTAAATTGTCTTTAAAAGCTATCCACCAGAGAGGAGCTGAGGATTTCTAGAGCATGCGACTGCCACAGTATTGTAGGCTCAGAGACCCAGTGGGAAATCAGCAGGCGTGTGATGAGGTTGGTAACAGCCCTCTCCGCATCATGTGCTTGACAGGCAGATGCTGGAGATAGTGCTGTGTAACAAGTGCGTCATTATTTTCTTAAAGGGCCTTCTTTAATGCATTTTTGCCACCTTTTCGTGGCACCCTCTGACGTGGCCCTGTTACTGTAGTGGTCAGCCATGGGTTTGTAGCATGGGACTAGAGGGGATGTTCTGGTACTTGCTTTGTTCTAGCTGATGCTGCTTTTCAGAAATAGCAAAGATCTAGTTCTGCTTTATTTTCTGCTCAACACATTTTTACTTTCAGCAGTGGATTAAAAGAGGTCTGGTATTCCTGATTGAAAACAAAAAAGCAGAGGTGGTGTAAACCGGTCTGCCTCCCTGTAGTTAAGGAAACAATTTATATGCCCTATATACAGTAGCTCAGGAAGAGGCATAATGTTTAGAAAGGGCAAAGATATTTTATTTTCTTATGAAAGGTATTTTCTCGTAAAAGTTATTTGCTGTGAAAGTGAATTGATTATTTGTATATTGTGTTTTTTAACATAGATACTTTCACTGACATCTGTTTGTCTCATGTAACTGTACTTGCATGTATGAGATCTGTTCCTACCCGAGACAGCTGTGATCCTCGCCTTTCTTCCATAAAGAATCCTCTTCCAACCTGTAAAGAATATTGAATCTTTTCCCTAAAACAATGAGCACACTGAGCTATCCTGGTCTTACCCTCTTTATATTTTACTGTGAGGGATGCTTTAATGAGATGAGTGCCAAGTGAGAAGATGGGGTTGAACATCAGACAATTCTCGCATCTCAGTAAAAATAGTGCTTGTGGCATATACTGACACTGAGCTCGGCGAATTTATGGCTAACATAGAGGTCATGAGAAACCTATGCCATAAAAATGTCCTTCCTTGCATTCACTGAGAGTGAGGGCTGTGGAAAAATGGAACTGATACATTTCTTTGCTTGGAGATGTAGCACTGTAATTTTATTTCCATTTTACACTCTTAGCAAATGTGCTTCATGCTGCCAGCAGTTATTTGTCATTTCACGTGCACTATTGTATTTAGTTGAAAAATAAGTGATTTTTTAAAATTGTCCTAAATTATTGTTTTTTTTTTTTTTTTTTTTTTTCATGATGTTGTAATACATAAATGTTACTATTTAAGGAACCCAAATAGTTCCTTTATTGGCTTAGAGAATGAAAATACATGGGACAGATTCATCAAATTACATTATATAAAAGTTGTTGTAGTTCCCTAGTTTATTACAACAAATTTACGAAGCAAGTTTACTTCTGAAATCTTCAAAAGATGGCCTTTGCATTAGTTGATTGCATTGCTTAGCAAGAATATTTAAATGAGCGGTAAGATAAAATTGCTTTTTTAGATACCTCTTTTGTGTAATCCTTCCATGGCCTCATTACTTATATGTTTGGTGTAAGAACCAAAACAAAACACAACTCTTAGAGTAATGCAGAAATAACAAAATAAATTATATTTTTTCAAAATAAATTACTTCTATATTTTTGTTTACAAGTTTTGCAGAAGCTTTGTAAATGACATTTATTTTCCACATGTATTTTTTGAAGACTTCGAAAACTGATTTATCAATCAGCATTTGGAATTATGCAGACGAACAGTTCGTCAGACAGTGGTTAGCCTGGTGACGGTTCATCTGAACAGCTGCTCTTGTCCTTGCTGTGGGACCTCTTCAGATGACTGTGGTGCGGACACCTTGCATGGTATGTTAGCGAGACAGATGTGGTGGTTTTGCTGCTGGATCTGCATCTTTGCAGTGTAAGCAAAGTTTCTTGTCAGCACAGCCCTGATGGCACTAGGGGGTATTGTAGTACCATACTGGCAACTGGGAGGAAATCTCAATTCTTTTCAGCTTAAGCAATCTTATTCCCTTTCACACAAATCTAAGAGAAAGTGTAAAGATCCTATTTGGTGTGGCCAAATGGCACCTGACAAGCCTCTTTTCTTTCTTTTTTTTTTTTTCATCTTGCATGTAGGGTTAAATTATAACAAATGACTGACCTTTAGACTCTGTAAGTTCACAGTTATTAATACATCTGCTTAAATTAAACTGTAGTCAAACTTCTGATTGCTTTCCTCACCTATTTTTTCCTTCAATCATTAATGAACATTGTTCATAAGCAAGTAAAAACACCCAAGCAGATGATGAACTTTGGACGTATTAGCACGGACCTGTTATTCCAGAGTCTCATCTCTTCTTTTGCAGATTGTGTAAAGACTGCAAATGTACAAAAGGATGCTTCACAATCTGGACCACAGGTTACAGGACAGTAATTGATGAATTATTTAGAATCATTTTATGTTTTGAGATTTTCCTCCGTAGCAGATTAAGCACCTTCTGAAAACAAAACCAAATGAAGCAAACAAAAACTTTCAACTGAGGCATTAATTCCTTTTTAGGCAGCTTTGGGTTATTCAGCTGCATTCATTACCTGAGAAGGACCCCTTCCAGGGCACATGCATGAATACCCTCTAAATTTCTTCTCTGTGCCCTCAGGAGCTGCTGCTGCTGCACCATCTGCAGAGTAGAGAACATTTCTAGATCATCTCTGTGCTGATACAGCTGTAGGTGACCTAAAATTACACATCCTCTGAGCATGCTACACCAAAAATAAGGTAATTTTTTAACTAGGTGTTGCTCTCATGCCTCACCATGTTACGTGACTGTCTTTGTCCTTTGGATTCTCAGACCCAAGAGGCTGGGGGAGGGAGAGATTTATTGGCATTACTCAGTGGTTCCCTCCATTTTCTGTTTTTAAAGTAAGGGTTTAAGAATTCTTCTGGTGAGATGTGGGACAAAAGCATGGTTATAAAAGATGCAGCTGCGGCACCGTTACAATTCAATTGCCTTTGAAGGCCCTTTAGGAAGGTTTCTGATGTGAAGAAATTTAGAAGATTAATCAGTGATTTGAGAACTAAGCCAAATGGCTGTTGCCAAAATACCGTAGTCTGTGAGCAGAAACCTGCAGTTGGAGGGAGCTCCATTGCTTGTTATGAAACCAAGGACAAAGGACACACAGAGGGGGGACTGTTTCCTCTTGTCTTTTGCTTCTATGGCTTGTTTTCATGGGTCTGTTTTTTTGCCAGCAAGGCCGTTCTCTCAATTATGGTATGCACTTGACTGGCACATACATATGAAAAACAGACTTAAATTAAAAGCAGAGGACTTGTCACGAAAAGGGCATCAAGAGAAGTTAAAGCAAAGCAGTTAGGATCGTTCTAATTCTCATGTGGGTTTCCTCACTCAAGTCCAAAGCTGCTTGCGATCTAAAGTTGGTTTGCATCTGCCTAGGACTGCTTCTTCTGCATAAAGACCCAATATATTTCCATGTATGTTGTGACTGATGCACCTTAACTCTTCTGAATGCTCCTCTATAGGTAAACTGCTATTAACTTTGAGCTTCTTGTATGCAGGTGTCTCCGATCAGCTACTTGAGAACAAACAAATGTTTTTCATCTTTTTTTTTTTTTTTCCATATGCATATAACCAATTTTGGTAGAACGAATTGTCCCGTGTTTAATTTTAACCTGCAACTCTGTTTTTTAAGCTTCTGCAGAATTTAAAAAGCAAAACACTTCTGCCAAGTGCTGTAACGGGAACTGGAGCCTTTGTACACTTGTATGGAAAAAAAGGGTTTTATCATAGTTATTAGTTTTGTAGTACAAGTAGGAAACTACACGTCTTGAATGGTTGTTTCACAGCTGTTATTTTCCAGCTGTCTTTTGTGTGTCTGTAGTAAGATTTCAGCTAACCCTTCCATTTCACCCCGTGTCATGGAGCCCACGGAATGACTCAAGTAACTGGAGGCTGTGCTGGCTGGGCAGCTGTCTTCAGTCACTTCTGGTGTAGGCAACCCAAAGCAGCGTGCGTGTTGTCAAAATGCGGTGCTCTCCCCAAGAAGTTTCTTCCTGTATCCAACTACCCTTGTTTTTCCTAATATTCAATGCAAAATCCTTTGGTGGAGTTAAGGCCCATTTACCACTTTTGGTTAAATGCATAAAAAATATTCCTTTTACTTTGCAGTAACTTCTGATTATTATTATTATTAATTTTTTTTTTTGGAAGAGTGATATTGTTTCTCCTCTGTCTTCTCTCTAGGTTAAACCCCATTTAGTTGTTTTCCTACCTCAGCCAGTTTTCTAGAGCCCGATCCGTTTTTGTCCCTTTTTTTGCTTCCCTATTTGGCTGCCCTTTCTCCTGTGAGCTGCCCCCCCTTGGCTGAGGCCTTCTCCCTGCAAAGATGTCTTAGAGGAGACAGCAGTGGGTGTCGAGTTTATGTTGTACAGCTCTCACTCCTTCTAGGAGCAAGTAGCCTTGCTGGTTTCCTGACCATGAGGCACATTTACGCCCTTTCCAAGACACATTACGTTAATGAGCCTTTATAAACGGTGCACGGAGGCGGAAGGCTGGAGTGCAGCTCTAAAAGCGGCTGCAGCTTGGAGCACTGCAGGGCTGTGACCGCTTCCAGCAGCTTCGGCCTTCCAGCAAGCGCTGTGGGGCCGCCTCCCTTGCCACCTGCAGCCAGGGCCCGGGGCCCGTGAGGCGCGGGGGCTCCCGCCCGCCTCGGCCGCTCCTGAGGCGAGGCCGCCCGGGCCCTGCGCTCGGCGCGGCGGGGCCGGGGCCGGGCCTGGTGGCGGGGCAGCCCCCGGCGGCTCCTCCTCCCGCCGGGCTACAACCGGTTGGTGCCGGCACCGGCCGCGTCCCGCCCCGCCCCGCTCGGCTCCGCTCCGCTCCGCCGCGCCGGGGATGCGGGGCTGCCCCGGCTCTCCGGGGGCGGCTCTGCGGGGGCGGCCCCCGCCGCCGCGGCGCGCAGGTAACCGGGGACGGCGCCGCCTCGGGGACCCCGGGGGAGCGGCGGGGGCGGCCTGGCCCCCGGTTGGGTGCTGAGGGGGCTCCGGGTTGCGCCCTGCGGGGCACGGGCGTGAGGGGTGCCTGCGGCAGGTGCCCACGGGCGCGCCTCGCCCGTGCCCTCAGCGCCGATGCCCTCAGCGCGTCGCCGAAGCAGCTCCGGGGCAGGAGGCGTCGTGTGGGGCTTGGCCCCCGGGGGCGTGGGAAGGGGCAAGGCGAGAGCCGGGGCCATAAAAGCGCCGCTGTCCCGCGGCACCGGGCCTGGCTGAGGGGTGCAGACGGGTGGAGAGCAGACGCCGAGCGGAGCCCTTGCAGGTGGTGCACATCTTTGTGAGGGGCGCTGGGCTGGGCGGCGGGGGGCTGGTAGCAGCGCTGGCTGCCATCGGTATGGATGCTGCTGGTCTGGCAGGCAGTTGTGCTGGCAGCGAGGTTTTCCGTCCCCTCTGGGGCCGTGAGGCGCTGAGGACAGGTAGGGCTGGTTCTGCTGAGCTGACGGATCCAGCCAGAGCTGGCTGCTCTGTGTGCTGCCCTGATGGATGCTCCTTTACCTGAGCGTACGCTGCGCAATGGGGAGAAGTTATGTGCTCAGGAAGTTTTGTGCTGGTGTTTTGTTTTAAACTCCGTGCTGCTTTTCTTACCGGGCAGAAATGGGAGGAAGCACTTACGTTGCTGAGCCTCCTGTGTAAGCTACAAGAGGAAGGTGAGAGGAATGTGAGAGATTTTTAGACCTGAATGCTGACAACCGAGAGGGAAATATGTGTCCAGTGTAGAAATACTTAAAGACAAATATTTAAACATGGGGAGCTGCTGTTGTTAGAAGATCAGTTAAAGTCCGATGTCATTAAGGTATAGGTGTGTCTTTTTCAGTGCCTTTACCACAGTGCCTATGCTTGCTGTCACAGCTGGATGTGTGCAGATGTGCAGCGGGTCTTGGCATGCACGCGTTAGGGGTAGCTGCAGTGTGCTGCTGCTGCTCTGACACCCTAGGCGTTCCTGACAGGTTAAGTGGAGCACAAACTTCACATGGTACTTGTGAGAATGCTGACTGAAGAATAAATGCAAAGGTTTATGAAATCTAACGCACTTTACAATGGGAGATGTTACCATTCTGCCTGGTACTGTCTTAATTTGTACCAGTGCCTTGCAAAACTGGAAGAGCTGTTAATCACCCAGTGATTCTGCTGGCATCAGCTTTCTTTGCAGCCATGTGCTGCTCACAGAAACCAGCATACTTAGCGAGGCTCCAGTTGCACAAATAACAAACTGAAAACAATCGTTTTGCTACTTTCTTTCTCAAGATTCCCTTTGCCACAGATTAACACAAGTTTCTGTGCTGAGGGCTAATGCTTCGGTCATAATTGTGTTTTCTAAGCCAATTCTTTTTTGTGTGTGAGCTCATCTGTCATCTTTAAGCTAAATTTTAACATTTATAGAAAAAGAGCTTGGTGTTGTGATAAAGCTGATTATATAAAAGAAAGTGGTTACAGCATGACACCACCATGTTTCTGTGTTAAAACTGTTGCTCAGTTCTCTAGGGTTTTCTTTGTTTCTTTTTTTTTTGTTGTTGTTGGTAGAGACTTCCATCAGACAGCTCTCTTTCTCTGATTCTTATTCGCTGTGAGTACAACTAATTGAAAAGCTTTTTCTAACCAAGCTTCAACTTACTGTTTAATTCGTTATGCTTTATTTCTCCATTTCTCTATTTTTTGAAGTGCCTAGGTTTCCTGGAGTCTGAATCAACATCCTTAGGTTTTGTGAACAGTTAAGATTTGTGAAATGATTCCCACCTAAATCTTAAATCCACAGTTGTTTGTCTCTTTCCAGGATCACACAAGTCTTCCTTGTCCGTTGAGCTCTCTTCTGTACGGGCTTCTGCTGCTTTATTTTTGATGTTTGTCCTCCTTCCAGCCAGAGACAGACAATAGTGAGAGGCACTTTGGATCCCTCCCAGGTAGATGCGCAGACTAGATGCACGTCCAGGCAGTGCTAGGAGTAGCGATGGTTTAGTTCCTACTGCCAGCTCTTGTTTATCCTGTTAAATTTTTGTACTGCAACTTGTTACCTGCAGGGAAGTATTAAATAATGTAGCAATAAAAGGTACATGGATATCCACAGTCACAGTAACAGCTTGCTTGACTGGGACACCTTTAACAGTGTACTGTAGCAGAGGGCTCCGGGGTATGGGCTCCTCACACAGAGCTCTCATCTCGCATGCTGTCTTCAGGAGGACTTCTTGCTTTTGGGAATGTTAGAAAATACACCTTGTTTTAGGTAGTTGGCACACAGCAATGTGAGCTAATGGGGCAGTCTGTGAGAGCAGGAAAGAAAAGCCAGGTCATGGTGGCTCATAAAAATAACTGGATCATTTTTTTACTTTTACTTCAAGGACGATGTGTGTGGGGGAAGCTATGGTGATTTTTACTTTGTGCTTGACAGTTACAGTCTGTAAATGGCTTGAGCTGTTTAGAAAATAGAGCTATTTTTGCTATCTAAAAATCTGTTATTTTAGCTAAAAGTTGTGAAAGATAACTGCTGTGCAAAATAAGAGGCTTCGGGATGTAGAAGGTCAGCTCTTCTGCTGCCGTAACTTGACAGAGCTCTGTTAAAGTCGGTGAAGCTATGCAGACTTGCAGCAGATGAGGAACTGATCCAGATGTTTTTTAAGTCTATTAGAAAAGACTACAGGACCTCAGGCTATGAAGACTTTTTTCGTCACCTGCCCTGCCCACCTTTCCCCACTGAATGTTTAGAATAGCAGAACTGAATCAAGGGTTAGGTCTGTGCCAAATTTTAGAGTGTCAATATAATGGAAATCAATATAACAGCTAGCATGTATTTGTCTTCTAAACATTACTTTTTAAACAAATAGAAGTTGGGATTATTCACTGTATTCTGTTATTTTAGTGGCTTTCTGAAAATGTCCTTGTTTTATCTCAGTGAAACTGTCTTTTCTTGAAGCTGTTACTTATTTCCACCACTTTTACTTCAGTCAGGGGCAAAACAAGCCAAGTGACAGGTATTTAGTGCAAGGAGAGGTGCATATGCCCACTCTTTTTGTGGCTAGATATGTGTAGTCTAAATATCTTGTTTAGAGATGAAGGATCCCCTCATGATCCTCTTTTGTATCATTGTAAGGGTTATTTTTGTAGGAAAGTACCTATAAGCAGCTTCTTAACGCTTTGATGCCTTAAGGTATGTTGTGATATCTGTCAGCTGTCACCTTGGCACCTAATGTAATCAAGGGACAATTGCCAGACATTTGAAGAAGTAAATCAGAACTTAGATTTATAGCCGAAAGAAAACTTCGGAACATTTGTACCTGGAATACTGTCTCTTGAAGGACTGTCAGTATGTCAAAACCATAAATCTTTCCCCAGAGGACCTAGAACATGAAAATTTATTTCATGTTAGTAGGCTATGTTTTTGTTATTTTGGTGCTCAAGGCTGCTGTCAGCTTTTGATTAATTGAGGGAGGATCAGTATTTCTCCACTGAGGTAATTTGATAACGTGAGTACTTCTGAAGATCCTTTGAAAAGATGCTTTTACTGTTGCAGTGATACTTCGGCTGAAAACTTGCTTTGCTGCTCTTTTTCTGCAGGTAGAGTTGCCACCTGAAGCTACATCTGTAGGGGGCTGAGGGACGCGTGGTGTGTCATCATCCGTAAGTATCTTCCCTCAGTGTATCGCTTAAGTGTATCTAGGAACTAGAACTGTCCTTTTTCATGTCTCTATAGCAATTATTCCTCAAAAATTTATACTGCAGCTTTTTTTTTTTTTTTTTTTTAAATTTTCCATGCAAAATCGCCTGTGTGGAGTATGGGCAGCTTGAATTGAAGTTCTGTTGCTATCTTCTCATTTATACAATTGCTTTCATAAAGCAGTCGTTTTTTTCCTTTCCACTGAAAAGTTGAAGAGCTCCCAGCTCGTCATAAACAGGCAGCAAGACTTGTTTATTTTTCTGCTTTGTCTCCTGGGATCTCCCAGAGCAGAACTGTTACTGCAGCAGTCTTAATGCACACTCTGTAGTGTGCAAATGGTCCTTGAGAACATTTCATGAGAAAACTGGGTAAGATCTTATCTGTCTCTGTTCTACAGGACAAAGAAAATAAAATGGTTGAAAATCACGCATCTGGTTAGTTAGAGAGCCAGGAACAGAACATAGGTTTTGTGATCATCAGTTCAGCAGATTGCTCCCTAAGGAGAGGGAGGGCAGGTTAGTTTCATGCAAGGGAACTCACATATCTTTGGAGTCATCCAAACTCCAAAGTAGTTTAACCTGGGAACTTCTGAATTCTTCACTAAAAGTTAGAGGTGCCAGTCTCTACATTCAGAAACTACTCTTGGAAGGTGAGGACAGTCGGTTATTTAGAGTTGTAGATGAACCGATGATGGATCTTGCCATGAAGCAGAGAAGAAAGTATTTACGGAGCTGAAGAAGTGAGTGCCAGTTTGGTGAAGGTGGTGATATGTGAAAACTGTGCAGAGGGCAGGCACTGTAACAGCTTGTAAGAGATTTTTGTATGTGTGTTTAATACTGTCATGTCTTGCCATACAAGCCAGACCTGTGTACAGTTTTAGAACTCAATTAATTTACTTACTAACGTGTTCAAAGTGTTCTTGGAGGCATCACTCCTCTACATGTCACCTGGTCAACAGAGGGAAGTTCTGAACTGTTACTGCATCCGGAATGTCAGTAGTCGTCTTCTTAGTTGTCCCCCCAGAGTGTGCTATCTGGTTGAAAATGCATTGTGAAAATGCATAGTACTATGCTTGAAAATGGAATCCGAATTAAGTAGATATTTTGTTGTTGTTTTTCGACCTTGAAATAATATTTTTATACTTGTGATTTTTTTTCAGACCCGAATTATTTATTGGGGTTGTTTCATACTTGTAACTTTTCTTCTCCTTTGAGCCTATATTATACTTTGCTCAGGATGGTGGCGCAGCTGGTGGCCAAGTGCTTCTCTTGTTGCACTGTGCCATATAGTGATTCGGCAGGTTTGCACATAAGCCTACTTAACACTCAGAAAACGAAATGTCCCCCCTTTCTGTAATACAGTGCTGATGTTTGTAGGACATACATCATAGTGCGAGAATAATGCGTGAAGCTGAAAAGGTAGAAGTACCAAATGGTAACTGATCTTTGTTGCTGCGTGCTGAATTTTTGATATTTCTTGAAGGTTGCTTGGCAATGTCTCACTTGTACAGCTCACTTGTATTAGCAGACTTAGGTCACTCACATTTCTAATGCCCTGTTCCGTCTGTCTGTTTTCTGTTTGCACAGGGTTCATCTGTACATCTACACTCGTCTGACAAGATGGTGTTTCGGAAACCACCCGATGGTGGCTGGGGCTGGGTGATTGTTGTCGTTTCCTTCTTTACTCAGTTCTTGTGTTACGGATCACCACTGGCTGTGGGAGTCTTGTATTTAGAATGGCTGGATGCTTTTGGAGAAGGGAAAGGCAAGACTGCTTGGGTTGGATCACTAGCAAATGGAATCGGATTGCTTGCCAGTAAGTACAGATAGATACAGTATTTATCTTAAAATGATATGATTCCTTTCTAATAGGTGCTTTCATCTGTGTGTACTTTTGGAATAATATTAAAGACAGCTGCAAATGATGAAAGAGAATGAGGGACAGTGCATTTTTTGTTTTAGGCCAGGATAGGTAAGGACATTGCATTTATAGTTCCACTTCCACTGTACATAAACCACAGCATAATGGTAAAAGAACAATAAAAATGTTAACCTCAGAAAATTCAAAATAAGTGTATTTTAATAACCTGGAAATACCAAACTGTGTCTGAAAAGCTGAATGGTAATTTTGTTGATGGGTATTTTTTTTTTTTTAATTCAATGAGACTTTAAGTAACATTTATATTAGTATCTTTAAAAACAGAGCAAATTCCTATTCTGAAATGGCTTGAGTGCTCCAGGCAGGAAGTTCTGGCTGAATGTGAGAGGTCACTTCTTTAGAGTGAGGGTGACAGAGCACTGGAACAGGTTGCCAAGAGAGGTTGTGGAGTTCCCCTCTCTGGAGATATTCAAAACCCGCCTGGATGCCATCCTGTGCAACGTGCTCAGGGTGATCCTGCTTGGCAGGGGGCTGGACTAGATGATCTTCAGAGGTCTCTTCCAACTGTGGCCATTCTGCAATTCTGTGGAAAAAAAAAAAAAAAGTTAACAAACCAGTTACTCATTCTTCAGCCCTAGAAATAAAACCACCAGTTAGGGTGGGTGAGGGTTCTTTTTCACTGTTTGTTTCAGGGGAAGAGAACTGCTTTTGAAGCCTGTAAAGTTATGGATAATGGTGGCATTAAATAAAACTTTACTGAAAGCTTTTCTTTAGTAAGACATTGTTACTTGATGAAGAGGAACAGCAGGAAAATTAAACACTGTAAAAGTCCATAGGTCCATTTTGCTGTTATTGCTTTAATATTGAGCCACGGGTATTTTACTGGGTAACATCACTAACTTCTGCTTTTCAAAGATTCACCATGGGAACTATTATCTTTTTGCTGAATGTGGACAAAAATTGCCTGTCAGCAGAGAAATTGCTGTGGGCAAAAGCAATTAAGTAACTTCAGAATTTGGTTCAGGATTCTGAGGCAATCTCTCCTTTAGAGAGGGTTGATGTTCATATCACGATATAGAACTGAATAAAGACCACTGCTTTGCATGACTATAAAAGGCTAAATACTGGTGCCGCTTTCGTGTTGGGGATTTATATCACTAGGCAGAATAGAAATGGGCAAAGGCAAGTGAATCATTAACCACAAGAAGACTATATTCAGTCCCAAGGTGTAAGTGGGCTAAGGTCCGTAGACTGATCTTCTGTCATACATTTCTATTTTCATGCTTTAAGTGCCTTAACTCCCATTATGAAAGAATTAAAGCCTAAATAAACTTGAGTGAGAGAATGAAGTGGGGGGAAAAAAAAGTCTAAACAAGATAGTTACTTTAGAAAAACTAGGCAGAAGGGGATTGCAAGAGAAAGGGTGAAGAAAAACTTTTTCTCTGGAGACCAGAAGTCTCTGGCTCACTCTCATAACAGCCTCAGTCCCTTTCCTCATGTGTCAACACCATGGTGGATTCCAGATCTCTGAGTTCTCTCTGCCTTGCCTCTCTCAGTATTGTTCTTTATAGCAAATGGAAACTTCTGTGACCAAATGATGCAAGTAAAAGATACTGTTGTAATTCACTTTGGTATGGAATGATCAAATTGCTTGAAATTTTGACAGAGGATTGGAGGAACACTGTCAGCGTGATTTAACTCTTTCAGTTTGGGGTTTGAGAGCCTAATAATTTGCAATATTAATTCAAAGAAAAGTACAGACAGGGCCTTTTAATTGCATTGATGTAATCAGAGTTGACTGAAAACAAAATATGTGTTCCCTGCTTTATCTTAAATGGAAGATTCCCCTCTCTTGCCAAGGTGGGATCTGACCTTAATGATAACTCTACTTGAATAACCTTGTTGGAGGGGCAGTGTAAGTATTACAATCTTTTCTTAAAACTAGAATGCATTTGACAATTTATGATTTTGTGTCCTGCTGGTATACCACTGTACTTCTGGAAAATTCCCCCAATACCCTTTACATAGTAATATTTAAAAGTTAACACTGTGAGACTGATATAAACATAGTAATTATGTTTCCTAGTTGATGTGGGCATACGTAGCAGGAAATAATGGAAAAATCCTATTGCTTTCTCATGAAATCTTTTGTCTTGAGGGAGTGACTTCTAACTCTGGTAGTAAAAGCTGTTTATTGCAAATAAAGACTTCATGGAGGAAGTTTAGCAAGGACTGAAAGAGTGGAATTGATGCTCTTTAGTATGTGTCTATGAGAATGGGCAGAAGAATGGTTAACTTGCGAAGGAATGGACTACTGATATCATATCTTCTACTCCCTCTCTGTGGGAGGTCTGTTTCTCTTCCCATGTGGTGTAAGAAGGATGCATTAGTGGTAGTCTCTAAGAAGCTCATCAAAATGCTTTCATGTTGTGTTTAAAGTGACCTGAAAGACTGCAATTCTCTAAACGTTTTTTTATTGAAGAGCACTTCATTTAGGATCAGTTACTACTAGAGAGCACGTAAAAAGATACGGTTATTTAATTCTTTTTATTTCTACAAATGTCTTGATCATTTACTGTGTTAGAATTCAAAGGGCCGCAGTAGATCAGTCTTCTGAATTGTTTCAGGGAGCATTTTCAGCCTAGCTTGTGGAACATTCAGTCTCTTACAGATTGTTTTTCATGCAGTTTTCATAGCAAGTTTGTTTCAGACATAGTCACTAGTGTCAAGAACATGTGTTTTTAGTGCAAAAATATTGGTATAACACACTGCAAAGTTAGACCTTTTTCATGAATATGGAAGAGGAGAACTTGTTTGTGTTCTCATTTCGGCTATTGCATGTTTAGTATTGCAGGCCAGATGGGACCATTCTGTGTTGTAGCCTATGATGTTAAGTAGATGATCAGGCTAATTGAGCTTTTTTCTAAATTAGTATATTTTCATGTATGTGAAAAGGTGCAATCTACAATTTAGTAATTTAACAATCTCCCCAAGCAAGCTGATTTCATCAACAGAATCGCTTGTGTGAATTGCTTGCTAGTGACAGGACAGCTTTGTCTCAAAGCCTTTCAGTAGTCCCTTTGCCTCTTACTGTTCCTGACTTCTGCTATTTCTTGTTCCTTTCCTTCTCCTTTATTTTTATTTTCAAGCACCGATCTAGGTATTTGTAGACATATTTTCAAATATTGATACTTCTAAAGTGATCCATGTTGCATGCAGAAAAGATTGTAATTCTCATTTGAATTAGAAAGTGTTTGTTTAATGCATTCTTCATCTCTTACAACTTTACCTGGTAGTTAATTGCCTCCTTAAAAGTTATGTAATCTTATGATGGAAGTTGCTTGACTTTAATTTTCAGCTGAAGAACAAGTTTATCTTTAAGTGGTATATTTGAAGTGTCCCTGAGTAAGCGTGGTGTGTGTCTGGAGACTGCAATCAAATTACTTGTAAGTGTTCTTTTAAGCCTACACCTTGATGCAGTCCCTTTGTCATCGATGCAACAGTCTTTTACTCTGCTAATTACCCTTAAGGCTCTTCTGTAAGCCTGCTCCACCTTTGCATCAACTTTCTGAAGCCGTGGGTGCCAGAGTGGAAAAAGAATGGCATTGTGGTAGGTTTACAGCAACATGCATACAGGCAATAAGTTAATGTCTGTTTTCTTAAGGGAGATTTTTCTCGTTGATAGCACTGAAAAATACATTAGATGGTGTCTGTAACAGTGGAAGGTAGGTCCAGTGGCTTTGCTAGATGTATCCTGTAATTTCACTGAAAAGAGGAATATGTCCTTATATGTCTTTATATGCCAGCTGGCAGTGAAAAACATTCGTGTATGTCTTTTCCCCTTCCCTCTGTAAACATAATCTTAAACATTTTTTTAAATAGTAGATGCTGGTGAGTCCTTTCACATTTGCTCTATTGGTATACTTTCTACAGTGTTTACTTCTGACTTGTGTGAGAGCTAAACTTAGACTGAGACATAGAAACCTAGCACAGCACCCTGTTTATTGAGATGAACTCCCTGCTAGCCTGGTGTTCGATTTCTGTCCTCTTGCAGTACAGACAGTGTGGCTAAAGCCTGTGTTCAGCCCCTGGCTGGAGAAGGGGATGGGACAGGGACCTGATTCCTTGCAGGGTGACTTGAGTCATCATCACTTTCTGTGATGTGACCTTACCATGTATTGAAAGGAATGTGCCTAAAAAAGAAAGAAAAGCAGCAGTGTCATTATGCAGGGCAGAGGTGAGACCCCATCTACGATATTAGCTATCATAGCACTGCTCAGGCTGTAGTAGATGTGGGAGATGGCTCCGGGGATGATGTAGGGCTTGTTATGTAGGAGGAAATTAAAAGAGCTTAGCATGTTTTCCCTGGTAAAACAGGCCAGAGGAGGATATTTATTATGTTCTTGAAGATAGCTGGTTTCTCCTGCACCAAGTGTTCTTAATCTGACATGCATTTGGAGTCTGAAATTAAATTAGAGCCATGTTATACTTGTTAAAAGCAAAACAGACAAAGACCTTGGCACCTGGAATTGGCACCACAGCTGTTTATAGTAAGAGCTGATTTCACAGGATTTGGCATTGCAGGAGACACCGACAGTATGTGTCCCATTCCCACATACCTTTATTAATGGAGAAAGAACAAAGGCGAGGTTTTCTTGATAAATTAATGGGGTGTTTCTGCTGGCCTGAGGTATTTCATGTTAAATGTCCAAAAAAGCTTAGTTCTGTGTTTCTAATCAATATTTGTACAACTGTGTAAAAGACCTTTGCGGCACCTGCAGACTTTTGGACAAAAATCTTGCATGTAGATAGCTCCCACTCAAAACTACAGAAGCTGTACGTAGTTTGGAGGGAGTGGAAATGTTTCCCAGATTCCTCGAAAGAGGAGCTCTGTTCATTTAATAATTTTATCACAAAAGAGCAATCTTTACGATGAGTTGGAAGGGGGGGGAAGGGTTCCTGGCTGGTGCAAAATGTTTTTTCTGATTCTTATACAGACACTTGAAGGATATTACTTTTATTATGAACAAGTTTCAGCAATGCTTTTAATATGTAAAAATGTTCTTTTGTCATGTCCAGTGGATTTTACTGACAGTCTGTGAGCATTGCTTCTACTCTACCATTTCAATGGGGTAGGTAGGACAGATACCGAAGAGTAGGGTGCGTCAGATTGATGCCGGTGATAAGAAAAAGAACTGTTGTCCAGTATTGCTTGTTTAGGAAAAGGTTATGTGTGTGTATGAGGTGAAGGAGGGAGGACCCTAGATATGAGAGAGTGGGGAGGGAAAGTATTTGCTTGCCGATTTTTTTCTCTCCATGTAAGAAGATTGAGGAAAAGCATGTTAGCTCTTGATGCCTATAAAATAAAACAACTCTGTAGTGAAGCTGCAGACTGAAGCATCTGCTTTGGAAGGGTTGTGTCTGTAGAGGTCAGAAGATTGTGGCAGTTACAAAGTTCTTGTGTCAGCAGCAGATGGCTTGTTTTCACATCTCACAAAGGACTCAGTGTCGCATCTGAGTCTCACTGAGGTTAAGGTCTTTTATTTATTCATAAAATCTTAATGAAAATATCAATGTACAATTGATTCCTCGAAGGAGTTCTCTCTCTTTGATCTTTCTACCTGAAGATCTATTGTAAGAGCCTGTCTGTTCTGCTGCTGCTCCTGGTTTTGTCCAGGGAGCTTCTGGGCCACTCGCCTGCATAAAATACAATTATCAGGCTGCTGAGCCTTGACAGGTTGCGTGCAGAAGAGCACTGGCTGCCCTTGTGCTGCCTTCAAAGTCTTTCAGAGCAATTCAGTTTTCCTCCTAGAGTTAGCTGCCATCCTGATAAACTGGGCTGGTTTCTTTTCTGATAGACTTTGGTCTAGTTTTTATGATGCATCATTTAGAAGAAAAAAAAACCCGGGGATTTTATTTGTCAAAGAGGTAAATATGTAGCATTGTCTTCAAATACTAGTCTAGTACCAGTGCTAACTCCTGGAGTTGCTTAGCAAACTGAAGAAACGCTGGCTTAAAAGCCATTTTCTGTGCTTCCTATTGAGGATTGCCATTGGGAGTCTATTTTCTGTTTAAGTTATGGTGGGAAATGCATTATCAGTGGAAGGATCTTTCTGAAATAGTTGACTAAATAAAAACCCTTTTGCTGCCTGAAAAGCTGTTTGCATCCGATTGTACATTGACTCTCACATTCTTGGGAATACCAGCGTCCACGTTGAACAAAATCCGCAGGGCAGGAGTTCACAGAGCAAGTTGCAGTCCCACTCAGGGAAAGTTGGATGTTTGACCAGATTTAACTGCCTTTAGCCCATTGTGCTTGAATTGCTTCCTAGAGAATTACATGTTTGTGTACAGTAAACTCCTGTGCAAATACCATGGTAATAACCAAAGGTAGTGCGCCTGGTGAAAGCAGTGCCAGCTCTTTGGGAGACAGAAGGAATGTGGAGAGGCAGGAAAATGAAACAGAGATACTGGCTGTCATGGGGGGGCTCTTTTGTGACTTATTTTCTAGCAGTATGATGAGGGGAGTGTGAGAGTAGGGCCTAGTGTGGAGGGGAAGGCGGAGCTGTTTTTCTTCTTGTCCTGGGGACGTATAATAACTGTTTCAGTAGTTATTCTGGGGCTCCTTCTTATAAGCGGTGCCATTTCTGAGATGCCAAATCTCTTGCTGTGTGAGATGACACTTTAATTCTGAGTTTACTGGAGCAGGTTCTTTAGCTCTGTGCAGGTTGTTTTCCATGTGAGACCAAAAAGATCTCTTTGTACTTTCTATTCTCTTTTTGGGATTATTTTTCGTAATGGAGAGAAGCTGGAAGAATGTCTCCTTGGACCCTGTCAGGGATGCCTTTGATGGTGTTCCAGAGGAAAGTGCCCTTGTCAGGGTACGCAGATGTGTTCCTCAGCTCTGTGTCTGCCTTCCTCTGGCTGGAAGCCGGGCGGTCCTGCTTCACCTCAGATTTTCTGATTGCCACCAGTGCAATCACTGTTAGCATCACCACCGCAGGCTGGGCGGAGAGCTTCTCAAAGAAGAATGTGTCAAAATACAGATACTGTTTGTTTTAGCAGGGCGGTGGGTAAGAAATAAAGAGTAGAAAAGAGTGCAAATTCCTCTGCTTAATTGAATTCTGTTATCACCACCTAATGTTCTTTCAGTGTAGAAGGTTTTCGGTATGTAATACAGATCCAATCCTTTGTTTATTTTTAAATTCTGCGGTTTTAAGAAATGTACCTATCTTAATCTGCCAGTTCTACTAATTAATTCTGAGAGTCAGCATCAATCTAATGCTCTCAGCTTTTGTTCTTGGCAAGTTACTCTGCCCAAGTTATTCTGGCCAGTTTTCATTCTCACAGCATGCTGGTGTTGAGAAGCAGCGAGTGCTTACATCTTCTTTTTTCATCATTTCCAAAGTCCTTATAAACCCAGCTTCCCCAGAAGACTTTCTTGTTTCTTCTTCAACTCTTGACTCTTGTCTGGGTAAGCCCTGATTCAAGCTCTCTTCTTTTTTAAGTTCCCTAAACAACTCTCACGCAGGGCAGAAGTTCTGACCTGCCTTCTATCTGAGGATTGTTTCACCTGCTAGCAAATCCATGCTTCTGCCTGCCAGAACTGCTTGTCCCATGGCTGGTAACCACACAAACACCTTGTCTACATTCCCAGCTGCTTGCTTCTGTCTGTAAACCTAGGCAAGCACCATCATCAGCTCCAACTGTTTTTGTTCACCTTATATCGTCTCTCGGCTCAGCTCCCAGCTGCCAGGAACCGGAGTTTTGTGTGAGTCAGGGAGGGCCAACCTGAACGAATGGCAGGCTCCTGAACCACTGCTTTTGCAGATTGATCGTGGAGTGCCTTTACCTCGGTGTGAATGCAATACAAAGGTGGTGAGGGATTGTTGTTGTTGTTGTTGTTCTATAAGTAATGTCATTTGTGCGTATATCTAACTTATAATTGAATGGCTGCCACGTTTAGGATTGTTGATAGCTAAGTCTATTTATGAATAGTTGGAACTGAAGGGTTTCAGAAGAGAATTTGTATTTTGCAAGCCAAGTCCTTTGCTGGTTACTTATTTATGCAGAACACCAAGCTTGCTTGCTACTTCAGACTAAAAGGCATATTCCAGGTCACACAACAGAAAATTAAATGCTTATTCTACAACTTCTGTGAGGGAAGAACTGATTCAGTACAAGCAGAATATGAACATTGCCTGCACTTTGTTCTTGTTTTGAAAAACTAACCAACCAAGAAATATTGGGGAATAAAGAGAGGGAGAAACCTCTTCCAAACGTCTTAAATATTGCTTTGGATATTCTCAATAAATACCTTTTTGGTTTCTGTAGTTGTACAGTAAAAAACGATACAGGGAAATAAGCAGTTATTTAATAAAATGCTGCCTGGGAAGTATTTAATTCCCCAGAAAATCAGGGAAGAGTACCGTTCGTCTTTATCTGGCATATCAGCAGATATTTTCTCTATCTAAGCACCAGGTGGCATTGTTACTGTGATTATGATCAGAAGACATTATTTTCCATCTCACTTTTATAAATTTCATCTTATATCAAGATGACTACCAATACTGTCTTTTCTGAAATGCAGTTTTAAGTCTCTATGGAAAAAAAAAACAGCTTGACTAAAGCTTGCCTGAAGGTCTTATTTTTTTGGTACCTACAGATGAAGACACTTTTCAGAACCTTTGTCAAGTCCTTAGGTTTGTGGGCACAGTGTTATAGGCTAAGTATGTATATGTATCATCCTGTGTTTAAATAATGTTTTGTTCTCTCTTTTCTTCCCCACCCTGATACAATTTCATGTTCTTTTTTTCAGTTTCTCCTTGAGCAACGTATTTGCAGGCTTGATCATTTATGTTTTTATAACCTATCTTTTTAAGAATCACGTAAAAATGAGTATTCTTGATTGTTATTCAATTATACATTTAAATAAGTATTACACAAAACATTTCCACAGCCTGAGTGTGCTTTTTTTTTTTTTTTTTTTTTAAGTTCTTCCTGTTGCTGCTATTTACAACGAATGTTTTTCCTGCTTTTTCTCTAGGTCCTGTCTGCAGCATATGCGTATCATCTTTTGGAGCAAGACCAGTAGCAATCTTCAGTGGCTTTATGGTGGCTGGTGGCCTTATGATGAGTAGTTTTGCACCTAACATATACTTTCTGTATCTTTCATATGGGATTGTTGTTGGTAAGAAAGAGCTCCCTTTTATATAGACACTTAGTCTTTATCGTTCTTAGTCTTGCTTTACAAATCTGGAAGAGGAAGCTGATTCACATAGGCAGCTGTAGTCTGGGACTTCAGTTAGCAAGGATTATTTTGATCTGGGGAAGGGTCACACAGGCAGCCTGTTGCCATGTGGTAAATGTTTGTCAGAATTCGAAAACAATTTGTCCTCTGTTGATGCAGTTGTTATAGGTGGAAAGACTCATGTTTTACCTAAGGGATAGACTCAAGCAGTTCTTCAGTGGGCAGGAAGTGCTAATCTTGAAGGAATAAAATCTCTTCAGGAATTTTGTTATGTACTCATTCAAATTTGGTAAATTAGAGATAATTAAGGAGTGGTGTTGTTCTCCACATAACTGGATTGAACCTAATATGCTCAGGTATTAAGCATGAAAGTGCTGTTCTCCTGGCAGGGGGTGACCTATCTCTCTGCAGCAGAGGGCTGCTGTGGGTGGTTTATCAAATTGCAGATTAACTGTGTCAAGAATCCAGGCACCTCGCTGGCCAGCAGGACCCAGCAGGGCGTGCTGGCTTGGGCACGGTGCCATGCAGACAAAGCTGTACTGTTTGCCAGGGCCAGCCCCAGGACTGAAAGCCATTTAGCTGCTTCCACGTAGCACAGAACCTGAGCTGGTGAAATCCTCAAACCAAGCCAGCTCCATGTGGGTTCGGGAAATGGGACTGGCTGTGGGGAGAGAAGGGTGGGACAGTGCAGGCAGCCTCATGCCTCTGTCAGCGTGACCGGTGCTGAGCCAGATCTAAGGATATCTCTGTGTCTGGGGTACGCCGCTGTATCATATGGGGAGTAAATGGGGGCATTCATTTCCCAGAGTATGCTGCATGCTTCATTGCATCCCAAATCTTTATCCCAAATCTTTCTCCAGGGCTTGGATGTGGCCTTTTGTATACTGCAACGGTTACCATCACTTGCCAGTATTTTGACAAACGCAGAGGCCTTGCGCTTGGTCTGATTTCAACAGGTATGATTTTTAATTGTAGTTCTCTCCATCAAACCTTTCAGTGCTGACACAGCTACCGTTACTCTGGCAACAGTAAAACAGAATATTATATTATTCTGTTACTTTTCAAAGTACTTCTCAAGTCAAAACATAGTAGCAATGATCATGTAACAGCAGGCTTCACATAAAATAGTAACTACATTTATAGGTGTGTGGTGCAGGTTATCCATAACGATGAGAAAAGGAGGTTCACCAAAATGAAAGCAGATTATAAGTAGCTGGGGCTGTATGCCATGAGTAATGCCAGGGGAAACTTTCTATAGAGCTCTCTTCTCTCTCTTTGTACTTACACAAGATCACAGGTAAGAGAAAGTCTGGAGATACAAGATATAAGTGCTGGGTTACTGTGATCTCACAAAACTCTGTCTGCTAAGGAGTAATTGAAGTTTGGGCTTTTTTTTTTTTTCTTTCTTTTCTTATTTTCCAATATAAAAGGAGTCTAATGTCTGAAATCTTCCAAAAGGTCATCCCAACTTTATGTCCACGCATGTTACAGGGATCCTAGAGGAATGAGCCTTTGATAATACAAGGGAAATCCTTTGAAGGATGCTAGACAGCCTTTCTCATCCTCTCTCTGGGTCTTTAGGTTGTGTGGTGTTGTCCTTTATACCAAAAGGAATTGCTAACTTAATGAACCAAGTCAGAATAGATAAAGAAGCACATTGTTCCACACCTGGCTTTCTGTGTTGTACAGTGTCTCTCCTCTGATCCCTTTTCTCACATAACTGTTATTAGAGAGAAGCTTGATCAATGTGGTCAGTGTTGTAAAATATTAATCCTGATCCACACCAGCATATTGAAGGGGAACCTCTACAGAAGCGTCCATTAGAATCGTTTTCATTGGCTTTTATTGGGTTTACAAGTGGTCTGCTGTAAGGCCTGATCTTATTGAGTCTTAGTTGATTTTAGTACCTCAAAGATAAAACAAGTCTGAACTTTACAAGTTTTTGTTGTGTTTTTAGCACTGAAGTATATGAATTGCTTTAATAAAATCTAGGGACAGTCTTCAGAAAATCATTTCAAATTAAAGATTGTCTTTAATTTGACTTGTAAAACCAATGCTCTGTATTCGTGAGTGGAGATCCATTGACTTATAATCCAATAGACTTCTGCTTGCCTCAGCCAAGAGCTTTTTCTTTACATTAGTAGGATTGCATAAAATGCTTGTACCCATAGTAATTGTGTACCTTTCAATATTTTCTTCTGAATAGCCAAATTTTTCAAATGTGCGTTTGCATTTGGAGCCCCTGCGAGGCTTCAGAAATGCCTTTGGAGTAAATTCTCTTCTAAAATGTGAGCCACCCTCCTTCAACATCAAATAGTCACTTGCTGTTTGTAGGAGGGCTCTTGGTGAACCACTGGTCTGTTCTTGCCTTGGAGGAGGAAGGTGGTAGCAGTGAGGAGAAAGGGGAAAATAATCTTGGATGAAATTCTAACTGTACTAACTCAAAATGGTACCTGAAGGAGTATATGGATGTATGTGCTTGGCAGAAGGATGGCTTAATTGTTTTTGATGTTTTTTGTCAGACAGAAAATTTATCCTACTTGTTTCTGAAGTGTCTGCTAGTGTTAATCATTACAAACTGTTCAGATATTTTGAAAAGCTGTTTATTTTGGGCATACTCAATAAAGATGGTTGTGCATTCTCACAAAGGTGATAACACCAGTTTGTTAAATTGGGAAGAGGAGCACTAATGACTCAGCATTCCTGGGACTGTGTTATGTAGTTGCTGAAATATGGGAAATTGTTATTAGTGAATGAAGTTCTCAGCTCTTCAGTTTAAAACGATCTTATTTTCATTTTATAGGCTCAAGTGTTGGACTCTTTATATATGCAGCACTGCAAAGAGAGCTTATTGACCTGTATGGACTGGATGGTTGTTTGCTAATAGTTGGTGCACTGTCTCTAAATATATTAGCATGTGGCAGCCTAATGAGACCATTGGAGTCATCAGATTCCCCTTCACCAGAAAAATCATGTGTAGACAAAGTCCCAGACCAATGTTTTGTTTACCATGAAAAAGAAAAGACTGTTGAAGAAAACATAAGCATCCTTGAAAAGGGCTGTATTGATGAGAAATGTGTGAACAATGTGCCTGATTTCAAACAAGATAACGTTATAAATAAGAATGTATTAAGCTCAATAAATGTAAATGAGAAAGACACTTATAAAAAGAAAGTTGTGGAACAGACAAACTTCTGCAAGCAACTTGCCAAAAGAAAGTGGCAGCTCTATTTGAACTACTGGGAAGAAACCATTGTTCTTTTTAAGAACAAAGTATTTTCAGCTCTCTTTGTTGCCATCTTGCTCTTTGATATCGGTGGATTTCCTCCTTCCCTCCTCATGGAAGATGTAGCAAGAAGTGCAAACATTGATGAAGAAGACTATCATATGCCCCTTATTTCCATTATAGGCATTATGACTGCAGTTGGCAAACTTATTTTAGGAATACTGGCAGATTTTAAGTGGATTAACACTTTATATCTATATGTAATCACCTTACTAATGACAGGAGTGGCCTTGTTTGCAATTCCATTTGCCAAAAGTTACCTTACACTAGCAATGCTTTCGGGGATTTTGGGTTTTCTGACTGGGAACTGGTCAATTTTTCCATATGTAACAACGAAGACTGTGGGAATTGAGAAACTGACCCATGCGTATGGGATATTGATGTTCTTTGCTGGACTTGGGAATAGCCTCGGACCACCAATTGTAGGTAAGGTCAAGTTAGATATTTAAAAATTAACAGAAAGAACTACCCACAGGCAAATTAATTCTAGTTGGTCCTAATTACAATGAAAAGATGAAAATCTTAAAAATTAAATCCTGTTTCTCTTGAACTGGGCAATCTGATTTTGTTCTGTTTTCATCTTTGATGAAAAGCACATTTTCATGTGTAAGTGGTCAAAGTGTGTATTAGATTTTGTCCTCTTTATTTAACGATGCTTTTCTAAGTCACAGTGCTGTGTTCAGTTTAACTCCCCATTGATGCTCTTTCCTTTTATTTTCACCCTCAGGTTGGTTTTATGATTGGACACAAGAGTATGACACTGCATTCTACTTCAGTGGCTTTTGTGTTTTACTGGGAGGATTTCTTCTGCTGTTGGCAGCACTACCCTGCTGGAATGCCTGTACCACGCAGAGCTCAAAGCTGCCTCCAAACACTTACTCCTACAAAGTTGCATCTAGTGCTTAGGTGACGACTGGAAAACACTTCATGCTTTTTTTTTATATTATAGAGCAACGTATTTTAGTAATTTTCCACTTATTTATGAAGTCCAAAAATCCTCATCACTAGAAAAAATTCCATTGCTGGTTGGTGTTCCTTTTTTTCTTCTGTTTTTTCTTTTTTCTTTTTTAAGAACAGTCTTATTTTGTCTACTATGCACTGTGTTTTCAGCCTTTATCTACTGTAATTTCCTTTTGCCTGTAATGGGTATATTCTGCTGTATTATCAGCTGTACTGTTTTTTATAAGGGTTGGGTGGTGTGGAGGGGTGAACACTATGAAGCAAAAATGAAGGCCTGTTTCTTGTCCAAGAAGGCTGGCATTTATGTCACCTTTTATAGGTCTCCAAGTTGCACAATCAGACTTTACAAAACATTAATTTGCCTTATGAGAATGTAATGCTGTGGCAAGGTGCTTATAACATCGTGTTTAGATTAACTTTTTGGACTTTTTAACGTTTCTCCAATTTACGATGAAGTGCCAATTGGAGAGGGGACGAAGAGGGAGAACAAAACCAACTTTGTGTTGTATAACTGAACTTCGTGATGGAAGTAAAGATTCTTACTACCACTGCAACTAAGAACTGTTTATAAATATTGCACATTTTGTGAAGTCTGTTTATAACACTGTTGAACCAAAATCTTTTAAACCAAGGAATAAATATGATTGTTGAAACCACGTAAAGAAATGCTGACTCGGTTATGCAAGTTGAACATCTTTAGATTGGAGTTGGAGGTATGCTCACAGAAGCCTGCAGGTGAGTGGTTCTAAGCAAGCTGCTGCAGTCTGGCAGTACGGGGTGCATCTATCGCTGCACAGCTCCGGTTTAGTTGGTTGAACCTGCTGCGGAGACCTTGTGCTTAGTCACAGAGCTTTAACTTTGATTGAATTTGGACTTGATTGAAAAAGGTAAAATGTGATAACTATATATTCTTTGTTATTTTTTGAATCGATTTAGCAAGGAGAGAAGCGAGTAAAAGCGATCAAAAAAAAATGTGGTGAAGTGATAACAGAAGAGGTAAGGGACAAGCAGAGGTGGTGAGAGTTGGGACACTTGAACACCAAACAGGCTCTGAGTGTGATCTGAAGCTACTGCCCAGAAACTCCCTAGCTGCAGTCCAGCTCTGTGTGCCTGTGTTGTTTTTTCTCTCGAGTTTAGCCTGAAACCCGAGGTTGGCATGACTGGGGGGATGCTGCGTGAGGTTGAAGTCTTTCCTGAGCAAGGCAGGTGATACGAGGCAGGATGGCTCAGCTAGGTCTGCCCTGCCCTGCAGGCCCTGGGCAGCAGCTGTTGCTTCGCTGCTACTCCCACACTGAAGACATGCCTGGTTGCTCTCGTGCTGTAGTCATAGGAATCTCCTGTCCACTGGTAGCACATCCTGTGAGATTTGGTTTCTTGTTCTAGGCCTGAATCTTACTGGAACGTGTTGGGAAATCTTGTATGAGGTGGAAGTTCTTAGACTTTCCTGAGCTGTGTACTGTACTGCAGCTGCCCCAGCAGAACATACTACTTCTCAGCAGTAGTATTGTCTTCAGATGTCTGCTGTGACTTTGGCTCGTAAACAATCCGTAAGATAAAAATCAGATAAGAAATGAGCATCTTTTATTGTCCTAGTCCTATGAACAGAGTTACTGTTTTTGCAGAACTCATTAAGCAAGAGTGATATAACCTTTAAGTGGGGCAGACACGGGTAAGTTTTGTTCCCTTTTCTGATCCAAGTTGGGAAAAAGCAGGTTGTCTTAAGACATTTTCTGCTGGCTTTCTGGGACTCACTTATTCCTGTTTGTATTAAAGCCTGACAAAAGTAACAATGTAGTTATTTGGCTTTGTATTTTTTCCTCAATGTGTCATCTGGGTGTAACTACTGTGGTTTTTATTTCTTGGATCGCTTATTTAATGCACGTGGAAAAAAAATCGAGTACTCAGTGTATGTAAAAATGCAACTCCGGTTCCAAATTGGTGTCTGGTGTACCTGATGTGGATTTGCATCAGTTGTATGGCAGCTGCAGTCAGATTTCACCACATGCACATGGAGTGGTACCATTTTACACGTCTTAGAGAAACTGCTGTGCTGTACTGGATATAATCAGAATGTGTGTGCCTGCAGATTAATATCTTTTAAAGTCTTTCACTTCCTGCCAGTGATACATTCTTAGTACTTTAAATATGAAAATGTTATTACATCACTTGTCAGTTTTTGGAAAAAATCAGCTACAATTAATGTTAATGATTGGGCAACATGTAGCACGGTTTTGCAGTGGAAATAATGTCTATTATTAGACAGCTTGGTGTGTTTGGAAATCTGACTAGTGATCTGTGACAGTTTGCTGATGTAACCCTACCCGTCAGGGAGGAAAGAGCACAGGCTGTGGAAAAACCTTATATTACCTCTGCAGTCAATATGTGTTAGGACTCCTAATCCTAACCAGCTGGTTGATTACAGTGACCATAATAATTGATAAACAAGACTAAGGACTTAATGCTTCCATTTTCACTTCTACTTCTCTAGTTTTGAGGGGGTTCATTTTCAAGGAGATGTTTCCAGGGTTGCCGCAACTTGGGTTTTGTATGAGAGCTTTCACTTTTCCTGTCTGGCAGGCTTCATTCAAATTGACCAATAGGCTCAAATGTTTTTGTTGGAGAAGTACATCATGATTATCTATGCCTCATTTGTTTGATAACTAGGTCATTAACGCTGACAGGCTCTTAGATGCAGGTAGATATACGGTTCTGCCATGTAGTATTTAATTCTGCATCCTTTTGAATCTTACAGTCCTTGACAAACAGCTCTAGAACAGGAGGAGTTCAAGGCTTAGATAATTATTCTTTATACTCCATTGTAGAAGAAAAAGTTATTGTTGCGTAAATTAATTAGTTGCTGTGGAGTCAGTCATGAATAGAACATTTATCTTATTTGCAGATCTTAACATTCATTGTAGTTACCAAAACACGAGAAAAATGAAACAGCTAAGTTTTATTAGATTTATAGGCTGTTATGTGCCTTGCTTAATTCCTAGTTTTTAAGGCTAGCTACAAAAATTGATTGCATTCCTTTGGTAGCTGTTAATTTGCCTACATCCTGCTGATACTGGATTCCAGCATCACATCCTGCCATTGAACAATGTGCTGAATAAGGGCTACGGATCTAGTACTGTGAAAATTGGCGGAGATGTTTGCACTGGATTATACTGACATTGCAGTGTTTTTGACTTGAAAGATATTTCACGCGAGGCTCTTCAGAAGGGCAGGTCCAGTGTATGTGTTGGCCTGAGTATTATGCTGGTAAAACATAAATGATACAAAAATTGGACAGACATGTCAAAGGAAGTGGCAAAAGCTTCTTTCTAGTTTGAAATATAATTCCTCAGATTCAAAGGACTATTTCAGTGATGTTTTGCTGTAGACTCAGTTAATTATGCTGAAGAGCCGAGTTAGACTTGTCAGTCATCTTACCAGAAGATTCTCAGTCAGAGCTAAAACCAAGTATGCAGCTCTCTTGACTTTTTCAGCCTACAGATGCTCCAGACTTCATTTAGTGAGGAATGGGAGTCTTGAGCATGTGAAGATGACAGATCATTTGGCTCCAGGGTCTCACTACAGAGTGTTTTTCCCCCTGCTTCTGTCACTGCAGACTGAGAGTCTAACCTCTCTTGCCTTTTTCTGGTGTCACAGTTCATGTCGAAAAGTAAACATGTTTTCTATCATTAACAGCAACGACTAGATGTTGCTGAGTAACAAGACGAAAGCCTGCCCACCTGTTCTGCAAATGGCCAGTGCTCAGACCAACTCTATACTTACAGCTCATATCTAGATTATGTACTTTTTTCTGTGGTTATAACTTTAAATTGTGGTAACATGAAATGCACATCAGGTTGCGTTAGGTCACGCTGCCTTCTGTTGGAATCAGATTACTCTGGTGTTTAGTTAAAATGGCCCTGGGTTAGAGCGGCTCTCTCCCCGCTTTGCGTTACTTAGGGGGTGTCCTTGTAAATTGGGATAACTGAAATCTTCTGCCATCTTTTGAATGAAAATAAAACCATGTATGAGGGCAAGGGTTCATAGAAATGCTTTTGTTATTTATTATTTGTTCCAAATGGAACAGGTTTATTTGGAAGTGCTGTGAGGGAATAAGGGACAAAAGAATTGCATTTGTGAGAGTGGGCTTGACAGTCTGGTGTCTCCCTAGGCACTATCGATTGTAATAATAGAATTAAGTAGTCAGCTGTTTTGGGTGTGTGGTTGGCTGTTCTGGCTACCAAAAACAGAGAAAGAGAGATGGGGAGGAGGGAATTCCCACTGAGCACACCACGTAGAGTGGTGCTTCAGAAATCGGAGGCTTGGATTTGTCTGTGACAGACAGGATTACTGAAAACAGGGTTATGTCATCTTGCCTGGAACTGGAAAGGCTAACGGAGCTGCTGCTGCCATTTCAGTTTTTTGGAGGAAAGATGTCACGTTAGAGAGTCTTCCACCTTTTTCAAGTTTTCTCGAATATTGATCAAGAACAAGAATCACAAGACTATGGAAGACTGAGGTGCTAAAATCCATACAGAGCAACTCAGTGGAAACAATATTGAATCACTGAGGACCAAAGGTGTTGAAATTGTGTGCTATTGGAGAAATACAGATAAAAATCTGCCTCTGCCTGACTTTTACTTGTGTTTGGGCAGTGTTCATGCATGGTGCAAGAGGATGCTGAAGTCTCCACTTACCATATTCCTCTTTTCTTTTTTCAGTCCTCACCTCAGATGTTGTGCAAGCTAGATGCAGAGAACAGGCAAGGACTAACCATGTTTTATTTCTTCACAGCTCTTCAAAGATTTCTTCAAAGAGGTAATAATGTGTTGGAACTGTATTATTTCTGCAAAATGGCAGTGTGCAGTGCCAGAGATAATTACTCCAACTAGAGATTCGTAGCCCATTTTTCCTGATCTTCATTCAAAACAGAGAGAAATGAGGCAGCCACCAGCAAATACCAATGAAATTTACATGAAAAGAAAAAGTTTTATTCTACTTTTCAGATCAATCCCCTATTCCCATGACTCTTTTATTCGTGTATGTGTGTACTGCACCAAGTAGCAGGTTGAATATATTTGCATTTCTGGCAGGGATGGTAAGACTAGGGACGGAGGGTGTTGTTTCTTCCCATCACAGATTTCTCTGTGTCTTTTCCAGTAAGAAATAGTGTGGGCACTGGCATATGAACTGAAATAAGGAGCGGTGGTAAGACTCTAGTTGCAGAATAGCCCTTGCACCTTTGCTCAGTTTTTACCAGACAGCCTTTATGGAATACAATTACTACTTCCCAGCTAGTTTGAATATACTTTTCCTCTCAAATTTGCCATCTGTGTCAAAGTTTGGGATTTGCTTTCACATAGTTAATTCCCTGAGTGGAGAATCAGTTATCAGCCTTATTCATATGTATTTTGAACTTCATATTATAGACTAAAATGGTTTTAAAATAATTTGTAAGTCCTGAAAAGAGCTTTACTTCTTTCATTACCCACAGCTGTTTTTCCTGATGTTCCTGCTCTTTAGGAGCAAGAGCAAGACAGCGCCTTTAGATAATGAAGCAATATTGAATTCTGAATGCTGACTTGTTTTCCCTGGAACAGCATCAAGAAAATTAAGAGGTTTAGGTGCCAGATTGAGATTAGAGGAAGAAAATGAAATTCAAAACAGGAAGCAGAGAGCGTCAGGCTCCAACTCACCTTCATGCCATTTCCCCTCAAGTGGGAGAAGAACATTGACAGCGATTGACCTGTCACATGCCAGGTACCTGTGATTCTGCAATACTGCCAAAGAAACATGCACTTTATCTGCATGGTTTTTCAAAGCCTTTAAAAGAAAGCTGATGCTGGAGAGTTTAGGTGGGGGAGGTGAGCTGGGGAAGCAAGCAAGCAGTCCTAACACGTGCCTCCTGCTGTTTCGTTGGACAGTTCTCCACATGCCTGTAGTTCAGCTGCTGGAAATAGGCTCTGCTGAGCCACTGCAGGACACCAACACATCCACTGCCAGAGATGGGTGCAGATAGAGGGAAGCAACTGCAAGCTTGCCAGGTGGGTTAATGTAGTGCTGCGTCTACAGTAATAAATAGCCTTGCCGTGACTCAGGAGATATTTGCTGAGGCACAGCGCTGGAGTGGTGTGTGCCTGGCTGATGGAGAAGGGGGCAGTTCCTTTGTGCTTGGCCTCACCGTGCAGACATGCCTGCCTTTGCCCCAGGCATCCGCATCCTGAGGAGACCACCCGATCAGGTGTGAGCAGTAATAAAGCTGTTAGAGGAGACACTGCTGGCAGCTGATGAGCTGGCCTGGCAGGAGGAACTGTGACCTGTGTACTCTCCCCATAAGCACACTGAAAGCAATGCATGTAGTAACAGGGAAGAGCTATGTTCTTGTCAGCACAGCAAATTTTCCTTTCTGATCATTTGGCTTGGTGAGTAGACATGCTTCGTAGTCAAAATACTGTGATGGAGGATATGCAGCAACCATCCTTTATGTCTGTACTAACACTTTTGGTTCATTTCTCTTTTGCTTGAGAGATCCAGTGTAGTTTCTCCATTAGCTCTATCTAATTACCTTTGAAATGTGTGATTTTTCATAATGTACTCATTTTTCAGTTTCAAGTGGTTCATGATGCATTGGAATAAAATAGGCAAGTGCAGTGTGTCAAGGGTGGCAATGAAACCTGCTTTGGAAGCCTGTAAGACAGATTTATCTGATGGAAACTCATCTGTGTATATCTGGCCCTGAATGTTTTCTGTGATAATTCAGGGATACTTTTATGGGGTAAGGTCACAGGAGTCGTCAAGCCTGAGATGGTGTAACTGTTGCATCATAACACTTCTAGCAAGGGTTCATGCTGTTCCCAAAATATTACATAAAGAAGGGAAAAATGCATTCCTGAACTGGACAGTTCTGAAGATTTTGAGCCAAGCAGTAGACTGTAGTTTTTCTGTTTTCCTTCTGTTCAGGCAAATCGCTAGGGCCTTTTAGCATTTCCAGTCATACTTGCTGAAGCTCTCAGTTGTAAGAGATCACACACTGCTGGATGCTGCCATGATTTTGTGTGCCTGTCATGGTATATTATCCTATTTTTAAAAAGCTATATGAATTGCAAAGTCAGAGCAATAGTGTCCCCATGTATGCAAGTGACTTTTCTGAGATCCCTACCCAAAACAAACAGTGTGGTAAAAAGGGCCAGACAGACCATGCTGAAGTCCTGCTTCCCCTACTTATGCCATCAGCTTCTTGTGCTCCCTCCTCACAGTGCCTTTCCACCTCCCTCGGCTCGCACATGGTCTAACAGGGGGCTCACAGCTGTGGGGTTGCAGCTTGGGTGCACGTGCTGATTCACAAGCAGTGCGACCAAAACACAAGCATTTTTAGGTGGACAGTGCTTCCAATGAGAAGCGTATAGTATTGATCCTTCATTGGCATTGTGTGCCCAAGTACCCCTGAGAAGCTGCTGAATTGTCACTAGCTAATGAGGATCATGTCATGGAAGCGCTGGCTAACAGTTGTGGTTGGGTTGAATTTCTTTGGTTCATGTCAAGCTTTATGTGTTTATTTTTGAGCCCCATGGTGCTCCTCTGATCCTGAGCATCCCATGCTCAAAGCCTGTGGTTTGCAAGCTACTCTTCAGCTGGGGCCAGCCACGCTGCCCTCCCCTGTGTTTACTTCTAACCCAGAGCCACCGCGGCCTCTCCAGCTGGACCCGAGCCATGGCAGGACAGCCTGAGCTGCATCCCCACTGCGGCCTCCCCGCAGGCACGCGTTCTGGCTTGGCAGCTTTTGCCCACCAAGAAGGGCTTTCTTTCCTTTTTGTCTGGCTGCGTTGAGACTCCTGAAGCTGAGATGTGGATTACTAGATCAGCAGAACAGGCTGCTTGCAGTTTTGAAAGAAAACTGAAATGAAGCATAAAACTTCAGTTAGTTATTGTTCTTGCTGCTATTGTTTTGCTTGTTTTTACTGCTGCTGACAGTGGATTTACCACAGCTACCTCTGCCCTCTCCCACAGGGATCCTGTTGTTTCTAATGCTTCTTTAAAAAAAAAAATCTAAGGAAGAAAATGAAACTTTTATGTTTTCCTTTTATATTTATCATTGTATGTTTATTTTTCCTCTATCTTATCAAGAAATCAGCAGGCCTCAAAAGCCAGCCCTGTTAGTAGTTGGAGGCCATACCCCCACTAAGAGTACCAAGGTAACCCCTGATGTTTCCCCAGCCTCCTCGCACCACCCAGGCCAGGGCACTGACTTTTCTCACAAGCCTTCCTCTGGGTAGCAGGGTGTTAGGAGACCAAAAGTTTTGGGTTTAATTTAGAGATGGCCCTTGAAGTCAGGGTGACTTCCTAGGGTACCACACGTCACAGTCATGCAGCCAAAGTCCTGCAGAAATTCACTGTGACCAGAGGTTGTGAAGCAAGGGTTTGAACTGCAGCTGCATGGTATAAGCAATTACATGTTTTGTTTGTCATGTCTGTCACTGCTGCTCTTCGTACAACAGCAACACATGGAGAAATCTCTCTGAACTGTGTTACTTTGCATGGGAGGAGAATTCTGCCCAGGGCTTAGGTCTCCTTGCTGTGTTTGCAGCAAGGGTTGCAGGACCACCTCTGCAGCATGCCTCGTGTGCCCTCTAGCTGCTGCAGGCTTTCTTCAGAACCAAAATATCTTTCCATTTTATGTAAGCCTCACTGCATTTTGGTTTGAACTCAGCAGGCAAGCCTTGGAAACAAAGCCTTGAGTAATTGCAGTTAGAGGAGCAGCAGAGACCAAGTGGCCGATTGTAGTCACTGCTGACTTGTTTGTGCTGCTACTGCTGTGATGATCCAATAGGAAAAAAAAAACTGCTTGCTGCTCAGGCAGGGAATTTGTTGCTTTAAAAGGTATTTGCTTAGAGTTTGCACGTTCAGCTGAAGCAGGGGGGAACAAGGTGTCAGCAGGACGATTCTTATGAAATCTAATAAGAAGGGAGTAGAAACATACTGTGTGGTAGGGAGCGAAGAGTTGTTTGGGGATTTTTATTTTTATTTTTTTTTTGAACAGGGTTAGTGTGAGATATTTTATGTAGAGAGCAAATTGCCGTCAGCCTTCAGGCACAGTTAGCTGGAGAGCTGGTGGCTCTGAGTGCCTTGTGTTTTTGTCTGTCCCAAAGGGTGCTGGGGGTGCAGCACCATCAGCCTTGGTGCTGCCTGTGGGCCCAGTGCCTTTGAACCAGCTTACCTATGAAGTGGGTAATTTCACAGGATGGCTGTGCTGGAGGGCTCAGGGCAGGGTTGGGGCCCCTGTATTGCAGCTGTGGTGATGGGCCCAGGTGGAATATGTCTGGTGACAAGGCTGGGCTGCTCAGCTGTGTGCACACCAGCAAGTAGCCATTACGAGGTCCCTCCCTCTCTTGTAGTTCTGGGGGAGACTGGGTTGCTGGGTAAGGTGGCATCAGCCCCCTGTGCAGAGCAGGTGAGGGCAGTGAGGAATTTTTGTCAAAATGCGAACCCTGCTTAGTATGCATTTGGGGGTATACTTGCTACACCTGGGGGTGAAGGTGGTGGTGGGCATGTACTAATACGAAAGCAAGGCCCTCACCTGTGTGCACTCTCATCTCACTCCAGCTGGGCAAGGAAACCTCAGATCATAGGGCAAGGAATCCTTAAACAAAGCATTTCCAGATTTCATTGTGATATCAAGTGGAGAGGTAAGTGAGCTAAAAATCTGTATTATTTTCTAAGTGGTATTCACTCTACTAAGGTATCATCTGTGTTGAACCATCACTGTGGTGTGCTGACAGAGTAACTCCTGGTGTAGTACCCTACCAGGGGAGTTTCTCTAAGCTACTGTATTTTTTTTTTAATGTATCCATTAGAAAACTGACTGAATTTGAGTTAAGAATCTGTTACATTTAATTGCAACATTAACTGCTTAACTGTGATTTACCTAGTAGGAGAGGCTTTGCATCTGAAAGAATTGTAACATAAGTATCTACATCTTAACAGTATCTACATCTTCTGGATATCAAAATCTGGCTGGATCCTTCTTCATGTTTACCAAAATGTTTGTGCAGGTGTTACATAATTATATATTTATACCATTTGTGTGCTGTGGGCCACCTCAACATATTGGACTTACCACTGGTGGCAGGCAGCGTGGACAGCAGGTAATACGAATAATTTCAAGCCTGCATTGAAAGAAGCTGCTCAAAACTACATATCAAACGTGTGATCTGTGTGCTTTCAGGAAGCTGTGCCATTGTGTTGTGGTGCTATGGAAACATCTCTTGATGGTAACACATAGTGAACTTTTGCAATATGACTCTGGTGGCAAGTGTTGGCTACAAAGAAAATCTTTCCTCCTCTGCTAGGAGTTATGTTCTACCTGGGACAGACTCTGGAGTGAAACTGCTGATTATGATGATACTTAGCAATTATACTATGATAAGTTAATTACAGAGGAACAGTCCAATGGCTGCGGTTTGCTTTGGCTGGAATGCATTAATTTATAATGGGAAGAAAGGTGATGGCATCTTCTGAGCAGCACAGCTGAAATACTGATATTCTCCGTGGTCTAATATGGGAGCAAGTGCTTCCTTTTCAATTTGTGTAAGTGAATTTAAATCTGGCTTCTTGAGTCTCTCTCATGTCTTTAATTCTTTCTGAGGAAGATGCACTTCTTTTCTCAACCCAACTGTTGCATCTGAAGAGGTTAAGAAGAGGTATTTACAGTAAAATATCAGATGTGTTAGAAGTCTCTATTTTAAAAATCTTACAACTTGTATTTTAAAACATTTTTGTATTTTTTTAAACTTTTTTTTTTTTTGGCAATTATTAATGCTTTAGCATTATTATCAAGTTCTAAGCTTGCTTATGCATTGAAAGAGCAGAATAAGTTTTAAATTTTTCAGTCTGTGTGTGTTTGTGTGCATTTGCCATGGCAACAAAGCTGAATACAGCCAAGTCAAGTTCTGGCTTGTGGCGTTGTGTTGAAGGTGTTCATTTTATGAGCTGAAAAACAGCTTTTTCTATAGCAAGTCAGCTACAAATTGGTAGGAAAGTCTTTCATTTTTCCAGAAGGAAATGTTGTAATAAAAACATTGAAGGTTAGTTTTAGAATATGTTGGGATGGGGCTATAAAAAATTAGAATCTGCCTTTAAAATGAAGTATGTGTATTGTTTAAATGTTCATAATGCAGAACTGGTACGAGCTTTTAAATCTGGATATCTCACAGTTGGACTTCTGCTTTCATGGTGTTGTGTAAAATGTCCGACCCTTTAAATAGCGTCCTCTTGTATGCGACTGTGAATATACCCTGACTGATAATAAGTAAAGAACACAACTTTCAGGGCCTTAAGTTAAGCTTGTGACTTGTGGCCACCTAGATTTGAATGTAGAAGTAGTAAGAGTCTTGTGGAGCTCAAAATGGTTGCTGCTGTGACACGTTGCTCTTCTCAGCAGCCAGTTTTGAAGGAGGTCCTGCTTTTAGGGCCTCACATGATATCTAAACCTATTGCTCATGTCCTTTCACCTTCTTCTGTATTTTAAACTACCTTGCTGAATCTCTGGCTGGCTTTTATTATTAGATCATTCTTTATTTGTGAGTTATGTACAAAAGTTGTATGTGCTTCAGTGTGGAAACTGCAGAAAACGTGTTAGATCAGCATCTGGCTTTATAGACAGGCTGAATGCCCCTGTGTCGCTGCTTGGCAAGGCTTTTCAAACGCAGGCTGTATTTGGATTTTTACAGTTAAAGAGTTTATACCAAACGGTACCAGAAATCAGAGAATTCAGTTCTGGAAGCAATAATCTAGACTTGGATCCACAGTTGAAAAAAATAGGGCAAATTAAAAATCTTTTCAATTTAAGCAAAAAGACATAAGCTGCTGCTTGCTCTGGGAGTAGTCTTCTTTCATGACTTTTGTATTATAAATAGGCCTTTCTGTCAATAAAACTTTGCAAATGCCTCAGCCACAGGGTAAAATGCCTGTGGGCTGTCCCCTCCCCATGCCGCCAGCCCCTGAGGGGTTCCGCTGAGCCCTCAGGTGTGGCCGCCAGAACTTTCCGGAACCTTCCCGAGGCGGTGGGGGCAGCCCCGCCCTCTCCTCACAGACCCCTCAGCCAGCGCCATTTTCCTCATCCTCTCAGCCCTGGGTGGCCTCTGCCTGCCTCCTCATGAGACAGAAAACAAAAAACAGCTCCAGAGTGCATTTTGTTCATGATTTCTTCTGTATGTTTTTTGTATCGGTTATCAGGGTAAGAAAAAAGAAAAATCTGACAAGCAGAGGCGGGAAATCTTTACCAGGCTTGTGTTGTGGCTGCTGCTTAAATTGCTCACCATTAATCTTGCTTTTTTTTTTTTTTTTCCCTAAATTTTCTTGGTGGATTGGGCAGGTGGGATGAGAAAGCTGTGCCCTAGCACCAGTCAGCTCTTTTTGGGGAAGGGGTTTCGCAGCCCCTGCCTGCCTTAAACAGGGCACCTGCCCTGACCTGGACCCCTATTGCCTCGTGGTTTTTGTGCACGGCGTTGTCTGCCTCTTAACACACGCAGTTTCTGTAATTGCATTTCAAAAAAATCTATGTTTCACTTTGTGGATGGTCCAGACACATTAGTGTGCTCATATGTGAAGTAAATGTGTCATGGTTTGGAGGTCCTGAGGTTTTAACAGAGCAGCCTGCTGTCCCTGCGCCCGAGCAGGCCTGGGATGGCAGCTGCGCGGAGGGCAAAGCCAAGCCTCTGTGGTCACAGCTTGTGGTTTTTTGGTGCTGGAGGTGGGGGATCTGTGGAGATCTGGATTTTAGACTTGAGGGGACTGTAGCTATGTATAGGTTTTGTTAGGATTTACCCCACTGTAGGTTGTCTTATCTCTACAGAAGAAGGATATTAGCATTTTAGGACATGCAGTGGAGGTAAAATATGCATGAGGATGCCTTAATGGGGACGATAATTGAACCTAATATGTAAACCCTTGAACTTTATTAATTAAAAAACAAAAGCGTGTGTGTGTGTGTGAAAATCTTTTTCTTACCGTTTATCTGTTTTTATTCCCCAGAAATCATTATCTTCTGTTCAAGTCAGGCACACAACAAGTAAAGTCTCACCGGATGCACAGACTGACAGAGAAAGAAGAACATTTGGTGTTCCTCTGGAAGCTCTCATACAGGATGCAACGCAATGTGGAGTCCCTTTTCTCGTCACACAGATGGTGGAGTACCTAGAAGTATTTGGTAAGTTCATGTTTTGTCTGCTTGGGTCTGTTGTTTTTTGTTTAAGCAGGGCTTTTCAGCTGTAACTACTCAGCAGTTTCGTGGTCTAGTTTTACAATTACTGTGCTTTTGTAGAGGAGCTCATGCTTTTTGAGATCCACTTCTCTTCGCACAGGTATGATAATGCAGCTGTTGCTTACTGTTTCGTATTTCTTCTTGGGCAGGTCTGCAGCACGTTGGTATATTTCGAATCAGTGGTTCAGTGAATAAAGTCAAAGAATTGAAGCAAAAGTACAATCAAGGAGAAAAGGTAGACCTCATCAATCATGGAGATGTTGATTCTGTAGCCAGCCTTCTGAAACTGTTTCTAAAAGAACTGCCAGTGGCTGTTTTTCCAGACAATGTCTGTGGTGGCCTGCTAAAAACTTTCCAAGGTACGGAATGGATACCTTCCAAAATTCTGTCCTTTCTCTGACAGTGAATGATACTGTGTTCATAGCACCTTTGTAGTAAGCAGTGGTTTCAGTTTCCTTAATCCTAGACTGATGTTTGATTGCTTTTAATGGACCAGTCTTCCATGAAAGTGTCTATAGTCTTTTTTTTTTTTTTTTTTTTTTTTTTAATTCATTAAAGCTTTTGGACACGATATCCTGTTGTAAGGCATTCTGCAATCCAGTCCTCTGATCTGTATTCTTTGAGAATGATCCTTTGTATGTTTTCTTTTAAAATTTGGTGCCTTTACCACTTACTGAGATACCATTTTTATTTTTAATCTAATCACCATCATAATGCTGTTCATGCATTTATGTATCTGCTGCCTCACTCCTCTCTTTTCCAAGCTGAGGCCTCCCTCTCTATTTCATCTTCCCTTATACAGGAGCCTTTCCATTCCCTGTTCTTATTCAGTACTTTTTACTAGTTGTCCTATTGTTTTATTGGCAACCGTGAGTGGAATGGCATGAAGTGTTTACATCTCAAAGCCAGAATGAGTACCTATAGCAATATGCTGACTAGTTCCCTGTTCTTGTCTATAGGTCTTAATTGTGTAAAACCAAATAAAACCCTACCACTGATGCTTTCAGACAATTAGGCCAAGTGATTTTGAGTGATAACTGATTCAGGTATTTGCATACAAATAAGTGGGTTTTGCGGGTTAGACTGCAGGCTGCTTTTGTTCAAACTTTATCTGCTGGACTCTGAGTTATGTACACGTTTACAAAAAAAAAAAAAAGGCAACAAAAACAACGAAGTCCCTTTCATCAGATCTGAAAACAGTAAGCTGAAAGATCCTTCTACAGAGTTTTGCAATCATCTTGTTTTGACTACCCTGAATAGTATTGCTGAAATCCTCTTTTTTTTTTTTTTTATATATATTTTTTTAATTTCTATTTTCTTTTCTCCCTCCTTCCCTCCCCTTTTCATTAATATGTTGAGCAACATGAGTCTTGACCTTTATGGAATGTGTTTTTTAGGGCTAGAATTGCCCTTTAGGATGTGATTCGCTATTCACAATGTTGAAGCTATGCAGATGTGTCCTGTCCTGGAGATCTATGGCAAATTTGAGCATCAACTGCCAGTTACTGAGCAGTACTACTATCTCAGTTCTAATATCCAGGAGAGTTTTTCATATTAATTTTGAACTGCTGGTCAAATAGAGTTTTTTGTGAAGCCATTTTTTACCTTGTAACTCTTTTTTGAAGAATGGGAATCAAGGAAATGCAAAGTATTCCCAATTTAGTATTTTAAGCATCTCTTGTGTAAGTACAGTTGCATGCTTATAGAGCACAAATGTTTTGAGACTGAGAGCTACCAATTAGTCAGGAAACGGAGGTGATGCGGTGCTGAAAGGGTACAATTTCTTATTTGTTGTAATGAGAATCATACAGCGTGTCAAATCTCTGGGGAGAATCAAGGCTGATAATATTTTAACATCATTAAAGGCAGCTTTAAGGATTCACAGACATGGCTACTGCTCATAACTCCATTAAAAAGCAGCAAGTGCTTTTGTCCTAACAGGAAGAATAGCAAAACCAGAGTATACAAAAACCCAGTAATTGGAAAATCCACAGTACTTAAATATTTAATATGTGAAAATAGTTTTCCAAATTTAGAGTAGAAATTCTTCATGTAGAACATATATTAGAGCAAAGTAAAGAATAAATATTTTAAAACCGTCCCCCTTTCTCAGATCTATACTAGTATCTATGATGAAATCATGTTATTATTAGGAACATCTGTGGAATAACTTTTTTTTCTTTTTTTACAGAGCACAAAATCCACACAACAGAATGCATAAAGAATCTGAGACAGTTACTCAGCTGCCTGCCTGAAGCCCATCAAAACCTTCTGCAGTTCCTGTCTGCTTTCCTGTTAAAGATAGCAACATACAGTGCAGTGAATTTCATGACTCTGGAGAACCTAGCCGTTGTGTTTGGACCTGCTCTGTTCAAGTGTGTACTCCGTATCTATTTACCTGTCTTAAACAGTACTACTTGATCACGCTTTAAAACAAGGCTTCCCATCATAATTGTACATCCAATCTAAATACAGCATTTTGAAAGTTAAATTTTATGTGCAGTATTAAGGGCTAATGTGAACGGTTTCTGATCAGGCTGACCAACTTGGCGCTGTTAGGTTGGCTCTTTACAGGCAGGGTCTCAAGTAAGAAACAATCTAAAAAGAAGAGGTATGAGGGCTAACGAGCCGTTCAATGAGAATTTCTTCTGTTTTCCTGCCCAAGCAATGCATGGGCTGTAGAGGCTACTTGGCGAGAACACTGATTCAGAAATGCTAAAGCTGATTTTGACCTTGTAGTGGCACTTGATATCAGAGTCTCTTCTACCAAAGTAGAGGAGTAATTCATTCTATCCTTTCTGGAAAGTTTTGGATATACTGGTGCCACTAAAATGCACATGGAAATGTGAACAGAGGCCAGCTGAGCTTGCAAGAGGTAAGTGCAGAAGCTGGTGAAGGTGTGTTTGGGATGATGGAGCGTGGACACATACCTGGATGCTAAAATGAAAGGTGGGAGAGCACGTCAGGTAAGTCAAGGTGGTGAGAGGAAACAGCCTAGAATGTTGTGACGGTGGATTTTCCAAAGAAACTGAAATGTTTTAGTGCTTCATCCTGTTTGTCACGCTGATACAGAAATGTGATAGTGTTCATACCTATCTGAGGATTTGTAAACCTTTGTTTCAGTGGATCAGTCTAGCTGGATGTAAACTACAAGCAAATTACCAATTTGCAAAATTTAAGCATTAACAATCAGAGTTTTCTATACAGTAACAAACACCTTGTTCTCCATTTTTTTTTTTTGGTGTGTGTTTCAAGCTGAGGAAGTTTTTTAAAAGGATAAAATCAGCAAAATTGGTATCATTTGTATTAGAAATCAATGACAGGCTTTGTTTTGGGAAACTGTGCTCATAAACCTTGCTGCTGTTTTCAGAGGGCTCTGTTTGTGTCTGCTGAACTGCTCTATAGGCTTATCACCAGATGTACCAGCTTATAGCCTTTGCAGGCGATACAAATAAAAGGAACCTTACTTCTTAGCAAAAGTACAGCTCGAGAGATGAACCTAACGGTGTGCAGTGTGACAGGACTTACACCGTTCTCTCCTGTGAGAGTAGGTTTCACTATGGAGGATATTCAGTTGTAGAACAAAGTGCTTGCACAATAAAAACCCTTAACATCTGCATGCTGAAATCAATAAATGAGCGCAGACAGATGAGGTTTACTCCCAATATCTGGATTAGTTGCATGATGATGCTTATAAATAGGTAAAAGGCTAACGCTAAAAAGCCTTCATCAAAAATCCAGCCCTTAGACCTATGCTATCTCAAGGACTGCACTGACTGTCACTCTCCTGACATTAGACCCCTTCACCATCACATGAAGCTTGGGTGCATGCATGTGCACGAGTATACTTTATTACTTCTGGTCTCAAATTCTCTGAATGTATGCCCGCTGATTTCTGAATCTACACAGAAAATTCAAGTGGACTCCCCTTTTGATTGATGAACTGTTTTTGTTTTTAAGTACCCCAGCCTGTTTTGGGAGATCATCCAGCTACTTCTGAATATGCACCTATTTTTTTGTTTTGTTTTGTTTTTGTTTTAAGAGTGCACTTAATGCTAAACTAAATATTTGTGTCAAGTGACCTGTCTGAGAAGCCTTGGAAACAATCTCTGCCAGTTATTTGTCAAGACCGCACAGCTACCATAAATAAAAGCTATAACTACCCTATGAACATTAACTCCAGCTTTATGTAATCGTTCTGAGCTCACCATCTCTGGGAGAGAAAAAAAACATTAAGTCTGGAAATCATTTTTTGTAAAGTGTGTAAGTAGTGCTGTCCGTGGAGAGTGACTTTCTGCAATTATGAATCATCACCGTTCTAATAAATGGGTGGTGAGGAGAACCTTGCAACTGGCATTTTCATTCAGTGAGATTGCTGTACCCCTTGCTTCTGAGTGACCCAAGGCCTCCAAGACTCAGACCAAACCAGTTGTATTTTCCTTTTTAAGAGAAAAATTAAAGTCTAATGTTGAGGACAATTCTGTTTCTAATCTGCAGAAATGTATACCCTGTGCCACTGTTGGAAGTAACCTATTACTTCTTGGATGTACTATTAACTACAGTTCTGGTGCTAACTCACTGCAGATGTTAAGTGTTCTGCATGCATTCTGGTACTTGCCTTTTTTTTGTGCAGTTACTTCTTCCTGCCTTTGCTTTGGGTTGTTTATAAACCTTTCTACTTAAAATTTTCATCTATTTATATTCAAGTGTAAATTCTCTCTGTGATTATCACCTGTCTCAATCTGTTGACGCTTTATTTGTGGAGACCTGTCATGTTCATAGTTTCACTGAAGTGACTGAGCTTGAATATAAAGTAGTTGGAATATGGAACACATGGACCTTGGGGACACAAAATTAGAATATAAAACTCGCTGGTGATTGCACCTTACTAACCTAAACTGCCAGTGCTTCACAGTTAGTAAATACACTAATTGCAAATAGCAAATAGAAGCCTTAGCACAGGTATAACTTTGGAAGCCTGGTTACAGGATCACAGAAAACCTCCTTTTGCCGTGAATTTTAAATGCTAAGAAAATAGTATCACTGTCTAAAAACTGAATTTTAAATAAGATGTCCCTTCTATATTTTTAATCTGTTACAACCCCCTTAACTTACTGCTGCTTATTTTGAACATTTGACTGAAATCACCTTCATACAGGAATTATTCTGTTATAATAGTAGTAATATATCTGCTTCCTGTCCCTATTCAGAGTGATGGGACCCAAAACGTGATGAGGAAAAGATGGTATGTTTCAGAAAAAGTGTAACTTTGTAAAACACTTTATTTTTACCTCAGTGTCCTTTGCAAACCACCTCCTTCTGGTTTCTTCTACTGGCCTTTCTCCTTTGTGCTGTTTTTCACCTGTGAGACTGTCTTCACCACTATGAGGTTGCTCCACCAGCATCTTTCAGATTGCTTTGCTCTTAGATTTGGAACCTGGCACCTGTTTCTTATCTTCTGGAACTTCAGTCTTAGCATCTGTATTATGGAGCTTTCATGTCCTAACTTCCTTGTAGGTGAAGGAGCCCCAAACATAGCTCATAGGTGAATTGTCAGGCTGGCTGCTCCCTAGACTTCCTGTGCTAAAATCTACTCTTCCGTCACCTTCTACTGGTGAATTCTTTCTGCTCATCCTCTGAATTATTTATTTCTGTTGCCATTCCTCGTCCTCCTTGTGAGCTGTATCATGTCTTGCAAGTCTCTCTAAGTGCCAAGGAGAAAGTGTTGCTTTTATCTGAGGTTTGACCAATGTTTCTCAGATTTCTACAGGTACAATTTTATTTACGCCTTCTCTTGGTAAAGATATTTCTGCTGTTATCCTCAGTAAGCAATTCTTGAGTGTGTGTGTAAGGATGCTAGCCAGGTATCTGTTTACAGCTACTCACTTTGACTCTTTCTTCCTGTTAATTTACAGAAAGTCTCATACACAAGCCTCTGCCAGCAAGGAACTTTTGCAGATCTCCTGAACACAACCAAGGCAAAGCACTGTATGGCTTTTCTAGCTTGCACTTTGTGGCAAAGCGACTTTGAAAGATTTAGGCTCTCTCAAGGAAACCATCGTTGATTCCTGATGGTCAAGATTCAGTTTTTTCTTATTTGTTAGTTTTCTCCTGTGTTTGATTTGTACTACAATTGATTACAGGGTTTTTATGGTGAAATGCATAATATACCTCAGTAGCTGTGCTCTTCCTAGGAATATATTCCTGGATTCAGCATTGTGTGAACACAGCTCCCCTATTGTCAGCCTGATTACAGGATTTCTGCTAGAAGCAGAAGTATCTGAAGAGGCAGGAAATGTTTATTTTACAGAATTAATTGAAACTCAAAGAGGAAGGTGGCTTCAGAGGAAACTAAAAATGTACTTTCTATATTTGGAATACCCATATGTTGCCACCCGTGAGTATTTGCAGATGAGCAGATATTGATATTTGGAGTCAGCTGTAGGGTCACATCCTAGAGTACAGGTTTGGTTTGTGTTAAGCTGACTTGAGAACTGAGCAGCCAAAACAGGCTGCTACTAAGGGAAAGTGGGCCCCAGTAAATACAGAGAGAGCTGTTTATCTTCAGGAACAACTTGTGGAGTGCGCCTTGCTAGCAGGGAGTTAACAGTTGGTAGGGATGAATTAGAGAACAAATGTTTAAGTTAAAGAAGATTAAAAAAAAAAAAAAAATCTGAAAAGATTGCTTGTATGGCTTTTGAGTTGAGGGTGTTAATGTTTGGGTAAACTCTGAGTGATTTCTTGGGCTTACTCTATGCCAGAAAGGCTGTTGCTCAGTTAACCAGGTTTAAAAGCCATGCTTGATTTTATTTATTTATTTACTTCTGAGAAATTGAGTCTGTCCTGAGAAGAGGAAGAATCCAAGATGGAGAATTGTTACTCAATCCTGAAAAAGAACTGATGACACAGCAGATTATCCTGTAAATCTAGGTCATACCTGTCTATAACTCTTCTTTAAACCATTCTTTTTTAAAAGGAGCCCAAACTTGAGTTCTCACAGAAACAAATGTAGATTTACAAAATGAGAATGTGAATGAAAGCACTTGAACTGGACCCAGTGCATATATTTGTACTTTAAAATTGCAAATGAAGAATGAATGTACTGATTTAGCAAACAGAAGACTGGTGCATATGGATGTCTCCCCTTTAGTCTCCAGAGGTCATTAAGTGTTTAATTTTTAATACTGTGTTGGGTGGACCTGAGTTGACGCAGCATTTCTGGGGAAGCTGGAATAGGTGACAAAATTCATATGCAAAGGTCCTCCAAGCCTCCAAATGGTTCACAGGGGGCATACGCAGTCCCTTCACAGAATGAGATGAATCTCTTTATTTTGATTAAATGATTCTGATTTAGTCTACTTGTATGGATAGTACAAATGAAGCTACTACATATTAAAAAAGGAAAAAAAAAATCTGCTAAGGGAAGCATGGGAAGTTCCACTGCATGTGACCTGAAGTCTGTGAAATTACAAATTATTACACTGTAACAGTTTCTTATCTATGTTTATTTCAAGGCAGTTCTCGTAATAAGATATTGTTCCAGCCTTCAAAGTTCACCTTCAGAAGCTAAGCTGGAACAGCAAAACAACTCTTCCAGCCCCTGTGCCACTGAGTGGTGGCAGGTTGGCAGGCTTCTGTTTTTTTTTTTTTTTTTTTTTTTTGTCTTTGCTTTTGTGAACTTCATGGCAGACTGCCAGGTTCTAGCTATTTTGTTGCACTGCTTCAAAGATTCAATGGGATGTGAACCAGTGTAGCAAACTGGGGTTCTATCACTGTGGGGTTCCCAATGTTGTGACCCCCACCAAGTGGAGATGATTCTTGTCCCAACAATTGCTGGTTGGCAATGAGCCTGGAACACTGTTTTATCCAGTTGCCTGGCTGGCTGCATTGGTGAATTATTTCGGGCACAAGGGGGCTACTCGCATCGCTAGCCCCTGGTATGAGAGCTCCAAAACTGAATCCATTTGTTCTTCCCTTAGGATCCCTGTCAGTCCCTCGGCTTGTGAAGAACAAAGGCTTTACAACGGCCTCCTGCTGTATTTGCTTCAACACCATGAGAAGCTTTTTGTTGATCTGAACCCTGGTTTCTCACTGAGTCAAGCAGATGGCTTTCAGGTAAGAAAGTTACATTAATTGATTCAGCAAGGAATCAAAAGTGCTTCATTAGGTTGTAACCTACAAATGGAAATGTATTTGCTTATACATACTGTGAGTACTGACTGACTATACCTCATTGCCAGCAGCCTAAGTATTCATTGTATGCCCAAGCTAGAGGGGAAACATAAGTCTTTAAATTTGTAATTATGGAAAAAAAAAGCAAATCTAAAAATAAAAGGTCAAGAAAAAAATACTAACTTTTTCCACTTTAGATATTTTAATGTGGAACTTTGTTAGACCAAAGCTGCTGATTGTTTCCTCAAGTGAAACACTTCTTACTGCACTGCTATATGTAGATGATGCAGAAGAGCAAAATCACAAGGGTGAACCCCCTCTCATCTTTTCTGAAAATGCTGAGTATGTTTCACCTTTTTCTTGGGTATGTTCTTTTCTAAAACAATATTAGTACTTTTCTTTGTTTACCTTATTTGTCAAAAAATCTCTTAGTGGAAGAAGCATGATAGACTACTGCTGCTTTAGGGAGAGGGTCAATGTAAGTCTTGTTTTCGGGATGTGATGTATCATTGCTGCTTAACTGCTTAACTTGAAATTGATTTTTAGAAAAGAACTTGAGGGGAACGTAGTAACAAGAACTGCAGTCTAATACTTTACGATGAAGTTATACTACACATCCTTGCAGTTGAGATTGATGGAAGCGTGCCAGATCAGGTGAAGGATTATGAAAAAGACTTGCGTTGCATGTAATTATAGCTCATGCTGCTCAAGTATCTTCAAGTTCCTTCAAGTATCTCTATTTAAAAAAAAAAAAAAAAAAAAAAAAAGGGAAAAAGGAAACTTATAAAGTCAAATACTGTATTTAGATTTAGAGCATATTATATATCCCAAAGCAGGATACTGGGACTGTTGTGCTCCTTGGAACCTCTCTTTAAAAAGTTTTTCTTAAAAAAAATCCTGTTCAGTTGTAGGTACAGAGAACAGAAGACACTGATGTAAGGATGTTTATGAAAAATTCATCCTGTGATATAGGACATGGTCCCAGATCTAAAACTGGGGTCGTTTGACATAGAGACTATGTTGGAGCCCACACCTCTACTTTTCCTCACATGTCTTATGCCACTACCATCTTTGGGGATTCCTGCAAATGAGTATGCAAGACCAAAATGTTAGGAATCCTATTATATAATGTTTCTGTTCACAAAACTAGACCGATTAAAAAGCATCAGCGACTAAAGGAGATTGGAAAGGTATTAGAAAAGCCCAAAGTCAGGCCTTCTGGCTTTCTATTGCAATACTTTTGTTTTAAAAGCAACTTCATTCCCTGTAATTCTGCAAAAATGTCACAGTCTGTTTGAGATTGTGGTGATGTGGGAAAGAATTCTGCTGGAAAAATCCTTTCAAGTTCTTTAATAAAACCCCAGACAAGGCATAGCCATGAGGCACTCTCCTACTCTGAGGTAAGCTTATGAAAGAAATCCCATCTATGGTGAGAAGGGAATTCGGTATTCTGTGGTTGATCTTGTTTTTGTAATTTCTGGCAGGAAATCCAGCACATTGGATAGGTACTCTTCATCTTTCATAATGTAACAATTGCTGAAAGTCCACTAAATGAGAAACATCAAAGTTAGGCTTACAAACTAAACATATTCAACGTGCATGAACTAGTTCCAGCAAAGCAAGCAGAAAGTGAAATGGCAAGCCTGGCTCAGATCCCTTGTTGCTTCCTGGAAATTAAACTTGCTTTTATTGGCTGTTTCTCATGAAATAACTTGAAGCAGTAACGCTGATACTTGCATTTGGACTACTTAATTCAGGAGGTTTTTTCGTTGTCGGGGTGCTTTTTTTCCAGTATATTTTTTACTTCAATTTTATATGCCACTATAATTAATTGAGCTTGAACAAATAAAAGTCATATTGATTTGGCAAGCATGCAATACAGCTGACATACGCTTAATAGGCAGCTGTGTAGTTTGTAGCCTGAGATGAACACGACTGATTGTTCCTGATCATAGCTCTTAGGATACCTAGAAGTGCCAGGAGTCATCCTACCTCCTCTACCTCTGTAGGCCGATTCAGGCTGGCTGCTTGGGAGAAGAATTTACAGATGTTAGAAAGCTGCCTGTCTAATAGATCAGAATGAGTATCCCAGGCTGGCTAGGAGACTGTTCATACCCACCTATTCCATCTAAAGACAGTTGTTTAAAAGATGCTTACAAGCTACTATGTGGCTTTAGTTTGTCCTTTTTCCTGACCATTGCTGTAATGACAATGTAAGGCTGTAAAATCCTGCTGGTGGTGGTGTTTGTGTGGTGTGTGGTTCTAGTTGTTTTTTAAATCCTAATATCCATTAGCATTTAAAGCTGTTCTATAGTCTTCTGTCCTAGCTCACATACTGCACTGGTACTGAGCTGATTTCCCTGTTTGGTTTAAATCACTTTTTAAAGAGGTTAGACACTGTAATGTTTGTTTTGACCTGGGGTCTCTCTAGACAACTCTGTTTAACCTGAAGCGTATTGGTAGCTGTGTTGGAGGTGTGCAAGATTACATTATAGAAGTTAAGCTAATTAAATTACGATCCAAACCTTTTTAATAGCAATTTGTCATGCTGTTTGCCCTCATCATTTCTGAATCTTATGTTCTGGTTTAAAAAATGGTTACAGAACTCTTCACATTTGATCTTGGAGTATTTTTTTCATATCTCCTTTCTGTACAGAATGCTGCTTGAATTAAGTACTCTGCCTTTGCTTTACAAACAGAGAAGCATGACTTTTGGTGTGTGTGCAAGCCACTGCATCCCGTCAAAGCATAGGATTAATTGGGGAAAAAAGCCTACACCTTCAGGAAATAACTCTCATTTCTTTGTTTTCTCTTTTCTTTGTCCTTTATGCGTGCTTCACTTTATATTGGCAAGGCTGCAGGGACTCTTGATTGGTTTCCATGTAGCTTCTGCCTGCAATAATGGAACCCCCTTGTAAAGGGATTACAGAGATTCCGGTGGCTGGGGAAGGGGAGCAGGGCACTCTCCTAGACCTGCAGAAAGACCGCAGACACATCAGAGTGGATTTCTGAAACTATGCAGTGTGGTTAGGAGTTGGTTGGTATCACTGGAGCTAAATATTTTATGGAGGCTATCTATTTGAATTTTTTTTTTGATTTTTTTTTTTTTTGGGGGGGGAAGGGCTTTGTGGTCTAGGGAGTTTTGTTAGTATCAGACTTTTAGCCTTTTTTTCAAAGAGGGAGGGGATGTTTCAGCATTAACCCATTTCTTTAAAAAAAAATAAAATAAAGAATTGGTGCCCCACTTTTATCTGAAGTTGCCATAAAAAAAAAATTGTGGTCTCCCTGATAAACTGCCCTCAATTTCAAGGACAGCTAATAACTCAACTGATGTTTTCCTTTGATAATCAATCCCATAACAGTGCTTTTGAAATCAGTTGAAACCTTTCAAAAACAGAACAAACATGATCTTATGATACAGTAAACTCAAATTTCCAGGTTAGACTGAAGTGTCTTGATGAAATTCTTCTTTGGCAGAGGAACACAGTTCCAATTCCTATTTGTGGCTCTTAGCACTTTTCCCTTACTCTAAATTGGTACAGATTTCGATGTTTTTCTTTCACTGAAGTTCTTTGCTTAGTAAAGGTAACTTCCAGTTGCACTTAGGTGTGAACATAGTGAGTCCTGTGTGTGCCTTAGTTCATTTTGCTGGTCACCTCCCTCCTACCCACATTATCTACATTGCTTCTTTTCTTTTCACTTCTCTTTTGGCTGGTAAAGCTGTACCAGGAGCGGATGTCAGCAGGTGAAGGTGTGCTATGTGGGCCATGAAGCACACTGTCAGCAGTGCTTCACTGTAACAAGCAGCTGGAACATTTAAGAAGGAAGCTGGCCAAACTGGTGGCCTGTGATTCTTTAGTGCAATCAACAATACAATAATAGAGCTCCAGTGATCACACTGGCTGATAACACTGCTCACTGCCTGTCATTCAGTAATGGCAGGAAGTGTGTGAGAGGAGAAGTGTTCTAAAACTGACACATGCCTTTCCTGACTGGGAAAAACATTTTGAAGGTGCTCTGCTGTGCAGAAACAAACTAAGCAGTAGTAAAGACTTGCCTTTGTTACCTCTTAGTCTGTGAAGGCCTACTTTAAGTTTTGTTGTGAACAGAGCATTTTAAAAACCCCTACCATAGACAGACTCAAAGAATTTGTGTTGATTACAGATTAAGAAGTCTTAGTGCAATTCCTACCTGATGTGTTCAGAGTGGCAGCTGGTTGCTTTGCTTACTAAGGTGTCAGCCACGCTACAAGGAAGAGGATTATAATTAATCAGGCAGTGTATACATTAGGATAACACACATTTCCACTTTCAGAGGATGCACGTGGTCTTCCTCTGATGTTTTAAAATTTACCACACTATCTTAACTGAAGACTTGCAGCTCTGAGATTTTCAAGCATCTCAAGTTTGCAGCAGCGTTTTCTTCCACGTGGTGTCAGCATTGTTCTCCTTCACTACATAGCTGTATTTGCTTTGAACATAATTCTTTTATATGTTCGGAGTATCTTAAAATTAGGTATTGCATTTCTATTTTTGTAACATATCAGCACATCAGCCTGTTCCTTCTCAGATAATTGCCGATATCAGAGAGGCATGAAGGAAGGGTATGAACTCACCTCCAAACCACTGTGAAATACAATCATTTTTTGTTTTATGTTCATGTCACCTTCCTTAACTCAGGAAGACTACCAATAAACTCTGTTACACTTTTTGTATTCCTTTTCTTTGGTGTACATAAGCAATACAATTTGTTCCAGATATGCTGATGATGAGGGCATTTGGAAAAATAGCAGAAGTGAAGTCTTTGATGGGAAACTCATCCCTTGGGAAATTAAAAGTATTTTTACTGAAAGTTCTGTGATGTCTAAACATAAAAACATTTCAGGCTTTTTTTTTTTTTTTTTTCCTGTTCTTATAGCCCCTGTACTTTGTAAAGCCACTGAGGGTTTAAGTTAAGGGATGGAAATGGGAAATATTATCAGAAACGCAGACAGGAAACACAAAATAAAGCAAAAACCATAAAAAAAAAGTCCACTGTTAAAAGAAAATACCATTTTTTATTCAACTGTAGTCTTCAGAGAGACTTGGGCTCTCTCCAATTCAGGGCTGTGTAACAGTGAATTTAACAGACATGCGCTGAACGCAGGCCCTGCTCCCCCTGCCCGCAGTTCTTAGACCACTTTTTTCCTCTTTAATGGGTTTAAATACCTACCTAGCAAAGATGCAAACATGCCAAAATACTTAACTTCACTTGCCAGAAGAATATGCCAGCATTTATCGCAGTTGCGTGAAGAAAGGCTTGGCTGAATCTTGAAAGCATATTAGCACGTTATAGCCTAATGCAGTTTCATTCTCTCCCAGCTTATTTGGGTTTTTGCTATAGAGCAGTCTCAGTGGTATTTAATTTCTTTACTTCAAGTAAAAAAAGGAAATGTGTGTTCATGAGTCAGCACTGCTGTTAAATAGTTTCCAGAGCTATCAAACTAAATACTGAGTACCTTTTTATTTTGATATGAGAAAGGGAAAGGATGAAATGTGCCTGTAATAAAAACACAAATCCAGTTGAGCCAAAACCATGAAAAACATGATGAAATGTACGGCAAAGATGCATGTTACTCCTGTTCCCTGGGGGCCAGGGTTAGAAAAGTTTAGTTTGAATTGTCCTGATTTACTGACATCTTCATTTTCTTAAATAAAGAGATCTGTGGGGAAAAAAGAGGGAGGAGAAAGCAGAAGATGCCTTTAAGAAGAATACGGAAAAATCAACGTGATACTTCAGAAACTTATATTAAGAATAAACAAACACAACACCTCCTCATATGCTTTTTTCTAGATGCGTTCCTACTCATTTCAAAGGCCATTTTTAATTTAAACAAACATTATGGCAGTTTGGCTTTGTGCACATGGGTTGGCTTGCACTGCTGGTAATTTAGATGCTTGAAGCTGAGGTTCTGTCAACAACCTTAATCCTGACCTTTGAATTTTCACTGACCATACTCTCAAATTAGATGTAGCCCTGTTCCCAGAGGACCACAGATGAGCATGCATGGATTTGTGCCAATAAGGAAATAATAATGGAGGCATTCAGCTCTCATGCCAAATGACCCAACTGTTCCTGGGTCACTTGTGTTAAAGGATTGTGTTAAAGGATGCTGATCAGGACTAAATGTTTCCGTAAGCTGTTAGGCAGACAAGGAAATACTTGATGAGGGGCTGCTGCTGTATGACGCAGCATTGCTTCCAGTGTGCGACTGGAGCTTCACCTGGAAATTGTTGGTGTCACTGGGATATGCACAAAAGCAGCATAGGACCTAAGGTGGGAGATTCCTCTGCCAGCATCCACACACTGAGAGCTGGGGTTGAGGGGAGAGGTGTCGTTTGCCAAATCAACAAATTAAAAGCCACCTCCCCTGCATCTCACTGATGGGGTGGCTGCAAGATACAAGGTTTCCAAAGCAGAGGGTGCTGCAATCTCTGCCTGGCATAGGCAGGAGAGGGCCCAGGTGCTAGGTCAGGGAAAAAGGCTGATCCCCATCTAAACCTTGCAGACTTGTGGAGAGGTAAAGCTATACAAGATAAGGATATGGGTGTAAGTAGAGGAGAGCAGGAGATGTCTTAGGGAGGTCTTTGTAGATCCTAAGCTCTAGCTTTAGGATTTTTATGTGCTATTTATATTTTTCTTAGTCAATACAAGGGTACAATGCAGCAATAATAAACAGTGAGCTGAATTTGGTTATATGCAGCACGCTGTAACTCAAAACCATACAGTACTTCTAAAAATATATTTGTCTTTTTCATATTTTCACTAGGAAAGTATAGCAAGCAATCTACCACTTAATTGCAAGGAATGATGTGTGAACAGAATATTTCCTTGACTAAATATCTGATGTGCCGCTTTACTTTTCTTCCAACGCTTCCCTTCATGTCCTTAAAGTTTCTTCTAAGCAATTTCCTAGCTATTTTACTAACCATTTATGTTCCATAACTCTTTCCATGCTTAAACAAAATGCTGGTTGAGGTGGGGGAAGAGGAAGATGAAACAGATAGCTAAATATTAAATGGGCTATAGGGCAGTTCAGACAAGCTGTATCTACTTAATTAGTACTAAGCACAGTTCATATAAGAAGCTTAAAGCAACTTGTGAAAACTGCTGCTGACAGAACACAGACCTAGTGTGTTCTAGATAACTAGCTAATCAGTGAGCTCTGCACACCTTTCTTCTCAATTGCCCTTAGTAATTTGGATATTACAAAAAAAAAAATCTTCCTGCAAGTTGTAGAATAAAGATGCTTCTAGCGACTTCGCAATTGCAGGCAGATTTGTCAGCTAAAAGAAAATTTCCTTCTGGATCTGCCTAGAGTGTAAGTTACTGGCAGCAGCAGCAGTGTGTTGACTTCTTCTGTAGCGTTCCTTATACCCTGTGTTCTTAATGGTGGCAAAGTCACTATGCTTTCTAACCAGAGAGAGCATAAGCAGGTGAAACCTAAATCCAGATCCATGTAAACGTCAATTCTTATAAACATCGCTGTTTCTAATATATACAGCAAATGCAGGTTCAGGTGATTGTCATTCTTTATGAAGTCTGTTTCTAAAGTTTAAAGCATAAAACCAAATTCACCTCCTTTCCGTTTTCCTAAAAACTCAGAGTGTTTAGGGATCTCCTAAGCCATGATTAAAAAAAAAAAAAAAAAAAAAAGAAAAGAAGGAAAACAAAAAAAAACCAACAGCTTTGAAAAGTTTTGCTCCAATTTCTGTTTTGAAGCCCTTTGCTGATACCTGAGATACATACTTCTAAATTTAGATGCTGCATTTTCCTCCAGTGAAGGCTACTTACTTTAAAGAAAGAGAGAAGTTCAGATTGGGTCAAAATCAAAGAAGAAAATATCAAAACCTTTATTTGCAGAGGAAGACAGCATTTTTTTTTTATATTGTTATTAGGCTGCCTCTCTTGAGAAGCTTGGCACTACCACAGACACTCTGGAAAAGGAAAAGAAACTCTTCAAAGTGCTGTATGGTAACTTCAGTTAAAGGACAGGTCAGGTCTTAAGAATACTGAGGGGAGTGATGGTTCCCTTTAGTACAACTTCTTCCCACTTAGCAGATTCTACATTATGTAACGTTCCCTTTGAAATCTTTATATAACATGGGATTTCTTTTTTTTAAAGTTAACTTTGGAGTTGAAGGGCTGCTGCTGTCCCTGTATGGTCTTCAATTGTGGCTTTTTAATTAGTTGAAAGGGAAAATATATCAGTAGTGGAAAATAGAAGAATAAAGTAATTCTTCAGTATCAACTCATAAATCATTTCTGTGAAGTTGAGAATGGTGTTCTCATCTTACCCTTCTGTAGTTCTTCCACTCAGCAAAATATTAATTCTGGAAACTGCTATGTGGTCTTTAGATATACATTTTTTTCCCATTCTCTACCAACAGTTTTCTTGAAAGTGAGAAAGTATTATTTTATACTCTGAAACTCCTGCTATTGCAGAGTAGAACAAACAGTTGGCTTTAGAGAGACTGTATTTTTCTTTCTTGTTCCTTGCTAAATTAAAACAAATAGGGAGGAAATTTTCATCACTGAGCCACTTCACATCTGCTAAACTTTTGTCCCTTTGTCTAAGAAGTCGCCTGTCTAGAAATCAGGTATTGCACTGATGGAGGTGCGATAGAAAGGAATGGCAAGGTTTCTTCCATACCTTAATGCATCTCAGCCTGGTAGTACAGCTCTTGTTGCAGAGGATTTTTTCTGAGAAGGGAAAATACTGGAGAGAAAACTCTAGCATATTTCATGCTCTTCACTGGCTGTTAGTTGCTTTGGGTAGAGATTGAAGGCCTTAGTCCAACTGTTAGAAGCCTTCAGTGGATCAGCACCTAGCTGTGCTAATGAAAAGATTATTCCTGTATCACGTCTACTCTGATTTGTGTAGTTGATGTGTCAGAGATCCCTGATAAAGGTAATTTTGACTCTGGAATGATTTTGTGGAGACGAGAGTACTATTTCTGAACACAGTGCTTTCAAAGCATTTTGCAAGATGAAATGTTTTACTTACGGTGGAGAAGGTATTATTCTCTTGACAGAAAATCCCATCTTACTGGTTTCTTATGCTCTGCACATGTGGCAGGTGACCTCCCACCATAGCAGAAGAAAGCACTTTTCGCTGTGAGTAATGCTATGCCAGTCTCATTACTCTAGGTGGTGCTTGGATATTATCACGGGAAGCTTGGAATATCAGGTGAAGTGGAATAACATTCTGAATTGCATAACAATGACTTCTTGAAATTTTCACAGGGTATCTGCATTTTTTCCCACAAATAGGCAAGAATTCATCAAATTTCAACCAAAAAAAGCACTGCCATGTAGGCAAAAACATGAGAATTTGAAGGCATAGTTGTTGGGTATTGAAAGGGGAAATCTGTCTAGTAAAAGGTGCTAGAACTAGAGGTAGGAGCATTTTGGGGGATGAAGAAAGACAATATTGAAGAACCTTTATCCAATATATTTCCTGGCACTTAAGAGCTTATTTGAAAAAGCATTTTGAAGAAATAGGTTCTAAGGATCCAGGCTGAGTCCCACGAAGACTTGTCTAGTGGCACACATGACAAACCCTCAGGTAAACAGTAATGGGTAGAGATATAGTTAAGTAATGCCAATCTATGCAGAGAAAATATTTTCATTGTATTTTTTTAATAGACTGAAAAGAAAGAAGGAAAACGTTGGTACAGCCTTTATCTATTTCTGAATATTTTGTTTCCTGATTCATTAACTCCATTTGCTTTATGCCCAAGCTAATTTGGGTTGTCTCTGTTGCTCTGAATAAAAGCATAGGGGATCAGATGTGGGGTTCTGTGTTAACTCAGGCTGTGAGTCCAGAAGCAGTAGCACATCTGGAGTTTTCCCAAATGAAAATATTGTTCTGCCCGTTTCACCAGTTGATTGAAAGTGGACTGTTAATTTTGGGCAGATAGGTGTTTGTACAATAAATTCTGTTTGTGTAATATATTCTGTACAAAGACTGATTTTGACTCTTTGGGTCAGCCCATGAGATTTGTGTAATCTGAGAGAGATATTCCATGGTAATCCTTGGAAAACATTGTGAATTAACTATGTACGTAATAATTTCACTGGGGGAGCAGTGCTATTTTTCTTTCATTAGTCTGATGTTAACAGATTCTGTGAAGGACAGCCCAATGCTGTGCAAAGGTGCCTGAGCTAGCTCTACATTACACAATTGAAAAGGGTACAGAAGGCAGGGAAATAATATGTTTGTGTTTCATGGATGTATGTTCTGAATATCTTAAGTGTTTTTAATTTGCTTTTAAGTTATGGAAAAAAAAAAACAAACACAGAGCAACTGGCTGCAGCAGGGAAGTAGTCAGGGAATCTCTTTCACATGCTTTTTTTGTATGTAGCATGGATAGTAGTGCAAAAGGGTGACTGCATTCTTAGCTGAACCTTTGACTAAAGGCTCTTAAGTGCCAGAACAAATATTGGATAAAGTGTCTTTAGTACTGCCTTTCTTACTGAAACCAGAATATTAAAAAAGAAGGGGGAAAAAAAAAAAAAAAAAAAAAGGAAAGGTCTGTGGTGCTTACAGGAACTCTTTATCTTTCCCTTCTGGAGACTTAAAACCCGATCTGAAGCGTAATCCATAAAAATGCGTCAAGAGGATTTGTTCATAAGCGTACCGTGCATTGACATCAGCAAACTCTTATTCGGGCTGTCATGTTCCATATCGTGGAGCCTCATTCTAAATCTTCTGGCAGCATTCAAGTTCGGTGCTTTCCATTTTGATTGAATTAATTAGGGAAGTTTGGATGGATCCCCTGATTGTGAAGCTGTCAGAAATTTTTAAGAGGATGTTTGTAAAGGTTATTTTTACCCTAGTTAATAACAAGTAGGACATCTGACTGCATTTCTGTATTGTTTAAATGTGAAATACACTGCCCATTTGGAAGCAAAGAAAATGGTAAATGAGAGCTGTATTTATGTACTTATCTTGCCTTTAAGTTAATCTCCTGTTACTAGTCTTGAGCCTTGCACGTTGCTATAGAAACTGCCACAGCCTCCAACTGTGCTTCCGCCAAGACTTAATTGCATTCTGAGTCTCATAGACTCTCTATTAACTGCAGCACTGGCAGACACAAACACATTGCAGGAGTTGAATTAATGGTTCAATATGATGTATGCGTCTTTTTAATACTATGTTTTCATATCCTTTTTCAATTTTTCCTTTACCAGCTGCTTAAGCTCCTCTCTAACGTGTAGTGATACCACAGGGATGGATTCTCTCTGTTCACTGTCACTATATTTGATGTTTTCCAGTCTTCAGCGCTATTCAAGTATCTGAAAGAGTCATTAGTCTTAAGGATTTTTTTCCTTAGAGGAGTCAGATTATTTATGAACTCTCTTAGCTTCACTGAAGTCTTTCTGAGACTTCTTCACCTCTGCCTTTGTGAAACAGACATGGAAGTGCATAGCTGCTATCTGGTAAGCTTGTGCTGGGTCAGTGCTCTTGACTGCGTGGTTTTTATGTGATTGGTGTGCGTCAAAGATAGGCGGCTTTTCAGCAAGGCCTCTTTTTAGGTCAGAAATGTCAGTTTATCAAAGTTGAAACTGAGTATGGCTGTGTGCAAGGTTCAGTAAGACTTTACTTGGAATTATTTATTATGTCCTTGATGGAAATTCTCATCAAAACTAGAGAACATCTCTCGTTCAGCTAGTGCAACTAAATCTCAGAGGTCTGTTTCCCTGCTCGGTTCTCAGTATATCGATGGTGGCCATGAAAACACACTGTTCTTACTGATGCTGTTCCACATTCAGTGGGAATGGCCTAGACTGTAGCTAGTTAACATCAATTTCCATAGGAAATGGATCTAAGTTCAGAACTTCATGATAAAAAAAGCAATCCCCACTGTTCTGATGCACAGAAAGAGGGGAGAAATGTATTACAACAGGAGGAAAAGAGAAAGTCAGGTATTTCCATTTCTGTGTTACTTTCTCAGCTCTGCTTTACTTGTGCTTATAGGATAAGACACAGCGAGTAGCACACACTCTGTGCACTGTTGCTCTTATGGGATGTTTCCATACCTGTGTTAATGCTGGCCCAGAAATTTCTTTCTATCCCGTTCTCATTAGAAGCATTAGAGGCAGCCCACAAACTGGTGAATGGACAAAGTCAGACTGAGGCTGGGAGCAGGACAAAGGGAAATTTTACCAGCCTTCACTGCAAAATGTTTGTGCACGTTAAGTCATGCTTTTAGATAATGAACATCTGAAGACAGCTTAAATATACCTCTTATAACATTTAAGCTTTTCAAATACCCTTTAAAATGTGACCCTTTGTGGTAGCATTTTTCATGTGGCTCACTTTTTTTCCTTCTCTTTTTTTTTCTTTTTTTATTTTGAATATGTGCTGTGTTTATTGATGGGCCTTTATTAAAAAAGTCATGTAATTAAGGAGAGTAAACCAAGGTAGCCTTTCTGGTCTCATCCTTGCTGCTGGTATTTCTCTGTGAATTTGTGTGGAAAATTTTGTTCTTTTTTACTCTTACAACAAAGAAAATCAATTAGGAAAGGAAGAAATTGTGATAGTATTGTCAGAATTAACCTGAAAGTGCGTAGACAGTTTTGCAGTGCTCCATTTTCACTTTTTTTTTTTTTCCTTCTTGTCTTTTTTCATTAGCTACCTATTTTGCACCTCTTGCTGTGTGCGACACAGTGCACTTCCTGTCATGGATCTTAAATCTCTTCCACAAAATGTCATCTTTCCTTTTTAGCTGCTCTGAGAGTTTGCATGTTACAGAGCGCTGCATTTCCCTGCCAGCTCTGGCTCAAGTTATGTTTCCTGGATTGCCCTACAGTGTGTCGATGTATATTCTGAAAAGCTGTGTGTGATAGAGACCTTCCTCAAACCTTCTAAAAACACCTACTTTGGGATGGAATTCATTGGGATTTGAGTATAAAATAAGCATTATTTGTTGGCTCCTGACGTTCTTGAGAAGCCAGATAGTTGCCACGTCTCCAAGTTGTCTGTCTGCTCGAGCTATTTTCCAGTCAGTGACAGCACCTCATTTACATAAAGCACTGCTTGCAGTGTTTTTATGGGTATTCAGAATCAAGGCCTTGCCTATGAGCTGAACAGCCAGATGTGTGTGTGTGTGGAGGGCTTTACATTGGTTAAATACAGTTGTTAGCAGTATTAGTAGAGAGCAAAGCCTCGTTACAAGTCTGGGATGTGTCAGGTTGTTCTACTGTACTGTAGAATGTATTGCAAAAGCCTTTTTCACAAGCCATCATTTCTTATGATTTCTGTAGAAAGGGTGGCGCGAAACTTGACCATAAAAAGGATTTTGGATAAGCAGGGGAGCTGGTGAAATGGTGCATGCATGTCTCAGGCAACTATCTCCATTGAAATAAGGAGATGCACAGAGAATGGAGAGGACAGGTAGGGACAGTCCATTTAGCAGGTATGCTCTTGGGTTCTGCATCTTTTTTTTTTGGTTTGGTGACCTAAATGCAACCATCCTCTAGTACCCACAGGGCAAGATGGAAGGTAACACAGCTAACATGTGTGTGTAGAGTGTAGGCTCTGTAGGGCTGAACTTTAAAAATTATTGAAATAGAGACTTAGAAATTACTTTTAATATGATTTCCATCTCTTTATCCTCCCTCTTGTGTCCCCAGAATCAATCCCCAGTGAAATTTCTATTTTCTGTCTTAACCCTACTTACCCCAGTGGCCACTTAGCAGAAGAGTTTCACTTGTGTCAAGTAAACTGGTCATTTTGTATGCCCTTGTATGGCGTGCCACGGAAATGAGCATGAACTCTATTAATATCTGTTCTTACGTAAACCTGATCCATTTTATTCAGTTCTTCAGCTAACGAAGTACTGTGGGAACAGGACAGTCAGAAGCTTGGGAATTACTCTACAAGGAAGAATCTCAATGTTTCTTGGCAAAAGCTGCCTTATGCTCTAGGCTTTCTTGGTAAGAGCCAACAGTAACAAGGTCTTATTCTGGACAGAAGTTTAAATAAATAGACACGGAGTATTTCTGTTTGTCTTTGAAAACTGACACACAGAAATCCCAAAGTTGATTTCAAAGAAGGCTTAATTTTTGTCTGATTACAGACAGATACTCAATTTGGAGGTAGGGGAGTTTTAGTCTAATGAAAGAAAAGAGGGGTCCCAAATAGGAACTTAGTCCCCCTTTTCCTTATTTATTTCCAAATGCTGGCAGAATGGGAATATTTTTTCCTCAATTCTTTGTCAGTTTCCTTAAAGTAAGAAGAAAAAACTAAGAGGCATAAGGTGGCTGAGGTGACTTACTCAGCAAAACTGGCTTTCTAGCATCAGTTGCTATTAAATTTCTGTTAAAGTTTCAAAAGGAGCAGCTGAACTGTCATAAATGGTCATACAAAGACTGCCTCATTTGGGGATTGTTGGCAAAGGCTGTAGTGGAGGCATTAGATGCCATTAGGTTTATGCTGTCGTAACTTCTACAACGTCCTTTACAATTTTTCTTGCACTCTTACATTGCATGAGGAATAAATGAGAACTTGTGGCTAAAAGGTCAGTGTCTCCAACCTTGTGTCACATGCATGTGACCCTATACCCCCGTGCACTCATCTGTCTAGTACTGCCCTGGTGTGCACTGATGGAGGAAAAGAGGGAAGCTCTCTTCCCTAATGGCTTCTTAGCTGGACCGAACACTGACAGCTCTGTGAGTATGGTATTAGCACGTTAGCTTCTGTCTGTTAAGCTGAAACCAAGGTATGTGCCATTTGATGCTGTTGCTTGACTCAGGAGATACTACGTGCAGAGGCCTTTTGGTTTCTCTAAGACTGGATCTGGCAGAATATTATTTCAGTGTAAAGATATCATCAGAAATATAAGAAAAAGATGAAAGATCCTGTTTATTCTTGGGTTGTTGGCTTTTGGTTTTTGTTATTCCATGGACCATAAGATAACAGCTAAGAAAAATTTCAGAACACAATCTTGCGTTCTATATACTGCTGCAAATATGGCAAGAACTAATATGAGAGAGGGCAGGACTTCTTGTATTAAATCTTTCTGCTTCATGCATTATTCTTCTTCCTTCACAAAATCCTACCTTCAGCCCTCCCTGTCTTTCTGTTTCAATAAAAAGCTGAACTATGAATTTAAAACTTACAGGAAAAATGTGACCTGATGTATCTTTGCATCCCAGATGAAGCAGGAGCCTGTTTCTTTTGGCCTATGTTTTCTAATTGCCAGTTCACAATATGTTGTTACATTATCAGTAGAAATGTCAACAGGAAACCAAGGAATCACTAGTTAATGCACTGAGCAGCACAATTAGTCTTCAAATAAATCAGGATAGCTACTCAGTCTTTTATATTCAGCATGCATTGCAACAGTTGATGTGCAACAAAATTATCTGCTAAGACCTGCATAAAAATACAGCAATAAAAGAGATATCAATCTTCATAAACGCAGACCAAAACGGAAGGAAATTAGGACCATATGGGGAGCACCAGTGACAAAAATGAGCCATTTATTCCCAAATCCAAAGATAAATTTATAACTCTCTGTATGAACTAGTTTTCCTGGATGCAAGCATAATGAAATAGAACCTGTATTTTGTTAAGTGCTCAGTATTGCACCTGGCCACCTGAAAGACATTTCTGAGGTTCTGGAAAAAGCCCGTAGGAATCTAAAAAAGGGCAAAAAATGCACTCAGAAAATCTTTATAACAAAACATTTAAAAACCAATACATTTAAAGATAATTGAGAAAGTAGTTAGACAAAGAAATTGTCCCAATGCCCATTTCCTGGGAGTGTGCACTGCACAAGGAAATAGAAGGTCCTTATTCTAAGCACACCTGTGATAAAATCCCTAATTATAATCATTCAGATCAAAGTTAATTAAAAGCACATCTTTAATATAGCAGTACGCTTTTCCCTACATACCTTCATCTGGGACCAACTCTCTTCTGCCCTCTCTGTTATTTAACTTAAATAGAAACAAGTAGCTGCAAATGTACTTCCCATTTTCTTTTATCTGCCGAACAGTACTGTGTGTTCCAAGAGCACACACGTGTGTGTGTGTGTGAGAGAGAGAGAGAACAAAATAGTGTCTCACTCTCTAATGCTGTAGAAAGTTAAAAGAGTGACTGCAAATGCATGTGCTTCTTGGGAACCACCTTTCCTATTGCTCTCTTTGGTTCCCACTGTCCACCACCAAACAGGTCAGCTCTTCTGGGAAGTGTCAACATCCCTGTTGATTGTTAGTCTCCTAAAATGACTTTCTGTGTAAAGTGCTGGTCTGGCATCCCACTCACAAACAGGTACCAGGTTCCCCAAGCTATGTGGGATGTGATCTGATTTACCCGGGACATAACTTAAGGAACTAGGATAGGGGAGGGAGATGTAAATGCAGCCATGCAGTTGAAGTCAAATGATCAAAGTGGTGTTTAAAATGCCCAGAAAGTTAAAACTGCATTTCTTATAAGAAAGAATTTTGATAGCATTGCTTACCTGCATGGAGAGCACTGATGGGCTCTCATGATATTTATGTAATTACCTGTGGCATTATGAAGGATAATAGAGAGAACTTTCCTTGGATTTTTTTTTCTTTTTTTTTTCCCCCAGAAGTAGCTCAAGAGTTTCTCGATGGTGGAAAAATTGGTGGACATTGCAAGGCCTTTGCTAGGTCTTGCAAAATACGGAGCATACTCCAATCCCAGCCTCTTTTCTGTATGTGATTTCCACTCCCAAGTACTGTGTTTTTTTGTTTTGTTTTGTTTTGTTTTGTTTTTTCAATGGAATTTATTTCCAGAGCATTCCCATGTCTCTCTCCTATACAAGCCCATAGCAGATTATTGCTAACAGGCTTAATGTTTTGCCTAGCTAGAGGCTTCCCAAATCAGAGTTTCCCAATATGCAGTTCAAAAATAAACCAGCCCCCACACTATTGCGATTGCCCATGTTTCTGCTTCACAGAAATCAGATTAGTAATGAAATGCATCCTCTTTCTGCTCCTTGCCCCCAAAAAGTCAGTTACATTGTGCTAATAAGTACAATAGGACAAATCAGTCCTGAAGCTTATAGTTGAGGTATTAGCCAGAACTTTTGAAAAGAGACTAAAAGGGAAATGTTTGAACTCCTTCGTCTTCAAAATATTTGTCTAGCTTGCTTGCAGTGTGCCAAAATAATTGTGCCCCGTGAGGAGATGTGTCAGTTAGAATTTGAGGTAGGTAGTAAGCTGATTTCCAGGCCAGCTTGAACAATAACTGAACAGGACAAACATTTCCTCCCTGTGTGGCTTTCTGAGCACTACAACAAAGTGGCATTGCAGTGTTTCATACTGCAGGTCTGAAAGTTTGTGCAGAGCAGGAACAAGAACAGAGTAAGAAGGCAACATATATCTAAACAAAGGTTTTAATATGGATCAAACAGAACAACCAAAAAAAAGGGGGGGGGGGGGGGAGGAGGAAGGGGGAATATGATAGCCACATTTAGCTATGTTCTTTATAAAATGTTTCTAGGAGTTTAGTGTGTTATCTTCCTGCTCATCAGTGTAGAGGAATGCTGAATTCACAAATATTTGCTACCACAGTGGATGATACCTGTTTTTACCGAGTAAGGTGTTTAGAGTTGAAAACAACTGTTTCTTTTAAATGAATAAACATTTTAAAATGTTAGTATGTGTTTTTACAAACATTTCAACTAACTAAAAATGGTAACATGCTATCAAATTATCAACCGAGATAAACTCAGGCTGTAGCAAATTCCTGTTCTGTTCTAATTTCAGAAAAACTAAATTTACCTCTTCTGGCCTTGGAAAGAGAGAGAAAGTATGGCTAAAACTAAAATCTCAGCCCCTACTAATTTTTAATATCCTATCCAGAATTTCATTAATCCATTTTGAGATTAAAGTTAGAGACAACTGATTGTGGCAATAAATACTTAATTGTCTTTCATTTCAAGACATATTTGTATTCATCTGTTTCTTTAAAAGCTTTATTTTTGTAAAATTATATTTTTCAAGCCAAGAATGAAAGTGAGAAGGCTTGGGTCTCCAAGCTGGTATTCTCACATAATAAACCATTTTACCTAAGTGTTGTTGAGCTCATCACCTTCCTTTTCACCTGAGCATTATTACTATTAGTAAGATAAATAAATGGAAATTGCATAGTTTAGTGCTATGCATGAAATTCCTCTTGGCAGGCACTGACTGCTCTGTGTGCATGTGTGTATTTGTGTGTTAAAGAATTAGATCTTGCTTTATTTAACAAAACAGTCCAGTGCTTGCCAACCTACTTAGCAGGTGCTTAGCATATTTAAGTTCTTAAAGTTAAATATATGCATAAGCATTTTCCTTACTTGGAGCTTAAATCACAGGTTTTCCATGTTTATGATAATTATTGTAAAGTTGCTTAAAGGCTTGGCATAATAGAAGGTTACTTGGCACTTTTTATGCGTGACAAGCTCTTCCTGGGTAACTCTGATTAAGTACGTAATGGATATTTCATTACTACAGAATAACTACATGACAGAGGTAGTTATGATAACACTCATATGTGTACACAGCAAAATGCTGAATATTTGTAGTGTCCTGATTCCTGCACTGTGGAAGATAAAAAACACAAGGGATGAATAAAAAGTGAAAAGTGTAGCAGAGTAAAAAATATTTTTTCCAGTTTCCTACTACATCATGAACTGTTGAGTCCAGATAACACGAGATCTGATTGAAAACTCTATTTTCTCTTCTCTTAAAATAAATGAAAATGATACTGCTGAGATTTTTTTTTTTTTTCAGCAGAACCATAGTTCTGTCTTAAATGTAAAAAGCACCAGGTAGTTTGGGGAGAATTTTTGTAGTTTGGCAACATTGATGTTTCCCGTATTCCCATAGATGCTTCCCATTATTGAACTAATAATTCTTACTGTTTCAAATTTATATCTTCTGTTTGCCACAGTGTTTATCAATTATAGGGTTATCATAGCTTTTAAATCATGTAAAATTACAGATTCCTTGAACAAAAGGGATTCAATATAAGTAATGCATTAGATTAGTGTGAAAAGCAGCAGAGTCAAGACTTCTGGGAGCAGAGATGACTGCACACAGGCTACAGCAATGTGAGAAAATTTGGGCTTGGACAAAGTATTCTTTTGAATCTAAGGTAAGGTGTCCTTACTGGTTTGGATTTCTTACCATTGAAAAATGAAAACAGGAAAACACAAACACACACACACACACACACACAAGAACAGTGCAACAGAACATTGGATCAAACTTGTCTTGAACTGAAACCCAATCTTGTACATTTTGTTTCTTTCCTTGGTGCAGGAGAACAATACAGAAGATGAGGAGAGGGACAGATCTGCATTATTAAGGTAGGATGAAAGCACCTGTTATTTAATGGCTCTGTGGAAACTTTTGATATCTCATTACCAATCCATATAATACACATCTATAATGTAATGACAGTTGGTTTATTGGAGCAGTAACCTCCCCCCAAAATGAAAATTCTCAAATCTTAATGGTAATGTATATGAACTACACACAGATAGCCTAGCAGGCTAAAGTCACTTGCTGACGCCAGACGTGTATTCTAGATTCTTGGGTGCTTTGACTTTATTTCTTTAATTATTTGGTATTTCTGCTTGTACATGGGTATATCTCTGTATGAGCCTATATCACGGGTCACATGTTGGGATTTCCTAAAGTGCAAGGATGAACTGCCTGGTTTCACAAAGTGTTTCAGGGCTTTTCACTGGTGTGGTATTGCATCAAGAGGCTGAGATGTGTTCAGAATAAATATATAAATAACTGTGTGCACTTCCCCCTGGGAAGGGGAGGATGTTGGCAGTGAAATCAGCATCTTGATAGCTTACTTTTGGAGCAGAGTGTGGTGGCCAATGACTATACCATATGCAGATGGTTAAATTTGGTGGAGAGAGGAAAACTGATGCATAAACAAAGCTGAAATCCTTTGCTGCATTTGTCAGAAGGATTTGGCTTTTACTAGACTTAAGTTTATGTAAGCAAGCAGTATTTTGTTATGCCCCAAGACTAGATTTTCTTGCATCATTTCTCCAGCATATGACTTGGGGGCTGTCTGACCACAGGACCATAGCTTAGCCAAAAAATTTCTTAAGGGAATATTTTTTACCCATAAGGCTTAAAAATATAGTAATGCCTTCACACCCTTTTATGCATTTTGCAATAGCTATACTTGGACTAAGCCAACAATCACTGGAAAATCATGGTACATCTTTCAGATTTTGTGGGTTTTGTTCTGAGATTCCACTGAAACACTGCAGTGGATGCCAAGTTAATTGTGCTCTGCAGTGAAAAAGAAGAGGTAAAGTTGTTATAGCTCAGAGCAACTTCAAGTATTTCCCAGATATTTTGGAACACCAGACACTGCTACTTAATCCCACTTAAAATTCTGCTTGCTTTGCCAGAAATGCAGAACATTAATAAACCGCATTAGTTAGGAAATAGCTTTCTGAGTGAAGTAGGGAAGATAATTCAAGGTTTTAGACAAAGCTATTGAAGCAGAGACAAGCTGGCATTTCCCAAAAGCTAATCAAATACTCATAGAGCAATAAGAGACTGTAATATATCATTTGGGAGACAAAAGTCATGGGAGAAGATTTCAAAGGCTGCTATCTCTATTTGCCAGCAGGTAGTACCTCCTGGTGTTGAGCCTTTAACATTATAGGAATTGCCAAACACTGCTTGAAGTAATCATCTGTTCTGTGAGAGGATACCTTCTAAATCCTACTGATTGTGTAGGCCTGGTGGAGGACTTGCATATAGACCTAACTCATATCTGAATCTGAAATACAGGATTTGGTTCAGTAGATAATAACAATTCTGGGCATTTTTTCTATGTTTTTGGATCATAATGGAACAACTGGCAATTGTTTGTTTTCTGATTGTACTGAGTATAACTCCTTAGTGTCTTACACTATCATTTGTAAGTGATGATTTGATGTTCATCCACCTTACAAAACAGATGAATTTCAGTATTTGCAATGAGTATGTGTGTGTATTTGTATATATATAAGTATGTATAGATATATGTATGTGTGTCCAACTGTTTACATAATAAAGGTAACAAATATATATGTTCCATTGTTTATTAAATACATACATGTATGAATGTATTTTATAAACAGCAGAACATAATACTAAGGAGACTGGAAATGCTCAGCTTCAACTCTACTGGAATTAGGACTTTCTTCTCAGGAATTTCAGTTCAAGTCTGGGGAAGGAGGGGAATTTAAAGCCAGATTTTCTATCTTGAGTTTGTGTCATAAGTTTTGGTTTAAAAAAAAAAAAAGAAACACAACAAAAACAACAAAACTCTTTAAAAATATTTTACTGAATACATTTGACATGATTTTTTTTCTTGCTAAATGAAACTTCTGCAGCAAATTCAAACCTGGTTTGTGTTTCTTTGGGACAGATGGATTCACCCATCTCATTGAACCCAGTATTCACTGGTGTTCATTATTCTACAGCCAAGATCTGGTGAAGATTGGCAACAACTAATTTTTTTCATAGAATCAACGTTGAATATGCCTGTCTCAGAATCAGTGCAGTTATTTTTTAATAAGTATCAGCAAGTGGGCCAATTGCTGTTACGAACTTCCTCAATTTTTTGTTTTTGTTCAAACAAAATTAAGAGAATGTAGTTGAATAATCACTTTGCAGACCCTCAAGCCAGTAAAGGGTACCACTTACAAAGCTATAAACCCAACTGTTTGTTACTGCAACTCTGCTGGAGTGAAAATGCATAGCGATTTGTTTCTGGTAAAATAGGATGAACTACCCATAACAGGTCATTTCAGTTAGCTTGGCAGATTCTTGTCTAAACAGAGAATGAAGCACCTGAATGAAGTGACTTCACTTCTGGCAAACAGGGGCACTACCTGTACTGGGCAACATTGTTGGTTTAAAAAAATTACCTATCACCATCAAAAGGTCACAAACCTGTCAGTCTGCCACCCAAAAAATGTGTACTGCACAAAGATTCATGAAGTAAATATGTAGGAGAGAGCCATAGCCTCAGTGTGTTGTGATGGGAATAGGTACTGTAATTAAGAAACCTGCTCTATCTACTGTAAAGCTTACTGGTTCAGAATCAAAGTGCTGGTATTCTGTTAGCAAAAAATCACCTTTCTCTTAAGTCTAAGCACAATTAAGTGCTGCCCTGTTTCTCAGTATATACATCAGTAGAGGAAAGTGTTATCAAGAGTAAGTGACTGGGAAAGGACAGTAAATCTACTTCAGCTTGCAAAAGTCATGTCTAGCTCTGAACTTAGTGAGACTAAATACCACACGCCTGTCTTCACATCACTAACATTAAATATGGTAGTTGATGTTTAATTCATCTATATGGTGGAACTAGTTTCTTTGGCAATTCAGGCATTCTCAGATAAAACAGGGTAGTGGTTCCCTTTTTCAGTTACTGCATTTTTGTATCATATTCTGGAATGAAAACTTTTCCTGATGACTTAACTTTGATCAAATTCCTTTTATAATGGAAAAGCGAGGATGACTCTCACTTTTGGTTAGCAAGCTACAGACTTTCATTTACTTTACTCTGATGCTATTTTAATTTTCTGTAACCAGAGGTGTCTCTCATTTAGCCGGTTTACTATTATGCCCTTTTAAAGCAATTCAGTAGGCTATCACAAGATAGCTATTGACTGATTTTCTGTTTTGTTTCAGAGTGGCTTAACTTGATGCATATACAAATCTGTCAGCTTAGAAACCTGACGTACAAAAACATGTTTGACAGATACCTATCAGTATGCTTAGCCTGGCAATTTTAATCCCTTTAAATTACATTTGTTATTAAGGGCAAATAAAGTGTCTTTCTTGGGGACAGACATTAGCATATATGGGATTCTAGAAACACTGTGGGGTATTTGTCTTTTGTGAATAATTGATTTTGGCAGATGCATTCTGTTGGGCTTTTTTTGTTGTTACTTATTTTCATGTAAAAGCTAATTGTTAAATATAATTAGATTTACCAACTGTACTGGGTGAATTCAGATAGCTTCAGGAACACCCCAGAGCACCACACTATAACCAGGGTAGTGTCACTCGTCTGACTGTACATGATGCTAAATACTGTTAAATCTAGTAGGCACAAATACTATCATGGGTCTGTTATTGTTATGGGAGACTGATGTTTTGTCCTGCCCAGCTCCATTATATGTCTCCCAGTATATATAATTCCAATGACCTTTTTGAAAAAGATGTGCAAAGTAGCCAGAGGGCTTAGAGTATAAAATTTTAGCAATGTAAAACCAATGTACTTAGTCCCACCTATCAAGATAGCTTTGTCAAAAATGATATAAAACTAGCAAGTCCACAAAAAAAAGGTTTGAAATGGATGAAAGTATGTTTTGAAGGAGAGGATCATAAGGCTGATGTTTTACTTCCCTCCTTTTCTCTTCTAACATGCTCTTCATAAAATATGCAAATGAAATGGCAATTAAACTGAAGATCAAGGATGGCAAAATTGATGATCAAAGGTTCACAAAGTCAGGCTCGTCAAGAGAAGGCTAGTCCAGTGATTTTGGGCATTGTATGTAGGTACTTAGGGAAAGATCCAGACTAAATGGGTGCAGGTACATCTTCTACTCATAGATGTGGAAGGATCATCATGAATGTTTGTAGCTAATGTGATCTGCTTTCCAGAACCAGCTCAGCTCTGCCGTATCTGTCCATGTGTGTGCATGCACTCTTGAGTCCTATACGTTGATATAGAGTATGCAGCAGGGAATATTTCAAGTGGGTTTGATGAGAATGAAGCCATAAATTATGTAACTGAAACTCTTTGTAAGTAGGTATTGTGCCAAACATTGAGATTTCATTTTTAACTTTCACTTTGGGAGGGGAGGAGGAAGAAATTTTAGAGTATTTTCCAAATGAAAGTGAATAGTTTTCATCCAGTCACTTGTAAAATTAAATCCAATGACAACTGACATGTGCAAAATCCTTGGGAAGTGCTGTTGGCAGTCATTATAAATTGTAGTTCAGTGGGTTCCCTTTCAGCTTTGGGGGTTTGACAGTAGATCTCTACAGAAGCTTTAAGTTACTGTATTTCAATCTGCAAGTATAATTATTCAAATTTCCCTAATTTCCCCTTAAAAGCAGTCATTAAAATTTGCTGACATTTCACCCTTTCTTCAGGGAGCATGGCGGACTGAGGAAGCAGCAGTTTTCCAGAATTTATGCCAAAGCAAAGTTTACCTTACTTGCTGTCAAGTAGCTTATTTTTCACGCAGCTGTAAAGCAGGTGTCTGTATCTCAGTATAACTACTGCTCCAGTAAATTGAATGAGGCAAGTACTAATATCCTTGAAGGCTGAAACAACTTTGAGGATCATGAGTCATATCAGCCGTGTGGGTGGAGCTGAAGAACTGGAATTACACGAACTGTTTCCTTATTGATTTCTTATGAAAATACAGTTTATTTAAATTAAGAGCTTTGGGCAGCGTACGTAAAAGGAGAAGGCTGTCCAATTTGCAGTAGGTACAGTACTGAGCTACAAAATCCAGAGTTTGTCCCAACTCTGAGATTGGGTTTGCTTTACTTCCAACTTTCACAGTCTGTCTCTCATATTAAATTGCAGCATCTCAATGCTGGCACCTTTCTTTGCTACTCTGGAATAACAAGGCTGCATTTCTGGATCCAGTTAGTGACGTTATCTTGACTGGGAACTGAATGTGATCACCTTGGGCTTTAACTGACAGTGATAAACCACACAGGGAACCATTTTGCAACAGGGCTTTTTCCTAACTTGATGTAGTTAGTAACCGTCTCTCATTTAAGCCTTACCTAAAGTAGTGTAGCTAATTGTATTTCTATTCTGAAATGTTTTATGATGGCATATAACTTGATAAGCCAAAGTTGCATTTGCTCTTAGCTCTTCATAATTCGAGACAAAATTCTTCTCCAGAGAAACTATACGGCAGTTATTTCAATGAGAGGAAAAATGCTGGAGAACTGAGTCAAGAAACACGTTCCCAAGTCAGAGCCCTTGTTAAGAACTACAGATTTCAAACATATGTTAATTATACTTTAAATTACAGATTTATGTTCTGTCTGCAACTTCAAATACTGTGAAGACTTTTTTTCTTCTAAATTTTTCTCTTTTCAACTATTGCTGCATCAAACAAAATCTGCCTGTGTTTTGAGAATTGCCAGCTAATTGGGCTTCCTAATTATCATAAAGTGTGTCGGTGCTTTATAAAGCATGCTGCTGTTGTGTGCTGAAGTGATAGTGTAATTCAATCATACACAAAATATATAAATAGCCATCTCTTTTTGCACGTACAGTAGATATATGCTGTTTGTGGGCGAGCTCTTGGCTGCAGGGACAGAGATGTTGTGGTGCTAATGGGCAGCGCAGAGGCATGGGGAGCAGAGCGGTGCAGGCTGGGCTCCTTGCTGTTAGTGCACCTCTGCCTGCCAGTGTAAGCAGCTGTGGTAACACAGCCTCATCCTGGGCTCTCCTTCTGGAGCAGTTCCTTAGCTTTAGAGGCAGTTAACGAGTAAATCTTTCTTCACAGGAAGAAAGAATCTTCCTTCACAGGAAGGGTATGAAAGAAAACGTCTCAGAGCTGATTTTATTTGCTGCTGAAATGCAGAGCAGAACTCTGTAACTAATTGAATTTATCTTAGCTTCCTACCCTAGCTTCAATATCTTCTGGGTTTTTTAGTACCCAGACTTCATGGGAAAGGTGGTATGCAAAGATGTTTTCATAAAATGACATTGTCAGTGTGGAATATTTTAGGCTTTTGTTTTTATTCTTATGGTCAAATACGTTTTGCACTTTGGGATCTGTTCATTTTGAGAAATATTGAAGATCTCTATTGTCTGCTGACTTTGTTACTGTTCTACAGATATACCTTTGACAAGAGCTGAGGCTGGAAAATGTAGCAGATTATGAATTTTATGAACACCTTTCTCTGAAATGGCACTTAGGATGTGTGGTTTTCTTCTGGTGTGACATTAATGCTGTTTATGGCACAGCAGGACTGTCAAGAGAATTTGAAAATTAGAGGATATGATTCATCATAAAAACAGTGGTAATGTTATTTTCCATGACTACTGGCCCATGATGTAAATCTGGATCAGATCTTGCTTTATTATTGAGACAGAATTTTGGCAGGTTGGGAAAGTATTTCCCTGATATTCCTTGAAGCTTTCTTTGATACCACAGGCTATCGAGCTGTATAATTGTACTTAATTGTTTCAGAATAATGTGGTAGCTGAGAGTAATGGCAAAAAAGGTGGAAAAAAACCACAAACCTCTTAGCACAAGAGAGCAGAAATTCTAGTCAATTATTGTAACACCCTGCAAAACGTTTCCAGAGAGGATGGAAGTGGCCTGAAAAGACGTTCCTGCTCATTTCAGATTGCCAAAGAGGAGATCATCAGGCCCACTAATTAATTGTCAAGTTTAATGAAGCATTCTGAACCTTGAGTTTGAAGGCACTTATAAACCACTAGCAGTATGCAAAGCCTCTGATTTTCCCTTATTTCATAATAATTATGAATTTGCTCTAATATTTCAGCATCCCTGCATTCCCAGCATGTGGGGTTGAAATGCTCTGTTTTGCTTTGGTTTACCTCCAAGCTGAAGACTCAATTATGGTTAACTTCAGTGAATTAATTAAAGTAAGTTTTGGCTCTTTGTGTAATAGTGAAATTTTGGTTGTTAACAAAAATATTATTTATTGTTGGTTTTCACTGCACATTCCTCTGAACGCTTGCGATAAAATATTTTGGGGGTGGGGGGGTTAATGTCACTACTGGGGATGATGCTGCAGAGACTCTTTCAAAGTAATGGGGCATCCTTTTTCTATTACCACTTAAAGGACTTGAAAGCAATGTTCTTATTCTGCAAAGAAGGCTGAGAGAATTTTCTTATTAAGTAAATGTCCCAGTACCCTCTTGTCATGTGCCACAGGCTTTTACCTTAAAGGAATAAGGGAAAGCGTTGGTAAAATCCAAACTCCTAGCATGAAGAAAAGGGACCTATTTCAATAGGTGTGGTGTACAGTGCATGATCTGTGCTTTAAAAACCTCTGTGCAAATGTCACAATTGAGGGGAACAGAAAAAGGCTTGTGCTGTGATATGCACTTAAAACTTTTTTTTTTTTTTCTGTTGAGGGAAAAAAAGAAAGTACTGCTGTGCACATCACACATCTGACACTTGCAGTCAGCGTCCTGCAGCAGCAGGTCTAGCAGGCAGCTGTCCTCAGCTAATGATGCTTTTTCCTCTCCCCTTCTACCTTCTATTATTTGAGCTCTGCTTCTGTGATTGTGCTTTAAATTTTAAAATATGTATCCCTCTTCTTCTGATGTGTCTCACTGTTCCTTCTCAAAACAGAAGCTTAGTTTCACTGCCTTGTAGTTAATTCTTAGCTCTCCAAGAGGTTGCCTTATTCATGGGGGACTGTTCTGTACCCTTCATTTCACTGCAGAATGTTTTATTTTCAGATCACTCTGGGTCATCCTCTTACCATGTTTCACAAGAGTTTTTAATCCAAAAAGATTTCTTGATAAAAACTTTTAGGAAGACCCATATCCCTCTGCAGAGTGTTCCTTCCTGATAACACAGGATGTTTTGGCGACACTTCATTGAGTGTAGAATGAAAAAGCTTCTAGCCAGCTCTCTGATAGTGGATAAGTGTTTTGCGAGTATTACAGCTGACAGCTGATGTTCTGGGTGGCTGTGAATTCATTCTTGTTTATGGCCAACGTCAGAAATTCATTAGTAACTGTGTAACTGGATACTGTTCAACATGTGAGTCATAATGTGTTACTCTGATTAGAGTTTGTTGTTAGATAAATTTACACTGCCATAGACCTTCAGATAGCTTTCTCAATATGAAGCTATGGGCAACTGGAAAAAAGATTTGGTTTTATTTTTGAAAGGCAATTTTGTGCACTGCTTGGATTCTGTCATGAAGGGAAATGTTTGTAATTATTTCCCTTTTCTTAAGCCACATTGCTACTAGGAAAGGAAAGCCCCATCCTGGTTTGTAGGAGTCTTTTAAAGGAAAACTCTTTTGCTGAGGAGAGAAAGCAGAATGAAATGTTTTCCCTAGTTCTTGATGCAATGCTTGCTACCGTTTTATGGAAGGAATGGAAACTCTGGAAGTTTCATTTTTCTGTTAGTCCAGCTGTGGCTAACGAAGACATGGGACATGTGGATGGTGCCTCCAGGCCCCTGCTGGGGTTCTCTGGTAGGTAGCACTGTGGCAGTCAGCACCAAAAGCCAACAACAGTGCTTAGGGACATGGCTCTGGAATTTCAAAAACTCTCTCTAATGTCTGGGCATGACTGGAGCTAGGGTTTGATTTAACCCCTAGCAGTGTGTTAGAGTCTGTAGGGCTCTGCTTGTCCCACTGCGCACAGGCAGTGGCACTGCCCAGGCAGAATAACTGGGGGCATGCTGTTGGCTTTATAAAGTCCCTTTGCAAACTGAGGCAGAGTTTTGACTTTATACAAACACATATATTGGCTATTTTGTTCTTACGCTTTGAAAGATAACCGCACATTGCATCTATTTATCAAACTATGCACAACACCATGATCTTGAACACTACTGTCATCCTTTTTATTTTTATTTTTTCCCAAACATGATTTAGTAGAAGGTTGCTAAATTTGTATTACAATCACTGTACTATACAGTGGGCAGTAAGCAAGCTGTTGTTACATTGGGCTTGGCCAGGTATGTGTTTGAATATGTAGGTCAATCTGCAGTTTAACAGTTAAGGTTGCCATTTTTTCAGTGACTGCTGAATTAGTTTCTCGGATACAGATTTTTATTTATTTATTTATTCATTTAATGAAACTGATTTCTTTGCCACCTAGTTTTCCAAAGAATTTTCCATTTCCCTTCAGGGCTTTCCAAAGGTCTGGCATTTTTACATCAAATATGTTACATCCAACGTTTTTCCAAATAATAATGGGGATATAGTGAATTTAGTGAACCTTCATAAAAACAAACTCTCTGAACCTGCTATGGTTTCATTGTAATATGTTGAAATGGATATGTCAGCAGCAGCATTTTTCATCCTAGATTTCTAGTTCAGTACTTTTCCATATAAATAACATATTCCTGAGTTAATGGAAAATTCATGCTGAGCTACTTCATATTGGCTAGCTTTGCGTGTCACCTCCGATGTTTCTGTTGGCTGGCAAAAAGGGCTGGTATTTTCTATTTATCAGGTCTTTTGACTCTTTCTCTGCAGCGAACTAAATCTAATAGCCTGCAGGTGGAACACTTCAAATATAAAAGGAAAAGATGGCTGATTACATGGAAAGCCAGCAAGCTTCCAATCACACTGCTGAAATGTTGTTTCTAAATCAACTCTGAGATTTAACTTGTTTGACTTGTTTGATGATTTTGAAAAATAATTTTATAACTCCGAGAAGGCTGATGTCTGGATCGTTTACTGCTTTAATGTGAGCACAAATGAACAAATATGTTAGAACTGTCGAGGTAAAAACATCTATGAAACAAACAAAAAAAAATATGGTGCAACCTTGTTAGGTTTTAGTTTCAGCATGAAAAAAGCTGTCTTTCAGAGAAAGCTCTGAGAAGTCTGCTGCTTACATTTTTCACTTGCTTGCTCTAGAGCCTGTACAAAACTGTTAACAGGAAGGACTATATGCTGACTGAAATTCAGACTGTAGTTGGATTTTTGCTGTCTTATGACTATGTATCCTTACCAAAACAAAAAATCTAAGAAAAAGTTTTAGCTAAGCTCTTACAATTGTCAGCTTTCATCCTTTACCATTGGCAGTTTAAAAACATAATGTGGTGTCACAGATACAGTATGTCATTAAAACTGCATGCTGCAGCTGTTTTCTCATGGAAAATGTTTTTCCACTAAAATCCTTGATGCATTTTTTTTTTCATTGCCCCCCCCCCCCTTCAAAATACAAAATCAACAACTCCTTCACCATCTGCTCTTAGGAGAAGCAAAATGACAGAAGTTTTCAGCAGGGTAGTTAGAACCCCCTTCTTCTCCCCAGTTCTGTTATTAACTTTGTATATTTTAGGTTTTCTTAATTCTGTGGTGCAGAAAATTTAGTGTTTTTTTTTTTTTTTTTCAAAACCACAATTCCGTATGAAAAAGCACTTTCATATCCTCATCTGTTCAAACAACTGTATCCCTTTGTAGTCTGTAGAATCCTGTGGGAATATTTTGTATCATGGTTTCTTGCTTTTCTTTTGTTTTGTTTTAAGAGATTTGTTCAGAAGATCTGGGATTGCCCTGCAAGATGGTAACAGGATTTTGAACAAGCTGTACATAATTAAAATTGGAAAATTTTCTAGAATGTTGTGGGGTCTTTTTTTGAGAATATTTTAAGCCTGGTCACATCTGAGCACCAAGAAAGACCATACAAGAGTTTATGAGACTTGTAAAAGTGTAATATAGTTATGCTGGGAAAGCAGATGGTGAAAGTACAGTGTGGGTGGACTCCTGGATAATATCCATATAAAGCCTACAGTCTCAGGTGTCACGAAACCCTAGGGAAAATACAGTGTCATTTTGCAATGAAGCTGACATATTGTTGGGCAGCCAAGTAGGGAGTAAATTTACACCTTGCTCCTGCCAAAGCTGTGGTGCAGTCAGGGTAGGACTGCAGGAGCCAGAAGTACAGCAAGCACACAGACTGTCCGAGCTCCGGGATGGGAGGCAACACCCTTATCCCTTACATTTTGATGTGACAGACAGCTTGTTTAGTCTGCCTTCAGTGGAGCTGAAAGGTGTGAGGCAGGTTAATGAAAATATTATGAAGTGGTCACCAGGAAAATACAAGAATCTTACAAACGTTACATCAACATCCCACTTCATTCTCTGTCTCTGAAAGAACTTCATCTATTTCATTCTGAATGCATTTGCTCTGTCTGATGCCAAAAAGAGGTTCATTTTTAAATACACCTGTAAAGCAGCAAAGTATTTAATTTATTATATAGTTACGAGTGCATCAGTGGTTTGATTTAATTTGGGATTTTTGTTTGAAACATTTCTATATGTCTGCTTGTCTACTGCAGTCTGGTAGCTGAAACTGCTTTATAATGTATGCAAAAGAACAGCTCTGGGTACGTTAATTCAGGTTAGCTGAACTAACATCGGTTTAGTTTAGAGCTCCATGTAGATTATAAAAATCAAATTAGGAGCTTAAATACTGAGAGAATGGAGCCCATGCTGAGCTTTGGGCTCTCTCTGGCTAAGTGAGAAATGCCTGTAGTTGAGCTAGCTGGTTTAAAATTAACATGACTGTATCTACGTGCTCTGTTATGGTTGTAGCAGTGACCACTGGAGAACTGGTTGCAAGTTCCCAGGAAAATTATGCTAGGAATACTTGAAAATAACCAGGATATGAATCTGTACATTTTGTTCTTGTACTGTCTCGTATAAATTGACTTTTTGTGACAGGCTACAAGTATTTTCATATCAATTGAGTGACAAGCCAAACATGTGCTAGTAATGTACTTTTTACTCTGGTTCACAAAGCTGCTATTTGAAAGCAGCACCCTGACAACGCTTGAGATGGAACAAAGTTTCTTTTGGAGAAACTTTATGACTTGTTAATGACTTCTAGGTGGTTTATTTTATCAGCAGGAATCTCTTCCAGTTCAATTTGAAATTGGCAAAATGACTATTTGCTCCTTTATTACCTGCCCATCAGGCTGAGATACTCATGCTAGAAATATTTCTAGCTATGCAGTTCGCATATCAGCATCCATATAAATCAATTTTTGTGAGAAGGTTGACAATATTACTTAATTACACTGTTTTAGGAAATCACATTTGGTGGCTTCTGCTTCTTCTATCATCTAGAATGCTACTGGAACACCTCTCACATCCTGCTCACGCTACCTAGTTAGCACAGGCAACTAAGTTGGCTGCTAACTTCCACTTAGGGCTCTTTCTTACTCCCTGCTTCAAAGAATAATGTTCATGCTGAATTTTGATTGCTTTTGAGGAGATGGCTTTTATGTTATTCAATAACCAGGTAATTCAAAATTCAACTAAAACTTTCATTTTGACTGTTGGAGATCTCTGAACTCCTTCTAGTCTCCCTTTCATAATGTGACAGAGTATAAGGATAGGTTTATCCACCTGTGTCTGTTTGGGGCTTCTTATTTTGTGTGTTTTGTTGTGATATTGTTAAATCTTGGTAGGCGGGACAAAAAGCTTTGGCAGATAGACTTTCAGATGTTCCTGCTGACAAGGTTTCATCAACAGGTGAAGCAGTTCCATTGTCATTTTTGCAGAATTTGAGAAATTACGTTTCTGAAGGTGAACAGTTCTGGCATTTGTTACACTGTTGTTCCTTACAGTAATTCTCAGTACTTGGACACACATATCTGTACCTTCGATGTATTGCCAGCTTTTTCTTCTTATGTGAAGTTGGAAGTAGTATTTTAGCTTTCAGTCAGGCCTTATATACTTGTTTACTCAAGCCATATTTTATTGTAAAATATTCTCTAGTGCTGTTAACATTACAAATTCCATTAAGACTAGCTGCAAGTTCTCACCTCAGGCACTGTTTAACCCCTCAAGAGATCAGGTTATCAATTTACTCTGAAAGAATGATATTGACAGCCAGAAGCTGCTGTAACCTTCTCTTGTTTTCACCCTTATCTTCAGATAGTACAGAAAATGGTGCAGAAAGAGCCCCTTGGGTGGGTAATTTTCCTGTTGAAACACATGCATAAGTGCCATTAATACTAATGGACCACATAAGTAGATATTAAAGGGCAAACCATGCATATGTTTTACTACCAGTGTCTTACTCTGCCTGATCATTGCTTATCAGGGAAGATAAAGGTAATGGTGGGGGAGAAAGGATGGTTTACTTCTTCTGTTGTTTGTAATTTAAACCAGTTGGACAATGCAAGAAATAAACATTTTAGGGACAAGGCTTTGAGGGAATGTGTTTCCTAGCTCCCAGGGACTGTGATTAATCTCAATTTTGTGTGAGTTTCTGCTGGGAGATAGTCATTGGTGTGAGAAACATAAAGGACAAAAGGAAAAAATTCTGCATACATCTTTTTTTTAGGCAATTTCCTACCCAGATTGGAGTAATATTTTGTCTAGTTTTCTCAAAAACTAAAAATAATGTCATCATGTCATTGTTCTCCACCAACTTTCTGAGCCGTTCCAAGCCCAAGGTGTTTGTAACCTACTGAAAGTTTCTAATGTGATATTTAAAAGCCAAGGTAATAAAACAGGTTCACATTAGAAAAATAGACATATTATTACATTTGGGTAAGGATTTCTAATGCAGTTTTCTCCAGCCATGCTGCTGACAGCTGTAGGCCATTAGGTCATATTTGATTCCAAAAGATGCCACACATTATCTCCCAGAGTCACTAAATTAATGAAAATCATCGCAGCATCTGGCCACCCACTCAGAAAATAAGTTCCTTTCACTAAGACAGGCTGATGAGTGGTGAAGATTTACCAGTATTCTCTGAATTTCTGCCAGTGCAATTTCAAGACACTTTTAGTATTTGCTCTCAGTTATTGTACTTCTGTCTTCCTTTGATAGGAAATATAGATGCAGTCTTAATTTGGTCTATGGATTTCCCAAGACAAGCAATGAAAATTATATCCTAGCTTGCAAAGAAAGAACGGGAGGCTGATGCCTGTGAGGGTTGTCAACATTTTCAGATGAACCTGCAAAAAGGGATCCGCTACTAATCTATAGTTAGTTATGGGCTGCTTTGCAGAAGTACCAAGATACCAGGGCTGTGCTGAGTAGAGTACAAGAACAGCTACTACTGCCCTGTTACCCCAGCCATCCACCCAGCTGGGCTAAGTGCTTGCATGCATGTTGCCTTCCTGAGCCAGCACCCTTGAAATAGACCTGTTTGGGCCCTGATGTCTACTTGTCAGTAAAAGTTGAATTCTGAGTGTAGTTGATGCAATGAATATTTTGCAAAATTGAAAGAGAGTTGGAGGGAGGGGAGGTAAAAATAACTTCAGAAGAGCAGCCACAAAAAAGAGAACCAAGTTACACAGCAAGTTCATCTAATGCTCAGACATAAAGAAGGCTGAGTGCTTTAGTGAGCTTTGGACTGCTGTTTGAGGGAGGGTAACATACAGCCTATGTTACATATAGGGAGGGTAACTCTCCAATGGTAAGTAATACATAACGAAAGAACTTTACCCATTTTCCTAAAGTATTGTTAAACAGTTGGCAGAAATGTCAAAAAAAAAGTAAAAGGACTCTCAAAAGAAACAAGCACAAAAAGGTAACTTTGTGTACTTCCCAAAAAAAGGAGAAATCAGAATGCTTTAAAATAGTGTGGTGTATTTCAGTGTTTTGTGTGGAATGTGATAAGCAGGTTACTAATTTACTGCAGTAAGCTAAAATAAATTATCAACAGCACTTAAAAAAATAAATAAACCCCACCAAATTAACAAACTTGAATTCTGTAATACCTAGAATTGCCAAAAAAAAAAATCGTTACCATATTTTTGCATCCGTCAGTTTCAAGTGTACATAAACTAGAAATACAGTGATAAGCATGTTCAGTAGCAACCTGCTGGTTTTGGCAATGATGTGCCTCAGCACTGGGTACCAGAAAGAATTCTTTAATTTATTTGGCAATATCATTAGTTCATCTTCCAACTGTGGGTAACAAGCTGGACACCAGCTGGTACCATCAATATATATATATTTTCATATTTCCTAAGGACAACTTTTGTTTTTGATTGCGGGTATATGAGGGCTTTCAGGAAGCAAGTCAGTAGTTATGGTAGTTATGTTCTTCAGCCCTTTGAGCAGAGATTCTTACAGTGAGCAAGGTCAGGTTAAACTTTTTTTCATAAAAAACCTGAATAAAAGCGTTTCACAAATCATTGAACTGGGAAAAAAAATCCTTGAGATAGCGCACCGTCGCTGTGTTGGGATATACTATGTGTACTTACTATTAATAATAAGTACTTTTTTTTTTTGTTTTGTTTTTAACTGGTTTCTCATCTTTGATTATTTTCTAGATGTGAAAACAAGGCAAATTGAATTACAAGGTCATGACATACCTCTTTTTGTTCTCCTGTTCCTGACCTTTTTCTCAGTGCTGCCTTGGTTTATTGTTGTTGGTTGTTTGTAGTTTATGTATGTCTGTTTTTTTTTTTTTTTTTTTTTTTTTTTTTTTTTTTTGATATGCCAAGTTCCCTGTAAACCTCATGCTTTCTTGGGCTAAGACAGATATAAGTTGGCTGAATCACAATTAATGATCCCCTAAAGTTGATGAGCTAAAACCAGCTTCTTTAATATTTAGTAATGTAAGGAAAAAAGCAGTTTATCTTAGGACTTTAAAATATATTTGTAATAGATACAAGATAAGCAAAGACGTGTGCACATATCTTACTTAGGTAATACTCAAGTTTTAGTCTGGGTAAAACTTTTTTTTTTTTTTTCCCTGAAATAACATCAAGGCATGCGAGGATAACACCGAGAAAAACAAGTGCTGGAGCTGAACAGTACATAAGTCGCCTTGGGATACAGTTTCCTTTGTCATTTTGTGATCCTTTGCTGTTGCATTTTGAAGTGTGTTGCCAGATGTGTATGTCACATAAAAACAGCAGTTTGTGTAGGCAACTAATAGAAAAATCAAAAAAGGTGGTAGTGATGGGCTGGGCGAGTCTTTTTCGTGGAGACGGTAGTACCTAACTGCCATGGAAATTCTGTCTGTAGGTGGTACTTTTGCACAAAAAACACGTGGTAAACAAACTGTTGACAGAAAAATGTTTCTATAATCGGTGTAAACATATTGCATGTGTTCACCAACATGTCTGTGTTTACACAAAATGAAATTTATTATGACCTAGAATGTGAATACCTAAAGCTCACATTCAGAAAATGTCAGTTTCCAGAAACTGCAAGTAGAAATTTGTAGAGCAGTTTAACAAAGCTAAGCTTGCTTAGCAGAAAGAATTATCTTAAAACTCATTTATTGCTTTGTATCTTGATAGAATTTCAGCGAGTCTGCAGTTGTATGACAGTCGCCAGCCTGGCTTTCATGTTGAGAATGAAAAATTTACTTTCAAGATGCTAGTAATGGAGAATTATCTTATACTTTTTGAAATGTTTTCATGTTTTACATACAGTACTGATTTCTCTTCTCTACAAAAAGAAGATACATTTCGTGATCCATGGTACAAATATGTCTTTTAACAAGCTCTCAGATCAGGCATGTGTGCAAGACTATCATTAGGTGTCAGTGAAACATAAGTGAGGGGTGATCGTACTAGGTCAGCCAGAGAGATTAGTGACCTGAGGACAACTGCCAAGGCCTCAAGATGTTAATACTTGTTCTTTTTTTTTTTATTTTTTTCAAAAACAGAGGTAAAGAAGAGAGAAAACTAGCAAAAGACAATACTGCTGCAGTTCAAATGCTTTTGTTTGTCTCTTTATAAGGAAAAGCATTGTATTATTTCTCAAAAATGTGGGAAACAGCCATCTTCGTAATTTTGAACGTAGGCATAGATATTTGTAGTACTCCGGGAGTTCCAGTGTTAGTTTTGGCTGGTTATTAAGGTTGGCATAAACCTTAGTATCTAAGCTGTGTGACAGCAGCATGTTCTTCATCACTCAGTATGAATCCCCATTGTTCAGTAAATCTGGGATTTGTTTGCCACTCATCAGGAGTGTTGATGTGTCACAGAGATGGCCCTGCTATTCCCCCTATGTGGTTTATCTCCACGGATCAGCAGCACAGTGTTTTTGCAGATGTTATCAGATACAGTCAGATAGAAAATTGTTGCCTTGTGGCTGAAGATCTTTCAAAGTTCTGATGTACCAAGAGGTTATGGGTGTTTTCTTGAGATCTTCTTTGCTCTAGTGTGTGCAGTCTGTTAAAATGGTTCTTTTTTACTGAGAACATGATGGCCTGCCAGATGTTGTCAATTGTGAGGTATGTTTCCTTTGTGTTACTATGTTTTTGTTTCTGTTTGTAAGAGCTGATTCATCCCAAATGCCAAGGGAAGGCACTAAGGAGAGTTTTGCCATGCTTCAGAGTAGCCGATAAAGCACTTTGAAACCTTCCAGATGTGAGCTGGACAGTGAGATAGGCTTGGCTGTGAGACTCATGATAACACCCAGCCCTTGGCCTTTTCAGTGGGAATGCTGGTGGCGCTGCCATTTGGCCTGCAACAGGAGCTTGGTGTGGGTGATGTGGGTGTTTGCTCTTAGAGTGAGTTATGTCTCTGGTGTGCATGGTGACAGACTCTAGAAGGTGATTTCATTCAATATTTTCCAAAGCACTCCTGTAAAAGGAGAATTGGGAACCAACATTTCCATGATGGATCAGTAGATCTGAACACCTAGCTCACTTAAACCTCTAAAATTTTATACTAGGCTGCTGTGCAGCGCTTTGGTGCTAGCAGTACTACTCACTTGCATCATTTTCGTCCTGAAGTCACTTACATGCTCCAGCGATGCAAAACATTTTATTCCAACTGCAATGATGTAGCACAGGTCCTACTGGTGATCATGATAGCTTCTAATGAAAACAGAGTTAGGGAACTCTGAAATTCTGCTTCATCAGTGGTGTTAAAAATAGCAACATCAAAAAGCAGTAGAATATATATAAAACATACAAGTGTGTGTATGTGTGCATATATATGCATATAAAGGAATCTGGTTTTCTTTTTTCATTTAGTGCTGTGCCAAAGATATTCTATGATGAAGGTCCAGCATAGTAAAGACATTTTGGTAGTTTTCCTGCAGATTCTTAGGACTTCGTACTTTATTCTTGATTTGTCATTCTGCTTTTAGACATTTTAGTTCGTGTTATTGAAAGACTTGCTTTATATTAGTGTCTGTTTGAATGTCATCTCTGTTCCTTGTCAAAACTGTGAGTTTTACATTGTACCTATGTCCTCAGTTGGTAGGTATCTTGATGTGTTGCTGAAAACCAAATTGTTTTCACTGTTAACAAGAAAGTACTTTGGGGATTTTCCCAGATTTTGTAAAAACAGTAGTTTGATTAACCTTGTTCTTAAATTATGTGCTACATAATAAAATATTTTAGTTTTCATTAATGCCTTTATAAACTCAGTAAAGGAATTTAATCAGAGTATTTTTTCATCATAAAATCTGGACTGTAATAAAAATAAATAAATACCTTCCCCACAATTTTTATGTCATTTAGCAGTGTATATAGTGTCCGTCCAGATGTGATATTGATCAGAGATCACAGGCGATTTGATCTTGCAACCAAATTTACAGCCAGTCCCCCCCCCAAGTTTTAGAAAATTTTGAAATCCTTATAAATTGATTGAGGTGACTACTGGACACGTGTAAACCAAAAAACATTTGTAGTATACATTTTAATGAAATGCAAAATTCACAATGGATTTTGCATCTGTTACTTTGACAAAGCAGCTGATGCTTTGACCTCCATGGCCTACTCTGAAGCATGGCAAAACTTTCCTTAATGCAATGTGTGCTGTTCTCTCCTTCCTTCAGCATATAGGACTAGTTAGCTCTTACAAACAGGAACAAAAATCTAATAATGCAAGGGAAATGAATATATACTACTGTTCTGTTAAGACAGTTCGTAACATTTCAGCCAAGTGCTTACTTCAAAGCAAAGAGAATAAAATGCAAGTATAATCTTGTTTTCTTATCTCTGAATTGCTCCCTGTTTACTTCTTTCAATATAGCAGGCTGCTTTTCTGTTGTATTAGCTGTAATTTACTTCGAGGCATATATTGAAAGAAGGAAAACTAAACTCTGAAAATGCTTTGTCCTGCAGTTTTCCTATTATTTTTCAAGCCATACTTTAGTTAAAATTGAATGAATAGTTTCAGGTTAAGACATAATTATTTTAGTTAAAAAACTTCCCATTTTTTCGTTGTTTGTTTGTTTTTGTTTTTGTTCCCCCCCCCCAAATGCACACAGGACTACAGTATCAGTTTCTGTCTGCCAGCTCCACAGACTCTGCCTGTATCTCTGGATTTCTTCCTAGCATAATAAGATCTTACTAACATGTTCCTGAAACAGGCTGCTGTGGATGCCAAAGAAGAAACTGAAAACCTGTTTCTAACCTGGAGATCTTGGGTAGTGAATAGGTGATAAAAATGGATGAGGGGCTTTCATGCCGCTATTACCATCTCTTAGCTCCTGATAAGGAAGGTAGAAGCTTGGGAATCTTTAAAATGGAAAGAATTATTTTAGTTTGTAGTAGCTGTTTAGAATGGTAGCAGGCATTTGAGAAGAACAGAAGAAGTACGAGTGCATCAGAACAGAACAGCAAAAGTGTTTAATACACTGAATGGACAAAGCTCTCCTTCCCACAGGTTTTTGCACAGATGGTCTTGGGGCAGTGCCAGGCATGTACAGGTGCAGCAAACCTTCCCCTGGTCCTCATTCCCTTGAAGCAGCTCTCAAACTCACAGTTCCTCAAATCTTAGGAAATGGATTGCTTTTTGCTTCTCACCAGATAATTCGTAAAGGTTTTGCCAGCCAACTAGAAAGTGTGTTGCTTGAAATCTCTTAAAACATTCTGTCTTACCTGGTGAGATATAGCCAGCTGAAGGGAAAAAAAAAAAAAAAAAAAAAAAGCATGTCTCAGAACTGTTACTGATTGTTGTATTTTTGCCCTATAGAAGAAGGTGAAGTAGCTCTGTGATGTTGCTATAGTAGCTGCAGTTCTTCTTGAGCATCATCCTGAGAGTTACAAGGGCCATGAAGGCTGCTCCAAAGACAGACAGTGATTAATGCTATATTCATAGACTCACAGATCTGGAAGAAACCTCAGGAGGTGGTCTAATCCATACTTCTGCCCAAAGGCAAGGTAAACTCTGCTTAAAACATTCTTTACAGACATTTGTCTAACTTGATCTTAAAACACCAGAAGCAACATCCCTGGACAATTTACTCCAGCACTTAACCAATTTGTCTCCCTCTTCTTTATCTTCAACTACACAGTGCTTTTTGTCATCTGTCATAGTTCCTTAGCTTTCGTGATGTGTTTATTTGTGAGGCTTAAGCTGAAGGTAAAATAGCATGATTCAGCCCTCCTAGATTCGTTTAAAATACTGAAGACCAAAAAGAAAAGATAAGTTTATTTTGTTTAATGTTAACTGAATGAACTCTGCTTGACTTGGGAATGGATTAAATAGAATCACTTGGCTTCTAACTACATTTCAACCAAAGAAATATGAGCAAATTCTGCTTCTGAAGCACATCATGCTGAATAATTTAGGAACTCTTGGGCTGTTTGCTATGTGTGAGGTATTGCAGGGGGTAATATATCATTAGTTTGCATAGAGGCTTTATGTATTTTGGAGTGGAATATGGAGAGTATCGCAGCAGATAAATCCTATCAGATAATAATGAATGCTTGATGAAAATTATCTGTCCAAGCATTAGTTGCTCTGTCAAAGTAACAGATCCAAAATCTAATGTGAAATTTATGTTTTGATAAAATTAATGGAGCCCATCACTGGGACTTGTGAAGGTAGTTTACGATGCTCTCACAGTAGTGGCCATAAATTGGCTGGATCAATTTCACAGAGAATGTCTAGACAGGCAAAACAAGTCTGCACTGCAGCTTCTGGTAGCCTGGAGTATGCCGGGCACATTAGAACCAAGAGGCATGGCAGTAGTTCTGCTCTAGTTATTTGGGATATAAATGTTTCATGCAAAGACCCGTGTAGCTTTTGGCACCTGAGCGCAGTGTCAGTTGGCCTGCAGTTGATTTGAGGGCACACAGGACTTGGTGACAGATTGTGTCTCCCTTGTGTCCCACAGTGTTGTGTTGAGCACAGCTTGCTTAACATAAAGTGGCCTGAGAGCACGTTGCTTCTGATTTTACCTTTTTAAACACATATCCAGTTAAAAAGATTTACTTGTTGATGAGCAAATATCAACAAAGACAAAATTTTATGTTTCTCTGTGCTTGTTGCTTGTGAGGATTTTATACTAGGGTGTTTAATTGGGGCTGGGAAGATAAGTCAAGGTATTCCATGAGGGAAGATTGAGACACACACAGTTCATTCATCTGATGCAAAGTATCAAGTGAAAATGCCTGCAGTACATCAGGCACAAAGAATATCTGCTTATTTAATTCACTGGGAATAATTCATTAAACAGCACTTCTGATTTTTGTCAGCCAAAACTAGATTTCCATCTCGAGTCAGTTCTAACTTTATGGCCTATTTCTTTCCTGAACGTGTGCTGGATTTGACCTTGTAACACTTTTCTGCACACTATACTGTTTGGTGCAGCTGAGTCCAGGTGTATGATTTTAGTATTCTAATGAATACCATTACTTGTAAAATGATGTTAGTCCTGAGAGCTACTGCAAGTGGTAAGAATATCAAACTCAGTGCCACTGAAACATCTGAGCTCTGGTGCCAGTTTTAAATCTCCAATGCCTTCAGTGGAGACTATTAGAAAACGTAAAATTGGATGCATCTATATGCATGCTTATTTTTGTGGCAGTCCTTCCCTTGCCTATGCAATGAACTGACTGAAAGCAATGTAACTGCCCTGGTAAAATGGATTTATTACTGCTACCTGTAACACACTGGACTTAATAAAAGTCTTTCAGCCAGCTCAGATAACAAACTTTTATCTAGGATTTCTCTGCAAAATATTGTGTAAATGTCTGGGTAGTAGCTTGATGAGGGAGGGCATTTGTTTCCTTCTAGTACCTCTGTTGAATGGCATGAAACTTTTCATTTTGTCTGGTAAAGTAGCTGTGGGAAGAGGTTGGCACGTCCTTGCCTCATCCTCCAGAAGAGGATCTATGTCTTTGACTGGCCTAGTAAGATCAGCAGAGAAGCTCAGGGTGTGCCATCCCTCTGCCCAGGTGAAGAACAGATGTATTAAACGTGGTCATATGTGAGGATGCATTCAGAAAACAGGAATGGCACCTGAGCTCCTGAACTACTTTTTCCTGTTGGCTGGCACTATGTCTCAAGCGAGACATAATTAGTGATAGGATATTTGAATAAAGTTCAGGTCAGCTCCAGCCAAATGTTGACTTGGCTGTGTTTCTGTCCAGAAATGTATTTTAGAGCTTTCCTATACCTTGTAAATAGAATAATGTGCTGATTAAAAAGTGCAATTTTATGCCGATTGTGTTTGGTGAAAGTTTTAGTCCCTAAACTCCCAACTAATTATTTTTTTTCCAAGTTTATTGAAACATTTTTATAATGTCTCATTTTGGGGAATGGAATTCATGTGGGAAATTGAGTGTCACTGAACTGAAGAGATGCATTCTGAGTCCTAGTGCTCCCTTCTGTTGAATTAAAGACAGACTGAATTGCTTAACAAGAGAGGTCAGGAGAGACTCATTCTTTGTAGCCCACAGTCTGGAGCAAACTTTGGAGATGAACAGCCACATATTCATATTCACGCTCCAGGAAAGACAAATTGGGCTGTGATTCCTGGTACCCCTCATTCAGGTGAGAATTACAGGAATGGTAGGAGATTGAGAAGCTGAGAAAGTAAGCATCTCTTTTGTTGCTCTTTTATGTAACTCCCTGTGTAAGACTACTTTTTCTTTTCCTTTTAAAAAGAAATCTGCAAATGGGAACGTCCTACTTGGATCAAAATAGGTATTGAGTTGGTATTCTCTACTTCTTTTTTCTTTTATTTGTCACTGATGGCTACTACCTGATTGAGTTCTGAACAAGTATGTTTTCTGGTTTAGTTCTGTTAAGCCATAAAGGGTTCTCATAGGCACTGCATTAAATTAGCTGGACACGTTCTGCTTTCATGCAGTAGCACTGAACAAAACTCAAAACATTTTTTTATTTCATTTTATGAAAAAAGTTAAATCCATTAAGAAATACTACCGAAATATTTGAATTTAAGCTGCAGAGAAATATTCCATCTAGAGAAAAAGATTCATTTATGCTGCTTTGTTGCAAATAGACTAGCTTCCAAATAAATTAGTACTCAGGCAGCATCAAGTCCTATTTATTTCCATCCCCAAGTCTCACCTGCCTATCTGTCCTGGTTAGCCCCTATCACTGCAGATATGAATGTCTTGCAAACGTTGGACATGCCAGAATTTTTGCTTCTGTTTTAGAATGAAAGCCTACATGCACAACAGCTGCAAATTAGAGCTGGTAACAGGAGAGAAGAAATTCAAATACAAATCTAGCAGTGGCAGATACAAATATAAATCTGACTGTAAGTCTTATGCTCATGTGAGGTGTTGTATGTTAAAAAAAATTTAAAAAAAATGTTTATCTAATTCTGTTAATAAACAAAAACTTTTTTTTTAAGCCAGTCTGGCTTTTATCAAATCCAGAATAAAGAATGGCTACAAAAATATTATTTTATAGTTTTATGGGAGTTCTAATTTTAATCTAAGCTCTTCTCTGTCAGCTCTGTCATTATTTCTAATTGTTCCAAACTCACAGAGTTTAAGTTATAAACTGTACTCTGTAGATTATTCTAAAAACCAGAGTATTAGTGAACTGCCAGAAGATCAAAATAGTCACAGAGGAAAAATACGAAAATATAATTTGCATTAGTTGCAAATAGGTATTGCACACATACTTACTCAACCTACTGATTATTTGTGCATGTAGAAATCCAGTTTAATGAATACATAAACAAATGAGAAATGCAGATTGTGTTTTCCTGTTTGCATATGTTACCGGTTGTGTCTGCATTTCAGAAACGTTGAATCCTAACTATCTGGGGTGTTCGGGTTAAGGAGCAGTCATTGGGCTTGCTTCCATGGCTGGAATTACCAGATGGCTTTTTATGGTCATGCATATTTCCTAGCATTAATTCAATGAACAGGAACGTGTAACAGCTACATTTTTTTTTTGTTTGTTTTTGAATTAAATGCAAAACAAAGCAAGCGTAGTTAGCAACCCAAACCTCTGCCTTGGATTAATTAGATTTGCAAATTTTCAGAGATTTAGTAGTCTATTTTTGGATACATCTGGAAACTATATCAATCATGACAGTTTCTTTAAAATGCTTGGTAAGAATAGGTTATTCACAAGGAGGCTCATCAGAACAGTTTGGTTTGCAGAGTCTTTTTTACAGGTTTTGCTAAAAAAGAAAAAAAAAAAAAGGAATTTGATTATAAATACAGGAAAGATAAATTACCTTGACTCTTATCAATTCTTTTTCTTCTAGCCTATTATTTCTCTGTTATCATAGTTATTTTTTTCTGTGCTTTCAGAAAGCTTATCATCAAGATTCAGCCTTTCCAATTCTGTCTTCTCTTTTCCTAGTTCAACATGAGACCAGTTTCCTCTCCTCAGATTTTAGTGCACCATCCCACTCCATATGAACAATTCAGCCTTTCCCACAACTGTGCCCTGAGATACTTCTGCCTGCTTCAATCTTTTAACATTATACTTCTCCTCACCCCAAAAAATTCATTCCCTTTTCGTTTCCTCAGGTTTGGAGCAGCACCATTGCTCCTTTTTTCTTTCTTTCTTTCTTTTTTTTTTTTTTTTTCTTTTTTTTTTTTTTTACATTGCCCTAAATCTGTTTTAAGTCCATGAATATATATATATATATAATTTTTTTTTTGGCAGGTAGTGGGTGGAACAAGGGACTCTAACAGGTTACTGAGGTATGGCAGTAAACACCAGAGTGACAGCACATTCCTGCCAAGCACTGACTTCTTTTTGTCCCCTTCAGTGATGTGAGGAAAGAGGACTTCTGGGGCATCCAAGCCTACAATATTGAAGAACTAGCAGTAAGCATAAGACAATTCACTCAGAAAGTAGTTCTCCAGAAGGTTAAATAAAACCAAGGTCAGAAAGGAGAGTTGTGCCCTCCCAGCAGTTCCTCAGGGCTGAGGAAGGTGCTGGGCCTGCTTCTGGCTGACATCAGGTGCACAACAGAGCCTGGGGCAGTGGTGCTGCAGAGAGCAAACGTGCAAGAGCACCGCCAGGAGGGAGTGCAAGGCAAAGAAGGGGAGTGGGGAAGTGATTGAAATTGTCCCAGGGCATTTAAAAAAAAAAAAAAAAGTTCCAACTGGAGATTTTGCTGGGATAATGATGGGGGGGAGTAGCTAAGCAATCAGGGAGAGAATGGAGGATTGCATGAGAACAGAATTCATGTTCTGTTTGATAGCCAGCACATAACCAATTAGCTTTTATGTACTTTATTTTATGTAAATCAAAAGCTTGCCTTAAGACATGGTTCACATGACAGATTGGAATTTGATAATGGCAAGTTGTGAATGAGCCCTAAAAACTGGTCACTAGAAAGGCTACAAGACGGTCTTCAGGAAATTTCGCAGTGTGGCAGACTTCATCTAATCCTATCAAATGAAAACTAATATTCATCTGCGAGAATATTGTAATTCTGAGATAAAAAAGAAGTTTTTCATGCTACTGAATTCAATTTATTTTTGTTGTCGTTTATATTCTTGCAAGGTATACTCATCTTTAAAATGCTAGCTTAGCAATCAGAAACTCTGGACTTCTGTTAGACTGACTTTTAAGGAAGCAACAATACTTTCTTTATGTCTTTGTGTACGGCTCCAAATCTTTTCCAGTTCTCATTTTATTTTGGGTAGCCATTGGAAAGCAATATCTAAACGCATATTCAATCTAAGGATTTAGCAAAGTCATGTTAAAGCCATGTTTCAAAGTATATAATACGAAGCTCCTCTCAAATAGTGCTGATATATTTCTAATTTACATTTGTGTGAATGCTAGTAGGAAGGTATCTTATGTAGATGATGGCTGTGTCTGCATCTGAAACATTTACAAGAACGTTTTACTAGATTAATGACAGGCTTTCAGATTCCTGGAATTATGTGGTTGTTTTTAATCTTGCAACTGGGTGACTTCTTCCTGCTGAGGAAAGTGTCATGTTGATCTCAGCAGTAGCAAAAATTATTCTGAAAACTGCATACTGTGGAAACATATATAGAAACACAGATGGCTAACTGATGGTTCGAGTTGTGGGGACTATGTGATTCTTAAGATTCCTAGGATGTTCCAGGGCTTAGATAGCAGTTTTGCACTAAGACATGGATTGTGCTGTCTACATCAGTGCTATAATGACACTTTAGAACAATGGCAATGGTCTCAAGTTGCAAGCAGACTTGTTACTTGCGTCCTTTTTGCTCATGGGGAAAAAATGGAGGTCTGCTTATACGTGCAAAATTTTGAGATTCGTTCCTTAAAATGTTTAGTTTAGGCCATCAGGTAGCAAGTGTAACAACTTTTAAGACACCTGAGCCCTGTTTTTATAGGCCTGTTAAGAGGTAACAGTGAGCTTACTATTGACCTTTGAGTTATGCAGATGATGCTGTTTATGTATTTACAACTTGTATAATCAGTTACGTGATGTTGCATTTAGGGGGAAAAAAAAAAAAGGAGGCCAACAAAGTAAAGACTACTGTCTTTATATGGGACAATGTCACAATTTTTCTAGACTAAATATGAGGCACGTGCTTCCGGTTTTACACTTTCTCTGTTATCCTATTAAATAGGGAAGGTTTTGCACAGATCAGAGGACATTATGAAAAAAAGTTTATGATTATTAATTTTGAGTGGCAGCAGTGTTGTGACTCACCCTTTTCACGGGCATCATTCCCTACATTCTTAATGGATTGTGAAATTTGGAACAGGTTTCTGCCAACAAACAAAATATTAATGAAATGTAGAGTTGCATAATATATTTTTTGCATAATGTAGTTCTTCCCAGAAAATGAAATGACCACCTCCTAAAATAACTGAGGAAATGCTGCATGGTCTTATTTTGCTATGAGCTAAAAGGTATTTGGGTAAGTGCACTGGCATACTTATTTGCAGAGCCTCTGCAGCTTTGATGCATAAGAGAAAACTCCTTAACCTTTTAATATATGATTTCTCACAATGCCTGATGCATTAATTACAATCAGTTTCTCAGACTTGAGTAAGAAACATTTCATCATTTTTTGTAAAGTCTGCAGTGCACAAGCAGGGAAGAAAGGAGGCTGAGGATAGCTAGGAAACTCAGGAGTTCACCAGCACAAGTAAGTAAATATTTTTCTGAGTAATGACCTGGAAACTTTCTCCCAGAGAGCAGAGAGATGCTTGACTAGACTGCCTCAGCTGTTAATCAATCAAATGCTTCCTACAGTATGGATTAAATTAAGTATATCCTTGGTTACTGCCTAAGCCCCCAGGTGACAGCGCAAACCTTTTGTCCTCTTTCTCTCACTTCCCCACCTAAGGCCGTAAGTAGGTATTCATATCAAGGCTTTTGTCAGCAACCTGGTTGAAGCAACTGGATTTTATACAGTCAAGGAGAGAGCAGTAAATAACAATAAAGCCCATTAATCCTCTTTTCCATTAGTGGCACTGTCAGATAAACCTGCTTAGAGACTCTTGGGAAATGTTACATGGATGATTTATTATATGTGTAGTTTTAGACGTAAGTGTAATTTTGAAACATGGTACCTCTATATATTCACATAGTGACAGAGCAGAATAGCAGATGAATTATAGCACCATATAATGGGCAGTTTCAGTATATCTCTTTAGCTGATTACAGCTGATGAACTGAAAAGTTAGTGCTGGCTGCATTGGGTGGATCATTGGAGTGACAGGACACTTTGTGGTAAGAATTGAAATTAAAAAGCTTATTCTGGTCATGCACTGGGAGAAGAGGTTTCATTTGGTTCCTTTTCTCCTGCCTTTTTGCTGTTTGACTTTGCCCCATGACTATTTGTAAAAATGAGCTAGCAATAAATTAATTTGTCTACTGTACATCACGGATGCAAAGAGTAGTTAGAGTTTTATGAACTTTTTAAATACTGGGGATTCATTTTAATGGTGTATGAGGAGGAATATTTACCCTGTATTGAAGAGAGTGGGCCAATAATGAATGAAGGCTAAACTTTTCTTCCTTTTATAGATTTAACATCCCTAATTCTTTAAAAATACAAAATGCTTTTTGCCAGAAGATGGCTGTTCCTCAAGCTCTCCCTAAAAGCTTAGCTGTTCCTGACCACAGCTGCATTTTTTCCTAAGAGAGGACTCAGCTACTTTTTTATTCTGCTTGAAATTCTCTGCGCAAAACTATAATGTGGTTGAGCAGGGACTTGTAGAGCACCTGCAGGCAGGGTGCAGGCACCTGATAGCAGGATGACTCAACTCTGCATCCCTCTAGTCTGGTGCTCAGTTGTATTTGCCTTATGCTTGACTAAGAAATACGTCTTTTTTATTTCTTTTAGATTCTGCTAGAATCTAAAAATCTAGAAAACAAAACAAAACAAAAAAAAAAACAAAACAGAACTAACAAAAAAACTTTCATAATGCTAACTTTCTACATGTTTTATTTAAAACTTCAAGCTACATTTATTTGCTTAGATTTACACCATGATTCTGCTTTGGTAATCATTTCAAGATTATGGAATGCAAGGCAATTGAGAACAAACACACAGAAATGATTTAAAGGCTGACTTTTAAAAAGAGAGCTATTAAACAGGTTAGTCACAACCATGAGTCACTTGAATTGAGTCACGCTCAGTTTTTTTCTAGCTATAGATTATCTGGTTTTCCTATTTTCCCACATAGCTATGAGTAATGCTGTATTAAGAAATATTACTGCTTTGGAGAATGTTTTTTCCCTACTCTGTGTGATGCCCTCCCTGTCTGAATACATTTTGACATTGGTCAGTTTACAGTGTCATTGTTTGCTTCATTCTTTCAACCACTGAGTCTCTGGCTGTACAAAACAAGCAATGAAATATGTGCCAAGTGTCAGGTTGAAGAGAGAGAGATGAGCAAGTAAGGGACCTCACCATCAGTCTGGGGTTTGCACCATTTCTGTGGGGGTTAATTTGAGATGTTAATAGTTATCTTGGCTTACAGGAGCGTGTAAGCCACCCACAGCAGCTGAGGTGGAAGGTTTGGGATAGTTATACAGGGTGGGGATGGTCTGTGGAGAACAGTTCAAACAAATGTGAAGGGGGAACAAAAATATGTCCTGAGATGGTAACAGAGTTGATGGCTTAATAACTGTTGAAGCTGGGTTTGGATTTTTTTTTTTTTAATTTCTATATTTGTAGTGAACATGCATCAACACAGCTGTGGTGTTAGGCATAATCACAGAGCCCTTACAACCATCATTCTAGAAATAAATTTAGCATAATATGTATTGGCCAAACGTATTCAGCTTGGTAGCTACCTAAAATTAGTCTGAAACTGTGTAGGTGCTTAAATGTGGGTTTGGGAGACTGGATTTGGGCTAAAAAGTGTAGGCTGTAGTTCTCCAAGCATCAGAAAAGAGAGGGGAGTTACTGTAGCTTTGAATATTCGTGAATATGCCTACATTTAGACTGCAATATTCATTGCTGTTTTTTAGAAAGTACTGTCAGCACTTTTGTTAATAGAAAGACAAGACTATGTTTCCATGCAATCATTACAGAAAGAAAATAGATATTACAGATGAAGTTTCAAAGATTATTTTTTTTCCACTGGTTCTGCTTTTGGGAATTTTTCTGAAGTCTCTGATTCTCTCCAAAATGGATAGCTCACCTAGAAATACGGTTTTCTTCCACGACTGGCGTCTTGATGATTGGTGCTCCATGGTTGCTAGATGAAAAATATTACTAAAATTAGAATGAAAACATCTTTCTTATATTTGAGTCTCTGCTGAACAACCTAAAACCAAAATCAATTTTCTCTAATTTATCAAAGAGGTCTGGGGACAAACAATTTGAGTTAGAAAATGTGATGATGTCATGAAGAGCACTCAATGTGCTTTACAACAAAGAATTCAAATGCCTCCAAAGAGAAAAGCAATTTTCGCTGCCGTTTTGTAACAAAACTGTTGCACTAGATAGCAAAAACGGTAAAGCCGCTGTCGGTACAAATGTCTTTCCCATATGCTTCTGCTTCATTTCTGCAGATCTATACAGGAAATACTTGAGTCACAAATAGTTTTCATAGAGGCCAGCTTTGTATGAGAAGGGGTCATTTGTTCAGTGTCATCAGCTGTAAAGCTGCACAAGGTCATTCCAGAAAAATATCTCACTTGCAAGTTCTTTCTGAGCCTTGAAAGCTGTTGCTAACCTTGGATGAAAACATGTTAAAACAAATAACCAACCGAAAAAGAGCATGAGGGATGTGTTTTATAACCAAAGGACTGTCTGGTGTCCACAGTGTGTGCTTATATCAGTTCCGTGAACTAATTCTGGAGACCTCTGTGAGGTAGTCTCAGTCAGAAGGAAAAGCTGGCTCCTGCAGAGTCTGGTTAAGATTTGTCTTGGTCCTTGGAAGAGGACCTGGCCTCAAGATTGGAAACTGTGGGCTATCGTAAGGATCTTTGGTGCCCAGGGTGACAGATCACCTGCAGACCAGCTATGTCAAAACTCACATCTTGGTAAGAGAGCAGGAAGGTCTGCTACCTGAGACATGGGGATGGATCAGAGGCTCTTGCACAGGGCAAGTCTGCTGACATGCTTGAGCTCACTGCTATCTCAGGACACTTCTTGCATGGCAAGGGAGCCAAGCCAGCTCACAGGATAAAAGCACACGCTCTTAAGCAATATGCGGTGTGGCAGGAGGATAAAAAGCAGAGTGCGGATGGCATGTGGTTATGTGGATATTTCCTCGGTTTTGTATTGAAATTAGGTCACGTGTTTCTTATGTTTCAGTGCCTGCAACAGGTTTATCTTTTCCCCAAACAGCCATCATACAAAAGAAAAGGCTTTTAAGTAATGAGAAGGGTAATTTGGACATACAAATAAGATATCTCTATGCCATTAATTTACATTTTCTGTAGGGTTCTGGTTTTATGCCACAAAACTGAATATTATGTAACAGGATTATATTATTTAATTTCTGTAGAGTGCTGTCTTGTCCCACCAGTTCTACTATGTTGAAAGACATAATCTGCTGAGAATGTAAGTTCAGGTAAAATCGAATTTTCTCTGTCTTTCCCTTAACCTAAAATGTACATGTGCATGTGCTTAAAGTCTGGGGGGGGATGAGGCGGGGGGGGGAGTGTAGAGTTAAAAGCATGAGTTAAAAAACTTTCTGAAACTTCTGAAAAGCAAACTTCTATCTGTGCTGAGGAGTGATGCATCATCCTTTAGGGAAATTAAAATAGTAGGTGGTAGGATACTAGCACAGATTGGGAGCCTGAATAGAAATAGAAGCTGAATAAAAGAGAACTACTTGTTATGAAAAGAAATTAAAACAGCTAGGTAGAAGCTGAGCAAGAGTTGACCACTGACTGTGACTGCTAATGTTGACTGGCTTATTCATGGCTTTTTGCTGAAATACAAGTGCAGACGAATATGCCATAACTGATGAGATTTTTCTGATGTCAATGGATCATGATATTGAGAAAGTTAATGGTCTGAATCAGCAGTTGTCTAATGTCATTGACTATACATTAGAGCGAATGGAAAATCAGAAAAACAACTTTAAAAAAAAAAAGGTGGGATTCACTACCATGCATGTTTCATAATGGAAATGAGAATGAGCAACTGGAGCTACAAAACTACATGTAGATGAGCTAATGCCCTTAACTAAAGGAAGGGATCTCCCCCATCTGCCTATCGCAACTGCATTTTATGTTGTGATTCTTTGCTCATGGTGCTTGTTTTGTATCTGCTGTTTCTTTCATGCTGTCCTTTTATTTTCTCCAATATCAGTTTCTTTCCTTTTGCCAGCCAGATTATTCTCTCTTCTGTCTTTTCTCCCTGCCCAAAATTCATAGCCACATGAGTAGCTTTTCCTCTCTATGAGAGGTAAGATGACTGGGAAGAAATATTGTGCAGAATTGACATCTAGAGAGGGGGAGGAGGGTGGCTCCAAAGGTGTCTGTGAGAAGTTGGATATATCTTGCTTTTAGATTTATGCAGCACATGCTGTGAGTTGAGAAAAGGACATGTAAATATTTATATTATACCAATTGATGAGGCACATCATATCAAATGGATTGGACGTGCTGGGCTATAAGTACATGTGCAGCATCCTCAGGTGGTGTAAACTAGCGTGGCTCTGTGTGGACCACCAGTACACCTGCCTGACCTTTGGAGAGCCGCCTGTTGGTGTTTCCTTGTAACCGAGTGGTAGAAGTGCACACACTCGTGTTTTGTAAACCTGAAAAGGGCTTAGAGAGGACTGAGTGTGAGTCTGTTTTTAATGTTATCTGAACTGTCCCTCAGATATCACCAGGACCAGGCAGCAGTTGTCATGTGGTGCACAGCGCATGGTGGAACAGAAGGCCAAGTGCTGCTTGAAAACACTTTCTTAATGATAATGAAGCTCTTTGATAATGCCAATTTAAGAGATTTTGCCTATATGTCACTGAGAATAAGCTCTGGCATCAAGCAGTGTTTGTTTTAAGTTAATATTCTTATGTGATTTCTACACAGGTTTAGATTTTGTTTTCTGTCATTCTGGCTCACGTGCTTTTGGAAGGATGAAGCTGCAGGTAAAGCAAGGTGAAATGTTGTTACTGTGTTAGGTGGGAGTTAGTGGTTTGCAAAGCACCTCACAAGTAGATGAGGAAGAGCTCTGAGTAAAAGCATGTGTATACTTTCTTGTTATTTTTTCCTTTCAGGAAAAAAAGTAGATTGCCCAGCATAGTCAGCCTTATTCTAAATGGCCACTGTCATCCTCTGTAGAGAGAGAAAAGAGTCATGAGGGCACCTTCATACATACATTGCGTATCTTTATCATGTCTGGGCTTAACTTGAACCAAACTGACTGGGTGGCTCCACGTGTCTACAGATGCAAAGACCTAACAGAAAAAAGCGTTAATGTTTCTTGAGGGTACGAGCAGCAGTTTGCTTGCTGTTCCATTTATTTTCAAATGCTCTGCCTTTAGAAAATATGGTTGAGCTCAAGTTCACCTTTCCATTTAATTCTGTATTGGAAAATGCAAGGAACACTATGCACATCAACTTCAGGTTGGCTTTCTTGCACGTGAATTACAGTCTGGCCTCTGCCTATATGATCACATTCAAATTGTTCAGCAAGATCTGTACTCTTAGAAAGAAAAGGACATTCTTGAAGTTTGAGACTGAATTCCAGAACTATTTTCTATTCCTGACTAGGTCTCTTTGGTGTTGCGTAAGACTGTTGTACGTGAACAGATGAAATAACATAAGCTATGGAACTTTCCTTAATTTTGCTGTTCATACTCTATGTAATAGCAATAATATAAGCATTTTCCAATGTTTTCTAGGTCTCTGAAGTAATCAGTCTGGGATGCTCAGAAGACAAACTTGATTTTAAATTAGTGCTTTGTTGAGTCTAGCCCAATGTTGGTGCAAGCCTGCTGGAAATTGTTTTGTCATCTGTGGCAATACCAAATCACCTGCAGTGGGTGAGTGCAGTCAAGCAAGCGTTAGTGTCTGTAATGGCTCAGACACCAGCACCAGTTTGACTGGTACAGTTGAGTTTGTCGGGCAGCCTAGTGCATGCTGGATAATGATACTTGGGCATCTCTGCATGACAATTTTCAACAGAGATGACTGGACTTCATAAAGCAGCTTGTTCTTTAATAACAGGCTTTGAGGTGCAAATCTGTATTTCCAAAACAAAATAACTTAGCACACTTATTCAAATCTGCAGACCCGTATGAAGTTTGCTTGTGCTAACTAACCAGGGCACCAGTAGCACAGGAGGTGTATGCACCTGAGCAACAAAAATGTAACCTGAGTGATGGGAATGAAGTGGTTCACAAATCAGAATTTCCAATCTGCAAAAACCTGTGCATTTCCATGATATTTTTCCCTTTAAAAGGCTAGGGATTTGACTGGTGTGGGGCTGTGCATTTTGGACGACAGGGTAGACATGCCTTCCCCTGTACAAACTTGGATGTACTATGGAGTGTGTATGGGACTTACGGGCCCAGTGCTTAGAAGGCTTGAGCAAGGACGTGTGTGCAGTTTAATTGCTCACTAACTCATCTTTAGAAAATATAACCCTGAAAGTTTGTGCAGTTACACAAAACTCAATCCAATCCAACATATATATGCTTTGTAGAATTGCCCTGGAATGGATGACAACTGTGTCTGCGCCTACACTCCGCTCGAGTCTCTTCGTGCGTGAGCATGTCTATGCATTTTAAGACATACAGCAAGATCAGCTGAATGTTTTTTCCCCCAGGTCCATTAACTCAGATGATGTGCTAATTAGGTCACTGGGAGAATCAAAGATAGAGAAAGTGGACTGAGTGCTCACAAACTGGCTCCTACATGTAACTGCTGTGTTTAGTTTAATTTGCCTTAAGATATTTTCTGATGTCTCTGAGAATGTCACCCATAAAAAGGCAGACAGCATGTCAAGCAAGCAAGTCAGTGAACACACGAATATTTTCAGCTGCTTGAATGTAGTGTTCAGTATTTATCACTATAGGAAAGAAGCATATGGCTTCTCTCTCACACGGCAGTTCCTTGGTTTATGCCTTACTGATTGGAGAGTAGCAAAAATATCCCTCATGAAGAAAGGGCAGAGCTGGAATGATCCACAGTGCTAACATTTCCTGCAGAATGATCCCTGCTCCTACCCCATAAAAAAATCCCTGTGTGTTCGAAGAGAACAGACATGCTGAAGGCGGAGATGAGTGACTGAAGAGTCCATCAGTTTGTTTTCTGCTTAAATGAAAGTGTTTTGTCATAACTGTGACCTCAGAAGCAGCAGCGTGACCCGACAAGCAAACTTATTTAATCTGCTCTTTGGTGAGTGTGAATGTATTTTTTCCATAAAAGCCTATGTAGTGTGTGTGTGCACAGGTCAGATTGAGTGTATCTCTGTGTTGGTACAATCTGAGAGGCAGACGATGGACTGTTGGAGCACTTCAGGGTATTGCTACTTGGCAGGAGCACACATACTCCAAGGCAAACAAATTTGCTCAATATTTTTATGAGTCTCCGAGCTCAGCTGGTTCTGGCAGGGATGACTTGACTTAACCCGGAGAGGCAGCAGGGGAGAGCTCATTCCAACTTTCCCTTTATTTGGGTAGTGGAACATGAGTAACATCTTCCCAGACAGGAGGGAGCCACCTTGGCCTCCTCATCATGCACAGCGTGTCGTACCGCGTCTCTCGTGTCCCTCCGTAGCGCTTAGTGCAGCTCCCTCGTATGGCCTAACCATAGTGCAAAATGTAATTGCCTCTGATGCAGCCATTTCAGCACAAGCACTTTGGACTCTGTGGAATAACAAATAATAGTAAAGAACACAGTCGTGCAATAAATGTTAGTCACACCCTGTAGGATTGCACTGAATTTGTCATTAGCAGATAGCAGATATTAAATGCACGAATTCTAACTTTACCAGAACCTTTGAGAGTTTAAAGTTCTTTGCAAATAAGTTAATTCTCCCTCTAAACATACAGGTTATTTCCCAGTACAAAATCTTCATTATTCTGTGGTTAAAATTGAAAAGCCTTGTCGTTTACTTGAGTCAGAAATCCCCTTAGGAGAACACAGTCATTTACTCAGATGAGCAAAGGCTGGAAATTGTGGCTAAGGTTCTGTTGTTCGGTGAAACCAAACTGCCAGGAAGTCTGGAGGTGGGTGACCCTTCAGACAACTGCAGCCTGGCAGGTTTTACTATTCCTCCTTTTTGTCTGGCCTTTTGATCTTGATCATCGGGCTTTCTTCTGTACTCCTGAAGCCAGAAGTACTACTTGCACATAAATTACAGTCTGGCCTCTGCCTGTATGATCACATTTGAATTGTCTCACTACCTCTCTCTTCTTTTGAAGTCTTCTGCAAGTAGACCATACCATCTTTGTATAGCTTTCCCTGGCTGATGTGTTTATAGTGCCAACTAATGTTGTTCGCAGTTTGTGAATGTGCCATCTATATTGTGCATGTGTCTTTATTACACGCTAAACGATTCCCACCTCAGCCTTCCTCCTGAGCTAGCAGTAATTCTCTTGGCGATACAAACAAAAAAAAAAAAAAAAAGAAATTTCTATGCCAATCTATTTGTCAACCATAAAAAGACAATATTTTACTCAAATTTTAAGAAGTGAACAGCAATGTATTTCCGAATCCCGATATCTCCAGAATATAGGTAGATGTTTGCTTTGGCGTCCTCTATGTTTATTGTCAGCTGAGAGCTGGCATGCGATCTTTATCTTGGCTTGATCAACTTCTGGCAAAAGAGGATGAAAACAAAAGTGGATATAAAATAGGAAGCTTTTAAAGAAGAATTTGTCTTTCTGCAGTCAGGATATTTGAAAAATATAAATCCTTTAAATCACTAGACATAAAAAAAGGAAAAACTGATTTAAAATCCTTTATTTTGAGAATAAAAAGATGTATTTTAATGACTTAAAAAAAAATGTGCGTAAAAGTATACTTGCTCTTCAGTGGCATAATCCAATGCTCACTTCACATACGGGCGTAGCATTATTTTCATCAGGATGATGAGAGACCTGACACATCATGTGAAAGTGATGACAAAATGTACCAGGCACTGCAAATTTCAGTATGTTGAAGAGTGATGTTTTATAGCATTTCAAGCCTGATTGACTTTAACTTCATTACTGAACATGAGGAGGTTGTGCTTGGAGCTTAGAGGCAAAAAAGATACATGTTTGAGCATCTTTGGCTTTGCCACACCTGACTCGTCCTGTTCTGGTCTTGCCCAGAGCACATGGATGGGAAGCACATGAAAGGAAGTGGGGTTAGCCAGTAGGGCCAAGCCAACATCACTGGTGAAATAAGCATTTCCCCTTAAAGAGAAATTCCTTCCTTCTGGGAGTAAAAGAATAGAGGTGAAGTTATTGTGAGTCTGCAATAGTTGCTCCCTTGGGCTCCCCCAGGAGTAGGATGGCTTCATCTGTCTGGTTGGAAGATTAGCTCTGAAACAGGATCCTGGTTTTAGCCGGCCTTTATTTTCTTTCTTTATTGATGTTACTCTGTTTTATGTGAAATCTTGTTTGTTTGTTTGTTTGTTTCCCCCGGATGATTTCACAACCATGCAAAAAGAGACTATCCCATAACACTGGTCAAGCACTGTCTTTAAAACAAATGGAAGTTTGTTAGTGACCTGAAATAAAGTTAAAGTGCTTGCCTAGAAGAGATTTAGCAACAGCTGTTTAGCACTGAAGTTCATACAAACAATGTAAGAGATGACATTTTAAAGTTGGTCTGTGTCCAAAGCCTCCCTGTTTTACAAACTGCTCTTCAGTCATGTTCTGTTATTAGTAATAACAAGAAAGCACTGTAGTGTGTTTGCACAGGGAGTGAATTAGCAGAGAATTTGACCTTAACTTTACAGTTAGAAATGGAGAAGTTAAGTTTATAAAATCCTTGTTTTCATTCTCCCTCTTGTGCATGTGTAGGAAGGAGAGTGGGGATAAAAATGTAGTGTCTCTTTAAGCTCTGCTCTGATCAAGCTGTGATGCTTGTCAGTCTGATTTTGTGATAAAAAGCTGTGATTCCCCTGTTGCACACTTGAAATGCTAGCTGTAAAGTTAGCCTCAGCATTTAAAATCAAGAGCCAAGCACTCACAGTTTCTGAAGTATATTTATTAAAAATAATTTAAGATATTTTAGTTGCCCTACACTGTGTTTGTTTTTTTTAGCATGCAAACTGAGTTTTTGATTGCCACAACAGCTAGAAGCACACCTTTTGTTCAGGTGCTGTCCTGCAAATAGAAAAATAAATAAATAAAAAAAAAATTTAGATCTGTACAGTCAGACCTGAATAACTGGAAACAGGAGGAGAAAATTTGAAATTTTATATCTAGGGCAAGTTATAAATGCTAATTATTAAACTGAGTTTTTCTGTTCACCCTTCTCTCACAAAGCCTGTTTCTTTGTAGGGCAGAAGTCCCTAGGGACCGGCTGTAATATTCTGATCCCCAGATAATTTGTGCCGTGATATGAATTGATATATATGCAAACACAGGAAAGAAAAAAGCAAATAATGTGTGCAAGCAGGTAGGAGGGCTGGGGAAAGATGAAGATAAGATGCACCATCAGCGCTGCTGGTGAGAGAGGGGAAATTGTCACGTCTGTGGCTCCTGCCTGCCGCTGCCACCTGGGAGATGTGTCGATACCACGCAGCAACACGATCTACTGCAAGGAAGGGGATGCTGTACCTCTCTGAATCCCTGCTCTGCTTGCTGCTGGTGTCTGTCAGGTGCCATTGTCACAAGCAGGAGTGCTCGTAAGACGCTGTTGTCTACACTACCTTCTCTGCTTCCTCCCAAGCAAAAAATAAAAAAATAAAAAAGTATGTATATAAAAAAAAAAGCCCTGTTCTGGTATGTATCAGTGAGAATGGATTTTGTTTGTTTTGTGTGGCTATAAGATTTCAGAATGATCCAAGAATGTATTTACTGGCTTTGAGAGGTGTTGTTTGAGGGGGAATTCCACTGCTGCCTCAAAACCAGCCGTTTACTGTATCCTGAGTTGACCCTCAGCGAATATATTACATCAGGTCTGAAACATTTTGCTGCAGGAGGGCAGCAGCCTATTCCTTTCATAGGAATGGTTTCGTCTATTGCTTGTGGTTTGCTTAATAGCCTTTTGCTACTTGAACTGTCCTTTCTGCCAGATTATTTTTTCATAGCTTCCCCTGGGGTCTGGCCATGAGCTGAGCATGTAAGAGACCACCAAACAAGAAGAAAAAAACATCCAGAGATCTTAGCTGAGCAGCCCTATTTAAGTAATAAAAACAACATTGTGTTTGATGAGCCAATTACACAGAACAGGCATTTAAAGGACGGAATGCTGAATACTTGTTTGTAAACCTAAGACTTTATTAGCAGCAGTGTTACAGTTACAAAAGAATATGATCCCTTTCTGAGCCTCACGGACTACCTGCATCGCCGTATTAATTCAAAGCACTGCTGGATGGGCTTTGTGAGTGTTGTAGGGCTAATCCCTATGGTTCCTTGATTATGAGCATGTGCAGAGCAGCCGAAGGTACAGTCGTGCATGTAGAGCTAGCACACAGAGACTTGCCTTGCAATGCCATGTTTGTGCATGTGTTCTTACAACTGAGGACGATACAGGGAGCCTGCCTGCTTTGCTGACTTGTCTGATGTTTTCTTGTTTCTGTTTCAGCATTCAGGATAATTCCTTCAACACCACAGCTTTAGCAGAGTAAGTGAACACTTTGAAGATGTGCCTTATTGTTAAATAAGAATGCTGAGTTTAGCTACTGTAGAGAATAATTGTAAGTACTATGTGAGAAGTCCCAAGCTTTCTGTCATATATTTTAATTCAGTTTTCTGTAATCTAAGTATATTATTGAGAATATGGAAAGTATTGCATAAAACAGCTGCCTTTACATTTTCTTTGACCATTTAGCAATGAAATGCCTTTCTAGGAGGATATAAATCTGATGTACATCACACATGTTTAAGTGCATGATTTCAGTGTAGGTTAAATCTCCTGTGAATATATTGCTCATTTCTGGTACTGATGATCTTAACAAGCTCAAGTGTGTCTGAACACATGCTCTGTACTTCCTGCATACATTAGTAAGAAAAAAAGTCTTTGCAAATATTTTGAAAAAATAATTAGACATTATTTAGATGGACCAAGCACCAAATACATTGTTTCTTTGTAATCAATTCCATAAACTCATTGGAAGGCTTTTCGTCTGTATCATAAGGATATGTCTGTTGATTTTGTTGTTGTTTGAGAGAGACAACAAAATAGGATGTTAGAAAGTTAGAAAGGTGAAGAGCTTAGGAAGGATTACAAATGAAATTGTCTTTTTTTATTTCAGTCTAAAATGTTTCAGTTCATGTGTTCTCTCATTATTTTGCATGCTTCTGGTTGTTTCAAAAGCTTTTAGGGAAGACTCTTCAGCAATAATGTGTCAAGCAGTTTTTCAGGAAGGAGGTGGTTTATAGATTTGTTTGTATATTAGGTGAGTTCTACACTGCTAAAACACTCATAATTTAAAAAATCCTAGCGGGATGGTGTTGCGTTTGCCTGTGTTGTGGGGAGAGAACACACTCTGAAAAGCAGGCCGAGTTGTAATTTGGTCTGAGCCATCCCAAAGTATTGTCAAAATCACTATGGGAAAATATAAGTAATATTTCTTTAATCTCTCCTACATTCCTGCCTTGCTTTAGTTGATATTTTAAATTAGTCACTTTTTCTGTGTGATTGTGGTAAATATGGGAAGATTTAACAGGAGCTAGTTAAATCAGAAAGTCATTTTGAATTATTTTTTTGTGTACCTGTTAGTTAAGTGATTAATTGTGGTATGTGAAATTCTGGGATGCTCCTCCTTTACAGAAGAATAGCCAGATTTCAGATAGTACTTTTTTCATATTATTGTCTCCTTTCCTTGTCTCTGTCCCCTAAATACACCCATTGTTTCCATGTTCCCCTGATGTGACCTGGTGCCTGCCTCACTCTTGAGGTTTTCTGGGACCTGAAGGTGATAGCTTTGCGCTGTGGTGCTTTGTGTGATGTTAAGATAAGGGCTAGGATGGCAGAAAAGCTGACTGCAAAGTATCAGTACTGAAAGGGAGAGCTGGGCCAGGAACTGCCTGCAGGCTGAATCTCCCTCATTTAAGCTGTTGTTGGTTTTGTTTCAGGGGCTTTGATTTTTCATCTTATTTTCCCAAACACAGAAGTAGTAACATGCTTTTAGAAAACAAAGGAAGCGAACAACATCATCTGAAAATTATTGTCCAAATGAACAAACCTGGTTTCCAGAGTTGTTTTCCCTAAATCCTGTTTTAAAGCCTCCCCCAAAAGCCTGTCTTGAGAAGTGCTGAGGATACGTAATTCCTACTGATTTCAGCACTAGTTGTTTGTGCTAGCCATCTCTGAAAATAGGTTACTTCTGTTTAACAGAATAAAAAGAGAGCTTGCCGTGCAATTTAGACATCCCCATTGACATTTTGTCTTTCCTTGTGGCAAAGGAAAAAATCAGGGCTTCCTGAATGACATGAAATCACTGAAACAATAGTTTCAGGAACATTTCTCCAGATAAAACAAGTGCCTGGGGCTGCCGTGCTCCCAGCAAGCCATGTGTGCAGCCAGGTGGAGAAGTAGTTGATGTGAACATCTTAAAGGTCAAATCTGCAAAAGGAAGCAGTTTTCCAGCTGTACTGAAATGGCTCCTATAGAAAGGTGAAAATGGAAAAATAAAAAGCCAATCCCACAAAAACAGAGTTCTCTGGAAGAAATGTACAGAGGCATTGCTATAGAGAGTCAGAGCAGCAGTCTGTCTACACTGGGATCCCATCCTATATGTCAAAAGGCAAATTTCATGCCCATTCTAAGCTTCAACCCTTAGGGATTTATGACTTGAGGCTGTTCTGGTGCATACTGGGATGCTTTAGGAATGAGTCTGATGCTGCTTCGGTTTTTCTGGTGGTGGCAACTCTCCCTACTGCATGGCCACAGACTTTCACAAAACTTACCAAATTCTTGAGTATTCCTCTAGCTGTTAAAATGTGGCTGAAGTTGGGCAATGAGATTTAGAGGTGGGAAGAGATGAGTGTGAGTATCTGTGTGTTCGTACATACAGACAAGTGGCATGAACACATAAGCTGCATTTCTGGAAGAAACCAATGTGAAAACACTGTGCTTTCATGGTGGATATTTTCATTATATTGTGAATTCATCTTTTAAAGGTCCTGCTATGATCTTAGCCTCAAGCAGTGTCTTGTGCGAGTGAGTTTCCTTGGTTAATGTTTATTCCTGCAGAGAGAAAAAAGTCGATTTGCCCTTTCAGGTTTTGTGCTTCTGAACTGCCTCACAGTCTTTTTCATTGCGTGATGCTCACTGCCTTGTGTGATTCACCGTTGCTTATTTTTCATATCTACTGCTATCTTGTTACTTAAATACAGCTTATTGTGCTCACTTAGAGTATTTATAACGTCTTGATGTATAACCAGTTGGTGCATGCCGAGTTAGGCTTTCCGCTTCTCTAGATCACCCTTATTACAGCCAGCTGAGGGAAGGTGACCCCCGAGGGCCCTTCCCCAGGTTAAGGTGGATGCACCCAGATATGCACACGTAGCCTTGGCTGAAGGACCTGCGCTCAGTCACCCACCGTACTTCCAGAGAGCGTTCCCAGTTGCCAAAATGGTCTTCTGTAGGTGAAGACTTCTGAGTGTGCTGACTGCTGAGAGGAGGGGGTGAGTGAAGCTGGTGTTGGAAGTGCCCCCTCCCATCTTCTCTTGTGTCACACGTGGGAGGGAGAGCGGGCCCCAGCGGGGGTCCCTGGCCTTTGTTGCCTGTGTACACGGTGCGTGGTGCACCTGGTGGCATGTCACCCTGCTCTTGGGTCTGTGCTGGGAGTTGTGTCCAGCCAGCTGTCCTTGGCACTGTCTCCTCACTGTGTATTTCCTTTCTGTATTTTCTCCTTGCTGAAAGTTTCCATCCAGGTACCTGGCTCCTTTTCTCCTTGGCTTCCCTCTTCATACTAGAGAATATTTATATTACCCATTACACCCTGTCCTCACGCCTTGCTTATCTCAGAGATCAATAAGGTCATTTATGAGTGATCAGAGGCAAAGGTGTGACAGACATCCAGAGGCAAAGAAAGCTACATTTCTACAGTAAATTTATTCACTGTGTGCATCAAGCTCTGTCTTCCATCTGTCAGTCCAGTTTGCCTTGCAGGGAGAACTGCACCCATTGCAGGAATATTATGTGATTGAGGGAAACCTGCAGTTGTAGGCATACGTTCCAGTTGCTTTCAGCGAATGCTTTCAGACAAATGCTGATGTATTCAGGAAGTGTAAATACTTTGTATCCCTTTAAATAATTTCTGCAGCAGTCTGGCTTTTGGTAAAGATGCTGGCAGAAGACTGGTGGGAAAGAGGAATATATTAAAATCCTTGCCGTCAAATTGCAATGCAGAGCTATGAATTTATCACTTAATGTGCTCTGTCCTAAACTGGGCAGCTCTTCTAAAAATTTAACAAGTCAGCGGAAGTATAGGCTGCATCCCACATAATGAAGAGATTCCTGTGCCAGCAAACTTCAAGCGCTCCAGGCCTACTCAGTGCCTGTGCCCTGTGAGTATGAACTCAGGGTGAGGGCAGGGCCCTGACTCTTCCGTAGAAATCATACCCAGGAAGGGTATGTACATGTTTGTTGGGACGGTATGTGTATATATGGATGCTTATTTGAAGAAAAACTGATCTTGGGCTTTGCAGCTGTATCATTCTGCAAAATTAATCGATGCTGCACAGTACACTGTTCAACACTGGCGTTTTGCATATTTATCCAGACTTCTTGTTTTGATTATGTAGTCCTATGATAATTTTGCTGTTTTTTACACAGTGGGATGGAATTGATTATTATTCCTTGTGCATTTTAAAAAATTCTGATAGTTCACTTTTGACTAATGGTCACTTTGTAATTTATTTGGGGATTACTTTCCCTGCTGCTCAAAGAATGACTGCTGTATTGTTGTTATTTTTTTTTTTTTGGTGAGTCTAAGAGAAAAAAAGCCTTAGCTAATTGTTGTTTCTAATTCTTTTTTGAATGTTAAATATATTATATAAGCAATCAAAACTCAGGATTTCATGTAAATTTTTTCTGTAATTTTTATGGTAACATCTGAAGCCTTTGTTGTCATTATTTCCAGCTGGCTGAGAAAGATATGCCAAATTGTGTGCATTTAACATTTCAAATCCTCTTCTTCCTCTGAGATGTAGGCTATCACTGAGAAGCTATGACATTAAATGATTCAGCTAAGGTGTGAGAATGTGAAATGTGTTTATGCGTACTTTCAGCTGCACTGTCATGTTATTGAAAGCTAAATTTCTGCTGCAGGAGCAATTATTTATCAGCAATTATTTTCTATCTATTTTCAAGGTGTGACAGGAATTCAGACTCTGTACATGAAGATCAAGTGGCCAGCTGCAGCTCCAGGTATGCTATTGCAAATTTTGTCTGAAATCCATTGGCAACAAGTAAAGCTGTCAGAGGACTTCTGTTAAACCATTAGAAAGAAGCCTTTATTGTCAAAAGAATGTAGAATTTCTGAGGTATTGCCTGCTATAGCTATTACTGTTTCTGGGAAGTGCATGTTAGTATTATATATATGTAAACAATAGGAGGATTAAATGTCATTTTATAAGAAAATATGTTATGGTCTGTGTTTTTAACTCCAAATCATATTACTTTCATTCAGATGGAGCTCTGAAACTAATATATTTTGTTTTACTGTACAGCAGCTGGTACAAAGCAGTAGTAAGTGGAGTTTTGTAACTGTGCAAGGATATGCACATTGAAGAATCTCTGTGAAAAAAATGAAGCTGATAAACGAAGTTTCACCTGCACACTAGATAATAGTCAGGGATTGCAGAGCAATAGTACCAGTCTGCTCATCCTGCCAGCTAAGTAGGCAGTCTCACATCCTGCATTTGGGTTGTTCCCAATAGAAGGCATTAGAGAGGTTTAAGGTGGGATTGGATGAATGTGGATAAGGCTAACAAAGTCTCCTTAGGATAGGTTGCACCTTGTAGACTAGGCAAAGATTGAAAACCTCTGTTCAAGATTCAGTGGTTATCAGAGCATGCATGAACAACAGCATCTGTTTAAACCAGCAGCTATGGTGTTATAAAGGGGAACCTTTCTCCAAACTGGTAGCAGGTGATGCTCATCCCATCCACCCAAACATCCCTCCGATTGTTCAAACCCTGCTTCGTGTGCCTACCTTCCTTGCTTTGTACAAAAGCCCTCAGAAAGATGACGAAAGGCTGTCAGAAGGGAAGTGTGACTATAGGGAGGAATTACTCTGCGCGAAAACATTTCTGTGAGATTATAAACTACTGTAAAGCATTGGACAGGGAGAGGCCTGCTGCATGAAAAAGACAGTTCCAGGTTTTATTTGGGGAATATGAAATGTAGAGCTGAGGCCAAAGAGTGCTTCTAAAACTAGTCTCATTTAAATGTCTCCACAAATAAATATATAATAATGCTAACAGTAGTTTAGCTTGTGATTTCTCAATAAGCACTAGCCTCTTAGAATCATTTTACTAATATATGCAATGTTTGTTTGGTATGTAGGCAACATACATTTAACATTAAAATTAAAACACCATGAATAGCTGAGATCTTGTTGATGTTCTTCATAATGTTTTGACAGCTGTCTGAAGTCCTGTCTGATGCATTTCATTTTTGTTTTTCTTACAGAGATGATGATAACAAAGAAAATTATCTGGACAACACTGCTGTCTTAGGAGAAAGGCAGCTGCCTTTGCAAGACAACCAGCAGCATAAAGAGCAGGCAGTAACTGACTATGCTCTAAAGCCTGACATGGGCAACTTAAAGCTAAGAAAGCCTAAGCCCTTGGCAAAGCTAGAAAATGGAAAAAGCCATGAGGAAAGTCAGGTAAAAACCGAACTTACCAAGAGTGGGTTTATGGCACAGTGTCTGAGCAAGCACACCTTTTGAAATAAGAAGTGGGGCTCTCTGCTAATCCATGATGTGGCTATAACCCCACAATAATCTACCCCAGTTTTCAGGGACCTGGAGTCCTGGAACCCTCCTGTAATGCCAAGTAATTTCTTTGAGGCACGGAATTGCAGGGAGGGCTGTCTTGCGACTGTTGTCAGAAGTAAGTGGAGAGCGTATCTGAAGATACACAAATCTCTCTCTTCAGATTTCCTGTGGCTACATGATAAGATTTTTCTGTTTTATGTGACTGAGGATGTCTTGTACTGGTATTTTGGCTGTCTGTGGAAAGCTTTGGTATATCCCCTTTGTCTTGGTTATGTTTTTCTCATCTTTAAGTAATAATTTTTTTCCAAAAGTCTCTGCAGACACTAGTACCAGCGCTCTGCCCACAGGCTTCCTTGAGTTGAGCTGAGGGGAGCAGAACTGTAACTTTCCTAAAGGCTATTTAGAAGACTAGAAATGAAGAAGCTTCTGCTGCTGACAGTGCAGGTACCTACATAGGCTCTAGGCTTACCGTGCCCCCAGCACCCGCAGGAAGTGCCTCTGTTCTCCCCCAGTGCTTTCCAAGTCGAATCCCGTGGGCAATGTCAGGGATAGAGCTCTTGTCCAGGTTTAACTCAGCTAGAAATATTCTCTTAACTAGGACTGTTAATGTTCACTTTGGCAGATAGGCAGCCTGTACTAGGGAAAAGGCCCGTGAAATGTCTGTATTTCATCTTTCATGTGTAGTGTATTTGCCTTTTGTATTTTCTGTTTCTCCTCTCTTCTTGTTGGTGGATAGAAATTTGCAGAGTGCTTTCTGAAGTGCTTTGAACCATTCATAGGCCAGGAGTGATTTTCGTCCAATTTTTCAAATTTAGAGTGGGAATTCATTATTTTGGATGGCATGTGTTACCTTCAAAACCAGGAATGTCTTTTTGTATCATGGAACAAAACCCAAAGGCAAATAGCATCCTAGTGGTATTATCACAGTCTCTTTTAGGATATCAACATTAGCTCTTGCCCTAATCTTTTTGCATGCTTTTTCTGGAGTTTATTCCTAAGATGAAGTAATAACTTCTTTTTTTTTTTTTTTTTTGGTAACTGTATTGCGTTACTAGGACATACTGTGTAGGCTGCAGGTAGGTGAGGTGTGTGTGTTTGCTGGCAGATAAAAAAAAAAGATTGGAAATTTTTCCCTATGAAGCGCAAGTGGAGGCAAATCAGGAAGAGGAGTCATGAGAAAGTCATAAAAACGGCAAGATCTGTCTCACAGATAATCTCTTGCTCTTTCAGCTGCCTCTGAGTCTTCTGTCTGCCCTCTCCCTGTGTATATCATGTCTGTATCTCTCACTCAATGAGAGCTAATATAGCACAGATTTGCTGCTCCATGGTATTTTATGTCGTCTGAAGGGGTTAAATGAAAATGTTGATATTGTTTCATGGGAAACTTTTTGAGCATATAATTAGACTGCCATAAAATAGTACTGCAACTCAGATATGCAGTCTCTGGAAGGAAAAACAGTGTCAGGCAGATAATTTTCATATGACTCAAAGGCTTGAATTAGGAAAAACAAAAGTGGTCCTGTGCCCTCCTCCACCTCCCAATTGCTCCCATCTCTGTTGTATTGGAAGAGGTAACGTGTAGGCACTGTTTTATCCCACCTTTGATTTGCTGGGACTACTTGAGAGACAAGAACTAATGGAGAGCTTTGAATGCAATATAAAACCAAAGCACAAAGCAAACATCCTGTCATAACAGGAACTCTGCAAATTCACTGAGGAAATTGTATCCTAGTACTGTGAAAGACTTTTCAATGAGTATCCTATATCTATACTGAGCTCAGTGGTGTTTGCAGTGCAGGAAAGTGTTTACCCCTTGGAATAGTTTACACAAGGAAGCTATTCAGGAGAAGGCATCTACCAAGTCCCTCATATGACATAGCCTTCATTCTCCTCAGTAGGGGTGTGCACACTCCTTGATCCCGAGTGCTTGCTTTGCTACATCTTCAGCTACCTGGAAAGCTTTCGTTCTTGAAGAAGCGAGCACTTGGCTCATGGCTTTGTTTAAGGTGCTTGTGGAAAACTAGGCTGCTTGCAGGAGTGCTCTGTAAAGTGTTTGTGTGTGAGGCATTCTCGTTGAGATCCTTGGTGTGTTGTGACCTTCAAAAAAACTACTGCAGCTGTCTGTGTTAGCAGACCTAATCATAAGCTGGTTGCATCTGCTTCTCTCCATTTTGAAGCTGAAAGTGAGGTGCTGCTGTGTTTTTTTCTAGTAGCTCTTGGTTTTGTGTATATGGCAGGCTGTTGTTACCTGGGGAAGTGGGACAGACTGATGCTTTGAAACACTGTGCAACTGCATATACCTTCCTTTTGGGAAACAGCTTGCCACCAAGCCATTCAGTGAGATAAATGATGTACTTAAAAGCAGCTGATGTCAAGCTGACAAACAGCAGTAACTGAGTACAAGCATTGTAAAAGAAAAGTATGATGCGCTGCAAATGGTGATTAAACTGTTCATCCTCATTTTCTTGTGTTTATCGATACTGTACTTTTTCAGCAGTCTCACTTCCCCAGCCTGAGTTCTCTGTGGCATAAAAAAGAGACTGTGACAATATTGCAGTGGCAGTGTCTCTTTTAAAGATGTTGCTCTGATAAGTCAAGAATGCTTGCTACTCACAACTACGTGTTATAAGCCCGCGAGCTGTATTTTTAGAAACTCGTCCCTTTAAAATTGGAACAGGCTTTTGGTAAATAAGTTTGCTGCATGTGTTGGAAGGATTAAAGTCTGCTTGGATGGAAACGATTTTGTATGCCTTTCTGCTAGCGAGAATCCAGGGGATTTCCACTGTAGAAAGGTCACTGAGAGGGAGCAGGTCTCTGCTCGAGTAGGGGAAAGATGGCCATCTTGGGGATTTTGAGCTTCATGAGGCTCGGAAGTGTGTGTGGCTGCTGAAGTGTGATATCTGTACCTCTGATTTTTATCACACAAGATTTTTACTACACAAGTGTAGTACTGTGGTCACGTAGTATATGTGGTTGTGTCTTGATGCAGAAAAGGTTATTGCATTTCCAGTGATGATTAACAGGACCAAGTCTAATAAAAGTGCAGTACCGAATGACATCAGTTGACAAAAACATCAACTGGTAAAAACTCACTACAGTAAAGCTGTTCCTTGGATATTGCATCTGGTAATTTCTTTGGAGGCAGAAACTGAGTGTGGAGGTTGGAGCTGGGCATGGGGGCATCTGTAACTTTTCCAAAGTATGGGACCAGGGGCAGGCTGCTGGAATGTGGCTATAACTTTGTATTCCAGCTACTTGGGTTCACCATTTCCCTGGTTTCATGAGCTCTGTTTAGTAATTCTGCAATATTTATCTCTAGAAAATCAAATGGATTAGGATTTTTGGGGCTTCAAGAGATAAGGAAGTATATGCTTAGAAAATAGTTCAGGGGTTCAGTGTAAGAACAGATGGTGAGGAATAGAAAGTCTGCTCTGCTTGCCTAATCCTTTCTTTGGTTACTCTGTGTTAATACACATTCATGAAAATAGATTATTAAATGAATCCATCCTCTGAATCCTCATTGATATTGTGATATTTTTATATGATGACACTAAACATACTAGATATTGGGTATAACGAGGTAAATTCAGTTTTTAAGTCATATTATTAAGGTAAATGACTATTAAAATGAAATGGCGGCTTAACAATAGATACCCAGAGATGGGAATTCTGACAACTGCTGTGTGAAATTTTGTATTTTGAGTATAAACTTAAGTTATCAACCTATATTAATTTCAGAGGACTTCCAGTATTAAAGTTGTGGTTTAAAATACACAGAAAAAAAAAAAAAAAAAAATCAGAGCCAATGTTAAGACAGTAGCCACACGATCGTATGAACATCTCAGGTTCCACTTTGTTTTTTACATATACTCTGTTTATGTTCAAATTATACCCCCTGTCATGGGTTAAATCTGTTCCATTCACTGCTCACTGTCCATTAAACACATCTGCTTCTTGTCTTGTGTGGACTGGTGTTTTCAGGAGGTGTAGGAGGCACTTCTGCTCAGGACTTTAGTCCTGGCTATTCTCTGCATTGACACAGCACCATGAGGTATACCAGAGCTCTGGGCCCACGTGCTGATAAAGTATTCCCAGGGGCAGGAATCACGGTCAGGAATTTGCATTTGAAGAGATCTAAAAGTGTTTGTGTGTTGGATAGGGCATATTAAGGTTGCAAGGCACTTTTTGAGGTTCAAGAGCAGATAAGCTGCTGTGTAAACACAGCACAAGTTTGTACATCTGTACCGTAATTCAGATGCTGTGGCAGAGATGGTTTATGATATGCTGCGATTGGAGAAAAACATTAAAAAAAAATTAGCTTGTGAAACAGAAACGGATTTATCTCAACATGTGTATGATGGTAGTTTTTGGCTGACATAGTAAAGAATTTCTTCCTTATATCTAATCTAAATCTACCCATTTTTAGTTTAAAACCATTACTCCTTGTCTATCAAAATAAATAAAGTAAAATGGAAGACAGCTCTATACTGTTTGTTGCCTCTGACACAGCAGAAAAGGATTTTGTTGCTCTAAAGAAACAGTCATCCCATCAAGGGTGATTCTCTAGGGTTTTTCTATAACATCCTAACAACTTACAAACAAAACAAGCAAACAACCAAAACCCACCACCACCACAATAATAATAATTAAAAACAAAACAAACAAACAAACAAAAACCACCCCATGTATTATGGTCCTCAACTTTCTCTTTCACCTAGCAGAAAGCATCTTGAATTGTCATTTTCTCTGTGCTGATAGTGGAGAGCGGAACTTGTTGCAAGAGAGGCTTCTGCTGAAGTAAGTTTACCACTTACCAAATGCAGGTTTGGTTTAGCACTTTTACCTGGACTGGCTTTTTGGAACTGAATGATTTAAACAGTCCAACACTGAGAAGATTTCAGCCTCAAGATAAAATTGGTAAACTTGTTTTGATCATTTACATAGTACCCAAAGTTTTATTTTTGCCTGTATTAGCAGCTGTTGTCGTCAACTTGAATTTAAGCACATCTAAGAACAAATATTTACACCTCTGTGAATGCATTACAGGCATATTTTTACAGATCTCATACACCAAGTAGAAATTAATATTCCCTTATTCAACAAGTATCCTGGTACTTTATAAGAGGTCTTAGATTAAAATAAATTGTAAGAGTATAGTTTAATATCATCGTAAAAATTAAGTAAAATACCAATGATTGGTCTTGTTATGTATTTATTTTTTTTTACCATTTTTTTTTACAAGTTCCTTTAGTCCTTCCACATTAATTTTGAGAAGCAAGCACTGAATATTTCTCCAGAGAGAAGATCATTTAGACAACTTTCTCGAATTTTATAACTTTTAGTAGAGTTTGCAATTTTATAAAATAATAATTTACTTCTGTTTAAATAGTGTATCTCTAAGCAAGATTCATTCATAATCTGTAAAAATAGAACAGGCTAAGAAGGACGTGAAAAGCATCCATGTTTTTTTGTAAATGCAGAATGACTTCAGCACTCCAAATTCCCATGCAAGCAGTCCTATCCAATCTTATGACTTTCAAGCTTGCATCTAAGCTTTGAGACTGGAGCAAACTCAGGAACATTGTTTTACCAGGGGAAGTGAATGCGTTGTTTTGCAAAACACATTGCATTTTAATTTTGTAAATGAGTAGAATAAATCATTGGCTGATAAAAGCTAATAAAGTAAAAAAAACCCTTTGATTTGAAAAAATGTTCATTGACTTACCCCTTTGCAATACAAGGGAAATATTATAACCCATTTTATAGGTAAGGAAATTAAGACATGCTAAATAAATTGTCACAGCCATACAACTGGTTTCTGAAAGCTTGAAGTCAAGTGTATTCCTTTCTAATTCCTAGTTCTGGCCTTGACTTGTTGCGTAAATTGCCTTTTCTATTTCCTTTTTGGCTAGATGTCTGATTATTTATTTATTTTCTTTTGCTCACTGATTTTCACTCCTCTGCAGAAATACTCTCTTCATTAAGCTATGAATATGCTGGGGAAGGGAAAGAGCAATAGGAACAAGAAGCTGGGTAAACTTTACAAATTGTATTTAAGTGAACTGAATTTGCTTTTGTCAGCCAAAATTTTTCTGATTATGCCCAAGCAAAGAAATATTACTGACATGTGAATAAATAATTTCAATTTAAATGTAAATTTATAAATAAGCAAAAAATATTGAACTCTGTGTGCAGCACCTCTTAGCTCAGATGCTGACATATGTTATCTAACTAATAAATAGCAAAAGGGTTACAGTAGCTTCTTGTCTGCTTTAGTTTCAAAAAGCATTTTACAGTGAATGACGCTTCTTTGTTTAAAACCTTTTCTACTCTGTGTTTTCCAATTGTTTGCACATTGTTACCAAAAAATAACAATGAACCACAAATCAGCATCCAGTCCCATGAAGCTCTTTCTTCCTTAAAGCAAAATATTCAGCTGAGTTTGATCAGTACTGACAGGACATTGAACATTTTTGTTGTTTTCTGCAGGAGCTGGAGAGCTCATTGCCAGGCCTCTCAGACAGGCAGGAGAAGGAAGGATCCTCAGCTAATGACTATGCACAGAACGTGTCTTTCAGATGCCAGGAAGAAGTCGTGAGGTTTCAACCAAGGTAAGCTTTGGGATAAGACAGTGCATTCCATTTCTGATTAATTCTAGGAAAGGCTAATTTATTTGTTGCCTTTCGTATGAAATATTCAGACTCCTGGCTCCCAATTGGCAGTTGTATTCTGTATTTATGTGCCTAGAACTGTTTGGAGAAAATGAAAGGGATGAAGATAAGAATGCAAATTTTTATCTTTCTTTAAACCCCTTCAATTTCAAACAGGAAAAACATCCTCAGATCAGAAATTTCAGTTCCTGTGTGCCAATGCCAAGAAAAATAGCTCAATACACCCTCCCCCCCCCCCCCCCCCCCCCCCCGACTTGCCTCAGTCTTTCTCAGAGCTGTATTCCCACTGAGAAATGGGAAGCCACACACTTGATTTTAGCATGGGTATATAAACATTTACATATTGTTTACACCCTGAGCACTGTGGAACTGTGCTTGTTTCAATGCTGTGAAGGGTATGGAGGGATGGGGGGGACATTCAGGTCAAGAGTTAGCTGGCTCTTGTATACAGGCAACCCAGCAGATCATGAAGTAACCTACCTCTGGTAACTACTGGGAGTCAGAATTCCATTCCCAATCCTTCACAGCTCTGCCAAAGGCTGGCAGTGGGGCTTCACCTCACCCAGCTGACCCGACCTACCAGCAAAGGCACGTCCCAAGGATAAGATTTAGCTCTTACTGACGGGCTTGGACTGTGTAAATAAGGTCATGCTCTTCAGAGTCATTAGTTTTCAGGGTACTGCTTTACAGATTTCCCATGGTCAGGTGCTGGATCAGCCCTGCTTTGCTGTGCACGTTGAGTTTCAGGCAGGTGAGCCAGGACTCTCTGATCTCTGTTCTCTGCCTGAAGGTGCATGACAGCCTTGGTGCTCTGAGTGCTTCCACTGCAGCGTGACAGAGGCTCTGGCTCTCTTTGGAGGGGACTTGAGCAGCAGCTGTACGCCCTGGGGATGATCAGTGGGTCAGGACACAGCCAGTGGACACACACAGCTCATTGCCTCCAAGGCCTGTCTCAAGTTGGTGCTAGCTCAATTATATCAGTTGCCATCCAATGGTATTTTGGTGCTTTATGTGAAAGGAGCTGCTTGCCTTCATGACAGCCTTTAGTAGGCAATGTTGTAAATGATTTTAATTTGTGCTCTCAAAGGAAACTTTAGCAGAATGACCAAGCATTTAATTAGCTTTCAGAAAGAACTATATTCACCCTCCAATGCTTGTATCTGCAATTGAGACACTGCAAATCCTGCATATCGGAAAGTGTTTCTAATTACCCCTAGCCTAGGAAACCTGCCTTCTACATCTCTGGTATTCTTTACTCTAGGAAAAAATCACATGGATTACTTGTCAAGAGGAGAACAGTGAGTTTGGTACCAGAGAGTTAGACCTGCCCAACGCTCGTCTGGTAGCATCTGTGTTAGGATAGATAAGGAAGTAACACGACTGGTAACAGAAACATAACGAAAGAAAGATGGACTTTAAACATAAAAGCCATAGTGTGCCTGAATTAAACAGCAACCACAGCAAAGTTACCCAGTGCACTTCAACTGTTTGGCCTTTTCAGTTTGCCTATATGACACTGTTGTTTGCTGTGCTATTTACTTCTGTTTAACACCTGGGTAGTTACTTAGAAAGCTGGCTATCCACAAGTGCTAAGTTTGTTAAATAGTGGCACCTGGATTTAGCACGGTGAGAGCTGTGAAAGCTTAGTGAGCACATCTCAGTTCTGGCCATGTCTTAGTTTCATTATTAAAACAAAATGGAGTTGACTTTGAGCATGGAGTGAACACATTAACTCATGGTCCCTGGCCTCCCACACACATCACATTCACTTCATCTATCTTAACTTTCCCACCACCCAGCTAGGGCAGAGGACTTTGAATTGCTTATGCTGAGGTTAACACTTTCAGTTTCAGGGTCACTCTGGCTGGTGACTCCTCTTAAGAGTCACCAGCAGCTTGCCTCATCTCTTTGCCAGCAATAGGCTTTGATTGGGCCAGAGAGTCATTATGTGCCCATGTCTCAGCTTGTGCAGGTCACTGGCTGCTGTGTCAGGATCCCAGAACTGGCTTGTGCAATGGGCTGTGAAACACAGCTGCCAAGCTATGATGTCTTGCCTTGTTTTCTTCCTTCTCTGCTCTGGAACATGGCAAAGGTTAGGTATTTAGGCTTGGGAGCAGACAACGGTCATAGTTAGATTTTGATGGAATGCATCTGCTAGCCCTGCAAAACTTGAGTTTCTCTATCTTCTAGTTGAGTTTTGCTAGGTTACTGGTAAAAGTGAAAGTTCTTTGGAATGTTGCAGCTTCCTAGGATACATAACTCACAGACCAGAAGCTTTCTGGTCTTTTGGAGAAGAGGAGATGACCACACTACTGCAGGGGTGCCACTGGTCAGGCTCTTCTGTCTGTCTGATGTGTATGGGGAGGATAGGAGAGGAAGGATTTATTTCTGTCCCAGACTAAGGTGGATTATTTCTAGTAAGCTTTGTTGTTCCTTCGATAATATAATTTCTTCAGATTGCTATAGCTCTGTAATTAGTCTCATTGGAGTTTAAAATCTAAATACATCTGAACTGTATGGAGTTTTTGAAATCTCTTCTAGTCAGTGCAAAGCCAGGTCAGTTTTAATTTGACTAGATATGGATAAAAACTGCTGAGACACAAGAAACTTTTGGGCACAGTCCCCATTTAGCAGAGCAATCTAAATTCAGGGTGACATAACACAGGAATTTCATAAACAGATACGCGACAGAAGAGCAGAACTCACAGTGTAAGAGAAACATTTCATAGAAATAGGGCACAAGTGCATGCGTAGATTGTTTGGGTGGAGGGGTTAGTTGTTGGTTGGGTGCTTTCATTTTATAATGACTCACAACCACTGAAACAGTGAAGGAAAAGTTAGTGGGATTTGAGAGAAATAGGAGAATGTTCTTGGTGAAGAGATTTAAGGATAACTAGTGCATTTGAAACAGAAGAATGAGGGGATATTGTCTTGTCCTTGGCTAAGCTGTATTTGCCCTGTGAATCAAGGTTTTTAACTTTGAGGTGTCTGTCATGCATAATTTTATGAAAATCAGCATCAATTTAGAATACGAAATGCCATTTGTGTAGATGGAAACCTTTACATTTTATTAAAAGAACATGAATTTCTAATACTGTTGCCACTGATTACATTGAATACTGCTCCAGTTGTTGTGTGCAGTTGGGTTTGGATAAGAGTGTAATATAATATGCACCTCTGGGAGGTAAAAATTATATGCAAGCCCCAGGAACAAGTGGTGCAATAAAGAGAATTTATTTATTTATTTATTCTTTAACAAAGAACAGGAAAGCATGGATGATTTTGCATGATTGCAAAAAGCTGCTCTTACTGATTGCCTTCTTAAAGTCAATCAGCAAAACTGATCTGGATTGCAGAGCTGTGCCTGCAGTTTACCTGAGTGGAGGATGGTGTTTGCTTCAGATACGTGTTCCACAGACAGGGGGCTGAAGCATGGGACTCCTGGGCAGTGGGAATATCAGTGTTTCAGAGAAGTTCATGTTCAAGTCAGTGGGGGAACTACATTTTTTTTCCTGACAAAGAAAAAATTTCCCCTCCTTCCTATTCCCCAAACAAAATAGAAATGAAGCAGTTTCATTCAGTAGCACCCAGCTTGTCCCTGGGTTGGACTGCAATTTCTGCAGAGGTTTCAGGATAGCTGCTGTTGTCAGACCTACGGCTCTTCTCCAGGAAACCTGGGAATGCTGAGAGCCCTGGGCTTCCCTGGATCTGGGGCTCAGCCAGAACCTCCCAGGATGTCTGTGCTCCCCCATGGGAGGCTGGGCTCTAGCAAGGCTTTCAGTAACAAAGTTTTTAAGGCAAGTAGCTTTTGAGTGCAGTTCAGGTGGTGACTGATATCTTCCATGCTTCCAACAGATACATCTCAGAGATGTGTCAGAAAGAGCAGGGAAGATGCAGAATTGCTGATGTCCCCATACCATGTTGCGGAGCCTCATGGGTGAGGCAGAGCTGGGGAGGCTTCATTCCCATGCAGGTGGCCAGGCAAGCCAGGAGAAAACCTGGCCAGATTCTCTCCGATCTGGCAAAAATTCATCACGACCAGTCTGTGTCTGTGCTTACCTCTGTGTCAGCAAATCTTGATTTGCTGATGAAACACTGTTTTGCTGGGAAATGATGGATCAGTTCCTAAAAGCAGTTTCTTCAGGAGTATTGATATTAAAATACTGGTGTATAAGGTGCCAATGGTACTTCTTGTATCAAGAAGTGGAAAATCCACGAGCAAACTCCTGGGTTGCCATCCACTTAAAAAAAAAATAAAAAAAGGCGGCAGTAGTGGTGCTGGGATGACAAAGGGGGAAAAGAAAAAAGCATATAACTGTAGCCCAAATAAGGACTGTGGCTGGTGAGTATGAAAGACACTCATGATAAGAAAAGCAGATAATGGTGGTCCACAGCCAGCCTTTAGCTACTGCAGCTTGAGACAGACACTGCTCCGCTGGCTCTCTGGATGTCTGCTTGCTACAGCATTCGGGGACTGCTGATAGAGTAGCGTAGCATGTGTCCAAGCAGTCTTGTGCCCTTAAAGATGTTTTATTGAGAGTCCACATTTTATGTTAATCCAAAAGCCTGTTGTGGTTCTGCTTTGCTTTTTAAGGATTCATAAGCCAGTTTTTTAAGCATTTACTTGCAGCTCTGTATGAGGTGGTGAGTATGTTTGAATTTTATAGTGCTTTTTGCCATTTGGGAGTCTCAGCAATGATGTTTCCATTTCCCTGATGCTGAGGTGTGTTGGTTCTGGGGTCTGCCATTCTGTGAACCCTTGTTATATAACCTCTGGATAGGCTGAGTCAGTCCCCTGACGTGGTACTGAGACTACACTTTCTGAGCTGTTCCCCTGGCAGACCATCCTCACAGTGGGCAGGGTAAAACTGATAGACAGACTGGAGATGAGGAAGGAATATGGGTCCAGGACAGACTGAAAGTGAATCTGGAAAAAAGGTTTCAATCCACAGCACAGAGTAGAGTTTGCTTTCAAGGAGTTGTCACTAATGGCACCTCTAATGCATTACTTGGCCCAAGACGCTGAGCACACGAGGCACCGTGGTGTATAAATGTCTCCAGAGAATGGTGTTAGAGTAATCCAGGGTTACACAGGTTTAAACGTACAGGAATCTAGTCCTAATCCGAGGTAGAACTGGGAGGAGTGTAAAGGCTGGAGATGTCAAGATTACAGAATGTAATGCTCCTTTCTGGTTTTAATCTGGGAAATAAGAATCAAATTTGCTTAGGTTATGTTTAAACATTTTCCCTAGTTTTTAAAATTGTGTTTTTATTTGAATTTTATATGGGTTTAGAAGTGGCATCATGCATAATTCAATACTTTACATGTTTTGGTCTGTTTTTTTTTAAACAGCTCACTGCTCATGCAAATTCGTCCTCTCCTTGAAGTCTGTTAGGAGCTCTGTTATGATAATTAACATTTAGATTTTTTTTTATGTCCACAAGCTTCAAATGTACATGTTATTGGATTGAATCTTTGTCGTCTGTGCCATAGCAGAACACAATAATTCTGCCAAAGCCAGAGCTGCCAGACTGCAGGAAGGGTGAGAGATCAGGCTTTTTATATTTTGTAAAGAATTATGTTACACATATTTGAATAGTAGCTATAGAGAGAATTACATTTTCATTATTTTATGTGACGTCAATAATACAAAATAAGGGTTGTATGCAATTATTCAAAATTTCAGCTGCAGTTCAAAATAATTTTAATGTTCTCAGTACAGATGGAAAATTAGGGCTTCTTACTGCTGCTTTTGAAGTTAATGGATAATTTGTGATTGACTTTTAATGAGAGTAGGATCCAACCCTTAGTTATTAAATTGTAAGCCCTTTGTTGCCTGGTGACAATCAGATAACCTGCGTTTGCCTAGCAGAGCGGTTAATCTCGGTGAAAACAAAGAAGCACACCCCAAAACTCTATAGAATAGGATTAGCTCAGCATATATAGATGGCTGTTAATGTTTTTTCACACAAAAATGTTTATTCCGTTAACGATTTCAGAAAAAAATATTTAGCATCTTCTGAACCCAAAGAACATAAAGCTAAGAACATCTTATTCTAGTATTTTTAGTGAAATAAAGAGTAAAATGCAAGACTTCCGCATCCCCAAAACAGTAGACAAGTACATCGTCCTAAATGAGACAGGTAGTACTGCAGGGATGCTGTAATCTTTTTACCCTCCAGAGTGCAGAATTCATGAGTGATATAGCTGTGAATTACGTAGAATATCATCCTGCGTCTATAAGAACTGCTAATGTCCTTCTTTAGCTTTTTTGTTTTCTTTTGCTGAGGTAGGTTAAGTTCTGCTCATCTGATGCACCCTGAAAAGAGTTATCCAAATAATACCAGAAGAGAACAAATTTTACATGTCCTTTTCTTCCTTTCCACTTGTCTAGCACTTGTTCAATGTCATAAAATCACTCTAAATATTTTTATCTTCATTAGTGGATTGATTCTTCAGCTGTTTGTAGTCTTGCAGGTCCTTCCTTATGTGTTATTAAACAAAACAACAAAACTAAGAACACTTTTCCCTACTCAGCTAGTTCTTTGACTCCCCATGGTATTTCATAGTCTTGTAAAAGTTTTCTGCTGCCTCATACTGTTGTCGCTGCTGGGTAAAAGCTAGAGATCAGTTGTTAGGCATTAATCTTTTTGCTTCTGCAATTTGGTTTTCCTTCTGTTCACATTACAGAGATGTTTGCTATTCATTTTTAGGAGAAATGGCACTAAAATATACATGCGGAGAGCTATACAGACACGTAGATAAATGCTGGTACAACAGTCAGCCAAAGGCACCTTGCTGCTTAAGTACCTCCAGCAATCACTCATGCACTTCTGAGCAATATATCTTCAGTGAGCTTCGTGCTGGCTGGCCTAGGAGGCCTCCCATGCTGGTGCTACATGTGCCACCACCAAAACGGCTCCTTTTTGTTCCTACAGACATTGCACATCTCAGAGCCTTTTTGAAGGCAAGTGGATGTTCATTGTACTATGACTATCATGTCTGTTTTAGTATAGAAAGTTTTTGTGGCAGACTTTGTGCAAGTTTCAGTCTTTAAATGCATCGTAAATCTATGAAGAACTACATAGTTCTTGGTTAAGAACTACAAAGAGGACTGTGTATCTCTTTGTACTTTGTTGTCTCTAGAGACTTTTAAAACTGCTTGGTTTTGCTGGGATGAGACTGAGCATGATAGGTTGAAAAATATGAATTATTTTGTCCAAGGGAATCTGGGTATTGTAATGATTTTGATCACATCCACGAGTGAGTTCTTGCAGGGACAAGTCTTGAACAAATATTGCCACCTTTTCAGTAATGAGAAATCTCATTCTCTGAGACAGCAATGGTTTTCTTGCTTCAGCTGAATGCTGTTTTTGCAAGTCAACTTGTGATACACCCATGTCAATCTTTGAAGTTTTATGTGGAAAGAGAGCCTCTGCTTTGGGAAATGATAGAACTGTGGTATCAGGCTCTGCGGGTTTCTCACCTAATCCACGGCAGATTTTTATTAGGCTTCAGTTTCAGTCCTTGATAGATGCCTGTAACTAACCCTGAAGCTGTTGTGCATGTGGATCCCTAGGAAATGACTACATCTGCCTGGATATGGCACAATCCTCTCACTAGCTAGTCAGCAGGAAGAGATTTTCCCCTTGCTGGTCCAGGACCTTCCTTTCCTATTTCTGCATGGAGAAGTGGTGATACACCGAGAGAAAAGCAAAGCTATGAACACATGGAAATCTCTATTGTTTAAAGGTTTTCCAGCTCCTCTTGAGAGTCCTGTGAGTCTTTATGAAATTTGCAAAAGAGTACTTAAGCAGAAAGTTGACGACTGGGAGCCTAAAATACCATCAAGTAGAAATACAGAAAGATTTATTCTTTATGGCTCTGATACAGGAAAAGTTTTGTTCTTAACTTAAAGCATGTGGGACAAATCGTACTTAGGTTTAAATGTTTGGACTTATTTTTGGCTTTAACCCTATTAGTTTATGATGCTGAGAGCCAGTCATGCTGCCGCAGGACTCTTTGTATGACAGAGTGAGCCCACACTTTAACGTTATAGTTTCCAGATTCTCATTCAGAGTTTAAATATATTATGTAGAATTCCATAAAATCACCAGTGTTTTTTGCATGAGGTATAAAATACAGAAGTAAATTTCATAGAAATGTTATTTTTTCAATAAATATCCTGTAACTTGCAGTTTATGTACAGACATGATGAAAAGTTTGAAATATTTGCAGCACACACAAGCAATTTATTGAGTGAAAATTCTTGTTTTATTTTGTAGTCTAGATCAGAAAGCATATATTTCACAAAAGGAAGCAACTGAGCCACTGCACAGCTTAAGTGAGGTGAGTGTAACCAAAAGCTGAAATATGGTGTTACAAATTTTGAATCAAATATTTGTGTTTTGTTAATTCTCAGCTCTTGGAATAATGTAATCACTTGTGAATTTTAGGTTAGCTTTTTAATGAATCATTCTAGTCATGTTTTTGGAGAAAAGCATAATAATGTGATGCAAGACTACTATAATGTTTTAAAAGTTGGAATGAGATTTTAAAAATATTTTAAGTGAGCTATGCTGCTTTTTGTCTGATCAGAAAAGAATTAAACATTGAGTATTGACTAAATGAAATGCCGTCTTGCAAGAACATTTGATTTTTTTCATCACATTACAGCTTAAATATGTTCAACCATCAATTATGTTTTGTTTGAAAATAAGGTCTCAAGGTTGCTACATCCTGTATAAATAAACTGTGAATTGTACAATGTATTCTGAAAGGTAGGGTTGTCAGTAGGAGGGGAGAGTTGGAGGGAAGAGAGAAAGCAAGGAGAGCCAGATAACACCTGTAACACTCAAAACGGGAGCTTTTTTCATAGTAATTATGTCAGGAGCACAGCATAAGAGAAGAACACAGAGAAACTGTCAGTGTGACCGTGGGTGAGCCTGGGCTAAACTGTCACAGTCAAGGCATTTTACGGAAGGCCGAAAACAAGTTGTGCAATTATTGAAAATGGCAAACATTATAAAGCATCTTCCACAAATAAGGGTATCTGCATACTAGCATAGAGCAAACTTAATACTGGAAGATAGTACTGCAAACATGCTTGGACTTAAACAAAGAGCAGACAAAATTTTAAGTGTAGAGTAAGATGACAATAAAGGCAGGTGGAGAAAATGAAGTCTATTCCTGTCAAACTATGGAAAACCAGCTTTGTTTCCATAATGAGCCATTGAATATGCCTATTAATAGATGCCTGACTTTCATTAGGAGAAAACCACAATGTTGTGTCCTTTTGAAAGAATTCAGACTTAATTTTCTCCTTTCGTTTAATTATTTCCTGTGCATTTGTGCCATCGTTGTGCAGCTCACTGTTGAAAATCCTGATAATAACTAGGCACTTTCTGTGACCAATATAAGGGAGCATTCTCAGGACTGGTCAAGCCAAATAAGGTCCTGGGAGAAATTACTAAATAATCATTTCTTCTGAGAAGCTCCATTGCAAATTTCACCAGAATTTCCAGAACCAAAATTGGTGAATCATAGAAAATCCTGAGGTCAAAGGCACCCACGAGGGTCCTTGAGTCCAACTCCTGGCTGCACACAAGATTTAAATTACAAGATTTAAAATTCTTGGATTCTAAGGATTCCTTAGCGGTTAAGATAACATACTATAATAAAAACTGTGAGATATTGAAACTGATAAATAGATCAGAAAATAAAATGTAAATCATTTATGGGGAATGAGCAAGATCTACATTCTGGTGCTAACTTTCTTTTGCAAAATCTTAGATTGTAGTATATCTCAGGTCTCCTTCAAACCCAAGTGGAAATGTGCCATTAGAAAACAAGTTCCCTTCTTGCATTAGAGAAATTGTTGTCTCTCCTAACTGGTCACCTGTGACATTATTCAAACCCAGGGCATATCTTGTTCTATCTTATAGTTGCTTGTTTGTTCCTCGTAAGGGAAATTTTGAATTGAAAATGTCATTTGCCTCAAGACACGAGTATTGCCCTAGCAGATACCACAGATTTATTTATATTCGTATAAAATACACCTATCTTATTTTAACCTCAACTCTCAGATTAAAAGGCAAGGGAGATGCTTTTGTATGTCACTGCTCTAGCTCTGCTTTTAATTTCCTTACGGTGAGGAAATTGAACAGGCTGATATTTGTTCAGTTTCCTTTCTGTATGAATCACTTCAAAGGCCATTAAATTCTGAAAGCTTGGATTATTCTCTTTCTCTGCCCCAGCTGATTTCATAAATCCAGTAAATCCGTCAATAAACTGGATATAGTGGAATAGCTGCCTTCCTGTCCCGGGGTGGGCAGCAGCAGGAGCAGGCCCAGGGGCAGGGTGCAGCCTTCCTGAATATTCAGAAACATTGTGTGGGGAAAGGCAGCTTCAGTTTACGTCGACTGCAGCAAGTCCAGGCTTTTCTGACACTGGGCAGGGTCTATGGGAAGGGGCAGACCCATTCTCTTTCCCTCTTTCCTCAGTTCCTAAATTTACCAGATCTCACATTTCCACAGGAATCAAATGAAACAGGGAGCAAAATTATTTCTAGCAGCAATGGCTCTTTTTCGGCCATTGGTAGCTATTTGCTTTCTCTGGTGATTTGCTGTGAGTGCTGATTAATTAGCAGGCTTAATGGTATCATAGCCCTTGGTGCAACAAGGGAAATTTTGTTGTGCTGTGAGGCTCCATTTGGCACGTTGTTTTCCCTTGGGCTGCAGCTCCCTGGTTATGCTGACTGACACAGTGCATAGGGCTGATGTTACAGGGCCCCATGTAGGAGACCTTCAGCTGGAGAGGCAGGTACTGATAGCACCAATTAAAAAAATTAAATACATTATATATATATATATATATAAAGCTATTCCATGGGACTTGCATTCATTGCCAGAGAATTTTGGTGATAAACGGCACATTTGTTCCTTCAGCGTCGCGTTGTCCAGAGTGATATAACAGTGTGAGTATAGGTGCGTGGTATTTATCTTTAGATATAAGAAGTTATCTGTCATCTCAATAATTCCTTGCCCTAAGGCCTCAACTCTTGATTTTTAATAATCATTTGCTGGAAAGAGAGATGGTCAGTGGATACAGTCTACAAGCTTGCTGGTTTGTAAAGATGGCTTCTTTACTGCAGGGCTGAACTTCCTCAGCAAATGGCGATCCTTTTGTACCATTTTTTCTCCAGCAGACAAGAGTACGATACTTTAATGACTATGTTTTCTTAAAGCAATAGCAGGAGTTACAAATAGGAATGAAATACCACACTGCATCTCTTTCTGTTTTCCTTGGACTTCCTGTAAATGTCTATATTTTTCCATTATCTTTGATCTGCAATAATGCAGGGCTTTGTTTCTTCTTCCTCTAGTGGAATTGGTATAGCTCAAGTTATTTGAATTGTCAATTACTTTAAGAGGACAGCGAATATAAGAAACCCTTTCCCAAGACAATTATAATTGCTTCGTTTTCATATTTGCAAAATACTGTTCTTAAGAGGTGTCAGTATTGGTTTTCTTTCCAATAAACTTCAGGAACCATTTCAAATATTGATATGTCCTTTCATTTCCATCAGCATGAATCAGGAATTATTGCATAGCACAACTGGCAGGCACCAGAATAAAGTTGGAATGAGCATCAAGTCTGTAGTATTTGAGATGAGGTTGTCAGCTGCTATAACATGCCATAGCTTAAATTTCTTCAGTGATACTGGTTTTCCATGGAAGAATTTACCTAAAATTATGATGGTACCTGCCATGACCCAACATTTCCCTCCCTATGTATTATAGCTGTTTGTATTTGCTTCTAACGTGTTTGCAGGTCCCAGACTGGCAGGATCCAGCTGGCTGCTCAGCCTTTGCCCGTACTTCAGACAGTCCCTCAGAGAGGGGCAAGGCAGGCAGCAGGGTCATCCCTACCCTTTAGTAGGACCCTCCTGTAAGGAGTAAGATGAGGTTGATGGCATACTCCAGATTCATTTACCTGGTAACATCAAAGTGGTAAAAATTTCTTACTCTTTTTGTCCCTACGTCAAATCTCTGTGAAGGGCATATTCAGGAAATTATAGCAGGTGTTTCTATCATTATTATAGTTTTTTTTTTTTTTTTTTTTTTTTTTTTTTTTAGTATTTGGCAGGGGCTGGAAATTTGCCATCCACCCACCTTCCACAGACGGGTGAAAAAACATCACATAAAACTCAATATAAACCAGCTTGTGAATTACACCACAGGCATTGCTGAAATAGCGTTTAACAATGTAGTCTGTGTGAATGCCCTTATACTGCGCTTGCCATAAATATTAATGTATCATAAGAAATAGTGATGTGAAATGAATGTGTTTTCTTGACTTGGGATTTTTTTTTCAAAGGCTGAAGTCCATGAAGGTTAGGTGTTTTTGTCAGTTATTTGTTTATGTACTCCATACTGGGAGACTTAGAGACTCCCTTGAAAATTTTGGAAAGGTGCTTGCTATCAGCAGTCCATGCGATAAGGTCAGTGCTGGGATCAGAATTCTCACTAGTGTGTAAATTGTATAGTTACTGTAAAACACTGCCCATCTGCTGTGGTAACTCCACAGCCACACTGGGTCTAGGTGGGGTGAGAGGTTGTAGAAAATGAGGCCCTATGGGTCATGAAAACTCTTCAAGAACTAGTGGCATGGGTGCACATTCAAGCCAGCATACTTAGTTTCACAGGGAAAAATCACTTCTTGCTTTTTCAAAACTTCCCTATTTTGAGGTATCTCCTTGAAAGAGCTGCTTTCCAATCCCTTTTCACTGCCTGAATTCTATAAAAGGATCAAGGCTGAAAGTCTTCCCTGCTGTTTTCATTCAAATTAATTTACCTTCCTTAAGAAAAAAAAAAAAAAAAAGACTGGCTTATAAAATTCTCGGGCTTATAAAACAGCTGTATTACAATTAAAATAATGTACAAATATATTAAGCTACTTACTAAATAGGTGATATATTCTTACACAAGAGAAATTATTCCAATAAATAAAAGAGCATTTTAGGGTATGAACTTAAGGAATATTTTTTTCTGTTATGACTCAGATATATATTTTTTTTTCAGAAAATGCTCTTTACAAATATGTACCATTTGTGTGATTTAACATTTTATGTATATTCTTAATGCACCAGCTGTGTGATTATTAAGACAGCCTTGTGTGTTTTTGTTTTAAGCTGCAAGCTGTATTTCCCTTGAGAAAGGGGAGCTGAATGCACGGGGTATCAATAGTGAGTCATTTCGCCCAGTTGGATGGTGATTAGGGCTTTCACAGCGTTTACATCACAGCAAGATGCTTCTGTCAGATTGCACAGCTGAATATCGCATGCAGCATTAAAGATTAAAATGAGAAATGGACCAAGCACGACACAGTAGCTGGAAGTGATGTTATAGATAACAGGTCTCATTCCCATTGATTTGTCTGCAGCAAGTGACAATGATCTGCCAATTTTGCCTTTGCAGCAGATCGGAAATGATCTTTTTGCCCTGTAGAAGCAGCAGCCGCCTACATAAAAGCAACGTCTACATAAAGAAGTATCTCTAAAAAGCCAATCAAAAAAAAATCTCTTCCAAGAATCCCGTGAGGGAGTGTGTTCTCAGTAACTCTTTGTTCACTGCTGTGTACTGCACAATAGGCTGGAGAGGGATACCTTTTTTTTTTTTTTTATGAATGGTGAATGGGGAGGGACATAATATCATCAGATCGTGATGTCAGCCCAATGAATGAAACACTTGCTTAGGGTATTGCTTCAAGACCAAGAAAAGGGACACCATCTCAATTTGCCTTCCTAGAATAAATTGTCTTTTGCTGACGATGTCATCTTTCCCACGTGTCACGAATAATCCATTTAAATTGGGACTTAAATAACCAGAAGTGAGGAAACTCGTGGAATAGTGCGTGTTTGTTCTCTTGCACATCCTCTCAGAGCTGCTAGTGGAACACCCCTTTGCAGGCGCTTCTGATGGGCTCAGTGAGTTGAAGAGCTATCTCTGTATTTTGTTACTCTCTATCTAGCCCAATGTTCTGCTTTTGTCTGCAGAATTCTTTGTTGAAGCTACAAGCCCTCGAAACCGATCTGTGCTCTGCATTTCTGCCAACCCAGGAGGAAACTCCTCAGCTGCCGGCACCCAAGGATCCAACCCCTTCATCAGTCCAAACCAGTGTGCATCCTGATGGGGCCAGTTGTGGAGGTAAGGGATCGTGTCATGATGTGCTCTCATTTGCAATTATAAGAAAGCCTTGTGATTTGCAGTTCAATCTCAGATTTGCAGTCCTCCGGGAAACAGTGCAGAGCTAATGCAAAGCACCATTTCCTGATGCAAATGCTATGTAATGCAAAAAGGGATGATACCTGTTAAAAGAGCAGAAAGGAATGTCTGGAGTCCTCTGTTTTTCTGCAAAGGAGTGGTACTTTTCAGATAGATTTTAGGAATCCCAATTCCTTTATTTTCAGTTTAATTTGTTCAAGTAAATTTATGCTCTTTATTTCCTATGTCTGTATTGTGTGAGATCGTCTGCCATATCATGTAATTCTATTTTTGTCATTCTTTTGTCAGACCAATATCACTTCATTTCTCCTATTATTGATTTTAGTTTAATGCATCAGCAGAGAGATAGTGAAGGTGAGTTTTACAGCATGTGGATTTTAATAATTCATGAGGCTTTATTTAAAATTACCAATATGGGCAAATTGTGGTGTGTTATCTTTCCTTTTTCCTCAATATGGAAATCAGTCCTTGCAAATAAATAGCCCTAAGGCTCTGCACTATTTTTGTCAATTCATAGCTTGTAGTCATTGGGCTGGCAGAGTCGTGATGCTCAGTAGAAGAGGAATCACTGTTCGTGAAAAATAGGTCAAAGGCAATATGACTAATGCATCTCACAGACAAGTGACACGAATACACAAATATCTAAATTGTTGACCACATATGGTCAAAATTAAGGCAGATAGGTAAGTAATCCCTTTGCAATTGACATTTAATGTCTGAATAAATGCTAGATTCAGAACTTATTTCAGAAACTGTTTGCGTATAATTTTCAGCAAGAAATAGCAGCAAATTATTTACCTAAAAAGATCACAAATTATAATATTCTACTTAAGATGTTCTACAGTTTCAGGTTTGCATTGGACAATTAAAAGAAATGGTACATAGAATCCAAATTATTATAAGACAGAAGGAATGTAAAGAATACTAAATATCCTGTTGTACTGGGTCTTCATTCTTTTAGCTTAAAAAATTGGTGGTTTTGCACAGTGAGGCAAACACCTTAATGGCTCTTGGATACAGGTATTTAATTTTGCAACAGTGCTATTCCTTGATGTGGATCTGAGGCAGAGACAAATCTGTATGTGCTGCACAGGTAGAGACATTTTGCAGCTCATCCAAAACCTGCACTGACTTTTTCCTTTATGGCAGGGTGAGTTTTATTTCCTTTTCCTGTCATTTACTAACCTATTTTGTTCTGTTAGTTTCATAATATATTGCTAGGATGAATTGTTAGGCTTCCTTTGATTATTTTTATTATTTTTTTCTCTTCTAATGTGATTCTGTTTTAATTTAAAGTGTTAGTGAACCCCTACTCTCTATCTCTTACGTGCCTATCTCCCTCTACACATGCGAATATTGGATGATGTAGCGTTTCTCTCTTGTAGTTCAGAGCATGCTCTGTAACTCTGGCAGTTCAAACTTCTGCTTTAGATAAAGCTTGCTTAGTTAATGGATTTCAGTGGATTCTCCTTCCTGGTAACATCTGTGTTATGGTTAGTTTGCTTGTTTTTAATGACTTTCTATTTTTTGTAGATAGAGCCAGTTTTAATTCTGTCTCTTAAATTACTAATGAAATCTTCTGAAAGATGCAGTTTAGGTACAGTTGCCACGTGGGACTGTTTGTTATTTCAGGTTGAACTTGTACAGAAGTCCAGAGATTTGCACCAGGCTAGAAACAGACTTTCAAGGACGTGCCATATATACAATGTCCCTAGTTATTAGCCTTTGCTTAGTGAATAAGGCAATAGGAAAAAATTATTTACATGTACAGGTGTGTTATTTTAAATATAAATATGACTGTGTAGTGCATTTCATTTCTGTTGTTTCATGTCCCAGACAACAAAAAATTCAAAAAACATATGTTTTTATATGTGTGGTGAATGAAGCCAGAACAGTTAATTTTAAGTGATTAACAGTAACTCTTGCTGAGAAATATCACCAATTTCCAGTTTACTTTTGGATATGGAAAAAAAACTTGAATTAGAGCTGGCAAAATAAGACTATACAGAATTGCAAGGGGGATTATTAAGCAAGGTTTTTTAAAGGGAAAAAAGAAAAGCAGATTATAAGTTAGAGTTTTGCATTCAATGCGTCTGTGGTATAGTATGGTAGGGACTAAGTTCTTGGGTCCATACCAAAGTGGTATAGTTTCCTTAGTCTGCAAGCTTTAGTAGAGTGATGCTGTCAGGAGGACCTGGTGCCAAGGAAGAGGAAGGGCCTTGGCCTTTGGGAAATCTACCTGGCAGGCAGGTTGTCTCCTTTTCATCTTGCTAGCTGGATAAAAGGACCTCCTCAAATGTTGTGCAGCTCTGTTTCATTTTACACTGGGGTTGCTCCAGCCACTACTCATCCTTTGCATTTACCTTGCAGAAGTGTTTAGCTTTGAGGGTGTCCTGTTTTGTAATTTCCGAGACTGGGTTTGGCCCACTAAAATGGCCTGGTTGTAAATGTGCAAAGGGGCAGATGTCTGTGACTGTATGGTTTATCAGTAATACAGAATGCCTCCTGAAAAGGAGAAATCCTCAGTCCACTGGAAATCAGAGTTCAAACGCTGGAAAACAACACTTTTGTTTGCAGAACAGCTTTTATTCTAGTCTTTATTACTGTATGTTGTCTGTGTAAATAATTTCCTTTGACTGGTACAATATTATATCCTTGCCTTCTCCCAGATGTCTTTCTGGATCTATCTCAGGAAGGACTTGAATCTCATACACTGTTTAGAACTTTTGGGAGTTGCTCTCATATCTTGGAGAGGTGAATTTGACCTACAGAGCAGGAAGTATCTAGAGGAAAGATGTATGACAAAGAAAGGAGCACTTTCTTTGCTTTAATATATACCTTTTGGTCTCATAGGGAGAACTTTTTATGAGGATATGGAGTTTCTCCATAGGAGTATAATCTGTTTTCAAGCAGAATTATCTGATAGAGAAAATATCAACTAGGTTAGATTATCTTCACCCATTTTACCCACTGAATGGTGAGGAAGAAGATTCAGTGGTCCTCCCTATTAGTATACCCAGGAACAGTCAAGGGAAGATGAACACTTGGTATTCCATGGAGGTAGGCTCTGTAATGTGCCCATCAGCTTCCTTGTTAGCCATGAGTACAATCAGTGTGATAAGGTTCACCAGTTCCTACTTTTTCAGACCAGAATAACTTATTTTGATGTCTAGCTTGACCATTTCTATTAAAAAAATCTTACCTTTGGAACACCTGAGGTGAGGTTTCCATTGATAGTCAAAGACAATATTAACATAGTATTGTTAGCGTGACTCGTCCAAGTAGCAGTCACTGTATGTTACCTTGAATAACTACTGTGAATGTTATTTTTTGTTATTGCTGTTTCATATCCAGTGTTCTTCAGACCCGTATGTATGTTATTGGCAAAACTTAATGAAATTCTCCAGGATACTGCAAGTAACACTAGAGATCCTTAGCATCAGGAAATCCTGTATTTCTGTTCTGGTTTTCTCTTGACCAAGGGACAAAATGCTAAATTACAAAATTAAGCTTGTTTTGTATATTTATCTTCTGGCTTCAGGAATGTGGCTTTCTAAAGCAAAGAGATTTATAAAATTTTAATTAATGCTTCTTTTCTGGGAAACTCTTCATCTTTATATTATACTCCATAGTTTACAAATACACCCACCTACCTTCTCTTCTGGAATTTAAAGATACTGTATGTCAAGTCAGTAACTGTCCTTTCTATTTTCTCATCCTCAGTACTATGTTCAACCTGCACATGGTACTTTGTTCAACTATTTGCTATGTTTACTTTGACTACTTAGTCTTTTAATATTTCTGTATGTATAGATTTGTATTTATCTGAGTAACTAATATCTTGTGAATGACCTTCAATCCATATTGTTTTATGTTTTTGTTTGTTTGTTTGTTTTCTAGAGCCTTTACCAGCACAGAGAGACTGGCAGAGTGACATGGACAGCAGCCCACAAGAACATCACTCCCTAGGGACCAGTCGGCTCCTGTATCACATTACTGATGGAGACAATCCTCTTTTGTCACCGCGCTGCTCTATCTTTAGCCAAAGCCAGAGATTTAATCTAGACACAGAGTCTGCCCCTTCTCCACCAAGTGCTCAACCTTTCATGACGTAAGAAAATATATTTTAATTCTTACATATTTTAAGTAATTTTTGTACAATGCGTGATCTCTGACTCTTCGAGTTTCTCAGTTACTTCTATGTCATATATAAGAAACTTTCATATTATACAGTATTTCAACGTGGTTAATTTGCAATACTGGAAATGGGATCTAGCATTTTCAGTAATAACACAGTACAGCGTTGTTTGAAGTCTTTGTTAATTAAAGTTAGCAATGACAGTTTTAAAGGTTATTTAGTAGTTTCATAAGTGAACTTAAGGTAGAGGGAATTATCAAGGTACTAAATAATAAAAAATTCATCTGTAATAAAACTATAGCTTGTGTCATTCACTAGGTAGGAGGGAAGTCATAGAATATATGAACAGTCCATATCAAAAACCAGGGTGTGAGTTTCAGTCAGGAACCACACTTTCATAAAAGCTTACGTACATAACTCAGTCAAATGTGTATAAATAATAATCAGACCTATTCACTTAAAAAAATCAGAAACTAAATTGCTTTCAAAATGCTTATTCCCAGTAATAAACTCCCTGGGTTTACTTCTACAAATCATCTTATTGTCCTTGGAAGATATGCGAAGTAAGATGCTGCTCTTAAATGGAAGTACTGGATCAGTTTGTGACCTACTAAATTAAACTTGAAAAATATTCAAAAATCCCACAATTAAGAGAGAGAGAGAGAGAGAGAAATATAGTAAACCTATTACTGTATCCTAGGGGTAACCTCAAGCAAAAGCAATTATTTTATGTTTACTTTGTAAAACTAAAACTAAACCTATGAAAGAATCTACCTGCCAATTCCAAAGTGCTAAGAAAGTGTTAAGTATGCCTGAAAAAAGGCACAGTCCGTTTTAGCTGTTTTTTTTTTTTTAATCAATCTGCTATGTGTTTGGCTTTTTCAGACCAAGAAGTTCTTCTAGATGTAACTGTGAAGAGTGCAAAGAACCACAAACAATAGCACAACTTACCAAGCATCTTCAGAGTCTGAAGAGAAAAATCAGAAAGTATGAAGAAAAGTTTGAGCAAGAAAAAAAATACCTGGTAAGATAATCATTGAAAAGATGATTGAAAAAGGAAATACTGCAAAAGGCAGGCAGGAATCCCAGTGTATTTAAAATTATGCAAAACAAATTATGAAATTGGAAAATAATTAATGAGGGAATGTATTTCATCATCTTTCAGTATATTCAGTAGTGCAGAGACTGATTTGCATTTCCTTTGGATTATCTTTGTTAGAAAATATGCATCTTCTAGCTGTGTGAGAAGTACAAATCAGTTAAACATAGCTGATAGACTTGTAAACCGAAATGGTTGAAAAGGTGAAAAGTTACTTATTTACTTTGTGGATGAAGTTAATTGCTTGGAAACTTTTGTTCTGCTATGCAGATTCCTTCTTTCAGGCAGATTCCTGTAAACCTCCAAAGCATAATGTCCAATAGAAGTTGACGTAAGAAATAAGAGAAATAGGAATTGTGAGGTGTTACTGATGGGAGATGTTTGAGGCTCTGTGCAGTATATTGAAGATCATTGGTCATCATCAAGCTAGTTCTGTGTAATGTGAATTGTGTCGTATAAACATATAAAATATCCACGAAGCTAAGATGTATACAGTATGAAACAAGAAAATTTGTGATATAACCATGTTAAAATGAAAATGGAGCAAATTGTATTATTACTTTGTGATCTCACTAATGCCTACAAACCTAAACGTACATCTGTGAATTGTACTGCCCTGTGGTCATCATATACTCCTAGGAGTAAAATTTCATATTGAAATAGTCATCAAAATGTGAAAAAAGTTATTTCAGAGGCTTTATTTTGCAAAATTTCTTTGCCGTTTAAAATATCTGAGTTTTGAAATTGCAGTGTAAATTGATTTTAATCTGGAAGCATTCTAAATGGAAAGAAAAAAATGATATACAAACCTTTTGTTGTTGTTTGCTTTTGAAATCACTCCGTTGCATGTTTGGTTTTTGTTTGTTTGTTTTCCACTTAATTAGTTAAGCAGTTCAGTTGAAATGTTTAAAGTGTTGTTTCCCAAGAGAATCCCTGTTGTGAAGCAGTTAAGGCTTATCCCTGCAAGGTGCTTCATTCAGTTAACATCCTGCACATCACCTAGGAACCTGACCAACATTAGGTATTTGACCAGTCCTTTTGAAGTCACTGAGGTTACTTATCCAATTAGTCAATGAAATGTTTTTTTTTAGAATCAGAGCCAAAATACTCAGACCTGTAGTGCTGTGCCACAATGAGGAGTGATAAGCCATGATAAACTCATGCCATGACCAAGCCAAACGGTCTGTGCAACACTATGGTATAGTGGAGCTGGAACTATGGATATTTTAGCACAGTATGTGGATAGGTTTTAATGCGTTTGTGCCTGTTTTTTTTTTTTTTTTCTGATTGTGTAATCCTTACTTCCCTTTTTTCTTCCTTTTTATTTTACATTCAGCCTTCACATGGTGACAAAACTTCAAATCCTGAAGTTCTAAAATGGATGAATGATTTGGCCAAAGGTCGCAAGCAGCTCAAAGGTACATAATAGCATCTCATTTCGCTTTCTGTATGGAAAGCATACAGAAGCATACATGGAAGCAGCATGAATGCACCTGGAATGTTTTAAAGTTAGTTTTCTATTCTTAATGCTTGGCTTATTTTTCACTAGTGCATGACAATAAGTCTCTTAATGACAACAAAGGTATTAGGTGACATGACTTGCCTTGATTCCCGGTGGCAGGGGTTAACATTAGGTCAGTCAATCCTCATAACAAGGGTAAAAAGGGGAAGGGGAAAAGACGTGATCTGTCCCTCATAAATGTCAACATTTATATAAAAGGCAATGTTATTGAGAATATTTTCTATGTATGCTGTTGCAAGGTCACTACAATTAATGTAAAATACTGAATGACAGAGGTAAAAGCTTCTTTGTACAGGAGGAGCAAAAAGTTTCTTTAGGACTGAGGTTACATAGCTCTAAAGCTTTTATTTATTTGATCATAAAAACAGATTTTTCTCTGCTATTTGATTTGGTCTTGGGGCTCAAATTTTGCCCTTGACTGTCTGCACACAGCTCCATTAATGTCTTTGGGAATATAATGTGCTTGCCCTCAGAGAAAATATAGCCAGGATTGATTGATTTTTTTAAAGGCTATTTATAAATTATCTATGTGGTTTTTTGTTTGTTTGTTTGTTTTTTTCCCATTATAAATGAATTCTCACTGCTAATTAAATCCTAATATTATGTTTCATATGTGTTTTGGAAATAGTTGAGGATGTAGATGTAGACGTTGTTGTTTTGGTGAATAAATAATTAAAACTCATCATTTAGTTAATTTCTGCTGGAAAGTTCTCCTAAGGCTGCATAGTTATTAGATTCTTTTTTCCTTGAACCTTGGGTTATAAATTCAGGAAGGGCAAATGAGAGGATGTGGCCAAACAGCGTATTTTACTTTCTGAAAGTTATCTCTCTGACTCAGCCATCCTGTGAACACCCTTGATTGTATTATCCTGAATAATAACACTGATTTTAAGTGAAGTAAGATTTGTAACATCCATGAGACAGGTACAATTGAAATGGAAAACCACTCAAGTTCTCATAAGTCTTTTTCTCAAGACCGTGAGGCTCATCCATTCTTCCTACCTCTTTGAGTTTAATAAAAATTAATACTTTTCCCTGCAAGCTTGGCCTGTGTCCTTAGACTGTCACGGCTAAAACAAACAAACAAACAAAAACATTACTGCATAGATTTCAGTAAATTTAACAGGTGTGGGGCGAGCAATTTTCTGCCTTGTCCAAGGTCCTGCACCAGCCAGGTATGAGCTAGAAAGAAAGCCTGCTTTTATGGGAGCTACGTGGGGGAGTGAGATATCTCTGCTTCCACATCCTTACCCCCTGAAGAAAACAAGCCTTCTATAATTACTGTGAAGCTCTGTTTGTCCTTTTGAGTCTTTTTCCTACCCTTATTCCAACCAAAATTCTGTGCTGATTCCTACCCTGACTGCACGCATTAACCCAGTGCCTCTTCAGTCCTCCTTCATGGTAACTTACACCTTTTATGTCAAGGATGGGTTTGGAGAGGTTAACTATGTGCTTTCTTAAGTGTCATTGATCTAGATACATCTCATCCTTCACTGGATTTCGCTTTAACCAGATGCAAGGTGTTCCATGCTGAAGCAAAGCAGAATTACTTTCCGACACAGCTGTGGTGTAATAATTCTATGCAAAAAGTTGGGATGCTTTTTTCTTACGGTGTTATGGGAAACTTCTTTGCAAATATTTCTCACCTATTTACTTGCCAAATAATTTGCCTTTCAGAGTTGAAACTCCGAATGTCAGAAGAACAAAACCGTACCTCCAGAGCACCCCAAAGAAATGATCATTGTGAAAGTACTGGGACCTCCAAGGAGACTGGGACGCGGGAGGCCACAAGCGTGGAACCAGCTCCATCTGTAGAAGAAACCATGGACGGTGTACTGAGACGACTGAAGGAGAAAAGGCAACACTTCAACATTCCAGAGACTATTAAGGTATTTAGCAAATCTGACTCTTTCTTTCAGAGCTTTATCATCTGAGGCAGATACTAGCTGCTGTGTGGCTGTGTTAGCCTACTGTATGACAACATGACTGTGTTGCTTACAGCCTAAGATAACGGCTGTGTTACTCGTGGGAGATGGAGATACCTGCTGCTAGCTAGCAAATTCTCACTGTCACGGGAAAAAGCATTTGAAAAGTTACTCCTCTCTCTGTTGAATCAATACTGGTAATGTATTGAGGCACAGCAGCTGCTGCTCCTGCTTCTCCTGCAGAGGATCTCCCGAAGCAGGAAGTTAAGGGCACTAATTTATCTTGATGGGTATAGGTTTCTGCCTTCCAAGTGGGAACATGTCAGGCTCTCTGATGAGGGCTGAAAATGGCAAAGGCTTTGAAGAGGGAATGGGAGCTGGGAAAAGGCTTTAAGCACATTTGAGCAAGCATTTTCAAAATGCGTATGCTGGTGGGTGTGCATCCTGTGCCCTCTGGCACTGCAGTGCATTTTCTCTCTAACGAGATGGGAGCTCTAGTACAGTTTTCTGAAGTGATTCTTCTGTGAAGAGTTGCACAGAAAATCAGTTGCGGAAGGTTTTTTTGAATAGTGCTAAGCACTTTTTACACAGAGATGCAGGTAAAGAACCATTTGCCACATGTTGTAGTAACCTGTGTAGCTGAGGCTTTAGGCATGTGAAGTGTGTATTCTGATGCATCAGAGATGGTGACTGCAAATGTGATCCTATTTTGAGTCCACGGACACTGCGTGTCTAAAAATGTTCCTGAAGTGTCAACTCTGTGTTCCCCCAAGGCTTGCCTGAGGCAGTGGCTTTGCTTTTAAAGGAATAGCTCTGTGCTATTCTTCCTGAGGAGCCTTAGCAGGAATAAGGGACCAAGACTTCTCCTCCAGTAAACTAGTTTTAGAAGTTGCATTCAAACCCAAATCAGACTGCTTGTTGGCTATGCTCCCAAGCATCTTCTAATGGCAGGCAGGGTGGCTTCAGCTTTGGTTCCTACATGGGACCCAAAGGTGCCTCCGTAGTAGACAAATAAACCAGCAGGTCTGTTTGGTGGATCTCTTCCAAATATTTTTGAAGCAGAGGAATTAGAAACATGTGCAAAGTAATTTTGACAGTAAAGTCCCCTCGTACCTGAGAAAAGCTGAAACTGTGCATTAAGAACACATGAATAGCACAACCATCCAGGCTGCTCTGCCCTTCTGATCTGGTACTTTACTTGTGTTGATATTGCCCCTCTCTTCCACATTCTTAATTGTTCTCCTTAGTTTAAGAGACAATTTCATATTCCATGAGATGTGCTGGGCATCTAATTACTTTTTTTTTCAAACTAGTACCTAGTTTAAAATTCTGCTGTACCTCCATACTACTGGGGCATTTTAGGATCTGTGTAAATCTGTTGTTCTGCAATACATATTTTTCATTAGGAGTAGTTTAGTTTAGTTTAGTTTTACTATTTTTTACCACCAAATGAGGTTGCTATGCCTAGTGCTGTATATCTAAACATGACAACAAATTCTGTTCCCAAAGGTTCTTGAAATCCAAACATTGACAGTAACATCTAGAAAATGTGGCTGCTGAAAGAAAAAGGGGGGAGAGGTTGAGAGAGACAAAGAGGAGTGTAGAAGAACAAAATGCTTAACTATCCTGGAACATTCTAACACTAAGAAATGTTGTTGGTTCAATTTCAATAGCAGAAGGTACGCAGCAGAGCTAATTTTAAATTTATTTTGTTTTGATTTTATTCTTGGTTCTTAACACCCAGTTATTGTATTAAAAATTAGAACCGTGCAAAACTATGCCATGCTCTGTAACTGAAATATTGAGTTCTGCATACATGACAGGCTTTTTAATTCTTTCGTTTTATAAACTGAATTTTTTGAAAACCTGTAATGGAAAAAGTGTTGTAAGAAAACAAAAGACAACAACAAAACATCCAATTCTGTATATAGTCCTAAAGCTCCAACAGTACAGACTCAATGAAAATATTTTTAGTTGTTAAAAATTTTGTTCTATGGATGACTCCAAAAGAGATGTCAATGAGGAAATACTTTCTAAAAAAACCTCTTTTACATGGAAGAGAGTAAGTTGGCTGTGGGTCTTAGTCCCACTCAGTCATTGATCAACTGGACTTCTCTTTACTTTCCAATTGAGAACATCCTAATTCAGTGCAATGGCAGTGCTGTCTTCAAAGTTTCTCACGAAGAATTTTGTAATGTACATGAATTTTTTGCAATAGTTAATATTTTCAATTTTTTTAAGGTCCATTTGCACATTTTAATTTATTTTCTTCCAGCATTCCTGTAGAGCAAATTTGTGTAGAAAGAATTATCCATTTGATAGTAAAAGTGTTTGATAATAGTTATATAGAATCACTACGGACCAGAGGCTTGAAAAGGATTAATATTAAGTTGAATTGATTTATTTCAAGATAATGTATTTCAGTAGGTCCTTATGTTTCACATTAATATGATAGATTTTTATTTATGAGTGATCTGCGAGTTTAGGGGGAGAAAGAGCTTCACAGCGGTGGTGATGCGAAATGAATCAAGGATGTCAGCTGGTTACAGAAAAGATCAAAGGCTTCATTTAAGCTGCATGCAGCTGTGCTGTTATTGTAGATAATCTTTATGTAAAACATTTTATTTTTTATATAACTTTTAGATCCTGTACCAGAATGTGAACTGGATTAATAGCAATCTAAATAGTAGCTTTTCAGTTTTTTTTTGTTGTTTGTTTGTTTCTTTGTTTGTTTGTTTTCTTTTTTTCCTTTTGGGGGGGGAAGGGTTGTTTTTATTTTCAAGATTAGTAATGTGGGGCAATTATAGTGTGTCTATACAAGACTGCCTAGATCTCTCCTGAAGTTCTACCATGGAAAGCGTCTAAGGCCCTGCTAAAATAGAAATGGGAGAGTGTGTCTTTAAGGAAGATGCAGAGAATAATTTAATGCGACTTGTGAAACTGGGCTTGGTAAATATTTCACCGACCAGAATTGACAATGGGATTCATAGATCACAGAATTTTCATTTTTAGGCGAAAGATGTGAAATCACTTTGGGGGAACATTTTATTCATCAGATATTCAACAGTCATCCTAACAGAAAACAAAAAGTCAAAAATGTGAGGAAAGTGGGAGACACAGAAGGGATATAAGATCCCGAATGATCCAGTATGTCTAAAAATGACAAATCACAAAATTTGAATATGAAATAGCAGAATGTGGTTCTCAGAACAAAACATCCCCTACACTCTCCTCCCCCAAAAGCCCGAGTAAAGTTATTCAATTAGGAGACTTAGGGAAAATAGAGATTGACCTGTGAATGATTCCGTAACCCAAAAAGGGGCAACGACTTGTACTATCACTAGCTCCTAGTATGTCTATGGGAGCTGGTGGTTTCTTTATATATTTTCTTAGATTGTTTACATTTATGTATCTGTCCTCTCATTATAGACCCATTTCAGTCAATATTTTCATGGGCTATAAAGCAGGTTTTGTCTAAATTAGCATTGAATTTCTCGTTGCTGTGTACAGCTTACAGTCCTAAGATGTTCCAGACAATTCTGGACTTTGTGATTCCAGTTTCTGTCTCTGATTTTGTTCAAGCCTAGCTGAATACAAACTTGTCTTGAGATTGCTAATGAAATGATTTAATGAAATAAGCCCAAATGCTAAACACTCTTGAGATTGTTTCTCATGTGTAAAATCAATGTTAATGATCACTCTCTGTTTCCTCCTAAGCATTCAGCTACTTCAGGCTTAATAGTTTTTAAAAGAATTAATCTCGTATTAATTGCAGAACTAGCAATAAATAAAATAGGTAGCTGTTTTATAATACTCCTAAATTCTAGTTAGCAGCTCTTCCCTTAATGTGAATGGCAGATAATTTTGGAGTGAGTCACTCATGCAGATCTTTAAGAACAAATGTGATTAGAGGTTCTGCACTGTTTTTGCATTCAGGCAACAAACAGAAAAGGTCATGTTCCTGATGAAATGAATTGCAAGGCTCGCCTTTGGTATTTGAAAAGCATTGCTTCTTCAGGGTTTCATATATATTTGAAAAGAAGAAGCTAATGATTAAAAATACTTCTCCAGTTTGTCCATAAATAAAACCTAGTCATTGATTTCTTGCAGAAAGGTATCCTTGCGCCCCCACTCCTTTCTTCTGCTCATTGCTTCACTGTGGTGGATGAGCTCTGCTCCAAACCTTTGAGCACTTGGCCCTAACTTGTAGAGAGATCTGTTGTGACCTGGCACAGACTGCAGGGGCTCTGAGGGTTCCAGTAAATGGGGTTACATCAGGCTGGTGGCAGTCACTAGTGTGGTTCTACAGGGCTCCGTTTTAGGGCCCTGTAGCAGGGGCCCTAAAGTTCTCCACTGAGAGGGTGGTCGGGCACTGGAGCAGGCTCTCTGGGGCAGTGGTCATGGCACCAAGCCTGCCAGAGTTCAAGAAGCATTTGGACAACGCTGTCAGACATAGGGTTTGGGTGGTTCTGTGTGGAGGCAGGAGTTGGACTTGATGGTCCTTCTGGTTCCCTTCCAACTCAGGATATTCTGTGATTCTGTGAAAATTACATTAGCTTCATGTGCTCCTTGCTGTTTCAACCCAGATGCAAATGTGCACCAGTCAGGAACAGATTTTATTGGGAGGAGGAGGAAACTGAGAGAAGGAGAGAAATAGCAGCTAAATATTGTGTTCATTGCACCAGGCACCTGTATTACTGTATCACCACCACTAATAAATCACATTGCCAAAACACATCATTCCTTTTTCTGCTACCAGTGCTTTATATTGTGATTTTGAACAAAAATAAACCGCATCACTTGTGATTCTTCACTTTAGAAGGAATCCCATACCTGTGAGGTCGGTAGTTGTTAGGCATTCAGTCCAGGAGAGCAAAACCTGTGAGACTGGGGATGAAGCCCAGAGCTGCTCCCGTTGCTAGTACAGTGCTGCACTTTCTGCAGCTTCTCCATAGCAGTTCTACAGATGCACGTTATCCAGCTGAATTTCCTGCTGGCTGATCGAGCTATTGTTCCCTTTCATTTTAAAGATAGTACCTTCTTCTAGTATGTTCAGCTTTGGAGGGTTTTAACCATGGTATCACAATGTTTGGTAACATAAAGATTTTGTTGTGAATCTATCATTCCACTCAGTAAATGGGTTGCATTTGCGTAGCTGAAATTTCTGTTCTTCATCCCTTACCAGCCAAGGCAAATCTACTTCTCCTTCTCAATGAATAATTAAAAAGTTGAGCAATGTCCTTTTTGCATTTTTGCAAGTTTTTAAGTATTGTGTCTAGAATGATTTTGTTCTAATTTGTTGCAACTAAATCATATTTAATATATGATAGAGAATTGTATGATTTACAAACTGATCTTGCAAATAGAAGCGAGTAACACACTGTTCTTGTTAACAGCTTTCTCCCTAGGAGAAAAGTACTTCTTTAATTTTTCATTTACTACAACCATTTATAAACATTACCTAAGCATCAGAAGAAGTTCTAGGAAAGTACTGAAGTACTGATATCCATGGGTCCTCAGTGTCAATCCATTCCACTCACATGCTGCAGTCTTTTTTGTGAGCCCACCTTCCCAAAACCCAACCCACAAAATACACCCCATATACATTCAGTTTGGTTGTGATAGTCAAGTAAAAAACTCTGCTTTTTTAGACTTTGTCAACCAGTGTTCCCAGATACATACATATATATATATATATATATATATACATATATATATATATATATTTCAGATACAGGCTCTGATCCAGCAAATCATGAAGATCATTGCCTTATTGAATAAGACCATAGTTTGTACCCTTTGAAGTTCTCCAGATAAGGATGCAATGTTTTTTCAGTAGCCTAGTATCATTTCCTAATTTTAAGTTTGTTTAACTGCTTTTATAGAATAGTCATTTTGAAAAAAAAATCAAAAAAAAAAAATCAAGGAAATAAACTATTAGATCACCATAGAATGACAGTTAACAGGAAGATTCCAACCTTCCAGTACATTTTCATTTTTGCATCTTTCTACAGGAGAAAGAGTACAAGTTCTGGCCACAAAGACTCCACTTTGGTGAGACAAAGTGAACACAGGATATTTCTCACTGGTGAATGCCTAATCTAAAATCTACTCTGTTTGTTAGAAGTATCTCTATAGATTTCTTCAGCTCTGTATTAGGCCTTGAGTGTGTAACATGTATTCACAATCCATTTAAAACGTCAGTCATGTACATTTGGACTCTATTCTTACCAAGTCAGTGCCAAGTCCCTGTTAATCTGAGGGTGCACAGAAACAGAATTCAGTGTTAATGTTTATTTGGGGAGCACAGGTTACTGAGCAAATACCTACCTGTACCCTTGTCATGAAATCCTGACTCGTAATTTCATACATAACTTTTTTAAATAGGACATGACAAAAAAGCAAATGGCTTTGGAAAAAATCAATCTTCAGAAATGCCTACTATATTTTGAGAGTATTCATGGACGGCCTGTAAGTATACCATGGAAAGATAGGTAAATTAAAACTTACTTAATTTCACTACCAAGTATTTTTGGACTCATGTATTAAATATATTTAGATTATTTTTCCATGATTAACATAATGTTAGTTATTTCAAACTAATTTTCAGATATAAACTACTGCTTTATGAATTTGGTTTATGTTAAAAATAAAAAATAAAAAGGCAAGTTTCGAGTGGTCCTGTATCTCTCCTCGTGACTAGAAGTTGCAGATTTTGACGATAAAAATGGAGAATTATATATCCACATCAGACTTGGCTCATACACACTGCAGCTGTGCTACAGCATACAAAAGATTAGAATATTTAGCAGCTGAGAAAGGTTTGCAGGGCAACGTCAGAGATGAAATAAAAAATTAAATAGCCTGTCATCTGTTTTCCTTTTTTTCGCAGCAGCACTTAAAAATATTAATTAAATCATTTCAAGAACTCTGTATTAAAGGGTTTTCAATGCTGAATGTAGGTACAAAACAAATAATTTCCAACATTGGTGAGATGATGATTTGAAAATGTGTCTATGCAAATTCCTGGAATTCCTGTTTGATGTGGAGGAATGTCTGTATTCTTATGTCTGTTTCTCCTTTGTAATTGTTGTGGTAGAGGAAATGTGGAGTGGCACCAGCAAGCGTCCAAAACTATGACAGCTCTCAAAATTACTGTGATCTGAATCTGATCTCTGTGCATCTTGGATAAAATAATTTTTAATGATGAATAAGCCTCTTTAGGCTTTGAATGAGAGCTGAGGGATGGAGAGAATATGTAGGAAGAGTCTGAAGAGATGACTTTTCCTAAGGAGAACAAGAAAGAAATGAGTTATTAGTGCTACATAAAAACAACTGAGACTTGAAAATCCAAAGATAGAGAAGAAAATAATAGGGCATGCTCTGTGGCATGGAGTACAGAGAGGGTTTTTCTTCCCAAGGTAGAGGCAGCTCTAACCATCTGAGAAAGAAGATGCTAATTGCATAAGGGAAGGAGATGATCAGTGATGCTAAGCAGCCATGCAGCAATCTTGGATCTGCCAAACAGCTCTGACTTAAGGTCACAGAAAGCTCAGAAGCAAGCAAGAATTTAAAGCAGGGAAATGGAAGTCAGGAAAGATTTTTACATCTTTTGTTGTTCCCGAAAATAAGCAATCTGTAGACTGAACGTTTAGAGTCACATACTTAAATAATCATATATTTTAGAGAAGCAGATTTTAATATTCGTATCAATATTAATGTCTTTTCCTGTGGGAAAGGGTTGGAGATTCTGTGTGCATCCTGGTCACCAAGAATAGCTGGAGACTGAGGCCAGCAAGGTCCAGGCTCAGTGTCGAGCACAGACAGGCTCTGTGCCCAGTTCAGAGCTGGCAGGGCCCAGGAAAGAGCATCTCAGGAAGCTCATGTTTGGTTTTAAGACATGCAGGGATGCCAGCTTACAGAGACAGTGAGTGTCCAGGCAGAGGCATTCTGGTGAGGTCAGCCAACAGAACAGGTGCGTCTCCGCTATCAGAGAGTTGTCCCAGGGAAGCAGAAAAAGGATTTTTCACAATGCATGAACATTGACTCCTGAATACTCAAGTACTTGAAATGTTTGACCTAGCAGGCCATGCCGTACCTTGCCATTTAACAAGTATCATTCCATGTCATTATCAAAAGGCTAATTTGAATTGAATATGCTTGGCTGGGATTATAAGAAAACTACCAGAAACTTAACCTACAACTCAGATTTAAGCTAAGTTTCTTTTTCAAAATTGTTTTTGTGCTGTATACTACAGTTCCCATGGAATACCTGTGGAAGCAAAATACACATCAGTATTTCTTTCTAATTATTTTCTTAGATTTACAGGAACAAATGAGGAATGTATTTATTTATTTTTCATTTTGGAGAAGTATATTTTATTATGATTTCTCCTTAGGTAACTAAACAAGAAAAGAGCCTTATGAAGCCTCTTTACGACAGATATAGAATTATCAAGAAGCTTCTTGCAACTCCATCTTTGATCACAACAATTGTAAGTTGGAAAGAATTCATAGCCATTGTGAAGACAGTGTGCTGAATGCAGTGTTTAATTTGTACCTGTATGCCAATTTAGCAGCAATATGACTAGTGCTATTTAAAGAATCTGCTTATTAGTTAAAACAGTGTTTATATTTCAGCTAGATCAAATGCTCTGTAAAATTCATCTTCCAACCATACCGGAGGTTGTAATGTAAGGCAGCAGTTCTGGAGGCAATTGTTTCAAATCACTGGGCAAGAGATCAAAGGCTGTCAGTTTTCTACTACAGCTGATGTATGCAATATAAAATGAAACTTGTCATTTTCCATAAAGCACTATACTGTCACTGTAACTATCTGCTAAATTTTGTTTAAAAAATCTTTTATTTAACATGTAGCACATAAATGTCACTTATAGTACTTTGATTAATAATATATAAATGTAATTTAACAGTAATGGTCTCACTGTGAGTAGAGGTGGTGGAGTTTCAAATTTGGTTGGGTTGATTTTAAAAATTATGAACTATTGTCCTGTTAGAGGTCAGTGAAGCTTTAGATTGCTTAGAAAATCTTGGTCTAAATCCTTAAACAAGTGCACACGGACACTTCATTTCAAAATTCAACTGAAGGTAACTGAAGGTGTTACTTAGTTTTTAGGAGCTTTGCTCCACAATTTCACATTTAAACCCTCATTTCAAAAGCCCAAATTTTCTTACGAGGCTGAAGGAACATGGGGAAGACAGCAATATCAATCTATTTTAGTAGTTAACATTTGTAGCTATAAAACCGAATGTAGAATGTCTACCTCCAATGCATGTTATAGCCATAATTTCTGGGCTTAATAAAAGTGTTAGATGGTATTTAAGAGCAGTACAAGTTCTAGCAAGACTGCAGTGTTTGCATAAATACAGAATGCTCTTTAAATCATTTCTACTTGTAAAGACTCATGAGTAAATATAAAATCGATGGCTGGAGGTACTCGGAAACAAGGTCAGCTCCTGTCCTGTTTAGCCATAGTGAACAATACCCAGTAGCTCAGCAAACCCCATGAGAGTTCTCATGAACTCTCAGGTAGAACTGGGTAGAGCTTTCAATATCTGTGATCTTTCAGTGAATACATCCAGGAAATTAACATCTAATTCTTTGTGTTGTCATGCTATTAGTTGTTATATTGTAATGTAAATGACTAATTTGATAATGCTTTATATTTTACAAGCAGGAAGAAGAAGACTCAGATGAAGACCATTCTCAAAGCAGCCATGAGCTATCATCTGGGCCAATATCTTGCCTCCCTGTTGATGAGCATCTGTGTTACTCTCAGGAGGACAGCGAGCCTGCATATGTTTCACCGCTGGATGAAAAGAAAGTTTTCAGACAAACAGCCCTGTCTATGTCCAACTTACATGAGGCAACAATGTGAGTTCTGTCTTTTTGTCATGGATGTTTTAAAATATTTTGTAAAGAATTTGCAAATGAAGCATGATCTATACTTGCTAGATAGGAGAAATACACATTATATGTCCATGAGAGGCTACTCCATGTGTGTACAATCTTATTCCTTGCAATGAGGGTATTTATTGGTGTCTGGATACCCAGAAAAATTAACAACGCTCTCCTGCTCTCCATTAAAACCAAAACAAAAACCTCGTCCAGATTTGTATTTAAAAATTCCAGGTTGCATGAGGCAACAGGTCTCAAGATGCACATGGGCTGTTATTACTTAGCTCTGAATATGCTTTCCATGACCAGGTATGTTCTCATAACATATGGGCTATTATCTTTTTCTCAGGTTTTGGTTGGTATCACTTGGATGCATACATTATAAATTGACTAGGTTCTACCAAAAATGAGAGTAAATTAAAGTTTTGTTTTCCTACGTAACACAACTGTGTATGCAGCAGTGTGCTCACAAGTCCTTTGAAGATATTTCTGTGTGTTGTGTTCTAAGTAAAAAGATATAGTATGGGATATATCAAGACAAACAGAATTATTTCTCTGCTTGAAAAAAACACAAACTTATTCTCCAAACAATACCAGCTGAAACATATCCTAAAAGAGAAAAAAAAAATATTCTGGGTACCACTAGCAGTATTACTGAATCACAGTAATATTTGGTAACAGTTGCTTTTCAGATTTGGGCTTTGCTATTGACTTTATTTATTGAGAGAGAGAGAATGTAAGGAGTTTGATGTAAGCCACTCAGCCCTGTCAAGTCCCTTAGCTCCACGTAAGACTGAGCCCACTAACAAGCCTCAGTCCTGAAAAGCTTTTGCCATGTTGTCCACAGAGCTCTGCCTTCATTTTATTAGCAGGGTGAGACTAACAGTAGTAAACGGGAAGGAACACAACTGTTTAATCACGTGATTGATTGTACAAGCAGTGATAGCTGTACTTGGAGGGCTATGTTAGATTGCTTGGGGGCACTGAGTTGAGCACCTGCTGTGGCCAACAGCAGGAGCCTGACTATTGTCCAAAACCCTGGCTTTTACAGGGATTCCTGGTGCACAGGGTTTTCATAGTCTTGCCTCTGTTTTACAGGCCTGTTCTACTTGAACATCTCCGAGAAACAAGAGCAGATAAAAAAAGGCTTCGCAAGGCTCTGAGAGAGTTTGAAGAACAATTCTACAAGCAGACAGGAAGGTAAATAAACCAACTTGACAAATTCCTTCTCCTTTTCCCCTCTGGGCACCTATGCAGACATGTTTGTTTCTACTAGAGCAGGTACTCTTAGGTGATCAAGCCAAAGAAAGAGCAGTCTGGAACTGGAAGGTAACAGGGAGGTGATGGGTCTCTGTGGAGATGGCCAGCTCCCCGTTAAGTTGAGGATGTGGGCATCCCTGATGGCTTTCTGGCTCTGGGGAGCTCCCCAGAATATGCCTGTACTAGACATAAACCATACAGCATGTCAGCACAGGATCTTCCTGAGGTGTAGAGAGTCTGCTAAACAGGCTTCCTGAAGATGTCAATCTCTAGGGACTTCACTGCGAAGTTTGGCTATCTCTAAAAGGCTAGATATAAAAAAGTAACTACTGTTTCTTTCACCCATAAATATTACTTTCCACTTTTTGGTTGTCCTCCTCCTATTATTTAACAAACTTTTGCTGAAAAGGTAGTATTCTGGTTACAGTTTTCAAAGCAATGCCTAATAACTTCCCTGTGTATTTTAGAATGAAGCAATTACACTTACTTGCATAGCTGAGTAGAAAGAAAATTACCTGATATAGGAAAAGTTAATATTTGAAATCCATTTCATTTCTGTCTATGACGTTGTTTTTGGTTTTTTTGGTCCTGTCAAAATAACTTTACTTACCTATTGCTAGGAAAAAAAATATATATATGACCCAAACCTCATTAGTTGCTGCAGAATTCATTTTAAAGACTGTTTCTCTGTTTAGTCATAGAAGTGATTGTACTTTTACTTGCTTTTAATAGGAGTCCTCTAAAAGAAGATCGTGTACCAATGGCAGAGGAATACTCTGAATACAAGCACACAAAAGCCAAAATCAGGCTTTTAGAGGTTCTCATCAGTAAGCATGATGTTTCCAAAACAATTTGAAATTAATGCAATGGCGTGGTGTTATTCTCTAGCAAAACATACAAGAACAAGAACAAAAAAAAAATGAGGCAGTTGTCTTACAGGTCTTGGTCTGCTGCACAATTATTTGACACACTGAGATTTTTTGATGCACTTTACCAATTATACAAGCTGGGATGAGCGAGGACAGCAATATACGAGAATATTAAGTGTGGGTGAGTGATCTATAGTATATATATTTTTTTCCTTTTGAAAAGCCTTGAAGTGCACTGTGAAAATGTTAGAAATTAAAAGGACATTGAAGTATGGTTGAGACTCAGTTTGACCTGTTCTTAGGTTTAAAAAGTGTGAGGAAATGCTCTCCAGGTTTCTAGTATATCTTAGTATTTGGTAATGTACCACACATTTCTTAGCAGGATTTACATGCACTGTAATTAACTATTGCTGTTGGTTCTCAAGATAGAGTTGCCATTCAGTTCCAGTAGCTTCAAAGAAAGGTGCGTACACAAAATCAGTGACAGGATTTGGTCTATAATTCTGAGAGTAGAGCAAAGTGATGCTGCCTATGCGCAAAAAAAAAAAAAAAAAAAAAAAAGAGAGAGAGAGAAGGAAGGAATATAGCTGCCAAATGGAGACAGTGGAGATAGTGTTTTTGATTTTGGTTTTTTTTTGGAAATAAGAGCAAGCATTTGGCGAAATAAACAGGTAGTCTACTGGGAAGAGATAAAACATAGGTACTGGATGCTGTCCTTTTCACTACGGTTTACAGGACATAAAAAAGTGGTACACATTGTGGTACATAAAATTCAGTAAATAGGTCAACTATGTGCTAATTTTCATTTCTGTATTGAACTTTTGCACTTTATTTTGCCTGATGCTAATTTGCTTTTCTAATTACCAAAGCTTGTTTAGAAGCATGCACTTTGTAAAAATGTCAAAGTATTTCCTGTGTTATAAATTACCATATATATATATATATATAAAAGACAAGACTAGATTATTGCATTATGCTAAGATATTTTGGATAGATTAAAGTACATGGTATATAAGTGAGTGTCACAGTTATCTGATGAGGAACGTTAGACTTCTCATTTACTATAAATAAGATTATAAAAAAGATATTTTTCCATTGGAATTATGCATCTTTCTTAACTTTCAGAGTACCACACTTTGTAATATTAAGGATTTTTTTTTCACTATTTGTGATAAACCATTTGTGTTAAAAGTGAACTGTTAACAGGAGGCTTATCAACATTTTTGTACTGCAAATGAAAACCAGGGATTTGGGAAAATACCTATCCCAGACATAAAGGGAGGAAGAATGAAAACAGAAAAAAGGACTTCAGTAAGTTGAATCATGTTTAGTGTTCTGCTTTAACTGTCATTTTGTATTGACCACATAGTATAAGCAACCTGTTTTCTATCTATCTTGGTAAGAAAAATTTCATTTTTTAAAGCCTATTATGTACCAACCACGTTTGTACTTCTATTGTATGTAATGGCTCAGCATGATTTTGAAGATGTACGTACCTGTTTTCAAGTAGCTTGGAGGAAAAAGTATGATGACTAAAAATGATTTTTTTTTTTAATTTCTTAGAGGTATGTTGTTTCAGTGTACTGATTTAATAATTTGTAACTTTTATGAATCAGAATGGTCTCCTTCGTAAATCTGTTTTAATTAAAGTCATCTAGAGCAACAGGAACAGATACAGAGCTATTTGAAGTTTACAAACTACATCTTTGATAAGGGAAAATGATTTCATGACATGTATACAATTGATATTAAAATGTGATCTATATATTCTATATGATTGTATAATATTTTATACAACAGTACAAATAAAATATTTTTCTATTATATTTATTATGTCAAGACACAGTTTCTGCTTTCAGTTAGCTAATATAAATAACATAAATAACACTGTCAAACAACACGTTGGAAGTGCTGACATTTCTAGGATTTGAAATTTAAATCATGCTGCAGTTACAACCTTTCATGCTGTTTGGAGTTATCCCAGTATTTGTTCAGTAGTTAAAATGAATGCATATTTAAACACCATTTATAAGCCGTTATTTTTGTTTTGCTAAAGCAGTTTATATAGGATTTTGTTACATTTGGCAAGAAACAGAAAACATTTTTTGCAGCATCTAGGTATAAATGGTTGCCGGAAAAAAAATCCAGGACTTCTAATCATTTAAAGCATTGGGTGAACAGAAGGGAAGGAGGGAGAGAAGAAATACTAAAAACGCTATTGGAGATTTTGAAGACCCATGTTTGCTTTTGGTGACAGCGGCATGTGCATGCTTCTGACAAAAATGTCTGACTATGGAAATGGGCAACAGAGGTTTGAAGGCTCCTAAGTAACGAGGGAATTTTTAACGTCCAACACTGATATTGCAGGTCTTGCAGCTGGGATCTTTCTTTGCATTTGCAGTAGACAAGCTCATTAGTTGGTGACCAGTAATTTCTGCAACTGTGCCGAGGGAGAGATCCACAGGATCAGTGTAAATTACTTCCAGAATAACATCCTGGGCATGATGGTAAACCATTACACCATCTTCTTCATCACAGGTCAGAAATTTATTATCTTTTATATTTAGTTGAGGAAGGCGCTGCTTACAGAATTCATCTCCTGGTGATCCAACAGGGGCGATAACGAGAATGACGTAGTGGTAGGCTGTGTACATGCAGTAGAAGTCTCCAAAGTACAAGTTAGTATTTGGGTTGAAGAGTTTTTCAGCTGCAATCTCAAACCTGTATCTTCCATATGGTGAATCCTGTGGTGGTTTCCCAGTGTTAAACTCGGTGTTGCAGCTAAAGAAGATGCCTTCCAACTTCCCGCTGATTGGAGAGCCATGGCTGCCACTGTTATCCTTAACAGAAGGCTGCAGGGCGTTCCCATGGTGCTCTCTACAAATGAATGACTGCTATTGTTTATTGTGTAACACATTAAGAGAGTGGTAAGTTAGGACTTCATGCTGTTCAGTAACAGTACAGAAGAGACATAAAGGAAAACCATTAAACTGAGACCTGTGGTAAGTGTCATGATTTTCAGACCAAGAAACTCAAGTGAAGCCAGACTCAGAAAGGGGTAGTGCAACTCCTGCTCAAGGGAAAAAAAAATTGCATTTCCAGTCTACCTTCTCTGTCAGCTGTGAGCTGCATCAGTATTCTATGAAAGAAGGCAAACAATAGCACAAACAAAAAAGTCCCCAAAGCACCAATAGCTTCCATTAGCTGATCTGTTCAGCTTTCCACTAAAATTCTAACAATAAACATATTTTAATTTAATCACGTGCTGGAAATTGCAAGTGAATCTCAATATGCTGAACCTATTGTTAGTTAATGCATATTTTTAGCATAGGCAGTATGTAGTTCATGTGGGAAAGGTGCTAAAGTTATTTCTGAATTATGTTTCTCAGAGACATTATAGGAAGGAACATAGTGTCTGATACTTGCTATTCTTTTTTTATATTATGTTTTATACATTTTTATTCTTTTACATTTATATTTTGTATTTATATATTGTATTTATATATATATATATTTATATATTTTATTTATATTTTACATTTTTTTTTCCACAAAATGATAATTTCAGGACTAATTTTTCTACAGGTGACTTCAGTCAAAGCAGAGCTGGGCACAGTATTAATTAGGTAATTTGGTTGGGTTCCACTTTGGTTGGTATCCAGCTCCTGCAGTTACTAGTCCTAAGGTACAACAATGTACATGACTTTTTATTTTTTGCAAGCTGAGCTCAATTTGGTTACACTGAAAAGAAACATTCAAGTGAATTTTTAAACCTCTAAATCCTGAATTGCACTCAGCAGCATTAGGCTGCTAAATTTATGAGGACAATCTTAAACACCCCACTTAGTCCTCTGTAGCACCTGAGATTTTATGTACAGCAAAGACATTCCCCAGAACTTGTGACCCATGCTTCTTTGTATGTGCTGTAGCAACAGCTTTGGCTATCTCTGCACCTGCAACCATTTAATGCCAGAAACTGAAACATTCCCTCTTTTAAGTCCTGTAAAAAAAAACCACAACCTTACCTTTAAAGACCTTTACCCTTAAAGATTGCATTTATACACATTGATTTATACACATTGACAGATTAAGAAGGCATTAGGGTTGTAGAGTCTTACATCTATCTCCCCTCCCTCTTTTACTAAGCAAGTGAGAACAAGTTTTTAATCTCTCTTTTAAATTTGCGACAACTCCAGGAAAAATGGTGCTGTCTGAGAAAAGATTTTACCTGGTTAAACTGGAGGTAGCAGTCAAAGCAAACACATTCAGTGTACAAGTAAGAAGGTAAGAAAGCTCTAATCAACAACACAGTAATGTCTCCAATTCTGGGTGTTCCCTTCCCCTTATTTCTAGTCTTCTCAGAAGCAAATCTCAATTTATGATTAAGTTAAAGTTCAGAGGTTTTCTGGCTATTCAAATAGTTACTGTCTCAAGCCCCATTATACAAAACATTGGGCTTTTCAGGGGAGGGGAGGAGGAGAGTGAGATACAATTGGTATATTATGACTGAAGTGAATGCTAAGGAAAAAAAAATCAGCTTGAATAACCACTCTCTCTGCAACCTGAGAAAACAGGCTTGCAGCTTTATTTCTGTGGCAAGATACTGACATCCAGTGGCCAATTATGCTAATTATAGGTCACTCTTCCCCAGGGAGCTGAGTTGCTCTATTGCACTTCCAGACGAGGGAAGCAGCAGTGACGTGTGTCACATTTCAAAATCCTACATTTAGGGGTAGTTGCTCATTGGCTATTGGTACTACTAGAGCCACCCCATAAGCTTTTTCTGACTCGTTTACTAGTTAGGACACTACAGAGGCCACTAGAAGAAATGGTACAACAAAGGAATTTTTCCTAAAAGGAAGCCTGTGATTAGGGTTTTTAACACACCGTTCAGAAGCGTGCCTTGCAGGACTAACCCTTGCAACCACGTTAGTACACTTCTGATCAGAAAAGACCACTGTTAGACAGTTACAGCTATCCTAGCTTTATACTGACCTGGCAAAACTCAAAGACAACAAATTTAGTTGTATCAACCCAAGAAAGACCGTAAGAAGAGGGAGGGAAAAGATACAGTGCAATCAATTAAAGAGTCACATTTGGCAGAAAAAGGCCAAAACCAGAGTTACAAATGTACCTCAGTAGCAATTTTTAAAGCTCTGTGAACACAAGAGTGGACACATCATGATTACACAACTGAAAATAAAGCTGTAAGAGAATCAGAAACTGCAATTTCCCTTCTGTGGTATCCAGTCCTAGTCCAAGGTGGCAGTAGATTTACTAGGTCCTCAGAGACCTTAAAATGCAATTAATTTGCTACCTCCGTTGAATATGCAGCTCTATCAACGCGCAACAACATAATTCTCCCAAATCGCAAAGGAAGGAGGAAACCCCATGCTCTGCAATATATAAGACAATCCTAGAATCCCGTATGTACTCATGACTACAAAGAGGAACATTTCCAAGGGTGGTGGACTCTGCTTTTTGAAGGTGGACCTACAGAATATTTTGTTTCTTCACCAGTTTTTTAAAAAAATAGTTCTATGTAGGTACTAATGCAAAACGCACCTAAAACTGGCATTATGTAGCAAAGGAGCAGCCCCAGCACCAGTGCTGAAACAGCCGCTGTCACGCCACTTACCTCTCATCCACGTTCTTCTAACAAACAGCAGAAGGTTACCGCTGCATGGTGGCTGTTCTTGTAGGTGAGCTTTGACTCCTCCCATTGAAATGTCGTCTTTTCTAGTGTAATGGTGCTTCTGCTTGTGTGTGCAAGGTCACACTGGCTCTCCATGCAGGAATAAGGAACCTACCTCCAGCTATCCCATTTATTCATTCCAACTGAAGCAGTGTTCTCAAATTGTCTAAACATCCCTCCTCCCCACACAAACATGATCTGTAAATTAAGGTTTTCATTACAGAGCCCCAGTTACGTCATTTGGGCGCACAAATGGGGTGATTGTATGTGGAGAGCAAATACATGAGATAGATAGAACTCTTATCTACAGGCAAACACTTACTGATAGATACAATTGTGCATTCACACTATTAGACATCTCACCATGAATTTCTGAATACAATGGCAATATTTGGCTACTAAACACTTACAATATCATAGGCACTTTAATGAGGCTGGAGACTCTGTGAGTACTTAAATTCCTGCTCTAAAACACAAACTTTTATTTCCTAATCAAAGTGCTGAGCAAGACAAGGTGGAAGAAATTAGTTACCTTTTATTTCTCCCTTCTTCTGAACTGGCAATAGTGCACAGACATCCCGCTCCAGCTTTACCACAGCTGCCTCCATTTACTTATTTTCATTACTACTGTAATTTGCCAAACAATTTTGCATCTGTTTACTTTCTTACCTGGTATAATCAAAGTATTCTTTGTGCTGATTCCGATAAAAAACAGACAATTTAAGCATACGGCCTGCAATCACTTCAGCTTTTTCCAAAAGCTGTGTTAGGTGAACTTTTGAATAATCTGAGGAAAAAAAGACAAATCTGCTAGTATAAGAGGGGAGAAAAAACACAATGCTCTTCAAAAACAACAGACATAATGGGGAGCAGAGCCTAAATAACATACCTCACAGCACGCAGCAGCTATTGAGCAGCTATCAAGCTCGGCATCAGCTTCCAGCAGCAGCAAGAAACAGTTGGCAGGAGCATGCAGATTTGATTCTCCCCACTCCTTTCCCCATGAATACTTTGCAAGCCTCTGGTAACTCTCACCTTGGGATTCCTTGTGTTAGAGGTGGTTTCTTGTATTTGGCAAATGCAGAGGAGCTCAGAATTGCCCTCTGACTTATGTCATTTAATAAAATGCTTGCTGCAGTGTACCTGGTTATGAGCCACACAATTAAAAAACCTTGCTTAGAACCCAGCCTAAACTACATCTCAACCAACATGGGCTTCATAGAGAGCTTCCTACAGCTCCCAACTTTCACACACGCAGGCGTGTTGATGTTGGGTGATGTTCAGCCAATAGAATACGTTTATAAATCAATGACAGGCTAAAGGTACATGTACTAGTCCTTGAGACAGAGTATTGGTGGTACTCAGGCTTTGCAGCACACAAAGAACAGCAGAATGGCTTAAGCAAGCTGTCTGTTAGGGAGCTGCCAGTATTTTCTCCACTGGGCTTGCGGGCAACAAGAGGCACACAAGTGGCCCCGCTCCATTGCAGTTCACCAATCTCCTTTCCTGGTTTGGAAGAAGCAATGGTACAAGACACAGCAGTTCTGGGCAGCTGAACTATTGTGGAACACAAAGGGGCACTGCAGCTGCTTCCCTCCTCTCATTAATGCATCAAACCAGAGTGCATACAAAGCCCAAAGCTAGTATTGCAGTTTACAAATCTAACTATTAAGCCTACCAAGCTACTGCACACTGGTAGATGGCTAATCCATTCATGCAGCAAAGCTAGCCTTATTGGATACACCTATGGGGCGTTCTTTTCTCAGAAACATTACCTGCTGTGCAAAACTCAATGATTTCACTCCACTCAGAAACAACGTAATCGCCGTCAACTTGCTTTGATGCTGTCTGCACTGCTACTGTGTATTCTGTTCTTGGGCTCAAGAACCAGTGTCCACGGACCGTCATAGGCAAAGGAACAGCTTTGGCGACCAATTTAGTTGGTACATCCTGATGGGAACAAAAAAACAACAACACAACAACACAAAAAGGTCAGCACAACAACCAAACCAATCCACCACCACTCCCCAGCCCTTGGCTCTGCTGTGTAAGTATTAACTACATCTCACGATCCATTGGTGCAGTGAAGTTAACAGAGCAGCCTAGGACAATGGCCTGAGGTCTGCTCTAAAAGCTACACTGGTAACTGGCACACAAGAGTTTATTTGTGGTTCCACACGAATACAGACCATTATATATAGCCCAAACACACAATTCAGACTAAGGTCATTTATGCTTAAGCATGCAAGCAGAGCATGAGGACGTGTTAATTTAAGTACTACTTGGGCTCTTATTGACAAGCTTTTCTTTCAGTGCAACCAAGCAAGATTCCTCCTGCAGTCATTGAGTCCACCTATATCGCTGTTGGTATCCTCCACCTTGAACAGAGAAAATCAAACGTTGCAGAGTAACTTTGTGCACTTTACATATTTCAAAATACCCTTATGCACAGGGAATGGCCAGAACAAACCGAACATATCGCTAGATGTTCTCTGCTTATCACCACACCTCTTGCTCCCCCACATTTCAGGTGTTCTGTCAGCACATCCCACGATAGTGCAACACAGAAGTATACCTACTACTGCAGGCGTACAGACAGGTATAGCTACTTTTTGTTGTTGAAATAGTTGGCATCTGCAGCACCAAAACCTGCAGCTCAGACCACCAAGGGGAAGAAAAAATGAACTGGACAATTTATACTAGAACTGTGGGTAAACACTGCGGGACACACACTGAGGGACTCACAGTGAAGTTGAATGACTCTTTACACATTGTAGCTGAGAAGCTGTGAGAGAGTGAGAGGTGTTTGTTCTTTAACATTTACCAGTAACCACAGAACAGTAAGATGGCTTCCACTCAAAAAGTAGACATTTTAGGTAATATCCATAGCTATCCACATGTAAATGCTAGTCAATAGTTACCCACATATAAATTCTAACAAAGCAGACCCTTAAGGAAAAACACACACACACAAAAAACAAACAAACAAACAAACAAACAAAAAAAAAAACAGAAAGTAGACTCCTCCTATTCATGATCTGTAAGCAAGACATGGAAGATTTTTTTTGAACATCTTCTATTATGGAAAAATCTCTTTTTATCATTTTTCTTCAGTTTCTATATTACAAAACTAAAACTAGCAGCTTGAGATATTACAAAACTGAAATGTGATTGACTGATGATCAAGGGTAAGATTTTGTTGTTACTTTGGTTTCTTTTTATGTTAATTTTCATTTAAATCAAATTACAAACATCTTGGAGAAAACTTTCTATGTTAAGTACTAAGTTCTGTATTCTGAAATACATAATATACAAAAGAGAAAAAAAAAAGTACAGGGGGGAGGGTGACATTTAAAGTTACCACCCTAGAACTACATTGTAAAGGCATCCCACTGAACTGGATTTACCAATGCTAATGCAGTCAGCAGCTGCTACAGTTCCACTCATTAGTCTTCTTGTCATCTTTTCTTTGGCTGTGGTAAAAGCTGACTCCACCTGGGTCTGCTCTCTGTGCCCATGACACTGTAGCGGTTTTTGCCCCCATTAATTTTCTGAGTGTTCACACAACATTAAAAGCCTCATTACCCCCATGGCTCAAAGCCTTACCTCCCGGCTGTGCATCAGGAAACTCTTTGAACTACACCAGAAGAGGCCAGAACACCCAGAGCCACAACATCACTTAGAGGAGTTTCTCTTACGTGGTGGGGTAGGGGGATGGAGTGGGATGGGAGGGGGCGGGGAAGGGAAGAATGATGCTTTTCATAAATTTAACTTATTGTTCTTTTTCTAAGCAAAGCCTTTTTTTTTTTTATTTTTTTTTTTTTTTAAATAAGATCACTATGCTGACCTCAGAAATAAATGTTCATGTTGAAATTCCTCTGGGCACACTCTGCTCTGCTCTGGGCTGAACAAACCAAGGGACCTAAGGGACCTCAGCTGCTCCTTGTATGTCTTGTCCTCTAAGACCTTCCACCATCTTTGTAGCCCTCCTTTGGATGCTCTCTAATAGCTTTATTTCCTTCTTACACTGTGGCACCCAAAACCAGTATACCACTATACTGGTATACCAGTCACACTACCTCACTCTTTGGGAAGAGAAGCCTGCCTATTCTGTAGTCCCTTTTCTTCTCTAAAGAAGCTGATTTCAATTTTCAGCTTTCTTGCACTTCATCTCATCCTTCCCTTTGCCAAGTCTGCTTGCAGGACACAATGCAGGAGCTCAGCACTCCTAGCTTCGCTGCATAGCTGAGCCTCATTTCCCTACCTATTATACGGGAATAATCATACATCCACATTCTAGTCTTTACATACTACTACAAATCTCCTTCCCAAATATAACAATAGTCCTACGTAATAAAACAATATGTACCCTAAACAAGTTGAGTATGTATTTGCCAACAGAAAAAGCATTGAAAGTACAAAGCATTCACATTTGCTCTTCCAGAAGGAAATAAACACCATTTACTGAAGTACAGAATCTGTTTACCAGGTTAAATCTACATCCCAACTCACTTTGGCTCACAACCATCTCATATAGCACACTAACTCTCTACAAGTTAGGAAGTAGCTGAGCTTATCACCCGTGAGAGAAACAGGCCCTTGTAGACATTCACGCGACCCTTATGCTGAGTAAGGTTTTTAATATTACTACAAATATTTTTCCTCATTTTTCACAATAGTCTCATCACTGCAATAAAGATTTTTAAGAGAATTTAGCATTTGGTCTGCCAGAGTGGCTCTACCTTTTACAAAAACAAATTTTACAATTTTAACACCGGTTTGCATATGAATGAAAAACATGTAAATTAATAAAATGAAACAATTAAGACAAATCCATCTCAGTAAACATTTATAGTGGAAGGCGTATTTATTCTTGCAGCATAAAATGGGAATGGGAATTGAACTTCAAAGGCTGCCATAAGAAAAAAACAACCAAACAAATCATTCATTACCACAATTAAAACTGGATCAGAGTAAAGGCTATTATAACATTAAATTTGGTACTGCTTTGCATACCACTTCCTATCATCTGCAGCATCTTGTAGGCCAAATGTGTGAAATCCTTGACTTCAAATAGCAGTAAGTGATTTTTGTTACACTTAATGAATATGCTATTTACAACCATGTTAAAAACGACAAAAAAAAATCTAATAAGGAAGCATAAATGGAGGGTTACACACATGCTGTGAACAGGCTGTCCCATTGGTTTATACACCAAGAGTAGTTTAGGTGTTAGTAAAATTGGAGTGCTCATATTTGTCTGGATGGTTATTTGTGCCTTGGCCAACCTTATCTTTTAGGGATCTTGCCAAGACTGCAGATAATTAATTTGCAGATGGCTGTGGTGTTTAATCTCCTTTTATATCTCATTCCATGTTTCTACAGACATCTCAGTATTTGAACTGTTTGAAGTTGAAGCAATTTTTTCTGTTATTGATAACAATAGACTCGGCAATACATTCAGTATGTCTCTCCATCAGTGGTTCAAGGATATAGGCCAGATGAATATTCAGGTCACAGTGCTGAATGCTGCAACCTAAGATTGCTGGAAGCCTTCCTAGAAGTGCATTAGAATTTTTGACTCTTCTGTTGAAACAACAGGTATTGCCATCATGGGTCTGTCACTGATTGAGGACAGGCACAGAAAACATAAATTGTTTAAATAACGATTAAGAACTAGTCAGGAATAAAAACGTCTATCTTACAATAAATTGTACAGCTTCCAAAACTGTTTTAGTTTCAAATGAAATAGAAAAGGTAATATTACTTTCTCTATAAAACAAATGTGTTTGCGTGTACATGCACATAAGGTTTAAGTGGAGGTATTCTATGTAAAAAAATATTGCCAGTCAGATTAATCAAACCCACCTTGGCCAGATGTCCTATACCTGGTTTTGAACAGTTCATAAACCACTGAGATTCAACTATTTAAAGTCATGCATTTCCACCTTCATTTTTAAAATAAATTTACCTTGTGTTTAAATTTGTTGGAATTCTTGTTTTCTTTCTTGTTGAGATCAATGAAGTAATGAGTAATGCGATCCTTGGATTTAGAATCCATATCCCAAGAAATCTTGAAGGAATCACACGTGATGTTACTTATTTTGATATTGTGTGGGACGGGAAGTTCCTCCATTTCTGCAATTCCACTGTCTTGTGATTTATTCCCTGCATTAAAAAAAAAAAAAAAAGCATGATCAGTTAAGGTCCTACTAGATTCTGTTTCCTTATATGATGCCACCTCTGAATAGCCTTTAACAAAATCTCACAGGTGGTACTTAGAAGCAATGGTAAGGCACTATTATGCAAGCCTCAATTTGAATGATGAGAAATACTGAAAAGGGATGGCATTCCTCATGTGAACTTGTAACATGTAAGTGGGCTTCATAGACTGGCTAATATCACAACTTTGTGCAGTTACAGTTTGAGAAAAAGAAACATCTGAAGTTTTCTGGTGCTACACTGATTAGTTAAGATGCCAGCAATGTCCACAGTTCAGTTAACATAATGGCCCCATCCATACTTGTCCACGAAATAAATACAAATAGAAATCACATGCGTCCTAAAAGTATTTTTCAAGCCCAAAGTAAAACCACCCTCCTCAAGGTTAATAGATGGTGTCTATACATACACATATGTAAAATACTCTCCTCCACAACGAAACCATTAACAAAGGAGTCATTTTACTGAGGCAAGTTAAAAGGGACATATACACCAGTGTCATTTTCCTGTCTTTTTTCTATTGCCCAATTGATACCCCCTGCTTTTTTTTTTTCCTAATATCTCTAAGTGCATATATGCTGAACATAATGAGCACATGTCCACTGACTCCCCAGAAGCATCACAGGTACCCAAATTAGGTCTTCTCTTAGTTCCAGGGCAACCTTGTTGCACAGCATACAGTGAATATTGTAACTCAGAAACATTACGTGATCTTGTACTACATAAAACACAATTCAAAAGCAAGCAAACAATACAAAAGACCTGAAAGACAAGAGAAAAATAAGTGGATAAAAAGAAAAAAATAAATAGAGAAAATGATGAATAGAAGGAATAAAGAAGCGGCAATGAAAAACAACAAAAACCCCACACACCCTTAAATAAGAATAGAAAGAAACAAAGGAGGAGGAAAAAAAAAAAAAAAAAGTATGTATAAAAAAGTAAGGAAAACTCCCAAATTGTGCCCAGAGGTGAAAGGCAGGGAGACCATGCTACAGTTGTACCAGAGATATGTGGGGAACACATTGCCACAATTATTTTTAGTCTCATCTAAGTACAGCAAGAGGTAACATTATACCTGTCCATCATAACTGATAAAAATAATGGACACAAAGGGATCCAGTCAGTAATAATAATAAAATATGTGACTTGTAAGTCCTTAGGGACTTTTCAACCTGTCAGCGTATGTTATCAAAGAGTTACATCGACACCTCAGTTCAGGAATTGTTCAGGTTGTTCTGGTTGTTCAGAATTCTCCAGGTGGATACATGAAATCCAGTTACAGTGCCTGAGAAATCCATATATTTCCAGGTGGTATTACAACAAAGTAATTTTATTGATGATGATTTAAAGAACCAATAGTAATACTTTTATATTTTTGTTTCATTTGGTATATTTACAACCAACATGTCTTCTATTTTTTAAACATCTTATTGCCTTCCCCCCTATGACTCCCACCCCTTTTTAATCAATATCCAAGTCAGAAAGTATATGGTCTTCCTCAAAATGCAATGCTATTTGTTCCAGACACGGGGACTTTTTCAACAGCTGCACTGAGTGCAACAGATTCGGGAATACCAGTCATTACTGAAGGCTTTCTGTTCATACAAAATACCCAGTGCATGCTTTCCCCTCCATGAGATTTCAGAAAGCTAGCAGGGAGAAAGCAGCATTGCTTTGTTTTGTGAGCATTCTGTATTTGAAAAATGACTAAAAGCTCTACCAGGTACACTAAAAAGTAGCATGATTGCTCTTTCAGGAGCAAGGCCTTGTGTTTAACAAGACGGGGTGACGCTGCTGAGGTTCTCACACCTACAGAGCTGGAGGGACTCAGATCCCAGCACACTGAATGACTGGATAAGGACACGAGCACACAAGCTGCCATATATATCCATGATACTCCAATACACAACATCGCTTCAAAACTGAGCTTGTATACTCCGCACCTCTGGGCTCCAGCCACATTATAAACGACCCAAGTAATTTAAACTTCAGGAGATGCACAAAGCAGTAATGACCACTGACTTGAAGTAACCAAGATGAAAAAAGATTTCAGAGCACACTCATGACAGTTAAAGAGCAAAAGTGCTCCCATAAATGGCTACTGTTTTCTATGTAATTTTTGGAAGTAATGTTTAGATGTCTGTGTTCCTCATCCATTTCAGAGAACCATAGAATCGTACTTCCTTTACTTAAGAAGTGAATAAATAGCTGGAACGAATGCTTATCAAAATATCTCCAGATAATATTTAGAAACATTTTTAATATGTCTAGAGAAAATAAAACCATTCACATTACTAAGTACAAAGCTATCTGTCTTTTGTGTGTGTGTGATGCCACAAAATCCAAAATACAAACATTTCTGGAATCTTTAAAGTTCTTTGAAAGTGGAAAAAATAAGTTTAGAGATTCTGAAGTGCGGAGTATAACAGAATATGAAATAAATAAAACATCTCACAGTCATCACCAGCAAGCAATATTCCAGTTTCCCTTGTATTTAGAATATGAAGTATCTGTGATATATGTAATGTATATATATATATTTTTATACTTAGTTGTGTAGTTCTGAATGTCAAAAGCCATTGAATTGACAGGCAGTGTTAAGAACCTAGTAGTGACCAAGGATGCAGCTTTCCCCCACACAGATCCAGCTGACTACCAAGGTAACACATCGGTACCTTGCCTTTTTCTCACTTGTGCTTTGGTAAATGGTTTGAACTGGTTTTCATACCGAAAAGCATATCCACTTCAAACAATTTCTTCCTTATACCAGCATCAATTAAAGAACAGACAATATTTGAAAATAGGAAATCTACTAAATGCACAGAGAACAGCTGAACTTACTCAAAAATAGAATATATTTTCCCTAAATATAAGTCCGGCTGACAAGAAGTTAGTACTGTTAGGATATGAAAACAGGTGGAGAAGGCCTTAGAACAAGCTGCTTTCATGTTAAACGTCTTCCCACTTCACTGAGGCTAAATTCGTCTTTCTTTGATGAAACATCACAATACATACAGGAATTGAAAACAGAAGCAGCGTAGGAAATGTCTCTCTGAATAGCTTCATATCAAACTGAAACAGATCAGCTTCCAATTAAAATGGCTGCTTTGTTTTGCATTCATGTTGCTTCAACAGTGGGTGCCACTGCAGGACTTGATAGAAACACTGCTCTCTGGTTTCTTTCAGGCAGAAAATTATACAAAAGCTAGTAGTGAAACAAACCTGGTCTCACTGTCAAAAAAACCAACAACTAGGCATGTCATCCCTGTGTGCTGCAGGAACACCTCTGTTCCAACAACAGCAACAAACCAGCTTATTTCTATAACAAGCAATAGGGCTCAGTGATTCTTGACCCTTATAAAAAGTCAAAAACCACTCGTGTGCACAGGTCACACTGGAAGCGTAAGACATTAAATTTCTACAAAGCCAAAGAATAAACACAAAATGCTAGCTTTACTGAGATCAGCTGAAGAACTGCACGATTCATGTTTTATGCTCCTATTCACAGGCTTATCTCTCTCTGCCATATCCAGAGTTAAATTACAAGTTAAATTGTCTAATCAATTTTAAAGCAGTCATGATAGTCACTGCTGCAGCTGAGCCAAAATGCTGGCAAATGGGTAACAAACCAATTTTATTTATACACACACAGACACACTTAATTTAGCATCCTCATTATATCCTCTACGTACATAAATTATCTCTGAATGAGAAAAAAAAGGCAGAAAATTCCCATTGAACATCTATGGCTTTCATCTGTCTTTATTGGAGACAAATGATAAGACTCAGAAATTGTTAAGTCTATGCTGAAAATATTTGGAAGAGGATTTTTTTTTTTTATTTGCCTCATCACTCAAACCAAATTGCTGAACCATGACATCTGCAGCAGTGGCAAGGCGGTAGGGAAGAACCTGGACACATCTCCAGTTGGTAGTTGCTGAGCCCTCACAATGACTGAATTTTTATAAATTTAGAATATTTTGTTATTCTTTTTCCTTCATTCTAAAAATGCAGAACTTTGCAGCAGGGCAAGGTAATACTTGCCTGCTTTTTCATTTCTCAGACAAACGGTTTATGTTATCCACAAAAGAAATCCTGAAAGGACTAATTTGTAATCCATCCTTTAAGGCTACTTACCGCTCTCATAAGTAAGTTTTATGTAAGTAGAACAATAAGATAATACATTGATTCCAGATTCCTGTGACACTGCACGTGGAAATTATGACTCTATTTCATTATTTGGAAGCACTAAAAAGATGGGCTCATGCTCAAAGTCTGTATACCAGACAGGCTGCAGTAGGACTCCTAAGCATTCAAGAACTCACTTGATTTGTACTCAGCAATCAAATCACGCCTCCTTTCCCATAACTCCATCCATAATACTAATATGCCACCTCTCACAGCATTAGCTATGTAGCTGGCTGCACTGTGAAAGCATGAAAAGTTATCCAGCAGTCAATAAACAAATTCACAGAAAACAGAACTTGCAAATGCCTGAATACAATGACATAATAGGCATCCATCAACTGGGAAAAAATACACAAAACAGGTATTGAAGCCATAATGAGTGCGATTGCTTGTACTCAGTGTGAGGTGAACTCATGAAATAGTCATTCAGCTGCAACGATGTCCATTACGTTTGGAGAAACTGAAAGAAGGAAGGGCCAGGTGAAATCATTTTCTCTGCTGGAGCTGAGAAAGCCTCCCTTCACTAATTGTGGATGAAAAAACATATCTAAAATACTACTCTGTCTGTAACGCAGACTTGGATACTAGGGAGAACAGCAAACAAAGTCATATAAGAAAGCTGTTCATAAAGGTATTTCTTTTTCATGGCACTGGACATTTGTCCAACATCCAGGTAAGAAATACGCATTTTATACATGGGAAAACTGTAAATATCTAAGTAGACTTTGGAATTAAGGGAGGGGCACATTCAAACCATCACTTAAAATCAAAGCTGTCCTAAGTAAAGGTGGAACGTTACATATCTCTGAAGTGATGTAAATGCACTTGATATCACAGAACTCAAACATGCCAGGAGAACAACCAACAGAAAAGAGAAGAAAGCGATAAAAAGGCTCTTCCCTGCATCATTTTAAAATCTCTTGTTGACTGTGTTTCCTGCTAAGGCATTGTCACAGACTCACAGTGTGGCTGAGGTTGGCAGGGAGCTCTGGAGGCCATCTGGGCCAACTCCCTGCTCCGTGCCACGGAGCACGGTCTTTAAAAAGACACTCGAGGTACTAACCCCAGCGGATTTATCTGTGAAGTGTCAGCTCCAGGAAAACCTAGGAATTTGATCAAAGGAAACAAAACAAAGGTTTGTAAGCCAGAAAAAAAAAAAAAAAAAAAAAAAAAAGGTGAGATCATACCCACCTAGCAGAAAATTTAGAGCTAAAGCAAGATTCTTAATATATTCTGGGGGGATATCTGTAAACCCTAGATAGGTAAATGGGGATGAGAGGCACAGAGGAATGAAATACAAGATCCAGTGAAGTTTTCAGTCTCAGAAGATCAGGTTTGCATTATACACAGATACCAATAACACATGTAATAGATACAATAAAAGCCAAATAAAACCTTATGATACAAATCCGATTTTTTTTTTAATGTCACCTGGTTTAGATATTAAAATATATCCATTAGGGAAAACAGGAAGTGTGTTTCTCATATCAACATTTCCAATACAACGAGAGGCATTAGCTATGACCTTTTGAAGTAGAAATCTTTGATGAGAGGGATCAACGTGAAAAAGAGCACATCGGTACCATGGGGTAAGAAATCCTCTTAGTAGAGAGTGGTATTATCGACTGAAAACAACTCATTTAGATACAACTCGCACAGAATGACCAGACACGTTTTTATGAGTTTTGAAAAATTTCTAGCTTTCTTTGTGCTGACAGATCAGCTGATCGGTTATATATCAGCTCCATAAAGGCAAAACACTGAGTTCATAATTCCAGAGAACTGCTTGTGTGTGACACTGAGTACTATAACTCAGTCTGAATTTTCTAACTTGGTATGGAGGTATGTTGCTTCCTCAAAAAATAAGGGAGAAGATTTTAATAGGAGGGAGAATTCTTTCTGTATAACCATCAAAAATGGCAGGAAAGTGCCAGGAAATTACATATTAGCTACACATTTAAATTTATTTCATCACAAATACAATATAATGTTGTTTTTTGTTTGTTTGTTTGTTTTTTTCCTCAGCTTTGAAATGAACGGGCTCTGTCCAACTGCTAGCTATGTAAGACTGTTCCACAGGACTGTGACAATATGTCCCTACCGAGCAAATTAATTAACCTGAGTCTCAAAAGCTTCAATGTTCACTGCATCATCTTGCTTAAGAGACAACAAAAATACAGAGGAAATACAACTACAACAACATTTATAAAATGATCAGGTCAAGGCAGGTATTTCTTAGGCCATGTCAGTGACACTTCTCCAGGATGGCAATCCTATTTCAAAATTCAACTTGCTAGCCACAGCCATCTAAGTAATATTTATGTATTATTCAGTATCTGTGCTTCTTTTCCTGTACAAAAAAAATTGTCTCAGACTCTTAAATGCCTCACCCCCTCTCTCACCCAGAATCTTGGTAAACCAACTCCTAACACAGATTTTTATGTTTATATAAACATATTTTAAAATATTTTCTAAATATGTATTCTTGTAGAACCACTTCCCACATTAAATAAAAAGAGAATGCCTGGCTCGATAAATCCTGTTAGAGGAATAAACCTCTCAAAATCTTTCTCCTCATTTCCTCCCCATGTCTGACACTAGTGTTATGCATTTTCTAGTAAGATAACGTGCACTCCTCTATTATTTTTTTTAAGTTCTGAAAATTAAGTATTATTTATAACAAGAATATATCTATATTTACTAAGAGGTTTGGAAATGTTCATTATACATTCAGATTCCCTTGCTACTTGGTTTAACTCAAAGTGTGATTCCTTACTACTAATCTATGCCATTGACTTCAGCAGCAATACTCCAAAAACAAAAAGAAACCTAGACTTTGCGAGCACAGTTGACCCTTCAGCACAGCCAGCTTCTTCAGCAGTGAGTGCACCCCAAAACTGTGCCTACGTAGACCTGTGGATATCACTTGGGTGATATCCACAAAGGTTACCTAGCCATTGGAAGAAATTTGAAGCTGAATGAGTTTATGAAAGCAATACAAATTTTCTAGTTCCTGCATCAAGGAACTTCTCTCAGTAAAAACCCTTACAAAAGGCTCAATTCTTCCTCTGTCTCCCATGGAGAACAAATGCCCTCCACAAGCAGTCCCATGATTCGCATCAGGAGCAGACCAATACCTCAGTCCTGCAACCGACAGCAACAAATGTGCAGGCTTAGTTCCCAGCGAGCAGCGCCCCGCTGTCCCCAGCATCATTTCTCACCGCCTGCTGTCAGCTACAGGACTGAGACCCTGTTCCACAAGCAGCCTCTCGCTGCACCAAGACAGCTCAGAGACTCGGTTGCTGCCTGACAAGAGCTGTAGTACAGCAACTGAAGGAAAGCGTATCATGAAAGGAAAGCATTCAGCACTCCTGAAGGTTTGCCATCCACTTGAACACTAACTCAGCTTGGATGCTGGTCTGGCCTCAGTGAAAGTGCTTGTGTATCACATACTTTGAGATCTTGGGCTGATGGCACGTCAGGGGCTTACCTTCCTCAAAGATGTATGTTTCCACTAGCACCATGGCAAATACACAACACAAGTGTGGCAGACCTGACAGCCAGCGGTAGCACATAGAGAGATTCACTGATATATTTTGGACTATGATTATGCCATCAGAACCAAAGGGCTCTGCTCTAACATTCTCTCAGCAGACGCTGAATGCAGCGTGAGGTTAAACAGGAAATTAACTACATCTGTACAGAGAAGGTCAGTATCGTTAGAAAGCAGAAATCAAATAGTCCTGTTTTAACCCTTCTGTGGAATATAAATTTTGACTTAGCCACAAAATTCTCACAAGTGGGTTTGTTGGGCCATACATATATACTCCTTCCAAGCTAAAAATAATAAAACCCAATCATTTCATTGACACTTAAAAACAACAGTAGATACAGTACCAAGGAATAAAGCAGAAATACGGGAACAACACACACTCCTGCCATAAGACCACAGGTGTCTGCGGAATTACACCTGGAATAAATTTTACGCAAAAGATGTGTCCTCTGATTTAAATACAGACTGACATGTGAAAGATTTTATACATGTTACTTGCAATGATGTTCATGCACAATACTTATATATATACTTGTATATATATATATATATATATATATATATACTCTCTATATATACAAATATCTAATGATTCCTATCTAAGGATGCCAGTGAATCATGGAAGCTCATAAGTTTCACAAACCCAAAGCCTAAGGCAAAACCTGACCAAAAATCCAATCAGCAAAACTTTGTGCAGTTGCTAATACAGCAAGGCTGACCTCATTCATTCACTGAGATTAAATTTTTATTGGGTATCCCAATATCTTACAAGTATTTAGTATTTACACTCAATTCATCCAAAACTAAACATTTTGAGGATATCAATGACAGCCTTAAAAAAAAAAAAAAAAAAAAAAAAAAGTGGCTTTCTGACAGACTGAGTACTAAATTGGAAAATGACATGAATCCTTTTTTATAGTTTCCCAATTCTTATGGATACTTTTGGAAGACAATACTTATAACTGGGTGCCTTCATGTTTCTGGAAAGTATGCACAAGACTGGACCCCTATTGCCCTATTTTTTCTGCTTCCTTTCTATATTTTTCTTACATGTAAGTTGAGGTGTGTTACTAAAATGCTAAGCTAAACACACACAGGTTCACACAAAATTTAATTTTCACTATGTTAAAAAATTGTAAGAGGAAATTAAGAAAAAGGAGACATTTCATTATCAGATAAAAATGCACAACTGGAAGGTTGTGCATAATCATCCTAGCGAGGTGGTTGATGCCCCGTGCCTGTCAGTGTTCAAGAGGATGATGTCCTCTATTAATATGCTTTAACTTTGGCTAGCCCTGAAGAAGTCAGGGGGTTGGACTCAATGATCCTTTTCAAGGTCCCTTCCAGCTGAACTGCTCTACTCTACTCATACACCATTGGTTTTCAGGCCCCTGACCGTCAGAGCTAGAGCGAGGCTAGCGCAACCCCACCTTCTTGAAATCAAACAGTACACCATAGTAGTCTGTTAACACTAAGCCACCACAGTATTTATTACTAATTAATGTTCCCGTTATGTTCGGCACAGCAAACTTACTGTACATGGGTGGTAAGTGGCTCTCCTCAGCATGTGTTGACTGCAAGACGCATTTTAAAAACAAATTTTAATTAAAATGAGCATTTCTCAGCTGCTGAAAGAGAAATGAGGTAATAAGAGATGTAAACAGTTCTAAACCATCTTCTAGCTTAATCTAAATGTCATCTAAAAAATACAATGAACTGTACAGCCACTTATATGCACTAGAATTTGCATGTGGACAGTTAAAAGAAATTCAGATTTTGAGAGGTAGTTGCTACACCAAAAACATTACTACAGAGGCAGATCAATTTATCATACGTGACTTGTTCATGTAGCAGGAGCAGCCCGCATTGTCAGGATCTATGCATCCTTATGAAATGCTGTACGACCATACTTTGGACTGCACTCAGACCCATTTTGTAGTGTATTTTTGGAAGGATGCTGTCTCAGTATTACAGCAGTTCAGTACTGTGTTGCTGGAAAACAGAGAGTGACATTTTCCTGCATGCAGACTCCCAAACAGTTGATTATTAAAGGACAGATTTTGGAGCAGGAAGTGATCTGGAGCTTTCTTATGGCATGAGGTTTCTCTCTTCTGATGAATAAACAAGTACAGCTGCCTCCAAGATGGTGAAATTGCCCATGTCTCCAAGACTAACAACGAAAGAAAACAGATCTAACAGATGAAGGCACCAACTGTATGACCTTGGACAAGTTGCTTGGGGCCAGATTCTTATCCAAGTTACTCTGCTCTAGGTCACTGACCTAATTGCTCCAATGCTCTTCATCTAACAGTGTAACTGAAGGCACAGCACTGCCCTTAATCTTCTACTGCTGTTAATATTAACTGTGTATTAGAGAAATGAGTAGCCTTTCGAACATGATTTGTACTTCCACACGACACTGAACAAAAGGGAGAGGCAAACAAACCTTCATTTTAGTTGAATATTATGAACATTCACACTTGTTCTACCTCATTCTTATTTGACTGGCAACAACTTGTGCCATTTACTGCAGCTGTGTCTTAATCAAAAACTAAAAATGTTACCTGTCTCAAGTTAGGTCAAGTGAGTTCAAATCTAGCAAGGAGAGGGAGCCTTGTATTCATGCGAGCTTTAATTTGACCTGTCAGCGTAGTTTTCAGATACAACTGCCTTAATCGCACAAGAATTTTCATTTAAGACCCACTTTTCTTTCAAGCAAAGGGAAGCCCACAGAGCAAGGCAAAACTCATCACTTGAAGGGCAGCAGAGAGAACTCAGTGCTGAGGAACACACTTCTACTAAGCTTTCTTGAGCAAGCAGGGTGCTCAGCATGAGTGGGCTTTTGTACCTCACTGGTACACTGGCAGCCTGCAGCATGAATGAGCATTTCTTTACTTCAACACGCTGGTAATTGCGGCGTACCTCTCACACAGATCTCTTGTAAGGAACAGAATTTGGCTCTGTTTTACACCAGTTTCTGCTATTTAACTGTGATTTGAAATGTATTACATAATCTCAATAGCCAAGGACTTTCTTCTTCATGACTAACTCTTGTACCATTTTTTAATGTAATTTTTATGCAGGTTTCCAACTTTTTCTCAAGACACTGACAAATGAAGGGGTTTTAAGAGCCTTTTATTTTTTTTGGCAGGGGCTGTAGTTGTTCTGTTTTGTTCCACTTTTAGTTGGTTTCCTAGGACAACCAAACATAGGCAAGGTCTTTGCATCCACATAGGATGTGGGTCTGCCACTGGTTCACTGTTACTAACTTTCAAACCTCTGACAAGACCAGAGAGAAGCTCACAGACAATTTAGGTTGCTACCACTGTTACTAAGGTAGGCAGACATGCAGAAAGGAGAGAGGATGCTGTTAAATACTCCCCATCAAGGGGAGGGCTACAATGGATTCAAGCTTTTCACAGATGCTAAAATATACAAATAACATAGCTGTGAGTACTGCAGTCAAAAGCAAGCTTTAAGTGACGCTTTCACCATGTTTGAATTCACCCCTCCCTAGGAGGGAGGCTGCATAGAGTACAGGCTGTGCAGGCTTATTAGAAGTCTCGACTCCAGCTCATCATTTTCCTGCCCTGATGGCATCTGTAATAGACAGCTCATGTAGGTTCCCTGATGTCGAAATGAAAACGAGAAAATTCAAACTGAAGTCCTGATGTAATTAAGTTAAAAGGAATCTATAACAACTCCAAACCGTCAGATTTTAATCCATTGGAAATCCATAGTCCTCAATAGCTCCAGAATTTTTATTATTTTTTTTAAAACGCAGCTCAGCTGGATGTTTTAAATAGTTTCCATAATGAAGTCTTCTGTGGTCTTATCACCCAGGCTATCAAATAGTCATTGGATCGTAACACGGAATCAATCATGACCATGCTAAGACAAAATGGAATTATTGCCTACAGAGAAATAGCTGCACAACTTACTACAAATTCGCTAAGCCAATCAAGTCCCCTTGGATATGTTCTTTAAAATAATTCAGATTCAGATTCATTTTTCATGTTTCAGATTTAGAACATTCAAAGGCATCCTAAGTAATACTTTCCAATTCACACTCCCTACCATGTGAGCTAAATTTAACAAGTGTGCTAAGATATACTGAAGGATTTCGGTTCACTTTCTGCTTTTCTGTTGGCCTTTCTGCTTTCATCTCAAGCTCCACACACTTGAATTAGCACTGACAGCCTCACCAGACAGCCTAGGTAGTTTGCTGATGGTTTGCTCAAGGAAGCAACTCAGAAACCAGCTGAGCTTTAAAGAATGTATAAAAACAGGAGGAGGAGAATCAGAGTTTTGTTTTCACATACAGGACCTGATTCTGTCTTTCCTGCACTTGTCCAGTATTCTGTGCTTCCTCATAACTGGACATGTTCCTACCTAAACAAAGTGACGAAGGGAAGTACGGAAGCTACATGCAACTTACTCAATGGGTTGAGGTTCCAAAGCATGGCACAGAGCACTTCACAGAGAGAGGAAGCAACAAAATGTACCTGGAGCTTCAGGTGCCTCCAACTAGGAGAGAAAAGCAAGCTGTACTTAAGGACAGAGCTCAGACAATCCCAAGGAATTGTGTATGTGTGAAGTGCTACTGTCCTTCATGAAGGGTAAAGTGGTAGCTGTATCACCACAGAGCATGTGGTGCTGGCTAAAATTCCAGCACATTCCACAAGTGAAGGACAACATTTTGATGTCATGGATTGACTGAGCAGATAGGCTTGGGGGTTTTCAAGTCCTGTGATTAGAGATGTGTCTGGAAATTACATTCAGAGTTTACAATCTAGAAAATAATCAGAAATGTTACCGCTCTGAAAGCCACGTTTACCACTACCTTGAATGTTAAATTACCAGCGTAACATCCATCATTAAAATGTAAGTGCATAATATTTACTTTATGTTATCGGATGCACCTTACAATTAGCATTAAAATACAATCTGCTACACACTCATCCTTATTTTTATCCCTTAGTTTATATAAACTCATGTATAATTTCCCTTTACATACGTGAGATTAAAAGGACTGAAGACACAACATGAATCACTCCACTGATGCTTGTACTTACGGCTGGCCAAGATTGAAAGAGCTTTTAAGGATCTTTTCATCCTGCTGATTTTGAAGTCTTCAACCATAAGTACACATAAAAGAGAACTGGAAAAAAAAATCCACCACAGAATAATCTTTTAAAAATGTTTTTTCTTTTAGCCCTAGAAGAGGCCAGATGAAATCCAGACAAACCGGAACTTGAAGAGGTAAAGTCTGTATTAGACACGTGTCTGTATGTGTCAGGACTGAATGCACGCACCCAAAGTTAGGGAGAATACAGTAGTTGTAAGATTGTGAAGATGCTGAGTTATGAATCTAAATTTACTTTTACACAGTCCTATTGAAGTCAGTGGAAAAGCTCAGGAACTAAACTCATGGGATACCTCTGACAATTGCAAACTGCACAATTCTCCTAACTAGAGTGCATTCATACACAAAGCTCAATATGGGAATTCCTCAGACTGTTCTTATCATCCTAGAGCTGCCAGCTGTACCTGATTTAACAGTATTGGAGAAATAAACTCCAGATACCAGTCCGTACTTGGAACTGAGAGTGCAACTCTGGTAACAGTTACTTCCTTTCATTCTGCAGGAATAAAAGAGTAACACTGAACTAGTTTTAAGGTTTCCCCTTTTTGGCAGCAGCTAGAACTGTCAGAGCTCGGAGGAATTGTTGTTGGGTTATAAAAACACTATAGCTAATCATTGTTTTTGAAAACATCCATGCAAAACAGCTTACTCATTCAAGCATAAATAAAACAAGAACACTGTGAAAACAATAAAATAAAATTGATTAATGATTCAACTACAAACACCACTGTGAAAATTGATCCAGCTACAAACACTAAAACAAATTCTAAACAAACCTTCTGTGCTGAAGGAAACATTTTCAAGGTCGCATAAAGGATGCTGTGCCATATAACAAAACAGCATGGAAGTCACAGGAAGTGATGCTGGAGCAGAGCTTTCTTTCATTCCGATATCATAAGTATTTCATCGGGAGTACTTTCCTATAACAGTGACAAGTTTTTATACAGATATCATTGATTGAAAATGGCAGTAGAATTTTTTCAGACATGCTCCTAAATATTTAGGGTGGTGAGGCGCCAGAACAGGTTGCTCAGAGAAGCTGTGGGTGCCCCATCCCTGGAGGTGTTCAAGGCCTGGCTGGGGCCCTGGGCAACCCAATCTGGTGGGAGGTGTCCCTGACCATGGCAGGGGCTGGAACTGGATGAGCTTTTAAGGTCTCTTCCAACTCAACCCCTGCTATGATTCTATGACTTGGAAAAAGTACTGCAAGTGATATGCTTAAAACTTCTACCAAGACACAAGAAAACAGTGGATGATTCTGGGCCATCTTCTGCCAGAATTAAAAATAGCTCTCCAGGTTACATAAAGCACAAAAGGCCATGCATGCTGGCAGCATGGCAGACATACCTACTGTACAAAGCCGACAAAGAAAAACAAGCCCAGACTGGAAGGACTTTTAAAGATTACCTTCTCAGTCGTGCGTAAAGATGCTGACGCTACTTCAACAGCACAAAGAGAACTGAAACCTACCCTATTCCAAAAGCTGGGGCCTCCAAACCTGCTTTGCAGAAGCCATGAATAATAACAGGTAGAACAAATTACAGGGAATGGGTAAAGAAGGTGATCTTTCTAGATCATGGAGGGGAAAAAAAGAAAATTAATGAGGCAGAAAAGTCCCAGACCGAAAAACCAAGGTCAGGCAGATAAGCTTCAGCAAGTCTTTGGAGCCAATTTAAAACAACGATGCCTGACCGAAACCAATTCAAAAATGAATGAGGAATTACAATACATCTCTAAATAAGAATGTGACATAGCCCTTCCTCCCCCAACCCCCATGACAAAACAGTCCTCTGCTCATTCGAGAACCTACGACTTCTGGGATCAAGGACCCCACTGGAAGGGTCCTGTAAAAGCTGCAGTGGCCTGTAGCACAGACTGATCTAGGCTACAGGCATAACTGCAGGGTAACTAACAAGCTCAGAGAAGTTTGACTACATAGCAGGCTGAGAAGAAAACTGCTACATATAGTTTAAGATAGAAGCTGAACAGATGAAGAGGTTACTAACAACATTTACTCAAGAAAAACAGCTTTTGTCTTTGAGATTTTCAGTTTATGTGAAATTTTAAGTGAGGGGGTGGCTTGACAATCCTACTCCTCAAATGCTGGAGGCAGTAGTATTTCTCCTCCCTAAACGATTCCTCCTGCCATGGTACTTACTAAGAACTTGATCTGCAAGGCTGAACACTGGCTGGCAGAGAGGAGACGGACAAACGGCAAAGCATGAAAGGAGTTCAGGTGCCTCACGGACTACCACAGAGCCCACAGCTTTCTTCCAGGCTAAATAAGCATCTTCACGAATGTTCTGGAAAGATTCATCACATTTCTTTATTGCAGACAACATCAAAATAGGAGCTGCAAACTTGGCATGGCTTGGAAACGTAGACAGAAAGTGATAAAATGGATTCTGCTACAGAATAAATAAACATGCATTTGGGAATTATAGTCTGGAAGAACAAAAGCCACTAAAGAAGGACATACACGGGAGGCAGCGATGTTTAAAATACCCTAATTTAAAACAGTGGGTGAAAATTAACTACAAAAAACTCATCATACACTTGAGTTTCAACCTAGCAATATCATCTTATAGCGCTGGGAGAGAACAGTGTTTCTGTATGTGAAACTGGCATAATTACACATCAAGCATTTGAGATGACTTACAGCGGATCTAGAAAAGTTTCAGTGAGCAATAACTGAGTCAGCTAGGGACACAAATAAAATAGCAGACAAGACTTAAATAGCTAATCATACGTAGCTTGGTTGTTGACAGACCAAACAGTTAATAATCTATCAAACAGATTTGCACAGCGCTCTAAAAGGAGAAGAGGAAGGAGGAAGAAGGAAGGAAAATGACTCTAAAAATAAAGAATATTAAGGAAGAAAGGAAATAATTGCATTTCTTGACACAGGAATGTTGAAAAGTTCTTTTTCAGCAAAGTCTCGCTAGTTATTAATGGCATCATTGCTTATGATACAAAACAAGAGTGTAAAATATTTGCATTAGTGAGATGAAGTGAAAGATACAAGCAAATCATTCTTCTTCTCTTCCACAATTTTAAACATCATTCACGAAGACTTCAAATAGTTGCTTGGACCCTTTCAATATACCTCTGTGTCCTAACAGTAAGGAATGTTACACGTGGAAACCTTTGCCTCTGGCAAAAATGTCAAGCTGAAATGATAATAAGTACTTTTATTTGCAACAAGTGAACTTTTGAAGCCATATGCAAGATTCTGGCTCCTACCTGAAGTAGCATTATTGCTTGTCACAAAAAAATAATAATAACCCCTAACTTTGCTAATTTGAAGTTCTGCCAACTAAAATGAAATTTTATGGAAAAAAAAATGCATTAATGAGTTGGCCATTATATCATTCAAATTCTAGAAAAGTGAAACCGTTTGCAGTTGAAGAGTATGTGCCTAAATCTACAGACTCGCAGTTAGGGAGGGAAAGAGAAATGACAAAAACTTTGTGTGATATCTGAATATCACACAGGCAACTCTGTCATACTAGGTATTAACATACGGATTATTTATTATGCTCAGAACTCATAATTAAGAACAAAACAAAACACAACACCACCAAACTATGCAAGTCTCATTCAGGACACGGATCCAAACTTGGATCTCTCAGTTGTTCTTCATGTAGGAGTCCCCCTAGAAATTCATTTTTTTCCTGTCTCTCTGACTTACAGGACAATATTTCCAAAATAGCAGTGACACTGCTCCATAATGCCATGAAAGGGATTTGAAGAATGGCTTCAGAGCCTCGATGATGCCACTCTATCCCTTCTGTTCAAAAGGCAAATATGTACATGATATGGCCAAGAAAACTCCTCTCATCTACAAACTCCAGAAATGTGTTGTGGAATGCCCTGATAAACCCAACGTGACAATAAATTTCTGAAATAAATAAGAAAACATGAGACAACCTCAAATAGCATGGAAAGCCAGAGATACAAGTTGTATATACAAGAGAGAAATACCATCTTAGCCTGTATGATGTAATACCTATATACAAGCTTTTTAGACTAAACAATTTTGATAGTGTCAAGTGTATGGATGGCGATTAATTTGATTTACATAACTGTAGCTGGCTAAGACACCAATTCCAATTGTGATCCTGACACCCAAATACTATCTTCATATATTATGGACACACAGAAGGAAAAAAAGCAAACAACCACACACACGAAAACAAAACAAAACAAAACACCTTTAAAAACATGTTAGTAAGACTGTATAGTTTAAACCATCAATAATTAGAAACATCAGAATGAAGCATACTTGAATAACCTTAAATTGTCCCCTTTGTGTGTTCAAATTATGATATAATCTTTAATTGCATGATTACATACTATTTTTCTACACAAATTCTGACTCATTCAACATACTGAATAGTGTGTACATAATGAACTATTTTTCTTGTAACAGCCATTCACTATTGTTCAGTGTGTAGTCCCAGGACTTATTTGTTACACATTATTCAGATCCTGCTCTGAAGACAAAATTATGAATTTAATCATGGGCTTTTCCAAGTACCTCATGGGTTTTCCAGGCTACTATGGTGCCAGGCTGCTTAACAAACATTCATTAGTTTATTTTGAAAACATCTCTGTGAGGGAAAGAAATAATATTACTTCCATTTTACACATGGAAAAGTGAGGCATGGAAAAATTTAAAAAAAAAAAAAAAGAAGTTCAGTGGCTATTTAACATCATTAATATCCCTTCTCCCCTTTCCCCAAGCATTTAGCACTGTGCTTTTTGTATGTTCAAAGTCTCACTCTCCCTGACACTACCTGCAAATGATGACTCTCAGTACCCTTGAAATCCTGACAGCGCAGTCCCAGAACCAAGCACCCAGAAAAGGAGGAACACAAGTAACAAATCCCTGTGATAAGTAGGTAGCTCTTGCTCAGCTTCATGCAGGTCAGACCATTTTTTTTTCTCCATTGTTTCTTCCCCTGCTTTGCTTCCAACACCAGCACTCAGCACCCCCAGTATTCACTGCACAGCATTCAGTGTCCTAGCACCACGCCAGTTCTGCACAGAGGACCGTACTTTTCGCCATTTCCTAGCTTTAAGAGCTTACCTCGGCAATCCTAACAACCCATTATGTCTGCCCTTTCTTAGGTCTTACAAAACAGCACCTGAACAAAAGCTGGAATTCTACCTGTAGCTTCGTATCAATCCTCCCGTGGGTAACCAGTGGCGCTGGCACATTGAGGTGCACAGTTCCCAGCCACCTGCTGCCAGCCGTACCAGACTGCCATCCTTCAAACGCATCAGCACTGCAAAAGGATGTCATGCTTTGCCAGGGGGGTTTAGATAGTTTTGCTGGTAAATAAACAAGGAGATGGCGTCTGGCTATGGAACGTTGCATGTACTCATACAGACTGAGCTTTGTCTGCCTGTCACACCGAAAGATAGCTACTTCTGTCCTCTTGAGCTTGTTCCTGTCCTGCCCCTTCTTCCGCAGCCCAGCCACCCTCCAGAAGCCCTGTTCTTCATTCCTAAGGCTGTTATTTTGGTCCCAGCCTCTTTGCCCAGCAAGTCCCAGTTACATTCATTTTCCCCTAACCTCTGTGGTCCAAGCCGCCCCATTCCCCCACCCACACTCTCATACTTTCCGTCTCCTCTTTGCAGACAGGTCTCCAGGTTTTCTCTTCTTCACAGGCTCCCAGTTCTAATTCCATCCTCATTCACCCAACTCATCTAATCTGGGTGAACACCTCCTCCTCTTATTTTCCCAACTTTTTTTCTCTGGGTACCCCATCCAAATCTGGATCGCCTCCCTTGCTACTTCACCTTATTTTCCCATTCTCATTCAAGGTCACTCTTCCCACCCATTTTCACATGCAATTTAATCCTCATAAACATCTCCACCTTTTAAGTTTCTTCTGTTCTTCCGCCCTCGACCAGCCACAGCCTGTCTCTACCAGCTCCATGCCCGTGTGCCTTCTGGGCCAGTCCTTTCGCTCCTCTCCCAGTCCAACATTCCCAAGTCCCAACATCCTCGCTGAAGATTTGCTGCTCCGCTTTTCTCCTTGTTGCGTTTGGATCGGTGCCTTTCTCTCCCCAGCTGCCTGTGCCAACTGCAGGAGCACAGAAAGCAGATGACAGCGTCGCTGCTCTCCCGCTGGCGGGCCTCCAGCAGCCCAAGAGCAGCATCTGTAGGGGGAGCCCTGCACAACCAAGGAAATTCAGCTCCTAAAATCTGGGACTGTTCTTTCTACCAAGGCTCTGAAAAGGAGAGTTTTTTCAAAATTTCTGAAGTTATATATACGTTCACAGAATTGGCCTGTTCATGACACAAAGGCCATCTATCTACTAAAGGTTAATACCCAGGTACGGTCAACACAGGTTTCATAAAATGGTCACCAGAATTTTAAACGCAGCTCAAACATTCTTTCCCTGCCTAAGTTCACAAAAGTATGGCTGCAACATCCAGATACGGCAAAGGAAAGCAACAAATGATGTGCTTTTCTCTGCAAAGTGAGTTCCTTAGGGTTCCAAGGAACTAAATGTTACCCTGTGCAACAGACTAATACAAAGCTGTGCTAGTAGATGCAACTAAAATAAGAAAAAAAAAATGCAAGATATATTCATAAATAGCAAAGAATGCTGAAAATAAGAGCTGATGATTGGCTTTATAATTTTGCATTCACTTTAAACCAAATCTTACTAGGTGTTTTTATTTAGAGGTCTCCAAAATGCATACATTTGTTTTATTTTGCCTGAAATTTTTAAGTTTTCTAAATGATTCATTAAGAGAGGTGGTGATATCTGTAAAAAACCCTGAAACAAGCAGTAAAAAAAATCTAAAAAGATATAGATTGTGATATTATTAATTGCCCACTCCGATTCCTGGACTTCTGCCTCCTGTATATTCTACCACAGAAGGTATAACCCAGTTTTCTGAGCACAAAATGTTTCAACATTAATTCCCTCGTCTTAAAAATACAAGAAAAAATATTTTGTTATCTGAGTAAATATTTCATTATTGCTTACAGTTTTACTGCAACATTGCCTGCAATTCCAATTAAGAGTGCAGCAGAATTTATATCATGGTTGGATTTGCTATGCTACCATTTCGTTGGCTCTCTTCATGGCTGCTATTGTTTAGGGATAAAGGACATTTTCAAAAGATTAGGATCTAGCTTAATTCACAACAGGTAACACATATTTATGTTTATTGCAAAACTTTGACCTCAGTGATGCCAGCATACCATCCTGACAGCTCAGTCTTTCACAGCTAAGATACCCTAAAATAAATCATAAGTATTTATAATATAAATGCACTAACTAAACCCATGTACACAGCTGGGGATATAAATGTGTTGCACATGCATTTGCATGCTTACCTAGAAAGATTAACACCCAAATCTTTGCTTTGCTTGTTTTTATGATCCCATTTAAACACGCTTTTTGATACATAAGTGCCACCTGTAGGAAAAATCCTGAAGTATGCTCCAGCGTGATCTCGTGCCACGCAAGGCACTGAGTTGCAGATTTCCTATGCCCAATGTAGGTGCCCCTTTCGGAAATTCGACCACATCTGGTAGGAAGCAATGACCCCGTGTGACAGGGGAGATTGGTTCGTCAAGCCAGATCTACAGGAAAGCTGTTGTTTTATTGTGAACCCTACTCGAACAGGAATTAAAATGAAAAATTAAACCACCGTATTTTTTCCATCTGGTGGTCTGTATGACTCTGCTTCACAGAAATCAAGCGTGTTTAACTACAGAGTGTTGAGCCAAACAGCGTCTGCGATGATTAACATGGAGTACTTCACCACGACTGCCTGGGGCAGACAAATATTAGGGATTGCATAATTTTTCCATTTTCACTTCTCGCCAGCATCAATACAAAGAAACAAACGTGAAGTAGTGTTTTAACACAAGCCCAGCCTCCACTACCATGCATGCAGTTCAGATTTTCCAAGTAGCGCGTTAGGCACGAGCGGATGGAAGTGGACATTCTGCCTTAGATCAGACATCAAAAAAAAAATAAAAAAAAACGGAGAATTCCCAATGCTGCTGCAAAAATGGTTACTGGGAAGACTTGTCGGTGCATTAGCGATCAGTTGGTTTTTACAGGACAAACAGAGAGCTTAGGGAATTCCATTGTTTGACAGATTGAGTCGATCTTGGTCGACGGAGCGAAGTATTTCATCAGAACTGATTTGTAAAAATAAAATAAATAAGAACGGAGGCTGATGGAGCCGGCTGCCCACGCTGCCCCCCGGCAGGGCGATACCTGCACCAGCGGCCGCCCCCCCCCCCCCGCCCGCCGCTGTCCGCGGTGCTGACCCGGCCGGCCCCGGCTTTGTTCGCGGCACGGGGGGGGCGGCCCGGCCTTACCGTCCGTGTCGCAGAGCTGGATGGCCTCCAGGCTCAGGTTCTTCAGCACCTCCTCGCAGGGGCTGCCGGGGCCGCTCATGGCGGGCGCCAGGCGCGGAGGCTCCATCGCGCCCCTGGCCGCTGCCCGCTGTGCCTGGGCGCCGGGCGGGGCGGGGCGGGGCGGGGCGGGGCGGGGAGGGGGCGGCCGCTTTTAAAGGGGCCGCCTCGCGGCTCGCCCGCTCCCCGCTTCCCGCCCTTACGTAACGGCCGCGGGCGCGCGCCCGCCCCTCACGGCGCCCCGCTCCTAACGGTCCGGGTGGGGCTGGGGCTGGGGCTGCCCGCCCCCCCTCAGCCCTGCCCGTCTGTGCCACAGAACCCGCACTGCCCACAGGGCTCCCCGGCCCCACTCAGCACAGCCCAATGTTGGCCGCTCGGGCGGCTTTCCAGCGGCCTTCGGGAGCGTCCTGCTCCCTGTGATGGTTCCTGGGGACGCTAAGCTGAGGAAATGATCCTCATTTATCCTTCACAAAGCTGCTGCCTGGGAGCAGGGAATGGCTCTGAGGAGCCCAGAGTCCCCCAGCCCCTTCAGAGGCCGTGGTGCAGCAGTTAGGAAGCACCATGCTGAGCGCCCTTCGGGCTCCATCTCCTCTCTGCTCCCTCCCTCTCTCGCTCACCTCCTGCTTTCTGCCCCTCTGCCGTTTTATTAAAACCTCAGACGTGCGAAGAAGGGGCAGACAGAGGAGAAATGGAGTGAGTGGGAAGGAAACCCGAAGGAAGAGAAAATGAAAAAGAAGCAATAACAGACAGGGAGGGAGGGTGTGAGTCAGCGGGGAGGTGGGGAGGGAGAGGAAGATCTGAATGAAGACACAGACAGAACGAGGACAAATGTAGAATCTGAGAGGGAAGACATGAAAGTGGGTGAGACTGCATTCATCAGGTTTTAATTTTGGCTGACAACCATTCATTCCCTGCACGGAAGCAAACCCTTCCTACTCATACTGCGACTGTTCTTAGCACACCGTCATCTCCTACATAAGGCTGGGTGATTTCTTTCTTTGAAGACGCCGTGTTTAGTCTCTCAGCCTTATGCTCCACGTTCCTTCCTTTCCACAACTGTGGCAGACTTCTCAGCAGCTCACACAACAACCACCTTACTTATTTGCTACAAGATTACATAAAGTCCATTTGAGGCAGACACCGTTGTTGAATACTGAGAGAATTCCCATTTTATTCTCGCTGCCTCTATTTAATACACCATTCTCTCCTCTACTTTTTGTTTTGAGCTAGTGAGATCAGGATTTTAAGGACTGATGGCTTTTGCATAGATATTTGAAAGCAGACAGCCTTGGGGGTGTTCCCAGTCCTCCAAGGCCTCTCGTTTCTCAGCTGCCTTTTAGTAATAACTTCTGGCTGAACTGCATCTATTTATCTCCCCAAACCATCGCACTTTTTTTGAAGAAAAGACTAGTTAGTGTACAAATCCTGCCAGCCTCCTGTGGAACGATGCCACAGAGAAACCTATTCCACAGCTCTGCCCTTCCGAAGCACGAAACAAGCCAGACCTGCCTGCGACAGCTTTTTGCAGAGTCACTCTTCAGACATGCTTCCTTCAGCCGATAGCTACTCCCATCACCTGGGCTAGGCATAAACACTCTGTAAAGCTCAAATTACTCCCAGATTTTGTTCCATTTACTGTACTGGAGTCACTGCGTGCTGCCCTAGGTATTTCAGTCTCGAAGCACACAGCACCATCCTAGTGCTCCTCTTATCTGAGAGAACTGTACGCGCGGCTTGTCTCCTGAGCAAGGAATAGCATTATCTGAGGCACAAATTACATTTGTGCTAAAGGATGACAGAGCCTCAGCCTATAATCAGAAAGTTTATTCTGAGGTGGATTATCCCTGACAGTGTTTAGCAAAAAATGTCACAACTCACAAATATGGGTCAACATTATGTAATGGGAAGCCTGCCACTGGCAGCAGACTGGTAGAGACAACGAAGCGGCATGTGTCTAGAGCTGCAAAAGCTTGCAAAGAATCTGCCACAACACCAACCTCCAGCACTTTCAACATTAGATAAGAGGGGTATTACCAGTTTCTGTAGTTCAACATGGGTGTATCTGTTATTACAGCAACCTTGTGCAAGCAGAGAGAAGCAGCATTTTCTAACACATTAGCAGTACCAGCAAACATGGGCTGTGGCGTGCACCTCTTGCCTGGCCAGGTTCAACAGCCTCAGCTCTCCTGCCTTCGCCTGGCATTCACAGCCCCCAGGCAGGGCACAAAGGTCTTGCAGCAGGGCTACCACGTACAGCAGACGGGCAGAGAGGCTTCCTGCTGGGAAGCTTCTTTCCTGCAAGCCATGACCTTATTCAAGCCATAAACACAAGAGGAAAAGGTGCTCTCCTCCCCACAGACAAAACCACGCCATCACAAAGTTCGGTCCTGCCTCTGTTATCTTAGCAGTCCATCTTGGGAAAAGTGCTTCGTAGCAGCAGAGTACAGCACGGAGCAGTAAGGCAACTGCTTTGTCCTTATTTGGAAACACTTTTTCAGTTCACACTAGCAGGTTTTTATTTGTGAGTTAAAAAAGAAACCTTTCTCAGACTTCAGCAAGACTCAGAGCTTCAGCCATTCCTTCCCACTTGGAAATAAAAAAGACTTGTGTTATTGCTCAATGGACTGTGGAAACAGAAGGCAGAAAGGCTACAGACACGGTTTTCAGTAAAGAAAAACAAGGGAGCAAAAAAGGCAGCCTTTTTTTCCTATTAATACGTTTCTTTTGAGAAAAGCAAAACATTAAAGGTCAGAAACATGGAAGGGTCAAAAACAGTATCCAGCATTTTGGGTCATTCTTAATAAGACCAAGACTAAACTTAGCAAATGACTCCTGAAGATTCATGGAAAAACACTTTGCAATTTCACGGTCATTCTTTGTCTTTAGTGGACATGCCAGTGTTTCAGCATGCAAAGGCATATACTTGCAAACGATTGTGCGCAAGATATTCTTGGAATACCATAGGACTGAAGTAAAGTCCACACAGTAGTGACAGGAAGACAAAAAAAGATTTAAGACCCTTTAGTGAAAGCCGCAACTGTGTCGAGTTAATGCGCAGTGTGACACAGCTTCCTTTTCTACACTGACAAAGACATTGATGTATGGCAGTTTGGCACACTAGGCATGGTATCTCGCTGGGAACCTCTCTGCTTTTTCTCAGATAGCTTAGCAAGAGCCTCCCCAAGTGCTCAGACAGGAAGGGTGATGGCACGGGAAAATCCGAGGCAGAGCAGCAGTGTTTGTGTCTTAAATCCTGAGTGAGGCTTTCGCACTCTCCCCCTCCCATGCAGCCAGGCACCCTGGCACTAAGTCCTGTGCCCAGGCTGCAGCTCTCTCAGAAAGGGGTCCTGTTGGCTGGTTTCTGCTCTCGTCTTGCTTGTGATGCTGGGAAGCCCTGACGACTTGTGGGAACTGTCCAGTGGGATATATACATGTACAATAGCTCATACATCTCAAAGTGCCTCTCCTTCTCTGTCTGGAAGGTCCCATTGCAGTAATTGAATTCAGTTCATGCATTCAGGCTTTTCTTGCAAGGCCAAAAAGCATACTATAAAACACCAAAGATGCAATTCTGAGGTAATTTTTTGACTTCTGGTGCCAGAGATCCACTCACAAATCTAGATTTTTTGTATAAGATGGCATGGAATGCCATCTGCATGGGGAACACCAGCCTGCCCCTCACCAGGTAAAAAGCCAGTCAGTGTGAGAAAGGCAATGCAGAAAGAGTCACAAAAGCATGAGGAGCATAGGCAGGGCAACGAAGTGTGACTGCTTTTCAAGTCTCCCAGCACAAATACTGGGGAGTGTCAAATGCAGTTAACAACAACCATCTTCAAAACAAAGAGGAGGAGGAGGTGATACTTCACACAATGTTTATTACACTTGCAGAGTTTTTTTCCAGGGGAGAGTGTCAATGCTAAAAGTTTGCACTGGATCAAGGAGAGGCTAGAAAAGTTCAGGGGAAAGAAATCCTTCAGAGTTACTAAATGCACAAGTGATTCAGGGTCCCTTAGCTGGAAACGATTAGAGTCTGGGGAAGAGTTACTGAAGAGAAGTATATGTGCTTGTCCTGCTCTTCTCTAAACAACCATTTACAACCGTTGGTGAAGACAGGAAGCTGTGCTTGGTAGCTCTTTGGTCTGACCCAGCACAACCAAGGAAATGCTCTGGTACCTACCCCTTCATTCCTCGTTCCCCACCCCATCCCCACTCATAATAAACACTTCAAAATTTGGAGCTCTCCAACTGTACCATCTGGGTATGCATCTTCCAACCTACTCTGAGCATTGTAAGTGGTTAAAAGAAAATGTTCCTCTCAGATTAATGAAAAGATATCAAGCAAATTATCATTATATTAATGCTATTTATACTGCTGCTTTCTGAATTTCAGTTTTCTGATCTGCTTTGTAAAGCCCAAATAAGCATTTAGGAAAGACAAATTCGTCACAGACGACTATAATGTATCTGTGGCTTCATAAAATTTATTTGTTGCCTAATGGGCACAAAGTACTGTTAATGATTGCCATTATCATTTATTTATTTGCTTTTCTTTAAGTTTAGCCTCACTTTATTAGATCTGTGGCATCTCTAGAGAACAACTAGAACCATTTATATTCCCTCTCTCCTCTGTGCTGTTAATCATTCTCCTTACTTTAGTATCATTTCCACATTTAATTAGTGCTTTATCCTCCACATACTGGACCGTATCTTGACCTTTAAAAGATACTACAGAGTACATATCCTCATGCATATCCCCATGAATGCTGACTGCTATTCAGATTTAATTTCCGTCTACAGTTCAGTGGCCAGCTTGTGATACCTTCAAATGAATTTTAGCCCAAGCTGACTTGATTTTGTATTTCCCTTAAGAAATTGTGCAACAGAGCATCAAATACCTCTGTAAAAGTCTTAATGCTACTCTGTACTCTACTAACCTGTCACCAAAAATAAAAAATAAAAAATAAAAAATAGGAACTTGGAACTTGCTAGTTTGCATGGTTTAGTTTACTGTAGTACACCTGTGTCATATCTGGGTCTCATTATACTATTCGCCTCCATATGAATAAATTTTATCCTCCTGCTTTCATATTTATACTATTGCTTTCAATCTTGAACTATGCTCTTAAAACAATAGTTTCCATAGTTACTCTTAATTCAATTTTTAAAGCCTGTGACATGCTGATACTTCATTAGTCTCCCAATACCTCCTCAATTCCCTGTGATATTTTAACAACTAGCTGTTCTGTCAGTTCTATAAATACCCAAAGGGACACCTCAGCTATATTTGTTCAAGTGATGATATTTCATTATGTATTTCTTAGTTACTTTTTCCCAGCAGTTCACAATTACATCGATGATTTCTTAACCAAGCTGTTATTCAAAGTTTAATCCCCTTCCCAATAAACTTCATGGCAAAAGTCCAATTAGTTTTAGTGGGAATAAGAACCGGTCCCAAAATTTATCTCCCTATTACAAATTAATTACCATTAGTATTTTCTTGGTAAAGTCATTTTGCTGCACTGTGCCTTCAGGACATACAACAGCCCCTTCATATTATCTTTAACCTCTTGGCACCTTTTTCAATATATTTTCTGGCTGTCCCCATTTTTCTCATGTGTACTAAACTTGGAACATAAGAGCCTATTTTGGTGGCCTTCCAGTTTTCAGTTTCCTAGCGTTGTTAATATTTTACTTTTACTTGCTTAAGTAGCCCACAGTGACCAATTCCTCTGTGTGGTGTTTCCCATTTTCATTGGAACAAGATACATTTCTGCTGGCTTTCCATTACAGTATCTTTTAGAGTCTTTCCCACTGCCCTTCCCCTTTCCACAAGGGCTTTTCATGATTACCCGGAACGATCCTGTGCATTAGATTTTCCTTATGATACTACACCCCTTCACTGGATGACATCAAAACTATTTGCAGACAGTCATGCAGGAGGTAACACATAATAAAGTCTAAATGGCTGGTTCTTCAATGTCATCTGCTGATCTAGCTTTTGTATAACTACAGAGGTTTACATTTTTTGTTTGCTTGTTTTGTTTTTTGTATCGGCACAGAAGATGGTCATCTGAGATTAATGCTGGTGCCTGCCAGGTTTGCACTACCAAGATCTATGACTGAGGTCACGTGGCAAGATAGGAAAGACATCACTGTCTTATCTCCCACTGCAACCATAAAAAAAACAACAACACAACACACTAATTAACTGCTAAGGAAACAGAAGGAAAATTATGCTAAATGAATGAGAAGAAGACACCCAGACATTCCCTCTCCTTGGCTCAGAGCCTAGATGCGTAGTGAGACCAGGCTTGTATTTCACTCACTTGACTCAGTCAGTTACTACAAATCCTTACACTCTCTTTCAGATCTCTGATTATTTAACTGTGAGACCCACAATTAGAATTTCACAAAGAAATACATTAGGAACAGCAATTAAGAGTTGTGTTTTACGTGGTTTTGCTCTGGTAGGAATGTATGCCCGCTTCAGCAGCCATATACAGGCAGATAAGATAGGGAGAGAATACAAACAGACAATAAAGTGACTATTAGTTTATAGCACTGTTTTAACATTCATCAGCATTTTAATGAAACCACGCTCTGCTCTGAACAATGCCTTATCACCATTACTTGCCTTCTGAATACATGCCAGCCCTACAGCATGTTCTTGATACGCATTATACAACCCTCACAGATTGCTGTTCCTATAGAGTGCCCCGGAGTGCTTAGAATCAGTGGAGAGATCACAGCATTGTGAGCCTTGAAAATCACAAGACTGACTCCAAAATCAGTCAGTGACTGATTCGCTGCTCGTGGTCCTTAGACCAGGCTGCACAGGATAGTTGCGCAGGCTGATGTTATCCTAAGGAGCTTATTTGCCCTGGGATCTTTCCACAGCCAGCGGGGAGTGGCAAATTCCTCTACAGCATGTCTCCACAAGAGCTCGTTGTAGGTGCTCTCAGTTGCCCCAGAAGAAGTACTTTCTCTTGGTTCTGCAGGAAGCTGAGGGAGAAAAGGTTGGACTTGATGATCTTGAGGTCTCTTCCAACCTAGAAATTCTGTGTGTGATTCTGTGAAAAGCACCCTGAAGCTAAAGCCAGGCTTTGTGAATGCCCCCCAGCTAATTCTTATGTGGCTGTAACAGCTGCCTCTGATAATCTGCAAGATACTTTGCAATGAGAAACGAGAACAGCAAACGTGTCAAAACCCCCCTTTGAGGCTACCATTAGCCCCAGTAAAAGCCTCTCACCCCCTTGTCCGAAGTTCAGGCAGCTTAATATACACGGCACGCTCCCAGGGGCAGTGCCGGCTGCCAAGCAGAGCAAGCAGTCATTTGTCCAGGCACAGCTGCTGCCTGATGACAGAGGTCTGACAGTGGCTCCCCTGTGATAGAGCGTGGGTCTGTTTTCAGACTTGTCTGATCACCGCTTATCTGTGGCCTGCTGAACTCGCATCAAAAGCTCATCATCTGTAAATTTGTTTTCTCTAATTTCCTCTTACTCTTCCACTAATCGCTAACCTGATGTCTTGTGTGAGCTTTTCTTCTTCTTCTTCTTTTGGTAGCAGTATTTTTATTCTTACTTCCTTCTAATTTTTCTCAATTTTCAATCTAACCTCGTCTACTCCCATCTGTCTCATTGTCAACTTCTGAATAATGTATCTCCACATAAATTCAGTTTAGCCACTGATGCAATTTTTTTAGGTTTCAACACATGACATCTACCTGGTCATTTCTGGTGCGGGGAGGAGAAATGAGGTAGAGAATAGCAAAAAAGGCAAAAAATTGCTTTTGTTGTGATCATTTTTTTGTGTGTGAAATTAAATTTACTGGTGTCTTGTCCTTAGCATGACTATTTACGTTATCAGCTGCTAGATGAGAAAGTTGTCTCTGTGGATTTTATCAATCTCATAACACATTCCTTGTCATGCTGGGGAGAGATGAATCTGCATATAAGCAGCAGAAAGGTTTTAGAAGAGCAGACCAACAAAAGTAACCAAGTAAGGTGGAGCTATACAGAGTTTTGGAGTTTAAATGCTAGTTACCCAGATTAGCTCCACCATTTTGCGTGGGCAATAGCTACACCACTACAGTTTATTTCCTTGATTTTTTAGAACATTCACTACCCTTTGAAGCTGTAGCTCCTTCAAATTAATTTAGAGGTTGCACCAGCCTAATTATACACAGATCTAAAGTGATACAGCTAATGTCATACAAAAACTGAGCATAGAAACCCCCTTTAATTTCTATGTACCATTAAACAGCACCTGCCAGGAATGAATTAGCCCTGGTATTAAGATAATACCAAAGCTTGTGTGTATTTTGGGAGCAGAGCCAAACGTTCATTTATAGCCAAAAACCTAGAAACATATTACTCCTACCTGTGTGTTTACATGCATAAAATATATACAAGCAAGGTTACTCAGAAAAGGCAGATATGGCACTGAGCAAGCCTAAGGAGAGACGGAAAACTGAAATTCTTCAGCGCTGATCAAGTACTGCTCACATTTGCCTAATAGTGCAATAGAAACGATGCCAGTGGCACTACATTACATCCAAATACTCCATTCTCGGCAGAGAGTTTGAGACCAGGGCAAAAATGCCCTGCCATGACTTTTATCATCTCCCCTGTGGTTTTGTTCTTCCTTCAATAATATACCACTATAAACTTAGGAGAGGATACGTCAAGCTAAGTCCCAGGGTTAATGAGATTAGCAGGTATCAGACCCATAGGCTATCTATAGCCTGACCACTAAGTCTCATGCCCTGAGGCGTTAATAACGGGGCTATCACAACCCTCAAAAATGCACGTAGCTGGCCTCTACCTGAACTGCAAGCAAAGCTTCCTGCTTCTAGCACAGCAGCAGAAATGTGTCTGATAGAAATGTGACAGCAACTAATTCAAGGAGAAAAACCAGGAAGATGTTCCAAGATGTTTTTAAGGCTTTTCCTCATGCTTAGCAGGAATAAGGGATGCTTACTCACAAATGAGACACACACTGGGAAGCCCAGCTGTGAAAGCAGAGATTGCTTCCTCCACCCCTCTCACCAGGTAGCTCAAAACTGCATTCCTAACTAAAATTTGCAAAAAATGGTCTTGAAAGTGTGGCGAACACAATAGCTAACATGAGGAAAAACAAGCTATCTGGAGCTTGGTTTTATTTTGGTGCATGGTTCAGCATTTGAAACCTTGCCATCCAGAACTTCTGAGAGCAGTAGTTACCGGCAAGCGATATTAAATAGCAGACAGCTTGGGCAAAGATGTTCACTTGCAACGTGCGGCTGTTTGGTTGCAGAACACAAATGCCTGGGAGGTGCCAGGAGTGTCAACACAGAAATAGGAACAAGCAGTAGGATTAGACTACAGTTGGTTTAGGGTTTTCAGCACTCATTACAATGACTGCCTGACAGTACTGTCTAAATGGAAATATTATGCGAGCTTCTGCAAACCGTGAATTCATCTTGGAGTAAAGCCTTCTTCCTGTATCTTGCTGGGAAAAACACATTATGCACAAATAAATTCAAATTGAAATAGATCATGCAGCCAATTTTAGAGAGGATGCATGGTCTTAACCCTGTTTTCTCGTTGTGGATTTCTCCACCTCTCTAGGGATGGCGCTCTGAACTCCCTATTCCATCAAACATTCGCTGACCTTAACAGAAAATTGCTCATCTCAAAACACAGCTGAGCAGAGCAGCCAGCTGCCTCGCCTTCAGCCACTTGTTCCCAACCCGGGGTTGCAATTCTGTGTGCAGCTGCAAGGGAGGAAACCGAGAGCGGGCTCAGTCCTCCAGCTCATCATGTGGTGGTTCCAAAGGCCATGGGAGCAAAAATTTGGCTACAGCAATGGTCAGGAGTATCTTCTTTTGCTACTTTTAGATTGCTTTCTCCTCTTCCTCCCCCTCAATCAGCCATGGAGACTTATTACTGCTTGATCCATCCAAACCCTACAGCAAAGTTTTCAGCACTGGGCACACTCCTGCTGAGAGAGTTTCCTATGAATTATAAAGTCGGGGCATTCAAGTAGTACATCAATTCCCTTCCCTCAGGCTGTCTTCATGAACGCTTATTCATCTTGAAATGATGGTACGCTAAGAAGTCATTTAAGCTCTTAAGCTCCCCTGATCTCATGTCACAACTTGAAGGCAAACAACCAAAAGGGGAGAAGGCGAATGCTCGGAAAGTGAAAAAAACCCAGAAACTCTAGCCACAAACATCTCTGCTGTTGCTGCAACTGCCTTGCAGAAATGAAAAGATCCCTCCCTGTGCAGATACAGCATAACAGTGTGTTTTGCTGTATCACTCGTAACAACCTTTGATTCAGTCCAACATGTTTGTGGACAAAAGATGATTGCTGTGGCATCCTCCCTGTAGGGGAGTTTGGGAAGGAGGAGTGACAGACAGGAAGCCCCTCCACAGGCACCCTTTTAGAGACTGTACAGGAGGAGAAGAAATACCAAAAAGATAGCCAGCCCTTTTCTGCTGTGGGAGGACTGTTGTCTATTTCTGACAAAGAGAATACCGATCTGAGAGAGACGTAGCAGCTGAAAAATATTTTCCCTGTCATTATTAACAGCAGCATTGGCAGCCTTGGCAAAGCACCCTTGTGTTTCAAAGAAAACATTACCACGTGAGTGCTAGCGGGGCACCTCCATAAAGGCTTGCACACACGCTTCTTCCAGCCTTAAATCATGTCTTCCGGGCCTGCGGGATACCAGGGGGCTTTGCACAAGCCACTCGTAATGTCCTACCTGCTAACTACAGAGCAGGCAAATGCCTGCGGGCTGGGCTGGAGCTGCAGGCGCACGATGCTCGCTGTGCTTCAGCCCAGGAGCAGAGAGAGCACCGCTCCCCTTTCTCTCATGCCCTCCGCCACACGCCAACAAGCAAGCAGGAGCAGGGAAGCAGCTGACCGCTTCTGATGCCAAGGTGGACTGTAACAGCCTGTGCTTGCCAGCACTTCTCAAAGGAAAGGAGAAGGCAATGTTCCTCTCGAGCCTTGCGTGAGGGCAGAGGGAAGGAAGAGGAGGGCAAGCTGCTCTCTCTACTCTTTCTCCTCTTGTGGGAGCTAAGCTGTGGAAGCCAGATTTCAGTAAATGTATGAACATTTCCACACAACACGGCAGCTACAGCAGCACTGTCAGAGCCTCAAAGCCAGCTCTTGACATTGAACTCCCAAAGTGTGGGCAAGACGAAGGCACAGGAGCCCTGCGCACTCTGGTGCTGGTTCTTCCCTTCCCGGGGCACAGCCCAGTGACTGGGACAGCCAAGCAAGCTCGCACACCACAGAGGTGCCCCCAGGACCTCTTTGTGCTTCTCTTCCCCTCTCTTTGCTTACCAGTGCTTTCTGGGGGAAAGGGAAAAATGGAAGAACAGGTGGCACCTGCATCTTCCCAGTTCCAGAGATAATGCAGCACTGCAGCAGAGCTCTGCTCTGCAGCCACGTGCAGGTGGCACTCCTCTCCATGAGGACAGAGCAGGGCACGCTGAGAAACTCAGACTTTTAGGGGTGAGGAGACTTCAGCCAGAGCTGCACCCTGCAACAGTGTACCCCCTCCTCATGCTGCCCTAGCTCCAGGTCCCTGAGCCATGGGAGGCCAGCGGAGGGGATGGAATCCAACATTTATGATATTCAGAGGCAGATCATCGATCATTTAAGGACCTGTCCAGGGCAAGTTTGATTCTATTTTCAGAGCTGCATAATGACTTTTGATGACATCTGCCCACAACCAGCAGCAAGCATTGATGAGTATTGTAAACAACCAGTTTCCAAATGTACAGCCACGTGTCTCCTTTCTGCTCCAGGCAGCTAATAAAGATCCATTGATGGGAGCTGCTCTTTAATATGGTAAATGATTTTGGAGATTACATTCTTAGTTTATGTAATCCTATTACATAAGGACTGAGAAAGCAAACATGCGAAGAGCAAAATTTGAATAGCAAAACAGCAGGGGCTCTGCACCTCAACATAGGTATTGCATTCTTGAAGTCTTTTCTGAGTATCCAAAGCTAAGAAAAAGCCACCTGGAATAAAATTCATTGCCTTTTAAGTATATACAAGAAAAATAAGAGTGGCACCTCACCACAGAATCCCGCGTGATAATGCATTAAATGCCTAAATAGATGTTTGGGGCATGAAAAGGCAGGTAACTAAGTAAGTAACTTATAATTAAAAGTAAAACCAAAATAAGACTGAACAAAAAGCTACAAAACTTGGAGCCTAGAGATTGCAAATGGGTTGTTCTTGGGGTAGGTTCAGGTTGGAGACAAATGAGTTGTTCCTCTGAACCAGCTCTCACAGAGTGGCACGCACTGACATTTTTTGCATGCTGATTTATGAAACAGCGCTGTGCTACTCTGTTCACAGTCTCCCCATGTGCTGCTGCATCAGCGGCTCCTGCTGTAAGCATGTTGCTGGCTGCTCCTAAGAAGTGCTGCATCCACACATTGCTGCTCATTCCTCAGAATCCAAGCCTGTAGTAGGGAAAGAGAGGGAAGGGCTCCAAATGTTTTAAATTTTGGTGGCAGAGAGAGGGGAATGTGAAAGAAAAGGTAAAGAGAAGGGAAAAGAAGAAGCAAAAGCAGCAAAATAGACAGAAAAGGGAGAGACTCTATTCTCCTTCTAATTCATATTTATTAGTCTGCGCTGTTCCTTATCTCTACTTGCGATATCATATATCATACTGCAAGCTTTGAGAACATTGTGCTCACCCAGATTGGCAAAAAGCCAACACATGCAAGACCTAAACATGCCAGAGAGATTAAAAATGCTCATGGGTGGAGGCTGTTTGAAGCGATGCGAGAAGACCTCAGCAAGTTTCACACCCACAGAAAAAAGGTCAAAAACAGGAGGCAGTCTGTCCTGGCTTCTGTGCATAGGGTATAGAAGGCTCGCAGATTTATCAAACTCAGTAAGTGATGGCTCCTGTGATTTATTATTTTTTTCACTGTTTTTATATGAGATTTGAATCAGGTCTTAAGAGAGGTGAGAAAATTCAGAGAAAGTATCCACCAATGTTTGCTCAAACTTTTTTTTTATGAATTCAGTTCAACTGCATTCAGAGTTCCTTCTCTGTTTGCCCACTGTATGCATTCTAACAAACAAATTCAGTGGTGATGAGACTCGCAGACACTGAAATTATGCGAATTATTCAGTGAAGGATTTGGAATAATGCAACAGTAAAGGCGAGATTCTTAAAGACAGAGCAACTAAGGAAATGTCACCTCTGCTTTGCTGCTACATCAGTTATAAGCAAAAGGGTTCATGTGAGTTTTTTTCTATTCAAAAAGCTGTAATTCTGACATTAGCTAACATTAAAGTGCTTTTCATGCTTGACTTTATCAGCCACTTGTATGAAAAACACTGCCTAAACATGCATTATTTTATCCAAAACTTGTCATTTTTTTCCATTTGCATTAATTGCTCTTTAAAATACAAAACATTGATTGGTGTGCATTTCCATGGCTGTGAGATCAAGACCAAAGCCAAGGAAAAACAAGCTAAAGCTCCCAATACTGGCTTCATTTACAATGAAATATCACAGAGAACAAATGCAAACACAGTACTTTTTACCTTTCTTTGCTTGCAGTATAGCTCCGAAGTACAAGATAGACAAAATGGCCGAAAAGAGGGAAAAGAAGAAAGAAACAAACACCAAGGCTAGTAGAAGATAGGCTGCATGCTCTTATTTCATGGGGGAAAAACAGTAATGAGAATATTGATCATCTAGCAAGATTCAGTCTGTTAAAAAAATGAGGCTTTCACATGTTTAGTACCACATTACCAAACGTGACAAGAGATGTTGGCATGGCAGCTGACACTATTAACCCTGCTGCACTCCCTGGGTCTGTAACTCACTGTTTCTGTAACTCGTTGTTAACAGACTTCAGTGCTGCCAGTCTCCCACTTCGCTGTCCTATGCCCACCACACAAACCTGTGTTCCTCGCTGGTGCTATGTATGCACAACCACATTCATCCTTCTTGAGATGGACTCCCTGAGACCGTTCTGGAGGGCTGGTAACCACCAGCATGCAGACACACACTTGACTGACATTTCTAATAACAAACTCACTTTCTTTATGAGACAGAGAGTGATAGAAAAGAAAAAGTTTTTAAGGTGTTTTTCTATCATCACATCAAGAAACATAGAGACACAGGGAACTTCATCAGGCTACCCTTCTGCTCAGAAATACCTTTTCTATTAACAAACTAACCCTGGAATTTTTATAATGTTCCTACGGTGCTCCTCCTCCTTCCACTTGCAGCATTGTTCTCCATCATGAGCAGTAAGTTGGCTGTCTGGATCTCTTCATTCACTGTGACATTTAGGTACTTAAGCCTAAGGCTCCAATGTCTTTTGAAAGGTTGCACAGGGTGGCAGCGCTTTGGTTCAGAAGATGAAATGCATCCAGGCACTGAATTCTGAATTTCAATTACTTCTTGACCTATACTGACAATTTGCACTCTTCTTTCCCCCCTCACTCCCTTCTAGGAGGGAGACATTCAGTTATCTGAATATTTCTTTTGGACACAATATAGCTTAGTTGCAAAAATAACTGAACGTATATGAACGGTAGATCTTATTTACGACTGCTCTGTTTCATACGTGATTGATTGCCTCCAGTAAGAATACCTAAATGGAGCTGAGCTATTTGTGTTGGAGGCAGTGGCTGCAGAGCAGTATCATTTGGCAGTCACCAGATAGCTGAGCTGTCTTAGTGCTCCTCTGTACGTGCCCCAGCAGACATTATTATTTTCAAGTCAGTAATACTGCATATTAGAATCCTGCAGTGACACTTTTCCTCTGCTTCTACAAACTTTTTGCTGTTCCTTCTACACTGAAGTCGTGGCTTTCATTCTCCCCCTCAGCCCTCTTTTGCCAAGCTGTCTCTTTAATTTAGTCACCTGATAACACAGCATGTAAATATGTCTGTATTTATCTCTAGCACCTATATATTTGCTAAGTAAGGAATAGAGGGAAAGGAAAAGTGGAAGGATAACTCATCTCCTCAGAAGTCCCATAAGATGGAGATTATGTTCTTTCTCCCCAGAGTGACAGCAAGAAGGAGGTCCACTGAGTTCAATGAACAGGTTGGAACCGAAGGATCCAGCCCAATGCCAGCCTCAGCAGAACAGCACGGAAGGATTTTCACAGGAAGACATCCTAAAATGACACTTGAAACTTCATCATACTGCATTTCAATGTTAATCAGAATAATTAGTTAATACTTGTCTTGAGACTATATCTCAAGTAATTTAAATGTAATATGCCCTGAGACTGTAAACAACAACAACAACCAAATAGTAACGATCTGGAGGAACGCTTTATGTCCTCCACAAAATAAAGGATTGAAGCTATCAGAGAGACTCAGCTGCACAAGAGCCCTGCTTTAAGAGATGGACATGCGGTTGTCAGTTTTTAGATTTTGCTTCTAAACTATTCAAACATCCAACAAAATAACATTACACCCAAACACCGACTAGGTCAGAGGGAATACTGGCAAATACCATTGCCATGTAGAGACCCTCCAGGATTTGACTCATGAGTAAATGGTTTCGTGCAGATGCAAAGCAAGTACAGGATTACAACTGCTGAAAGGATTACCTATGGCCTCCTCATGTTTCGTCTTGCCAGTAAAACATCCTCATGAGGATAATAAAATACTGGATGGTGACGAGCAAAGAGCAAAAGCTTTTGAAAGCATTCTAACAAGGATGCACCAGGAGAACCTCTCTTGACTTAGCATACAAACTCTGGACAAGAATGGTACTGTGGTATGTTACAGAAATGTTGGCATGTCGTTTAGATATACTTTGATATTCTGCCAGTGTTCTGTTTCAGAACATGGAAGTGGCCATCACATTCTTAAAGAATGTGCATCAGAAGTTGCAGGTTTTTTCCTCATGCTTTGATGATCAATGCCACCACAGAATGGTCTTTACATACCTCATGTTTCTCACAGGTCAATACAGTATAAAATTCCAACTGATAATCAGAATGAAACTCCATGGACAGAGGAAAGTGGTTACACAACCACAAAAATGGCACGCACCAAATTCAGCTGATGTTTTTTGAACACGAGAAATATAACTCCTCTATTAAAATCATATAAACATACTTAAAAATAAAAATGGACACCAATTCAGGTCTTGAATATGATCCTGCAGCACATTTTGCAGGTCACCAGGCACAGACTAACTTAGAGCTGAGAGGAATACTTCTAGAGAGGGAAAGTTGTCACAAATGATTGTCACCTCCACTTCTCAGCACTGAGAAAGGGTACGCAGCTCCCAGGCTTTGCCTTGGTCAACACACCATCATGGGCTGCAGGAACGTGGTCTATGAACAGGAGAGCAAAACCAAAGATAGGTTTTATACCAGTTTAGATATAGATGCTGATTGTGGAAGTCACCTTATCTTGTTACAGAGAAGTACCACACCATGGGGAGTCTTCTGGAGATGCGTGTTTCTACACGGACACAAGCAACATGTCCTCAAGCAGAAACCCAGGCCCAGGGCAGGATGAGAGGTAGGACCTGGGCAACTGCAGGAAGACTTCTGCTCCCTTACAGCTATAAATATCGCTGTCTGCCTTACGTTCCGAATACAAGCACTCATTTTAATTAGGGTTTCATCTCCTACCTTTCTGCACCTGACCACTCCAGGGTATTTTCTTGCACTGAAAAGGTCTTAGTATCGCTGGGTGTGGTCTGGTTTGACAGACTCCTGTGGATCTACCTTCATCTTTTGTTTCCTGATGAAAATCTGCTAAATACGTGAGGCAGAAAACAAATTGTGTTTGAGCATTACTTGGATGAGAATGGCAATTTGTGGATTTGAGGAATAGCAAAGGTGCCACTAGAGTGTGTAAGTGGGCAGCTGGCACAGTAGCTTTTGCCAACATTTGTGTTGATGTGGGAGTAGAGCAATATGGTAGCTGTTAACATTGCACTCAATAAATCTCTCGTCATATGTGAAGACATGACTAGCCTTTTGGAGGAAGAAGCTGCGTATTCTCTGCGTTTGCAGCAGGAGTTTATGTGTAATCCCAGCAAGCATCAGCAGGCCTTCGTGGGCGCTTAAATACTGTATAAATAAAATTGCTTTCCTGAAATCTTGTGTGTAGTGAAATGTGAAATAACAGTAAAATAATTCACACATTGAATTAGAGAAAAACAGTGTAACGCTCACCACTGCACCTTTTCCCAGCTGACTCAAGCCTTAAGGCAAAACACATGGGCCTGCTGCTATCAAGTGCACATGACAATTGTTGTTACTATGAGATCTGGTTTCTGTGTGCTATGTGTATGTACATCCATAAGGGGAGGCACTTAGGTTACTTCCAACATGGTTTTGCTGTTGTTCAAAATAGGGAGGACATTAAAATTACTGTTTTGGAGTAAAGAAATTGTTTCTGTTTCACATGAATTTGACACATTTCATAACTATTTGTGTTAAACAACAAATACAGTACTGTAGGTAAAAACAGCACCGGAACTCAGTGGGGTATGTTTCTAAAACTATTTCTTGCCACGAAGTTTGAAAATCTCATTTCTTACAGCTCTGACACAACAATTTGATATGTTGTACTATTAGGAAAAAACCTTCTGGCGTTACCTCCCAGAGCCCAATGCTCTGTATTTCTGCTGTACATGTTCCCTTAGAAGAAAGTAATCTATAATAAAAAATTATCATGACAACAACAACTGAAACTCCACCATTTTGAAGAGCCAAAACCACTGAGATTTTCAAGAAATGTTGTCTGTGACGCTTCAAAAAGGTCAATTCACAGAAGCAAATAGCAATAAATACAGAACTAGAGCAAAATCAAAATATGTAACATAACCCTTACTTGATCTTTTAGTCCATTTCACTGAAAATGAACATACGAGATTTAATAAGATGACAAAATCATTATTTGTTCTCAGGACCTATAAAAAGACCTTGAGTTAACCAATTCCCCATATTTATTCATATATTGTCTGCAGATATCTGGCTGCCAACACGTACATTATCCACAGGGTAAACATACAGAAAAACATTAGGAAATTCTAAAATACAACAAAATGCCCTATAAAGCCCATTGTAAAACTAGCTGGCTAGTGAGGTGAAAGTTTTGCAGGCTTTAGTAGTGGTGATTACCCAGACTCCAAAATGAGGATACATAACAGCACTCTACTCACAGAACATCTCCCATGGTTTTATTTTTACATGCAGAAAATTCTAACTGTCTTTTATGAAAGAATTTGAGAATGTAAGCTGTTGGGGGAAAAAAGACAGTACTAAATGACAGTACTATTTCAAACTAAAAAGACTCATTATAGAGCTTATGTTATCACGTAAAAAAAATGCACTTACATGTGTAGGAAATTAAGTCTTATAGTTTTACATGCAAATATCAAGAAGGGCCATTTACATTGTCTTACTGAAAAGTTAATGGCTTGCATTCTCTAATAAGATACTTTCAGTAAGCCTCATTAATGTTAGCTATTTACATCCACAGTTAATTGCCATAAGCATAAAGAAGGAAGATATTTTCTCCACCCTACCCTTTTAGCCTAAAAGCCTGAATTCGTATCTGTACAGAAATGTCAAACTGACACCAAGAACCAAAACACAAAGTTGCACCTTCCGAATGAAAGTGAAGATCGTGCAATATTGCTCTGGGAAGTGAGGTTAGCAGCAGGCTGATTTTAGCAGCAGGCAGCCCAGACAGACCGGGGCAGGGGCAGGTATACATGTATTTATTTCCTCCTGCCAGCGCGGAGACAGCTTGCTGCCTGAGCGCAGGGAAGAGCTCATGGGGCCGGGCTAGCCCCAAGCCAGACAGAGGGGCAGACAGCCTGACTGCCCTGCGAAGCCACCGCTTCCCTTCCAGCCAGCTGGAGCTGGAGACCCAGGCTCTGTCTTAAGCCGACTCACTCGTATTTGCCAAGGAGGTAAAAAGAGAGCCTCGTGCAGCCATCACCAGTCTGGTTGGACAGCAGTGCGGAGGGATGAGGCTGCTAACCGTCCTCTCCCCGGGTGCTTCCAGTGCCCCCAGCACACAGCAGAGCCCCGTCGGCCTGCCGCACACCCTCACACATGCTGCAGAGGTGGCCGGGATGCAGCACCACCATGCTGGCTGTTCCCAGCTCTGATTTCTCCTCTCAAGCAGATACTGCCTAGTGAGTTAAGCCTGACTTGTAGCCACTCCAGGGGCAGCGATCCTATCCTGTATTCAGTTCCATACGTTTTGTGCATTTGGCAATGATAGGCTAAGGCTTAAGCCGTGGCTGTATCGGCCAGCTGTCTCCAGCCTGCCTTCTAAGTACCAAACAAATTGTAGGAGAAATGTCAATAGGGAAATATTCTAAAATAGCATTTCATATAGAAAGTACACTGCCATGACATTCACAATGAGTTTCTTAATCAAGCAGTACACAATTTAATACCAAAGTAATGACAGCCAGAATTCAATACCCCACATAACGAGCTTTCCAATAAGAATTTAAATTAAAAAATAAAATAAAATCAAGGATGTTGACACATGAGATTCATGCAAATACAAGGTGATATGCTGGAACTTGACAGTGTGGAAAGTGTTGAGAAATTTATAAAGCCAGGTACTAGTCAGTCTTCATTTTCCAGTCTACCACCACACCAATGGGTTTTACATTCCTAAGAGTTAATGAAACATTTATCTGTACGGTAAAAGCATCTATTTCCCAAACTAGGTGCCAAAATAAATAGTCTGATATCCCATCCCACAGAACAGATCATTCTGCACGTATATAAATAAAACTCCACTCAGAAAACAAGCAAACAAGAAAACCTTTATCCTAGAGCATCTGGGATCCAAAGGCATTCAAGTCCAAGCGAAGAAATCATGTTTGAGATTTATCACATGTTCAAGAGCAGGTCTAACCATTCTTTTCATGGAAGCAGCCATAACTTTTTGAACAGATGGGAAACCTGATGGTCTAAAATGCAATAAATCCCTTACTTACTGATTTCAAAAAGGGAAAGTTTTGGTTTTGAAAGTTGTTTTCAAGACAGTTTCCCAACTCCACAGCTTAGAAGGCCACCAGTGTAGAAGACTGCAATTTTATGTTGTTAAACTCTGGAGACATAGGATCCAGACAAACCTACTTAATGCCAGCAGAGTAAAAAAAAATAAAGAAAAAGTGCACATCAGATTTGTCTGTACAACATGGGCATTCCCACTCAAATGCCTCAGGCATTGCATACTCAGGATCGCATCAAGGCCTTAATTCCACAACAAATCCTCCTCCTGTTCCCCAGCGCATCCCTCTTCCCTACTTTGCGCGTATTTGAGCTTCTCGTTCAATCTCGCTGTCCCTGCAGGCAGTGAGTCACATTCTTCCAACTCCCTCAGACCTGGCTTCTCACTTCTCGGCATCCCTTCCTCTCCTAGTTGCTCAGCTCTTTTCTAGCTCCCTTTCTTCCCTCTCTCCAGTCTCCCTCTGCCCCAGGACTGCCATACCTCATGCACAGTGTGACTGGCTGGGATCCTTGCTGGAGGAGCCACCCTCGCTGGCGCTGGCAGCTTCTCTGAGGGCCCTTCCCCTCGCAGAGGCTCTGCGCTGCCCGCCCGGTGCTCCTCCCCCAGCTCCTGCAGTCCCCTCATCTGGACGCAGAGAAGAGAGATTTGTTGAAAGTGGTGCTGGGGCCTCATGCGAGGAATGGTGCTGCCCACTGTGGCCAACAGCCAAACACCGAAGACACGGCATGTGAAGGGGCACTAAGGACCTGGGATGCTGCTGGTCCCACACCCTGAAGTCGGGCAGGCGTGAGCTTTGGGCTCTGAAGGCAGCATGCATCCTCCAGCCCCGTCGCCATCGGTGCTCCTGATGACCTCCCTCTGAGCATATGTGCTTGTCCTGCTCCAGCACAGGGCAACAGAGGAGCAGGAGGTGGCTGTGCAGCCAGGCTTCCCCTGCCACACTGCTCCCATCAGACTCCCATGGCACAGGGCTGATCTGGCTGCCTCTGTGGGGCTCTTTGGCAGGAGCCCAGCAGCAGCCGTTCTGTGCCACTGCTCACATTGTACTGCAGGAGTATAAACATGGGCTTGTCCACAGAGCAATCAACAGCTCTGGAGGAAATCTACCATCATCCAGTGTCAAACAGGCTAGAGGAGCTGGGCAACTTTCTGTATGCCAGCTCTTACCCATAGCCCAATTTCCTACCTCTTGTAACAACATGGATGTTCACTGGCATCAGAGAAAAGACGACATTGTGATGGGACTACAGTAAATATTCTCAGAGTTTGATGCTGCAGAATCGTCTTTGATGTTCTCCTGCTTTTAATGACACTGGATAATGCTTAGCGTTTCTTGGGACCATGCCATTATGCCACAGAGATAAAGAAATGAGGCAGAAAATACACAGCACTTAAGAAGACAAAAAGAGTCACCAGTGTGAGGAGAAAAACGATTTTGGAACCCAAAAAAGGCCATCTCAACCAATCCTCTCTCTACCCTACAAATATTCAAAAGCAGTAAAAATGTTATCACCACTCTACTCACTCCTGTCTGAGCTCTCTTTGGCTGGCAGGATAAGCCTGGAAAGCATGGAGACAGGATCCTTCATCTGCCTAGCAGTTTTAATGCCCTGCTCCTTAATAGTGCATACTCTACATGCACCACCAGCGGATTACACTGACTTTGCACAGATTTGAGTGGCTGCACAAACTTCATAGCCCAAGAACACAAGAGCGAGACCAGCAAGAAGTCAGCATGGTTGGTCCTTTCCAAGCTTTGAGATCTCTAGCCCAGCAGAAAATCCCCATGGCTACCTGAACTTCAAGCCTGGACTTGGAGCCCCCGGGTTCTCCCTCCTGTGCAGGTACTGGCCTAGTCTTCTGCAAATACTGGATGGCAAACTGCCCTGGAGCCCCACCACACACGGACCAAGACTTAATGTCCCTCCTGCAGTATGCTGTGGGGAAATTCCAGTAGTGTTAGGAGCTGATGTATGTGCTATAAACCAAAACCGCGTGGTTTCATTTAATCCTGTTATCGCTTGGGCTGAGTTGCTTTGCCTGTAAGGAGAGACTGCCCTGAACGTAGAGCCTGAAACCTAGGGCAGCACCGGGGTGCAAGCAGGACCTCCAGCTACTCCCCTTTGCCCACCCCACTGCAGACCAGACAGGGGAGAAGCACACACGCTGCGTATATACTGTCAGATACTGCTTTAGTTGCCTTTACAACAGAATGTGGCATTTCATGAATAGCCCATTTTCCACACGGACAAAAGGCAGGATTCTCCCGTCTGCGTTCCCGGTTGTCGCAGTAGTCAGCTGATCAAGCGCTTCAAGACCCCATTTGGAAACTGATGTAAATTATCTTTATTCTGCTGTCTTCAATGAAGCTAGACAAATTCACACCCACTGAGGAACTACTCCTTATATATTCCTGCGATCTTGTACAAAGGAATACAGTTACAAAATTGAAATGCAAATATGGCTGTGAAAAGAAGAATTTTTCTCTTCCCTAAAAGTTGTTATCCCATCAGTTTTCTAAAGGATCACAAAAGTGTAGGCTGCAGACGTTTTTCTGTATGTGTTCCTTCTTGAAATTAAGATTGCTTTAAACAAGCCCAACCTCTGTAACTTTTCTTCTTTCCCAAATCAACTACTATTTCCTGTTCCGCATTTAGTTTTTAACGAGGAATTAAATATGTACTCTGATCAAAAAATCAATTTCCTTTTGAATTACCCAAGTGTTAAAACCGCATTTCTGTGGTAAAAAGATGACGCTCTGAAGAACAGAGCCATCTACAGAAATCTTTTTGATAATGGCGTCCTTCTTTCAAATCCAAACATTTCCTTGATGTAGAATACAAATTGAGCTCTAGTGTACAAGTCAGCTAGGATTTCAAAGTTGGCCTTTATACTTTGCCATTAATTAATTCCGTCCAAGAAATTCAAACAAAGATACAAACAAAAAAGTTCTCTAAATACGTTACATAAGGCATTCAGAATATTCCAATTCATTCCCCTCCAGGAACACAGCAGAGTCAAAGAATAGTGTACACAGCATGTTTAGACTGTATAAAAAGCACTAGAAACTGTAAGAATAGTTTTAAACCCATTTATTTAAAGCTCTCCATTATAAGAGCTATTGTAGAGTATTTGCTAATCAATCTACACTTCTGAGTTCTAAACAATTACAGGCTTAATGAAGTGTACTTTTCTTCACTTTCAGAAGCAGGAACAAAGAGTTTCCTATTAAAAGGGAGGAAATGAAAGCAGAAGGCAGAAGACCTCTTCCAGAACTTACTGAGGCTACACAGCAATTTAAATATTAAATAGAAAGTCAGCAACTCTTACTTGACATCTCTTCTTTTAGGGGAAAAAAGATCTGGGAAAGATGCTTTCCTCCCCAGTGCAGCTGTACAGCCTGAAGCCAGGTGCCAGGTAGGATGAATATTCTCTCCGTGACAGTAAGGAAAGCCTCCCAAAATCTGGCAGGGAAAACTCACACAACTTAGTCAAGTTTTTATATCTCATTTTGTTGCCACTATCATAATATAACTAAAACAGAAGTTGAGAAATGGGGTCAGTAGTCAGCCAGTATAGAGAGATCTTTCAAACTGGGCGGCTGACAATGTTTTTTGCTGGGGAGTAGGAAACACAGCATGGAATAACAACAGCAGATGTCTATTCAGTCTGAAAGCAAAGCAAGTTTGCTTTTCCTCAAGATCTACTTAAACTAATTTGTAGATAAACACAAGGGAAACATGCCCCCTAACCTCTTTGCTGCAAAATTTTCTGGTATTCACTCACCTGAAAACAAATCTGGTAGACAGAGTTGAGAAGGCAGAGCCACAAATGCTATGTCAGGCCAAAACCAACGTGAAAAGCAGACTTTGTTGTGCCCCTCAGTACTCTGCAATGCACAGATGCCATCTCCCTCCCCATCCCTCCAGTGCTATTGTGACAATCTTTTATAAGAGACCACAGAGCAAAGCTGACACCACACAGCGCTACAAGCACCATTAACCTCAGTGAGACTACCCACATCCATTTTATTTTTTAACTCCTACTCTTGTCTCTTTTTTCTTTGGAGCCCACCTCACAGAGAAACAATTACTGGAAGCTTCCTATTTGGGCTAGGATCTTATCTGTTCGTATTTTTTATTTTTTATTTTTTTATTTTTATTTATTTATTTTTTTTGGGTAGCCCATCTGGTTATTTTTTTGTAATTTTATGTGCAGTTAGATCTAAGAGTCCCTACTGTATGACTTATATGACTTCATTTTTAACACTCCTTTGTAAATATGCAGCATGAAAAAGGAGGTATTTCACATTCTTCCAACATTTTTGTAGGTTTACCTCTAACTATAATGGACTACCTTAATAAGGTTTTAGGTTACCATCACTTGTAGCATTTCCTAGGACAGTTTCAGAAAATACAATTCTTGTCAGGGGCATGGAAGTTAACTCTGGTGCCTATATGGGCACAGAGAAGCACCTACCTTTCCAATTTGCATTTATAATTGTTTATGATAACCAAGGCTTAGGACTCACTGTATTTCCATCATGCAAATTTAGATATATTTTTTAATATACATTCTAGTTAGGGGAATCTGCTTAAATATTCGGATTGCCTTTAGGCACTGAACCACCTGCACTGAAAGGCATAGATGTTCCTTGACATGTTGTCTGAAAATTTGTTACCATGTATCTTCGCATGTATGTTTGAAAAAAGGATAAATGACTTCATGAAATATAACTAATAACCACAAGGATTTTGTGAAGGATAAACCAAGACATCTGTGAGAAGCTATGAAACGTTGATCTTCATGGGACAATCAGGTAGGAGTTGCACCCTAAACGAGGAACAAGCTAAGAAGTGTTCATGAAACCATAGTAGCCTTTGATATTAACATGGGTTTCAGAGGAAACGTGAAATTCCAGTTTTCTTGAGGAAACAAAGTCCATCTGATACCGCATAGTTATGCGATGCATAGCCAGGTATTCAGACATGAAAAGAAGACTGCAGCATTTGTCCAAGAAAAGCAGTATCACATGAGTAAAATGTGTGGTTTTCTTGTGACTACAATTTATAGACTACATAGTCTGGGGTGGTGACAGATGAGCACTTCTGCTGCATAGTGTGGGATGATTGCCTATTATGCTAAGGGCTCTCTGTAAGGAAGGTTTCCATGACAGCATTCTGTGTATCATTGTTATTTGGGAAACAGCATTGAGTTTTGATCTCTGACTTCTACAGATTTTGTTATTCCCATGAAACATTATAGCCAAGCGGAAAAAAGCCAGGGCTAACATGCATATTTTACATACAGCCAGAAATGCGTGGAAGTGATATCCCCGTGATAAAATGCACAGCTATGTGATAAACCACAGAGCTATTTGACAAATGCACCCATTAAACACCTTTAATTACTTTTTCTACTCTCTGTCCAGTAACCGTTCTGTCTTGGGGCTTATTCTGTTGTTATATTTTTGAACAGGTTCAGACAGCTGGCATTTCCAGCCTGCTCACTACATTAAAATACAGACATTTTCTTGAAAACTACCTCTGCCTCAAAGCCCAAGAGAGGTTAGGTTCAATCCTGGGCCAAGAAAAAAAAAAAAAAAAAAAAGGCTTTTCTATACATTAAAATGTGATAGCTTTTAAAGCACAGCAGCTCATTCCATAGAGCTGAGGATGCATTTAGCACTGAACAAGAGGGGAGCACTGGGAGTGGAGCGGCCTTAAAACTGCTTCACAATCAAATGCTCATAAAAGTTGTCCCAAATAAGTTTTTAATCTGTTTTGCAGCTCTTTTTTCTCTGTGTTTGGATGGGGATTTTCCAAGGTGTCTGAAGGAGCTAGCCGCCCAATTCCTATTGAATTTCAGTAGCATTCTGCCTCTTAACTCTGTCGTGCTGCTCTGAAGGCTATTAGACATGAAACATAGCCTCCCTACGTGAGTTTAAACTAACAGCGAGAATCTGCGATTTTTCAAGAGCATGGCCGAAAAACAGATCTCATCTGCAGCAGAGAGCTCCTGTGCAACTTCCTTTGGAACTGAGGACTTTCCTAAATCCACCTATTAATCTGATAAAGCAAACTATAGTATCGCATTATGCATATCTGTCTGTAAGTGTGTATGTACAATTTACACACAATAAAATACCTAACTAGTTGCAATCTCCTTAAGGAGCTTTTCTCTTAATCCATTTGAATTTCAAAGCCTAGCTAAAATTGCAGGGGGATTTTAATTGTATACAAGATTTGAGCTTGGATAAGCGATCTGTATGGATTCTTAATCTTTTGTGGGCAGCCAGTACTTGGTAATCAGTGTAAAAAAGAATTCAATAATAAATACAAAGAACGGTCTACATTAAAAAATCTGGATTTTCTAGTACCTTTGAAGGCACAGCACACGTGCCTCTGACAAAGGAAAGCAGATGCACTGTTCGCAAAATGTAACTTCAATTACTTGATTTGCCCACATTTCTTAGAGGATTATGAGAAAGATCCGAAGACATGGCAAAGAGAAAACATGATCAGTACAGCGTTCTCCCCACACTCTCTTCCTAGAGTAAATCCAGAAGTGTTTTTCTGTATAAATGTCAGCCAGGAGCATTAACCACTGGTGTCCCACTTTCACACATGCTCCTCCCTTTCAAGCTCCAAATAACCCAACAGAATATCGCAAGACGTATTTCCATCCTTCCAAACGCCTGTCGATAACCCTGCACTGTGTCAGGAAGGCTGTTTTGCTGGGATACGGCATGGAAACAAGCCACTTGCTCCCTTTCTGAAGAATGTACACATTTAACTTGTGAAAAGCTTTTTTGTGTAAAGGATGACCCGATATCCTTTGCTAACATACAACCTGAAACTGGAGCTTCTGCCATGATCAACACGAACAAGATGCAGTGGTGGAAGCACAGATAACCCCAAACGTACTTCACACAGAGCTATGGCATTTAGCTGACAGACCAGGGCTAAGGGGGAGACTAAGGCCCTTGGCACAAGTGCTGGCAATCGTGCTGGTTCTGATAGCAATTTCTCTCTCTCTAAATCTACCATAAGAGAAGGATGAGGTAAAGTCCTACAGGAAAACACACAGGTGAAGTAGGGAGAGGCTAAGTTTATTGTAGTCCTTTCCTTTATCCAATGCTAAGGGAAAGCAATGCTTTTAATCTTCTTCAGAGTCAGGTGATATGCTCAAGGGAGTCCTCTTTTTAACATCACTCTAGAAAACTCCACCTTGCACAAGTCCTGGGAAGATAATCAAACGCAAACATACAATCAAGGGCAAAATAAAATCAACCCAAGAACAACTTTTGATGATAAAGTGTTCCCAATCCAAACAACCTGGACATATGCCACATTCAAGCCAAAGTCACAAATAAAAACGAAGTGTGAATTAACAGGCTGCAGGGGAAGCCAGAGAGGATTTTGGACTCTGTGAAACACTGGCACGAGACAGCATCTGAGCTGCAGCAGGCTGCCTTCCCTGGGCCGGCTCTCCTGCACGGGGAAGGCTGAAGGAAGGCAGCAGAGAACAGGTAGAGCTAGCACCCACGTCCAAGCAGAGCAGCACATTTCTGCAAACTGGAGCGTGTAAGTGTGCAAAGTGTGTAGATAGCTTATTTTAAGGTCTGAGCACCACAGGAAAGTGCAGATAAATGTTATCTTGGAAAGGCTTTCACTTCTGAGAATACCATGGCAGCATAGGTCCAGTTCCTGTGTACGTAGCATGTTTCTCTTAAACCAAAACCTCGCACTGCAAAGTGTAAACAATATTTCTTCAGCTCAGAGAGGTCAGATTCCATTCTACTTTTTTAGTCTATTACCAATGAAAATCGCAGTGAACACCTGAGCTGTAGAAAATGCACTTTAAAATCCCAGCTTTCAAACACACACCATTTTACAGAAGCTGGCAACAGCGTATGGCTCCCTACTTGTTTTGGATCCCCTGTCTGACTGCCATGGGAGCTAGCTATGTAATATCTGATGCTTACAATTCACTCATCAGTGGCTATTCTGTCTCTCTCTCTCTCTTTTTTTTTTTTTTTTTTCCAAAAGAGAATGCTATGCAACTCTAATCAGAGTTGAAGTAAATCAATACAAGCCCTTACTTTCATTATATTTAAATGGACAAATGATTTATTGATTTGTATATCAAATTTAGCACACATATTCTCTGTTTTGTCTGTTGCCTATCTGCTATAACAGTGTATCTCTAGGTCCAAACGTCATTCAGTACAAAGCAGAGTAATTCCAGGAAGATAATCGAGCAACAGTATTAGTATAGGACACATTTATTTTATGTTGTCTTGAAGTTTGTATTATGTAGACATCTCCATTTGAAAAATACTGAAGTAAGGTGGTGTCCTGAAAAAGCCATTAAATTGGCATATCCTTATTTTCAAGGTTTTTTAAACAAGGTTACTTAGGACCTAAACATGACGTGGCATTTCTAGATATTGAAAACTACTTAACAAGTAAAAGCTAATTTATCCTGTGGCATTGATAATCAGCTGAAACCAACAAAGAGCTGATAAAAGAACAAAGGCCACATCCTCTCCTGCCATGTATCCTCTGTTTAATATGCCTTTGTCATGATTTCTTTTTTTAGACGGTGTGGTCTGATTATATATCTGACATGAACTGATCACTAGAGTGAGGAATTACTAGGATTCATCTCACCAGCCATGTGTACATTTGAGAAGATTTAATTTAACAGCCACCTAGGCTCCCTCTACAACCGATGCAGTAGGACAGGGACCTCACCACCCATCCACATATAAGGATCCTCTCCACTGATCAACCTCTGCCCAGATGGTGGACCTTGGCTAAGAACCTGGGGTTTAGACAGCCAAATACAGAAGATATGAATGGCAGCTTTGGTGAAAGCTGCTGTTCTTTCCTTATTTTTGCAGATTTGACCCAGCCCTAAGGCCTCGCTTCAGCCATGCATTACAACCAGGAGCACTGCAGCTCGTTTCTGTGAGATCAGTGTGCTCTTACAGCCAGGCAGAAGCAAAAGGGACTTGCTGAATCATGCCCTCCGTCACACACAGGCTTGTTCACTTGTTGAAGGTTGCATAAATCACGTGGGGGCCTTAGAGGGGGCCTTCAGGAAAGCTGGGGAAGGACTCCTTGGCAGGGAGCGCAGCAATGGTTTTAAACTAAAGGGGTAAACTAATGGGGTAATGCTTTTAAACTAAAAGAGGGTAGATTTAGACCAGATATAAGGAAGAAATTCTTTACTCGGGGGTGGTGAGGCACTGGCACAGTCTGCCCAGAGAAGCTGTGGCTGCCCCATCCCTGGAGGTGCTCAGGGCCAGGCTGGATGGGGCTGGGGGCAGCCTGGGCTGGGGGGAGCTGTCCCTGCCCATGGCAGGGGGCTGAAACTGGGGGGACTTTGAGGTCCCTTCCAACCCAAACCATGCTGTGATTCTATGATATCCCATCCTTAACAGGCTTAATTAACACAGTGTTAAGGACAAAGGGCAACCCTACAACTGTAGCACCTCTAATATACTTGAAAGGGCTTTTAGCACCTTTGGCCTTTCCTTTCACAGCTGAAGTGCAGAAATGTCAGTCAGGTTTATTTCCACTTGGATGAAAGGAAAAGGAGCATGAAAAATAAGTTAATATCGATGAGCCGTAGAATGATTGTCCACGGTATGGAGGTGTCATCACCTACTAATATCTTATTTTTTCTAGGAAAAATGGCACATCTATTATACTTGTCCTGTGTGTTAGCAGCACCGGATTTGGGGTCAGAGAAGTTTTACGTTTGCTAGATGAATAAAAACATGATCCTATGTGAGTGACTCAGTGCTGTTGTGTAAGCTCGTAAGCATTTTCGCATGAAAGATGAAGGCGTTTTAGATGAGCCTACTTGAATCACTGCTGTCCTCTCAAGCTTGAGGACATTGTTCTGAAGAAGGCAGACTTGAAATGCAACAGGATTTGAGCTAATGTGTTATTGGAAAAGAAATCCACCAAAGCTCACTTAATAAGGTTTCTTTACTCCAGTACACAACTCAGCGTGGCTGTGGAAAGGCCTCTGGTTAAGATTTCCTCTTGAACTCTGACTCCAGTGACACAGTCTTCCTGAGGGCAGGCACGGTCGTTCTAACCTCATCTCAGTCAAGTGGTAGGTCTGAGATGTACAGCAAAATGCAGGTAATTTCACAGTGATATTTTAAAGTTATTGCAACAATAACAGGTCCATCTGTTTCTTCAATCATTACTGCAGGTTTAAAGAGAGACTGATATTTTTTTGCGTGCCTCCATCAGGCTGCTGGGGCAGGAGAGGAACTCCCCTGGGAGCCCAAGGATGCCCTGCCTGCCAGGCCCTTTGCTTGGCCAAGCCCCTGCTCTTCGTGGCTACCAACTGTGCCCCCCACGCGGCCTGATGCAGTGCGAGGAGCTACCTGGCTAGCAGGGCAGCAAGGCATACACGGGGAGCCTTGGGAAGTGGAGAGGTGTGGGGGAGTCCCATTTGGTAAGAACTGGCACATCCCCTTGTCACAAGGGTGGAACTATATACAGCCCTTCCAAACCTTGGACTAGTATTGCAGGGGATGCTTCCCACTCTCTCACCAACCCAGAAAGCCGTACTAGCAGATACTGCACAGACCTTAGCAATTACAGCCAACGAGAAAAATCCTGCTCAAGTTTATCATTGTACCCACGCGGTCATGCCTACAGGACAACCCAAGTAAAACACCAGAAGCTTGGGAGAAGAGACGCATTTAACAGGCCCCCATTCTCTCGCCACCCCCGACAATGTGTTTCTCTGCTGGCTTTGCTTCTCCAGGCAACTCTGCTGAGGCTGCAACACTTCTTTCACACAGCCCAAATGCCGCTTTCTGTTTTGTGGGGCTACACGATTAGATTTGCTTCAGTGGTTCAAAAGTTCAACAGGGAAGAGCTCCTGTGGAGAGGAGAGGGCGAGCAGCTCGCGCTAACAAATGGGTGCTTGCCTTGGAGAACAGCACGTGTCTGTTCGCATGCATCCAAACTGCAGGCTGCAAAAGCATCCCACCGAGAGCGAGCCTGGCAGGGGAAGCAGCTTCACAGACCTTGGAGTCATCAAGAGAAATGCAAACAGGAGCCAGAGAAAATGTTTTGCTACTTAAAGAGGAATTGTTATACAGTCCTTGATAAAGTTTATTGTACCGACTCATGGAATCAGGAGCGAAAACAGTGCCGGGTTCTGTGAGGAGAGCATTCAGATGTTAAATGTGACCTCAGCTCTGTGATGTTGTTGTGACAGGACAGAGACAAAAGGACACACAAAACTCCCAGCTAAGAAAGGGAAAAGAAAAGCTGGTAGCTGAAAGAATCCCAGCTGCTGCCTAGGACAGTCACAGGACGAGTCCAAAGGGAATCTCCCACGTCCAAGTCCACATCCAGGGCAAAAATTAGGACAAAGGTGGAAGTACTGAGCAGGTTTCAGTTATTGTGCCTCGCTAAGGTTGAGCAAAAGTATTTTCAGAGCCAATGAATAAAGGTGTGTTATTCTTCACCAGAAAAAGAGAAGGTCAAAGCAGCATTATTCCACAAGCACCACAAATTACAAAGAAATACCATCCTCAAAAGTAACGTTCACTGCCCTGCTCTACTGGAGTCAGAGACTTCATTGGCACTGCGGGAGAAGAGTAAGACCTATACACGCAGTATGCACAGGTACAAAGTTGTCCACACCAGTCTGCTACATTTATGTAGCACCTCTGATCCTGAAGAGTACAAAAACCGTTTGATATGCTCTCCAGCATTAACAGGACTGTTCAGTTGCCACACACCTGAGCTTCTCTACCACAGCACACCAGCTGCCAGCCCCACTGCCAGGACATGTGTGCCATATAACCCGTTGCCCTTTCAAGGCTGCAACGAAACCCAGCAAACAGAAAGGCTTTTCTGAAGCACTGCTGCCTGCCCAGGGCTTACGGAGGAACGGGGTGGAGCAGGCACATCCTGGGCCACCACCTTGTGGGTAAGCTACACAACCTGCTGAGCATGAACAGACCCAAAGAAATGATTTAGAGAGGAAATTAATCTGTAGAGTACTCCCAACCTTTTGAGCTCAGTGTTTATGATGTTTGTTTATGCCTTTTTTTCCCCCACATAATATAGCTTGCATGATGAAGCTAGATGCTGGTAGAGAATATTGTGAGGTCAAAACGTTTTATACATTGTGGTTACCAGCAAAAGAAGAAGAAGAAGAAAAAAAAAAAAACAACCAGTTACTTAACTCTGTGGTTTACAGAAAGTGCTCTTAAAGTTATTTTTTAAAGGCACACCAAACCTAGAAATATTCAAGTTGGGTGGTCAGTATTTTTATTTCAGTCTCATGCAACTGGTGGAAAATAGGATCAGGCAAACCATGAAAGCTTAAGCCTACCTCTGGCTGCATTTCTGGCAAGAAATCATTGCTCAGACTGAAAACGCTGCCATAGTCTACAAGAAGACAACTGCGGATGAAAAGTTATCTCAGAGATGTGTCACTTTTAACATATGGGGCCATTATCATGAGACAGAACTAAGAAAATAGCCCAAAACCACTGAAAGCATTTTGGCATTTGTTTTAGACTAACAAAACTCCTGCATGTTCTATTTGTGGTTTATTATGTGTCTGCACATCAGGAGAATGTGCATTTTGATTTGTAATGGTTCAGAAACAGGACAGGAAACCTGAGCCAAGGACAGGATTTATTTCTGCTTTTAAAACACTTTTTTTTTTTTTTTGTTTTTTTTTAAGGCCTGAGATTAGTGGGGAATGACCCTAAAATCCTGGAATGATATTTCTGTGCCCTCTTATCAGACAAATGTATGAAGAAGAAAATGATGCCAGAAGCCACCTTTAGCCACTTTACTCACTTTTGTTGTGTCCCCCCCTCTCCTATTTTACAAAGCAAAATGTTTCTAACAGTAACAGTGAAGCCCTTGAGAAATTACCCAGGAAAGAAGTCCCGCAATGTTTAAAGAGAAGCTTAAACAAACACATATCAAAAATGTGTTTGAAGTTGGGAGCTCAGCTGGAGCTGCTACTTTGCAGCTGGGGAGACACAGGACAGCTGCACGGGCTGTCAGGGCAGCACTTGAAGCTGATGGAGCCCAGCATCTCTTGTGCCTTTGCCAAGGCGGGAGCTTTGGCTCGTGTCCCACAGAGATGTCCCTGAGCTGAAAGCCCCTTCCCCAGCCACCACTGGAAAGCTTGGAGCACACCACACTGGGTCCCTGACCAAAGGAGGGGGAGGACACTTCGAGCTTTTATGATTTATAAACTGGAATTACAGTTTAAAACCATCAGAACTGCGGACAAAATTAAAATATCTACTTTTAACTTGCATTTTGGATACAGCTACCTAAACTCTGTGTCCAGGAGCACAATTTCGAGTACACAGGTGGTGTAATGACCTACATGGACACTGCGTTTCTGCTGTTCTTTTGAGTGAGTGAATGACTTCTGTATCTTTCCCTGTTTTCATGCCTGCTCTTCAGTGCTATACTACCAACATATTTGGGATCAGTTTCTTTAGACTCACCGTTGGCTGCTCCGCAGGTTTGTTTTCAACGTTTTCTCTTAGCATTTTTATTGTAAAGATATTGAAATTTCTCCTCATATACATGTAAATGCTTCAGACATTTTATAATTAAAAGCACGTAGTTCTTGAGTGGACTCTTCCAATGATTTTTGATTGTTTTCATCAAGAAGTGCAGCTGAGAAGCAGCTCACTTCTAGGTAAATGAGCTCTACACTGCATGGCAAGCAAACTAGCACTGCAGCAACCCGCTGAAATAACAGCAATGAAGTCTGGCTCCCGGACTTTCCGTGCTGGCTAAGCAAAGCACGAGGGTTAAGAGCATTTCTGCTGTGCAGTGGTGCTCTTCTGCATAAATTTGGGGCTTTCTCATTTGTTTTCCAGGTCCGTCTTCCAGAACGGCCCAGAGAAGCTAGGAATGCCCCATCCCTGAGAGTGTTTGAGGCCAAGTTGGCCAGGGCTTTGAGCAGCCTGGTCTGCTGGGAGGTGCCCTTGGCAGCAGGGTTGGAACTGGATGAGCTTCACGGTCTCTTCCAACTGAAACCATTCTGTGGTTCCGTGAACTTGGAAACCTAGTTTGCAGAGATGTCAAAAGCACAACCGCTGAGATTTAGCCAGTCACATTAGGATTACGAGTAAAGTTGCCTTAGCAAGCATTTCATTGGCAGGCCATAAAGTTGACAAACTATTTTTCCATTAACCTGAAAACTTAACTCCACCAAGACGTATTTTGTTGATTATAGCAATAAAAACCTAGGGAAGATTAAAAGGAGAAGAAGAATCACCACTCGGCATAAGTCACGGAGCGTTCAAAAAGCTTTGTAGGTTCAATGAGGTTTAAACCAACGCTTAGCTGGTTTACTGACAGAACTGGATTTTCCTGCCGTCTGGTTTTGAGTGTTTGTACCACAGTCACGTGTCAGGATAGCATGCCATCTTCCTCCACGTCTGTGTTCCAAGAAAGAGAAGAACCGTGCATGGGAAGAACTAAGGAACTCTACCTCATTCTCTAAGTCTGTCATCTTAAGACCTGACTGACAGAAGCAGTGTCTAACCCACTCAGGCATTCATTTTCTGCACTCCCAAACACAGCTATAGGTGCGTGGTTTCTGAGTTCAGATGTGGTTGATCTGTTGTGAATACTGCTGAGCTCTTTCCTCAGCCTGCGAAGGGCCAGCTCTGTGTCCTAATTTTCACTACTGGGATGTTTTTGAAAGGCTCCCATTATTTAGTACTTTGAAAGCATGCTGTCTCTTCAAGCATAAAATGTTGGCACTGATAAATCCTGGGAGTGTTTATACAGTAAATTGATCACATTATTTTGTTTAAAACTATTGTTCTAAACACAATCAGAGACCTCTGCATCTTAGATTGTGTTCATTTTGGCCCCATCACAGCTAGCATTATGACCTGAATCCCATCTAAACATTTGCACTCTTAGCATTTATTTTGATTTTAATCATATTCTTATCATAGAGCTAGTATTTGATTACTTTTTTAGAGAAGAAAAGTATTCATAAACCAGATTAAATAGATCATTTTGTTACATGGTTTTGACATGAAACTCTCCTCTGTAGAGCAAGTTATTATTGCCAGATTTTTCTTTCAACCTTTGTAAACATTTACTTTACTGTCCTATAATTGCTTTAACATACATTTTTGTGTGCAAGCTAACGATTCTCCATTAATTTTATTAGCAGGAAGATTCTGTGTAATGTTCACACTCCTTAAAGTTGTTCACGTATTTATTTAAACACCCCTATCAGTCTTACTAAATTCAGTGCTGTGCTTTGCAACCAGGCTAACTTCCATCTATCACAGTGAGCCTTGCAGTGAAACACAACAATTTTAGGCACACACCCCAAGCCTTTTCAGAAATGATCCATTCCAGCCTGTAAACACAAGTGCCTCTGACACCGATTTATCCAGGAACAGTATTTGAATGTTCACTAATGCATCTGGGGGCAGATCTTGGCTTCAAATTTGGATGAGATGAATGGCTGGCAAATTAATACATGTCTGGTTTACAAAAAGGAAGGTCATATTTTTCAAAACAAAAACAAAATTCCTTTTTTTTTTTTTTTTTTTTTTTTCTTTGCTTTCATTTTTAGATTAATTTCAGCTTGTGGACTGACTCTCCCCACGTTCATGCATACGCTTTGGCAAACATGTTTTGTAGTGTACTAGCTCAGGACTATTATATGGAGCCTTTTAACTCAGCGTTGCTGATTCAAATGAGTATTTTTTCAGCGTGGTCATGGTGGCAGGCATTCTCTTTCCGCAGTATATATAGCAAGAGCTAGCATTTACTGTGATGGGAAGCCTACACACTGCGGCACTGTAATGTTTCTGAGAGAGGGGAAGGCGAAGGGGGGAGAGGGACAGTGAGCAGCAGTAGAGAGCTCGAGCCTGTGGCAAGGTAGAGCTCCCAATCTGCATGCACCGCAGGTGCTTTATGTAAGATGTAACGCATTGTTTGAGACCGCTTATTTGAAAATATTGACACAGAAATTTATCACAATTATCATGAATTATTGCCTGCCTTGCTGGTTTCTGCAGTAGTCAGTGAATGGTTCTGGAACTATAAAAATAGCCTCAGTGCATTGGATGTTTTATTGTGGTCATGACTGAAACACTGGAAATCCAACAGTATTGCTAATTCACTGCAGCTGCTCTGCAAATGCGCAGTGCCTTTGGTAGCTTGGCTTTGGGGTTGAAAATCTAAAGCCTTCCAGAAGAGTCAAATTCAAAAATTTAGATGTGGCAACTGACACACCACAAACATCTTTTGCCATATGGCACACATGTATCAGGAGCTATCTGAGATTCTTCAGTGCATCACACAAAATCCTCTTCAGTACATTTGCTCTGAATACTTCAAAATAAATAAATAAATAAAAATATCTAAGTATACCCTGTCAGAAGATATCCCATTTTTACCAGAGCTTTAGGGAAAGGGAAGAAGAATTTATCAAAACCTTATTTAAAGGAAGCTACAGAAACGTTTCTAACTTTACCACATGTTTTTACAGAAAACAAAATCATGTTTCAGCCAGTTCGACTTACTACACAGTAACAGGATATGCTGGAGCCCATCATTATAGCCAATCAGTGAAGTTTGTAGTGTTCTTTACTCGATATACAAGTGTATCTATGCTAGAAATATATTAATAGAGAGTCAGTAGGGAAACAAACAGGTCTTGTACCTAGACCTGCTTATTAAAGGCTCCTGAACTGAATCCAGTGACTTGTTGGACTAAGGCATGATATGCTGAAAGGCAGGCAGTCAGGAACTGAATAGTTCAGCAGAATATTTCATTTGCTTTGATATCTTTTGTGCCAGTAGTAAGTCACTGTCACTGTTAAATATTCCTGTCTTACTATTTGCACTCATCTGGCTGCAGCTTCCAGCTGATCATCATCCTCATGCCTTTCCCCACTAGATTAAAGAGCCCGTTAGAACCCATTAAAGTATTTATATCTTGTAATCAAGTTGCCTCTCAAGCCTTTTCCTGATAAACTAAACAGATTGAGCCCCTTAAGTCTTTCCATGTAAGGCATTATCTTCAGATCAGGTTGGAAACTTTTACCATACACTGCCACACACTAAAATCATTTATTGATTTATTTATTTTTGCTATGCAGCTCGCAGAGTATCTTCTGCAAATACCCAAACACCAATTGGCCAAAGGTAGCCAAACCAGTATCACCCAATTATTCTTATTTATTCTGTTTCCTGCCATCTGTGGATTTTCTTTTTTTCCAGTGCTGAATCCACACAGGGAGTTGCACGTGGAACTTAGCTGCCTGTCACATGCATGCAGCTGGCAATTCTTGCTCCTGAAGGTGCGTTCTTCCAGTCAATCGGTTTAGTAAGCAGCTCCAATAATTCTGACACCACATCTATCCCTGTTACTTAATATTCTACCAGTGCCTGCGTTACACCATTTTCAAAGCTTACTTTCAGACTATTAGGAACTGTGTCTCATTGGGCACGATCATCACTCATCAAAGTGCACTTTCCAGGTTCAATGTTGCAACGCTAAGTGATAAAAATATGTATCTCAGACAAAACACAGCTTTACCTCAAAGGCTGAAATCAGGGCTGTCTGACCACATTAATTCTACTTTTATCTTCTGATGGGCTTCACAGCAATAATGCATGTGAATCAAAACTAATCTGTTCTTATTTGCCAATTTAATTAATACAAGCAAAGGTCTCTATAATATTCCAATTAGCAGACAGATGCAGCAAACTAATTCAGATCCACCCCCTTCCAGGTTCCTGCTTTTCCCTGAATATTTTCTGAATTCTGTGCAGACCAAAGGCTTTTGATAAACATGGCAAAATAAATTGTTCCAGTTACCTTAGTATGGATTGCTGCATTCTGTACTGCTTAAAGTCCTACCTGTAAAATCCACATGACTTAGAAACACTGCCAGAGAAGAAAAAGAATAAGCCGTTTAGGATAGTTTGAAAACCAGATTAGATTACTGCAGAATGTAACAGTTTTTCTGGAGAAAATCTACACATGGGCCAACTGTAGCAGCTAGAACTGGGTCTCCTGGTCATTTCTGCAGCCGGGTAGGGATGAGCAGAAGGTGGGTGTGCAGCCCCTGTGTGCCCAGCTCTGTGCCCACACCCTGCTGCTCTCCCACCTCCTGTGCCCGGCACCAACCTGTCACACAGAAATGCCACGGGAGGACTGCTCTGCCAGCACCCTTCACCCCGGCAACCTTTCTCCTATTGTGCCATCTCTATGTGCAAAGCTGCATAGCTTGTTTTGTGAGTGACTAATATATTGTGTGACTATTTATATTTTTATTCCTTATTTCAACTGACAGATACATAAACATGTTGCTACAGCATGAGAACTGAACTTTCAAGAAGGTTAACCTGCAGGCTCGACAAAGCAAACAGTGATAGCAGAGAGAAGCTAACGTGAAGAAGAGAAGGAGGTTCAGATCAGAGCATAAAGGTGAGATCAGGCAACAATATGCTTTATTATCTAGGTGATTTTTGCCTGTAATTGCCATCTTTAAGTCTCAGTGCCAAGTGACACTGAGTGTACGGCAGGACATGAAAAACTTGGGAGTGAAGAGGGAAGGGAATACAAGATTTATCTAACCCAAGTGCCAAGTCCGTGACAAACAAGAAGTCCTACAGTAATAAATGGCTCTTGCGATCCCAGTCGATGGCTAAAACCAGCAGCTCTTGATACTTCTCCCAGTGCGGTGCTGGCAGCTGCTGGGGCCTCAGCACTGGCACTCAGGAGGAACATTTTGATCAGGACACAAAGGTGTGCTGAAGCACGGCTCTGTAACGCTGCTGTGAGCACCAGCTTCTCCCCTGCTTCAGCACAAGGCCGGGAGACCTGCCTGCACGGCCAAGGGCAAGGGGGGAAGGAAAACATCTCACCCCTGCAGAAAGCAGTGCTGCATTTGAGAGGTACAGCACTCACAGCTTCTTTATGCTGGCAGCTACTAGCCTAAAATGACTTAATACTTCTTACAGCTTTCTTGCAAACACACCCTAGCCCGGTAAGTCAGGAAGGCACTGAAACCGGTGCGTGCCTTGGTATGCTGCTGCCTGATGAGCACAGAGAAGCACTGGGGACGTTCTGTGTTTGAGAGCAGCTTTGTGTGTCACAGCACAAAGCTGCACGGAGAATGACCTCCTTGTCACGTGTGGCAGGTAGCGGGGCACACACAGACCATGTGGCACATTGCTTGTTTTTCCCCAGGCTGCATCAACCAGGAGATGATTTCAGAATACCTGATACAATCAAAGAGCTCCCATCGGGCTTTCAGACAAGCAGGGATGCAATCAAGGCAGTCCAGGGGATCTTTGCTATTGGTTTAACTGGCAGCATAAAATAGAAAAAAGAAATAAGAAAAAGACCAAGAAAGAGCGGAACACCCATAACAAAAGCATTGCAGTGGCCAGAAAATAAAGAAATGTTATTGTCGCTAACAATGAACAGGAACCAATGCCTGCATCGAAGCAGAAAAAGCAGTGAGCAAACACAAGAAGGGTGGCTGTGACTGCAGACTTGCTGAAGTCATTAAAAGCCATGACAAGAAACGTATAGACACTTCATGCAAGATTTATGATGCTGCCTGCGGGAAAAGGTTTGAAGCAAACACCGCCAAAGAGATACGTGCAAGAATTAAAATGATATTACTTAAAATGTGTGTAAACAAGGGATGTTGGGAAGAAAGAGCCCTGGGAATGCCACAATAAGTATCCGAGACATTGGGTCAGAAAACACAGTATCAGCACTTTGCCCTACACCAGCAATCATGAGGAAAGGACATCAAGGAACAAGTGCATGCCTGCTCAGGGAAATCAAGTTTCTGCTCGTGTAGGTCACTGAAAGCTGCAGCTAAGAGGCTCTCGTGCATTTCTCACCCTGCTGGGCTATCTGTATTTTAGGTTGGAAACCACAATCAAGAAGGGAAAGACGGAATAAAAATGTGAAGCACTTGTGCCAAAGTAACAAATCAGAAGGCCCGAGAAATAGGGTGAAAATACAGATATTAGAACAGACAGGCATCTGATCCTACTTTGAAACCCCCAACTTTCACCAACTTATTTACACGTTGGCCAGAGAGAAGACACAAGGTGAAATACACGTGTTATTTTCTTCTCTTAATATATGTTCTGATCAAAACTTGTTCCGTACCAACATGAGAAAGACAACATTTCTTCGCACCTCAGCTACATGTTGGTAAATTCCTTGCCCCCAGACATCATTGCCCTTCTGCTACCTACAGTCCCCTTAAGCCTGCTGGTGGTACAACCCTTCCCCAGTTTGTTGGCTCCCCCTGGGAATGGGGACTCGTTTCACTGGGATGTGACCGGCCAGGTGTCTGGCAAGCACTTGCAAAGACTCCAGGCCAAAAACTCCATTTCTTCCACTCTCCAAATCTGTAAGGCTTTAATGAGGTCTTGGGGAGAAGCAGCAGTTTGCAGAGATTCATTAAAGATGAGGACACCCTCACACAGCTACTAATTGCTCTAACTCACTCGTTTGTACTGTTTGTAAGAACTGGAGCTTGCCAAGCGATGCTCCCAATGTAAATTGCTGCGCTGCTTTGTGCCCACCATGGAACTTCCCTGCTCTGCCCCTGCATCAAAGCCCAGCAAGGAGTGATTTTCCTTTTCAGCCTGACAGAAGAGACTTGTTTTGCTGGGGTCTGTGTGCACCCTTGTCTAGATAAATATTCAGCTACTGAGAATTATGCTGTTGGAAGCTTTCAGAGGAATAATTATACAGGTATCATCAATAGTATGGTCCTACACACACTGCCCAAAGGAGGTTGCGGTGAGGTGGGGGTCAGTCTCTTCTCCCAGGCAGCAAGCGATGGGGCAAGGAAACAGCCTCAGCTTGTGCCAGGGGAGGTTTAGGTTGGAAGTTAGGAAAAAATTCTTCACTGAAAGGGTTGTGAAGCATTGGTTTGGACTGCCCAGGGAAGGTCGAAAACCCACGATGTGTGCTTAGGGGCATAGTTAGGGGTAGACTTGGCAGGGCCGGGTTAATGGTTGATGTGACCGCAGAGCTCCTTTCCAACCTAAGTGATTCTACGAGTCTGTTCAGTGGTTAACTCCTGGACTGCACCCTTCCTAAACATCAGCGTGGCAAATGCTTTGTTGCTGTAGGTCTGATTAAAAATAGTGCTACCGTAGCCTTTCATGAAGAGATGTGGCAAATCAGTACTCGATGAAAATGTATTTTCTCTGTGAAGTCAGAAAGCCTCTGGCATACACTGTTTTTGATCTTATATTAAAAAAAATATATCATTTTTGATTCATCTGCTCATGCTTTCTATGCATGCAGGATTTTCCAGTTTACCCAAACATTTCTTAGCTGTACCTTGACACCTCATTAAAATATGGCACTTGTCATTTATAATCTACTTATCAAAGTTCATGTCTAAGGGTGTTTAAATGAAGGACTAGCTAGATCACAGCTGTTAGTACCACTTGTTTTGCTTAGAAGTACCTACTGGAATCGTGGTTTTGTCTCAAGTGCTTCAAAATTATCTCTGAAGCTGCATTTATACAGAGAGAGAACTACCCTGTGAAACTGAAGCCTAAGTAATTCCCCTAGACCTAAGTATTCCCACTAGCAGCATTTGGGGGAGATATTAACAGAGGGCTTTGTAAGTTAAACACAGCAAGAGATTTTACATCTCAGATGGACATTTTCAGAAGAAGCAAATGGCAGGAGATGCCCCCCTGCAGCTCCCAGCTAGGCATGGGTCACCCCATAGCTGTGAAAATCCTGGTGCTGTCTGCTCCTCCCCTCAGCTGCTCACTCAGGCAGTGGATAGGACATGCACCTGCCAGGCATGGGACTGATTGCTTTTGTTTTCCTTGATTTATTTTTTTTTTCCTGGGAGGGAGTATTTTCCCCAATATGACTCAACACCCCAGCCAGCTTTGTCTAACTGTGAGAGCAGACTTGAAGGCAGAAATTCTGTTTCTAGAGAAGGAGCTCAGAGCTCAGGTTGCCTGAAAGACTGCTCAAAGTCTTTGAGGGAATGATCATGGTTAACAGCTTTGTACTAAAGAAGGGACAAAATTTGTCCATAAGGGTAAAAATTACCTGATTAAGATATAGTTTCTTGTCTAGTTCATGGCTATGAAATAATCCTCTTTCCCAAGCAGAAGGAACCAGAATCTTCATGCCCTACTTGCAAAAATGTGAGACAAACACCCATGGGGATATAAAAAGGCAGAAAAGCAAAACAAAAATTCTGACATAAGTTTACAAAATTCTCAACTACCTCTCATAAAGGTCGGCCTGTTCAGGTATTAAACAGAAAGCCCAGGGGAGTTGCACATGCTGCTACAATGGCACTGGCTGAGCATCTCATGTTGGCTACTCGCCCAACTACCGTGAGGTGCTGGGCTGCTGTGACCCCAGGCAGCCGTGTCCCAGCTGAGACTCAGACTCCCACTATGCTTAAACACCCTCTTCCCCCTGGAGGATGAGTTTGGCTTCCAGAGAAATCTGCAGAAAATTGGTAATAGCTGTGAACTAAAATCCTGTGCACGGCATTTTGAGTAGCCCATGGTTTTTACTGAAGGAGTGAAGTGAGGGGTCATCACGGAAACAAACACTCTTCGGAAAAGCAACAGTTATCACTAACCCTCCTTTCCTAGGCCCTGAGGATCTGCCAGTCTTAAGGCAAGCAGGATTTCCTTTGCCTCTCTGGATTTCCCACTGAGCTGCTGGAAATAGCCTGGGAGAGCAAAAGCCACGGTTGCTTTTGCACAAAACAGCCGCTGCTGCTTGGCAAGAGCTCCCCGCTGAGCCCTCATCAGCCATCCCCTGCAGGTACCTGCGAGCAGCGGTGCCAGGGTGACCTCCTCCCCGCCCCAGCAGCCTGCCGTCCGCCCGGAGAGCCTCTGTTTAGCTCTAGCTGGCTCTAGCAATTACATGCTGACAGCACGGCGCTTAGCCAACAGCTCCATCCTGTAGAACTGAATGGCCGCAGCAGCCTGACGGGCAGGACGTGGTTTTCAGCCCCATGGGAAAGCAGACGTTGCTCCCAGGTTCAGTCACACCGCCAAGCACTGACAGACACTGCCCGGGGTGGCAGCCCCCAGCCGAGATGTGGGAGCACCTGGAGGTGAATCAGCAGCATGAAGTTCCTCAGAAATCTGCTGGGAAAATCTGCTTGCACCAGGCATTCAGCAAACAGCAAACAGCAACTGCATTTGCAATAACAGTGCGGAGCTTCCAAAGCAGGGAAAGGAACAGCATTTCCTTCAGCATGCTGCGTGACACGGAGTGTTTCTGAGCGCCTCGTACTAAATGGCTTCAACAAACACTGTTCTACAGCGATTCTACTTGAAATGGTAGCATCTTTCCCAACTATTCTGTGATATTCTGTAGACTAAGTGATGGTGTCTGCTAGTCCAGGGCTCCCACCCTATCCACCCCGTTCATGCTCTGGGAAGGGATTCAGCTGGGGAGCCCCGCTGGGAGGCCCTGTTCCCCATAGCGCTGCCTCAGAGGCACTGGGCTCTGCAGAGCAGGGGCTGCAGGGAGACTCCTCTCTGGGTTCGTGTGGGGGTGCCTGCATAGCAATGGGAGGTGTCAGGCACGGCTCAAGCATCCTACGAAGCACTGCACAGCTCCTCCACACAAAGGGCTGGGCTTGGGGCTTCAGTGCAGGCTTTAGCCAAGTGGCAGTTTTATTTACAACAGTAAGCAACGGGCAAGCAACCAGACCTGCTGCCAGAGATGATAGAGCACAACAAGGCAAAACCCAAAACTACTGTGCTTGCACAAGGGTCCATAAGGTAAAATCAAAAGACAAAACCTCCACGCTGTAAGAGAAGATTGCTACATGAGCGAGAGTGAGCATAGGACTGTTTCTGGCAAGTATTTGAACACAGTAGACATGATGTAAAACTTTATTCAAACCAGTGCTGACAGGATCAAAACAGAACTGAAGCAAAGAGGAGAAATGTGGTGGGGTGAGTTAAGGGAATTAACACAGTTAATAGGAAATATGCAGAATAAATTAGTTATGATAGCTAATTTATCTTCAATGAACACATTTATATATAGGCTTCCATGAATGAATCAGACGAGCAGATTTTAACTCTGCAGGTAAATGTTCTCCAATTTGCATTCTCACTGGCTCTCACTGTGCAGCTATATCTGCATTTAATTACTAAGAGGGTGACAAATCTCCTTCCTTAGCAGCACTGCAAAAGACAAGGAGGTTTGTCCAGCCTCCTGCCACAGCCACAGGCTGCACTGCCCTGAGCAAGTCCTCCAGCTCCGCTGGGCTTCCCCTGCTGTCTGTGTGCCAGAGACAGGAGCTCCCAGCCCACAGAAATAATGAGCCCCACCGCACTGCAGGCTGGAGGCAGGAGATGCAGAAGGCCTACGGACAGAGATGCATTTGAAGAACTCTAAGAATAAGCATGAAGAAATGGAAAGAGAATTTTCCTCATTTCATTCCCTCAAAATTCTCTGACAAGTGGTTATTTCCTATTCTCACCCTATGAAGGGACACAAGCACAGGCTTAGGTGCTGCAGCAGGAGGATTTCCTTCTTGACCTATGATCCAGGAGCCCTAAAACAGGGCGTAAGAACCAAAATAATCAACCCATACACCTCAAAATTCTTCTGTGTAAAACAAAGGAGCATCCTTTTCGATCACAACCAGCCCTTCCAGCCCTCCAAAGAGAGTCAGGTCTTCAGAATGAAATTCTGCCATTAGCAGTGGATGAGCACTTGAGTCCACTTACTTCAGTATCCAAGAGTCCACCTGCTATCTCTGCTGGTATTTCTCTCTTCTCTCTCCCTTTGTAAGGAGGAATTCTGGTGAATGACATGACACGTTATGTCAGCGTCTGTGGCTGACAGTCCTGCGAACACGGTGTGCTGTACATGAGCTGCAGGGTGCTATTCCACCTCAAAACAACCCGTGAGCGCACCGTGTCCTGCAGCTGTCACTCAGGAGAGCAATATCACCTTGCAGAGACGATTAAGTCTCTGCCCACCAGAGGCAGCGTCTGGCCCGAGATGACAGCAAATTAAAAAGGCGAGGCACTGCCAGAGGCACCAGAATGACTCAGATACCTCCTGCAGATTTACACAGGCAAGAATCCCCCCTCACACCCCCCCAATTTCTCCAGCTTTCTCCGAAAACCTAGCTTGTTTCTTGGACAGATACCCCCAGCCTCAGCTGTACCCACTCTGCAGAAGACAGCCGTGTTTCACAGCTGAAATGCAGACATGGGGGGCAGATCCCCAGTTTAGCATGGAAGCCAGGCTCCATTAATGGTTCATGAACATCACAACGTCCACACGTGAATTCACTGCAGCTACATGGTTTATCTCCTGTACCGTTTAGTATCACCCTCCCTGAGTGGTAAATAATTTACTGGCCTCTTTTCAAAGAGGACATCCTATAGTACAGCACACACGGAAAATCAACATGACTGACAAAAATCTCGCTTGTGAAAGAGTTCTTGCACTTCTTGAATATGAATAAGTTATGCCCTGTTCGCAGGAACTTACTGTAACTACAATATTTAGCTGTCATACTATTCAGTATCATCTTGCCTGCACAGTAAATTATTTATCTGTTTATTTCCGTAGGGGACGTCATACGAGCGAACTTGAATGGCAGCTGATTGCATACATAGCATGTACAGCCTGAGACAGGACTTGCAGCAGCCCCGTGGTAGGAGTGCTGGCTCCTGCTGCCAACGCAGAAGGGCTGAGAGGTGCACAAAGCACACGCTGGCTATCGATGAGCTTTCTTTAGGGGAGCAGCCCTCAGCAGATGTGCCTGGTGGCAGCAGGCCAGCTTACCAGATCGCTGGCGGTTCTCAGAGGTTCACATGAGCCTGCTAGGGAGGGACAAACAGGCCCTTACGCAGGGTGATGTTTGGTCAGACCATATTCATCTTCCAAAGCTACATGAAAGCTCCTCAAGGAAACAGTAAAAAGTCATTCTTGTGTCTCTGTGGCATACTTTTTTTTTTTTTTTTAGTAAAATAGCACATAAGCAGACCTTTTCCCCTCAATAATTTTCATGAATAATAATTCTTTGTGGTATTCGTATCTTATCCTTGAGCTAGGAAACTGAACTGCAAGACCAAATTTCTCATAATCACCAAGAATAAATGACTTGTGTGGACCCACTGCTATTTTACCAGAACATCCTCCAGCTTTTCAGGCCCTTGGAGCTTCCAGGTCCTAGTCCCCACTTTGCCACTAAACGTATAATCCTAAGCAAGCTGCCACCATCTCTGCCATGACATATTTCCCCACCCCACAAGGAGGCTGGTATATTGAACTGGTATTTTTAAAGCACTTGGAACTAAAGGTTATAGCAGCAACTTACAAATTTGCCTGCCACTCCTTTTCTATTTAACCAATAACGTGGGTTTTTTTTGCATTCTTTTTGCTGTGTCTGTCACTGTGGTATCCTGGCTCTCACAGAGATGTGTGTTACTCTAAGAAGTTTCCCTAAAAACAGACTGGTCACACCCAGAAGTAGCTCACCCTAAGGACCAGGTCCCAGCTGCACACTTTATGCCGCAGCACTCCTGAAAGAAGCCCTTGCACTGGTTCATAGGCTAATGTGTTCCTCAGAAGAATTAAGGGACCAGATTCTGCTGTTAAAAGGAGCAAATTCATTTCATTTCTGAACTTTGTGCATCTCTGTACTGTTTAAGGAGCATCACCCAAAAACGTGCAGCTGGATCAGAAAGGTTGTTAATGTGTGCCAAATGGGGATCTGCCACCAATCGAACGCAACTCCTTTCAACTTCTATAGGAAGTCCAAGCTTCCAGCACTTTGCATGGCTTCTGGGGGCACTGATTTTGATTTTAAAATGTTGTTTTGGACTGTAAATTCAATGAGATCTCCTTTCTCCTCAAAGCAATTGTACAATTCAATTGAATTTAATTAAGCTACAATTGTTTATGCCAGTGTAATTAGGAAGATGATCTAGCCTGATAGGGTACGGCATGATGTGAAGATGCAGTGCTCGGCCTGCACTGTAGAACACAGAGGTACTCCTGATTTTCCCATCTCTCATTCTTACCAACTTGGAAAAAGAGACAAGAAAAAAAACATGCCTGTTTGGAGACTTCAATATTCCTTATTGACCTCCGTAATCAGCAAAACTGGATTTTGTGCTGAAATGGAAATGAATGATCCTGCCAGGTTCATTTTATTGACGTTCTATGCATTTACACAATGCGTGGGTCCCTACTGGCTTGGAAAGTTCTGGTGGCTTTTTATTGAAAGTAGGCTCTGTTTGTATTAAATCTATGAAGACTTATGCCATTGCCTACACTTGGGAAGACATTTTGTTGAATATATTATTAGTTTCAGAACTGTATTGTGAAAATCTTGATTTACACCAAGATGAATTACACTTAGGATAACTAAAGCTGTGCAGTTTGCAAACAGCATGGGTTTCTCTTCTTACCTGAGCTATAAATTACTCCTGGAGCTTGGGCACAAGTTTGCCCAGAGGTGCTAATCAAAATGGATACTGTGCAAAAGCTATGCCAGTGTGACATGGGAAGAAAATTTACTCCTAGAAGAAGCTTACATAAAAGCCTGAGTAGAAGAACAGAGTGATTTTTTTCTTTCAGTTTTGATATTTGCCTGGCCAGGTGATTTGGAACGTTCTGTTCCACCTGAGAAGGAACATTAACTTTTCATTCTTTATCACACCTTTCCTTGACTTTCAGTTAAATGCTTCCCTAGCAGAATGAAAAAAAAACACCACTGTATTTCTGTAGTTTCAGTCCCTGCCCCTACTTATGTAGGTTTTCTCAAAGAAGCTGCTCAGCAAATCCAAACTCAATGTGGTAACAGCTTTGGTTATCTCCAAATTTTTTTTATTTTATTTTTTTCCTCCCCCAACCCTACTTTTAAAGGGAACCTACTGTTTAGGAAACACGAACACACATGCACACAAAACTCGCACTGTTTCATCTGCTATGAATTGCTATGAATCCTTCAACATCCTCGTGCAGATTATAGTGACAATGAGTATTAGTTCTGGCACCAATGTGTCACCTCATGGCCAGGTGGGCATTGATAAACATGTGTTATTAGGCAGTAGGATTATTTTGTCAAATACCAAACTAACAAAAAAGGAGACTCCATCATAAAAATCTCACAGTTAGATAAACACAACAGATGCAATGAAAAAAAAAAAAAAAAAAAAAAAAAAAAAAAAGGTTATTTTGTACAGGGGACTGATCTCAGAGAACTTGCACATTGCAGAGGAAAAGATTCACAGCACATCCAGAAAATTCCTAAGATCCAGGCTAGCAGTTCAGCCAGATGTCTCTCTCTAGCATGAGAGTAACTTTGTATATGAGCTTAGATCACACAATTTATAATCTATGCTCTCATTAGACCATTTGTCTCATAGATTCATCTTCAAAAGAAAAAATAAAGCATTTATCCTTGGATTTCTCCCTTTCCAATGCAATCTTAAAAGAAAAACTGACATTAATACCCAGATTTAGCCTGCTTTCCTTAATGTTTCAGTAAGATTTCCCTGAGAGCCTCTCGGATTTCCCTGCTTTGCCCTCTCCCTGGAGAAAGTCTTCAAATAATTCAGAGCAGAAAAGGAAAACAACAACAACAAAACTATAAATGCTGCTTCATAAACTAGTTGCTTGTTTTGGCTGTGTAGCTCTGAAAAACTACTCCGATGCCTGCCTATAGTTACCTCACAAAGCTGCGTATAGGAAGAAACGAGCTGTTGTCCAACACGGTTCTATTCAATGTATTTCACAAGTGTAAGCTAAACAACCTTTCTGACATGCCCACAAGACAAATACAGAAATGGTCCTTACAGAGAGAGGTAGGAGACAGGATCTGTGTGACTTGCAGAGGCCACAGGGAAACCAATCAGCAAGAGATGGCACAAACTCTGCATTTCCCATTCCCATTCCCCATTCCACCTGTTGGTTATTTATTTAGACTTACAAAAAAAGAGATTCCTGTCTTTTTAACAGGAGTTAAGATATGACAGACCATACAGAGAGGCCATCTCCCCCCACCCTTCAGTAACACCTCTCACAGGGCCATCCTTGCCCTGAGCCCCACAAAGCCTACCCAAACTGGCCACACACGTGCAAACCTGGGTGAGATGGTGCCCGACGGCTCAGCACAGCTCGTACAATATATCGTGGCTGTAGCTCCATCACACTGCAGACGAACATGTGAATCCAACCACTTCGGAGTATTTTTCTGTGTTTATTTTAGCCCCGAATTACGCAAAGCCTGCATCACAGCCCAGATGCCTTTGGGAGTCAGCAGTTGGATTAAGAGGCTGAACTCGCAGGCGAATCGTGCTGGTCTTTGGAGAAGCAATTACTCTGCATTGACAGACACAAATTTTAAATTACCAGGGTTGAAATTATTTCACAATCCCTATTGTGTTTCTGGCGGTTCTATACTGTCTCATTAAAAAATTTAAATTTATAGAGAGGACAGAAATAAGAGGTGGCAAAGACTCTGCACATTTTCCAACACAGTAGAATTTATTCAGTAATACTAAAACCACACAAACAGCAGTCAGGGTTCCCACAAGTCGAATGCATTCTGGTCCTTGGTAGTTTCTACTGAATTTCTACTGAATTCAACAACAAAAGATGAAAAGTTCTTCTACCACTTTGCTTTTTTTTTTTTTTTTTTTAAATGTTGTGTGAGATGGCTGTTGCTTTAATAAAAGCTAAAAAAATAAAATAAAATAAAACAGTAAAGCAAATACGAAAAGCTGACAGCAAAAATAGCAGGCACCAACACCGAACACATTAAGAATGAAAAAAACAGGTTTTTGTCTTACAACAATGTGTCTTGGGAGCACTAATAATAGGTGCCTCTTTTCTCTCCGAGCCTGACTTTTTCCCTTCATCACACATGACCTGATGCGGGCCTTGTCTGTCTCCGGTATCTAGATGCAGAGCAAGCGAGGGAAGGAGCCTGTCTGCTATTTTAAAAGCAGGAGTTCTGACTGGAGCAGGGATGATTAAAATGCTCCGTGTGGCAACGGCAGACAAGTGACTGTCTCCCTGACAACAACGATAATGCTCATATGAATAAAATCCTGTGTTTACATGCAAGCATGGAGATGCAGGTCCTCCAAATGTCAACAGCAGCTGAGCCAGGTGTATCGTTTAGTATTGTTATTGATTTCTTAATTATCAGGCATGAAACACCGATATTCAGCTTTATTCTATTTATAGTTTTCTCTTTTTCTGCTGCTCTCTCAGAGAAATACATTTCTAAAACAGTGGCTCTAACTACATCGTTTTTTCCAGCACATGCTGTTAAATGCAATGTCTGATACATTTACTGCTCTACAATTTCTAAACTGATTCATTACATTAGGGAAGAATATTATTTGGTTTTCTTCATTGCCACAAGGCTTATTTTTATTAATTAATTACACTAGATGTTCACATAATTTTCCCTCATTTCTGGAAAAAACATACAAAGTTAATGTTGCGTAGCTTTGGGGAAATGATGCCATGAGGCCCTTGTGAAGAACTCCGATGGGAAAGGTGCTTCATTTCTGCAGAAATATGGGTTTGGGCTTCCGAGCCAATTGCCTTTCTCTCGCTTTAAATCAAACACCATGCATCCGTAGCTTCATTAAAGCAAAAGAAGGACGTGCTTGAGAGCTGTAATCAATAGATAAGTGCAGGTTCCCAGAACTAAAATGTCTCTATTTCAGTTCAGCCACAGTCCAGAGGCTTCCCCAGCTGTGTGGCCTCGGTCCCTCCCCTGGCTGTGCCTGCCCTGAGGAGCAGAGGATAAGGCAGCACCCCGGGCAAGCCCCTGCACCGGCACCACTCAGTGAGGAGCCGGAACTTGGGTCTGGGCAGCTGGAGCCAGGCTCCTCATGAGCCCTGGACGTCAGAGAGACACCCTGGCTCTCTTTACAGCCCAGCTCTCATCTCCCAGTAGTTTTTATACCAATCTGGAACAAAATAATACACAACATGTTTAGGTCTCCTTCAATGGTGCACTTGCTATTACAAGATGCAAGGCAAAAATTGTGCTGAGACTCCGCCAGGACTAAGCTCAGCCAGAGGGATGACCTCTTACTCCCACTGCTCCAGGAAGCCCTCTTCCCATCCCCACACCTCTGCCACCCAACAAAGCACGATGCCAGTCTCACCCAGTGAAACTACCAGGAGATCTCACTGTAGCTGCTGGCTTTTCAGCATCCTGGCTGTTAGGAGCACGTCCATGGCATGACAAACTGCTCTTTGGCCAGCACAGCCCCCCTTGCAGCGGGCACAGGGCTCTGAGGGCTCAGTGCTGTGGCAGGAGCCAGGGCAGCCCTCGGGCAGCAGGCTGAGCTCAGCACGCAGCCAAGATGTGCAGAGCCATGCAAAAAACGGCTCCATCTCTGTCTACACATGGTGTATGTGAGGCTTACTCAATGGAGTTCACACCAACCTGCCCCAGTCTTTTTGCTGTACTTTCACAAGTCACATCAGCGAGCTGTTCTGGAGGCCAGCGCCTTCCCTGGGAAATCACACATTGCTTCCTTCCACCCATCCGTAACGGCGTTTGCTACACACATGCACATCTGGAAGCGGGGGCAGAACTCGGCTGACCGATTGCAATAGGCTTCCTTAGGACACCTTTGCTACTCACGGCTGCCACAGCAGCGCCCAGGTGTGCGAGTGCTCTGAGCACCGTACTAACGCAGGGGAAGGCAATTCCCCGCACGCTAATTGTCTGCACAAATTATGGTGTATTTTCCTGTAGTTATGGGTTAGAAAAAAATCTGTAAACGCACTGCTCGATTTTCAAAGATACAGCTTTGATAGCAAAAGAAAAGTAATTAGTAGTGTGGGCCCTGGCAACCTGACAATAATCATTTGAGAGGTTTACTCTGAATACTTTCAGAGTATCTATTCAGAATATGCTAGTTTAATTCCTAGGGGATGACTAAAAGACAACAGGCCAAATAATTTTCCTTCCTTTGTTACGGGAAGGCATTCCAACTGAAGAAGCACTTGAAGAGGCAGTAATAAAATCATATTTAAAATGTAAGTAAATGAAGTTCAGATTTGAAGTATTTGTTAGAAACAACAGTTAATAACAAGAAATAAAGTTAGCACTTACAACAGTGCAAAAGACAATATGAAAAGGTAACTCTAGCATATGCTTGTTTGTGTGACTGGTTCTTTCAATTGATTTTACCATAACTACTCCTGCTTTTCCACCTGTCCATAACTGGCCTTTACACCAAGGCTTTGGCAATGCTTCAGTCCAACTCACTATAGGACTCTTTTTCCTGAAAAGCCAAAAACAAGAGCTGTGATGCTTTTGCCACTCAGCTCTTCCACTTCTGGGCTATGAATTGAAGCATGATTTCCTAGTCCTGTGGCCAGGAGAGTGGCAGCAGCCTAACGGGAGGCAGAAAGAGGGGTCATCTCATTAGGATGAACAGCTAAGACAGTCAGAACAAATGCTTCATACTGGAAGTTTTCAATATAAAAGCATTTATGAACCAATTGTGTAAGCTGAATCCAGCCATTATAACCATCCGTTCACAGCTAATTCACAATAAACAGGAAAAATAATTAAAAAAACAAACAAAAAAAACTAATGGATTGTTTCTTATGATGAGTTTGCTAGGTTGTAAGCAACCTTGTAGTAGCAAACTTTGCATGTTTGCCTGCTCCAAGCATGTTGTGAAATGCAGTAGGGGCTGCGAAGTCAGCGTGCTCAGGGGGTGGGTGCTCTATCACCTAGTTCACAGCGAAGGCAAGGGCCCTATTGCAATTACAGCCAGCGGAAGTTTTCCCACATATTTCAAAGAGCAGCAGAGTTGTTAATCAGTGTGAGCCATGGCACAACCCAAGGCCATGCTGCCACAGAACTGCTAACATTACGTAGATGGGTCACTTGATCATAAAAGTTCTTCAGTAAGGAATGAAAGTCTTTCAAACACTCAAGAACTCTTGCAACTACCTTTTTAATTATTATTTTCAAACAAAAAGTCCTCAAGGTAGGGCGCAGTTGCCTTTGAGTTTTGTCTCATTTTGTCCCTTGTTTTATAAATGATAAACAATTAGTTTAGAAGTAATTATTTGTCCATCCCATTTTGTTTTTCTCCGTGAAGGTTTGAAATAATCAATTTACTTCCATTTTTTATTTAGTTGTGATGATTTTATACCTATTTTTCCTCATGCTAGCTTTTATTTGAATTCAAATAACTCTCCCATAGTGTTTCTCTCCCCGATTCATCGACTGCGAGTGATCACAGATCCTCTTGTCCTTTCCTAGGCTGAACAACTAAAGCTCTTCTGGTATTCTCCCGCATCTCAGTCACCACTTCATCCCCGGTCCAGTTTCAGATCCTCATCACTCTCACGCACAAAAGGGGGCACCATACATTTTCCCAGGGTAACTCTTAGAGGTTATCTGTATTGGGGCATTATTAGAGCCGTGGCTTTCACAATACTTTAACATTTTACGTTTGTCCTTCTCATGCGTGCAGCTTGGTGCATACACCACAATCACACTCAGGTCCTTGAAGGTCTGGCAGCTGAGGCAGAGGAGTTTCTGTCTGAGGAATGGCTGTGGGGTGGGCTGTATGGGGCAGCACCAGTGGCAGGTCTCAGGATTTCCCCTCACCTGAGTCATGCAGCACCTGCACTTGGAATGTACCCGACAACAACAGTCAAGACCAGGAGGAGTATAAAAGCATCAAACCTTATGGCTGCCTTCTTCAGGATTTCTTTTCCCGTTATGTATCCTATTTATGTATCGTTATTTGTTTGGACAGTGCAAGCAAGGGTAAAACTGCAGAAACAATAAAAATAAGACTTATGGAAGGGGGGAAATGATTTTCATGGTAAAACAGTAAAGATCTCCTTTAAGGCTAGCATTTCATAGGCTTTAGTACATTGCATATTTATCACAGAAGTATTTTTCTTTTAAAAACTGAACAATTTTGAGATCTACATTTTCTAAATCTATGCTGGGTGTTTTGCATCTAGTCTTACAATCAGCTGGTGAGACCCATCAGGCAAACTTTTTTTTTTTTTTTTGGTGCAGATGTTTTATTTTGGTAGGGAGGGATTTGATCAGTCTGCTTGGCTTTCTATTGGATATAACTTTAAGCATTGGTAAAAGACCATCTCTGTTAATTTCTTTGAGAAGAAGAGCAAACGTCATTTCAGGGAAAGAAATTCTTAAAGACTATGAAGACACCATAACCAAAAATTTGAACTGAAGCTACATCATCTCCTACATTCTTTTGCATTTCTCATGAGCAACACGTTTAGGTACTGACCCTCTTTCTAGGCAACAACGACAGAGAAAGAAAAGCTACTGATCACTCCTTCATCACCACTAATTTTCCATTTCTAAACACACTTGGTTAAATCTCCTCTTTTCAAATCAGGCTTTTGCAAATGACAAAGAATCACTTTATTTTCTCTGCTGCCGTGCAGAGCAGCCCTGTGTTAATTTATCTGGAATAAACATGCATTCAGCCCACATTGTCCTCTGATAACGTTGTTTACAGTTGTTTGCCCTGTCCAGTGTGTTGTAGCTGTGGACTGTTACAGATGTGTGCTGTGTTAGAAAGGACCATCTCTGCTACCAGCATGAAGTAGCTATCGCTCTTTGTCTCCCTACAATTTTCATTAGGTCTTATTCATGTGCCCCTGCGAGTGAGAGAGTCAAAGTCATCTGCCCGCTGGTTATTATGCTGTTGCACAAAGAGGTTCTTCAGCCCAGAACTGGAGACTGAAAACAAGTCTGTTGACAAATTATTGTGACCCATCCTATTGCTACTTAGAACCACTGCAGCTGTTCTGAAGCTGAGGTTAACACCCACATCTGCACATACCCAGGGTGATGTTAGAGCCCTAAGCAGAACAAAACCACCACGGACAAAGCTCACGCCAAGAAATTCAGGCAGTCCCAAGCTACCTCATACCACTTCTTCAAGTACCAAAAAAATCTTTTAAGCGCATTAAAATAAATGAGCAATTTTTCTCCCCAGGCTGGTATCATGAAGCTGAACATATCATTGGGCTCAAGTTTTTATATTAATGGAAAATTATGTTAGAATGGGTACAGAAAACAATCTTCGCTAATCGCAGTCAATAAGACATTGCTAATCAGCAGGTGTCCTGTCTTAGTGGTTTTTTTCTGCTTGCCACAAACCCCCGAATTACTGTAGCAATAAATGCACAATATTTCCTGTGGTTTGGGATATAAATACATTTATCTTAAGATGTGCATTGGGGAAACCAGGAAGTCAATAACATCCTGGAATAACTGAAAATTAGTATCTACAGCAATTATTAATATTTCTGCTAGAAACAAAATACATAACACCTACAAAATGGAAATGAAATCCCTCCACTGTTACGGAGCACCTTTCCCAGAGTGAAACTAACTGTACCTTCGAAACAACGTTGATTTTCAAAGCCACATTTACTTCTGATAGATACCTTTCCTGTCTGGCATGATTCAAAATGTTTTAGCACATGCAAATCCCTACACCGAGGAAGGCAAAATCAAATACCCAGTATTATGTCAGCGATAACAAGTCAGGCAGCAATGTGTAGGAAAGCATTAGGAGTCATCTTGAACGGCACAAGAGCTTGCAAAGCAATGCTGATGAACAGGAGGCAGATTTCACGGGCTGCATTAATAAGGCAGCCAGTGATTCCTCTCTGTTCAGTGTTGGAAAGGCCTCAGTTGGAATAATGAGTACAGTCCGGAGCCTGACACTTAATTCTTGTCCTTAGAGGCTGGGGAAATAGATGAACTTGGTCTTATCTTAAAGTTGGACTGAAGCCTCTCCAGAGGTCGCTTCCAGCCATATATAACACTACTTACATATGTGAATATCAGCTCCAGTGCTCTTGGTTAAAAATGAAAATAATTATAAGACAAAGCCAAAATTAAACCAAAGAGCATCTACTGCACTAATGGGTTTTTGTGCATTGGCCTAATGATGATATTAATGATTGCTGCATTAAGCCTCTTCCCAAAGATTTGTATTCTACAAGTGTCCCAACCATGCTTAAATATTCTTAGATTTTAGGATCAAACCCACTGTTTTCTCACTATAACCTCAATCTCCTGATGCGGGTATTTTTCCAGAACTTAATTATGAGATGACAGCCATATCAGTCCTGAAAACAATGGACTATAGAGGGAAAGAGCAAACGTCTTGCTCATCCCAGTGGCATTTTATCTCTGTGCTAGGGGCCCTTCTCCTCCGAGCTAATTGCAAAGAAATGGCTTTGGCAGAAATGGATGCTATCTCTACCCGGGGAGAAAAAGATTTCCAGGAGTTAATGCGCTAGCACAGAGCAAGTCTGGCAGCACAACCAGAAATGGGGCCTGACAGCTCGGCGTCCCAAGGAGCATGCAGCCTCACGCAAGCTGACCTGCTGCTGGCTTTCCTGGGACCCAGAAGAGCCCCGGGCTGCCCCCAGCTCATCCTGCTCTGATGGTGCTGCAGCGCCGAGCAGCAGGCAGGCTGAAAGCACCTCTGCCGATCTGACACCAGCACTGCTGTGGCTACACGTGACAGTGATTCATCGCGTGCCTTCAGGTTTTGCAGATGCAGCTCCAGCTTTCAGCCAGGGCAGTACAGGCGCAAGCCAACCCCTGACGTACCTGCACGCACCTCAGCCCGATTCAATTAACAGGTAGAGGCCACACCGAGCCTAATTCCCTCCTGCAGATCTGTCATCCCGCTACTCATAAACAAGCTCCCTTTTAAAGTGGCATTAAGCCAGCCCACACGTAGTTAGACCTGGAATTACAGCCCACGAGTGCTGGTGAGTAATTTATTTTCCACATTCACCTACATGTGGGTTTCTGCCTATCAGGTACCACACCAAAAGCAGCATAAGGACTAAGCCGTTATTCAAACCTGTTAGCAGGAAATTATCTCAATGAGCAGTTTACCAATTACGTGCAGAGGGAGGGAGTAGTCAAAGAAATTTTACAGCCTAAGTACAATGCCTTTGGGAACACTTTAACTACCTTTACCTGTCAGCTCTTTCCTGATGCAACATCAGCTTCAGGCAAAACATTAAGCTCACAGAATGGAGAAAAGCACATCTGGATTGAGATTGCAGTTTGCTGCTGGGAAGTGAGTGTGCCTGTATGGGACAGCCTCTTGGCTGCCCTCCTGCAGCAGGACTGACCTGTGCCTGCCAAGAGCCGGGAGCAAAGCCATGGGAGAGATGAAAAAATGCTCCAAGGCAATGCAAGTCAGGACCTGTAAACACCCAGGCTAAGCAAAATACAGTGCGCCCAGCACCAGGGCAGCAGAGGACAGAGGCTGGGCTGGAGGAAAGGCAGGCTCATCCTTGCCGGCTCCATTCCCCCCACCACGCTCATGTCACACCATTCCTGTTTCTCAGCAGTGAGGCTGCAGAAAGCTCAGCTTCCCTGCGGCTGTGTGATGTGGACGACCACAGAGGTGCTCGTTAGGCTGCTCCTCGAGTACTCCTGGGGGAGACAAGGTGTCCCAAAGCTCCCTTAGGCCAGGAGCCAAACCAGGCCTTCTAGACCACCTCCTCCCTCCAGTGTCCCCAACAAGCCACAGAGATTCACCTGCTCACATCTGTGCCTGGGGACTGGCCCAGGGACTGCCCCATCCCCAGGGCTCTGGGCGGGCTGCTCACTGCACAGGGGGACTTGCAGAGGGGTCCGAGATCTCTAGCTATGATATTATTCCTGTTAAATTTCTACAGGAAGGAAAAATTTGAGTGAGAGGGTTGTTACCCTGGATTTATCAGAGGAGAGGTCTGACTGAAAACAAAAAGAAACTTCTGGGCAAAGCAAAAGCTGTAAGCACCTCCTAGAAGGTGGGAAAGCACAGTGTGCAGCGACACAGAGAAAGGGCATTGTCTCTGTCACTCTTACAGATCAGCTCTGAAATCCTAAAATGGCTTCAGAGGAGCTTTTCTCCAGCTGATGGCCACCCTGCCTATGCCACAACGCAGATTTCACCTTCATTACCCGCAGCCAACAGCTATTTGCCAGGATAAAGCCTGCTCACCATGTTCCCCTGCAAGAGCTGCAGCAGCACCGGTGAGACCCGCGCCCACCACAACACCCCAGGGTGGGTCCCCTCCGTTTGAAACACAAACACAGAGAACACGAGATGTAGGGGATGATGCATGCAGGGGGGGAACCTCAGGAAGATGAGGGCTCCTACAGCCAGCACAGTTTATACCTCATAATGTTTGTACCCTAGAAAAGCCACGGTGTTTTCTTTCCACTTGCTGTAAGGGGAGGGCTGCCCAGGGGCAGCTGAGCTGCAGAGGTGGAGGGCAGGATTTATCGCGCGCAGTCGCTTCTCCAGAGCAGCCGTGGATGCTGTTTCGTGGAAGCGCTGCATACCAGGCTACCGGTCTGAATGAATGCCCACCCCAAAAATCAAATCAAACTTTCATTAGCTACCAGGAAAGACAAAATCCAGCACAGCTTTTCAAATATTATCCCAAGTAGATAGGAAGTTTTTGTTCAAAAGTGGCACATTACCAGAGCCCTTGCAGTGCCCGCTGAGCAGAAGTGGCCTGAGATATTCTAGATGTTGTTTCTGAAGCCTGCTGTGCTCAGCGTGAGAGATTTCTGTTTACAAAGAACCAAAAATCTAGCACTTCCTATATGAAAGCAATGAAGAGCGCAAAGTCCAATTCCTCATGCTGTTTTTCTGGACCTGCAGCTGCTTTGACACCGTTACCCAAAGGTGTGAGTCACAGTCATCCCAGAGAAAAAAATGAGCCCAAACCTCACTGATCAATACCCGCTGCCTCGACACTCCGCACCTTCCTACGTGTTTCACCGGGATCCCTAGGAGAAGCAGCAAAAAGGGGAAACGTACAGCTAATTCCTCCCCACGCAGCGTGGCCCAGGCTGCACCTTTAAGGAGTTGTTATGATGATTGTTCGCAGCAATCGAGCTCAGCAGAGGCTTTCGTGTTCAGCACACTGCATCATCTCCAGGGAGCTTCCTTTACAACACTTATAAATGAGAAAACAAGATAACTTTAGACTGCACAGCTGCAGGGTGCAGGAGGAAAGCGATAAAATAACACTGAATTAATCCATTCATTCAAAGGCCACTGAATTGTAATGGATGGATTTAATGAGACTGGACTCTAAATAGCTAACAAGAAAAAAAAAAAAAAAAAAAGACAAAAAAAGAAAAGAGAAAAAAACCACAAACTTTCTTGCCCCCTTCCCATCTCATACCCAGCTCCCCCAGCTGATCTCCCAGAAACAGTTGCAGGCAAGGCTTCCCACATTATGTAGGTCAGTGCCCACTCTAAAATTCATCTGTTTTAGTGAAAATAGAGGACAGGCACCAGAGAGATGTTTCCCGACCCCAGCTCTTCAGAGCAGCTTTGTCAGAGATTGTTTTATTTTTCCCAGGCGCTCTGTGGTTTGCACCTCATGAGGCTGGAGCATGGCAGCACCATGCAGGTCAGGCTAACACATCCTCATGGCTCAGCACACTGCAATGCTTCGTGCCTATCAGGATGAACTGGGCACTTGTAGTCCAGACTAATGCACTGCTAATATTTTGGTAATTAGGGCTCGAGTCAGGAAAGAAGAGCATTACACTGTATTTTACTAAGACAGCAATGTGCAGCAACATTTTCAGTTGCTGGGAGACCACTGAAAGAAGTTGAATCTTGGGTAGCACCAGCCCCTCACTGCCACAAACGGCTCAGCCCAAGGAGCCAGAGCAACCTGGGAGCCAGCCTTCCCCACACACAGCTGTGTTCCTTCCCACCTGCCTGGGCACAAAACATCCATCCTCACAAAAAAAAATAATAAAAAATAATGCACACCCTCCCTCCCTGAGGAACAGGACAACCCCCATGTGTGACAAATACATGACATGGCGTTTACAGCCTAAGGCACTCACATTTCAGGCTCCTCAGCCAGAGATAAGAACCTATGTGCAACTGAAGACAGGGAAGAAATGCAAATTAATATTTTCTTTTTCCACACAATATTTAGCAGAGTCATGCTTTAAACCACAGGTGCAAATCACAGGGACGTTAGGGCTCCTGCATCATGCTGGACATGCAGCAGTCACACAGGGTGGAGATCGGGGATCACATCTTCATCCTAGTGCTGCATTGCTGAGTCAGAGCCGGGGCCCGTGAGCCACCGCGATGTGCTCGGGCAGTGCCAGCACCAGCCGCTCCTGGACAACAAGACTCCCGCAGCAGCCTCTGCAGGGGCAGCTATAGCAACGCTCCTCCAGCCAGGCACAGGCTCACAAAGGTGGCTGATTTCAGCCTGAGCACAGTGATTTTCACACAAACCAAAAGTGCTTATTATCTGCTGACATGGAGAAAGCGTATTTAAAACAGATTATTCCATGCATACAGGGAGCTTACTTATGTGGGAATTAGTATTCTGTACCCCAGCCTGCATTCATGAAGTGTGTGATCTGTGTGATTAAAAACTAAAGACAACTACTTGATTCATGTACTTCTATCTTGTTTGAAAAAAAAATATTTTGACTTTTCAAGCTGGAATGTACAAAGAGCAAAACAGCTCCTCACAGGCACTGTTTTCCTGCGGGTGTCCGGAGGCCCCACACATGGGACCAGAAATGGGAGAAATGTGCCCTCAGAGCCCCTCCACATGGGGTGAGACTGCTGTGGGCAGGGGGACTGGTACAGATCATTTTTTCAGATCAATCAGCGTCCTGGACAGGACTGCACTGCTGGCACTTGGTAGAGCCAGGCTTTAGCATCCTGGTTTTCACCTACAAGGTCTCTGCTATGAGTTGGAACCAGCAGGACCTTACTTGCGAGGAGTTAGAAAGCACTGCAAAAATACCAACACCACGTTATAATCAAAAGGCAGACAGGCAAGCTAAACAGGACGCCTCTGCATAGAGGAACTACTAGACAGAGATAAAATACTTCCCTGTTTAAGATCTACTGCCAACTTGCTCTCCCTGACAATTTTCCCTCCTGGCAGGATGATACTCTCCACGTCTGATGAGCACAGAAGGAACGTGCAGTAAGAAAATGGCTCCGCAGGGGGTTCGGTTCCAGCCTAACCCCAAGCATAATTTAGGGAATGGCAGTGGCCCTACACTTTGGAAATGTCTCCAAGCTACAGAGCCACGCCAGCACACAGCCATGCGCTCAGTCCAGCCCCCGGCCCCACACTGCCTCTTCCCCCAGGGCAGCCCTCCAGCCACCTTGCACTTTGCCACCCCCGGAGGAGACTCCCAGCCTTGCTGGTTCAGCTTTTGGAAATTTGTACTGCTGCTAAAGCTTCCCAGTAGAGCGTCTGCCACAGGTCAGGTCTGCAGGTTTTTTGGTGTGAGGAACTGAACCCTTTGGTTAGGCCAGGTTTTGAACAGCTAACATCTTATGGTAGAAAGTGCCTCACACACGTACAGAACAACTCGCTCCAAACTTTGTCACTGCCTGCAGCAAAATGCTGCCTGGTCCAGAGCACAGCTAGTCTCAGGGAAACAAACCTCATGCCATTCCTCCCAGATGCACATCTTTCCAATAATTTGTCACTTGGATAAGCTGCTGTCCTAAGAAGGATTATTCATAATTCCTGGGGACATTTGGTGAACTCCCAGGGAGCAGCTGAGGACACAGAGAATGCCATGGGATGGGGAAACCAGAGGCGCAGACAGGCTGAGTGCCTGTCAGCTCTGCCTACGTCTTTGGTGCAGCAGGTACTAGCCAGAGGGCAAACCGTACCCCACCCCAGCTCTTGTTCCCCTGACTCTCATTTACAGGGAGAATCTGGCTGCAAAAACACAGGGAAGGTAAAGACAGTGTCCAAAAAGCTTTCAGAATTAAACCCTTGCGATTCCTCAGCTCTGCAAAAGCTGGGCATACATATGCAAGATCAGACAAAGACAAAACCTATCCCCCTAAAAACCCTTCTTACACAGACTTTTTACCCTGTGTGGCAGAGAAAAATAATCCACTAAGGATTTCACTATTGCTATTGACATGGTGTGAGAATTATCCAATACACCAAAGCACCAGGTGGCAACAAAAGATCTCTAAAACATGTTGAAAGGATACAGTAAGAATAACCAGATCAATAGAAACCACACACAGCATTTCCTCCATCAACTGAACAAAGTTGAACGAGTGGGCAAAGCTGAAGTTCAGTGAGATCAGAGTTTGGAAATTCAAAAATTCCTCATTTTCATAAATCTAATCCTAGTTCAGATGGCCAGTGCATCTCTAGTGGTATGTTTTTAGCAAACCAGCCTTTCAATCCATGCATCCAAGACATCTTTACCATCTTAGCTGCACCTCAGCACAGCACGACACCTGAGCACTACGCTGGCGCCAGAAACAGCCCATACTGCAATAGCATTCCCCCTTTCAGTTCTAAATATAGTTTGACTCTCCTGGAGTCTTAAGACATTTCTGGATCTTTTCTTTTCTTTTTTTTTTTTTTTCTTTTTTTCTCAGAAGTTTATCCTGGTTCAATGCAGATTGTTTTAAAATATCTGTCTATCTATATACAGAGAACGTGGAGGTAAACACGCTCTGTGTAGGTGTGCCTCTGACTCCATCAAAAAGGCTGTGCCCACTGGACCGTGAAGAGCAAAATTAATTCTGCATGACAAAGCTTTTATTTGTGTATTTTTGGTGACAAACCCTCTCAGATAGACAGGAAAGGTGTTATTATATTAGCACTGTTACTGCAACGCCGTCACACCCAGAGCCCACCAAACGACCTTGCTCCCTTCCCCACCCCGTCACCTTCCTGCCAGCCCAGGAGCAGCGTTTGCAGCCACCGACATGGCCTTACAGCCCCCCGAAGCCAACCCCACAAGCCCAGGGTTTCTCCAGGTGACAGAAAGCAGAAAACTTTAGGCTTATTGCTGCAAGATGGTGGTGGCACGGCGAGCACAGACGCAAGAGCAATGCAGGGAGACCAAACTGAGCATACTGAGTGCCACTGCCACCAGCACAGAGGGGCCACGGAGCTGCTCCCATCCCCGCAGGGACACGGGACATGTGGGCCATGGCTGTGCCAGTCCCCTCAGCACTGCCGCTGGGTGCCAGCCCTCTGCCATCGACATCACTAGGTCATCAGGGGGGTTGTTTTTGAAAACAGGTTAGAGTTTAGGTTCTCCCTGCCTGGGATTTACCGTGCTCTGTGTTCACGTGCTACTGGGTATGGCTTGGCTAGACCTGTGCAGCACAGAGGAAGGAGAAGTGCTGTGTAATTCAGCTCTTACTTCCAGTGTGTAGTTATTCATGACAATCTATATTGCTGCTGGGGGGGGGGGGGGGTGTTTGTTTGTTTGTTTTTAAATGAAGCATGGTTTATACTTGTAGCAGCAGGCAGGATTTCTGTTAAGCACTATATTGGAATCAAAATTAGAATAATTTAATCAAGAGCACACAGGTTTATCTCAAATCTGCATCTCTTCAGTCTTCAGATTCAGAAGGTGTTAATTTTATCCCAGTGCTTCTCTGATTTGATCAGCCACTTCCAAGAAAGGTTAAAGTTTCATTTCTATATCGTCTGCAGCCTAATCAAAAGAGCAGAAATACCAGGCTTACTAGGGAAAGAAAGAGATGAGAGATGGAGAGGGCGTTTGAACACACTTCATTTACAGAAAACAAAGATGGCCTTGTTTTTGTATAGTGCTGCACAGCAGTTAGTGCTGTCTTCATCTTGAACCATTCAATCTTTTCCCAGAGCTCTCTCCTCTTTAGTATCTCCTCGCATCCATTTCCATCCGCAGGCAGCAAGCCCAGACTGAGGCACAAGCAATTTCAAGCCTCCAGGTAATGCAAGCAGTCGCTGTATGCTGCCTGATAGAGCAGCGAAGGGGTCTTTGTCCTGAAGGCCTCTGGTTTTTTTTTTAAAATGCCTCACATGCTAATAATAGATTAAAGCAGTAACTGCGTGCCTGTCAGCACGTGCTCACGGAATCCATTACTGAACGACCGTGTCGCTCAGGGGAACACGCCGTCATACCTAATGGGGAAAATTTCAGGAGTTCAGTGAATTCTTAATTTCTTGAGACACTCAGTGCTCGTGACACTGCCCAGCAGAGGAACTGGGAGGTTTGCTCTCAAGACAGCAGGGGGAGCATCAAAGTGCTCCTCGGCAACACCCAAGGCAGACCCCCAAGGGCCACAGCTCCCTGGTGGGTGAGCTGATGCTGCCCAGCCTGTCCCCCTGCCTGTCCCCCCAGGGAAGGCCAGCGCTGCTTTCTCCCTTCCCCGGGCCTCCTCAGCCGGGCTGCCTCACCCCGCTCCTCCAGCCCATGGGGACAGCCAGCCTGTGTGGTCAGAGATGGTGCTTCAGACCTCTCAGGTTCTTGCAACCAAAGTGAAATGTTTTCCTTCGTGCTTTTATATTTGGAAAAAGTGGCTTTTGTGGTTATTAAATGCTCCCATGATGTGCTGACATTTAGCCATCCCTATAAGCTGTTTAGCGTACATTGCAGACTGTACTCTTTTACTGTGACATTATTCTTTAATTCTTCTAATGAATCGTGTGTTTTTTGTAGTAAACCAGGCAGTAAATCACACAGGCAATTGGTTTTACAACCCAGACTTCAAGGACAGCTCAGGGAGAAGACTACATTATTAAAAAAAAAAAAAAAAAGGCAGTTCAGTTACTACCAGCAATTCCGTGCTGAGCTTCTACTGCCTATTTTCTTCTGTTTCTCTGACTCCCACCTGGGTTCACGCACTTGGAGGTTGCCCCCTGAATGTCTGCCTGCTGAACACGCCCAGCGCCCACCCCCTCCCACCACACGTCCCCCATGTTGGGGCACATTTTCTCTGCCCTGCTGCTTCCCCAAGCACGCACAACAGGCATTTCTTGTGTATTCAGAGGCCGTGCAGCCAACTGGAGCCCAGCCTCAATGACAAGCAGTCAGGACAGACATGGGGCAGGAGATGCAGCCGGTGGCTGCAGGGCTGTGGAAGCCTGCGTGCAGTCTGGGTGGTGCTGGGCCCAGCCTGGCACTCCTGGAGCAGCTTTCAGCTCTTTGCCAAGCATGACTCGGTAAAGGGAACCCAGAGGATGCAGTGTAAATTAACTGAGCAGCTCAGGTACGCTGGAGATGCCGTGCACTTGGTAGAGATAATTAATACACTCCATCTCTGTGCAGAGAAACTACTGAAGGTTTACATTCCTGCTGCAAGAATCAACTGGAGCAAGTTTTCAGCTTGCAGACTGCCTTACGCTGAATCCCCAAAAAGCTTTCTGACTTCAATAGCAGGGTGAGGACACAGCACAGCGTGCTTAGCTACCGGCACTGGCTGCTCTGCACTGACACCCCACAAACAGTGGGGAGCTGCGGGCAAACAAGGCACAAAGAGAGGCAGGTCACAAGCACAGGTCTCAAAAAACATGCCACAAAATCCTGGGAACAGAACATTTCTAGGTGTGCATGTAATCTATGATGCCCAGCATGAGGGCAGGGAAGGAATTTGGAAGTACAGAGTCCCTGTGGGATATCTGGAGCAGATGGGAAGACCTCTTTGCCTCCAAGAGCACCAGTCTGACCCCTTGGTGTTTGGCAGGCTGAGCGCCATGGGGATGTGCTGGATTTTAGGAGACATGAAAATCAGACTGCTTCTCCAGGCTGTGCCACGCAATACCACTGTTGTGTCGGACAGATTATAGAGCGTCCCTGTTCAGCCTGCAGCTGTGTGTATTACTGATGTAATTGAAAGCCATGCCAGAATGAAGATTTAAAAGAAAAAAAGACAAAACAACACATTTTAGTTTTGGCTTATGACACTTGGGGCATTTTATGTCAGAACAAGCGGGCATTTGTCTGGGGTAGGTCTGCAAAGACACTCCAGCAGGGATGCATTTATTATTTATCCAGACTCTGGGCCTAGAGAAAGTAAAAGGCTTATGTAAACCCCCAGTTGGGATTTCTAGATCCTCATTTAGACGTTTGCTGTACCAGCTTCGCATGGAGACAGCCCACTCAATTAGGGATAGAGAGCAAAAAGGATTCCTTCATCAGAGTGTAGGTACCATTAAGTGCAGGACTTAAAGCTGCTGTTGCATAGCTGAAATGTAATTTTCCCCAAAGCAGGGGTGAGTAGGCAGGAAAGAGCCTTGTGTACCCACAGCTGAAAGCAAACTGCAGCCATTACCTCTGCCAGCACGAAGCTGTCCAACCCCGTGCAGCTGGGCTCTGCTGGTGCTGGCTGGAAAAGGCAGCCCCAGCAAGGAGGGAGGACAGAGGGGCTGCCACCCTCAGGCAGGACGTCCCTTTCCCTTCCTGTCCTTCAGAGAGAAAAGGGAAATCATGCATCTGAGTGCCCAAAATTAATAATAAAATGAAGTCATCTAACCTGACTGTTTACACTTGGGTCTCTTCCCCTCGTTGCTGGGTGAAATGATCTTGCAGGACTGCTTGGTATCAGGTCCCCAGCACCACATAGTGATGGACCCAGCCAGTTCCCGCAGCCCAAATTTCGACCTTCCACTGGTCCTTACCCTGACAACAGCAGAACCTGGCAAGATGAAGGTGTACGTTACATACCCTATGCATACTAAGGTTTTAAGAGCAGAGGAGTCCAAGAGCTTAGGAATGGCCACGTGCTGCTTCGCAGTATTTTGGTGCTTAGCTTTGTAAATGTAACTCTCAGGAATTGAACCATATCTCTGTAATTAAAAGGCTTTTGGTAATTATGTTGGCTATGAAATAGTAGGCGGCCAATTAAAGCTCACATTGCATAACAAAGGTCAAAGAAGCAAATCATTTTTAATTGAATATGCAAATTATATGAACCATCTAGATGTCAAGAAGGTAGAAAGCAAAGATGCAAGTTTGGTAAGTTACTCTAGAAATCAAATGAGATGTGTCTGTCCTTTAACTAAGTGTAGTTAGAGGGCTCGAAAAGCAGCAGAGGGACGATTCCCACCTGCGTTGGGAACTGCAGGCTAAGCACCAGGGACAAGGCAAGAAACTGCATTTACACTTCCAGGCTGAAGATAGCTTGGGCTTTGAAGGAACATTGCTTTTTACTACAAACATAGCCATTTTCAGTTAGCAGATAGCTCCAGGCACTGCACTCCTGCATTCCAGCTATTTATTTTTGTGATTTCACAATCTTTACGCTTCCCTCCATTATCTCTCACAATGCATGTGTAAAAGCCCCACAAAAACAAATTCTGACAGACTGTGCAGGGGAATAGTAAAACTGACTATACACAACGTGCTGTGAAACGCAAGGAGCTAAACAAATAGAAAAGCAGGTGGCATCATTTCTTAATTTGTTTCGTCTACCTTGGGTGTTACTTGAACAGCACTAGGTAGGCATTTGCTAACAAACGTGTGAGTTTGCAGCAGATGGTCCTCCATTAAAAATGCAATCTCAGACAGAGAGATCTGGGAAGTCCTTGGAGGACCGAGGAAACTGTCAGTCTCGTATTTATGCCTCTCTCCAGAATTCAGGATATAAAACCAACCCATGTGAGCCACATACCCAAACAAGAAGAATAAGCAATCTTGTCCTGCCTCTACCTTGCTGAGGTACTGATCCTCTACGTGGCATGTGTGGCCTGCAGCCTTTTTCTTTAACCGATGGTTGCAGAAGAATGGTCAGAAGCAGCAGCAAACCTCAGTGGTAGCTCCTGCACCAGCCAAAGAGTGACCGTATATAAATCAAGGTAATGGACAAATAGGTTCTTGACAAAGAGCATAAAATACAAGCTAAGAACGGAGCAACCGCATTTCTGTTACACTTGAATGCCCAGGGAAGGCCGGACTGCATGATTACATCTCATCTCCTCGATTTCCCTATTGCTGCTCACGGATGAATTTTTAAAACCTAATTTTAATGCGGTATCTTTGAAGCTCAGCTCCACCAGACGTGGGGGACAGTCAGCAGACATCATCTAACTCTGCATAAAAGGGCTTTTTAAGGTTTAGGACGCAGAGTAACCCTAGCATGTCTGGAAGAATGAGCGTATAAACTGCCCTGTGCACATCACGATGAGTAAGAGCTAATTTGAAGTCACAGAAGTGTTCTGCAGTGTGACCAGTGGCAGCCTGGCTGGCCAGGATGCCCGAGCAGCCCGGAGCTTCGCAGCCTGCTGTGAGAGCCCGTGCAAGCCAGCCCTGCACAGCAGTCCCTTCCCACCCTGCTGCCACCAGCACCTCCACTCCCTCTGCAGCCAACCCTCCAGCACAGCAGACACCCAAAACCTACTCCAAGAGATCAGGCAGACGTTCATCTACCTTTCAGGCAAAGAACCTCTCGTCTTAAGGGGCTGGGCAGTGCGACCTGCCATGCACAGTACTGCATGTCAGCAGGTGAAGAATTAATGCACTCCGGGAGATTTTCCAACCAAAATCAGGGCAGATATCCTAAAGAAAGTTTGTCCCTTGTGTTCCATCATTGAGGTGCCCTGAGTATGTACATGTATCCCATCTGAAGTAGTGTCACAGGCTGAGGTAGACAGGGAGAAAGAATCTCTGCTCCTGTGTACGTGTACACTCACGCTCTCTGTTTCCTCATATTTAAAATAGAACTAATTCTTCTGTCCTGTGTGAATCATTTCAAGATTTTTGGATAAGAAATCAAAAGCTGGTGACTTCATGGAATAAAAAAATAACCTCTATTCCATGTCACAGAAACGATTTGCTGCTACCCAGGCACCTCAGCTTCCCTGGGTACACACTATGCTGCTGCTCTCGTACCAGCACTTCCTTGGTTTGAGAGGAGCACTGGCCTAAGATTTCCCCAACGGAAGCATTTCTACAAATCAAAAGGGGAAAACTTCCACATATGATTCATCTCCAGGCATGCTGCAGTACATGACAGAGACTTCTCATGGCCAAAGGCATGGAAATAACAGACCCTCTACAATTTACTCCATTGATAAAGTTTAGAGTCCTACTGGAAAATCTGGTTAAACATAAGAGGTCTTCCTTAACAGCAAGCAGCAACCACACAAGGGATAACTGCAACTCTTGCCTGCAGGCATCTTCTTTTCCTTCATATCTTTGACTTCCAGACTCTATCCCAAAGACATTATTCCTCTCATAAAGTAAATGCAGCAATAAAGCCCACAACAGCTACAAAACATTTGGCACTCCAGTTGCTTGGTGGTGGTATTTGAAAGGATACAAACACTCATACATATATCGGTCTAAGCTATTTACAGTAACTCCAAGTGCCAAAAAGATGCAGGTGTGCTTATTTAAACACATTTTTGTGGCTCATTTCTGAACTGACATTGATTTGGAGTAACTGAGCTTTGAACCTGCCATGAGCTGTCAGGTACCCAGTTGGTTTCTTGGCCCCAGGAGCTCTTTTCAGGAATTTGTTGAACCATTTATGCCCTCTCTCCATTTCCCATGTGAAGCTGTGGGGTGTGTGCAGGGGCCAACAGATATCTGGGCACCCCCTGGCCCCAGGGAGCCCCCCTTCTGCTGCCCCACGCCACAGAAACCTTTGACAAGCTGGGACAGGGGCAGGGGAGGAACAGTAAGGGCCGTTTTTGCAGAGTACCTCCCCAAAAGCATGCCAAGCTCCAGCATGGCTCAGCTCCTGGCTCCTTGCAGAGGAGCTGCGGCATTGCTGCTGAAGAGCAGGGCAAGTCTGAGTCATCCGCACGCAGCTCTTGCAGATGACACGCTTGATGTGCTTCATTACAATCAAAGGCTCCAGCACTGCCGCCTGGCTTCATTTCACAGCCCCAGAATGTAAATGCACTTTCCCCATCTAGTGGTCCAGCAGAGTAAAAAAGCCATTTTTCTCCTGCAGCTGAGGGGGGAGTCCCATCTGGCAGGAGCATCTCCGGGCAGTGCCCATCCACCCACAGCTCTGCCCATCTCAGCAGCGGGCCGCAAGCAGGGGAAGGACGGAGACAAACCCTATGGCAGGATGCACGTCTGCTGAAAAGAAAAGCTTTAATAAAGCTAGAAAAACAAATAAACAGACAAAGCAAAGCTGCTTTGAGTACTCCAACAAAAAAAATAGCTTATGAAGAAGCACATTCCTTAGGCTGATGCAGGATGAAGCCCAGTGCATTTTAAAACAATCAAGAAACCGGTCTCCTGAAAAATCAGAATTACCTTGGAAACTCTGACAAGCTATTAGCCGTGACAGCAACAAAATGGCTTCCTGGAGCGATCGCTCCCTGATCGAATCCTCCTTCACTGGATACAGGCCTGACAGCCGGTGTTATTAGAGCGACACGCTTACAGAAATAATAAACTAAATCCCTTCAGTGAGGCAGCTTTCAGCAGCACTGAGCTACGTTTCCATGGGCTTCACTGCTGTGATTCTCCCTGCCACGATGGGATTAAAGCAATGCAGGCAAGTAGGCTGCAGCACCTAGCCCTTCTCCTCATTTGCAGCCAGCAAACCTAAACCACACAAAGTGACCAGAGCAAGAGCAGCCCCCACTCCAGGTGGCACAGGAGGAGCGGTGTCCAGGCACCTCTTGTTCCCTACCTGCTGTGAAGACGTGGGGTGGTAGTGGCCACCCCTGGTGTGATTCCTGGCACATTTTCTTTGAAGCAACAAAGGGCAGAAACCAACTTTGACATTAGCAAAGCAGCAGAAATAATCCCCTCATGCGGCAGCACCAAGTCGCTCTCCTTTTCCCGACGCCTGGTCCGCACAATGCTGAAACTAAACCCAGCTCATGAGATGTGCCATTCCTTTCCAGTCCAACACCAAACCACACTCCACTCCCTTTGTTTTCCACTTCGGGTAATTACACAAACATTGTTTGAAATGGATACGCTGTGACATTCATGATTAAAGGTACTTATAGCCAAGAGAATTTAATATCACAAGCAATACAACCAAACTCCCCTGATCCAAAACTGAACCAAGTCGCCCAGACTGATCCCGTTGGTATGCAGGACTTCTGACTTGTTAAATCTTCTTTTGGAAAGGGTACTTGGGGAGGTATTTTTGCTAGACCCATTATAATTCAGAAAGTTCCTCCTATGTCATTTTATATCAGCAGCAGAGAAAGTTTCTTATTTTCCCGTCTGCTTTTTTTAATGGATTTTCCATAGAGAGCATCCATTGTAAGGACGGATAAGATACATTCACTTTTGTAATATAAAAATATCCATTTCTTTTACACGTATTGCAACCTATCTGTTCCATGCAGTTCATATGTAGTTTGGTCTGTTCACACACAGAGAAAGTATCTTTATAGAGAATGAGATATTCACATAAATATCAGATTTCATTTTAAGAGAGAAAGTCTAGTTAACCTCACAAGAGAAAAGAGAAAGAAAGAATTTGGCAAACCAGCCCCTGTCTTTTCAGAGCTTTTACTTGGGGCTTTTCTTGATCACTCACATTAACGTAACAGACAGCATTTCTTCCTAACAGCCTCTGGTTCACGCTGTCTGGAGCTGGGAAATAGTTTGATACTTCAGCTTAAGCCATACAGAATATTTCGCTGGTGACTTGAACAAGGGGAAATCCCCTTGGGGCGATCTGGTCTGTGCAGCCGGGGGGGAGAAGCTGCTTCTGGCCTGTGACTTCGGATGACTTTGAGCTTGGAGAATGCAAAACGTGCGTGAGACACCAGAGGTGGGGAGCAATGGGCATCAAAGGGAAAAAATTTCCCTGGCCAGCACACGCTCCCTGAGCTGAGCCTTATCCCTGTGATCAGCTGTGCTCATTCCTCACAGGGAAGACTTGGAGAGAGAGAAAGAGAGCACTGCCAGATAACTGAGGGGAAAAGCATAGCTAAACCTACATCCATTTTGTTGTAGCTGTACAGAGGACAAAACAAGCCTTTTCAGGTTTTATTATTATTACTGGAAGCAGCAGAGGTTGGGGACTTGGGGAGTGCAAGGATGTGGTGGTGAACTTCAAGCACAGGAAGCTAAAGATGCTTTTTTTTTTTTTTTTTTTAAGAAAGGAAATTTAATTGTATAAACAGCCTATAAGAAAAAATAGAAAGAGTCTATTCATATCCAAGGGAAACAGCACAGCAGGGCTGGCTGTGGAAAGGCTGGGAGCAGCTGAAGCAGCACCCAGCTAAGCACTCACACTAGCACAGGGTGCGGGGAGCCCCACGGGTCTCCAGCCTGGAAGGTGCCTCTAGGAAGGGGTGCTCCCACCACACCCAGCTCTCAGGGTCTCCTAGCACAGCTCTGTGCAACTCCAGCACCCTCAGTGCTCAGTGGCCATCACGCCAGGAGGTGAAACCCACACATGAGATGTCACCATGGTCCCCGGTCTGACAGCCTGGATCACACCAGGTGGGTTGCAGAGGTGAAGCAGGAGGCAGCCCTGAGCTCCTCCCAGTGATCTCCTATTTCAGTGTGAAGTTTTGTATGATCCTTTTCTGGAAAGTGCTGTCAGAGGGCCACCACGTTACAGCTCTGAAACCACAAGGGTCTCACTGCTCTCCCCTCAAAGAGCAGGCTTTCTTTCCTCCTTTCCCTAAACAGATGAATAATTCTTTCAGAAACACGCAGTTGGATTCAGGAGACCCAAACCACTCTCTCCACAGAGCACAAACAGCTTGGAGAGCAGCCCTGAAAACTTTCCCACACTGCGGCTGTCACCTTCTCCCCTCCCTCTAGGAGGATCACTGAAACCAGGACAGTAATTCGGTTTTCTGGCCCTCTCTCCCTCTTCACTCCTTCATTCAGTGTTAACAAAAACACGACCGCGTGCCAAGCGCAGCGCAATGTCTGCGGGGAGGACATGCGTCTGGGATGGATGTAAGCAGGAGATGCAGCTCATTTCCCACAGGCCACCTCAGATCTCCCCAGGCCACCGTGTCTGGCTCAACCACTGCTGAGTGCACTGTGCAGGGCGTGCCGGTAGCCGCACAGTGCAGGTAGTGCCTTGAAGACTTCAGGTGACCTACAAATACCCGTACGGGCCACCAGTAAGCAAACCGGGGGAAAAAAAGAGCCCACACAGCACAGACCAACGTACCAGGGAAGCCCTGCCTGCAGCCCTGGGACAGGCTCGGGTGGGTCAGCCACCAGGGGCGGATGGTGCTCAGGTCGGGTATCACCTGGGCCACAAGCAGGCACCTGCCCCTCCTGGCGTCCTTCCCTTCCCGTCCTCCAAGCAGCTCAGCGCTCGCACAGTGCTGCGGGTCGCAGAGGTAACCGGCTCTCGAGACGTGAAATATCAAGAGATGTGAAAAAGCCTGGGCTGGAGCCTTTAGCAACAGGAAGGAGGTTGTTACAGCAGTAATTTACTGTGGTAGGTTTTGCAGCACAATTGCAACATATCATTACACCAGTTTTATCCTTTTCCATTTGGCAGATGCTGATTTCTTCCCCCCATTTCTTACAGAGCACAAGCCAACGTGGCAGTATTTCAAATGGTTTTAAACCCTGCCAATGGCAATAAAAAAAAATAACTGAAAAGTTCTCACAATTGCATTTGCTTACCCAAAACTAATACATACACACACACATGTAAAAATATACACGGTTCAGCCAACTTGCAAGGGTGGCGCCAGAGAAAGAGCGGGGCTGGGCTCCTCTCCAGGGAGGTAAAACAAACCAAAGATGGGGGAAGTGGGAGTCTGCAGGGAGGGGGCCGTGCAGCCCTCCAGACAGACAGAACTCCTCCTAGGTAGTCCCCCAGCTCAAATGCATTTGGCACTTCCCAGGCCCACTCTGTGAGACGTACGTGCACTAACGACATGGAGTCAAACATCACACAGCACAGGGATGGCAGAGGATCAGTGCTCTGTGCACTGCGAGGTGGGAGGGGGCATTCAAGAAATACAATATAGTTTGTATTCCCCCCCTCCCAGGCTCCTCTTTGTTCTTTGTACAAATCGTCAGTCCAGCAGCAGAAAGTACGTGGTGAGCGAGTCATTAGAAGCCTTTCTTCGGGAGGCTCAAAAAGGCATTTTTGCATCCGAGCCCTTCACTTATACTAATGTAAATAAGAAATAACTCCTGTGAAGTCGCTGTAGCTTGGCTGGGGCAAAGCCAAGGAGAAAGGAGTGCTCTCGGTCTTTAGGGAGCTCCACAGCTCCCCTGCAGCGACTGAAAGCCTCTGCGCAGGAGCCACAAATGGGGAGGGGAGCTGGGAGGAAACAGGGCTGCCTCCACCAGCGGCATGAGGAGGGTGGGATTTGCTCTACATGGCGTTTTGTACTTCTTCTCTCTCGTTCTAAGCTTTGGGAGGATGTGGCAGGATGCTTCCTCTGATGCTGGAGCCATTTTCACTCACATTCAGCTGCTTCTTTCCAAGGAACAACTTCATTGCCAGACATCATCTCCTTGCAGAAACTGCTGCTCCTTCTTGCTCCAGTCAGCTTTTCTCTTATGGAACTGCAGATCAGGAGCTGGCAGCCCAAAGTGCAGAGGGGAAGAAGGTGAGAAACACAGGCCAAGGTGAGGAAGTGCATCTCTCCCCTGGGTTTAGCCAAACAGACCTTCACAACAGGGCCAGACAGCCACCACCTACAGCAGCCTCTGTTGTTTGTGCCACAGGTCTGCGGAGGAAGGCATTTTCTTTCCTTGCTATTTTTGGTGTAGGCAGCACACAACTGGAGCTATACACGGCATATCCCCGATGTAGGAAGGTACGCTGCAAGGCATGGAAGTCTAAATTCTCCTACTTATTTCTATTTATGGTTTGATTCCTACTTAAAGGCAAGGCTTTACGCCGAAGTGATGAGGCAAGAGGAAGTGTGTATCAGCTCTGATTAGCTCTCACTTAGTGGAGGATGCTCCTGAGGTTTTTGCAGGATGATAAAATAGGACAATATATTACTTTCTTATTTAAAGGAAAATAAACAGCTGTAAGGTATTGAGATTGTCTTTCAGAAGAACTGTTTGTAATGCAATTGAACCAATGTTATTCTCAGAAGTGTTTAAATTTAAGTTCCTTCTCAGAATGTATAAAAGATATTAGAGCAAATCTTTGCGAAAGTTGCAACCGTTCTTTAGCTTAGGTCTACGTAATCAGCAATTAACATACAGTGATCATTCTTTTTGTTCTGGATTTGAAACTTTGGTTGAGCTCCACTTCAACCAAGAAACACCTGTTTCTAAAATATCTACTATCTTATTTACAACTTGCAGTCACATTTCTACAGCCTTGGTGGGGATGAGGAGAGGAGCAGACAGGCTGCTAACCTTTCTCCTGTTTAAATTCGTGTTTATGATTTTAGTGGTGTCGCATAAGTAATCACTAGCAATGAAATAATTTATAATTTTCACATTTAAAAATATGATTCTTAGGAAAATGTTTTCATTAAAAACGGACTTCAATATCTCGTCAGAACAATAAAACCATTCCTTTAAAGGTCAGCTGTTATACTTTCCATGGAAAAAGAATAATCTTATTAATCCTAAGTGACTTCTTCAAATGAAACAATAAATGACTTAACTTCTTTTCATTTTTCCCTGCATATATTATCAGCAAGGCATTAATGAAAAGAGACTCCAGTGAAAAGCTCTCTGATTTTTTTTTAAATGTGGATCAGTTCAGCACAGAATAGCAAATGCATCTGCGTGGGCAGAGTGAACAAATTTGCAGGAAACAAATCTGCTGAACAAGTACCTTAGCAGTAAGAAGGAAAAGCTTCTATGTTGTAAAATGTTTCTGTATGGAATATATTTGAATATGAATGCTTCTATATGCAGACATACCCTTCATCCAAGCATGAGAAACTGTTTTTACAGTTCATTTTGCTACTTAAATTTCATAAAACAAACAATCTACTCCCTCATTCTCCCTGCACCATGGTGGGCCTCCCTTCTCATGCATCTGGTCAGCTGCTCTTGGGCACGAATCCCAAAAAAGTTCCTTGAGGAGATAAATTTCACTTGCCCAGCAGTTTAGGTTTGCAAAACTGAGCATGAACATGGGGGGAGTGAGCTTCACTCTGTGTGTAATAATCCAGCGAAAGAAGATGGAGATTTCCCACGTTCTGATTGTTTTCCTACACAATTCTCAAGTCAATGAATGCAAGAGAGATTTCTGCAGTAGCTTCTGCTCTGGTCAGGGGTCCAAACACAATTTAAATATTCACGTCCAAGTTATAATGGTGCAGAAGCTAAAATTTATTTAAAAAGATTAAACAGCAAAAATCATAAGGGAGAGAGACTTTTTTTTTTTTTTTTTTAAAACCAGAAGGTTCTTTTCTGATTACTTAAGTTAATTTTAAACACTATGCACTCAGCCTCTGAACGGAAGCTCATAAAAGACAATCCTTCAGAAATTAAACTTTCGTGGAACAGATTTTACTTTACTTATTAAATAAGTGTTTCCAGCATAACGCTCAGACTGCACCCAAGCCTACTCATGTCAAGAGAAAACAGAGCAAAGAGAAGAAGCTGTGAGTATCTACTATAGGTAAGGAATGCCCACAAAACAAAAAGAAGTCCTTACAAGAAAACCTACAAATACCACCAAATTTGCAAACTCTGTATCACCCCAACTGTATAAAATCCTAACCAGTGCTAGATCTCAACTGAATTATTAAACCCCCCTGATACAGAAGTCAAGGGTTCTAATACTAAAACAAACAAGCAACCTCTATACAAATACCACCAAAAGCTTTTGAGAAGATTCAGAGCAAGATCTTTAGATGAGAAACTAGGCTGGAGCCAAAATAAGATTATCATGTTTTAAAACAGGAATGTACACACACCCTCCCAAATACCAAAGGATTATATTAGAAGTGAAAGGGATGGATAATAAGCTTCATTTACCTAACGTGATAGCATGAAGATGATCCTTTCCTTGAAATATAATGAAAACCCTACACATTGGTCACTAGGGAGAGAAACTTCCCTGGATATACTCATTAGTGGCACTGACCTTACATTTTCAGACAAGTTCCTTTAATGACCTTACAAACTCTTTCCTAAAAAGCCAGTAGATCATTTTGAGCTCATCTCTGTGTTTGCACTGCTGGAGGCATTTCCTGCCACTACTGAGCTTAAAATTCAGTTTCCATCAATACAAAGTCTCGGACATTTTCTTATCTAGCAGCTCAGAATCGCAAAAACCATATTCTCACTGCCCTGAACAATCCCAAATAACATCCGCTTGAACTGTCCCAAGTGATTTAACATCTTCAAGAACCTTTGTCACTCAATAGCCACCTATTTCTGCAGATAATTAGGAGTTCATTGAACAGTGGTTTGCTCTGGCTTCTCCATAGAGATCCTGGCTATTTATCAGTCCTTTTTTCCCCCTTCAGCTACTTACATCCATTAATGCACCAAATTAAAAAAAATAAAATAAAATAGGAAGGAAATCCTCTTTACCTACAACGTTTTAGCATGTGTAGGAACAACACGGGCTGAAGTACTTTCAATAACTTTTCTACGCATCTAAAGATTCCCCAGTAAGTGGGTTGTTTTGTTGCTCCTGACACCTTAAATGATAGATGCATAAGTACGCCTTCTCATGGTGAGAGCTGTCATGCCCATATGATTTGTTTCTTCTTATTACAGCATTCCACTTCTACCAAGCTTTTGACATATTTTTTGTGTCTGCATTCTTATTTAAACCAGACATTGCTTTCCACACACCTTCGTTTTTTTTTCTCCTGTTTAAGATCTGCAGCATTTGTGCCTAGAATACATCTAAGTTTACTTCTTGCCCTGCCTATTTTTATGTACTGATTATCAAGAACTATTTACTTGTAATGTTCTTTGTTATTCTTTCACAAGTTTTATTATATTCTATTATTTTTATTACTGGATTAGAGGATTTTCATCATTTTCTCAGCTTGTGATGCATCATCCAGATTTATGCGCTCTTCTAATGCTTTTCTAGCTTGGAAAATGAAACAAAGCCAACATATAAGCCTCGGTGATGAATAATGCCAGCAGAATAACCGCAACCAACCAGGCATGGCTGAGGTGAAGCCCATCTTTCTTGTGCACACTTGCTCCAAAAGCTGTCCCAGTTCATAGGAAACCTAAACTATGCATCCCAGTACTACTTTTTCAACCAGCTATCAGCCTTGGCTTCTTCCCCTTGGCCGTGCAGGCAGCTGTATCCTGCAGAAGCACCCTCAGCATAGCAGTGCAGTGGTCAGAAGGGCCCGTGCACCCCAGCCTCCCCTCTCCCCTTCCCTGTGCAAGTCATCCCTCCGCCTCGGAAGGGCAGGTTTCCCAGACTGTAACCAAAATGCAACCAAAGCCCCAGATGGTTTTACAACTGCAGGGAGAAAAAAAAAGAGTATGTGAAGCCTTCCTGATCTAGGAAACTGCTGGCATAGCAACCACAGAGAGGAAAATCAGAGCAGAGCATTTTTTTCAGTGTGAAACCATTATTTTTAAGGAGTCTATGGGTAAAAGCCTTCCTTGCTTAATAGGGTCCTTGTCAGAGAGCTGTCGGGGGGGATGGGGTGGGGGGGGAAACACTGTGGTTATTTGGAAATTTGAAATTGGATTTTCCAAAGCCTCACATCAAAAGTGAATTTTCAATAGGTAATATGGCAAGGACACATATTCAGTACTACCCAGCATGAAATGCTAATTGAAACTGAGGTCAAGGTGACTTGCATCTTGACAATCAAACAACACATGTTCATTAAAGGAAAATATTACCAGATGAGCTTGATTGCATTTTTAAAAGAAACGGACAAAATTAGACTAAAGAAATGAATTGGAGACAATTTAACATTTATAGATTTCAGTAAGGAATCTGATATATTACTGTTTAATATCCTGAGGGAAACCATTAATTAAATTGGCTCATTCTAAAATGCAATTAAATTGATACAAAGCAGACCACTGAGCTTCAGAAACCACGTAATAGCGAACCAGAGTCCTCACAGCATCTACAAGAGCTTCCGCAGGCCCAGGTTAAGTCCTTTCTGAAGCACCGTAAAGGAGCTGAAAAGCCACGCTGGGAGAAGCTTGTCTGAGAGCAGAGATGGTGCCGAACACCCAGGGAGCTGGGGAGAACAGGACTGACAGTGAGATGGCAGAGCTCATAAAGCCAGGTCTGCCTGGGGTGCTGCCTCCCTAACACACATCAGGAGCAGGGAACCTGACGGGTACTTCACCAGTCTTTGAAAACAGTGGCAGCAAAGACAACCCGGCTGTGGCAGCTGAGAGCAAATTGCCCAGGGTGATGCCGTAGTAAAGGAACTCAGAACCAGGCAGCTAACATTGTCTTTTCTTTTCTTTTTTTTTTCCTTTTTTTTTTTTTTTTTTTTTTTAAATGATTTGCGTATCTGAGGTCCGCGGTGTTCTACCAATTTGGGTAGTACACCCAGATCTCCAAAATGTGGATTTATGAGTTCAAGCCTGTGCAGCTCTCGTCAGCCTCACAGTCAGGTTGCCAACATTCAGCTGCCTGTCGAAGAGCCCTCTCTGCAGCCCAAAAGGCACATAATTTAAGAACAAATGGGTGAACTCGGCTATTAGTACCAGGCCCCAACAGCTGGAGACTGGTTGACTGTTGAACTAAAGCCATGGCTATGCCTGAGCTGGATACAGATTGGCAAGCAAACAAAAACAGGTTTCCTACCAGAGTCCTAGAACTTCCTTTTTGGGGTCTTATTGGAAGTAGAAGGAGAAAAAAGAATTTTCAGCCTTTGGGGACTTTATTTTCTAGCCTAAACAAAATCAGAAAATACAAAAACGCATATACATGGGAAACGAATGCTACATTTTTCCCTGAACCCTAAAATATATTTGCTCTGGTTAGTGGAAAGGCTTGTGCTGAATCACTGTCCGTTTGAGCTTTAAGGCCTGAAGTGCCTTTAAGACAAATAACGATTTTTCCCTGAGCGAGGGAAGCAGCACGGCTCTGCTCCCAGCGCCAGCCTGTGCACTCCTGGGCCTGTGACACCATTTTGCAGCACACCGGCAGCACGGCAGGAACGCGCAGTGCCTTCGGCACAAAAATGCCTACAGCCAGTGCCCTTTCCAGCCCCGTTCCCCATCTGCTCGCCCATCAGGCCTCTCACCCAGACAAGTCCTTGGGTGGAAGCTGTCACTGGGCCACTGCAGCCCTTCCGCTCCCAAAGAGGGCAGCGCTGTGCCATACAAGGAAACCCAAAGCTGTAGGGCACTCGGGGCTGGCATCTGTATTTCGGGGAAAGGGCCCTTCTGTAAGGAGCAGCACTTGTGCTCCGTGCGAGCACTGCAGTGGGGATTTCCACTTCTCAGGTGAAGAAACCACCTGGGCTGCAAAAATGCCCCGGTCCCTGCAGCAGCCAGAGGGGGTGATCACCAAACCATGCTGAGGAAATGCTGGGGAGGCTGGCCTGGATTGCAAGGCAAATCTCCCTTGCTCCTTTCTCTAAGGGTCTAAATACTGTATTTAAAGCAGAATACTAAAGTGCTCAAAACATTTTAACATGCCTCTAATGGGCTTCCACCAGAAAAGAGAATCAACTACTATTAGGACTCCTGTAAGCAGCTTATTCCTCATTCCAAAAATATTGTTTCTTCCTTAGGGCGTGGAGAAGCGTGGCATCGAGTCCATGAAAGCTTCCCAACAAGTGGAGAAAACTGGATAAGAACCAAATGGACCAGGAACTTTGTGTGAATAAAATATCTACAATATTTACATTTGGTTCTCATTTATAATGTTGTATGTTTTGTGATTTTTTTTTCTTTAACAGAAAGACTTGTGCAATTTTAATTATGCAGAATATTTCGAAGGAAGAGAATTCAGTCCAGAAAGTTATCCCATAGTCCTGATGAAACACAGCTATGCTAAAAATGAGAAGAAACCAAAACTGTCCTAGCTGATAACATGGGAATTTTTGTTCCTTGACATAATTTCTGGAAGCACGGCAAGTTTTCACACCAATACCAACATATTTTCTTTGTTAACGGTAAACAGCAGAAATTCTGAGTTCAGGGCAGTACCGCAGCATGCAATTCACAGCACCCTCAAGCAAGAGGTCCCAAACCTCAGAGCTGCTCGGAAACCTGGCAGAGGAGGGCCCTGCAGCAATCAGCGCCAGGCCCCCAGGTGCCTGCGGGGCTCAGGCCTGCACCGCCACTGTTGACTGATGAGACCGTGCTGTACGCAGGTCCTCCAGAGCACGCTGGCTTTATAGGCACGTAAGCTTAGCCACAAACAAAAACGTGGCTGCTTGGGAGCTGCCTTGGCCCAGCGCTGGCGTGGAAAGAACAGACACAGCAGTGCTGCTCCAACAGAAAGCCCTGCTGAGGTCTGTGTAACCAAATTCAATTTAATTGTGTTCTTACTCTGCAGGTCAAAAAACCTTTCAGAACTTGCTAGGCCTTTACCAGCCTTATTGCTTGCAAAAGCGTTGCACAAATAACAAGTAGCCCCCCATTACCCAAGCTACTATTTATCTAAGTGCCTCAGGTTGAAAGGCGAGCGCAAATGTGTTGAAGACACTGCTCCTCAGGCAAAAATCTGTCTGGTGAGAGTCCCTCCCAGCCTCTCCGCAGAGAGAAACTAACAGAGAGGCATTTGGTAGAGGTTTTGAGCAGAGAGAAATTTTGAAGTATTCCAGTTCCCAAGTTTGGGTTCATTTTCACTTCCAAATGACATACAAGCTTTGCATGCAGGTTAATTTGAAGAGTCCATCTAAAGAAAATTTGGTCCTTTGATACCTATTATTTCAAAATCATTTCATGAATTTCAGTCACCTAGAGGATTGCTGAAGATCTGTACCAATGGTTCAGTCAAGCCATTGCTGTCCACACGTGCTCTATCCAAACTGCTGCGGGAGAGGACACTGGGAAGCCCACGCTAGGCTGAAGGGAAGAAAAACATTCAAGCCACTCTTGGACTTACTGGGGGTGATTTTAAATTATTATTATTATTTTTTTTTAGAATGCAATATGACTTTTGGTAGCTCACTAAATACATCAGTCTATTACAATGAATTTCATTCTGTTGACCTTTTAGGTCACTGTACTATAACAAGATAATGCAGTGAAAATGCTCACTTAGATAAGCAAAACCTTTTCTCTTATAGCTTTAACATCTAAAAAAGCTTGTTCATTACTGTAGAGACACAAACCATGCTTTTTCCTGGGAACTGAGCGCCTACAGGGTATGAAAGCTGTCTGGCAAGTTTCGCACCTAAGTAGAGGAACTGAGAACAGATTTTTTATTCTTTCCAGCTTTATCGGGAGAAAAGAAAAAAAAAAGGAAAAAAAAACAACCACCACCACCTTTACAGCCAAGTAGTCACAGAGTTTGTCTTAGTTATTTTCAGGAAAATTGGCCTCGTCAGAAGGCAACCAGGAAGGTGGGGAGAATAGTGGTGTAAGCAGCATGAGATACATGAAAAATAAGCAACCTTTTTTTGACGTGGATGCTCCATGGGACTTGAACTAATTTGCCTTTTACTGTCTGGGGAGCCCAAAATATTGCAACAGGAATGCAAGAAGGAAGCAAGCACGTTTGACTTTTGCTGGAAGGACTTGAATAAATGCTTCAGTAAGTCTTGGTTTTCAAACACTCTACAAGCTGCAAGTGCTGGAAGGGAACATCCGTGGGATTTAAAGAGCACTGAAGTTATTGCCCTGATCCCTGGTGAACTGCAGCCATGCAGTCCCAGATATCCCTCGAGCCTTAACAGAACACCAGGGGACTGAAAGAAAAACTCTGGTTTGCACTTCTGCAAAATGCCTGCTACGGTGGTACATGGGAAGGGCATGTGGAAACAGGAGGAGAGGAAAGCAGAGCAGCAGGAAAAGTCTTTGCTTTATCCCAATATCATCCCCAAACTAAAACTCTGTATGTGCTGGGGCACAAAAGCCACTGACAAGCTTTTGCCTGCACCTGTTACTTGCTGTAAGCTAAAAGGTCTGGGGGTTATGGCCCTCATACTGTGAGGTCAAAACTTCCACTTCCAACCCTGGGATGCAATTGGAGCTGATAATATTGCAAAGCTCACAGGACTTGTGGATTTTCTTAATTGGAAGCTAAAATCCTGTATCAATGTTGTGCCACACCTGTCGTGATAGGCTGGAAAACAAACAAACAAAAACCTCTAAAATATTCAGTTTTAGATCCAGACCTAGATCAAATGCCTGGCAAATCTGTAGTTGTCTGATTCAGATGTGGACAGCTGGGGCATGCAGCACTGCTGTCAGAGGATCAGCCTCAACTGCATAAGACCTGAGCCCATTAGAAATAATTCAGGAGGACAAGTAACAAATACTGTGTGATCGCACCTTTAGATAGCTGGGATATAGCAATCAGAGGGGAACAGACCCTGTCGGGACTCGGAACACGTAGGGTGAAATTCTTCGGAGCTACATGCTGTGTGATGTGCAGAAAATTCACTCCTGTCTTCCTTTAGGTGCTGAACAAACCCAGCCCCTATAGAGTACGGAGAGCAGACAATTTTTGTTGGAGCAGATAGAGAAATGGTATACATTTTCACAGATGCTGAGAACTCCAAGTTCCTGTAGTCAGAGCCCAACACAGCCCCAGGGACAATCTCAAGCCCATGTTTTTGTCAGCCTCTCAGTGGGGACTGCCCTGCCCTTCCCCTGTAAGCCCTCTCCCCGTGCTTTCCCGGGGGTCACACAGATGCACAGCTCTGCAGCACAGAGATGCGTGGGCCTTGTGAACACACCACCTTCTGCACCCTTGAGATACTGTCAGAAACCAACACCAAGCAACGCTGCACCTGCAGCCCTGAGATGGAGAAAAAATAATAGCAAAGAATAAAATCAAGTCAGTACTTTAAATGATTGTTTTTGCTATAAGCAGAGCAGCAGGCTCAGTGAGGAGCCGTGCTTTGAGAAAGGCCAGACTGACAAATCTCAGCACCCACCATGGACCAGCACCACTAAGGAGAAGCACGATGGGGCATTTTCCCAAGGCAGGGGCAGCCCTGCTGAGCTTGCAGGAACACATCTGAGATCCTGCACCTCTCAGTTGGCTGCAACAACGTCTGCTTTGCCAACAGGACTTTAAAGAATCACCTAAGACAAATGTTAAGGTATAAAAGCGCCTGATAAAATAAAACATTGGCTTACATTGAATTAGGACTATATTTTGGCTCCCTAACAAGAGCTGAAGCACGCCGGGACTGGTTTCATTGGTGAGGAAAGGTTAACACCCTGACACTTAAAATTCTTTGCATGCTGATATTTTCCACTTGTTCCTTAGCAGTGGATATGACCATAGAGACTTTGTAGTGATTTTTCCTCCAGCACATAAAAGCAACAGTTCACACACTGTCCTTCCTCAGAGGTGTTTCTGCCTGGAAAAGCAAGTGGCCCCCAGGGGCTGACTGGACCAGGACAGGCAGTGGCTGGGACCCCAGGGGCTCCTCTCCTGCCTGGCAGGGAAGCCAGGAGCAGAAAACAGTTTCTCCTCACAGCCCTCATCTCTAGATGAGGTGGAGCTCTGCTTTTCCTGCAGTGAGAGTGCAGCTCTGCTGACGGCAGCAGTCGACGTCTTCTTGAGGAGCTGCTGTATTTTCTCCCGTGTCCAAAGTCATCTGTTTATTTTGAGACAGTGACAAAGTCTCTGCTGCTCTCCAGACAACACCGTTACCATGTCAGTACAAAACATCCCCCCTCCTCTGCCTCCGTCTGGCCGCCCCTCCCTGCCTGCATGCGTGCGACGGGTGGGAGGACAGCGATTTCCTTTCGCTAAATTATCCCTCTAAAATGTTACCTCAGTTGTTTCTGGACAAGCCTAACACTGCATACCTCTTCCAGCCACATGCCTCTGCTGTTTTCTGAGCTGCGGCTTCCTTTTCTGGCCCACGACAGCAACCCCAGAGCACGATGCGCTGCCGCAGCTGGTTGACACCAACCAGCTCTTTGGGCTGGCAGGAGCTTCCCTGGCCATTTCCCCAGCATATGTAAAACAGGCCGGGCCGAAGCTGAAGGTCAATGAGGTGATATGCTGCATGAATATTTTTCTTTCATGTTCCTAAAAGCACTCTATGTACTAGCAAATAAACTTTCATGACAGAAACATCAGCCCCTCACATGTTCAATGCTGAATTTGTGGGTGTTTTTACCACGACTGATACCAGCACTCGAGAGAACAAAGATTAGCAGAGCTGCCAAAGACTGGAAGAAACTGCAAGTAAGCGAAATTCCTGCTAAATTTTTCAGATGTTATGGAGATGGAAAATAAAGGGGTTAAAATACTTAGAAAAAGGTAACGTAACAGAGATCCCTATTTCAGCAAAGCCAACATGAAAAACTGTCCTTAACAGTCAGGGTGTATTGTTTGCTGTCTCTTCTGGATATTTTAATCATGGGAGAAGCATCCTTTTAGTCCCTAAACAAATGTACGGCATGTGATACGTGCTGGAAGTGAGCTAAAGCCAATGGGAAGAACGACAGCAGTTGTACACGTTTGTTGGCCTGTTGGATGGGGCAAACGGAGCCCTTCCTGAGCAGGGCAGGAGCTGGGCCAGAGCACAGGGGCTATGCAGCTCATGGCCCACGGGCACGGCCCGCTGACCGGGATTTGTGTCCACCGCAGGCACCACTGCCCGAATCGCCCTTGCTGGAAGGGGACAGTGCTGCTGTTACCCAAACTGTAGGTGGTAAATCACAAAGTATTTCACGGCCGTCCCAATGGAGTTATCTTTCACTGGTCATAGCAGAAGAATGACTTCAGTTTGTTTTTTAATTTTTCAAAAGGGATGGGCTGGCTTGCACATGCCAGAGTCCTGACCACGGCGAGGTGCGGACAACCCAAGGCCCGGGGCTGACACGCAGGCCTCCTCTCTTCTGCACAAGAAGCACCACAAGCAGGACCTGCGTGCCCTTTGACAGAAGGGGCTTCACCTCCCCTTGCCCCTTGAGCCTCCTGTCCCCAGAACAGCCACCAGTGGGTCGCAATGCAGTTTCCACGAGGCAGGTGTATTTCCCAGCTGGCGCCCAGGGAGAGCCAGAGGAACTTGCTGCCCCCCAGGGAAAATGCAGGGCAGTCAAGGACCTCAGCTGCCTTCCCCAGCACCGAACTCGCACCCATCCTCCCCTCGGCAATGGCAAGAGAAGAGAGAAATTCAACTCCGAGAAATGCTAAAACCCAGCCAAAAACACAAGCCAACAGAGCAGGCGGCCAGCAGGGTCGTGTAAGTATGCGATACGTGACAGCGTGCTGCGTTTTATTAAACAGCAAGCACCTCGCAACAGAGGAACCGTCTCCAAAACGTTAATTTTCCTACAGTTGATTAGCTGTCCAGCATCCAGACTCACTTCACCTATGGGATGGAGCACGCGTGGGAGGGAAACTGGCAGCGAGCACAGCAAACGAGTGCCAGTGTGCGGTCGTGAAGTGCTCTCGCACCACAGTGGGGATTAGCGCGTTCCTCAGAGAAATGCCAGATACTCCCCCCGAGTTCCTCACTTCTTTTTTTGGTGGATGGGGGCAGCATTGCCTGTTAGTCCTTCAGTCGGACACTCCTGCTCCCTTCTTTTGGGCAGGCTGACAGACACAGATGTATCATCTACCTCCTCCACACTGGCGTGCAAGGCTCTCAGGAGCCTCCTGCCTGCAAACACGTCCTTCTTTATTTTTTAATTAAAAGCAGTCTTGATGTGCATTTTAATGCAGAAAGGCCTCTCTCAGACAATAGCATTTCTATTTTGTTGTTCTTTTTCCCTCAGCTCTGCAAACAGGAAGGGGGCTGAGCTGCCCCGCCTCCTGGTGCATGTGGCTGCTGCACACAAACGTCAGCCTGTTTCTGAAGGCCAGCGTGCAATGGGAACGATCTCGTTCCCGTAAGTCAACAAACAATGTTTAGAGAGGTCTGTGCTGTGGGAGGATTTCCTAATGTAACGCAAGACAGACTTAAAACACATGTCTACGCCGGTAAAATTAATAAAGCAACAGGGCTGTGTTGGACAACAGATACAGGAAAACAAGAACTTTCTCCTGATGACTTCACCCCAAAGGGGTCAGCTGCAAATCATGGGCTGCATTGGTTGGGAAGGGGAAGCTCTGGAGATTTCACGAAGAACTTGAAAGCAAACTTGTAGACTTGAATAACAAAAACAACATTTTTCTTCTAAGAAAAAAAAAAAAAAAGGAACATTTTCCCAGCATTGTATCACAAGGGCATCACTCATGGGGCAAGTGTTGCAACCTGCATCAGCGAGGAACAAGCCTGGCCTGAGCCACGGAAGAGTTTGTTTCACCCCTTTCTCACTCTGTGGACAAACAGTAACATGTGGACATGTCTCTCCCACACCCCACATTCACCCATCTATTTTATTCAGGCAATCTTAGGGAAGATCAAAAAATCAGGTCAACACTTTTAGACATCAAAAAAGACCAAAAAAAAAAAAAAAAAAAAGTCCCAAGTTTGTCTAACGAAGCTTGGTTAAGAATGTGTCAGCAAAGGAAGTTTGCCCCTGCCTGTAAATCAGGCAGAGAGGGACAGATCCCCCCCCAAGACAGGGCCAGGCTGCCCCGGCACAATCTTCAGATACACCTTGAAAAAAGACATTTAGATAATTAAATTGTGGACCTTTTTTTCACCATCTTCTCAACATAACTATCAAAATAAAAACTGATCCAGTTGTCTGGAAGCCTCTGAGTAATCTGCTAGAGTCCAAAAGGAAATTCTAGGGAATATTCTTGACTCTTGACAACCCATTTCTGGACCACACGGATCTTGACCTACCCCACCATGGCTGTTCCCAGGTATACCATCACCTGCTTCCACCAAACAAGGCTTTAAAATGTTGCCTTATCTATTTTATTTTTAAGTACTTTGCATGCAAATGAAGTACTCGTGCAGCACGCTGCAGTTATAAAAGCTTTACTCCTTTTTCCATTGCCCGGGGAGCACAATAGATGTTTTTCATTTATTACCACGTAGATCTTATCCTCTACAACTTCAAGACCTCTAAAGATCAACCATTAGTAATCTAATTTTAATAAATAAGTAGCATGTTGTAGAAACCTGCATTAAAATCCCACAATCACATGTACACGCAAAACCAAAAACTAAACTTCTATGTGGTAAAAACAAACAAAAAACCCACACATGCTTATCTTAACTCTGATGATCAGCTTTAGCCAAACTCTTAATCTACCTTAAACTTAAGTGCATCTCCTGTTATTTGAACTAAAACTTCTACTTACTGCACTGCATTTGATTCAATGCCAACTCGCTATTTTCCTAAAAAAAAAAACAAAACAAAACAAAAAAAACAAAACAAAACAAACAAACAAAAAAAAAAAAAAACAAAAAAAAACTTCCCAATACCTAAATTTATTTAGAATAGGACAATCACAGAAATAAAACAATCACTGACTCCCCTAACCACATCTCAAGTCTTTTACCTTCCTTCCTGAAATTACACGAACCATATGACCAAAGAAAAACATTGAAGCAGAAGTCGCTGCAATTCCACAAACCATATAAAATAGTTATTTGTTATTGAAATGTCTAAACTACCAAAATGTTTAACTTATTTTCTTCAGTTAAAATGTAAGACAGCAATAGCCAAAGTACTCCAGTGTTGTTGACTATGGAACTCTGAGGATGGAAGAAAGTTTAATAAGCAGTAGGTATTTTTCTCAGACTTCACTAGTTATAAAACCTCTAAACATGTGATATTTTTATGTAATCTCGTAAAAGCTTGTTTGAAATTCTTTAATATGTGTGGCTATACTGATCTAATGAAGTTCATCGTTTGAGCCAGAACGATGTTGTTTTGTGAGGCTATTACCCGGCCAGCTTCCAGACTCTTATGAAATACAGCTGCTGCACGATTCCTGATGAGTCCAGACAGTGCCTCTGGGCACCTCAAAGCTCAGTGGCAGATTTTAAACCACAACTCACAGGTCACTGTCCTCAGACAGAGTTTCAGCAAGCTACAAGTGTGTTGTATGAATTCACCAAGAGCAACTTTGACACACTACAGCTTTACATGCAGAGGAAAAAAAAAAATCTTTGCTTAGTGAGACTCACACAGAAGTTTCCTTTATTGCTTATGACCCACATGTGAGCTGCAGCTGTCCTTGTGCTCCTCATCAACACCAGAAAATCATTACCCTCCCCTATACCCTTATCACTGCACAGCAGAAGCTCACCTTTTCTCACTGCATCAAACACACTATGAAGTCCCAGCACACTTTTCTACAGGTGCTATAGGGGATTTACATCTGATGTGCCAGCCCCATAACTACCTGAAAGAACACTTTATTTCCAAGCAGACAGTAAAGCTTGCAAAGCAGAGAAGAAAATACTGTTTCTATTAAAACATATTCGTTATTCAGCAATGCAATCAATCAACAACTCTTTAAAAAAATCCTCAATGTTTATAACTAATTCATTTGGGAATCTTTTAATTTGCACTTCTTAGCAGTTAAGGATATCATTCCAAAACCCTTAATAATAATTAGCTAGTCACCACAGGGCCAAAAAGCTGACATTTCCGCATACTAATCTGACTGCTGGAATCACAATTCCAAATGTCAGAGCAACGGAGATCACTTAGAAATTTGTGAAGAGATAGTAAAGTTTTATTATTTTGGATAGGTTAAACGAATTGCAAGAAAACAGGAGGGGGTATATTAGGCATGACGTAAAAGAACTAACCTAAAAGATTTCATTAAAAAATCATTTTCTACCAGTTCTGATGAAATCAAAGTTGTAGCAGAAGAAAAATGGCTTCTTTTTCTAGCACAATTAAACATTATTTTAACATTTTTGCTAGCAAGTACAGATGACAGCAATTATCTGAATGATGTGCTCAGATATTTAAGTTTGATTTGTCCCAGAAATAACATGGCACAGAAAGATTTTGAAGCTTCTGGATGTTTTGCAGAGGTTTACAGAATGCTGAAATGCCTTTGTGTGTATGTGTGTGCACGCGGGTTGATGGAAAGCCACAGGACTGATATTTTGCCCTGGAAAAAAAGTCAGAAAAGGTCAAAAGCAATGAAAACCTCAAAACGCTATTAGAAGTTTTGCTACATTTTTGCGGTGCCTTTGGAATCCCCTTCTCAGCATTTGTTACTCTCCCCTCGGCCCTGGCTGCCGCAGCGTGCTCCGTTCTGCCAAGCCGGCTCACCCCAGCGAAGCCCATCTCTCGGGGCGGTGCACGCCATGGCAGTAACGTCCTCCCGACTTGCCAATCTCTCCATCTGCTGCCACAGCAGGGGCGTTGGGAAAGCTCTACTTAGATGTCACACTGCCTGTTGCTGCAAATTTTTGCCATCTGCTGCTAGTGCCTTCACTCCTATCCTTTGCAAAAGTATCAGAGACTCAAAAGGGAAAGCAATTCCTTTATCATACGTTTAAAAATACTGTTAATTTGAATCACAACTGCTTTTTGATTGCTCTTGTACTTGCACAGACATAACAAATTGGCGCAGACCGAGGTATTAAGATGTAAGGTCAGATTGCACAGATATTAAATAACCAAGCATATTTAACCGTCTACACCAAAGCTACTTCTTACAACAAGCTTTTGTACTACTTGTTTTTTAAAACTGACTTGCATAACTCACAACCTGTGTGAATAATACGTGATTCTCTCATACAGCCGAGCCCCAAATTCATCACAGAGCTTATCACACTGGAAGGCAGCTTAAAATCATGCAGTATCACCCACAGAAACACACCATCCCTGCTCGCACAGCACCCCGAGCATGTGGCCAGCCACACAGGGAACCTTCTTTCCCTGTGGCTGCTTCTCTTCCACTTCACGTAACTGCTTACGCCTGCACCTGGCAAACCAGGCCTCAGTGAGACTAAATATGCAATTTGAAATACCCTTGGCTACAACACAACATTTTAAAACAAGTTAAAAATCAAGTATTTGGAGAATAAAACATCTTCTATGGTCCTTCTGTGGCCCAAATCCAGGCATCAACGCCCAGCCAGACCTCGAAGGCTTTAGGGACCACACAGCACACAGACAATGCATTGCCTCCACGGACAGAGCCCCACTGTGTGTGCAAGGGAGAGCAAAGAAAGGCATCGTGTGCCCAGACACAGCTGGGCCACCAACAACTTTCCAGACAATTTCTTTCACAGGATTTTTAAGAGGACTTACCTTAGGATGGTGCTCCTGGATGCTGCTGCTCCTGTGGCAGGTCGCCAAGGCTGGCACTCCTCACTCGGCAGCAGGTGAGGTGATAAAAGCAGGTAAGGTAATAAAAGCAGGTGCTTCCCCTCACAGGCCCCCAGCACCACCCCACCCCTCCCCACCACCCCTCCCCACCTGGAGCACCGTCCGTCACCTCCAGGTGTACCTCATGACACAGAAAGGCTTTTTTTGTACCCCGAATTGCTCCCCACAGCTGAGAAATCCTTACCTGTGTGCTACACGGCATGGCCACGGCCCGCCTCAGCTCGGCAGCCTGTGGGCGCCATCTCCTTTCAGTGCAAACTGCGAGGCAGCGCCTGGGGGTCACCGCGCGGGGCTGAGCTGCTCCCAAACACACCTTGCATGGAGGGGACAAGGTGCACGGTGGGGCTGGGGGAAAATTTGGGGCCCATCCCGAGTGCCCTGGTGCTGGCTGAGGGCCTGAGGCGCTCTGTGAGGAGAGGGCGGCGCCACCCCCCACACACCTGGTCCCGCCGCTTCTGGAACGTTCCAGAAAGTTCTGGCAGCCACGCCCTGAGGGCACAGCTGAGGCACCCCTGGGGTAATTAATCGCAGAACAGGCAAAAAGCATCACATGGCAGGGAGTGAGGGGGAAAAAGTGGGAAAGTCCACACCTTAAGGGGGGCAAGACAATGTATCATCAAGGGTAGAAGCCTGAATTTGGCTTCAAAAAAAAAAAAAAAAAAAAAAAGCAGGTGTAAGATCACAGCAGGGGTAGGGGGAAGGAAGCATTGCTCTATTATACGCTTCTGTGCTTGAACAAAACAACGTGATTTTCACTTGCTTCAAGCAAAGGGAAAATCTGACATGAAGAGGTGGAGGTCACGCAAAAAAGCTTTCGCCATCTTTTTGAGGTTTCCACACGCCCCTCACGTTGAGTAGCATGAAAATATACTGGAACGTTTATTGGAAAAGGATTTTCCTTCAGGAGTCACAAATATCTTCATTCGTCTGCTGCCAAATTTTGTGAGCTTGGAAAATTTCAAGTAGATAAAAATGCTTTAAGATGAAACACTGAACTGTGACTGCTTTTGGGAATGGAGGTGAAAGGAACAGGCTCGGTGATTCTGTCACAGCATTCTGGGTTTTGATGCATATGTACAGACCCTGAAATGCACATGAACTTTCACTTATACCCAACATAGACCAAAGGTACAATGCCTCCAATTGTACTCAATTTATAGTGGAGAATTCTAAAAAAGCATTTTCATACAGTACATGATTTAATGCCTGTTTTGCCCCAGATAATATAAACAAACAAACAAAAAAAAAACAAACAAAAACTTGAAAGTGATTTGAGGAGCAGACACAAACAGTCTCGAAGCTTACAAATCCATCACAGAATGATGTCAGCAGAGAGATGACTTGAAAATGTTGGGTTTTACAGTTGCCAGCAGACCAACACACCTGTTGAGTCCAAAGACTTTATTCTCCTGCCACATTTATGCAACAAGACAATGCACTAGAAACAAGACCATATGCAATCCTGGTTTTGGGGTTTCATTATACTGTCTCCACAGCAGCTCCAAGAAAGAATAACCCCATCTTAATATGCAGCTGAAGAACATGGATGCATTGGTCTTAACAGTGATATTACAGACAGATGGGAAGCAAGGAGGAAACATGCCATTGTACTCCAAAAGTTAAAGAGGAAGTGGGTGGACTTTAAAGAATCCTTCTATGTATAATTGTGTAGTTACTGGTGGTTACAGGAGATGCCCTGTGGAGTCACTCTGCATAATGATTTTTAAACTGTAATAAAAACACCATGCAAACAGACAGATGCTCCTTTTTATGAACGTAAAAAAAAAAAGAACCAAAGTAGTAAACAAATGCTTTCTTCACTTATTCTTCATTCATAATCACCCATACGAAGAAATGATGGCCTCATCACAACTGGTCTTGTAATCAGTGTGCTGTTTATGTTGTGCTTACAAATTTCATTTCAGTGCCCAGTGATCACTACCATCATCTGTGCCTTCACTGCCATTGTCTGTAGAGTGCTGCAGTCCCTACAAAGAGCAATGGAAATGCAATTCTGCCTGAACCTTTGAAATGTCTCAAAATCTCCCACTAGTAGTCCCTTGAAACTTTACTGCTCACCAGAAGAGAGCAAGAACTAGGGCCAAGTATGGGAGAGCCAAGATCTAGGAGAGGTGAGCAGACGAGACCAGCAGCCAAGAAAGCCAGCAGTGCCAGAAGCATTATTTCCACACTACAGTCCTGACGTTCAAATCCCTTAAAAAAAAAAAAAAAAAAAAAAAGCATTCAAAGCTCTCATCCACACTAGCGGTTCTGGATATTCGCCACATTAATCACTCATAGGAAAAGTCAATGCTGTGCTTGTACAAGCAAGAGCTCATCAAACTGCATGTAAAATTTTAAAATATAGCTCTTTCTAGCATTTGGAGTCCAAAAGTATGATGGAAAAAAAGCACTGAATCAACAGTGGAGCATCTGTAACTACTTTTAGTGAAGATGGAAGATAAACCAGTGCTGGAGGCACACTCAGAAGGAGCCTTCTTACATGATAGATGCCTTCAGTATTCCAGCATCTTGGCTAGTGTCATCATTTGGTGGAAGGAGAAACACTGCTGGGAAAAAGGTAATTCTAATGTAGTTGAACAAAAATATCTATTGGCCCAAAGAGACTAGTCAGCTAATTGCCCCCAATCCAGCTTCCAAGCAAGATTCAAATTGTCAACAGTTTAGGGTCGCTTACTGGGTTATCTTTGTACTGATTTTTAGACTCTGGGCTACACTGAAAATATTTTTCAGTATGAAAAGAATCTACATTTTTAATAGTGAACTGTCATCCAAGCTGTTTCAGAGTAAGGACCTTTCTGGTACCTGTAATAGCAACTTCACACTGAGGTGAGCTTAGGCATTAAAATAGAAGCTTATTCTTGGAGAAACCAAAAACCATTGTACTGCACAGTGGAAAAAGAGTCCTTCTAGTTGAAAAGATAGTGAATGTTCTGCTCAATCTGAACTTTAAACTTGATTTACTTTGAAATGCACTCATTCTTAGAATCATCTCGTCTTTTCTTGTAGTGCATTAACATTACATACAGCAAGATTTACAGCTTGAGACTGTGTTTTCCTTGGGATGCTTTTGTTTTAGGAACCATAGATTTGTGCCATGTCCATTTCAGACCTCTTCAAATCTTCTTTCTTCCTTGTCAAAGGCTGACAAAGTTATTTTTATCAGAGCAAAAAAATATAACAATATTCATATCAGTTCCTGGTGCTTGGGTTATTATACTAGTGGTGACTTTATTTCTTAAAACATTCAACAGCCATTGTCATAGAAATGACAAATTTTTACTTCATTACATAATTGTTTTTTTTTTTTTTTTTTCCATATTATGCTTTTTTTTTTTTCCCCCATCTGTTAGTTTCCATTAAGTTGCAACACAGTTTTGGCACAAGCTTGGTAGTTTCCATCACAATGTATTAATCTTTTTTCATGTTTTGGTCAAACATCTGGAATCACTCTGCATCTCTCAGTAGAGCAAATATTGCCCAAATCTTTCTCCTTGGAAGATCAGAGAAGTTTGACAGCAATTGATGCTTTGACTGGCATATAAGGTTCTGAATCTTCATAACCAAGTATCTTAATTTCCCAGCATAAATAAGATTTACTCTGATTCAATTGTCAAATTAAATACATAGAATAGGTCTGATAATTATAGCCCAGGATATTCTTAAGGATACTTGGAGTAACAAAATAATACACCTTAAATATACACACATGAAATTCCAAAAATTTTAGTGTATTTTTCGGACTAATTTAAGAAACAAGGTTTGCAAACAATTTTTTCCTCATAACTTGCTTTTCGATGAAAACTTATGAGTTACTTGTTGTTGCTTTGCTGCTGAAATTTGTTACAGTAAATAGCTTAACATAGTCTGTTCTTCAATAGTTTGCTTTCTTCAAGGTGAGGAAAAAATTAACTCTTGACTCCTCCTAATATCAGTGTCAATATTCAAATGGCAAATATGACTGTTCCACTTTGTCTTCTAAAATTTGCTTTGTTGATTTTACTAAATCATGTAAAATAGGAAAACCAGAAACACTATAAACAGAAAGCCGGTATGTCTGTAGGAGACAGGAGACAAAGAAACCCGAATTTTCCTTAGTACAATGGCAAATCATGATATTCAAAAAGCCACTTCAACTTTTGGGATTTATTTTTTAGATGCAGAGATGTCCCAGGTAATATTTTAAGCCAAGATAAAAATAAAGGAGGTTTATGCCAAAAGCACAAGTTCATTATTATTAGTAGTAAAGTCTGTTACATAACATGAGAGAGAGGAAAAAGGACCATTGGAGTAGGAAACATGAAAATAAATGTCTGTTTCTGCAATACCCACAAAAACCTTCATTTAAACTTGAGCATATTTAATAAGGAATACTTATTATTCCAAAAGCTGTAAAGTCCATTAATGTTGCAACATACACATGATGGGGGGCACACGTGGATACTTAGTACTTAAGCAAGGTTTTCTGCTATGCCCTATTCATAAAAGCAGCATCATGACTTTTTAAATAGAAAATTTCTTTAATGGATTTATGTTCATTCTTCACTAAGTTGGGGTTAATTAAAACTGCTTTGAGATGTACCCAGAGGACAAAAACCAAAATAAATGTAAGTGCCAATCTACAACTTTATCAGCAATTGATTTGACTTCCAAATTACTCCAAAATTCCCAAGCAACCTTTAATGCAGTGGTAAATGTGTTCTTCAAGAGGATTAGCACCGGAAGCTAGACCTGAGTCTGCTGTCCAGACCCCAACTTTTGCCAAATGTGAACACTTTCCACTTGTGACAAACACTGTCGGGCAATGGGTGCATACCTTCAGGCTGTTTGTCAGAGAAGGTAAACACGTGAATTGCCTGCAGCTCAGAAGGTCCTGCATTATGAACTCTTGGGGTGCATCCATCTGAAAGCTTTTTTTTTTTTTTTCTATACCAGATACTGCGTGAACTGTTTTAAGTAGGTACCTTTTCTAGCTACTCAGGAGTAGCCTCCCTCGGTCAGCTTTCAGAGGCTACGCACACTGATTTCCTGCCGGTTTTGTATCTGATCAACATGTTTCTCATATCCTTGTTGTAGCTATTAGTTTCATCTTGCTGTTTGTTGGAGCAACTGCTTGACTGGTTACTGGCATGTCCGTAAGACCATTCTTCTGTTTGTACTTGTCTTGAAGAACCTTTAACAATAAAATATTTTAATAATGAAAATTAGACTCATAAGCAAACTAGCTATCGTAAAATAAAAGAAAAAGGTGTCAATGAACAGACAGTAAAAGAAATAACCTACCTGTTTTCTAAGCTTGCAAAATTAATACATTATATGATTTTTTTGACAATAACTCATCCACCTCTTATATGGCAGGTACAGAAATACTGGCTTATGAAAAGCATTTACAATTAACTCCCTATCAGAGTAAGAGGCCATTTACGTTTCAACCAATTCAGACACCTTCCCTAGCTGCCTACATGTCTGTACAGTTCTCTTACTTCACAGAAGCTATGGAAAATATTGTAGACAGCAATCATGCACATCAGAGATATTTCCAAAAGACCAATTGTTTTTCCTTCTCCAATAATCAAGAGCTGTGCAGCTTCAGGTAAAAAACCAAACCTTTCTTCTGCTCAGATGCCAGTGATTGGTTCTTCACTGAGAAAAGGTAGCTGTAACAGTGTCCAAACATGTCTGGAAACAAATACTTCCTGGTTTACTTACTGTACTTATAGTAAAAGCACACATTCCAGAATATCCTTGCCTACTGCACATTTCCCAGTCAGCATGCAACAGGACTCAATACACCTTCTGTAACCATTTTTTCCAGGACTTTGTAAAGGTAACAGTCCTCTCCACCAAGCAGTTGATTTGGAGTTGGGTCAAACAGTGAGGATGGATGTCCCGTCTAAGGTATAGGAATATCTTTCTATTTTCTCTTGTGTATAGCCAACATTTCTCAGTACATCCTCCTCCTCTTCAGACTGAAGATCACTAGCTTTGCTTTTTTGACTGGTTGAACAGAGAAGTGATGAGTATCTGGGCAGCAAAGCCTCTTCAGTCAAGGAGCAATCCTGTTCATGCCTTGCTATGCCAGCTGCCTGGAACACTGCTCACACTGTATGAAGAATAGCTCTGATGGTCCGTCATTGTTTCTCCTCTTTCCTACACCACCTTTACCATTCTGCTAACTGTAGCCACACAGTAGTTTCATTAGAAGCAATTCCCAAATAAACAGTCTGCAAATGAAACCATCTTGTTTCAGATCCCTGTTGTTAGTTATTGCTCCGGCATCGGAAGTGCTGTGCAATCTGCTGGTCCACCTGCCTCTGCAATTCCCACTTAATTTATGCCAATGCCTTGTGAATTGGTGCTGAGTACTACAGCCTTGGGTTGCCTTCAAGAGAAGAGCTGATCTGTCCCTGTTCCTCCATCATTTTCCTGAATATGTACTGGGAGTTGCAGAAAACATTTTTAAGAGGTCAGTGATCCAGGAATACTGTAATTTGACTAAGTGGAGAGCTGTGTGTACAAAATAATCAACTAAGAAAACACATTAGACTGGAATGATGAAGTGCTTGGACATACTGTGTGAGGCAAGTAACATTAAATGCATCTCACTACATTTCAAACAGACAGGATTGATGAAACATTGCCTGCATATTACCTCAGCGGGAAAGCTATTCCTCTTGCTAGATTTCAACCGGTTCCAGGGCCAGTATCCCAAATAAAAAAATCATATTGATTGTCAAGAATTGAGTTCTTTTACACTGAAAGCAACAGTGTAACAACCGTCACAAAAGAACACAAACAATCAAACCAAGCAGTACTTAAAATGGGAAGGCCAAATGAAAGAATAAAACTCACGTAAGCCAAGCCATTAACACCTGCTCTGAATTGAACCTGAGAAAATTTAATCCCTTTTGCATTATTTTTTTTAATGAGGTATAGCAAAGAAGTGTTCTCATTTAAAAGCCAAACATATTGCATGTGATACAAAAAGAACAGTAGAACAGAGTATTAGCATGTGAAAGAAACATGTTGCAATTATGTGAAATACTGCTTTTTATATTTTATTAACAAGCAAGCATCCCTGGAATTGGGTCTAAATAAAAATATTTCATTAACCAATCAGAATACAAGGGAGTTATATAAATTTATTTTATGGAGCATTGATTAGTTTTGAAAATTCCCATTTTTACTGTTTTAATTTCATCTTTTATTTAAAAAATCACTAAAAGGACACAACCCACAAAAATACAATCTGTATCTGCTCTATATTTACAGATAACTGGTCACTATTAAGGCACAGATTTAAAACTAACATTTTTATGTAGCAAGTCAAATATTTGTGCATAATACAACACTAACAATACGGTATGCTGTACTGTCATATTCCCTTTGTGGAATCAAAAGAAGTGAGAAATTCTTTTTCCAGTGTGTTCTTCTTTTTTTTTGTGTGTGAAGCCCTATTGAAAATAACGTTGTTAATGGGAAATTCTTCACTTTGGTGTAGATGATGATAAGCACTGCTCAGCAAAAGACCACATCAACTTAATACTGTAATAACTTCTGTTTCCAAATATAGTACTGTCTAGATATATAGCATGCACTTATGAAAGACTAAAAATGTAAGAGTGTAAAGAGTTTTGATGATTTAGGTTCAGGCAAAATAAGCAAGAAGGGGTTGCAGAAAGTTCTGTATGAAGTGTTGTTGAGTATTTCAATAAAAGGTCTGATAAGATCAACATGACTGAAAACAACTTGATTTTCAAACAATGGTCTTGAAAACGCAAACATTTAAATGAAAGCTCGTTTGTAAGCACATATATCAGTCCACATCAATGGAGCTATCTATGTGCTTAGAAGCAAACATAAGTGTAAATAGCTTTAGAATTAGAAATTGTGGCTTCCACAAGGGTTTGCATGAAGTTCTCTTTCCTGTGTAACAAACACACACACAAATACCTCACAAATAAGTGGATATTTACCTATGGCATTTGAACACAGTAGCTTTGATGTGAACAACTGTGTGCATGCAAGATGCAGTTCTATCCATTCTAATCCGAAGTACAATTTTAAACCCAGAGGAAGCTAACTGCTACTTGATCTACAGTGGAAGTCACCCAGCTATACACCATTAAGTAGATATGGCTGAAATGAGTACTGAGCAGTTATTTTTTGTTAGCCACAATAGGCTTTATATCATTGCTTGATCATCTATGCCCTCAGGTAATAACTTCTTGAAATTCCCTTTGTGTGTGCAAATCTCTCGACCTCATTTTGTTTTTCTCACCTTAAAAGAATTATCCATGGAAAGTGTCAAAACTATTTCTCACCCATTTTTGCATAAAAACCAACTACTGTAAATGTTACTCTAATGCCTTCTGTTAAGAGCACTTGACAGTGGTTTATGTCCATCTCAAAAGGCTTGTACACTGAACATAAATAATACTTTACAGTAGAGGTAATTCACAACATTTCTTATGGGAAAGCTTTTCAACAAATTAATGCTTGGAAATTTTATATTGCATTGCAGAAAGAGGCACTTTATGAATTCCTTCATTATATGAGAACCCTTCATAAACCCATAACAAGACATCTGTAAAGACAGAGGAATAATATTGCCAAATTATTCGGACTTTCACAGTATAAGAATGCAATAGTTAGCTCTAGCCACTTATAATATCGACTCTGTTGAACATAACTTGTTTCAGAAATAGTTCATCTCCAGAGTTTTAAACACTTCTGCAGCTGACCATTACACATCTAAACTGAACAAAACAGATGCTATTACACCTATTTCATGTTGGTCACTTATTCGCTGCATGCATAGTCATGTAAGTAATATGCGTCATTTATTAAATGGCAACAGTGCCGTCTTGTCAAATTAGATTAGTTGTATTTAATCAAACTGACAGCCCAGAGCTCTAGTTTGATGAATGCCTTTCATTCTCTACCATAAATCTGCAGTAGATCAGTTTAATGTTACATATTGTAGGTGTATAGGATCTAAAAATAAAAGTCTGATATAAATAAGTGTCCTTTAGTGGCAGGATACTAAAAATAGCCCTTTGCTTTAAGACAACCATTAAAAACAGTTTTAGCATAAAGGCAGCAGTTAAATATGATGACCGCAAAGGGTTAATATTGCAAGGTCCATTTTGGTCTTTCATTGCATCTGTTACAGTTAGCGAATTTCATTGCAAGCAGTACTAGACTGCTTCATGAGAGCATAATAGGACTGGTCCACTACCGTGTGGCTGGATTTTGGAACAACCTCTTCAGGTAGCTACTGGGGAGACAGAGAGAAGGGAAATCTGCATAAGAACCAGTTCCTAGTACCATTAGAGTGAGAAGTGACTTAATGCAGGAACATTGAAAAAAATTTGATTAGTGCCAATATAAAAATCAATATGGAAATGAAAGAAATAAATTTCCACAGGACAAGAAATCAGAACATGTAAAGTGCAGAAAGACCTCAATAATTATTTTAAGCAGTACCAGAAAAATCCATCTTGATAAAACCAACATCTATGCTCTCTGGCATCCCAGCTCTTCATTCTTCCTTCATTCAACAAAGTAAAAATTCAGTGCATACATTATAGTTATAGGTAATAAAATACTAAACAAAGAACCCTATATTATTATTATTGCAAAATCTGTCCAATCTACATGAGTAAAACATAACCCACATTTGGTGTTTTGAAAGACAGAAAATGTGTTTTCTCTTTTTTGGCACAGTACTGTGCAGACAAAATGCTTTGGTCCTTGATACCCAAACTCCCAAAGTGCAGAGGGTGGTGTGCAGTGAAGGCTGTCCACAGGATTGCCATGTCCATCTTTACAGCTGACTTTTTGAGCCACAACTTACTGCTACCAGCGACCGCTGACACTAGCAATGTCCGAATGATACTGACGTGGCAGTCTTCCACTCGCTCCACCTTCAAGGAATGAGGCACGTATGTTTGCTGGGTCAAACAGCTTTCTTCGGTTTTTATTCAGCTCTACAAAGTAAACAAAACACCCCTCAGATACAAGCGTTTATTTATTTATTTTTAAATCAAAACGACCCAAAACTTCTTTTTCAATAAGAACACTTTAGATACAGAACAGTATCAACTGAGAACGTCAGTGAGGTACTCATTCAGTTTAATCAGGATAGTAGGAGTGCCAGGGTAAGACTCTGTAGAAGCTGATTGGGAAGCAAGCATCTATTCATCGCAGTTCTTAATTTGCACTGACACAGTGTGGAGTTGATACTTTTTTTGCAATGATGCTTTAGATCAAATTGCCACAGCTGAAATAATTTTAAAAGGTTCTGCTACCGAACTCAAAGGCTGCAGTCTTCTGAAGGGACATGCACATAGAATGTATAGTTGCAGCACAACCATGTTATATAAAATGAGATGACAAAAAAAAAAAACTTAGCATCTCAATCATTTCCCAGTGCACGTATCTTTAACAATAACATTGAAACAGTATTTTACTATGGATTTTATTAAAAAATGGCGCTCACCTCTCATTCAAATACACACCCTAAGTTTGTATTAGCAAATGCTCATCCAAAATGATTTTTCTTTCCCCACTTATCTGTTCTTATGAGCAAACCAGATGTGACAAATCACTGAAAGATTACAGAATTTCATGACAGCTACTAAGCTAAGTACATTGTATTTCCACCCTCTTTAGGCCATCACTTTATATGCATTCACTAGAAGCGATGCAATTGGAAGGAAAAATGAACTAATGTTGCACTACCTACCTGAAGAAAACTTTCTCCAATATAAATTCATCACCAAGACAGCAAAGACAGAATATTCATATGTAATATGAAATTGCACGCTATTTCTTACAATTAGAAAACAGAGCTAGGCATAGTACAGCACACTGGAAGAATCAGTATTTGGCCTTCATCTTTCTGCACACGGGGTATGAGACAACCTTTTAAAGTGAACTGGAAAAAAAAATCAAGTAATGTGTTTTATTCAAACCTATGCAATTTGTAGGGACTCACAGTTCTGGGGAATAAAACAGAGTTCACTATCTGCTGTGAAACAGACTTTGTACTAGGCTCCAACTTTTCCAAGCAGACCATGCAACTGAAAATTTATTTGGGAATATGAAAGCTTTATAAAGCCTGGTCTTAAGTGCCTTCTGAGGAGGGGTAGGTCACTAGAAATCAAGAAAAGAAAACCCGTGTGAAGTAGTTTCTTTACCTGAGATTGCAAGCAGCATTTTTCTTCTGGCACCAAAAGTGGTAATTCCTAGCTCTTTCAGATCTTGATCAGTAAGAGTAAGAAACGTCTGCAGATCGATCTAAAGTGATAAGGAATAGGAAAATTAAACAAAACAAGTTTATCCCCCAAACCATTAAGCTGTAAAATGTGGTTCAGAATAGCCTCTTTTTTTTTTTCCTACTGCATTTTACATGCAGAGAACTAGTTGGCAGAAATGTAAACAGCAATCACTGCATTCTAATGACTTCTTCACAGTTTCTCAGTTTGCTACCCTCTCTCTCTGACAGAAACTTAAAAAGTAAGCAGTTTTTGAAAAGCACAGAAGTCTACTAATGACATTTGATTTTGAGTATTTATCAGAATTGCTATAATGTAATTGGAAACAACCAGATAGATATGGTAGGTGATTCAGATTTCAGAAAGTTAACAGAAGAAAATTGCTCAGCTACTGGTGATGCATTTGAATTAAAGCACTGAGCATTTCACAACGTATCAGAGTGTGTACTACTAATACAATTCATGGAAATGCCATAGAAAATTTACTTTTCATTCCGGCCTGTTACGCTCATCACACTTGATCAGTGACTTGAGGTTAAAATAAAATAAAACATCAAACAAAAGCCATCTTTAATGTTAGAAACAACACAGCCATCTCCAGTTACTCATTGAGAGTGGCCTCAAAATAATATCAAAGTTTTAATGACTAGATAATATGGGCACTATGGAGCACGCAGGGGAGCACAGAAGAGATAAACCTGAGGGACTGTACACAGAATTAACTGAGGCACAGATGGACTTATTTCTCCAGATTGACTATTGATCCTGCCACACAGTTCGGTTGCACAGAAACCGAATTCCCCCCAGCAATAAGCAGTAAGATTAGAGAGATGAGAAGCATTTGGCAGGAAATGCACCAGATCCAGCTGCACTGGACTGATATGGCAACAACACACTCCGACGGACTCAGGATGATTCCGTGAGTGCGTGTACATGAGTGACTTGGAGTGCTGGAGGAGGTACAAGCTTGCCTTCTGCCTAGCCTTGAATATACCCCTGGTGCATGCAAAGCAGTTTTCCTCTCCCAGAAACATATCTCAAGCTACAGATATATCTCAAGGTACACCAACAGAGCAACTCATGTACAACATGAATGGAAGGTCCTCTTGGAGTTTATTCTTCATGAACAAGTGCACAGTCCCCTTGACAACAAGGCAGTGTGTGCAGATACCTACTTTGCATGGTCTGTTAGGACAAAACACTCAGGTGTGGATCTGAGACCACCAACTGGTGCAGATCTCACTGCTGATAAAAATAAAAGTTGCAGGATGAAACAATGCCCATGCCCAAGCTCACTATCTGGAAATTCAGAGACATGATAAAAGCTAGAATAGCGCTGCTCATGAAAATCCTGTCACCAAGAGACTTCTCAGCAGCTTTGGTCAAGAGATGGAACCACCACTGTTGTAAAAACACACTACAAACACAAAGATATCTTTCAAACGAATACTGACCTCTTGCTGTTGGAATACATCTGTGTATTTGCCCAAACCAAGTTTGCTGAACAGCTCAGGCAGGTCAGATCCCTTGAAGAGGCTGTTCAGGTTGCAGCCATTGCTTCCTGTCAGCGAGGAAATGCAGTCCATGTAATTGCTGCTACTGAGATAGTGTTCAGCTGAAAGGGAAGAAGTGCACTTTTCAGTCACGTCACAGAGATGTGCGATTTTCTGTCACTTCAACACCGCATTCAATTAGATCATTAAATTACCTAAATATTTAAATTATTTAACATCAAAAATGAAAGCAAAAAAAAGATCAAAAAACACTTCTCAGTTGTCTTTGAAAGTGAACAGAAGGGGTTTTTGTTTTCTTTTCCTTAAGTTCTGGAATTTGTTTTCTACACAAAGTCACATTATGTAAACAGTCACATGGATGCAATTCAGAACCTCATACAGGGCAAAGACCTGAAATGCACCACTGCTTTTCCCTCTCCTTACGCCCTCTCCTGTTTTCTCCAGTAGGTGTTTTGGAAAATACCATTGCAAACAATCACAAACTGCTCTTTTTGGTCTGATTTGGGAGAACACCATGCTGGAGCAATTCCTGGTAGAGGACTAGTGAATAGCTGCATGATTTGTTGTACAGTACAGATTAAAAAAGAATTAAATAGTTTTATAAAAGATTAAAACCAGAAATATGCTCCCTATAAAATTTTAAATTACATTCCCAAAAAGTGCATTTTAAAATGAAATTTTAAAATTTTGAAATTTTTAAACAAGAAAACCCATGTAGCTGCACAATCCTTACCTTTTGTATGTCATAGTTCACAAACATATAGGGGTTTTTTTGTTGTTGTTTTTGTGCAGCATAAGAAAAATAAGATAGCTGCCTGGAACTATATCAGGAATTTGTGTAAATGAAGCCACTGTAAGCACTCCCTCACTTGTTTACAGACACCAGAAAGTATACAGCAGAAGGGTACCTTCCTACGCAAGTAAAAATATGATTGTCCCATTTTGGAGGAGAATTTTAGAACACAGACTATTCAGTGTTCAATAATAGAACCGTGAACATGAAGTTTGACAAATGAAGCAATTACTAGGCTGGCATTTTAGGCTGTAAAAGGCAGTGCCTTCATTTCCTCTGTATCAGAGTAAAACAATACAAAACATATCAAAACAGAAACTAATGATCCTACAATCAGTGCAGATTATGCAAAACTTTGTACTGGAAAAAGTGAAACATTGCAAGATACTACTGATGCAGTTAGGAACCACTAGCATAAAAACAAAGCAGAAATTCAATACCACTATATGACCGTATGAACAAAAACTTACATAGTAGTACTCCTAAACTTATTTGTTAAGGTAAACACATTAATTTGTCCAGCCAACTCATAACTGTTTTTTCATCTCCTGTCCAAAAATTCCATTCTTCACTCACTAGCAGATAGCCCACTAAAGATTTGTCTATTGCTGCATCAATTACAGCAGAATAATGGTAGTCTAGAAATAAGCTTTTACATCTGTACACCTTGAAAAACAAAACAAAACAAAAAAAACACCACCACCTTTCAAGGCAGCAAAGAGCTTTCAGAAAGATTGTTTTGCATAAAGAAATTCCTTGAAGGTTTTCTGGATCAACACTTGTATATCATATTATACTACCTTGCAAATGCTTTGAATATGTATTCATTTATATCAATTATATATTCACAATATTCATTGATACAAATTTGATTTAATAATAGTAATAATCAGATCTTAGGAAACTATTAACCTGATTTATTTTGTTTCCGCTTGGGGCTGCCAATTGAGGAGACAAATTCATGAGCTGTGGGTCCAAGCCCATTATGATCTCTCCAGTTATCAGATTCACTGCCATTTCCAAGGTGCTCCCGACTGTTGGACCGTGAGAGAGACATCGATGAACCCTGCAAGCCACAGAAAGAACATTTGGGCAAAAAACAGAAGTTTCATTGTGATTCAAATATTTTCTTTGAAGCAGTCCTGCTTAAAAACAGCTTTAATGCTTGCAAACATTCTTTTGGCAGTTGATCAATTGTCAAATTGCAAGCCAGACACAAAAACAGCAGGTGTGCTTAAAACATATGTGGTTTAAGGATTTTAAACAGTTCAGAGACTACACTTCAGAATGAATTGCTCGGTATTTCCGACTTTGTTTCCAAAAAGTTCTGTGAGATCAGATTCCCATACAAATTCTAGACATTAAGCACTCTGTCTATGCATCCCTTCATGGGGAAGAGAACTACAGAACATTTGTTTAGAGAGAAGTGAATGAAGTATACAGTACTTGACTATTGTATACAATGCAATGACAACAATCCTATAACCATTTGTGAATTTTTTTGATATCTTTTATAAAAGATTTTCACATTCCTGTAGAATATTAATTATCAACTCCAATTACCACTGAGTCAGAGTGTTTCCAATAAAGGCAACATTCCCTGAAAAGCTGCGGTTAATTAGGGAACTGGGTGGGGATATACCCAAAAAAAGATTAATATTGATACCGCACACATACACAAGCTAAAAAAATATAGAATTAAAACAATTTAGTTCTATATATTTGCATCAAATTCTAACTGAAAAAGCACAATTTAGGAGTTAATCTTTTCCACTGCTCAGGAAAATTGACACCACTGGAGAAAAGCAAAAGCTCCTTGTCATTAGCAAAATCAGGTGTCAACTGTGGTTAGTATGACCCAACAAATGAAGAAAGGAATGGATTTACTCCAAGCCTTACAAATGAACAAGAAAAGACAGAGCTTATACATTGCGCCTGAATGTGGTGACGGCTAAAAGTTGTAAAGCAAAAAAGATGTCGGCCAATGTTTCTGAATGCCCGATAAAATATTACAGTGGAAGTTACATGTTCAGTGATCTTTTAATTTGTAAAAAAAACAAAACAAAAAAACTTTCTAGACCATAGACTGTAATACCAATACTGTGTCTCTTCAACGACTAGTCCCTCAGTACATTCTATGTTTTACCCAAAAAAACGTACATGCAGGGAAGAAGAGTGGCAGCATGATCTCTGATACCGATGATGTTGCAGACTTCTACTAAATAGAAGCATGATAACAAGGAATCCTAGATTTTTATTTTCCCCAGATGTTTCCACAATAGCTCATACCAAGCAAGGGAAACAGGAGTCCGAACATACTACATTTCAGGGTGAGGAGCTAAGCCTGTGGTTTGTACATGGGCAAACTCCAAGTGACTAAAACACAAAACGGTCTTAGAACTATATGTCTGCTTAGAGACCCTTAGTAGTGCATCACAGCTTGGGGAAAACCCCCAGCCCAGCTCAATCAGTAAAGTAAGTTAAATAAAATGACGGATTTTGGTTGTCACTTTTTCTCTCCAAGTCATTTCTGCAAACTCAGTATAAGTACTCAAATCTATTACACATAACTGAATGTCACGTGAAGTTCATATATCAAGTGGGGAACACTAAAGTACTTTTTTTTTTTTTTTTTTTAAAAAGTGGTTGACTTTAAAAAAAAAGTGGTTGAATATTTCTTTTAAATTAAGTAGATCAATAAAGCAAACTTCTACAGCTTTGTGAACAGAATGTAACATAAGCTGCTACTATTCCTTTTTCTAACATTGTTTCACCACACAGTAATTTACATTATATAGCTTACATGTTATATAATCATATTATTTTAAAGCAGGTTACACAATTACTACCACTAGTCTGTCTACAATTATTGAGTCATTTGGTCCCTTAAGTTGTTTTCATCTACTTTAAACAAATATCTTTACAGGAGCAAAATTCTACAGATCTAGAGCATGATTTATGCAGCTGATATAACTGTATGTTGGGCTGAATGTATTCCATATGCATTGTTAATTATCTAAGAAACATTTTTCAGAATAAAAATACTTAATACCTTAAAAAAGGCTAAAAAATCTAATCTGAAACCAAGGTTCAGACATTTCTCAAAAGAAAAAATTACATCATTCAATAGAAATAAATTTCCATTGCACTCTGTGTTCCATATACCTCATATGTAGTTGTCATAGATGGCTTGTACGATACATGATTAGCTCTTCTCAGTTCTTTGATAGTTTCTGCAGGCATAGATTTAGAGAACCCCAACCCACTCCATGTATTTGTTGGGGTTCTCACTTCGGTTACAACTGGCTTCTTTAACATAGCTGAAAAAATTCAAAGATAAATTGGTAAATCTCAACCTTACTAAAGACACAGAGATAATCATCTTGAAATCATGTATGCTCACAGGCTTCTTCAACACACCAAACAAATCCTTAACGCCTTCAGTTGCTACACAGATTGAATCCTATACTTCCTGAGGACAATTTACTCTGTCAGAAGTTAGGGAAACCCCTTACGGCTACAAGGAAGCCAAAAGAATCCCATCTGTTTCAAAACAAAGTGCTTCTGTTTTTCTTCTGGCAAGAGCGTATTTAGTTTATTTTTTAAATAGGGTCAAAGACACGGTTATGTCCCTTATCAATTTTATAACATAATCTACTCCTGAAACGTGGAGCAACCTTGCCAATATGACAAACATGCTAAAATTTGAGCTGGTTCAGATGAAGCATTACAGCTGTGAGTCTTTCTGCAATTTGTTTACACTGAGTACTTGATACTACGTTGGTATTAAAAAAAATTTGGAACATAAAAAATATGCCTGTGTTTCACTATCAGCTTGAAATTTGATTAAACCAAGTTATAGAACTGAGCCTTCAGAAAATTCTTTCAGTGATGTACCAACAAACTTTTCAGAAGTCATTGTTAATCCACATACCTTTGGTTGCTAGTAGCTTCTTCTGCTCATAGTCAAATGCCTAAAAAGCAAACACGCAGGAGATGGTTTAATTACCATTCCAACTAAATGTCATTCTAGTATTTAGCTCTTTTTCAAAACAAAGTTTTTCAGAAGCTGCCAAGGAATACGTAACAGTTTCTTGTAAACGTAAAGCACTCATTCAAGCATAGAGTAAGATTTATTCAAGCATAGATAAAGATTTGAAATAATTATCTGATTTCCATTTGTGTGAGGCTACAGCAGCATTTAGAAACTTAGGGCAGAACAATTGTTTTGTAAGATTTGTAAGATTTTTTTTTAAACCCTAGTTTCTCTTCCATAATCACCTATTCTTACCAGTTAAAACATTCCCCAACAGTATGAAGTGATATGTATCTTAGATTGCAAATCTAGGTACCACAGTTATCTGGAATAACCTTCTTTCAAGTTTAGTTCCTCTCCATGCACTCACTTTCTAAAAGGAAAACAGGTGAATTTTGGCAGAATTTAAAAAATTGTGTTTCACTACCAAAGACGATAGAAAATTTGAACTTTAGATGTCACTGATTAAATCCATTCTACTTCTCTGAATTACAGATTAGCAAGTCTAAATATGCAAAACTACAAAAATGCATTATTTAGCCTGAAGCGTTAAGCTCATTATTTAAAAGAACTAGACCTCTGATACGAAAAACAGCTACAAAACATCGAAAACACCAAACTTCATCTTGCCCCATTACTTGATGCAGTCTAGTTATGCCCACACTGATAGATCTGTACAGAAGAACTGTTACTACTGTTTTACAAATAAAGTATATCATATTTGTATGACAGAACTAGTGTAGCTGCTTCAATAAATGCTTCTGTAGATAAACCTGAAGCTACAATGAAAAATGTTTTGACACTGCTTATGAAAACTTGTAAAGTGTTTTTCGTAAGTTATCACTCATCCTAAAGTAATGATATAAGATTTTACACACGTTTAAGATGCTTGAGTAGACTAATTAGCCATATAGGTTTTTTGTGCTGAATTTTTATTTATTTAAGCTCAACAGAAGCATAATAGTTCCCTCCCTCCTTCAGATGTTAAGTTGAAGACCAAACAAATTTTTTTTTCTTGCTTTCTTTGGAGTACAAAGACTTAGAGATTACTATTTCTCCTACATTAAGTTTCTATGAGAAGGTAATGACTGTATTTACTTATTTGAAAAGGTCTTGCTGTATTATGTCAAAAATAGCTAGTAATCCTATAGCAGTTTTAACACAAAAATAAGGTTACTTTCTTCCTTCTGTAATGTATGGTACCCTTGGATGTCATCTGAGAACTAAGGGAAAGCTAAAGTTAACAACAGAAGTTATTGTTATTACACATCGAAAGAAGCCTCCTGTATATCACCACACCTTCCTGCAACTGGAGATACCATTTAGTCTAAACTCACAAGAGCAGCCACCTCAACATCATTTCTGCATATCAAAACAAACCAGCCAACCTAAGTACAACCCACATCTTGAAAGAATGAACAATTTTGCTGGGAAATGCATTCCTGAAACCATAATGGCAAGTCAGTCTGCTAGCCAGTTTCCTTTGCACTTTGCACATATACTTTGCAATTACCAAGTCTTGCAGTAGATCTGGGTTTATTTGGGAAACATACCTGCATATTTACATATGATGGCTGTGCTAGACGTGCTCTTTCGGAGTTCTGCTGGGCAGCTGCTGCTCGCTCTGCTGCCCGCTCACTTCCAGGAGCCTTTTTGTCAGCCATGGGACTTTCAGAAGCACTTAACTCTGCATCCGAGAGCAACCTCTCTGTAGTACTATGGAACAAAGTCAGTATCAACTCCAGTCTTTCTTTTCACAAGCAACGAACATTCAATGCAATTGTCATAACTGAGCTTTACTCCGAGAAGTTTGGCAGCAAAACTCAACAAAAGCTCAACAAAAAAAAAGTCAGCAAAAAGTACACAAATACCAACATTTTTCCCAACATTCCCTAAGTCTCAGTTTTCCTTCACTATGTACCATTTACTTCCAATGGTGAAACGAGACATATTGCTGCTGCCTATTTAACCAAGTATGAGGTCATCAAGTAAGATTGAAGCTTTCTTGTGTCAAGAATCATTACATGCAATCCCTACATAGTGTGGCTTTATGCTGTTTAGCTTTGCTCAGGCCAGCACCTCAGCAGTTCTAACAAACTAACAGCAGCAGGGAGAGATACATGTAAGTGGCAAATAAGAAGGATAACGTGGGTCCTACGCTTCGACAATCATGATCCTGCATGCCAATGTACCTCATATTGGAATTTTCTTCTGAAAAAAAGCCCTATCTTATGCCTGCTCTAAAATAATTGTAAACTCTCACTTCAAAGCATATAGAAGTAATCATGTTTTGAAAGATTACTCCCAGAAGAATAAAACCCTAAAGAAATGTTGAGACTAAATCCACAACAAAAAGAACAAGACATACAAACAACTGAGCCTGATAGTTTAGAAATCCAAGGATTTCTGCTCATGAGAGCAGAATTAATGAAATAGATATTACAGCTTTAACAGTGTAAATAGATGAGGTAAAAGATAACATGCATCTCAAGAGTCATGATAAGCAGTTCCCAAAAGCTACTTAATACTACTTAAAGTAGATTGCACAAAACATCACACTAGGAACAAAACCTGTATTGCCAAGATGTATTATGACTCAAAAGGGCCTTTCCCACTGCTGGGTCATGTAAAAAAGCAAAAACAAAAAAATCATTGGGAACATGCTGTTATGTCCTGAAAGTCATTTTTCTACGAAGAAAACAACCTCAAGGACATAAAGGCTGGAACTTAAGAATTGTTCTCAATGTAATCAGTAAGAAGGGGATGTGCAAAAACATATCCTTTAGAAACAGCTAATGAAAGTTCCTCTGAAAAAAATGCCCAGCCTTTTGTGGGGAAGAAAAGTTGTTTTTTTTTCCCCCATCTCTTCAGACACAGACACAAACTAAACAGAAAAATTCCTGATATGTACAAAAAGTATTCAAAGTTTACAAACAAAAGACAAAGTGGAGGACATAGTAAACAAGCCAAGTTCAGTTTAAGACAGCTCTTTGAACATCTAATGACGGAAACATCTATCTACAAAGACAAAATAGTTCCATTAATCTGTATGTGCACTTTCAGCTTACTGTAAGTGAGAGTTTTTGGTGCCTTGCAGTAATTCAACTGTTTGCCTCTTCGTACACGCCTGCTTGGAAGAGCTCATCATCTGCTTCAGGTCACTGGTATTTGCTGAATGTGATGGACTCCTTGGCATGCCCACTTCTACAAAAGCATCATTGCAACCTAGAAGGCCAGTAAAGAGGATAGTTAAACAGAACTCCTCTTACATTCTAGTGTGCTTAGTGAAGTGATGACAACTATTAAAAAATTGCTCTTCTTATTAACCTAGTCTGCAGAGTTAACAACTTGGCCTGAGGTAAATCAAAAATGTAATTTCAGATACACAGAAAAAAAAGCATCAATATTAATGTAGTGTGTCTACTGTATCTTGTAAGTTACTTGAATAAATGAAGGCAAATAAAAGGCAAGTAATATTAGTTAATATCAAATTTAAAGATCATCAGAATGACTATTTCAAACAAATTTGATTTGGTATCCAGTTTTAATAAACCTTGTCAGGTGCTTATATAATCTCTGCTGGGATAAAAGCTCCCCACTTAATATTCAAATACTTTCAGAATGTATTTTTGCAAATATTAATTGCCTTAATTAGGCAATGTACCATTTATTCAAATCAGTATTTCAGATGACTACAAGCATTAAGAAAAGAACATCTCCTTGTTGATCAGTATTTGAAAGGGAAGCAGGGCCTTTACACAAACCTGCACAGAAGTTTGAAATGAAACTTGCTTTCCTTTCCTCCATAAATGAAGGAAAGATAATTATTCTGCATTCAAACAGCTAAAGGAAAACTGAGGTTTTATTATAAATAGCCAATTAATTCTGTCTGCCGATGTCATCTAAGTCTGATCTACACATAATTTTGTGCAAGAATAACTCTCTCAAAAGGCACTATTTCTTTCCATTCACTGAAGAGCAAAAATAAAACAATGCTAAAAAAATTATCTACTGGTTTAAGCTATGAAGTGAAGCTGCTACAAAAGAAATATTAAAATTGTTATAGATTGTTTCCCTAGATAAATAATATAAAAATAACATGGGATGTAAATAAAATGATAAAAGCGTGTTTATGTTAAGTTAAGGTGTTTCTATCATCAGCATGGCTCCTTTAGCATAATTTACTTTACTTGACTATAAATCTGTGAGATCCAACAGATATTTTCCTTCAGTATTGCTGCACAACCAATGCACAGGCATAACGTGTTGATTTAACTAACTACATCAATTGTGCATTTCCGTTTCATGAACTCTATGTAGGTTGCACAAATGCTACCAGACAAAAGAACAGAATGTCAAGGTCTTACCTTCTGCACTATTTGACTTGGCAGCTACTTGTTCTGAGGCACCATGAGTACTTGTTTGTCTTGCCGAATCACTGTGGTTTGTGCTCAACACATTTTCTCCCAGCGATGTGGCAGACAGCGCAGCATACTTGATATTTGAGGTCTGAAATGATTGTCAAAAATGGAAGTGATTTTATGTTTTATGCTTAAGAAAATATTGCAAAGTTTGCTTTTCTGTCTGTGCAAGAAAGCAAGAAATTCATTTCTGATACAGGAGAAATTTCATTTCCAATTTTACAACATGGGACAAGTTTTCAAAAATATAAAGATGTTTTAACACTACTGCTCTATGTAGAAACTTAGTAGCTTTAAGAATCTACCAATGAAGCTATTTTTTTCCCTAACTTTTGTAGAACAGGTTTGTTACAAACAGATCTGGTTCTCCAGAGATCACATCACTTACCTTCACGTGACCATTTAAAGAAGGTGACCCTTTTTTACTCTCTGGTTGCATGCCGTTGACATGAACTTCAACAGGAGTCAAGCCTGGTGGTGGAGATGGAGTGTTCTGGCTATAACTAGGTACTCCAGACAGCAAAATACTAGTTAAAGTTGCTTGGGCAGTAGATGGTATCATTAGGTGTGGAATAGCAGAGAAACCTGCAACAAATTTTGGTCATGTTCTGATTAATTTTCTCATTTTAAAAAATTCTCACTTAATACTTCTAATAAAAATGTCTATCTTTATATAGCTTGACACATTACTGAAGAAGTTGCCTTTAAAATTGCATGCCAAAATCAAAATGCTCTAACCATTACTTTGTGAGTTAGCAGTTTCTTACCCAAAACATCAAAACATTGTATGTACATCTATAACCTGCTGTTGCATAAAGTTATAGCTTCAAATTTTGATATTTATTAATCTGTGTGAATATAAATTCTTAAGGCTTTCATAAATGAAAAATTCTGGACTTTCAGTTGTCATTCCTACAAGTTACTGTTGAACAATTCGTTTAACTTCTACCAACCTGTGGCATTTGTGTTAGCAAGAGATGTCGCCCATAATGTGGGGCTAGGTGTGCCTGAACTTGGACTCTGCAGGGGACTCACAGAGCTATTCAGAGCATTCAACAGAGAGTTTGGAGTAGTTGAGGTGTTGACCGACAGGGCTGTTGGACCTAAAAGGCCTGCAAAAAGTCGCACACGTGAATATTCGGCTAAGACTTAGTGAAAAACATTGTGACCAGTTTTTAAGTACTAATTAAAACAAAAACAACAAAAACAACTAAAGTAGCACCCTTGTACATTTCACAGACATATTTGAACACTAAAGCTGCTGTTTACTTGGTGCAGAAAACAAAGTACAGGTAGTCTTAAACTAGGAAACATATAAGAAGAACTGCAGCATCCTTTATGTCCACCTACTGGACTAACTATGGTAAAATCAAAGCATCTGCACAGGTTGCTTTTCATCTATGCCATTCCTGTTTATCTCCTTCATCACTGCTTCTGTCAGTTTGTTTCACAGAAGCATCATTTGCAAAACAAGAAAGTAACTGCACTTCACAACCTTACTTCCATTTCAAATAGCCTTTTTCTGAGCACCTCATATGGATGAACCACTACCACACTAAAATTTATTTAGCTCCTTCTTGCTTTTTCAGTACTGATGGCAAGTCACCCTCCAAAGCCATTTCCTCAAACCAGCTCTTCACCTATGAACATTCATAGGTCAGTTCAGCATTGTAATGAAAAAAGGTAAAGCAAAACTAAACAAAAAAACAATACCAAGGACCTAACAATGCAAAGGCATAACAACAACAGTACCAAGAGCTGCATTAAAAGCCACAGTCAAATTGCACAACCACTTGTACCCATGCAACCCTCACAAAAGCATCTGACATGGAACTGCACAGCACTGCTGGATGGCAGATTGCGAAGTAGTTATGTGAGAACACTGAATTTCAAGAGCCAATGTCAAGATTTGACACTAAATTCTTCTGTCAATTTTTATTTATTTATTTATTTTTAACATTTCTGGTAATCACATATTTACAGAACTTAAAAATGATGTGGTTATTGCAGTCTGGACTCTGCATTTCTTCTATAAAATGTTGGAAGATAGCAAACTTAAGCATTTTTGCACTAAATTTTATAATGATAAATAAGGTCTAAATTGATAGCCTGCACATCCTCAACTCAACTAGAACTGAAATACTGTTTTTGGTACTTGCACTTCCATGTTACAAACATAAGTACCTACCCAAATTCAAGGCAACCTCATACATCACAACATTGCCAAAGGGAAAAAAAATCACTTGAAAAAGATTCCTGTGAAAATCACAGAAGTAGTGTCCTATATCACCTGCATTTCCCTTCCTTTCCTTTTCAGCTGAGTGGTTTGCAAGCTTCCGGATGATTTTCTACAGAGATGAGTCATGCTGCTGATTATGAAAGCCTTGGAGGAAGTTTTTACAACAACAAGCCCTTGAAAGGCCAGATGCTTTTGGAATAATCTAATGCTTTAACACGAATCCTTATGCAAAAACACATCTGGGTTTTGCACAAAAACTAAATATGTATATTTTTCAAGTGCACGTGAATTAAGTTTCAAATGTGTGCATGTGTACATATATGTACATACATAAATGTGTATATAGGTAAATATACATACACATATAAACATATACATAAAAATAAAATACATACCAAGTCCAGTGAGTCCTAGTCCTGCTGAGGATAAGATATCCAAACCAGGACAGGAAAGACCAACAGGGCATGAGACAGTAGAGGGATTTGATGGTATGGTGACTCCACTACTTTCAAGTCCCAGTAGACATTTCCGTGCCTCATACATATTTAAGGCATTTCGTTCAACACTTTTGACAATCACAGACTGTAGGGGGAAGAAAAAACAAATCAAACCAAAGGAAAAAAAACAAACAAGGAAAACCAGTTACTAGCAAGATCTAGAGAAGTGAGCCAAATATTAAAGGCTTGTATTCTCTTTTATCAGTAGTCTATATATAAAGTGGCCAAAAAAGGTTTATATGAAAGCTATTAAAGTTCTAGCTGTCCAGAAAAAAGAAGTTAGGAACACCTGAAAAACTAAGTTACCAAAAAACTATTTCTTGGGTTGTTTTTTCTTTTTCCAACTTCTCATGCAGACAAGTTTTTCTCACAGTAGATTTTTTTTTTTTTTAATTGATTGCTAACAAACATTGCAATTATGCAGGGGAGATGTGATTGAAGGCAAATTTCTATTAAAAAAGTGTTTCAAATTTGCCTCCCCATAAACAACCAAAAAAATCATCAGTATCTTCCATAAAAAAAAATAATCTCTGTATTGTCAAATATTTAATGAAAAATTCAAACTGTCATAAAGGAGAACTGTTTTAACATTTCAATTGGCATTTCAAGTGGAAAATATGTATATGCATTTATGATCTGTTAAGGCAGGAAGGAGGGGCAGACATGTCAACTCATCAGCTCTGAAAAGCTGGCATGAAAGCCTAAAAAGAATATTTGAGCTTCTCACCAACCTTGCTTGGTTGCTTTGGCTTTGGCTTAATGCTTATGAAGACATCTAACTGCTCCATTAGTTGTGTTATAAACTGTGGTTCTACTTCAATTTCTTCCTTCATATCAAACATGAGCACAAGAGGAAGGCACCCCTGAAAAGACATTCAGAAATTCATAAAACTTATAACCTACGCTGCTTCCACATGAATGTTGGCAATAAACTGAAATACATAGATTGTACACATGTACGTCATGGTATTATAAGTACAGAATACAAAGCATGGATGAAATGAAGTAAAAGCTACCTCATTGCCTGCAACAGCATAACAGTATATTTTTACCCTAGGATTTTGACCATCACAGTAAGCTCACACATGCCCCCACATTAGCTACCTACACAAAATTAAGGGTGTCTGGAGGATTCAAATTCAGAAACAACTATTATATATCAAATCAGAATAAAGTATTGTCAAGAACAGATAGCAGCACTCAAACAGTCCACAATAAACTAAGTTTGTAATAAAAGGTTTCTGCAACTCATCGTTGTCTGAAGCTCAACTTTTACCTTTCTTTTCCCCCCTCCTCTGTAGCTACGTCAGTATTTTCCAGTGATATAGGTGACAACTCTGAAACCTTTCAGATAGTGAAATTGTAAGTAACCTGCCAAAAATTAAGAAAAAAAATCCCTACCAAAACAAAAACACAACCAAAGAAGGGGAGATGACAGAGGGACAGAAAACCCATCCTACAAGATATCTTGGGATTATTAGATTGCTCATAAAATAAGAACAGAGGGTAACAGTCAGTGAAAGGCAAATCTTTGAGAATTTAGATTCACACAAAGTAAATATAACACATCAGAAAAAATTGTAATGTACATTTTAGAAAGTGGTCACATTTAGTCAGTTTCCTGTTTCTCTAATTTTTTTTTCAAAACAAAAAGCAGCTGATTGGTATATTCTTCAGGTCACCAGCTCAGTATTTTATATTTAGATAGTCCTCAACAGTACCACCTATAGCTACAGAGTAGTTTCCAAACCTAAATAATTGAAGTAATTTTAACTTAAGGAAAATTAAACCAAGATATCTCAATTATTTTGACTTTACGAAGACTGACAAATACAGCTTAAATTCAGTAAATGAACTTATCTGAAAAAAGTCATAAATGGAGTTTATTTTAAAACTCTGAAATGAATAATCCAATAATACAGGACTTAAGCTTAACAGAACTGCTGAGAGCAATTCATACATAGATTTTCCAAATGTTTTCATAAAAGAGTTACAGAAAGTATTATCAGGTTTCAACAAATGCCTGCTGAATGAGAATGCAACTAAAAGGATAACAAGAAAAAAAGGAAAGTGAAAACTTTGAAATTGGAATGTCATATTTTATAAGTGGATAGATTTTTGCACTACGGTTTTGGTCTTGTGTGTTTAGAGCACCTGCATGATGATGTTGAGAGAAACACAAGCATTGTTCTTTGATAGATTGTGAGTGAACAAAAGTGATTTGTCAACATCCTTCATAATACATGTATAGTACAGCCTGCATTATTATATATGAAACTAACAAAAAGCAAGCCTCGGTATATTTTTAGTAATTATCAAAACAGGAGAAAACCAAAGGGTTTGGGATGAAGGGAAGACAAACCAAGAACACGTCTCCAAAACTCCTCTCACTTGTTTAAGTATTTAATTAAAAATCACTACACCTTCTTCCTTCTCCAGTTTCCTCATCACTACTGTGAAAACTATACTACACAATATAACTCTACAAGCAATATGCTTACGCTTAGAAATGAAGACTTGTAATGCTTGTCAGAGATTATAGGTATTCACAATTCATACACCACACAGCCTTCTCAATTAAATTAGTTACTAGTTAATATTAAAGCTTCCATTTAAGACATACTGCTAAGCAACTTCTAAAAAAAATAGTGCTACTACATTGCATATGTCATACTCCAAGGAATGCTACCTATGCACAGTATTACATTTCCTGTTGATATTGTCAGCTCTGCCTCTAACATTAGCCTCACGAGAATTACAGAATCACATGCAAATGACAATTCAGTAGTTCAGAAAATGGTTACGGCATTTCTGTTCTTGGTATCAATGTCCAAGTGCTTCTAGATAGTTACTTATAGGACAACCTATCAATAAATCAGTTTTTATTTCATTTTAAAATCACACACTTAGTTCCACAGGACATTTCTACTGCCTTGCTGTGAAACAGCATCAGCTATTACTCTGGCTGAATCAGAGCACTTGGAAGGTGCCAGTAACAAACGTGACCATGGGGAGAAATCCAGTGTGCAGTCACACCTTGCAGGAAATTGCTCCAAAACACAGAAATTTGATTCCACCGGACAATGCCAGAGAAGAAAACAATCAAGCAAAACATACTTCAAAAGAAGCTGAGAGTGACTGCAGGCATTTATCTCTAGTTAGCACAGCTGCCTTCTTGTTTTTCTCTGAGGCTGAAAAAAAACAACTCACTGCTTTTACTAAGGTAGGAAACGGAGATAAGCTTTTATCTGGTTAGTTGCTTCTTCCTTCAGCTTTTCAAATTTGTTTTTTGAATACACATTCTGTTATTAAGTCTGATTTATCTACAAAACTGGAAACAACAGCAGTTTCTGGATTACATGTCCACGGAAGTTGAAACAGACCAAATCTCAATTTATCCATGTCCTTATGTCAGTACCCTTCTTAACGGGTGACAGAGTCGGCATGCTTTGGGACACAGAGCTGTTCTGCTGCATTTGCAATTAACAACTCAGGCTTCAATAATTTCATAAAATGGCCCTTGTGTAATCCGAAGTTTCTAGAGTAAAGATATATTTTCATATTTACAGGATAGCTTGTTTGCATTTCCTTCCACTTATAAAACCTACATAAAAGCACTCTTTAAACCTCATTACAGAAATACGTAGAATAAGATTTTCTTAGTATTTTTAGGCACTGTCCTCCCAGAATATAATAACCATGACTATAATTGTACAAAGAGAATGGTGGCACATTTTTGCTTTCCACTATACAGTGAAGCATTGTGCAGCACAATACAGATGTTGACTTATAGAACTTGATGGTATCATGGTTTATCCTGATACCAGCTTCAAACTGGATTTGAGTCCAATCTTCCATGTGTTGCTCATAAATATCCATATAAAAAAACCACATGTACAAGCATCAGTACTACAACAATGCCAAAAAAACTCCTATTAAGCTTAAAGGCCAATATAACAAAAACCTTTACAAGTAATAATAATATTCATCACCAGAGTTATTTTTATAGAAGGGCTTATAGTATTGAGACTACATTACTAGGAGTGTAAGACTGTGGTGTGAGTAAACAACAACATCCCTAATTATCTGTTTTCCTTGAAAACTCACCCACACAGAAGGTAAGGAAACCCTGCCTCTTCCAAAGGAACCTACTTACCTGACAAACAGGGAAAAGACAAGTTGACGAAAACAACAACAAAAGACAGCCCAGCACCTAACAACAATAACCCCCTTCTGCACCCTCCAAATCTGCTTTCTACTCTGGAGCACATTGTTATCAAATATCATAAATTTAAATTGCTTATGCTGCATTTATATTGCCAAGGCCTTTATTCAAAGCATACTACCACAGATTGCAAAGATTTTGGATAACTACACACACTCATAGAACACTAACAAAATTAGAGCATTCAATCAACTCAGCATTCTGCAACATCAGTAATAAACCCTCCCCTCCCAAACTCATTTAAAATGGACCAATAAATACATATGGAAGTGGCGTATTTTTCCCAAACTTAACATTTTTACAAGGAAGTTTAACAGAAAGTACATACCATGAGATACTGTCTGGCAAGACAGACAGACTCAATTGTGCCCTGGAGGTAGACAGTGGATTTCTTCTGTGGGTTACTAGGGTCAGGAAAGTGGATCTGAGCACCAGTCCTCTGCATGATATGCTTGATGTTACTTCCATTTCGACCCATCATAAAGAGATGATGCTGTGCTGCAATGTCTAGTTGTGTGCTCACAGGGATTGCAGAAGCCAAGCTCCCAGCTAGGTGTTCTAGAAGCATGGCTGTTCCTTCCTGCAGGGGTAAATGCAGGAGACTGGTTAAGCAGTGCCCACAGGCATACAAAACAATGCTTCATCAGATGGTTTCCGTATCCATCATGCACTTCACATCCAAGGTAAAGAAATTTCGGTTTTGTTTAAAAACCTGATTGATTTGTAACAGGGTAAGATAGGAACTAACCGTTACCCACTATTTCTGTTCTATAACAAAATGCAGAGTTTAATTGCCGTTATTAAAGGTAAACAGGAAGACATCAAATTGCCTGAGCCCAGTGGAATTTCTGTGCTCGTAAACAGCAGTAAGGAAGCCAACTGAGACATAACTGGGTAGGTACGCTTCCAAAATGTTTGTCTTTCAGTTTTGGCCCAAGACATTCTTACAGGCTTGAGATATACCCTTATGAGACCGTATCAATCTGTCACAGTGGCAGTCATTAACAACTTACTAATTTTATTATGATAAATAGCCTCCTGGCTGTTCCTTTACTTTCACGTTAAATTCACATCTCCCAGTCCTGGGAGATTTGCAAGATAAGTTTGATTAACTACTATGGCAAGTTTCAAAGTTATGTATACGACCATGAAAATATTGAAGTGTTGAAGATTTTTATTGATATATCAGTCTTTTTTTTTTTTTTATTATTATTATTATTATTTATGGACATTGGTAGGATTAGGACCTATTCCAGAATTGCTGCAGACCCAAAGAGGTATGCAACACGAAAAAAAAACCTTATCACAATGTCAGATTCTAAACTTAAAATTATTTCCTCCACATTTTTATGCTTTACCAACATCAGTTTAATAAAAAAAAATGAATAGTAGTTAGACTTTAAAAGTGATTATATGATAACATGTACAGATAAGGCAAGATATAATGTTAATACAGTGCTTAAAGTCTAAATTATGAATATTTCTAAAATGCAGAAGCTTGCTTAGGAAGACACATTACCTTCACAGCACTAGTGTTATTTTGTGACCCTCTGACAATGACTGTAGCACCATACATTCGAGACCGTTGTTTAAAGGAAACTGAAATATTGTATGTCTGAGATATATGCTGAATTGTGGGAGAATTAGGATCTGGGATTGGTTGCAGAATTCCGGCAATAGGCAATTCAAACATGAGTACCAATGGAAGCAGCTCCTAGAACATTAAAAAGAAAATATCAAAAACCTAAGTCATTCAGTGAAATTACCACAACGTGCTTACTGAATCATAATGTATCAGTCAGTGATAATTAAATTGATATAATACACACTCTATGCAGCATCCATTTGTAAAAACTTTATCTTGCGTTCATAAAAGGCACTGCTTTTCCAAGGAAACAAGTTTTGTTTTGTTTTGTTTTCCCTCATGTTGTTTGTTTACTTTGGGTGGAGTTTTTTTCTTTGTTTTTGATCCAAAATAACAGAGTCTTTTGCAATTATGCAGCAGTCAAAGTCAGGTTCATTGCCTGTATTTATCCACATGGACCTATAGACATCAATATTTGTGAACATTCACAGGGAAGCTTCTTCTCTGTCATGGATTAATTAGAGCTCTGAAGTCAGTTACGAAGCTGCATACCATTGGTTTCTTTCATGACTGTCAAGACCGAAGATTTATGTGACACACCTGACTACAGTTGTGAAAAAATCCATTTATTGGACTTAGTATCCATGCCACAATGCACATACAATCAAAACTAGAAAGCGAAGACAAGAAAGTGCTGTGAGTAGAGAAACAAATCAAACTCCACCAAGTTACTTAAACGGTTAAAATTAAAAAGGTTGCAGTTGCTTTTCTTAACTCAGATTCACACCGGATGGCTGAGCTCCTACAGACCATCTCTGGAGTGTAAATTAAGATGCAATTTTAAGTACAATATGGGATACTTTACTTCATGCTTGTACTGTAGACTCTGCATTCAAGGTCCACCTCGGACTAGTTAAAGATTTTGCCAGAACGTGAATCACTTTTTGTAATACCCTTTGCATATTACTCATACAAATCCTCACACTTGTTCTTATATTTTTGCTGTCAGAGAACAGAGCTAGACAACGTTGGGGTTCTCAAACCTCTACTGCAATATTTTCCTTTAAGGTGTTTTCACAGGAACGTTATACTGAAATAGGCTATTACCCGAATTCTAACTCTTGCAGACTCCACTCCAGCTGGCTGTCCTGCAATAGACACCTGGAAAAGTAAGGATATAGAAAATATTGCATCACATTTTCAAGTGAGGCATTTGAAAATATATTCAAATACCTATGTTTTCTTTAAGTATCAACATATCACATCTGGTGACATCCTAAGTGTTGTCTGAACAGTAGATGAAAATTTAATTCTGTTAAAAAGAAGAAACTTATCTATAAATGTTGTAGCATGTTAGCTTACGTAAGCTTAACCAACTAGAAGAAATTTATCAAATGATCAACACAGCAGTTTGGATCAAATAGTGGAATTACTATTGTATGCAGGAGCTCAATAATCAACAAAAAATGTTTTCTTGGATGTTTTGAAACCATCATGTTTTGCTGAACAGCCACTGGGATGCACAAGACGGATTCTAAATACTAGGATGAAAGATTTGAAGGTTAACTTTTCTCTAATGTTAGCTTTACAAAAGATATCCAGATCAGGTACAATGACTTATTAGAATAAACTATTAGAATAGAACATTCATTTTTGCTAGCTATCCATCAACTTTAGTGTTCAAAAAAAGTTGCATCATGAGCCAAAAGCACCAAGAAATTACATATGTGCTAAGCAAGTCAAGATTTGAAGAAAAAAAATGTACAAAGGCTTTACTTTTCATACTGTTTCTCTAGTAGAACGCTCACACTAAGTTGTTGATTTCTGTACACTCAAAATAACTTCAGTTGAAAAAATAAAATGACTCACAAATCATCATAAATTGTTCCCACTCGTTTATCAAGTTTTGTTCATTTAGGAAGTCCCATGCTTTCCAAAAAGTGTAAATATAAATCTGACTTTCCTAAACATGAATTCACTACCCCTCTCCACCCCCCCAAAGAAAACCAAATAAGTAAAAGAAGTTTAGAAAAGTCATGTTTCATATTCTCAGCATCTACATTATAAATAAGTTTAAGTACATATATTTATTAAGATACACTCGTTTTTATAAAAATAAAAGCTATATACACATGCACACACTTACTTGGTTGCTTTTTTCCGCTTGATTATTCCTATTTGAATCTGGAAAATGAATATGGCATCCGGTTTCCTCCATCACCTTTTTAATATTATTGCCACCTTTACCTATCACATGAGAATGTTCTGTATGCGAAACATCCATCTTCAAGGTTACCCGGTTGCTCTGGAAATCAAACACCCATGATTAGATTTATTAAGTGCAGAACCTGAGTATTTTATAATAATTTAGCTTCAAGAATGACATTGAAAATTGCATTTCCAAGCATTTTTCTAGTGGCTTAGCTTCTGTTCAAGTAAGACGCTTTTAATATGGATAAGAATCAGAAGCTAAATCATTAATATTTTCTTTCCAATATGGAAATATGGAAATTAAGGTACATCTTCAAAAATAATGCCTAAAGCTTTTAAAACATGCCCCAGATTTTATGAACAGTGACTTCAATGTCCTTCTGCAAACCACTCTAATTTGTTTGAATCCTGTGGTGTTTCAATTGCAGTCATACACACCTGACTGATCTGAAAGGATCATATGATGACAAGTTCAGAAAAAATGAGAAAGCCAAAGGACCTAAAAATAACCTTTCTTCCCCCTTAAGCCAACACACCAAATTTTTCTGGTGCATCAATTTTTGAAATATACAGATAGTGTTATTAAGAATAGCTGTAGATGCTACCTGTTAACAATAGACCTAATAGTTACTCAAAAAAAACCACACCTTTCACTGGTGAGCTCCTTTTGGCAATCTGTTTTGAGTACCAAAGAGCTGGCATACAACTATGCAGAAGCTGTGTACACTGTTCCTGAAAAACTTGCCATTAGATGAAATGAAAATTTGATATAAGACTCTTGGCCAAATACTAGAAATCTCAAATTCTGGTCTGGATTTTTTTTAAATTAGATGCTTACTGTAATATTTAACACCAAGTTGTAAAAGTGTTCCTAAAATTAAATTTCAAGCATAACTAGCATTTTGAAGTCCATTAATAAAATTATTTTCTTTATAAAAGTGTCTCGTCATTTATCTCAGAAGTAGCCAATATTGCCAATGAAAGACATCAGAAAAATCCTCCTTTTGAGAAAGAACATTTGTCTTCAGGAATGTTATCAAGAAGTTTGGGGATTAGAAGGGATGTTTAGCTTGCTTCTGCTTCCTACAATGGAATACAGACCATGTGAACTCACGTCACTTCTAACCTGAATACCTGCCAGTTTCCAGAAGTCTCCAGAACGAGTAGTTCTCAGAGTTCTCCGTATTCTCTATTTTTCATTTTCCTCCCCTGGGTAATCCAATCCAGCCCGGGTACTCCTGGGTGTGTGTCACTACCTACCGCTGCTTGCTCACTCCCACTGCAGTAGTGCAGGGACCGTGCAAGTTCTCCCAAGACACAGCACCATCTTCACATCTTCCCCAGACACAGAGGTATGCCTTTTGCCTCTTGACCAGGTCCTAAACATTTGGCTTTTCTTTGGGCAACGTGCAAAGGCATCTGCCTTCTACATCCTCTTCTACATCAATTTCACCACAGATTTAGGGGTTAAGATGTCAAAGTAAATTTTTTCCTTACTTTTGTGTCCAGGACAGACATGATTTTCTCTTTAGCTTCTTTAACATTTTCCTTTTTTCCAGAAACTTTAATATGGGGATCTATAAAAGAAATAGATACTTGTAAGACAAAACAAACAAACCAACAAACAAGAAAATATGTCAAAACTTCCCTCACTGTTTCAATAATTGCAATCTGAAAACAAAGCATTTTCAAATCTTCCAGAACCATTTGTACCCATTAACTATAGTTCATTGATAAATAGTACCACCAACCTTTGGGATTCAGCTAAAAACAAACAAACATTTTTCAATACATTCACCCCCCACTAAGATTACTAAATGAGTTTATTAAATACGCTAACCAACTTTAAACAAATAAAACTCAAATGTCAAGTCCAAGTCTCAGTATTAAAAATATTAATCCGCAATGCAGATACGTAGCGAAGCCACCACGTCTTCTCAAAAAGTAGTAAGAGAGGGCAAGCAAAGAGCATTTTGACAGCCTCACTTAAGCTTCTAATGGAGACAACATCTAAGAGGGGAAAAAAACAAAACCCGCCCAAACCCTTAAGCATTACTACATTATTTAATTCATTCCTGCAAATATCCTCTTCAGTCTGAACTGGCAATAAAAAAGGTGCTCTGCCAGAAGCTTTCTAATTGAATCTATCAAATCAAATTTAAACGGTACTATTAAATAATAAATCAAACCTCTGAAGTGTCCTGTATATGCATTAGGATTTTCTATTAAGCTAAATATCCAAGAGTAACACCAGCTGATAAAAGTTTTAGCCTTGTGAGACATAAAAATGCGGTTCCACAACACAAATCAGTCTGCATTATATCTTTCAGACCATTGTCTTTAAAAATGAGAACGTGTTGTGCTGAGCTAACACGTAGACTTTCACTTAAGTGGAGTATCAATCACTCCAAGTGTGAAAATCACACATTATAGCTGGTGTAGCAGCACCATCTGCTGTCCAGAAGCATAAAGTACCACAATGTAAAATTTATCAACATCAGACACCAGCCTCCACCCAAATCTCTCCATCTCAGATACAGTTCTGCAGGTGGGTTCTGGTCTGTTTCTCTTGCCCTAATTCTGGAATAAATTTCCTTTTTCTCCTGTGATGAGGTCAACTGCTTTCCTGAAAAAAATAAGCAACAAAGAAACCCTCTTCTAGCTAATGAATGATAAATTAATCTAATTCATTATGCTAAACACCTCACATAAAAGTAAATGTGTGTAACTTGTACGTATTTTCAATGGCAGGAGAAAACAGTGTAACAACTTATCTGCCTTTCCCATCATCTCAGCAACTGAAATAATTTCACTACTAAAGAAATGCCAAATAATACAACTTCAAATTGTAAACCTGTTGTATTCAATTGAAAACTGGGTATGTTTAAACTATGCCTGAATACTCTTCTGTTCCAACAATAAAAAACTAGGCTTTTACCACTGGCAAGTTTTGAACACATTCAGCTGGAGATACAGAAATACTGAACGAACAGCAGATTCACTGCCAATTCTCATGAAAGTCAGGAAAGCGCAGTATTTTCAGTTCTGAGAAGCAGATATCTTTCATTTTTTTATTAAAAATAGAAAAACTGCAGTCGCTAAAACATGGTATGCGCACAGAATCTAACAGAAGCTCTGAAAATCTGCTGCTTCAGCCTTTTCACAACAAAGTATAAAAAAAGTAGTCTTGAGGGCAATTTTTCTTTTCTGTTTTAAGTTGACAGTAAGCCATGTGGTTCTAATGTGTTTAAGCTGTGAATGATATTTGAAGTGGATGTTGCAGGCAGAAATTCCCAGAAGCAGATTCTAGCACACGATGTATGCTCCAAATGCTCATTAGAGGCAACCAGGAAAAACACAAAACCGAAGGAAGAACACTTCGGGCTGATTTGCAAATATTTGTAAGCCCTGTATTTTAATAGACATTTGGGTCTCAAGTATGACAAGTATCTGGAATCACATCTAGCATCCCATAACTTTTAGTACCAAAGAAAAGTATTACTAGTCTGTAATGCTATTTATTCATCCATAGGTGAAAATACATTTCAGGATGCTTTTTTTTTTTTTTTTTTTAAATCCTACCAGACTCCCCTTTTTTGTTAATACTGTCAGCTTCAGAAAACAACAACAACAAAAATCCTGTACTGGTGCACTTAAGCTTTCTTTGTTCTTTATAGTGGGGAAAAACAGCTCAATTCCTCACTTAAAAAACAAAAAACCCACTGATGCCAGCGACAATTCCAAAACATGCTAAGAAGTCTTTCAAAATTGGTCTTAAATGCCCTCTCCTTACTTGATGACTTCTCAATGACACAGTGGTTGGTAATGGATATGAAGCAACTTGTTTTTAAGTTACCCAAATTCCTCCTCTGAGGCTTGCTCAGTCTTTCCTTCAAGGAAATACAGTTTTGATATGACATCTCAATTGAAATCTTGCATAAAAAAAAAAAAAAAAAAAGCAAAAAACCCCTAACTTTCAACAAACAGATTTTTGAATTGGCTTTGGAGGAGTTGTGAGTGCCCCGAAACGATGCCTGGCCTCCAGGCAAACCGACAGATACCCACCCATGTGACACTGAACTGGTGCACAGGAACAGATCACTAATTCAGGAATTGCTTAAGAGTTCAGAGGGGCAATTAGATTAGATTAGCATCATTTTCTGTATATTACAGACATTTAAATTTCTTAAATATACCTCTCCAGGGAATCACTTAAATTGTTTACTTCGCAGTTCCTCTACAAAACATGGAGAAGTGGAGAACTGTCTGCTCTAATGATTCATCAGTTTCAGCCTCCCAAACGTGTACCTGGTTTCTGTCATGTTTTTCACTTATATTCCGTGTTTCTCCTTCTACCTTTTTTTTCCACTGAGATTCAAGAACAGTATTTTCTTCCAGGGAAGGTACCTATATGCAATCAAGTCACTCTATCGTTACAATTGTTTTTTTTTGAGGCAAAGCCTAAATGCTTGCTTGTCAGATCATTACAAACAAGCTAGAAAAGCTTTTTTTTGTTTGTTTTGTGTTTTCTTGGCTAAATAGTACACTTTCAAACTAAGAGACTTCCTATTTCTGTTTTTAAACACTATAGCAGGTTTATTAGAGGGAAATCAAAAGACAAGTTTCTCCCAGGCTTCCTGCAAGCCCAGGTACACAGTACAGACCAGGCTGCATTTGACCTGAAGTGTCTGCCAGCAGAGAAAATCCGTCACTACTGAAATCAGCATTTACCTGCTATTTCAACTTTTTTTGTTAATCCAGACTATTTGATGCGAAAGCCTGAAACTGCATAGTATCTATGAATTGTTGTCACTGAGTAGAATAAAATAGCATGCCATGTATTTTTATGCATCAATACAGGGGAGTAATTAAAACATTGACTTCGGCTTCTTAAATATTTCTTGAAGCTGCTGCCATCAATACAGAGCCAAATACCTTAAAAATCTTTGTTCCAAACAGTTTCTGCTTTTTAGCTCCATAAACTCAGTGTTGGTCAGTAACTGTGTATGGCAAGCAACATCCCTCTGCTATTTTATTTACATAAGCTGAGGCTGAACACAAAACTTTTCCATGCCACCTATTTTCTAACGTGCAAGTATTTATTTCATGCATTTACAATTACATTTTGAAGTTTATTAAAAACTTACTATCTTACCTCTATTGAGGCAAAAAAACATTTGTTGGATCAAGCTATACACTTAATATTTGAAATACCTGCACGGTACAAACATCACAGTGCATTCTCATCAGACAAAGCCCAAAGTAAGATAATTAGTACTGTTTGAAGTGTGAAGATGATTGTCAGGCAAAAAAAAAGTAGAGCAGGTGTAACAAACATATAATACTGTCAGGACAGATGAGCATAAAAGTCACCCTTCTGCCAGTGTCTAGACTTAACTGATTCACTATAGCAGGTGCACGGGGTCTTAGCCTACCAGAGACCACCACTTCATAAGGAGCAGGTTGACTACTTCCCACAGAGCTGGCTCTGGTGAGACTGGGACATCACAAGGTCATTTTTTGCCCAGATGACAACTGGATCCAATCATAAAGGTGCCATGGCCTATTCCATCCTGAGGCTTCAGGATAACATTGGTTTGTACACCTACCTCCCCCTGCCAAAACACTTTTGAACATATCAAATCTTAACCCCGTATTTATCAACTCTCCTGACTGGAAGTATGCTTAAATATATGTATAATCACAGCAAAGAACAGATGCTTACCATGAAAATATGAAAAAAGGAAGGAGGCGCTGAATCTTTACAACCTATCTGCCACATAGCACAAAGGCCTCGGAAGCAATCTGCATGCTGAAAACATGCAAAGCTCTAATACTTCACTACACGTGTACTATCACAACTGGAAAAGATTTTGACTTATAAAAAAACATTTAATGTCTTGTAAAATGTGAAAAAAAATTGCTCTATGGTAATTTACCTTGTAATATATTTTGACATAAAGTATCTTCCGTAAGAATGGAAAAGACATTTTACTTTAACAGATTATTTTCCTTCAAGATTGGGGGAATGTTTATATAAAATAGAAAGCTGAAGTTGCACAACAGAAAATGCTGGAAGTTTTTCTCAACAGTCTTCATTTTGCCAGACTCCTGCCTTGAAGTGGCCTTTTATTGCTCCTCTCCTCAAATTCCTCATTCCACACTTTGGCAGAGTTTCCAGCTCCTCTGTCCACAGCTACACCAGCAAGCCTCCAGCTTTTTTGCTACTATTGTGTGCAGCATTTCTGTAAACAAAGTAAAATTCCTCCAAGCCAAAACACGTCTGTGCCAGTGCAAGCACATCTACACTAACTTCTGCCAGGCAAAAAGTATTTCAAATAATTAGACATCTAACTTGCAGGCCTCTACTGTAAATCAGACATTACATTTAACGGGCAAGCTCTTCAGACCACAACTATGCATCTAGCTTGTTTACAGGCTGAACAGACTTAAGTTACAGAAAATCCACTATTCTAAAATTAGCTGGGCAACTGGGCAACAGGAGGGCAGATGACAGTCATTCACAGTAAGCAGCTGATTAGGATCTGAATAGCCCATACGTATTGCTGAATCTGAGCCATTTGAAGAAAAAAAAATACAGACTTAAGAGACCTGGCATTTTTAAGAAGTTATGAAAGTAGCAGCCCAGAACGTACTAGCAAAAATTCAAACTATATGAAGAAATATATATAAAAAGAGAAAGTCAAACGCACATATGGAAGTTGGTGTGTTCTCAAAAAGAAAGAGCACATTTACACTACAGCAACAAGATGAAACAGGTCTATAAACCACAGAATTAATCAAAAAAAGGTCAAGTAGAACTTACTATTAATACAGAAAAAAAGGATACTTAAATTGAAAAATATTTATTCAATGCTTTTAAATAAATTTGGAAATACTGCGTATAAAGTTGTTACAGTGGATATTCACTGGCTGAACAAGATGGATTGATGTCAATAGCTAAAATAGACTTGAAACAGGCTCAATCTATTCCCATGGAGAGCAGCATTAAGGAAAAAAGCATGCAGCAAATGCTCGTGATTAAGGGCATATGCAAATGAATTCAATGGAGTGAGAAAGGCAATTTGTCATTTGGGCACTTCTCGCTGTTGGCTGATCAGTTCAGAGGACTTCTCACACTTCCAGTGTATTCACTTACCTCCCGGTATCTAAACCACAGAGGAAATCAAGCTACTGATACACTGAGGGAGAATGTGGGGGTCATTGCCTGGTGCAGACTTCCCTGTACCCTCAGATGTATCGCTTAATGCCACCAGGTTGGGCTTCTGGTTTAGTTTGTTCTTCCCCCCTGTAGTTGAAGTCAGCCTGCAGCATTGTCATATCTGAAGAAGATTTCAGCCGGCTAACTTGGGCATCATCAAAAGCCCAGCCAGAGCACCACAAAACTCAACATGGGCTGCAAGCAATTAACAGTGTCTTCAGAGCAGACATATCCTGAGGCTCTGGGCATTCTGGGGGATCTATTTGTTGTGGAGGAACAGCTGATTATGAAATGTCCTTGTGAAGAGCTAGAACCAATGCCTATATCCATGCATGTGTTTGAAAAGCTTTTTCTTCTCAGATCTTTTTGACTCTTAACTTTCCCTCTTCCTGGCATTTAACTCCAAGCCTTCTTTAGAATTTCTGTTCTACCTGGAGTGTGACAAGGAGAGGGAACAAAAACTGAGTATTTGTGGCACTGCCACAGCTCTTGCATTTCAGCTGTGGTTGTTCAGTCACCTGAAGAGCATTAGATCTCAGAGCATTACCTGTCAGTCCTGCACTACGACAACTGTATGATGGTGAAGTCTGCTATCCCCCCTCCTTACTTCCCAGCATTTATACAAATACATGGATACACATGTACACGGGTGGGTCCACCCAACTGCTGATTATTGAAGCAGGGGCTGGGTAAAGCAACCCTGACACAACACCCCCTCACTCCCCTCCAAACAATGAATTGAAGAAACACCGTGCAACTTCTGCTAGAGGTGAGAGCACCTTGTTTATCAGATTCCATAATATGCATTATATACAGGAGTTTAAAAGAGAACTTTAAAAACTCTAGCAGGCTACTTCAAATAAAAGCTGTTTGATGTAACATTACAAATAAAAAGAAAAAACAAAATCAGGTGCACTTCTGCATCAAATCATAGCTGAATCCTACATTCAGATCTCCTAGCAGCCTTGAAATGTCACCACGGAAAACCAGAAATTAAAGTTCAGAAAGCCTAGAATTAAGTGACAATCAGCCAGATAAATCAGATAAGCTTAAAAAAGATTACCTGTACAATTTATTATATTTGGAGAAAACCTATTGATGACTGGATTCGGATCCAGTGACAGAGGAAATGAAGTTGAAAAGGCTTCTCTTAAAGCACAAGCAAAGAGGCAAGACAAGGGAGAGGTAACAGAACAGATGACAAATTAAACAGAAAAGTGACTGGATTTGAAGGGAGAAGGGGAAGGCCAAGGTGGAGAAGAAGACCTGAAAAGAAGAAATGAGAATGAATTAATTGTAGTCACCTGGAGAGTTCCATTTCAGACACACAATTTTCATCTCTGAGCACTTTTCTTAACATTAATTTCCTTATTTTACTTTTTCTAAACATAATTTTTAGGGACATTTTGTAACTGCATTCAGCCCAGGCCATCAATGCTGACACTTCTTGGACAGTTAGTTGATTTTCAGCCTTTCCCCTGAAAGGCCAGCCCAAGCAAGGCAGTCCCTCAGCAGGACCCAAGTCTGTTATGCCTTATTTTTCCAGTATGGAGCCAATGAATTCATGGCTCATTACTTAAATGTCTGTTGCCATTGTATCTCAAAGCACAAATGCAGAACCACAATGCTTGGGAAAGAAAATAAGAAATAAAGAGAGGAAAAAAATTAGGAATTTAAGCCATCTCTTAAACTTAATACTATGAAAGACACCACCATTATATTTTCACTGCACATATGGTCAAATTCAAGGTAACAATTCTGATGTATAAGCCTGGAAATCATTTTAGATTTTGTACACCCATACTCACAAAAAAAAAAAAAACACAAACAAAACAGTAATGGTGGCCATGCTTTGCTAAATAAAAGGGGAAAAACATTGTAACACCTGACTTGTCAGCCTAAATGTTAGCCTTAGGCTCAACCTGCTTTGCGAATTCTCCCACATCCAAATCCAACTACATTTACTTTGCATCTTTATGCCTGCAGGTTACTGCTGCTCCTTTTAATGCCTTATGGCTCTAGCTGACTGCATTCCACTGTGCGCCCTGTGTCTCACACAGCCATCGGGATACAGCATTAGCATTAATTTTGTGGTTGGAACAGGAGGATGCAGCCAGCCTTCCAGCAAAGAATACTGCACTGGTTACACCTGCGTGTACAGGACAAACACAACTCTCCTTCTGAGAATCCCCAAAAATCAAGGTGAATCAAAGACGGAACAAGCTGGTTCTTGACACTGCGCTAGACACTTGGTGGCTAAAGCCAAAAATAATTAAAGGTACCATTTTTGGTTACTATTACAAATATTCCATCACTTCTGTTAGTACAATATTTCCACAGTGCAAAAAGCACATATCTCCCTTTCCTGGATTAAATTATTTTAAGGTTCTTCTTTTATCTGCATTTCTGAAGAACGTGGTGAGGATCTTCCTGCCCTCTCCTTACTGAGAGCAATGCCAAGTCCAACACAAAAAACAAACACCATTTGAACCACCTTCTTGAGAGCTAAGTAGCAGCAGCTCCAAGAAGTAATGGAAATGATTCATATTTCTAGTTGCAGCAAGGCACAGTCAGGTCATGCATTACGAGCGTGTTGGCCTTCCAAAGAGTACCCCAGCCTCCCACCCCAACCCAAACACAGATAAACACACACCAGGGAGCACTCCACCAGCTGCCCAGGAGCAATCTGGAGTGCAATGAGCACAGTGACAAGATGCAGCATCCCACAGAGGAGCAGGGCACTCCAGTGGGGTCAGCAAACAGCCTCTGTGAGAGCAGGAAAACAGAGACGTGTCCTGATGAGCTAATGCTGGAGACAGTTTGTAAATAACTTTTACTATGGGGGAGAAAAGTGACTGTTTTTAAAAGATGTCAATGATTTATTGCTCATAAATCCTAGTGTGTGTTGTGCCAATATCACCTGCCTACACTGCATTGGTGCACAGAGCATGCACAGCGCAGAATAGCAGCAGCACAGTGCAGGGGGCTCTTACATCCCTGACAACCCAAAGCTCCTGTCTAACAGCACACTGTCTAATACTGATTTGATGTTTTAGTAGACTCATAAAAACAAACTCAAGTTCAAACAGAACATGTTCAGTGCCCAAATTTCACCTACTTGTCTACCAGATACAAATTACATTGCTTACAATCTATCTAGATGCTAAGGAAGAAAAATCTGCTTAATCCTTTTACAAAATCGTATGGTGGCAATCATTTTATTTCTAATGCACAAAGTCACATTATTGCTACATATTACATTTTTAAATATTGGGTTTGAAATTTGAGATGTAATATCAATATATATTTTAAAATTATGGTAATGTTAAAGTGTATAAAATTTGACTCAAAAATAGTTATGACTTTTGAAAATATATTTTAAAATCACTGGGTGTTTTTATCTGAAAGCCAACATGGTAATATAATAGCTGGAGACCTTTTTCCATGACTTACTGCTATACAAGCTCTAATCTCCACAAAGAAAATAATTAACTTAGACAGAAGGTAGAAACACTGCTTCCCCTAAAGCCACCTGTGATGGGCCTCATCAGGAAAGAAAAGTAATTTAGAGGCAATTATTTGATCTGTGAAAGCTTCAGGATGCTTTTATACAGAGAATTTCTAATGTAAGTACCAAATTACACATTCTAACCTAATAATTATCTGCCATTTCTTTGTTTTTAGCACAGTAATATTTATGTTGCACTGTAACAGTTGAAAATCTTGCATTAGAAGGTAATTCTTATTTAGGAATACTAAATTCTCTGCCGAATAACAGGCAGGGTGCCACTGATATGGGAAGTGAACCTTCACATCCTGAAGACCAATGACCTCCCTAAAATTTCTTCTGTTTAACAAGGAGTTCATAGCAAGTAAACAACACACTGCTCGTGCTGTTTCTCTGAGGATAATTTTTCCAGGCTTTGCTTAACAAAATTACCTGAAGCAAATGTCAAGTCTTAGCTTTTAAATCAGCCAACCAGACCTGAGCTGTTCCAGTGAACTTGCTCTGCATCTCTTCTGTTCATCTGTCTCCAGCATTAGCTCAATTGCAAAGCTCATCTCTGGAAAATTCATCTCCTGTTGAGCACCCATGCAATGTCAAATTCAGCAAAATCACTCTTATCTCTGCGCGCCCCAAATCTGAGTTCAAATAATATGATGGGCTCACAGAGAAGACCAGTCAGTCTCTAGGTCACAAGTACACAGTATAGAGCACATTGCCAGGTACCTGCTAAGGACAGGAAAGTCTTTAAAAAAAAAAAATCCAAGAACACCACATAAGCTAATGCCAATTTTTGCTGAAAGATTGTGACAAATCTGTATCCCCAAGTAATTTAATTACAATAACATGAGTTTGTATTACCACATTCCAGGGCTTGAAATTTTAGTTTTACTACAGTTAGTGCCAAGCACTCTTACTGGACATTAAGGCCCTTGATAATTCCCTTCATAACACAACTGTGCTTGTATTTTGGCTCTGCTTTATCTCCCAACTATAAGCAAGTTGCACCAGAACACACAACAAGCCCTAAGCAAAAACAGGAAAGTTTAAAACCTTGTTAGCCTAGAACTTTGTTCCTGCTCTTCATACAGAAATAACCACAGTTCAAATAACTTTTCTATAGATTTACTTAAAGTTCCTGGGCTTCTTTTTTTTTTTTTTTTTTTTTTTAAAAAAAAAAAAAGGACACATTCCCACCTGCTGCCTTGCTCACTGCTTAGAGATTGTTTTCGTAGATCATAAACGTGACCAGAAAGTACTGTATGTTTCTCTGAGCCAATACTAGTTCGTGATTTTGCATTTTTGTGTAGAAGCAGGACTAGATACAGGATAAGCACCGAGCGTGGAAGACTCAACAATTTCACCACAAACAAGATAAAAGACTCCAGCAAATGTGATTTTCTTTGAAAGGTTTCTCAGTTGTCACCTACACTGCACGCGAAGCAGGGAGCATTAATTGATCTGTCTGCTTTCTGAAGTGGCAGCAAGCTGGAGGCTTGTATAAATAGCTCCAGTAAATGAACTGTGTGCTGCCAGCTGCTGGCTCAAGGGATGCTGTGGATTTGTGCGTGTCAAACTGCTCTGATCGAAGAGAATTGACATGAACTCCCATGGCCATGTTTTGCATGGCCTGGGACAGTCTCTTCTGTTCATTTATTTATTGCAAAACAGGGAGGAGTCATTTATGCCTGGGTCAGCTCCTCCAGAAACAAAAGAAATAAACGAACTTGTGATCTAAACACAACTGCTCTTTAATTTTTAAAGTACACAATTACAGGGTTTGAGGATTTTTCTTCAAAATATGAGAAACAGTTTGCACTGACAGTTTCTCATTTATGGAGAAAGTTAACAAAAAGCAGATGCAGCTCATAACACAGAGCCTGCAATACATGCTGTAATTAATCTGGCATTCCAAACAATAAACACAGTGTCAGCAAGAGACTTGCTTTAAATCTTTAAGTCAATTATGGACTGATAGCCTTAGCAACACATTCAGGAAAATATTTACCCATTTACAAAGCTGTGTTAAGAGGAGCCGTAGTTAAACTGCTGTTCAGCAGGTAGCCCATCGGTTAATTTGCAGCTCGGCAAGCAGTGAGTATGTGAGGTGAGTACTTGGAGAGCTATTGAAACCACTAAGATCCTTTCCCTCAATTTACTCACAAGCCAAACATCATAAAGACAGAAAAAAGCAGAACTTATCCAGCTTCTTCTCAGCCTGATGACAGCAACCGCCCATGGAAGAGGGAGTGAATATTTTGTGTGCGTGCATGCATGTGTCAGATGACAAAATACACAGATACCATTACTCCTAGCAAATTCTGAATAGAAAGTAGTGAACTATAAGAAACTTGTGCCTTCAGGTACAGAACAGGTGGTGGCAGCAGCTGTTTCATCTGAGATCTTGAGAAACTCAGTCTTTTTTCTCCACATTCTGCATTTCCTATTTCAAGTAAAAGCCTTCCAGCCTTAGCTTTCCACTAATTGTTTGTCTACAGCAGGAAAAAAAATTAAAACCCCTTTCTAGCATCCCCTACAAATCTGTCCAGTCAATGCAAGATAGAAAAACACAGAGCAACAGCTGTGGACAAACAACATAAAACAGCTGAAAATCGTCCCCACAGTTTAGCTGTCTAAATATTTGTGGCAGAAGACAAGTTTTCCATTCAATGCAGAAAAGTCAAAGTGAAAATTCCAGCTCTCAAGTATAGTCAAATTCAAAGAGTAAACACTGAGAATTCAACCAATAACGAAGTTATGCCATATTCAAGAAGCTGCTTTCAAATTGTTTTACTCTAATAAAATTCAGCCAATATTGTTTTTGTTTATTGCTACCACCAGGCATAGGAGTCAGTCATATGCAAGCACAGGATGAGTCAACCATGCCAAAGATGCTGCTTGAGAGAAGCTCAAAACCATGATCTAGCACCAGTGTGCTGCAATTCCTGAATGCCAATATTTCAATTACATTCTTATGTACTTTGCTGTCCAGGTAGACCTCTACCCTCCTGTTAAAAAAAAAAAAATAATTAAAATGAAGAAGGTCAGAGAGCAATGAGAATGAGCCCAATACAACAGCAGGAAAAGAAGATTTGCAACTTCAAAGCCTTTTCAAAATGAAACTCCTTTCAAAAGCCTTGGTTGGACAAACACAGCAAATCTGGCTACCCCGACACCCACAGCCAGGACAACAGAGCATCCTCTGCTTGGTTATAAGCATTGAGGCACTGTCAATGGCAGCACAGTAGTTGTGACACTGAGGTAGCAACCATACGTGGCTGGGGGTGCAAAATAAAATGTGAAGGAGACGAATAGATGCTAAAATATCACGGAGAATCCCCTCTGCAAGGAACACTCTCTCCAGCCCCAGCTCAGTGCTTGCTCCTTTTCTCTGCCAGCAGGTGAGAGCAGAGCAGCAGAGGACGGCACTTTCAGATACACATTTAGGAATCTAAATTTAAGTACTCAAACACAACTTACCAAGCATTCATTTTGAGCTGACTGTGGTTCAAGTTGAACTAAAACTGCAGAATAGGAAGGAGCAAAAATTATGCCAAAAAACCTGTTAGCTTTTCCTCCATAAAATCCAAGAGAAATCTCTTCTGTGACAGAAATGTTTGCTTCCAATCCTGTACTAAGCAGATGCTGATAACAAGTCACCTCTCCTATTCCTACATAACATTTATTATTACCTTTTAAAATATACACAAGAATATTTTTAAACTCTTCCTACTTCTTATTTTCTAAGCATGCACTCTGCTTTTGAATGTCAATAGTATTCTGTTGCCTTGATGCCATTGGCACACCTTGATAAATGTGTCCTATTCCATCAATTAATGGTCACTGAAAACACCGACCAGTATAGGGCAGCATGTCAGAAAATTTAGCAGAAGGGAAGGTGCTACATATCCATCACTTCCAGGATAGGAAGCCACCTCATCTCCCTGGGTTTCAGGCAAATTTCTTGGAAGCAGAGAATAACATACACTGCACCTAAACATTTTTGATTTGTATTTTTGTCCTAGGAAGCGTACACATTTTGAAAGTTTGGATTTCCTTGAGGTGACTAAATGTCTATTTATTCACACGTCATTCATGTTTATTGTTCTGCAAGCGCCTGTACCCCCAGACAGAGAAGTTAACGCTAACAGCGCTCACATTTTCACTCCAATTATAATAAGAAAGGGGGAAAGAAATATACACATGCATGTATTTTGCACATGTAGAGTTGAGCATAATTCAAAAAATTTATTGCTAAAAAACTCGATGTGAACAGTTTGGCACAGCGGTATTTTAAGCAAGTTCCAGAAGACAGCTTGCATTTTCTCAAGTCTCAATATTCTCTCAGCTTATTTTACTGGCTATTATTCTCCTCCAGAGTTACAAAACCAAGCAGTTTACGTTATTTGACATTGCACTGGACACAAATCTAATAAACTGGATGACAGTTGCGCTCAAATTGAATCCTTTTTATTGCTGTCTTATTTCACTTGCACACATTCCAATTCTGTTTTGCGACCTTTAGCAGAAAGCACCAATATCCTCAACTCCCTCAGATTAGAAGCATGCTTTGTGTTCCCCATATTTTACATCATACATATGTTTTGATGTAAGTCAAGACATCTGTTAAATCTTTAACTAACTGAAATTGCAGTCAGCTAGCTACATCTTTATCAAAGCTGCATAAAGATACCAGATAGGAGAAAAGCGATATGCTAGATACCTAACCAGCAGTTTAAGATAGTAGTGGAAGTCTGCACCAATACACTGCTGTTTACCACCTTTTCTCCATGATACTTTGCTCACAGAAATTTCAGAGCTGAACCTGACCTCATTTAAGCCTGATTTTTTATTTTATTTTTTTTAGACTCCCATTCTGCCCTCATGTTTCCTGCACCTCCTTTACTGACCCACACCTCCATCTCTCCGCCTCTCTCTTCAGTGCCTCCATCAGCCTCCCATCAGCCTCCCATTTCTTTTCTGTGTCTCTCCCTTCTTGTTCCACTTCATCCCCAACTTTTTCCATTCCTACAGCTTCCCTCCCATTACCAAGACATTATTTACCTTTTCCCTTCCCATGAGTTACTGTCGGGAGGACACGTAGCCAGCAGCCCTCAGTGACTAGCCGTGGTCGATCAGTGTTGGCAGGCTGTAGGGGTCTCCCTGGGTGAACCACACCAATTCGCCAGCTGCAGTTGCAGCCACACAGCCAGAATTGCAGCCTACCACAGCTCATGACAAACACTTACCAAAACAATTATTTCTGAACTGCTAAAAATCTGGAAAAACAGTATTTATCCCAAGAACACTATTTATGCCCTGGATTTTGCTCTCTTTGGATTTGAGTTGTTTTACAGGAAATGTTAGTCTTGCTCAAAAACCAAGAAATCAAATGACTCGCACAGTTTATACAAAGTTAAGTTTGTTCAGATCAAAAGCTTAGAAGTCAGAAAGCCATTCCATGCTGTAGTTAGTTTTCAGATATTCCCTCCTATTGCTTATTCCAGAAAAGTCATATGATTCAAATTAGTTTCCAGAGGAAGTCATTAAACAGAGTTTCTATCAGTGATGGTTTTGTGTGTTTGCACTTGGTCTTTGGCACAGCCTCGGGCTATATTTAGAATCTAAAACGTAAAGAATGTTTGAAACCAAAGCAATTAAAAAAAAAAAAGAATTTATAATAAAATAAGATCTGCAAAAAATGGATGATACTCATTTAGATTTTGGTTCTAGACAGTCTACAGGGGTTGCACAAGTTTGAAGAGGGGAGCAGGGCCGCCAACCCTACCTCCAGCTCCCACGGGCAGCAGGAAAGCCTGAACATCAGCTGAGACACTGGCTGGGGAGGATTGCTCTCAGGATGGCAACTACACATCAACAGTAGTACAAAACTGAAAACACTAAAAAACACAGGGATTTTTTTTTCAGACACTAAATACTGTATATTTAACATTATTCCTTCAGATGATATAAAGGTAGTGCTCTGACTCCCTAGTAAAATTCGTATGGAGATATATGTATATATTTAATTAATGTAAGTGTCTGACAAGTTCTTCAACTTGATATCTGCTGTGTGCAGTATTTTCTCCATGCTCTTGAAAGCTGTTTTCAGGTCTATCCTCTTCCACTCAAGCCATTTTTGATCCAAATCAAAATGCAACCATTTGCATCTTGTTTACTAACCTAACACAGCATTGCCATTCACTGACCAAAGCCTAACGCATAAGCAATCTTTTAAAATTAGCATCTTTAACTAGACTTACATCAAATTTCATATTAGTGTCAAACATCTGCATAAAATAACATTAGATTTGTTTGGAACCTTCTGAATCCTTATGGTTTAAACACATGGAAGCAGGAGGGAGTTACAGCTCGAAGTGAAACACAACACTTGCTTTCTCAAAGCTTTCCCAGTCAAATCCAAGATAAAGTATGTGCTCAAACAAAACAAAAACATACTGTGGGCTTCAAGTGATGTTTCACACTTTCAGGGTTAATTTGCCCCTACGGGAAAAATCCTAAAAACTGTGAATAATCCCTTCACAAAAGAAAGAAATATATTAATGAGCAGTAATAGTTAGTTAAAAAAGCAGATAGCATACAGCTACAGCATTACAACTAATTGATGACTGCAGCATCTTCCAGAGATGCATTCTGAAGCCCTAATTATATATGCATGTATTTATGCATGATTGATAGGAATTACCCGACCATCATTCTGTATTATGACAATTATCACGAAGATGCAGACTATTAAAGTATTTTTGCAACCATATTTATTTTGGTTGTGCATACTTGATTTATATCAGAGCAAAATCAAATCAGAAACTAATTTTAAGCACTTCAGACGATTGGAGTTACAAGCTAGCAGATGCCACATGGACCAAATTAACTTTTATCTACATGGAAATGCCAAATAGTTCTGCTATAGAACAGTCAAGCACAAATTTAAAAAAAAATGTTTCCCAGATTATGTACCACATCTGAGTGAAACATCGTTTTATCAAATAATTGGAGGTACAAGAAGTGATCATTTTTTCACCTCAAGAAGCCTTGTTAGCGTTTTCAAGAAACATTACAGGGCATCCTTCACCTCCTGACATGATGGCCTGCAGTATGTAGAAACACACCATTGTGGAATTCGTTAGCTTCTCATGCATACTACTTAAAAGTTAGGAGTTACAGTTACTTAAAAATTTTACCATCTTTAATATCTACTTCCATAAGAAGTTATCACCTGAACAACTCCAGATCAGAACGAACCGTTTACATGTTTTTGAAGAGGTCAAGAAAAGCTGCACAGGAATTTTGTGGCATGCACAGTCCACAGCAGAGCTGGCGTGGAACAGCCAAGCCTGTCGTCATGGGGACCAGCAAGGAAAAGACATTTAAATGCCAAGATTTTTAAGAAAACCTCTGCTGAACTGGTATGAAGTCAGGCCTACATTTTATACCTTGGGAACCAGAACTGAACAGCTTTAAAGACCGATCTGTGACAAAAGGGCAGAGACATCAATAAAGCAGCAGCCTTGACCTCCCTCTCCAGCAGGAGGATTTGGCACGGGGTGCACCAGGCTGGTGGGCTGAGCTGCCTGGCAGGTAGCTGTGGAGACACAGAGGCACGGTCAGGCACGCAAGAAAGCAAGAGAAGACCACAACCGTGCTGTTCCACAGCTGTGAAAACAGCTCTGTCTCCCTCTTGTTTCTGACTGAAATGGTTCCTGCCTGAGGGGAAAACCTCCCCCACAGCCATGCTCCTCTGGGCAGCACCGATGTGCCTGCAGGCAGGGTCCAGGCTGGGATCTCTGCAGACCCTGTACAACATGCAGTAGGGCATTTGCCATTTGAACCCATGCTCACGTTCATCTACACTGGAATCAATGCTGAGACAACAGAAAATGGTACCTTGAACATGAACTGCTCCAGAAGTTACCTTTGGTTTTGAGCACTTCAGCATCTAAGCACCTCACAGAGGTCTGGCTGCTTTCTGTTCCTGCGAGATCTGCATCACTTGACAGCTCTAGTCAGAGACGACAGAGCACATCCTCAAAAGCTCAGTAACACCACTGCAGGTCAACAAGGGTCTGACTAAAATAAATTAGCATAAAACAAAGCTCTGAACTAATTACGTGGCTCTTCATAGCATAAAATTTTAGGCAGGAAAATGAGTTGATTGTATCCCATGTTCTCCCTTCTTGCACTGTCCATTTGTTTTGCTTTGCCTTATTCTGAGAACAGCAGAAACTACAATTATTTTAACCAGAAGCAGCACACAGTGAGGTCAAAGTAGGTCAGGAACAAAAGCTGACCAAAACTATGAAAAATTACTGTTACTTCAGACTGGTTAACGCAGCAAAAATAACAGTCTGAAGTATTTGGCAGTCCTGTGATGCAGTATCACACCTTGTGCAGTGGGGATGGCTCAGCATATAAGATTCAAATGTGAAATAAAATTCAAAGAATGCATTACCACACTTACAGAAACAAACTGTAAACTGCTTTTACAGTAAGTTAGTCTTCAAACTTAAAAATAATCTTCACAGTCTGATAAGTCAGCTAGATAGCTGCATACTGACAAGTATATAAGCAATTCCAGCCCATTAAGCTTTGTTTCCCCATTATTCACCAAGTCGTTTTTCTGCAGTTTCAGAGATTAGGGAGGGTTACAAGTAAAAAGACTCATTTTAGAATGGAAAGAAATTACCAAAATTCTGTGACAAAGTTTGAAGTGCTTATGCACTTAAAGACCATTAACACAGTTTACATGGGCAAAATCTCTACGAAAGTAGCAGGATCCACTTTTATCTTCAAAGAATTAAGATGGTATCAAGTAATCATGTAATCATGTAATTAGGAAATGTAGCCTTTGTCAGAACATGTTTTTACACAACTTGAACCATCTCTGAAATACATAATCAAATTTCTACTGAGAAGTATGCCCTGATGTTGCAGCCTCAGGTTCACACGCAGCTGTAAATTCCCCTTTCTCTCCTCCCATCCTGAGATGTGAATCTCCATTTGCCAAGTAGAACATACATTATGAAGAAAAACTTACTTGAAACATACCTATTTTCAGATTGAGGCCACAAACTAAATCTATGTCGCCTGTGAACACTTAAACTCACTGCCCATATTCAGTGAAGAGAGATGCTTATTTTCTTCTGTTTACATACACACATTTTTATGAACTTTCCAGACTAGATTCATATTCTCCATGAAGAACTGAGTAACTCACTACATGCTGGACAAACAGCCAAGAGGTTCATGCACAGCAAGTCTGGCTTGACATCACCTACTCTTAAGAGAGCAGCAAAGTAAGTTAGAGATTTTTCCAGTTGTTTTGTGAAATAACAGTTTTCTATACTTAGAAGAATAACAAACAAAGTGAAGGAATTCATCCTCACCATTCATTTCTAGGAACGCTTTTAGAAGTGTTCTTATGACACCGTACAGAATGCAGCAGCTACTGATAGGAACGCACAGGTACATGTTCTAATTTTATTCTAATTTTGGTTAAAAAGTAAAGCAGATCATAGTACATATGTGCTATGAAAAAAAGAGGATCTAACCTCTCTTTAGCCCAGAGTAACAAAGTCATTTAAGGAAAACATATATGAAAAAGTTACGTTATGGCTATAAATAACAGTAAGTAGGAATAACATACACAAATAAAGCCTGAGAATAGGAAAACACTCTAGACTTTAAGAATAAAGCAATCCTACCAGGCATAGCACGCACATATATAGCGCAGAGTACAGATTTGAACTGCAAGGTCAGTGGTGTAGCTGCCAAACTGCAGGAAACAGCCTACAGTTTCCAACATCAGTAGTTAAACAACACAGAAGTAAATAGCCTAAACTATTAGGTCATTTTTAGTTACTTTTATGCTTGTTAGACTAAATTCAGACTTGACCTAATTCTTAGGGGAAATTTCAGATTATAGAACTGCACTTCGCAGACGTGCCAGCCCCCCAGTATTGACAAGAGATGGGCATTTTACCTCGTAGCACACACTATGTGCTTTCAGTATTCCAGCATTCTCAGTGATCACTGGAAGTCGGAAAACCTATTTGTTTATCTAATGCTTCCATTTATTATCAAGTAACATCAACACGAGGAACTCTTCCTGAAAGGGTCCCAGACCACTTTTTTATGCCACAAACATTTCACAGTACTCAAAATTTCTCACCTGCTGCCTCATAAATATTATTTGATGACTATGTCCTGGCAGACACTTCGCTGGGGTATATCGTTTTTAGAGGAAGGAGACAATTAGTCAGTCCAGTAAGTGGCTCTTCTCCTGTGCACCAGCAGTGAGCTCAAGTACCTGCAGCCTAAACTAGGCAAACATCATTTTGAGTGACACAGAGCGTCCCCTCCTCCTCCTCAAGTTTTTGTCACCAAACAAGAGCTTTCTGTTTTCACACGACATCGCTGTGGTCACCACAGAGATCCCACACAGTGGTCAAATTAGACGTGGGCAGTGTGGGAGGGAAGGCAATGCTGCATGGCCACCACAGGCCACATGCAAAAGGAGCATCAGTCACCTATAGTAGAGATGCGACAGATAACACACAACTTAAAGCTTCTTGACTAACCTGCACTCGTTTTTCTTCTGAGCAGATCAGACCCATGCTTGTAAGAAAGCACCATCTGCAAGCAGGCAACTTGCTACCTGAGAATGAACAGCAGCAGCCGCTTGCCTGACCGCATCTCTGGGATCCTGGGCAGGACTCAGTCCTTGACTCGTTTTTCCATCCACTGGAATATGACTTCTGCACACACTGGAAGAGGTTATGGTGCTGTATGGGGGTTATCAACTCTCCCACTTGCACTTCACCCTAAAATACTGGGTTTCAACACGACCATTCAATACATTTCATCTGTGTTCGTGAATACACTAGAAAAAAACAATGCTGAGGTGTTGTACAGTTTTATGCCATGTGTTTCACTGACATTTCCATTTGGGAACAGCAGCCTCGCTCTCTTTTGTGTGAGTTGGGGATTCAGCTCAGTCCTGATATTGGGAGCTGAAATGGTCAGGGTTGCATTTGTGTATTAAAGAAATGAGGTAATTTCTCCATGGAACATGCTTAAATTATGAAGTGCCTGCACGTGTGACACTAAAAGCTGGCAAGTAAAATGCTGAACTGCTGATATGCAAGCCAATCCTCCATGTTTAGTAGTTTTGTTTTTTTAATCATTTTCAGAGGTTTAGAGACTCACAATTATCCCTGTTCTGTAAGCTCAGTGTAATTTGCACTTCCCTTTACCACCTCTTTTAATCTCTCCAAATTTTCCCTGCTCTAACTCTCCGAATTTATTCCTGCCTAGTGCCAGTAAGTTCCCATGAGCTGCAGTGATTTCTTAGGCCAATTGTTGGCCAAGCGTTACTGCAGGGCTGCCCATGTTCTCAGCACACGATGTCCCCCCGGCTTCTTTACAGCTGTTGAAAATAAAGGCACACACCTATACCGAGAGGAACAACATCTAAAGGAGGAATGAAGAAACATGAACACACATGAAATCTCAACTCTTAGCTGTAGCTAAATACACCCTGCTGTGAACTTTTATACTACTGAATAAATCTTTTAAAGACAAGCATTCCTAGGCAACATTAACCATACCAGAGAAAAAACAACAACAGTGATAGTAAGGGGGAAAATAGAAAAAATCCCGTTTGTCTGTTTGACCATGAATTCACAGAACGCTGGAAGATCGGAAGCCTCCGGAACATCAGCTGCTGGCATGCCCTGAACTCCACCTCTTGCACCCCCCACGTAAAAGCAGAGGTGCACAGCTCAGGGCGTCAGTTCTGGGTGTTCCAGAGAGGGACTGGGCATTACAGAGTGTTTCAAGTTGTTCCCCCTCTAAAGGCCTAATGGTATGGAATCTCCTCGTGAACCTGAACAAATGGCTTTCTTAAAGATGCTATTGGAAGACTTTTATCTGTTTGTGTGTTTTCTAAACACACATTTCAAAATACTTCACCCTCATCACCCGAGCAAGACTGCAACATCTGGTATTCATTAAAGCCAGGAAATTCCTGTTTTGGCCTTCATGAAACTATTGAGAGTTGATAATTGATTTGTGAATCCTAGTCTTTGTAAAGGGCTATTTTTGCAATTTCATATTAAAACAATTTTTAATTAGCAAATTGTTTAAAATCTGTATATGGTAAGTGCAGACATTGGCATTTTTCAACTCAAAATTTTATGAAAACACTTATCAAGTTTGAGTTTGAACTCCCCATTACAATACTCTACATGGTTATTTCACAACCATTAATTTAAAAGTTGTAGTAAATATGAAAGAATAAAGTTTAGCAACTTAGAGGTCACTACTCTGAATGCTTCAGCTTCGTCACAGCAAATTTCTCCTCAAGGGATCAGAAAAAGATTCAGGGGCTTGTACAGAACATAATCTTCAGATCCTGACTGACCCTTCTGATGCACAGCTTGCCTACAAATCTCCATTTATGTGCAGTAATTAGAAAGAAAATATGTAAGCTGTCCTTCCTGAAATAGTACCAACATCAAATTAAGAACTGACAACAGCGAGAAGAGCAATACATAAAGCCCTAAACACTTCACAGTAGACTCGATAGCATGACACAAAGAGCATGTACAGAGAGGTCTTCCTAATGGTTTTCTTCCTTTAAGAATCATCATTTTTTGATGTGTGATACTACTGATGCTGCAGGCAAGCTGTATTTTGTATTTATTCATACAGCTAAACTTTATCTAAAGAAGTTTAATTTGATTATGATAACGTGCAGTATACGACTGGTTTACAACATTGTGCATCAGGAACTGCTTCTCCACCAGCTGCTTACCAGGCACTCAACTGGCAGCCCAGGAGATGGGGAGACAGCGTGTGCTCAGAGTTCAGCTCCACAGCTGGCTGTCCAGTTCCTTGTGTCAGACTCCCCTCTCCATCACAAAGTGCCATTAAGCAAAGCTCAAGTATGTTAAACACTTGAGAGTATTCTCCCCATATAAACAGCTGCTGCGTCCACAAATGTAAAGTTAGACAACTGCAAACAATTGACACCAAATGTAAACAGAATATATAAACTACATCGTATTTCACAAGAAATGGGAACCTTTAGGTTAAGGGATTCTTTGCACACAAACTGTAATTCACTATTTTAGGTGAATATACCCAACTTCCCTGGGCAAAGCCAGCCAGAGAGTAAAATCTGAACTCAAGAGCCACCCTGCAGTCCACAGAGATTTGAAACTTTCTTTTTTAATAGTTCAGCATATTACAAAAACGCCTCCTCATTTGCAGCCCACCACTATCTAAAGTATATTTTGGCCTGAAGACTTTCCAAGATATTCGCTCCTATTACAGATGCACTCAGTGTGCCCTACTGTACTATGCATTTCTTCCCCCACTCTCCCCCATAATTTTTTAAATTTATCATCTCATATCTTTTAGCTATTTTATTACCCTTGGTCTTCAAATTCATCCCGTGTATTTACAGAGCGTCATCTACAATCTAGCATTTTCTCTTTGAGATCACCAAAAAAGATTAATTTACATAATGTGCATGTCTAATTACCAACCCAGCATTCCAGCCAGCCACCTCTTAGCTCTCTTCACAGATACTTTTCAGCTTCAGAACTAGGATCATTTAACTTGGAAAGAAAGCAAATGCAAGTACTGCTTTATTTCTTCTTTTACCCACTTCAAAAAATAAAAAATAAAAACCCATACACCTCTCCTGCCTCAGTTTCCTGAGGAGCTTTAGCTGTGTTTTGATTTATAGCACAGTAGGCAGTAGACCACAGGATTGCACAAAGACCTGCTACTCTCACCCTCCTATAAACATTAGTTCCACATTTGAATATATACATATGATACCTGCATTTTTTCCAGTCTGAATTCTTCCCCCATTTTCCCCTCTCAAGTGTTTTTTTTTCCTGTACAGGTGGAAAATTTGTACTTCAATAGCATGTGGGAAAGTACCTCTGAGACCAAATCTCATTATACTCCATGTTATTAATCCTGCACTTTTCTGAAGAGACTATTTTTCTTCTCGTAAGACCTTCTTCACTTACAAAGGTTAGCCCACATTTCCACTACATTCTAAATAAAACATACAAAGGAATTATTTGAACTCCACCTTTTGGGGTTTTAATGTGTATCAGCCTGAACAAAAATATGTGAAACGTTGAAAAACATACCCAGTTTCATTTTTTTCTGCAGCTGAGGAATTAAGTACTACTTTCATTCAGTCACAACCTTTAAGAACAGAACTAGAATGCTTATTTCTGAAAGATCTTCCAGATGATATAATCGATACATACGAATAGCCTGTACTTTGAGAAGAGGCATCATTTCAAACAGATAATACCAGCCATTGGTAAGGAAACACTCTGCTTCAGTTTCATTAAGAAAACAAAGAAGCATACAAACTGTTGCTGTCAGGAACAGAAACAGTGTTGCATTGTTCTAACTGGGCTTCACTAACACATCTTTTACTCTATAAAACAAAACAAAAAAGAAAAATAACAGAATACCCACTAATATACAGTATTATCAGGAAAAATAACTAGCTTTGGCTACCATAAAATACAGAAGCCATTCAGATGGTATGGAAAATTACACAGTAGAAAGCTGGCATGCTAAAGACAATATGTTCATCAGTGTTGACAACATACCTGCAGAAGCACAAGTTACTTAAAATGGATTTCTACATCAGGTATCTATACAAAGTTGAGATAAATTCAGCAAGAAATACTCAAAAATAGAAGATTGAAATAAAAGTTTCAGATGCCCACTACTGATACGGCGACTCTAAAGACAAAACTGCTTGTTCCATGGCTTTACTTCTTTAAGAGTTGGTCCCACCCAATAAAAATACGAAGAATGAAACAAAATACCTTTTTTCGATTTTGCTCCGATCTTCAATTTTGATGGCCAAGCAATCTGTGTATTTGTTTCTTCCATAATCTGTTAAAAAAAAAAATGCATTTAAGCCAAATAAAGTTTTTATTGCCCTACTACAAAACCAAGAGTTCATTTTTGCAAAAGATAAATTTGTTCACTATTTGTAATCTATCAATTGTTATTACAAATTCATGACTTGTGCTAATGTTTTTTTTGAGAGAAATTTGTTTGGTGATAGGTGGATATGATTTCTGATAACCCTAAAAAAATGTGAAAATCAAACCAAGAATGCTGCTCCATGTCCATGAATTTCAGAAGGCTCCTGCTAGCCACAACATGCTCCAGGTGCATCTCAGAGTGAATTTCAAGGCTTTACATTACAGTTCAATAAAAACATTCTTAAGTTATGTTAAGATAGTTTCTAAGTAGAGACCATCAAATTTAAAATGGAGTTCTTTTCAGTTGCTTTAAGATGCATCAGTTTGCCCTTAAGGCTTTTTGCTGTAGTTGGGTTTTTGCTTTACCTTTACCTGAAAGCAGTTTTTCACTGTAAGCCTATCCAGGCTTCAAAAATTTTACTTCCTGGTTTAGGGCTCAGATAAGAAATTCAACAGCGTTTAGCATAACGCAATGCAACCTATCTGAAAATCTCAAGCTAGTTAACAGGGCAAAACCCATATGCGTGCAAACATGCACTTGGAAAACCATGGCTCGATGTGGCCTTCTGTTGCTTTCTCCATTTTAGAGACTAAGTCCGCTGGGCATAGGAACATTTTACTGGAATTTGAAGATGACACAGTTACAGTGCATCACTAACACATTTAGTATAAATATAGGTGAACGAACCAAGTAACACCAGAGATCTCACACACAAACCAAATTGTTTCTAAAAAGCGTTGGGCTCATCTACTGAGACTGAAGAACTTTTCTCCTACACTGCCATCTCATCAAGAAGTACGATGATCGAATATTTGATACCAGATACATCATACTTATATGAGAATAACTGGCCATCCTGAGTACGAAGACAGTATTTTATCACGAACACCTGCAGAAATGAGAAGGATCTGTCCTTATTAGTACATGACAAAATGGTTATAGGATGCCAAGAAAACTCATCCACTAAAACAAAAATACCATCCTAGATGCATCGAGCAAGGCATTTTCCCAGGGTTCTTTCCCTGGCAATAAAGACTGCAATTAGATTCCCTTCGCCTCCTTTCCTCCATGCTGAACAAACCCTGCTCTCTCAGCTTCTGCTCGTACATCCACTGCTCCAGGACCTTGACCAACCTGGTGACTCTCCACTGGAGTCACTCCTGTTTATCAGGGTCTTTTTTTGGGCTGAGAGGAATGCAGCCGGACAAAGGCCTCCGTATGCTGCTGTCAGGACCCAAACAGATGGGACTAACTAATTCACTTGATATGCCGGGTCATGTCATTTTAGATAGCCTGTACAAAAATAATTCTGCCAAGAAAAGGGTAGTAAGTATTAAAGAGGTTATTGAACACACAAAATGGCAAAAAGTATACAAGTATTCACCGTAAATTCAGTCTGTGAAGTGGAAAAACATGTAAAGTCCAAAGGACTAAAACACTACGCAAGTAAGAAGCAGGAATAGACAAAGAGCTTTTCACATGGCAACTCTCAGGGTCTGGTTCCTCCTGTATGAAGGATATAGGTTCAACTTCCATGAGAGAGATAAAAAAAAATCCTCATACAAATGAGAATTACAATACACAAAAAAATGGATACCGTCCAAAAGAGTCAACTCATGAAGAGTGGTGGGGGTGAGGGAATTAAACAAAGCAGTACATTTTAGCATTTCTTGTCATGAGCAAGAAATGTAAGCAATAATAAAAAATATAATTCCAAAATAAATTATAGTCACATCCAAGAAGAAAATGAGTGCATTAAATAATCAGCTACAATACCAATAAACTTTCAATAGTAGTGTAAGTCACAACTAAGGCCGACTTCTCTAAAAACTCCTTGTTATCTTCTCCATCCAAATCCCCAGTATACCAAAACAATTTCCAGATTAGCACACCATGTGGAAAAACTGAAAGCGTCAGCCAGACTTCATTATACTATATTTTTGGTTTCAGCAAATATTGGATAATAAGTTACAGCTGAAATAAGCCATTTCCAGGAGGATGAAATTCTATCAGCAACATAGACATACTTCTCACAATTTTCCAATCCAGATGTGAAAAAAGTTATTTCAAAAAATTCACCTGTGTCTGATAGAGGGCTTTGGGCCAGGATTATTCTTAGTTGTGCAACAGGCAAATAAATATACAGAAAAAGAGCAAGGAATTAACTAAAAGGAGAAAGGAGATGCTAAAGCAAATAACAAATGCAGGAGTGAGTTTTACAAGATTCAACGTAAAGGGAACCACAAAAGAGGAGAAAAGAGAGGAGTGAATGATCATCATTCCAGGCAAGTGTTATGTCCCATCAGTACTTCACCCACTCACTAAAAACTGGAAACTTGCGTCTTAAAGAAATTAAGTCCTCCTTATTTCTAATGATAAAGAAATAAAAGCCCATGGCTTCAGAGATGCATACATTCTGGGGACATACAAAAGAGATGCCTGATGAAATCTTCAAAGGAAAAGAGGTCTGACTGGCAGTCACTGAGATTTGGCTAACTAATACCTTCAAATTCTTTTGAGAAAGCAAGGCTACAATTTACCACATTAGACCAAAAGGAAGGCTCACAATTTGGTCACTATAAAGACAAGTTTATCTCCTGTCTTATGTAGTTACGCAGAAAGATGTCTGGATGCATTTACATTAAGTGCATTTATTGAAGTAGAAGCATGCTCAGAGTACTACTGGCTTTGAACTCTAAACAGTAAACTTCATGATAAATTCCAAGCTGACTGTAATCATCAGCATCATCTTTTCCACGTATTTGAAAACGCCGTATTACATAGGAAAAAATAAGTTTTTTCTGCAAAACTTATTTTTTTTCACCCATTAAAGTAACTTCTCTTGCTTGTCAAGCAATTTGAGATCATAACTGCCAAAAAAGGTTTGCCATAGAAAATAATTTGTTTATATTTTTGAGAAATCACAATTTTCCTAGGAACCCTTAAGCAGAGTGTAAGCTGTATTTCAAAAACAAAGCTCACGCACTACAGTAATCAGAAAACTCAAAAAATTGTATGACGAGGACCAAAACTGCAAAAAAAAAAGTTGTATTTTGTATATTTCCTAAGTCAGGTCACCTACTTGTTTTTTGTTGGCATTGGTTTTTTTTTTTTTTTTTTTGGTTAATTAACAAAAAACACCACTCTTTACTGTAACAGTAGGAGGGGTCACAAACCTCTAGAAATACAGAAGCTGAGTTTGTCCTACAGCTGTTAAACTTGAAGGTAACAATCTTGAAAACTGCACCACAGTAGAACTCTGCATAGCATATATCACCATGGCATCAACTTTTAACTGTATCTTAATGTTCTACCCGAGGCAGTTTTAAGTGTAAAACAAAACAAAACAAAAACAAAAAACAAAAAAAACCACAGTACTACCCAGGTGTTTTTTTGTTTGTTTTTCCCCACAAAACAGATTTGGAATCACTCCATAAAAGCTTCAACAGCATGTTGCAATGGAATACTTTTATTAGTGTAAACACGGTGTTATGCCACATACCCTGAGAACAACAGCACTGCTCTCAAATAAGCAAAACAGAACACAGAACTTGCTCTGTAAGTGATATACAAAACATGTACTCATCCTTAGACTGAATTTCCTCTAATTCTGAGTTCATGACCAGCTAGACTGCTAAACAGTACCTCTGCCTAGGTTTCCCTTTTCACATGAAATAAACGGTAGGGTTTGTACTAATTGATAACTTCTTTCCGTCAGTTGATCCTTCAAGATGGGGAAAGTATCAGGCACATTTGGCAGCAAGATTTAATCTCATAATAAATAATCATAAGATTCTTCTCCTCAGAGTGAGAAAACTCTTAAATAATTTATCTCCATCTTCACTTCTCTCAAAAGAAATTGTGGTATTTACGCAGCCAAAACACACAAGTTATTCTCAGTGGAGAGCACACAGGTGACACAAGATACTGTAAGACACACACACAAGAAATGGGGCTGTGACCTGACCCTAAAAATCTGACTCCAGTTGCAGATCACTGGGCCTTCAAGAAAAAAAAAAGTCTCAGGCAGCTTTCAGCCTCTTTGTGTTCCAGCTACTCTGGAGTTATTTAAAAAATAATAATATAGTTTACCCACTTCAGTAGGTTTTTGACATTGAAATATGATTTCCTATTGTCTGAAGTTGTAATTTTTGTATAGCTGATTTTTGATGGAATCAGAAATGCCCTGATGCAAAGAAATAATGAAACAGAACTCTATTAAAACCCCAAGAATTTTAAAATTCAGAGGAAGTATTTTACAAAAAGCAGATGAAAAAGAACAGCCGATTGATTGGGCCTTTCCTCATTTAGAAGCAAAGTCAGCAAATGAAAGCAGTATTATTTATCATTTGTGTTATGAACTTATCTTTTTCTAATTACCTGGCCTTTGGGATTCATGCATCTCAGCCATTCCTGCCTTACTCTTTATTCACAAGGAAAGGGAAAACACGTAAGAAAAGAGAACCTCTAAGTTTTCGCACCTGCCAGGGCAGGCACTTCTGCAATTGCTTTTCTCAACTTTAACTCAGCAACCAGCTCATTCAAACTGAAGTGACAAAAACTTCTCAAAACTGCAAGTATAGCTGTCAAAAATACAAGAACACCACCAAAAACAGCAAACCGACATTCATTTTGTCAGTGATAAGTCCCTTTCAGCGTGGAAAGTTAGATTCCTCAGTTTAACCTTACTAAGTAGAACAGAAAAATACGTACACCTTTTTAACACAGTATACTTAAACAACGAAAACGTTCCAAATCTTTAAAAGTGTATTTTATTTCCATTTTTAGAACAAATGCATGTTTGTCTCTATCTATATTTAAGAGCATCACTTTTTCCCCCCCTCTTTATATGCACAATAGCAAGTTTTGTACATACCCTGCATTTTTCATGCTATTAAAAAACACAGAAAGTAATTGAACTGCACGCCCACTGGCAGTTCTCATTCACCTGTCCAGGTAGTGTTTGTGTTCCACACAGATCAGGTTTTATCTTCACAGCCTTTCCCTATTTTGTCTTTGCACATAAAAACCAAACACACACCTAGGCTTAGACCACCACCACCACCAAAACCCCATCTCAGTTTAGATGGTCCTTCAGCATCCATTGCCTTCGCACAAGTGGCACCTTCTAGCACAGTTCTCTTCAACACCAACATTCCAGTAATACTGAGGATATACTCTAAGCATGGATCTAAGATTTCAGTAAGCACAGATAAGGCAGGCAAACCTCTATTTTCATCTGCTGCCATGAAACAAAACTCCTTTCCCCAACAAGAACCACCTCCCACATTCTCAAGGCTAGAGGCCAAGTTACTTCTTGCCAAACAGCTGGAGCAGATAGGGTAGGTAAATTACACAAAATAAAGTTAAACTGCATAACTACAGGTGATCACATCTGTAAAAACAGAAGTTACTGTCTCTGTGGCAAAATAAAATAGAGGTAGATGAGAAACAAGGGAGGAAGCGGAGCAGTGATTCCTGTAGCCTGCTTTACCCTTCTCAAAGTGACCTGAAATCCCCTTGGGGGAGTGGGGACAATTCCTTCAGCAGTTTAAATGATGAAACAAGAAAAAAAAACTGTAGGGAAAAATAATGACATCCTTCTAGATCTTGGTTTTGACTTTGAAATTACCTTGTCATACAGAAAAACACACCACCGTGTACAGTCAAGACAAGGACTGAACCGTACTCAGAATACCTTTAGACAGTCTTAATGTTATGTCCAATCCTTGGTTCACATCTCATAGACCAGCTCTTAGTATGAAATCTTACAGCAAGACAAAGAGGCATGACCAGATAAGATACGATCTTTCCAAGCAGTATGAAGGCAAAATGGAAAAGTTTGAGGTAATGTTTAAGTATCAAGTCAAGGGAAAGAGCAAATGAGAAAAAAAAAGGAAAATAATCTAAATCAGAAGAGTAAGACACTGAAGCAAGAGATAACATGTAGATGGCTCATCTGCAAAACAATTCAAAAAATATTTGCGAGGACTCAGTTGTAACTCAAGCAGGTATTGGAGACGGACAGAAAATGCACGATAGACTTTACTCATTACATTCCATTAGTATACCTCAGACGAGCAAGTATAAGGATGCCTCTAGAGAATTACTCCTCGCAACAATACCCTCTGGAACTTCAGAGCCAGATAATCGGCAAGTTCAAGATGACTCCAGATCTCCACTTCAACTCAGCATCAATTCATACCCGTTTCTCCACTGACATAAGAACTATAAAGCTCTTGGAGTCAGCACAAACCCTCAACAGCTACCTACACTACAAAAAAAAAAAAAAAAAAAAAAAAAAGGTACCTCTCTGCATTAGCATGTACTGTCTAAATTACTCAAAGGAGAAAGTCTCCTGTATGGGGGGAGGATGAAGATAGAGAAAGATGATAAACAGTAACATTTACCAAACACTTATTTATGTTATCATGACTTCGATGTAATCATGTTTTGGAGCTGAATCTCCATGTTGTTAAACTGCACGACTCTTTCAGGATTACCATGATTGGTGAAGTTTATGGAGAATAACAAGTACCCACGGAATCATAAATGACTGCTGAAAGAAAGGTGATTGATAGTTGTTACATCACTGTATCCACATCCATTTTTAATATCTAGTTTTGGGAATCAGTCTCTCCCCTGAACCTCAAGAAATTTTTTATACACTTATTTTTCCAGGTGTTACAAAAAATATTATTCAGGATCAAAATGCATTCAGTGGTTAACGGAAAATTGTAATCAGACTACTCCAGTATCTTCGATACTCTTACCTTACCAGAAGATAAAGATCATAATCTCATGCCTGTTAGTTCTCGTTTACACCTAAATCTACCTCAAGTACTTAGTAAAATTGGTTAACCAGAACCAAAGTGACACACTACTGTCAATCTTACACTGGCTCAACCCAGTGTAAACCATAAACATGAAGTATAGCTTGCACAGAAATCAATATAGATTTGTTTATAAGCAGCAGAATATCTGAGCTGAAGAGTCACAGCAGACAAGCAAAACCCTACAAGGGTTGATACTTGTTCTTCTAATGCAGATATGGTGAAACAACAGTATTTGAGAGGATGACTAATCCCTGAACAAGAGTTTTGGCAGCAAGAACAGAGCAATGGGTGTAGCTGGAACCAGAAGGCATATTAAATTTAATGCCTTTTTTATCTGGGGGGGGAAGACAGAAGGAATGGGACAGACAAGGATGGGAAGAAAAAAATAAGATACAAAAGCAATTGTGTTGTTAACCAGGAACTGGCAATTCAGCATCTAAAATTGGTCAGACTAGAGTAAGTGTTTAAGATGCCAAAGCCAGAACACATCAATGGTAAAGCACCTATGTTTGGGAAGGAAATATGGGAGACGTAAGACATGGTGGAAATATGTAGGTCTTCTGAAGGGCTGGCTCACATTTTGCGTACAGCAATGAATTCTTAGCCCAAGCTGCGCCCGTATCTCCCCTCCTAAAGTCTACACATAAAATTCAAGATCAGAGTTTCCTGCATACATTAGCAATACTGCACACACAGAAAACACCCACCACCACCGTGCTATGTGTCTGACTCCATAGCGTTCAAGGTACTTCTCTGCAGGTAAAAGCAAAGGGATATTTCTGAACACAGGCACTACACTAAGATGGCACCAAGGCACCAACAACTTTTAAGCTAAAACAGAATTTGGAGTTCAGTGTGATCTTCTGTAGCCAAGAAAAAAAAAAATCATCTGCTATTCAGAATGGCTGCACAGTGAGCATTAAAGCTATAAAACAAACAAAACTGTATTTAATATAGATTGTCCTAGATTAATAGTTTACTTAACTATTTAAAAACATGCAACAAAATCATGCATAAAGGAGACAAGAACTGATCCTTAGTTGTGTAAATTCCTGTATAGCAAGGAACAGCATGAAAAAAGCCTTCCCAGGTGCAAGGAGATGAATGCATGCAGCTCTCATAGAGTGGGGTAGGGGTATCTGACTTTCCTATTTTATTTTACAACTGTCAGAAACCCAAAACGTTTAAAGTCTCTCTATGCAACTACTTTGCTAGTCCTTCTCCTGTAACTCCACCCGTATTTGAAAAGGGTTAAATATATATATATATACACACAGTCATCTGGGAGACTGTATATGGATAAGGTTCAATATTGGCAAAAACAACAATTTCATGATTCCATTACAAGTTATTTATTTCAGTATTGCAGGAATTTGATCTTCACGTATGAATGTCCTTTTTGTTAAAAGGATTTAAATTTAAAATTAGCTTCGATAAATGCTAAAATAACTTCATCCAAAAAAGTAAAAATGTTCCAGAGTTATCCAACTAATCTAGATTCAGGTACAAATGCAACCAAAAGTGTGTTTATTTCCAAATCACAGAAGTCTACAGCTTCATGTCAAGCTAAGCAAAATACTGATGTGTTTTCCTTTAACTTCTCATGACTGATAATTTTGTGGTCTGCATGTACAGACTTAGAGACTTCCACTAACAAGCAAGCAGGATGTTTTAAAGGGCTATATCTGACCCCAGATTACATCTAAAGAAACTCACCATCTTTGGTACATATTCATAGCTATTTCTAGTGAGAAGAAAACTATTGATCAGTTGCCCTTACCTTTAGAGAAACATTTAAGCCTTTTCTTGAATTCAGTTCATTGTTTTGTTTACCCTGAATGGAAATATAAATTCAAAGTGACAGGTAATGCTTTTATTTTATATAAATGGCTGAAAATATAGTACAAAGTGTAAAAGGATTATCTAAGCTAGCTTCTTTTTTGCATGCTATCAGTGCATCTGTGTACAGCATTAATGAGTTCCAAACAAGTAACAGAAAAAAGGAGAAGTTTTTCGGAGAGAATTACTTAACATCGAAGCCCCACAGCATGTTGCTGGAAGAGCAATGGATAGGTAGCCACCTCTCCTCCCTTCACAGCAAGGGAAGAGGCAATCAGGCAATCAATCCCCTACCAGCAAGGATCAGAAACCCGCTGCAGGTTATTGATGTGTATCACTTGCTCACCTCCTTTCCTCACCGTTTCAGAAGAGGGAATTTGAGGACCAAAAATCCTTCTTCTGTATTGTAAGACAAGACTTCTCTTTCAGAGTGGAAAGGATCAAGCATCTCAACAGGGATTGAGGTGACTAACTGTTCCTTCTCTATCGCTGCAGAAATCTTGCACAAAAGGTGAAGTATAGCAGTATGGTTGCATAAAATCGGTCTTCATCAACTGAAGCTGTGTTTCACTTGGACCTCAGACCAAGTTCCACACAGTGACACAGAGTCACTCACTCCATCCCAATGGGCATTTTGATCCCTTGTTTCTGACTAAGGAAACCATCCCCTACAAGCTTGGCAGGGACAGTCACTGTTTCAAGGCTTTCACATGCAGTGGGCACTTACTGAGCTGGGCCCATCAGACAGCACTTTCCTATCACAGCCTAACTCTCAAGATTGCCCCCGTTATATCAGAAGCAACAAAGAAGAAGCTAAAGCTTGTGATTTGAGTCATTGTATTTACTCCATCCCCGTAACAGATGGATTGCTACACCACAGATGTGATGAACGCAGTTTTCCACACAAATGGAGGCTTCCCACCACTTTGCTCTGCCTGAACTAAGCAAAACGGTGAAGTCAACATTCTCAATTTACCTTTTTAGACAAGCTGATCCAACCTTAATAGCCTCCTTCTTTCCACTGGGTGGGGCTTCACCAAAAGGGAGACAGAACTCTTCATCTCCAGATTTCTTGCCAATGCCGACTACTACTGACATTCTTTGAACTCTGCCGTCCATACCAACATCCCTGAGCAGTCAGTTCCTCTTTCCAGGAAGCAAAATAGAGGAGCTAAACATAAATTAGAAGCTCATGCCAGCATTCCCACCACAGAATAGCACAGCCAGGTGTTCGAAACAAATTCTGGAAATGTATGGCCTTAATATGTCCTTGTCACATGCTATGAGCCAAACTCCACATCAAGCATAGATTTTAATGCTGACTAATATGGATATGGATTGATTTCTACCCAGAAAAAGGTAAAGTGTGGAATCAGTTTCTACAGTTCCCAACTGCTGCTGGGGTTAAAATGGGGACAGAAACCCATGATAATGTATAGATAAGCATGAATTTATTATGTCTCACTAGCAAGAATAAATAGCACTGGAAGAAACCAACAACTGTATTATTGCCATCAGAAATGAGAATATAGCCTCAGGGAAGCAATAATTACAAATACACAGTTACAGAGAAGTCATGGATGAAGACACATGGAAAGCCCTTCAAAAAGTTCCTGCTGAGCACAGATTATAATCAGCCTGGGACATCTTAGTCTCAGGTCAATGATTAATATTTGTTATGCCTGAAAGTGCCCTAAGCCATCCACATTTACAGCTTTACCTACACATTCCGTATTCAAAGATTACAAAAGAAGACTGACCAAATTCCAGCCTGGCCTACAGCAGCAACAGAAAAATATCATTTTTAGTTATATTTACATGTATCAGAACATATTTGAAGTGTTCATGTACATAAGAACTAATATGATCTCCAAAAGTGTTTTTTTTTTTTTTTTTAAGCTGCATACAAATGAAAATACAGGATGTTGCAAAACCAGCTCTATTACTGTTAGATAAATAAACAGGGGTTGAGGCTGCTTCCTTATTGCCTTTGCTACCAGAGCCTCCTAAACAAAAGGTAATGTATGGTCATTAATAACTTATATGCATATGGAAATGAATTTAACCAACAAGTGATACAAAATGGAATTAGATGTGTTTTCATAACATGACTGCAAATTAAAACAAAAAAACAACTCTTACTGCTACTGTTTTTCCAATCTTTATACAGAAAAAGTAGCTACCTTTAAGAGATCGTTTCACCAAATATTGCTTCCTAGAAAAACACAGTATATTTGAAGAGCCTACTCATTTAATGAAATAAAATGAGAAAAGGAAACCCTAGTCTTCCTTTACACACCTAACATTATCAGATGAGACTTTCATACAGATGTAATATTTGCATATTTGCAGCTTCATGCTTCCAACACTGCCAAGCATGATTACATTCCCTTCAGCAAGTAACAGGCACTGTAGTCAAGAAAGAAGCATAAGCATTTATAAAACATTTTGCCTAAATCCAGCGTTAACTTAAAAAACAAAACACCTACGTATCTTCAACTGTGTAAACTGATATTAATTCCTGCAAACACTACTTCTTCTTGATTAAAAACAAATCCACATCTGAAACATTCAGAGACAATGAAAGCCACAAGTTAGAGTTGTCTGGTAGCATGTTGTGCTTTCCACAAAACTGAACTCTGCAAACAATTGAAAGCCAGGAAGGGAAGAACTGAAGAGCCCCCTCAGAAATACTTTAAGAGCCCATGACTAATGCACATAGCACACTGAACCATGCTGAAATGAGGAGCTTACATCTGACCTAGAGTCAAGCACTTGGACAGAACCCCACATGGGCATTTCACATGGCCATGCACATGCAGTCTTACATTAGCCTAACAAATCCACCCAGTTTCTACTAAACCCCAACATTCACCCATCTCCCACCATACTGTTGACAGTCTCATAATTAAGGCTCCTCGTACACTGTTTCCTTCACAAATTTTAGAGTGAAAGGTTATCATTTAACACTAAGATTCCAATATTAAAAAAAAAAACAACACCAGGCAAGACTTGAGAAGGCCAGATCCAAAAGCAAGCAGAAATGATGCAATAAATTCCCCTCTGTCCATATGGCCAACACTCATCTGGTTTGGATTATAAACTCCTCAGGGCAGAGACCCACCACCTTCTTACATTTTATATAAAGTGCCACTCATATCTATAGTGCTACATAAATTACAATGTTCTCTGAAACAATGTCCTGCCTTTGTCTGGGAGGGACCCTGCTTGCCTATGAGGCATGAACCAGATGTTATGGAACTCAATGGAAAAAATCCACCGTCAACTGCAAATGGGCTTTGGATCAAAAGAATTTTATTATGCATTACTCACAGAATAAATTAGGACAATAATATATAGAGCATGGTCCACAAGGATCTTTTACATAAACTGTATGCAATACAACCACCAACCAATCACGTTTATTTAAGATTATCTGCCACTGAACTGCAGATCAGAGAGCTAGGGAGGGACAACCATCACATTATTGATGCATCCCTTGTTAGCAGTTCCCAGTGGTTTTGAAAGATCCACATCAGACTGTGTTAGGTCCTCACCCTCCACCCTGCCTCTGCTAAGTAGAAGATAGCATCACAAAATCTGTGTTAACCTAATCCTTCAAAAACATGATGGATTTGTTAAGGAGCATGCTATGTGTAGCTTAATGACCCTAGTTAAGTCCTGACTTTATAGCTCAGCTTAGGGATCACTGAGTAAATTCTGCTCCTCCTGCAGCCTAGCTTATATGAACCAAGCACATCTCCTGCTGTCCAGCCACCACGTGAAGCTATCAGCAGTGTCTTGCTTCCCTCCAGTACTGGCCTCCTCTCTCCTCACTCTTCATCTGTGCCTTGACGTACAGAATCACTGAGTCTTTGCCCCACTGCTTCTGTCATTTCAGCATCCATATGGAAACTTCTCTCACCTGGCTCCCTCCTTCCAACCCACTGCAGTTCAACCCATTGAGCATACAGTTTGTCTGAAGATGTTACACATGGCAACATCGATGCTAATTATACCCTCAATTCTTGATGTCACTTAAGAGTGATGTACCTCTCTTCACTACTCAACTTGGGTCCAACAACACAGCCCTGAGAAAATTATTATTCTGAATACATTTTTGAATTTTACTACACCTTTGAATTCATATCAGTTTTCTGGAAGTACCTTGCTACCTTAGTTTGCAATATGTTTTCAATGTTCCAAATGAGTTTCTTCCTCATTTTACCTCCAGAAACTCTGCCTTATTCATTTCACATAAAAGGGAAAAAAAAAGCATACCCCTGATTAAAGGAAATTGCACAGACAGACGGTGAGTAAGCCACGAGCAAAGTTTTTTTGAACAAAAGAGAAAACTCGCAAAGCAGATAGTTTCCATCTGTTTTTATTAGCTGTTATATCATGTGTATGTACAGAAGAGATTCACTAATCTAAATTAAACTACAAAGTTGGTGAGTCACTAAGAAGAATGCTAGTCAAAATGAAGCAGCTTTAGCTTGTTGCCATATCCACATTGTGCCTATATAATTACACAGGCACATGACAATACATTAATGCCAAAATAGACAACGCATTATCAATATTGATAAGTAGTGTACTCTTACTCACACAGCACTTTTTCCTATTAAATTCAAACCAATATTTTTTGCTATACTAACAGCTGTGTATTGTAAGGTACATTATATCTACAGTACATAACCAGGTATCCCAACGCACATCACATATGTCAGTCCTTTAACACCCCGCCAGTGTGTGAAAATGCTGTGATGTAAAATAAATGTGTAATATGAAGTATCTGCTACTAAGGCTCAGTTTCGTTGCAACAAGTTAAAAAAATCCATACATTTTGATAAAATCCTAAGAAAGAATTATTGATAATTTCTCCTTTGTGATCACTAATATTGGAAAGTCAGGCACAAACAGCACATTCAGAAAATTCATTTGTCAGTCAAGAACATAATCTGAAGACTCCCATACAATTGTGTTTAAAAACAGATATTTTGCTTGTATACATATTCCTCCCCTCCAGCCTTGATCAAAGTGCTTGATGACCACAGAAAGGATGAACTGTTCTTTCACATCTAAGAAGATACCTTCTAGCAGTACCATCTTTAAAGTACAAACCAAACATTGAAAAAATATGGACAAATACTTGTTTAACAGACAACCAGTCAAAGAGCTGTTTCAAGACTTTTCAGGATACAGCATGAGGATTTACATTGTCTCTTCTACGGCACAGAAAGACAAAGCAGCTCAGTTTTATTTGCATACTGTATGCAGATCTTCATTAACTCAAATAATATTTTGCATACTATTCATAAAAAAACATATTGCTTTGTGAAAAGCAATTTCAAAGTCATTACTCTTGCTCATTCTTCTCTTTGTAGTTTAGTTGCTGCAGGACTATTTTTTCCAGTCCTTCCATGCCTCTGTCTAACCACAAGCTTTATTGAATCACTGTGTGGACTGTGCATTTCTTTCTTAAAAAGGACTTTGCATTTCCCAACCAAATATTTATGCTTTCAATGATAGCACAATAAGTCTCACGTCAGTTCTTCAATAACAGGATGCAGTGTTTATCCCCAGAGATAAAACCTTAAGACCACCTCACAACATCTTTTAGATGAGCCCCCTCCTATTAGGCCAAATACTTTCATAACACGGAGTTTGAAACTTTCAATTAAAGAATAATTAAGCTCTTACGTGAATAGCAGTAGAATATCCCAAAGAACGTATTTATCACTGTCCATGCACGGCTAATGGTTAATAAATAACAAAGACATAAAAAGTGTATTTGATCAATACAGTGGAAACTGCACATGAAGTTTAATTAGTTGACCTCATGAACGAGCAATTAATGTAATTTTTCATCTAGTGAACTGTTGCTATTGAATTAAAATATCTTTCTTACCTTCTGAAAAAAGTCTTCCCCACTTTTCCCTTTGCCTTCAGCAGCAGCTGTAAAACAAAAACAAGATCTGGTTTCAAACTACTTCAGAGAAATTTTTTAAGTCTGCATATAGAAATCATCAGTGAGTTCATGCTACTGTGAAGTTACAACTCTAGGTCCTCATCTTCTCATGCTACAGACATTTATCAGCAACTGACTAACACTTGGAACAACTCCTCCCAAGTCGCTTGCTAAGGATCAAGTCCAAGCAGATGTTTTTATTTGCATAATAGAGCTACTATACATGGATCTATATGTTAGTTACAAACTATCTAAGATCACCCAAGTCTAGTGATTTATTCACACTGCATACATTACCATGTAATTCTACTAATAAGATGGTAAAAAGAAAGCCAGAAGGGCACAGCATTTGCTCGATCAAGAGTTGGAACCTAAACCAGAAGTGTTGTATTAAGCCTGAATTGACTTAATAATAGTCCTGTTTTATTTTTTAATTCAAGGCAAATATCACAACTTGATCCAGAGAATTTTTGCAGCACGTACTTCCCACCAGCCAGTGCTTGAGCTGCCACATTCAGCTGCCACAGCTGAAAACCAAAAGCAGCCCTAGACACCAGCAACAGCACCACTGCACACAGGCGCTTTTGAGCACTCCGGAACAGCGTTCAAAGGAGACGACTTCAAGCTAGAAGTGGCTGTGAATGTGGCTGCTGCTGCTCAAGCTTGGCAAAGGGTAAATACGAACTCGTCATGCAGGAAAAACATCTGGATATGCTTAGCCTAGGAAATCAACGGCTGGAAGGTGAAAATACTGACTCCATGAAGAGAAGCTCTTCAGAGGAAGGGAAAGAAACCTCTTCACACCAGTACCATTTGTAGAAAAAGAGACAAAATGGGGAACACCACCCTGCTCCTCACACCCAACATGCTTCTTGTGGTGTCAAGGGGTGCGATGTGAGGGGTCGAAAAGGGGCATGGTCAGAGGGCTGCGTGCCAGCACACTGAAACGCTCCCTGCACTCCCAGGGCCACACCAGGACATTCATATTTATCAAAAAGGCAAGAGCATTGGCAGGAAGAGCAAATAACTAACCTAAGCACATGTGGGCAGTAAAACTATACAGCCTTAAGAGTACTTTTCAAAAAGCCTGCAGAAAAACCAGCAGCAGCATTTCAGAACAGGGCTTGCAAGCTTATAAGAAGCAATCATGTAACTTAGTGGTTTCCAGAAGATGACACGAATTAGGGGTTGACTCTCTCCCATGTGTACTTAAACCTCTAGCTGGACACTTAGACAATGCAATAATGGCACTCAAAAGTGGTACAGCTGTTTGCATCTAGCATATGTTGCAGCTTATCTGTGTTGCAACTCAGGACACAGCAACCAAGTCCAAACACAGTAGGTCTTCAGAAGAGAGCGAATCACAGAGAGGATAGTTCTCTTTTCCCAGAAAAAGGAATGCCTCCAGATGAAACTCCAAGGAGAGGGGAGTTTCCTGAGTAGTACCGGATTGCTGAAGAAACTCCTTGTCATTGCAATGTTTTTGTATTGCTTACGCACAGACTAGGTCTCTGGTTTGCCCCACAACCCAACCTCCAAAACTCTGTCCCCGCTACTCCGTTCTTCCCACTCTAATTGCACAAGCAATTTCAAGCTCCTCAGTTAGCATTACCTCAGCTAGTGCATTCGAAGAGCAACTGCAACAGAGCAGATACAAGCTTATGGCATGAAACTCATTTCTGCCCAAGAGAAAACAACACCACTACTGTTGTAACAGTTTCTCAGGAAACACCACCACCATCACCTACATACCATGGAGAAACCATAGACTACAAAGTCCTATCTGATAAATCACATCAGCTTCTGAATTGCAACTCAACAACAGTCAAAACAGAGGCACAGAGTGCAGCCTAACAAGCAGCCACCTTGGGGCAGAGCAATTCCAGGCTCCACAACCCCACAAACCGAGAAGAAAAGGGCACCCTCCAAAATGCTTTTCTTCAGAGGACACAGAAGATAAGCTGTAGAAGAGATGAGGACAGATGGGAAGCTGAAGTTGTAACTTTGAGAATAGGCAAATTTTGTTCCAGCTGCAAATATGTGATTTCTAAACTGAATACAAACCAGAGATGGCTCAGATAATAGCAGTGATGCTCTGCAGGGCATTTAAGCAGGATGCTGACAAAGCAAATTCCAAGCTTCTCATTGTAGGTTTATTTTTAAGCAGGATCATTCTGGTGACCTGATTTACAGCGTGGCCCCACCAGCAGCTGTATGACACAACCCAGTGACTCCAACAAGCACGGACAAAGCCAGGAAGAGCAAGGAGTGCCAGCGGCCTAAACAGGGCTCACAGAAAAACACAGACAGTTGTAGAGAGAATGACGAGTTAGAGCAAATGGCATCTACAAACAGTTTAGGTTAATATCCAGTGTTTTCAGTTGTTATACTGTATTATGAAGATATGGTTTGTCATCGTAGCTTTTCAGTAGGTGAGATGATTGTCAAGTCCCATGGTGTCTACCAAAAGGCAGGGAAAGCTGTACTGAATTTTTTTGAAACAGACCTGAAGTTTACCATTGCAATACCTTAAAGTTGTTCTTACCATGATTGAAAAGGCACAGCAATATTTCAGTATTTCATCCATGTCCATTCTGCATTTAGTCTCTTAAGAGTAACTCCACTACTCCTTTTTTTTTGGGCAAGACAGTTGTTGAATATTAAGGTGGCCTAGTCATTACAGAATCACAGAATTTCTAGGTTGGAACCATCTCCATTATGCAGTGAAAAAAAAATCAGAATATTAACCCAAAATACTGAGCTAGACTTAAGGTATCTTTCAACAGAAAGAAAGAAATAAGAAAATTACAAGTCAAAAAGATAATCTGTATGAAGCAGTATATTCTGTTTTCCATTGTTAGCTATTTTCCAGTTATTTCCCCCTTTCACACTCCCTCATCCTTGTAATTCTTTGAGCCAGTGATAGTGCTTTACTGTGATGTTACTCAGCTTCTTATAATTAGCTTGTTTATTTCGAAGAGGAAGAGAAATTACACTTAAATCAGAAATTTCATCACTAGTTTATACATTTGAGGATACCACCTATAACTGCATACTTAATAATCTATGTTTACCTGCAAAGTACAGAGGCAAAAGATGCAATGAGATCCACTGCTCCTGAGAACAGCAAGAGTTGCCAGACACAAGGAAAAGTTACCCATTTCTTTCATAATTAAAGGGTTGAACTCATTTTGTTCAAGCACCACAAACCCACTATCCTCTATAGGCAAAGAACTTGCTGGAATGGTTCTGAGCTTCTGAAATTTATGCACCAGTCATTGAAAATGGAAACACTTCTACAGTGTTCAAAAGCTTACAGTGTTCACTAGGAAAAGCTGTAATTTAGTAAGTCACTGAGGTTGACCTCAATCAGACAAACTTAGAGAAAAGTAAGTGTTAACCTGCGTTTAGGAAAAAAAAATAGCCCGCTAGGTCACTGCATCCTAAGCTCAACTTCTTTCTAAACAAATTTTGAATATTAACCTTGACTTTCAAAACAAATTTCATCTTTTACAAATCACATTGAGGAGCTCTCACAATTTGTATCTGACATTTGTTCCCTGACAGATTATTTTAGTAAATCACACGAATATTAATTGAAACATCAGTATGAAATTGACTTCCCTTCAAAAAGCAGCCTTTGCAAGTTTCAAGCAGGGGAGGCAGAGGGACTGGCAGCGCCACACAGAAGGCACAACGTAAGCCATCTGACCACTGAATTTGACACAAACCTTCAGATTTTAATAGACAAAAGTTTTGCGTTTTACGACTTTGTAAATAAAATGTGTTTTCAAAAACACCACACCAGTAACAAAGATGAAACACCCCTGCCTAGCTGTTAAAGTAAGATCATTAATCCTGATCTAGGAAATCCTATGTCAACAAGGGCAACTCTGTTATTAAATGACTTGCCACATTCCACTTGAAATAATCATTAAAAAGAAAACTAAACCAAAAAACTTCAAGAGCTCTTTTCCCATATGCAGGTCACTAAAGCCCACTCTACCCTGAGCTGCTGTTTAAACAACAAGCCCAAGAAGTAGTGTGAAAGATTTTATTTTCTAAGAGCACTTGCAGCCATCAAAGGGAAAGCCTTTGCTGACCACTTGCACCTTGTGCTGCTCTCCTCGGTTTGGCAGCACAGCCACGGCAGGGCCCACACCTAGCTCTCTACCCCGAAGAACCAGCAGCACTTACTGGAACTGTTCCCCAGTCGTATTTGGCTGGAAGGTGCTGAGGGAAAGTTTGGGGCTGACTTTGCTGGCAGCTCTGCCACGCACCAGCTGACGGGTTTTGGGCATCCCCAGCCTCAAGCAGGAGCAGCAGACCAAGTTCTCTCTCCTACATCTTCCCCAGAACCTCGAACTCCTCGAACAGTGGGACCAGGCACCACAAATATGACCCAAGTAGGAACAGAGCAGTTCTTAAACTTCCTAACATCCCACCTTACAGCATAAGCACTACCAAGTCAACAACAGCACTCCTTGAACTGAAGCGTGCACAATGATGAAGGATCAGCCCCACCTCCATGGAGAAATAGGAAAGCATCAGCACTTAGTCAGGATTTGCAGAGCTCACGCCTAGGCACACCAGCCTCAGACGACCACCATGCCCTTCGGCCCATGTCCCAAAAGAGGATTTGACCAAAGCCACATGAAATGAAATGGCAATTAACACCATGCTCTGACTTCTGACTGAGAAATTTATTCATCTTTGCCAACCTCTGCTACTCAGGAAATACTGTTTTCTTAGAACACTATTTATTTTCTGGTATTAAATAAATAATCGTTTAACTGACCTTCACAAAAGAATTATTTTTACAGAAAATGGTAACATTGGTTTCAGAAATACAAAAAAGTACTAAAGTAAATGTGCATAATAAGCATTTTATATTTTAAGCCACACTGTTTATTATAATTTCTTCCATACCATGAAATATTTTATATCAGGTTTTCACTTTTCAAGATATATTGGATTGCCAAGGTCCCATCCAATCCAAATATGAAACAGTTGAAACAGGTGTTAACTATTATGGTACCCACCAAGTACACCGCTTGTCTACTTAATCACCAAATCATAAAAAAGCCCAACTGTAATTTCTTCTAAGTTCACATGGAAAAGTGAATTTGAACTTTTACTTTGAATGTTATTTTAATTAAAAAGAGAATTATTACAATGCAGACCATATTTTATAGGAACCAAACCCAAGGCCGAAGGATTCAGTCAAGTTTTGTTTAAAGGAGCTGTTGTTGCAACTTTTTGTTGATCTCACACACGAGCTTTGTGTCTCATTTCCTAAGCTCTTGAAACTGATACTGCAAACAATGAAATATGTATTTGTGAACGTGCCTTTAGCTTGATTAGCATCCAAACTTCTTCCTTTCTCTTCACTGAGAGACTGCAGTTATGAAAGAATCTAATAGCTTGTCTGTCTCTTAAGGTTTCAGCTATGAAGAAAATTATTCCTTACATCAAAACCCTCTTAAAAGGAGAGTTAACAACAACATATTTGAATTTTAACAAGACAGACCAACCTAATGGGACTTCAAGTAACTGTAGAATATTCCTGAAGATAAGTCACAAACTATCTTAACTTTTCCATCCACTGAATCAGAAAGAACTTGAGATTTTCCTCATGGCAATTAGATCTGATCTTTTCTTGAAGTCATAAAAAGGTGTTAACCACAGTGTTATTTTGTTTGTTTCAACTAAACAGACAGTTCATCATCAGAAATAGACAAAAGCCAAGTCAGAGTTTTTTCCTCAGAAGCTACCAAGCCTGTTATTGTTTAAAAAATAAATAAATAAATAAATCATTGAACAGCTAGGCTTGCACCAGAAACCAACACAAAAAATATGGTTTTCTGTGCACAAAGTCAGACTATAACCCACACATACTCTTAAAGCTTGCTTATATCAAGCCAAGATAAAGAATTCCACCCCCATAGGTCACTGAGTTAAGCCAAATAGCATAAAACAAGCCTTTAGGAACGAAAAGATAGACTACACACTGTTAAGAAAAAAAGTCTGACCTAAAGTTGAATTTATTGAAATCCAAACAAAATAATTCTCCATTTTCCTTGTAATTATAGAGCTAGCCTCACTTCAAGTCTCACTTTCTTTCAGCTCAGAAACTAAGCTTAGTCATCTCTTTTTCTGTCTAACTTCTGAAATGAAAGGGTCTGGTGAAAGAAAGTAGCAAGGCCTAACTAAACAAGGAAATTACACAAACATAGAATACAATGTTGTTTTTAACTGGCTTTTTAGTAGCGCATCACTTATACATTCTTCTCACTGCAAAGTTCCTTAGATTTTCTGTGACTACTTCGAAACAGGCTGCAAGTTACAGATATTATCCCGATAACACAGCTGCCTTTGCTTTCATGGGAAGACAGACCTTCGCTACTAGGAGGGGGAAAAAAAAGTCAGGATCTTCCCTGTGCAATGTGACAAACAGGAAAAAAAAAAAAAACATGAGTTTCATTATAATAAATTTAATCAATTAACATATAACCCTTACCAATCTCAGTTTTTTAGGGTCTCAATAAGTCTGTTTTTCAGAGTCAGAGAATCGGGAAAAAAAAAAAAAAAAAAAAAAAAAAACAGGCACTTACACTTTCTAAAATTCCTAAGGAAAGCAGCCTTTGGTTTTCAGGGTGCTCACCACAGGTCAGAGTAAGCCACGAGTCAACTGGAAGTATCAGGAAGGGAGACAAATGCCAAAATACTCAAGAAGTTACTGGCATGCTCAGCTAAAAAAGCTAGCAGTAATATATCTGTACACACACAATGCTGACAAATTTGTTGAGTCAGGAACTACAAGACATCTGGAGCATTACACAAATTACCCACTGTCTACATATTCTGTGACTGAAGGACTCTTGGACTGCAGGTAACAATAGGAGCATCACCTTTCATCAACAAATTACGGGGGGGAAAAGATTAGAGCAATGAAGATAGATACCCCTGACACAGCTTTCTTCCTCCAGAGAACTCGAAGAATTTCAGCATTGTCCATAAGTGACAATTAAGAGGTTATAAGTAACGGAAAGGACGTTGTCTGGGTGGGTTTCATTGGATCTCCTTCTGTTGGAAGGTGCTTGATACATAAGCTACAAAGCCACTGGTAAGAAAAAAAAGAAGTGCTAGGTGCTAAAACATAAAACAGGTACCCCTAATGCTGGGAAAAAAGCAAACCGAACATAGGAGGCTTTAATCCTGCTGTTGAAATATAGCAGCTATGAGCACCATGGCAGTACAATGCCTATGGCCTCTTTTCGGACTACCTACTAGCCAAATCAGACTTCTTGAATCCAGTCCTCATCTGGACACACACAAACAGAGGTTAGAAGTTCTTATTTTTCATTACTCCCCAAAGCCTACATTTACTCCGACACATCATGAAAGCTATATAAATTTATTCAGCCATTAGACTGTTTTTCAATAACCTTTTTCTGCATACTATAATTAAGAGTACTAGCAAATAACCAAAGCCATCCTAAAAAAAACCTCAAAATTTCAGTCTTTTTCAATGTCTAGAGAACAATGCAGAGAAAAAGGAAAAGCTTAAAACAAATTATACATACTTCCATTGCAGACATTGCCAAGAAAGAATGGAAGAAAAAATGCCACATATACTCAGAAGACCAAGATGACATTGGTTTTGAGCAATTATTTCTCATGATCTGGGTCTGTTTTCTTTAAGAACTCCATAGATTTGGTGGCTAATAGTACTGGGGGAAAAAAAAACAAAAACCAAAACAAAACGAAGCTACCGCCTTGTCAATTTTCTTTCCCCTATATCAACATTTTCAGAATTGCATACCCTGAAGTCCATCCAGAACCAATAATTTAATATATAACAATTGTAAATCTCAGATACATACCAACAGATTTTTCTCATTTTGTAAAACAAATTTGTCTCCAGGGAAAAAGCTGTCTGCCAAGCCTCTGCGTAGAGAAAGTTTGTTTTATATACTTTTGTAATCAAGTAACAGACTGAAAGCCTGCTGTGAAGCTGGGGTTGCTTTGGGACCCCATTTTCCATGTTAGGGATCTCTTCTGCGAAAGGCACACGTGGGACTGGCTCACCCTCACAACCACAGCACACCTCCTGACACGACACGGAGTGCAGCAGACTATGGCCAAAGATTTGGGGTTTCAGTGAAGATAAAGTGAATGCTTTGCTTCCAGCTAGCTATTCTTAAGAATTCAGCCAGGAAAACCGAGTAGCTGTCAGTGCTCCATTACCTGATTAGAAGTACTCTATTCGCTGCCTCACTGAGGCTTCTTCAGTATTAAAATGCAGAAAACCTCTTATCGCTTAGCTAGAGGACTGGTGATCGTAGGAGATACTGGATGTTTTTTCTGAAATGAGGGACAGCTAGCTTATGTTAATTACATTAAGTATTCATAAGTTGAATTTAAAACCTTATCATTTTAATTAAGTCCTAGTAAGAAAACCTGAAATTAAAAATAACTGTTGAAATTCTAGATCCCACTACATAAACTGAGAGGACATGCTCAGTGTAGACAAACTGAAGTTTAGTTTGCTTTCTCAAGAGGTTTCTTTAAAGAACAGCAACCTAACTTTTGGTAGTTTTTCACCCAGATTCCCATTTTTATTTTAGACTTTTTTTTCTCTATTTTTATCAATGGATTAAGACAGCTTATCAGCATCTAAACATTGTACTAGGAGAGCTTAGCTACCTATTTTTCCCTTAGGCCAGAAAAAAATGCATCTGAAGTACTGATAATTGACTTTTTTTTTTTTTAAATATCACACTATATTTTACAATAAGACAGGTTTGCTAAGTTTCATGTCTATTAATATGAGTGAAATCTGATTAAAACATTGTACAATTGTGCACCCTCCCATCTACAACTATTTCCCCCCCGTTTTGCAAAAAATACTTCTTGAGTATAAATGGAATACAGGACTAAAAAAAGAGAAGTATGATTAACCCAAATATCTCTAAAATGCTTTCACTAACTGCTCTTCTCACACTCCTCATCCAAGCTGTGCTGCAGAAAGATGCAAAGTGGAGTCATGTCCCAGGAAGCATCACCTGCACTGAGATACATTTGCCATTTTAGTCAAGAAGCCAGTTAATCACCTCCTCTCCTTCAAAAGAGCCTTTCTGCAACTCAGTCTTTCAGGAAATTTGGGAGCCTGTGGTCAAAGTGATAGGCTGGCAAAAAAAAGTTTGCACATCACATGAACTCAACCCAAATGCTTTGTAGGCACAAAACTGACAGCACCAGTCCTTGGCCAGACATGAAGTCAACAAGAACGATGCTCTCCCACACCACACACTGCCAAAATAACATCAATTCCCTTGCACCATGATACAAAGAGAGAGAGAAGAAGACAGCTGGAGAAGGGCTGCTCTGGTAGCCGCAGGAAAATCTCACCAACATCCCACAGGACCCATGGCTGTTATAAAATACTTCTCAGTGAAACGAAGAGCTATTTATCCTGGCAAGTTGTTTTTCCATTGCTGTATGCCTACTCCCTGACACAAGGGAAGAGATCAGAACAACGCAGTCAGGTTCAGCCCCTCCAGCACCGCTTCCATGTCGCCCACCTCAGCCGACTCCCTTACTGCTCTGTGAGCCCACACGCACCCAACCCGTGCTGAATGTGAGGGCTGCTTTTCCACCTAGGGAGAAAGGGAGAGCAAAGACGAAGACAAAGACCAGTCTTCCAGGCGCTAGCATCCTTCCCTGTCCCTGCAGCCCAGCCACCACACGCTTCCCAGGAGGAACAGGACCCGCGGTGGAGCCCCGTGTTGTCACACACCTGGAACCAAGACTTAGAGGTGAGCGCACGAGGAAGAAGTATGAGACGTAAAGCTTGCCATTTTCCTAAAAAAGCCCTGCAGCAGGGCTGCTTCCCTCAATCGCTGGATGCTGTGGAAACAGGAAAAAGTCTCGAGTGCCTCAGGAGGCAGAGCTTCTCCTGCTGCCAGTGACTGACAGCGCTGATTCTGCCCCCGAGCCACAGTCTCCATTTAACAGAACTCGCTGTTTACAGGAGGGAAAAAAAGAAATAGATATATCATCGTTTCAGAAGTGCCCCAGGGGCTGACAGAGGATAATTGCCAAATACAAAAGCTCTGCTCTCACCAGATTGATGACTAGGGATATTCTTTCTATTTGTTTAGTGTTCAACTTTCTCTCTACGCACGAGCACTTTTCTTGTCAGGTACACACACAGATACTGTATGATTCATTGCATAGGAGAGAAGAATGCAGCGAGGCTGTAAAAAAATTAGAAAGAAAAACCCTACAGATTTGGATAAAAATGTACACAATATTTTTCTGATGGCTCTGCTTCTTATGAGTCATTCACAGATGTGGAGTTGCAGGATGGAAGCCAAGATTAAGTCAAAGACAAAGCTTTATACAGGAAACCAGCTCAAGTCTGTTGCAATGCAGGTTACATACTGAGCTACAAGGAAAAAAAGCCTTTCCATCAGTAAAGAAACACTGTGCTTATCTGGCACCATTATGCTAAAGGGATTCTGCAAATACCCAGGGACAAGGACAAAAAACATTATTTGGAATGAAGATGTCTCTTCCCTTTCTAAAAGCCAACCAGCCACATGCTTTCCAGCTTTGTGGAGATAACCGGAATATTTGGAGAATAAAAACACAAACAGTTCCCTTTTTATGTTCAAAAACACTTTTTCATTTTGTCTCTGTATCAAAACAAATAAAAATGTCCCTGAGTTTTTCAAGAATGCACGTTATGAGCCCTTTGCAAGATTTCTGACCTTGTGTTTCTGCAGGAGTACACAGGTTGTCTTAACACCTCATATGACAAAACCACACTCGCAGACCAAGCACCCCAGCCGTTTGCTGTCACGTTTTCCCTTGAGCTCAGCATTCTGCGTGTCTGCCCTTTCCTAGTTCGCATTAATCAGACAGTTTGGGCAATGATCCATCGCCTCAGATCTAAGTTCTTTCATGGAGACAGCCACACATCCTTCTTGGTTTTTGCCTCCCATCCCAAAACTCCTCATGAAGGATTTGGCACTGGGGTCAGGTGTTTGCCACCTATCGTACCATATATAGTTAGCATCATTAAAATAAGTCTAATTATTAATTATCAAATGTATTAGAAGCCTGTAAAGTTCTACTTAATAAACAAGCAAACAAATCACAAACAGGAGGTAAGGCATGTGGCTTCAATAATTCTAGCTGGGGGCTGTAAAATTTAGAATAACATGATAAAGTTGAGTATAAGACTGTCTCTCTTCCATATTAGGTTTACAATGTATTACACTACTGACACTACAACTGAAGCTGGGACCATTTGTTACCAACTGTTACTCTGAGCATCCCGTAAATCAGATCCTTTTGTCATTTTTTTCTCCTGCAGGAAGAAACAGAATCCTAAGCTTACATGCAGAAGAAAGTAAACCCACTTAGATAACCATAACTGGGCTATACATTTGTATAAAGTAGCAAAGGACCAAAGTTTAAAAACTGATCAAGAAAAAAGCGTCTAATGTCCTGGGATACTGATGCATTCAGGTGTACCTAAGTACAGGCACAAGCACTGGGGTACTGCAATTTCAATGGAGAAATTAAATGGAGAGAATATAAAACCTCAAACTTCAGAGAAGATAAAAATTGCATCTTAACATGTAAGCCAACTTACAGCAGTGCATTTCATGTCTCATTACATACAGCTCACATTTAAAAAAACTGTGTTCCAGTCTGGTTTGTTCTAAGATGTTGCCATAAACCAGATTACATTTGAATGAAATAAGTTGGTCTGCTTCATTCAAGAATAAACACTTTTTTTTTTTTTTTGGTCTGTGTACTGCAATCCAGAGGAACTAACTTCAACGTGCAAGAGAAGTTGCAAAGTAGTTGTCTGTGTAAGGAACAGGGAGTGGAATCGATCTCCCCAAATGATGTATGTAAGGGACAGGGCACAGCAAAAGAAAAACTAACCCATACTTCAAATTTAGAGCAATGGAGCACTGCAACAAAGCACTCGCTAATTTATTACCTTGTCTCCCATACATTAGATAGGCAAAGAATCCAAATTATGCATCAGCCCCAAAACCTACAATCTAAGTTACGTCGCCAAACTAAAGTTTACTCCCAGCATCAAGGTCTTTCTTCTTTTAAGAAACCAAGGAAATGAAGTAATTGTTTAGGTAAGAAGATCAAAGCACAACAAAAGTCTAGACCTTTCTGGTAAAGGTGAAAGAGTTTTAAGAGTTTTATTTTCACAGCTGTTTTTATGTCCACATTTTCAACATCTACATATTTTTTTTCCCTGTGACCAGTTCCCATATTAAAAAACAGAGCTGCTACATGCAGATGCTGAAGAAAACAAACGACTGTTTGTGTGTATATATAAATAGATAAGAACACACAAACTCAGAGTGAAGAAAGAATGCCACATTGTATAATTACAATTTATAGATACAGTATAAAATTAGGTAAAATCCTGTGCTGTTTTACACTAGAGTGGTAAATTTTAGCAAGCCTAGCACCCATACAGGCTCAAATCATGCTGTGCTGGAAGATGTAGACCACATTTGTTATTGCGTGTTGCTTTCATTTAACTAAATGCTGTTTCAGAAACCTAACAAACTGACTGTAAGGGTGGAATAATGAAAGCAGAATTCCAAATTACACAAACAAGCAAAGTAACATATGTCTGTACAGTTTCATTAGTAACTGCTCAGTTTAAAGCTTTTACATCCCACATCACACAAAATCCACAAGCTTCTACAGACTGCCTTGCAACCCAAAGTACCACCACGGATGCTCAAATATTGCAAACTGGCACTGATTCTGTAGATGACAGAGGGGTCACAGGAACAGCCCAACCCAGTTATCCACCCAAAGTTTAAAAAAAAATAAAAAAAGACAAGTTTTAATAAAGCAGAATGTTCCTGGCACACACACACAGAAAATGGTTGATAAACCCAGGGCCTGATGAAGCACTGATTGTCTCATTTTATGCTTGCTGCTGTTTGCTCAAGGCATCTCCATTAAAGGATGCAAAAGAGAAAAGGTAGTGAAACCACTGGCCTTCTATATAGACTTAGGTCTGTTCAAGCCAAATGAAATGTCTGCTGCTCAGATAACAAAGACAAGGGACTTCAAAGCAAGAAAGCCTTCCTAAAGCTACTTTCAAGTGAAAGACAGTTACGCTGTTATCACTGGCAAAGGTTGAGGTACAGCCTGAGCTGATCAGCCCTACAGGCCTGAAGCTTCTGGTCATCACACAAGATAAAATACAAGGAAAAAATAAACAGCAATAAAACCATTTCCTCATCTTTTTGTTCTACTAACTTGGTGTAAGAATTACTTACCATTGAGACTTTTATCTCAGGAATAATCCAAATCTCTACTTGGAAGCTGAATGAACGTACTGGAAGCACCTGCTGCTGAGACTGCATATGCATGGCGGAAAGCTGATGTGTTATATTTAAGTAGTTTTTACCTGTTCCTTTCACTGTACAACACTGATCCATGCATTTTCACATGGTGATTCCTCCCACACTGAAGTTGATCTCAAGACAACAAAAACTCAAATCAAGGACACAAGCTTTGCAATATTTGATCAAAAAGTTATTGCCATAGCTTGCTCATATTATTACTGATTTTATAGCTCAACCATCAAACCCCACACATTTTATTGAGCCAAAAATACATCAGCAAACTCTCGCCAATTTTTGGCCATATATAATTTTTCTCCGCTTCCAAATTATGTATGGTGGCTACTTAGGAGATGTATAGAAACACAAAGCTTTCCTCTGCCTGCCCACCCCTTGCAACAGATCTTAGCAGAATACATGCACATCTATGCAGAAAAATGTGTTTGTGCTTTTCAGTTTTCATGAAACCATCTTAAAACTCTCGTTTTGCATGTGCTGTATTGCCTTTGACGACTCAGACTTGTACAACAGCACATCCAACTAGGTCCTAACAAAACACCACTTACGAATAGGCCTAGCAAAATTTGAAAACCAGTCTTTGAATTGGTGATTCTTTTATTTGAAGGTTATTCAACTGAGCAAGGTGTTGAGAAAACAAAAGTAGAGAGTTGTTCTGACTTTATGCTGCCTACACGAGCAGGCCCCAGGTTCATTACTGCAAACAAATCAGGGCCCACAGCACATGGTCCAGCAGATGAGTAGTACGTAAGCCCCTGCTAGCTAATTTATATTTTTATGGACACAAAGCTGTTTCTAAAGCTGTTGTTTACAAGAAATAAATAGAAGCCAGAGAAGTTACACAAAACTATTTACACAAACCTGCGATACAGGGCAGGAAATGCTGAAGTTAAACTAATGACTCCAAGGAAACAAGAAAGCATTGTTTTGTGGTTAGACACCTAATTCTGAATTACACAGCTCACTTGATCTGGTTACCTTCAGCATTTCTGATACTAAAGTTTCTCATTTCCATTTTTTAAGACTCAAAAAAAATCACGATCTTCTAAGCGGGACTAATACCAAAAACTTTTAAGTTCATGCAAAATAAACTGAAAAGAAACTTGTAAACTTAAAGGATATAAAATGTCAAGTGTGGGGAAGTGAAAAATTAAAACAAAGAATGTGTGATTTCTGCCAAAATCTAGAAAAACAAACGATAAAGAGTAAGGAACTAATATTTGGCCTACTTCTGCCTCCAGTTCCTGTGTGGGAGCTTTAGCTGAAGAAATACTGCATTTTTGCAAACAAAAACAACATTAAGCAGCACGATGTTAGTGCAGCTGACAATGTAATGCTGTTTTCAGGAATAATTTTCACTATTTCTGCTCCATAGTTTTCAACTCAGATACTTTTGGAATTCTTGTATGTTTTTCCTGTTTTATATCAACTATCAACTCCTCTTTTAGTGTCTACACAGTAATGAGTAACTCATACAGGAGAAATAGGAAAGGTAATCAAATCCTAACCTGTATGAGAAAGTTTTAATATATCATGCATGTTTATAAGTGACCTTGAACATGACTTAGCATTTCAAAGTGTCTGCTGATTAGTGCAAGGTACATGTATCACACAATTAGGGATGAAATAAGCATTCACACTTCCATCTACACAAGCATTTAGCATAAAACGGTGTCCCCAAGATCTACTTTTTTTGTATGTATATTCAGAACTAAAGTAAAAAGCTTGTTGAGTCTGAAGAACACTGGGAAGCGCCTCTTTCACCGGGTAGTATACCAGCCTACTTCTCAGAAAAAAAACAACCCAAACCAAAACCAAAACCCCACCACTCAGAACTTGCAAAACACAAGACAAATAAACTGATAACGTTTATAGCTCTTCCAAGCTGGAGCAGATTTAAGTAATGGGGTGACAAAAATCTAATTCTTTATCACAAAAGGCAGAGTATTACCACATAATCTACAGAACATGCTACGTACAAAACATCGTGTAATGCTTCAGGACACATCTCTTCACATGATGTACCTCTTGCAAAATACCCCAGTTTTTTATTAATATTCTCCATGTGCTTCATGCCTGCATAAAGCATTTGCCAAAACACTCGCTTTCTAACTGACATGGAAATTGTGCTCATTTGGAAGGAATGTCAGTGAACCAATGAGAAAAAAAATCAGGACTATTTTTAAAACCTCGTCATTTGCCCTATCTGTTACCTGCCAATTTGTGTCCTTTGGAGCAGACATAATTAACTGAAATAACTTCACAGCTGTGGGACAAACAAAACAAACTGCTATCCAAGAACTTGTAAAGATTATATTGCTACGGCAACAGATAATGCATAGCCTTAACCACAGGTAATCGTGCTTTTATTTAACAGGAAGACGGGTATTGATAAAGTGATTTTAAAACAGGGCAAGAAACAAGTAGCCTAAAACATCAACTTAAATAACACACAAGCCTGGCAGAAGACAACACATTGTCCACAAGTCTTTATAAAAGCAGCATAGCCAACAACCACAATTGAGGAATGCTAGAAGAGAATATGATTACTGGTTAGAATAATTTTCAAGAACAGAAACAACATGTGATGAGAAAAAGGAGTCTTACTCAGGGAGCCATGTTTGCCCTGAGAGGTACCTAACTGTGTTTGCATTCCACTATGCAAAACACATGACTGTATTCATATAAATTATTAATTATGTGGTTATTTTTAATTTTCAATTATCATATATATAGCTCATGTGGGCAAACAAGAACATTATATGAATACATAATGTCTAATTCGAGAACACTTTTGTCTTAAGTGGGCAAAAACTCATTCTAAGTTACGTTCTTTTTCAACACTGAACTACAATGCCTACAGGGAAGTATCACAATCACAGAAGAATCTCAGAGTTCACGGATCACCATTACTTCCTTGGGGTTTTATCAAAAAAAGAGAGGAAAAAAAACCTTTTACACACTGGATCAGATTTAACCTTCTGGGAACTTCTGAAAGTTGATTTCATCCTCTAACGCGTCTTCCACCTTATAACTGAGGAAAATACTCCATTGATGACCTTCTTATATTACAAATATGTTCTTTTCAATATGTTGAGCCCTTCCCCTCTTAACCACAATGACTCTGCACAGAGGATGCCAGGTCAGTATTCTCACAGGTTTCTAAGAATCTCCAATCTAGGCGAAGCTTAGACAGATGCTGAATAATGTCACTAAATCACCCAGGAGCAAAAACCAAAAGGCACAGGTGTGCCACTCGCAGAAAGAAATAAATTTAAGAATATTCATCTTCACTAAAATAGCCAACCCTACATTTTTTCCACTTAAGACAAGAAGGAAATTGAACATGGAGCCTTTTAATCAGAAAATACCTACAACCAAGGAACAGAAAAACTAAACAAGTGATTACAGCCTTTGCTTGTAGCCATCCAAAGCAAAGATACACAAAGTTCTGCGGCAAAATATAAACCGTCCACAAAAGATTCCTAACATTCCTCTTCCATTATAATAATTTAGTCTTCAAGATGTTCCACAACATGAGCTGTAGCTTCTTGCAGCACAAGCCAACTAACGTAAGAAGTGCATTCTTTTTGCAGTTAAAATGGATTAGCTTTAAAACTAAGCAGAAAGGGAAAATTGAGCAAAGAAAGCTAGGACTTGCTGCTCTACTTCCTCTGTTGAATGTTTTAGAGAGTTCATGTTTCAGGAGTTTTTAAGCCCAGTAAACAGTAACCTAAGGCTGCAAAAGACTGCACTTGAGGAGGAAAAAGAATAATAGTACAGTAAGTTGTATTACTATAATTTTCCTGCAAATGCATCACGCCAAAAGCTTCCACACAAGGTAGTTGCATAATAACTACTTCCTGAAGCCTTAAAGGAGCCTTTATTCTCTAATACCATCCAGACATGGAGAAAGGATAGTGCTCAGCTCTGCCATCACAGTGCTGATACAGTGGACATGAGATAGTGTTCCAAGTTCAGAAAAATCCTCCTTAAAAATCAAGGGCCCACCTAGCATCTAAAAAACAAACAAACAAACAAAAACACACAACTACCTAATGCCTGCTCCAGAAAAATGGCAAACACAGCTCTGCTCACAAATAGCAAGTATCAAGCAATGCATCCTACTATTAATTTAACTGCATCTTTTTACAGTTGTAATTAACCCATAGGAATTTTCCTAGTTTCTCAGTTAGCAGAGACTTCAAAGGATTTTATGTTCAAGTCTTTTTTTACAGTTTAAAAAAAAACACAACTCACGTCCACATACAATAATGCAAAACTAAGATTCAGACTACCATCTCCTAATATTGAAATCCAGGTATTCTAACTAAGTATATAGTTAGAATACATACAAAAATATACACACTTCATTTGGCCACACTCTAAAGCCAGTATTTATCATGGTCACTACTTACTCTTAAACACACAAGACGTTCCAGAAGCCTTACCATCAACTGCATGCAATATCACCTGCACAAAGACACCAGAGGAACTTCCATTCTTCATGCTTCAGAGTCCCATCAGACGAGACAAGCCACATTCACTGCTGGTTCTTGAGATAGACCTGATGGCGAGGTGTTTTCCACTGTACAAACAGTAATTTCATCATTTACAAAACGTATCAGTAGTTAAGCTTTTTCATTGATGACCTCTTTTGTTTCTGTTGTTTAAAATCAGTGCTACTTCAATTCTTTCAGCTGTTCCTTAAAGCCAGAAACTGGCTTTTTTTTTTTTTTTTGCATGTTACTAAAAGCAATGAAGTGGCACATATAATTAAGTTGTATGAAGACTTGTGGATTGCTCTGCAAGGACAAGCATGGAAGTTTATAAATTACTCTTTTCCATAGACATTGCAAAGCTCCCAAAGTGGTGTTGGCACAGTAAGCAATATTGCAGTGATCAGAGTGAAAGTCAAAAAGATCAGATGTGAAAAAAATCACTGCAAATATCAGCTGTGAATAAAGAAAAAAATCTAGAAAGAACAGAGGTAAGTTTGGATGGTCAACTGCATTTCTAGAGTTCACAAGCCATTATTAAGACTGCCATTATTATTAAGACTGCCAAAAAAAGCAACATTTCCTGTTTGCATTTTCTTCTTTTATTTTGATATTGGTTGGATTCAGGTTTCCTGTTTCAGTTCAGCTGGCTTTAACCATAAAATACTTGTCAGCTCAGTAAGTTCCTACCCTAAAATCATGAGACAGCCTGGCTACTATGAAGCCACAGTTTTGGCAAAACCGATTTGCAGGAACTGAGACAAGTTCTCTCTGTAACTTGCTGAAAAATAACCACCAAAATTAAGATGTTTCAGAAAAAAAAAATTGCTTCTGTTGCCTAAGCTGCCACAGTGAAATGTGTACCACCTCTAGCTGTGCCTGCATCAGTCTGCTCAATCACAGGTTAGAGAAGTTTATCCAGAAAGAAGCTATCTGTATGTTGCTGAAGAAACAGTCCTGAGGAGCTAGCTCTAGCACAATCCCTGCGCACTCAGTGCAGACAATCAGTCAGCTGCTAAGCTCTACGTTGCAGCAATTAACTAGTTACTCTCAGAAAGTTGTGAAGCACTCCAAGTTTAAGCAAAATTATTCGGTAACACAGTAGTTTGGACCCGTGGTCCACCTGGGGTTGTAAGTTGCCATTTATACCAGGAAGTCCTAGAGTCTTCAACTGAAAAACTTAAAAAAAGAAACAAAGGTACAGAACAGTTTGCCTAAAAGGCATCCTCCTCCTGAACAAGCACCTTATTCTTTTCTGTCCTGACAAAAAGTGGGAATACCATCTCTCTAAATGCAATGAAGTTCAATTCAAGACCTACCTAAAAATGTAAATTACGTTTCTGAAGCAGAAGAGAAAGCATAAGAGCAGAACACGAGACAACAACAACATCTGGGAATTGCTAGAGATCACAATGAAGGATTTTTCTATTTTTTAAAACCTAAGTCATCCCTAGTTATCTTTTGCTGATGCTGAACTCTTGTTGCTTGATGTACAATTACTTAAACACCATCAAGAATTCATTACTACCCTTTCAATAATCAAAGTAATAAGGTACTAGATAATATTACATACTAAGGTGATGCAGAGTATGAAGCTGTCTAAAAGCTCAAAATTACTACCAGACAGAATTGATCTTCCTTAAAAATCAACACATTCTCCTAATTATTTTAATTAATTTGCAATGTGAAAACAATTTGTAAAAAAGTGCAATACTTAGAAGGTGAATACTGAGCTGTAGTTCAAACTGATTGACTATGATCTTTAAATCTCAGGGGTTTCCTAGAACATGACAGCTTCTACTTTACGGTCATTGCTTTTTCTTTAGAGTAGAATGATGCGAACCAAAAAAGGCCACCCCACAGCCAACAGCTCTACATCACTGTCTTCCTCCATTTTTTATTATGGAAGTCAACAGGCACTGAGGTATCTGAACTGGCTGTTGACATTAAGAGAAAAAGGACACCTGCCTTACTCATGTTTTCACTGCAGCAAAGCGACCTGATCAACTGGAGTAGCGCTCGCCAGCATGCACTAGACAAATGCACCAGCTCTCCCTACTCCATTTATCACACAGAAAGCAAAGGGCAGCCACACAAACCTCCCCCCCAGCCTGGCCAGCATCCTGGCTTTAGCTTGTAAATGGTGTCTGTAAATGGTGCAGAAGGTAGCAGGGAAGAGACACCAAAGGCAGCCCTGAGGCTGACAGCACTAACCCTGTAACACCCACTGAAGCTGCTGGCTCCTCAGGCCAGAGGTTGGTGAGGCAGCACCAACGCCACCTCTGCAGCAGTAACAGAGACCAACCCCATTACAAAACCCTTGTAAATAAACATTTGATATTCTAGAAGGAAAAAAAAAAAGTGTATTAAATATTTTAAGTTTCAGTTTGAATCATACTCTCAACTCAGAGCACTACTAACAACACTCAGCATCCTATGTAAGTGAAAAAAACATATTTCCAACAAGATACATACTGATTAAAAATGCTTAATTCAGATATAACGATCTGTAATCAAAGTTGCATCTTTCAGGTGGTAAATCATTCAAAATGATACTAACATCCAACAGGATTCTCTTGCAGCACTCCCAGATACTTGCAGTAACACAGAATTTAAGTTCCGTAAATATTTAAACATAAACAAAACTTTACAACAAACTGACCCTACTTTTTCATGGCTTAAACGATGCCTCATGTTTCAAACTCTGGAATGACTTTTTATTTCTGCCAAATCTCTGAAAAAAATCGAAAAGATGTCACTGAAGGCCATTTAAAATAAAGAACCTGACTGCTGCTAGGCAACCCAGAAAACATCCTTATGTGTTCAATTGTTTAGTGCATTAAAAAAATTTCACACATATGGCAAATCCATGTATTCTGGACTCTAGCGACGGTAATGTCTTCCACACTGAGGGAAGAGAGAGAATTCTGCAGGATACATTCACATTGCAGAAAGGAATTGCTTTTAAAGCACTGAAGATTGATCAAATTTATTCACTGTTTCTGCACATGGCATAGATTAAAGACCAGATTCTTTCTTATCCACTATTTTACACACGCTCCAGAAGTAAGTTTACTAAGGAAAAGCAGCACTTAGATTTGTTCTACTAAAAAAAGTACCGAGATACCTTTCCACCATATACTATTTTCAAAATGTGCTCCATATCCATGCTCTTAAAACTAATGCTATTTTAACTGCCCTACCTGCACATAAGCAAAGGCTGTTTAATGTCATCAAATATTCACCATTCTGCAGCACTTCTCACCCATGGGTGCACCACGCATTCAGAAAGAGTGGAACCAAGTTTTACATTCTTTGAAGTAGATGACAATGAAGTCCTTTGGTATCACAGTGAAGATGACACGCACGTGCATCCTGTACTTGTCTGACAAATCCACAGCTGATGGTCGCCCAGAGCAGCGGAATGGAGGATGCAGCAACTCGTACCGAAACACTCCAATTTTTTCATTAACTGATTAACCTTTCACTCATCAAGGCTTTTGTAGTGCAGCGCAGTGTTCGGTACAGGAACTACCTTACAACACATCTTTTGGTTTAATTATTCTGCACTGTTTGCAGAATCACAATTTATATTCCCACAAGCAATTCAATTATCTTACCATAAAGGTCATGGGCAATATCTTCAAAAGACATCAATCTGCTAAAGCTTTCCAGAACATAAAAACGCTTCAGTGCACCACTTAATTGACCTAATATTTATTTTGGAATTAAGGATTTCATTTTTCACATTTCTCAAGATGCTTCGTCTTAAGTTACCAGTCTCATACATTCAACTGCTATGAATTTATCACAGGCACATTCTGAACAGAGCAGAGCCAATAAAAATAGATATAATCAAAGCCCTCCATTCACACAAAACTATTGGCAATGGGGAAAAAGGCAGATTCAAAGGTCAGTTTAAAACACTAATTCGGGACAGCAATGAAAGATTCCTAGAAGAAGCAGACCTGGCTTAGAAGGGAAAGCAGTATCGTCACCCATAAGGAGAACATATATACACATACACACAAATGTATTTGTTTTACAAGCAAGAAAGGGAAGGTGGTGAAAATGTATTTAAACTTTGGAAAATCTGATAACCCCACCATGAGACTTCGTAACATTAGTAGAAATAAAAATTGTAAAGCCTTATGCAGCAACATACTAACAGCACAGGGTGATGACAGAACAGAGGATGTGGGGGTGTGTTACGCTTAAAAAAATCATACATATACACACAACTCTTTTTGAAAGGGCTGAAATGGGATGGTGTTTTTTTAATTATAATAAAACATAGTATCACCAATTTCTAGCTCCAATTATCTATTAACATTGTTTCTTCAGGCCAGATGTACTTGGCTTACTGCTGACTTCCAGACGTGTTGTACTGTTTAGCTGAACTTCTTCATAAAAACGTTGCAAGTTTTCCTCACAGGGCAATAGAGCGTAATTTCTTTCCAAGAATGAAGCTTACCAGAGGAAACACATGACCTGGCCTCCTCCACACGGCACAAAATGGCACACGGGTTTATTGGTTTTGTTCTGCTAGTTGTCTCATTACTAATAAGGGGAATTGATCTAGCACCAACAGTATCTATAGCATCTAGCACAGATACTTTGCACCAAGTGAGAAATGCTAACGTTGAATTAAAAAAAATCTATATTCAAATTACATACTTATTTCACTTGAATGATGACCTGGAATGAGAGCATTTGTTTTTTCATCCCTTGGCATTCATTTTTATTTATAGGTTCTGCCTTCCAGCGCTCTGTAATATTCCAGCATCTACAGCAAAAATATCCTGTGGCACTTAAGTTACCTCTGCAAGCCAGAACGCTTCAGGGGAGGACTAGAAGACCTACAACAATGACTATCCCAGAGCTTCTTAAGGAAAATGTTAAGTGAGACGGAGCAGACAAAACCAAACAAAACAGGAAAGCCTTTTTGTGGCAGAGGGGGAAGTCTTCCTTGTAGAAGCCACAGCTTAACAAAGAAATTCTTGACCATCTATCTACTGCAAGCCTCACAAGAAGAGTATGAGCAGAAAGGTAACTGCTTATTTTTTTTTATTTTTTTTTTAAATTTTTCCTCGAAAACAGTTCTTCCAAACCTTCCCCACATCGCATTGCTTTAGTGGAAAATTGAAAGGAGGCTCTGCAAAGCCTCCCGGGCCTGGCCAATAGAGAAATTTAGCAAATGGAAAAATGGAAGGTTCGGGCTTCACTTGCATCTACACACATCCCAACAGGCAAGAAGCCAGAAGAGGAAGAATAGGAGTCACCATTTCCTTAAATTAATTTTTGAGAGAAAGCTTTCCATACGAGTTTATCAAGTTTTCTTCGGAAGAAGTATTTTTCACAAGGTTTACACCAGCCCCTGCACAACAGGCAAGCAGTAAAGGAACCGCACTGCAGCGGGGGACCTGAGGCCACACTGCAGCCAGCACCGTTTTGACCAGCTTCCTACCTCCGTGAACAGCTCCTGCTCAAAACACACTGGGGCACGGAAGGCAATTTAATCAAGATCTGAAGGCAGATAAGTGAAGGATATTACTTTCAGTTCAGTGACAGATCCAGAAGGCTGCACTCCTAACTGTAAAGAGAGAGCAACAGCTACAACAGCTATAGGCACACACATCACCCACCACAAGCTGAGGAAGTCTTTGGGAGACCTCCAGCTGACCACAGGCTGAATACATCCTTGCAAGTGACCTCCTCTAATGACCACAATGTCCTCCAATGCTCCTTAGCCTTTAATAGAGAGGTCCCTTTTTGACCCATTTAAGTTCTAGGGGATACCAACCTGGGTGACTGAAAAAAACTAAGAAGAGTTAACTTTATTTCACAGTCTTTATAGGGCTGCTGATCCCAAGATGCATGACAAACTCAAAAGAAGCAACTGCTGGCATCTGGCCATTTGGGAGGTAGTCAGTTTTTGAATTATAAAATGGTGTCTGAGAAACAGCAGTAACCACACTGAAAGAATAGAACAAGAATGCAAATAAAGTATTAGTGATTTTCTACTTACTCAACAGAATCACGGCTTGAAAATGCAAAGGCAGCCTGAATAACTTTTGCATGTTCCATAACTATTTCAAGTTTCACTGAAATAACACTAAAAAGCATCAATAACAGGCATAAGAAATCTTAAGATTAAAAATCTAAATTCTACCAGGGCTTTTAAAGATACAGACCAGTTTTTTTCCTAGCTTCTCACTGTCCTGGGGAAGGCAAATTGATCCCAATATTTAACCACAATTTAATCAGTCCTGGAATATAGCTCATGCTCCAAAGTGCCCTTTCTTCCACTGGCAACTGATCAAGCACTTACCTAAAAACGCGTATTAATACTCCCAGTCAATACATAACATTAGTAAATACTGTGCCTAATATTACACTCTAATATTAGATATAGTTTAACTCAACTACAAATTTGAAATTAATGCTAAGCTTTGTAGTTAGGAAGCAAAGCCACTTGCTCTGCAAGAAAAGACAATCTCACCTCATCACTACAGAGCTGAAAAGTCAAGATCTTTACAAACTTCTATCTAGGATAGATCCAATTTTATCAGGTTGAACTATACATTGACATGCAATAAAAATAATTGTTTTTTTTTTTTTTTTTTTAAATCAGGTAGGTTTTTCTTCTGTTTTAGATCATAAAGCTTGAAATCTTGATTTCTGCTGTATCAAAGGCATGCTTGCTCTTTTTTAAAAAACTAAGTTCGGTATTTTTCTTATGTTGTGCCTATTGCACAACATCCAAACTGTCAGGATTCCTACTCAGCATCCCCAGCCCAGAACGGCTCAGGGAAACGCCCCCACCACACAACAGCATTTGAAGTGTCCCACGCATTCCTACATACAAAATCCAAGTGCCACAGATATTTATACACACCCATCCCCTTTACTTTTATAGTGTGAAACAATACAACCAAATTTGCCAATCCCAAACTAGAGTATAGGGATAGCACACATTTGCATGCCTTTCTGACTCCCACGACCTGGCTGCCACTGCGCTACAGCAACAGATCCTGGAGAATGGTCAGCACAGACCCAAGGGGACGCATACATCAACCCCAATTCACAAAATCGTGTTTTCAACAGAGAAATTAAACATAGTTATGCTAGTGGGCAACTGATTTATCCATTCAGACACACCCTACTATCTGCATTCATTTTAAGCCCCCCTAGCCATCACTCCCATCTTTTCTCACACAATACATCAAGAGCTTTTCCTACCAGTATCCAAAAAACTACACTAGTAGATATAAACATGGGAGAACTCGGTGAATATCCCAATTCCTCAGACTGCTATTAACCACATGAACAGCAGAAGCGATGCAGCTCGTTTCTGTCAGGACTGCAGTCATCCCAACAGCTCCACGCAGGGACAACTGGCTGAGGGCTGCTATCACGCGTGACCAAAAGCCACTGCTCCTGGTAGGTTTTGCTGTGTTTTGTTCAGATCTGGGTAAAGACAGATGCTATCTGTGGCTGACACTACAAATACGCTCGCTTACCCTTAAAGTTCAGAAATGTATTTCTCACCAGTCTTTTGATAAAACATTCCTTCGCAGCATCAATAAACCTTTAACGGGAAACATTTCTTAGGAAATTTTATATTCCTACCCCAGTAAAGAGGCTATCACTGCAGAAGTCTTTACATAAATCAGCTATAAAAGTCAGTGAAACATGAAGAGTTACATTACCCCATGCAAAGCAGTCATCCTGATCTGAACTGGATACATGAAAGCCTAGTCATAAACAAAACCAGACACTGAGCAAAGCTTCCCAGTATGCTCAAGAAGTGGTTTTTTGCTGCTGAACACAAAATCTTTCTGAAAACTACCGCTGATTAACAGGTAAAGGCTTAAGGAAGAAATCCTTAAATCACGTACTCACTCCTTCAGCTACAAAACATACAGAGAACTAATAAGCTATCTCAAGTCCAATTCATGTGTAGGCAGTGTTTATGCTCAAAGTACAAGAAAAGCAGCACTGGGCCTTCCAGTAAGAAGTATTACTGTAAAAGAAATGTAGAAAAAACTATTAGTTCTTCAACACGGAGGGCTGAAATTAAAGAAAAACTAGCATGTTTCATTGTTTGACAGGCATAAAGCCAAAAGCCTGGAATAAGTACTCAAAATAGGACATATTTTCCAATGGAGGTAAAGATTACAATATAACCAACAGGAATGTGCAAGCCAGCAATACTTAACTTAGGAGTTCATGCCAAACCATGATAGTCCGTTGTACTACTTAAAAAACACTGAAACTTGAGAAAGTGGTATTATTACAATTGTTAACAATGGAATGCAAGAACATTTTTAAACTACAAGTCACACAAATTCATTTCATATATTTATTTTTGTAGAAATAGACTATTCAGCACTTTGGGGATTTGAAAGCCTGACAAAGAAATGAAACTTTTTTTTTCCTGCTACATGTAAGTTAAACACCAAATGCAGATGCTGTTAGAAAGGTTCCTGTTACCCCACAACAACAACGTTCTTGCCCAGGCCATGCTGATAAATTACAACAACAAATAGAAAAACATGAACAGAAATCTCACAGCTCAGTAGAAAAAAAAAAAAAAACAAAAAACAAAAAACACATTTCTTTCTCTAGGAAGAGAAACTGTGTTTAGAGCCTACTAAAATTAGACTTTGAAAAGTCATTTCAGCAAGAAACTGGTGAAGGAAAACATAACATACCTCTTATAGCTCCAACAGGCACACAGGGAACTTTAAACAGAAGTGAAAATCAACAGCACCAAGTATTTGCAACTTCATTCATAAGTAAGGTATGCTATTCAAATGAGCACTGTACACTTAGTTTTACCATCCAGACTTCTGCCATCATCACACAGCAATCCAGCAGGGAAGCCGTAACTCCTGCTAAGCCATGCAAACAAATACCTACATATTTAACACACCGGTCAAGGTCACCATCCCCACACGGAAACCACCAGTCAGGACCACCCTACTTAAGCTGAGATTGCCACCAAAGCACTTAAACTGCTCAAAACCTATTAACTTGCATCTTCAGCCTCTAATATAACTATTGTTTGTAGCAAAGTCTCAGCAGAGGCCCAGTTTTCACCGAACACTGAAGAAGATGGAGGTATCAAGGTTTTTTTTTTTCCTCCAGCCCCCCCAGCTTTATTTGTCAGCCATTGATCTATCATTCTCTGCAGCTGACACAAACTAGTCTAAGAAAGGTATTAAAAGGACACTTGCCCTAGTTATGCATTAAAATGGGCAGAAAGTTTCACCCGACAGAACAGCAAACAGGAAATAAGTTGGTTTTCACCCAAGCATCAGAGGTAGGCATGGCCTGAGCAGTCTTAGCATCAGGCAACGACCTCAACGGTGAGCTTTGGGCAAAGGAATTAAGGAGTGATTTCCAGTAGGTTTACAGTAACGAGGTACAGCTCACTTCGATTAAATGGACCATACGAAATTGCCCGAGTATTTCTGTCCCTCCCATCAAAGAGGAGCAGGACTTGTTTTGGTGAAAAATGACCACTTGAGCATTTCTCCAACACCAAGCCACAGGCAGAGAGCACAAAAACTAAGGGAGCAAGAAGAGTCGTGTCTATGTTCATTTACATAAGGTAGATGCCTGTAAATGTTGACCTACTCCAGTTAGCACATGACAGACCCAAGCAGCGTTGGTAAATCAGCGCAGGACAGGATTCCCACTGGGCATCAACACAACCTTCTCTGGAGCACATCCAACAGCTGATGGAGCATTTGTGGTGCTGGGTACCCATCAAAGCCTCCTAAGCATCCAGTTCTGTGCTTTTCTTCAGGTGCTCATTTATCAATAACTGAGAAGAACAGAATTCCCTCATTAAAAGAGTCTCTAGGTCCCCAAATTCAAGTTAGCCAGAGAGTCCCCAACATGAAAGATGTGTTTAAAAAAGCAGAATTCTGACAGGCGCACACACTTGGTCTTGTTTTAAGACAAGACACGTGTAATATGGCATTGTCATCACTGCTGCAGTTAGGCATCCCTTTGGCAAAAAAAAAAAATATCGCATTTTTAAAGTAATATTGTATGAAAGAGCATTATAAAATGAAAGTATTTAAACATGCACTGTACATGCATCCCGTCAAACCCCCCTATGTCTGTTAAAGAATGTCATAGCAAAAAGGATTTTTTTTTTTAAATAAAAGGCTGGCACAACACTTTGTAGCCAAGAAGAGAGGCCATGCAGAAGAAAGGTGTTGCCTTTTTTACTTCTCCTTTTCAATAGTGCATGGCAAACTTGTGAGTCTTTTGATGGCTGATGCATTAGTTGTTAGATTGTACCTCTTTCCACAGCTTTTCCAAGTTTCACAGTTTTCATTTTTGTAACAATACTCAGCTGCTACAGTCACTCAAATAAAGTAAATTATTCCACAGTATTAAGTCACCTGAGTGTTCACCAGAAGGTAGTGCACAGCAGCTATGATTAATAAGGGTACTATGAAATATTTTCTTCTAATAAGCTGTGACTACTGAGAAGAATAGCTGATGGTTTTTCTCCTATTTGTTTCCTGGAAAAAAAAAAAAAAAAAAAAGGAGTCTCTCTATTCTAAGAGAGATCTGTTCACCAACAAACTCTGATGAGGATGTGTGCTATAAGATATTACACATCCCACTGTAAAGACTCAGACTTCAGGGCCATTATTCTCCTCACCTGTGATCAAGTACTATAACAGTAATACAAGATAGTTTGACTTTTTTTTTTTGATATAAAAAAAACTCACATTGAAAGTTCTCACCACAGCTTTTGCCTTTTCTGATCTACCAGACAAAAATAAAATTTCAGAGGCTCCCTCTGCCTTTCATTTAATATATGTATCTTAAGGCTATTCAGAATCCAACTTCAAAACACCAAAACCACTAAACCAACTATTTGAAAGTGAGAAAAAAGTACAAGCAGCGCCCTCACTTCGATCAATGCTTTCTGCCACCTCAGTTCAGACTTGGTTTCTGCTTCAAAAGCGATTGGTAGCAAAAGGGCCACATCAGTGATTTTTCTAAAGAGAGCTGCCTTCGCCATGCCACTGCACTTGCTCCATCTGTGGACTGTGTGTATGGCATTACAGCACCCAAGTCCCCAGTCCCACCCATGAGCTAGATTAAATGTCTGCTACACCAGGTGAGCTTTGCAGAAGCCAGCATGTCCCTTAATAAACTATGCATGAAATATCAAGTGCAGAGAAGATGAGTAAGAATCACGGCAGGAACATGTGTAAAATTTAGTAAGGCAATAATAGAATTCAATATACAGCAGAAACAAAAAGCCTAGCAGTAAGCTTCTTCAATTTCTTTCTACTGTTGACCCCTACATATATTTCGTCATTAGTATAGTGAAGGGCAGATAGTAACCAGCAAAAAAAAAAAAATAAACAAGAAAATGACCAAGGGTTCCCCAAGCAAGTAGGACATTTCTTGACAGGTTTCTTCAATAGATGCTGTTTAAAACTTGGCTTTAGGGACAACTTAACTCAAGATGTTGTATTTGCACATTTGTATAACATAAAAGCTACTGTGAACACCTGAACAAGTCATATATTTTAAAATAATTTAATAAGTAACTTTCATGAGCATAAACCTGTTCTCTAAGAGCTGGTCAAAACAAAAGAGTAGACCTCAATGATCCAATATGAGCAAGAAGCTGTAATTACACCAGCTCAGATTTAAAAAAGCAAATAATTGGTTAACTGTTGGATATCAGAAATCTGGCCATCACCACTTAAGACCACAAAGATGACTCCCTTCTGTGGTGTCATTTCTTCACATCGAGACCTTCCAGTGAAAAACACAGAATGAGAAACATTAGGAAACGTCACCCTATCAGTTCTCCAAGGAAAGTTCCTGAACTCCTGAAGATTGCATACAGATCCGCTTCCACCATTCCTTTCCTCCTAGGGGTGAGTCAAAGTCTATGCTTCCAAAAGATGGCCACAAAAAAAAAAAAAAAAGCACAAAAAAAATCAACTTTGGCTTGTAATCAGTAACATGACTGACTTGCAAGTTCTGGGTGCCATTTACAGACCCGGCTTCACAACGTCCTGTGGGACACTGGCAGCCTTGCTCAGTACTTCACGTACTCCTCCACAAAAAATGAAGTAAAACCTACCTCGTAAGGAAATCAGGACGTAAGGTTAAAAAAATGCGTACAGTAGCAAGAGGAAGACTGAAAGCAAATGTTTAACAGACAGTTTGGCTTCTTCTGACAGAACAAAGTATTCTTTGCCTCCTTTATATTTCCTAACACATCTGTTTCCTTTGCACTACCAATACGCCAGAAAGGTTAGGTTTGCGCACTAAATTATTAAATCAGATGATGCTGCATTCAACACGTGCTTCCCTTCACACCCAAACAAGCAGACAGATGCAAAGCCTCCTCAAACCACCTCCTGAAGCGTGTGTGTCTGCCATGGCCGCAGAGCACATCCCCCAGACACGCAGCCTGCTGCCCGCTCTTACTCAGCGCGCTGTCAGGCTTCTTACTCACCTCTTACGAGGAGGTGAAAAACAAACAGAACCAGGAGCAAGCAAGGAGTGCCCCGTTTGCCACGGGCCCCCACCTACAGACAGAGGCCGTGGGTTCTCCTCAGGAGCCCTGCTTACCCTCCCGCAGGAAGACAGGCTGTGTGCGGGATGAGAAAATGGAAATTTGTTTCACTACCAGAGGAAAACGCTAAGGCACCCGTCAGTCTCCTCGCAGCACTTGGTAACTCCGGACCCTTTTCCCTGCCTCTCCACACACACAAGCGCTTTCCCTTCTCAATATCCCCGGTGCCTCGTAGGTCCGAGCGGCTCCTGAGCGCATCTCCACGGGCGGGTTTCGCTTGTGGCCGGCTTTTCTCAGCCTCCTCACTCGCGTTACATACCGAGGTCTCTCCACCAGCCCCTCACGGTAGCCCATTCCAGATGAACGCCCCCCCGGGACACAGCACCTCATTTAGGGAGATCCCAGCGGTGCAGCCACCTGGCCCCCCCCGGTCCCTCCCGGGGCCGCTCCCGGCGAGCCGCCAGCCCGCAGCACCCCGCCGGGGCCGGCACCGCAACCGGGGGGCTCCGCGGGCAGCCCCGCGCCCCCCGCTGCCTCCCCCCGCCCTCACCTTGGAGCATGGCCTCCAGTTTCTTCCTGTCCACCCGGAATCGCTCCTCGCCCCACTCCGGGCTGTGCAGGGGCCGCGGCGGGCCGGCCGAGTCCTCCTCGGAGCCGGGCACGGGCGAGTCGGTGCTGCGCTCGCTGTTGGAGCCGGGGTCGGAGAGCGGCTGCTGCAGGTACCCGCTCAGCGGGTCGCACTGCGCCGCCATGGCGCTGCCGGGCGGCCCCCGCCGCCGCTCCGAGCCCCACTCGGCCGCCTCCCCGCGGGACGCTATCTGCCCCCACAGCCGCCCCCCGGCCTCATCCCAGCCGCCGCCGCCGCCTGCCAGAGTCCCAGCCCCGGCCCCGGCGCCGCCGCCCGCGCCCGCCTCTGCCCCCGGCTCCCCGCCGAGTGTGCGCGGCCCCGGCTCCAGCCCCGGTCCCGGCCCGGCGGCGTCCGCGGCTCGGCGGCGCCCCCAGCCCGCCCGCAGCCCGCACAGCATCCCCGCCTCCATGGGGCCGCCGGCCCGCCGGGGTGGGGCCGGGGATATCCCCGGCTGCGGCCCGGGAGGAGGGGGCGGAGGGCCGGCAGGCGATGGGAGGCGGTGGGAGGCGATCCGCCGCCGCCCTGCCCGCCCCCCGGCCGCGCTGCCCGCCCTCGGGGTGCTGGCGGGAGGAAAGGGCGCCCTGGGGTCGCCATCCTGAAAATTGGCCCTGATTAACACCCCTCTCCCAACACACACACACGCACAAAGCCGCCACAAACACACCTTTGTGTGGTGTGAAGCGGCTGTGCTGGTCAGCGTGTGTTGGAAATGGCTCCCGCCCGGCAGAGCCCACACGTCGCCGCGCCCTGACGGCTCTCGCCTTCGTGGCTTTTCGGTACTGAGGCTCAGGAAGAGAAATTACCTCACGTTTCGGTATCCTCTGAGGAAAAATGTTACAAATCCCTGACCTTGGGGCATAATTGAGTTAACCTACCCGCTAGAGTCCCAGGGCTGGCCCAGCGGTGGACAGCTGATCCTTCATGAAGTGTTTTTACCACAGCGTAGTTTTCACCACAGCGTAGTTCGCATCATTAAACAACCAGTTGAAGCCCCAAATCGCGTATTGGTGTAAAGGAAGCATCCACAGAAGACCTGGCACTGGCTGTGATGCCAAATGGCTCCTGGTGGCCAAAGTGCGCTGCTGAACGTGCACCAGAAAGCAGTGGAAAAATTACAGTGGGCTCAGGTGATGGTTACCTCACAGCTAACGTCAGCCTGAAGGACGATACCAAAATTCCTCAGGAGCGGTGCTGATGCTCCAGGTAGATGGGAGCCACTCTACATCTTGTTGTAAGGCGCAGTTATTTTTACAGAGGTTTGCATTTTGGCTCACTGAGACATTTGCACATTTCCCACTTAACACCGTGATTGTGATTTTTACACCACCTATGGTTTCATTTTTACTGAACGCTACATGCACAGGGGGAGGCAGTCTTACTGGAAACACCGAGTATTCAGCTGTAGCATTTAATTCTCTTGGAGGTCTCACAGCCCCTGGGAATCCTAGCCAGTGGCTTGCAGGCAGCATACTTTTCACAAGATCCTCTGGTACTTCTCATGACCATGGGAATTAAAACAGCCAAAGCCAACAACAACAGCACAAAACATTAATACAGGTCTTTAAAATAATGTGATCTCCGTTTCTCTTCATAATAGTTTGCTTGTAGCACGATGATACTTAAGGTGTGGTAGGCAGTCTGAGGAAAGACTGAAAGTGGGACAATGCTTTTCTTCCCAGTTCAGAAGTTTAGTTATCAATCCATTCCCCCCCCCCCTTTTTTTTTTCAGATGGGAAAGTGAAGATGGTCCATATCAAACCAGGTTGATATCCAGAGAATTCTGCTGCTTTGCCCCCAGATCAGCATCAGCTGGACTTGTCTGTCTTCTAGATGCCACGACCTGTGAGTTATACAATCCAAATGTTCGGAAGTTATGAGTGTCGACAAGGCCAATTACAATCCACAGCTGCTACAGGTGCTTAGCACCTCCAAGCAGAACAATTATTTGGGTATTTTCCACTCACAAGCTAGTTAGATTTACAGTCAGAGATTCTCAAGGTAGGAGGTCCCTTTCCTTGCATTTTATCAATTCCTACAATACAGCCACAGAAACCTTCTTTCTCCTAAATTAGCTATGGTCAAACTCAGCAGTATTTTTTCAGCAACCATGTAAACAATATAATAAATCAAAGATCTCTTTAAAAATAATGATGTACACAGTTCAGTTTTTATTAATTAGAAATAACCCCTTTCATGGTGCGGTTTTAGACCAAAAATGAAATTAAGCCTATCTAAATCCATATAAATGTCCAAAAAATAAACGGTTTTAATGATTAGGAGTTTTTATTGGTGGTATATGTTCAGTAGAGTATCATTTGTATTGCATAAATGGCATTTTATTTCTCTACTATATTGCAGTGGAAGAATAAAACGTTTGTTGCACAGAAGTCTTTAAGGAGAAACCACATTTTAATGGCTAAAATAATATTAAATGTGGACACAATTGGGGAAAGTGGGAGGAAGTTGGCAGATAAAAGATCAAATGGCTATAAGGAACATAAGCTGGAGTTGACTTTGGCATACGTAACCTCTTTTGGCCATTTTTCTGTGGCCAGTGGCTTGATCAAAGAAAAGAATAACAGGATCTTTCTCATTTCGGCATACCAGGTCTATTTTGCTACGTTCTCTCCCTCTTTTTTCATCCTGTTCTCTTTTCCTCACCTCACACACATGTAATATTTGCAAAACTCAGAAAAAGCCTAACTGAAAAGAACAGTTGTTTTTTTTTTCTCACACTCAAAGGATATGTAAAGTCTCTTGTATAGTATCCATCTGTGCGGAATAGCTTCTGTGAGTTTAAAGGAGATTCATGAGCCAGTTTATCTATTCTAATCAATCACATCTCTTTGGGACTGCATGGAACCCCCAGATTTAGAGCTGTATAGGACCTCTCCTATGGAGAAGGAAGAGATGTGACAAAGGAAGAGATGTGCTGCCAAAGGATGAAGCTGACAGCTGGCTGTCTCTGTACTCTGCAAGCCCAAGATGCAGAGATCACCTATAAATGGAAGAGTGGCGTGAGACATTTGTCATCAATACAGCATGGTCTGTATTCCAGACCTTGCAATCTTGAATTTATTTACTTACTTCACGACACAACTGTGAAGCAAAGTGCCATTGTCTGTATTTTTTTGAGGTGGGAGTTATGCATGAAAAGACTGGCTCACAAAGCTATGAAGTGAGGGTGGGGAAAGAAATGGAGGCATACACAATCTTTAAGTGACCTGTGGTATCTAGAAGTGCTTTGCTAGGGAGAATGCTCACTTTGGTTTCAGTAATTTAGGAGAGGTTTATTACTGGTGAAAATTAATGCTGGTGGCATTTTGAAATGCTTTATTTATAGCATTGGTCTCCTTTGCAGAAGTAACAGCCCGTAAGATTTGACTTTTCATTATATTGTGCCATATTCCCCAAGCTGGGCCCATTAACTTCAATTTCTCAGATTAATATAATAAAACCTACTCTGCACTAACATATGGTATACTTAAGGCACACCAGCAAATAAATAAAAGGTCCTCCACAGCCATTATAAAAACTTTTCTACCTGTACAAATTCCTGACATAAATTCTTTTTCTAACCATAAGAGTTAGAGAGATTCTGAAACATCTTTCTAATTATACTTAATAGTGGATCTATAAAAAAGAGATTGAAAGAAATCTCAAAAAGGTCATCTAGTCCATCTCCGAATTACGCTCACTTCATTCCTGACAGATATAGGTATATTCACTGCTTAACAATTTCTAATTGTTAAGAGGTCTCCGTGACCTCTCTAGGAAATTCCTATCTTTGTTTACCATCAAGAAGTATTTTCCCCGTAATAAGTAACTTGCATTTTTCTTGCTTTTATTTAAAGCTGTTAATTCTTGTCCTGTCCACGACAGACATGGTGAATGGATTATTTGTTCTCTGTATCAGCCTTCAGTGCTTGTGAAGACTTTTATCAAGCATTGATCATGCATGCCTTCGGTGTTCTCTTCTGTTAGCTAGTCACTCCTGTCTCAGCCCATTCTCAGAGGTGTTTTTTATTGTTACTCTGCAACAAGCTCTTTCCACAGTAGTCTACAGACTTGCTGAAATACAAAGCACAAAACTGGAGAGAGTGTAGCAGCTGAGGCCTCACCAGTGCTGAACGTAACTGCATGATCTTATCATGTGTTTCACGCCTGCTTACTCATCTCTGCATCATGTTTATCCTGTCTCTGCAGCATGACATTGTTGGCTTATACTGATGTACTATAATCCCTAGGTACTTTTCTGGAAAAAAAAAAAAAAAAAAAAGGAAAAAAAAAGGAAAAAAAGAAAAATAAAACAACTCTAATTGTTCCTCAGTGTGCATTTGTGATGTTGATTACTGGTCTTCTGGGTTTGTCCCTATTGAATTTCATCCTGATTTTTTTTAAGATTGTTTTCCCAGTTATTTACATCTGTTTGTGCCAATATTATACTTCTGCAGTTTTATTTTTTATGCGTCTAAGAAGCATACTCTTGGTTTCCTCACCCAGGTCATCACCAAAACACTGAACAAATACAGGCCCAGAACAGAACATTGCAGTCCTCTATTTTATACACCTTTCTATTTTGGCATTGAAACAATGATAACAATCCTGCATGGAGAGGTTTATTCGCCCATTTTTATGTCAGTTTTACATCAGTTTTAGCTATACCGTAGGGAAATATTACAGGAAACAGGGTTTAAACTCTGTGCAAATCCTGAAGTATGGCCTCTGCTGCTACTCTCCCATCTGCAGACTTTTCTAGTTTATTATAGTAGCATATTAGTCCCCTATGATTTATTCCTGTCAGATCTATACTGGCTATGTATACATCCTGTTATTAAGTTACCTGTTACGTGGAACAGTTACCTATTCTGGTTTGTATGGTAGGGTGTTTTTTTTTTTTTTGTTTGTTTGTTTGTTTCAGAATATTCCTGGGAGCTGAAGTTGAACTGATTAGACTAAAATGTTCTGGTTCTTTTCATTGCAATTTAAAAGACAGTCACTATATTTTACCTTTTCTAGTTTGCTGATATCTCATCCATTGCCAATGAATTTAAAGAAATTAGTTAAGTAGTTACTGTGAGAATAAGCAGAGGAATAAATGCAGCCTTGCTGGACCTGAGAGAAAAACAGGGAACCTGAAAAAGGCCAGGCTTAAAATTCTCTCTGATTGCACACGAGGTGTTAACAACATTCGGTAAAATTCAATGTACTGTATAACCTTCTATACACTGGTATTTATAGACATGCAATGTTAAATATCTTAATCTGACTGGAAGACTTTTCAGCAATAGGACTTTGTAAACTTTGTCTTTGCTGAAATGTTAGGAGAATGAGAACCAAATGTCAGCATCTCAGAAATCTAGGAATTTTCACTCTTGAGAATTGCATTGGCCCTCTCAAGAGTCAACCCGTCTATTTCAGCTGGTTAGAGCTAAGTAATAATTTCACATTCTAAATCAAATTAGAAACCAACTATAGTAAGAGATGTAAATACCAATTAGGAAAAAAATATATATATTTATTGGTATTGTCTGATTTGTAAGGAAAGTAATTAATAAATGAAAGCATGAATTATGATGTAACTGGAGATGGTACTATAAAGAACCAAAATGACAGAGAACATGAATAACACACTGGGAATCTCATTGTCACGTCGGATAATATTCTGCATTGCTGTCAAACAAATAATATTAATCTGTAAATTAGGAAAAGCTATTTCGTAAAGTTTTCAGTAAATTACAATCTAAATACTAAATCCTGGATCTGATAACCACATTTTTTTCTTACCTAAGAGGAAGAGGAACTCTCTCTGTCTGTCTCTCTTCTTTAGAAGCCAGTAGAAAAAAAGTCTTTCTGGATTAAGAAAAAAAATATTCCTGTTCTGAAACTCCTGTTTGCCACTGCAGCCTTCACAGGTGTCTTTTAGGTATTTCACACTCTTTCTGTTTTATTAAAATAGGTTTAAAGTGGGAAATATGAAAGACTTGTATTGAAATGTCTGCTTTTTCACGTTGACCTTTTTCAAGGTCAGTCTTTAAACAGAAAGCATGGACAACATTGTATTAGGGCTTTCTAGAATTAATTTTGTTGTTTCTTTCAATGACCTTCCTACACAATTCAGATTGGGGCAGGGAGTGCAGGTTAGTCAACTGATCAGCTTACGGATAGAATAAGCAATTGTGAGAGGAGAAATATAACAGTCGTTATTACAATCATTAATTAAGAGAAATTACAATTTTTCTTCCTTGTTAGACAAATAATTAGAATAAAAGCAAATGTACTTTTTTAAAGCGGGAAGATTTAAGACATGAATTAGGGGGCACCTCTGGAGAGGGTACCTAAAATCATTTCTGGTATCACTTTACCACTGAGGAGACAATCCTCAAGACAATGATGCTTCATGTGAAAACCTTTCACTTGAAGCCAAATACATACTTAAACATTTTTCATGAATACTCCTACTTTAATAGAAATAAAATTACAGATATGTTACAATATTTTCTGAACTCATGTCACAAACGGATCGATTTTTATTAATAATATTCTGGCCATTTTTGTTTTGCTAATATTTGAACGTGTAGTGTACATTTTTAGCATCTTGCATAGCTAAAATGCTGCATTAACGGTGACACATTAATGAAATCTATTTTTCCATTTGAATTAGCAAATTAAATTGACTACATTATTATAATGCTCCCTCAACTACAAGAAAGTTTCCTTCACTCTGCACATGTACCCCTGGTCATACAAGGCTTCCATGTTGTATGAAAATGAATGAATGCAATTCATTCTTTTCCACTGCAGCAGTAAAGGCTAACAGCTACTGAGATCAGCCTTTGGTTATGTACCAGGAATCAAACAGAAAAATGTGATTTGAGGATTTTTTTTTTTTTTATGTAAACCTAACGCTTGATTTCACTACTAAGGATTGCTAGCACTTTGAGAGACACTATTTCATAACAGAGAGATTGACACATGCTTTCCTTTATTCTGCACAGCTACTCACCTCTCCCTATAGAGTATATAGAGTATAGCCATGCCCTGACACCTGCTGTCAGAACTGACAGTGCAGCTGAGTGCACTGATACGCTCAGTTGCCCCAACCAGCTTCAGCTGGGGCTCCAACTCCACCCAGGAGTGCAGGAGCTCTATGTAAGCCCAGACCTGAGCCTTTGTTTCTGGTTTGGGTTACATGGTGGTTGCATTTCTTGGACTTTGGATTGGGGCTTGGATGCTCAATAGTTGTGCCTCCTGTTTTTTATTTGATACTTTTTGCTGGATTCCTTGTGTGTGTGTCATAGTGGCTCATAATTGACCCACATCTAATTCTGTTGATAGGATGTGTTATTTGTGCCTTGCTCTTCCTGCTGTGTTCAGGTAACATAAAATTGCACTTAAGTTGCTGAGGTCCTGTTGCTGTGTTTCTGGCTTGTCCTGCCTTATGTAGCAGCCTTGCTCTTGCTGCTTTCTGATAAAATTTTTCCTGTTATAAAATGTTTTACCAGCTGGTTGTCCTTCTTTTAAAAAACAAGTCCATCTTCCAAGTGGGTGTCAGTACTGCAAACTTAAATTGCTTACTTGTGACTGAAAGTGAGGCTAGCACTCTACCAAGCTTTAGATCTGGCTTTTCAGTAACATAGGACAGTACAAATACTGCTTTCTGGGTGTTGGAAAGAGGAGAACCTCACCAACTTCAGGCTGAACTCTGGGTATCTGTTTCTCTCTTCTCCTGGGCTTTGTATGTTCGCTTATTCCTGCAGGGTAAAATGCTGGTGCTTCAGAGCTTCCAGCAGTTTATTGTCAAAGTAACACATCTACTTTATGCATGTATAAATAACTGAATAAAACAAAGGGGATTAAGAGTCATATCAAAAAAATGCTTTTTTTTTTTTTTTTTTTTTTTTTTACTCTCCTTTAACTTTGGATATTGAAGAATTTGTTTAATTTATTTTATCTAAAATGTGTTGATTCAAGCAGACCTGGTATTCTATCAGGTCATTGAACTAGAGGGAAGAGATACATTTAAAAAGGACCTTCCAGTTTCTATTCAATTCCCCTCTCCTCCTAATACTCTTAGTTGCTTTGATGTCTGTGTTTTTGCGTGATTCCTGAAGAACTTAACATGGTCTGCTTTCAAAGATGAAGTAAGCGTTTGACCTGGTAGAGGAAGTGAAACAAAAGGTCCTTGAACTTCAACAGCCAACTATCTGTGAGAGCAAAAAACTTCTTCTTCTTATGAGAAGACACGCAAGAAGTACTTACAGGCAGAGAGAGTGTCTTGTTATAAGCACCAAGAAACTGATAGCTAAAACTTCTCCCTTGTGTGTTATTCCTTTTTTTGTTTGTTTTGTTTTGCACTGCTTTGTTTTGCTGTACCAATTCTGAACAGAGAATGCTTTTAGAATATGATGTCCCTAAGTACTTTCTATTTCCTGTTTGCGTAGCTATCCCTTAAACTCAGCCTAATATGTTGCTGAATTCTGAATATTGCTTTGTGAAAGCAGAGTTGAAGCTGTACAAATTGCTCTGTAAGCATACATGTGAGCAGTTTTTTCTGTTTCAGTTGTTATGCTTTATTATATTCTTTGTGATTTGATTGTTCTGATATCTAGTTTCGAAGTGGGAAACGTTTCTTCCCATTTTGGGTGTTTGGCTATCCAAGTGCAAGGAGCTATTCGGTGATTAAATTCTTAGAAAAGTTAAGATAGTTTGATGGAGGTATGAAACACAGGCTATGAAGAAAGTACTGTTAGCTTTCCAGTGCGTTTGTTGGGGCAAATGCAGCCCTGACTAAAATAGGGGGGAGTGTTAAGAGCAGGAAGGGGGGAACCTGGCTTTGCAGCTGGGTGCTGTGGGATTAGAATCATGCCATCAATGAGAACCATTTCAGCAATGGCAACTGCTTTGAGCCCAGGTGGTTCAAAGAAGATGAAAACTGCCTCCCCTTAATCTCTTCTGGACCTGTTGTCTTGAGCTGTATCTGCTAGATGGAGAATACAGGTCTCCTGAATTTAATACCGTTTGTATGAACTCTATACGTGACCCAGTTAAGGAATAAATGAATAAAAACTTGTTTATGTCCAGAGGTCAAAGACTTCATGTACTGACATTCTTGTTCCTTTTTTTTTTGTGTGTGTTTTTCCTCCCCCTGCCAAGTGTTAGGAGCATGTAGAAGACCTGTGTCATCAAAAATGTATCAAGACCTGACTGACTTGGTTAAGTGTAAAGACTTCTTTCCACTTATTCCCTCAGTTTAGTAGTACAGCCATGTTTTCAAGCATGGGAAGTGGCTAGTTATCTGCAAGGGCTTTATCAAAATGGTAATAAAACATAGGGCTCAGACCTTCAACAAGTGTAAACTTACACAGCTTCAAAGAAGCTGTGCTGACAGCTGGCCTTGAATGATTTACATCAGGTGAAAATCTACTTATTTCAACAAAAATACCTTAGATAAAACACATGGAATAGAGAAATGCTTCTAGCACACGGTGGAATTAAAAACAGAAGTGGAAGAGAAGAGGAGCATTGGCAGTTCCTAGTATCCTACAGACTGCAGCCAAACCAGCAAAGATTTAAGGAAATGACTCATAGTACTCACAAGAAAGAAAAACATCATAGTAATGGCAAGCAAAGCTAGGTTAATGTAACCATACTGTTGAAGTCAAGTTTACTAGCCCACAGAGGCAGAGACAGGAAGCATTGAAATGACTGAATTACATTCCTAAAACGAGTCTGTAATAGTGTTTTATCAGGTTAGTGACTGTAAATGGCCAAGAACTTCAGTGACATGAAGGAATACCTTTTTCTCTTGGATGTTTTTACACAGACATGCTGAAGTAAATGAATTTGCACATGCAACAGGTAAAGATTTGATCCAGTCATGTTAGTGTAACAAATACTCTTTGGTAATACCAAGAAGCATATTTTTTACTTAGCCTAATAAATACCTGATTCCCAATCTTGCTATTTTTTAAAAATGTTATTTAAAATATATATGTATGTTGATGATTTCTGGACTAATCTTTATATTACTGCTGTTTAAAAAAAAAAAAAAGAAAGAAAAATTATGTAAGATACTGATTACATAGGAATGTTTGGTGTCTTATTGCATGACTGGATTATAAATAGTAAAGACAAATCTGGGCTTATACTGTAAATAAAATGATCACATGTGGATATAGAGTTTCTCTGAAAAATATAGCTTGGGCCATAATTGTTACATTTATTTCCTAATTAGAATAATGTTTTTAATGGTATTTTTTGTGAACAATTGGTGTTGCCCTTAGCTCAACCTCCAAACTTAGTGTGGCTGTGGTTAGCAGTGCTGCCTGAGAGCTCTTCTTTTACTTCTTTCAAAGGAGCAGTCAGGTAATGAAGGGACGGGAGGCAGTGGGCACAGGCTGGCACTCTCAGTCCTGAACAGATTGCTTCGGGACATGACCATGAGCAACCTGTTGTAATTGGCACTGTTTTGAACATGGGACTGTAGGCTTGACCTTCAGAGGACACTTTCTACTTAATTTAGTCAGTTTTCCTCTGTTTTCTGTTCTTTACATGACTTGTATACAGACTTTTTTTTGTTTGTTTTTCAGACAGTTGTATGGTCTTACTCTACGTGCTTACTCCTTACCACAGTTTTCTAGTTATAAGGATGTTATGTGGAACTTAACTTCATTAAAGGCTTATTGCAGTATCATTCTGAGATACACTGCATTTGCTAGTTTTCTTTGTGGAAAGCTGTAACATGTTATTGACAAATCTGGCTATTCTTTATGCCCTATGTGTTTTAAAAGCACTATTAGTTTGTTTTGGCATATATTTGGTTATCTTTCCAATCTCACTCTTCCTGCTTCTGAGATTAGTGCTGTGCTTCTGCGGTATTTTGACTTCCTCATTTTCTATGAGGGTTGTAGTTCATGGTTTTTGGTTTTCCCCTGCTTTTTTTTTAATATGGTGACTGATGCATCACCTGCAGGGAGTGATGGTCGTTGCCTTTAGGAAATGCAGCACCTCTGCTGTGACAGCTGGATCTGCTCCTTTTGTTTTGTGCAATATATTGACTCCTACAGATGAGGACATGAGGACAGACTTGGGCTTGGCAGGAAAGTACTGTTTGCTAAGAGGCAGCAACTAGTCTCTTCCCTAAAGCTAAATGTTCCAGTCACCAAGTAAATAGTATTCTCTTGTAAGGTTGACCACACTAACACAATATTTTTCTGCTGAGCAATTTTCTGTCAGCAGAAGGGACAGGATCTGATTTGCAGAATCAGATTAGATTTCCAAAATGCAAAGCTGGAGACTGTTGGGATTGTCCTTCTGAATTTAGTTGGTGTAGGTCAATATATTTAAAAATGGGATTCTCAAAAAAAGGAAATAGACACTCACTTTCTATCCATGTGCAATAGGAATCAGCACCTAATTTATTCTAGTGCCAGTGGAAATGGTTTTTCCGCTTCCTGTCTTCTACTATGGTTTAGTTCTTCTGCAAAGCTGCGAACACTATAAGAGTTGAATAAGTTTGCTTTTCAAGCATTGCTTGGAGCAGTACTGGCTAGGACCACCAGCCAGAATTCATCATACAGGAGATAGACATTTGCAAAGTTACTTGCAGATTATATTTACATGTACTGGTCTGCCTGCATTCTGAGTGAATGCTGTGGAGTTTGAAGAACTGGTGCGGTCACCAGAGTAGTTTGATATGCAGGTATGTCTTGTGCTGTGATCTAAGGGGAATGGGAAGCTTGGGTGGCTTTGAACTATGTGGCTTGCTGCACTTTTCATTATGGCCACCAAAGCATTTGGCTTATTCTACTTTTCTAGATTCCTGTTGCACCTCTGTATGCAGTTATGATACGCTGCTATGCATAGATGAAATACAAAGTGATTAGTCTTCCATTCCTTTTTTTTATCCTAGCATGTGTACATTTAAATGAGATGAATTACTAACTTGACTTGGTTAACCCTAAGGGAAGGCCCTTTAATAATTAACTTAAATAGTTGTGGGAGTCTTGCACATTTTGCTCTAAGAATGTTATGCATTTTATACTAAAATAGTCTGAGTGTCTTATCTGACCCTTTCTGCATATTTGAAGTCTTAATATCTAGTGACAAAGCACTGGCTGAGACCACTGGACCTAATTAATCTTAGGAGGTGAGGCAGCAGATCCAACTAACCAAGAGCAATGTCCTTCCACACAGCCACCCTGCAAGGGATACAGACACTTAGAGCTGATGGCGTTTAAGCGAAGAGCAGCGTGTCTCCAGAGGGTGATGTAAAAGCACAAAGATGGGGGCTCTTCCTTACAGGGCACGGTAATTATGCAATACAAGGGCTTCTGCACAGATGCTGTGTGCTGAATTATGCTTGCTTAACTTACCTGTACCCTTCCTGAACTCTTTGTGTAACATGCTGTGGTTAGTGCTGGAGTGGCAAAGGGCGTGTGGGTCTTGAGGTGCGAGTAGACGAGATGCATAATAATTTATATGTGGAAACAGCCCAGCAATACAGCACCACAGACAACTGCACATCCACCAGTGGACTATTTACTGGAGTGACTCTCTACGCAGATGTACTGGAGCAGACTGCTTGAATCCACTTTGTGTGTAATCAGTTAAAAGACTGGCCTGTAACACGGGGAGGAGGAGAGCAGGATTCAGGTCCCTGGGAGAGGTACTCTGTAGCGCCATGGTATCGATGTTTAGCTCATACTGTAGAAATCCTGGATGCAGCCTTTCTGAAATAGCTAAAGCTTATCACATACATATTGACATTCAGATAGCTAGAAGATTCCAGATAATATGTAAGTACGGGATTGTAAAGAGGTCATCGTTCACTATGATGCTTCTTCCTGGCTTTATGTATACAAATAAATCCACCAAAATCAATAGGCCTACTAATGGGATTAAACTGTGCATCTGCTCAAGTTTCTTGTTGGAACAGTCGTGCACTTCAAACTACAACACGTAAAACGATGTGCTTTGGGGTTAAAGGACAATCTGCAACAAAAATAATAGCGGGAAAAGGAGGAGTTAAAAATATGTATTTGGCTGTTACTAGGTGCAAGTCTGAGAGCCCAGGGTTGACAACCAGACAGGAGCATATTGTGCAGTGGAGACAAATTTTCTTGGTATGTGGATTGTTGCTGACTTAGAAGTAGGCTTTGTGATGCATGGCACAGTCCTTTGAATACTCATTACATGTTTTAGTAAGAAAAATGTGTATAAGGAAGCCTAGAAAACCTTTTGGCTACTGGTATTCTGGTGGTCAGGAAGCATTGCCGGTTCGTTACCATTAACATTTTTGTGAAACCTTTTTCTGTTCTGGAGCTGATAAAAGAATGGCTAATCATTGAAAAATCTCCATGTGCTCATACCAGATTGAGTTTCACAAGCAACATTCCAGTGTCTTACAAATGAGCTGCCATGACACTGATTCCTGAGCTATGAGAAAATGTTTTCTTTGGTTTACAGGTGGGTTAATATTGGAAATTCCTATGAACAGTGCCAGATGCTATTAGCTCTGATAAAGTAAGGTTGTTTTTTTTTTTTTCTTGTTTGGGGGAATTACATTGTTCATCTAGATTCAAATAGCATGGAGTTAGCAAACCAACTCTCCACTTTTTGAATTTTCCTACTGCAGTTAAAGATAAGTTATGCATCTACAAAATGTTTGCTGTTTTTTCATAATGACACCTTAGATTGGTTTAAAAATTTGCCTTTACATTAGTAGCTGGGGCACTACTCAATATAATACATGAGGAATTAGTTAAATTAGTGATTTTTCAATTTCATGAAAGTGAAAGCTGAGCTGTTAGGAGAAGACTGCATTTCTTGACTCTTCTACATCTTCTGTAGACGAGATTATGTTAATGTTTAGTCTATGCTAAGTGTTTTGAGATGACTTTTCCTCACGCTGTTCCACTCAGCTGAAATGGGTCAGTCTCATGATCAGCTTGCCTGGGAATTTTGAGGTTCTGTGGGCTTTGGGGGGGGTTCCCTCCCGCTTCCCCAGCAGCGTGTTTTTCCTTCAGTAAATGGACCCTCAGGGATGCTTCAGCAGCCTTCAGTCAGGCCCTGCTCCCACCGGAGAGAAGCAGAGGTGCGAGGTGTAGTGGGTTCTGCTCTAGTGGGGACTGCACAACTTGACCCAAGGGGAGCTGTGACTGACAAAAGGGCAAGCATCTCAGTAACTAATTGGCTTGCCTATGGATAATTATTTAGTATGTTTGCTACCACCCATGGCTTAAACTTTAGAACAGTTGCAGTAGTTGGAAGGGAAGCATAAAGGATCTAAACAGGGTCAGTCTTTAATATTCTGAATTCAAACATAAATGCAGCATGAATGCAGACCTTTGTCTTCTTTGTGTGGTGAATGTGTGATTAAAAGAAATTAACCTGGAAAAATAGTTCACGAAAAATACACTGGCATTGACCCACATAGTACAGCAGAAGTAATCCTGGACAGAGTTGATATAGCTCCTGAGATGACTGAACTATGATTTTGGTATGTGTATGAAATGTAACTTAGCTTACAAATGTATTCCTTTTGTTTTTTCATTAGCTGTTCTATGAATTCTGGTTTGTTGTAAACATCATTTTTCCATCTCTTACTGTTTAGTTGAATATCTAGAGATTGTTTGCTTCAGGCCTGGTATGAAAACACTGTCTTCATAGTCTGGGTCTAAGTACTCCTGTGAGTAAGAGCACGGGATCGGACTCGGTTGCTTAGTCAGATGAATCAGAAATGTGCATAATGTACCAGTGTTCTGACTGTTAATTGTAGCCTCATGTTTACCCAGCACTACAAGGATGTTGTCTTAAAAAGCCATCTGCAATTAATCATTTAAAAAAAAATAATTGAAAATGATTTGGTACATTTTTGTCATCTTACGTAAGAAGCATATTTTTTTCCACTCTGTTGACAAATGAAATAAATAAGCTGTGCAGGAGTTTTCTGTAATGCTGGAAAGTAAATGTACCTCTAATAGTTTATGATGGCTTGAAATCAGCCTTGGTAGAAAGCCTAAAAATTCCTGCTTCCTGTTGAAAGCACATTTAGCACACTGGGACACATTTGTCTGGATGTGATATGTAGAAGGTCTACTTTTTTTTTTTATTTACACTAAATTTTCAGTGATTCCTGTTATTTCAAACCACATACACCCACACAGCTATGGTTACTTGGAATCTGTCTTGACTGGAATATATCAGGAGTAATTGGGTTGGTATGCCATCTTTTGTTGATAATTGGAAACTTTTGGATCTGACACAAGAAGCTAACAAATTCCCTGTACTTAGCCATATGTTTTAGAAGTTCTTGCAACAGCAATTTTCAGGTCATTTGTCTAGCTGGAATTCGAGAAGAAACATATGGCTACTGCTTATGTCCTGCCTTACTATTCTTAAGAGTATTATTTCATAAACAGAACGAGCTCATTAACTGGTAAATTATTCATAGACCTAGCTGGAACTGAACCAGGTATGCAGAGGGACTCTTGAAAGTGCCTTTTTTTTTTTTTTTTTTGATAGCCTGTGCTTGGAATTGTCTGGGCAGAGATGTGTTTCTTTCCCCAAGACAAATAAAACACTACAAAGCAGTTCATCTCATTTAAACCAAACTGTACGGCAGTTTCACATCAAATACTTCTCATGTGTAAGAGTAAAGGGAAAAAAAAAAAAACTTGCTAATAAAGAAGTCATGGATTTAGCTGTAACTTGCATTCTGATGAGCTGTGTAAAGCTATCGCTTATAGTCAAGTAATTAAAGTGCTCATATGCATTGCAAAGATGAGTATTTTTTTTTAATTTTAGTGGCTACATCTGCTTTAAGACTATTCCAGGCTTCAGCTTCAGTGGTCCTTTGTGTAAATGTTAAAATATTCTCTGGTGCCATCTAATGGTAAAATTGTACAGTTACTTTATACTGAGAGTAAACAATGGTAACCCACCACATTTATTATTTCACTGAGGTCTGCAAGGATCAGTGCTGTGACCTGAATATATGTATAGTAAAAAGATGGTTACTGAGACAAATTGCTTCCAGTTGAAACATTTCATTGTTAAATGAAACAGTACAGTAAATCCTTTACTCCTTCCTTAACTTCTAACTGAACTGATTCTTAAAGGGTTTGGATACCAGCCTGATCCAAAACAACCAGACCTTAAATCAAAGCTGCATTCTGCAAACCCATAATTTTGCACAAGGCCAAACAAACTCAATATTGCAGTTCAGTATTACAGTATGGGGAGCAGAAAATTCAGATAGAGATCCTAGGTTTGTGGCTGTTTTTTCTGTATTGCCACAACTCTGCAATTTGTTGGTCCATGCTGATTTCCAGGAAGCTGGAAGATGTCCCTCTGAACATGGGAGGTATAGTCTGGATGTATGGCAGCAGTGCCATTCACCTTGCACCATCTGCAGAACCTCTGTATGCTTCAGAGCAGTTGTGCTATCTGCAGAATCGGTAAGTGCCCAGTGAACATGCTCTGCTGGGCAGGCAGTATGCTGGAGGATGTGTGGAGGGAACCTCGTGCTTCTGCAGCAGAGGGGGAAAGCATGTGGCAGAGGAGGCTGCAAGGCAAAACAGATCCAGAACCTCTACAGGGTCTTGGGAGTCACTCGGAGGAGGTCAAGTTCCCACAGATGCCTGGCAGCCTGGAAGCAGGTTCCTTGACTTAGCCCAAGTAACCCTTAGGAGAGGTGGATCTGGTCATTCCTGCCTGAAGGCTGTAGGTAATTCTTTGTTCCCATTCCCTCATGCTCTTAGGGTTTGGTCTTCCCATGTATTTATTCCACTTGCTTACATTTAAATATGCTTTCGCAGTTGGATGTGAGCATGCTTACAGCTTTACTGTAAGATGTCGTTGTGCCTTGGAGTGACTGTTTACACATGCTGTTCTCGGAGAGGGATGGGATGGAGAATTGGGGAAAACAATGTCACCTCCTGCTCTAAATGAACTAAGTGTATGTGAATATTTTGCTAAAGTCTGCAGAGAAAAACTGTGATGGGACAAAAAGATGCGATTCTCTGTCCTTGTAAGACGCTAGTGGGAGGGACAGTGTAGCCAAAAGATGTTGCAAGAGAACTACTTAAGTGAATTATTTCTCAATCGTCTGGAAAAGAATGTTCAGTATGTTTCGACTGATCAATTCTGCTATCACACATTTTCTGAATACCTGGTTAAGATGGAATTAATAGAGTTGAGGCAAATAAACAACAATACCCTAGAGGTAAGAACAGTTTTATCCAAATAGCTGAAATATTAGGTTTGCTGCCAATTTGAGTCTCAGAAGGCTATTAAAATAATCCAATTGTCAGTTACTGTAGTTAGAAGTAACTGCACCCACTGCAACGTGAGCTGCTGACTTCCGCTCTGTCTGGGTTTGAACAATAGATTTACAGATTTTTTTCACATTACGAATCATCTTCCGATTCTGTCTTCGAGTCCTTCCTTCAAGAATAGCCTACCCTTGCAAACAGGCTATTTGCACAAATAGGAGTTGTGATATTACTTCTAGAGAAGTTTAATTGTGGACAAGGTGAAAGTCTTTTTTTTTTTGCTGTGTAATAGTTGCATCTTGGGGTTGTAAGTGACTTGCTTTTCCTCTGTGGCTTGCGATTCCATTTTGGGACAAACAAAATCCCACTGTGTGCTCACAGGTATTCTAGATGGAGGGTCAGTACGTATGGATAACAGGGATTAAGCAGTTGCTAAAAACTGGCATCTTTTCCCTTTGCATAATCATGACTAGGGAAAACGCAGGTCAAATTGTTTGCAGATGTAACCAGTGTGGTTTCATTGACTTATGGACAGATTTTAAAAGATTTTGTCCCAATAGGAGATATGTGCAAAGCACTTCTGATGGTCTGGCCAATTTGTGGGTTCTCAGTCTCAGCTGAGAAACTGGCACTGTGCTTTTGGAAATCTGGCTTTCAAAGGATTGTGCCACATTACAAAACCAGAGGTTTTGGCCCAGTTATGAAACTAACTGCCTGAACACAGATCTTTGATCATTTTTTAGGTCAATCCAATAATGAAATTATTTCCTTCTCTGAACTGCAGATACAGGAGCCATTCTCTCAGGGTAATTGTGGATTGCTGTTGTCCTCAAAGGCACTGCTCACAGTCAGTCCTTAATATTGGCTTCCCCTTCAGCTGGGGTCCTCCTATCTGGAAAAAAAAAAAAAAAAAAAAAGGCTAAATAATCCTCCAAGTTAAAACTTGCTCTGTATACAGCCAACATCCTGAGCCTTCCTGCTTGTTGTTGTAAATGAATTTTGTTCCTGCTTTTGTGATCCTTAATAAATCTGCGGCTGACATTCCACTGTCAACTCATGTTTAAAAAGCTTGAAGCTGGTCCCAGATAATGATGTCGATCTACCCAAGATACTATAAAAAAACATTTGTTTTCCAGCTGGGTACTGTAGCTCATACGTACACCTGCATTCTGTGTATTAAGAATGAGAAAAAGTGAAGGAAGGAGTTGTTCATTATAGGAGTTGAGAGGCTGACGCCTCAGGAGATAAACGGTGGCACCACTGCAGTTAACACAAATGGTTCTGCTCATCCTGCAGTAGTTATTTTATCCCCATAGTGCAAACCTGTTGCAGACAATGTGAACCAGCAGTGCTGTCTGTTGGCAGCTTCAGTTGTTTGAGGTTATGGAAAGCTCAGCTCTGACCACTACACCTGATCTCCTGTCAGAAATGTCTTCTGAATTGTTTTTATGCCAATTTTTTGCACCTCCTACTTATGGCTAACTTCTTCCAAGGCAAGCTCAATGAGTGTTGCAAGTATGGCTTTGTCGAGGAGCCTGGTGTGCCTAGGTGAGTGTGGAAAGCTTTCTCTCCCTTCCTTAGTGCTGCCTGGAACACCTATTGTTCAGGGATGACGTGACACTTGTAGATACCACTGTCCAATGTCATAGCAGGTTTTTTAGAGCATGGGTTTTCTGAAGGTAGGTTAAGGAGAAGGCCTTACAGACCCCACCTATCCATCTTACAGATGCACTTAGTATTTCACAATGCCAATTATTTGCCTGCAGAAATGTTCACCTGAAATCATTTTCTAAGCAGGTGCCACCAGTGTTGAGCCACAAATCCTTCTGACTTTGGTGGTGAGGCCTAGGAAGCCAGTCAAGCTGCTGGTTGTGCTTGCCTCTGTGGTATGCCTACAAAACCCTCCCTGGGGGCATGTCAGAAAAGCTGCTTGTATACAACCATGTAACTGGGACCTACTCAGATGGCTGACCTCCAACCTGTTAATTAACCTAGGAGCTTAGCAATGGATGGAGAAGCGGAGCTGGGGAGCAGAATGGAAAATGTGGTTTTGCTACAGCCTCACCTTCCTGAGAACACTGCAAACAGAAGAGGTGGGTTGTGTCCTGAGTTTGTGGTGGCTTTGTGTTTTTATTGTATTAATCTCTTCTGTTAGATGGGAAATCCGTGACTTCCAGCACTCTACCTGAAGTGTGCTGTGTGGCTGTTTGCAGAAGCCTCTGAAGGAGGCTGGGTACTTCCTTAGTCACAGTCCTAGTGCAGACTGCACGCTGAGCTCTCCTCCTTGTATGAGTCACGAGCTACAGGACTACTAGAGGCTGCTTAGTGGGTTTGTATGCTGGCACTGAACCGCAGGGACAGAAATGAATCAGTAGAGAAGCTCAACAAATGGGAGCAGGATGTGAAACGTAGTTGCAGCGGGACCCTTCCTTTTCTTAGAAGTGTCTAACAAACTCCACCTTTACCTCATTACCTTTAGATGCTTCATGCTTTTCTGTCCTGACCCTTGCCTTGGAAGGTCTCCTTTCCTGCCAGGTTCTGCTTTCAGAGCAGATTACTACCCGAGTCTGAAAGACTTTTCCAACTCCCGAGTCTTCCTCTGAACCCTGCCTGTGTCACTACTGTGCCAGTACCTGCAGAAAGACACAACGCTTTCTGGTGCTTGCTTCCTGTGTCTGATCTGCTCTCATCTCAGGGCAGGTGAGCCTTGTTCGGGTATTTTCAGAAGTGTGAGGTAGGGGAACAGCTTGACAGAGAAAGAGCAAGAGCAGCAGAGGAGCAGCATGTGGTTTTCTAGGGATGGCTCTTTAACCAGAGACTCGGCATCCTTAGTCCCTGGAAGCACATCCTCTGAGGATCTCCTGGGGACAGCTAACCAGTGAGCAAAATCCCTGAAGAACAAACGCCTGACAGACTGGGGTCTGTGGTGAACGTCTCCCATGGCGTCCCAGAGAGTTGGTGTGACAGCCAGCTTGGGTGGGAGGTAAGGCCCTGCTAAGAGTGGTGTTGGTGAGAAAGGGCAAAAGCACTAAAGGAGAAGTTGGGGATGCCAGGGATCACATGCTGGGCAGGTTATACCTGAACTGTAACTCACCACTTTAAACATATCAAATGTGACTGCCCTTGGTGCTCTTCTGTGACGATCTCTGTCATAGGAGCCTTGGCTCCTCCTTCAGTGAAAGCGGTCTTTAAACTGTCAGGAGCGCTGGGCACGCTGGTGATAATCCTTCCAGCAAATGGCTATGCTTTCTTTGTTCCTCGGTGATCACTTTTTTGTGCCCTTCAGCTTTAAACATTAAAAAAAATCTGGGAACACATAGACTAAAAAGAGTTAGCAGGTCCTTGTGTTTTCTTTTGTCTCTTCTGCCTTACTCTTGTCAGCAAGATGCTTGGCTTATTAAATTTGAGAAAATATTTGCTCCCAATGAGCCTTATCAAATTCCTGCCTCTTGTTTGCTGTCTAACCCTGCCCTCTTGTGCTCGCAGCCCTGGCCACAGCCAGGATGCCCACCCATCTGGCAGCATCAGCTGCCAGGGGACAGCAGCACACCCCAGCAGCGGATGGCACAGCATCCTCCGGGCTCCTCCTCGAGCTGCATTTCATGGCTCCTTGCAGAACTGTGCAATGCAAGAGTGGCATAGTGTTTGCATCTTTTAGTAAATTTAGCTTTTTTTTTTTTTTTTTTAAACAATGTTTTTTGTGTGTTTGCTGAAGGAATCTTCAGCTACTGCGTTACCCATTTTTTCTAAATGCCAGAGAGCTTCAGTTGCTCCAACAGCTCTTGAAAGCCTTTGGCGTTTTGGGGTCGCTGGTTAGGACTTGCTGTCAGTATTAATGTTACTTGGCTCCTAGATTTCTAAGCCTTGTGCAAAGCCACATTTGGCCAGGGTGCTTCACAGTGTCGAAGGTTCATAAACACTTCTCCCCCTGTTATCCTGCCCCCCCTCCAAAAGCTAATAGTAATAAAGCCCCAAATGGGGGGCGATACACATACATGTACGTGAACACAAGCTCCGTGTCTTTGAAAGCAATTAGTGAGCTGGATTTCAGTCCAGCACCTGGGGCCAAAATAGCAAGGCTATTTTTAGCTTGTTCTTTAAGCTAGAAACAAGTATTCAGGTTGAGAAGACATTAGTTGGGGAAAGACAGCCATGCAAGGATATGAAGAAAATACTTCCTTTGCTCAAAGCTGGGGCTGCATCCCTGGATGTATTTGTAAGCAGAAAGGGAACAATTTTTAAGAGACCACTGGATCTACTTCAGAGGATATGTACATTTGTTAAGAAGCTTGAAGTAACAAGGGTTGAATACATGGGCTGTTAAATACAAGGGAAAGAGGAAGGGTAAAATTCTTAATGTCAGTTGGTGTGAAACTCATAAATGTCATCAGTCCTTGAAACTGGTTTTAAGTAGCAGTCTACTTCAAAGCATGGCTGAGATGAGCTATTATTACAGTTTTAAGTTGTTTCAAGGTCTCTAGCAGCTGTACGAAATACTGGGAAATGCTGAAGAGCCCCTTGCTGTGCAGGGTTGCGGCTTACAGGTGTGTACACAATGGCAAACTTAGAGTCCATGCTTCATCATTGCACTGTTTCAGACTCTTCCTCTTATCCAGCAGGCAAATAATGATTTGGGAGGCTTCAGCCCCCAGGGGAAGGAGATGTGGATATGAAGCCTGTCTTCTGTTATTACTTGTCCTGTCTGGTTTTGGTGGTCCCAACTGCTGCTCGCCATGTGCAGCGGTGACTTAGAAATGGGAGCAGTTCTGTAATAATGCAGCCTGGTGCATCCAGGTGAATCGCTGTGGAAGGATCAATGGGGAGGAACGTTTGCTGCTGCTCCTGGGCTCTGTTACAGGCCGTGCCTGGCTGCACGTGTGGGCTATGTGGGCTGTTACCTTGAGGGCAGGTTGCCTGCTCTGCTTGTAACAGAGGCAAGGGTTTTGACAGCACAGCATGCTCTTCTCTGCAGCCCAGCGCTGCCTCCTGTGTGCTGGGGCCTTTGCTTATGGATGTGGGGCTGGCAGCTCCTCTGTGAGCCCCCCTAGCAGCAGCAGTTGGTGCTCCCATGAAGATCCCTTCCTCAGACTTCTTGGCTGCAGCCCTAAACCCAAGTTTTGCTGAGGAGTCTCAAGCCAGTTCTGTTAAGGAGGATATTCCTCAGCAGAGGCAGGGTGCCAACGCATTGGTCTTCTTTCAGAGACATGTTTGTGACACTTCTGTGTATGGGACAAAAGTAAGGGTTAATGCTCTCACAGGCTAGGGGCAGAGAAATAATTGTGTTCTATGTGCCAAATACTTCCTATTCCTCTGTTATTCTGGCTATTAATGGTTTGTAGGGCATCTAAGTGAAGTTCATCCAGAATATAAATGGCTGAGGAAGGCAGAAGCAAACACGAAGATTTCCAAGTGGAGGTGACCTCTGTTGCTCTTTGAGCTCAGGCTCCTTTTGGCTGGAGCAAAATGAAGAGAAGGCTCGCCTTGGAAAAAGGCGATGCAGCTGCCAGCCCCCGGAATCAGCCAAAAGGCCTGCGGAGTGTAGGGAGGGGGTCACAGCACATGGCTCCTGCCATGGCACTGCTCTATCTACAGTAGTGCCTGCAGGAATTTAAAGCCTAGCCAAAGCCCAGATACTGCAGCTGATCCCATGGGAAGGCCAGAACCCTTCTCCTGGGAATGAGACTGCTAAGGTACAGGATGTGCTGTGCAGGGCTTGGGCCACCTGCCCCTTTAGCACGATGTTACGAAGTTTTTGGAGCAGGAAATGCATAATAATGCATAATCCTATGTGAACGCACAGAGCAGTTCTTACCAAGTGCCTCCAAACATGCTTGCAGGTAGTTATTCAGGGTAAACTACAACCTTGAAGATCACAAATTGCAAGTGAACTTCTGAAATGTACAATAATGGAATTATTTATAACTTTGCTTAATGTAATTGCAGAGAAAAGGGTTGCAGCAGGCAAGACTTCTCTGGCAACCACTGGGTCAGTGACATTATATTTCTATAGATGTAAATTCCAGACCTATGTGCAAAATATTTTCTGCTGATAATTGAAATTTAGGATAAGCTTTTTATCAAGGCTTCATTTCTTCAAGATTTTTTTTTTTTGTACTTTCACATGTCATCTAAGGAAGGAAGTCAAGGAAACAAAGACAACAAAAAGTTTGTCAGGCTTTTTACTACAAATATTTCTCCCTCGATATCTAAAAGGAAAACCACATTGACTTTTTTGCTAAAGCAACACATTCATTGATATAGGCTGGATTGGGAATGTAAAGAGCAAGTATATCAAACTCAGGAGTAACACAGGAATAGACATGGGCTTGATATCAGAAACTGTAGATTGGAGGAAAAAAACACCTTTCCTTATTGGGAAGGAAGTGGTAGGATTCCTTACTTATTCCTTTCCTCAATGGGTAGCAACAGAGCACTGTATTTGTATACTCCCCAGTAAAACTGGATGCAGAAGCAGTTCCAGGCCCAAGATATGTCCCCAAGCACAGTTTCTCTCTGGAAGTGAAAACCAAGCAAACATGCAGGCAGTAGGGAAAGTATTTCAGCCTGCACTTCTTGAGCTGTCGCAGCTTGACACTAGTTCTGCGGCTTTTTTTCTTTTTGTCTCCATCCCTGCAAACTGTTCAAGCAGCAGGGAAGTTGGATTTCTCAAAAACAGTTTTGCTTGTTGGGTCTCGCAGTTCTTCATTAAGCGATGGAGTTACATGGTGTGGAAAACTGTGGGAATTCAACAATAATGATGTGTGCTCCTTGAGAGGCATTTCCCATCACTTCTGTATTGGATTTCAGAAGTATTTTAGGTAACTGATCTATTTCTCATGGGTGCCATTGTGGGTACTTTATTTCCATGTACATGGATTTATTTCAAGTTTGTTTTTGTTATGTGGAGGAGACAGCTGAGAAAAACTTAGGCAGGAGAAGATGCACAAGTAAGCGTAATGGTCTAACCTAAGATCATTCCTCTGCAGAATCTCACAGCTTTAGACTTTTTTTTGTCAACATATATTAAACTGTACGGGCTATGGCATGGATTGGCATAGGTTTTGATAAGTTGTCATTCATTCCAAAACATTTTGTGAAGAACCTTCAGCACTTTTTCCTGGTCTTCACAACTTTGCTGTGATATCTGACAGGGATGCCAGATGGCCCGATGAGATAAACATCAAACAAGTAAAGCGTCCCGGCATCCAGCCCTTTGATGGTCTCAGTGGTGACAGCTCGCTGGAGATTGACATCATAGAAATACTTGCACAGCACTTTCTCCGACTTGTGCCGAGATTCAGGCCCAGAGCACCTGTCTGTGCTCCGCAGTTCCGTCCACACTTGATCTTCTTCGATCCGTTTCTTGTACACGCAGTACTTGCTCTGCTCCTGTGTTCCTAGCCAGGCGATGGTGACAGAATTGCAGGTCCTCAGTTTGCTGAAAGACTTGATCTTTAAGCTTTCTGGAAGAAGTGGGAATAAGGGCTTATTGAATTGAGAGGAGACCTGTACTTTCACAGAAGAGTTGGATTCCTCTGTGGACCTCAGCTGCACCAGGTAAGTGTCCAGCAGCTTTCCCTTCAGTGACAAATACCTCAGTCCCAAAATGTTTTCTGATGCCACTGTTTTACCATTCTTTGTTATGTGAACCCGTACCTGACCACGACACAACTGAAAGGTAAATTGTACTTTCTTGTGCCTCGCTTGGTACTGCAGAGTGTGGAATTTCTGCTTTTTTCCATCCAGGACAACCTGAACCACTTTCCCCTCTTTCAGCTCCATCACCTTAGGTTCAGGTTCTTCTAGAGTTCTTGCAAATGTCCCAGTGTAAGCAGCGCTGGCGTTTGTGAGGAGGTTGACAACAAAAACGTCAAAATAATACTGAGTGCTGGGACTGAGATTGGGCACAGTGTACGTGTTCTTGGTACCCATGCATATCTGCCTGACTTCCCCACTGCTCGCTCTGTTGATGATGCTCAACTCACTGTTGGACAATATCATCACCTGCTGTGGCTCAAGAAGGTATGGAGACAGAGACAAAGCTAACGTAGCTGGCAGTTTCATTCCAGAAGATCTGATTGCTGTCTCAGCAGCACACAAGCTCTTATAATTGTGCTTTTCATTAACTAGGAGACAGTACTGTATGTTTTCTCGATGTTGCAAGACAGAGGGACTGTGTTTCCAGGTCAGAGTCACTGTTGTATGGCCAATGCCAACCACATCTAAGCGTGGATCCAGCGGCAGCTCTGGGTAGAGGTGCCCAGACGTTGTGTCAGTTGTTAAGTACACGGTGATGTGTGTGTCACGCTCGGTGGATAAGAACTCCAGCATGTAGAGGGCAGAATGAGAAGACATGCCCATGTACGTCTCTACAGAATTTCCCTTGTAGTTGAAAATGGTCGACACAAAGCTCGTAGCCTTCTGGGCGTTTGAGACATCTTCTGTATCGTGGTCACCTGCAAGCAAAAAGCAGACCTGTAGCTTGCTTTCATAGATGTCAAAGCACATTGCTTAGGTTTCCTTGTTTGTGTCAGGGAACATCCTACTTCCTACCCTCCTGAAAATAATTATAGCTAAAGATGCTTTTTGCTACTGGCCGTTTATTAAAAGAAAATTTGAGTGACTTTTATTTTAACAGTGCAGTTGTGGAACTGTTTTCAAAAAGACTAATTATAAAACCACAGCTTGCACAAGCTTGAACTTTAATGTGCCTGATGCACCTGCAGTTTTCTTCTTCCACTAGCTTTTTATTTAGGTATTTTTCTTTAAGGAGACTAAACTACTTTGAAAGTAGTTTATTTTAGTTTTGTGCCTCTGTCTCCTATGAGGAGGAAAAACATCACTTCTAAAAGAACAGTATTTGAACTCCTCAGTTGGGTTTATCTGTCTGACAGGAAAGAACTTGTTAGTGGCAGCTTTCAGATCATAGTTCTAAATAAATAAATAAATAAATCATTCCAGAAATCATGGAAAAAAAAATGGATTTTCCTCTTAGGCTGAAGTCAGGATAATGCCTGCTGCCATGGTAAATATTCCTAGAAAATCAAATGGCTAAATCTTCTGCATGACACTGGGAGATAAACCAGATGATGACTGGTTTAGGTGGCCTAAGCCACAGAGAAACATCTGAGACAGTTCCTCCCTCTGGCTGGGCTGACTGGCAAGCCTGCCTCGATAGTGCTGTGTAGCAAGATTTCCTTAGGAAGAAGGTGGTTTTAAAACTGCATGGAGATCCAGGGCTACAAGCAGGGTGTTCTGCAATGTGCTAATGTTACCGCTATCAGCTTAGCTTGGTCACAGAAGGCAAGATTACAGAGGGAAGATGGGGAAAGAACAAAGAGTTCATGAAGCTGATCCATGCTTGTGGTACCAGAACTACCCAGTGTTGTTCCCAAATATTACCCTGAGATTTTGATGTATATAGATGTAACCTCTCATTTTCTTGAATTGATGGCAGAATTCCATGGACTGCAAATATCGCCTATGGAGACATGGGTGTCCTCTCCATGGTAGAATTCAGAGATGTTTAAGCTTGTGGCAAACTTTCTGTAACAACACCCCTTCTGAGTAACTTAGGCTTTCTCTGTCTCTGCTCAGGCAGGCTGAAGGTCTTACCTTGTGCTGCTTTTCCAAGGAGGCTTGCTGAAGCCTTGTGCACAAGTATGCTCCATTCGATGGGAACGTCACAGGGGGTCACTGTTATTGAGAAAGGTGCCAGGGCTCTGCCTTCCTCCAGAACAAAGTAGTACCTGTAAATGTGGATTAGAAATAGAGCAAGAGCTGCAAGAAATTCAAGTTTACCACTAAAAGTTGTCCCTTCTGATGTGGTCACTCCATGGTGGGTAGAGATGACTGCTCCCTTTTGAGGTGCATCAACACCAGGATGCATCTCAGTTGCAGGGTGTCTGAGCCTTTCAGCTGTGGGAAGAACATACACTGTGCTTTTTCAAATTCACAAATGGTTGCTGGAAGTTGTGTCCACTTACCACAGGCAGTACTTTTTTTCCCACTGAATTTTAGTATGCTTCAGGTGAACAGCATATCTCAATATTTACCTGGATATTTTGGATGATGAATGTGGTAATCTGCCTTAAAGATAACCACTCGTTGGCTAACTCTGGGGCAATTTGGTATTCTTTCCTCACAAATTCCCTGACTGGAGTTCTGTGAAAGCTCTGAGTTTGTTTGTATCTGCTTGAATATCTAGGACTTCATCTGTGTAAGATGAAGATAGAGCAGCTGTAGCCAGTCCTGGAGATTATCAGGTATCACTGGCAGGTTCAGACAGTTCTGTTTTAACTTCCTTTTGTGACAGAGGCTGCTGTGTGTTAATACTACAAAGGGACATCAGTCTCCCCAGTAAATTCTTTATTCTTGCTTATTTACAGTAAAGCCAAGCCTCCTGTCTCACTCCTTTGGTCTTTTTTTCTGTTGTTTCCGTAAATGTTGACAGTGTACAGCCACAGAAATATTTGGACTTGGGTCACTCACTCTGCAGTTAAATGCAGGCAATTGTAATTCTGTTTGCTTGCTGGCGAGACAAGCCTACTCATTATGGATGGATTATGTCAGCCTAAAGGTCTGGCTTGCTTTCAGGATGTGGCTACTGGTCCGGAGTTAACTTTCACTGGAAACAGCTCCACATTCCCAAGTCTTTTAAGCCAAGTTTGGTCATCTGATTTCCTTCTTGGATGGCTTCGGGTCTTATAAGGTTCTTACTTGGTCATGCTACCCTGACTTTTTTCTTGTGTTTTTTTTTTTTTTTTTGATTCCTAGTAGAAACCGTAATGTTATGCCACAATAGTACAGCATAATTCACTGTTCTTAGATTTAAACACCGATTTCCCTTCAAAAAGGACAGCTTCTAGTTGTGATCTTGTGAGCATCATGGCATTATGTAACGTGCCATGTGCCAGTCTGTGCAGCGCACGTCAAGACCAAACCATCTGGCTCACCCTCTGCTCCGTGACTGCTCTGCTCAGATGGACATCAGAAGCTGTACTTGCTGGTCACTGTTTGAAGGATTCTGGTGGATAAACCACTTGAAGTGCCTCTCTTCTTAAACAGGCAGATCAGTTAGCCTTTCCTGCCTAATATGCAGTGCCAGTTCTAATATTTAGATAGGGCACCAAACTTTGCAGCTATTTGGAGGAAGTGAGGAATCCGGAATTTCCACACACAAAGCATATTTGATCTTAGCAAGCAATAGCTCCATTCAACTAAAACATTTCTAGCATGCAGGATGCTGACGGAAGTCATTCTGATAAGAGAAGTCTGTACACATGTTCTACTGATTTTTGGGGTAGCTACTTTGGTAAAATTGTCTTACAGCCAATGTAGGAAGGCTGTGTCTGCGGCTCTGAAGCCAGGTTGTTTATGTGACAGCTGTTTGCTGTTGGAGCCCCCCAGTTCTGTACCACCACAGAAAGCTGCCTGCAGTGCACATGTGAACCTGAGCTTTGTCTTGGGGGGTCTCCAGACTGGGCAAAATAACAACAAACATTGGGGGACACTGAGCTGGGCAGAAACAGCATGGTGTGTCTCAGGAAATCCAGTGCATGCTGATGGAGCTCTGCAGGCTCTTTGCTTGTGCTGGTAGTGTGCAGCTACTGGTGCCATAGGGAAGTACCTGAGAACAGGCGTGACTGACTTGCTCTTACCTTTTAGGGATATCCTTCAGCAGGTGAACTGTGGTTTCCTTACCATCGGCAAGAATCAGAGAGTGGTAGAAGTTGAAGAGGTTGCTCTTGAAGCTCTGTTGCAAACTGCTGGTGGGTGCTTTAATGGAATGACACAAGCAAGCAGCCGTGAGAAGATGGAGAGGCAGATAAAACCAGCACCAAGACATCTTCAGTACTGTGAAGTGAAATGACAAAAGTGAATGTGAACTCCTGTCTTGAGGGAGAAAATCAGTGACCTTCTCTTGTTGTTCCCTTAGTGATATTGATCATAATCACAGCAAGCCAGGCATTCAAACAACCAATCTCCACTTTGCTGTATTGCTTCAAATTCACTGAGAAATATTTTTTTCAGATCTCATTGTGAAGATTTAATGGCAGAAGTCTTTAATTATAGGATTACATACACACACATATATATATATACTTACATAGTCACTGTAGCACAAATTCAATATCATGTAAAAAAAAAAAAAAAAAAAAAAAAAACTTCATTGCTGATAGAATGAATGGAAAATTACACTAAAGTTTTTCCTAGTTTATAAAATTCATTTACTAAATTCAAAGCTGGGTTATTAGTAATGGAACTGCTTTTGAAACTCAAAGCAGTTACTATCCCAAACGTACTTTCTCTCAGAGGCCATTGAATTTTTCTCATAACAGACTGTACGTCTCTCATGACTATAGGTATATGTAAGGAAGATCAGAAGTTATTTGGAGTTGGATGAGATCTTGCTTGATGAGAAGTGGCACATGCTGGATAAGTAGCCCTACATTGATTCTAAATTAATTTAAGTTGTGTGCACCTACTTTGGAAGGGAATCTTGCTGTTCGGGTAGCTGCATAAATCCTTCCGAGATTGTGAATTGCACATCTTTCACACCTGCATCACTGCCAGACCGTCGCAACATTTGCTACTCTAACAGCTCTGTAGTATTCACCCTTACTGGGTTTCAGAAATCATATATGCCCACCCCCTTTTGTCAAGAGGCTTTATTATCAGCTTCAAATCTATGAAAGAAAAACACACTGCCAGAGCTCACCTATGGAGATGCCTGTTATTTGAACTGTTCTTTGTACATCATACAGAACTACACAGGAGGCTCCAGTTCAGACAAAATTTTGACAGCACACTTATGTGAGCTTGTTGATTGTCCTTGCAACCTTTTCTTTCTGCCACATCCCGCTTTGGAAGGGGAAAAATGCAGAAGTGGGAAAGGCTTTAAAGAGAAGGGAATAGACCTTTTAAAAACAGGTGACAGCTGTAGCTCAGGGATTTGGAAAGCAGAGGGAGCTCTGTGAGCAATATCCCTTTATGGGAAAAGTAGTTTGTATCTTACAAGCAGCAAGGAGTAAAGATCCTGCTTGAATCTAATTATCAGTCAATGATGAAGAGGACATAGAAGACAAAGGTTCAATACTTTGTAATTTTTACTTGTTTCCGAGAGCAGACATTTCTTCTTGGTATCTGAAAAGGTGCTTTTGACTTCAGCACTCAGTCTACAATGCATTGTGATTCACCTAAAGGAGTCTGTAAAAGAGCCAGTTCCTTTATAAATTCATTCAGGATCTGCACATTTAAATGTAGTACTGAATAAGCTGTGGACTTCTATGTACAAGACTTTTTATCAGTGATTCCCAAAGTAACGTATATCTTCAGAATTACTGAGATTATTAAAATTATCACTCCCAGATCATCTGAATCTCCTATTTAACATCCTAATAATTAGAATATTCCTTTCTTCTTTCAAGAGGTCTGTGATATTCCTAGCACCTGGCTGGATGTAAGACTAAATGACAGTCCAAACAAGTCAAAAGAATTGTTGAGAGGACACCGCTTTTTAAATGTTTTTTATCAGTTTTCCTTATGAATATGAGTCAGTTCTCTCCCACTTTGTTATTCTTGTAGTCAAAATATAGCTTACACATCAAAAATATAACTCCAAATATTTTGCTTTACCTTTGATGCAATCCACGTTTCTTGCCTTTCAGAGAGGATTTAAAAAAGAAAAAAAGTCTGTCTGCTGCTTGAATGACAGGATCTCGCCAACCACACTGACACCAGGGCAGCTCAGCTTTTCTTGTCCAGGAAAACAAATAAACCAGGCGACCGACCAACCTATAATCAGCTTATCCCAAAGAGAGCATCGTCCTGAAGGCTGATTTCGCTCAGTGACACAAACAGTGGACTCCTAGCCTCCTGAAATACATTACACAAAAAACACTCTGCTTACCTTGTGTGTTTCTGGCCAGATGATCCCCAGACCACTTGCTTGCTTTGCTGGAAAAGCATACAATAAAACAACATAGACTTTTCAGATCTCTGTAGACAGATGAAAACCACAACTGTGCAACCAGTTCAACAGGACAGAACTGATTTTTCCATATGGCTCCTGAACAGTCATTGTAACTAAAATGCTTGCAGCCTTTCAGGAAAAGAAAAAAAATAAAGAGTGTTGATATTTTGTTAGGTTGGGGCTTTTCAAAGGTTATTTTGAACTTGCAGGTTTTTGAAGTCTTCCCACCCCTGCCTGCTGCTCTGTCAGGTCCGGAGCTCTTTCAGGAGGGCTGCGCGGCGCCCACGGGTGCTGCCTGTGGACAGCGGGGCTTGATTCCTGCACAGGGTGTCCGCCAGCCGGCTCGCAGCCTAATCCCAGCCCTGGCTGGCCAGGGAGCAGGTCTGTGACAGGAGCGCACAGAGGAGGAGGGGGCCAGGCAGAGAGTGGTTAACCCTTGTTAGCCCACGCCAGCAGCCAGCCAGGGGCACACTGGTCTCCCCCAGAAATGTCTTGCATTAGCAGCTCGATGGAGCAAGTCCACGGAGCGTGCGAGCTCCTTGCCCCCAGTGCTGCAGCAGTGGCAGGCTTTCTCCAGTGTGCTTGCGGTTCTGCTGGTGGTGGCCCAACAGGTGCTGCCTGGCGCACGGAAAGGAAGGGAGAGGAGCTGTGAGGCAGGGAACGCTTTGCATTTCTTGTGCACGCAGGAATTAGCAAGCCTTTGAAGGCTGTCGGGAGTCTCCAGCACGGAGCTGTGGAGATTTCTGGCAGAGGCTTTGTAGGGAAGAAACTCCAAAAGTGCTCGGGCTGCTTTGTGGCTGGGGGAGCAAGCAGAGAAAAGGTGCTTGGGAAACTGCCTGCAACCAGTGCAAACGCTTCCCTCTGCGATCGGGGCGGTGAAGCAGTTGCAGCAAAGCTGTGGTCCTGAGAAGGCCTGCTCCTGCTGAGCCACAGCAGGGTACGGCCGGGACACGTCTGCTGCTTCTTTCTTCTTGGCCTGAGATGGCAGGATGGGAGCTCATCTCTGTGAGGACGTCTGCTCTGCTTCTTCAGGTCTGCTGGGAAGGGCAAGTCCCAGAAAGCTGCACCGGCTTCTGGGCAGGCACTTTGCAGGGCTCAGGGGCAGAGGATGGTAGGGAGGCTAGGCCTCTTGCTTATTTTAAAATAAATTCAGTGTTTGAAGAGAGTGACTTGCAGTAACCCTTTACCATTGCCCCCTGGACTTGGAGTTGTATTATTTAAACCTTCCCCAGACCAGGAGCTTGCTAAGAAGAGGGGCAGGTGAGGGAGAAGTAGGAGGAGGTTTCCACAGGTTTTACATAACATACCCCTAAGAAAACATACATTTTTCTCATCAACAGACACAATGGAGAGAAACATTTACAGTGCGCTTACTCTCACTGCAGAAGATGATAGGAAAAATTAATCTGTTGTTTATCAGTGCTTTCCTAAAATTTAGTTGCACAAAGTATTTGCTGAGCAACTGGGCTGTTACCAAAGGGACAGCATGTGGGAGCCTCGATACAGACACTGTGTGATTGGGGATTTGGCACCACGGAGCTGGTGAGGGATCTTGCAAGATGTTTGCTGGAATGCTAGAAAAAGCAGGACTAAAAGATGTCCATGTAACAGATACCAGCTCATGTCCATTTGGAGCTAATGAAACCGTATGAACTAGTGAAAATACGTGTATAGGCACCCAGCCTGAAGCAAACCGTTCTCCTAATGGAGGAGAAGCATGAGAAAAAGGTGCTGCAAATTCAGTAAGTTCCTGGACCAGGCACAGAAGAGGGAAGTGTAGGTTGGCTGAGGTGCATCAAAAGAATGTGCAATGAAAAAAGGGCACAAAAGGAAGGGTATCAGCCCTAAGCGCAGAGACTGCAGCATGTTGATGCTGAGGTTTGGAGGGACTCCCGAGTGGCAGTGAGCAGGGCTGGGCTCGCTGTCTCACCCTCCAGACCCTCCCCACTTGTCTTGCCCTCAAGACAAGCCGTTCCCCAGGGCACAGTTCAGCTTCCAGGGCAAGTCATGGGCATCTGAAAACTGTCCGTAGTTTTAGCTAAATGCTTGAAGGAGCACGCTGTCTCCTGCTGCATAATGTGAACGGGGATGTCAGGTGAAAGAGGAGGACAAGGTGGTTTTACTGTAGAAGTAGTCCAATTCCTTCTTCCATGATTTTGCACATACTTCCCATGTGTGTGTGCTTCCATGCTTTGCTGGATGTACATTGGTAGATTTAGAGGTTCACTGAACCAGTCTCAAAGAAAAACTACATATTCTCTACTGAGAAAGTAAGAGCTAAATTCATGACTCATAGAGCTTGACTGAACTCAGTGGAGTTACAACAGGGATAAATCAAACCCTTGATTTGACATAAAATTGATATGACAGACTTCTCAATTAAAAATAAAAATAAAAATAAAGTAGTCTATAACGAGCAGGCCCTGCTGTGCCTCAGAGCTGAATCAATGACTTTGGGAGTGCTGTCCAAGAGATCTTGCTCTTGTCCCAGCCCTGCTGGCCATCGACACCTCTCACACGTGTGAGTGGTGGCCACCCTTGACATCAGAGGCTTGCCTTACAGTCTGCTCTGTAGCAGCTCTGCTAACAGATTGGTAACGCAGATGAAACCAGAGCAAGAAGTCAGACCATCAGGGAGCTAGCCTGAAGCTCTCAAAGACACTTCAGGTGTGTATTTCCAGCAACCACAGTCCTGGTTTCTGTGTTCTGGTAAAGGATCTGGGAGCCAGAGGAGCGTCCTGCAGCCCCTCCCAGCTGTCCCCCCACACGCCCTGCCCGCAGCGTTCGGCGGCTCTTTCACAGGATGCTCTGCTGAGGGATGCTCGGGGCGATGCTCAGAGCCTGCAGGAGGGACAGCCTGCCCAGCACACCTCCGGGAACCGATAGCACCTTCCTACTTGGCAGGTGGGTGCAAAAACTGACCGTGGGCATTTCTGATGAGGATCCAGTCCCCACCATCGGTACCGTGCACCGCGGAGTGGTGACAGTGGTGTTCCCGTCCACAGCCCGGCTCCATCAGGGCCTGGCTGTAGCTGCCCACCCAGACAACTTCCCTGTGCCCCCAGCCCTGCTCGGGGAGCTCTGTTCCGTGATACTCTGTAAGCACATTAAAAATGCATGGGGAAATAGAAATCTAATCTTTCAGTTACGAGGCAAGTAACGTTCCCCCCTTCTGTCTTTTACACGTGTGCACACACACATATATTCTGTGAACCACTAAGTCAAAATTAGTCTTTAACTTACAGCTACGTATCTGTCTGCAAAATATCTTTGTAACTAATCAGGGCTTACAACCTGTGTTCATAGCACTGAGTGGAAGTAGCTGTGGCTGTCTGCTGTTTTTGAACATGTTCTGCATCTGATCTGTTGGCATGATTGTAGCATCCTGATACATTTTGCATTTTAACCACTGTAAGTTACAATCCATTCCTCTTGGCAGAAGACTCTAGCTTCGAACTTGTCCTGCTGGCTATGGAAGGGGGGAGCAAATTTCCCTAAAAATCCCCTGCCAAGTGGAGGGATTGTCAGAATCACTGCTTGACAGATACCAGAGCTAGTAGGTCCTTGAGAAGTTAACATGATGATGGTTAGTATTGCTGCTCAAAAAATATCTTCTTAGGCAGCTTTGGCTCCAGAATCACATTTTCCTTTGAAACTGTGAAAGACAAGCCTAAGCAAGAGTCCGGAGCTTAAAGAGCTCCACCGAGGGTGCAGTCGTGGGGCAGCTGCTGATATTTCTTCCAGGTTTTGTTAAGCCCTGGCAATGCACAAACATTCAAAGGCCTGTCTGATAAGAAAAGCTCTGGTCTGTTCCTATTCAGTGGCTTTAATAAGCAGGAGAGACAGGGAATTGCTCTGAAGTGAAAAGCAGACTTGGAATTTTCCTGCGGCAGGAAATAAAGGAATAGGTTGGTTCAGAAGCTAGGGGCTTGTCCCAGCATCGCATATTGGCTTTGTAGGATGAAAGGCAGTGGCCTGCTGTATTTTGGATCCATACCCTCTTCGGTATGTCTCTGTTAAGACATTCTCCAGAGGATTAGGTAGTGGTGATTGCTGTAAATTCAGAAATTGCAGATGAGGTTTTTTGCTTAGCCGTCCCTTGCCAGGGAATAAGATGCTGCTGCCTTTATACTTGAAAATGATCTTTTTTCTGATACTATTGAAACAAAAGATAGCCTTGAAGGGTCTTTTAGTAAGCAGCCATCTAAAAAATATGGAAATATGATTATCCCTCACTATATTCTCATTCCACATTTTTAAGAGTAGTAGTAGGTAGTTAGAGGAATCCGGAGACCAATTAGACAGGTGATAGAGGGGAGATTTCCTATGCAAAGCTCTGATTTTCCAGGATGTAAGAGATTGCTTCTGAGGGTACTATATACAATTTATTGGGAAAATTCCCTATTTTTGTGGCAGAATGTGTTCCTCCACAAGAGTAAATTCAGTGCAACAGAGGAATCTTCGAGTCCCCAGCCAGGATTCAGTATTACACTAACAGCTTCTTTATGAATTAAAGAGGAAAACATATTGAAGGTCCTGAGCTGCTATTTCCATTTCCTTTTCCTTTTACCGTACCCCCTGGCTTTCAGGATTTTAGGTTAAGTCTTGTTAAATGTGCCTTAGAAAGCACCTACCAAATTCCCATCACAGCAGCGGATCAGCTGGGGCAGGTAAGGAATAACAACGTGAGGGTTTCCGTTCAGCTGGAAGCTGCTGAACATTTCCGTTGCCAAAGTCACAGAAAGGAAAGAGGTGGCATTGTCCCTAATCAGCACGCCATTTTAATGGGGTAATCCTATATTTTGTGTTTAGCTACAGTCTTGCTTGTTTTACATGCCAAAGGATTAAACTCGTATAAATAGGACTAATCCCCCCTTGTGAACAAGGAACATCCAAGTGTTTTCTGTGGCAGAGGTTCTCAAGTGCCGCTTTAATTCCTCTTAATGACAAGTTGGAGAGGAGCAGGGCATGTTGAGCAGCCAGGCTCTTGCTCTTAAATCAAGCACAGGCCTGCCAGATTTCACTTGTCTGGAGGGAGAATCTCTGATCCCGCGCTACTCCACAAGCGTTTTACAAACACCTTCGGTCTGGCCGGGAGGCCTTTCGCCATGTGGGTGCTGGTTTCACGTAGAGCATCTCACTTCCCTCTCGGGCCCCAGGGAGAGCTCCCTCCTTCACATCTCCATGGGCATTTACAAGCAGCCGAAGTTTCCACCTGCAGCACAGAACGGATTTTCAGCAGGATGTGGTCCCTGCTCCTTGCTCTGTGTGTCCCCAGGGGCTGCAGCGGCTTGCTCCCAGGAGCACTGAACTACAAAGTGCATGTTATGGTGTTGTCAGGAAGGCGGACTGCATTCGTTTCCCTTACAGACATCTCCTGCGGTGGCCGGCAGAGCAGGAGTTAAGCGCTGTCCTCTTTTCTGCCTTTGCTGGCTGGAGTCACTGGCATCCCATCTGGCCCAGGCTGTCCTCAGCCCTTCCCGGCCGTCTCTGGGGAAGGCACTACAATACCCAGGAATTTTAACAATCCTAAACAGATTGGGGGCCACATATGGAGCAAAATGATTAGATTATAAGAAATCCAATCACATTTGCTGCCCCGGCCTTATATTTGTAAGCATTCGGGATCAGGCTTTCTGCTCAATTACGAATATTTTACGTGCAGCAGAGATAAAGTTATTATGTTCATCTCTCCATTTTGTCCCCACAGGAATAGTATCCATGTTAATGTTTGGTTGTAGGAATTTAATGAATAAGTTAACATTACATCTAATAAAATCTGCCACTTTTGTCATAAATTGTCATAGCGACCTACTGTTCATGGCAGTCGTATTTACACTATACAGGAGAAGGAATACAAAACATACTCATACATATGTATCCAGAAGGGGAAAAATAATCCCTGTGCTTGCTGATTCTGCCTTGTGTATCCTATTATTTTTTTTTTCCGAGTGCAATGAAAGAGTTGGATATTTCATGAGTTCATTTCCGTGAAAGAATTTTTTAGCAAAAATTCTTCATTGAGCAAACCCCTCCAAATGTGAAGCATAAGTATAAAAAATGAATAGAAAACCACGCAGCTCGTCCTCCAGTCATCTCATCCTTCATCTCTTGCTATCACTCTCCCTTTTGATGCAGAAATCACCGGGCAGGAATACAGGTCCTTGCAAAGTTGCGGAGGATCTTGTAAAGCCAGCGCAGCTTTTTGTCCAGAGGCAAGCCTAAAAGGCCACAAACCAGCACAAGGGCTCCGCAGGGAATTCTCGGAGTGGAAATGCAGAGCTGGCGGAGCTGGCTCTCTTCGCTTTCCTTCCCACAGACCAGAAGTTTTGCCTGGGGTGAATTTTCCACTTAGAAAAGTTGATTATAAAAATCGTCTCGCTAATTCTTCTCCCGACATCTTGGGTAAGATGTTAAGTCCTCAACAGCCCCTGAAGGAAGCGGTCTGCCAGGCTGCTGAAAGCAGGGATTGCCGGACTAGGACTGCCTAATAACCACCCAGTGCTTTATCTTGTCTCTGGCACTGCTCTGCAGCAGGAGCCCCAGCTCTTTGCTGCAGCACGGTAGCACACCTAAGACCAGTGATTAAGAGCAGTGGCTGGAGCCAGCTAATGCTTCAGAGTCTCCAGGAAAGTTGCAGCGTTGATTTTTTTTTTTTTTTTTAACATGACTGCTCTAAATTTACAAGCTATTTTATGGACTCATTAATTTTTCACAGGGGAAAGATAAATGAGTGGCTGGAGAGGAGCTCAGAATACGGGCTATTTACGCTTAATTTATAAATTATGAACTTGAAAGCTGACGCTTTATGGTGCTGGGTATCATTTCATAATGAAATGGAATGAATCACTCTGCTTCTACGCGAGCTCTGGCATAACATCCACGTCTACACCACCAGGCAGTTTCTGACAGCAGCGACTGAGCACTGCTCAGCCCGGGGCTGGCAGAGGGGTTTCCTTTGCAATCATCTCAGCTCATTTTCCTTGCCATTCCTCCTGCCTTCCTCCGGCAGATGCTTGGCTCCCTTGCTCTGCAGCTTGCAGGTTACCCCTTAAAGTCCAGGCATGGTCTGGGCAGACGCCGTGACCCTGCTCTGACTTCAGAACCCGCTGGCTTCACCTCTGTACCCAAGGAGGCGTGAGTCAGGCTCACCCACCCTGCCAAATCACCCCGTGAGGTTTCTGCAGCACGAGGGGGAACTAGGGAAATCTAAGGCAGCTCCAAAGGCACATTCATTCTGATTACGTGAGGTATCTGGGACAGGGATAAGAGAACTTGCCCCTTCTGTGTGTCTGCTGTATTCAGGTGCCCCCGATTCTTCATGGGCAAACTCCTGGACTCCTGGAGGGGCTTCTGAAGAGTCCTACAACAGGAGCAAGAAGCAGTGATGGCACTGTGAAGACAGAAGTGCAGAGGATCCACGGAAATCCCACCGTTTACATGACGCTTACAGGACTCAGGTTGCACTGCATCAAACACGAATGTGTGTGCAAAGAAAGCACAGCCACATGCTCATGTGGGACTAATTCAATATCCTCCCTACACTGACACTGCTGCCTACGTGTCAGTCTGCCTTAAAATACTGCTCCTGATGTTAGATTAGCTCCGGTGTGTTCCACCATTTCAGATTTATTCCTGACACTGGCCTCATTTATTTTACCACTTGGCCAGTGGCCATTTCTTACCAAGCCTGGCCTTTAGATTTCAGCGTGAAATGAAATGTCACCACCTTGTTTGCCCTCCCCTTCGGCACCCAGCCTCCCAGGGCGCTGGGAGCAGCCTGAGAAGCCGGTCCAGCCCCTCGGCTCTTGCTGGGACACGGGGCTGGCAGCACGGCGATTTGCCTCCCCGTACCTCAAGTCCCTGAAGTGAAATTGCTCTGGTCTTGGGTCAGACTTGATTTTACTTGGTGTCTAGTATCAGGACTGTATTAAGAAAAATTGTCGTGACAAAAATTCACCGCTTTAGCTCCAGGTCAGCGCCTCCACCAGCTGGGCCCTGGCGGCTGGGGGAGCTCCTCTCCTATGCCCATTTTTATGATGTGGGTTTCCCAGATTTTCTTGGCTGGAGCAACGTGCACGAACGTGTTACCTGTTCTGTTAGCCTCTGCAACCTCGGACTGCGTAAGCCAAAGAATAAACACGTGTTCTGCCCTCACCTGGCTCCTGGGATGAGTTTGCTGGTCTGACATACCCAGATTTATATTCCTGATCTATGCTAATAAATCCTCTTTTCATGGGGGAGGAATCAGGGAACGGGAACTTTGAATGAGGAACAAGGAACTGCTGGGAAAGCAAACATTGGTAAGAGCCTGCACTGGGAAAACAGCTTTCTAAACCAAACTGCTCCCAGAGCGATTGCCAGGGAAGCAACAGTCAATTCCTAAAGGAATTAATCTCCTCATAATCGCCTGTGATGAGTGTCTTTATCATACTAGCTGAGTGATTGCACTGCTGTCAGCAAGGGATTACTGTTAATTGATTAAAATGTTGTTTCGCTGCGGTATGCACCTGACTTATTATCCGAGGGAGGGAAAAACCTTGGCTCAGAGAGAGGAGCCAAAAGAGTTGGGGGAGAAAGGAGGGAAGGAAAGTAGATTTTCCTCAAAGGATCTACTCAGAAATACAAAGCAGGTTGTCAGAAAAAATGCATTCAAAGGAATAACGTCCCTCTCCCATCATATTTCAACTATAAGACCGCAAGGAAATGAAATTCACCCTCACGCTCCAACATGCCCGTCTGATCCAGCCATAGAGGGAAGCTGAACTGGGGAGCGCACGTTGCACTCGTATGGAAATGTGAAATCTAACAGCCAGCTAAGGAAAGTCAGCAGTCTACGTGGTCAACAAATGAGACATTGCTTGGGCCAAGTTGGCTTTATTCCTGGGCTTCGTAAGCCCACACAAGAACTCTCTGCACTTCAGAGCAGATGATCGTGTTAGCTTTATTGTGCTCATACGAGCAAGCCAACAATGGCTTTTCCAAAGTTTGGTGGGTTTTATTTATTTATATATATAAATATATATATAAATATATATATTTATATTTTATATATATATATATATAAATAAATATATATATCTAAAACACGAATGTCACACCTTTCTGGAGTGAATCCTTTTTTCCTCCCCTCGCAAGACCAGTGAAAATGCTTGAGGGTCCCAGTCTGCAAGCACTGCCCCTGAGTAAGCGACACGGCTTCTCCCCGTGAAGCTCTGCCCAGGGTAAGCGGTTATGAGGTTGAGCCTGTGGCCCAGAGAACCCATTCTGGCTTGGAAAGGTGCAAAGAACACACTTGTAATTGCACAGTGAAAAAAAGCCAATTATAAAATGAATACCACAAACAGCACAGCTTAGTAAGAGGTGGGCCCCTTACCTTTGAGATAGAAATGCCACACAATTTCATCATTTCTACATAGCGGTTTAATGCACAAAAGAGGCTGACAAATCTGGCAGTCTGACCACATATTTTCCACTTATTAAAATGAAATGTGTGTGACCATTTCTCCAAGCTGCTTCGGGAGTATCTGCCTATTAAATTTCAACAGAAGAGACTTCCCTGAGACTTTCCACTCCTCAAAAAACTCCTTCCCACTTTGGCAGCTCCCACAGGAGGATCTGAGTCTGCGGCTACCTTCATTATTTGGAAAGCCCGAGGGACATACGTCCCCAGGACACACTGTGGGGCAGTGGCGAGGTGCCAGACCTGCACGCTGGCTGGTCACAAGCACGCTGCTCACAGCATCGTTGCTTCATGCGGCCCCACACGGGAGGAGCAGGCTGAGCGCTTTCACAGAGGCTGAACTTGACCCTGAGGAGCAGCTTTGTTCTTCTTGGTCAGAAGTGCCCGAAAGCTATGCAGGGAAAGCACAGGTGCGGATGATATTCATGCTCAGAGAGGGAGATTGTTGTGATAACTTGCTGAAATACCTGTGCCATCTGAGCTGCTCCACTGTAAACCGTACTGCAAAGAGCTTTTTGATGGCAAAAAGTGGCTCAGAAATCTTAACTTCCCTCCTCAACCACCCCTGCCAGCTCGTGGCCTGCACTCTGCTGGCACATCCACATTCCTTCCCGTTAAACAGGGGGGGAAAGAGTGGAAGCTGGTAGGGATGGGTGGCAGAAGCTGCCCACTAGGATAGGCGGAACATGAAATGTGGCTTGTGGGATGTGCTAGGAGCCTTCTCTGGAAGCAGAGGATAAACCTCATCTGTGTAAAGTCACCAACGTTGGCCAAGCTGCTGCAGATCCAGAGCTCAGCTGTTGTCAGGTTCTTTTTGCTGATGCAGACCACGAGCTAGAGAGGGAAGTGCCCTCATTTTATTACACAAACAGCAATGTATATCAGTTTTTAAATACTCAGATAAAAAGGCTTCAAGCCATGCATGCTTTTTTAAGGTCCTCTCACAGACCTCTGTCTAATAAAAATCTGTTTGGCTTTTGTTGCTGATTTCTTTTACTTATTTAGAGGAGAAAAAGCCTGCTTTCGCCTTGATGGCCTCCCCAGGCTTCTGCTTCCCTGGGCAATACTGGGATGAAAACTGGGATGGCTGGTCAAAACAGAGGGCAGCTGATGCTATGTTGGTTACATTCCCTTTGAGACTTACCTTATTCTTCCACTTTCCCGTTCTTTCTACCTGTTCTCTCTCTCACACACACACAGGAAAACATAGCTTTGGGCAGTCCTGTCTGCAACTCCCTGCAGCGAAATTTGTGAAGGTGACGTTTCCTTGTGAAGAACATTCATCCCAGCCCTGGGGTTTCCAGTTTTCTCCCCATTTCTGTTGTTATCTCCACTGTTAACTCAGACTGTCATTCTGGGCAGGTGTGTGTCTTTGGTCTGCCCCTTCTGTGCAGTGGGCAATGCAATACTTCTGCCTTCTCACTAAACCCTGTGTTGGAAGATGAAAGAAAGTTTGAGAAACCTTTGTAAACCCTGGCAAAAATACAAACTGTTATAGGTGCCAGAAATGAAAAACAGTGAAATAACCATCTGGAAATAATAGTAATAGCTCCACAGAAACATAAAAGCATATCTTATAATATTCATAGCATGGCTGAAAGCGCTTATCTGTTCCCTGTATTGAAATACCAATTTCTGAAGCATATGCAAAGAAGTTAGGCTGCAATTTGATAGGATGTGCTGCCCTGAACATTTTGCTGTCAAGCACATCTTAAACTGAGTGATGACTGCTGCATAGTGACATTGCCTCTATTTCTGTCCATCAGCAATAGACAGCAGGCACCTGTGAGAGATGGTATATCGGCTTCTTAATTGTATTGTAATGTATATAGAGTTTCTGGAGCACACGTTAGGACACTGTCTGTGACCTTGAGAGTCCTGAGACAGCATGTTTTGATACTACTTCTTGCTTTACTATCTGTGTCTTTGTATTTTAGGAAGAAGAGATGCCCTCCTTGCAGAGCTCCCACGAACCAAAGGCCAAAATACCCAACAGCATGACTCATGTGCCTCTCTGTCACAGGGATGAAAAAGGGGAAACCCTTATTAATGGGAATTTAGTTTACGTTGTGCGTCCTGCATACCCAATGTTCTTGCAAACTGAGGAACAGGTGAATTTATAATGCTGGAACAGAGCCATGCTAGGCATGATAGATACGTTATCAGAACTAGAGACAAGAATAAATGTAATAGAATGAAATAACAATACTTCCAGTTTAAATGGAGATACCAGCTCTATCCAAGCAGTCCTGAAGAACGGTATGCAACATAAGTACACAGTATTCAACACATGCAACTGCACTAAGCAGTTCAGGGAGGAATTCTTCATTCTTGTGTCTCCAGTCCTGGAGCCTTTGGGAAGCACGCTCTCCTCTCCACTGAGGGTAAAAAATTCTTCTCTTTAGACGGGAATGAAAGCTTGCACACTTAGTGACGCCACTTGTTTCACTGAGCAGACATAAATGAGAGCATTGGTTGCCTGTCTCCCTCATGCATTAGTTTAGAGAATTCAACTATGTGAGCACACAGCTCCTCCTACGTTTAAATCAACCATTCTGTTTGCAGACCATGACCCTCTTGTCCTTTCTGCATTGCTAAATGGGGCAGGGCGGGGTGAGGATCTAACTGGGACCCAACGTGCTGTGAATGTGCACTTCTGTGGGGAGTCAGCTGGGAGAAGTTGAGTCACTGATCTCATTTTCAGAAGAGAGTGGATTAAATAGAAGGAAAGACTGTTTCCTTAAGACTGACATTTACAGGTATATGAATGCACTCAGAAATGAATGATAATCTGCTAATCTACTCCTACCTGTGGTTTGTCTCACAACACTTTTCGATGTTATCTGAGATGCATTATTATCTGAGGTGGGCTGGTCGACAGATTTGTGCTGCACAGCTTGTCAGCTTGTTGTGGAGTGTCCATTTAGGTTTTTGTCATTTATTCTCCATGTTTCTTCACTGCTAAACCACATTGCCACCATTCAAAAGTCAGATGATGCCAAAAAAAAAAAAGAAGAGAGTTCCTCAGTTCCCTGACCTCCACTGACATCCTGAATTTCTCTGATGTGTTTCCAAACAGGTCCTCAGCTCTTAGGTCTATTTTTTCTGACCTCAGATGAGCAATCTGATCTGATCACAAGTAAGATCCTCATTTTGGGCATGCCCGACTGCACGTTGCACCACAAAGTCTTAAATTCAGGCTGGAGGTTCCCAACATTTGTTTCTCTCTCATTCTGAAGTGAGCAGGAGAGAAATGGTTGATTGTTTCCTGGGACTTGTAGAGCTCCCAGTGAGTGGCTGAAAGGTCATCATTTAGTTCAGGACAAATTGCCTCTGGGCAGTTTTGGTAATAGACAGAAATGCAGACAGTCAAATAGGTACTTGTCCTCGGTAATAAGAGCTGATAATAATGGCTGATCCTTTCTTTAACACCACTACATTTATTTTTTTATAATACTGTGAAGAACTGTGACGAAATAATTTCTCTAAAAGAATGCAAGTTGATAAAGGTATAAATGGAGTATAAAGGTACAAGTGGAAGCATTGATCTACAAGGTGAATTACAATATTATTAAAAAATCCATGAGTAGCTGAAACTGCAAAATACCGGTAGTTCAGCATCACGCTGAAGAGTTAATAGCACTTTTCAAAACACCCAGACTATTCAAGTAGGATACAAATGCGTGAGGGGTTAAATTACAGGGCATCTCACTTTCCTGATGTCTGGGAATGGAAAATGGACCTCTTCAACTCTGGGTAACTTTGAGATCTACTAATATGACTGAGAGTTATGATTGCCCTCTGTGAAATAGTGTAAGTCTTTTTCTCCGGATGAAAGAGCTCTCTCCCTCTGTCTGTCTTCTCCTCCCCTGATGTAACTCTCCTGTAATCAAGTTTTGGTACTTTTGATGGGGAGAGTACACAAATGCCTCAGCAGCACAGTGAGAGGCTGTGTACAACCTGCTGCCACACCAGGAATGGAAAAGGGCACGAGGGGGTTATGCAAACTGGATGAAAATCTTTCTTATCCTGACAGATCTGAAAGGATGATCTTGTATAAACTCTTTAAATAGTTTTGAAAGGGCTTTTTAAATACTGAGGATATGCGGTCTTATTGCATTGAGTGACTAAAACCCGAGCAACAGTACTGCTTACACTCTGTGTGGAAATGACACTGCTATACAGAGCAGTTTCCTCCTGGCAGCATGGGGAAAGAGTTGTCACTGCCTTGCAGCATCTATTGGCATTACATTTGTCACATCTTCATTTGCTGGGGCTGCTCTGTGGGTGAACACAGGATATCCATCTGCAGTGCTGCCAATCAATAATTTTCATCAACATTCACTTAATTTTTAGTGTGGAAAACAATAACACTGCGCCAGGAGATAAGGGCAAGCCAGTGTCTGAGACAGCTTGGCGTGCTTTGATATTATCTCTCTATCACTGCTGTTCTGAGATTCTCAGATGAGCTCCAGGCAGCACAGTCTATATTACACAAGGACACACACGCTATCTGGAGAGTTCGCTCTTCTTTCTGCTGGACAGCAAGACTGCCACCTTTTGTAAAGAAACTACTCCTTGGCAGGGTCTCTGCAGCAACAAAGAGCTGCGATGAGCTCGAGCTGCTGGCCCACTTACATATTTACGGTCGTGGTTGGGTCAGACCCTCCCAACTGCAATCATGCTGAAAGCCAATATAACCCCATTTTTTATTGAAGCAGAAATAAAAATCAAAGAACAGATGTGAGGTGGTGGACAAAGAGGAATTCTAAGGTTGTTGCACTGAGGTAACGTCAGCGCAGCCCGCTGGGTTAAGGAGCACTGGTTTCACCAGAGATTGTGTTGCTGACAGGTCTCCTGGCAGGTGTTCTTACTCTTTGGGCCATGACGTAGAGCCAGAGCTGTTCTCCTTCCTTTCAGAGTGGATACCAGCAGTTTCCAGAGCAGGTTCTGGCAACCCTTAGCACACCCGTGGCCTCAGTGGATCTGGCGCTGTTAGACCCTGCTCCGTAACGAGCCCGGAGCACTTGCTGTGGCTCAGCCTGCACTGCGCCCACGGGATACCAGGACGAGTATTTGACTTGCCTCTTGATGGCAAATTTCTCTTTAACAAAACCCCTGTCAGTGGGCTGCTAGGCTGTCCTCACCAGGATGCTCCCACTGAAGCCTGGCACAAATGCCATAGCCGAGCGTGGTACAGGAGGGCTCTACGTGCCATATGCTCCTGGGTGCTGTCAGGGCCCAAAGGCCACGAGTAGCTCTTAACAGCCCTGACCAGCCCCACCTGCAGCCCCAGCCCATGGGCTCAGGAACTCTATTTAAGCTCAGCCCTGGGCCTTTCCTTTTAATTGGAGCTGTGTTGTATGCAAAGCTCATCTTATAACTGGGCAGCATCCTTGGCAGTGGCAGCCAAGCAGCCACATCGAGCTTGGCACACGCAGTGAGAGAGAACTGAGCTGGAGCCTCCTGCTTGGCCTCGGTGTGTCAGTGTTTCTTGTTGGGGCAGCAAGGGGCACGGGCAGCTGGCAGAAGGGATGCAGGTGGGGCAATGGCCTTGGCAGGCTGCTTTTCCCACAAGGCCAGGAGCCAGCCTCTGCTCTCAGATGCATGATTTCCAGCGGGATCAACAGTGAAACCTGAAGGTAAGGTGAAGTCCCAGACAGCAGACGCAGTGCTGTGATCAAAAGCAAAGCAGGAGTTCAAGTTGATATTCAACTTGTCAAATTACCTCAGCTGAAAGTAATTCTGCAGGGACTGCACAAACACAGCAAGTAGGGATCCTGCAAGTGAATTTGAATTACTTGAGAAGTGCTCAACAAGCCTCTATCTGGTTTTGTTTTTTTGAATCTTACTTTTTAAATTGCCTGTGTTGGCTGTATGCTTCTTGTTTTGGGTGTGTACTCCTTCACTGGGAGAGGAGGGTCAGAATCCTGGCTCTTAAGTGAAGGCAGATGCCCCTTTTGCTTGTTGCCTTTGAAATGTTCTTAAAGTGGGATAATGTTTCTGCATGGAGTTACTCAGTGTTACTTGGTGGAAAGGATGAAAGGAGCACCAAATATCAGTTGAGCACAATAACACCTTTGAATAGGGATTAGACTCCTGAGTTCATTTCTGTTCCCTCTCTCCTTTCAGGCTTGTTCAGACAGCTACACAATTTCTCCTATAAATTTGCAACTTTTTTTCTAGAAAACAATTTTAAACAAGCAAATGTCATTGCCACACATGAATATTTGCAATTCAGATGCCACAGGATGGATATTCATATCAAGTGTTTGTGCATTCATCCCTCATGAGAACTGACATCACGTGGCCTATTTGAATCATCCCAAACAATCAAATTGGCTTAATCAGTAAAAATTACATAATTACATCTACTGTGGTTTATAATTAAAGGATGAATGTTGGGAAGAGGCTCCCACAAAGCCTGTGGTGAGGTGTGCTGCAGAGGAGGTGCAGCCCGCAGCACCTGTGCTGGGTGTGCCACGGGGTGCAGGGAGATGGGAGCACGGTCCTGTAGCCAGAAGTGCTTTATTTACTGCACCCTGATGTGCATCCAGCTTGGAGTCCTGTTTCTTCTTAATTGCATTATGCTGTAAGTCACACACACCGTAAATGATTAATTAGCTTTGGTTGTCATTTGGACAGGGTTGGTCCCGGATGGCTCAGGCTTGAGCTGCGCACGCAGTGCTGGTTTCTGGGGGAGTCCTCAATTCAAAGCCAAGAGCAGGCAGGGAACATGCAAGGTCCCAAAACAAGTATGCATCTCAGGACAGAGGGAAGAACTCAAGTGTTCTGTAAGTGTGCCAAAAACCAACCATGCAGCATCCTTCCAACCCTGCTGGTCCTGACGGGGGCTGGAGGCAGGGGAGGTGTTGCCGAGCCGCCCGCACTCCTGGCTGGGGAGGCCAGCCTACTCCTGTGGCATGGGCAGGAGAGCACTTTGTGTCCCCCCGTGCCCTCCAGGGTGGCTGTGCTGCTCCCTCAGGGAGTGGGCACCCAGAGACTGCCCCGAGGAGACCTGGTGCTCTCTGCTTCACTGGAGACCCCAGCCTCACTTTTGAAAAGGGTGTTTAACTCTGGGCAATGGAGACTGACTGCAGACACAGGTAACAGGCGGAGGTTTTTCAGTGGTCACAGGAAAAGAGCAAACAGCTTTCCTCGATGTCCCACTGGTCACATCCTGTGTCTCAGGGTTGTTCCCACCTAGCTGCTCCCAAGGGCTGTTCCCATCTAGCTGCTCTCACCAGCCCTACCCAGAGCCAGTCTCCAGAGCAGTTTCAGCTCCTTCAATATGTTTATGAATAAAAAAGCCTAACTACAAGTGGGAGACAGGTTTTCTTCTGCACTCTACACTGTAACCATTTAATGGAAGGGCTCTCCTTTGGGTCAGGCAAGGAACTGTACAAGACTGTGGTCTGTGCAATGCTGTCCCCAGGCTCCTTGTGCCAGCTGGCAATTGCACTCCACCTGCAAACAGCCCCACCGGCCCTGTGGTCCTTGCTCTGTGCTAATAAATGAGTTGAAAAAATTGTCTGTTCGTGGCCGATCTGTGCTCACAGGGATGTGCTGTGTCAGATGATCCCTTATGTGTTATTTGCCTGGCACTAATGGGAACATAGCAGCAATGGATGGATAAATATGCCCTCTCCAGGAAAAAACATGTTTCCTTAATGGAGAAGCAAGGGAAGTTATTTATCCTTAATATTTAAAATAAAAATTGCCTGATTGTTAGAAGTGATTTATTGGTTTTGCTTGGGTCCTACAAATGGAGTGGATTCGGAAGGTTAAACCCAGATGAGCTCATGCTGTTCGGCTGGATGATATTAGGAGTTAATCCCTTTGCATGGTTCCCTGTTCTGTAATACCTCTCAAGCCTGATGATTGCAGCTGTATTTTAAAAGCTTTTTTAAAAGATAATCTGCTGGAAATGTGAAGCTGGTAGAAATAGAAGAATAGTCTCTTCTTTCCATGGAACAGACACGGTATTTGTTTCCACACTTAAATTTTTCTTTGAACTGACTTGCAAAACAGATCCAGGATTGATTAGAGCCTTCCAGTGATGCCTCGTAAAGTCAAATCTCTTTTGGAGATACAACTGGCAGCGGTTCCCACAACTGCTGTAGGTAATTACAGGTCTCCTTCACAAATCTAATAACCTGCTTGTTTCATGGCTGCTAAGTAACTTTTGTTCCATGTGGTTTTTCTTTGCTTTGTGCTGCTGGCACTTAGGATGGCTGGCTTCTGGAGTCTTTGGGCTGCCACGTGCTTTAAGTGTAGCTTATCACCAAGCAGGCAATTTTATAGGCTTCCAGTGATGAGATTAGCAAAAAAAATAATGTATAAGAGAGACACTCTGTGGCCTGAAACTCTGTGCTCGGTTGACCTAGGGGTCCCAGCAGGGGTTATTTATTTGATTCCCATGCTAACAGAATGTTTTAGGGATTTGCTGCTTACATGTCAAATCCTCGTACTGGGTTTCTGAGCCCTCCACCAAACAGCTGATCCACTCATCCAGGTTAACCTTCGTGTTCCCATCTGTGCCGCAGGACTCAGAGATGGAAAGTGGATTGCAAACAGCAGATGAGCTCTCTTTGAAGAATTGTGGGAGCACTGCAGTGCCTGGAGTGTTTGCAACACGCCTCTGAGCTAAATATCAATTAAAGAAAGCTTTCTTCTGAAAGAAAGCCAGAGTGTTGCTAACTCTGGCTTGCTTTAATTCTCATGAGTTTTTTCTACAGCTTCTGTGTAAAAAGTGAAAAGCCCATATGGTTGCAGAGAAACATTATCTAAGCAAATTCTAATAACTTAAAAATCAGAAAGCAGAGCAAAGGGCTTTGTATAGGCGAGCATGTGGTCCTTTTACAGACAGAGTTTAAATGCAGAACTGCAGAACTCTGCTTTAGATGGCTCTCCTTGCTGAGAGACCAGACCAAGGCCAGCTAGGAAGAAGCTTTCTTTTCTGTAGAAATATTTAGTGTGTGAGCTGTTACTCAGAGCTCCTCGTGGGCACAGGCTCTGTGTGAAGAAGTGAACTCTGCAGGCACACGGCAAGGGTGCTGCTTCCAAGATTTCTGTGATCTATAAGTCAGTCAAGTACTTGTGAGGGCCTGACTTTTGATTTAGGAATGCTGAGGCCTGCCAGTGCCAGGAATGGAGCAGAGAGTAATAGAAACGGGGTTTGGAAGGGAGCTAAGTGATGAAGGAGAAACAGATGGAAGAAGAAAAAGCATGGTATTGTGCCATTTGTACTTCTCTTTTCAATTGGTATTTCTTTTTCATATGTTTCCTTGATTCTTTTCCAACTCCTCCCTCTGCTCTCTTTTTCTGTTTCTCACCTGCTTAGGTTCAAATAAATGCTAGAAAACATTGGTCCTGTTTTTTATCTGTAGAAATGTGTGGAAGAGATTAGAGTTTAAGGGACGTCAGTTCTAGGCTGGATTTTGTGACTGAAATGGATTATATTATTGTCCAAATCTATGTACTGCTAACACTGGCTCTTCTGGTGTCAGAAAAGTTGGTCTTAAAGTTCCTGAATTTAGCTTACTGGGGCCAACAAGGAGGTTATCTGTGCTAGACGTGCAGTTTTGCTGCCTTATTTGATTGGATTAGTTCTCAAGGTGTAATCCTTCAGATTGCGCTCCCTGGTGCAGGCTGAAAAGCCTCCTGGTTGAGGCTGAACTAAGACATAAAAAATATTTTGGCTCTCCGCTGTCCCTCTGATCTTTGGCAAATCTGATCTCAGTGCAGCTATTCACCAGGAACGTTTCGTGTCTCCCAGGAGGGGGGGAGGCAAATTGTTCATGTCTATGGCATCTGAGCCTTTCAGGGAGGTGAGGAGCATACAAATACCTGCGGAAACAGGCAAGTTTCTAGAGCAGTGATTTGTAAATACCTGTCTTATTCAGTGTATGATAGCTAGTAATTTGTGACTTGCTTGTAAATGAGCACGGCTGGAGTCTGTTTGCTTTTCATATAAAGCAGCAGTAATAGGAACTGAGCCTGAACTAGGTTGTATCCAGTGTCTGCCAGTGCTGCTGTCCATGCTAGTGCTGGCCTGGGTTGTTTTTGCAGGCTCTTTTGTGAGGCACCTGCATGTCACCACCCTAACAAGCAACTCAACTTGTTCTCCATATGTCAAAACATAGCTTGCATTACCCCAAAGCCACTCTACAAATCTCATCGGTGAGATGGGAATCCAGTCTGTACACTTCAGGTTGGCATTATGGGTGCTGGCAGGAAGGTGGGTAACTGAAGTCTGGCTCACTGGTTTTGTGCACCTGACTGGGTGGCCATGGAAGAGCCTCCTGGAGGTGTGAAACCTGTAGCTGAAGAGTCCCTGATGTAGTATTTTTAGTTAAACATGGAGCTGTAGGAGGTCCTGCTGCCTGCTGAGCGCTCAGCACACCAGCTCTTTATTTCAGACTTCAGATACTTGGGAAAGGATGGGGAGTGCTCCCGGGATGTAACCTCCAGGAGGAACCTTCTCGTCCCCGGGGCCTCAGGTAATGCATGTGGAAACGCCATGCAGTGCATTTTAGAGGGGAAACAAAGAAGCACATCTGGGAAAGGAAGCAAAACTTTGTGCCTGCTGAAACACAGAAATGATGTGTTGTTCTTTAACTGGAGGGGATTTTCATATTAAGATTTACTGGGGAAAATTGCTTCAGCAGGCTATGCCAGAGGAAGGCATAGGTAATAAAGTTTTTGCAGCTCTTGTTGGCCACGTTTGTGGTTTGTTATGATCTGAGATGTGGACTCTGCTGTAATATCCCCAAAAGGGAAGGAAGAAATAAACCTAAAGCTTTTTTGCAATGCTTGAAGTTTAGGTATATTCTCTTCATCTTTAAAAATGAGAAATCAAGAGTGATGAAAAGATGGAGTTGTTCAAGTCTTCCATCCTGCATTTTGGCTGCAGTCATACTAAGTCCTTCTATAAACTTGGTTGAATAATGACTTTTTCAAAAGAAATAATGTTCCTCTAACTTGCTGAATTTCAAGTATATTAGCTGAGCAGTGGATATGTGTACTTGGGTTGTGATCTCAAAAACAATCTTTTGCCAACGCCACTATTAAGAGTTTATAAAGGCACTAAGATATAGATGAAAGTGATGTCTTGGTTTACATACATCTTAGAAGACAAAGTGATGAGAAAGTTCAAGTTAAGTTTCAGCACAAAACTAGGTTAATTGTGATGTACTTCAAGTTTTTTCTGCTAAGACCCAGGTAAAATTACACAATAAGCTAGGATCAGTAATAATCACAATAAGCTAGGATCAATAATCTGGCTCCTTGTCTGAACGCCCTGGGATGTAGCACAGACGTGTCCTGGGCTGTTCAAGTGGCTGCGTTGCTGTTAGGTGGAGGGCAGGTGGCCTGGAGAAGGATGTGTGCAGCCTCCCCGTGTGAACCCCTTCTGTGTCTGAAAGAAGGCAAGAGGACAGCACTGTCTTTACTTTTGTCCCTTTGAGCTGGGCATGGCAATGACAGAAGGGGAGAACTGGAGCCCTGACCAGGAGCTGAGCTGGGAACTGCGCTGCCCCGTTTGGTTGGTGACTCTGAGTCAAAGCAATCCTGGCAGTTGGTAGGGATGGGCGAGGATACTGGCTAACAGGAGCTGCAGGAAAGCATTTTCTTGGGCTTGGAAAGAAGCCACCAACCTGGAGCAGAGCACAGGCTGAGAACAACTGCTCAGAGCTTACCTTAATCGTGGCTTTGTGATGCTGGATTAGAGATAACGATTAGGTCTGCTCAGCCATGCATGGGGGCCACTGTTCCTGGCCCCTGCTGCCAAACCTGGAGTGGGTGCAGCCTGCCAGCCCCAGGCAGGGGTGTCCTGACCCCGAGGGTGGCTGGGGTGCTGTCCCTGAGCAGGGCTGTGCCGCAGGTGGGGTTATGGTGCCTGCTGGAGCCTTCCTCAGGCAGGAGGAGGAGGGAGCAAGCAAGCACCGCAGGCTTTCACCCGTCCATCCAGGTGACTGAGCACCAATGTTATTTTCAGTGAAAGCTGATGCTAGGAAAGCAAACATGGTGCATCTGGCAGAGCTGCTGTCGCTTCCTGCGCTGTGGGAACCCGCTGAGGCTCTGGGCTGCAGCGCCTTGGATCGGTTTTCCTCCCCGGGGCTGAGTGCTTGTCAGCGTGCTCCCCGCTCACAAACGAGCCCGTCCCTGCTGAAGGTCGTGGTGGCTTCTCCGCACCTTTTTTCTGTTCCTGGAGGTCGGGTGTTTGGCTTTCCCGTCTGTGCGTGTTTTGGCCAGCAGAGGGTACTAAAGGAAAGGTTAAGACCGAGAAAAGCTTTTTGCTGTCAGCTCGTTTATCGGGCTGGGCTCAGAGTTGGAGATAAAAAGCTGTCTTCTGGTAACCGACAGGTCTGTAACAAAGAACAATTAGAAGCGCTTATATCCTCTGATTGCCTTTCTATGCTAATTTGCCTTGTTTTATCATTAAAACATTTGAATTTAAAACTTGCCAGTCACGTAAATGATTTCAAGCTTCTACTCAGTGCTCAGTTAGCAATATATGTTGCTTCACATCCTTGATGGCATCTTTTGTAGAAACGAATAAATGCCTAATAATTATAGGGTTATGGTAAAAACAAAGCTGTAAAAGCAGTCACAAAGTGATCCCCATTATAAAACACGGAGCTGATTTTAAAGAATGTATATCTGAAGCTAGTGCCTGGGAGCATGGGTGTGAAGTGTTTATCCTCCAAGATTAAGGTGGAATTCTCACCCACTATTTTTATCCACTTGGGACTTCACTGTCCCTTCTGTCCCTGCTCGTGTAACCTGTATCTCATTGCCAGATGCCTGCCCTGCCTGGGGGGTGCTGGACCACCATACTCCACCTCTTTTCATACGGGCTGTTTGCTTAGGCTTTGGTGAAGATCCCGCTTTGTGCTTCCTGGCTTATTGCTGGCTATTTCTGTAAGCCCCAGGCATGGCCTTGCTCTGTTAGCCACAGGCCAACACTTCCCAGGTCCCTGCCTGGGAGGATACAGAGACCAGTGCTGCTGAGCTCCTGGAGCATGTCTGCAGCCAAAAACGAAGAGTTTCTTCTCTCCGAAGGCAGGGCTGTGCTGGCTCTGCTGTGTGTCAGCTGCGGAGAGGCTCCCCGCTGCTGTCAGGCGGAGCATATGGCACGGCTGGGTCACGGGCTGCAGCAGGCTGCGGCTCTCCCCCTGCTCCCCTGTCCCAGATCTGGTGATGGATGTGTTGGCCAGTTGACCCGAGGTAGTTTGTTACAGTGGTGATGCGTGGAGCTGCTGCTACTGTGGTTGTGTGGTTATCAGAGCCTGTGGGGTCCCAGAGAAGGGCTGCGGTCCTCCTGTGTTGCTCACAGGCACCCATCTCCTCTGAGCACGGTCTCTGGAGCAGTGAGATGGGGATGAAGGCAAGACTGGAGGCAACAAATCTGTTAATTCTCCATGGATTAGGGTTTTTCCCCCTCTGCAAAACAGATAATACCATAATCAAACTGCACAGTTGTGACCTGCTTTCATATTTTTCAAGAAAATGCTCTGTTATTGCTGTTTGGTTAACTTCTCCAGTCCATCCTTGTGCTCCCATCTGGGAGGAGCTACAAGTAGGGAAAAGTGAGGTATTTTCAGGAAAAACAGGGCTTTTGGAATACCTTCTTAGAGAAACAGCAAAACAGCAGTGGCATTTTTCAGCTGGGGCTCTAAAGCAGTTTTACATCTCTGAAATCCTTCCTTCCATCTAGCTTTTGTCGTTTTATAGATACTTCATACACTAATGGTTTGTACAGACAGTGCTAATATGAAAAATAAAACAAGCATTGATTGGGAAGCATAATTTAAGGTAGATAAATCAAATGTTCACAAATGAAGGCTTCAAGTTCACATGCGCATGACCCCTACATCTTCTCATGTCTTATCATCAACTCTATTTCACATTGACAAGTAATATCAAATATTGTATGGAGGGTGCTGAATTATGAATGTGTGCGTGCATCTGCAGAACCACCGAATGGGACAAACAGGACTTGCATTCATCTGGGACTGAGTCCTCTGCACCTTCGCTCTCTAAGCTGTGACCAAATGGGGAAAGCTGCCGTGAGGAAATGTGAACTCCTCTCCGTCCCTAGCAAAAAAAAAAAAAAAAAACTTCCTGCATTCTTGAGGCATGCCAAGACAAGGAGTCTATCTTGTTTTGACTGTTTTTGGCTTGTTTTTGACTGTCCCACATCACTAGTCTTTATTATGCTTTTGGCTACAAAAGATGTATGCTTTATTCCAGTACAACAGATTTCTTAAATTCCTCTGAGCTTTTTGTAGCAAATATCAATAAACTTATATAAGTGTTAATGTGAATTTCCACCCAAATCTCTTCCAAAAAATACTGTGTCACAACAACATGTGAAGAAGTTGAAGAGTTAGGCTGTGCTGCTGTTGTGTTGCGATCGCTGCCTGTCACAGTGAGTAATTCTGTTTTATTGTTTTTGTACTCGTGCTTATCTCTTGTCACTTAGGTCTTGTTTTGGACTAGATTTAAGTATATAGTAGAGGGATACACTTAATGTTTTTTGGGTACACTATACTCTAACTAATAGCCAGAAAACCTGAAGGGTAACAGACAATGAATCTTAATCATATTTATAAAAGGAGCATCTAAACAGGAATATAAGAGTTAAATATAAATTCCAATAGCTGTAACTGTTGTTGCTTTGCAGCTTATAACTTTCCTAGAAATACTATATTGATGTATGAACTGGGGAGATGATCTGCACCACCATGCATTGCTGCCTGGGATAGAGCTGCCCTGTGTTTAAAAGATGTCTTAAAGTGCAAAGTGAAGACAGAGTGCTTGCTTGGGAAGTACTGTTTTGCCATATGCTGACTCTGAAAGCACAGATGCTTAGCTTGTGAGTAACCCCCCCTCACAGAATTGGGGCTTTCTGTAGCCAAGTGATGTTTAGATATTCCCTAATAGGCTGTGACATACCTCTTCAAGGAGTAGTTTCCTCTTCTAGATTAAATCTTGATTTTCTTTGTTTTATATCTGCCTCTTTTACAGGCTTATCTGGAGATCTCTGTGCAACTCAAGTTAAGAGCTTATTAGGAGCTTCAGTCATTCTTTCAGGCTTCTTTTCCCCTCAGTCCTCAGTTATTTGTGCTACGTGTTCACTGCTGCTCTTGAATGCTCCGCAGGCAGAGCAGGTCAGGTGGATTCTTCTAATTCCTTGACTTTCAAAGCCTTTCCTAGTATTTAAGCCACATGATTCTCTCTACAATCACTAAAAGGTGTCTGACTTCAGTTCTGTGTAATGTCCTGAAAGTGTAACAGTGGCTTTCCTTTAATACCTCTCCAATATTTTTCTACTTTTGATCCTTGGGAGTAGATGCGGATTAAACTATAAACAGAGCCTGCAGAAGGTGCTTATCATTACTGCTTATTTAGGATTAGCAGGGTTAGTGAAAATGACCCCTTTCCATACTGTGACAAACTGCATGCTTCTTTGTATGTTCATGAAACAGCAACATGAAGCTGCGCAGCTCTGCCCTGAATGTTAGCAGCTGTGCCACTGAGCCCCGTGTGCAGCGTGGTAAGGCTCCGTGCAAAATAAAAGACTCATTGTGAGGTCCTGAGGGCCGTGCCGTATGCCTGGTGTGTCAGAGCATGAGAGCTGGGGCTCGCAACACTAGAAGCTTTCATGTGTCAGGAACATGGGATGGGGGGGGGGATAATGGCATCCCTGGTGCCACCTGACCCCACACGGCCATGTAAGGGACAGCGGCTGCTCCAGGCTTGTTTTCCCATTTGGACAGGGCTCTGCAGCTAATCTGCTGGCTGGAGGTGGAGCTGAAACACGAAGCAGTCCTGTGCTGCTCCCAAGAGAGCTGCCCCAAACGGTGGCAGTGCCAGTAATGAACTTCGCCTCAGGATTTCAAATCCTGAGCTACTGCAGAAGAGCTTCATACGCACCTACTGCATGTGGACAGGTCCATAACACGTCTATTCCTGACACTTCTCAGTGTCTTAAGGGACTTTGCACTGGTGATTAGCGATTGGGACTGCGATGTTTCCAGGAAGAAAGCCAAGATCATGGGCTGTGCCACCAGCCCCACCTGTAACAGCAGGTCACTGATCAGCTGCAACTTGCACGTGCTCAGCAGGAGTGTGCTGTGAGCCTTCCTTTACAGGAGGATGAGTAAGACCCCAGGGCTCCCCAACAGCCTTCTGTTCCTTCTCAATCCCAAGTCTAGGAACTGGTGTAAGCATTCATCAGTCCTCTGTAACTCTTCTGGCATTGAGCAGTCTGCAGGGCTTGCACAAGGTGCACACACCCTCCCTGCCCAATCTTCCCCCAAGTAAGTTGTACATGAGGGAGAAAGACGTGTTTCTGGCCAAAATAAATAACTAAAGCATGGTATTTAATATAAGAAGTGTTAAAAACCATGATGAAGTGGTGGTTGTCCTCTTGTGCTCTTTCACGGGACTAGAAATAGACAACCAAGTGTTCACATTCATGAGCTTTGATTTTATTTAAAGGACTTTCTAAGAGGCTCTCAATGGTGTCGCTGTTCAGTTCTCAGTCCACGACACAGCTTCAGTTCTTCATTCCTACTGTCTTTTCAGTGAACCTTGACAGCCTTACCCTCAGTTCATAGTTCAGCTGCTCGCAGGCACTGACACGAACTACAAAAGCTTTTCTCAAAGTCTGTCTTGGCTCAGCTGCAAACATGACCCCAGCTGTGAGAAACTGGGGTCTGATGACGAAGCTTGGCTTGTGATGTAGATTGTGGGCTCCACACAGCTCCTTGGCCTTCAGGACAGTGCCTCAGACACAAGGGAAAGCTTATTAGGAGCACAGCTCATTTCTGCTTCTGCTGAGCTCCTGGGTGCTCCCTGCAGGTGCTCCCTCCTGCAGAAATGCCGGGGGGCTGAAGCAGGGACTTGACCCATTAAACCTGGCCGCAGAGCACGAGCCCGTTGTACTGGCTGCTGGCCAGCTGCTAGGGCCACTCAATTACTTTCATCTCCCATCTGGACTGGATTTCAACCAGTGACATGGGGTAAAAAGCTTGCTATCCCATTACAAATCCCCTGAAATTTCTGTTTGGCCAGCTGTCCGTACGGGTGAAGCTTTTTGCTTAATGGCTACCTCTCACATCTTATCTGGAGGTCTTGGGGACCTCTGGCTTTTCAGATGATGCAGTTTTACAAATAAGTTGCATTTCCAGACCGTCAGTAATGTTTCTAAAAATGCCTGGCTGTCTTGAGCATCCAGGCAGGAATTAGCCTCGAGGCATCTTTTGGTCTAATTGGATAATTGCCCAACGCTGTAAAGGCAGCTAAGAATGGGCCCACCCCATTTTTCATATTATTTGCATCTTTTTGGGTGACACAATTAGCATAATGCACTGAGTAGCTATTGATGCTAATTGCAAAGCTGCATCTGGAAATATTTGTAGCACCCATGTTTGCTATGTTTTTTCAATTTGAAAAGCAATCACTTTTCAGAGCAATAGATGAATCATTATTTTTCAGCGCTGAGAAGAGGATGTATGAGCAGCCCCCTGGGACTTCTCTATTAAAAGAAATTCTTACAGTTCATGCCTCAACTTTTGATTGCAATCCTTTATAATAATACTCTGACATATTGTTAATTCAGCAGATAGTGGAAAAAGTTCTCCCTTGACATTTTTTTCCTCATCTTGGAAGGTGTTTGGGAAGTGCCATGCAGTGATTCTTGTCCACGTGGTCCATGGTTCCCTGCTTAGGGATCACACTGCTTGGAAATATATCAAGTACTGCATTTAGCAAGAGCCAGTGGGTCACTGACCTGCAGTGTGATCTGGTTTGGTAATGTAGTAACTTCAACACACAGTCTTTGCAGGCCGTTGCCAACATAAACTTTTTTATTTTTTGTCTGTTTGCTGTTTGGCATAACAGGGCTCTGCTGTTATACCACAAACTTGGGGGCTGGGGGATCCAAATACATTGGAGCCAGCTGTGTTTTCCTTTTGGCGAGCCACATTGCTGTGTGTTGGCATTCAGGGACACTAACTGCTGCTCTTGCAGAAGTCAGAAGTTTTGAGGGCTGCAGAACCAGGCCAGCCCACTGTGGTGCACAAGTGGCTAATGCATGCGAGCTGTGCCTGTGAGTCCTGGATATACGCTGGGCACAACAAAGTGTTTTGGGAAATATGCTGAGTGTTCAGTTAAATAACTGATTTTGTTTAATTTTTAGTGTTCTAGGCTATGTCCACATTGGGATAACTGCGGGTCAGATTCCCTTAGTTCACACCCCAGCAGAGACCTGGGGACTCTCGGTATGTACGCAAGGGGAAGCTGGAGCAGGTCTCCTGGTGATGCAGCTTGTCACTGATGTGCTTAGAGGCGTTTCAGTTAGGAAAGCATTGCTTTCCCCTGAGGGAACTGTACAGGACCCTTACAGGGGTTAAAGCCCACAGCCATCTATTTAGCCGAGATAAGAGCGAGCAGTTTCTATTTATGCCATGCAGCTGTTGAAATGAGCACACTGCTGGCTAGAGGCATCTGCACAGCTGCTTTAAGTAGCTTATTGAATCTGAAGCTTTGCTGGTTACTGCTGCCCTTTAGTCCTTGTCAAAATGTGGACAGAAAAGTCATGTTTGTTCTTACAGAATAGATACCGTGTTCTGCTCTTTCTCTAAGAAAAAAATAATGCTTGCTTCTGAAAAGCAGCTCAGGAAGTCAGATAACAAGCACGGAGACTTGTCGCAGTCCTCCTGAGCCTGGACAAAGCAGCTACCGTGTCTGCAAGAACTCGAGCCCTGTTGTCAGCCTTCAGGGCAGGGTGTCAGTCCTTGGACACCACCTTGTTTTGTACAACACGGCTCTGAGGGCCCCCAGGAGCAGCTGCCAGGTGGTGCTGCCACCGAGGGCAGCATGCGGCACCCACATGAGCTGGCCTCCGTCCCTCGGGGCAGGGACCTTCCTATCCATGGCCACTCCATCCTCCAGGGCAGCGCTGATGCTTTCTTTGTGTGTTGACCCAGCAGTGGGTCAGAGGATTTGGAAGCAGCATGGAAAAGATCCCATGGGGGAGGCACCTGGGGCAACCAAAACGTCAAAGCACAAAGGTTTCACACAGCAGCCTCTTTCCCCCCTGCCTTCCCCTTGCAGAGCCTGGAGACCTGGGATGGTGCATGCTGTTTTCCTGCAGTCTTTGCACACACATAAAATGCTGTGGTGCTTGTTAGTGCCTCGTAGGCACTATAAGGAAAAGGGAACAAAAGATTTCAATTCTATGAGACACAGTAGAATAATTAAATCTCATGCTGCCAAGGCAATGTATAAATAAATACAGGCTGTCACCTGTATTTCACATTTACTTACAAATGAAATGATTAAGCAGAGCGTATCAGCTAAGGTTTGTTAACTTATTTTATTATAGATAACTACAATACGAATGCAAATCAATATAACTGGCTACCGAGGAGATATGAGACCTGCATTGTTTCTATCAGCTTGTGAGAAAAGTTAGCCTTCGTTTTAATTTTAGATATGGGGCTGGAAACATCACAGGACTTAAATTGAATAATATATGAGTAATTTCAATCACTAACTTTATCTAAATTTGAAGAACAGTTTAAATGCCTTTCCAGAGAATGTCCCACCCGTTCTTTTGAGGAAAATAGGGTTTCAACAATAGCAATACTTTAATGAAAGCCCTTATTGAGGACTGAAATTAATTACTCAATTGCATAAAAGGACTTGTAATGAAATTAATAGAGTAGAAAATTTGTAATGTTAATTCAAATCTAAATTGACTATGGAAGAAAACTTCAAAGGAACTACTCCAATGGGAGCCTTTTGCTGGCTGCAGTAGGCATGGGTAGGGCCTGGAGTCATGGAAGAGCTGTAAGAAATGGCTGAGGGGGTGGGAAAAAGCATTTTGCTACTAAAATCACCCAGGATGAGAAGATGATGAAGATGATTGACTGGCGGTCTGTGTGCCAGGTATGGGATTAGCAAGCAGGCAGAGCTCCTACCAGTTAGATGTTAATAATGTCAGGGTGGGGTCAGATTAACTGGGGCATGGCCAGTGCTAAGCTGCTGTGGGGTCACCTTGGCCTGACCCTGGGCTTCCCCTGCAGGCACAGCTGGCTGCACACCGCAGCGAGTCTCATGTGCCCGTGGCATAAAGTGGCGATGAAATATAGCCCAGGATCTGCCCCCGCTGTTGCAGGTGCAGCCCGTCTCTCTCAATACGGAGTTTTTAAGGCCCTTCTGCACTCTGTCATCTGTGCCAGAGGCTTACATACCCTAGCATAGCTCTGCAGGTGAGGCCCGTAACAGTGTCAGGTTATTGATGCAATTTATCTGTTGTCACTTGAGGCAAAAATCACTACATTGAGGTGCTTGCAACTGGTATAGCTGCAAATGACTCATCCAGAAATCTTTAAAACCTGACATCCCATCAGTACCCCCAGAAAATACATTGGGAAACTTCAACGGCTCTGCAGTATTCTTCTGTCTGGAAGGCAGTCCATAAAAATGCCCTACGTGGGTTCCTGCTGCATGAGAGCCATACGGTCATTTAAAACTGCAGTAAAGGCTGCCCAGGTGCAAAGGGAAGGGGGTTGGATGCAATGGGAAGTCTTAATCTCATCTCCAGGTACTGCCATGAATCAGCTCTTATATGAGCTGGGCACAAAGCAGCACGGGGCTAGGTAAATGCACATAACAGGACCCGCTGGCATGGAGTCCTTTAAAATAACTTTTTTTTTTTTAACTCACCCTTAGAAATGGCTATTCTGTTCGTTTAGAACTTCTGGGCTAGAACTTGCACGATCTACTTCAGGCTATTGTGCAGCTTGAGAGGCTCGTAAGAGGAAGAAAAGGGCTATTTTGAGTAGGAAAAGCTCCTAACCTATCATTACAGCACCCCCACTTAGCGATGGCAATTTAGCCAAATGTCAGTGAAGGAAGCGGGGAGCAGCAGCACAGCGCGCTCCTTCGGAGGGCTGCGGTGCTCTCACTCCCCCTCCTCAAAGGGAGAGTGGGGAAAGAAAGCAAACTGGGAAAGAAAAAGGCTCCCTGGTTGTGGTAAAGGTAACTTCACCGACGGGAAAAGGGGTGTGAGGGGTGGGAGATGCCCCTTTGGTTGGTTTAGGTCAGCTGCCCTGGGGACTTTTTGTACAGGCTGAATTTGGGTTTGGGATATTCACAAGCAACTTCCAGGGGGTGTCATATATTTGGGCAGAATTAACCTGGAAATGTATTCACCACCCTGCATGTATCAAGCTGCTAATGAACTAACGCAGAGTGCTGGGAAGGAGGAGGCCAGCAGCAGCAGCAGCTGCTTTGTAGCCCAGGCTGAAGCCAAGCAGGCTGTCACAGACTGAAGGAAAAAAAAAAAAAAAAAAAAACAACATTTTTTTTTCTTCCAGCAAGGTCCTGTAACTGTTCTCCCTCATATTAAACAGAAGGGCATTTCTGTAGAGCCTACAAGTTAAACTTGTGTATCGATTATGTGGAAAGCATTTTGTTTATTGCTGCAGAGTTTGCTGGATGCCCTCACGGGTGAGGGAATTTTCCACTTCTAGATCCATTTCAGTCTCATGAGCACATTAAAATGTATTTTCGACAACTACCTATGGTGCTCAGAGGCCAGGAAAATTCCTTTTAGATCCCTCAGGGTGCGACTCCCTCATTCTGGTTCTGCTGTGTCATCCTGCAGCGCATCCTGCTGTTGTATTGCTGCTGACAAATCAATTCCCTGGGCCATCAGTTAACCCCCGTGGGCCTGGTACCTCGCTCTGCAGCAGGCAGGGGACTTTCTCCCCTTCAGGAAGGTACAAGAGGAGTCTTCTCCCAGGGAGAAGTCGTAACGATGGCAAGCAACACGCAGGCAGTGCTGCAGACCTGGATGGGACTTTGCACATGGGATTTATCTTTCCACTAGCACGTATGTAAACGCTGTTGTTTGATGAGAGTGAAAAATGCATCCCCTCAGCAATGGGAGTGATGTGGGGCTGGCTGCTGCGTGGCCCTCTTTGGCCCTGTAACCCCCCTGCCCCTTGACTGATGTGGACCAGGGCTACTCTGATGGGTGCTGCTGATGCTTTCAATGCCACCGCGAGAGAGAAACAGAGAAGACAACAGAAAGTCTCGTGTTATGTGTCTGGTACAGCTGCGGGTATCTCAATAAGGTTTCAAGGAGCCTAAAAGGCCCTTGAGATTTTCATTGTGTTTTATGAATTCAGTCGCAGGGATTGACATTAAGAGCATGCTCTCGGGGTGCTGGTGATGTTTCCGTGCTCGCTGTAAGTGCCTGCACGCCTCTCTTTGTGCCGTCGTTCCCCTCTTCAGGTGGCACAGGAGCTTGAGTGCTGCTTTTGCCATCCGGCATCACTGTGTGTGTGAGTGCCATGGCCAGGATCGCTGCTTCCTACTCCCTTTGCACTTCTCCCCTGCCCCTAATAACACCCAGGGAACATGCCAGAACAAAAAAAGGGGGCAACCTCCAGTCCCTTTATTTAGAAACAGAGCTTGCAGATCCACCAGCTTTACTCCAAATCTGTGCCGGGATAAGGGCAGATCCTGGCCTTGGTGAACTCCTGGTGCATGTTTTCCAGTTTGTCATCTTTAGACCTATACTTCCCTGCCTCTTGGGGGTGGGAGGACACTTCTGAACTCAGGCTTTCTGCAAGAAAAGGGTCTGCTCATCAGAGGCATGTTGACACAGGGGAGAACTAGCTTTGATACTAATTGAGAGCTTGGCCTTGAGTACTGCAGCTGTTTTCACATTCATAAGCAAATATTGCCGTAAACAATAGGTTAGACCCTAGGCAAACATTCGGTGCTGGGGCCTAGAAAGAAAAGTTTGTGCTCCATTTCTGCTTTAATGTGCAGCTATGTTAACTGATAGCGTACAAAAATAACAATAAAACCCTCTCCTGCTGGAGTTAACACCGTGGGCCCATCCAAACCAATATTCCTGAAGGAAACGGGGTGAAGCCTTTGCAGTGCAAGTGTGCTCCAAAATGCTTGTCCATGGGGGCACTGGAAGTAACTGCTAACCTTTGCGACTGCACAGTAATACTAACAGGGCTTCTTTTTTAAGGCTGTATATCCTGCTCTCTGGAAATTAGGGGGGGAGAAACTGGGGTAGGATCTCTTACTTTTGAAGGAAGCTTCAGTTTTGCAAGGAGTTTCAGCACATGTTCATGGACTTCTCATACTCGCTTTTAGTTCCACAGGCTCCTTAGAAAATTGTAGCTCAGTAGCTATGATTTAGGTGAAACGTTAGAGCTACTTCTGTTATTGCTGCTCTTACATCATGAGGACGTACCCCAAAATCTATTTCCATTCTGCTGTGGCAGCTTGAAACAGTACAGCACAAAAATCCCTAACTCGGGACTGAATTGTGATCAGCCTGTGCAGTTACTGGTGCCAGAGTATCTATGTCAAAAGCAACCTGAAACTCTTTCTTAAGAGCGACTAACTGAATTGGATTTATTCCATGGTATATGGGGTTGCTGTCAGACATCCCGTTGACTGGGAAGTGTCTAGTAACTCTAAGTTTAAAGTCAGTAAAGGAATGCAAATAATTGAATTAAATTAGTACATCTACAAGTCTGTCAAGACAAAGCAGAAATATAAGAATAGGTGCATTACTGTTGATAACGAGACTAAATAAAAAATGTAATAGGAAGAACTTCTTTACTGAAAGGGTTGTGAGGCATTGGAACAGGCTGCTCAGGGAAGTGGTGGAGTCACCATCCCTGGAAGTCTTCAAAAGACGTTTAGATGTAGAGCTTAGGGATACGGTTTAGTGGGGACTGCTAGCGTTAGGTCAGAGGTTGGACTCGATGATCTTGAGGTCTCTTCCAACCTAGAAATTCTGTGATTCTGTGGTTAAATGCCATAATAAACTACAGCAATTAAGTTGAAATAACTCGATGTTTGTCAAACAAAATTCTAGAAACGTCACATTGCTGTGAAGCATTTATTCTAATTAAAAAGTATTAAATGCATATCGTGCTTTGTGCTAGGGAAACAAAAAGGAAATAAATCAGAAGATAATGTAGAAATCCTTGAAGAATAGTCTACTTAACCACTTTTTTTTTTTCTGTGCTATTATCTGTTTTATCAGTTACTGCAACTGTTCATGTGAAGTTCAGACTTTGATTTTTTTTTTTTTTTTTGATAGTGTTGGTACCATGTGGTAATTCTCTGCTTGAATTTGTCCTAATTATGATATCAAATAGTTAATATGAAACAGACTTCTGTTCTACACAGGTTGGGTTGACTTTTTGCAGAAGTATAAGTACACTTACAAGTACAATAAGTTTCCCATTATCTAATTAACCGGGTATAGGTAAAATTTTAATTTAAATCATATGGTAGCTACTATTTAAACATGAATGTACTTAAGTCTTGAGATAACTGATTTTTAATGTAGTTAATAGTTAAGCACAGGTTCTCATTTTTAAAATCTCAGCCAAGCCAAGAAAAGAAGAAAACCTAATATGCGAGTCCCAGGCTAAGCCATCATTTCAGTCATACAAGAAGCAGACAGACATCATCAAACCCTGACCTGAAGCTATATCTGGGGGTGTAATATCATACTCTGATGTCATATTGTGCTTTTTTCTTTAGCAGGCTTTAGATAAGCACTTGCTCCCGGGAACAATTGGTTCAGATGATGGAGTAAGGTTGCCTGCTCTTGTCCGAGATACAATCTTTTGTATCCTAATAAGTCTCATACACCCTCTGTATTTCTACAAATGACAGCTGCAGCTGAGCTTTCATATCAGTTGCTGTTTTATGTGAAGCTTAAATATTCCTCCCTATTATTATACTATTGCAATGAACTCGATCATTGCACATTAAGCAAGAAAGCAACTTCTTCCACTCAGGCCTTTCGTTCTATAGATCCAGTCCTGTAAATGCACACCTGGTAGAGTTCTTGGAGTGGCAGGAATAGCGGCAATTTGTTATTGCTAATTGATCTCCTGCAGGGGAGGATGGCCATGCAGTCCAGGAGCAGTGGGCTTTGCCTCTGGTGAGGCAGCAGGTGGAGGGGACAAGGAGCTGAAGGTCACAGGCTGTAGGGACGGTCACTGTCAGGGGGCTCCACATCCAGCTGCTGAGGGCCTGGTCCAAGTTCCACAGACCCAGGTGCTGTCAGGAGTGCTTTAAATAGCATTTTTAGGGGTTACTGGGACATACTAAGTGACATCTAAAATTCCTTGTAGTGCAGTTTTCTGTGAAGCTATAAATCTGTGCTTATGTCGCCTGCTGCAGGCTGTTTATGCTCTCTCTGCATAACATCTCCATTCTTATGCCTCCTGATGCAGATGGAATAATGAAATACTTGCATTAATGGTCTATTAACCCACCTAATCCTTTCTTTAGACAATAAAAAACTTGGTAGCTGAGTATGGCAGTCCAGGCCAAAAGCCTGCTAGCCTCTGACACAATACCACAAGGCTACACTTTTCGGGGTTTCGGCTCCACCGTCCATCCCCAGTGTGGAAGTTGGGTCCTTCACACCCGCAGCTGCGGCCAAGCCCTGCAGGGGCAGGAGCGGTGGGCTCAGCCTTCAGCCCTTCTGTAAGCAGAACTTAAAAGCAGTTGTTCCCCCTGCACTTAATGAAAAGCTGGAGAGAAGAAAAGGCCAGCGATTAGTAACAGTAGCTAGTTAATTGATAGAAACGTTAAAAAACCCCTTTGATAATCCCGTGACGAATGTCTGAATGGGGCTGTGACAACGACAGCTTTGGAATACGCACTCGTCTGGAAAAGCAGCTCCAGTATTGACCAAATTGCTAAATCTATTTCAACGTGACTTTGCGTTTCTCATCAACCTCCAGCAACGATTATATTACAGGGGCCTGTACTGTATGCTTTTTGACTCTGCAGTATTAAATGTCTGCTTAAGGTATCTACTGAGACAATTACAGCTCCCTTTTTGCTCCTGTGTGTTGCTCTGGGGCCTTGCGCTGGAGTCGTGCGCTCTGAGCTGCGCAGGCAGAGCCAGCAGGGCTCCTCTGGGCCTAGGAACAGCCTGGGGCCTGCAAGGGTGAGGGAGGGTGAACAGAGGGAATTTGGGTGAGCACACCAAGAGCGGGGCCGTGCCTGGGCAGGACGGGCTTGCCTGGTGTCAGTGATGACACTCCTGTATTGCTGGGGCTGTGTGGCCTGGGGGGCCCAGCACAGCCGACAATGAATCAGTGGATGGCACTGATCTGACATCCCTACCTATGGAAATTCATCCCTGGTGCATCCCTTACGTGGGAGCATGTACACAGTCTGTCGTTACACCTTTCCAGTTGGTCTGCATCGGTCTTGCACTGGCAAAATCCCAGGGGCTTGTGGCTCCAGCTGTACCTCACCGGCCGGTCGCTGGCTGGCAGTGGGGAAAGCCAGAAACAGGACTCCTGTTCTTGATGCTTCAGAAGCAAGTATCTGAATCTGGAAATGAAATTTGAGGTTCTTGCCAGAACTTAGCAATAAAAACATGATTGAAACATGTCTCATATGTCAGGCCAAATTTTACTAAGCCTTTCCTTTGGGAAAAGATAGAGATTTCCAGGGTGGATCATGCTGGATATGAAAGGCTTGAAACGTCTCTTTTCACTTCTAGGCTGCGTGTGAAGTAAGCAGGAACATGTTTCAGCCAGAAGGCTGGAACAATTTAATCCTCCCTCCTAGCCACTGGTATAATTGCAGGCCAACCCTGAGCCAGGCATTAGAGATCAGACCTTCTGCCGGCATAACCAGGCTGTGTAGTGAGGAAAGGGAATATTCCCACCAAGATCCTACAGGGCTGAGCAGAGCAGATTTTTTTTTTTCCTGCTACAGTTAATATGCAGAGCTAAGCAAGTTCTATAAAGCTCTGCTCCTCTGTTGTAACTCATCCAAACACCTGGGATCTGTCATGAGTTAATAGGTAAGGGTTAGTGCTTGCCAGCCCAAATTTTCCCAGTCTGTGAATCCTTTTCCCAGTTGAGGTTGCTGCTCTGCTGAACTGTGGCTGCTGTACAGTCTCACAGTAAAATACTGCAGGCTGTAGTATTGTGACTTTGTCGAAAGCACTTACAGGCAAAAATTAGTGTCTGCTGGAGGGCTGCGTGTACTTCCTTTGCCGTTGTTTATACAGGTAAATGCAGGGGCAATGGCTCGAGTGGCAGAAACAAATGCAGTGGTCTCCGTATTCTCTAAAACCCTGTCATTGCTGGCTGCTGCTAATTTTCTAGTTGAAAATAGTGCAGACAAGCAGACCTTCACTGTGCAGAGATTCTGACCTCCCAGGTGAATTTAGTCTTTCGTATTTTAGCTGAAGCATTAAATGCAATTGTTTCTAGCAATTTTGAATCAATTTTGTTAGTTCCTGAGGCTTTTTCCACACATCATCTTACTGAGGTAACAGCCAGCTGGGCGTGAAACCAAGAAGAAAAGCATGAAGAGAAAAACGCAAGGCAATAAAGAATATCGAATGAGCACAATTATGGGAAAAAGAGATAGAAAGTCTATTCCCCTCCAAACTGTAGACCTGTGAAAACTGTTTTTAAACCTGATTACTGTTAGTAATCTCACCGCTGTTGTCCTCTTTCTCCTACAAAACATTCCTGTGCGTGGCAGATTGAACTGGAATCAGGAGATAAATCCTCTTTAAATAAGCAGCACTTTCTAAATTGTTTGTGAGCGTGGCACGTGGGCCTCGCACAGCTCAGCTGCCCAGAAGGCATCTTTGGGAGAGTAACGGGAACTATCGCGCCGCGCTCCGGGACGCCAGCAGGTCTCCGAGGGCTCGCCTGTAGCTTTGTGGTAGCTGCCAGAATCGCATCTGTTACCTGCTGGGGTGGTGCTTGAATGCCTCCGATCTAAACCAGGTGTCAAATTCAGCAGAGTTCAGTCTGTAATGCATAAACTCCTCCAGGAGCTCAAACTGCGGTGTTTAGCTGGAATGCATCTGTTCGGTGCCCTTTATCTCTGTCCTTCACGGAGGGCCATCAGTTCTCAGCTGAAGAACAGAGCTCCTGCTTTTGTATTTGGTGTTTGGCTCTGCAGGCTATCGGAGGTTCTCGTGGGAATGACCTTCCAAACTCCTCAGTGATAAAATTCTGCAGAAAATCACAGTGCTGCTCCATTTACATTGCAATACGTGGAGCAGGGCTGTTGTGATAAACTTCTGGTTCCCTGTTTGTGCACCGCAGTGAACTCCTGATTCTGAGCGGTGAAATAGCTGAGTTTATGCACGGCAATGCAGATGGAATTGATGCATTAGAGTTCAGCAGGTTATCAGTACTCTAGAAATAGATAATGACGTATCTTCTAATTAGGAGAAATACTCAGTGGTTAGGGTGAATTAAAGGCTAGAGCTGATTTGACCCCAATCAGTACAAGTGAGGATAGAGTGCTTCATCATGCAGACAGTGCTGATAGCATCAGGGTCCAAAAGCCATCTGCTCCTTCCAGTCTTTACAAGAAATACACCCAAGGGTGTTTCTAGGACTGTTCTCTTTCAATCTTTGGTCTTTCATGCAAATGGGAGTGAGTTGAGATTCCTTAGTGCAATTGCTTTAACTCATATTTAAGTCACTGTAATGTTTGACTCCGGTTGAGGCAAATCTTAGCATGCTGGCAGATCTGGTGCCAGCACGATGCCAACCTACTGCCCATGTCCGGCCTGGGAGCTGGAGATTATACATTAAAATATGAAACCCATTTCCTCATCAGCAGTACCTTAGGGACATCCGTGCATTTGCAAATCTCAGTACAAGGAGCTAACAAATGATCAGGTTACCCGTTGTTTTTACAGTTTTGAAGATTCTTATTTAGCTTGCAGGAAACTAAAATTGAATTTATCACATCGAATATAACATCAATAAAAGGTTTTCAAATGTATTTCACAGCACTATGACAAAATGCAATCTAGAAATTGTGAAGTAAGTATTATAAGCTATGTAACAGCCAAAGAGGTGAAGGTAGTTTTAGGTACAAATCACGAGAAATTCCTTAATAAGGGGTTTGGTTTTGTTTTCTATCAAAGGGAAAAGAATATTTGCAATGAAAGGATGGGTATAAAAAAAGTGCTGCTCCAGTTTTACCAGATGCCTCCCAGTGAGAGATGTCATCACTCACTGGATTTTGAGGGCACTCCTTTTCATGTCTGATTTCTGTTAAGCCAGGCAGTGCAAGGAAACTGCTGTTCTTCAGCAGGACACTTCCACATGGAGAGAAAAACTCACCTCTGGTATCGGCCTGTGCAGGGAGTACCTGAAATTTTTTATCTGTCTCTCCTGTTTCTCATTGTCTTTGGAATTAATTTCATCCTACAGGATGTGTGAAAGATAAAGACAAGGCAGTCTCCTGAAAGCAAGGTTTGTCACTGTTCCCAGCACTTGTACAACATGGCTGTTTTCTTTTCCCATATGCTCAACAAAGGGAACAGAGAGGTACACAGAAATACTTTGAACAGAGAGGTAAACAGAAATACTTTCAACATTTTGCACTGCCTTTGGTAAAGCAGAAAGATGGATGTAAGAAGCATGAACACTAAAAGGTAAGAGGACGTGATGATGAATTGTCATGAATGATGGATTCACAACTTCAGTCCCATAGGGCCCTGAAAAGATGATACAGAGTATAAAAATATTTTACAATCTTGCAATACCTTTTGCAAGTTGAACTTAGAGTATTTAACTTGCTTTTATAGAAATGTTCAATTACCTGTGAAGGTCTTAAAGATAATCATAGCCTTTGTGTTTAAAATATTTCACTTAGGGATGAAGCCATTCATTTCTAATGGAAGTTATTCCAGGAAGGATATGTATACAAAAGCCTGACTTAAATTTACTGAATGTTATTTGATAGAGAAAACCCTGCTTTCATATAAGCTGAAATATGTTTTAAAGGAATTTATGGGCTAGTCTGGAACATTCAAAAAAAAAAAATGATTGAGCTTGCACATACTTAGCTCAAAAAGTATTTTTGATTCTATTAGTAAAATCGTAATTGTACCCAGGTAAATATAGCAACCTAATTGCCATTTTTCCTGAACACAACAAAACAAAAAAGCCCACTAATTATTTTAGTTCTTGTCATTCTCTCGGAGTCGTGGCATCCCAAGTACTGGAAGACAAATCCCTTGAGAGAGACTGCAGGAAGTTTATTCACAGCAGCAATCTCTTGTGTAAACATATCTTCCCCTGTGTGACTTGACCCGCAGAGGAAGTGAGGCACACCTACGGAAAGTGGGGCTGGTGCAGGAGCTTTGCCAGAACATGAGCACGGCTTTGAAAAGTTGCTGGGGCAGGGGGTGATTCTTACTGTGGCTGCACTGTGCAGCTTTTCATTTATCCGTTCAGGTCTTGCTTGCAATACGAGTTTGGATTGCTGAGTATTGTGTTTGCATTGCAACTGTGCAGTGAGGGCCTGTGCAAAATACAAGCTCTGTATTGCAAATAAAAATACAATTTCTAGTTGTATTTCTCCTGAAAACTACTTAAAAAGGTAGGTATTACCCATATTCCACTTGTGTTGGAAAATAAAGAAATCAGATAAGGAAGTCTTAGTCATAAGGTCTAAATGTGGAAGAGAACTGTTCAGGTAACGTATCGTATGACTTACCAGAATATTAAACTTTATTTAGCTGTTCCTAATCTGACTTCACAAGTTAGTAAAAGACTATCATGTTTAAATTGGTTAAATATAACAGTTTCCTAATTTGTGCTTTTTTATTTCTCAGTAATCTAAAAGAAATACAAATAAATAAAAGTACAAACCATACTCCATTTATCAGCTGAAAACATCCAAAATGTGTATAGCTCAATATTTGCTTATTCTGTGCAAAAGGAACCCCTCACTGGTACAACACTTCTGTGTTCCAAAAACAGGGAAATAACCTTGGAATAAACTCTCCATATTAAAGCAGCTTTTTTTTTTTTTTTAAGTTGATAAATAAGGGCAAGAAAGTCTTATAAAAATAAAAGCTTTAAAATTCAATAATATATAAGTATGCGTAATGTATCTAACTGCAAAGTACATTGTAAATGCATTTTGGAAAGACAGATAATTCGCTTTTCTTGTTTTTCTTTCGTAGTTCTACACTATGCAACAATTTACCCCTGAAAGGATTAGCTACAACTGAGTTTTGATTTTGTGCTACTTAATTTAGCTCTTTAAAAGTTTGTATTGCTGGCACTTACCTCTTTTTGGTAGAGAGGAGTCTCTCTTCCTCAGCCAATTATTTTTCACTCCCTTGGGCCCTTCCCTGCTCAGGCAGCTGTACAGAAACTCTTAAGAATCTGAAAACAGTTGCTAAAGTTGGATCTGGAGCCCTTCAAGTGAGCAAAAATATTAAATTGGACTGGTTCTGTTTACTACAGCCGTACCCAAGGTCAAAACGCTCAAGACAAGATGTTTTGATCACAGGCAAAGTTTTAAAAAGATTAGAAATAAATAATACAATCATTTGGTAACTGTTTAAAGTCCATTGGATGCGGGGGACTGTAAATTGGATGGGCCATTCCCCAAGGCTTCTTTACTTCAGTCCCTCACCTCTGGCTTCTCACAGGTTGTGTTTTAATGAAATAAAGTTAAAAAGTAATTGCCTGCTATGGGCTTCAAATATTAAAATATAAATACTTCACAGTTCTGTATCTTTTCTCTGTATCTGCAAGTAAATCAGTTTTTATTTCCAAAAGACACTTTTTTTTTTTTTTTTTTTTTGCTAAATGCCTCCATTCTGGGCAACCAGCTTGGTGGACCTTGGTCTAGGGCTCCTTGGGTGCGAAATGCATGCTCCAGTCACTTCCATGATTGCTGTGAGTGTACTGGGTGCTTCTGACAACAAACAAACCAAAACAACGACAAAAAGTGTCAGTAGTTGATCATACAGAAATGCAGGATGCTTTTGAAAATTTGACTTTGTGGCTGCTGGAGTTCATACAGCAGTTTTGTAGGAGAACCAGGATGCAAAACTGTGGACCCCAACTTTGCAGCCTTATCTTCACTGGACCGTGGAAGCGTGGACCATTAATTTTCATGTGAAAAGGGTTTTTGTTCAGGGTGAGCAGTGCAACAGCAGTATTCAGCGTGCTGCTTGACTGCATCTTGTTAATACAGTGTTACGTTGACACAACGCCTTTCATCCAGGATCGTAATCACCATATCGCATCACTGGTGGTGTCAACTGAGCGCTTTTAGTGCTGAATTCTGCCTTTGCCCTGAGCTGAAGAATAAGGCTTTTAGCCTTTCCTGAACTGCTCGGATGGAGCATGACAGGAGCCTGTTGGCCTTTCTGTTCTCCTCTCAGGATCATTAAGCTCACACATGGAATGGAGGCTGATCTCGTGCTCGGTTCTGCTAGTCCTCCCTAAAGGCTACTGTGAGGCCACAGAAGCATTAATTGACTAATTTTGGGGATCGTTTTACACAGAACATTTTGTCATCCGTTTCGATCGCAAGCTCCGTCTTGACGTTCCAATGGATTTGAACACATCAGGAAGAGCTTTCTTGGCAGGTAAACACTTTGTGTTTATGCACAGTGCTGAATTTCTAAAATCTGGGAGGGAGCGCAGGAGCAAGACAGAAAATTTCTGTTGCTTTAGAAAACAAGAGTGATTTAACAGCTTGTTGATGACTAGAACAGCAGAAGAGCTGTCTTGGAGGTCTTCTGATCACGTTAAAAGACTTCCATGCTGGCAGGGCACTTTGCTAACAGAATTGAATACCACCAACTCTGTGGAAGAAGTGTTCACTCAGAGGGAGTATCTGTTAAATTGCAACTAATTAATTAAACACGTCTTCAACAGCAGATGTCACTGAAGCCTTAAAATTTAAGAGAGGATTTCAGAAGGCTGAGGAACTAAATAAGCAAGCCTTGGTATTACTTTAACCGTTAACATACTATGTATGTACATGTATACTACGTTATTTACTATGAGTCTCATCATTAGAAGATGCAATAAGTTGATATTCTTTATTGCACTCATCATTATTACTGTTATATTTGGCTTCACCTTTGCTAAATTATGCCTATGTCAGTGGTGTTTTTTCTGTCTCCTTAAAACTGACTTCCTTATTATTAGCTCAGCTTTATCAGCAATAATATGTAGGAGGTATTAGGATAAAGAGGATTCATAATAACTTTCAATCGTAGCCTTCACAGCCCCTGATTAGGCTGGCCTGTCCCATGCAGTGCTCAGAAAAGAATCTGCTGTTGTAGCATTTTCAATGCACTCGCCTAACGACCAGCAGCGGTGTTTTTCTGCTGAGAGATGCTCGTGGCAGGCGGTGCTGTCTCCTGAGCACCGAGACACTGAGCATCAGTGAGGGACTCGGTTCAGCTGTGGGCCCTGGGGCAGCCGTACGGATGGCTGGCCCGGCTGGGGGGCTGTCTGGCTCGCCTCCCGAGCCCGGTGGGGGCAGCCAGCGGCTGGGGTTTTGTCAGCTCCTAGCTCACATTCCTGCGGGCTGCAGCCTTGTGGTTGTGTCCCCGGGTCTGGCTGCCCCACTGACCTCAATCGCTCGGGACCTAGATCTTCCCATGCTGAGACGGAGCTGCTGAGAGGGAAAAGGTGTTTGCAGGGAACCCAGAAAAGGAGTCCAGGATAAAGATATTAGAGATTAGTCTCTGCACTGTGTTAGAGTGATATTAAGCTGCTAAGTTGTCCCACTTTCCAACTCCTTTTCATAATGCTGCTTAAAATGGGAGTGATCTGACTACCTGTGTTTGTATCAGCCCTGATTGGTACAGTGTGAGACAATGAAATAATGCGTCAGCAGACTCTGATTGATTTCTCTCTGCCAGATTTTAACCTTTCCTTATACTCAGCCTGTTTCTTCACCCCGGATTAACATAATGCAAATGCAATTCAATTTTCTAATGAGAAATTGACCCAGGCTCTCTGCTGTAAAATAAAGTGAGTGGACAGTCACAATCAATTAGGGTCAGTATGGCTAAGTCAAAAAAATCCATATGGATGCCGTTATAGAACATCTACGTCTGGTGGTGTGTCTTAGAGGCTCGCATCTTTTGATTAGGGTGTCAGACCCAGGATAGGTTATCCACGCTGAAGCGTGCATGGCAGACGCTTAGGAGAATGAATCTACGAGCTTTCATTTCACACCCTGTTGAGATGATTTTCATTAGAGAAATTAGATGATGGTACAAATGTCACATGCTTTATTGCTAAGGCGTGTGATGTGAAAAAAGCTGATTTTTTATTTTTTCAGTGGTTGTATTAAGCTGTTGAAAAGAAATCAGTGAAGTTTCCCAAGCTCTTCTGTATAATTTGCTAATCCAAAATGTCTGAAAGCAGTATGATTCACCACAGTTGTTTAGGATGTCAAAAAATATCCAGAAGCAAGGTCAGACAAGAACCTTACATTCAGTCCTAACCATAAGGTGTAAGGCTGTCCGATGCTATAGCGATTGAAATCTGCCCTGAGAGGTATATCCTTCACTAGGTGGTGTGAAGAGAAAAGAAATTCAGGGATGTGTACGCCTCCCCTTCCTCCACGTGAGCACGGGTGGATGTGGCAGAAAAGCTCCCACATCTGGTGAGGTGTTTGCTGTCTTGTGGTTGAGCAGCTCTCCGCTTTCCTCTCCCTCTTCTCAGCACCTCGCAGGGCAGGGTTGGCTCTGTCCTTGTCAAAAATTGCAGACACAGTGCCTGCTTTCCAGTGCAGTGTAGGGAGAGCAGAGCTATGCTCAGCTAACGTGAATGAACAATGAACAACGTGCTGAAGATTCTCAGACTTGATCCCTATAACCTTTGTAAATCACCAGAAGTCTTAGTAATGCTTCTGCCCTATAATAGAAATTTAGAAAAGGACGTTCTTTATCATTCATCTTAGAAATTTTAGAGCTGCTCTGCTTTGAGAGAGAAATTCTCACCGCGTTGACCTGAGAAGATTTTCTGGCACACGTATGCAGGCTGTATTTTGTACCTTTGGCTTTGGCTAAATGTTTCCAAATAATGAAAACTGCAGCTACGATTGCCTGTTGTTAGTAAAAAATCACAGGTCCAGGAGACTTCTAATTCATAGCTGTGCTCTCCAGGACCCACTGGGAACAGTCCTAGATGGAGTGCACACAAAAAACCAAAAGGGATTTAGGATTATACTGTAATATGAAGCCACAGGCCCTGTAAGACGTTGAAGATTCTGACCATCTCAATTTGTAGCTGTGTGTTTAATTGCTTCAGCTTTAAATTCTCCCAAAGGAAGGATGTATTCTTAGGCACAGAACTAAATGGGATGGTATACAGATGCTGACAAACTACATGCATCTGTGGAGTAAAATACAACTCGCATAAAGAAGTCGGAGTGAATAAAGAGCCCATGGATCACAGTGACAATAGAATTACCGAGAGGAATGAGGACACATCACAGACGATACTGTAGTCATTGTATAGACAGCCATAAAAAAAACCCACGATGCTATTTGAGTACAGTACATGATGATATAACTAAAGAATGGAGCACAATATACGTACCCCTATGAAGGGAGTCATATGTTTGGGTTTTCCTGAATAATGAGCGCACAGCCATTTCACTACAGCACTTCTCAGGCCTGGTTTCACGTGCACTGGGTATTAACTGGCAGTAACTGTGGTGGCTACTGAGGAAGGAGCATCTGCACATTCTCTCGCCTTGCTGCTGTTATTCTGCATCTGAAGCAAAAGGCAATTCCAAGAAATTGTTGATGTTTTTCAAATAAACAAAACAAGAAGTCTGAAAGACAACACATATATTAAAATATACATAGATATAGAGTGCATTTCAGAACAGATCTGGGTGGCGTTGTGTCCAGCTGTGGCTGGGCTATAAAGAAGGATTGTACCACATCACTAATAGGCCAAGAACAGGATCTGTAGCAGCCAGGGCAGCCGACAGCATCTTTTATGTGTGTTTTGAGACACGCCACAGTTCCCAGCACTGCAGAACGCTTCTCCAAAGCAAGGCTGCTTTGCCTGTCCTAAATTTAATCTAGTGGAAGAAATCTTTTAGATTATTGCTGTGTCCTTTACTGACCCTCAGCTCTTACCAGCAGGTCTTGGTGCCAATATCTTAATTTTTCATTTTATGCTGCTTGCTTTAACAATGTGTTCTTTGGCAGTCAGCCACGTCTACAGCACTCTACTATTAAAATGCCTGCTCTCTACTGCAGCTGTCCATTTGCTTTATGGACTGATCAGCCAGTAGAGTGTAATTTAAGAGAATAGGAATAAGTCATTGTTGAGGGCACAAAGTATCAGCAGATTCGCTGTCTGCAGGTCTGTCCTTCAGAGATTTTTGAACACGACTTGTCATACTACATGTTTATTTTTTAATTAGTGCATTACATGGAGAGGAAGAATGACTTGTCACGCTGCACACAGAGGATGAATAAAATAGTGCTGCCCTTGTGGAAATACTCTTGGTACCGAGAGCACTCAGGAGTGACACAGCTGTCAAAGTGAACACAGCACATAGTACTTGCCTTACTTAAATGTTATTACAGGTCTAGAGGGCAGGACAATTTGAATTGGTAATGGCATTAGCTTCCCGTTTAAATAGAGCAAGAAGATGATGGGTTCTTAGGAGACACTCACCTACTAGATTTTCTCTTGTAATTACTGGGGTCTTATTGGGCCAAAGCAAGCTGTAAACTGGGTATTTGGGTGAGAGGCGTTTTACAAAATGTCCTATTTGCCTATAACAATGGATGCTAAGGGAAACAATGGAGAGAGTGGCTTACCGAACTAATGAAAACAAAAACATCGACCGATAAAACCCAAGGACTGGCTTGACATCATGTCTGGTAAACAAGGGAAGAATGGAAACAGAAATTAATGGATCATAATTGATGTGTCGGGAATTAGAGCCAACTAGCAGACGGGGTGCCGGGGGGATGACTCTGCTCCACATCTTTTCTGAAGTCATTAAAAAGTGTGGGAAGCGGCTGTGGAGGAGAGCTGGGAGGGTGGAAGGAATTTTTCTGTCATGTTTGCCATCCTTAGTATCCCTGGGATTTAGAGAAGTCCACCTGCTTCCCCCCCACACCCTGCTCATAACTGCATCGTTTCTGGGCCTGATCCAGGGACATGCACTGATGAGAAAAGCCAGAGATAAGGAATATCGAGACTGCCATCTTGACCAGCAAACAAAACCTGAGAAGACTTTTCTGCTTTCCTTCTCTGCTTTATTTTTCTCCTCTCATCTTCTACTTAAAAAACAAAACAAAACAAAAAATTTGCTTTAGCAAGACACGACTTGCTCTGTCTCAATATCCCCTTAAGCTGATGGGCTGTAAAGCAGTTAAAAGCAATGACTGAAATGGCTCAGCAGTGGGGTACACTTGCCAAGTCTCAGAGTAGCCAATGTGAATGAAATGAGTGCTTGAATTCCTCCCTCCAAGAGTAAGTTGGCAAGATATATAAATAAATATATATGATATATAAATAGATGTAAAAATCAAGGCAGGAGAATGAATGATAAAAATAAGCAAACTAGTTTATCTACTACAGATCTAGTTTATCTACTTAAACTTAGGTACAAACAGGAAAGCATCAGACCTGCAATAATGATATTTTTTTTCCCACAATAAGAAAAAAAGACAGAAGATCTTAAGTATATTCTCACTCTCCCTCTTCCCCCCGTCTATTTGTAAGCTGGCAAATACACAATTTACTACACTAATCAAAATACAGCCTCCTGCTGTTGCCTGCATTTTGATATGGAAATGTATTCTGACTTGTATGTATCATTTTACAGAACCCAGTCTTGCAGACCAAATATAAAAAACACTCTTACTAATCAGTTTCTATTCTTTCTGTTTACCATACACATTGATGAACTTTTAGTGTTAACTTCATTCCCTGCTGGCAGTGACAAAAGACCATCTAATATAGCACTTGAAACATATTATTAGCTTTTGACTGAGTAAATTTTATAAGAAATTACATCTCTAAAAAGAGATAATGGATAATAAGATCTATATCTCAAAGGAGTAGTAAAGGGAATATAGCGAGATTCAATTCGCAGTCATCAACTGGGTCACGTCTCAGTGAAAAGATGTATTATTTCTGACAGACATTATGGTCCGATGACTATTAAAAGAGCAACAGAGTAAATTTGATGATCGTAGTCCAGTCCTCAGTGGTCAAACTTCCAGTGAAAGCTGGTATTCCCAGCGGGTATTAATATTTCTGTCTTGTGACCATGTGCTCTTTATTCTATAAAGCAGAATGTTAGTAGTTTTGGTTAAAAAGGCCATAGACTAATTAGACGTGTCTTCTCCCCTGAAGAAGATCTCTTAGCTTAGAGAAGACATAATTTGGCAAGGCAATAATTTTCTTTGCGGGTGTTTCTAAATTGTGTAAAAATGAAGGATTTGGTTTTCAGCTTTCTTAATCTGATACCTTTATCATCATAGCTTTCTAAACTTGTAAAAGGCCCAAATCATCTGCCACGGAATTGTTATTTGGGGGTTGGATCCCAAAAATTATTACTTAGGGGTTGGACCCAATGACCTCTCAAGGTCCCTTCCAACTCCTACAATTCTGTGATTCTGTGATTAGCCATGCAAAGATCTGAAATAATCTATCCATATATTTGTATTCTTTTTGTTTGCTTGTTGTTTGTTTTGTTTTGTTTTGTTTTGTTTTTCACAATAACTTTTATTGTTAGACTTGTTGTTTGCCATCAGCTGTAGATGCCTTTAGTCTCAGTGTGTCTGGAAACTGCTCTCAACGTACTTTTGTGCAACAACTTGGGGAAGAAAGCAGGCAGCTGAGTGGTTTTTATGATCTTTATAGTACTAAGAGATTAAGTACTTTTTTTAAATTTTTTTTCTTTTTCCCCAGTTAAGACCCATCCCAAGCCACAGACTAAACCAAAGTATTAATTCCATAATTATTTCAAAAGGGCAACATCATATCCCTAACACTAGGTATTCTGTGAGGGAAAATGGACCACTGTAGCAAGTGGTCATTCTGCAGGACGTTTCAGAGGAATGTAAGCCTAATTCGATGAAGCTTTCTTTGCAGCTATTTATCTTTGCTTGAAAGTAAAACAAAACTACTTATGAATCAGGTTAGAAACCGTCCTACTGAGGGTGATGCTATAGGCAAGGTCTTCCAGGGATGGGGAGGAGGAAGCATGGCATCCATCAGGTTTGGGAAGAAAATCTTAGTGTCCATCTGAGAAAGAAGCATCATGCTGTAGTTTATAGTTTGTACTTGGTTTTGAAATGGTTATGCCATGCAAAGTTAACTTGATATCTATTTTAAAAACAAAGGTGCTGATTGATGATGAAGCCATAAATACATATGTCATTTCTTCTAAATGAGATATGTTCATTTTAACATCGAACTTGTAATTGTATTTTTACTTACTGACAAGACATAAAAATGTGAAAAACATGTAGGAAGCAGATTTTAAGGACAGTTGGACAACATTAGAAAGAGGAACATGTTTGTAAAATAAAACAATATTTTAAATGTGTGCCAAAGCACACATTTCAGTTCTACTATCAGTTAAATTTGATGAAGGATATGATTTTCCACAAAATATTTTTCAAGGTGAAGGGAATTAACTTGTAAATGGTGTTGAGTATATTGCCCATGCATCGAATTTCAGGAGCAACCATAAGAAAAATTTCAGGCCACTCAAAAAGCCACCATGGTGGTTGCATCATGTGTCAGTCTTCATCTTGCTCCTCCGGTAAAGGGAGAGATACTACTGACTCTGTAGCCTGTTTTTCTTGAAGCTATCTAACAGTAGGTAATGGAAATAACAGACACTGAATGCTAGTAAAGCAGTTTGAGTTTTGCAAAGCAATAAGGCACTGATGTGAGAAAGATAATCTAACTCATAATTCATCTTTTATACCTGTATTACTATTAAATGTGTAGTATGTCTTGGTGATTTACACTGTTGGGGCTGCAGGCAAAATGATAATGTTTCCCAGTATGCCCTTAACCAAAATTTCAATGTTTAAAATTTATTTATGGAACCACATTTATTTAAGCAATAATTCTGTAGATTCACTGTGCTTAAGTCAAAAGCTTCTGAGGATGGTAAATGCCTGCAGATCCATCTTGAGCTTACAGCAAATAAGTGTATCGAATGCATTCATTTAAATGGTATTTCACATACAGATTTCCCCAAGCTGGTACTGAATCTACAGCGTGCACCTGGAGGAGTAGCTCAGAGCTAGGAGTATCACAGGACTGCAGATCCTTGCTTAAGCTTTTTTTTTTAGAAAGCCAGTAACCTTGGGCACTGATGTATTAAAATTGCCAGCTACGTTCTGCTTTTAAAATGACAATAGACTTCCATGACTCATGAAATGGCACAGAAGACTGTACCAGCACCTGTTTCTTCAGTGACTAACAGACAAGGAGATTTACATGTAGCCGTAAGTGTCGGAGCAGAAAATAGATCTGAGGGCTATTGTGCTTCTATCTGATACATACATTTTAATTCATTCACTGAATATGCAAACTATACGTTTAGCTAAGTGCCTGTACTTGGCCTCAGGTGTAAGATTGTAGAGATCGCAGCCGTGTCTCCCCTGCGACGCTCTGCTCTATCCATCGAGGCAGAGGATGCCCCTGCGTTAGCATAAGGAATTAAAAGTGACCTGAAGCAACTGCAAACTGGGGAGCTGCACCACTTCAGGGGAAAACAGCAGGCCTATTTCTGTTACTTCTGTCTTCAATATTTCGTGAGACCTGATCTTTTATCATCAAAATTGCTGTTTCTTTCTGGTCTGAAAACCCTTTCTCTGTCTCAAGTTGTATTTTTTTTGTTTCCTTATTTCTGAAGTCTAATTCCCCTCTGTTTTCTCCCACCTTTGGGCCACTCCAGGTCATCTACATCCAGATAAATACTGTTTAATATTCTTATCTTCAATCTGGACAAATAAGGCTTAATATTCTTATCTGCAGCTCTTTCTATGCTTTTGCTACTTCCCACAAAATCAAAAGACTGCTAGGATGCCCCGACCATAACAGAAGTACAGCTCCAGGGAAAACGGAGGTTCATTTCTGCTAGCTGGAGTCTGCACTACTACTCATGATTTGGGTGCATCAGCAGCACATGCTACCGCTTCCTTAGTATTGAAATGTGGCCCTTTAAATGCACAGGATCGCGCTACCACTGCCAGGAGGAAGGGCGCAGTTATTTATTTAGGTGATTAGGACTGTAAAGACTTCTATCCTAAAGAAAATTAACATTAGAACTTTTTTCCCCCATCTACGTTCTGTCATTAAGTCCTTTGGAATCAGTAAGAGAATTTCAGTTGCTGAATTTCCACATTAATGAGGGTTGTCATCTGAAAAATTTCGCAAGAGGTAATAAGAAGGTATCTCTTTTAAATGAAAATGCCTCCAAATCTCTTTTCCCTCTGGATACCACAGTATGTCTTGAGTTAATTATCATTAGAAATTCTGCCTCTGAAACGAGAACTTATTTTTTTAAGTGCTTTCTGATGAACGTGAAGGAAATGATATTCCATGCAGTGGTGTGTAACACTATCTCATTTACACAGCAGCTGACTCTGGAGTCTTAGGAGGAATTTAATACTATAAACATACATGGATGCCTGCCGCTGCAGGCACTGGAAGAACCACCCTCCAGGTGGTCCCGTTTTCACTTTGAGGAGAATATTCCCCTTTTACCAAGCTCCTCCTTTACATGTAGGTGCTGTGTTCAAACCCAGCAGCTCTCCTTGTGTTACTGATCAAACTATACAATATTTGGCCTCATTTTTTATTTTTTTTTCAGTATATACAGTCATGTTGCCAGAGTATCATAATGTTCTTGAAAAAGGATTGCAGTGGATTATAAAAATGCAGCATAAAAATAAAATCAGATGTCTGAAAAATGCTTGCAATCAAATACCCAGTTCAAAGTGATATTAAGAGATGGAGGAAAGCCAGGCATTCCATAAAAGCTTATCCACCTCTCTGTGCATTCTTTGTAGGTTCACTACTTTCTAAGTGCTTATTTGCTACCACTTTCATTATGTGCATCACTGCGGTCTGAGTTAGTTCTGCACTTTAGCTGCATTCTCAGTGGAGGTTTCCTTTTGCTTGTTTGTGTTGTCTTCTTTTCCTGCATCTCTGAGAATCACAGGCATCTCAGTCACGCCTGTTTAATCCCCACCAGTTAGGTGAATATCCCCCAACGTTTCTTATTTTACTCATGGTTATTATTGTTACAGCTTCCTTACATTAAGTGTATTGGATTTTATGTTCTTTCTCCACACCGCTTCGGTAGGGCGTAGAGTTTCATGCTGGGTGTTGCGTGGTTTGGTCATAAACACCCTGATCTGAAGTGAGGAACAGCGGATTCCAGCCCTGCCTCCGCCACCAGCTTGCCGGTTTGACCCTGGCACCTTCTGTACCTCGGTTTATTTGAAATGAATTAGAAATAGCCTTACCCCTGCTGAAACCTGTTCTGAGGATACGCTCATGTTTGCAGTGCACCATGAGTTCCCTGACTACGAAGGATCTAGAGGGCAAAGTATTTTTGATAGCTACCTTTATGGTGAGGCAGGAAGAGCAGCAGTTCTACTCGCAATTTTGCATGTAAGTTTTGGCCTGCCAGCATTTTCTAATTGATTTTTCATAATGTGGATTGCAGACATATTTTTAGCCATTAAAATGCCAGTCATGCTGCTTAGAATTTGTCCTTGAGCCTTGTGACAACCATCTGAAGCATATCCACTATTATTTATTGCATGCATTTCTAAAATAGTTCAGTCTCTTTCCAGCTTGCTGCTATCTCCAGTTAGTAATTATTAACTCAGAGAAAAACACCTTCAGCATCTCCTGGTTAGAAAAGCCTTCTTAGCAAGCAAAACCTTGCTAAGTCTCTTACTGGATAGATCAGCGATTGAATCTCTGGTGCCGGTATTTCTGTCAGAATCTCTCAGGATGATGCCTTAGAAGTCCATGAACCAAGGGCAGGCACCAGCTTATAAGAATAAAATTTCTCCTATTTTGCCTTTGTGAGAATCCAGCTTTCTTACTTGCCAGGAAAACAACTCCTTAGCACTCATTGCAACTGAGCTAGGTTTGATTTTAACAGAAGTTTCCAGAAAGATCCAGTGGTAAGGAAGGACCTTGGAGAGAGTGAAGGCTCATCCTCCAGCTGGTGTTGAGGCGGGCCAACCAACCCCACCTGGAGGAGCGATCGGTATCAGCCTGTATAAATTAGCCCAGGATTAGCTCCAATAGCCCAGGATTGCTGTGGAGGAATCATCCAACTGTCTACTTAGATTGTCCAGGTGATTCCCAGTGCCTAGAACAACGTTTTTAACATACGTATATATCAGGGTACATGTAAAAGTAACATTTTATATAAATATATTTGTGTTCATACACATGTTTATGCATGTTTAAGCATAATTTTCCTGAGTAACTAGAGCTAACAAAATAAAGAAAAAAGGGGAAGGAGTAAGTATAAAAGAGAAGAAAAATCCTTGTAAGATACATAACATTTTCTGATATAATATTTCATGGTTTTATTCAAGTGACTACAATTTTGAGAAAACAGTGTAACTGTACTTAATGTTCCAGTGGAGCTCTGAGACATTCAGTTAATTATTGAGCTACCCTGGTTAAGTTGGTCACGCAAATTCAGATAAGGTCAGCTCTTTTCTCGGTGCACATGTTACTGCCATGTGCACAAAGAGAGGAAAAGCAATTGCATCTTTTAATCTGCATCTTTGAGCTCCTTGTTTTTCATTGCCATTTAATACTGAAAATGTAATCTAATCACTGAAAAATGGAATTTCAACTTTGATTTTTTATCTTTGGATGCTTTCACGTGTTCAGACAAGAAAGATTAGGGTCAAATATATACAGGGAGTAAAACTGTTTCTGAAGTCCTGAACTGTATTTTGAAAGTGCTGTTTGCTATTGGAACAGTCAGCTTGTTTTTGTCAGTTTGTTTTTTTTTTTTACATCTCAAATTTCATTGAAACTAATAATTTGCATATAAAAATTTAATATGATTGAAGAAGTATTCATGGAAAAAACATCACTTTGAGTTAATTCCTTTCTGCAGTCTGCTTCAGCTATGAATCAAGTTTCAGAAAATGTGCAATTCCTCTTAAAAGGATCCTCTCTGGGTTGAGATAAATGAGAATGAATTAACCTCAATACTTTCAGTGATATATTTTCTCATGAAGTTGCCTAGTCAGTGGGAATTTTCCCTACGAAGGGAAGATAGGATTAATCTGCGAGTCTATCCTAGGTTTCTTGTGAAGTGTCACCATATTTCAGAATATCTGTCATTGGAAAAAATAGTATTTAAAGAAACAAAATTATTTTCTCATAAAGATAATATTGGACACTCCTTAATCACTCTAAAGCCGAGTATCATGTGTTACAATGAAACATGAGGAGGTAATGCAAGGGGACATCGTATAATCAAGCTGTTTTTAGGACTGGTAAAATCATTGGCAGTCCTAGTGGAGAGGATGACTAGAATTAAACTGGTGTGTTTCTCTTAGCTGTCTTGTCACTTCAAGGTGGGGATTAATCAGTGGGGGTATAAATGAGCATCTCTGTTACAAATTTTGCATTTATTTTTGTGCTAACAGCATGTCCAGATGTGGTCACCGCACCAACAGGTATCTTTTGTCTTTTCTAACCAATTTTTGAATGAGGCTCAAAAGGACCAGGTTCTTTGCTTCTGGCTGCTGAGTGATGCTGACAATCTCTCCCTGTTAAGATGAATGCTGTCAAATGAAAACAAATACATACATGTGATGTGCTTATTTATGTATTCTTTCGCTATTTGCTTTATGTTTTATTTCTTAATATGTATAGCTGTATTGCTTTGTTATTCACGGCATTGTAGGCTGCTTATAAGTAGATTATTACTTCTGCGTATCACAAGATTAAAGACCATAATGGTATTGTAAAATGGAGGACACTAGCTATACAAACAAAAAGACTGCATTTCATCTTTATTAAACTTTTTTTTTTTTTTTTTTTTAAAAAAAAAGGATTGTGCTATTTAAACTGTTAGTAAATAGCAAAATTTACCACATCAATCAGCTTAGGACAAGCATTCATTTAGAACCGGATCTTTTACAACGACGTTTACATGAAGATAAGTGGTACAATGCCAAATATATTTAAATGTTTTTATTGAGTCTACAGAGATTTCATTGAATTCCAGTCAACTTTTCTCATTATATTAAATTTGGAGGGAGTTATTAGAAACATAAGTTTAAGTTATTTTTTCTACTGTGTCACTGAATGGCGTCTTCATAGGTTGGGTTTAAAAAAAATCCCAAACACACTAGATAAATTTCCGTAACAGTGTCACTAATGGAAAGATATTTTTTGAGTACTGAGATTATCAGTCAACATTTCGGTTACAAAATATGGGGCAAAATGTTTATCCAGCCTGATTTAGAATCATTTTTATTTATACAAAAGGATATAATTTCCATACGTATACCTCAGGCTGAAATAACAGCTTTTACTTATGTTTCAGAATCCTGAAGCTTCCTACTGACTCAATGGAAATGTTAGACATTTGTATTCCTTGGGGCTTTTGGCGTATGTGAATACAAGCTAAGTTGGAATAAAAAATAAACTGTACCAGGCTTAAATGAAATATATACTAATTTGCTTTAACAGATACTGAGGGAAATGTATTGAAAAATAAATGAAATACAGCATATTTGGATTTTAGACATGTACAATATGATTTTAATTGCTGTCTAGAAATGCTTTTGCATGTTTGTGAAGGTGACATAGTGTAGAAATATGGCCACTGAAGACGTGCAGAAAAAAATGGCAGTATTTTACAAAGTCGTTTCAAACAGATTGTTTAAGTAGTTTAACTAGACTGATTAAGTAGTTCAACTAGTCTCTTAGACCTAATCAGGTCTATGTTATTTACACTAGCAGAGTGTTCTGAAGCATTATGGGTGGTTAGCGCTTAGAAGAATAGTCAGGAATAGTCAGCATGGATTCACCACGGGGAAAATAATGCTTGAGCAGTTTGATGGCCTTCTATGATGAGATGACTGGCTGGGTAGATGAGGCGAGAGCTGTGGACGTGGTCTGCCTTGACTTCAGCAAGGCTTTTGACGCTGTCTCCCATCACATCCTCATAGACGAGCTCAGGAAGTGTGGCCTAGATGAATGGGCAGTGAGCTGGGTCGGCAATTGGCCTGACAACAGGGCTGAGAGAGTTGTGCTTAGTGGCGCAGCGCCTAGTTGAGGCCTGTAGCTAGCGGTGTCCCCCAGGGGTCAGTGCTGGGTCCAGTCTTGTTCAACTTTTTCATCAACAACCTGGAAGATGGAACAGAGTACACCCTCAGCAAGTTTGCTGTCACAAAGCTCGGAGGGGTGGCTGACACCCCAGAGGGCTGTGCTGCCATCCAGAGGGACCTCTACAGGCTGCAGGGTTGAGCTGAGAGGAACCTCATGAAGTTCAACAAGGACAAGTGCAGGGTCCTGCACCTAGGGAGGAATAACCCCAAGCACCACTACAGGCTGGGGGCTGACCCGATGGAGAGCAGCTCTGCAGAGAGAGACTTGTGAGTCCTGGAGGACAGCATGCTGGCCATGAGTCAGCAATGTGCCCTTGTGGCCAAGGAGGCCAAAGGTACCCTGGGCTGCATTCAGGAGAGTGCTGCCAGCAGGTCAAGGGAGGTGATCCTGCGCCTCTGCTCAGCTCTGGTGAAGCCACACTTGGAGTACTGTGTCCAGTTCTGGGCTCCCCAGTACGAGAGGGACACGGAGCTAATGCAGCAAGTCCAGGGGAGGGCTACAAAGCTGATGAGAGGACTGGAGCGCCTGTCGTATGAGGACAGGCTGAGAGAGCTGGGCCTGGTTAGCCTGGAAAGGGGGAGACTGAGGGGAGACCTCATCAATGTGTACAAATATCTGAGGGGAGGGTGTCAAGAGAATGGAGTTGGGTCTCTTTTCAGTTGTGCTCAGTGACAGGATGAGAGGCAAGGGGCACAAACAGAAACACAGGAGGTTCTGGCTTGATATGAGGGGGCACTTTGCTGTGAGGCTGACAGAGCCCTGGGACAGGTTGTGGAGTTGCCTTCTCTGGAGATACTCAAAACCCGCCTGGGTGCCATCCTGTGCAGTGTGCTCTAGGTGGTCCTGCTTGCTGGGGGGTTGGACCAGATGATCTTCAGAGGTCTCTTCCAACCTTGGCCATTCTGTGATTGTGTGATTCTGTAATGCTTCCTTTTTTGAAGTTATTATTCAAAAAAAGCTATGCATTCTGTGGAAAGCCTGCATCTTATGATTGAAGCCATATAGGCATTATGGCACATGAGCTATAGATAAAAAGGTGGTTGTACCACCACTTCTAGGTCAGTACATGAAGCTTATGTGCCTCCCTTGTGTTAGTACAAGATTTCCTAGTCTTCTGCTCTACTGGAAAAGTGTGATGACAGGAAACAATTTGCTCCTTGATCTGTTTTACTATGCCCATTTGGGTGCCGGCCCAAGAGCTTCATCTTTGAAGCTCCACGGTCATTTTATGAGCTTATATTTAAAGTATTTGGGTTGAGAAAATACCTGCCACTGAGAAATACTGTGCCTGAGAAAAGGGAAGGTAACTGAGAAGTGGGGAACATAAGAAGGCCTCAGTGAGCCTGTAATATAATTTCTGTTAATTTTGGGAGGGAAAAGAAGTTGGAGGGAATTTCAGTGGGAACAGTAAAGTTGTTCTGTTGAACAAAGTAGAGGGACAGCAAATCTGTGCTAAGGCTGCTGAGGTTTACATTAATGCTCAGAAACTGAGAAGGACCAAAGAAAGGATGACTGTGTGGTCACAGCAAGGACGCCTGATTCGGGAAAGCTGAGCTCACTTCCTGGCTGCGCTATCTCTGTAGCCTTGTGCGAGAGATTTAATCTCTCTCCATTTTTATTTATTTTCCCTTCCTGTACCACAGGGGAGTGATTACAACACGCACACCCAGCCGGGAGGCTGCACGCAATGGGTGCCTATGGCAGGGCTGTCACTGCTCCCCCCCAAGCACGGCTCCCTCAGGGCGCTGCTGCAGGAGGCGGGCGGGTGCCGCCCGCGCTGACGTCGGGCTGAGGCGAGGGGCGCGGCGGGGAGGCGCCGAGCATGCGCAGAGGGGCGGCGCGCCCCGGCGGCGGGGAGGGGAGGGGCGGGGCGGGGCGGGCGGTACCTGAGGGCGCCGCGCTGAGGCGCTGAGGGGCGGGGGGGGCGGCTCGGGCCCGGCGCGGTGCGGTGCGGTGCGGTGCGGCGGGGCGGTGAGTGCGGCCCGGCCGGGGCCGGGGGAGGGTGCGGGGAGCCCCGAGCGAGGCAGGGCAGGGCAGGCAGGGGGCTGAGGGCGTGAGGCTGGGGGCTGGGGAGCGCTCCCCCCGCAGCTCCGGGCCATGAGGCGGCGGCGGCCCGGCCCCGCGGGCACGGGGGCAGGAGGTAAGGGGCGGCGGCCGCGGGGGGCTGCTGCGGCCGGGAGCCGCTGGGAATTGCGTTTTTGGGGGTAAAATGCTTTGTCACGGCCGGCAGCTGCGTGTGGGGATGCGGAGCCCCGGGGCTGGGCTGCACTCGCGGGCTGAGGAGGCCAGCGCCAAGCGCTGCCCCTGGAGCTGCGTGAGCATCCCGCTCCTGGAGACAGGGCGCCTCTAAAGCAGAGCTGCGATCCAGGGCTGAGAGCAGAGCTGCGATCCAGGGCTGAGAGCAGAGCTGCGATCCAGGGCTGAGAGCAGAGCTGCGATCCAGGGCTGAGAGCAGAGCTGCGATCCAGGGCTGAGAGCAGAGCTGCGATCCAGGGCTGAGAGCAGAGCTGCAATCCGTGCCTGCAGCTGGCACCTCGCTGCTTGGGCACCAAGAGGTGCCGAGTGCGGTCTGCTCATCGCAAGGCTGCAGGAATGCTGCACGGTTAGACCTCTACCTTGCGCCTTATTGCTCGTGGCACCTCGTGTTTCTGCGTTTAGGCAATTAATAATGCATACGAATGTGTGGGAATATGAATAGTGATGATCTCCGTGCGCATAATGTGCTCGTTTAGCATAGTGTTGTACTAATGGGTAATCCCATTTAATGGAACTGCTGGTGTAAAAGCTTGCGAGAGTAAAACCTATTACTTTTGGACCTGATCATCCCTTAAGATGGATTGGTCACTTGCAATAAACCCGTTACGTAGAAGAGTTGGCACAGGCTCTCTATCTGGAGAGCCGTCAGGCCTTCCGTCCTCAAATGAGCGTCGCTTGCCTGAAGTTGTTGGCAGGATGCAGCTCTGTGAAAATGGAGACAGGGCAAAAGGTACCAGTTATGGCAGCGATCGTGGTATTGTCTTTTTGCCACTGTTTGGAAACGTAAGCAGCAGTGCCCTCTTCCTAGTTAGAAGCTTTCAAGCCCGGTTAAATTCCTTGCCAATAGGGATGCTAAGAAGATCAAAATACTAATGGTGCTTGTGATAATTAGGTTTAAAATCCTGTATTGTGTTTCAGTTGAAGCAATAAAAAACCTTATGTAAATCTCTGTATACCTGAACACATGGATGTTTGAGTAAAGTCAAGACAGTGTTATAATAACTATTCCAAAGATGCTTAGCTAGGCAGCGTGGGTCTTTGTATTTCTTCCTATCTCTGGGACACAGACTGAAACTCACTTCTAAACTTCAGTCAAATTAGATGCATTTTTGAAGGCGTTCTGAGAATATTGTATCCTCCTTAATCCAAAGTTACTCCGTTTCCAGAGCTGCAGAGATCTGGGCTTCGCTTGCTAGGTATCCTCTATCCTAGAGGGAAGGATTCAGCTGGAACGGTTCTGTGGATTGTCTCCTCTAGTAAGTGAAGCAAGAAAGTCTCCTTGAGTTGGGGGATGCTTATCTCTGGTCACATGGGGAATTGGTGTCACGAGTTGTCAGTGAAATGCCTTTCCCACTGGAAAGATTGCTGGGATTTTCGTGAGCACTTAGCCCGTGATGACTCGAGGTAGTGTTCTGTGGAGTGCGTTGTAATGGCTCTGATTGAAGCAGAAGTATGGCTAATGTTGGCAAGGTTCAGCCTGCACAAAATGTCCTAGTCTCTTAGCCAGAGGAAAATAGCTGATAAAGGTTTACTTTTATGTGGTGGATGAGCAAGTTTTCGGTCTCGAATAACCCTTAAATTGCAAATGACTTCTGAAATGCATAAGAACTCCTGTGTTTTTAGCCTAGGTGGCTTGTGACACACACAGCACAAGTTCAGTGTCATGGGAGGATGTCCTGAACACCCTGTGTTCTCTTGACTCAAATACTGTGTATGCTTTGAGCTGGAGACTCAGGCTCTACATCGATGCAGAGATTCTCCCTAGAGTCTGAATCAGTGTGATACACAGTTTATTTTTGTGAATCATATTAAAGATAGAAAATCAGGTCTAAGTAAATCCTCATCTTCTATCATATTATTACATAGGCATGTGAATCTGTATCTTTGATGATTTGGAGGAAGCTATGACTTTCAACTGACCTGCATCCCAGCAAGGCAAGCTTGCATAGGTTTAAGCTTTGCAAGGCCTGAGCTACCGCTGTTAGTAGCAGGAGGCCTGAGGAAAGCAGCAGAAGCTTGCATCCTGCACAGCTTGTCCATCAGACATATAAAAAGCAAACCCAAACCAAACGACGACAAAACAGAATGCCCCAATCTGTGTAAATCTGTTCGTTGTGGAAGTGCTCTGAAATGGTGATGTATAAAAATAGTGCTTTACCATGAATAAATTTGAGATACTGAGTAAACAAAACAAATTGTACGCATCACCTTCCTTTAATTTTAAACAATGCATGAGCACAGATGACCACGGCTGCATAATTTATTAAGATAATGTGGGAGAAACAGGTACTGTGGGGAAACTGTCACGAGTCATTAATGTTCTACAGGTCAGTTTCTTTCAATTTCTTAGAGAAACTGTTTCACTTGCAAATTATTATATAATCAGTATCTGTGGCTCCAGCATTTTAAAAGGCTGGCCTTGATGGGTACATACAAATCTAACTGTTAATCAGAAAGTCAGTCAGAAGATACAAAATACTCAAGGAAGTTTTGTCAGTCTGTAGTTATAAATATGTTTATTTGTTATGCTGTGGCGGACTTGCCAAGTTACTTGGTACTACAATATTCTTCCAGAGTTTGGTGTTCTGATAGGAAATTGATCTGTAGGAATCGAATCACAGACAGAAGCTGTAAGTGTCCAGCACTAACGAAATGGAATTCCATAGCAAGAGAGTGGTACACTGAAGCTGTGGTTCAAAAATAAGCAAGCTTCAGCTGAAAGCTATTATATGCTTTTATGTGGCTGCAGTGGTTTTGGTTAAGGCTGGATGTTGAAGAAAAGTCGAATTTAACTTCAGAGAATACAAGCAACCTAGTATCTTCTTGAAAGCACAGATATGGAACAGATTGATCCATGTAACTGGTTTGTTTGGTAGTTAGGAAGGCAGAAATCAGTAGCCAGTTCTTGTAAGGTGGGGCATTTACAAGTAGTGTTCCACAGGAGCGTGTGCGAGGACTCCTGTATCCCAAATGACCTGGCAAACGAGGTGAATGATGAGCTGACATGAGCAGTGTTCTTCAAAGTGTTGAAAAGATTATGTGGTATAAAGACCTGCAGCAAAACCTTATTGCTTCTGCTGGTTGTTTGCATATAAAGTGGCATGTAAAACCAATCATAAACATTGAGATACGTCTGTGGGAGAGAAGAACAATCCTAGCTTTGTGCATAAACAAATAGGGTATGGGTTGGGTTTGTCACTCTGGGATGAGATTTGTGGGATTAAAATACATAGCTAAAAAAATAAACTAATTGGTCCGTGTCAGTTAGGAAAAAAACCAAAACACTCAAGTATCATTATGTGTCGTTATGCCATTCCATAAATTCGTTTGTGTCCATGCTTGGAGGTGGGAACTGTAGGCATTCATGGTTCCTGTTCCAAAATCTGTGTGCTAATTAATATATGTAAGAGAGGGTGTTTTGAACCCAGAAGAGTAAAAAGATGGTTTGAGGAGGTATGATGTCCTCCTAGGACTTGCAACCTTGGAAAAAAGTGATGATCCAAAACCCGAGAAATATGATTTGTTTAATACTTCAAGCTTATGCAGGGTTTGCTTTGTTTCATGGGAGAAGTTTAAGATTTGCTCTGTCACTCCATTTTCAAGTCTCTCTTTAATCCAGCAGTAGCCGATTTAAGAATATATTTTTCTTTGTCTGTAGCTGAGGTTTGACATTCTTTTCTTACTATCATGGTCTTCTGACAAGAAATGAGCCGAGTTAAAATAGCACCGGCAGCATATAGAAAGGGAATTCCTACAGTTTTCTTCCCTCTACCTACCTATCATCTTGTCTGGTCTCGGTCAGTTGTTACCTGTGAACCTCTGAGGCTTATCTCAGTAGCAGTGTCTAGGAATTGTGTGCTGTCTCCTTGAGTTATCTGTACATGTCCTCCAGCTTAACCTGGAACTAAACTGCTTACCTATTCACCAGGAAGAATGGGTGTGTGTGAGCTGGGGGGAGGAAAAATCTGACACGTGGCTGGTAAGCACAGCCAAGCTGCGGATAGAAACTGATGGGAAATCTTGATTTTAAGATACCTACGTGGATAAAGTGCTCAAATGTGGTTTGTGCAGGTAGCACTGCTTCCATCATTAGTTGTTGCACAGTCAGTAAAACAATGTATTAAACAATATCTGTTCGTGCAATCGGAAGGGGTTTTAGCTCAAGGCAATTTGGTGTCCCTGTTTGGAGACCTTGCCTCAGATGAATAAATGAACTGGAGGGGAAGGATGGACAAGGTGAGAGGACAAGAAGGGCTGTTTCCATTTGTAATCAGTTACATTCCATGCTTCATTTGGCTTCCAGCCCGCCTGGTCTTATCAGCAAGAAAATCCTGCTCCAGGTAGCATCACTAAATAGTGAACAGAAAACAGTAGCCAGCAGCTGGCTCTTCGGGCTGTTACTGAAGCAGTGGTGAAGTAAATCTCTCGGGGTAGAGCTACAGACCAGAGTGGGTGTGTTTGAATCCTTGGGTGGCAGTGGGTAGGTTTGAGGGAAACGGCACGCTCATCTTCACGAGTGTTCAACTGCGCAATGGGGAATGGTTCTTCTGTAAATGCATGTGTTTTGGACTTAAACCTTTGGTTTTAAGGTATCAGATTCCAGTGTGTTCATGGTGTATCTGTGAGTGAAGCATTTGCTAGACAACAGCGACTAAATCGCACTTGTTTGCAGAATGGCATCGCTCTGCCTCTTGAGTTCTGACATAGAAGCGATTTGTCTCAAGAATAAATTCAGGAAGATTGAAGTGACCAACATGAAACGTTGCTGGGGGAGTAACACCATCTGTGAGCAGAGCAGAACACAGCCTGTTCCTGGTATCGGTTGCTTTGATGCTGACATGATCGCCACAGTCTTCGAGAGGAGGGGCCGAGACCTGCTGTTTCACTTCTACTCTTGTGTTCTGGCCTGTAGTCCCTGGGATTATTCAGTCAATCTTAGCTATAGAATAAAACTTAATTAGCCTTCATGACATAGATGGTGATATCAGCTTTAAAACTTCTCTGAAAGGCTTTTGCCGACATCTAATGAGGAAGATAAATGTGTCACTCCTTCCCCTCCCTCCCCCGATTATTTACTTTCCAGGATAGAAGTCTTGCCAAACAGCGACCTGTGATGAGACTGCACAGAAGAGTAACTTAGATACAGATGTGCCTCATAGCTACGGTACCTGGGGGGTGTGCTTGCAGAGCAGGACAGCTCGGTTCTTCCCCTCTGTGTAGCAACAGGGCTGTGTCTGTAGGTCGCAGGGCACTGGAGCTGTGTGGCAGGCAGATGGGGTATGTCTCTCCCCAATTTGGATTTCCCCTTTTCTTTTTACCGTCCTTGTGAATTTGGTAACAATCTAAACTGAATAACGTCATCAAAGAATTGAAGCAAATAAAGACTCTTTGTATCTCCTCACCAAGGATTTTGAAAACAATACGTATTTCGCAAGCTAAGTGTTTAAGCCACCCTGCTGAAGCTGGTCGGTGTGACTCACTTTCTAAGGCTGAATCTGTTGTGCCCTGGGAGGCTGTTCTTTGTTGTGTAACAAATGAAGCAGTCTACCTAATCTAACTGTTTGTAGCATGTGTGTTTCCACTGGAGCCAGGTGTATCAGTCACGATTATGTCAATTGCTTCTGATTTATTACAGTGCATCTCATCCTCCTCTTGTAATGCTTTGAAACGTGTTCTTGCAGTCAGCACGCTTACTGTAGCATGCTTATCAGCTCTGCCTTGTTCTCTGGGTTTCTAGAGAAAGCTGTGCTGGTTTGGATCTGCTGTTTTGAGGAGCTGGTTATGCAGGAAGCACGTGGTGTTTCCAGCTGCAGGTACAGAGTTGACACTGCTAGTTCAAACTGAACAGGACGTGGCTCTGCTACGTTCTGGTGAAGGATCAGAGGAATGCAGGAAAGTGAATTTAAGGAAAGCCTTATGTCCATCGGTGTCTCAGTCACCTTCAGTTCTTACTAAAGGAGTTTTCCAGAGATTTGCCAGAAGCCTGATCACACCTATGTTTCACCTCAGCTGTGGCCAGAAGAGTCAGCCTCTTGGAGAAGGGTGGAATTGGTGGCTCCGTGAAGATGCCTCAGAGAGCTGGCAGCTTCAGAGGCACGGTGTGTGCCTCTGCAACACTTCACTCGCTGCCAGCTGACCCCTGCCCCTGAGAACAGGCTGCCAGCCAGGAATGCAGGAAATAGCAAATACCATTGGATTTCACTTCTCGTTTATGAATGAACTGTAATGTTTGTACTATTTAAGAGGAATGTGACGGGAATTTAAGCAAAATGCAAGAATTTCAGGTTTATTCTTTCTGCAGGCTCTGAAATTTTCTTTTCGTTGGTGTAAAATATCGACAGCTCTTTGCAGTATCATCTTCCTTCTGTCCTTTCTTTGTCCTGAAGCTGCTCCCTTGTTGCAGCTGGCTCAGCCTCTAGGTGTTGACTGCCACGTGCCTCAACAGTCTGTTGTAAGAACAGTGAAAATCAGTGCAGGTTTACTTCTATGAGAAACCTTAGCAGAGGTTTCGCTTTTCATGGAAATTCATATGATTTTCAATAAAATTTTAAAGTATTTATGATAACTCTAATTCTGTTTGTTGTTCTTGTTTTCTTTTTTTCCTATTTTTCAGGTTCCTTTCTATGCCCTTGTGTAGTGCTGTGACTGAGTTTTCACTAGAGGAGATAGTTCAGGTTTCCGCGGGAGGAATGTTTTCACCCTCCTATCCATGTTGTTTACATGCATACAAAAGTGCTTTTGCTTTCCAGTGAAAAACCTTTTCGTAAGGTTCGTAGGAAATTTTGGCTTTGAAAAAGTATAGTCTCCATTTGACCGTTGTGTAAAGCTCAGGAGGGCAAACTATTACAGAGCAGAAATGCCTAGCAGATAGCAAGTAGCTCCCCCCTTCCCTTGAGGTGCCTGATACTCAATGTAAGTAGCATTAATGGTGGAGTGAACTGTGAGTGTGGCCCTAAGGGACATGAATTAAGTTTTTGACTCTGAAAGTATTCTAGTAGCTTTCCTCTACAAAAATAGAGCTGCATTTTCCTGTTACTTCATCTTCAGTAAGCACTTATGTCCTCCAGCCATACAAAACATTAAGAATCCATATTCTGGTGAGTAACAACAATGCTTATTTTTAAACTGCAAGGAAAGCCACATCTTTCTGTTGTGTTGACCGAATATGTTGCTCAGGCATACGAGAATCCCGGTCTCTTTGTGATGTCTGTATTCTTTCCTCTTTCCATCTCCATTCATTATCATCCTCTGCTTTTGTTCCCTGACCTAGTGTGTGCTGATGGTATCGTAGTTCAGCACGAGAGCAGCTTGGGTGGCTGCTGTGCGTGGTGTCGGATACAACAAACTTCACATGTGAGTAGAACATCTCCACGCCTACAGGTGAGGGAGGATGAACAGAAAAGGACTTTCCTCTAGGCTCTTGAGTCTGGGAAAGGAATCCTACAGCTTCGAACACAGAAGTTAAATAAAACAGCATTATTAAGTGCCTTGTGATTTCATGCCGTACTTTGACCATTGTACTCTCAAAGGATGAGCTGTCAGGGATGCTGGGGTGAGTCACTGTGCAGCTTGCGCATAATAAAGAGGTGCACTGAGGAATTCGTAGGTGCCTTCATGAAGCATCAGTAATAGATTCAAGAACAGAGGTGTTTCAGAGACACTGAGGACAGGGGAAGGAAGGCAAGCTTGGAGGGTGTCACTGCAAAGCAGGTAAATCTTACCGGACCTTGAATTTTATAGAAGTTTATTTTGTCTATGCTGGAGCCAGTCTGCAGGGTAAATAATACAAAAGAACAAGCGACACCCATAAATACTCAGTTCAATCTTTCAACCATCAAAACTTTTAATTGTGTTCTAATTCATGCAATTGCACAGTTTCCTCAGGATGTCTCTCTTTTGATTCCTCATTCAGATCAGGACTTGTCCTGCTCAGAGCTTGTTTGCTGAGCAGATCTTTTGGTAGTTTCTTTCATTCTGTTAGGCTCTCAAGGTCCCCTCGCAGCTGCAGACTGACTGGTAGCCCCGCTACCCATCCTGTGGTGTTCCAAAGCTAAAGAAGCTTTTTGCTTTATCTGCTCCAGAAGCCTCCCTGATTTATTTATTTTTTTCCCAGACATCATTCAACACCTCTACACTGGCAGAAGTAATGGATATGTAGCGCACTTGTATTTTTTGTTTTTTAAAAGTAAAACAGTTCTGAAGTTACTTTCTTTTAACCCAGAAACTAGATCATTGCTAAGCATGTTGAAAAGATCCTCCTTCTTTGTGTGCCCTGAATATAAAAGTGCGTATGTAAAAGTTGCCAAGTGTTTTAAAACCCAGGGGTGTCCAGAGGTTGCTTTTGTAAGCCATGCACAGTGGGCATGGCTGAAACATACTTACGCTAAACTCACAAAGGCCAGGTGATATATCTTTGTCCAGCAAATTGCAAGTAAAATACAATCTTTTTTCACATTGATCATTGTGTATTTGTGTGTGTGTGTAAGGCATCATGGAGTGAAAACCACTGGGATGTTAGGAGCAGTTGTCCTGAAGGCTTTTTGCAGCCTCTTGAATACCTGGTCTTGTGTCTGTGTTTGCAGCAGGGCAAACATCCTGCTGTAAGCGTGGTGCAGGAAGCAGGATGTAGCGGTGGCTGAAGGGGGTGGATTCTGCCTGCCTGCAGACATCCATTCACTGCCTGCCAGTCTCCTTTCGGTTCTGAAGGCTGTGCATCACTTGTTTTTCATGCTTCTTGGATGTTCCTTACCAGTTCTTTTCTATGCCCTAGTGCAATGCTGTGGCTGAGTAGGTTTTGAGCTAGAGGAGATGGTTTAGGTTTCCATGGGAGGAATGTTTTTGCCTTCCTATCCATGTTGTGTGCATGGATAGAAATGTGCTTTCGTTTTCTAGGGAAAAGAATGAAGGTCCCTGGAAACTACCTTGTCAAGTTTGTGTTGCTAAAAATGCGTGTAAAATGGGTAAACTGCTGCTTCAGATCACCTGCCACCGAGCCAAACAAGTAGAATTAGACAGTCTCTTACTACTTGGTCTTTCTGGGGAAGGCAAATAATAAGACTATGAGGTTTGGCTTGGCAAGTGTGGTTACTGAACTTGGTCTTAAGTAACATCCAAGGTATGATAGCAGAAATGTGCGTAACGGGGCTGAGCTCTGTGCTCGTTGCTCTGTCAGTCTGACACCACACCAAATACCGAACCGCCTTGACGGATTAATAATGGGTGCTTGCTGCTAAATGGATGCTGGTGGACCTGATATTTCTGGATGGATAAGCAAACTCGTGTCCTGTGGCAGCTGCCAGCTTCCTGTACACCTTCAGGAAGGCACTGTTCCTGTTTCCCAGAAGTAATGAGGAGGTGGTGACTACCTTGGGTTTTCAGCACAGCTGTGAAACTTCTGTTTCTGGACAAACTTTCGTGAACTTCTGTTTGTCTCTAGCGTCAAGAAGATATCCTTCGTGTGGGGAACAAATTTGCTCAAAGAAAAGCATCTAAAGATTGCTGCTTGGTAATTCTCATTATTGAAGTCTGCTTAAAATTGAGAAGATGAACGAAGGATGCATTACAAAACTGTTGGCATAGCAATAGTTCTGCAGAGCTGCTCATCTGTCACCTGTCTACTGGGTGTGTTCCATCTGGCAGCTGTTTGCTCCACGCTGCCGTGAGAGTAAGAGGGGGTTTGGTCCCTCAAATAGCAACTTGTTTGGAGCTTCAGGCTGCTGTTAGCTCTCTGACCTGGGCCATAGGGATAGTGATATTTTAAGGGTGCCCAAACGTGAAATGTGTGAACTTTCAGCTGTCTCGTGCTATAAGAATCCTTCCACAACATGTAGGGCAGTTTCAGGTGCAAAACTACGCTGAGATGATGATACAGGAAACTGCTTTCCTGATGGTGTTGAAACAGACTGTGAATGGTGTGTTTGCTACTTGGAACTAGTGTTGGAAGACTTGTCTGCGTGTGCATAAGCCTATATGGAAAGTACAAGGGAGAGTGAAAATGAATATCCTTCTTATCACCAGCATCTCAAATGTCCTTGAAGGGATGTAGCACCTTTTCTGTTCAGGTTGCACTTCAGAGGGTTTCTAAGTCTTAATTCCTTTTCCTTGGATTATTATGTGTAAAGTCGAGGCCCTTTAGTTTAATTCCCATTTAGACTTGTGTGCACTTGATAACGCATTTCCTGGGGCAGAATGTGTAAAGCTTGTTCTCCCAAATGTCTGTTTAAAAAAATCCATGGATTGCTCAGGTTTAAAAGTACTTTGAATTTTTTATAATACAGAAAAATACAATTCAAATTATACTGAACCTGAGTTTTGTGGAATGCATAACTTGCAGGTACTGTGTTTCTTGGTAATGAAATTTCACTGTTAAAACGTCATTTTTAATAGAAAGTGTTTGCTGAAATTCAGGAAGTTTGAGAGAACTTCATGAGAAAGTTTCTGGATTTGGGGGGAAAGTATTATCTGCCAAACATGGTAGTGTGAAGTTTTTTGACAGCATTTGTACTTCAACCAAATGAATGCAACTTAGAATTGAAGATGCGACACAGTAGCTACAGCTCATAAAACATAGTCAAGTTTTTGTTGTAAGCAGTTTTTTAATTTAATTATCTGAAGCGTTTTAAGCAATCAGTGCAGTTTTCTTGAAGATAACATTTTGTCTTTCCCTAATTAAGGATAAATGAGCAAGCACCCTTCCTAGAGGACTGAATGGTCGTCCTTTCGAGTTTAATTTGCAGTGCTTGTTGGAGGATTAAAGTAATCTCATTAAATGGCCTCATTTAATTTTGCGGTCACCTAAGAGATGGTAGACAGATATGAAAAGGGATTTATCCATAAAGCATGAAAGCTAAATTAGCAGCTTTCTAATTTAACTTTTTTCTTAGTTTTGAAGACTTCACAAGAGTTGAGCATTTTTTGCTAGCTTTGGGATATCTTTGGCTCTATAGTATGGTGCTTGCCATGACTGAATTCATCATAGTGTTCAAGCCATTTTTATGCATTGAGTATATAAAAAAAATAAATTAATACAACGTACCTAAATATATTTGACATAAGGTAATGTCGAATGTCAACCTCAAAGACATTATAAATGAAAAAATCTCTTATGCAGGTACACTGTGGGCAAGTTTCTTTTTTATAGGTACAGACACACAAATATGTTGCTTTACATTTTCTTAGCAGAAAGCATTGGTCGTAGTCTTTTTTGAGATGATTAGGCACCTAAACTCACATATAGGCACTTACGTAAGGTCAAAGCAAACTGCGGAGTGCTCAGCATTTCTGTGCAGCTGGCAGGTAGGGGTCTGAACTGGGGGTTTAGGCGCTTCACTGCAGCAGTCTCCAGTCGGAGATGCAGCAGGGACAGTGGGCTCCCGACTGAATTTAGGAATCTCTTTGTGGTTTAGAGACAGTAGAGGTGCCAAGTTACTCAGCTCTGTGGGGACTGAGATCTTTTTTCAGCTCAGAAACAGTTTATGCTTGAAAATATTAATTCCAAAATTACAATTCTAATTTTTTTGATCTGATTGTAAATCATCATGTAGTTCGTGTGAAATTGTTTTAAATCTAGCTGGGATGATTTCTGCAGAGATCTAAGTGGAAGAGAACGTGTACGTTATGTCCCTGTCTTTGCTGTAGTATAAGGGGATATTAATGCATTCCAGCCAATAAAAATACTTGCAACTGCACAGCAGAAACTCTATAAAGAAGCATGGGCTGCTACTTGTTTGCCAGCTGTATTGCAAAGTCAGCAAGCTGAGTAGTGCGATGTTTGTAAGCTCATTGCATCTTTTCCAAAAAAAAAAAAAAAAAAAAGCATATGATAATCATTGTGACTTTAGGTAATTATTGCTAAATTTGATAGATTTTTCTTCTCTTTTTTGTTTAAAGCTTTATTTTAAGTATAGCTAACCAACAAACTTTGCATAGTGCATGCCTCTTCTCTGTTTTAAGTTTGCATAAGGAAGTATTTCAAGCACTTCTCAGCTGTAGCAAGCTAGGAACATCTGCATCATTAGTTACTAAGGCGCAGTTAATGAGTGGTGATGTACTTGTGAGTGGCTCTCCATATGTTTTCCTTGACTATATAGAAAACAATTTTATGTCGATTAATGGATGTCTAAGGTACAAACTGGTGAGTCTCATACCATCTACTACGGTTCCGTAGTATGGCAGCCTTTTATCATGTGCGACAGTCTGTATTGAGCACATCCAGCAATACATGCTGTTCTTACTAGCTGATCATCTTGTTATGACTCTAACTTACGTTCCTCAGTATAAAAATAAGAAACCACTGCTGAGAATGAAATGCGTACAGCTCTGGGGGCTACGTCTCCAACGTGCAAGCATTCACTTACACTCAGTATTTTGGAACTGTGGATTTGTGTTTCTAAATGGAATTGTGCTCTACCAGTTGCAGAATGTGGATCCTGATATTTTCACTACATTAGGAGCCCCTAAAAAGCCGTCTTTCTGAGTGATTCTCTTCTTAATGTAGACCTATTTTCAGAAGTACAGCTCTGGGGCATCCTATTCATTTACGAAATCCTAAGGGTGCTTCAGTTTGCATGAGTTTTATGCCACTTTGATTTTATCTTAAATGTTTCTTAGTGAGGTCTTGCAGCTTGGGGAGTGACTCACTTTGGGTAGTGTTTGCTTTGGTTACACAGGGTGTTTCCTGTACCTCGAATGAGGATAATGATACTTGCTGTATCTTACCTCTCATCATCCTGCTTCTCGTGGTCCATGATTGCCATGGTTTAAAAGCTTTCAGGGTGCTTTTCAGTCCTGCTAGCTGTGTGTAGTAGGTCTGCGATGAAGGAAATACAGATATTAGTATCAGGGAATAACATACGAACTAGTGAATTTAATTGTCTTGGCACCATTGCAAGACCAGTGTGTGAAACTGACTGATGAATAAAATCTAGCATAACAAAGGTATCCTTTCACATCTGTATTGGTAAAAAGAGAAACCTCATCTTGCAAATAAAGGAATTAGTGTTGGAGTAAACCTTTTCTTTATATACAGTGTTGAATATACAACTTAGGAACTTGAAAGCCCTTATTATCTGAATTATTAGTCTTTGCTAATAGCATTTAGATAAATTCTTTGTAGTGTATTGCCAGAAAAACAACAGATGAAGTGCTGTGCAAAAGGATGATGCAGACATCTGTAAAAAAAAATAAAAATAAAATAATAGGATGAATATGTGGATAAGTGTGGAAGAAACAAGGAGATGGGGATTCTTAAGGCAGGAATTGAGGCAGAGATACGCCTGTAAAGCAGATGTGGCTTTATAAAATAAAAGCATGACACCAAAATGACATAAGTTCAGATGGAACAGATCTTTAGTGAAGGTGACAGTGTAATGTTCCCAACTGGGGGTGGGGAATGAAAATTCACAGATGTAAGGAAATGAATAAGTACTGTAATTATCTTTTTAACTCAGAATCTGGGTCTAGGGCTGTGTTCACATACTACAGCACAAAAGTAAAGCTTTTAAATTCACCTTTGCTAAGAGTTTTATTAACTTGAATGCTGTAGGCAGCTGCTGCCATGTTCTTCAGATCTTGTACACAAATAAAAAGATAACCAAAATTGACCATAGTTTCCATGGAAAGAGGAAGAATGGCCAGGATTTTTCATCCTGAATGGGGATATCCTTTAGATGTGGAAAAACAAGATGCTGAGGTGAAGGTCAATGATGAGTGATTATTTTGTATCTCATAACATGTAAATTGGGGACACCAAATTAAATGATCAGCTATTGAGTTTTAAACAAATCAAAGCAAACAGTTGTACCACAAAGTATGGAGTTCTGGAGCTCTAAGACTATTTGAAAAATAGAATAGGTGATTCAAAGAATTAGTGAAGAAAAGCCTGTACTGAAGCACAGTTAAACAGGAGGCTATGAACTCAGCTCCTTGCTTGGGAAGTTCTGAGATGAGTGGAGTCTGGGAGGATGTAGTGGGCAAGTATCCCTGTTGGAATGAGGAGAAGATGCTTGCTGTGGGCATCTGCTAGGATGCATCTCTTGCCTTCGCAGTATGACCAGCTGACAAAAATAGTGAATTTTTGGATTCTGAATTCTATTGATGCTTATTATAAGTAGCTCTCTTCAGTAATAGGTTTCTTTCAGAAGTTGGTTATCATACTCATATGGTCTGTGCATTTGCTACTTTTACACTTGCTGGATTTCCTATACACTGTGCTGGTTCTGCTAGCAGAAACCTGATCCGCTAGTGTTAAAAACAAAACACCCCTGAATGTCTCAGTTTCCTCAAATCTTGTGCATGAAGATGCACAAGAAATTGCTTGAGAAATGCCCAAGGCAGTGAATAATTTGGAAACTTATTTTCAGTTGTTTTTCAAAAATGTTTCTTCTACTGCTATTTTGTATTTGTTCATACTTAAGGGTTATGTGTCGTGGTGTCTGTCACAATCTCCTTTCATGCAGGGGCTGTGGCAGGTCAGTGTGAACGTTTTGGCAAGGAAAAGTAATTTTGGAAAAAAAAAAAAGCTTTTGGTCAGGTTTTATATTAAAGATGTGCAAGTCCTATGCTGCTGACAGCAGACTTGTGCTATGTTCCTTTTTAAATATGAAGTCTTAAGTATATAGTTGAATAATTGTAGTACAATTGAAAAATTCAGTTTGCTGCTCAAAATAGGTAAAGGAAAAATATGCACCCTTTTTAAAGCTTATTTTAATGCTGTAAAGAAGGCAAAAAGTGCAGTTTATCTAGACAATGAAAATGTTGGGGGTGGAGAGTGACACTTGAATAATATTACTGCCAAATTGCTGCTGTTGATTAATATTTCTCAGGAGTTCACAGAATGCGTGAGTTACTTTATATAATTGTGGTATAGTCATCTACACAGATGCAAATGTGCATTAAAGAATATTGTTTAATGTGTGGTTATTTAAGGTCTAATATGTTCTTTCTTTTCCTTAGATTCAAGCACTCTTTAAGGACTAATGTACCCTGTAGCTCATGGAAGAAAAAAATCAAACCAGGACATCCTTGGTTTCCAGGCTACCGAAATATGGAACGAAAACTTTAGGAAGCGTCTTGCAACCTATGCCAAATGGCTCGGCTGTTAATTTAGCAGGCAATAACGGTGGCAAAAATTTCAGCAAGCACAATGGCACTGTGCGTATGTCTTCCTTTTCTTTCAACTGGAGAAAATCAAATAAACATCAACTTCATGATCAAAATGGGAGAGACATTGATTCCAAACATAATTGTAATGAAAAACTAATCGATTCTGAGAAGTATTCTTCATCTCAAGGAGCACTGAGTAACGATGTGCTCAGGGCGGGTTTGAACAACACTGCTTCAGTTGCATCAAAAACAGTAAAGCAAAACAATATGTTTGTATCTTCTACAGAGGAATTAAATCCAAAGTCTTTGCCTGGACTTTCTAGTTCAGCAAAATTCGCCAAAGGTACCCTGTCAGGAAGGACCTCATATTCTGGACTCAATGCTCCAAAATCACACTTAAATGGATTTTATGGAAATAGGCCAATGGTAGGTTTGCAAAGACCTAGAGCTAATTCCAGTGCCACAAGGACAAGTTCAGGAGAAAGCCTTGCACAATCTACAGACAATAACAAGCCTTTTTCCTGTGAAAAAATGGTAAGATCACAAAGTTTTTCACATTCCATTCAGAATTCCTTCCTCCCCACTGCATCTTTAACCAGGTCACATTCCTTTAATAAAGCTGTGGATCTTACAAGGCCTTATAGTCAAAATCTATCTGTTAGGACATCTCAGAGGTCATCTCTGCTGTCAAGAAATGCACGACAGTTGGATGTACCCAACGGAAATGAACCTATGAAGTACGGATTTACCAGGCCGTACTCCGGTATATCAGCTCCTGCTTCAAAGAAGCCCCCACTGTCAAATGGGTCTGGGCCCGCACCTTCTTTTGGATACAGATTAAGTCGACCTTCTTTGCTGAAGCCTACTAGGCAGCGATTTGCTGGAAATATCATTGTGGATGATGGCAAAACTACAACTCCTGACATGTGTATAGTGGAGAACTCTGAACTTGCAACAAATATTAATCGAGCAATTGACAAAAACAGCATTCTAGAGTGTGATGCTCGAAGAGCAGAATCTGTCGATGGCCATGAAAGCATGGGAAAACATGGGTCAAATGTCATGTGTATGAGTGATGACGGAGATGAAATATCTATATCTTCTTTGTCATCCTCGGAGAAAAATGACTTGAGTGAAGACTTCAGTGATGACTTCATAGATATAGAGGATCCAAATAGAACTATGCAACTACAGCAAAAGGAGAGCCGTGTTCAAGAGTTAGAGCATGGGAGCATAACGTCGATGGAGCCGTTCACTTCTCTCAAGGAAGGTGGAGGATCTTGCTGTAATGCTGATGACTGGCTCGATATAAATATGTCGGGTAAATACTTTGCATTCTGTGTGATATTTTACCTACTCTGTCAAGATTCTGTAATTGCAGTTAAGTTACGTTTAACCATTCTGATTTTTTTCAGAGTGGAACTATGCTGGCCAATTTATTTTCTCACAGTGCTTTTTTTTTTTTTTTGCATGATAGTAAACATTTTCAAGCATGTTTTTTTTTGTAAGAGCTCTTATTTCATTGGAATAAGAAATAGTGGTATCTCCTTTAGCCAAACTTGTTATAGGATTGTAGAATTCCTCTTAGCCTTACTTGGCATTCATTTCTTTTGGACTAGTGATCTCTGCATATCCTCCTCTGTAGGCAGAGAACATCTGTAACCGCTTAAAGTAGCAGCAATAAATGTAGGGTGTCCTCTTTAATTACTTAATTTTATAAATTGTCATGTTACTGTTTTTTTTCCAAAAGCATGTTGTATTAATTCTTTAAAAAAAAATATCAGTGGAAGAGATGGAAGATGCTTTAAAAGCGAAGCTGCATTTTCAAGTCTGATGTATTTTTTTTCTTAGTATATATTTACTTTGAGAGATGTTGATTGGATCCAAAGGTGGAAACGTATTTTATTAAAAAGATACAGAATTCTAAAATGCGTCTTTCTTGACAGATGAATTGCTGTGTTGTATAAAGCTAGGAAAGATGTAGTTTAAAAGGATACTTAATTGTAATGGCCAGTCCAGCCTGAGCTTTTTACCTCCTAGGATGAGTGTTCTTACTATTGTAGAATGCTTTCAGATATTTCTGTTAGAACACAGTTTATTATTGAGACTTCAATGTTTTTACACACCTTAATTTGTATTTTTTTTTTTAAATATTGTGTTGTTTTTTAGAATCTTGACTGTTTCTGTTTTCTTTAAGCAGTGGATGACAACAGTGAAAGTACAAAGAATACTGCTGAGAGTGTGATTTCTCCAGAGATAAATTACAGAGCTGGGTCCTCTTTTGAGCTTTCTCCATCTGATAGCTCTGATGGCACATACATGTGGGATGAAGAAGGGCTGGAACCTATTGGAAGTGTCCATCCATGTGGAAGTTACGAGTCTTCAGAAATGAACAGCATAGTATGTATTTATATGCATCATCTGAATCTCTGTATTTCTTTTTCATTTTATTGCTGATGTATATTTTAAAAATAATTAATGTATTTTTTTCACTTGATAACTGTTTCTTCTTTCCTCTGTAGTTGACAGCTTTCTGAAACTTCTTGTTAAGGAGTTCCTCTTTCTGGACAGATGGCCTTGAATTAGGCTGCTTACATGCATTTTTTCCCCATTCTAAAGCTGGGACAGCACAGCTTCTTCCTTATGCAATCTCATGATGGCATTCAACAATAAAGAAATTACTTCAGCAAATAAGTAAAATATCTCCTACCAATCTTTAAACCTAGGAGTAACAACAAGAAAACAGTTGGTCCTTATCTGACTTCTATTGATTTGTTTCTATTCTATATCTGCACAGGACCTTTTTCAAAATGAATTTATTTTCATTTGTCTGTTTGTTCAAGCATAGCATCTTTAAAGTAGGTAGCTGACTAGCTCATCAGATGAACTGGACTCTTTATGTCTGGAAAACAGAAAGCAAGATAAGTAATAGCCATATTCTTACCACTAAACACAACTGATTTGCATCAAACATTCTGTCTGGAGCAGATGGAGAGTAGTTGCAGTGCTCTAACCCTTCAGCTGAGGTCAGTTAGCCAGCCTCTGGGTTCTGGTAGGCTTGATGTAAGTTGTCTGTCTGTCCTTCATTCTTTTCCACAGAAACACTGTTCTAACTTATTTGGGTTGCTTAATTAAAAGACGGCTCAGATTATATTAACACGATATTATTCATTCAGAACTTCCAAGAAAAATTAGGTATAATCAATCAGTGTCTCCAGCTTCTTAAATTTGAGAAGTGCTAAGTATTATGTCATCAGTGCCATTATCAGTAGTGTAGATGCTGTTTTCTGCCTTTGAAAGGGCCTTGTGGCTCTAAGTCAGATTTTAATTTTTAGTTTTGTTAGGGTTGTCTAGCCCAACAGCAGAACAGCATAGATGTTTTTCTGAAACTGGGGCATAGCTACATAATTATATTGTTATATGTAACTACATAAGAGGAATTCCTGATATATTTTCAGCTGCCTGTGGTGCTGTTCATTTTCTGTCTTAAATTACAATCTTGGGATGTGGTGCTTAAAAGTAAGCTTAGAAATAGTTATTAACTTCTCTTGGTAATTATGGCCAGCTTGGAAAAGCATTTTGAGATTTCTTTTTCCAGTACGGACTTTGTAGTTATATTGATGTTTACAGGAAAAAATTTAACATAGGGCACTGCAAAAATAAACACCCTTCTCCCTGTCACATGCATGCATATACCAGGAAAAGTTCTTAAACTTTCTCCTTGATAAACCTGAAATTGATATTTCTGATATATACAGTGCAGTTGATCAAAACAAAAGGCACTGCTTTCATGGGCTTTTGGGCTATGTACCTTGTATTTGATGTGCATATCCTCCATGCGTTAATTTACGCATTTATATGAATTGAAGGTGTTGATTTCAGAACATTGATGTTCTGATTGATAGAAGCTGTTGTAAGCATAAAAGAGCAGAGGTTTGTTAGAAGCTTATGATATTTTTGTTCAATGTTTTGGTTAATTTCTTTATTGAAAGTAAATAGCTGTTAGAGAGGTCTTAAAAGTGGAAGAATAAACTTATTTGGTTTAGAAGTAGTGGAGAAAGAAGGGGGGGTGTAAGACTTAATGCTGAAACTTAAAAAAATAAAATAAAAAAATCGTGCTTTCCACTCATTTTGATTTTTATTCCATTATTTCTTTTCCAGAGTTATAGTGCAGTAAGCACTATATTTTCATCTGAATTTTCATCCTAAGTAAGGGAAACATCAATAATACATCTTGTGTTCATACTTGTTTTTTAAGAGAGACTGCACTCTGAAATGTTTGTTGAATTGCATTTTAGTGGGAGTCCTGTTTTTTTTGTTTTTTTTTTTTTTTTTCCTGTGCTTGTTACTGTTGGCAGAAAGGATGAGATTTAGAGTGTTTTTTTTTTTTTTTTTTTTTTTGTTTAGCCTACAAATTAAACACTCATCACTTTTAGTCTTAAGATGTAGCAGAATTTCTCATAGAGTTCTTAGTTCTGAAGAATCGTGATGTTGGGTGGGTTAGTATAAGCTTTTGTTCTCTGTTGTTGCTGCTTCTGTCTGAAGGCACTGAGTATAAAGGCAGCTTAAAAAAACCCTGAAGGTCGTGAGAATAATTATTGTGATTAGGCAGCATATGTTGATGTTTTGATTGCTAGGAGGTGTATGATCAAATTGTGCTTTTTCTGTCCTCTAGTATTGTGAAGGTGAAAGCAGTAAATCTTTGTCAAAATCCAACTGATAAGAGTCTTTTAAGCTAATATCAGCCTGACTGCCCCTGGGAAGTATTGCTTCTGGGGAAGTCTGAAGCAGATAGGTGGTTCTGGAGTTTCCCTGGCTTTAGGCTGGTGTGAGTAGGAGCAGTGTGAGCCTTTGTGATGCTTGGGATTCCAGCAGTACATCTGAATTACTCATAATAAGATGGTAAATATTGGCAGTGTTTAGTCATCTGTTTGCCATCTATAGCATCAACAAATGTATAGATGGCAGTGTAGACCTTGTTGGGTAGTCAAATGAGAAGTGGTTTGGCCTATTTGCCTAGGGTGGTGTTAATTAGGTCTGTGGAATGATAATGAGAGTGGTAAGACTTCATTTCATATACAGTAGTCTACTTGACTACATGAACCTTGCTGAATTTTTTGCTTTCATTTATTTTTGTCTGGAAATAATATACATATAAACAGAACGGATGAAAACATGGGTCCTACCTGGAGTCTCATCGCCCCTTTCCTTAACAGAAAACAAAGTACTATTTTGCTGTAGCAAGGCTTGTTTGAGTTGTTCTGTGCTATCCATTGTATTAACTAGACACGTGAGAAACATAATCTTTAGTATGTGTTTGTTTGAGTAAAGCTTTGTTGTTTGTTTGTTTGTTTGTTTTTTGAAGTTTAAAGCTCTTATTTACATTGAGAATAGGATAGATAATCCAAGCAAGGGTCCCTGTATTATTATGAGGTATTACTACTTTTAAAAGACGCTACAATATTCTACCATACAGGGGTCTGCAAGAAGTAAAAATTCAAGATAAAATTTTTCGATTAGCATTTTTAATGCCTCTAGAGAGTAAGTTGTTTCTTTTTTTCCTCTTTCAAAGAAATTTCATTTGCACTAATAGGTTTAGAAAACTTGTGTTTTCTTTATTATCAGGTTGTACGAAGACCCTCTCTTAGACAGAGATCCAATCCTCTGGCCTTTTGTTATAAGAGGCTTTAGTAACTGTGTATGTCTCTGCTATCTGAATTTTTACTGAACTAAAGCTGGTATTTGGGGTATACACCAAGTGAGCATCAATTTAGTGACAAGGATATAGGATTATGGAACAATAATTGAAATCCGTCTTGAAGAGACAGATGGGTTTTAGCTGCTTTGCTTAGAATTTAATTGCTCTTGGGATGAAATCTAGATCTTAGTGGAATGAATCTGCTTTGTCATTTATCAGTGTGGCTAGAGTTTCAGCCACAGAGTCTGAAATGGTTACATTTTTCTCAGCTTCCTAGCATATTTTTGAAATCTCATGATACTTTTTTTTCCCCTCTGATTGCAGCTTGGGAAAGGGAGATTCTGAACTAGTTTCTGAGACTGGCATGGCTTATTGTTCTAGAGGCACAGATACTCACTGAAATATGCTGTTCAAATGTATGTACTTCTTAACTACAGAAAAGATGAGCTTGCTAAAATAACATTGTGTAATGTTCAGTCTGTGGTGCTTGCTATTTTCTTACAGTAGTTTTAGTTACTTAAAAGTAATTGAGTTTTTAAAATCATTTCCTTCTCTCAATGACTAAACTTTAAATGACAGTCTGATGTACCAGATGAGTACTTTGGTATATAGGAATTGAGACTTGTAGTATGCATACTTCCAACACGTTCACTATTAAAGAGCCAAGTGTTCGAAGTATTGTCTTCTACCCGTTTCTGCTTTTAGTTGTACATCCTTTCTAATGGGATAGTGCCAAATCCATAGTTGCTGTTCTGGACTTTGGATTTTGGATTACTTTGCTACAGCTGTAAGCTTACTTGTGCTTGTATTTTTATTAAGGTGGTGTACTAGTATGGAATAAAAAGGCTATTCAGATAGACGAGAGTTCTTTAAGTAGTATTTGGATGGCTTCAATGAGGTTTGAACCCCATAAACTTTACCATGTGTGAGAAGGTGTTTTTTTTCCTCAGTGTGTGGTGTTTGTTTTATTTTTTTTATTTGGATATATGTCATACTAATATAGAGTTACTGAATTATTCTAAACACTACAAATTTTTAATGCTTATTCCAAATAGGTGAATAATGAGTCTCCATACCGTGCTAGCAGCACTGTGTAAGATCCATTGGAAGAATTTTCAAGACAGAGACCTTCTGAACTAATAGTAATGTTTACAGACTTAAATGCAATTTAAATAGTATGCTGAGAGTGAGAAGTGGTTACATCGTGATATTTTTCATCAGAAGCAGTTGTTGAAATAATGAAGCATTCAGTACAGAGTATTCAGAAATTCTTGTGCTTCATTTTCACTTTTTAACAGGAGATAATGGGAACTAAATATCTATATTTTCTTCATATATAGACACTTGTTTTTTGAGATGCTTTAGAAAGAAGATCTTTTGAAATGAGGTCTTGAGGGGCAAACTAGTTATAAGAAGCACACGAGAAGATTCCATCTAATGAACTAATTTAAACTTGGTTCCTTTTTCTGCTTTTCATGCTGCAAGTGAAGTGTCTAAGATTTTAAGAAGCTGAAGGTAAATTTAAAAAAAACTTTGAAATTAACTGCTTCAACATAAAAACTGTGTTCATAGGAAAGAATATATGCATATTTTTTTTTATTGAAACAAAGACTCTTAAATGTGTTTAGATTTTCATGGTATCTTCATGTAAGCCATTACTGAAATCTGTAGATTTATAAAATCTGAAGCTTTTATCTCCCATTCCTGTATTTGCTTTTCTGTGTGCAAATTGGTGTTAAAATGCTCCATCTCTGTTATCAGAGATGTTCCAGTTAGGAAATACTTACACACCACTCAGCTCTTCCCCTACTCCCCCATGTAAGAGACAGGATCAACCAAAAAATTTTGTCCACTGATACACTGAGCATCCTTGCAGGTAGTATATAAAATAGCTAGCTTTGTGACCTGGAAGTAGAGGAACTCCAGCCACTGATCTGCAACACTTCGTGACCTTAAATAAGTCTTCATCTTATTTTTCTTTCTTTGGAATGATGGATGAATTAAAAATGAATAATTTTAATTAACGTTATCATCAGTGTATATTACATTATCAATGTATTTGTACTTCCTGCTCAGGTTCAGGTGGATCAAGAGGAAGGGTTTCTTATGATTTATTCCCAGTGTTTCACAGCTTTGATTTGAGCTGTGGGGGAATGTGCTGGTGTGGCCTCTTCCTGGACCCCATCCTGTCTCTTTGCTTTACTATAGTAGTATCGTTTGGGTTTTGAAGGACACAGTCCTTTTTGTCACCAAAAGATGTTGCCTAACGTGGCTGTGAGCTCCCAGTCATTTTGGTCTTTGCTGCTGCTGCCAATTTATCTGGTCACTGTCGTGGTACAACTGGACCACGGAGGAGGAAATCAAGCAACTTTGCTCTGTAGCAATTCAAATAAAAATTAGGCTTCATCGCATCAGTGTAATGAGACTGCAAGTATAATGCCAGCATACTGGTACTATAGGTAGTGCTGGATACTTGGCAATGTGCTGTACTTCTTTCTACTGTTTCCCTCTGGGCCCAGCACACTGGAGGCAGTTCTTGTGGAGAGAATTGTAGTGTGTGTAGCATCACTAATGTGGAATGGCAGTTTGGAGTTTTATATCTTCTGCTTCTGCTCAGGGAATTTTCGATTGTTGCATTTAGCACCAAAGAAATCCTGTCTTGCAAGGCAGATTAGGTAATCCATTGGTCTTTCATACTGCTTTACCCGAAAGCATGACTGTTGGGTTTCTAGGTCAAGATATTTTTTATTTTTTTTTTTTTGACAGAGACATCGGAGTAGCCTGGGAAGTCTTTTATGAGATTTTAGCTTTTACTAATGTATTTTAGGTAATGACAAACACCGTGTCTGAATTTTACTTCTGATAGAAAAATGTTTCTTGGAATTACCTTACCTTGATAAGCTGGTATTTCTGCTTAGAGCGTCGTTATGAAAGAGCTTCAGCAGTTTTACTTAAATGCATAGTGGTTCAGACCTCCTGCTCAGAAACACAGAGAATCAGGGACTGGGATATCATACAAATGTCAGCCTGGGAAGGCATTTTTCACTGGCATGTGTTTGTGTGCCACAAATGTGAAGCTGGTGTTGCTGTTAACCTTACCACCTTAAGCAGAGGTTGCATGTATATCTGAGCTCTTCTGGAACTGAGGATTCTCTTGAATTGTCATGTTCTAACTTTATAACTTTAATTAGATTGATATAATTGATATTTGGAGAAGACTTAAGCGTACAGCTTTCTGATCTCAGAAGATTCAGAAAGGCTAGAGAAGTGTTCCCTTCTTTGCATTTAGTTTCAATTTGAGAAGATAGCGCTTCTGGACATAGTAAATCAGGGTGAGAGCATCCTTCATCAATGTGTCCCCAGTTAAGCTTTTAGTAAACTGTGCAAGTGCGATGTAAAATTGCTGGTAATACAGATTTAAGAGTACCTGCTTGTTTCAGTGCGTTTTGCTAGCAGTGATCCTTGCCCACTTGTTCAGGCGTGTTTGCTGACAGTCAGTTTTCTGCTTGTGGCGTAGATAAATGTCATGGAGGTAGGGACTGACTTCAGAGGCGCTGCCTTCTGAGAGAAAATAGCTGCTGTCTGCCCTCCCACCACCACTCCAGTCTTCAGCTTCAGAGCTTAATTGTTACAGCAACGGGAGGTAGTGAGAAACTGCACTGCTTACTGAGATGGCATTTCTGTCTGTGTCTTGGGTGATGTGCATGTCCCTGCTGTCAAATGTTATTAAGAGGTTATATGACTGTGTTACAGTGCACAAATCTCTTGTGGTGTTGCTTTGAGAGGTATGACATTTTGTGAACAAGCTTTTATGGCAAATTACCTTTTTTTTCCTTTGGGATAAAAAGGTATATATGGCTTTGAGAGCTGTATGATGCAGAATTGACACAGTAAATCTTCTCATCCTGTTTTGGTTGGTGAAATCAAGGAAGGCAACTTCTCTCGTGCTCCTGTCTTTCATTTGTGGTGGCCATTAATGACAGCTTTGATTTTGTATGGTGGGGAGAGAGAGCAGCAGATGTGTTGAGTGCAATATAATAATAAATACTGGTAGAAATTAGTACTACTTTTAATTCATAAGCTTAAAGTGAGGTTTCCAGTATGAGTTTGCAGCTGCATATGCAGTGTAGTATTTTTAGTTAGTTTATAGCAATTCCTTGTTGATGTTTTTCTTTGTTCTACCAACTGGCATCAGTTTTCTATAAGGGAACTTCAGAAGTACTCTAGTGTGCTTCAGTTAATTGTATTGCTGTCTTTTTTTCAAGTATCACACATTGTTTTCATTGCTCCTAGGAAATCTTGAAACAGGTAGGCATGTGCTCAAAGAACAGTACAGTCTTAATTTTGGTGTACCTCTGGTGTTTTTTGTCAGTGCAAACAAGAAAATCACTTAAGAGTATACCAAATGAATTGAGAGGAATCTAACTGGGTTTCTGAACACTGACAGATAACTTGATAGAAAACACATGGATTGGCACACAGTTTCCTTTTCTTTTTTTTTTTTTTTTTTTTTTTTTAACCTGAAGCTGTGTCCCAGTAAGTTATAAGAACACTGGTGTTGAATCTTCTTGTGACTGACTTTCAGTTACAAACCATCAAACTTTGAGGAAGGGCTGTATCTTCTACGTATTAGGGTCAATTATGTTTGTAGTATGTGCAAATCTGGTCTCTCTGGATGAAATGTGCACACCCATTTCCAGTCTTACTGTCTCCACAGTTCTAAAGACATGATGCACAGTTCATTTAAAGACTGGTCAAAATAGGTTTAATAAAAATATTTGATGTTTTTGTTCTTTTTTTTTTTTTTTAAATTAGAAACAACTCTATTCAGTAACCTGTATAAGAACACACAAATGCTGTGTAAAAAGTCATATTCAGTTCACATGGAAATTCTAGCTAGGGCATAACTAAAACTCAGTATACAGAAGAAACTTAATTGATCTCCTGGTAGCTACCTTGCCCATGGTATTCTTCTAAATTCAGATTGTTTCGATTTCATTATCGACTGGGAGTTGTTTGAGGCCTGAAGTTATTTTTATATAGCTCTTTTATTATAACTGAATTGCCAAATTAAACTGGATTGTTCTTGGTATTTCATGTTACGTGTTTTTCAAGTTCACCGCTGATGCTTGTGCCTAAGAAAAGGCAGTAAAACCAATTTCAAAAGCATTTGGAGAGCTGAAGCATATTGGTGTGTCTCTACTGATCCCTAGAAAAGAGCAGTAGACCGACCCATCATACAGGATGTCTGGTAACCTGGAAGTCCTGAGGTAACAAACTACTTAAATTGTAGTTCCTCCTGATCCTCAAGGCCTTCTGCTCACCATACTCATGTTGGCTGTACCTCGCAGCTCTAATACAAGTGTAAGTCAGTGGAGAGAACATCATCATTCATAGTGGCTTTTGCCCTTTAAGAGTTTAAGTAAAAAATACATATTGCATCATGATGTAAAACGGTCCATTATTTGTACATTAACTGCAAGTAACTTCAGAAGTAATGCTGAACTTCTGCTATTGGCAGACTTTTCTGGAAGCAGAAGCAATGAGTAGAAAGGATCAGATATTGCCTATGTTCATTACACTTAATGTTGATGTCTTTCTGTTACTGTGCTCTAAAGTGAATCAAACCAAAACTGGAATTACAAAACATTCTTAACCGTTGTTGGAATTCCGCAGAAAGAAGGTCAGACTGTTTTTCCCTCCTGGTGTGTTTTTGTAGATTCATTACTGGGGGCTAGATGGCAGTAAAGGAACGCTTTTTGTGGCTGTGGGATTTCACTTGTGCTGCATGCTTGGTTAGTGCTATTGCTTATGAATTGGTAAAATCTCAACAGAACAGTTAATATTTCACAGAATCACAGAATTTTCTAGGTTGGAAGAGACCTCAAGGTCATCGAGTCCAACCTCCAACCTAACGCTAACAGTCCCCACTAAACCATCAGGTTTTCTTTTTCTTTCCCTTTGTGCTCTTGAACTTTTTCTTTTTTTTTTTTTATATGTTCTAGCATATAATTAAAATAATTAAGCAGCAAGCCTAGCTACTCTTTGAGAAATAGTGGATAGTAACTTAACCTAATAATTATTTCCTATCTGCGTTCTGTAAACCTAGATAGAACATACAATGCCCTTATAAAAATGTTTTCAAAGAGGAATATATCATTATTTAAGACTAATATCCAATAGTTAAAATGTCTTGGGTATTCAGAACAAAGGTCCTGTTGCATTTGTTGTCTTGGCAACACTCCCTAATGGAGCATGAACAAAATGATAAAACACTTGTTTGGATGTTGGGCTTAATTATCCCTAATATGACTTGCAGCATACAACATTTAAAATAGCTCCTTTCCTACCCTGTTCTTGGTATCTTGCAGAACTCTAGCCTTTCTCTCTGGCGTACCGGAAGGATTACTGATATATTTTTTTTAAAAATGTGTATATATATTTGTATACGGTCTTGCATATAATGAGTAAGTAATTTTAGAAAAACTGAGGTATTATATGTAAAAGAAAATCTACTCTAAATTTTTCTTTGAGGAAAAGAATACTTTTCACTTTCTTTAGTGATGCTTGCTGTCACCAAGAATTCAAATTGGAGGAATGATTGCAAAGGCTTCAGTTCACCTTCTCTGTTAAGGTTTTTGGAGCTAAAACTAAATTTTGCTATTTGCAAAATAGCAAAATATAGTTCTGTTTTGATGCTGCAAATGTGAAGACTCCCATTTCTGGATGAATTAAACGAATAACTGACTTGAAACAATTACTTACTTCTTAGAGCCTTATACATTAGACTGGAAATTTAGTTTCCTGTCCCAGAATCCTTCTACATTATCTGTTGTTTCAAGAGTGTTTTTTGAGAACTTTGATTACTGTTTCCTCCTGTGTGATATGAAGCAAAATCAATATTACTGAATTTGTAGTAATGTATCCATTGCTACAGAATCAGACTCATGTTAAAACCCATATTGCGCAGCACCTGTATTGTTCGCTGTTCTGCTAACACAGACACCGATGTTTCTGTTTAAATAGTCTCTCTTTGGTAGTAGACAAAGAATGGAGTTGACGTCTGACCAGGATATCTGACTTCTCTTTCTTTTGTGGAATGTGACAAGCGCACCTGTCTGCTTTAAATGATTTAGGGACTTTGGCAAGCTGCTTTTTTGAAGTTTACAGGGAAGTACATTGTAATGCTAACAGGTGTTAGTTGTTTAGCATTTTTTGTAAGACTTGGTTGGTGTCCTGCATGTGAAACTTTTAAAGATATTTTCCTTATACTGTTCTGTCTTTTAAGTAATTAGTAACTCCAGTATTTTGAGGGTTATGGTAGAAATTTGTTCAGAGGACTTTTAATTTACGCAGTTTGTATGTCTTCATAGGCTGTAATATCTTGAGAATCTAGTCTTGTGAAATTAAAAAAAAAAAAAAAAAAAAAAAAAGTTCAGTGGGAAGGGACCTCTGAAGGTCAGAGACCAACTGCCTGACCACTTCGGGGCTCACCCAAAGTTACAGCCTCTTGAATGCTGATAGGCATGGGGCACCAACCACCTCTCTGGGCAGCCTGTTCTGGTGTTTGTCTAACCCCTCGTAAGTTTTTCCTGATGTTCACTCTGAGCCTTCCCTGGCAGCACTTTGAACCATTCCTGTGTGTCCTGTCACTGGATACCAGGGAGAAAAGAGGAGCGCCTCCCTCTCCACTTCCCATCCTTGGGGAGTTGCAGAGAGCAACAAGGTCACCTTTCAGCCTCCTTTTCTCCAGGCTAGTCAACCTGAGTGCCCATCCTCTCCTCACAGGAGATGCCCTCCAGCCCTTTTACCAGCTTTGCCCTCCTCTGGATGCTTTTAAGGACCTTAATGTCCTTTTTAAATTGTGGAGCCCAGAACCGCGTGCAGTATTCCAGGTGAGGCTGCACCCAGGCTAAATAGAGCAGGAGAATCGCCTCTTTTGACCAGCTGCTATCCACCTTTATAATGCATTATTCTTCTCAATGATACAAACCAAGTAGGATTATTCCCTTAATGGAACTCTTAGTACTTGCTAAAACATGTAATAATCTATAGGGTTGTAGCTGGTGTAGTTGGGAGAATTTCTACATCCTGTTCAAGGCAGAACTTGATGCTAGCAGCTGTTGAGCACTCTCAGCAACGTTACTGCCTTGTAGTTAAATTCCTTACACAGCAGTGAGAATAACCGAAGCCTGTAAATGGAGGTTTATATGTGCAAACTTGCTGATGAAACCTGAAGCGTATCTTGTAACTATTTCAAGATGACATTAATAGCAGTTCATCTCCTGTTATCTTTCCTACCTAGATAACAGTCGGAAATGCTCAAAGGGAACTCACATGGGGTCCAGATACTGCGAAGACTTCATAGTCAGATTTTGTTTTCTAGCGTGGAGTTGCCTCAGTGCGGTTCAGGAATGTATAATTAGGGAAACATAATGAAATGTGCTGTTGACAGAGAAGTATGTTTGGCATCTCAAATGCTGACCTTTTCTGACATCATTAGGCTTCTGAAGCTCTGGTACAGGGATAGCAAAGTGGCTTATCTGGGTTTATTAGTTAACACTCTGACATACTATTTTTTTTTTTATTGTACTTTAAAATGCATTTGCATGGTAATGGCAATGTTTTCAACTTTCTTAAGCATTTGTGGCCACTGCTCAACTAATTTGTCATGTTCATTAAGGTTCCCACAGTAGGGAAAAATGGTGCTTCTTCGTACTAATTTTGAAGATCAAAGCATGGCATAGAAGCAATTTATCAACTAACAAACTGAATTTGCCTCTCCAACACCTACATTTTACGAAATTGCTTAAAAAATACACGTTGCTTAAAAACATTTGAGTTCCTGGAAAAATGTAAATTAATGGATATAAAAATAAGAGAACATCTGCAGTCTGTTCCCCTGAACGGTAAATCTGCATTTTGTTTAAATTACTTGCAATTTCTGAAAGCTTTTCTCTAGTAATTTATTATTCAGTCTAGTAATTTATTATTCAGTGTCCTGATATTCTGTGCTTTTCTTCTCTTCTTTCCCTGTATTTTCTTCTCGTCTTTTCCTGTAAGTACTTAGAATGACATATGTAAGCAGTATTATTCAGGTAGGACTTCTAGAATATAACAAAACGAGGTGGTTTTGTCTCAAGTATTCAACTGTCCCTTGATATTGCTCATATTTTATGAAGTGAATGTTAACTTTTTGTTTCATATCCTCTCTCCAATGTCAAGAAACGCATTTCCCTGCAGAAATGGAGAATGTTTATTGTTCTGTCAAGAAAAAAATCTTAAAATATCCTTAGCTTTTTCCACTATTTGTAATAAAATAGAGGAGTACATTGTGAACACTATAGGAATACTGAAGAAGAACAGTTGGGTCAGCAGGTTAGCGATGCTTGTCAATGTTATTTGTTTCTGACATCTCTGACAGAGCAAATCTAACATGATTAGCTGGCGAAGGGATAGCTTTCCAATTGAATACAGTTTTTGCAGTGTATTGATAGTCTGTGTACTAGTATGCAGTTAAGTGTTTACTGATATCTGCAACACCCAGTGAGAAGTAATTAGCAAAACACTACCTTAATAGTTTTCAGTATTGGTCCTGTGAATCATCGTTAGACGTAGCTGCTAAAGCTAAGAAAAATCTGCAGTTCTGTGCTTGGAAAAGAAGCAGATGTGAAACGTCTGAATCTAATCCTAGGCCTTAAAGCTATGACTTCTATTTGTGGGATTTCAGAAAATACAGATCAAGAGCTTTAGAGCTGTGTAACCATTAACAATTTCCTTAGACCTGCTTTGTATTATGATCACTTGGTACTAATAAGTTTATCTATCTTTGAACAATCAAGTGAGAGAGGCTGTGTTCTCTAATCAAGTGCCGCATTTTGTCTGACATAGCTTTCCAGCAGCATGTTGCTAGCAGCATCTGGCTACTCCAACAGAATATTCTGCAGCCTTGACCTCTTGAGGTTTTTTTGTACTGTTGGTGTTCTTAAAGGAAGAGAGGTTAGTTAATCTCTGTCTCTTTCACTATCAGTTGACTTTGCTCTCACTGCAGTTGTTTTCCTCTAATATACCTGACTAATTTTTTGAATGGAGTATTGGTACTAATGTTACTGCATTTTTGTGTTATTATCTTTCTTACAAACAAAACATCGTGTTGTGTAACTTTAGAAACAGCTTTATATAAGCACATTTTTAAAGACAAAAGGCAGCAGCACTTGGTACTGATAATTACATATTTTAAATTTTGTTGGCCGAAAAAGCTGCTGGGAGCTGTAAGTTCTTGTCAGAACCTTGGGACTATTCCAATCTCTGGCTGACAAAACATGTTAAGGGATATAGGTGTTCTCCTCCTTCTGTTCCACACTAAAACATGCTTAAAAGCCAGAAGCATGATTAGGTACTATTTCTCAGCTCGTTAAACAGTTAAGTTTCTTGTTTTTTTCTGAAGTGCTAGGTGCCTTTGGTAACATTAAGAATGGAGAGGCCTCTAGGCCTCTATATTCCTTCGTTTTAGAGGGGCAGTATTTGTCCTGAGTCTGGCTTTGGCTATTATTTATGCTGAAATATAGCAACAAAGTAAATCTGAATCTGAAGATATAGGTCCCTAACCCACCCCTTTCATTTCCATGGCATGATGATCTTTTGATCAGTGTGACGTGAGAGCTGAAACAAGGTGATTTAACATCTTCTCGCAAACTTGTCTTTGAATCCTAAGTAAAATAATTTAGTTTTACAATGGAGGCAGAATATTAATAAATAAGAAAATCTTGGGAGCATTCCATAGGTACAAAGCAGAAAACTGTTTAAATCCATCCGTTACTGTACCAGATCAGTAGGAAGGTTGTTAGTTTGTGTAGACAGTCTCAGATAAGGCTGATCTTGTCTCAAAAGAGAGGAAGCTGCTGACAACATCAGATATGTATACAGAAGAGATGTAACAAAGCTTTGCAATCAACTCTTTATGGCACTGGAATAAATGAGGTATCATGAAAACAGCTCCATCTGCCATTTTCTTTCTTGTAGGATATCTTGAATAATCTTGATTCATGTGATCTTGAAGATGATGATCTCATGCTTGATGTGGACCTGCCTGAGGACCCACCTCATGACAAAGGTTAGTAAAGTAGCCAAGCAATCTTACTGTGAAACCACGTTATGGGTTTAAGATATTTCTGGATTTCGTTGTTCTAACTTCTGCCTTAATAAGATGCACGCTTTCAATTGGTTTTTATTTAGGCAACTTTCTTTTCTGAAATGTAGAAATTAATACAACTCCTACACTTGAATTCTAATGTTAGAAATTTACTGCCTTTTTATTAAAAAGGAAAAGCAAAACCAACCCAAACTAAACAAACGTTGTTGCAGACTGTTTCTTTAAACTGTGTGTACAATAAGCTTTGAAATTGAAGGTTAGTACTTTGGTTTCATTTTCAGATATAGCTGAAGTATGTTGCTGGAGTGATATTTTCAGCTTTGACAGCATAATTCTTCTTGAGATGGTTGTCATTTTGTGGAAGGAAGAATTATTTCCTAATATATTTTATACGCTTTAGGGTAACAGCAGCCTTAAGTCTTAAGATGCAGTATTTTGAGGAGTCTATTATGCGCTCGTTGTCTGTGAGAATGCTGTCAACCTTTTCATGGGGAAGACAGATGCCACTAACATAATAAAAAATTCATAATAGAAATTTAGACCAGGATTAACTGGGTCAGGCAAATTAATGCCACGCTTCTTCAAATTCTAGCCTCCTTTGAGGCATTTGGTTTTGGTCATTCCAACTTAATAACAATTGTCACGGGCTGTGAGAATTGTGTCAATACCTTCAGATGAACAGAAATGTTGGATGTGGACCACAGTCATGTCCTACCCTGTCCAAACAGGCACTGAAAGAAAAAAGCTTTGCCTGTTTTGTGTACTGTTCAACTATGTGATGAAGTAAGGGGTAATTCAGTTGCTTTGACAGTATGTTTGAGTTCTTTGGATGAAGATTCATACAGGTATGATAGCTATGAAGCCAAATTAACAATAAAATAAATAGTCTGCCACCTACAAAAGCAGTGGCATATATGAAGTGCAATACTTAACCTTTTAAATCTCAGTAATTTTTCCAAAGTACTTGTGTGAAAGGTGCTTATTGATGACTATTACTGCTGTGCTGCTAGTCAACTTTTCAACTCAGACATTTAAGTTTCTTTTTAATTTCCTGGACTGAATAACAAACCAAGCATATGTGATAACTCACAGTGCTTGTGGTCACGCACTAAGCATTCTTTCAATAATGGTAATTGGTATCCTGTTGGAAAAACTAAGAAACAATTGTAAGGGATAGATCAATTTTTTTTAGGTGTTTTTTTTTTTTTTTTTTTTAAGAGCCACGTAGCGTATCTGCATCAGTAATTTCATTTCAAACTAATTTAAAAAATGTTCAAAATGCGTGCATTTTAAAGGAGAATGTTTGCCTCACAAAAAAAAGTTAGCTTGCTATTTAATCTGGCTATGGGTGAAATACTGTGTTTACTTCAGTGCTTTCTGAATTGCATCAGTATAATCTGTACTCATATTGCTACAGCAAGTATCTGTAGTGTTCACATAGCTGGAGTGTGTCTTGTGACTGCAGCAATCTGTGATGTTTAAGCTGGTGGTTCAGGTGGAGAAACTATTGCTGTTCGGGATCGATTTCAGATAATTACTTCTGTTCTAGGCATTTTTTTCCATAGGTTTCCATATAAAATTAATGTGGAATGAATTGGGTATCTCTGCTATAATCACCTCACTGATAAAAATCCAGTGATTTCAAAATAAGCTCTAAAAAGAGGAAATCAGACGTCATCTCGTGCTTCCCCTTAAGCAAACATGACTAACCACCAGTGAAGTTTGTTCTTTGCTAGTATCCGTATGGTTTTCATTCCGTGTCTCAATTTATTTTCCAAAGCTGTGTATCATAACTACCAACAAACTTACTGAGGGCTTATTTCGAGCTGACCCGTTTGAGCTTTCATGCAGTGTGAGCTGTGGAAATATGCCTCTAAAGGAAAACAAATCTTTTGTTATTTTAGCTGTACAAGTTATTTTCTTACATCAACATTCGGTTATTGAACTAGTTGATTACAACTGGAATCGGAGATAAGAGTATTATAATACCTAGCAGCACTTTTTGCCAACCTTATTTCCGCACTTGTGTGCAGCTTCACTGATGTCAGCCTTTTAAGACTTTCCCAGATCCGCGGAAACTCTCCTTGTTTCGTTTTGGAGTGGAGGATGCCGCTTGGACACTATTTATAGCAGCAGTTCTAGTTCAACAAGTATGCAGTGAGTGAGGATGGCAGTCTTAAATCACAGGGTAAAACTGGGCTGCCTTCCCACCAACACGCAGGCTGGGAGCTCGGCAGGAAGGAAGGCCTGTTTATGAGCGTCTCATGCGCAGCTATGTCTGAGTAGGCAGCCGAGCAAAACAATGTCCTCTTGTATAGGTTTATTCTTCTAGCAAAGGGCTGACAATGTGAGGAAAAGCCGGTTGGGTAAGTGAAGGGGACGGTGCGATGGCAGAATAGCAGTTTAGGACTTTTTCACCGTGCCTGACTGCACGGGCAGCAGTTGTTTTGGCTTTGTTTCTAGTGGTTTATAAGCTGTTGCCAAATATAGCACTTGTTTGCTTCAGAAGTTTGTGGAATTTGCTTTGCTTTACAGAAGTTAGTGTTTTAAAGAGATTTTGTTTGCTTGTTTTATGTTTTTTTGTCCAGGTAAATAAAGATTAAAATTCTTTGAAGTTTGATCACAAGACAGATGACTAGAGTGAGAGAGATATGTAATTTAAGTACTGAAACTAGTCTTTTTTTGTAATGAAGTTCTGGCATTTTTCTAAAATACAATCTTTGTGTTTGTTTTGTTCTAACTTTTTAAAATCCTGAAGATACTAAGAAAGAAAAGAACATGTTTCTTTTATTCTGTTTTCTTTCCCTATAGCCTTGTCTCTTCCAAGTGATTTTCTTCTTAGACCTGAAATATTGTTAAGGCTGAGCTCTGTAGTTTCTGCTTCAGGTTACTTTTATTCTTGTAAGAAGTTTTATATGCTAGTAAAAACCTGAGTTCATTGCAGCAGTCTGGATACTTCTAAAAATGCTGTCTTTTTTTTTTTTTTTTTTTTGGCTGTTTTAGAAAAAAAAAACAGAACTGATTTTGTATTGCATTATCAGCACATAGTAAATATTGTTCCCAAGACCATGTAATACAATTTTTTTTATTTTTTTTACTTTACCCTCTGTAGAGGAATGTGAAAATATGAGCCGTTATGATAGACAAGACAGAAATGCTAGACAACATCCGGAAGGATTCTGGAAAAGAGCACCACAACAACGATGGAATGCACAGGATCACTATCATCTCGGCCATACTGAGCACTATATTCATGGCAAAAATGATTTGAACAGGTAAAGACTTTAGCTGCCTTTACCCCCATTAAAATACTATGATGGGAACTCCCTTTCATATCAAAGGTGTCAAGTGATAATAAGACATTTGCAGAGTAGTTGTATGTTATTGAATAGCATTGTCTGAGTGGGAGCATCCCTTAGATTTGTAATGATTTCTTTGTAAAACTATTTTGTCGTGGGTTTTTAATTAAAATACAAGTGTTTTGCCTTGAGCTGGAACGTACTTGGAAATGTTCTGATTTACTAGTTGTCTTTATAGGATACTGTAAATGGCTTGCTTATGTTACTGTATGTATTCCATGGGGAAATAATAATGTCTTATTACTTGCACGTTTTAAATTTGCAGGTTTTTTCCTTACCAATTTGTTTTTAAAATACATGTGATCTTGTACCTTGTACAGGCTATAGCTTGCATGGCTGAGTTTAGAAACCATGATGAGCAAACTGATTTTAGGGTACTGTAGATGTTGGTCTGTGGATTTGTGCAAGTGGGAAGGAAAGTGAAATAGCATTGGCATTTTCTGATTTATTTTCCTCTGTATACCACAGTATGTAACTATAGGCTATGTTATATAATAATTTATTTTACTAAATGCTTCCTAGCTCTAATTTGTCATCCCTGTGTGTGAGTATGCATGTAGATACATATATGTATATATTTTTTAATCAGGGGATCAAACTCCCTAGAGTCTCCTGTTGGTCACTTTGAAAGCTATGGGGCACCCAATTGTTACCAGGCTCCTAGACAGCTGGTGGGCTTACCGGAGAATACTGTGATGCTCGACGAAGTGACGCTTCGGCACATGGTCCAAGACTGTACAGCTGTGAAAACTCAGTTATTGAAATTGGAAAGATTACTACACCAGGTAAGCTGTTTAAATGGAACAAAAGCCAAAGAGTATGGTGGGGAGTTGTCTCAGTTGGTTTGTCATCTGGCCTTATTAAACTGTTTTCATTTTCTTCATACATTGATTTAGTATTTAAGAGTGCACTTTTTGCTCTGTAAAACAGTAATTTTTTGCCTTTTCAGCACTTTACTGAATGCAAAAACATTACGTATTAGTATTCTGTTCCTCCGTGGTAATAATGGTAAATTAAATCAGTGGATGTGAAGACAGGCTTTTATTTAATCAAGTCCTAGAAGGCTAGGAGTAATGAATAAATAAAAATCTATCACATTGAACAAGCTTGCATTCAGCAAGTCAATGGCTATAGCTTCTTCCTTTTAAAACAAACAAACAAAAATAATAATAAAAAAAACCTTTCCCCTCCTTTTCATCATTTATCGGTGTTTCAGCAAGAAGCTTAGCACATCCTGCTAGGTCATCTCTATTGGAAGTACTAGAACTTAACCTTTCCAGTGTGTTGTCATAAGTTTTTAAGGAGCCTTTTCAATTTAACCTCAAAAATCGGCAAATTGTTGGGAGTTCATAAGCTGCTGGATCATTCTGCAAAAGTATAAGATTTCAGCTGCAAAAATCCCTTAGTCTTTAAATACATGGAAATCTATAGGACTTCCTCTTTGGATGCATTTACAGATCAGCATGTAAAAGTGTGCATGATGTTTTCTTTAATATTAGGATTATGGTGGTTGTTTCCTAACAGCATAATGTAATAGAAACAACTTTGTGCCTTAGAAGTAAGACACTAAGACAAAGCACGACAAAACAAAAGCATATCAGTCTTGGGGCTAATTGAAGGATATGACTCTGCCTTTTAGAAATGTGAATATTTGCTTCCTATGGTAACAGAACACTGGAGATGTTTTTCCACTGACAAAATCAGAAATACTATTGTACAAAGTGTCACAGAGGGAGGATGTGTTCTTAAAGCCTAAGTGGGAGCAGTAGGCTGCATACGCTGTGCCTCCCCAACAGCCTCGAGCGAGTGATTAGTACCTGAGATAACAGGGAACTTCTTGGCCAGAGCTCTTAATGCATTTAACACAAGGGCAATTAAATAACTAGACAAATGATCTGTATACTTGTAGCTCATTGTGTAAAGGTGTGCAAGTTATAGCCAAAGAGCACGTGGCCTTGCAGAATGTTGCATTTTAAATCTTGTCCTAGTTTATAATAGTCAGAGTTCTCTGAAAAGTGTTAAAAGATGAGCCTTGCATCAAGCCTTGTTTTTTTTTTTTTTTTAAAAAAAAAAAAAAAATTACAAAAGAGACAAGTAGCTACTCCTAAGGTGTATGTTCTTTAAAATTATTTGCTTCTCTAGTTAAAAACTTGGTTTGTTTTGTAATAATGTCAATGAATAAAAATATTTCATTTTTTTGCTTCATTAAGAAAAACAAATATAACTTTGAAAACATTACATGAACTTTAGCAGTCTCAACACTGAACTAGGACTTGATCTCAGTCAGGCTTATATAACAGGCTGCTTCTTAAAATATGTGAAAAGGCAAGATGCAGAGTGAGAGCTCCTTTCAAACACTAGCTTTAGTAAAGGAAGCAGAAGTTATTTCTTTGCTTCACCTATATTTACACAATTGAAATATGTATTTAATGTATATTAATGTATTAATGAAATATATACATTTAAATATATATAAATGTTACCTTTTTTGAGTTATTTCAGCAATAGTTCTCATTTGGGTGAGAGTAGAAGCATAGCCAGGTTTCAGGTGTGAGGAGTAGTTGTTTTTTTGTGTGTTTTTTTTGTTTGTTTTTTTTTTAAGGCAAGATGTAAATAGACTCAGACGTTTATCTAACCAACTGTGGCATGCCTTGCTACAGCAGGCAGCACATAATGAATGTATACCTAGCAGTCTCCTGGGGAGACTGGAGGTGCTGTACTGGATTCACTGCTGCGGCTGTAGCTGACATAACCGTATCGAAAGTATTGTCAAGTAACAGCTGCAGCAGCATGGGATTTGTGTTGAATTTGGAGTTCTACCTAGAAAAATAACTACTTATTAGAGTAGTCTGGCCTTGTCTGAACTCTGTGAGCAGGATAACAATGCCAGCAGTACACATGCTGTCTACTTGCTTCTCGCATACTGCCATCATTGTGTCTTAAATCAAACAGTGAAATAGAGAATAAGGGTCTATCTCATGCAGGAGTTTGGAAATTTTCACCATGGTAAGCGTAAACTTCTGATTCTCCAGTAATGTTATACCAGCTTGTATGGAGAATACACCCTCTTTTTGCACTACATGTGATTGTAATTATTTATGGAGAGATGCTGAGATACTGGTGCATGTTCTCACTTAAAATTTAACTGAAACACTTTTTTGTTGTAAGCAGTCTTTAATTAATGTGTAAATGTTAATGCCTATTAAATATTGATTAAGAGTTCATCTGCATGCTTAATAGTAAATGTTTTATTTTGATCTTAAAGATTACTTCCTTCCTCATCTTCCTCCTCAATTTCTTAAATTTGTTGCTCTAGTTTGAGCGAAACTCATGTGTTAGAGCTTCCTTACTTAAATAAGGATTGTATTATTTAAGAAGCACTGGAGCCTTTGATCTAAGGAAGGACTGGCCTTGCTCTGTAGTAATTCCTCTCAAGAATGGCATCAAAGATTGCTACTCAACTTGTCTTATCTCAAATAAGCACTTATGTTTTAAGGAGGACTAAAACATGAAGCAGGCTACAGAACTGTAAGATCTGTGAAGCCCTTTTCTGGAGTAGGCAAGGCTTATAAAAATGCTTCTTTCCAAATTAATTTCCTTTCTATTCAGGAAAGCTGTTTTTCAAGCACAGATCTTCATTGTAGCATCAGATATGACTATCTGAAGCATATGAAGATGCATGAATGGAAAGATAAAATCTGTAGTGCAAAACTGTTAAATGTGTCTATTTTTGCTGAGGGATAAGTTTCATATGTCACGTGAGTTCCTTTGAAATGTGTTGCTCTTTTCTCTTACATCTGCACTTACTTGTATGTTTTTCTTAACTCTGAAGTAGTTCATCTCATTGATTTAACTTTTTGACAATTGCATGTATGTCAGCAACTGATTGGACTGTTCCTGAAAATGCACGTAAAAGATGTTTTTTCTTGGAAGCACTTTTTTTTTTTTTTTTTTTTTTTTTTTTTTTTTAGGAATCTTGTGACCTCTGAACATCACTTGTGTGATGGCTTCGTGATTATTCTGAAATGTTAACATCTTAACCATTATCTGAATTTAGGAATTTTTACTTTTTATAAAAGCAATAATTGTCTAGTTAAAAGATAGTCATGAGGTTAAAAAAAAAAAAAAAAATATATATATATATATATATATATATATGTATATATATATAAATATTTCTCTGTTAAAATGGTTTATAGGAACTTAGTTAATATGACATACCAGATCTTCCAAAGAATCTTAAAAAGATGTTTAGATGGAGTTTGGAATTTTAAGATGATCATTAATGGATTTTGTGTCACCTTGAGAAAGAAACAAGTAGTTCATTAATATTTTGCTATACTTTGGCTGTTCTCCGAAATAAATTCCTAGCTGGAACATGCTACTGTCATGGAAACGTGGGGATTACTTCCCTGTTACTATTCAGCAGGGGAACTGCAGAATTTACTGGAGCCTGTCATTCTTTGCCTTCTGTGTGTATTTTGAGACTGTAAGCTTTTCTAAGAGACATGAAAAAAAGTATGGGGCACTGGTAATATCTGCTCGTTACTGCTCTAGGCTTGTGCGTATAGGGAACTGGTGATGATTACCATTTATATACCCTGCAGCCTCTTATTGCTAATATACATGGAACATAAGCAGTTATGTGTAGTCACTAGAAATGACAACAGAAAAAATGTAGGAGTGTTTTGAGACCTTTGTTACATTTGCAGAAACCTTGCGCTCAAATCTGTTTCAGGATGCATAGTCTGTATCACGTAGCAGACTTTCCGTTTGCCAAGTGAATTTTAAAGGATCCATCCAAATGCTTATCTGCTAACTCTTCTCTGAAGTCATTGCTTTCTATGGTACAGGAAAATAGATTACAAACGGCATTGGTAGAATAAGACCTTCATCTAACTTCAAACATTTTGTCAATATAGTACTCTGTAGGGAAAAAAAAGTGCTGGTTGGAATTCGCAGGATTTAGAACACAGCCCAAAATGTAGCATTGCTAATTTTATTTTTATTACTCTTTTCTGGGGGCACGATGGAAGCATGGGCGGAAGAGTAATAGTCAGAGCTTTCAGCTTCATCACAGCAGGGACTGAATTGAAAACAAAGAAAATAAATGCAGGGAGCTGAGATTGAGAAACTAATGCAAGGCATACTCCAAAGCCTCAAGTAATTTTAAATACGTTTAATCATGCTATATTATGATAAAGTGTAGTGCGAAGGTGATCAATAAGCTGAATAATAGTAGATGGTTAGGCAGACTGGTTTAAATGAAACCAAGTCTAGCCTGGGTTCAGCCTGTTGAAGGAATAAACTGAAATTTGGTGAGGGGCCACTCAGAGAGAAATGAAATAGAATATATTAGGAGTCTGTGAGAATTGGTGGCCAACCAGAGAGTGAAGATGATGGGGCAGATTTTGTATGTTGTTGTAAGAAATACTTGTGTTTCCTGAACTGCCAATGGAAGAAGGAACTGCTTTGCTTTCATGGTTAAAATGAGGTTGCACCAAGTAAGATGTGCCCCTAGGTTGACAAGGTCTGAACAAACTTCAGAAAGCTGTGGCTAAGGCCAGTTCACCAGTTTAATAAAAGTACCGTACTAGATGATTAGGAGTCTGTCTTGAAGTAGGCACGGGTGCAGTTTTGGGAATTACAGGCTGCTGCCCTTCAGGCAGATATGAAGCTTGTTGAAGCGGTTTAAATGCAGCGTGCTCTAACTCAGGGCGCTGACGGGTGGGAATTCACAAGCCCTGTTGGGTAAAGTGATTCCTTGTAACCTGTTCGAATTTTGTCAGTAGATGAAGGAAAATTAATTGTTTGCTTACACTTGAAGACAATTTTACGACCAGTTTCCTTTCCTAAACACAACTTCTATTTCTGGATGTGTCTCGCACCATCTCCTGCATGCCCTGAATCACCTGTAGCTCCGGCCAAAACACAACTTGCAGGCTTGTGCGGGGCTTCACCAGTGCTAGGAAGACACTGGGTGGATTTGTGGAAGAGGAGCCAATTGGCTATTCCTGTGTGCTGCATTGGCCAAGAGCTGCCTTTCTCACCCACTTCCTACTCTGTTAAATAACTGGTGGTAAGCTGTGGGGTTTGGAGTAAGGGTTCATGCTGCTGCTGACTTGTGCAGTCGGAATGCCCTTTAGGGGAAGGGCAGGTATAGTGCTTCGGAGGCTTGTTTGGTGGCCTTTTTTTTTTTAGGATAGATTTTTTTTAGTCCTGATGCAACTGAAACTGCTTGAAAGAAACAAAACCAAAGTAGTATTCAAGGTAGCAAATAAAGAAATGGTATATCTTAGGCTTAAACTGTTGGTTGTTAGCTGTTGGGCTGTCATTATAACAGTGTTTGACAGTGGAAATGGAAACTGTGACGTTCATGGTAATATTTCAATACGACTACAGTCAAACACACAGGAAAATGTTAAGTAGTAAGTCGGTGAATAGCACCCTCTACTTGCTGAACACTTGGTGTGTTTTCTGCTTGCACCTTTGCAAAAATGCTCAACTGGCAAATGAGGCTCTTCAAGTGAGCAATTTGTAGTGTAGAGAACTTGGAATCATCCCTACTCCTTGTAGGAATTAAAGGCTAGAACTTGATTAAAGCTTTAAAAAATGTTCATTACTTTTCAGCTTCTTCATGAGTTTTAGCTGTTGGAACACTCAGTTCTCAAGATGAAATTATTACATCATTGGTAGCATGTTAGCTTAAAATCCTGCATGTTAAAACATAGCTTGTGTTGTTAAGATCCACAAGACAATTGCTGAAAATGCGTTTGATTGGATTTATTTTTAATAGAAGAATCTAAAATATGTTAGTATACTGAAAACAACTATTCTCTTTAAACGTGGAGCTCATTTTCCTGTAATGCAATATGGAAGACTTCTTCTGAGAGGATCTCCTTTGCCCTCTCACCTCTGCTCTTTCAGAAGTTCCATGTTTTCTGCACTTTGCATGTGCATTTAACTAAAAACAAACCTGCAAGTAACATCATGCAGAGAAATACAAAAATATTGTTAAAGAGGCTGTAACATTTATTCGTACTTGTTTTCGAAAAGTTAGCGGTCAAGGTTTTTTCAGAACAACCTTTTAGTCTGAATATTCTTAATGCTTGAAGGAAATTTGTGTGTTTATTCCACCACTTTTACGCGTTTAGTTTAAGTAGTTATTAATGAATTAAGGATTTTTTAAAAATCTTGCTGTTGAATTTTATAAACCACTTAAAATATATCTTGAAGCATGCGATGACCCCCAGTTTATGACATAGGGACCAAACAAAAATGGCCACAAGCTGCAGTGTGTGCTGTTGACCCAAGTCCAGCAGAAAGTGTCCAGTAAACATGATTGAACTAAAAATCAGTATAGAAAGGTAGTGATTCAAATGCATTGCTGATACAGCATCAAGAAAAGGAGGCTAAACTGATGGGTCACTGCAACGTTATGTGGTAGATACTTAAAAGAGAGCACACCTGATTGAGCAGTGCATGCAAATACATGCATAAATTTATATCAGGTTCAAAAATGAATCTCTAACTAAAGACCTGTTCCTACATAGCTATTTAAATGTGAATATTACAGCATTATTTCTCTGTCAATTTACACACTAAAGGCTATTTTCACACCTGAAGTGACAGTAATGTTTAAAACCAACTGTAACAGGAAAGCCAAAATGTATGTTTTTTGTTGGTGTGTTGCAATGTTTAAAATTTAGGAAATAGTTACAAACATTACCATTTTGTCCTTCTAATGCTGCAGCTTTACAAAAGCAGTCGTGTGCTGAAGAAATAAAAATGCTTTATTTTTGCTTATATTTTCAAACAACTTATTTTTTAATGCCTTTGGTAAGCATTTGTTCTTGATATGTTGCTGGATTTGCAAGCATCTTTTATATTTGCACAAATGAGACCAGTCCAACTGTTTTAAATGTATGTTTATGGTATAATTATGTATTGTGTTGTTGGAGGGGGGAAAAAACAAAAAACAACACGAGCCAGTAGCTTTCTATATTGGTAATTGCAACGTGGTGATAAGCTTTTTAAAAAGTTCGTCATCATAATTTTACCTAGGGGTTAAAATTATATGCTCTCTCCAAGTTTTCTAAAGTTGATGTCTTAATGGGTTATTTCTAGGCTACCAAAAATAACGTGCATATAACCAGTTGCGTTGTTTTGCAAATTCTGCTTTGTTCTAATTTCTTTTTTTCTTTGTATATGGATAGCCTTGTTCATGCTGTTTTTCTCCCCCATCTCATTTTAGCAATGCAATTATGAAAAAAACAGCAAAACCAAAGATTTGTACCTTAGTACTAGCATATGTTCACAAAAGGGTACTTAAATTTCCATTGATGGTGTTAGATCTGTGTTGTGTTTTTTTTTTTTGTTTTTTTTTTTTTGTTTTTTTTTCAGTTGTACTGTGTTAATTGTATATAATAAGATAATTAAAACAATGGTAAGGAAATTAGTGCAGATGAACATAGCTTTTTCGTTGGTTATCAGGTACAGCACAGGGCTTGAGTATTCTAATTTAATTGCCAGGAAATTATTGTCTTGCTTTCTTTGCAATAAGGTCATAGCCTACTGCTGTGAATGTCTTATTTCTCCAGTTTTGTGCATTTTATTTGTATAGCAGAGGTACCAGTTGGAAGTAGTAAGTTTGTCTTGGTTTGTATTTTTCCCTCCACATGATTCCTGTCACAGATGTAACTGTGACAGTCTGATGCACCTTTCCTTCTGAGTGCTTGGATTTGAGTAGTTATAATAAATACATGAGTAGTTAAAACAAAACAAAGTTGATGAAAACTGTTGGTTGCTGCTCCTTTCCTTTAGCATTTTAGAAATGTTTGGGTTTAAATGGTTCTTATCTTGGTTCTTATCTCTAATGCATAGTGGGGCAGAATAATTCAAAATATTTCCAAACACTTAGAACTATAGACTGCAAATTGCTGCTTCATCAGCCTGTCATGGGCTGGCAATCTGCCTGGGATGGACAAACAGCTACTTGTCAATTGACCTAAACCATGTGTTGGACAGTGTAAGCTGAGATACCTGTTATGGACTCAAAAGCCTTCAGCAACAAAGCTGGACAGTCTTGCTCAGAACAACCCGCGCCCCCCCCCCAAAAAAAAAAAAAAAAAAAAAAAAAAAAAAAAAAAGGACCGGGATGGTTTAAAACATAGATTTAAGTAATGGAAATTAAGCTAACTGTCTCTAGTATGATGGAAGCATTTTGGAACTGTATGCTTGTTCTTAGTATTTTGGTCTTTAAGTTTGTGATGGTTTTGCATGCAAATAATTAAATAATCAAATTTGATTTTTTGCATGCAGAAAATCGAATAATTTTGGCGGCAAACAATCAGTGCCTCTAGAAAAAAGTAAAGATTAAATGGTTAAAAATCACAAAATTAATTTTTTACTTTTTACATCCAGTCAATCTCTTCAATGTTTAATTAAAAATTTATAAGAATTTTGTTAAGGAATCAAAAAAAAATCAGATATATTCCTCGTGTATATAAAGGACATAAATAGGGCTATCTTTTTTTCCCCTCAGGTGATTTTTAGCATTTGAGCTGCACTTTTACCCTTGTGATTTTTTGGGACTTGCTGGCTCAGGCTTGTGGTTTTAGACAGATTTTGAGATGTGTTGATCTCATATTATATGTTTCAATATGTTCTACAAGTGCAATCCTAGGCAGTAAGGTCTTTGAGTAAAGACTTTTTGTCATGGCAGTGTAGGTGTTTAAGGACATACCTAAGCAGTTATCCTGTAGTGTCATTGCTGGTTCTTTCTGTTTCTCCTTGCTCTGATTAATTTCAGGATTTATGGCTGTCATTATAGGGGTGAAGAACACCCTTCCACGGTTCCAGTTCTCGTAATTGATATTCAGTTCTTATGGCTGTAAAATAATTTAGTCTTAAACTGTACACTGGAAATTCTTAACTAGAGAAGCAATATTTATAAGTTGAAGTATACTTTCAAATAAAATATTCAGTACTCATTTTAGAATGGGTACTGAAGGAAATGAAGCTTTTAAAATTATATAGTATTACTATTCCTTCCCGATTTAAACAAACAAACAAAAAACATAATGGCCAATATTTGCACAAAATCAATACGTTTTGACATAGCTACCTGGACAGCTTCATGAGGAGAGAGAAGCTGTTTGTGGCCCTTGTTTGGGCAGTGTACACGTGCTGCAAGGCACACATTCAAATCAGATGAAAACAACAGCAAGAAAGGAAAACTCACAGTGAGATGAGTCAGACGCTGTTGCAGGTTCTGCAGGGTTGATGTGTCTGTCTACATGTATATCCTTGAAAGAAAGTTGGGAAGAGTATGTTTTGTTTTTTTTTCCCCCCAATGAGTAATTTGATGATTTCTTCTTACTCTCTTAGAATGATGAGAATGTGTCACTCCAGGACATCACACTCTCAATTCCATCCAGTCCAGAACCACAAGAACCTGAGACAACTTACAGTAAGGTAAATGACACTGATTTACTCTCCAGAATAGATACAAACTTGCTTGTAAAAGGAAAATTAATTTTTATCACTGAAGTAATGTTTTTTGCATCTATTCAAATCTATTCTGTCAAATCAAATGTTGTTCAAATGAAAGGATTTATTTGACCTTCTGAAATACTGACTAATACCAGTACAGTTTAAATAATAACTTCTGATACTTGTAGTAGTTATGGCAGACTAAACTATAGAGTAACATCTTTCAAGATTTTTCTCAATTTGATAACTGTTAGAATTTGAAAAGACAATTTTTGCTGATGACAATTTTTGCTTTGAAGTATAATCATACCATAAGTTTTGTTACATGCTTTATTTCATGAGACTTTATGTTGACTTCTGGTCTGGTTTAAAATATCATTCCTCTAAAGCAAGTTTTTCCTGAAATACTGCAGGTAAAGCAAATGTAAGAACTTAAAAATTAACAGAATTAACCCTGCAAAATCGAAGTTGACTTACTGTTTTAGATTGGGTATTAAAGAGAGAAGCAATCACAATGGTTATTCCAGAAAGGAGCATCTTTTGTGGTCAGAGGACTGTGCTTTCTACAGTGTTGAAGTTTTGTGGAATTACTGGAGGCTATTACTGTAAAGTCAATAGAGAAAGATCACTAATCCTACGCTACAGTAGGAGAATAATACTTGTTGAGGAGTTGAAGTTGAAAATATATTTTGAAAGGGAAGAACACTTACAGTCCGATTTCTGTTTGAAAGTCACTTGTCCAAATCAGTGTTTAAGAGGTTTGCCAAAACCATAGATCTATGTACATGATCCTTTAACAATCCTGACTTCAACATTATTAACATTTCATATAGGACTTATTTTCTCTTGAATTGTTTGTCTGATACATTAGTTGAGCTTGTACTTCAACAGCCGTCTCCCTCACAGTCTTAGTTTTAAATTCTAAAGCAAAATATGTTGGTTTTTAACTTCACAGCAAAAAACAAAAGCTAGGTTTAGCTGACACTTTGAATTGTCATTTCCTTAATTGAAGTTAGCATATGGTTTAGAAAAACTGCATAAGAAATCCATCTGGATGCTGTCCTAAAGCAGTAACTAATAACATCTAGTCAAAATAAAAGAGAAGATGAATGATACTGAATGAAAGAACACCCCTCAATGTATGGCCTTGCTACAATGGCATAGCTGTGAAGTACGTTCAGATTACCATGTGATGAGAGAAAAAAATAAATCAAACTTGCATATATATATCTTATATATATATATATATGTATATATATATATTTTAAGATTTCTGAACTTTGCATGGTTTAAAGTTGTCAGTTTCTAGTAGGATGAATTCAAATCAATTCTGCTGTTTGCATTCTGGGGGCCCCAGAGCTGAATGCAGGACTCCAGGTGGGGTCTCATAAGAGTAGGGTAGAGGGACAGAGAATCATGTCCATCGACCTGCTGGCCACGCTGTTCTTGATACAGCCCAGGATGCAGTTGACTTTCTTGCCTGCAAGCACACGTGGCCAGCTCACATTTGGGCTTTCATTCACCAATATCCCGAAGTCTTCCTCAGCAGGGCTGCTTTCTATCTACTCATCACACAGGCTGTTACTGATGTTTGAGATTGCCCTGACCAAGCGCAGGACCTTATGCTTAGCATTGTTGAACTTCATGAGGTTTACACGAGCCAACCTCTCGAGCCTGTCAAAGTTCCTCTGGATGGCATCCTTTCCATTCAAAGCGTCAACACCACCACAGAGCCTGGTGTCGCTGGCAAACATGCTGAGGGTGCTCTCAATCCAACTGACCATGTTGACAACAAAGATGTTAGAAATATTTGGACTGGTATTATTTAATGTTGCTCACAGAAATACTACTAGAGGCAGTATTTAATGGTTACATTTTTTTGACACTCCATGACACGAGTTTCATGACTGACAGATGAATCCGTATTGAAATTGCAGCAGATTTACTTACACATTGTGAATGTAGGGAGTTGGTTAAACTCTCTTTAAAAGAGACTTCTAGTCAAGTTTCTTTGTTCTTAGTTGTATTCATCAGCCCACTTCACCAGGTGAAAAAAAATAAGGAAAGCATGTGCTAGTATTACTGCTAGGACACAACGAACACCTGAAGGAACATGTCCTGTAGAGGCGTAGAGTTAGGTTCTGCAGCCCATATGGAAAACTTCATATTGCCCAATGTTCTGTTGCAGACAGAAGATTTGGTGAATGAGATCAGGAAGCTTAAAGATGAACTGAAGAAAAAGGATGAAACAATCAACCGATTAGAGCATCAACTTGTAAGTATAATGTTAAATCCTTAACAAAATCCCAAGTACGTACTGCAGAGTGCAGGTTTAATAAGTAATTCTTACAAAGAATTTAAGAGAGCTAAACTTCTGACTTCAAGTATTTTTGTGGGGATCTTTAATTCAGTAGGGCCAGTCATGATTTTTTGTTTAATGTTAAGTTGACCAAAGAAAAGTTACGTCTCTGAAACTAGGGGACGCTTATCATAAATCGTGTCCAGATAAACACAGATACCCTGAGGCAAAATTGTTTTATGCCTCTTCACTTTTTGTTCCTGTTCAAAGTAAGCTTTGGGTTTTGCCATGTATGTTTCTGCATTTGGTTCCGCCAAACTAGTCTGGTATGACAATTCTTGCAAAATAGTCCTATGTTCTCAAGCCATTTTCCGAAGCTATTTTAGATAAATTGCTTTTTGTATTTACTTGAAACTCATTGATTGATCTTATCTCAACCAAAAGCACAAAGTAGCATGGAGGGAAGGGTATGATGTCACCTAAATGTATTTTGGGCTTTAGAAGAACATTTCTAATAGATTTCTGTGATGGGAATAATTTTTTCTTTGTGATTTCCTGTGCAGTCCATACCATATTCCATGGCTAATGAGACTATTTATAACTGCTTTCATAACCCTTTTTAAATTAATGGTAGTGAAACTTAATTCACACTATGGGATGTGTTACTGGATATGAAATCTCATTTTATAATAAGTTCTATAACAGTCCCCATGCACCTTCCTTTTGTTAAATGGTAGTAACATTTATGTTTCAATTTCTTCTTGATATATACTGAGTAAAGCTTTTGAACATACTGTTACCTACCTGTTCATCTTGATTAATTGCATATATTTGCAATTACTGCATTTTTTTGCATATGCATATGTATGATGGACATCTTTCAAGTACTCTTCGGAGAGGGAGACAGTCCTGGAGAATTAATTGTTAGATAAGCAATTAACACTAGACCAATACTCTATTTGTATCAATACAAAATAAACATGGTATTGACTTCTGGGCCTCAGTGGTGCTTTACAAGAATCTTACCTAGTCGTTTTCTAACAAATTCTCCTTTCTCTTCGGGGGTTAAGGCCACTAGATGTAACTGCCAGAGAGACAACCAAAAACCTTCAGGGGCAACGTCTGTGTGTGCTGATAAATTTACGCAAACCTCCTGGAGAAGGAGTTCTGTGAGTAAAACTTGCCATTCCTTCTTGGTTATTACTTTGTGATTCACTCCCCAGTTTTATTCTTAATTTTATTATACAAGTTGGCTGGCCTTATTTAAGAGATTATACTCTTAAATGAGTGATTTATTCATACATCCTTACTCCTGTGCCTACCGTACACATTCTTTTGCTGACCTTTTCTTATTTATAAGTTTAATACCAACTTCTATTTTAAAATGTATAATAAAATTTTAGAATTCTGTGCTTAATCATATTTTGCACTACTTATGTTACAGGCAGCCCAAGCTGTATATCTAAGCATACATTAAGACATTTTCCTATCTGATTTTCAAGTCATAGGTATTCATATCTGTTTTTTGTTGTTGAAGTTTCATTGCTGCTGTGCACATGTTTGTAGAAAATTGTGTGTTCTAACTCTCAGTCCCTAAATATAAAAGACAACAGCAACAACAGCAAAGTTAATATTTTTTTCAATAATTCACTTGAAGAGTTTAGCTTATTCAAAAACTTATTGGGTGAAAATCACTCTGACAAAGGACGTGTTCATTCCCATATGTTGTTGCATGGATCATATTTGCTTGTTATACAGCATTGTTAAATTCTTCAAGGATCAGTAATAGAATACTAAAGATGATGTGAGGGGAGGCAACACTTCTAAAAAATAATGAAATGTCTTTGAACAAGGCTTTTATCAGTCACCAGCAAATAGTCTTCAGATCATAATCTTGTAGCTACTGCTTCTAGAGAGAGAATCCGAAGAGACTTCTTTGAAAGATGAAAAATGGATTAGAATTCTTGTTTCCTTTTACCCTGCCCCTAGTTATTTGATGTCAGATCGTAGTAAAGATGAATTGCCCCTGCCGGCCCTCTGAAACTATTCTTTTAAGTATATAGTGCTAGGATAGAAGTATGATTAGCAGTTGATAGCGAACACTTTTTTTCCTGTTGAGACCTAGCTTTTCAACATTTTCTCTAGAAAGCACCCGAAGTAAAGAGAACATAATCTTAACTGTCTCTTAGTTTGCTCTGGCACTTCTGTTCCAGTAAGTAAATGTAATGTCCTTGATGTTTGTTCCATTCTGTTATCCTATGTCTTTGGAGCTCTTGTACTATTTCTTTTTCCCAGATTTTAATTTAATCTGTGACATTCATATAACATTTTTCTACACTGATACTGTGCCTGAGTTAGTGGTTACTGTTGGTGGTCCTTTTTTCCAATCTCATTTTCAGTGTAAATTCAGAGACAGATTAGTAACAGTTAATTTTTAACTGCTGACTGCAGAAGCTTCAGTTTGAGCAACCTGTATTACTAATTTGTAAGACAAAGATATTGGAGGAGATGGAGAAAGGGAGGAAACTAAGACCTTAAATCTCAGGTAAAGGATTCATTTAACCCCATTATCTCTTTCTTCAGGATGAAGTACGCTACTTTGAACTTATTCAGTACTTCTGCTTGAGAATACACTATTGTCATACGGAAATTTATTCAGGTTAAGGGAGAATACCTTTTTAAATAAAAAAAAAAAAAGGATTTACAGCTTTGTTCCTGGTTGGGTGTGTCTTTATATACGTATATGTATACACATAATAAACCTCTAAGTATTTTTATCTTTATATGTTAAATTTCTCAAGACCATTGATAGTGGAACTGGAAAATGCGAAGTATTGACAAATGTTCAAAACAAACAGCTTTTCAGGTACCGTTATTTGTAAATATTAGCTCAAAACATTTTTGGGCAGAATGCTTATAGAATGACTCCATGAAAGTTAAATAAGAAGACATTAAAAACAAACAAAACCCCAAACAAACAAATGGACAGTAGCTTAAGGCAGGACTTCTTAAAGGGCAGCAGTTTTGCTGCTGTAGCCAAGATCCAGTTCTAATAATCAGACCTCAGTTTTCTGGTTTAAGAGTTCCTCTGCTGTATGCTTTATTGCATGGTTTAATATAAGTAGAATAAATATAGATAAAGCCTTGACATTAAGTCATTGTCAATCTGGAACCCAATAACAAAATGTCACTTGCAGTGGAAAGCAGAAGTAAGCTACATTTTCTTGAGGTATCTACTTTATTCTAACAGTTCACAAATTCTAGTAGAACTGTTAACTGTATGTTAATTTGTGAAGCATAAATAAGTCCTTGAACATACTAAGTAACTTTTTCAAGAAGTGCTTCCAGAAATGTGCTTAAACTTTGTTAATGTAGTGGTATATAACAAATAGTTGCTGGAATAAGCCAGAAAATAGTGAGAGTGGAAATCAGCTGTTAGAAGATCTCAGAAATTTAAGACCATGTTAATTGCAATAATTTATTGCAACATTACAATCTACTTAAAATAGCTGATATTCATGATTGCTTATGGTTTTCCTAGTGAATAGACACGTAAGTATCATTAAATGTATTCTTTCAAAAATTTTATATTATCGGTTTGTTTCTTTATTACCAGATACAGTTCTACAAAATGGCCAATGTTGATGTGAAAATAAATTTGGGGTTATTCTTAATAGAGACTGCAAATTTTTTGAAATTACTTCTATGGGGTGCAAGGGTTATATTTAAAGGTAAATATGTACATAAATATGAACTGTGTAACTTTAGGTTAATTGTTCAAACCTGTTTTGAAATGTTTTGAAAACTGGGCATATTAAAATTTAATAGCTACTTATTGCCCAGTCACACTCCAGTTGTTACATAGTACATCCCGTGTCCTGCAAGTAAGCTAAAAATGACAATTTAGAGGCAACCATTCTTTTTGGTTAGCCATCCACAGAATAAAGTCTTGTGCAGGTATTGAGTGCCAGGGTAGAGCATGACATGTCTAGACAGATTTTATATACATCTCTTATAGTGAATTCACTTCTAGTCAGTCTATTCCTTCTGTTTAACTATCATGAGAATAATAAAAATAAAAACTTGATGGAAATCTTGAATACAAAGTTACCTGAGGAATTTAATGTTGATGGAGAAAGCTTACAGGGAGAAAAATATGAGCATCTGTTACCACAATTGTCTTGCATGTTTTGCAGCATTGTTTGTGTAATACAAAATAGTGAAAGATACTGAGATTTTAAAGGTACTAACAGGGGTTAGATGTCTTCAATTTCTATTGTCAAGTTATTTGATGTCGTGAACTAGAAAGGTTGTTTGCAGATGCTGAGAAGTAAAGTACATTAAGCTAACTATAAACCCCTGAATTTGGATGAACATGCCTGTAAAAAAATTCTGGCCCTGAGGTCCAGTTCCTTAGCAGAACATGATTCAAGTGCTCTCCTGTGCCTTGAAACAGTGAATAGGAACAGTAAGAGCTGACTTTCTCCACTGTCTCAGAATAGCAAGTAGTGATGAGATTTATTTTGCTTCTTAAAGGTTATATGTAATTGCACTCTTGTCTCTGGTAAAACAATAGAAAAACTCAGTGTGCACAGGAGCATGCATATTCTTGTTCTTTGCTACACCTCTTTTCTACTTCTGTGCTGAGATACTCTTTACCTTCCATTAGTGTATTGTTCCAGCTGCTTGTTCCAAGGCCTTGCACATCAGTTGTTGTGGTCAACCTTCATAATGCTTTGGTTGTCTTTGTATTGTTGTCTTCGAGTATTTTCTTCCCTGAGCTATAAATCTTCAGTATGCTTTGACTCTGCAACTTCAAATTTCCAGGTATTGAAGCCTAGTTGCTATGTAAGTGTTTATCTTCACATCTGACGTAGGTTTCTCCCATTGTCCAGCACTTCTCTGCTGTGCTGTTCACTTGCTGGTCTGTTTTAACATACTAACAAAAATACCACTAATGCATGTACTTTCTTGGCAACAAAGTACCATGACTGGACTAGATATTCTTCTTGTGCATCTGCTTCTTGCTTTGTTCCAGTGATGCTGCATGACACGTAGGCATGTGCAGAGCACAAGTCCTTTAAATCTTACACAGCGGTTCTTGTTTGTTCAGTCTACAACCAGCACATAAAAGTCGGTGTTCTGTACTTCCAAAAATACCATTGCATGTCAGAGCTGCTCATTTATAATCTTCCTGGGTGGTAGGCTAGCAAAAGGAAGCAGCTGCAAAAACATTTTGTTTTCATTGATACTTGGAGTATGTCATTGTAAATTTGTTCATGAGGTAGTGCTCTGAGTTTGTGTGGGGCAGCTGGCAAGGCTAGGTGAGACAGCAAAGATAGACGTGGATAAAAGTGGCCTTTTCCTGCATTTGTTCCTGTAACAGGAAAGACATTTTAAAGCAAAGCAGTAGTGGTTTTGGATATCGGTGTATCCTTGGAAAAATAGCTGCAATGTTTGGCTGTTGGTCTAAGATTACTGTGCAGCAGTACCTTAGTACTATTTCTCTTGTCCTGCTCTGGCAAAAGCAGTTGCTTTTATTCATGTGATTGCTTATTCTAAGGTTGAGGTCTTTTCCTAGCAATGGAAAACTCTGGCCTTAATATCTTTGTAGTAGCAGTTTTCTAAAAACGAATCCTCCTGGCCCCCACCAGGTTTTGCAGTGCAGTGAAGGTCAAAACTTCAGGGTCAAATGTTTTAGCTGCAATTGTACAGTTCCTCAGGTTCTGTGAAAAACATTCATCACTTTATTCTGGTTTGTAGGCTGCTTGATGATCTCAATTGCTCTCGTTTTTCCACGGTTTTCCTGAGTATTTTGCCTGGTACTAAATTCTGAATCACTTTCCTGTTGAAATGTTTTTGTTGTTTCACAATTTCGGTATCTGGGAAATGAGAGGAATGGGACTTCGGTTTAGGGCCCAGATGCACATAACAGCTGAGGGGAGGAACTGTGGGGACTGCTGGCTAACAGTAAAGTGCAGGTGTAAAGACCTGCATCACACTAAGGTTCAGGACCCAGAAGAATATTATTGGTTTTTGCACTTTTGCATAATCCATTTTTTTAAATAAACACTTAGATAAGTTGTGTTCTCATCTTTCAATCCTACCATTGTTTGCTTATTATATTTAGAGGTTCTTTAATAGTCAAGCAAAAAAAAAAGATTGTTTTTCACATTTCTTCCCCATATTCATTAGGAAACTACTATTTTCTGTGTGTTTTAAACATATGCCATAATCTAGGAGACACGCTTATTTGTGTGTATGTGTTTTTTTCCTGTTCTTTGGATTTCTTGGGAGCATCAGCATATGTCTGCCTAATGGGGGAGTGAATGTGAGTCATTCTAGAAAGAAGAGCTTTGTAGATTTCGTTGCTGAAGTTCTGTAAAATACTATTATAAGTAATCTTTTCTTAAGCCAGCCTTACTGTCAGATACCTCTCTTAATGTAATATACTTGAGGATCAGTACAGTCTTTATCATTAAAAAAAAATCAACTTAAAATACCCACACTAATAAATTCCCAACACTGTATTTCTTGTTCCTTATTTGGTTCCACTGATGTTGATTTTTAATTACTTTATTTAATGTACAATTAGGCAATGCTATTGTGATTTCTACAAAGGAGAAATTTAGCTTTTATTTGAGATTACATTGCTCCATGCAGGCCAATCTCTGAAGACTGCTGTCGGAGGAATAGCTGGTTCTGCTTCTCAGCTTATAGAATGTTCTCTGGCATCAATGCGAAGGGAACTGAACCATGCCTGGCGAGCGGTTTAGTTTAGCAGGCAAAACACTGAAAGAAGTTATTTGCCTTTTCTTCATTTCCTTCTCCAGTCAATAAGTAATGATTAAATACCATGAAGAATTATGGAGAAGACTGTATTTGGGGCTGTGCTTTGAAGTGCTAATATGAATGCTTAAAAAGTACTGGAATGTATCAAGACATCTAAATACATCTAAATACTTTTATAATAATATCATAACTTTTGTAGATCAGCTGGCTTGTACTTGTCTTAATCTCTTCCTTTAAAGGAAGGAAGAGGATATAGAATTTTCACTACTCCTCTTTATTTAATGCCTTAATGTCAAAGAAATCTAACAGGAAAAATACCAAACACCACTAATGACAAAAAAAAACACCACCACACATTGCCACGTTGAAGAGGCCTTTAGAAGATGAGACCTGTACCTGATGATACTGGGCTTTCTGCAGTCTGGAGATTGTGTTTTGTTTAGATGTTTAGAGAATGGAAAGTTTTTTGTTGTTGTTCTTCCACCCTGACAGGATAAAATGTGAGCAAACCTACTACAGCTGGCCTGAAAAATGTAGTTGTCTTTTGTACAGTGATCATTTCATCTTGTTTCTAGGAATATTTCTGTTTTAAAGACAATATATTACATTGTTTTGTAATACCGCTTGACTGAAACTAGTTATGTTCTTTCATGCAGCAGTCTAAAAATTGTGTGAACGTTGATGACTACTGATGGAGGACTGTAAGAACATGTTAAATAATCAGCATCTCCATCTAGAGATAATTGGATAAAAAAAAATTCTTGCAATTTCTTTCAAGTAATTGTTCTGTCTCAGCTTCTGAAGAATCAAGTAGTCTTCTCAACTTTTTCCTTTATTTCCTGTTCTAGTTTGTGTTCTAGCTAACAAAGTCCAAGAATTGATTTAAATGGGATGCATTAAGTTATGTTTTAACAGGAATGAAACTTGGAGTAATGATGGGTAGAATCTAATTAGATGAAGACAAGTGGTAGCTTAAACTTCTGCTGGGATAAAGAAAGGAAAAATATTTTTGTAGAAATAATTTGATGCTTAATAATCTTTTAAAAGAAGCATGGAAATAAAATATTGCTGAATTATTTGTCCAGCCTTGGACAAAGGGCAATCTGATGTGCAACTGATAGGCCAGCAGAGAAACAAGAGGAGTGGGGCAGATGGTGTTCCTGTCACTTCTGATTGAGATGCTTGTTCAGATGTATTATACCTGCTGTGTAAGGGAATGCCACAAATGCTTGCTCTTGCTGTTTGGTGGTTACTGGTAGGCAGGAGGCAGTGGCAGTCCTTATTCTCAGCACCAGTATTCCAGAGTGTGCTGAAACAGATGTTTTCAATTGGTAAGTAAAGGGATAGTAAAGACTTAAACCTGTCTTACAGAAATAAGAAACCAAGATTGTCTAACTTAAAAGGGTAATTCCAGCTTGGGTAGGTTTCCTTTAAAGGGAAAAATCATAAACTACATAAAGCGACTTTTCCTTGGGTCACTTCAGTTTCCTGAAACATCTGACAGCCAAGCCTTGCGTGTCATTGACTTACATAGTCACAGTTCTCTGATCCTGTAGAAGAAAGCTCAAGCTCTTAAAACGAAACACAAGGAAAACATTTAAATGCCACCTCTCCTCTTTCACATTAAATAATACTATCAAAATGCACCAGGCTTTGCTAGGAAATGTTTTTTGAGATAGAATCTTTTTGTTGTAAACTGAAGCTGGTTGTTTTCCTAGTGGCTTGGTATTGTTCACCAATGTACTAATCAGGGAGACATTTTAAAAACATTTCTGAAAGCTATGAAAATAACAATTGTAGCAGCCATTTTAACACGAAAAGTTCAGCTCCTATATTTCTCCATTAAAATAACAGAAATGTTACATACCTATTGAATTCAAATGGATGTGTATAAGACTTCTGGCTAGTTTAGGGTATTGTAATGTGGACTTTAAGGCTGCCTTAAAGTGGCAAAACTGTGAATATAATGATGCCTTTCTGGGGGAAAACAGAAAAGGTTGGTGTGGCTTTTTGGTGTCTTGTTTTTCCCTGTTCTCTTTTTTTATTATACTTCTCCCCCTCTCTCTTTCTGCACAGGGTGGGTATTCTGCTCCCTCCTTCTCTCCCTGGCAGGGCTCATTCCAGGGCATCCCTCGGACTGTTCCACCGCACCGCAGACAGAGTGAGTCTGTACCTCTCACTCATCTCCCTCACTGTGTTCCAGTAGAAGCTTTCCCTTTGCACGCACTGTTCATCTCGTAGTATCCTCCTTTTCAGGCAGATTTACAGGCATACACAACAGTCTGTGGCTAACCAAATTGCTTCCTTCACCCAGCATATAAGCAGCTACAACTTAGAGCTTTATAACAGATATTAAACGCTGATTTACTTCAGCATTTCCTCAGGCAAAACCAAATAGGCCCCCGTTTCCCGTCTCGTCTTAACATAATTCTTGCTTGCTGCATTTTTCCCTTTTTCATGGCCGTAATATACTCTCCTATTTGTGTGTTCTGTTTGCTCATGAGTCTGCATGTATGCATATGTGGATGTATTTACATAAATGTGTTGTGGAAGTACATAAAAATATTGGTGAGAAAAGTAATTGTCATTGCCTCTCACAAGAAGTTTTCTTAACTTACAGAAGAGCTTTCCTGAAACTAGTGTTTTTTTCCTCATGATGTTCATTGTAAAAAGACTTCTAATACACTGAAGTGGCTGTTGCAAAACCTGCATGATTTGCTAACATTGCTTTTGTGCTAGCTATAAGACGGGCTGTTTTGAGATGCTTTTGTTCTCTTGGCTTGGATCTGCAAAACAAGACAATTGCTGATTTTAAAAATGTGTGCTTACATAATCATAGAGAACTGGTAAGTCTTATTTTGTGCTTGGGTATTGCATTGTAAACGGTTAATTGTTCAGAGAAATATAACTGGTTAATAAAGCTGAAGTTATATTTTAAAAACTTACTGTAATTTGAAAATTACAGTGTTTGCTTAGCAATGTCTAAGAGTGTATTTGGACAGGAAATGCAGTAAAATTATGGAAACACTAAGATTTCCAGGCCCAGCAGAGATCTGAAGAATAAGCTGCACCTTGGAAAACTAAGCTTACATCTATTTCGTTATTTGAAATAACACTAAGATTATTTCAAATGCAAGAAAAAAAATCTTGTAAAATATCTCAAATTGTATTTCAAATACTCTCTTGACGTTTCTGTGACAGTATTCATTCAATCAACTCACCAGGAATGCACTCCGTGTCTCATAGGCTTTTCTCTATGCCATAGAGGGATTTGCTTTGTTTCTGTGTGTGCATATGTGTAAGTGTAATGAATGTAGAAGCCCGAAAGAATGTAGAACCCCAAAAGCTGATCATCGTGTGGTCTGTTTCTGGCTAGAGGGCAAGCCGTAGCACAGCATAGCTAGGTTGCTGTGCTGTCAGCAGAGAAATACTTTGTAAAGAGAGGTATTAGATCTGAGGAACATATAAATACCATGTTTTGGGAGCTTACCAATCATAGTCAGAATGGGATGGTGCTGTCCAAGCTGCCAGATGTGTGCATCTGTTGCCACGTTATTCACACCGACTGTTTTACAAAGAAGAAAACTTTGCTCATCTCTTCCCTGTTCTGAGCCCTGACTTTGTTCTTCCAGCAGCAGCAGCCTCTTTTTCAGGAACTCCATAGCGAACTTCCATTACTAAAGCTGGTTGGATTTTTTAGTATACATCTTATGTATTAAATTGTATGAATTGATAGTAATGGAAATAAAGTAGGTAAAAATTGATATGATTAACCTAACTGGTTATCAACCTAAACTCTAATTGCTGCTCAGGAAAATGTTTTTTTTAATAATTGTTTCTAGCATTTTTCTTTGTCAAAGTATTTATCTTTTTGATCAAGGCTGAGAAAAAAATAAATTAAGAGGTAGGTTGGAAATTCATCTGACACTCACAAGGTCAGTGACTTTTTTTTTTCTTTTAGAGCAGGGTCCCATGAAGTAGCATACTACTAGAATTATCATTAGCATCCTTCTGTCCCCACACTACATCTTCCCTAGGTTTTGTGGTTTTAAGTCTCCTGTCTTTTGAGTTGGCAGGGAATGCCAAAGGAGGGGTTTTGAGGCAAGTGGTGAGCTGGGTGTCACCACTAAGAACAGGAAAAGCTTACAGTCAAACTGATGTTGTTTTGCGATAATATAGAGAAGGTGTTGGGACCACAAAGGAATCTCAGTTTTGTTTGGCCATTTTTTTTTTTGTCTGGAGATGCTGGAATTCAGGCACTTCTGTAAATTCTGCCCAAAGTCTGCATGAACCGGAGCACCAGACGTTCTGTCTCAACACCAGGGAGCATTTCCTTACTGCACAGGTGATGGAGCGCTGCCACGGGCTGCCCAGACAGGTGGTAGACTCCTCTTTAGGGATCTTCAAAAGCCACCTGGATGTGGTGCTGGGCACCCTGCTCTGGGAGGCCCTGAGCAGGGGGTTTGGCCCACATGGCCTCCGGAGGTCCCTGCCAACCCCAACCATTCTGGGAGACACTGAAATTCAGGATTCCAAACCTAAAATAGCATCTGCACTTGTGAATGATGTAGGTTTCTTTGCTGTCTTGTTGATAGGTGATGGATACATAAAACACTTGCAAACACAGTAGATTGAGGGTATAAATCTCTAAATTGTTCCTATTTAGTTTACAGCAGCCATAAAAGTATAGCATATACAGGACAGGTACTATCTCCCTGCTATGTAATATTATAATACTGTCATGTATACAGTTTAGTTAGCACCAGTTACAGGGTCACCATCCCTACTGCTTAAGTTGTCCTAAGAGCCTGCCATAACACCTTGTTACTGTGCTTTGGAATTGGATACTGTGTTTTGTAATTTCAATGAGAGCTATTTTTGTAGTACTTTAACTTCCTGTTGTTTCAACAGCCTGAGAAACAATTCAGCATTTTATATTTCATAACCATTTCCCAATAATACAATTTCATTCTTAAAAAAAAAAAAAGAAAGAAATCAATGTACGGTTTTTATTCATATAATTCGTGTTGAACTCGGCTCTTATGCTGTGTTCCTGTTTTTTCTTGGTAGTAGGATATATATCTTGATGACATAGCAAGCTTTCCTCAATGCCACTTGAAACTTTTGTGTTTGTATTCTGGAGCTTTACTGATGCAGCTCTAGAAATGCAGCATGTAGAATACACATTTTCAATGAACTGCCTATAAACTATTAAAATTAAAATATTATACCAGTTTCAGTAGACACCTAACCTCAAGTTCTTCTCCATGCAAAAACAGATGAAAACTGTTTTGTTGCTCACCTCAAGAATTGCAGTTCACATCTGTTTACTATGTACTTTGTGGGGAGATTTAGAGCTTCTGTATTAAAGCATTACAAATAAAGGTAATTTAATTCTAGCAGGTGATATGTAGGTTTTTATCACCAACAAGAAAGCTGCTGTATGCATGTTGACTATAAATCAGGTGCGTGCTTTACTTTTTCTCGCATTTTTTTAAAGCGGGGTATATTGCTTTACATTATCATGTGCTTCTGTGATTAATCTAAGACTTTATTGACCAATTCAAGTTCTTGGTATGGGGTGCGAAGTGTTCATGTTAGGAGGACAAATTTGCCTCAGAAAACTGCCTTGGAAGTTTTATGACCCTCATGTGAAGTGACAAAGTATTAAAAATGTCCTGGAATGATTATATTATTGTCCTTTATACATAACGTGTTTGTGCTGTGGGAGATTAGTGTGCAGCTTGGACTACAGTGGAAATGTTTCTTGTACCTAATTGGTTGTGTTTGCAGACAAAACTCAATTTTATTTGTGGTCATAATTTTGTTTGTTGCACATATATCAGAGTTTATGGATGAAATACCTGCCTTGATATTGCTATATATAATTTCCAGTCATTTTTCTTTAAGACAATATTTTTCTTATAGGAAGTTGTTTTTATATCCAGACTACACAGAAAAAAGTCCATGCTATGTCATATTACTAATTATTGTACTACCCTGTACAAGGGGGAATGATGGTTTGGAGAAGGAAAAAAAATAACACAATACAATCAAGCCCAATAAGAAAATACTGGGCTTGTTTTGTATTGTAGTTTGAGGTAATACAACATGCTGTAGAATACTGTTTCATGATTTTGAAATACAGGTGTGGTACAGCTAGATGGAAGAGAATGGGGGAAAAAAAAATCCACAATGAAAGTATTGACAAATGCTACAGATTTAAGGTGCAAAATCTTGGATTTTGCCATGGCAGTGAGATAAGGATGTCAGATTGATCAGAAACTGAAACACACACGGGGCAAGAAGGTTTGTCTTCTTCCTTGCTCCTTACCCCTTTCCAAAAAGAAGAAACTGATAGTTTGGAGTCTTCTCAGGCTCATGAGTGAGTTGCAAGCAAGATGGGTAAAGGCAGCAAGGTCAAAATATGTAATAGAGTTTATCTTATGACGTTGCTGTTCATTAGATACCTAACAATGTGTATATACGTGGATGCAGACATTTCTGTTGTATACATTTTTAATCATACACAAATTCTATTTACTATTCTTAATGGTATTTGAAGTGCAAGAGATGAAATATGTTAAAGACTTCAAGTTTGAAGAACAAAGGTGTTCTGTGCAAGTCTTGCTATAAATATTGTTCGTACTGCATTACTACTACTGCAACACTACTGCTATTTTTGTTTCTTGAAGATGGATTAAAAACAAGTGGGGGATGTGCTAATTGCAATTTAAATGATGAAAAGTTGCAGTTCTGTCATGGCAATTGCTCAGTGTTTTGTCTTGGTCCTCTGACATCATTGTCCTTGTCTTTTTCTTGTCTCTGCTTTCCCATTATGCCATTGGCAAGGAGTTGAGAAGTTAGTCCATTACTTCTGTGATAAAGCGTGGTACAGTACAACTTCAGATTTTTTCCCATCTCCTCCTCATGCATTTTCACTTTTTTTGCCCTGTGCATGATGCATGTCTATTGGAGATGTGCATGCAGTTCTGATTTCCCATTGCTTCGCTTCCTTCGTTCCTCAAAATACCACAGGGAGAAAATGTCTATATTTCATTCTGCAGAGTTATTGCATGGGGAATTGAGATGGGTATCCAGATTAGAGATAAAGAATAACCAAAGCAAAACTGAAGGGAATTTTATAGTAAGGATACTGCAAAGACTATTACTGTTATGGCCACACAGATACAACTACTTTCAGTATAAAATATTTGTATCTTTATTGGCTTTTTGTTGGAAAACTATCTCAGTGGTTCAGTACTGAATATTAATGGTAAACCTCTTTGCAGATGTGTTGTCACTTTTCTCTGGATGATGAGAGAAACAAAAGAATCTTAGCCTAATGCGATAGGAACTGTAATTTAGTCTTTTTGATGCATCAGTATATCCAAGTCTTTAAAACTCTTGCCATTACAGAAAAGACTGTTCCCTCATCTTACAAAAAAGAAATGCGTGCACGAAGCATTTTGTTTAATGTACTTTCGTTTTGGGGAGAATTAATTTTCCTCAGTTGCGTGGTACTAGAAATGTTTTAGAGTTCAGTTTCAGATTTCAGGAGTACCACAAAGGCATGCAGGTGTTTTTTGTCTCCCCGAACAGTTTACTTCTATTTTTGTCCAATAAACACTCCTAGAATGACAGTCTACACCAAGTCATAGTCTGTACCTCCCTGAAATATCCAAACAGTATTTAGAGCAAGGCAGATGACAAACTTGTTTAAGACTTCCATGAAATAAAATCTCCTTAGAAGGTGGAATGCTTCTTCCTATTCCCCCCTTCTTCTCATGGTGGATTTCACCAAGTGCTTATCCTTCTGCTGGTGCTTTCATTACTACCTAGTCATAATTTAAGCCTCCCTGATAAAAAGAAAATGTATGTATAAGGCAAAGATGTAAGCTGCGGATGAAGATAATGCAATCTTCAGTGTTGAATACCGTGTAAACATTTACTTGCATATTTTGGAAGTGTTTCTGCTTTCACTGTAATCTTGAGTGGTAATGTGTAGCAAACCGGATGGACTTAGACTAAATAGAAACTCAGTGTGAGGAAACAGTACAGTATTTAAAGCAACTTAGAGAAAGATGATACCATAGCTAATAGTGCCCTCCTCATAATTCTGTGCATGTAGCTGTTTTCTACTTTTGAATTGCTAACTTCATGAAAATTACACTGCTTAGACCCTTTTAGGTTATGAAAGATAATGAGGAAGGTACATAATTGGCTATTTTTCTGTGTAAAGCATTAAATGCAAAATTGTCAAAATGGAAAAGCTCAAATATCTCTTATCAAAAATATCATTGAAATATCATTATAGAAACCTTGTTTCTTTGGTGTATTGCATTTTTCTGTTAACTTCTTGTAGAAGTTTAATTTTTTCTATAACTTAAATTTTTTATTTCGCTGATTAGTATAACCGGCATTATTTGATATAAAGCTAAGATTTATAGAATCAGATAAAATAATTATCTGTATTTTTTTTAAGACTGGTGTTTAGAAACCCTTTCTAGGCGAGGGGGAAAAGTTTTTTGACAATTATTTTTATGTATTTGGATTTGACACAATACTGCTTGCTATAAATTTACTAATTTTTGCCTTCATTCAGATTAGAAAATCTGAATTACTTAAGTATTTATACAGTAATCAGGTATGTATTGCTTTGGTTTCTGCTCTCATTTTTAGCAGTTCTGTTATTGCAAGCATGGTCTCAAAACAATGAATCATTATGGCTAACATTTGTCTTTCAACTCCTAAGGTGGAAGGATAATGATTTCTGTAAACCATTACAGGAATACTGAAATTAGGAAAATGTCAGGAGGATTCTTTTTTTAAGCTGTAACTCTTAAAAAATAGAACTGCTTCTTGTGTTTATTGCTTCCCTTCTGTAGGATTGTTTGCGTAAGAAGGATAGTTCTGCATTTGACAGCACTCACAGAAATAAGGTAGTTTTGGCTAAGTAAGGAAAAACACATTACTTCTGGAGTAATGTTTTGATATTCATCTGACACTTAAAAAAAAAAAAATAATAAAATAAAATCTTCTTTACTTCTTTCGAAAACAATTTGTATTCAGACTGCTCAACATGTTTGCACTTACTTGTCTATTGCTTGCTGTTATCACCAGTCCAACTTAGATGTTGCCTTTCCTTACAGGCAGAACTGGTTATACTAAGTAGGAAACGCTCCAGTAAATCTGAATTAGATCAAGAAACCTTGGTATTTCTCTCATTACTATTAAACTTTTCTCTTGATGATGTACTTCTGAGGATTTGGTTTTCTGCAGTAATCCTGCTGGGTGAAAGATGAAAATCTAAAGAATATTGAGATACTCTCTCTTCCTAGAATCGACTTTGGCACGCACAATAATCACATTCTCTCTGCTAATTCTAGTAGCTAAAAAGACTACAGTTGGCTTTCCCATTTACAAGTTGAGGATAATTCAAGAGGATGACTGAGGTGACATAATCCCTAAAGATAAACATTATTGCTCTGTCATAGAACTGTATTTCACTCGTAAACAAATGTTATAAATCTGTCTACTGTGTCCGTACTATCACTTAGTAAGAATTCAGGTAGTTTCAGAAAACTTTAGGGATAGGAATAGCTTGTTGTAGTTGAGTGTCTTCCCTTTATAAGGAAAATAAGAAAATAATTCAAACCTGAAACTTGCTAAAAATTATAGTTTAAAGTTTACTAGGTTTGGGGGTTCGCCATGCATTGATTTATTTTTTTTTTTTAAATAATTCTTCCAAGATCTGTGTACAAGTTTAAGGTCCAAGATGTGTTTGTGTACACATTTAGTTTTTTTTTTTTAGAGGGAAGAGCAAAAAAAAAAATAAATGTAGAAATGACCCAGAAAGAGGTATTGGCATTTCTCGTCTGATTCTAGAATGCCTCTTCTGGCAAAATGTAAAGGCTTCATCAAGTTATCTTTATCTCCTTGGTTATTAGGGTGGCAGTATGCGATCTGTAGCTTCAAATGTATTTTGTACTGTTCTGTTGAAGATGGTTTCTTTATCAGTCCATTTGAGTTTATTTCAGTATCAAATGGTTGCCTAAATCTGTTCAGTGACCTAAATTACAGCATATCTGTATCCAATTTTCTGACCTTGGTTAGGTGAAGAAAACGCACCACAAATTCATGTGGTCCATTGAACTCCTTTCATGCCTGTATAGTGTGTAGCACTGATGAAAGTTTTGGGACAGCTAATTTGAGTGTGCAGTGAATAGAAATTAAAAGATGGATACAGTCTGATAGCTGTTGCAGTTGTTTAAGAACTTAAGTCAGAATTTGATCAGTATTTGTCATTCTTAGGGTGTACTGCAGACTAGGGCAAAGCCATCAACCAAGCCTTCTTCATGTTCTTACTTTAAGCTAATACATTTTTTTTCTGGTCTTTATGTTGCTGTGTATTTCAGTGATGGTTTAACTTTGCACCTAAGTTACAAATCATGTTTGTACATGTCCCATGAACCATCCTGTTTTATCAAGTCAAAGTTTTGATTTTAAAAAAGATATACAGCTGTTACCAAGCATCCAATCAGCATACTTTGGGTTCAGAATGTTATCTGGAGTTTCCTGTGCCTAATGTGTTATTGCATTCTTCTCTCTTGAACAGCCTCAAGTACTACAGCCTTCCAGCAGCCTTCCCAGTTCCACAGACCTCGCCCAGGGAAAACTAGTAAAAATGCCACATATCGAGGCCCACAGTGAATATTCTAAATATGGTGTGCATGAAAATGGCAATCATGAGAATCAAAATGCTGCAAGTGTGTCTCTTACAAATAGCCTGAATGATGTAAACACTTCAATGAACATACAATTAAACATAAAAGATGAGAGTACATCGTATTTAGAAAATATGAAAAATAAAAACACTGAAGACCCTGGAGAGGTGGCTAGTAATAAGGAAGGGACGTTATCATCTCGTTCTTGTTTTCAGACCTCTGCACGAGGTGATGCTAGAGAGGTGCAGACTGAGTTAGCTGTGAAAGGTCAACCCTCATTCACATACCAGGCTTCTCGGCCAAAGACTTTAAGAATTACAAAGCCCCCAAATGCTTTAGTGCCTCCTACAGCGGCTGTACTCGCACGATCTGCAAATCATTCCGCTGCTTCCAAGGAACCTGAGCTTCTACCATCAAGTAGTTCGACTCAGCTACAGCCAACATCTGGTCCAGATGATCTAAAGGGTAAACAGAGTCAGAAGGTGTCCAAACTTCGCCCACCAACTATGTCCTTTGTTAAATCTAAGCAAACGAGCAGCCAGAAATCCACACCGGTGTCTCAAGAGCCTCAAAACACCTGTCTGAAGACGAACATCCCAAAGCCACCAGTACAGAGAAAGGAAAATGTGCAAACACAGAATACCGTTGTGCATTCTGGGGACAGTTTGCTCTCTAATCGGTATTCCCGCCTCCCTAAACCAAAGACACATTGAGAACATACCTACATCTCATTGAATGGTATCTCATGTTAAATTACTTCCTATATATCAACTGCCATCGAGGTTGCTTTATCTACAGCCTACAAATCCGGAGTGAACAGCAAAAAGAGCATCTTCCTTTTGTGTTCGCGTATGCTATTGTTATGTTCTGAAGATCATGTTATGAGCAGTGCAGCAGTTCCTGAGTGTTAAATTGTATTGTAATTCTGTATTAATGATTGTATTGCACAGTGATCTTAATCATGTACTGAAGTCCAGTGACCATGAATACCGGAGTGCTGCACTGTGTATCCAGGAAGGCAGAAATCATTTCTTACCTCTGTTAACTTGATTAATTAGCTAATGAAATTACTATTTGGTTTAACTTCTTGGTTCTGAGTACTCGTTAGGCTGGAGTGGTAGAAAATTAGACTTATTAGTGGATGTTTTATTGGCCATAATTCTGACTCTGTATTCCAGAGGCCTATGCAAAAATCCTTGTATTTATCATTATCTCAAGACTGACATATTTAATGTTATTTAATCTGACAGGTTGGGTGGTTTGTGTTGTTTTGTTTTGCTGTAATATGAAGTTGCTCTGTTCTTTATTTATCTCATTTTCACTCTTCACAGACAGTAAGCAGATTTCACAGGGTGAAACGGATCTTCTCTCTTAAACATCATCATTTGTTAAGATACTGTGGTATGTTTGTATTGTGTTCAATAGACACATTACTGGCTAGATTCTTGAAATGCAGTGCTAGGGATACTTGTGCAAAACCTTATACAGGCTCTTATGAATTGGTGAATAAGGGGTCCATAACACCTATGTTGAGGTTGCACAACATGCATTTTAATTAATATATTTTAACTTTTATTGTACTACTTCTATTTATTGATTTCTGTTTAATATTGAAAGACTCTGAAGTACCTGACTTGAAATGTTTGCACAAACTTTGCCATATGGGTAAGGATTTGAAACTATTTTACGTAATAAAACTTGTATTAAAAAAAACTGCTATTTTTAAATAATGATGATAATGAATTAACCCCACTTACTTGCTTTGAGCAATCCTATTGTGTCCTAATCCAGAGCTGGTACTCTAAGAGTTTTTCAGAGATGTGTATTTTGTTTTTGGAGTTTTTTGTAAATTTTTTTTTTGTAATTTCTGAAGAAATGCATGGTAACTGGGAAGGAGCACTTTGGGGAAATAAAATAACAACAACAAAACGTTCTTCTGCTCTCGAGGAGAAGTTTTTTTTTTTTTTTTCTGAAAGTGGTCTGGAAATATGTGCCCGTTGTGGTGCAACTATGGGACCGTAACACATGAGCTGTGAGCTGAATATATGCATATCCATTGAGGAGTTCTGAGAATTTAACATTATGTCCCATCTCCTGTTCTTCACTTCTTTCCCATCGCTGAATCTTAGATGTTACTGCTATTTTTTCTACTCTTGAATTGATTTTTAAAGTGAGCAGCTGAAGGCTGTTGAAATTATTTCACTCCAAATCTGTTCCCATATGTCATATAATGACAAAAAAATGAAATATAGTAATAGTTTGTTCTAGTCTTTGCCTACAGGACACTGACATATTACAGTATTTTCTTTGAAACAATAAAGCATAATGGGTATAGACATTTCATGAGTATTTTCCATAATCAGTTTCTCTAATATAAGCCCTTTGACTAGGCATATCCTGATGGATACCTTAGTCAAATGGGTGAAGGATAAAATCATATGACTTGAATTTCTCAGTACTTAATGTCCAAGAAAGGTTTAGGATTTGTCATGCTGTCAATTCTTTTAACTGACAATGAAGTAGAAAAATGAGAAGCTCAGGGGGAAAGGGTAGGGTAGGGTTTCTATTTCAGAACTGCTGATAAGAATCTGAACTAAGAGACCTGCGGGAGGGAATTTCTGTTAATTGAGGGGCTGGGGTGAAGAGAACGTAACCAGGAAGTAACAAGAAGAACCTTGGCTGTTGTGTTTACTTTGACTTTATATTAACTGTAAGTCAAGATTGCTGTTACAAATATTCTCCAGAAAACTTACCTTTTCTTGCAAAGTATTGAAATAGATGGCCTTCAACGTAAACATGTGCTTTTGATAAGAAAATAATTTATTATTTTTTTTAATATTCCCCAAAATTAGCTCCTGGCAGCTAACTGTGTATTTCAAGAGTTCAAAAACTGCAGAGGGAATGATCAGATTCCTGATTTGTTTTCCGGTCCGTATAGACTTCCATGGAAGGTTGTTTTCTTTCAGGTTTACTTCCCTTGAAGAGAATTTATTTTATTTTTGGTTGTAAATGGTTTTGTTTAAAAAGATTATTTTCACTTAACGCTATTGACAGATGTTTCATCGTAAGTTCTGTTGCTTCTTACTCTGAAACTGTCACCAGTCTGTTTTAGTAGTGTTAAAATTTTTAGGTTTACAATTAAAAGTATAGATATCCATCAATCTGCACCTTTACTGAAAATTAAGGAATGAAGCGAAGAGATGATCAGTGTTTTCATAAAACAGAAGATGGTTCGTATTTTTTTCAGAAGAACAAAAATATTGTTTTCCCTGTTAAAGGAGCATAGCTAGATTATATTATTTGATGCAAATATATTGCATTTCCCTGTTTTGTTCTGACAGATTAGTAAGATGGAGCTGGAGAAATCATTATTTGATCACGGATAAGACGGATACTAGTCTGAATTGTTCGTATTCAGCTGCTGATCTCTCATATCGTTAAAGACAACTGCGTAATTTGGCTCTTCTGAGTTATCCAGGGAAGGCTCTGTTGCATGTATAGTAAGTCCAGAGTACGAGCAAAGCCTGTCAGCAGATGGGCAAATGGGAAGAGTAGCAGTGAAGTTTGAAGCCTTGCTTCAGTGAAGGATGGGTTGGGAGGAAATGGGTAAGAGGGTGTTGTGTTGAGCTTGTCAAATGGGATTAAGGAAGTATTTTCAGGTAATTTATCTACTTTATGAAAATTGCAGATGTATTATCAGTATGTGTGCAGATTATCCTCAATGCATAAATCGAAGGATTTGGTATCTTTCAATTTTTGTTTTTAGATATCTAAAACTGGTTTATTGCAATTTTTGATGTCTTATTCTTTTGTGCAATATTCACAGAAGTATTAAACTACTGTTCAGTATGTGTGTACAGAGGCAATTACATGTTTTAACAAGTGAATAAACACAAGAAAAAAACAGAAATGCACTTTAAATGAGCTTTATTGCTTGGAGTTGTGCCTAAAATAATCTAGATGCCTCCTGCTGCGTGGCTTTTGTTTGAAACTGATTTCCCTGCTAGTGTTGCTGTTTCCAAGGTATCTTCACATCACCTTCACATCATTGCTATGCACTCTAGCATGTTTAAAAACACTCATGGAGTGTACTGAATTTTTGTTGTGCAATGACGTTAATTTTACTGTGGAATTTCACTCTGCTGCAGCCAGATGATTACCTTCCCTGAAGCCTGCGCTTCATGTTGCCAGTCAAGGCCAACAGCAAAACTTTCCTAGGAGTAGCGTAGCCCTTAAACAATAATGGTCTCAGCATATATTTTTGTTTGAAAAAGTGCAATACTGACTGTTACACTTTCTGAAAATAATCACAAAGGCCCTGAAAATCCAAAACTGCAATGAATTTTTCACATAGTTCTGGAAAAAAAAGCGGTCTCCTTAGTCTCTGCTATGAGATTAGAAGTTAGACATAGCAACTAGACTGCATCATAGGTCAGGAAAATTTATTTTGTCCTTGACCTAAAATTTTGTCCTTGATCTAAATGCTCATTTGCTGTAACAATGCTAGAAAACTGCATACCGTCTCTGTGATTTGGTTTGTTTGCATGTCACCACCATATGCACATTGTGAGCTGTCATACTCGGGTAGCTTGCATGTCAGGGGGGAGGGGGGAGAAGTGTTTCTGTTTTTGCACAGCACATAATCCTCTTAATATGGACATTTTCTTGCCATTCAAATGGAATTCTGTTCTTGAATTGGGCTTCCATAGCTATTCCTTATCTTGTTATAGTGGCTTTTTTCTGAGCAGAGTGGATTTAATACGGTTCTGGTGGTAGGCCTCAGTATAGTCATCTTCCAACTATGCTATCGAGGAAATTCAGTCACTGTTGTGGTAAAGCTGCTCACTGCCTATTTAACTGTAAAAGCACCACAATAAAACCAACATAATGCCAGTGTCAGTGAAATCTTAAATTCAGTACTAGCTAACAAGAGGTACCCTTACTATATCTGCTTTGTTGATTTTGTTTTGTTTTTTTTTTAAACCCAGACCAGAGTAAATACTGTATATTGGAATTTGCTTGTAAAGTTGATTTAAAACCTGTATGTAAAAATTCTTTCCTCAATGTTGCTCTAGTGAATAAAAATAAAAGTCATAATTCTAATCGGTAGCTATTTCTCCTGACTGTTCACTTTATGTATTTTTTTTTTAAATCTATCATTGACTGCAGAATTATAGCACTGTAGAGAGGGGTTGAGGGAGGGGGGAGGAGAGATTGTTCTTAAGCTTACAGTTTTATGTTTTCTCATAGAATTTTATTTTATTTTTATTTTTTTTTCCAGCAGAGTTACAGGCTTTTTTTTTCTTCTGACTTTAAGTATGAGAGCATTCAAAAACAAAAAGACTTAGAAAAGCTAAACATCTTAATCTATTGTTTCCAGCTGAACAAGGACTGATGTGGTTAGTTTTTACAGGTATGTTATTTCAATTCTAATGCACAGTTGAGGAAAATAGATGGTTATTTCGTAGTTTTCTTGTGTTGACTAGTTAAAATTATTATCACAGATTAATTTGAGCAAGTTGTTTGATGTAGGAGTCGAAATCAACACAGTGCATACATATGAACATCGGGTTCCTGGTCGTATATCAGTATTTTGCCCACAGTCTGAATGGTTTATTATCCTTGCAAGAAAAGGACATTGGTTTCACTAATTCAATCTAAGATGTTTCAGCAGATGGAAATCGAAGTTTGAAATTTCAGTCAAAATTTGGGGATCGGTAAAGGGAGAATCGTGAAGTTAGAAGAAAACTTTTTAAAAGTGCTGCAGACAGATGCTTGTAATCCTTAACCGAAGGTTTCATTTTGAGCTTCTAGATCTTTGAAGACTTCTAGAGGTCTTGGGGGTGGGGGGAACTCCTCGATAGAGCTTCCAAGTTCAAACATGTTTTATGTACCTTCCTCATCTGAGAGCTAAAAAGCCAGCTACATCTTTGTGGATCCTCCTGCTTTGGGTTTCTGCTGGATAAGTACGCTCTTCATTGGTGACAAGACTATTATAGTGGTGTCCAATGCTACCAGTGATCATCAGATGATAAACAGCTGATGCAATGGCTAAGTAGTATTCCTAAAAAGCAGTAATTCACAGGTCCCTCCCATTTTTTCTTGCCTGCCCTCTCCCATCCAGAGACACAGGCCTTGCAGCAGTGCTGTTAGCGGACTGAGAGCAATGTTCTGCTCACACTGGGACACATCTTTACTGTCATTGAGCATAATACTGTATGTGAGAAGAGAGTATTTGGTGATGAGAAATTTCCAAAGGCCCCTTCCTTTTGCAACCCAGAGTGATCATTCTTGGCACCATTCCTGGTGCAGGAATGGTTTATTTTCATGAACACACTTGAATACAGCTGAACCATGAGACAAATTAATACCGAAGCATGTGTAATATCAGATTCATATGGTTGCTGTTTTCCTAGGTTATGAATATCAGCTGCTCTTTCAAATGAGAATTGACGTTTTGCAGAGGACATTGAACATAAATATCAGAGCTCTGAAAGTATGAAGCTAAAGGCAGAAGTAATTGCCTTATATTACAGACCAGAAACTGGTTTAGGAACAATTTTGAAGTTGTTTATTCCAAACCAGAGAAAAATCTGAAAACTTAAAAGCTCTTTAAGTAAAATCCTTCCCTCTATCCCTGCCTCTAGAAATCATTTCAAGTTATTGAAAGCATTTTAAATTCATGACAGATACTGTTTTGTTGTTATTTTTAAAGCTTTCTGCAACACAAACCTCAGAAATACCATGAGCTTTCAGGCGTTTAAACAGCTGTGGAGCTAGGACACTTTGATAGTTACTTTACTTGCACTTTTTTTTATTTTATTATTTTCTGGAAATGTAGCAATTTCAGAGAAAAGTTTAGACTTTTGTGGAACCTCACATTCTGGTGGAATGTGCTTCTCTTAATACCTCTCCAGTCAAAAGAATTGTTCAAATTTTACTCTGAAGAGACCTGATTCATTACTTTAGATGTTACAGTTAAAAAGAGAGGGATCCTTGAAAATCAGCCTGTGTAAATTTGTCATTTCATTCTGATTGTCAGTATAAAATACACTGTGCACAAACAGTGCTAAATTTTTTAGGTGGTGGTAAATAATTTAGATATATCAAAACAGTATGCATATAATACCTATGAGCATTTGAAAACTTGGGTAAATTAATCTGATAGATTTCAATGCATAATAGAATTAAAGTCCACCAATTCCTACAGTTCTTTATTCCATTTTAATTGCTCCTCAGTTTGACAAACTATACTAATTGTCATATGCTATCTGTAATCACAGTACCTTACTTTCTGTATGTATAAAATGAGAATAATACCAGTAATTGGTGAAGTTGAGAACTACATGATTCGTTCATGACAAAACGCTGACAACATGACAAGGGAGGAAACAAATCCTCCTGTACTTTCTTGAACATTATATACATCTCCCTGCATTTACCTGCTAGGTAAATGAGTATGTCTTCAGAAGCCTGAGCTGTACAAAAAGGTTTTATTTCCTCTTTTCAAAAAGGAGGAAAAAAGTAATTCAGTGTAGGGTAAATATCATAGACCTCACCAGAGCTATGTAATTAATACCAGATCCAGCAAGTTTCAGTCTTATTAGGTTCCAGACCAGTTATTTGCAGGAATCTTGTAAAAGTGTAAACGAGACAGAATAGTTTCTGTATGCAAGTTCTGTGCACCACATAAGGCAAACTGTGAGGCCCTAGGAGGAAGTTATCCTGGGCGTGTATATCCCAAACGCTAGACTAACAGTATCATGGGGCAGCAGGAACCTGTGTCCCTGGCTTCATGGAAGCTTCATGAATGATTCTAGAGCTGTACATTATGCTTTCCCCAAAAGTTGCAAGTTTGTGTGTATGTGTGGTTTGTTTGTTTGTTTTTCATTCACTTTTGGCAAAGCAGTTTGTGTTGTTCAGGCTCCTTCCTACAGGTAAGTTAAAATTCAGTGCTGGTTTATGATCCTTCTAGAGTTCTGCTCCGTAACTTCTCTGGGCTGCTACAGAGGTACTTTTTTTTGTGCTACAGCAGTAACCTGGAAGTCCCCAGTCACAGGTGAGAGAGCCCTTTCTGTGAGATGCAGCAAGTGGTAGTAGCAAAGCAGTTACTGCTACAAGATGCACAGCAGAAGGTTGTCAAGCTGAGTTGATCCTGCCAGGATCTGAACTTATGTTTGTAGAAAGTCTGATGTTCAAACCATATGCTTATAAGCTGTTGCAGACTTGGTATTACTGTGCAAGGAAGCTTAATGATACACAAACTCTTTGCTAATAATACTCTTGAGCATTTTATGCTGGCATTCAACCTACTTCAAAAGAGTTAAGATCTGTGTGTGCACTATAACTGCTGTTGGAAGCTTTGTGTGTGGTGTTTCTGGGACATGCAGGGTACTGAAAACAATACTGTATATTTGTATTTCTGTGCAAAGTGCATATTTTCTTAAGAATATACTTCCAGTAGCACTTCTTAAAGTTACTTCAAGGACATTAATTTTCTCCAAAGATAACGGATTATCTTTGACAGTTCTTCTGCCACGTAATGTCTGATTTTATACCTTTCTCTTAAGGGAGGAAAAGGGAGGCTATTTTCACATTGCAGTACTGTCTTTTGCACTGCTGACGGACAGAATACTGCATCATGTGTGTAAAGTATGTTTTCCAGTCTTACCTGGGATGCAACTAGTTCGAGTACAAACTAATCAAGAAACTAAGCTGAGAGGCATGAGAGAAGTATTGTAGTGGTCACAGGATGAACGCTATGCAGGGGCTCTTCAACAGTTACCACAAGCAACAGCAAATGTCACTACACAGAGCTAACTGCTTTAAACTGAGTCCCAGATGCACAGACCTCAGCAAACACATCCTAGGGTCTTCAGGGTAAACTAGAAGTCCTAATAGTATGCACTTTCTTCATGAAGCACTTCGAGATCTACTGATGAAGAAAAAGGACAAGAATTAAATATTTTTTTAAATCATAAATGCATAGGGAACAGGTGGATGACAACCAGGAAAATGAAATGCTTGCTGGGAAATCTCATGGAAAAATACTTCCAGTTGCCTCCTTTTCTGGTCAGCTCAAAGAAGAACTCGTATTTTCATCTGCTGCCATAGCCAAAACTTCAGTTCTTGCCCTTCCTCCACCGTGTGTTAATGCAGCTAGCAGGCTGCCTTTTGCTCCTGCAAACAGCAGAGGGCACTGCAATGCAAGCAGCTGAAAGCGCACATTTATAAATATGTTACTTAGAGTATGTCAAAGCACCTTCCCAGGCATAGGTGGGGCTATGCCTTTGACTAACATACAGATAGTCTGTCCTCTCACTCCGTCCTATTTGCTTTAATGGACAAGCCCCAGACTAAGCAATAGTGATTCATTTTATTCCAGTGAGCAGAAGCAACATCGCTCAGTCGAATGAAGCAATCATCTGTTTGGAGGTGGAGGGATTACAGCAGACATCGATAACCTTAACTGAGGCATCTGCGTCGTCTGAACTGGAATAACAGAGTTGGTTTTCCCTGCTTGGTCTCTGTGACAGGCTGGCCTTGTTTCAGCCAGCTGTATTTATCATTCAGCTCACTGACTGCTAAGGCTGGAAATTCACAAGGGATATGGGAGATAAAGACTGAACGTGCTAATGTGTTTGCAACTCCAAGCCTTTGCAGAACTCTTTAACTGCTCTTTCAGTGCACAGACTCCTCTGAAGAGAAAATTGTGCCCGGGAAGAGTTGTCCTCTTCATTATACTTCAACAATTTGCTGTGCTGGTGATGACTTTTGGAAAATTACTTAGGGAAAATGTTGTGTGTGTTTTTTTTTTTTTTTTTTCCTAATTGCACATAAATGTTAACTACTGAATATAATGTAGATTAAATAATCAGAAATGACTATTGCTGTTGCGTCCTTGGTTTTCAATGCTCTTTAAATGAGCCTGATTTCTTGAGCATAAATTTGTTAAATCTTTTTAAAAATAAAACCAACCAAACAAAACAAAACACAACAACAACAACACGCTCCTAAAATTTCTTACTTGTTCCACAGTGGATAGGATTTCCTCATTGGACCTTCAGCAATGGAAGCACCTGTCACGTGCTTATACTAGCATAATTAATTTTCCATCTCTCAGTTTTCTGTTGTTTTATTACCACTTGCACTGTGATACACAGATTATAGTGGGCAGCCTTGTTTCAGTAAGCTCTTCATCCTGCAAAGGAGATGTTTATATCTGAACATGTTTGACATGCTGTTTTAATTTTCTTAACACTACAGATTTTAGTGTGAAATTTGAGAGGTGTGATCATACTGCTTCACCTAAAGATTACATTTCTACAGCTAGTGAAAGTATGAATTAAGGTTAGATGAATTTGTGAGTTGTATTACTGCCCTGAATCAGGATAGATAAAAAATAAGCACTTTTTTTTTTCCAGGGAATTAAATTAAGCATAGGGCTTTATTTTGACCTGTTTGTTTCAGGAAAAACTTGAACTTAACTATTTTTTTCTAGTAGTTCTGTCCCAGTACACAAGGAAAAAATTCTTAATGGCCCCTAAAATGCAACTGTCTGAAAATTTGGCTTGAAGGTTCAAAGGGATTAGCCTGTCATCACATTCTCATCCAAATTGTAATTTTTAGTGCTTATTCAGAAAACGTTTCCTGGCTACTTGTCTCTGAAAAGCTACTTTTTTCTTTTTCTTTTTTCTTTTTTTTTTTTTTTTGTTGTTGTCTGAAGGTAAATAACACACACACACAAGCAACACATGTTAATTTTAACAGTAAGCAATCAAAACTCTGTCTTGGGTGCAACCTATGTAGAAACACGGCATGATATTCAGCAAACATGTTTTCTATTGTTCAATCTGTGTGATGTTCTCAGGACGGTAGTGCTTTGCACCACTACTGAAGAATAATTGATTTTTCCAGACTGAATCCAGCAGAGGGAGTTTGGGGGTCTTTTTTAAAGTAATGATGGCCTGTTCTCCTATGTTCCAAATGTGCTCTGAATTAATGTTGGTATTCCTCATTCCCCTTAAGCATGAAGAACAAGAAGCGTTGCCAACTTGTGCTATTACAAAAAGTCTGCAAGTAGTTGTTACAGCCAGGAAGTCAGGTACATTATATAGAAGCTGCATAAGAAAGCTGTAACACCAAATTTTGTAAAAGTCTGTTGAAGGAAAGACTGGACATGCGATCAGCATGTCTTCTGTGCAGCAGAATACAGCGCCGACTTAACTGTAGTAACTGCATGACCAGAAGCAGCAAACTGTTAGTAGGGTTGCTATGCTTGCTCCATCTGTGTAGCAGTGCATGTTAGCTTACATTAATATATATATATGTATATATATATGCGTACAAAGCTCAGCGTGATGTTGATTTAGGCACTTGTTCACCACACTATGTTCCTAGGCACATATGTGCCTCCTGTAAATAAATGTTTCTCTCTCTCTCCTTTCCACTCTTGCAAAATGAGTTACAGACAAGGCAGGCATGCAGCAACAACTGTTCCTTCTGAAGAATGCATCTGAATGCAGAATGTACCTGCTCAAGCTGGAATATGGCTGTATGTATGTGTGTATGTTTTCTAACAACAACAGAAAAGGGTGTTGAGTAGGGGAGGAACTTTGTTTTTTTTTTTAGTCTTTCCAGTAGTATCACACTCGAAACGATGCTGATGCAGGCTTTGGAATAAAAGATGCAGTTCTATCTACAGAAGTATTTTGACCCCACTTTCAGATCATTGTTGCTTCTCTTTTGTCATCTCCAGATCGACTGCAGACTTGATCTGCCTTAAGTTGGGAGAATGGTGCTGTTTGACAAACAGCTGATATTCTGCAGCTCTGTGGATGTTTTGTCCCTTGTCTTTTTTCTTCCTAAGATGTTTTCATGTGTGTATACAGATTCTCACTTGCCATGCATCTCTACAGTCCCTCTAGCTGTTTGCATATGTGGATTCCTTTTATTTGTAATCATATATATAAATATTATCACAGTAACTTAAAAAATGCTGAAACGTTTCCCTTCCTCTTTTTTTTTTTTTTCTCCTTGTAATAAGAAAAGGCTATCTGAAGACAATTTCCTTACCCCAACTTGAACTCCACATTGTCTTACCCATTTTTCCTGTCAGTCCTAGATTACATTTGGTCTTGGCACTTATTTATTTGATTATTGATAACTACTACTTTGTTCTTCTCTTCCATACTGACCCATGGGCATTACTGAGTTTTTCATCACGTAACTACAGTTGACAGAAAGAAGTGTTTCAACAGCAGAGTGTAGACTGACAATGAATTAACCTCCTACTACTGGAACTAAGAAATCGCATTTCAGTCCTGAGCCTGCTCCTCAGAGACATTTCCTGGCTGTCTAAAGCCATATTGTCAACTTCTGTTCCATCACAGGTATGGGAGTAATTAATTCTCCTCAGCTTTGGGATGTTTTTTGTAGAAACAGAACAAACACCATCTGAATTCATTTTAAGTCAGTTATTTACTTTTAACTCTTTAAAGCTGCAGCTGTAATACGGATTCAGCCTCCCTTTTTTCCTTCTGGTTTCCTCCATTAAAACATGCGTGATCTCTCATCACACCCTTGCTGCATACAGGCTAGCTGCAGCAGGGAACTAGAGTGAAGAAATGCACAGCCCTAAATCTAACAGCAGCTGGACTGCATTTCAAGTTCATTCTCCGTATTTGAAAGCTAAGTTGCGTTTCTACTGTGAGGGAAGGTGTGTAGAGATTTCTGACAACTCGTCTAGGAGGTGTTGAGTGTCCTGCACACCTTACTTGTGTGTTCACCCATTGCCAGATGAGGCTAGGAGCATGCTAGGGCTTTGGTGTTCCTTAGTTGCAATATATGCCAGTCACAATTGTTCAGATGAGCCTTGGGATGACAAGTGTGACTAACAGTACTGGGACCAGTAATTACTGTAAGCTATAAGGGTCTCTCTTAGTTTTGTTTCTGTAAAAATTTTTTGCTGTCTGTGGGCTGATGCCTTGCGGAGCCCGTGGCTTTGCCAGAGGCAATTCTGAATCGTCTGTGATCCCTAGGAGCATATTAGGCACTTTTAGCCCAGCAAAGGAGCCACTCATCAGAGCAAGGTCAGGGAAGCACAATACTGCCACAAACTTCCACATCTGTGGAGATTTCAGGAAGGTGAATTGTCGGTGGTAGGCTTTATTGCAGACCTGTATGCGAGATAACAGCTAGTAAATAGCGGAGGGTTTTGTTCCCCCAAGTGCACTAAAGGCTGCCCAGATGTGAGGTAAACCCAACTGTGACTGGTTTCAGGCTACAGCCCATTACCACTGGAGTTCTCTCACTCTGAAAACCCTTGAACCCTGCTTGCTGTAGCCACAAAAGCTGTGTCGTGGCCCCCCTGCAGCCACCCCGCTGGCCCTGGCCACCACCTCCACAGGGGGCGAGGGCCGCGCTCTGCAGCCCCACAGGGCCATTGGTGAGGGGCGGCGGCCGCCATTTTGAGTGTGCGTCAGTGGCCCTTTGGGCTGGGCGGCTGGTGAGGGTGAGGCAGAAATCCCGTGTGCCATCAAGGGGAGAATAAAATAAGGAAAGGTCTGTGAATAAGCGGCTGAAATTTGGCCTGCTGATTGCACTGGGGTGTTGGGGAGTGTGGTGGTGGGCTGATGTCGGTGAAGCGCTGAGCGCTTTGCAGGGTTTTAAACGTGAAATGTGCAGCTGGAGCACCTGGTGTTGCACAGGGCTGGGGAAACGAGATTATTGGAGAAGATTAGCGGTGTGTGTTACTGTATGTGGGTGTGATTCATGCAGGGTTTGAAAGGTACAAAAGGTTTCTTGGCACTTTTAAATGGCTGTTACTTTCTTCCTGTAAATAATGTGAGAAAAGGGGAAAAAAAGTTACTCAGTTCTGAAGAAAATATTTTTCTTGTTCTGGTGCTTCATATGCTCATTTTCTGTAGAGTTTCTAACAGCATTGATCAGTTAGAACACATTTGTATTTATTTCACCACAAGCTGAACAGGATCCTACAGCCTCTAAAGGAGTCTGGTAAGGAACACGGTCCTTCCTCTCAGCCCGCGTCTGAAACAGTTTACAGACATGAGCACCCTGATCAAAAGATGTTTCTTATCCCCACCTGGGCTCCAACATGCTGTTTGATCCAAGCAGACTGCTGGCTGTTGGGCTGACTGGGAGGTTTTGCTGGTGTATCTCCGGGAACAGATCTAAGGACAAAATTCTGACCCGGCATCAGCTGTAATTTGGTGTATGTAATTCCACAAACAGGTAATCTGTAACACAGGTGTGTAGCATAGCTGGTGTTGTATGTCCTGAGGCAGAATGGTTCCTGTGTCACGTAAGTATGCAGCTGACTTACACTTAGTATTTGCAACTAAATGCTTTTTCATCATGTTATTTACTCATGTAGTGGCCTTGTTTTTTCCTCTTCCTTTTCACAGGTTGTGCCACAGAAAACAATTTTGTTGTTGTTGTTGTTGTTGTTGTTGTTGTTTTTTTTTTCCCTCTCAGTTACTGTAAACTGATGCTCACTACTGTCTGATAGTTTATTACGAAGCTGTGCCTGTTCAACTTATAGATGAAATTATTTTGAGGTAGTTTCATGAGCCATGGTACCAAATGCTTTGCCAAAACCCGAAAAGGTCTTATTTTTGACAATGATTTTTATACAGGTGAACATCAAAAATCAATGTATCTGCTGTAAAGGCTCTCTTGCTAATCTCTTGGTGGTTCTACTTCAGGCTGAATAAGAGTTGCCCACTGAGATTCCGGCTTCAGCTGGTGCTCCTTTGGGGTCTTAAAGGTGTGAGGCTCCTGAGCTAATGCTCATTATTATTAATTAAGGAGCAGCTCTGCTCTTGGCAACCCGAGGCACAGCTTCATGAATCAAATGCTAACTGTGCTGAGATGATCAACGAGGAGGGGGTTCTGTTGCTTTGTAAAACTATAACCAGGGGTTTATAGTGTAGTGAATTTTGGGTTAATTTATTTGTAAGTTAATTGCTATAAGATCAGCTTTAAAGAGTCCAGGAAGATCCATTTTCTCTTGATAACTTTTGCCTTATGATTGTCCTTTGTTTTCCAATTGAGTGACTGGAAGAAAGGTGCATGGTTTTTAATTGGTTTTTAATTCTGCTCAACTCTGGGGGGTGTTGACTGAACACATCTCCAATTTATTTATTGATCTCTGTTCACAGCTCCAAATTATTCTCTTGCCAGCCTTTATTGCTGGTTCTTCTCCTCTCATATGTAGGAGGTGAACATTTCATTTTCAAATGAAAGAATTAATGGAAAACAAAGTGAATAAAATACCAGCTGAGGGTTTTGAGCTGCTGCTCAGCTGAGTTCCCTGCTCTTCCCGCCCCCCCCCCCCCCCGAAAAAAAACATACTTGGGAATGAACACAGCTGGTATAAAGAATGTAAGGACCAGTCATTTCTTCTGGAGCAGAGAACCGAAAGATTGGACTGTAAATTCAGTCTAAGTGTTTGCTGAACTTACACTCCCAGGAGGTCTTAATATCCTTCCTAATAGACAGTAGTGGCTTCTTTATGTGGTGTTTATTGTGTTGCAGTTTGAGACCCATACAGTTGCTACCTGGAGCTCGTTCTGAATGTTTGAAGAGCAGTGTTTTCTCAACAGGAATCCACTTGGGCTGGATGCACTGTCCAGAGAGGGCCGAGTAGTGTTGGCTTGCTTTTCAATCTCTTATTACCTGGATTTTGTCTGGGGGTTGTTACTACTTGTTCGTCTTGCAGAATGAAGGCTGTACAGGAGGGCTGTAGAGGAGAACAGGAAGAGATTTACACCATTTCTGGCTTCCAGAGGCATTGCTGTCTTTGATGAGCCTCTTCAGAACTGTTTAGTGGTTTTGCCTACCTAAGAAGATTGCAAAGATTTTCCTTGCTACCAACAGCACCCTAGTTGTGTGGGTGACCAGCTGGGCCTCCCCCTTGCTTGAATGGGAAGAGGAAAAGACAGTCGGGCTCCCTCCTCTCCCCAGTCCTACCAGTAACTGCATCCTTGGATCTGGAGGGTGCTGCGGTACTGGAGAGTGGTTGTGTCAGTGACAGGATCTTGCTAGAGCGATTGGCTCCCACTGCACTGGGCCAAGCTGGGTCAATGGGGCTGAGCTTGGTAATTACATCTTGGAGGAGCAGCTAAGTTGTTTCACCCCTTGTGTGTGCGTAGTAATTAAAAGACCTTGTAATTAATGGAAACCTGGGAGGGAAATCAGCTGGAACCTGTCGATTTCAGCTGCATTTTGATGGTGAAGACTCATGCAATGAAGAAGCTAGAGTGTAATTTTATAGCTTCTGTAGGTCAAAGCTTTACATGAGGCTTTGCAGGTGTATAAGACATATTCTCCCCATGTAACCAGGGAGAGAAAAAGGAACCCATTAAGTATGCTGAACAGTTCTAGATCTTCCAATTTACCTGTAAATAGTTGAGGTTGCCACTTTAGTAATACAAGATGCATTGAATTTGTAAAGGGGGTGGAATCCCTGGTTTAAGTGTGTTTGTATAAATACATAGATATACATGTATGTATATACATACCTGGATTTCCTTGGTAATGAGAAAAGCCTACTATAATAATTAAACCCAATAACTTCTTCCCCTTATTGTTAAGACTGCAATGCAGAGCACTCAGAACTAGCAAACTGCTGTGGTTAATTGCCTGTGTATTCTCTTAGGTGATCTCATGTTTTGTTTTTTTTTTTTTCCTTCTCATGGAGGAAAATACTGAAAGGCTAGTTGTGTGGAGCTCGTTGCCACAGTCTCATCTTGGAACGTATTCAAGGAGCTTCGGAATCAAGTATGGTGAGGAGAACAACATTGTTCCCAGAGGAGGGTTCATTTTAGGTGACAGGAGACACGGTTGTAGGATCAGTGCTAGTTATTTTCCAGCAGTCTAGCCAAAACTGATAGTGGTATTGTGCTATCCCTCGTCTTCTACCAATAGTGTCAAGTGTACCCGCTCTGAGACAGACATCTGAAGCAGAGCCAAAGTTCATTTCTTTTGCTGTTAGGTTATAGTAAACAAATTGGAAGGAGTGCAGGGAATGGAAACAAAATTGAGCAGGACTTGAAGGATGGAGCCATAGCAGAGAATCCAGGCCAGGATCCCACAAGTACTTCTGGGAAGGTAATGCGTAACTGCGAAGAACACAGAGGTCAAAGAGACCTATGGGAACAGGAGCCTGGTGGGCAAGTGTGTGTGTGTGTGTGTGTGTGTGTGTGCCCTCACAGGTGTATGTGACAAAGCTAAGGGTGAACTCATACAAATACTTACAAGGTTCTGCAATCAAAGAAAAAGTGTTTCTTTTTTTTGTTTGGTTGTTTGAAGTGACATAATGATGAAGAAAAACTAGCTGGAACATCAGGCAAGATATTGATTTGTCTGTGAACTGGAATCATGCAGAGAGTGAAATTCTATTAGGAATACTTAACTGCCAGGTGACCAAGTGGTTTTGGTAGACCTATGCTAGCTATCATTAGAAAAGTTATGCCAAAAACGTCATTTGGCTTATTTTGGTATGTATCAACTTCAACATGAGGCTTTCATCTGCAATTGTCTGGGCTGTGAATGGCAGAGTCAAATTAGGGAACCTGAAGTACTTACGTGCAGTTTAGTGGCTCTGTGCCTCATCCAGAAGCCTGTCTGACCAAAACTTGTTGAAGGTTATGGTCTGCAGTACTTTCTGGGCAGGAAAAAATGCTGAGGTATTTGGGAAATTATGCTAAGTTGTAAGAGAAATTCATAAAACGCCATTATCAGAGATTGGCAATTTCCTTGTTGGAATCGCTGCTGTGCCCGTGAGACTGGCTGTGGTGGGTTGACATCTCCTGCAGGTTCTGTAAGTGTGAAGGCTGCTCTTGGGCAGAGGGGTCACATCATCAGTTGGGTTGCAAGAGATAAAGTGAATGGTAGAATCCTGCTTGTTGATGTGCCTAGGTATTACAAAGAAAGCTCAGATTACATTTTGGGATCTCAAATGCTTGTTCCTAATGCAAAGCTTTTGTCTCCAGAGCTCCTCTCTGCAGCGAAGCAGAACTGAAAGGCTGCCTACCTGCAGTCCTTCTTTCTATCACAGAAAGGTGTGAAACAGACTCCCTCTGTTTTCTCTTCATCCCCCATTGCTATGTTACCCAACAGCCATCCTGAATGCTGTGCAGTGGGGTGGGAGCTTAGACCTTGTCCACCATTTTACCAGAATTCAGTATTTTTGCTCCTTTTCTTCCTGTCTTGTGACAGAGACAAACAAATTCCCGGGTCTGTAGGACCTGTAGCTTATTAGTTCAAATCGCTGCTGTTGTTGGGAATGATTACATGCCTTGGGAGCAGGCTGTTGAAGAGGTTTGAGATTGCCTGAACCTCCTCGCAGGAGTGGGCACAGTGTGGTTTCTGTCATAATCTTTCCAGGAACCTGCTTCCATAACAATGAACCTAAATTGGTGGATTTCACATCCGTCAGTGCAAATTTGTATAGTTTGTTCCCTGCATCCAGAAGTCTGCATCAATCAAGAGAATTAATCTGCAATAGGTTAAGAAAACAATTGAAGTGTACTGAGCAGAGACAAATGAGGCTCCAAGGCAACAAGAGAAAGTGAGTAGACTTGTCTATATTTGAGATAACAACCTTGTTAAAATAGGATGTCTCCTCTAGCACTTAGGAAGTGTTATATTGGAAGGCTTTTCTCCCTGTCCTTCACAGACCCTATAGAGCGAGAACCCAGATGGGTCTTAGCCAAGACATGAGTTTCAGGACTTCCATTTGCAGCCAGAGATGTTTGCAGGATATATCCTGCTTCGGCAGCTGCCCGGGCAGTTTCACAGAGAGATCAGGTGTGAAAATGCATGATGCAGTGGGCAAAAAGCTGGAAAAATAAATCAACCTGGTTTTGAAGATCAGACTACTCTGCAGCTTTGGAAGGTTTGGTACCTTTTCTCACATCTGGGAGGCTTAGCAGGGTTAGAGAAGAATGGGCCCCATGGAATGAAGTGTGAAAGGGAGCTGCCAAATTTTTTCTTGTATTCCTCCCAGCCCCTTTCATGCTGTAACCGCTCCGCCATTCCTCCGTCCCCTCCGTCCCTCCCCATTTGCTCAATTGCTGAATTGTGAGGGGGCACTGGAACTTTTCATAGGTAGCTTTCAAAGGCTTTTTAAGGATTTTAACTGCTCACTTCCTGCTGTTCTTAATGGAGCCAGGCAAGTAAGTCCTGAACTTGAAAAGCTCAAGGGAAGCTAAATTCCAGGTTTGTGGTGTTCCAGGAGCATCCCTCTGCACAGTAGGAGCAACAGTGACTGTGTTTAGTACATGAGCTGTCTACTGAACCTTTCCATAAGTGCCTCTGGTACTGATGTATTTGCACAGACATCATTCTCTGTGACCCTGAAAGCAGCACATGTTTTGGGTTGGCATTGGTGCAATTGCTGTGGGAAGATACGACCTGGATAATCGCGTGTCATACAGACACGGACTAAGCAACTATTGTTTGGGCAATTCTTGATCTCAACTTCTGAAAACTGAAAGAGAATATTTATTTCCTTTCAGCTTGGTTTTCTGACTAAAAGGAGTCTCAGCCAAAACCAAAGTTAACTGGAGAGAGAGACCTCAACTACTGGATGAATGACAGAGAGACTTTCCTGGTGTAAGCAGGTAGGGAAGCTTCCTAGAGGAAGAATCTTACAGGTTTGACCCATACCTCTGTAGAACTGGAACAATAATCACCTCTTTTGGCTGGCTGGCTGTGCTGTGTTTAATGCCCCCAAAAGCCAGATGCACTGCGAGCTCATATTGAGCCTGCTGTCAACCAGCAGAATCGAGTAACTTGATTGCAGTAGCACTTGAGTAGGTCCACAAGGACTTTGTGTGGAAGGATCGAGTAAGAGGTTGATTCACTGAAGACTTTATATCTTCAAATATTTTAATTTGGTAAGTATTTTTAAAATAGCATTTTAATCCAGAATTTTATGGTAGTTTTCTATGGAATATCTTTTGAGTTGTTGAAAAAAAAAATAGTTTATTTCAGCTACTGCTTTTAGCTGCCTGAGACTTCTGTTACGTTGTGATGTATGCCTTGTTTTGCGACCCTTATTAGACTGTTAGACTATATTGAAAGAGCTGATAGATGTCCTTTTCAGAGTCTGGTCTCAACATCTTAATTGCAATATAATTAAATTACATCTGTACGTGATGTACTTATCAACATGAGGTGATCCAGGCAGTCTGAGAAGTGCTACTAAATGTAGGATTTTCCCTGTGCTGGACAGCATGAATCACTTCATATTTGTGTGTGATTCATCGGTGGTCAGTTCTGTTTTGACAGTTCAGGTCTTGCAGCTGATGCTGTAGGACCTTCTCATCACTGAAAGCTATAGGCTGGTTTCCTTTGGGATTTTGAATACTTGGGTGCTTCCAGTGGTGTCTGCCTTTGATGTCATTATTGCTGTCAGTCCTGGGGTGAAAAACAAGCGCGAGATTCTTCTTCTGTCTTACTTGATGGTATGGTTTTGTGTATACAGTTCGCTCTGCTCGTGGACATCATGGAACGTCACAGAATGAAGGTGTTGGATCCTCTCAAAGATGGAAGCAGTTAGAGGTGGAGGAGGATGCTGGAGCACTTTAGGTGCTAGCAGATATCAGGTTAGCAGTATTTCTGGACCGTAACTCAGATTTTTTCAGATATGTTACCAGTGGAGTGCATTGTATGTTCATTGCCAAGCCTAAGTTATAAGAAGGACTTATAAGAAGAAGGGTAAGGAAGGAGTTGGTAGGGTTTTGTTGTTGTTGTTGTTTTTATCAATTGTGCACATTTCTTAGAAGAAATGTTGCAGCTTCTATGTTTCTCATAACTTAGTTTTCAATACAAACAAGATAGTTTTAATAACGTGTCAAAGTAGTGTTCCTGAACAGTCCAGGTTAACAGTCTCTCAGATCTAAACAGGAAATTTTCTTTTTAATACTCATCTGATCACCGCTCAGCAGCAAGCTACTGATAATGCACTTCCATTCACAGGAAGTTGTTTCCCAGTCTCCTGGGAGGGAGTTGAGGGACATAGAGCTGAGCATCCAATCAAGCAGGAGGGCAGGTCTTTACAACTCGGCTGCTATCACTGCATCACCCTGTGGGACAATTGGGCATAATTTAGTTACCTTTTCCTTATGAAGTGCTGAAGTGGCTTTAGATGCATGGATCTACTTTCTCTTTTCCAGAGGTTATTTTGCTAGTCCTCAACCTGTGCTCTTCATTTCACTGAGTTCTGGAATCTAAACCAAGCACCTTATGCCCTGGATCCAGGCTTGCTGATTAGCTTTAGAAGGTGAAAAAGCCTCCAGCTGAGGGAAAGTCTTAACAACACTTTGGACCATTCCCTGGAGTTGAAAGCTAGCTGGGGAGTGACTGCCTCAGAGGAGCAGTGCTGAAATGCACCAAACTTGTCACCTTTAGATTACTGTCATAATAAGAGAGAAGTCACCCAGCCTGGGTCAGGAATGATTCAGGAATGATGCTACGTTGTTATATGAGGCCTGGGTCTGTCTGCTGCTTTGACCTATGGCCGGAGCCAATGCTTTAATGGCCAGTTATTTGCAGTTTAGTTCTGTTTTTCTGATCCGTGCAGATGCTGCCTAATGCACAGTTTCTCTCCCTCTTTAGTATTTATGCAGCTGTGATGAACAGTGTCCTTAGTGCCAAGTTAATGAATCGATGTTAATGAGTGCTCATTGTCCACAGATGCCCACGCTTGTACAGCAGGTGGAGAGAAGTCACTTAACATCGTGGCGGCCACAGGGGGCACCAGGGAGTTCTGCTTGGCTACAGCTTTCTGCTAAACACTTCCAAAGTACTATTTCCTTGCCTTGAACTGACACACCAGCATTCCTTTGTTTCTTTCTTGAAACAGCTTTTGCCTCATGTATGCTGTTAAATTAATGAGCATCTAACTCACACCCAGCAACAGCCACTGGTTTGCTCGAGGTTCCCTTTGGCTGTGGAGCTGCTCCTTGCCCCAGGGTGACCTTGTTTCTAACCACGTCTGATAATCTTGGTGGGGAACTGCTACAAGGGAGTTCCAAGTTGGCTGGGGTGCGTGCGTGAGTTTAACATTACTGTTTGTGTGTTTGGAAATGGGACTGCATGGCAGGTATTGCCAAGGAAGGTGAGAAGTCTGCACCCACAGCTGTTTCTAAAGGATTAGAGAAAGTACCCCAACTTGACATGGGCATGTGGGAATGAGAGTTTAGCTGTAGTGACACGACAATTTTAAACTAAAAGAGGGTGGATTTAGATAAGTTATAAGGAAGAAATTCTTTACTCAGAGGGTGTGAGGCACTGGCATAAGTTGCCCAGGGGAGCTGTGGATGCCCCATCCCTGGAGGTGTTTTTCGGTCCTAACGTCTTTCCTGAGCTGGGCTTGAAGTATGAACAGTCATGATCCAGCCTCACTGCCTTACAAGGAGAGAACCCTTCACTGGACCAAATGAGTAGTTTTAAAATAAATAATAATAAGAAAGTTGTGAAGCTTTTGCTCTCCTTACTGAGCTGCATTAGCAGTTATCTGAATGCTTCTGCAGTTTTTGCCTCATCTTCTGTGATCTTTTCAAACCAGCTTAGAGGAGACTTCACAGAGGCAGTTAAGAAGTGCCTTGTAAATGGAAGTGTGTAGTCAAGGCTGCCTCAGTCTGTTCACTTTTCATTCCCTTTGCTTTTGGGGGAAGAGAATGGAGCTAAGCAGCAGCAGTGATGGAAGTGAGCGCTTCTAAATGAAAAGCAGTTACAGTGAAGACCAGTGTTTAAAGGTAGAAGGACAGTGGGACTTTACCTCTTAAATCCCACAGGTTTTTTAGGTCTTTCAGAGTTTATTGATTGCCAAGAAGCAGCCTCCAAGCTGAGTGGATTTTTTCCTCTTTCATTTTCGGGCTGTTATTTATTATTGCTGTAACAAAGACTGTGAGAACAGCTGATGCACACATCATGAAATTAGAGTGAAGCCAGAAGGGGTCTGTATTACTCTGTTCTTCTACACATTAACGTATCACAGAGACTGTTTAAAGCTGGGCATATCCATGTCTGTTTTCTCATTTAATGTTTAGTGAGGTTACTAATTATGAAGTCACAGTGGTTTTTCAGTGTCAGGTAGGTAATGTATTATTGGTGCTCTTCAGCTAGCGGTTAGAGCAGTTCTCTGATGAGCTGTCATGAGGACAGCACAGACCTAGGGCTTGACTATGTGCACTATGGAAGAGATGCACCAGAGGCAAGACTGGTGCAGTGGCACTTATACCCTGAAGATGGAAGTGGCAATGTGGTTGCTTCTGGTCTGTCTTACTGTAAACTCTACTCAGAACCAGTGTTGTTTTGTTGCTCTTTATAAGAAGCTGAGGCTGTGCTATCTCAATACTGGAGTGCCTTATGAAAATCTTTTCATATGAAAAGGGTGTGGGATATACTCAGTAAAGAGTGAGCACAGCCGCTGAGACAGATCCCACTGTGTTGGGTCATTATTTCTGGGAGACAAATTGTAGTTTCTGCCCATAGTTCCCATCAAACTGCTTGGGGGTTGGAGCTGGAGAGCCTGGAGGGGCTGCATTTCTTCAGTCCTGGGAAGGCGATGAGGAGGTTGTGTTACTATCTAATGACAGGGAGAGTGCAGAAAGGACAGAGGCAGCCTCCTCCTGGAGGTGATCAGTGGCAGGATGAAGTGCATCAGAAATGAATTGCAACGATGGGAATTCTCATTAGGCATTAAGAAAAAAAAAAAGATCATAAGGGCGTTGAAACATTGGAACAAGTTTGCCCGAGAGCACACTCAGCTGAGTAACTTTCCAGGATTTGGCACTGAGTGGGAGGTTGTGCCGGAGGAGCTCTAGATTCCTCCCAAACTGATTTTTTCTATTTTTTTAGTGTGTTTTACAAACCAACTCCACGTTGATGGTTGGTGCCTTTTTGCCTTTTGGAGAACCGGAGCCAGCATGAAAAGTCCAGTTGAGGAAAATCTGGTATCTTTACCAAAGCCTGCTTGTGCCTTATGAACAGTCCTGAGGAAACAGCTATTGCAGAGCAGGAGACAAGCTGCGTGAGCTGGCCCCAACTGCTCATCGTGTAAGTATTTTAGTGGCAATGCAGTGATTGGTGATATAAATCAAAGAACTCCTTGAAACACAGGAAATAAGTCACACAAGACTTTTAGCCCATACCAGTGAGAGACAACCCCCCCCCAGAGTTAAACACATCCACATAGTTAAACACAGCTCTGTAGCAGCCCCCACAGCATTAAATACAACACTGTGCTGCATGTATCTTAATTGTGTTTCACACTGTAAGTTCAGAAGGAGGGTGGTTTCTCTGACATTTGCAGATATGCAGTAAAATATGTCAAGACCGTTACGGAAACCATACAAAAGGAAATTGCAGCATGGAAAAAAAGTCTCTCTCTCATCCTTTCTGAATATACTGAAATGAACTTTGAGTTAGTTGGGCTGCTTATAACAGGCAATGCAGGGCGACATGGGTTAGTTAACCTCTCTTTTTCCATAGTGATCCTTGAGTCAGGGTACAGGTTTGTTGTCTTTGGGTTCCTGTTTACAAATTAGTTTCATATGGCTATTTCCTTTGCTTCTGCAGACAAGGTAACACTGACATGGTCCATCTGAACAGTTCCTCAGTAGCAGATGATAGCTGTGCTCATGGGGATAGAGGGAGCTGGGCTGGGTCTGAGTCAGAAAGCAGCAAGAGGAGTTAAGGTGATGTTGCCAAATCTGACAGAAAAATGTGGAAACAAAACAAGCAGGAAAACAAAATAAAACAGCAAAACTGCTGACGCCAAACCACAGCCTGAATCATGGAAAACAAAGGGCTGTGTTAGTTGTGGACATCTTGTCTGCTGGGATTTCATTTTGGACATGTGGGTATGGGTGGTATGATGGATTTTTGAGGCAGAAACCATAACTTTAATGCTGTTTCTATTGCTAATTCCCAATTTAAATCACCCAGCACTAAGCGCTGCCAGCTGCAGACGACTGTTCACTTGCAGTCTGTTAACAAAATGATATAATGTCCCAGACCTGAAATAAAATATCCGTTGGAGCTTGTCAGCTTGGGTTAAACAGCTAAGGCTGGATACTTCTGAAGGCTCCCTGCAGTTGTGCAGCAGCTGGGACAGGACCCAAGGTCCTCAGCTTCTAAATTAGCTGTGTTGCAAGGGAGGTGGAGGAATTGCCCTGTCACTGTATGCCTGGCAGGGTCTGCTTGGCACTGCCTGCCTCTCATTGCTCTGAGGACTGACAGCAGGGTCAAAGCAGCCAAAAGGAGAGTTCCCAGGCTGGTTGTTCTTGTTTGCAAGAAAGCACAGGCTAGCCATAATAAGTCTTTTCTTAAATGCTGCCCCTCTGATGTTTTCAAGATGTTTATTTACTTATTTTGGCTTACAATGCATAAGAAGCAGTATTGTCTTCCAGAGAGAGAGGGCTGCTAGATGAGACTACTCTGTATTTACCACTTGCTTTAGATTTGTCCTTTGTTTACTGGCAGTGCTGGGATATATTACTTGGATATAATTTGGTGCTTTGAAAGTAGGATGAGATGAATCCAGTCTGGTAGGAGATGTTTTAAAGACTTGTGTTCTGCTACTCTACTATAACTTTCATTATTAATGGTATTCCCTTCCATGTGGTGTATCTCTGAAATACAGGCAATACTAGTGGCATCTGTGTTGTGTTGGGGTGCTCTGAGCAGACCCTGGCTGTTAAGACCCCGAAAACACCCTTACTTCTGATTTGAACTAAAGTTAATATTAAGTGGAGTTGATGAGAATCTTTCACTCTTCCGTATTTTAGTTTTTCATGGCGAAAATGGGACGGGCGACTCACCTCACTGTAGTAGCATTTACTTCACGTGTTCCCTAAGCATTTTTTGTCCAAATACGTGGTGATATATTTGTATTTTAGACTTTATCAAACTATATTTTTTTATCAAATTTTTCAGCCCTCAGTCACACACTCATGCTGCTCAGTATTGTTATTTTTTCATCCCTTTTTATAATGACACCTAATGTTGTCTGACAACAGCATTTATCTTCAAGCATCCTACTTTTGTTCCATCATTGTACCAATAGGTTCAACCCATGTTTATGTTCCTTCTGCTAATATTAATGACAGGTTTCAGTTTGTGGAACTGCTGTGGGTGCTGGAAGAAATGAGTGTGAAAAATGGCAAAATTGATGGTCCTGGCTACATGTGCTGAGATGAGCTCAAATTGCTTCTGTAGCTCTCAGGCTCAGGACTGAATAGAAAAGAAAAGAAGGAAAAAGGCTTGTGCATGTGTGTAGGAAGGTGTGAGTGTGGGCAGGGATCTGAAGACACCTGGAGATAGCAAACATATCTGCAGACTGAACATGGTCAGACTTTGTTTCTAGATATACCTAGTTTGGCCTTTGCCTCGGGGAGTTATGGAACAGAGGATTTTTGTTACTTGAGAGGATTTATTTTTATGTTAATTTTATCACTTACCATAAGAATAACATAGCTAGAGACAGAATATGTGATACAGCCTACCTGTGAATGAATAACTAACTAGCAGAGGTCTGTGGGTTGTGCTCCTGCAAAGCTCGTTTGAAATTAATATCAGGATAGGAGCAAATTCACAACGGTTTTGGCACTACAGCTGTCTCTATCCTTGTCAGCAGAATTCCCTTGTCTTGCTTTAGCCATTCCTCTGTTGTGTCTCTGCAAACATGCCTCTACAGGGGACAAGAGAAATCTTGTGTTTACATGAAAGATTTTGTTTTACATTTGCACTGGCCTTTCTGTATGGAATTCTTCCCTCCCTCTGCTCTGGGAGGAAAGAATTCCGTTCTCCTTTTCCTTATAGTTGTCTCCTCTGAAAAGCATTTTGCAACGCTATATAGAAGAATGCTACATAAATTTAAATGCTATTGTATTGTCTCAGTCTATTGTTTGTCTTGCATCTCAAGCCAGGTTATATTTTCGCTAGGAACAAGGCAATTACATGAGAATCTAGTGCTGACTGTTCAGTGATATTTTTTATTACAGGCAAAATAATAGGCTCAACCTTCTGCCAAATGCCCTTTTCTTTCTTTACCACACCCTTCTTACCTTCTTCTGTTTGAATAAGATTAGTGAAGTATAGAGAATGTTTAATTAAGTTTAATTGCATGACAGCTTAAAAGTGGGAAGGTAATTACTCATTTAATTATTGTGCTGCTTCGTGCTTAAAGTGTGTATATAATTGCTCTTTTTATAAGGACACTCAACTTTGCAAGCTTGCATGAATTTATAACAGCCTCATACCTTTTGCTATTGTTTAAAGTAAAACTAAGCAAGTGCCATCTATAAAACAAGAGAAGTGCATTCTGTCAGCTCAGCCATTCTCTCCCTTCTCTGCTCAGTTTTGATGGTGTCATCCTCCCTTCATCACGTTGCTGTACTGGGAAGGACTTTAACATTAATCATGTTTAACCACGTAACCCACTATCTCTCATATATTTTTTGTTAACTGTTGTAGAACACATTGAGAACTTGGGATTGCAGACATGCGAGTGTAAATTATTATTTCCTTCAATGTCTGCGTTAATTATTTCTTTGGTGGCAACCTGATAGATCACTGAATTTGATTGCTTGAAACAGTCAAAGGTTAAGTGACTCTCAGTTAGTAGTGCTGGTAGAAGAAGAGGAGTTTTCCAGGGCACATAAGGGCTCTCAGAGGTTTCTAAACAAGTGCCATTCTTTGCAATAGTCTGTTTCTCTTCTCCCTTTACTAGTACTAGCAGTAAGGCTGAGTTCTAACAATCTAGTAACTCCCAGGGCAGCTAACTGAAAGATGTTTTTCCTATAAGTGTCACCAGAGTGGAGAGAAGAAGAGCAGTGGAGGAGAACCAGCTAGCCAAACACAGTGACATTTGCAATTGCAAGGGGATTCAAAGTCTGAGGTAGTTGCAGGCTCTATACATTTTTTTGTTTAAATAGCAAACATTATAAGAAAATCCATTGCACGAAGTCCCTCTGTAGTCATCAGGCAAGCAAATGAATTTCTCCAACTCTATCCAGGTTACTAGCAAGTCAATTTCCGTATTGATGAGCTGAGCTCTCTTACCTTTCCCAAGTGAGAAGGGAGTAGGTGTGCATGTGGGGGGGATTCATTTTGGCAAGTTAGTACTTTTTTTGCTGACCCTGATGTGACACACCTACGTAAAGTCAAGGCCAGTTGTGTGTGACCTCTCTGCCAGAAAGGTAAAGGACTCAAGCTGCCTATGTCCAGAAGACTGCATGTCTGCACTTGGGCTTCCCTGCAGTCTGCGGTTATCCTGGAGCCTGTGTGTCTCCAGGCACTTTTCCTCCTTGTTTGGGTAAGGAGCTCCTGAGTAACTGAGGCCTGTTTTCCTGGGGTTGCCCAGATCCCTGTGTGGGATTTCTCTGCTGTACAGGGGAGATGGTTCCTTGTCACTGTGAGCTGCTTTCAGCCTTCCCTGGCTCTTGGTATCTGTATCCATGTTTCCTTCCCATGTCCCCTCAGCCTCAGGTGTACTCCCACAACTTCTTGACCTTTTCAGCATTCCTCCCGTGTTTCAGGCCTTTCTTTCTAAGCCACTCCTTGAAGGAGGTGATTTGGCTGTTCAGTAACTCCGTAGGAACTGCTGCCATTCAGACCATATACTTCCCTTTGTGGGTTCTGTGGCTGTTAAGGAAACTTTTTTTTCAGTATGATGAGGTTTAGTGACATGACACTAAGCATATTTATGGCCAGTGCACTGGAATATGACAACTTCAGTTTAAATGTGAGACTTTTTTTTTTTTTTTTTCCTAGCCTTTTTAATACCATCAATGGGTAAAAACACATGCTGCTTCCACAGAGAAAACAAGAGAGAGCTGAACTTCGTGTTTTGATAGTTCAGCCTTTCTTGGTTACTTGAAAGACCCGTGGCTACCTGTGAGAAGTAATTCTTACAAATGAGTTCCCTAGGGAGGGTGGAAAGGTGGGGTATGGGGGGTGATGAACTTAGGAAGTTTCTTTGCATGGTCTGGAAAATATGCTAAGAAACTGGTTTTAAAAATGGGATGGAGGAAGAGGGATCCGAACTCAACAGGACTCTTGCTTCTGCAGAGAAGGGGAATGGCTGCATTGCCAGCCTCTGATGAGCTCCTGGGAGAAGGGTCCTTGGGAACGCAGCTCCATTTAAGCACTGACTCCTGACACCAGGATGGCATAGCCAGGTCTGTGCTCTCTGCAAGTCAGCATCTCCCAGCTTATGGTGGGGTTCCACAGAGCTCTGTAGGGAAAGCTGCTCTGTGTAATGAAGCAAGTATCCTGTCTTCTTTATGGCAGTAGTCTGAGCCAGCAGAGCCTGAATGTAAAGGCCTAGTGAAGCATAATGCTTACTGCCGAATACTGCTGTTTAATCAGTATTACACTTAAAAAAAACTACAAGGAGGAATAGACAGGAGCAGGCCAGAGACACTCAGCTGTGGCAAAAGAAATTTTAGACTTTGTTTTTAATCACCTGCAAGAAGGCATGGCCACAGGGTGAGCAGATCCGGGAACAAGAGACGTTGTGCTTAAGTGATGTTAAGGTAATAATATATATCAGGCAGAATTGACTGAAATGAGCAAAAATATGTCTGCTGACATTAATAACGAATTAACCTTATATGACGACTGCTTTGAGAATAATGGCCTCCTTATTTGATGAGCGCCAGACGAGTTTGATTGTCTTTTACAATCTGCCAACTAAGTTTCCTCTGCTGATTTAGTTGTTGATGTGGAAAAGCAGATGATGAAGTGCTGTTTTCATTAGCTGTGTGTCTTGGGGATTCATAGTCTCTGGAAAGTTCTGCTGGCCATCCAGAGGCTGTAGTTTTGTGCCTGGTACGGGCTGATGCAGCATCACTGCAAAAACAAAGGTCAAGAGCAGTAGCTGGGAACGTGCTTGAATGTTTTGCTAAATAAAGGCCTGACTTCTCAGCTTACTAGTTCGAACAAAGGGATTTATTTATTTTTTTTTTTACAGAGGAAAATAATTACAAATTTTCTTAGTTGGTGTTCTGCAGATTATAATGAAGTCAGAATGTCACTGAAGTCAATAAGGATGTTATGCTCCTGAGATGCTTTTTGATCAGAAGTTCTGTTGGTAATTGTTTTTGCATAAAACGTGCTAATCTTTTTTTTTTTTTTTTTTTTTTTTTTTTCTCCTTATTCACTCTTCTTGCATTCAGCATGAATAAATGCTCTTTCGCTTACCTGTCTAAGTAGCAACAGGGCAGCATTGCCCTTTGGGAGGTACCACACTGGCACAGTAGTTGAACTGGGAGTTCCCCTGCCAGTATGCAGCAGAGTTGAGAGGCTGTGTTTGGCAGAGGTAGCAGGCTTGTGGCTGTTTGCTTCCAAGGCCTGCAGCATTCTTCCTTAACTTCTGCACCCAGCAAAGACAACATGGGAATGAGACTGGAGAAAAGATGTTTTGAAACGAGTTCTTTTTAGGTTATTTTTCCAGGTTATTTTACCATAACCTGGAAATGTTTCTGCTGAATGTCTCTTCTGCATTGATTTTGGGGAGAGATGTTGTACTATGTCAAAATTAGGGAAACCATGCGTCTCTGCAGCAGTAGCTCCATTAGCCTGGAAGTGCAATGAAACTGTACTGCATCACTGTAAAAACGGCTGTGCTAACATCATCCTCAGTAGTTTGAAATCTGATTGTGGCATGCTGAAATGCTCTAGTGATCTAGTTGCTACAGACCTTGAACATGCAGTCACACCATGTCATAGCTACTTCAGGCATACTCACTCCTAGTCACAGCATGAGGTGTAGAGGTGTTGCAGAAGTTATGACTCTGCTGGGGACAAGAAGGACAAGAAGTGAGAATGGGAGGTTTGTGGAAATTCAGCCAGGACTTAGTTTCCTTTACAAAAGTTAATGTACTGAGAACGTTTTTGAAAACAAGTGCTAAGCAAACTGTGGGATTTCTCAAAAAAAAAACAAAAAACAAAAAAAAAAAAAAAAAAAAAAACAAACAAACAAAAAAACTTGTTTATTTGTCTTGGTGCCTTGAGCTTTCCAGTGCTTCCAAAGCCTTTATTGCACACTGTGTTAGTGTAAGTCTCTCCCAAGTAAGTGGTTGTGATGAAGCACAGTAAGGGGTATCACCACCACCAGACAGGGTGTGCCTTGAGCTCAGGTGGTGATGCTTTCCTTCCCTGGCAGAGGAGTAGCATGTTCCAGCGTGCCCCCCGTCAGTCTGTCATGCTTCTGTTGAAAGAAAGCCTCTCTTCTCAGAGAAGTAGAAGATTCTGCATACTGACTTTTTCAGGTCAGTCTGTTAGGCATACTTTTTTCCTTCAAAAGTATGAAGGAAAACTTTGATTCTTAATTTGGAGTCTGTCTACTGCACACAATTCCCCACTGTAATTTAAATTCTGTTTCTGGACAAGGACGTTAGCACAGTGCTTGAGGGTGTCCCTCTCAGCTGATGGTGACTGCCAGTGTCCAGCTGCACCTTTCTTCTGGTCTGTAATGCTCCCTCTTCCTCCAGTCTTAAGCCTTTCCTGGCTGGGGGTTATTCGACAGATGAAATAACGAAACATTTTATAAAGGTGATAAAGACGTTTAGATATAGAGCTTAGGGATATGGTTTAGTGGGGACTGTTAGCGTTAGGTCAGAGGTTGGACTCGATGATCTTGAGGTCTCTTCCAACCTAGAAATTCTGTGATTCTGTGATTATACTTTTTTTTTGGACATTTCAATACATTTAAAGCTATGAGCCAGGCCTAAATTCATATTTTTATTTTGTCTGGAAAGCTGAAAGTCCATAACAGCCCCAGGTGTCCCTTTTATATGGGGGCTCTGAAAGTGTTTCCAAAGGAAGGCTGGTATCATCTCTGGTGCACGGCGTGAGACAGCAGGGGAATAGGGCTTGTGCCTTGTGACAGTAGGCAAAAGGAGCAGAAATAAGGATAAGAGTTGTCTTTCTGACACCATATTTAGTATATGTTGCTTACTGGATGTGGGTGGAGATGTCTCAGAATGTGTGGTAGATATTTGAATGGACCAGAAAAATAATGTATTTTTTTATACTGGAAATAATGTAGGGATTTAAAAATAGAAAAAGAAAATCCAAAGCTTCCTTGAGGCAGAATCCTAAGAGATTTTATTTTCAGTATGAAATAGATTTACAGCGAGCTGCAGTCCCAGTTTAGATTAGCGACAACATCTTTTTTGTCACAAAGAGGTCAAGATTGTTTTCCAGTATTTTTTTAGTCAATGTTGTAAACAGTTTGAGTTTTGCGTAGTGGTTTTTTGTTTGTTTGTTTGTTTGTTTTTGTGGGGTGGGGGGATGAGGGGCAAACAGCATATTTCAGTGGAATACTCAATGGTGAAGAACTGTGTGAGATGTCTACTGAGGGTGCTACGAAGATGTGCAACTGTACAGCATGTTTCTACCTCCTCTCTCTTGCTGGAAGTTGTAATCGGTTTCAGCCATGTGGCTGTTAGCTCTCTCCAGCAGTGCTCCAGTTCCCTCTGAGGGATGTCAGAGATGCTTTTTACTCTCATAATGACTGATAATGTGCTGCAGGACTGGGAAGGAAGATCCCATTTAGCTTTGTTAGGAGCATGATGGGCCCTATTTTGGCTTGTGTGAGCTCTAAGGAGCTTGCATTGGGGAACACTCGTTCACAGCGGAGTACAGCAGTGCAATGCAGTGATGGGGATGTTTCTGACAGGATTATGAGAACATCTAATGCCACCAATAATGCCAATCTTTTGTGACAAACTGGTAGGAAAACAACCTGTCTATGCAGTCTGACAGCCAGACATCACCCATGGCTGATCGCTCTTCCTCTTTTTGCAGGATACTGTGAGAGACAGATGGACAAAATAAGAAATAAGTTGTGACAAAGCAGGTATCACTCTTCTTAGGATCCAGAAGTCTTTAGGATCCGGTCTGTTCTGAAGGTCTTTTTTTTCTGGTGCTTTAATTTTCCTGTGCCAGCCCCAGTGCCCTAAAACCTGTATCCATAGCTTCAAAACATCTAGAAAGAGTCACTTCTGCCAGGCAAAATAGAACCATTTACCATATGTAGCGCTATCACAGGGAAAGTGTATTGATTAATTCATGTGCAGGGATTATTAACTGATTAAGTCTCCATATATTACTTAGGAAGTTTAACATTTAGAAAAGTGAAGACAGTTGTAGAGCTTGGATTATCTGTATTTCTTCCTAAAACATTTAGTGCTGATACTAACAAACATTTCGCATATACCTATCTGGAAAAAGGAAGTGAACTTGCTTGGGAGAGGGGGTTATCAGTGTTTCAACTCATACTGAAAAATATTATTATTATTTATTTAATGTTATTTTTAAAGCAATGTGAGAAAAGGATGGATATTTCTTTTTGGAGTCAGAACTGGAATGAAGAACCATCCCATGACCTCATGTGCTGCTGCTCTATTTAGTGCCATGACCTATACCTTAGAACAAAAGAGTGTGGGGGTGTGTGAGGGAAACAGCATAACACGGCTTGTGAAGTCATGGTTCAGGTTATGAAATGTGCTTTTCCAGGCTGTTGCAATGGATTAATCAAAAAACAAGTGAGGTCTGGCCTCAAGTATATATGAGCTCAACTGCAGTGTGTATAAATAATTGGGATCCTATTGGCTAGTTATGCCTAGAGGATAAACATTGTTCTGGTGTGGTCGTTGGCATATGCAATTTAATTAAGCGTAGGTTTATTAAACTGAGGTGGTGCTAAAATTGCCTTTATCTAGAAGCAAAGTAGCTCTGGATCTCCTGAAGTGACTTGCGTGCTACTAGGTCCACATGTTTTGATCTCAACAGCTTTGTGAGCCCTTTACTTTGACTTTAATGACAGCTAAACCGTTCTGCCAGGTGAATTCTCACTGGTTTTGCAGTTGCAGTGCACACTGCCAGGAGCATGTCTGTGACTGCCCTGGCCTCCCAGGGTTGTCGTTGGTCAGAGTAAGCCGGTATCTCCGCCACTGGTGGGTTCCAGGAAGAAAATACTGTGAAGTGGAAAGGAGGCCTAGGTGGGAGCACTCCCTGTGGGGGACTGGCCAAGAAGAGGCTGACAGAAGCTGCTGTGCAGCATGAGCAATAGAAGAGCAAAGGTGATTTGTGGAGAGAAAGATGAGGGAAAGCAAGATTTTCAAAGGGCAAGTACTTGCAAAGATTAAATGTTACAGAGCGCGATCTGCAGCTGGTAAACAGGAAAATGCCAGGGTGATATTTCTGATGTGAACATATCTGCAGATTAGCAGTAATTAAAGCTGGGCTTAGTCTGCTTGGGGCTTTTTTTCCCTCCGTGTCCACATGCTTACTCATTAGTGTTAATCTAGTATATTAATGTCATTTTAAAATGTTTATTTTTTTCTCCTGTAAGTTCTCCTAGTGAGATTGTGGATGAAGCCGTGTTATCCCCGTTGCTCCAGTGTGTGTGTGTTCCTCTGCATGTTACGGTACTTTACGGTACTTCTTTTTAACTGTCTTTCATTTATAATCACACACTTATGTTCAATGGTGTTTAAACTTATCCACATGAACCACTCCAATGTCACTATCATCAGTTAGTGATGTTTATACAAGTTGTGTATAGGTTAGGTATCTGTTGATCAAATTCTCTTTTCTGTAGACTTGATTTGGAGCAGGTTTTTTTTCTTTTCTTGTTTTGTCCCTTCTGCTTCCCACATTTTTCTTTTTCTTCCAAGAATATTTGCTTTGAAAAAGAACATGTTGGTGTCTAGAAGATGCTGTTTTTTGCAAGATGGTTTGCACTTGGGAATACAGAATGCATGTAGTTGCATGTGGTTTTTTATTTTATATATATATATATATATATATATATTTATTTATTTATTTATTATTATTTTTTTTAATAGGGTTTTGACCTGCAGGATTTCATTGGGTAGCATAAGGGTCAATCTGTCTCCTAGACCTGGCCCCTCATGTGGTTACAACTGAGTCTGTCTGTCTGTCCCCAGCCCTGCTGCCTCTCCGCCCCAAGGATGAGGAAATAAGACTCAGCCAGCCTGGACACAACTTGTTGGTGTATCCACACCAAGCAATCAGCAGGTGGTTGCATTAGTGTAGTATTGCTTATGCATGCATTCTAACACCATCAATCAGTTTTCCAAGGTATGTTCTATAATAATAAAACACAAAATATGGTTTTCATATAACAAGAGGTCAAGCAAAGAACAAGAAGAAAGAAATAGAGAAAGAAGATGAGAAAAGAGAAATATGGATGAAGGAAAAAATTGTCCTGGTAGTAGTATGGCTTTGCTCAGAATAGTGAACCCTTTTGGAATGGCTTCCTGAAGTGACAGCCATTCATTCAGCAGAGGCATAGGATTTCTGAGTCACAGCTGCAATTCATGAGAGCAGAGAGAAGACCAAACTCTATAAAACACATCTGATGTTTTCATTGTGCAAATGGCTTTGAGGAATGTTTTATGATGACACCCTTGGTGACTGGTGCTTTGCCTGCTCATGCATTAGTAGCAGTGAGTCTGGTGGAGATTCCCTGTATCAACCATTTTCCATTTTGCTTTTAGAGAAATTTGGATTTAGGATTTTTATTTGCTTAGTCAAAGTTTTTATATAGTTTAGAAAGAGAACTCCACTGAATTATCTTTCATGACAAACCTTACATGTAAATGTGTTCTTACAAGACTGTTAGATTCCATTTATTTCCAATTCCTGCTAGTACAAAACTGGCATTTGCAATGAGCCAGTTACGTTCTGGCTGTTAAATAAGTCCTGCTCATAAGCAAGGTCATTCCACCAAAGTGCTCATACTTTTCAGAGCAGCTCTTTGGCCACTTTGCTTTCTTCCATGTGACTGTGACACGTAAAGAGAAGGAAGGTGGCATCTGAAGCCACGACAGTGCAAAGCTGAAGTGTCAGTGACCAGATTCCCTTCGGGAGATGTAGTGGTGTATTCTCAAAACCTTGTCTCTCTCATGAAGCTGTTATGAGGGATGTAGGTTGACAACATACCCAATCTAGTTACCTGCTTCTTCCTGCCTTCCCTACCCCTTTTCCCAGGTGATATCCTGTTCCCTACATGTGCTTTGGTACTCAGTTCTAAGAGCTAAACTGGCAGAAAACTAATCTCACAGAAACCACCTTCCCTGAGAAGAACATCAATATGCTCTATCAGACTCATTAGGCTATAATTATCTGGTGGTGGGGAGGAACATCAGTGGATTGACTTTATGCAGCATTGAATCAAGAAGTAAGAAAAGTAAGAAGTACAAATCATTGCATGTGACTGCAAAATAAGGCCCGTGACAAATAAAACGGCTGTGATTCTTTTTCACTGAGTATATAATACCTCTGGGCTCCTTCCTTTTCTCACTGCCTGGTAAAGGTAAAGGGATGTTTCAACAATTTCTAATATAAAAGGTTAGGACTTAAATGCTATAAATATTTGACTGCAAGACAAGGCAGTGTAAAGTATAAGGTATAGCTGTAATTGTTTTGTGGGCAAGAGATAAATACAATCACAGAAATCAACAAATCAAAAAGTCTGGTAGTACCAGATGAAAAACAAAACATTATTTTATCATAGCTAATAAAACAAAACTTCTGCTATCTTTAAAGAAGAAGAAATAAACATAGAATGGCAAGTTTCAGGATTTCTGAGTCATAGCTTTCCAAACAGTATTTCCAAACAGGCAATTCAAGACCTCAGTGGTTGTCCTTCTGGTGAGTGTTAAATCACTAAACCCTTATCAGTGTAGAGTAGAATAACTTTTCTTTTAGCAGATTTATCCTGCCATTTCATTTGAATTTAGCAAAATCCATTAGCACAGTGTCACTTTCCTGAGAGTTACAGTAGCTGCTGTATATTCTGTCTCTCTCTCATGTCAGGGTTGGAGAGACTTTGCTCTGGGGCAGTGCTGTGTAATCTTAATCTCATCGTTTTGTAGTAGACCATAGCCAGTCACTTGCACTGTTGGCAAGGGACCTGGGTAACCACTTCATGCTCTGCATCTGATGATGCTGTCTGCAAAGTTGCCTTTATTCTTTGGGGCTTATCTAAGAGAGCTCATGATACAGCTACTGTGCTCTGCCTTTGGTTGTCTGTTGACTTGTTTAGTGTGAATGTTACAGCGGTTTTCAGTTTTGGGGGAAATTAATACTTCAGGTGCTTTTCCGTATTCTCTCAGTCAGCATCTTGGATGAAACTGCAAGCTCAGAAAATATACAGCCATGCGTGATCTGACAAAGGACAGGGTATTAGGTTTTATGTAACCGTATCTTTGTTCCTTGGTAGTTTGGGGCCATCCTGGTCAATGTTATCTGTAATGATTCCTGTTCTTCCTGTAAGTCAACACGGATGGGCCTTGTTCTTTCCTTGCAAACTAGTAGTTCTAGGAAGAGTAACATCAGACAAGGGAACTGCATTGTTTTGCTTTGTCTGTTGGGCCAGGGGAGGAACACTTGGCTGAACTTTTCCTTAGGCTGAATTGTGGTAACTGTTGGGACGTGGATTTAGAACTTTAAACCCATCTCAGAACAAGGGCTATGAACCTGTTAATCCCTCCAGAAATAGAGCGAATTTCTCATTTTTGACCTGTTTATGCTGCTCTCTATGTCCCTGTAGTCCCTCTGGGTATCTAGGAGTTGCATTCTCTAACATATTGGCTGTGCTTAGAAGCAGTATCTCACCAGCTTAGGGAATAAAAGTCAAAACCTTCAGCCTCAGAAGTGTGATCATTGATTGTGCTTTCAGTCCCTCCTGCCTGAGTAAAGTCCAAAGATCTCCTTATGTATTGCTGCTTCCAAAATTGCTCCGACATGCTGGATGTTATATTGCTGTTAATTCCCTCAGTGCAATTGAAAATGCGGCAAGCTTCCAGTTCTTAAATTTGGGTAGGACGTGAGATGACACCGTGATTTTGTTATTGTTGATTTTTTTTTTTTTGTTCTCTCTCTCTCTTTTTTTTTTTTTCTCCTGTGGAATCCTTCTCTATGTGGGGAAATGAAAAATGTATTTTAAATCTAAATAGCAACTGGAAACAGTTGTCTTAAGGTGTTCTTGCCTTTGAGACTAACTGTTTTTGTCGCACATGTGGTTAAATTCTGACATCAGATATAAAAAGTTGCCTGAAGATTGCAAGATTACAAGAGAAGAAAAATTCATTAATTTCCTTGAATGGCGAAATGACATCAGATGATTTTCACAGTATCCCTGACAGGAAATGGAGTAGACTCGCTGGTTTTCAGCTATTCAGGGGAACCAAAGTGCCTTGGCCAATAACTCTGCACCCAGGCTTCAGGTTAGGCCAGGGTCTGCAGGTAGCTCTAAATATCCCTGCGCAGTTTTAGAGAGGCAAATGCAATTTGTTTGGCATATTCTGTTTTCACTTTACACAGTTTTGCTCTCTCTTGTGGAGGAGATTTATTAGCTCAAGGGAAATTAGCTCAGTCTGAATTATTTATGTAGTCTTGAGTTCTGTTCCAAGTGACTTCCAGAAACCTAATGACTCTTCCTGTTACATCTTTCACGTGCACTCTGCCCCTCATGTGGAATTGCAGTGATTTGCTGTAATTCAGAGCCCCGGGTTTGTTGGGAGGGGTCTGATGCTGTGGGGAGTTCCAGTAGGGATTCCCAGAAATCTGGAATCAGTTTGCACATCCCTGGTAGACTCCGTGATGTGACAGTGATATATTACGTTGTTTTGCCTGGCCCTCATTGCTGTAATGAGGTTAACATTTTTGTTGTTGTTGTTTTTGTCTTGTATGCTTAGATTACTGTAAAGTTTGAAACATGAAAAGAAGCACTGGAGTAAGTTGGCAAGGGCGGAGCCCCAGCAGTAGCAATTTCACACCTGTGAATGGCTACTAGTCCTATGGCTTGAAGCAGGTAAAGCTGACCAGGTGCAAATGACAGCCACTTTGCTCCCTTGCATATTGTCTGGCTTGAGTAGCTGCCGAGTGTTAACCTCCCTGATCAAGTGAACCATTGCTGCTCAGGGGTGTGGTGCTTGACTGGCAATACTTCTAGGTAGTTTCACATTGTTCAGCACTAATAGGCTCTGCTTTTAACGGGGCCCTTTAGACCTGATGAGAACTGGCTCAAAGAATTAACTAAATAGGGCATCTGAGTAGAAGCTACAGTAAGGGGAGTGAAAGTTAAAGAATAAAATATTTCATAAAATGCAGTGTCACGGTGCAACCAGTTGCCTGCTTGTAATGATGTAGACTGCTTTGGCAGCCTTAGCAGCTCTGTGTTTTCTTTCTTTTTTTTTTTTTTTTTTTCCTTTCTCCATAGTTTCTGTTTTAGTTGCTGCCTGGTTTACCTTTGCCCTCTTCCAGCTTAACAGTCTCTTGGGGGGAGTTTATAACAATCAGCTCGGTGAACAGGAGGAATAGGAGAGCTGCTGAGCTGTGTCACTGGAAGAACTTCGACAGCCTGGAAATTGACATCATTACACTTGCAGTAACTGCTCAGATAGACACAGGATTACATGCAATAGGGAAACAAGTACGTACACAAGAATAAGGTTGTTCAAGGAATATCAGCATAGAACAGAGATGACACTTACTGAAACAGACTCACTATAAAAGCTTTATTTTTTCCAGGTAGCACATTAACAAGGCCAGCTTTGGGGGACAAAGAGAAAGAGGGAAAGAGGAGGTGTCGGGGAACAGTACAGGCATTTTCCAACACAAACAGAAGATTCCCTCCTAAAATAAGCAAAGCAACCTCTGGCCTGAAGATTCCTTGGAAATATATGATCCTCTAGTAGCTTAGCTATAAGGGAGTGACTGGAAGGAGCCCCACAGCAAACACCATGGCAGCTAGCAGTGAGTGGATCAATTGCAAAACATAGTTTTTATTAATTCTCACTGTAAAATGAAGTCAAAATGAAAGCAATGCATTTAATGCGTATACATCTGAGCCACAGCTTGGGGTAAGAGGCTCTCTTATCACCTGTGGAGCAGAAGTGAAAAGATCTATCGGTGTTGTATTCTGAAGACATTTAGCCGAACACTTGCTGCGAGACTGCACAGATGGTTTCACAGTGTACTGGTGTTACAGCTGCAAGTTCAGCCTGTGCTTTCAGACATACATTGACAAGGCTGTCAGTGTTGGATGAGCACCAATCCAGTCAGAGGGAATGATGGTGAAAAGCTCAGGAGGTCCAGCTGATCAGACACACGGGCATCCGGAAGATACATTAGAGTCCTACTGCGTACAGAACTGTTGAAAACAGTACGTCTTCCGATAGGGTTTGGACAGATTGTTTTGGCTTTCATTAAAAACCTGATCATCTGACACTTTTTTTTTTTTTCTGGGTTCACATTCCTCATTGTACGGATGCAGTTTAAATGTTTAAATATGTGACAACCTCTGCTTTCTTACATTGCAAAATCAAAACCAGAAGGACCTGAAGACATATTGGTACTTCTGATTTAATGTTGCATGAAGTGCATATGCTTGCTTCCTCTGGTTTCTAACAGATTTTGCTAATATAACAGTTTGAGGAAGGTATATCTAGAAATTACTACGCAACAGCCTCCATAAGGCTGGCTATTCTTCTTAAAATAAAATTTGAGATTAAAATAGTATCTGCTTTCCAGCAATTTGCTAGAGATTTGAGGCTGGAAGAGAAGGCTGCAAGGGTCTGACCAGACCACCTCACACTCAGACACCAAAGGCGTTCTCCTAGTAATCTCTGCATGAAACCATAATTTCTGCTTTGACTAGAACAATTATTTGAAAAGGACAGTTTCGGGGTATTCTGGTATTAATATAATTTATGAACAGTGTTCCCTAGAGTAAAACACTTAAATACACAGCATCAGTATATTACTCTAGTTTCTCTGAATATTTATTTAGAAATGACTGTTGGAAAGAGAGGAAAAAATAACATACAAAATATTATACAAAATAAGCATAAGACCTAATGTAGTCATGTTAAAGGTGAACTGCTTTAAGCACATATGTAGGTTTAATGAAGTTGATAGATTTATTTGTATTTCTGTACCACATTCTCTAAAGTCCAGCTGAGTGGGGGATAGGGTGGTTGAATTGTAAACAGCTTCTTCATGTGGGGAGGACACACGAAAAGGGAATAATCTGAACTACCATCTGAAGTGGAGTAGCTAGTTCAAATTAGATGTGTTGTGAAGTCTTGCACACATAATTAACTGGTCTTTAATTCAGTTTGTCTTTATTAATTTGTAAATCCATGCTAGAGACAGACATTTTTATTAATGACTGAAGTTCAGACATGTTTGTTTAGCAAATGGTTGTCTTGTGCTGCTGCCAAAGGCTACCGCTTCTACCCTGCTACAGAAAAGGTAAGTGCCTTGCAAAGGTATCAGTCCAGCAGCCCAAACTAACCTGAGGTGATCCGACTAACCTGCTAGGGTATGCTGAAACCTCAGCCTAAACTCCAAACTGCTCAGATCAGACCGTTATCAATGGCTCACTTGGTCTGCAGCGCCTATTTGCAAAGGCTCTTGTGACAGCTTATACAAATCTTTCAGTTTGTGCAGTTAAAAAGATGAGTAATGCACTTGAAACACTGAGGAATCTTTCAGAGGTGGGAAAAAAAATGAGAAAGCAAAGATATAAAGGATTTCAGCACTTCAGGTTTCTGCTATTTTTGGGAAAGAAGAACATTCAGTTTTTTAAAGAGTTCCTTATCTGGCTGTTATTGTCCTCTGGAGAGGAAAACAAAAACAAAAAACAATGCTTATCTTGTCTGGGACTGTAATTTTCTGAATTTTGATGTGCAGGCATGACTTTTTTGAGTTATGCGTGTTTGAGTTAAAAACAAGCCATAAAGCAATGGAGGCACAAAGAATCTGTTCTGTGCTTTGTCTGCTGTATCATGAAGCAGGTACTTCACTTTTTGTGTAATCTTTAACTCAAGTTGTATTGCTGGGGGGTGCATTGCATTATCTTTAAGCAGTTAAATAATTTAAAACTAATGGCAAAGCAAATAAAATTAAACAATTGTGGCATGGGAGCGGGACTGGGTAAGAGAATAACTTCTCTAACAGTTCTTTGAACAGCTGTTCATTGAAGACTTGTGAGCAAGTACTAGCAAACTGAAGATCCTTAGTCATTTCATAAACATAGAGGTAATTTCTAGATATGGTTATGAGAAATATGCACTTGCGGATAAATAGGTAATTTTGACTGTGCTCATTAAAACATCAACCTTGGAATAATAAATTTCTCCAACCTCAGTCCATTGTGACAATTGTTGGCAGATATTTTGCAAATATTGCTAGCTGATAGGGTACATTGTATTTATGTGAGATATTTACAAGTACTGTTATTGTTGGCTTGTTTCTATGGTAATAGAGGGACAAACATCACTGCTACAAAGAAGCTAACTGGATCCTTTAAATATTATGATATTCCCTGTCTCTATCTATTAGTTAAGATCAAAGGCTTGTCATGACTACTAAATGCATAATACACAAGTGGAGTTTAGTTTTAGCTATTGTAGAAAGAAAATATTATTATTATTATTATTTTCTTGCATCTCATTTGGAAGACTCTAAAAACTGTCTGTTCTTTCCCCTTAGTTGCTCACAGTATTTCCTCTTTCCCACTCTTTAGTTATGGTCTCCTGAGCAAACCGTTACTTATTGGCTGTTGACCTTGTGACCATGAGAAGCATTGACAAGGCTCCAAAGGAATTCCCTCTGCAGAAATGAGTTCAAAAGTAGAAAAGGTAATTAGTTAATTGAATTAGATATACTTCTGCTCTAGACTTTCAGTGGGCTATATGTTTGTTAATATTTGTTTCTGAGGACCAACTTGTAGAAAGTTAATAATAAATCTGTGAAACAGAATGAACACTGACAAGTCAGGATCAGCTGATACTAAGAAATAAGTGAACTACTAATTGTGGTATGTAACCTCTCGCTTAAGTTTCTGGCAACCAAAGGAAGTGGAATGCTGCTAGTGGGACATCAATTTATGTCTGTTTGCAGGAATATAAGGAAAAGTACAAATTAGTAGCCTCAGTTCTGCAGTGGACTGATAAACAGAATCAAGTGGAAGGATGGAGTTATTGACCACATGGGGAAAATGGACATGTTGGCAAAGCATCTGCATCATTTTTTCAGAAGGGAAGTTAGGCTTCACAAATTTATCGAAGTTTTTTTGCAGTACTCAAAAAGCAAGTGGATAGTGGCAGTCCCAGTGATACAGACTACTTTAATATTGGTAGTATTTGGCACTTATGCTTCAACAAATGAAGGTGCTGAAGGAATTACTGTAAGTTGCATTACCTTGCTTTTGCATGGATAAATAATTAGTTAAATGATAGAAAGAACTTAGAAATGAATGATCAGTTTTCAAAGTGTAGAGAAATATTGATGGTGTTAGAGGAGTCTGCATTTGAGTCACCACTGCTCAACGTACAATCTTGAAAGTGGAGTGAATAGACAGGTGACAGTTTACCAACAGTGCTGAGAATCTCACTATATTAATGATAAAGGCCAACTGCGCAGAACTGCAGAGAAATCTTATGTGCTGAAGTCATTGGGTGAAAGAAATGGCAGACGAAGCCATGGAGGTGAATGTAAAGTCATGCACATAAGACCTTGTATGTCCATATAAAATTATGGCTTCTCAGCTGTCTGTTTTCAGTTAGGAAAGAGATCTTAGCATCTTGATGGATGGCATGAAGAAAATACTAGATCACTTCTCAGTGTTAGCCAAAAAGCTAATTATATGCTAGGAATATGAGGGAACAAACAGCAAACTGAAACCACGCCTGTTCCTGGTTCCCTTTCCACATAGAAAAAGGCTTCTGGGTATAGCTGGAAGAGATAACAGAGCAGTGCATTAAGGACCTCCTTAACTTCTGCACAATCAATGGTACAGAGAAACATTCTTCCATTTGGAAAAGAGATGGCTCAGAGAGAACATAATGGAGAGGCAGAAATAAGGAACAGTTTGTACACTGAATTTCTCCTCCAGTACAAGAATTAGGGGATATCACGGCATCAGCAGGTGGTCAGTTCAGCACAGATAAATTAGCAGTAGTTGATCACATGACTACAAAATGTTCTGAATGCTTTTCTGAGCTCATGCCAACTTACATGTATATCTGGATGCATAAGCAAAAGCAAGAAAGTGCCCTGATTCCTATTTAGTCCCTCCTCCTTGAAAAAAAATCCCAATTTACCTTAGAAGATGAAAGAAGCAAAATCTCTGACTGATTTAAGGAGAACAGATTATGCAATTTCTTACACCATTTCCTTTTCGGAGTGTTGCCAAATGGATAACTATGTGAACAATGGAAAAAGCTGACTCCAATGATTTTTCTACTTTAAAAAATACACTTCTGAAAGCTCGTAACCGTTCCTGCTTTGCTGGCTATGTTGGAAAATGCTATCTTTAATGGAGCATAGATTAGTGTTTCATAAATTCAAGTTCAAAATTAAAAACTGAGAAGGTAATTTCTCCTGTCTAACCCACAGGGGAATGTTGTTTTGTTCAGCATGCTGGAGCAGTCTTTTTCTGAAAGCATAGCTAATCTATACAGTAAGCTGTATTATTTCCTATTCAGTTTGCTAGCTGTTTTGTTAGATTGTTCATCCTCTGGCATGCAAGGAAAAAAATTAAAGTTTAATTGTACAAGGAAGATAATTTTCACACAATTGCTTCTCTCAGGAGATGAAACGCGATCTGTTCTTACTGATATTCATTTCTTCAAGCCTGTTTTTCTCTTGTATGGAGAGCCTTGTGTGTGTGTGTGTTGGATCTGAATCTACCAGTGACTTCAGCAGTAACAACCAGCTTGATGATTGTCCTCGTGTATGAGCAGAGCGTATCTGACCATCACTGCCATCTGATCCTCTTTGGACCAAGGAGCAATTTCTTATTGCATACAATCATCCAGCAGGGCCCTTTTGCCAACCCGGCAGAATGGTTGTTCTCCATCCTCAGCCAAGCAGGTCATCTGAGGTAAAGCTGGGAGAAATACCCAGAGAGGCAGTGGTAAAAGAGGCCTGATTCCTATTAAGTTTGTTGTATTGCTGAAGGTTCTCTCTCCTAGGCTCACAGCTCTGTGCTATTTGCAGTTCTAGGGGACACAACTGTATTCTGTATCTCCTCAGTGTGTATTTTGTGATTTGGCTGGAGGAAGCACTGCAAATGAGCTAAACAGCTGTTTTCTCCAGCATTTCTATGTTTGGGGAACAAGAGAATAAACCAAAGAAAAACTGGGAATAATTATGTATTACTGTTATTACCATTGCTTTCCAGACTGTGCAATCATTTATCCTGTCACGACCTGTCTGTCTTCTCTGAACTGCTCAGTGGGACTTGAGTTTCCTTAGAATTAATCCCATGTTTAAGGGGTTTCCTTGTTTATGTGAACGCACAGGAATGCCTACCAAGCTACCCAGCAATGAACGGTTTTATAGAAAGTGCTGTGGAAAGGCTTATCTCAGAAAAATACTCTTTAATTTATCCTCTATTTTCTCTGCTTTTCTGGCCTTTTATGTGTCATCTTTTATATGTTTTTTGACTTGTAGAATCTACTGAGAAATGGCATTTCAAATGTCTGTATATGTACTTATAAGGCCTTGCTTTCTTACAAAAATTCTAGCTATATTTTACCAAAGAATTAGTAAAATGGAAGATAGGGGGAGAGAGAGAGAGGGGGGATTTAATTTCAAAGTTTCATTGCTAAAGTTTACTGTATGTTAAATTTAGGGAGTTTGTTGCAGCCTAAGTAGGCTGAAATGGATACTTTTCTTTCTGGTTGTTTTTTCAATTGTGTGCACATCGTTGATTCCAATGACTGCAAGGGTAATTATTTCTTTGTTTGCCAGGAACATTAAAATTGCTGTGGTTTCTAAAGAAAATGTGCTTAGGCTTCTTGAAAGCAAGTGCACAATAGGCTATCATAGCTACCTTTTCTACTGGGATTATTTCAAGTAATAGTAGTACACAGTAATTAACCCTTTGTGCTTGAAGATGCACATCATAGTCTCAATCAATGAGTGCTTAAAGAATAAAGGGGCAGGGGATGAGCAGTTTCAAGATTCATTTTTGAAAAGTGTCTAGTTGAACTGCCAGGATCTTCAACAATAGCCATCTTTCAATAGCATATTGGATTTCTCAGACCATTATCTCATGTATTAAGTCAATAAAACGCTTGGTTTTACTTCCTTTGAAAAATGTGTGGGTGAAGTTAGAAAAGTGCAAACCATGTCTGCTGTTGGAGACAACTCTCGTAAGGGGCAGGTGCTGTGTAGACTTCTACCTTGCAGCCTTGCCTGAAACCTGGCCAAATCACAGGCCTACACATTATGTGCTAACATCCCCTCTTCTTAATTTGCCATGCAGGCCATTTCCCATTTCTTATCCCCTGAGTGGAGGTAGCCTCTTGTTAAAATATCTTTTTTTTCCTTTTATTGAACGAATGATCTTGCCCAAAGGTTGTTTTCATTCCCTGGCTCTCTGCAATATAACCTGTTTTCCTGCTGTTGTATTCAGTGCCACTTTGGAATTTCCACAGAGGGATTTTAAAATGCAGAAGGAGCAGAGCAATGGATCTCTTAGAGAATAAAAGACAAGTTTGTCTTTATGTAAATATCCTGTAAAGAACTAGAATTGGGAAATTAATTTAATTTCATGTTTATATGACTGTTTACGATACTTCAAACCCACCAATTAATCCTAAACTCATCTGCTACATTAATGCAACAAAGTGGGGCACTTTGTCTTTTTCAGGGGCTGATACTACAAAGCCCACAATGAAAAAACCCTTAGGTAATGTTCCCAGTTGACTGGCCCTGAGCCCCTGTGATTAGAACCATCATAAGGGACAGAAGTTAATCAGTTAATCCAGCTAAAGGTATTTGGTGGTGGATATGAGGGAAGTAATTTGTTACTGTGTGTTCCTCAGGAGGAATGATCCTATATAGGGCATTGGTTGCAGTTTGGAGTTTGTGCCCAGAAAGATGAAGACCAGAGCCGTGCAAAAGAGAGGAGCACTCCAAAAGCTCCAGGTCCTGCTTATTTCTGTAACTGTTCTGCACTGGAGATTAGTGCTTAGCAATCACTGGGATCCTCTGTATCCTCAGCGTTGGGGGCACATACATCACGGAGGCAGGAAGAGCAGTCACGTGCTGATGTGCGTATGCAGGTCCTGGAGCTGTGAATCACATCTCTGCAAAGAAGGGGAGAAAAAAATCTTGCTGAGATAAAAATTTATGGCAGTAAGAATTCTGAAAAAGGGGATCAAAAGAAATCATCTTGATAAAGCAGGCCTGATATCTTCTTCCTCACCGTTTTCTACCTCTACATAAACAAACAAGTATGAGAGATGGGTGTGGGGAGACTGGTTTATTACATGGCATAAATATTCGTCACCCCTCAGAGATTTTGTAGGCAGAAGCCTTGTCATTGCTAATGTGTGGTTGCTTTGCAAGTGGTCTGGCAGTATGCTTGAATTAAAGCCAGAATAAATTTGAAATTAAGATTTGAATGTGTACATTATGGAAGGCCCCCCAAAGGCTCATATTTCAGTGGTAAAATATTCAAATGGGGTCATTTCTCTGTAGCAGGTTTCTTTCTGGGGGACAGCAGATCAAAAGCAATGTCTCAGTGTACCGTACAGGTAGTGTTATTTGTGTGCAAGCTGCGCAAGAGCTATATCCCTCTCAGCTTTGGCTCTGTAACATCGTGTATGTTTTACCTGACAGACAGTACTTTGCATAGGTATTTACCTTCATTTATACATTCTGGCTCATTTGCATTTTCTCATAATTTAGTGGTGATAAAGAACCAAAAACCTTTGGAATATTTTTACAAACTCTAAATTGCACATTTCCGTCTTCATTTCTCTTTCCCTCCTTTCCTTTGGTGTATTCATCTTTTCCTCCTTTAGATTTTTCTAGTTTATCTGTTAGATTTCTAATTTATTGTCTAATTTGTATTTCTAGTTCTCCTACTAGTTTTTTTTTGGTAGTTTCCTATGTTACGAATTTACACTTCTATAATTGTCTTTCCATGTAGACCTCTCACCTTCTGAAAACAGACTTAAAGCCATTTCTGTGTAATAAGGAGCGTTTCACTATACAGTGATATTCACTGAGTGCTCTCAAACGTGTGGTGTAGCTTTTTGCCTCTGAGGAGGAACCACACGATACTTGTAAACGTTGGTGGGTTGTTTTCATCCTTCTCTATTCTTTCTGTTTAAGCAACTCTTGTCAGAGGCTTGGATCTTACTGGAGAACAATGTTAGAAGAAAGACACCTCAAACAGAGCAGCTAAACATTGCTATTTCTACAGAAGTAATATCCTGAGAATTATTGTTGTACAACAGTAAGAACGAAACAAGCTTCAGTATTATGGCCCAGGTCTGCAAGGGCGATGTTGTGGGTGTCATGTATGTTGTGAAGTCCTAGGACAAAGGAGAGATTAAGCTGCTCTTTCATTCTGTCTGGGACTGATACTTGCCAGTGGGGGAACTAGAATAATCTGTCATTAAGCTTTAAAGAGTTGAGCTGATCTTAGTTGTAGCCATGAGAATCTAAAGATTAAAAGAAAAAAAAAATAAAAATAAAAAGGAGCAGCATAGAGAGATGGTGTCTTTTATTAACCAAATTGGCAGAGTGGTAGTGGCTGTGTTAGCTGTATCTCAGGCTGTTGTTTGATTATTTTCACAGGATTTTAGAGTATGTTGTACAGTGTTTGGGTGTGTTTTTGGGCCTTATGATGATATTTACTTGAGTTCTGCCAGTAGGGTAAGTAACAGACAGGGATTCTTTGCTTTTCTGAACTTCTCCTACAACACTGCATAGTGTCCTTGAACTTCCTCGTGATAGTGAAAGGGCTGCAGGTGCTGAGTGCCATGGGAATTATGGTGTTCCATGGTGAGGAATAAATGCCGCTTTTCAGTTTGGCCTTTTTTCTTATTTTTATGGTATGCAATCTTCAAACCAAATTTAGATGACATTTTCTGTAAAAGTAGCTATGGTGGGTGAAGGGTAAAACTATGGCAAATCTGTAGGGAAAGGTATGTGTATATATATCTGTATATGTATATTTTTAAGACTGTCTGATCATGGGTCTATAAATCTCTCCTGGAATATCTTCCAATATTTGGAAAAATTATCTGACTTACAGAAACGCTGACAAAGTAGTAGTTTGAAATCTGTACTTATCTCTATGATCATTCTTCAAGATTGTATACTACTGGTATGCTTTTATCTCTCCTTCTTACTCATCATCTTTGCGTTCATTGCCCTGTAGAGCTGAGGGAAGTAGGGTGAGTCGTCTTTTAACAGCCTTGCCCCCTCTCTACCCTTCCAAGACATTTCATTTGGGTATATGAAACCCATTTATACAGATAGCCTGACAAGTACAGTTTGTTTCCACAGTACAAAAAGAGGTGAAAGGTCTTGTTATTGTAGGGCAATAGTGGATAGTGATGAAACAGAGCTTTTATGCAAGTGAAGTGATGTTGGCAAGCCTGTGGGAGGACACAGCCAGTGAGTACTTTGGTGACAAAACAAAATTCCTGTTGCATTTGAAATTACCTGCATTTGAATTTTAATGCTGGCAAATCAGTTCAGAGTTCAAAAGACAGATGACCTTTAGGGTCTTCTGGTTATGACAGAAACAGTTATGTTTTCATTGTGGCACTATGGCTGCAGAGTAGTCCTTTTCACCATTTGACTCTGATTTAAGGTGAGGTGAGTGAGGGTGGAGAATATCCGGTCACTGCACTCTTCAGAGTCATTGAGAGAATGCTGTTTGTACAAGCTTGAAAGCATAACGACGGAGGAGCTTCCCCACCTACCCCCAGATCTCTTAGTGGTTGCCTTTGGATAGTTTCCCTTGCCACTTTGAAGGAGGTAAAGTCAGAACACTGTGTAAAAGCAGTGATAAAAGTCGCGTAGCCAAGTCCCAGTGACTGTTGGCAGCAGCATTCTTTAAGGACCTAGCTCGAATACATATCCCTGTGGTGGAAGTAAGTCTTCTGTATCACATTTTTTTCCTATATCTGTTTTTCACAGCTTTGAGGTAATTTATCCTTGCCATGCTGTTATTTTGCCCTCTTTCTTTCTATAAGCTTTGATTCAGCATGGGGCACTTTGTTTTGATTATTTCTGTTGTGCCTGTCTTTGTGTACTAACTAATCTCTTCCCATTTCTGACGGTTAATGAAGAAAAGTCACCAAACTTCACAGCCCAACCACTTTGGTTATGCAAGAACAATCATATGCAGCCCTGTAAACCCTTCTAATATTTGTGTCTGTCTTGCAGGGTTATATTGCAGGATAAAAAGCTGTACAGAGCAACAACACTAGACAAACTTTGACTTTAAAAGAAGAAAAAAGAGCTTTGAGTTCCATATTCGGACTGAATTTTGGGGCATGAAAGCAATTCATCAGTTTCTTATAAAGCACAGCATGAAATGAGCTTATATCATAATGATGCAGTGCTTTGATCCCTCGAATTAGCACTGCCATGTAGAACAGCCTTGCAGACAATGAGCGGGGAATAAGCATAACCAACAAAAACAGGCAAGCCACTAATGGCTGGATTTCATCTTTGGTTTGGCGAATAAGGCACCAGTTAATGTCAATGGGAACACTTCTTATATGCAAAAACAGATTGCATGCCTAATTAGAGACTGAAGGCTATAATAAGCTACCAAAGTGAGAATGTTCACTAGAAAAGGCAGACTAAACCCACGTGGTTTGTTCAGGGCAAGATAAACAAATTTAACACAGATTAAAAAACAAATAATAATAATAATAACAACAACAATAACAACCCTGTGCCTCAATTGGATAGGAATTGACCCTAAATAACTTCTGAACTTTGCAGAAGTTCAGCTTCTCCTTCATCATATAGTTAGCTGCCTGCCCGTGATGGAATGGAAGTGATGAAACAGGCTAACCCCCTTGAGAGAAGGAAATGGTTGTACTCATGTTTGAGAGCTGGAAATCAAAGGGCTTTTCTGACAAGTGAGATTCAATAACGTATCTGAAGGTATTGAAGGACTAGATGGATGCCCCAATAATGTCATCTTAATCCTTCTCATCATCAGAAACCTATTTTGTTATTGTGATCCACATCTCTTGGTAGGTGGGTCATTGAATTTAAATACTTTTGTTTTTATGGGTGGCTTTCTCCTCCATGAAGCAACCACCTAGCCATCTTAGGGAGAAAATACAGGTAGCTAGAAATAAGTTTCTTGAAGTGATCTGCTCTGTGCCTGAGGTATGGAAGTAACTCACTGTGTAGGATGAATAGATGAGTTCACTTTGCAGACAGTATGAAACTACTTACAGGCCAGCAGAAAGGCTAACGTTGTATTTCCCCTCCTCACGAATTTATCTCTTTGGGAAGTTTTTCACCAGTTCCTACACATAACTTTTTAGAAACATGGAATTTTCTATGCAAAATGCTCTAACTGTATTATAATTAAATAATAAGATATCACCTTGAAACCAACAGTTGCAGAAAAAAGCAACCCAGGTTTATGTTTGGAGTTGACAGTGTAGCTGATTGCTTAATTTCCAAGAGTCCGTGTGATATTACAGTACTTGTGTACTGCTGTTCTTTCAATTACAGAAAAAATTCTCTAATTTAGACACAGAGTTTGAATCTTTTCCAAAGGCCTTTAAATTACTTTGGTACACTGATGGAAATTATTGAACATTTTAAAGGCTTTTTCCAAAACTATGGGGATCTTTCGGGAGTGTAGTGTTTTTTCTCGTCATGCTGTATTGCCTTTTAATTGAAAAAGACTCTGGAAATGGAAGATGTAGCAAAGGAAGTTGTAGGTAGCAAAGGAGACATAATTTGTGCTATTTCCCTTGATTCTAGAAGGATTTTCAGTCTTTGGTTTTTGGCTAATTGAAACACTCTGGAACTGTGAGGAAGAAGATCGGGACAAAACCTATTGCAGCAGCCTGAAAGCCTGAGAATGTAACACTGTTCTTTCCTTATTTGCTACGTGTTCTGGCTTCCTGTATTTATACTGCCTCATAATGTGGAGTTTTGTGCTTATAAATGCATTCTAATACATACAGCTTCTTATTCTTTTTGCAGGTACTTGCGTGTGTGTGTATTTCTTGTTTCACCTGCGTGCAGGCGTTTTATAACAGGAAAGGATTTTTAAGCTTAAGTCCTGATCATTATGAAGCACCAAGGGAATGTGACATAAAGTACTAATGTAATAGGTGGAGTTCCTGTCCTGATCCAGGCAAAGCCAGGGTTGTGTCAAGTAAAGTAGGCTTTTTCTCTTGAGATTTGGCAGTGTGTTTTCTTTGGTATCTGAAATTGCTTGTTTGGAGTCAGCACCAGTCTCAGCTAGTTGACGTCTCTCGATGTCATCTGGAATGTGCTGATTCATATTGGTGGTAAGCCAGTGAAAAGAGAATCTTTCAGCTTTCCTTCTCCATAGCACCTTTCCAAGCAGTTTGCTGTCTGTCCTTCCATGTGACTGAGCGGCATTCCCAGTTCCTGACGTCTTGGAGCCTTTCCCTCTCAGGACTTTGCTATTGCCCCTCTTTCAGGGGTCAATAGCAGCCTTTCATAGCCAGGCTGCTAGGATGGGACTCACCCTTGTGCTTTTTTTGCACTTCGTGGTCTGGGCATTGAATGAAAAGCACCCCTTGGTGGTTTCAGGTGACAATTTGGATTTTAAGTGGAGCAGCCAGGGCTGGTGCTGATGTTTCCCACACAGCAATAGCTCTGGGAGTCAGACTATATCCCCGCGCAGGTACGGATAGCAATAAGAGGTACTGGCCTAAACCACTGCAACGTTTCCCCAGAGCTCATCTTCTAGAGGATTTTCTTTTTTTTTTTTTTCTGTAAAACATTGTTCTATGTGGATTATTTTGCTGATTATATGAGTGGCAGGATAGTGAGTTGCTTAGTCTTCTTGTGTTGCTGGAATTTAAGTTTTATTAGGTGGTACCAAGGAATTCTACCTGCGAAGCGTATAATTCTCAATAGTGTTTGCAATATGGAGAGATTTTTAATGATTGAGTATTTCTCTGCTTAAGAAGATGCTGGAAAAACATCTTGCTGAGAGACAGCAGTATCAGTGGCTGTTTGTAAGCCTATAAAAGTGTTTTGTGGATTTTTTTCCCTCTTTGTTTTGCCAACTTAAATTTTAAGGGATGAAGTCTTTTGTTCTCACTTTTTATATTAGGGAATTAAACCAACCCTTAAGGTTGCCACACAAAGGGAAGGAAAAAAGCGTGAGTTGTAACAGTTAAAAGCTGTTGCCAGAGGAATGGCTTCTAGAAGCATAGCTTTATTTTGTTACCTCAGTGGATATCATAGTGTTTTGTTTTGCCTTTATCATCTCTGTGATGCTTGGAATAATAACAATAATGATACTTCTCTCTTATGCAATGCTTTTGCGTATCAGTCTCCGAGAAGGTTCTGAGGAAAGAGTATTATTACCCTGTTTCAAAAGGGGGAAACAGGTGAATTGAGTTGCTGAGGATTATCCAGTGTAACAGCTGGCAGAGAAATTTCTCTCAATGTTATTTTTCCTCAGAAAAATCTGATCCACCGAGTCTGAAACCTTTCATGGAAATTCGTTAGTGCCGTTAGTAGAAATTACACAGCTCCAAAACTACCTGAAAATAGCAGACGCTGTAGCACAAGAGCAGCTAGAAGCCTGGCGGCAAGGGCGCACAGTGTGGAACAGAAAGACACAGGTTCCACTTCCAGTGCTGAAGGAATCTGAACCTGTCTGTCTCTGAGTAATATTCCTGTCCTGAGGCATTGTATGGTGCCAGGCACACCTGCCCGTCAGACATTGTCACTTTGCTCAGACACGTAGCTTGATGACCAGTGGGACTAGTGAGGCCTGCTTCTCCTAAAATTGTTTTTCCAGTCAATCACTGGTATGGACTGGATTTTCTGGTATTTATTGAGGAGTGAGCTGATTTGATAGCTTGCATATTTTTAGTATGTAGGGAACGAAAATTTCCTTGTTGTCGAAGATTTTACAGTTAAGACTCTCCCCTCTGTAGCTGCCTTTTTCATCCAACTTCTTGGAAGTGCATAAATTTCAAATTTGCTAATGGATAAAAAATTCCCTTTGAGGAAAGGGAGGAATGGAGAACCCAAGGATAGGTGGATGCATACTGTAAGGTCATGTGTGATTATTTCCTCAGGTACCTCAGGTGGAGTCATCAAACAGTTTGGGTTTTACTGTGATCCATATAGGAAACTTCAGATACAACAAACAACCGGGTGTCCCTTTTTTCAGTCCAAAATATCCTCCAGCTGATGATTTTGGAGATGGGGTCATGATTACATGGAGAGAGGGTGGTGGCTTCTTGCCAAAGAAAAGCTGTACATAAAAATCCAGACCAAAACCCTCTGGTTGAGTCATATTTCAAATTCATTCAGACTTGAAAACACAAAGTGCAGAATTGCTGTGAAGTTTCTGTTATATTTCATGTATATAAGCATCAAGACAAGAAAATCTGTTTTGCTCAAAGGAGGCTTGAGTATATGTCAAGCTTTGGAGTAGATAGCTGGAGGCCGCTTGACTCAGCAGAGAACAAGATAAATAAAAAAAAAAAGGCAACATTTTTAATAATTCAGATTGAAACAATGATGAAGGGCTTTATTTCTATGCAAGTCCTTTGAAGAAGTGTTGGCAGTCTCACATAAGAGAGAGCTGGGAGGCTGTTGAACAGCTCAGTCAGGGAGGCAGCCTTTGTGTACCTTTTTATGCTGAGCTGGAGTCAGACATGCAAAAGAAAAGGAAAGGAGCAAACCTGGCTGTGAAGAGAAAGGAGCCAGAATCCTGAATGCCTTGTGAGCTGTGTGACGGCAGTGGGTAGGGCAGATGTTTTCCTCCAGCCTTGCCATTGGAAGGGCAGCAGGAGGAATAAATGGGTTGTGAACATATGGCCCGTAAGGACATGGTTTGTATGGAGGCAGTGTCCTAGGGGTTGATGTGAAGTTTGGTTTAGAGAGTGCTGGAGTGATTTTTGAAGACATGGTTTAGCTCTCAGTAAAAAAGGGAGAGCAGATTGAATGTTAGGATCTTATAAGATCAGTTTTATTTGTCACTGGAGTGGGATGGGGAGTAGTGAGGTGGAAGACAGGAGGAAAGAAGCTTGGCAGTAGACAGGAAGGGGGAGGAATTAGAGGAGGCATTAGATAAATGTCAGGTTGGGAGCCTGATGCATGTTGTGTTCTTGCAGCAATGCCTGGTGCTTTCTGAGCATCTTGGTTCCCACAAGGGCTCTGCCGTACCAGTTACTGCCTTCTCATACTCCAGTTGATGAGAAGAATTGCTGCACGTGGTCTGCCACGAGGGAAAGCTGCTTCTGTCCTCAACCATTTTAGCAGCAGGCTCCCATCACAGGAAAGTGCTGCTAAGGCCTCTGCCTTTTAAGAGATCCATCCTATTACCTTAGGCAGTAATAAACTGTCCAAGATTCACAACCAGTATAACAGCCTCCCTGGCTGTGACTGTGAACCTCATTATACCTTTTTTTACCGTACTGAAAGTCCACCTCTTCTTAGTCTTTGCCTTGTATTTCTAAATCCGTTCCTGTCAAGGGAGAGTATTATACAAATTTTGAAAAAAAATAATAATAATTGTGCAGCTGCATTAATCAAAGGAATACTGTGCTGAAGGAAATGTCAGGCCTAATAGCTTGTCAGTGATCAGTGGCAGAAAAGCTGCTTTCAGCTAGTTTGTATGGTTTCTTCGCCACTAATTAAGAGACTCAGTACCTTTTAAAGTGTGATAAAAGGCGGGGGAGAGTGGCAAAAAGCCCGGAGATGTGCTGTAACGGGAGTGGAAAATCAGGTCTGCCACATGTGAGGAGCTGTAGCTGTAAGCAGCCTTGCCTTTAAGGTTGTTGCCCTGTGTCCTCTGGGCTAGTAGTAGATGTGATTCCTACTAGGTCAAAATCCCGAGCTGGTTAACAGGCAGTTGTCTGTTTTTCTTCGAAAGGGCTTTTTCTGTTGCCTGCCCAGAAAGGGAGGGCCACAAGGGTCATGAACTGACTAGGTCCACCTGCAAGATCAAGCCACTGTGGTAGCATCTGACTGTCAGTGCTCCAGACCTGATTTGTAACTCAGTAGAACCTACCCAAGTCTGATTGGCATGCATTAGAAATTATAATAGAAAACCAAGAAAGTTGTCCTTTGTTCCATAGTGCTGCTGGTGCTGACGCTGCTCAGGACTGGCACTGGGATGCAGGGGGGCACCAGGGAGGAGTCCTGGCAGTGCAGAGTAGCAGGGATGTGTTCTGTGAGGACGTGTGTTGTCACTGCGCCATCAAAGTGGCCGTCTCGCTGTAGGCCTGACTCATCTGTGTCCAAGCAGCAGCCATAAGAGTTATCTTTGATTCTCTCGGTTCTCACCAAACCTTACTGCTGGGTGTGTGATCTATCCAGTGCATAAAAATCGCTGACTTTATTACCTTGTATAACCCAGACTAAAAACTTTATGCAGTCCTGGGTATTCTCTACAATTGCTATTATCAGAAAATTTCTATGAGAGAAATGTCAACTTACCACCCTCTATATATCCCCCGGTGGTTCATTCTCCAAGGAATCAAAAGGTAGAATTATGCATGATGAGCTGAGCTACGTGGGAGAAAAAAAATGGTGTAGTTTGGGTTGGCGTGTTATTAGGGAAGCTGGTCCACTGAGTGCCTCATCCATCACGGTGCTCTTCTCTCATTCCGTATTTAAATGAGATATCTTCACACCGCGTCCCCGGTTCTTCAATACGGTAGTTCTGTCACAGAGAAGTGAAAGAGATGCTTGGCATTTATTGTGGCAGTGCTATAAGAAAAGGCAGTGACTGTACCAAACCACAGCTGGAGAGGAGAATGTGGAACTGAACTGTTTGTTGGAGCTGGCCTGTGAGGAAGAGCCAAGGGTGTTGGCGGGTGGGCTTTAAGATGAACTTGAGTCAGAATTAGGAATGTACCTGAGAGAGAAGTGCAAAGTATTTTTCTTACCACTAATTTTATTGTCATTAATAGGTCTCTTTTACTCCATACTTCACTTGACTTTGGGGTTTTTGACATGTAAGCAAATTGTCCTATTTCTTCTGTTAGGAAGGAGAAAAAAAAAAAAAAAGTGTGTATTTGTGCTGGATAAACTCACCTAGAGGAGGTTTTCAAACACTAAATATAGTGGAAGAAAACAGAATTGGATCAAACAAATCCAGTCTTAAGTCTGCAATTAGTATTGGCATTTGGAGACTTTCAAATAATAGGTCATATTCACTGTGAGGATGAAAAATAATAAATATCGTAAAGTGTTTTCTCTTCAGTTAAAGTCTTTGCCCTGGATATTTTAATAATAGCAGTTTTTTTTCTTTCTTTTTCTTTTTTTTCAAAAGTAAGATGAAGCCTTGCAAATCATCAAGAGCTTATTGTCACAACCCTTACCTCTGTAGGAAGAAGAATATAGCATTCATCATAACACTTTTTTCCATATATTTTGGCTCTGAAAGTTGGTGGCTGCAAGAGGTCTATAAAAACTTCAGCTAGAGTAAAACCCTTTGTTGTTCAGGTCATTGGCCTAAAGGTCATTCTGGTGCCACAAAGAAATAAATAAGGCAGACTTCAAGTTTTCAGCTTTCCATTTGATTAAAATGTAGCATCTGAGATGTAAGTTCTAGCTGGGTCATGCCATTAGGTAAAATGTTCATGAACTGCAAGAGTGCATCATGAGAAAATTTTAAGGGTGAAAGGTCCTGTCCTGGTGTGCCTTGGTTTTCAAAAATGGCCTTGCAAGATACATTCAGTTATAGAAATATTGTTTCAGAAGGGTGAGTAACATTTTCCTTCATGATTGCTTCTTACTTCTTAGATGTAATAGGTTCCAGTGGGGCTACTTAAAGGTAAGCATGTATTTAATTGCTTTTGCTGGATGAGCATATTCACAAGTCTGAGACTGCACGAGCTATTGTTCAGTACGTAATGGCTGGTACATTTTCCCATGAAGTTACTGCATTAATTCTTCACTGTGGCAATCCAGGAAGTTAACACGAGTTACACAAAGTTTCCACCATAAGGTCCTTGTTTGTCCCATACCTTGCAGGGTGGCAATAGAAGTTATGTAGCTTGCAATCACTGCAAAGCTAATTGCCGGTTAAATTCTATGGGAAATATGGTTTTATTCCAGTTATTAGTAAAGGGCAGTCTATGCTAATACATATTTACACCTGTCTTACGATTTTAAGTGGAGACAGCAGGGTTTCAGAGGATATTGAAATGAATTCAGTATCACTTTAGGTGGTCTTTCATCACTTGGTGCTCTTTCCATGCCAGTTGTTTATGAAGTGCGCTGGAAGTGTGACTGTGCTGACAGTTTTCTACTGCCTATGCTCATGAGAGATCTGCTCTGCTCATAAAAAATGCTTCACCTCCAGGACTGACAAATTGGCACTTCTTGCAAGTTATTTTCAAATGGGCTTTTTATGCAAATAGATTGGTTTTGATTGAATTCAAGGCTGAAACATCAGGAAAAGCTTCAACAACCAAAATGTTCTGTTTTGTCAGTAAAAGGATACTGAAACTGCTGAATTTAAGGGACACTAATTGAAGTGAACTACCCTTCAGGAGAACTTTTTTCTTTCCTTGATCATGTGGGAAGTAATCTCTTCATAAAGGTCATCTTTTGGCATCCTAAAACTGAGGCAGCAGGAATACCTTTCAAGGTGTTAACAAAAGTTAAACAGATCTCCTTGTCTGAAGATAGAGAAGTGACTATGCAGGTCTGGGCTGAAGTCAATGTGAAAGTCATTGATGGTGTTATAATAGTCAGTAGTTCGTTTTGGTTGTCTTCTCTAAAATTGGGTAGAATGTCAGGTAAGTTAAAAAGAAAAAAAAAAAAAAAGCTGAATTACTTCACTTTGTTCCTTGTGGCCCATTCCACATGTCCCTTTGTTTTGACATCAGCAGCAAAAACAAAAGAGCACATTTCTTTTGGAAATGCTTTTTCCACTTACGTGGCACATGGAAATGTGGATTGTATTGCCTGTAGCCTGGGTTAAAGAAAACCAGCCTCAAAATATGTCAGCCAGCTGATGTAAGCACCAGGGTGGAATCAGGTTGGGGTATATTTGAATGTGGAAGAGTTTGTGCGAGCAAGAAACACGTGCCTTTTGTTGGGGCACACAAGTGAGCTGTAGAAGAAGGTAGAATAAGTGTTGTCAAATTTATTTGTTAAAAGTATATTGTTCCCAACTTAATGGCTATTTAGTGGAGTTTTAATTTCCACTCAGCGGCACGCTTGCCCAGCAGCTATGTCTAAACTGTGAAGAGAAGCTTGTCTCCTGCTTCTAGAAGGAGCACGGGACAAAAGTAGATCAAGGGTGTCATGGGAAAGGTAATCCTGTGACTTCTGATGGGCAGATAGAAAATGGTTGTAATTCAGAGGTGCTTTGTTCTGGGCAGTGGAAGCTACCAAAATTCCTGTGACTGATGAGTCCCCAGCAATCGCTAACAGTGTCTGGAAGTGCAATCCAATCAATGCTGCACTTTCAGCCTCGCAGTTTCACTTGAGTTTTCTAAAGACCAGTTTTGTGACATCCCACATGTTGAGCCTCGGTGGTGGAAAAGCAGGTCTGAAAACTTGTGCCCCTCAGTAGGAGAGTAACTGGTGATTCGGTGCTGCGGGACTTTAGCTCTGTTTCTTCACGTGGAAGAATGCAGATTCCCTCTTGGGCCTGCTGGGGTTGCAGGTTAGTCCTTTGTTCTGGAGTGGAATTTAAGAATTTAAGGAATTTAAGAAATTAAAGGAATTTAGAAATTTAAGAAATTAAGGAATTTAAGGAATTTAAGACTCTCCAAAGGACAGGGAGCTGTTTGCATTGGCCATGGCTGAAGCTGACCACTGGGGATTATGCTGAACTCCGTTAGAATAAAACCAGTCAGCCTCTCATCCTGGGGAGGATTTCTTGAGTTACTGCCCATGCTGACATTTGTCCCCTGTAATGGGTGCCATTTGAGGAAAAACTTTAGTTTATTGCTGTATGAAGTTAAGCTGCGGATAAGTCACTTTCTGGCAGAAGTATCTATGCGTTCTGAATTATGCCTGATCATTTTGGTGACAAAAATAAACTTTTACTGCTTTTTATTAGCCAGTCTTGCAGATTCAGCACAGCTGTGGATGAGTGAGCTGGAGCCTCTTCTGCTTGCAGGTAGCTCACAGAATCATTAACTATTTGCTATCGTCATTGAGAATCATTAACTATTTGCCCATCTTTATTGTTGTTACTGATACACAAGCCTTAAAGACTCAGTTGGAGTCTCAGGAAACTGTTTGAATTTTTCAGGGCTAGCAATTAGGAAAACCATCTTTTCTTTACTTCTAAATTGAGCAAGGTTGATTTAGAAGGCAGAGAAAGTAAACACATACTGCTGTTTCACAAAGTCACCTTAGAGAGTCTAATCATCTTTTAATTTAGAGCAGTGCCTTTGGAGGGCAGCAGGAAGCACTTTATGGTACAGTAAAGGGTGATACCCTTTCATCAGGGAGCCTGACTCTAAGAATTCTATGAATTAATGTTTTTGTGAAGCCAAGAAGTAAAGTAATGAATAAAAATTCCCCATGCCAATGATCTGTATTCTTTCCCCTTTCAGGGTAAGGAATAATGCCTGTAAAAGTACAGTTTACTCTCACACATAAGTGTTGTGTTGCCAAATGGAATGAAAGTAGTTTTTTGATGAAATCCTTCTCTCTCTCTCTTTTTTTTTTTTTTTTTTCCAGAGGTCTTAATTGGTTGGCAAAGGATAAGTCAATGACAAGAAGTTCTTATATGCAACTTGCATAAATGCACGTAGCATTTAAGCAGTTTATCTGCAATTCTAACGGGTTGCGTTACTGATGAATTACTTTACCTTAAAATTTAGCCTCTGCCAAGATTTCAGTGGTGACTTGGGCATGCAGGGAACCAAGGAGACAGGTGCAAATAGGAAATAAAATTCAGATATAGTCAGCTATTGAAAACATTGAACAGAACAGATGCATACCAGAACTCTAAACTATTGCACATTGCAATTGCTGGAGATCCGCTAGTTAGACATACCCAGGAATTTGCATAGGTGTCATGAAATGGCATATGTCTCTTTCAGAGAAAGCATGGGATTCACAGTTAATTTTTAAAATCTTGCCATTTAGTGTTGTTTAGAGTTGTAAAGAGGTAAATTTCCTTTTAGAGTTTCCTTGATATACTTCAGTTTTGTCCTGCAGACTGTGCTATTTCAATTTTTTATGCTTAAGCACATTAGTTTTACTTTTCAGAGGGAGCACAATTTGAGTTTCCTCTGTCTCAGAGTACCAGTTCTGAATGCTCTTATGGAGCCTCTACTCAGTGCATTCTAAACTTGGATCCCTTTTAAAGCATATGCCCTTTCCAACTTGCCACGTTTCCCATTTCTGATAATAAGAAAAATCAATTCTGCCTGCGCTTCAGTCCTTCTCCCCAGATTCTCAGCAGATCTCTGAGACAGGTAGTGATTTTTTATCTTCTTTTTACCTGCTCTGGAAAACTCTTTTCTTGAAGCTTCCTTGAATGCTTTGCCCAAGAGAAGCCACAGGGGTTCAAGTGCTGTGTTTCACTTTCAGTGACAGCAGACTCATTACTTGTGAGAGTTGTGCACCACTGGCCACGGCGCATTACTTGCAGATATGCTACTTATGATAGGTGTACAATGGCAAAAGGTCACCATCATGCCCTAATACTCTTTTCCTTTTCATACTTATCATATTCCCTGTGACCCAAAGCTGAATTTATAACAATGAACACCATTATTGTGATCTTAACTTGTAGAAGAGAAGGCTAAGGGGAGACCTTATTGTACCTTGCAATTACCTTAAAGGCGGTTGTAGCAAGGTTGGGACAGGGTTCTTCTCCCAAACACCAAGTGATAAGATGAGGAGAAATGGCCTCAAGTTGTGCCATGGGAGGTTTATTTTGCATATTAGGAGAAATTTCTTTACTGAAAGGGTTGTGTGGCACTGGAACAGGCTGCCCAGGGAAGTGATTGAGTCACCACCCCTGGAGGTCTTCCAGAAACGTGTAGGTTTAGAACTTGGTAGCGTGGTTTAGTGGTGGACTTCAGTACTAGGTTAACAGTTGGACTAGATGATCTTAGAGGCCCTTTCCAACCTGGGTGATTCTATTATCCTATTTATTTCTTGGCTCACTGTTTGAGTCACTTTAAGTGTCACTGATGGTCTTTCTTCTAGAAATTGTGCCTTTTGCTCTTCATCCTACTTGCTCTGCGGTCCTGACTGGGATGATACCAGCAGAGATGTTCCCTTGGCACAGGTGCGAAGGTTTTTCAAGAGTGCTCTCAGTCTCCAAGTTTTGATCTTTTTCCTTCATACTGCAGTGCTTTTATTTTCCCTATAGGGTGATAGGACAGGTTTCCAAGCACACTGTTTGGTGCAGCTAGCATTGCATGTTCCTTTGTTTAGCCCAACACGAAGGCCTCCTAAACGTGAGCATGTGCCATTGTCAGAACCAAGAACATAGAGCTGCTCCTCTTAAAGTTGATGGGGTAGTGTGCTGGCCCCTTAGGCACGCTGGACAATCCCAGCAACATTAAAGCTCTTTTCCTCTGATCTCTAATTTGAGAAATACCTGAAAGTCTTTGAATTTTGTATGATTGATCTTTTCATTAGTCCTAATTTTCCTTTCATTACATTGGTCAGAGAATCTATCTTCATTGGAGAAATGTCTCCACAGTAGTGTTGCTTTGTGTGAATGTGCAGCAGTGCATGTTGGAGGAGTGCTGTACAATTTCCCCATTCTGTATATGGATTACGAAGAATTGTACTGTTGTACTGTGCCATCATAGAGGCTTGAATGGCTAGCATTATTGATTGCATATCGTAAAGATTTATATTTAAAAATACTCAGTGAAGGAAATAGTGTAGTTGGTGATGTGTAGTAGGAAAATCTATCTTCTGTCCTTTTTCAAAAGGACAGTAGGGGTCATTTTGTAAAGCACATGTAACTCACAGTGACTTCATCTGGAACTGCAAATGCTGAGAACTTTGTAGTAATCAGCCCCATGTCTCCTGATAAAATTATGCCCTTGTGGCTTTTTCATCTCAATTTTTCTATAACTAATATAATCCAAATGATACTATGCTATTAGAAGACTCTCTTCCTCCAATAAGCAGCGTGCACCTGTCTGTTTACCAGGAATAGCAGGAACTGTTCTGCCTTTGTTTCAGTGTTAAAGGAGGTAATTCAGGCTGTACATAGGGGAGATGGAGCTAGTTCAGTTAAAATAAGTACATTAATTCTTGAATGGAGACCTGCTTTATGCTTTTATTCCTTCGTTATTCATTTTACTTATTTTGGCTGTCTCTGCAGTGGATGGGGGGGAGTGGGGCTCCTTCCGAGCACAGTTAGGGCATCTCTCCCAGGTCTCTGGAGTAAACTCTTCACCAGCTCGGGGACATAGCCTTGAAGCTCTGCAGGTGCCTATCTCCACTTAGGCTCATAGGCTGGTTGGCTTTTTAGGGTTGGGGGAAGGATGAGGTTGGGGGAAGGATGAAGCTTCTCTATGGAGGAACTGCTGTTATATAAAAAGTGCTTCTACATTATAATTAAGGAATTTGCAGTCAGGCATAATGCAGAGTTTGAGCTGATGGGAACTCTCATCACAAGCAGATATAAATGCAGATACATTGTCAACACTTTGGGTTATCCCACACTCTTCTGAAAAAGAAGTAAGGAGTGTGTTACAACAAAATATTTTCCTTTCCCACCTCTGTGATTAAGTTCTTTCTGTTACAACAGAGCCAGGTGGCTTGAAGCATTCTGTACTATTTCTGTATTATGTGGAGTTCAAATTGCAAAGAGAAGTGACCTTTAGGAAGTCAGAATTCAGCCAACTGAAAATTTGGAAAGGCAGAAGTGTTATTCTTAGCAGTAGAAGCTCTGTAAGATTGATGTGCAGCACAGAGCAAAAGGTATTCAGGTTTTCACGGAAGGGCTGTGAAAACAAGCCTTTTGCAGGTGTCTGAATAGCCGGGGAAGTACTCCTTAGACAACCCTTCTTTTTTTGTGGTGTGTATGTCTGTGTTAATATCAATCCCTGTTTATGGAGCTGAAACTTTTCACGTATCCGTGTGTGCCACCTACAAAATGCTGCTTGTGTGTCGTGTTTGCAGAGACATTTGGTATTCTGAGCGGAGACAGAATCTTCAAAAGCCTGGGGGAAAAAGGTTCAGCCTTCAACTCAAAATCTCCACTGCCCTTCTTTTGTTATCCTCTTTCCCCTTCCATATTTGTTTAAGCTTAATGGAGAGTCAGGTTGATGGACATGAAGAAAAGGCAATTGTAACAGTTGTGAATCTCTCTAAGAAATGTAATTGCTATGAACTCATGGTAGGTGGCAGATATCGCCTTGGCAGAGGACAGTTCGTATTTATTTTCTCTGCCTGGTATTCATCAGTGCAAAGGAAAACCAATTACAGCAGAGGTTCTCTGCATTCCTGTCTATCAGAGAGTGATGGCAGCTCACCCATAATGAAGTGCCTCTTGCGTAATGGAATTGCTCTGGTGAGAATCCCTTCATTATACACGTGCCCAGTCTGTGGCACCTTTGAGAAGTTACTCCCCTGTTCAAGTGCTCCTGGTGCAACAGCGTAGGTGTGAATGCTGAAGCAAAAGAGCTTCCATGTCATGTTGCTTGCTTGCTCTCCCTCTTACCATCTGTGCTAATGCAACTGGAGCTAGAACAACTGTGTAACTCTAGATGAAGAGGGAAACCACTGTGCTTGTTTAAAGGAGGAGTGAGTGTCCCTGGTGACAGCTGCCTTTTGGTGCTGAAACAGGCCATAATGTACATGATTGTTCCCACACAGTCTCCAGTGTGAGGGGAAGGGACCAGAGAGTGGTTTGAAAGTACCCACTGAAAATATAAATACTTTGGGGCTTATTCCATGGAGAAGTAAACTTAAAGCTCCTCCTGCTGTCATTGAGAACCACCGGCTGATGTGCGGGTCTTGTGTTACTCTTCAGCAGGCGCCCTAGTGGCAGGCTGGTGGATGAGTCTTGCCAAGTAACAGCATCATTTGATAAGCTCATATTTTTTCTGTGTTTCTTCCTCATCATTTTATGTAAAATAGTGAAGCAGTCCTGATCCTTGGGCTTAGGATGTTTCTGTAAAACAAAGAAAAGCCGATGTTGCTCACATAACCCTATGGATGAGGAAGCAAAGACCCTGCTGAAAGCTGTCTGCTTGCACTGTCCATCTGTTCTCCATCTCTGGAGAAAACAATGTAGAGATAAAGATGGTGCAGGACTCAAAGACCTTTGAAACATGCTTTGCCTATTTTACTTTGCAAATTGTTCACAGAACTCTTTAAATACATTCTTAAAAAACATTTGAAACATGGATGGCATTTGAGTTTGTTCTGTGTATAATTTGTACATATTTCAGCTGCAGACTGTAGCCAACATTGCTTGGAATACTTGTAAGTCATCAAGGACCAAGTTTTTCAAAGATCACAGTCCCAGCAAGAAAGGCTAGGACTTGAAATGCAGAAACTTTTTTTTTCATGCTTGCTAAAATCACAAGATGGCCATTACCTTGTGAGTTGGGCACCTGGTGTTGGGGATTATCACCTGAAAATCTGTTTCTGTGCACACTCCTGAGAAGTGGTCTTGAATTCTTGTGGCTTTGTTTTTCTCCCAGGTCAGTGTCCTAACATTGGAAGACTACTTTGTATTGTGCCTGTTATATGGCCAAAATAACTGCCTTTACCTGATTTTACGAATCAGATTTGCGTGTCTGCAACATACTTTACATGACTTTCTAGGTAAGTGTACTTTTGGGTTGAAAACATTTGTAAGTCTTCAGGGGAAAGTTCAAATAAACTGAGTGGTGCATGAGTTGTTTTTCTAGATTGCTGTTGTTGTTTTTAATAAGATCCGTCTGCCTCAAATTTACTTCCGTATAGGGTATAGCAAAAGCATGTGCACCACCACTGAAAGTTTCAAACTGTAGCTAATGAGAGCCACATAAAAACTTGTGCATTGGCTCCTGAACTGAAAATTTCACCTTCAGAGTACAGGATCAAAAGCGCAATAGAAATCATTGCTCTGATGTCTCTATTGAGCAGACAGTATCATTAGTACATTTTTTCTAAGTGCTATTTCTCTCTAGTGTGCATTACCATTAAAACTTCCAGTACTAAAATCTACATTACTTTCCTTTTGAAATGAGGGTTCATTCAGTGCCTTCCCTGGTTGCTTGAACTATGAATGATTAGCTCTGCATGAGGCACTTTGTAACCCTCCCTGTGGAGGAAGCCATATGAAAATAAATGTTACCTTCAGGTATATTTTGCATACTGTAGCTGTGTGTAATTACTGAGCCTGGGATTCACCATTCTGCTGACCCAGAATTCCCCAGTGTGCTTTGTGCAGGTTGTGCGGCACTTTAAACAAACGTAGTTGCAAGGGATTACGGAGATTAGTTGTTATTTCTATTATGTAAGATAGAAGAACAGGCAACTGTTATCTAATACATTCAGTGGTATTAAAGTATGTCCTTCTTTGGAGGGCCACCGCTTTGAGGGTCTGGCCTTACAAAGTCACTAATGGATCATTTTCTGATTACGGGCTATGGATCCCTGGAGGTCTATCATTTGCTGAGGTCTGAGAAAGGTAATTAAGAAAGGCATGGATATTATTAGTATGTTAACACTGGGAGGTCTGAAGGAAAATACTTACAGGTCTGTAAAAAAAAATAAATAAATAAATAAAAAAGCTGAAACCCACTGAATTTAGAGCTTCTAGCCAATACATGGGCATACCCTTAATTTTTTCAGGCCTTTCTAGTCGGAGATGTTTAATCTGCCTCAGCAGATTTCAAATTCTGTAATCCCATCGTAGTTTAGTGACACTCTGAATGCATGTGTGCGTTCCCTGGGTGTGGAGGTGAAAACAGCATGGCTGTGGTTGCTAACCTGTTCAGCTACCTCACAAAATTCATGCTAGGGAATGGTGGAAATGGTCTGGACCTGTGAAAACCAACATCGAAATCAACATCTGTCTGGGCTCTTGTTGTGGCCTGGGAAAGTCATAGATGAAACTACAGGACAGATAGGAACCATCTGTTCCCAGGTTTTAAAAAGCCCCCCCTTCCCTCCTCCCCATAAATTTAAACTCTCTTTTGTTCAGGTGAGGCGGAGGAGTTTGGATAGCCCCAGAGGGTTCTTTACTGCTGCAGCTGAACATTTCTCAGTTTTGTCCTCCTTGTATTTGCTGTTCTGCGTAGGGCAAATTTACCAAGAAGCTCAGCTGAGGCTGAGAGAAGATCCTCTGACTTGGAAAATGTCTCTGAATAAATTATCCACTGTGAAAGAATGATACATTCTCTACCTAAGAGCCAAAAATGTGAAACAGTAAAAGATGTTCTTAGAATAGTTCCTGAGAACCTGGGCTCCCTGGAGGAAAATGAAGCTTCTGGAGGGTGATTCAGACAACCCATTTCAGGAACCTGCCTCTCTTTAGTGACTGTATGTGGAAGTCAGGTATCAAAGTGGGATTTAACTGCCCCATTAAGTAAAGTTAAATGGTGTGAATGCCCTTGGTCAGCAGCTTTCAGGAGGCTGAGCAGTGCAGGTAGAGCGTGGCAGCTGTGCCGTGGGTTGGGGCCTGCACGGACACAGCAGCCAGGAGTCACACTGGGGCAGAGTAGATGTGCAGATGCGTGCAAATCCAGAGGGAAAACTGGTTTCCCATTGTAGGCTTTCTGACCAGCAGTTAATGGATAGCTGTTTACATTCTTTAATTTTAGTCACTTTTGGATGGTTATAGTCTCTTCTCATTCCCTGTCCCTTGGTGTATCTTTCCTGAGAGCAAGGGCACTCTCCAGCTCTCACATCAACTCTACGCTTTTTGCTGCATAGGCAACGTAAAAGGGCTCACACATTTCCTTTCCTTTTGCTACAACATACACGTAGCTGGGTTCAAACTCATTTCTATGTTGATTTTTTTAATTATTTTTTTTTTCTTTTCAGAACTCAATATATGTTCTGAGGAATACAAGTACTTGTAGACACTTGGTGAAATTCCTAATGTTTTTATATAGAAAACAAGTTTAAGTGTTCACAGGAGCATCTTTTTAGGCACTGCAACCCACAGATTCATGGATTCTTGACATATCCCTACAAATGAGCAGTAATTTTTGGAGACAATGCCAAGCCATTGATTCTGAAAAACATAAATTAAGGTACTGAAAACAAGGTCTCTATTTGGGGCTGATTAGAAGTCTGCCTCGCGGAAGGCTGACTATTGCCAATCCTCATGGGATTGAGGGACTTGAACATGTCACTGAAATATGTACTGCAAGTTCCTTCATGATAAAGTCTCAGATAAATAGGAAATGCCTCAAACATGCATCTTGGGAAAGCCAAACAAATTTTGGATGGAAATGAATGGAAATTAATTCAGGGTGTAGACTTAAACCCAGCCTCTAGGGACACAGTAATTGTGCCTTTTAGAAAATGGTCTCCTGCTCTTTGCATTTTAACTATCTATAATTACTTTTGTGGTTTGTTGGTTGTTGAGGAGCTTGACAAGCTGGGAATTGGCAGATTCAGTGTTGCCTTTATTTACAGTGCTTTTGCCAAGTCATTAAGTCAGCAATAGGAGACTTTATTCTGACAAAACTAATCCCTCAGTGTGGCCAGACACCACATATTCCATTTAACTTTGTGCCACTGTATAAGACTATTTTAGCCAAAATTTAGGTTGGCAGGAATTGTCAGAACACCACCAAAATGAGTGTAGATAAGCCATTTTTTTATTCCATCCCTGTCCTGTGTTTTTTACTTTCCTTTTTTTTATTATTTTTTTCTTCTTTTTTCTTGTGACGAGCTGTGCAAAGCCGATTTTTACCAGGGCATCCTGTAGATCTAGCTGACAGATCTAGATCCAGTGAGGTTATTCTTATACTGCCAAAGGGACAGGGGAAAGACAGACACTCCTGCGGGGACATGGAGAATGCCAGGTAGCCCCAAGAGCTTTCGGAGGTTGTTGGATTTGCTTGATTCATAAACAGAACCATATTGCCTGCTGCACATTGAGTTCTCTCTGCTTGGGTTCGCCAGTACTGTCTAGCTCTCCCAGCAGCTGCCTTTATACGAGGATGAAGGGCTAGTGCATAACGCAGTTGTGCTACCAACGTCAAGGATTGTTGAATAACCATCGTGGGGCATAGTCCAGAGATGTGCTGTGTGGAGAGCTCAGGGGCACTGTGACATTGTGTGGTTCAACTACTAATTGTTATTGTTCTTTCTTAAAATATCAGGGCGTGTTTCTATCATCATTCTGCAGATTTTACTGTCCTTGTACAATTTGGCCCTGACCTCATCAGAATAATATTTGAATCAGAAATGAGCAAATATCTCACATCTTTACACTGAAATTTTCCCAGTTTTATTAACTGTGGGAGTATTGAAAACTGACATTAGCAGGGAATCTGGCACCAGCAGTCTTAAAGTGGTTTCTGGGGAGGAAGGGGGCAAGTGTGGAGTTGTTCCAATAAACTTAATGTTACAAGATCAGGCAATTTATAAATTACCATGGCATACAAATTCTTATGGCTTGACTATTTCACAGTGAAAGTTAACAACTGAAAAAAGTAATTTCAGGTTTAACTCTTCCAGAGCGAGAGGAATTCTGTGTGGAATATGTTTGACTTAGATTCTCATGACTGTTGTTAATCTTCAGTCAGTTGTTCACTCCAGAAATAAGGGTCAGGTTTAATCCAGAGCTGGTACGTGGGGAAGGCTAAATGCTGTGAGAGAAGGGGCGAAGTTCTAATAGCACGCTTTCAGCAGGTGGCAGGGAGACTGATTTCCCTGTTTATAAAAGAGAGGACAAGGATAAATGATCACAGCACTAACTGGTTTGTAAGCTGCTTTTTTACTAAAGAAGCAAATTCTTTTGGTATCTAAGATGTGACACAAAGTGTCATCTGCTCCAGTCTTATTTTTGCTCATACTTTTGGAGCTTTTTTTGAATTAGGTTTAACAGACAACAGCCCATAAAGCGCTGGAGATAGAGGTGAAGATTCCTGATAGAAAATATTCAGTAAATCTGATGATTTCTAAGTTATAGATTAATGAATGCCTTCAAGATTTGAAAGAATCTCTAAAATCCAAAACTGACTTTCTTCATGCAAGAATAGCGTGTTGTTTTGAGAAATACTTTTGTCATTATTATGTGAAATGGGATTTTCTAACAGACTGCAGGAAAATGATGGTAATTAGAATGTTAAAAAGACAGATTTTTTTTTTTTTTTAAACTTTGGAGATGTTTTTTAATTTTGGATAAACTACTCCAATTTCTTACCTGCAAGGTTTGCTGTTTTATGGAAATACATAAATTATTTAATCGAATAAGACAAGATCACGTTTGTTTGAAGCGAGGAAAAAAAAACAACAATGATCTTAGTTAGGGGCAATGAGAAACTTATCTGCAATTGCTTTTGCACACACATGCCATTGCTTCTGCAAGATTCCTATACGTTACTGTCATGAATTGCAAGATTATGTTTTCAGTATCATCAGGGATCAATTTCCTGACATTTAGCTTTTCTGTTGGAAAATAGGAACTATTTTGAATGGTAAATCATAGAATCACGGGATGGTTCGGGTTGGAAGGGACCTTAAAGATCATCCAATTCTAACCCCTGCCAGGGACAGGGACACCTCCCACTAGGCAAGGTTGCCCAAAGCCCCATCCAGCCTGGCCTTGAACACCTGGGAAGTGTTGATACACAAATGGGAAGTCTTTTCCTTATTCCTATTAATCACAGTGCAAAAAAAGTAACTAAGGTGACAGAACTACCTGCAATGTTAGTAGAGAAAAAACAAGACTGACCTTGCCTGGGATGGTAAATGGGAATAAATGGATAGGATAAACTGAGTTTGCAAGGAGACACCCAGGCCAGGATGGTTAGGGCTGAGGCTGGAATCAGGACGTGGTCTCAAAATCTATGTGTGAGAACAGAAACCAGGGACAAACCAAAGGTCTGGAGCTGGGCATGGAGCAGAATTGAACCATCAATCATCAATCTGCTGTAAAGTAATTACAGAAGACTGCTGTCATCTGCAACAACCATAGCTGGTGTCACCATGGCCCAGCTAAAGGGCCGCTCATCCAGAATGTGCTGGCTGGGCCCAGCTGGATGAAACTCAGAACCAAATGGGTCAGTGCTGGGTATGTGAATGAGGAGATAAGCTATGCTTGTTGGGATGTAGAAATTTCTGAGAAGGTGATGGTGTATTTAAGTATGCTTCTAGGTAAAAATAACAAATGTGTACTTCTGCCTTTACTGTAGGTGTGTTTTGTTCCATTTCAGGGCCAGAATGAGAGCGGCAGACTATGAAGTGATTAGAGACATGGCTTCCCAGGAACCCCCGAATGGACCAATGTGCAGAAAAAACAGAAGCCCAATGGGGTCACTGGAGGATCAGAATGAACCAACTGAGTAGTGAAAACATTGAAAGGATTTGAAATTCAGCTTCAGTAGTAGATGTTCTTTTATTATTGCTGTTGTGTTATTATATAAAGCAAACACTCCCTGTGCTGATTTTAGATCAGCAGAAAGGCTTCCACGTTGCAGCTACCACTAGCCTGGCTAAAATTTCTGTGGAAAACAAGTGCTTAAGAACATATTTAATTTGATTGGTATTTAAATAACCACAATTTAATCTATGACTCAGGGATCTTAGACTGTAGGACAGATTACTTCTGTGACTATTTGATCTACACTTCTCAGTGAAATGAAGCTTTGTTCATGCAGCTATGAAGCATTATTAGGTTGTAATCACACGGAGAGTGGTCTTCATTATAGAGCACTATTAATTACAAATGCTGTGCAATTTGCAGGCCATCTATTCTGACTGTAATTATGATGTCACTTGCACACCTGTGTCAAGAGTATTTTCCTCTCTAACTAGGACTTATTCTTTTGACTCAGCAAGGAGCTTCTTTTGATGGTGGAAATAGCTCATTTGTTGTCTCCATGGCTATAGAATAAGACAGAAGGGAGGGAAAACTTGGGAAACAGCCAGCAATTGAAGCAGGCGGTAAGCCCAAACTGACTGTGTGCCTATGCAACAGAGGGAGCATGTCTTGAATGTAATATGATTAAAAAAATAGGCTTAAAGCAGGCCTGTTTGCTGGTGTGCTTTTTGCACAGTGCAGTACATGTTAATTAGAGCTTTAGCGCAGCTTCTCAGCAAACATAATTTTCCCTCAAAGAGAGAGAAACAAGGAGAAGGAGAATTTTGATGCTGGAAATAAGGTACTATGAATAAGAATCAGCAACAATGGATTTAGTTTAAGCTGGACTGGAAATTGTTGCAGCTTTATTTTATTTTATTTATTTATTTATTTTTTATAAAGGAAACCTATGTGTCAGCTTCTAGTAGTGACAGAGATGCTGAGAATTGGCATGTGAGGATAATGTGATAATATAGAGACACCAGGGAGTGTGTGTACACAAAAATGCATCTCAGTGAGGCAGAAAGCCATGCTGTGATTTCAGTAGAAAGCTATGAGAGGAAATCAATAACTTTCAGAAGGCCCCACAGTAAAGCAATAACATTATCTGCCCTTTCTTCATTCTGCTTCTCCCTTCCCCCTTTCCTCTCTCCATAAAGATACAGAGCTGCATGATCTCATATTTGAGTTTTGTTAACTCTGTGCCTCTGAGTACCTCAAGCAGTGAGGCAATTCAGGGAATACAAAGTGTCTCCAAACCAGACTGTAGGGATGGAGGGATAGGGACGTCACACGGGCTATTGCATTTATTGACAGGCTCTGATTGCCTTGGAGGCAGTCTGTGTAGCCTGCAGTCTCCTGCACAGTGCCTCCATCACAACTGTGTGCTGGTCTTTAGAAAAACTCTTCTCAGTGTGTCTTAGTGCAGCCTTCACTCAGCTGTGCATTTTCTGATGTGGAGATCTACAGCGAGTCCATTTTACCATATAGGCTTCCATGCAGGGCGGGGTGATCTAGCTCCATAGTCCCAGGTTATGGGCAGGCACTGACTTTGCAGAGCTTTGCAGACAGCTTCCAGATGTCTGTCCATGTACTTGGGTGCATAAGCATTTTGGAATTGGGATCTCTTCTGTGTTGTTGTGTGGTGGTTTACCACCAGTAGGCAGCCGTACCACTCTTCTTGCTTCCCCTCTTCAGAAAGAGAGAGGGAGAAAATATGGAGAAAAAACCTTCTGTAGTGACCTTGGTGTTTGTGGGGTTGCTTCTCTCGCATGTTCTCACCCCTCTCTCCCAGCTGCTGTAGCACAGCACATTTTCCCTTTTTTCAGCATGCTCTCCCACAGGCCCAACCAGCATCGCTCACGGCCCAACTCTGGCCAGCAGCAGGTCCCTTTGGAGCTGGCTGGAGCCTGCTCTGATCTGACCTGGGGCAGCTGCTGGGCTTTGCTCACAGAGGCCACCCCTGCAGCCCCCCTGCTATCAAATCCTTGCCACATAAACCCAGTACATATTGCAGAAAGACAATGTCAGCAATCCAGGGACATGAAGTAATAATTCACTTGGTTTTGTTTGCTATCTATTGGCACTGAGAAACTTATGCTTTTCTAGCAAAGAATTAGACTGACACAGCAGTTAGGAGAAAGCTTTTTTTTTTTTTTTTTTTTTTTTCTGACACTTGTGATTGCGTTTCCTCTTACCTAAGAGCTCAGTTCTGTCTCTATGGAAAGTTAAGAAAAACAGCCATACACTTGGCTCATTACAAGGAGATGCTTCTCATTTGATATTTTTCCATGAAGTTTTTGTTTTATCAGTATTTCAATATACCAGAGTAGAAAAGATTATTAAAAAACAAAAACAAAAACAAAAACAAAAAAAAAAAAACTGTGGAAAAACTCAGAGGAAGGAACATTTAGCAACATTCGGCATTTAGGAAAATCTTCTATAAACAAATACAATTTAATGACCATTTTTTCTAGGCTGTGAATTTAAAGTTCATTGGTTAGTTGGAAAACATGCTTATAAGGAAAAATCTATTAGAGTTTTGTCTTCAGCTGCAATTGAAGTGCATAATAAACATGAAGTACATAGAAGAAAGAACTTACTAGCAATCAAATCTTTGAATTTTCAGGGGTGCTGGGCTAGCTGGCACCTTAATTGCCTGCCAGTTGCAGTTCCACCATACAGTGGGTCACTCTACCAGCTAGAGAATTACTTGAAGTGCAGAAGTACCTTGACCGCAGCAAAGGCACTTGACCTTTACAGTACCTATAGAGTGCTGGGCCTGAGTGACTAGAAATTAGTAATCAACACCACTTTCTGGTTTGTCTGTAGTAATAACCGGACAGCTATTCCAGCCTCCCAAGTGCTACCACATCCTAGGTGGATGACTGGAGCCTTCCGTATTCACAGATGGCTCCCTTTAACGTCTAGACTTGTCATAACTTGCTGCTCTTGAGCTCCTGTAACATGAGGAAAATTACAAGTTGGGAATTATTGTAGTAGGCGACATTGCACCCTGAGGATAACACAGTCCTCTTGAAGATCTCTACTTTGTTCAGGCTTAAAGCGGCCTGCTGTTGATATATGCATGCACTTGGGTTGTGTGATGTTGTTGGTCACAGACCTTAATTTGCTTAGAGTTTGATTGTAATAGGTACTGTGTATGTATGTGTGTGTATATATATATATGGGAAAAGATGGGCTGTGTTCTCAGCGTTTTGCAGGTTGTACAAAAGAAGATTAACAAGAGTAGTAGGACTGGGAAGAAAAAGTTTTGCTGGATTTTATAAACAAAAGTGATTTCTGGTTACAAAACGGAAGGAGAACTAGTTCTGAATCTCTGAGATGAAAACTTCTTTTACTGATTCATATTGCAGATTGGGTCATTTTAAAAATGTTATTTTTTTTTTTCAGACAACTAAAAGACCTTCGATTTTTCTTCTTTTAACATACTTAAATAGTACATTCATTTATATTTCAAGGCAAGTAATTTCAAAGCAAGGAATGTAAAGCTGAACTCTGACACTGGTGGTTTAAAAAAACAAGCATTAGCAGTCAGTGGCAGTTCTGAAATACTTAATATATTTTTTGAAATGTATCAAAGTGGATTATGCCCTTGAGGAAAAATTGTTTTTGACAATTTTTTTTTTTGCCAGCTCACCAGAAATCTCTCAAGCAGATACTATACAATTTAAAGGAAGAAAGTCTGAAACCCAGAAATCAGGGACATCAGTGAAAACTTCCCAGAGCATAGCTAACCAGTGTTGGTAGGAATTGCAAAGTCCTGTACTAACCAGTTTGCCAAAATCCCAGATAAATCCACAGAGAACTTAAGAACATCATACTTCATTAGGTGGGCACAATACTTCATTAATACTTTAAAAAAAAAAAAAAAAAAAAAAAAAAAGTTTGTCTGTTCGTAAGCTATAGGTTGGAACCAAAAAGTTGTTACTTATATAACTGCAGAAACCATGAAACCATCTGTGTGTTATAAGGTAATGTGCACTCTGTCTGAATACCAGTGTTGTCTAAGATGCCAATGCCCTTTATTTGTAACAGATACTTTAACAGAAGGATCAGCTGAAATTCACCCATCTGCATTTTTTGATGCTGTATCATGAATATGGATGCAGAGCCACAACACTACCATCCTTGCTGATTTTTGATGTTGGAAAACAAAAGTCAAGATGTGCACAGGTGTTTCCAACATCTTTCCTTGAAATACTGCCCAGTTTGACTTAACAGCAAGAACAGGCCTGCGTTTCTGCCCTATCATTGCACCAAGTCAGTCACGCAGCAGTCAGAAAGAGTCATGCTTCCTATCACTTGTCTTATGACAGTCAGGGAGGTTTCTTAGGAGGTGAAATCTTCAGTCCACTTATGCCAGGTTCATTGCTTACCTAACTTAATTGCTGAGCTGCACTGTCTTTGCTAATTTGATGTTCTGTTTCTTAGAAGAGACATAGATTTCCTGTCAAAGTCAGTATTATATATTCAGCAGAAGTCTCCTTTCTTCTGGATGATTCACAAATTCTTCTGTACAAAACAGTCTTTTCAAGGATGCTGTCATTTTATGCCATAACTGGCATGATTTGAATGAAATGTGGTTTAGAATTTAAAAAATAATAATAATTACTGGTTATCGCATGCTTTATCACCTTGAGGATGCAGAAAATCCCATCCAGAAATGTGTAACCAACAGAAAATAGGCTTATGATATTTGCCAGTTTGCCTATAAAGCTTTGATTGTACTTTGAATCACTCTCTGATCTCAGATGTACAAACGGAGGACTTTTAGCCATAGCAAAATGAGAGAAGTCCTATAACTGAGTTTACAGTGAAATGTTCCACTTGACACGGAATTTGCATTATCATGGTGAAAAATGTTACTTAGAAATCTACAAGGCAAAGGCAAATCATTTAACTGTAGGCAATTTACCAAAGGTCATTTCAGCATCCGACTGCAGGAAATTTCAGCCACTTACTTACAAACTAGAGTAGACCCCTTAAAGCTTAAATACAGGGAGGTAGGGCAGACCTCTCTCCCTCAGAGTTCAGTGATGCAGTTTTTAATCTATGCTTTGCAAAAGTTGTTTTCCTTTCTTTTTAAATTGCAGTGTAATCTACTTGTAATGAGCTTTGTTTTAAGACAAGCAGTCAAAAATAACAAACAGAGCATTTTACATTAGGAAAATGCTGTATAGTTAAAAAGACCTGTCAAGGGCTGGTATTTTCAAAGAAATTTAATTTTTCAATCATTTTTTGACGATAACTATACTATGACTTTCTAATTTCTGTGATTTCCTTTTTTGTTCTGAAATATTTGAGTTTGATTCATCATATTGTACCACAGAATGAACGTTTGGATGGTAAATTTTCATATGCAGTATGTTTTTAATTATGAAGAGGAGGAATTAGATGAGTTAAGCACTTACAGAAGTTTATGTTGATTCTTCTGGCTAATGGAATTCTTATTCAGACATTTTTGAGATGTTGAAGACAAATTTTAAAACCCTAGAATTTCTTCCAAATTAACCCAGTGTGAAAAAAAGAGTTTTTGTCACAGACCTTTGCTACAGCATGAAAAGATTGGAGAGACTTCCTAGTTCAGTAGTATAGAGAGTATCTGTTTTAGTCAGATCCTTTTCCTGTACACACTGTGCTCAGCTCAGCATGCAGTAGCAGAGGGCAGATTTACTCAAATCAGCCAAGACTGTTGGAGGTTGTAGCCCCATCGGTTTATATTTTCTAGCAGGCTGCAGGGGATGCAATGGAGGAAATGATACCAAAGCCCAGCCCACCTTCCCTGATCTCATCGCCATGGCAGCTTCATCCAGTGAGAATAGAACAACCCCACCGGGATGAAGCACTTTTTTGGGGTTGCTCCTTTTGTCTAGGACTCTGAGATACCCTGAGCCAATATAAAGAAAAGTGGGAATATGACTGGCAAATCCAATTGTAATTCAGTGAAGCAAAAGTTGCAAACATTTCCTCTCTGTTCCACTGGGCTCTCTGAGAACTGTCTTGGGACTTACATATATATATTTATGTATATACAAAATATTTTCTGTAGTAGTGGCATATTCTGTCTGTAATCAAGACAAGAGGTGGTACACATTACATTCTTTGCATACAAAATGAGAAATTCCTGTGTCCTTCCTAGTCTCATTGCTTATGTGTTGCTTTTCTATATCACAGCTTCAGTCACTCCGTCTTTGTGTTCTAGTCCCTATTTCCTTCCATATCTCCCTAAACAAAGTTCATCTTATTTATAAATGTACAAATTCAGAACTTAGGCTGAGGCGTTTATATGACAATATTGTGTTGTCAAGAAGAGCTTCCTAAATACATTTTGGCTGTTATCTATGCTGCCATAGAACCACGTTTAAACATCTAGAACTGTTCACTGGTAGTATTAAGTACTTGGGTGTAAGCTCTTTTGAAGTCTCAGGGAGTGCTTTCTGTTAAGGAGAAATGTGTGGGCAGATCCACCTAAGAACCCTCATCTGCTTCTGCTGTGCTGTGCTTTGGTGGCTGGATTGCAGTAGTGTCTGATGTGAAAGGGCCCGAGCACCGTTAAAAACATCCACCCACTGCTGTGTGCTGAGGGACTGGCATGTATGAGACAGTGTCACCCCTCAGAGGGCATCCTGTGTACCACCCTCGCCAAATCCCCCATATTTATCAAGGCAGTTCCCTTTGTCCAACCCACTTTTTTTTCCTCTTTTTTTTTTTTAAATTTATTCTGAAACAAGAGGTGCTTTCCCAAGCAGTTCTGCCAGAAACTTGGGCTCTTTCCAGTTTGGTAACAGCTATCAGCAGGCAAGCATCTGAGTGATGGGAGCACTAGATGAAATAAATACCCTCTTGTGGTAGCTGAGGAGGTTTGTTGCTGGTAAGCCTCCTGCACCATAAAGCGTGTACATTGGAGTAGAAGCCACCTGAGTACTCCCAAAACATCTGCAAATAAAATAATGATATGAAAGAAAAGCATGCCTGGATCAGAGTTTTCACGTATTTTGACTACTTCTGTGTAGATGATGACCATGGCTGGTGAAATGTGAGTCAGTTGTAGGTGGAACTGAGGCTCAGAACCACAGATGTCTTGCTGTGATTTTGCAAAATGCTGTCTACGCTTTTGCACTGCAGCTGGCTTCTTTGTTTATTGTTAGGCCCTGTGCTTCCATGTGCAATCAACTTACTCAAATAAAATATTAAAATGAGTAGTTAATAAGTCATTTGAGTGTAGCTGTGTGAGCAGTGTGCAGGGGTGAATGGCCTGTGAATGTCGGGGTAGGGAGAGGGAGTTTGGTGGCTGGAGGTGACCAAGGGAGGGAAGAGGGGTCTGGAGGAGAAGCTGGGTTGTGGGAAACCAAAAAGATTCCTTTGTTCTGCTTGCACCTATAGACCTTTCGGAGTATCCTCCTGAGAGAGTTTACAGAGCTGCAGTCTGTTTTAGCGTATCAGAGACAGTAGCGAGGGGTCTTTCATTGCATACACAATCTGGAGAGAACACTTGTGAAAACTGAAGAGCTTTTATACTTAGAGAATAGATCTGTCTGGGCCACAGAATGAAGATATGAAGGCAACACGTGGGACTCCTGGGCTAGAGCCAGGCTAGCCAGGGTCGGCAGTGGTTATGAAGACACATCGGCATGAGCTGTGGCACATGCTAGCAACTGGAACACAAGCCTTCTAGATACCTGCCCCTAGCAAAAATCTGAATGCAAGTAGTGCCAGTGCCTTTTTCTTTATGGCATAGATGTATGAGGCAGTGTACCAAAAAGGTTGCCTCCAGTTTCTATCAATTTATCTAGAAAAAATAATACTGCTGGACCTTTGCCTGGATATATCATAAGATAAAACAATCTGCTATCTGGAAGCTGGATGCCAAAGAAACTGAACATAAAGGATACGTTTTAATTAACTTCTACAGTAATTTATTGAGGAACGTGATTTGTTGATCACTACTTCCAGTCTTTAAATAAGAATTTGTTTTCTAAGAGAGGTTCTTTTAATTCAGCTGCATTTTATTGCTTCCAGTATAGAAATTGCTGGGACAGCATTTCACACACTCTTATGCACACCCAGTAAAGTGATTGCCAGAGTTAATCCTGCCCTTAAATTTATGGGCATCTCTGTGTGTCCTGTATGCCTTTGAATTTCCTGCTTTTGCCTGGAATAAGAAGTGTTAACATCTCTTGCTTGTGTCTTTCTGCCCCAAATTAAAAGTTAAGGAGTGGCACATGTAATGAGGTATTGTATTTCATTTTGTCTTTTTGCTCACTTTCTGTTGCAGCAAGACATCTCCCAGCAAGGCATCTCCCAGTTGAGGTGAGGAGTTGAGCTCCTCAGCTAGAACCAGAACCTCTTGATCCTTCTGCATCAGGAGTGAGAACTGTGATAGGACCAGTTTTTCTCTCTCTGACCTCTTTGATTCCCCAACCCTGAACTTATATTTCCAAAAATCTCTTTGTAACGCAACAAGGGTGGGGGAAGTGTATGCTTGGACAAACAGCTGACGTCTGATTCATAATGTCATCTACGCTTACCCAAAGCAGTCTCTGGTGTTTGTGTGGTCAAACTAATTGAGAAGATTTCCCCAGTGTTTTTCTTGGTCTGCCTCCTGCAGAGTGACAGCGTAGGGTAAGTGGCTGGTACAGATGACAGATTAATAGGCTATTGAACAGGGGTTGCTGTTGCTCAGACCACTTATTTCATATGCAGTGATTCAATTATGTTATCACTGTAAGCTTTCTTATTGATTAGTTAAGGAGTAATTTCCCAACAGATTATAGGAGCCAGCATGTAATGGATGTTTGACATTAAAAAAAAGTTACCCATGGAAAGTATCTGTTATACCTGTGTTTTATTCTAAATATTATATTATATTACATGTTATGTAAGGCTGTTGTCAGCTTGTAATAGATACAACAAATGTTTTTCCACTTCTGTCACTCTTAGCTGTTTGCTTAAAATCAAATCAAAGTTGGTCTCCACACGAAGTAAACAAAGTTGACTTCTTTGAGCAGAACTCTGCTTTTTGCTGAGCAAAGAGAAAAAAATAAGGTTTCTTCCACTTATTCTTATCAGAAATAAGAATGGAAATAATTTTTGTACTATTCTATGAAAAAGATCTGGATTTGGATGTATTTGAGGGGGAAAAAAAAAGAAGCCTGCTGTGTATTAGTTAACTTATGGAAGCTGGTGGTGCTATTGCATATGCATTTTGATAATAGGTAGGTTTGATTTTTGAGTTCAATGAACTTTCCTGAACTTTATTTTGAATTTTTGGGTTGAGTGAGTCTGCAGAGGTTTTAAAATCTGACAGGAAGGTTTTCTGAATGGTTTCTTCTCAGCTGAAGAAAATTGTGCAACATGATTACAAAGTCTTACAGGCAATGCGTTTTGGTCAGTACAGCATGATTTTCTTCTACTTTTAAAGGCTGTTTTGCAGTGGAAAAGCACTTCCCAGCTGTCTTTGAAATCCCTAGGCCACTAACACACAACTCAATGATGCACAGCTCATGTGAGTTAGGTTAGCTATGGGAGGCTTCCAGTTTTAGCCTTCTCCCCCCAGTCCCCATCCGTATCTCCAGGGGGCATGTTCAAGCTGTTTGGCACCTGTTTTGAAGTAGACAGGCTGTTTTCTATATGTTATGCCATCCTGATGTTGCTACTAGAGGCATAGATTGTACTTCTGTGCAATCACTGCAAAGTAAAGGTCCATATTTATGGTTTATGTTTCCTAAAGTGAAGATGCTGAAGTATACTTTGCTTGAGTTTGCACCCTGTATGTAAAACACTAGCATTTGCAGAAGAAATCATGAACTTAAACATATTTTTATATCTTGGCATTCTAGTGACTTGAATATTAATTACAAGCAACTCATAAATGCAATAATGAGCTTCCTAGCTGCTGCCCTGTGAACTTGCAGTATCTGAGAAGGGAGATGTATTAATTTGGACCTGTCAGGAGTCGTAAAGGTTGTGCAGGCCAAATGCTGCCTTCATCAATTTTTGTGAGCAAGATGCTTGCAGATCTGTTTGCTAGGGTTGTAATTGAGATCAGAGCTTGGCCTTGCAGTAAAGAGTTACTTAACAATGCTGCTAGCTCCTACTGCATGACACAAACTCATTTCACTGCTGTGTTGACTTTGCAAGGAAATAGGAGTATTCTTAGTGCTATTTTTAAATGCACAAAGTAATTATTTTTGCCATTATAATAATTTAAAAAGGGAGAAGCTTCTACTGAAAAAGCAGGAATCATTTTCAATTTTCTTTTTCTAGGTAAGCTAGACATTCAGCAGGTGAAATGTTTCCCATGTTATTACTGCAGAGTATTGTCAGGTCCTTGGGCTTTAATCCTGTAAATGCATACTGCCTGGCTAGAAAATAAATGAGGGAGAGAGAGTATTTGTGAACTTCGGTCTTCCTAAAGGGCACTTCTGCATCTGTTGGACGCAGAGACTTCGGTGTGTATAACTAGGTGGTCTCTAGAATACCAGAGGGAGGAACTAGAGTAATGGAATATGATGCTTTCACTGTCTAAAAGTTAGTGCCACTGGATCTTTCCCTACGTTCCTCGCTCACTGGAAAGGAGCAGGGTGTCTCCACTCCTACTGCCTTTATCCTGAGGTTCCTTCCCATGAGGTGGTTTGGATGAAGAGAAGGCTGTGCCTGAAACTTCCAGCATTCACATAGCTGGTCTTTCAATAGAACCAAATTTATTAAAATGAAAAGGGAAAAGTGTGAAACTAAACCATACCTCTGCAACAGCCCATCCAGACTGATCCTTAGTGAATGCTGAGTTGTCTGATGAACTCTGGGATTCTGTGACCCCTGTTATAAATCTTTCACATGCATGAAAGTCCGCCTATATTGAAAGTGGGGATCAGAGCAGAATCCTAACAGTTTCTGAGCTTTTGTCTGGTTTATTTCTTTTAATTGTGTCTTGAGAAATTGTTGTTCTTCCTGCAATATCCAAACCATTTCACCTAGGTTTGGAGAATGGCTGTGTATTGTCCAAAGCAGAGGTTTTGCTGGGGAAGCACTATTCTGCACTAATGGAAACTGGAGAAGGTTCAGCTCTGCTTTAATTTCATCTAAATGATGTGTTGGTCCAGAGACATCACTCCCTATTCCTAGCAGGGACTTATAAATTATGCAATAGAAACTGAGACTCATGTCCTGTTGTAAAGGCAATGGGATTTTTAAGCACTCTTTTTGCCAGGGGGTGGCATGAAGAGTGGACCTGCTGCTTTCCTTTGTGAATGCTGACCCTTTATTACATCCTTCCTACCCTTCATGCCTTGTTCATGGGATTTGCCTTCTCTCTGCATTAGAAAGATGGAGACCTTTCAGGGGGTGTAGATTAATTACAAAAAAACCCTTAAAACAATTAATCTAACATCAGCCAAGAAATAAATCATCTCTTTGGGTTCATTCCTCAAGGACCATGTGCTATTTCAGGCATATTTGTAGCTGTTATTAACAATAATCATTATCCCACAGCTGTCAGTGGTTACAGCAGTATCTGCAACCGGGAACTTTTCATCCTTGTGACAAGATGTTGAATCTAATTAGAGGAACTTCTGGTTTGGTTATATTTATCTATTGTGAAAGGAGGTAGAGGAATGAAGAGCAGTGTGAATCGGTGTGATCCTGGAATGGCAAACAGGAACTCTTCCCCTCTGGGTGTTCCAGTGGCTTTATTTTGACCTTGGGAAAGCAGCCTTGTATAACAGGTAGGTACAGGCAAGGATGTTTCCAGTATTAGTCAGAGTCCAGTTTTGGCTTTAAGCTGGTTGTTGTAAGCAGTTTACAGTACATAAAATACTCCCCAAAATTGCCTTGTAGTCATTTCAGACTTTTTTTTTTTTTGAGTAAATCTTGGAGGGGTGTGAGAGGTGGGGAAGACGTGTCTTTATTCAGAGAGTGGTTTTTGCTGGTTTTCTACCAGTGAGCATACTTGAGGCTTTTGAGGCTTGAAGTGGGGCAATCTGTATGCAGTCCCACAACATAACACCGACAAAATTCTTCGGGCTGTTCCGTTAACACACTTCTCATCAACCATCACCGCTTTCCTGACGATGTTCAAACAGCCTATTCACATGTGGGATCTTCAGCTGGGAGAACAACAACAATAAAGTAGGTTAAAAGATGTTTGTTCATTTTTAGTTAGGAAGAGAAGAAAGTGGAAAGCATGAGAGAGGTTGAAGTATTATGGGTTGGCAGAAACTCAGCAGGAACCTCTGGTAGGAAGAGAAGAGGATGTGGATTGAAGAAACTAGAGCCCTGAGGGCAATCCTCTAAAAATATATTAGAACAGCGCTGTCAGTGATATCCTCAGGATGCACAAGCCCTGCACTCTTAATTGAAAAGTGCCAGGGGTAAGGTGCTCACCTTGAAACTCATTATCTACCTAAAATAATTTCTTTCATTTGCTACTGCTGAGGACTTGTGTTTTAAACTGCAGTTAGAATTACAGCCTAAAATGCCATTTTCTTGTTGGTTGGAGAGAGAGTTCCCTCTCTCCAAGGCAATGGTCCAGCTAACAAAGCCTGGTTCATTTAGGATATGTATTTATAATTTTTTTAATAAGAGCTTAAAAAAGGCAGAAAGAACAACTACCATTTCTGAGAACAGATTGGTAATAGAGGCATAAAAAATTCAGTGACTTAGATAAAGTCATGTGCAGAATCTTACACACGCACAAGGCTTTTTGGATATGATTATTGATTGCTATATTTTTTCCCGATTATTATAAAATGTGAGGAGAATTTGTGCCATAATGATGAATCTGGAGTCTTGTCCTTAAAGATTAATGCAACAAGTTTTAAAACTGGAAGAAAAAAACAGGGCAATTTACTGGGTGACAGAAAAAAAGCTCTTCTCTCTCAGCCGAAGGCTGAACCCCAGGGAGGTGGTGATTCTTCTCGAGTAATTCATATCGGTCTGGTGCAGAGGAGGAGAGAAAGAGAAGTTGAAAACTGGGAGGGGCAGTAGGGTGTTACAGCTTTAAGGGTTACTTTACTTATCTCCAGGACTCACATTTAATTTGGATTTCAGTTCAGCAGTTTGCAAAATCGATGCCTCTGTTGCGATTCACCTTGAGACTCTTAGGCATATCTTCATTAATCCTGTGATTCAGGGGAAAGGCACCCATGTGTGTCTGGAGACACCCACCCATCTCACAAACAGATTATTGCTCTAATTCCTTCTGGGATCTATTTGCATAGTTATCTTAGTCATACAAAGCAGGAGCTGGGTGAGCAATGAGCGAAGTGACCTCTCTCCAGCTCTGAGCTTCCTTACGCTGCCAGGAGGAGCAGCACTCATCTAACAGGTTGCTGTTGAGAGTGGCAAAGTAATTGGTTCAGTCAACCTGATAAATACTTCATGCTTCCTGAGCTGTGCAGTAGCAACAGGAATTAGTCTTGCCTTTTCTTCCCTTCCCTTCAGACTTGGCAGAATGCAGAGGTAACAGCCCCAGGAAACACAGTGCATGGCGAGGCAGGCTGCTCCGCGCTTGGCAGGGGGACCAGAACCTCACAGCATCCATCAGGTGCTCAGCAAGGATGAGGACTGTTGGAAAGCAGTGATGCTGAATAGCTCTGCTGTCTTTTGAGACCCCTATTAGGCAACAGCCAGAAATTGGAGCAAATGGCGTGACTTGCTGCTCCCTCCCTTTTTTATTATGCTTCATTTCAGTCTTTAAGTTGGAAACCCAAGATGCATTTTGTTGTGTTGTTTTATGTTTCCTGCTCTCTCTTGGTGTCGCTGAGTGGTGTCAGTGTCTGACGATGCAAAAGACAATAACAAAATCCCCGACTCATTCTGGAGAAGGAGGTTGGTGGCTGCTTGATTTCACCAGCTGGAGCTCTGCTCCAGACTTCATCAATCCCTAGTGCTGTCAGTCTGAGATGGAAGGGACCATGCAGCTCTTTTAGGAACACAGAAGTCATGTAATCCATCATCTGAATACCAAGCTGCTGGTCTGCTGAAAAAGGTTGATTATTGGGCCAGAACCTACTAAATTCAGTGGCCGTTTCCTTCAGCTCAGCAGTCTCCGGGTCATGGTCTCCACTGTATCAGCACTTTTAGGAACAAACCGAGTCCCTGACACTGAACTACAGGTCTCAGTCCAATACATTCCTGGTACTCCAAGGTTCATTTCTCCCAACATACTAAGCTTCTTCGCTGTCCTTGTGACTTATTCGTGGCAGGATGAAGTTAACCTTTAAGGCTACTTTCATGGGCACCTTCGGGGACGCTTGATAGAAGTTACCATTCAAGTCTGTTTTCTGTGATTGCTTTATACTTCAAAATCAGTCCTCAGTGTATCCTTTGAAATTTGGTTTAGGCAGAATTTTCTAATATCCTTGCGAGCTGACAGGCAATTCTGGAAGGACCTAATTTTGTGAGATGCAGAGTTGCAGCAGCTAAGTGCTGAATAAAATTTCAGGCATTTTCTGTGCGCCTTCTAGGAACAAGTGCTCCCTGTCGTTTGGTTCTTTTGCACTTGGGTTATGTGTTTCTTCAGCTGGTATCCATGTCAAAATATTTTGCGTAGTTTATGTAGTTCTTCTGGAAAAAAGAAAAAGGCTTGAAATATTTAAATAAGCTTCTATGTGCTTATTTCCAAGGGCTGGAAGTAATTAACTCCTGGCAGCACGTTACAGAGCTCTGCCTGCTCAGCCAAGGGTGGCTGTAGCAAGGACTGTCTTTGGGGCTTTCTGTGCTGCCCAGAGAGCAGGGATGTGCTACGTGTAACAGGGCTGAACACTGACTAACTATTTCAGTCTGTGTGGCTGTGTGCATCCTCATGTATTTTACCCATGCTTGAAGCTGGCTGCATGCTGGTGTGGAGGCTCGGGAGCTGGTGTGGTTCGGCGTTGCATCTGAGGGTCATGAAGGAAGCAAGAACAGTGCTGTAGCCTAATCACAGCCATTACACAATGAAAATAAAAATGGCAATCATCAATTTATATTTCAAATTAAAGTCATGATTTGCTTATTTTGTTAGAGAAAGGTTTAAGAGATTTGACCAGAAGTATTTATAGAGAATCATACGTCTTTCGTAGAGTAATAGGAATGTGACTGACAACGTTTTCATATTATATAGTTTACCTTGGGGCAAGCAGCATGAGAAAGGAAGCAGCAGGATATTGGGACAGTGAAGCTTACCAATAGTCATCTTCTGTGAAGAAGAACAAACACTTGCTTAGTCCTGCACATTTTTAACTGCTCATCCCAGGTTCTTGGGGGTGGGTGGGCTGGGGAGCATCCTGTTTGCAGCCTCATGATAAGCAGCTGTTTCCTTGGCGAATTCATTTCTGAAAGTGAGATAATCCGATTTCAATGGAGCTGTGGACACCCACTCATCCTGACAAGCGAGGAAAAAGCAGAGGAAAAGAAAGATTTTTCGCTGCTTCTTCCTTTGTACTCTGCCGTCATTCAAGGACAGATAAAAATCTTGGCCTTGTTTCTCTTCTTCTTGTTTGTGGTCCTTGATAGCTTTGCAAGCTTGTTTATTTTCACTAAAAATGACTGACTTCATTCTCCCCGGCATAATTCTTGACTCTGTATAACTGAGGCTGTGCCAACACAGAGGATTTGAGTTCCGATTCAGCACAGAATGTAAGCAAATATTTGATTTAAAACATATTTTAAGCCCACCCGTGTTCAGCAGAGCTCTTGAGCTATATTTTGAGGACTTGCAGGGCCCAAGAACTCACAAAACTTCTCATAATATCGAGGATGTATTGGCATCTGAGTGCTGAACGCCTCCAGGAGTCCATCTCTTATTTATCAGATGCCACAGTTGGTTGGCAATTTCACAATGCATTTTTGAAAGTTTTTCGCCTTCACTTTAGAAGAAAAAAGGCTTTCATTTCACTGCAGCATCCTTCTTAACTTCCTTCTCTATTTTTCTCAAACTGTTGCAGTATGCTGGGTCTTGAATGAATCTTTCTCTAGCTACAAATCTCTCTTATGAACTGCTTGAGCAGTATGGTGTGCAAACCACATTGCTCTTCCATCGGCTTCCTTCAGGCTCTGATCCATCACAAAGTAGTCATCGAATTGTCATATTTTCTCCTCTCTGCTGTTCCACACACTGCTGTGCATGAACATATGCTGAGGTATGAGCGAGTTGAAGCCTTGCACAGCACGAACTTGACAAAACCCTGTGATGTGAGCTCGTATGGACGCGGCGCTGAAGAACGATACAGAAGAAGGAGGTCTTTCTGGAAGGAAGACCGTATAAAGGCAGAGAGAAGAAAATCCTTCTTAAAATGTTTATTTTCTGATGGAGAACATGCAGCTAATGGCTCAGAGGTTTGTTCGGCTTCCCACACAGACTCCATGGCAGAGGGGGCCGGAGGCAGGGCTGGCAGCTGGCTGGGCTCAGCTGCGTTACTGCGAGAGCAGAAGGAGCACAGGGAGGAGTCCTGCTCTGGGAAATGCACATCCCGCTAAAGGAACACGTCTGAAGCAGTTCACTTCTAATACCTGGTTTAATGCGTGGTGACTTGCTGAAGAGGGCAGTAACTGTAGCAGGACCCGCCTGGGGCAGTGACCTGCAGAGGTTTGCTCCTCCAGAGGCGCATTTTGCGGTGCAATGACCTCAGTCATTGTGCTTATGGGTGCCCCCTCGTTGTGCTGGTAGCCTTGCCAGAGCCCTTGTGACTATCATACCTGAACAGCTTTATCCATCTGATTTTAATTTTACCAACTCTATTCTCTCCTAGACATTTTTTTAGACTGAAAAAGTAATATTTCACCCTCCCTGCAGCTGTGTACAGTGTATTTACCATTAAATAACAACATCCTTAAGGCAGAGTTCACCCAAGCCTATGTCTCTGTAAAATTATATCCTGGCCTCCTCAGAACACGTCTCTGCTATGAAAAAGAAGTTACCACGGTAATATGAACCCCTGTCAGCAGCAGTGAGTGACTGTGCAACAGAAAAATGCATTAGCACTGGCTGCTCAGATGAGGAGCTGCCTACCTTGGAGTATCATTTTCAAATCTAGAAATGTGATTTTTTTAAATCTGTAATTGATGAATTATCTGTCTGGGGACTCTTTCTGGCACTGTGAGGGGGCCAGACTCCATGACAGAAGAACAAGTCTTTCCCAACTCTGACTTCCATCATTTCAAGGCTTCACATGGATGCTTTTTGAGGTTGTGTAGCAGTGGCAGTCCAAAGGTTAAATGGCTGCCTTTCAGCTTCTGCACAGCAGTTAGATGGGATTAGGTTTTCTCAGTGGGTCTCCAGGCACTCATAAATCAGAGTGCCCTTACTATGATTTCTACCTTGTTCTGTGATCTTTCCAAGGAAGCAGGTGACCTCTTCTCACTGCGACGCTGCAGATGATGGTATTTTTCCCTGTAGCAAGCCACAAAACTTTTTTGTTCTGTTCTCAGAACAGGTTCTTGTTGGAGTTGGAAAAAAAAAATATCCCAATGCTATCTCTTGAGAGAGAAAAGCGATAAATCACTGCTAATAGATATATGATAAGATCTTTGTTGCCCTCTGCATTCTGGTGGCACATGTGTCCCTTTGATTCATTTGGCTGAACCCCTCATCCCAGCAGGATTTCTTGTTTTACTTCCCAAGTTTCCTTCTGGAAATACCAGAGTTTCTGTTTGCATTTGGGAGTTTGTGTATATAGAAAGGAACGTGGCAATTGGCACTGAGTAAAATGCCTGCCTTTAGCCAACAATTGGTGTGTGACTGCATGCTGGGTAGCCCGGCTGCACTGCATGAATTTTGCTCCCTGTGCAACGATTAGATTGCATACTTGGTAGCTCATAGTTATGCTTCCAAGAAGCCCTTCCTCAGTATCTTGGAGTGGGTGGTATTACTAAGGTGGTAAAGTAGACTGAGTCCAGCTGGATTACAAGTGAATTTTTATGTTCAGCCCCAATCCTTCTCAAATTCTTGTTAATACCATGATGGCGATGTCTGTGATTTTTAATAGGAGATTCTGAAAGAGAGTATTGCCAGATATGTCTAGAAGTCAGAGCAGAGTGCAGAACTGGATTATGATTAAGTTTTGAGGACTTAAGTTTGAGCCTGAGAAAAGGCTTTAAGACTCTAGTCTCAATGGCTCCCAAGGTAATCGAAGATGTAACCTTTAAAATTCAGAGACTGAGGACAACAGATCTGCAGCCTGGGTTTGCTGCAGGGGCGGGTTGGTGGCTGGGGTGCGCAGTGGTGTGTCCTTGCATGCTTGGCAGTTAAGGCCTGCCTGGAAGTGCAGTCTGGCCTGGCCCAGGAGGGTGCCAGGCTCTGCAAGCTGTAAATCCTCTGAAGTCATTTTTTCTTAGGAGAATCCATATTTGTCAAGTTTGGCATGTTTCACAGAAATTTGCCAGTTTTGAGGGCCTTCTGACAAAACGCATGCAGTAATTACTGGAAATGAACCTGGTTTGCTGCCATTAAAGCTGGTGCATTGCCCTGGACTGGGCTTCTCAAGAGTCCTGAGCAGTGGTGCTAATGGTTCTTGGAGCACTGGCTCCCACTGTGCTCTGCAGCATTCAGAATCAAGGGCTGTGTTTCTAGGAAATCTGCTCCAGGACTTCCAGCACAGGGTGGACCGTGACTGTTTCCTGGTCCAGGCATTACAGCTGGAAGAGTTCCCAGATGTGTCTGCACAAATGTGGGTAGACCTGGGAAATCTGGCGAGCAATCTGTTTCCCAAGGGACTGTCATTTTGCATTCAGTGACTAAAAGTTTACAGATCGGGGTGCTGGGAGCAGAATGTAAGGTATATAAGGTCGATGATGTCAGTTCACAGGAGGGTGATGGGAAAGCTGCCATGGGTCAGCAGGTTCCTGCCAAAATAGAGGATGGGTATGACCCACCCAGAAGGCACTAAGATTGGAAAATCAGGGACTTAAGTATTTGTCGCTTGGTTGAGGAATTGCAAGGCACTTGGGCATAACATCCAAAGGTAATATACACTGCCTGGGAGCACTTTCTCCTTTAAAAGGAGAGGAAGTAGTGGATATGGTTGTAACTCACGCCGTATCTCTCCTGATTTGCAACAGCGCTAGAGCACTTAACTGAAATCATGGCCAAATATCAAATGTAGTATATGACAAGTAATAGATAGCAGAATTAACAACATTTGCGGAAAAATTCATTGACCGATTCTTCTGTGATTTCTTTATGCTACTTTAGCAGCTTGAGGAAAGAATAAAATCATATTTTTGAGTGATAAAGATTATTATTTAAAGGACAAAAATTTGCATGAAATGATATACCATAACAGCAACTTTTTAAAGAGGTCACAGCCCCCAATCTTTGGAATTTAGCAGCTCCCAAGCTGAAAGCTCTGTTAATCCGGAGAATAAGAGAAAGCAGATCAGCTTCCCTGAGCTTTAATATAGCAAACTGCTGCCAGGCAAGTAAATTGATCTCAGAAAGGAAGGAACAACAGAATTTGGAAATGCCATAAAAATATAAGATGTGATCATAAAACACAACATAAAAGCATGTGTTTAATGCATTTTTATTTTTTTATTTTTTTATTTTCCATTTAGTGTTGTGATTATGCCATAGCTAACAGCAGCTATTACCCAAATCAGTGGCAGACAGGCTGAAATACTGTTTCAATTACCCTGCTCACAGCATCTCACCCCAGCCCGGCTATAAATAACTAGCAGATCCTCCGTTGCTCTGTGGATTAAGATTAAAGATATGCAGATAATTTAAACCTTCACCACACAGTCCTCTGCTGCAGAATGTATTCTGGAGCTGCTTGTTTGTGTCCCTCAAAATAGAAGCTATTGCTGGGAGACTACCATCAAATGAAGCATTAGGCAATGATGTTTCATGGCAAGATAATGACAGACTAATCCAAGCATTTCCTCTACCTAGGTATTGCTTTCTGTCTGAAAATTAGGAGATGTTTTTTCCCCTCCTGTCACTTCTTCAGGCTCCTGGAAAAATTAGGCAGTCTGTGCCTGTGTGACATGCTGTCTCCACAGAGGGGAGCAATATTCCAGCAGCGAGGCTTGGGGGAAGCGCGTTCCTCAAAGTTCTACCATGTTTCATCTGCTTCAGTTAGGATGATAGCTAATGCAAACAGAACTCCTCCATTCTCTCTCTTTCTCTCCCTCTATTTTTAGAGAGTTAATGTTGTATCCCTAGGACATCCGAGTGACACGAGAAGCTAAAATATGCACGGAACACCATCCCCAGCAGTTTGCTTATTGTCTGAATATCACTGCGCTTAAAATAAACTGGATTCTGAGCTCTAGATGGAGAACAGGAGGAAAACACAAGATATTTAGGGCACTGAGTCAGCCATGAGAGGAAGCCTGTTAAAGTGTGTGCTATGAATGCATTGCTTAGGGAAAGTGCTGCCTAATAGACTGAGGGAACGTAGTTGTCTTTGAGCTACCTACAGAAAACTGTGGGTAACTGCAGTGCCTACTTTGAGCAGACCAAGTCCTTTCTGAATCTTGTTCTTAGCTCTGAATTTAACCTGGAATTTCTATTTATAGATGGAATCAGGCACTTAAAGCACCTGTTTCTTGAAAACCCATTGAAGGAGGACGAATGGTATTTTCTTCTTCCTACTCTTCAGATTTTACTGAATACATCAATGTTAACAGCTGGTATCCACAAGATTTTACTTTGCTTCACTTGGCAGGACCACAGTCTGCATCTGGTATGGGCTCGTCGACTATTGTAGCCACCAAATTCTGCTGAGTTTTTTGATTTTTGATGGACAGCAAAATATTAACTGAGGCCAAGCAAGCAAGAGAAGTGAGAAGTAGCATGGTAGCCAATTCTTGTTGTAATGATGAAAACTTGGGTTTCAGGCTTATTTATCTCATGCTAAGTGTCCTTGGAGTGAGCTTCTTGTTCTGTTCTCCTGTACGGCCAGATGTTTCAGTCCGCACACTATGCGGTAGTTAGCTGTCTTTTTTCTTCTGATTTCCTATGATCCAGGGAGTATTCTGAAACGTTATCAGGGAGGTTGGATAACATCTTGTGGTTTAAAAGTTAGAGAATTTAATCAGGAACGTGCTTTAAAGTCCCTGCAAGAAGTGAAAGACTTTGAATATTAACCTGCCATATTTTGGGTGATGTTTTCAGACCCTGTGCTGTGAGGTAAGAGCAGTGAGTGGAAGATGGCCTTTGGGATGAGAAAAGCTGTAAAGTACTGAGTTTGTGAACTCTGCTGTATGCATGACCTGGACAGCCTGCTTCCCAGGATGCTGTAGACACAGATACAGGTAGATGTATAGGACATGTGAAGAACTTAGATAACTAGGGAACTAGGTGTGTTAACTTTATACTTTGATTTATACTGAGTGATGATGTGACCAGAGAAGTTTGTGTACACGGGGGGAAGCATAGCTAATAAAGGAAAAAGAAGCATATAATCTAAAAGGATGCTGATCACCTGAAATTCCCAGGGGGATAGTGGTGAGTACTAAAGAGGCTGAGCCATTGGTGAAATTTAGTCCGGTTCTTGGCAGGCTGAGGGTTAACCTGCTTTTGTGGAGAGAAGAGACCACAGCTGCTTGCCCTGGGTTCCTCTCTGAGGGAGTGAAGCTTTCCCAGGCTGAAGTAAATCATTGCAGCTCCCAGGCAAAGCACTGTACGAGAGATGTACCAGCATTGCTCTGCTTTTCGTGTCTTACAGGTGGGGAAGTCGTCGTGTTAGCTCAATACGAGGAAGAGAGAAGAGGTAGTCAGATCTTACTGAGAGTTTTCTAAACAGCTTAAGATTTGAGATGCTTTCAGTAAAAAGGTGGTATCACCTTTGGGTTAGCACAGCGAGGAGATAATTTCTGTGGTGAGGAAACTTAGGTGCCAGAGGGATGTTTCAAAGGAACTGGTTGAATTGCCTTGAACAAAGGCAGGCAAACTAAGTTCCTTCTCTTCCAGCTCCCACATTGCATTAATCTCTTGTGACAATGCAGTTAAGTGAGGGAATTCTCTTTAGTCACTGAAAATAGCAGCAGAGACAGTTACCATGGTGGAAAGTGCACAGGCTCAAGAAGCCTCCGGGAGACTGACAAAGCTTTGCAAAAGCACATTTGTTTTCCCAAGTTTTGTGGAGCTGAGGAGGGGTCGAGAGTTATGAAGTCTCCTGATTTCTTTTCTGGCTGGGTTTTAAAATAGCATAAAGCAGACACAATTGATGGAGTTTAGCATTTAAAAAAAAAAAAAGACAGCCATATACAAAGAGTCTGGCTTCCTTCAGAAACAACAGCAAACTGAAGAGGCTGGACACAAAGTGCTTCTCGCTTGTCTGTAGTGTAGGCTTTCATATCAACTGCTTACTAAGTGCTCTCTTCCACCCCTAATGCTCACTAATGCCATTACAGATGGCTCTGTACCAGCCCCAGGCAGGCCGTTTGAAAGCAAGTCATCTTTCTGACAGATGTCTCTCTTCAGAGTTTCCTGGAAACAGCTCTGAGTTCTGTATCTTTTAATTTCGCGAAATGAAGCAAGGTGTGGTCTGTAGCCATCCGAGGGGATGTTCTGAATGTCAAAAAGCGAACGGAGAAGCCACAGGCTGTTCCTCTTTCTGCGTATGTGAACGGAACCTGCTGTCACCGGCAATCCTGACCTGAATGCAAATGTGGGAGTCGAGTCCTGCAAACAGGCCGTATTTGAGTTGGTGATGCGCTGTTCATTTGCCTCATTCCTGCCGACAGACACATTCTCTAGTGTGCTTACTCGGAGAAGGCATGAAATGGGAGCAAGTACTGCTGATGTCAATTCACTAAGAAATTCAGATGATGGTTTCTGTCGGTTTTGTGGCACTCGGTCAGTCTCGTTTGTTGCCACGTGGTCAGTTCTCAGCCATTGTTCCTTGGGGGAACACACCAAGGGTTAAAACATTGTAATAATGTAAAAGGTAGAACATGAACAAGCCAATATCACAGGTCAAAAACAAAGCACTCATTGCTCATTTCAGTCATGGTGACTGAAAAAGTGTTCACGTCCCAGCTTCCCCAGCTCTGCATTTTATCCGTGTGCTTTGCCTTGAGGAATGAAGTGAGAGGGGTTACAGTTGTATTCTAGGGAGGTGTTAGATGGGAAGACACTCTGTTATTCTGAATATGCACCATTAGTGCCTGCTGGCCCTTCTCCATGCTGTCTTTACTTCTTTCACCACATCTTTAACCTGTCATCTGCCAAGAAGTACGATGCTGTCTTTCAGCTTGCAGTTTTCCTCTCTCCAAGTAGGGGAGGTGGCAGAGTGAAGTTCTCAGAGCGCTTGCCGCTGCCTGGTACCGGCATCAGACAGATCCTGGCTCTCAGTTGTACCTGGTAGGTTGTAAGCAAGTGGCTGAGCTTGTACAATGGGACCTAAGTACCCCTTCTCCGTAATTAGTACCATTACCTTGTTATTTTTATTTCCTATAAGGCTAATTTTGAACTGAACACCCTGTTCTCCTCTTTTCTTGTTTTCCTTACAAGAAGCCAATTGTACTTCTCCCTCCCACCCAACTCCGCGAGTGAAATAACTGCATTTTTATTTTACAGTGACTTGTGTTTGGCAGGCTCCCTCGTGCTTTAATGAATTACTGAGTGCTTCTAAAGCTCGCTTCTCTGTGGTATTGTTAGACTTCCAGAGAGCAAAGCCACCTGGTTTAGCTGCTTTTTAGCCTGCCTCTCGGCTGACACTTTTCTCTCTAATTCAAAGAACAGACAGTTCTGCCACTGCCCGACCTCTTGTTTCTTCCCCTTCTGACAGCTGAAGTGCTGTATCTCAGTTCTGCTGGGATACAGTCTTTCCATAGCGCTGATTTCGTTGTGGTCAGTGGAAGTTCTTTAATCAGTACAGAGACTGAGAGCATTTCTTTTTGATCTGGTCATGTCCACAGAAGAAGTTATCTCAGATCAAAAAGGTTGGTTATCGACAGGAGATCTAGGTACTGCTCTTCTCCCGTAGTGTTTGGGGTGGGGATGGGAATGGATCAGGCAATAGCGCTGAAGTCCCAGTTGTGTTGAGAATGTGTTACCTCTGATGAATGCCAGCCCAATCAATGAAATATATCAGGTGGAGCAGCAAGTGGTTTAGTGTATGAATATTTTCCTACTTGGAACAAATGCTTTTCATTCTGTAATTACTGCACAGCATAGTGATTAACACGTTTTTGTTAACTAACTAGTTTTGTTCTGGCTGTTTAGAATGAACTGAAGGAAATTCAACCAGCCGTCAAGTTGTCAAAAGACAGCTGCAAGTAGGTGTAGGACCTGTGGTGGTTATATATCGCTGCTTTCATTGTGCACGTGTTATTGTTCACAGCATGCAGAGAAAACAGAGATCCTTAAAACCGTTCTTTAGTTTAGACACTGAGATGTGATAAAGTGGTTAGCGCCATTCCAGAAGCGCAGGCGTGCCATGGACAATGTCCATAAAATCAAGTCTGATTACATTCCTGACAATCAATCTGAAATAAAACCATGTGTGCTTTTGTTAATGGATCTGCAATTGGGCAGCTGAAAAGAATCTGAAGATGACCCTGTCATCAGGCTTTTAATTGTGGATAACTCATTCTGTGTTATGAGAAAGAGTTACAAAGTGTGGTGCTTCTCTGGGAATTCCTCTGTCAAACAGTGTCAGGATGATCAAGAAGTCACACAGCAAATTCATCGCTGAGAGCTGAGCTACAGCAGTTGCGGTCAGCTGCAGAGCAGTCATTGTACTAAGGTGGAGGGCTATTTGTGAAACAGCTTTGGTAAGTTGCAGAAGCTTCCTTTCCACAAAACCCCTCCCCAGAAAGTTTCCCTCATTCTCAGTCGGCAGAGATGTGGCTCTGAAACAATGAGCATTGTGAAGAGACTCAGCACAGTGAGCAGCTGCCCGGGTGGAGGCGGTATGTGGCAGAGGACCTGCAGTGGTTGCCACGTTGTGCGTCCTGGAAGCTTGTGCAGCCGTGTTTGTAGCTCACCTGGGCAGGGCGGGGGGGTGCTAAAGGGTCTCTCTTCCTCCGTGATAGCAGGTACCTGCTTCTCAATGTCTCTTACAGTTCTCAGTTTTGATTCATACGTTAATTTAATCAGACAAGTTTATGAGTTGGGTGCCCATGTAGTTCTCTGCTCACGCTGTGGCCTGGCTTTCCTGCTACACTGAATTCCTTTGTGAGCATTTGCTGTTTTCTTCGAGTGTGTGCTCCCAATCTGACTTCAGGTGCCCCTCAGAACTTCCACAGCATCAGGATCCATTCCTCTGTGAGAAGAGGTCTGTGGGCTTATTGCGTTCCATCAGGAAGTGCAGATTTCAGGATTTTCCCTGAAAATTTTCAGGATTTTCACTGTGGCATATACATCTTGTTGGAAACCCTTCATGCCAATTAAGATGCCTGTACAAGGGCAAAAGAGGCATCTGGAGAAGTCCCAGTATTTGTTCAGGCTAGAGATGAAGTCATGGTGCTAATTGCAAAGACATGTCCGAGTCAGAAGTGTTAGTCTGTGTTGTTCCAAGCACCTTACACCAATACTTTCCTGCCAGAAGTAGCACAGGAGCATGCCTAGTAGTGACTTGAACAGTGGCAATGAAAAGGTGCCTTTTCCTTTGTGTTGACTGTGCTGAACAAAGCCTGAGCATCTGGGCTTTTGGGACAGAGAAGTGAATCAATAACTCGATGAGGATTGTCAAGTAATGCTGCTGTCTGCAGAGCCTTTAATGGTTTTGGTCAATAACCTGCAATTATTTTACAAATACGTGTTGTGTTCACTTCTAAATCTATCTCCCTGCTTCCTATATTAATTTTTAAAAATGAGAAATATCCCAAGCGCTTGCACTGTATGAAATCTGTATTTAAAATCAATTGGTAAATAACAAAGGGGCTTCATTTGCTTATTCAAAAGGCACACATATAAAGGAGCTAATCTTCTGTAATATATTTTCCCCTATTTTTTATGTAACATTCATAATAAATCACCATTTGACGATTTTTGTAGACACTTTAAAATGCATGTTTACTTCTGTCTTCATTTTCTTCAGAGGTTGGAATTTGTCCAAGCATCACGATATATTTTGCCTCATAGCATTTAGAAAAAGCTATCTCCAGACACCTCTGCTCCGTGAATTTCTCTAAATCCGTTTTATTTCTGCTGTACTGTACAGTTTAATGTATGCCCCTTCATTTTAGATTAATAATATAACAATATAAAATTATTTTTATTGTACTTCACACTTAATTGCCCAAGAGGGATTTTTCTTTCCCATTAAATATTAAAAAGAAGCAACGGGGAGGTGGAAGAAAAAGATTCTGTTGGATTATTTAAAATAGAAACTAAGCTTAGTGCAGGAGGTAGAGTTTTGCTATCTACTATCCAGAGCAAATCAACAAGATAACTTTCAAATATTTAAAGGTGTGCTGCTTACTCGAATGTGCTACTTATTCAAATATACAGGTATCTGTAAAAAATAAAATAAAATAAAATAAAAAATATAAACAAAAAACCACCTGGGAATGCTCTTGTCCCTGTGTAATAGTCAGTCCTTCCAGAGGAGCAGCAAGAACGAAGAAGAGGAAAAGATTATTGACAGAGAGATAATTGGTACATTTTTAAGGATGCAGGAAGGTGGTGGGGGTGTTTCAAAGTACCTGGGTCTGCAGTTCCTTTGAGAGTTGGATTAATTCTCCCATTTTATTTACCATTAGTTAAGCAAGTAGTAGACACAGACCCCTGACCTTACTGAAAGAAAATATTCTGATAATTGCTACTGAAACCTTTTGCTAAAATAATTTTCTTCTGCAAAACTTCTTGCTTTCCTAAAGCATAATCCGGTGGAAGTGAGATGTTCAGAAATGTTCTTGACCTTTTAACTTTGAACAGCCATTAAAATCTGATCTTGTTTGCCCAAGTGGGTTCATCAGGATAAATGCAGGAGGGGGATGGATACAGAAGAAAGAAAGATTGCGACACACAGAAGCACTGAAGTCCTAATGGAAAAGGAGCTGCACTGGCCCCATCTGGCATCCGGCCGCTCCCTGCCAGCTCCTTTTTGTCGGCATTGGCATCTATGCAGACAGCCCTCCTTGGGGTTCTGCTGCTTAGGGTTAATCTGACACAGGAGCTGCTGTATCTGTACGCTGGCAACAACGTGGGAGGCTCGGAAAGGTGCAGAATGCCCCTAAGCTGCAATGAGTTTACATTAGAGAAGGATAACGGCATAAATCTTGTCACTTCAGAACGAAATGGCTCCCACCAGCAGAGTCTCTGTTCCAGAAAACATCTCCAGGCTGCTGCTTGCCTTCATTGACTGATCTGTTTAAGCCCCAGCATAGTTACCTTTCTGCTCTAATAGCTTATTAATGTCATTTTAAATTAACAATATTCATTTCAAGTAACCCCTGTGTTTTACACACTGGTAAGATTGCTGCAGGAACAGAGCACGTAAAGATACGCTGCAGTAATGGGAATAGCTTTCAGGTTAGCTACAGTGTATTTTATATCTACTGTATATTTTTACATTATATGGAAAACTGACTTTGTATCGCTGTCTTATGAGGTTTTATTCAGTTTGCAGAAACGGTCTTGAAAAATGGAATATTATTAACAGGGACCTTTTGCATCCATGCTGGAAAATAAAACAACAAAACTAGCTGCCTACAATCCTAAGAGTATGTTGCAGCTCTGAAAAATTATGACAGTGTTCAGAGTAAGTGCCTGACTTACACGGCTCTCACATGTGCTTTTCCCCATTCAGTCGCCTTCACAACCTCTGCCAGCAGTGATGTGAATTGTGCAGTTCTTTGCTATTACAGCAAGCATCCTTTTACGAAGCTGCAGCTTCAGTGGCTGAAGTGTTTAGGAGCACCTAGAGGTGTGACTGGTGGTGATGGAGCGGCAGTATATTTCTGGGACTGCCTTACTGGAATTAACAAAGACAGCACGGCAGTGCTACTGCATGGACTGCCTGGGACTGACTACTGCATGGGCTGACTATCTTGGGATAGTTAAAGGCAATAAAAAATTGACTGTCCAGAGGCATAAGGGCAAAAACTACATTTTAAAACAAAATCTTAGAATTTCAAAGGCTTTTTTTTTTTTTTTTTTTTTTTTTTTTTTTTTCTCTTATGGCCCCAGTAACTGTCTTTCTAGCTTTTTATTAGCCATTTTAGAGACAAAATTAAACAACCTATTTTAAATGGAAGGAAATTTTCCATCATGTTAAAGATCTGTTTAATTGTCTCTTTGTGTGTTTCTTGTCAAGTATTTTAAGGTACGGATCCCCTGGCCATGCTTCAGGACTGTGCTTTTAGGTAAGGGGGGGGCTGTATGTTGCTCTTCCCTTTGCAGTCGGTGGGAAGTTTGTTAGAGCCAAGTCTTTCTCGGAGCAAATCAAGACTATTGAATTTTGCTGCCACTTTTAAAACAATTGATAAGTTTTTCTAGTTGCTTCAGAGTGTTCAAAAAGTTCAATGGCTGGAGTATCAGCCTTGAAAGTTTCTGAAAGGTAGCAGATAAATTCACAGAAAAGGTGTGCTATGGGAGAGCACAGGGCCCAGTGACTGCATTCTCCAGAGCTCAGGCTATGCTGGAGTATTTAGTATTTTCTGGGAATTTCTGTGATTCATCTTGTATACCTGGTCTCTGCAAAAGGTTCTGGGATAATACTGTTTGTTCTCTTTTCTAAAAGCTAGACAGAGAGTTGATGATGCTTTCACGCTCCCATGTCTCTGTGTTGACAGTGTATGCTACTGGAAAAGGCTTGAAAAGAGTAAAAAGAGACATCCAAACAGGCTGGACTTATTCTGTATTTTCGCACTGTCTTTTGTCGATGACAATGCTATTTGGCTACTTTCAAAACTAGAGGAAACTTTTTCAAGGTCTTCCAGGCAAGGTTCACAGATGCCCTCAGTTTTCACTGGGTACGCGTAAAAGACTGAAGAGGGACTTATGGCTCCCTGATTTGAGACTGACTTTGCTCTGGCCTTGGCATAGACTTGAACAGCTTGAATCACATCCATTAGGTATGGGCCACCAGAGGACAGCTGTGACATGCTGTGACCATACCTGAAGGCGCGCTCTGTACAATCCTTTTCACAAAGTAAGACTTTATTTCATTCTTTTTAACACAGAAAGGAATAATGCTCTTTTGCTGAGAAGTATTTTATGTATAGCCATATATACGTATTTATATTATATGTGTTTGAGTTGGCCTGTCTGTGTGGTAAGCAGGCCAGCCACATCAGCTGGACCCTTTTTATCTGCCTCAGGTAACTGCTAGCAGCACAGTGCCTGCTCATCCACAGCTGAACGTGGGGCATAAAAAAGGAGCATATGCAAATGGAGTGGCTTCCCCATCACAATAGAAATGTGGAAAAGGAAAAAAAAAATAATAATCAATGTTGCCAAGTGAGCAGAATCAATAGGGAAAGCAACGCCAGCATCAAAGTGCTTAGAGAACATTAGCAGCAATATGAAGTTACTTATACCCCGCAGAACAGCCACAATGAGGGGAGTTAAAAACTTCCTAATGAGCCTGGCAAGCCTATAAGGTAGGGACAGTGTATTGAATTCAGATTGGCATGGGTTTCAGAGGCCTTTACAAGCCCCTGGAGGATCTTTATAGGAAAGGTAATGTTTCACCTCGGTGCACTATCTGCAGCTCAGGAATAATCAGAACCACGAAGGATGGTTTGTCTTGAATAACTGCTTTAACGTCTGCGTGCCCTGCACGGGTGCAGGCAGAAACTGGTAACTGTAATCAGATTAGTAGGTGTGTTCATATGTTGTTTTTGTGCCTTACAAAGTGCATGGTTTGGAGGAGCCAGTCTAAAAAGTCAACTCTTTATTGACTGGAATAGGAAAGTAATAACTTCCCTTGCTTGTGAGCAGAGGCCTGCAGGGTTTGAAGGAAGAGGGGTGAGTGACCTGAAGCAGCACTCAGATGAAAGCTTTGTGGTGCTGCTTTCACGGTATTATGATGGGAATTCTTTGCTGTAATTGCAGGCTTTTCATCATAGCAAAATAGGCCATATGCTCCCTCCTTGTCTGTCTGCCTAAGTAAAAGATGGCAGTCTTAGTAGTGAGAAAGAGGAGGAGGCACGGTATTCCAGAAAGCATGGCTGATTTTATTCAGAGGAAAGATGGCCGAAAATAAGCAAACACTTCCTTTCCTCACCCTATCAATTTTCTCCTTTAAAGAAAAGAAAATGAACTACTGGTTATTATTATGCAAAACCAGAAGTAGCAGCTCATGGTAGGGCTGTTTTCTAAGACTTTTCAGCTTGATTCATTTTTAACTAGTGGTTTTGAACTGCTTGTGCTGATTCAAGGTCAGCATTTGTAGATTGTATGCAGCATATGGTGAGTACCTTTGAATTTTTCTAATGTTTTTTTGTCTTGTTAAGCATAGTAATAGGATACAATTTTTTTATGAGAAGTACTCTTTTCTTTTTTTTTTTTTTTATTTCCATTTGCTTATTCAGATGTCAAGTGTAGGACTGAAACAAAAATGCAACTGGTGGGTGCTGAGGCAATCTCAAAAAAACACTTTCTAACTTAATGACTTTCAAGTCCATCAAAGCACTAAAATGTGCGTACCTAAAGGATCTGAGCAGCTATAATGGTGATAGGGACTTCTGCACACACTTAAAACTATGCATGGGCATAAATACTTTTCTGAAGCATTCTTCATGCCTGGTAGTTCCAGGGAAAGTAATGTTCTCCCGGAGAAGGACGACCTTGGGCGTGTGTCCCTTCTGGTGAAAGCCTGGTATGCATTCACAGCTTGCAATTTAAACTTCTGTATTATATTTTTATACCACTTTCTAGGTAGCATAACATCATAACATCTCTTCCTTTTTGGACTGAGTAGACCCTTGTAGATGTGTTGCAATAGGCGGGAATGTGCGAGAGGAACTGAGAGACGAGTCTTGGATCGTATTTATCATGCCCTGCTGTCAAGTTCAGCAGACGTGTAAGCCTAGCAATGTGAATGTCTGGTCCCAATGTAAGAGCAAGTGGGTAAGTTGTGCATGACCCCTTAGCTGCATAAACAATGTTACATGGAAGTGCTCACTTATTTTTGAATCCCACATTATAAGTGACGCTTTTGACTGCCGACACCTTTGACATAACTTGAAGTCTAGTAAAATAAAAAGCAGAACTGGCTTTCACTGCCAGGCCAGACCGGACCCGGGAATGTTGGTAGCTCCAGTTTCCAAAAGCATGCACAGAGTGCTGGATCTGAGGATCAACTGCACTGCGGTTATCTTGGATTAGTGAAAGGTGAAGACTCCAAATAAGATTTTTGTCTGTCCACAAGTGCGGAAACACAATTATCTGAAGGCTGTAACTAAACAAAACAGCGTAGGCTGCTGACTGCATAAAAGGATGCTGTCTTTTGCTGCACAGCATATTGAACTTCCATTTCCTTGCAAAGTTTATTTTAATTGCATTCTGCACAATGGCAGCACTTACGAGGAAAAATCCCGTTACATAACTGTGTTTGCATTTCTACCAGAGTGATACTTAGCCAAGAATCTCTTACTGTGTGGTCCCTGGAGAGCAAGAACAGCTCACAGGTGAGCCTGCCTTACTGCAACACTGGCTGTCATTCCCACACAGCTCTGAATCTGCATGTTTTATTCCTTCTACGTGGAAGGTTTCTGTGGTTTTTCTCTGTTTCTGCCCAAGCCTGCTTGCCTTTTCTGAGTCAACAAGTGTTTTGTTACTTTCCAACACCTACTGATATACATGGGACTTAGTCAGGCTTTTCTGTTTTCTGTGACAGTGGGGAGGTAGGGAGATGTTGCAGGGAAACTCTAAACTTTTGTCAGTAACTGAGTAGGCCCTCTGCCAAAGGCTTGGAGGGCTCTAATTCAACTACGTGTTTCCTTGCGATTTCATGGCATTTGGGAAGAGGAAATGTTAGCTTTGCTTTAGGCACAACGTATGTTTGAACATTCTGAAAATCAGTTTCCTCTGCCTTTGTATCTTCCCTGCTATCTTCCTCTCTGCAGAGAGCTCTGCCTTTTTTATCCAATCCTGAACTGTACATTAATATACTTTTCTTTTTCAAAATTTGCTCTGTAGGGATCAGAATATATTAGCTCTGAAAGTTGTTGGAAATATTTGCCATTGTTACAGGAGCTTGTCAAACTCACAGTCCATTTGGAATGCAGAAGCAACAGAGACATCCGTTGTAATGTTGGTGGCGATGCATTCAAATGATCCGGGTGCTGGTGCAGGAGGGGGGTTTCGTCCTCAGGAAGCTCAGTGACATGACACCAAGGGTTGCAAGAAGAGTTTTTTTTTTTTTTTTTTTTTTCTGGTTTCAGATGTGAGTGTGGGGGTAAGCGAAAAAAGAAATCTCAGGCTGGAGGAGTCCCGGAGCGAGTGGTGAAAGGAGACTGATGGGATTACAATAGCATATGGAGATAGAATTAGAAAACTAAATTTCGATTTCAGCTGCACCTTTTCAGGCACTCGGGAGTCAATCAGCCATTTTTCATAAACTAGGGCTCTGTATGGACTGATTTGTTATTGTTGCGAAGACTTTTGCACTGAGCTCAACACCTTTTAACAGGCTGTCTTCCGTGGGGTTCGGAACAGAGCATCTCCCATCCCTGAGAGCCACTCTCGCAGCAGAGTGTTGTCAGGGACGATAATTCTCTTCGGATCCTATCTTTGCTAGACAGTAGGACCACTGCACTTTCACAGCAATTACATGCCTAACATAGGAGAGGCTGTGTTATTAAGGAAGAGTCAAGCTCCTAGAAAGCACTTCTGGAAGCATGTGACACTATGTTCGGTTTTTGGAATTCACCAGACTTTGTAAAGCACTTGCTGGATGTTTTGCCTCCCAGTCCTTCCAACTCCTTTTCTTTTTGCAAAGGCAATGCAATTTACAATCTGTAAGGGAGACTTTCAGGGCTGCTTTGCACCCATCTGTCAATCACAGTTCAGATCTCACTGAAATATTTTTTTTTTTTGGTGCCAGAAGCCAGAGATTTCTGGAATTGCTCCTCCTTTCTGACAGTGGAGTACCCCAGATTTGCAGTAAGCGAGGAAGCAAATGGATATTTTTATTACAGTATTTTAATTTTTTGATTAATTAAAAATGATATGGACAAACAAGTTTAGCTGTGATATGCCTGTGCTGACAAGCCTACATAGGAGAGACATCAAGAATGCATGTACCTAGAAGATAACTTTTCTAAGCCCAGATTTATCAACAGCGAGCCAGAAGGCAGAAACAATGTGAAAATGTCATTTCCCAGTGGAACCAGTACCTAATTGACGCTTGTAGTCTGCAATGCCTGTTTCTCATTTAACAGCTTTTGCAGTAGAGGTACTTAAACTTTACTCCACGTTTTCTTGTTTAGTCTCAATTTCTTACTTGACACATAGCAGAATCCTAAGGGGAAATAAAGCTACAACCTAGCTGCTTGTAAGTTGATGAAACCTTTCTGGGAGAATCAGTGTAGAAGAGAATTTGATATGATAGAGTGCAGCTGGCTCTATGCAAGGTTTACCAAGTGCCATCTTAAAACATATATATATATATATATATATATATATATATATATATTTTATTTTTTTTTTTCCCAGAGATGGTGTGTGCAGAAGGCAGATGAGCTTTTGTGCTTCAGTGTACGGGACTGTTTGGTCAACTGAGTCTTTCCCTTCAGCTGAGTGCCTACTTTGTGTGAGGGGCTCACCAGACTGAACTGCCCGTGCTGAGAGGGTCTGTGTCAAAGCCTAAAGATCCCCGGGCATACATCCCAGTCCTGCTGGTGGGTGATGCTGGCCACTGAGAGTTCCTCAGCCCTGCTTCTGAGGGTAAAGGCAACCTCTTTCTTACAGTAGGCACTTGAAAGACTGAGTGCACAGATGTGTGCCTAATAAAGCCAAGACAGTAAATTAACACACTTCCTCTATTTTTTCAGTGAGTGCTTTAAACACACAGGTACTAAAGACCACCAAGATGAGGGAGTTGATGCATTTTGAATTAAAGGAAAGAGAGGCTTTCTCTTGGCTTTTGAAGAAAGTAGTTAAAGGAAATGGTTATGGGGAGAAGAAATGGACTAGATTCCTCAAATGCAAATATATTCCTCTAGCTTTAATTTCTGGAAAGGATGAGATTTCAGGTTTGTCCTCAGAATTCCCTGCTAGCTCGGAGAGATGCCTCCCTGCTCAGCTGGCTGCCTTCAGGCAGCTCCCAGCTTGTTAGCTGGCTTCTGTGGTTCAATTCTGAGACTATGGCAGTCAGGGGAGCAGCCTGGAGGCAACTATTTGGGAATAATTACATGCAGACATCTGTCGTGAGATGAAACTCACTCCCCTTGGACCTGGGAGGACATTGCTGGTCAGAGCAGGTTCCTTTGTGAAAGGCACTTGCCAGGTAGTTGTGATTTTTTCCTAGGGTATGTAGAGTGTTCCTGGGATATCTCATGTTTAGTTCTCCTTGTATGTAGCATCCACATCCTGGTTAGCTGACTCAGGGCTTCCCCGGTGAAGTTGCATTGCCCAGGGGACAGGGAGGCACCTCAGAAGCAGTCAGATGCGAAGTGGAAAGGGCCCGACTGAAGTGGCTGCTGCTGCCTTCTGCTGTCAGAGGCAGGGTGGGACACTGGGTGTCACACAGTGGGTCTGAATTCCTGGCACTCGGTGGTTGTTGGAGATGGAGGTGCAGCTTACTGACTTGCCCTCTTTTACACAGCACCACTAAATAGCGAATCAAACCCATTTTTTCATATGTATTGATCAGCTGGTAATTCCTATATTGATTTCTTCGAATGTGAGTGAAATGGACTATGATCCTTGTCAAAACTCAGAGTGTTTATCTCATGTGGATAGAAATATCGGTGCCTCCCCATTTCACTGTGTTGTGGAGCTGACTGCAGTATTTATTTATTTTTTCCTCCTTTTTTAAAGCCGTGCTTGCTACTACTGCAGAAAGGGCACAAGGCAGAGATATAACTGCAAAGCACAGGGAACTATGCAGAGCTTTAAGAAAAGGAAAGATGAAGAAGCACAGCATTCTGAACTCCAGTGGTATAGAGAAAAAAAAAAAAAAAAGATTTTTTCAGTTAGGGCATCCAAAATTTCTTCCACCTTGCTGAGCAAATCCATTCCCTAAAACGTGGTCAGCTTTACCTTTCTTCTCCTAGGCAGTCTAGGATTTAGGATGATAGACATTTCATGATCACTGTTTCTCCTCTTTTCTCCTTCCTCCCCCCCTATCACTGTACTACTTTCAGCCGTTGGCCAAATGTGCTATGCAGGGCTCATCCAGCTCTTATGCTGCCTTTAAGTACTCTGCTGGCTCATATGTTGAGCTGTTTTTCAAGTGAGCTATGTTTCTCTTTGTCTTTCAACCATTTTTTTGTCCCAAGACAATAAGGTCAATGCTAGATTTTTGTTTGTTTGTTTATTGATTCAGAGAGTGAGGGGTCAGGTGCTCACCTAAAATGCAAAGTTATTTGCAGGTCTGTTCATGTGACTATGCGCTTCTGAAGTTGACACGTTGTAGAAGACTTTAAAGAACAGATTTTCCTAATAATGTTCAGATATAGTTGGGGCCTGGCTTGTTTAGATGAAAAGCAAATCAAATTAGAAAAGAATCCCCATACCTGTCTTTTCCAGTCAAGCAATTTTTTATGTGATAGATTTCTTTTTTTCTGTTTATCAAATTATCTTTAATCTTCGGATTCCTTTCACTGAAAGCTATCTTCTCTTGTTTGAAGGTGCTTGATCACATTTAAATTGGATGGCAGTGACAGCTCCTGTGCAAAGTACTCCTGTCATACCATTGTGTGTTTTCTTTGAGGCTCATTTAATTTAAGGGGCTGGTGAGCAGAACAGTTTTGGGACTGCCTCCTGCACCACGTTTGCCTGGAAAATGCTTGAGTTTTTGTTGTGAACACTCCTGGAAGCTTCTAGCTACATATAGGATGAAGGGGTCTTCATCTAAATCCAGTCTAAATCCATTCAGAGGCCTCACCTTTTTCTGTTGCTTTCCCCCCCCCCATTTCAACTTCTCCCAGCTATTGATGCTGGCCCTCCATCTGGCTTAAAACTAATCGGTTTCTCCAAAATATTTTAATGTGGGTTTTAGATTACGTTGTCTGACCTGATTTTTTGTATTGATTTGGATACTCCTTTTTAAGGATAGAGATAAAATGCTGAAGTGGTGCGTGCAGCAGAGGCACCCAATGGGGAGATGCATGAACCACCACCTCTGACTTTGGTAGCACTCAGTGAGTTTAAGCAGAAAGGCATAACACGCAGAATCATTGCCTGCCATTTCACTCAGTGTCTGTCAGTGTTTGGCTCAGCTGACTCACGTTCCACGCATTTTCAAAAGTGCCAGTGCTTCTTTCTCCTTTGGTAAAGGAAGAAAAGATCGGCATCCCCACCTTGTGTCTGGGAACACCCCCAGTTCTTTTGAAATCAAAGCTACGCTTAGGAAGACTGCCTGTACCAGTAGCCCAGCATCAGGTAGACCTTTTAGAAAATGTATTTTCTGTGTATTTAAAAGGATCGTACAATTCACTTTCCTTTTATCGGCTCTTTTTTGTTTGTTTGTTTGTTTGTTTGTTTGTTTTTGTTTCTCTTGTAGAGTTGTAGCTTGTTATGATCCATATGTCTTACAGTTAGTTACTGACTTCGTTATCTCCCTTCACAGTTTCCTTTTTTCTCATTTCCTTTTTTCTCCTTTCAGACATGGACTCTTGATTTTGCATGAAATCTGGTCTGTAGGTGGCCACAATTGAAGTTGTTAAGAATTTATTTTAAAAACAAGAAGATCCTTCCTGCTGCGAAGACAATCTGTTAAAATAATATACACAATTGAATATGACCTAGACTCCTTTTAGACTGACAGAATTTCCAAAAGGAAGGGAAACTGGCTTCTCTTTTCCTGAAACAAGGGAGTCTTCCGAGTTTAGCTACTCTCTATAGTATGAAATGTCTTAACTTCATCTCAGACAAATTTAAGGAGACATTTCTTATACTTTATTTTGACAACCATTGAGGGAAAGGGCTTGAGGCTAAATCTGAGTCCTGTATCTTGTGTATTTTGGAACTAAAAGCTCACTGGATTCACTTGAGGGAACGTATCCATGTGTAAGTAACTTTAGGCATTAAAAAATGAACTGATTGGCTTACATTTGGTTTGCCTGAGACTATAAGAGGGAGTATTTTTCTTACAAGCAAATGTGGTATCCTAAGCTGCCACACAACTCTTAGAAATACCAAATTCCTTAAAAAAAGTACCATTGAAGAAGTCATTGGAAAAAAAATAAAGAAATAATGTTGAAATTTAAAACACTCTTCCCATTATTCAGTACAGATGTGACTGGAAACAAGACTTATTTGTTGATGGAAATAAATACTGCTTTTGCAAACTGGAGAAATATTTAATACTTGTTTAAATTATTATTATTCCAGAATAAAGCATAGGTGAGGTCTTCCATGAAATGATTGTTCCCATTCCCAGTGTTTTTTCTGGACAGTATCTGAAAATGTGTCTCTACATGTGAAGAGATACAACAGTTGCTGACACTGCTAGCAGCAGTGCCTGACTGTGCCTCAGGACCAGGTAGCTTGCCCTGCACACACTCATAATTGCGGGCCCTGCAGGGATCTTCCGAAGTTACGTTCAGCCTTGGTACTGAGGCAGGAGTTGAGCAAGGTGAGATTCCTCACCAGAGGAAGTCATCAGTGAACAGTAAGCGGAGCTGGCATGCGTGCTCACACCCAGGCACTGAGGGGTGCTCTGGCTGGAGAATACACACGTACTTGGTGGGGTTCCTCTCCCCAGACTTTTGGCATCCGCAGTGTCTGCATCTGAGTTAGATGTCCAAGAGGCTGTTACAGTCCGTGGGTATCTGTTGGGACTGATTGTGCCTAACATCTACTAAACACAATGCAATCTGAAGATGGAAATTTTTTGATCATGTTTATCAGGTAGTATTCATATTTAAAGACAAAACAACTGCTGGAATTTCCTGGCCTAGATTCATCACTGTATTTCAGTAGGTGCAGTGACTTGGAGCCGAGGCAGCATCAACCAAGCCCAGACTGATCAATCTGTGTCTCTGGCTTTCTCAGTGCAAGTCTGAATGTTGATGGATTTATCAGGTTATCTGTCATAAATTTCTACTTGGATTGTTGTGATAGGAAAATATTTTTCCCCTAACACAACGATTTTGACTTGAACACAAAGTGGATCTCTCAGTTTTTGAAGCAGCCAATCGAGCTACTCCTTATCCCAAATATGTCCTATGTTATGCCCTATGTTTTTTCAGATGTCCTGAGTTAGAGCTGGTGGAAAAATGAATCCAAGGGTGCTCACGTTGTGTATGGTTTGTGTGTGATTTGACAGGTTGTAATTTACTAATTATCAAATGCTATTTGAATGTGGCAAAACCACAATTTCAAGTGAGTATGCATGGTAAAATAAACAAGCTAATTGAAAACATGCAAATTAAAATTCTTATGAAACCCCATCTACTGATGAAAGCTATTCCTTCATTCAAGTCATCTCTTAGTTTGTATAAATACAGTGCCATTTCTTGAAGGTGGTCACAAAGGTGCTGCTTGTCACAGCTCAGACTCCTGCGTGGATCAGGCTTTTCTGGACCTTAGAGTTGATGCAAAATGCATTGTGTAATATAGGCGTAGCATCTAGGCTATCACAAACTAGCCTTTGCCTTTCAAGTATTTTCAGCAGTACTTTCAGTCATTTTCATGCATCAAACTCTTGGAGAATATCAATAACACATGCTTATGTTCTGCTTACTCAGATTATTAAATGCAGTGTTCAAGTTAATTAGCAAAATGTCATGGATTTACCGCTTTCTGTCATCTGGGGAGAAGCATCAAGTATCAAAGAATGTATCAACCTTTATTATTATGCCCAAATGTGGTTACAGAGATACTGAGATGCACCGCAGAATTTTGATTTTGCTTTCTCAGTTGAGAATATTTCTTTTATTCCAATTTTTAACAAAAACAGTGAACATGCCATTGTGGTTTGTGTATTACATTTTGCAAATTATCTGTTATAAGAGTACTACAAATACAAAACCATAATTTCAGGAGTAATTTTGGTCAAATGTCAAAGATACAAACCAAAATTGTCTTACAAAAATTATATAGTAGGACACTCAGTTTGGTATGAAATCTCGGTTAATATTCAAAGAAGTTCTGTTAGGCAAGATATGGCATAATATGTATATTTTCAGAAACGCTGAAACCTCATAATCATCAAGTTCAGGGAAAATTGCAACCCCTCAAAATATGAAATAGCAAGTCTTTTCCTTGGGAGCTGATGCTGCTAGCAAAATAATGGCTGGAGGTGCTGGGCCAATGAAGAGTGTGGTAGCTGACATTGTGTCTCAGCCAAACTCGGGAAAATACATGTATATACCTGCCTTTGTTAAGAAACAGATGAAACTCTCTCAGTAGAGTTCCCTGCTTGCTCTCAGGGTTCACAGTTCATGTTATTCACCTTTGGGTGGGAACAAAGAAGAAAAAGAAACATCTAGCAGCAGCAGGAAGAAGCAAGTATTTTTTTTTTTTAATTATTATTTTTTTTCTCCTCAGAATTGTGGTAAAGAAGTTGTTAAGGGAGAGATATACTGCCTAAGAGTGTGGCTCATTTTTTCACCTCTGCGGTGATTTGAAAAGGGTTGCCATTGCACCTTGAAGGCTTCCCAGGTTAAACATGGGACATTTTATTTCTAGAAAGGCCCAAGCTAATGTTGGTAAACAGAAATAGGACTTAAGTTTGATTAATAGATGTAATACTTACAAAGTTCAAATTCATTAACATTCATCTCCTGACACCATACATAGCACATGCCATCAAATGTATTCTGACTTTACAAACTGTACAATTTATTCATCTTCCACAGTTCTACAAATAGGGAGGTCTGCTCTTTTGTCTATTTTATTTTATTTTTCAAGGAAAAGGTTAGGAACTTGTGCTTAAAAATTCTTCCTGTTTTTAAACTGTAAGGCCAGATGTGCTTTTCAGAGGTTCATATGAGTCCCTGTAATAAAGGAAGAGCCAAAAGCAAGAATATCTGAAGCAGGCTGTGTTTAACACTGGGCCCATTTCCTTTTTGCAAGTCCTAAGTTCTAATCCTGCACAACTGAAGCCTTGTGGAATCGATACATGGAGAAACTTTGCTCTTGCTCAAAGATTTTTTGGGGCAAAGTTGAGCATTTTTATCTTAGGGAAAGTGTTTGTTTGTTTTTGAGCAAAGCATTATAATTTTCTTAGAAAAACTAATGTTTCTTTCCTACCCATGAAAGCTGCATTTTATTGTCAAGAAAGTACTCTCAGAGAAATGAGATCTTGGTTGATGTTGGAAGCTAATTATGAGTTGGACCTCTGTGTTTGTTTTTTGGAATAGGTGGCTCCCTGCTAGTCTGATTCAGAAATTTTGTTTTATTCAGAGACTTGGTGTCAAACTGCAACTGCTTTTGTTGTTTCTGTGTAGGCTTCATGTGACCTTGCTCACATATTCCTTCTTCGATAGTGGACTGAAAATCCAAAAGGACTGATACAGGGCAAACAAATGAGAGGCTTTCCCAACAGTTCCCCACATTCTATTGATTCTTCCATTACCTCGAGCAAAAAGTAATTGTACTAAGAACTTCTATGAAGCCTGGATGTTATTTTCATCCACTATTGTGTCCCCCTGGGGATTAGTCAGAGTAGCTCTGCAGTTCCCCTTCTGCAAAAGTGAACTACTCTGAAGAAGAGAGGCACATATAATGAATTTCTGTGAAAGAGTGGCAGGGTCTTTGCCCCTGAGACTGTTTGAGAGAAACCAATGAAAAGTATGTTCTCAGGACCTACTAATACTTCTAAGTGAAAATTAAGGGCGTCTAACTTCTAGTATTCCGGGATCCCAAGAGACTTATGGTGCTTCATGCAATATGATGGGAGAATAGATTCCTGAAATAAATTCATTCTTTCTCTTTTCTGACTGTGTCTTTGAAGCTTCAGCTTGATTTTTTTTTTTTTTTTTTTTTTTTTTTTTTTTTTTTTTTTTTTTGTACCTTGCCCTCTAGCTTTGCTCTTCTGTTTTCTTTTTCTTTCTGCTTTTGCTTGCTTAGCTGCCAGTGCCTGTGGCCCTGGTTGAAAGAGCAGATGCTCTTGTGCCTCTTGCAGGACCCCACCAAGATCTTGTAATCTGGACTGCATGGCTTTTTATGACCTCCAGCAGAAGCCTATTTTAGGATAGGCAGTGAATGAAGCATAATGTCAAGACACCACCATCGGAAATTAGCCTGAAGCTGTGTAACGAGGCCTGCTGAGAATGGTCTTTGGGGTTAGAAAAATGCCTGCTGCCTGCAGAATCACAGAACACACGTATTTGAAATTTCCAGCTCTTCTGATGACATCAGTCTTTCCATCAATGTGACCAAGGTACTTCAATGTATTCATCTTGTATGTAATTTACATAAATAATGTCAGCAAGTGGCATGAGTAGGAACTCACCTTGCAGACTTCAGGCTTTGGGGCTCTCATGATTTGCAGAAGTATTTCTGATTCAGGCCACCTGTGAACAAATTTCTAAACATGATTTTCTGTCCTGGGTTTTGTGATCCTTAAAAGGATCATGATCTGGGAAGTTAAATTTCCAGTCATCTTCCAGTCCTGGCCTTTGTTGTCAACAGGATTAACCTTCCTGCATGTGAATTCGGATGTCCTCAGAAGGTGGGAGAGCGTTTGGCACAAGCTTGCACTAATTGGCAGAGTTGTGTGGAGGATGCTCTATTCTGTTCAGTGTTTGGTCTCAAAACCTGACAGATCTGTGGTTCTTTCTGAAACACACATAGAGCAGGAGTGACTTGCAGATCTCTTAGCAGCAGAGCATTTTAGGCCATGAGGACTCGTGGAATTCAGTGTGGACTGCTATGCCTCACCTGAAGGTCTGTCACACTGTATGTATTTGTGCTTCAAGCAGTAAATTCTGTATCCCCAGTTCCACAACTATTCTCCAGCAGGTTGGGAACACTTTAACGCTTCTATTGCACTTGTAGGTATGTCTGCTTCACTTTGATTAGTCAAGTTCTTTCAGTCAAAGATCAGTCTCAGACTGTTTTCTTGAGATGCCTCTAAGTGATCTGGAGCTGCAAGAAGCTATACTGTTACTCATTAAATGACACCAGTCCTTTTGTCTGTGATTGCTGTGAAGGTGATGGTGTATCACCTGCATAGAGCAGGTGTGACTTGCAGATCCCTGTTCCTTGTTCTTATTTTTATATAGGTGCTAGAAAGAGAAACGGAAACTTTCTGAATATTCTTAATCCCTACAGGAACTGCATTTTGTATCTGGAAAGAGATTCTTACCAGGTACTACTTAGAAAACATGCTGTAAAGGCTCTTTCTCAAGGAGGAGTATTTGTTGTGTAAGTAGCTTCCAGCACCAAATCAATCACCAGCTGGGATGCACTGTCATAATGACAAAGGAGTGGCATTTACCAGCAAAATATCATGAAGGACAGACATAAGGATGCTATAAAGGCAGACTAACAGCCTTGATTCCTGTAGATATATTTCATTGCAGTGCCAGTATGTTTCTGTACATCTATTATTTCCCCTCATTTACCTTTCTCCCAAGGACAATTATTATATGGCTTTTATTAATTTAAAAGAAGCAGAAAGAAGCATGCTCAGAGCTTTCTGTCCATAAACAGAGACACACAAATTGTTCCTCATTGATCCAGGCTTAATTTGTACGTTCTGGTCATGCAAAGGAGCCCAGGTGCTTGTGTCATTTCTCTCTACTGAATTCGGGGTGTTGTGACTCTGGTGGGTAGATGTTTGAGCTCCTCAGCACTCACATAATTTCTCACTATGGAAGCCTGAGTCGTCTTGATCTTTTTCCAAAACGTTGCTGCTAGAGTCAGTAGCAGGACAGGGGTGTACCTGTCAGGACTGAGAACAGTCCTCAAGGAGTTGGGAGGCAGGGGATAAGAGCTGGAGTGACTTACAGCCCCTGCAAACCTCCCCACTAATGGGGAAATCACGTTGCTTGAGGAAGGATCCTGGGGAGGCATCTTTCTTCTGGATAGCTGCTTTGTGCAGAAATACACTAGAGATTAGATCAGAGTGTAGCACATCTAGTACCGTGAGTTAGCTCATGCTGTATTTCCAAGGTGGGTCAGTAAGAGTGTGACAGCCCTTGTCAATGAGAAACTGATGGAAGGACAAAAATCTTTCTTAGATGTAGTGCTGGCCTGGAACTTTTTAGGAGAACTTTTAATTGGGAAACACTAAATTTTACTTCTGGCTGTTTTGTTTCTCTTTGTTTTTGTTTTTTGAACTTGTAACTTTTTGAAGAGACCTTATATTTTGGACAGTTTGTTGTTTTTCCACTTTTCTAATAACATTTTATAGATATCATACTTTTTATATTTTCTAAATAAAACTTTTTTTTTTTTCAGATATGTAATTTCTCTTCATTTTGAGAAGCCAGCCAATCATAGTTAAAAAAGCAAAGACAAAGGTTGTCAAAAATAGGAAAGAAAACAAACAAACAAACAAACAAAAACAAACAACAAACAAACATAAGGAGTTCATAATACTTTGACCCGGAGACCTGATTTCTTATCTTTGTGTATTTAGTTCAAACTCTTTTTGAGATACTGATGTTTCAGCCTATTTCAGGATTGGACATCTTTTCGAAACTCCACTGTTTATGCAAGATGAAAAAAGATGAAAAATGTATTTTCCACCCGGACTTAATTGCCATAATATATTAAACCAGTCTGTGAATTGATTTGCTGCAGTTTGGCCAGAAGAAATCCCTACTGTATAGTAGAGAGCTCCACAAGATGTGTTTCTTGCTGATGAAAGTGTCTCTCTGAACTTTCCTACATGCCATTCTATCTAGTAACAGAGGAGGGGAGAACCTTTCCTTATGCTATGTAGAGGCACTAACAAAGTCTGAGCATCCCCTTATGGAGTAACGTTACTCGGAGAATTTACACACATCAGCTGTGGTTACTCATCTGCGCATGGATGGAGCAGAATGTAGAAATACTGCTTATGAGAACTGAATTACAGAAGTTAAAGATGAAAATGTGAACTATATTCGGAAGTAAATTGCATCCCAGAATCTGTTTGGCTTTTGTTGTTGTTGTTGTTGTTGTTGTGCAAAGTGAAATTTATGACTTTTATTAAATAGTTTATTTGAATTAGCAAACTGCGATACAATGGTTAATCTTGCAGCAGAGAAATGAGAAATAATGATTGAGCTACATGGAATAAATTATCTGTCAGAGGAGTTGCTCTTCTACCAGCAGGTTTCTGTAGCATTATCACATCCTTATTATCTAGGTTATACTTCTCACAGCTGCAAACACTACAAGATAGAATGATAAAGATCCTTAAGCTGTGTTTTAGGCTTGGAAAACAGTGGTGTTGTTCCAAAGAGGCTTTTGTTCTGCATGTGTACTGGACAAAATTATTGTACTTCATATAATTTTTTGAAGGATAATGTGTATATTTTTTCAGATAGATGGATAGAAAGTTATCAAAGGGAATTGGCACTGACTCAGAGGTAGACTGCATAATGAAGCCTGGGGGTTCATTTAATGACATAAACATTTTCAAGATGTTTCTTGCTGCTCCTCTGATCTTGTTGAATAACCTTGCATAATATTGGAGGGAAAGGTTATTTTGGTCTATCTCCACTCCTTTTTCTTATATAAGGTATGAACTGTGATACTGAAATGGTGGAAACTTAATGTTACATAGAGGAAAGGAGAAGAGAGTCCAGATTTCCTCTGCAAGTAGAAGCCCTGGAAAGTAAGAGTAAAAACAACTTCGTAGTCCACATCTACTCACTTTTTTTTTTAGCAAGGAGCAACAGCATGATCTGGCAGAGGGAATCTCACTGTTTCTTGAGAGAGTTTTGTATCAGCATCACTTACATGATCAAACCTTTCTTATCAAAGAGGAAACAGAGCTATGTCTATTCTTTGACAGGATTAATGAATTGTATCTGCAGCTTGAAGTGAAATGTAGCCCATTGCCCTGGACACTGGGCAAATGCAAGTGGTGCAATAGCTGATGGCCACAAAAAGCTACACAGTTCCTTCTCCCTTTCTCACAAGTTCATTTCTCTGTTATTTGCTGTTTTAACTCTTTTTAGGCTTGAGCTAAAAACTCCAACTCAAGTTTGTTTTTTTCTTTAACTTAGGACTGATGGGTCATGCTTCACCAGGTATCCTGACCATGATAGTTCCTCTGAGACGTTATTGAATTACAAGGTCTGAGAAGTCCTGAGCACCAGCAGATCCTTGAGAAGAGCGTCAAGACACAAAGGGATGTGTTCTTCACTGTAACCCATTTTTCTTCCCTTTTCACACTTTTTCACCTGTAATTGCCAGTAAAAAAGCCATTAATACACAATGCTTTGCAGCATATCTGGAAAGATTTTATACAAAACACAGCTCCAGTCTTGAAATCAGAAACAGGTGGTTGACTGTGAGGAGATACATACATATATATATATATATAATATAAATATAAATATAAATAAATAAATAAATATATATATATATATATATATATATATATATATATATATATATTTTATTTTAGTGGCACTCTGCCAGGCTGTTGGGGTCCCTTGTCACAAGTCAGACTACCATTGGTCAGCTAGTGAACATGGTACATTTAGATTTGTGTTGGCTAGATTTTTTTGGGAATGTTTCCAAAGAAAAATTATATCAAGCTGTTGAGAAAAGTAGGCATTTAGGCTATTCCACTCTGAAAACTCTAAAGTATTATTGCTACAACTAGGGATTGTCAGCCTTGTTGAGGCTACCAAACCGGCACAAATTAAATTCACTGCTCTTTTGTGCCTCTTTTTCTTTTGTGTAGGAAGTCATGTGAAGCAGTGGAAAGATGTTCTCCCCTTTCTCTTGGGGAATTCTTTAGAGAAGGGGAAGGAAGGGGGTTGCTGCAAAAGGAAAAATGCAGTCCAGAATTGCCTGGTTACTTTGACTTTAGAATACTGGTGCTGCAGACACTGCCAGGGCTGAGCTAAGCTGTGGCTTGACTTGATTTGCCCAGAAATCTGCCAGTGGCAAGACCACCTCCCGAGCTGAAGTTTCAGGAAAGTGGGGAGAAAGGTTTCCAGAGAAAAGTAAAATGAGATTAAATTGAAGAACAAATCAAGGTGAAAGAACTCTCTTCTTTGTCTTCCAGTTCCTTATTGTTCCTATGACTGGGGACCGGACAGCTCTTCATTATGGCTTTTATGCTTTCCCTCATTGCTCCCCTCCTTTCCCCCTTCACAGCTTCCTTCTCCAAAGGGCTTGTTGCTGCAGCATAGCAAGGCGTTCCTATAAATCTCACACCTGCCATTCATCTGGGCTCTGCTGGTCTCAGAAATTGCTGTGATTTAGATACCTTATCAGAAGGTGTCCAGGTGGCTGGGATGCCATTCTGCCGAGCTGTGCTGCTTTCCCCCATTGCCATCCCCCACTGCCCTCCCCCTGCCAAGCCCTGAAATTTGCACGATGCACTGGGACAGCACTCAGCACTTGGCAGAGAAAGGCTCCAGGGGAAGGCCTTTCATCTACAACAGGGAAATTAAACATGGCCTAGGGCACCCTGGTTGTCTAAACAGTGCATCGCCCTGCTGCTCTCTGCAGGCTTTGCAATCCCCGAGTGCATTTCTGAGGCTGATGGTGCCCTGTGTTGCTGCATGCAAGGCCAGCAAAAGACCTGTGGTGTCTTAGGGAAGAATGTGTATGATTTGTACCACAGAATTAAAAAAAATAAAAATAAAATAAAATCCCATGACTGTATAAATTTAAAAAACCCAGCTGCATCTTTCTTTGAATTTAGTCTTGGGAGATACAACACTGCCATACCATTATGGGTCATTTTACCTTGGGTCCAAAGAACCTCTATTTTTTGCAAATGAGGGAATTCAGAAGTGTTAAGTAGACTGGATTAGAGCATAAGCAGGTCCAAATCAGCCCAACCTCATTGATCAGACTGATCGCAAAGGTTTTTGACAAGTATACAATGCGACCAGTTCCTTTGAAACAAGTATTGTTTTTTCTTCTCCAAGTAGTGACATCCTATCAGAACGGGAAGAGGGGTAAATCAGGCTGCAGTGAGGTGTCATGCAAGTGGCAGCTGAGCTACGTCTCCCTAGTCTGAGATGGCAACGGATACCTCACCCCCAGAGCTACTGGCCTACTGCCTGCTGCTGCTGCCCAAAATGATGCTGTTCATTTTAAGAGGGTTAGGGTAAAAAGCATGTACCAGTAGGCCATTGAGGCAGCAACGAGGTTTGGTGGAAAGGGGAGAATGCAGTGCTGTGTAGCTCAGGCATCTCTGGATGTACTCAGGAGAGCATATCCGCCCATACCTGAGAGAGCAGTTGAACAGATCAAAAAGCCAAACCTCTTGTCTGACACATCAAAAACCTGCATGTAAATCTTAGTGTATTGAAAGGAGCTAGTCTCACAATATAAAGTACTCCTTATTGCCTACACACCTTTGTTGGGTGCTTGAGAGATACGCATCTTCTGTTTGGGTCTGAGAAAGGAGTAGGAAACAATGGAAACAATGCAATGCTTTCCTGTAGCAGCATGAGATTATGTCGTGCTGGAGAACAGATGATACAAAGTTGATAAGCAGGTTGCTCTTTATCTCATTCAGAAGTTACAAGGGCAGGTAAACTTTTCAGGGATTTTTTTTCTAAAACCCAGAAAATGCCATTAATCTAATAAGAACTTGCATAAAGTGAATGTAGAAAGAGGTCTGCCAAACAAAGGTAAACTCAAGACACTACGCAGGAGCTTATATTTGGATTGAATTTGTAGTAATTCAACACCAAAGATTAAAGGTCAAACTCTCTGCTGGGAAAATTGGTTCTAAAATGCAATATTAAGTCCAGCAGACTCATTTGAAAGATGTAAATTTGTTCAGCTTCAGTACTGGGAATGGAGGGAGGAATTTTTCACAACGTGAACACTGTTGTTGTAAGTATCTAAAACTCGCTCAGTGTGTATAAAATTCCTTTAGCTAATGATTTACAAACTTTAAAACAAGGCCACAAGCAGCAATAGTGAAATTCATTGCAAGGAGAGACATGCTAGGAGAAAAGACTGTGCAACTTTCTTGTGAAAGATACAATTGCATAGTTGATAATGACCACACATGATGAGATTATTTGAAGCATGCTACCTTGTGCTGAGACTTGCCTTAGTAACTGACCTGATGACTTGAAACTTGAATCAGAGCGAGCTGAAATGTTGATATGTTCTTTATTCTTTGGTGGACTGCTCTGTAGAATGAGATTATAAAGTACATGCAAATTGTGTTGAAAGGTTTTACCTTCCCTGCAACTTCTTAAACAAATGCCCTGGGACTCTTCACCTGTCAAAGGGTTCAAGCAAGTGTACCTCTCCAGTTAAAGAACCTAAAAGTATTTATTTTTCTTCCACCTTTAGCTCTTGCATTGTTCATACATTTCATGCTGAAAGGAGATGTTATAATACTTGTTGAAAAAAAAAGAAAAGAGAGAGAGAGAGAAAGCCAGAAACTAAGCAGGAATGTTTTCATACCCATTGTTGTATCTGGGATGTGCTTAGACAGTTTGGCCACAATTAAGTGTCCCACCACGAGGTTGAAACAGTGCTGAGTAGAAACTCAGCTGTGTGCTGTGCTCCTCTTGCTTGTCATGATGCTGTTAAAGGAACACAGACCTCTTCTAACCTCCAGAATGCCTTGAATATGTGAGCTGGTACTGTCAGCTATTTTTACTATTTGTTATTATCATTTTTCCATTTCATTTACTCCATTGTTCCTTGGGATTCCCTTTATCATACCATAAAAGCTGTAAGTACTAGGTAGCTTTATTAACAATTTCACCCTGGCTTTCCCAGTAGTTAGATATTTACTTGAAGATGAGCACATATTGAAAGCTCCCTAATATGTACGGCATGCTTACCTATTCCTGTCAGAAACACAAAAGCTGTCAGGTAAAAGCAAGCTGGGATTCTTTCTGGAAGGTAAGAGATCTATCCTATTGAAGCTCCAGGTCATATTTTTGAGATTCTAGCTTCTACAAAATTCTAGTTTTCTCCTTGTGCAGTGAAGGAATTCAGGTGCTTGTATAAGACCAAATGACTTGCAGCCTCCACTTCTCTTCCCTTGCTTACACCACATTCGAGCAGGCCATCGAGTGCTTGACTGTTGCATACTACAAGTGATGCAAACATGCAGGAGAAAATGTACCTCTCATAAATACCCCTGATTTCTGCAACTAGAACTTAAGGGCACGATTTTGAAGGCTAGATGGGACAGAAGAGAAACAGAAAACCAGACAGACATTAAGAACATCTGTTTGGATGGCTTATACTACGCAGCTGCAGAATACTTGTGACCAGTGAAAAAAGCTACTGCTGCAGAGAGTCAGAGCTATAGATGCTCTCTCCAGTGTTGGAAGCGCTGTCAACTGTGTGGAAAATAAGCTATACTGATTTCCTGGTAACAAAGGTGTATAAATAATGATCCACATAGGCTTTTCTGTGCATTTCTCTCACATCCCTGCACATAAATATGACTCTGTACCGACTGTATGTCATTTAGCTGTTCTCAGATTCTGCTATATTCAGAAATAATCCACAGAGAGAGGTGAAAATAGCCATAAGAGTCCTAAGTATGCACATTTACACAGAAATCCTCTTGCATGCAGGCATATGTAAAGTCACGTTTCCAGGGATTCACACACGGTGAAATACAGTAATGACATATGCAGCCTGCCTTGAATAAAAGAGTTGTTCCAATCTCATCTTTTAAAAGGTTAATTACAAAACCTATTTGAACATATCAGATTCTGTTTCCAAGACAGAAAATGTTCCATGTTCTTGGACGTGGAACTTGGTGGGTGACATACATTTGTGAGTTTTTAACTGGTGTTTGTTATGTAAATGACAGGCTTTAGAGATGCAAAGATATGGAAATGATTTTAATTTGTGAATAGACAAGTGAAGATAGGGCCATACGCTGGTTTTCATGTGGCTGTGAGAATCTTCAAACTGCTGTTCATCTAACTGCTGGGCAAGGCTGCAGGCTCGCCAGGCAACCACCATTTTACTAACTGGTGGTTTGCAATTGTCTGAAGTTCTCTGCAAGTGTTTTGTGATAGAGCCAAAATACAGGAGTGGGGGGGTAAGGGGAAAAGTGGTGGAAACTCATATTAGAAACAGCATTTTAAAAACGACATAGAAGTCTTCACACTCATCTCCATACTGTTATACTTTTATTTATTATTTATTTTTATTAAAAGAAAGCATAGGAGAAACACAAAAATAACCCATCTCCAAAATCCTGCTTGTTTTCTGCCATGCATGTTTCATCATACATTTCAGCTTCCTCATTTGTCATGCTGAGGAAGAAGTGAAGCAGAGTGACCAGGACAGATGAGATATGGACCCAAATACCCAAGGTACTTGATGGATGAGTCAGGTATTCTGCATAGCTCTTATGGCAAGGTCATCTTCAGCTTTGAGGGTCTTGGCACAGAGATGAGTATAGTAGCAAAAGCTGGAAAAATTATTGAGTTATTTAGCAGTTTTGCCTGCAGTTACTGTTAGGAACCTAATGTCAGTTGGGTTTTGATTGTTTGTCTAGCAATCATGGTTTGAACAGGAACTTTCCTTGTACACCTTTCCTATTTTTATAGCACAGAAACGTGCGATTTCCTCAACTTTTCTAATGATGCATGCACTCATATGGCCATAAATGTCCATGTAAACACACTTGACCAATGCATCAGATATTTTGACACATTTAGCTCAAATTCTGAGCCTACACACAACTCTTCAAAGGCAGCTTAGTTGCGCAGTGGAAATGAGGCTTTTCTGTGCTGGCTCTCAGTCATGCCAGATCGCATTGTGACTGAGATGTTGGTAAAAATGAGTTTACTGTTTGAATGAGTCTCAGAAAGAGCAAAAAACGTCTTGTGATGTTATTGCATGTATCCTAAATGCCAGGTTACATGTAAGTTCTGGTCAAAAAGTGTCCATGTCGTTCTGACTGAAGTGTCTTTGGTTTGTTCCAGAAAATGTACATGACCAGTTCTGCATCCTTTCTAGTGATTCAACGTTAACATAGAAGTCCTCATTCACAAACCAAAGGCATTCAGTCAAATTCTATGCAGTCTGCTAAAAATGCAATATCCCAAAGGGCTGGAATGAGTGCTACAGAGGCAGAGCATGAAAATGTCATTTGCCGTGTCTCCAACATCCTGCACCTGTGGCCTCAGGATCCACCTATGAAACAAGCATTCATTTTCCAGATGTTCAGTCTCAACTGGCTGCTAGGGACATTGCCTTTAAGCAATTAGCTGGGTTGTTTAGAAAATCAAGGTTTAATGTGTTCCCAGAAGCTTGTTTACTGTCCTCCAGGATATTTGTACAATACTACTATGCAAAGGGAACAAAAAAGTACCTCTATTTGCTTTTTTTTTTTTTTTTTTTTTTTTTAATGTTTTCTTCCTATTGGATTTCTTGATAACTTTCTGTTCTTTCCTTTTTGGAAGGTCATCATTATATAATCTACCTCTGTTAACTTTGATTCTGAAATATAACATCTTGAAAGCAAAAATTAAAGGATCTTTCTTGCATTTCTCATTATGCTCCAGTATGCTTTAAAGATGAGAGATAAATTTTGAACTTGATGTGTGCATATTTACAAGTTTCTGCCAGCAAGACAGCCTTTTGAAAGTGGGTGAACAGGATCTGTAAGAACACTGACAGAACTTAAAACATTAAAATACATACCCTTATTTTTCTGCTATGAATCTAAGTAAAGAACTTGTATCTCGACTTGGTCAGGGTTATTCAGCATTGGTACCAGCCCTTGTGCAAAGTTGCTCTGACAGCTGTCCTGAAAGCTTAAAGGCTCCCAGAACTGTCCTTTTGCTTCATGCATGTTGCATCTGCATAAATTGTAAGGATCTATGTTTAGCCACAACTGTAGCCGCATAAATGTTAAGAAGGGCTGATTGTAGTTACAGCTCCAGCACAAGCCTTTGGACTATGCTGGATCCATGGGTTTTGCCAGTCCAACCCCAGACGTGCAATCCTTGGTTGCTGCTCTGGAATTCTTTTGTAGGATTCATTTCCTCTCTGTCCTTATCCCATTTATCTTTCAGTCCTTTTCTCTGTGTTTATTCAGTTCTTTTCTTCTTCCTCTTTGCCATTTTTGCCCAGATGACTGAGTATTAATTTTTTCATGGACTAAACACATCTTCAACGCTCACTTCACAGGTTTTTATCTTTTTTAATATAATCTTTATAATTTTTCCATGTTCCTTTAAAATCTTCACTTAAACTCTCTCCTGTATCACCCCCCTCTTCTCAAGTATCTGTTGAAATGAAGTCTTGTGACTTCCTGGCATAGCAAATCAACATGTTTCCTTTTTTGATCTGAGGCTTGCACCCAAAAAGACTTCTCCAGCTTGTCCTGTTGAGTCTGGAATGCCCCTTCAGAGACACAGAACAATGCAATTTATTTGCTTATCAGTGAAGGATTTGTAGAGGTCTTTACAGAGGAATCTGGGATTGTTTTGTTTTGTATGTATATTACCAGAGAGGGAACAGCTCCAACTGTACAGAGTTGACCTTCTTATTCCCTTAGTCTGGCATAATGATAGCAAGCACACCTCATCCGGATCTGTCACCCCTTCCCTAGCTTTTTTTGTCCTTCCAGTAGTGGCTAGCAATCAATATCCTTTCAATACGTATGGTGTTCGTTTGAAGTTTAAATGCTAATGGTGCAATTTGGCAAGGTGAGCTGCGTTAGATTATACAATATAACTGTAAATTGGAAATGGTTTAAGCTGTCAAATCTGTTTTTTTGCCACTAGATTTTCTCATGACTCGTTTCTCTTTCTAATTGGATTTTAGCATGTACTTTGTATTTCAAAACTTGAAATGATGAAGAATTAGATAGCACAGAGCTTTAGGAACAGGCGGCCTCCCAAGCTGTGTTTAATCTTTAACAGGTAAGTAAATGAGCAAGGGAGGAGTCACAAAAGTACTAAGCAACAAAGTGATGCTACCTGAGAAATGCAGTGATTAATTGCAACAATAATAAGCAGAATGATTAAGTTGATTTGTTTAATTCCTGCTGCAGCAATGGAATAGCGCAGTTGAGCAGGATGCTGAGGATGACATTCACCCTTGCTTTTCTGCCTTTATCTGTCATCTGCTTTTGGGTTACTTTATCCTCTGCAGAATTACCTGGTGGGTTAATTTAAGAGTCTTTCTACCAGAAAAAGAAGAGAACAGTAACTAGTTGACTCCTCTTTGGAACAACAGCAGGAGTGTGCAAGTCCATATGAGAAGTATCTTCTCATCCCTTCTTTGGAGCACTCAGGTGTGTTTGCTGACTGTAGGGGAAGTCTGGATGATCATCTTAACATGTGGCAAATTTCCAACCTCTCCAGGGGCAGAGTCTGCAGCAGGAGCCTGGGCTGATTCTCAGCCATGGGTGGTATCTTGATATACCCTAGGAGACATCAGCCTTCACAGTCTTTATGTCTATTTTTTAATGCAATCATTATAATTGTGTAATAGTCATGAAAATCCAAAGTGGTTCTCATTTTTGCTCTGAGACATTAAAACACAAATCAAATTCATCATGGTAGCGTTTCATCCCGTGTTTTGAAAACAGTTTCCAGTGGCAAATGTCTTTTACAGTAATTGTTTCTACAGACATATTTGAGCTTAGGTTTTACCATTATTTTTCAGGTTTCAAAGTGAGTAATGTTATTTCAGTTTACTTTGACTTCAGAGCTGAGACTTTCAGATGGGTCTGTTCTACTACAAGATTATCGTACAGCAAAGTGCAAGGAGAACTGGCTCAGAAGTGCCAGTCTCAGGAGTTCCCTGTGGGTTGAAAACCCAAATATACAAGAGTCTATATGGAAAGAAAGGGATTTGAATATATATTTTGACAAGCTGCTTAATGCAATGAAGGAAGAGAGTTCTGTTCCATCAGTTTTTGTTGTTTTAGGATTAACGAAATCATAGTTTGGGGTGCTTCTCTACCTCTTGTGTTATAAAGGAGGGTTGTAAGTGAACTGAAATACTTTTCCTGCATCATAAGATGGCTTTGATGGCTCCAATATCTTCCTGAATGATGGCAGAGCCATAAAAGGGAGCAGAGCCTGAAGAAATCACTGGATTACCTCTTCTCTTCCATATCTTGAAATTATTTACATATTTGAAATGTTTTTGTGGGTCCTAGATTTAAAGATAATTAGAATCATTTCTGGCTCAAGAGAAGAGACAGATGGTGGCAGACAGTTTCATTGTCTGCTTAGTGGTGTGCTTTGTCACATGCCTACCAAATAATTGCATGGCTATAGCTGAATAAACATCTTAGATATTTAAATCCTTATTTATGATTCTGTCTCCAGTATCATTCCATAAAACCTGAATTGTATGAAAAGAGTTGAGAGTTAGTATGAATATGGTCAGATTGCATCATAAACAACATCTTCAAAACAAAATCTTCTGTGATGGGCACATTTTTCACTATTGTCCTGCTGTAATGACCTACTTTAGGAAAGTAAGTAGGTGTGGACTGAGTTCATTTCTGCAACCTTAGAACACTATGCCAGTGAGCATCCCTTCATTCTCTCCCCTTCTTTTATTCTAAAGATTAGAAACAAGATCTTAGATACAAATGTCATGCTACACAGTTCTCTGACATTTGAAAGTACAGCACTTAAAAGAGCAAGAGAGACACAGTGCTTAGTTGGGATAAAAAAATAAAATGTATATTTAGCATCATCACTAACTGGTATTTGTTGGTGTATGTCTGATATTGTACATTTCTTCTCCAGTATTTCAATTCCTTCTTTGCTCTGTGACTCAGTTATCTTTAGGGAAGATGGAGGAAAATGTTTTTGTCCATCAAAAAAGAGCTGGAAGAGCTCAGCTTAGTTGTAAAGAAAGCTATCACTGAGATAGGTGGCATGCAGATAACATCCTTTGTCATTATTTGATCATTTTCATATCTACCCTCTGTCCAGCATGCCCATCTTTGTATGAAAACCCTTTCAGTGAAGAATCCAGAAAATGCACATTCACTAAAGGCAGAGGTTCATCAAATTGCAAACATCTTATATATGTGTATATTTATCCTCTGAATATCCTTGACTTATTTTTACGACAAGGAATATTTATCACTTCAAGCTTCAATACGTAAAAAAATCCACACAGGTGCTGTATATTTTTAGACCAGATGGGCTTTTTAGACAAGAACATATTGGATACAGCAAAACAAATCTATATTTTTAAAGGTTCTTTTTTTTTTTTTTTCAATGTGTTTGTTCTAATGGATATATCAATGGAGAGTTGTTCTTCTGTCTCTGAAATAAGCCTAAGACAGACATCAGATGTGCTTATATCCCCACATTGCTCTGCTAGACAAGTCTATGCCAAGTCATTTGGATGGATTCATATTCCTGAAGTCCCAGCTTTCAGAGGCACCAGGCCATACTCAGGCCTTTTCCTGTCAGATATAATATAACAGAAGAGCAACTCTTCATGGTGGTGATTTGAATAATTCCAGTATCAGCTCCCCAGGAGCTGAAATGTGACTGCCAAGCAGCTATTAGTGGTAGCTCCTTTCCTGGGCTAGTCTCAAATCAGTGACCCAGAAGTGAAGTGTAGACTGCAGTATGTGATTGGAAGGAACTGTGTGATTTAAAAGTGGAAGTTCCAGGCCATAGTATCCACAATTTGTGCTGTCATAATTCCTAGATGAAGTATCATCATTGTATAATATGGACAGCATGAGAACTGTCATCTTCCATTTTGGAAGGGTTTCTGAGTGGATCAGTCACTCATGGGAACTCAGGAGTTCTCAGGAATCCCCCAGTTTTCCTCTGCATTTACAACGTTCCCTCCCTTCTTCCCAGCTTAAAAGACTTTATCCAGATAATCTTCTTAGAGTTTTTTTCCAACCTGAATAATTTTATGGTTCTATTATTATAGGAAGGAGAAATTTGTTGTATTCCCAGGAGGACATCAAGTCTGCTTTCCCTATTTCTCTGGGTCCTAATCAGACCGGCAGTTTGCTAGGGGTATTTCTGAGAAAGGTGCGTATCATGGTGGTGATATTGTAATGAGGGATTTTTTGAAGAAAAATGTATATATGAACCAAGCCAGATCGCTTTTTGTATCCATTTTTCTTAAAAATTGTCAGATTTTCATTAGAGAATGCGAAGAACTTCAGCTAAAAATAATTTATTTGAAAAGTTTTTTACAAGCATTCAACATATACCACAAGAAAAAGAGAGATGTTGCAAATGTTTTGTTTTGTCAGAAACTCATTCTTTCTTGACAGATGGATTTCAGAGAAAATCGTCTAGAAGGCCCTGTATTGTCCAAAAGGCTGAGCATGACTAGAAAAAATGTCAAGCCTGAACTAAGAGAAGTAGAGGCCTCCCAAAATTTTGTCAGGTGACACAAGGAAATTAATGTCTGGCAGCTGGCAAGGAGCAGAGATAAGTCACATACAAAAAGAAAACTTTGGAGTCCCCAAGCCTATGTTTTCTACAAAGGAAGCTTACAAAGGATCTTACTAAAATATTCATGCCCAGTCTGAGGCATTGCTGGAGTCCAGTACATCTCTATGTCTTGTTTTAACCCACATCTCACTACTAATTTTAACTGAGGTGGCAGCCTTTAGGATCTTAATTTTGACACTTAAAAAGTGTAAATCATAGACAGGTCCTAAGCTGGGATCATTCTTGACCTATTAGGGCAATTGATTTAACCTGTTAAAAATAACCTGCAAACTCATTTGGCCAATCTTTGGTTCTGAAGTGAAGAGAAGCATACCTTGAAATTGTGCATAGACTTAGAGGGTCAAGAACTCTTTACAGGCCTCTGTTTTTGAAGTCCCTTCATCCAGCACAAATGATATGCCTGCTGCCCAGTTTATCCGTCTGTTTTGCAACAGGATGCTGTTTGTTTCCATCACAGGAAACTGGGGCAGGAGCAGTGCACTGCTGCTCACCAGGCTCCAGTCCATTAGCATCCTTGATTAACTGAATGTAAAAAGAACTGGAGACGCTCTTGATAATGTGCATGCATTTGATCATGGAGTAGGAGAGTGCTCTTGGTATGTTTGATCATATACGGGCTCTTTATGCACTTTAGAATGTAAATGCAGCAACGGCAAACTCAAAAGAGACCCCCATAATGGCTTAGACTTAATGAGATCATCCCGCTGTAAAATCAGTCCTTTAATTTCCCCAAGAGAACTTCAGAAGGTCACAATGTAGGTGGTTTTTCCCCATCACCATGAAACAGTTATTTACACAGCGTGCATATATTTTTCTGATAAAGTGATATATTTTTTTTTTTAATGGATGGGAGGAAGCATGCTTCTGCGTGTCTCAGAAAAGTGTGTGTGTGTAGGAGGCTGCCTCAGTCATGTCAAATTCATACTAGGTAGTGCTTCAAGAAATGACTGAAAAGAAGAGCTGTTGTTGATGTAAAAGGTCACAGACATTAATAGCCTGCAGAACAATTCCAGGGTACAGAATTATTCACAGCTGCCAAAACACAAAGGAAAAGAGTAAAAAAAGAATGAGAGAAATAGAAGTTTTGAAACAATGGCATCTATTGTTATTGCTGTTGTATTTTTTTGGGGGTTAAAACACTTCTTGCAAGAGAGCTGGGGGTAATTTTGAGCCATTTTCTGCTTTCATCTTTTAAATGGCAGCAGGAAATATGCCGCTTTCGACTCTGCTTTTATTGCAGTTTGTGTCCTGTTTATTTAGAAGTTTTTGTGGAAATAAGAACTGCAGTAAATATTGATGAAATGCAGGCTTTTCTGACTGAGAATATACTCTGCTGAAGGCTTTTAAAGGAGTCCGATCTAATTCTGTTTCTTAAAAAGGCTCCAGACCTAGTCAGAAGCGGGGGAGGTTCAGAAAAGGGAAAGGCCTGAAGAGGAGAGGAAAAGAGTGAAAAGGAAGGGAGGTGTTGAAGGTTCAGAGGAGTATGGACAAAGAACTGTTCTTGTGGACAGAAAATATTCTGTTGCTTAAACATTTTTTTTATATTATTATTATTATTAATTAATTTATTTTTTTTAGGACTGGCCATGTACTAGTTTGTGGCAGAGGCGCAGGAGGGAAGTTTTTAGCTTTTGAAAGCCAAACCAAAAAGCAGTGTCAAATGGTAAGGCTGTGCCCGTGCTGCTGTACCTCTCCATCTCACTGAGACGCGCAGCCTGCACATTGTCTCATAATCTCCCCCTTGCAGCCGGGGTTCCAAGCAGGGAACCAAGAATGAGAAAGAAGCAATCTTCATAGTCGTTGGTAACTGGCACAATCTGAGGTAGCCACTGATAAGAAAAACCCTCATCTGTATACACCAGCATTTATTATGCCAGCGAAGTCACTGATCAATCATTTCCATCTCCGCTGCTGACAGCTCAGGTGCGGACTTACAGCAAGTGACAAATTGGGCAGATTAGAAGCCACGGCTGTTAATCTGATTATAAATCACTCATTCTTTGATTTGCTGAGTAGGATAGGAACAGACATTTTCTCTTCTTTCTTCCTGACTGGAAAACAGAATTACTGTTTTATTTTTAGCCACCCTTTTTGTTTCCCGTCAGCCTTCCTCTCCACTTCAATAAAGATCAATAGTTCTGTCTTTTCCAACAAATATATTCAAAACTCCAGCAGTCTGCCTGCTCTCGCTCTAACAGGAGAAAGCCCAGGTCCTTATCTGCATCCTCTTGTTCTGACAACTGCAACCCTTGCCTGTTTCTATTGATGTTTCAGCCATTGTTCCTTCTACAAAGAAATCTTTGCAGGGATGGCTCAGGAGACCGCCAGTGGTCCATAACATTTTTCCCTCCTAAATTTGCTTCCGACAGTGATTATTGTCTGGTGTCATTCTTGGGAAGTGAGTTCTTTTCATGTTTCTGACAGAGAAGTCTCTAAAGCACGGGATTCATGGCATTCATTTAGTCTTAGTCTCACCAAGGAAACAAATAACCGAAGTGATAAGCCTTGCAATGTAATGTTCCTTGAGGTGGTCCTGGCCAGCAGAGGCTGAAGGGTGGTAGGTGATGGGATGCCACTGCCATTTGTCTGTTCGCTGGAAATACAAAGAAGGAGCCGGTCTGCTGCTCTGTCAGACTTGTGTGAAATTCACTCCAAAGAAACACAAAGGATGTTTTATTTGAAGCAGTGATTTTCTTAGGTGAATAAAATGACAAGAAAGAGATGTTTGTGTCCAAGAAAAATATGCAGAGATGGACAACACAGACTTTTGCATTTTAGCCATACTTCTGGCAGGAGGAGGGTGTTTAATCGGGTGAAAGACACATACCCCTCCTTCCCCATCTGATAAGGAGCACAGAACAGGCACATGGAGCAAGTAGGCTGCTGTAACAGTTGGTCATTATTTGGCCAAGGAGACCTGGGCATGGTCTAGTCGTGCAGAAGCATGTGAAAATGTCACTGGTGGTACTGGGAACAGCTGTAATATAATACATAGAACGGGAGCTGATACTAGGTAAGGTTTTGAAATACGTATGGACCAAGTGTCAGTTCCTGCAGGCAATGGAAATTGGAGGAAATTCAGTGACTAATGGAAAATTACTGTATTATTTCTTGGAATTTTTGGTCTACCCACACACTAAAGCTTCAGTATTTGAGTTGTCTGTGAATCAGCAGAGAGTTTGGTTTGTTGTTAACCTCAGTGGATATGGAAGCACGAACTAGCCTCTAACCAGTATAACAGGGGCTATCCAGATTTGGGCAGAGACTGAATGATTGAGTATATAAAATCAAGTGCTTGCAATCAGATGCCTGCAAAAACAAGCACAAGCACGCACACAGATAAAATAGCTAAATAAACGTCACTGCTAAGGACATAACAAAAAGAAAATTGAATAGATTGTACCAGTTCAGTCCCTGCGTCTCTAACCTATGCTTTTCACAAGGAGATGTTCCTACCATAAATATAGCTTTCTAAGTATACATTAATTTATCCAAACTGTTGACATGCCACACAGAATCAAATAACTGTCACTCTCAATGAAAAGGGAAAGGAGATGAAAAACCAGCACAGCAAATCCTTTTTCCTTTTAGGGAAGAGAAAAAGAAGAATCTGTATTCCTGTTACATGACTGCTACTGGCGGACAGCTCACCCATCTTGCCCTTTTCTTTCCTCTGGTCACTTGTAATCAAAACAGCCAGGGAATGTGAGACAGGCTTGCTCAGGAATTAGAGCACATCCATGTGCTGGCAGTGCAGGCTTTTATGGTGATAAAGCAACGCTATCAATGATAAGCAAAGGAGCTGTCTTCATTTTGCAGAGGTGCCTTTGCATTTGCTCTGTTCTGGCCTTGTTCTGTACATCAATTCATACATCGCAAGCTAACAATAACAGCATGCCATCTTCTCCAAAATCCATATATCATAAGGAAAGAAAGAAAGAAAGAAGCTAGTCCAATCTTTCTGTGATGATACTTTTGTCAGGGAAATGCCGGAGTAAACTGGTGGGGCCAGAATGATTTGTCTAATTCTGATAAGCCAGATAAAGCTTGGGCTTGAAAACCGAGACAAAAATGATTGGAGTGTTGCTCCTGCTGACAGCCTTTGTGGAAATCAAAAGTGTGGGGAGAGAGAAGAGACTAGAGATGAAGATGGATTTTTTTTTTTCCCCTGTATGCCTGTTTGGGCTAGGTTGGAGAATTTGTTGTTCAGTGTAGCTCCACTTCAAAGCGGCTGCAGTTTGCTTGAGCACTGATGTTGCAGAAGAGTGTTCCTCCGTTGAGTGATGCTGACACCTATGGCAAAGCTGATCTCCTGACACTACCGCTGTTTGTCTTTGCCAACTGAGCATTCCCAAAATAAGGCTGAAAAAGTACACTTGCTCACTTAGCAAGTCTGTACCCACAGCCCTGATCGTAGTTGTGTGTCTGTGTATGGGCTGTGCAGAAGGGTGAGATGGTAATCCCAAGTGACGATAGATGAGTATATTCAGGGATGGAAGCCAAGCCTAACATTTAACTTACGTAAACTAGTGGGATTTCTTTAAATAGACATTCATGAGCTCAGGGTCTGACCCATCTATTTTTACAAGCCAATCAATAAAAGATGAGGGGGTGATCCTCTGCCGGCGGTCATTAGATGTAGTGCTCCACATAACCCCCATCTGAACATCGGACTCCACTCAGAGTGAAAGCTGCCAGGCAACTGCACTTCGCTGCTGCTTCTTGAGAGGCACGGGCCCATTATGTGCCACGAAAGACAGCAAGGCTCCAATGAGGTTTTTATTCCATGTATACATGGAAGTTTTGCTGCCAATTCGCACTGCTGAGATGTATGTATAGTGAACGTCACTATAGAGGTAATATAGAGGTTTCACCACTGCTGGCAGTTGAATCACGGATGGTTGTTCATGCAAAAAGTTACATGCTACCCGTAATTCAACTGCCTCTACAAGGGTGCGAAAAACAGGATATAAAATGAAGTAGAATTAAGCTATTTTTGCAAACTTTGTCATCCTTGCCTCTGTTTTGTATTTGCTTCTTGTAATAGCTGAGAGTGATTCCAAGGGACAGATCCTGAAGCACATAGGCTGAGGTATCCCTGCACAGATGTCAGCGACCTGAGTGCTGTGCTTGGTGCTATTTAAAGCAAAGGTAAGCACGGACGTAGCCAGGTAGAGTGCCGCAGATGGGGGGGTCAGGAACTTCATGCATTTAAAATGGTTCTGCTTTAGCTGCTGCACAAGCTAATTTTAACTTTTTATTTCATACTCCTCCTTCATCATGTCAGAAGTAATCTCATAACGGTGCCGGTGTCACCACCCCAGACTCAGCAGTCCCAGCACTCTGCCGCGCTGCTTGCCTGGTCTCTGAGGCAGTGGGTAAAGAAGCCCTGGGGATGTGTAGGCACCACTTGCTAGGAGCAATAGCATTGCAGGTGCTTTTCCCACAGCAGAATTTCCTTCTTAGTATTTAAATAAGGAGCAGCCATAATGCATCCTGTCTTTCCTTGTTTTGCATAAACCATGAGCATTAACAACATTCAGAAAGGCAGACAATCGCACTGCTCATACCCACCTTTCTCGAGTTTTGCTGCTGCCCATCCTGGTCCACTCTTTTCTTTCCTTCTTTAAATTGTCATTCAGTTCTTCTGTAGTCATGCTTACAAAAGACGTAAGGTGAGATAGGTGTTAGGTAACTTTTTTATTTTTAAATTTCTTTAAAGTTTCAGCTTAGTTTTGTAATTAATGCTAAAGACAATCTGCTGAGACACAAAGGCATCTATTGTATATAGTCATTGTTTCATACTTGTTCAAGTTATTGCAGGACAGGGTTGGAAACTCACCCAACATCTTCCTAATTGCTAGCTCCTCACCTCTGTGAGACCAATAGAGGGAGACAGTGATGGGAAGGTGTGATACAAGTAGTTTGTAAAAGCTCTCTAAGGGAGAGGCTTTGAGAAAAAGCCTCACGTGGAAATAGCTCTGTCTCTAACATCCCATCTGAGGCATTGCAGGGTTTGCGTGATATGAAGGGCATTTTGGTTCCCATGACAAACAGCCTCCTTTTCTGTGCCTGGGTTCATTCCGGGGAGCCAAATGCCCCAAGGGCTCTGAGGGGCACCCTGTGAGACTGGCCCTCGGCAGGAGGCAGCGGCACCTGGTTGAGGAGGGGGTGAAGCCTGGAAACCAGGGTCCCACAGAGGGGCAGCACTCCTTGCCTCATTTTCCCTAGGAGCGAGGCTAACTCGGGAGAGAAATGAATGTCATGGGACCTGCTTCTCTGGAACCTCTGCTGACAAACCATGTAAAGCTGCTTAACTGATAAGGCCAGTGGTGGGCTGAAGCTGGATTCTTGATGTATCCACAGTCTCCCCATATCCCTATCAAAGTAGAATGTGCATACACAGAAGGCTGAGGCTTTTTTAGGGGCACATCCACACCAGTGTTACTGTGGGAGCATTGTTGGGCTACTAATGTCTGTCTGCTGTCAGGACAGGAGTGCTCTGGGCAATTCTTACTCTGAATTAACTCTGTGCTGCTTTAGTCCCCACACTGTCATCCCCACACAGCCCTTTCCACTCCAGCTTTGTGCTTTCAAGTCATCCTGGACTCACAAGATGCTTCCAAGTACCCCCTTGACTTCTCGTAGCATGGAGACAAGACATCTCCTTCCCAACCAAGTGAAATTGCTTTGATCAGACCCTGTTTTCTTGGAATAGAAAAGTGGAAGGAAACAGTCTCACACAGCACCTTAGGGGCATATCCCAGCTCCCCAGCAGGGGCAGCTGCTGCATGTGCCCAGGGCTGCTTTGTCTCTGGCTTAGCCACACGGGCTGGGCAGTGGCTGTCCCATTCACACTCTTTTCTTCATGCACAAACCTGCGTGGCCTCATCCCTTACCCTGGCAGAGCCAGGAGCTGAAGCACAGGTGCTTTAGTACATCGTCCTCTGCCGTGCAGGGTTGGCAGATGTGAAATATATTTCCGAGATTGTTTTTCTGTGCAGGCGCTCTCTGATGGGTGACCTCAGGGACACACTAGAGACAGTAAAATGCAGAAAATCTTTCAGCTTGTGCCATTTAATAATGAAAACATTTCAGCTCCTCGTTTGCAGCCATGTGGATAGGCTGCTTTTTTTTTTTTTTCACTTGGTGTAAATGTCTTCAAGAGAGGGAGAATTATGTGTTGTTCTGGAAAGAAGAATTGTGCCAGCTCAGCTGTTACAAACTGACAGCACTACAGAGCTGTGCTCCTTTACAGACCTGTAGCTCTGGCCCAGGGTCCTCAGTAAAAGCTGATGGAACAGTTTTAGTACATGAATTTAAGTTATCTTATGTAAATAAGTTGTTTCCCTGAGAAGTGTGCTTCTTTTCTTGTGTTCTCTAGCCATTCATCCAGGCAATACTGCAATGCCTAAATTTCTCCAGAACAATGGTAATAGGGAAGAAGGTGTGTGTATCTTTGATCCTAGGTGGGAAATGCCTCTCTGATAAACTAAGGCTGAAGAAAATTTCTTTGGAGTGCTCTTGTCTTCAGTGGCATTTACAGATCCTCTTTGACTCTACCTCTTCCGTGTGAAGACTTTCAGCAGCTGGCACTCTCTAGTTACAAGCACCTTGCTACCTGACCTCCCTTGAGGTCAATAAGCATTTCTGTGGTACAGAGCAGAAGCAGTGAGTAGTTACACTAATTTCCCCCTCTTTTTTTCATCTCAGAAGGGATGAGAATAAGCCCATCTTCCTAGATCCAGGGCTTTAGTTTGATCACTAGGCAGTGCCCAGCTGATTTTGCTACTGAGATGTTCATCATTGGCGGTCTGTATCCCTCCTAGTTTTGAAATGAAGCATACTGGGCTCTTTGCTCCTTTCACAAAGGCCAGTTCTGGACTGGCAGAGCTGGGGAAGTTGTGCCACTGTCAGCGTTACCTCATTTTCTACCAGCACTACCCTGCAGTCAGTGCAATGCTTATGTAAGGCCACAGGATTTGCTTGTCACACGTTTCTCCTGTGTGGTTTTGCACACAGAAACAATGTCAGTTCTTTCAGGAAATTTGAAGAGACTTCTGTGACTGGCAAAGTGGTATGAAGATGATCTTAAATGGCTATAAACGTTGGCACCTTACTAATTTTGAGATATGTTTGATACAATGGCCTGCAGATTCGTTACACCCAAGGCTTGCCGTGAATATTACAGGTCTTCCAATGCATCAGTGCAGATTATCATCTGATCAAGTTTGTGGATATACAGAATAAAGACCTTTTGGCAATCTACTGTTTTCAGCTAAGGGAACACGATGCTACTCAGCAGAGAGCTACAGCAAACGGCTTATTCCACCACCGAAACCTAAAGAATTTGTTTTTCAGCACAGGAGTGTATCTTTGTAAACTAAATCTGTTGTGTGGCACAGAAGCAACACTGATTAAGAAATAAGGATGCTTTATAGCCATGTCTGTTTACACAGGCCAGAGGGTCTTTGTTCAATATGGCTAATTAGGTTGATTCTTGGAAATTTAAAGGCAACAGGAAAAGTAAATTGGAAGGAAATGTGATGACAAGGGTAACAATAATTGGGAAATTGTGCTGCACATCACACCTTTCTTTTGGTTACAGAGTAATTGGTTTTGCATAAGATGTTCACAGTGTTTGCCTGAAGCATGTGTGCAAACAAAGGCCCAGTCCTTTGGAGGCTCGCTGGAAGGGCAATTTGGATATTTTGTTGTTGCTAAAACCCTCCTGGCTGAGTTTATACTATTTACCAGCCATTCAGAAAGATGCCTTCTGCCAGGAAAAAGCATTTGCTGCTTAGAGCATAAGAAAAAAAAATGGTGGGAAAAAAACAAAAAAAAAAAACAAACAACAACAAAAAAAGCATGATAAAGTTAAAATTGTAGAAAGAATGTCACTGAGAGATTTGTTTTGTCCATTTAAAGTAGAGATTTGTACCTGGCTTTGTATATAGATCTGCTCCTGTTTCAGATACCTCAAATTTTATTTTTTTTTTAAAAATACCTATCTGTATGTACAATAGAGGTTTAGCTACCTGCAGCAGAGTAACTATGTGGGTAATCAGTTGTTTTATATATATATACAGAAAGAGCGGTTGATCTTGTGCATCCTGTGAGAAAGATGAGAGGGCAGATTTCTGGGTGAGCATCTGTAATGGTCTTAATAATTGATCTGAATTTGCAGGTAGCCAACAGTAAAAACTGGTAAATTTACATTCCTTTGAGCACTCAAGAAGTCACTGGGGAATATTTTTCCAACTTAAAGCATTCAAAAATTCACGGGTTAGATCCAAAATCATTGTGAAATTGATGTAAAGTAACAATTAGGAAAAAAAAAAGTTCTGGCCCTTTGCTTTCTGATACTGTATATAGCCATTTTTATTGTTCTTTTGTTTTGTTTTTCTACAGGAACTGCCCCCCTGCAGTTTGTAATGAGGTTCAGGTCTCTTACATTAACACCTGATTCCAGCTGCAGAGGATTTACAAATGTGAGTGTCACAGTAAAACTTGTAAAAAAAAAATAATAAAAAAAAAAATCAATATTTGGTTCTCTCCAAAGCTTTGGGGAAGAAGATTAGCTGCTGTTCTGGAGACATAAATTCGAGATTGAACCCACAGTTTTAGTGGTGTTGCTTATTCTTGTCAGTGCGACATTCATGCTCCTCACCTTTGCCTAAAGCTTTCCATGTAATCTTCAGCTCCCTTCCCATTACCAGCCAGTGGCAGAAGATGCTATTGTAGCATTTGACCTACACGGGCGCAAATAGTTCTGTACTAATCTTATCACTGGCTTTTCAGGCAAAATCTCCCAGAAGACCTACATCCATCACCAGCCCGACTGAAGAACAGAGATGGATTTCAGCTGTGTCCCAGTTTGCACTACACGAGCTGACTTTGTGCAATAATGAAGGAGACCGGATCAAAGGCAAAAGCCCTGCTGGAAATCTTGTGGGCTGTCACCCTGCCTTTGGTGGCAGGTTAGTGAAAGGCCTTACTTCAACTGGTGTGATACTGCTTTGGGGCTGTTCCAGGAGTCTGCATATTTCAAAGCTGTTTGGGTGCTACCTTCCCTGCTCCACACCGGTCCCTGCCCGACACAGCTTGCTGTGCTCTCTTCCAGCATCAGCCTCCCACAGCGTGCGAGCAGGCCTGCCTCTGCCAGTGTTTCACATGCGCATTACCATGAGCACACACTTGAGGGCCACAGATCTTAAGTTTAGCAGTTCCTGCCTTCATTAGATTTAGTCACTGGGAGAGGGAGGGGGAGTGCTTTCTGTCCCTCTGTGTCATTAATTTTCAAACACAAGGCAGGGTGATCAATAATCTATTCTGCCAGCAGTTTTACTGAGTTTATTCCTGTTTCGGGTATTAGTTTTCCTCAGCAAATTTATCACCTGCAGCTTTGACGTTATCTATTCAGTCTGGCAGGACCACACGCCTGTCACTGAGCCTACTGTGGCACACCAAAGGCTCAGTGTGGCCCTAAGCCGCAGGCACGTTGGCATGGGGCACAAGCTGGAGTGATTTTCAGATGCATGCAGTCAGTCATCCCTGAACTAAGCAATCAGCTGCAATAATCCCAAAGTGCTGCAAAACCCACAGCTGTTTCCATCTACATGTACAGCTTAGAAACTTCCAGTTGTCCTCCACACTTGGCCGTTTTGGTTTGCATACTTGTTGATGACCCTGGATATTTGGTTTTTAAATCAAGATCTCTGCATAATCAGTTTCATGAATTGAGGTGCTCAGGGGAAGATTGGCCTCTACATCACTCTGTGTAGGCTGGTGTTATGTAAGTGTCTACCTAGTGAGGACACAAGTTTGGGTTTTGGTTCATCACTCATGGTAACGTGAAAGGAAAAGCACCTGACGTTAATGAAAGCAAGGCCTTAGCGTCATGAATCTACCTACTTTGCTGATTTAGACCAAACACGGCGGAAGAGTGGTTCCTCTGTAACCACCTAACACACGGGCTGTGCCTGGCAGAGGAAATGCATGTACATCTGCCTTACCAGCGCTGACCAGGGATGCTGGCTCTGCCCCCTGCTAGGTCTGTCATCTAATACTGTTTTAAACCATATGATAGAAGAGAATTTTATGCTGTTAAGAAGTAAAAGACAGACAGTGAAAGAAAAAATGACTGCCATTCCTTCTTAGACCAATCGCATTTTTGTGGCAGACAGATATTTTCTGCATTTGTCTCTACTTTGTTTTTCAGAGTATTTATGTACATGGAAGAGAATCCCTGTTTCCAGAGAAATTATCAGTTCCTGCTGTTTATACCCTATTTGATGTCATGAACTCGGTTGCTGTGGAAATGATTAAGCTGTCATCAACAGAATTCAGATGGGGAATAAGCTCTGGGAGAAGATGATACAACATAACTTCTTTTATGCAAATACATGCAGTTAAGAATGGCAAACAAACAAACAAGTAAAAAAAAAAAAAAAAAGAGGTAAACACCCTGCCCTCTCCCAAATCACCACTCAGGCTGAGCAGACTTAATTTTAAAATAAGCACGTTTTTTTTCTAGGAGATGTCAGATGATGTCGAAAATGTCACCCACTGTTGTGGAAGTGGCAGAAAGGAGCTTGAGGTCAGTGAACATCTCCTAGTCCCTTTGGTTTGAAAGGGTAACAAATTTCAAGGAAGAGGCCAAACTCCATTTTGCCCCGTGCTTTCAGCAGGTCATGGCAGGTGCAATATGTTGCAAAAATAAGTAAAGCCTGCACGTTTTTCCTGAGTGCAAATGGATATGCCACATGCAGAGCATGAAAGAGCCATGTCCTGTACTCTTAAGTGCCTGCCCAGAGTTGTGTCAAGCACAGCAAGTGACACTGGGAGCAGTAACAATCCCCACACACTAGGTTATGTTGCCTCAGGAAAATGAAATGCCTCCCCAGAGTACCTTTGGATTTAATTAATATGTGTTTGGAGTCAAGGGCAATTCTCCAAAGAGGACTTTTGTTAACCACTAGCTGATTGCATCTGGAATTGCACGGGGACTCTTTCAGTATTTGGTGAATATACATGGGAAGCAGGTCATCTGGGTTGTATATTTGTAGTTGTAATTAGAAAGACAAACTGTATAGGAAGAGAAAGTCTACAATGATCTTGATAATTAGTTTAATACTGCTATGCATGTCTGCTGTGTTTTTTGAAGTCTGCAGTGCTGCTGTCTCAGTGGTGGGTGTAAATGCCCTTATAGTCAAACCCAGTTACTATTACTTTGCAGAGTCTTGGCAGCACTAATGTGTCTAACATGGTGTAATATTAAGGAAATGGGGAAAATGCTCAAGTGCGAGCAAACTAGGGTTGTTTTCTTATTAGAGAACTCTCCTGAAGACGTGTTTTAGCAGAATCTGTTGGTACTGTTGATCTGAAGCTCTAAGTAGTCTGCTCTTTACCTGCAGCTAAAATTATACACACAGCATAATGAGCAGTTGATATGTGACTAAGCTGCTCTCATATGCAGACACTGATAGGATGTTGCTATAAAGTATCAAGAAATATTAAGGATAAAAACCAGGAAAATATTTCTATTGCTTTTGCCATTACTTTTGATGCTTCATAGAACACGTTGAAAGACTTTCCACTCAAGAAAAATTTCCTTTGTGTTACCTGCTGTTTTTTTGTTCTTTCTGGTAACAGCTTCTCAGAGTGGGCACAGCCTGGGCCCTGTTTTGAATCAGGGACTGCATGATCTTTGGAGATGCTGTAAACCCGCAGAGAGCATTCATTTTGTATGTCAGTTTTGTTATCTGGTTCCTGATGTCGTTTGTTGCCATTGGTTATAGGGAAGGATCAATGCACAGGGTGTTTGGGTCCCAGGGTTTAAAAAAACATCCACATTTTCCTTTGTTCCCCCATGGAACACTTTTTTGAGATATCTCTGTAGCTGTTCTCTTAAGTGCTCGAACGTTGTATTGCAATCATGGAAATAAGCATGTGCACAAAGAAGAGCAGATAAAACTAAACATCTTTCAATTTTTCTCCCAGTGAAAACAGCAAAAAAGCCTGAAATATGCTGGTAATTCAGCTGGAGCCGTGGCTGCTCTACCTTTTGGAACACAGTGTGGCTCCTTGGGGGTGTGTGAGCTGGTGGGGTTGTGGGTGGTTCTGAAGGCAGGTTAAAATAACTCCTGGCATAGGATACAGGTCAGCTTTAGATTTATTTATTTTCTTTTTTTTCCCCAGCTTTCTTGGTAGACAGTCAGTCTTTACCAAAAGACCGCTGGCGCAACTTTTGGTGAATTTTGAAGGGGCCAAAACAGTTTTGAGCTGATGCATGATTTCAGTTACCACCTGGCAAAATCTGTGCGTCTGGCTGCCCACTCTGCCAAAACATGGCTGCACCAGATTATTCCTTGTGTTTCTAAATGATTCATAGCATACATATCTAAATGATTTTCTTTCTCCAGAGTTAAAGGGGGAAAATGGTGTTGTAGAATATGATAATTGTCCATCACCCCTTCTCGCACACATTCATGTGCAAACATGTACAAGAACAGTGAAAGATAGATGGACGCAGATATGTAGGCTCAGGAGGGCTCTCAGTCCACTAACCCTGTAGAGCACCCTGCTTTCTCTTGCCAGCTTGTGAGTGTTTATCACAGCAAAGCTTCTGAGTACAGCCACGCAGAGGCAAAGTAGAGCCCATTTATGTGAACGTGCAGTTCATAAACACAGCATGTACCGACATGGTACTGGCCAGTTGCCTGGAGTGTCTGACTGCAGACATAAGAAATAAGTTGTCATTCAATAGCAAGACGAAGCAAACTTTCCTCTTTCCTGCTTTTGACAGTCTGAAAATAGATTTAATCTTAGTTTTTGTCATAAGTGCAAGGCACTATCTACCTCCTTGTTATACATGATACGATCTCTCCTCGTGCAAGTTTTATAGCTATGTAATTCCACTGACTTCAGGGGAATTATTTCTTTCTTACAGCAAGTGTAAGAAAGGCAGTGAGGTCATTGGCAGTGATACCTGGAAAAGGTGAAAAAATGTGAGGTGGGCTTCTCCTCAGGAACCAGCAATGTTTTTCTGTTAGAAATATCAGAGAGATTTCTTACACCAGCTCATTGTTCTTATTGCCTTTTAAATGCCAGTCCGCAGATCTTGGTTTAGTAATGAGACACACCGCTGACATCCTGGAGAGCAAAGAGTTATCACTGGCATGCCAATTACAGTTAACAAGGAAAACCTTGGTCTGTTGGCAAGGCTACAGAGTGCCTCGTGTTTTAATGACAATGGCTGTCAAACACCACACAGATATGCTTCAGAATTAATATATTAGTAGTTAGCACAAGAGGTCCTTGTCCATGACTAGGAGATGCTGTTACAGAAAGAATGCAAATATTGACAGTAATTAATCATGGGGATCTCAATGCTGTTTCCTCTTTCTCTTGTATCCTCTTTCTGGAGGGTGCTTTTTTCACAATGTCATTTCTTAAAAAGATCATTGACTTCCATGATGACTTTTTTGCACTTAGAAATTTTATCTTCATCATCGTTTCTTCCAGTCTTTTAGACCTTGGGTGTGTCAAACCATATTATGTAGTGCCGGCATTGTGTACTTCACAACTTTTTAGCAGCTGAGTTCAGAAGCATCAGTTCAGAAATCAGCAGGGGGCAGGGTCACAGCTGTGTTGTCATCCAAGAGACTGACGGACATCTAGGTCAGTTCTGATGAAGCAACATACGTAAAGTGCGGTACTTTGGTTGGCTGTAGACCTCTCATCTTCTCCCTTTCCACTAATCCTGGCTAGTGTAGGAGCAAGTTTCTTACAACTGGTAAGAGAACAGCTCTGCTGCCAGTTCCCTCCACAGAGAGGAATTCCATGCCATTCCTCAGTTAGTCTTCTGCCAGACAGGGAGGGGAGGCTCTCTGTTTTTCACCGGTGAGCGAGCTGTGCCTCAACAAATGCTCATCCTGTCTCAGAGGCTGCCTGTTCCCAAGGAGAAAGGACTTGCAGTGTCAAATCGTCTGCACCTGTTTCTGGCTAAGCGCCGGGTGCATGTGTACATGTTTTTGGTGGGCTGACATGTTTCCAGTGCTTCAGCATCCTTGTTCAGAGAAATGAGAATGCTTCAAATGGCAGGATCATCCCCAGGCAGTAAGTTTAGTATCTCTGCTGCCTGCTTTTTGCATTGTAAGAGAGTCTTGATGGATTGCCTTTAATTCATATGGTACAGATATCCCATAAAAATCAGTCTTCTGTACCTAATGTTTTCCTACTAGATTGTTTTCTGCAAATCTCAATATATTGAGATTTGAGGAAAATCTCTTAGTAAAGAGTTTAGGTCTCACTGAAGGAATTCATGTTACTGGACATCTTAGTGTGATTAGAAACACAGATCTTACAGGGAGAATCTACTCTGGACTGGAGCTGAGTTGTCAGGTATTGTTCCTGCCCCGAACTGGGAGGCTTAATCAAGTTGCCTGTTCTGAGAATCAGACTGAAGAGAGAAAGGGCTTAACCCATTTTGCTTTCTGCAGCCTTGTGTTTCTGTACACTCTCTTCCACGTAGGTTCTGACTACCTTGCACCAGAGGCAGAGTCTAGCAGCAAATGGATGAGAGAGGCCCCGTCCCAGGTCTGATCAAGCCCTGCGGGAAGGAGCTGGCAGAGCACCACATTTTTCTTTCTCTTTTGTTCCCTTGCAGGAAAAATAACCATTGGACTCCAGTTCTTTCAGAGAATTGGCCTTATCCCTGAACTCCAAAGACACATGGAATTGCTAAAATTCAGCCTGAAGACAGACGGGGCTTTGACAAGCTCTAAAATTGTTCAACATATCAGCTGAGGCTGAAAGAAACCCTCAGTAGCACAGCACTTGGGACTGACAGAGCCCCACAACTGCTGCTCGTGTGCCATCCATCCCAGCCTTCATGCAGTTACCTGATTTGCCATTCTTTCCAGGTAAGGAAAGAAATGTCTTGTCTGAAGGACAGGCAGTGGTACCCAAGACAAGCAGAGACATCCTGGAGCACAGTCTTTTCTGTTGTACTTGGAGATCAGCAACCATCCTCCAGAACTGTTGGGCAGGGCCTACTACTCCAGGCTTTGAAAGGGTTCTGCTGTTGTTTGTTTTCATTTGCAGAGAATCTTAGAAAGACACAGTACTTATCATTCTCTCTCTTTTGAGAGAGAATCACTGCATCAGTGATTGGTTAATTGCATCAGTTCTCCTCCAAGTGTGGAGCTTACAAAACAGTTAAAGACTCACCCAGGGATTTTTATGTCAGAGCAAAGCAAATTCCCTCCCTTCGGTTTCTCATTCAGGCAACTTTTTCTTTCGTGCATGACTCAGGTTTACTCTTTGCCTAAGTACTACTTATGTGGATCTCGTCCCTATGTGGTTAATTTGCTATTCTGTAAGTATAAATATATCTTGCAAGGGAAAAATTATCCTGAGATTTAATATTCTGAAGACTGAATCATCAAACTATAGTTTGCATTTATTCATTGTAGCATCCTAGCCTTATCGGTGTTGTGAATATTTTGTTTCAGGCAGAAGCTCAAACAGAAAATAAATTATTCAGACAAAGTCAAAGAAGAGTAAGTTTTAAGAGTTGTCAGAATTTGATTATTTGTTGATTCTTCACAGAAGCAGCCTTTTGGGGGACAGAGTTTTCACACAAATGCTCTCTCCTTCAGAGTCCAGAAGCTTTAATAACCCATCTTCTTCTAGGTGAAAATCAATACATCTGGATTCTGTTTTTCTGGTTTCCTGTAGGTAGCAAGAAAAAGTAAATAGAAAGACTGATACAAAAGAGAAGCAAGAGAAAAAAACACAAAAAACCACAAGGACAATTTATATGAATTTTAAAATGAAGCTGCAGATGTCTGTTAGTTGATTGAGTGACAAATATCTCAAGAGAGCTAGGAATTCACTGATTATGTGCAGATCTGGAACACCCTTTGAAGTTAAAAAGAGATGAAAACATATCTTTGCCCTTTATGGTCTTTTTCCTGACTATTTCCACTGGTGTTTTGTATGCTTCGTTTTAGGCTGATTTTCTACAGCTGAAAATGCTGAGATGAAAATCAAGAGATTGCTTAGCAAACACCCTGCACCAAGCCTAGATAAGGTCAGTGGATTTGCTGTTCTTATCTGTTTTGCTGTCAACATGGGTAACTGATGCTGAATTTTTTGGCTGCTAGTAATCTCCAACAGTCTGCTGTACAAGTAGGGTGAAGGGGGCAGAGGGTGTGGGCTGGTGGATGTACATGACGGTTTTCTTCTGCTGTGGGGATATTTGTGTAGCTGTGATCTGACAGCTGATAACCTGTCCCATCTTATTCCACACTCCTGTCCCCCAAGAACCTGTGGGTTGCTGTTGGGTTTTGGAATCCAGTAGGAAATTCTGGCGACTTCTCTCTTTTCATTTCATTGATGTTGCTACTTTCAAGATCTCATCAGGCACCAGAGAGATCCCTGATGAGTAGGGGAAAGCAGAGGAACTCCAGAGGTCCTTGAAGAAGTCACTCAGATCTGTATGCTGTGCCAAGTTCACTGAGGATTTGGTTTTCCTGTCTCAATCCCCTATGCACTCATATTTTCTTCCAATGCATTCACCTCTAAATGCCTTTCCTGATGCGAGTAAAAGGACTATATATAACCTGTCAAGTAATCTAATAGAGCAGAACATGTGGTGAGCATTGTCTGTGACATGTTGAGCTTTAACAACCCCTGCTGAGCCTGTGTATGTTAATATACAGATAATGTTGTCAGTCAGCCTCTGTGCATTTCCCTTAACTGTCTGAAGTCAATACTGAGATTAGGTGGTACTACAAAGCCACAAAAGCTGGGCTAAGATATATGAGAGAAACCTTATGCACCTAACTCATACTGAATTTTAATTGGCTCTAGAGACCTAAATTCCTTAGCAATCTCAGTCCTAAAGGATTAGCATTCCTGTTCTTTGTGTTTTACTCCAGGCAGAACTGATATGGGCTTCTTACAAAGACATAGTTGTTTTTAAGCAAATCAAAACCTAAGGTATGAATAAACCTGTTTTGGAAGGGCTTGAGAAGTTAGACAAATCTGCCATTCAATTCCTTATGTACTGTAAAGAAGCTGTAATATTTTGTACTTCTTGTGTTTTAATGACTTTTCCTTGAAAATTGACTATTTGCATCTTTTCATTTTAAATATTTTTTAGGATTCAGGTTGGTTAATGTATCATTAAAGGAATTTATTTGTACAGAAATCAGTAAAAGTACTCCTTATTTCTCCTAAGTCATTTGGACATGTACTTGATTTTTTAAATGGATGGTTTAACTAGTTACTGATTTTCATTGTGTGGGAAAGACCTTATCAGCTTTGGTATCTTATGCCCAGCAAGATGGTTTTGAATGTCAGACCAGTTTTCCAGTTGTTTAGCTTTTACTGTTGTAGAGATCCATTCCTTTTCTTATGTGCTTCCTTGATAAACAGGGTATATGATACATATCACCTAGATAGTGACTCTAAATATATGTACTGTTGAAATCTGCTTCACAGATTTTGATTTGTGAATGACTGCAAAAAAAAAATAAATGCTAAAAGGTGCTCTCCCCTTGATTCATCTATCCTGGAGTTCTTCTGGAATAATTCAAGGGCTTGCCATTACAATTCAGTTGTTTTTCAGGCTTAATCAGGAGCTCAGTTATGATTTGTCCCTGTTAGATGGGTATGCTAAGGATGTATCAACAGTAGGAAGCAGACAAGCCATAATAAAATCAGGACTGAAAGTGCCCATTCAACTGAACCCGAGTTTTAGCTGGTTTTAATTGAAAGCAGTTTACGCTTTCAACGTGCATGGTGATGAAGACATTTTTCTCCAGAAGCAGACTTCTACATGCTTTTATTCATCCCTGATAGATGACCAGGGATAAAACACAGATATCTCTCTAGGACCCAGTTAATGTGGGCGAAACCTGAGATGATAATGCTGTCCTCCAGAAATCGATTCAAGGAAAGACAAAAAAAGCTATATAATAAGCAGATATTCACTATTACTCATTGATTTACCTTTCCTTCCTTCTGATTTTTTTTATTGGACAATTTATCATAGACCCACCTATTACAGTTACCTATTTGTCTGCTAATTTCCCTGCAAAAATCTTTGCAGGGAAATTAGCAGACAAATAGGTAACTGTAGTACTATAGGTACTGATTAGTGGCATAATATCTTATAATTAATTGTTTTGTCCTTCTGATCCAGAATGTCTTCTGACTCAAGGCTACAGGCAGTTGCAGTTGGGGAAGTGAAAAGGAAACTAGATTCCACTGATTGTTTTAATGTGACTGCTAAAATGGACAGCCAGAGATCAAAGAAAAAAGCTTTAATTTTCTCCAGGGATACAGAAATCAGGTAAGAAGAATGAAAAGGTACTTTTCTGCTTTAAATGTACCTTTTTTGTGCCAATGTGTCACTTGACACATGTCAAAATAATGTAACTGCAGTAGAATTTAGAATTTGGAGCCACTGAGTGCTTTGCTACACCAATATTTGTTTTCTTTTCGTGTTCTCATGGATAATTATCATGAGTGACAGTGACAACTTTTAGCTGACCTACCAGTTGCCAGAAGAGCTATATCATGGGGATTTCTTAGGTTCCATTCAAAATAATACAGTGTAGTTACTGTATATTCCCAAGGATATGCAGGACAGTAAAATGCTGAACAACATGCTGAAGAGAAAAGGGATTTTCTGAACTCACCTTCTGGTTAACAGAAAAATTGTTTAGAACAAGAATGCAACAGACCATGGCTACTAGATCAAGCCCGATGCTGAATAGAGTAAAATTGCAATTGAAACCTTTTAATAAAAGATGTGGTTTTCAACTATATATAAATACATATGTATGCTGATCATTGCACTTCAAAACTGGATCCCCACTGGGAAGGTCTTAGATCGAGGTGTTCATGTGTGGGGCTGAGAACTGGTAGCACCGGAGTGCCGTGCGGCACAGAGGTTGGCATGGTACCTACCAGCTTCTCCCTGCTGAGCTTTGAGAAGGAAGGGCTTTGTGTTCTGCCAAACATGCCCAGAATCACACTGTGTAAAGCAAGAAGTGCCCCAAAACAGTTTCTCAAGAGAAAGAGAAGGGGAAATAGAAACGGAGGAAGTTTCCTGTAACTACAAATTTTGGGGAAGTGTTCTTTAAACTACATAATTTTGAAACCTGAAATCTTGTAGATCTATCCAAAAAAAGAACAGCATAAATTATGTGAAATTAAATTATATTTCTGCCTTTTATCCATTTAGACAAGCAAAGGCCTCCAGTATTCATGTCTTGATGAATTTCTTGAGAAGGAAATTTGCCACACTTGGCAGTCCTATCTCTCAGGGACACGCAGGCACTGATAATATCTCCACCTGTTTTCAGCTAAAACAACCTTTGCAGGGAAAAGCAAAATTGTATAAGTGTACTTTCTAAACCAGCTCCAACCCATGCTGCTTGCATCTGCCAGGCAAAGGTTATGCAGACATTCACGCTATAGGCGTATCTGATCTTTCCTCTTAGCTGTAAGTGTTGTTTTGAACAGCCCAGGAGATGCAGTGAGGACTTCACACGTCTAAAAGAAGGTAGATTTAGATGAGGTATAAGGAAGGAATTCTTTACTCAGAGGGTGGGGAGGCCCTGGCCCAGGCTGCCCAGGGAAGCTGTGGCTGCCCCATCCCTGGAGGTGCTCAGGGCCAGGCTGGATGGGGCTGGGGGCAGCCTGGGCTGGGGGGAGCTGTCCCTGCCCATGGCAGGAGGCTGCAACTGAATAAGCTTTAAGGCCCCTTCCAACCCCAAGTATTCTATGATTCTGTGAATTAATTGGAATACAAGATTAGCTGTGGCAATAAAAGCATTATTTCCCAGATTGACTGAGCACACAGATAAAGTGAGCTGTAAAACAGTGGAAAGGGGAGAAATTCTCTCTCTACAGATCCTGATTTTTTCTAATCTATAGAAATTCATTACAGCTGCCTCCAAAGAAGGCTGAGCTTACACAAGTTATTTTCTTACTCTGCTCCTGAGTAGATCTGCAATAGGACCTAGGACAATATATTGGGTTTATTACTTCATTTTTAAGAAAGATGTCTTCTGTCAGACTGTCTGACTGGCTACAAGCACAAATATTAAAGTAACATCGAGGAGTGTGTACTATTAATGCAACAGATGCAATTAATCTCCCATTTTATTTATGAATCCACTGGGCTGGCCCTTTCAGGTGAAATGAGGGGGTGAGTGGAAGCAGCTGCTTTTGTCAAAGTTGAAGGAATCATTAGGTGATGATTAGGGGAGGAGATAAAAGGTCAGTAAAGCTCCTCCCTGAGAACTACAAATATGCTGCTCGGAGGTGCCTGTGAAGGAGTGAGTATTGGCTTATGAAGTGGTTTGGAGATTTTTTTTAAATTTATTTATTGTTTTTTATGTACTGTCAGAGCAAAAGATGTGACCGGGAATATTCATTGACAATAACACATTATTGGGGGGTCTGAGTGTCTGGGTCTTTTCCTTTGGAGAGGACAAGATTTGTTTACACAGTAAAAGAGGCAAAATGCTAACGCTAAAGGCTGCTGCATTGGCTCGTTGGAGCTTGTAAAAAGGGAGTCTGGGTGATTTCCAGAAGGCCTGGCAGGTTCTGTTTTGCTTTGTTACGGTGAAGGTGTGCGTCCTTCTCTGTGCTAAGGTGTGGTCCCTCTCTCTTTTTACACACTGGTTCCTTACCGGAGTTATCCCAAACAGCAATACAGCTACAGAGCAGTGAGCAGAAACCAGTGCTGTTTCCAGGGCTACTGGGGTGAGGGAAATAACTTTACCCACGGCAATGGTTGTGATATGATAAGCAGTCTTCATTCTGGCTTCTCAAAACACTTTAAACTTTTGTTTATGCTCAAAAACATATTTGGGCAGTTTTATGTGGGGAGCAGAGGCTGCTTGAGTAGAGGGAAAATGCAGCCTTGTTTGAACTCCACGTGATGGTGTCTGTGCAAACTGTGGCTGGTGTTTCTCAGGTGCCTCCCTAATAGCTGCTTCTGATGTAGACAAGGATGGCTGCAGACCTAGACACTAATGTGCTGACTGCTTACATCATATTAGAGTAGTTTTTGTTTGTGGAGGTTTGTGAGATATATTGTGGGTAATAATAGAAGAGGTTAGGAAGCAAGGTATGAGGAAATTGACATTTGCTCTAATAGAAATACAAATATTCAGATAAAACTGGAGCACTACAGGTTGTCGCTAATTTATTATCCTCAGGGAGGCAAACAAGCTCCCAGATTGTGTATAGTGTAGTGCTCGGCTTGCTAAGCATCTTCTGTAATGGCTCACTTGTAATATTCTCCTCGTGTAAGAAAGAGAGGGTGATGTTCTTAACTAAAGATGGTCTATCATTTCCTGCCTTGGCAATTGAATTGTAACTCCTAATTTGCAGATTAAGTACCTGAAGTACTCTGACAGCTTTGTTGCAATAGGACAAAGCGTAATGCCTTCGTGAAAATAACCTTGAACATAAATGAAAGCCTCCATCTGTCCAGGCACAGGTCGATTAAACGTTCCCCTGGTTCATGTCACAATAGGAACCTGTGAGCAGGTGATGTAGCAGAAGTTAAAAGAAATATCCGGCCTCCGAAGTCACTGTATCTCCCTGCTCGTAGGACTATTTTGTATGTCAAGCTTTTTTTCTTAATTGCTGTCTTAGTAGTGAAACAGTTGTGCTGGGGCTAGGTGGAGAAAATACAAAGAACAGCTTCAGAAACATGGGGCACTTTGTGAGTCCATTCAGGTTTAACAAGGAACTTTAGCAGTGGGAAAAGGAGAAACAAGAACCTAATAAATGATGCTCAATTGCAGCTGGAGATTTAGATGTGGGTCCTTTCTGTGTCTGTTGGTGTGGCGATGTGTATGTTGCACTGCTTCAAGACAACTATTTCAAGGCAACTACTTACTGTGTGAGAGTCTTCCTTGGGTGGGTCATGACTGAATCTAATAGTGTTGAATTAAGAAATTCTGAGCTTGAAGGTAGGGAATGGAAAAAAAAATAAATACTGCAAGTTTGCTTTCTCTAGGAAAGGTGCTCTGCCTTTATTACAGAGGGTGGGGTACCTGCCAATAATCCCCCCATCAGAAGAACTAACTTGAGGAGAGGAGGGCGCCCGGTTTGAAATGAGTGCACTGTGTTTGAGGACAGAGCCCTGCGAGGCAGGCAGGCTGTCCGTGTCTCCAGGCCTAAGTGCCTGTGACAACAACCTGAGGGCTCCCAGAGCTCTGTGGGCAGTTGTGGGGTCTTCAGGGACAGGGGCATGGGGGAGGCACAGCTGCTTTCCTGCCCTCTGAAGGCTGAAGCGAATTGCTGCCAGTGTGGGTTGTGGGCTTGTTTGTTGCATGAGGGCAAAGGGATGGTGAATTATCGGCTTGGTGCACCCTCCTGGTCCTGTTTCAGGTGTTTCTTCTAAGTGATGTGGATGTGAATTAAGGAAAGAGGATGGGAAAAGATAATTGAAAGAGCAGATGAAATCTGTTACCTCTTATCCCACAGCAGAGTCTCCAGGGAGGAGAACATTATCTGTGTTTTTGTGTTATTTCTACAAAGTTAAACATTTAAAAGCCCATGGACAGCTGTGTAGGGGGAAATGTTTGGGAAGGTGAAAGCATTCTGAAAGAGCCTGGGCCACAGCATGTGTTTTTGGCAGTGGGAATAACTTTTCTAACTGCTATTTGTCTTCCCTTCTCACTGAAAGAACAGCCCATCTCCTTTCCCATGCCTTTCAACACCTGTGTTTTTGGGTTGCTACCAATCTAACAGAAGTTGAAGTCAGGTCTGTCTTTCTGGAATGATCTTAGCTAATGCAGTTGAAGCAATAACCTTGAGAGTAATCACATGTGTACAGAGAGAAACAAAACTGGTATTACATACATTAGAATATTCATGGTATTTTCAAGTCAATGTTTCTTGTCCTGCAGACAACAAAGGGAGTTTCTTGTTAATTACTATATGGGACTACTAATACATATGAAAAATTCTTGTTGCTTTGCTTCTGCAAATATCTTGGGAATGAAAAGTGGAAATATTTGTCCTTAAAGTTTTGTTAGCTGTCTCAACAGCTGCATTAAACGATACCAAAAAGAAACTCAAGGTGGCGTTACACAGCTTAAATCACAGGCTCACCCCTTTTGCCTGCACAATGGCTTCTGCAGTCACCTAAATTAATGTTTCTATACCCAATAATCTAACCAAATGCCTATCTTGCTCGCCTGTAACACCAAGTACCAACTGTTAGATTTTAGCAGATACTCTCTGGTATCATAGATTCTGATGTATGCAACCTGTGAAATGCTTTAGAGATCTAACTCACGTTAGAGGTAGAAAGGTTCTTTGTCCCCCTGTACTTTTTTCACATAAAACATCAAAGGGTCTGCTGGCACTATCAGTGAACTTATTTAATTACGCAGCTCAAGAGATATGTGTAGGTAACCCAGCCCTTGTACTGACTCCATACAGATTTTGTTATCCTGAATGCATGTAATAGGAAGGGGAATTCCCCCAGAACAAAGAAACAGGGTTGGTAACACCCCTTTATTTCCTGTAAGGAGTTAGGAGATGCAGGAGTGGGACTTGCATGTGTTTTTGTTATGTGATTCAATTATAATTTGTGAGTATTCAGAAGGCTTTTTAAACAAGTATCACAAGAAAGGATTTAATCTTCAGCACCCAGTAAAGCAATGAAGCTTTTGCTTTGAGAAGCGTATTGTGCTACCTGTGATACCTTTTTATTCCTCTGTAATTAGCAGTGTCGATACTTCACTAAAATGTAAGAGAGAACACTTCCTATCTTTGAAGCATTTCTCTTACCTCATAATTGCTTTCATATGCTTTAAGTATTTAATTTGTATTGGAGGGTTCATTTTTTACCTTCTCTCTGATACTCAAAATAGAATGACACAGAACTGCCTGTCTTGTTCAAAAGAGTAAATATGGCTTTTTGGTTACCAATTTTGCAATTGTTCATTCTGGTGTTGAATGAAATGGCTTGGGTACTCTTGGTCAAATAAGATCCTGCAAGAAGAAGAGTTTGCTGAACTTCATATAGGAACTTGAATCTAATGGTTCGGGAACACTGAAAGATATATACGTGTATATATATATGATTGGATGCTTAAAAATTATGAAACACTTTTTAAAACCTTGTTTCAAATGAGGACAGTTCAAATGAGTAAGCAAGCTAATAGTAAAAGCTGAAGTCTGGATTTTGTGTTTAGAGGTCATTTATTTACAGCTGGCAATTAACTGAACAGCAGCAAGAATCTGTGGAATCTGGCATCCATGCTGTGGAGAGTGTAGGTGATAGATGCTTGGAGAAATGGATCATGGCTTCAGTCCTGGCATATACTCTTCTACTTTGTTGTAAAACTTCTCCAAAACATTGTGCAAATGCTGTGTTGATTAGGCCTGTCTTTCCAATTGAATTCTGTATTAGTGTAGAGATGATGCTAAGCATCTATTTGGCAAAAGTCAGGAAAATAGTTTCCAGAATAATTTTATCTTAGGTCCTGTGTTACAAATGGAGGTGACTGGAAACCAGGGGGCTCTTTGTAGGTTAGTCTGGCCCATGCAGAGCTCTTGGAGCACAGCTATAAAGGCACAAGATGGCTTGTTCAGAGCTTAAGTGTTGCTGCATGCCCATATATTCTATAAATGGACATGGCCTTAATACTGTGAGATGTGGTCCAAGTAACAGAGATAAATGTAAGCAGTTAACGTTCATTTCATCGGTATTCAATTCTTATGTCTCACTGATAGTATTTCACTCATAATAAATTCCCTAATAAGAACAATGATGAGATATAGTGTGGCCCAGCAGCCAATGCTCTGAGGCCTTGTTAGTAATAATACTGGGGAATGTTTAGAAGAAAAATGCAATGAGGTGCAGTGAAAGGGTGAAATATTTGTACAGATAGTATATTGGAGGCTATGCAAGAATCTTAGGACTATTTTCAGTTCTGTGATGTTGGGGTATTTGTGCTGAACTGAATCATAATGGCTTATGGTGTTTTCTGGATTATCATGCTGTTGTGATCTGTTATTATCTTGGCAGATTATCACATAACTGAACACAACTCTAGATTCAGTGACCTTGGATTTGCGTGTCTGTGGAAGGGGAAATATACTTGGTCAAAATTAAGCACTTAAGCTACAGTGTTTCTAGGTAAAAGCCCAAGAAGTTGAAGCCTAGTTGTACTACTTGGCGTACAGTTTTCATGTAGATCTAATTTTAAAATGAGTCAAACATTCCTTTTGCTTAAAAAACAATGCATAGCATTTATTGTTTGTTCTGTGCTTCCTCTTCTGAAGGATATGCTATTTTTCTGTGGAAATTTAGATTGTAGGCATCTACTTTGTTTTTGCACTATAACTCAAAACAAATAAATAAAAATTAAGGTCAGTGCTATTCTCCTTATTGAGGATGAAAAAACAGATTGGGTGCAGCCAAGACAAAGTGTTTGCTTCCCAGAGTCCAGTTTAAAAATATCAGGATACTTAAGAATAGCAAATACACCAAATCTGCATTTAAATAGACTTGTGATGCGTGGCAGCATGTATCTATTTACTGATGTGGAAAGTTTGATGTTAGTTTGGATTTCTCATATTCAGCTTAAGTTGTGCAGGTTTGTGATGGAGTATTAGTGAGTATCTGAAGGAATGCTGATTTTGGTGACTTACTTGGTTATGTACAGATTATTTACATTGCCAAGGAAGAGTTGAGAGGACCAGAGAAAACAGAAATGTATTAAAGCCCTGAAATGAAATCAAATACAGCTCTCAAGTCCTCTTTTAGTCAAGATCCTAAGCAAAGGGAAATGAAGGTTACTTTAATCAGACCACATACGTATATAACTCCAGAGCTGAATTATGTGGTGGTTGGAGATTTCTATCGCTGCCTGTATGTATGTTTTCTATAATTAGCATTCAGGTAGGCATGCTTCTCAATGATAAACTTTCCAAAGAGCATTACTGTTTTGGGACCCTGATAAAAATGAACAGTGGAGTTGTTTTTTCTTGTTTCTCTTTGGGTTTCCTGTCAGGGAAAGGAAACATAACCACAGGGACCTCAGCAATCTGCAGCCCTAAAACCAGCTAAAAGAACAAGTTTTTTTCAGTTGTGTATTACCTTTTTGTGTGTGGGGCAGGTGAGCTGCTCTCTGTGAGGCGGCGCAGCTGGGCCCAGCGGCCGCCATTTTGTGCTGCTGCGTGCTGCTGGTGATGGCGGCTGCGCCCATGAGGGGGGCGACGCGGCGGGATCCGGTCAGCACCTCTCTGAGGGGCCCGGCAGGGAGGGATGGAGCAAAGCGAGACGTATGTGGAGAGCAGGGCAAGTGTTGTGGGGAAGGCATTGATTTGAAGCTCACATTTTGTTTTCTATGGTGCTGGGCCCAAAGCTGAGTGCAGCTTTGGAGCCTGAACCAGGTCAAGCAGTTTCTTGCGACCTAGTAAATGTGTACTTACAGGCTGCCTCACATCCATTGCTGTGGAAGTTGGTCATGATTAACTGCTACAAGGCACAGAAACAGTGTTAAATATGAGGAAATATCTGTTTCTGTCACACCAGGGGAATGTAAAGCCCTGGAGGGGAAAAAAAAAAAAAAGGAAGGGTGGCTTCAGGTGCAAAGGCATTTGAATTCTTAAATTTGCATCAAGTGTCAACATTAATACTCCTTTGGGCTATGCAGCCTCAGAAACTACCCCTCTGAAATTCAAGTCATTTAGGATCATAAACAGTTATTCTCAGTACTGCTGAGACCAGTGTCACACTCATATCACAAGTTCTGATTTTTGGTGTCTGTCATGCATCAGAAGGCAAACACAATTACATGCCTATCAAGAGTACCTCAGAGCTGTTTAAGAAATCAAGGTTAGTCACAGGATCCTTTTGATGTTCTTCTCCCTCTTGACTGTAGATTTGTAAATTAAGTTTAAGTGGTGATGTTCTGGTGAAGGATTAGGAGCGTTGTTGGAGAAACAGGACGCACACTTCAACTTGCAACTCTAATGAATGACTTGGTTGACCTTTCATCAAGCTGTGGGATGATGATCAGCAGTACTGCGAGCTCTGGGAATCTAAGGTGAAAAGGTAAAATTTCATTTTGGAAAAAGTGTTTTTTAAATTAGCCTTATGCTGTTTAGGTCATGTTTCTCTGTTACCATTCATCAAAATGCTCTGGTGTGGTTTTCGTGCCAGTGATTAAGCAAGGGATGCTTCTTTGCTTCAGTAATTTTGTTTTGTGTCTCAAAGAAAAGCGATTTCTACAGTGCTAAAACTTAGTTCATATAAGCTAGCTTACACAGGCTGGTAAAAGGTTGGACCAAAACGGTTGTTTCTCTTGCACAGCTTGACAGGTATGTGTGTGTAACAGGAACATGGTGTTGTACTCAGTCTAATGTTTTAAAAATTAATGAGGGACGGGAGAGTCAAGGACAGTGTTGCATCTGGTTTGTTGGATAGTTATCATGCCAAAGTTGTTTCAGAGAACTCTTTTACTCTGCTGAGAACTTGAATGTGTTGAAAGATCACACAAAAGCGTACAGCAGTCCTGGGTACTTAGCATGATTTCCCCCACTGTTCTTCTCCACCCTTCTTGGAACAAAGACCCATGTCTTAGCTTTAAGATGAGGGATTGAGTGGTGCTACTGTTACTATGTTGTTCTATGATATGATGATTCATCAGTATGCAAAATAACGTTGCTGCATTGCAAACATTTTCAGATCCTTATTTTTGTATACAAGAGGAGTGACTTCAGAAGTGATAGGACAGCTTGGCAAGAGTAGTCCAGCATTATGTATAAGCATTTATAGAATAAATGCCTAAGTCTGATTAATAATAGAAGATAAAAGAACAGATCAAGAAAGTGAAAGCTCAGTGTGGAAATATTAATACCCAAATAAATATGTTTATGCTAAGAAATATTTCATACATAGAGGCAATGTTGCATGAAAAAAAAAGGCTAAGATCCTAATAGGGAGACTTGGGAAGCAAAATTACCAAATGTTTGAAGAAACTACTGATCTTTAGCAGTTGTATAAATGGAAGAGAATTTCTTTAGCAGTGTTTTGTTTTCAAACTCTAGCGTGATGGATCATTTAATAAAGGTGCAAGTTTGACAGACAGCAGTTTGTGATCAAGTTGAAATTGGAAGTGTTGGTCTGGCTCTTTGTTCTCTTGGGTTTAGTACTGCATAGAGATGAAAGAAAGGATAATGAACTGAGTGCTAAAAGGCAAATTTAACACCATGGTTGGCTTTTTTTTTTTTTTTTTGGTGAGGTGGTGGTGGTGATGGAAGGAAGTGTTAAAGCAGCTAACTGGTTTATTCAGCTAAAAAGAAAAGAGATAAAAAAAAAAAGAGAGCAACTCATTGAGAAGGAAAGGGAGTATATGCTGCAGATGGAATATAAGTGTTTGAACCTTGGATGTAATCAAAACTTCCTGATTTAGTTTTAATGTCATTTCTTATACCTGTAGATGGGCTTCTTCCTTTTAGCTACTGCTTTTATTTTTATTCTAATGTAGATTTCCTTTTGAAATAGCAGTGATATAAAGACTGGACAATACCTTTGTCAGGCAACTATGGAATTCACTTTGGTATTTAATCTGTTGCCTTAAAGAAGTTGTAATAGCTATAATATTTTAAGAATAGATTTAATCATAAAAAGAAGAGTCAGTGTATCATGCTGCATTTCTGAGAAGGAAATAATAACTAATAATGGTTTCTGTTGGAAACGTGGAAACGCTGTTATTTCCAGTACGCTGACATGGTACGTAGACTCAGTTTATGGCTGTTCTATTACTCATGTACAGAGCAATAAAGGAAGCTATTTTCACTGCTGTAAATTGCATGTTTACAAGCACAATACAATAATGCAGATGACTGATGGTTCGAACACAACTTTTGTTAGCTGTTACTGCATGGAAATAAAAACAGGCAAACAAAACGAAGCCCAGTCTGATTTGGATCTGTACTCCCAGAGCCAAGAGGGGCTCTGAACTCTTTATGCCACCATTCAGCAAGCTTTTTAGTCAACCATGTAAAGAGTTGACTAAGCTGCAGCTAGGCTCCCTTGAGACTGATAAAAATCAAGAGCTTTTCCACCACAGGTAGGTTATAAATGCGTTGGATAGTTAGTTACAGCTTTGTCTGTTTCACCAAATGTGAACAAAAGTGTTGTGAGATGGGGTAAGAGGGCTTTCTTCTGTGCCCTATTTGATCCCCAAACTGTTAATGACCACCCCAAGTAAAGCTTGACCATAAACCAAACCCTGATAAAATGAACAATCTCACCTCACCAGCACCATGTGCTTTGAGGCAGGGAGCAGGGGAAAAAAAACTGCAGAAAAAGACTGAGTTTAAGGAAGCATTTTTATCTGGAATGAGTTTTGAAGTATAGGAGATAAATCTGAAAGGGTTAATCAGTGTGCTGCAGACACAGCTGATAAAGTAGCTCTACAGTCAGCAAAACTAATTAAGTCAGATTTCCATGTGGGATATGTATCATGGTTTGAACTTTCTAGTAATAACTAAAGCCTCTGTTGTTTGGAGTATCAGTAATAGGCCTCCTGCGTGGACTCCAGGATGTGCCAGTCACGGGCTGAGCTCCTGTCACAGCCTTTCAGGAGGCAACTGGTAGGAGCTGCCTTCTTTGGCTCAGCTACATGAAACGTGGAAGTATTTAACCTTTCAGACTTCTCTGGTGTCAGGTTTAACTGAAATTGGCCGCTGGATTCAAAACTCCTAGAAAGCAGTGACTGACAGCTGTACTCTAGTGCACGGTATGATTTATTGAACTGAGTCCTGCGGGGAGCCAGGCTCCAAACTTTTTCCAAACTCCAGAGCATCAAAGCTGCCTCAGGGGGCTGCAGTGCCTCCCTGGGGCAAGGCTGCCCTGCCATCGTGCCCTGCTGCCCCCTTGGTCTTGCTCTGGAGTAGCTGAAAGTACTTTTTTTTTCTTTTTTTTTCCCTTTCTCTTGAGTGACTAAGCCAAAAGCTACAACTTAGTGTTGTCCTGCAGCAGGTGATTTAGGTGCTCAGGTAACAGGCTCTGTAACCAGAATATTGGTACTCACGACCTCTACCAAACCCTGCGTCCGGAGGGGAATGCAGAACAGGCTGTAAGTTACTGTTCCCAAAACAATGCCTGCAAGCTGTATCAGGCTGGGGGTGTTTGACAATTTCCAATTCTGTCTGCTGGAGGAGCTTTGCGGAGGTGCTTTCTGTTTCTGTGAGGATCCCAGGGAATGGCAGCTGTGCTGTGTCACTTGTCTTATGTGAGCATAACGCAACGCCAGTGGGAGCGTGGCAGCAAAAGGCCAGAGCAGGCAGCTGCCTTGTCTGCTCCCATGGAAAGACTGTCCCGTTCTGTGGCTGCTCATCCCGCTGTGAAAGCAGGAATTGCTACTGCCAGAGCAGCTGAATTCTTTCAAAGAGCAACCTGGCTCTCTTCTGGTAGGGTGTGCTTTGTCTGACAAAGGTGGCTGCTGCTGCAGATGTCACAGGAGGGAAAAGACAAAAAGGTTTTAAAAAAGACCAGAACTTTCAGCTATTTCCACAACCATTTTGTTCTGGCAGTTCCACACAATACGTAGCATTGTAAGAAGACTCTTTGGATGAAATAATGAGCTGGACGAAATCCATGCGTACTGCTCAGCTAAATGTGGACACAAACCTGTTTTGGGGCTGCAGAGGACAGCTGTGCTGAGTCCCAGCAACCTGTGCAGTCCAGAGTCTGAAGAGCAGGGAGAGCTGCAGAGGCTCTGCTACTTAACGTGTGCTGTACCTCGTAGGGTTGTCTTTGTGCCACCAGATGGTGACTTTCTGTTGTGAATGTCCTCCAAAACTCTAACTAAACTCTGACTAGAGAACATGTACATACCAAGGAAGGGACAGACTGAAAGGCAAATCCTTAAAAAGGCTGGGGGAGTCTTGAAATAACAGTACAACTGGAGACCTAGGTCCTCATTTGTAAACAGGCTAAATACTTGCATGGTAAATCTCTCTTGGGATTTCTTGTTGGTTAAAAATGTGCTCAGGTGCTTTGATGGACCAGGGACTGGATAAGAAGTAATGTACTCAGAGCTGAGATCCTTCCTGCCAGCTGATGAGGCTCAACAGTTGTCGATACAACTTGGAAAAAAATGGAGAAGCCTTTTTTTTTTTTTTTTTTTAATAGTAATAATAATAGAATAAGGATCTTTTGTGTTTATGAAAGATTTGATATTGGATCCATGCATTTCACAGCCATCCTTAAGCCACCTTCAGGGCCACATGAAGCAGTTCACTGGGACATTTAGTAAACAAAGGGAGTAATGGACTCAGCTATCCTCATTACAGACACAGTGACTGGTGAGACTTGAATCTATGATGAATGCTTGCTTTTTAGAAATAAAGCTCTGTTTTCATAACCTGGCCCTTTCCTATTGACCTTGCAAAGCCTGCCAAAGCAAAAAACACTTGTATAACAAGTATAACACTTGGAACAAGCTCCAATACTTTTATTTCAATCTAACATGAAAAATTAATTTTGAATCCTTTTTATTGTTTCAGACAAATCTCATAGCTCTCTCGAGTAGGAGAGTCAGGAATTAACTTGGCTAATAGGGAAATATACATAGACAGAGCCTTCAAGTACTTTGCCTCCAGCAAAATCCTTCAGCCTTTTCATTTGAGAGATGTTGTGCCTTGGGGTCTGGATGACTCGCGGACTGACAGTAAAAGGCATGAGCCTTTCACCTGAAGTCACGGGTTTGAATACAGTTAGGTCAGTAGCGAGTGAAAGCCACATTTCCTAAGGGGATGCTCAGTGATCTGAAATACGATTAGCAGGACCAGAGCCAGCAAAGGGCTCAGGTATCTAACAGCTAGGGACTTACAGGCTTAGTCTTTAAGCACTTGGCCTTCAGGGGAGGCAGAGGCCGCTTCCTGGGAAGGGCTTTCTGTGAGAGCTGGGTGCCCCGAAATGTGCTGCTGCAGGCTGATGCAGAGCCAAGTGTGCTTCAGCTTGCTGAGAACTGAGAGCTTGCAGCTCACCAGTAGGATGTCTTGGGAGGGGGCAGCAGCTATTAATGAAACACAGCCCCTTTCCAGGGGGTTGGTGCCTGCTTTTTGCTGATTGTAGTGAAAATTGGTCACTTCTTGGTGTCTCCTTTCCCAGCTGGGTGCTCTAAATATATATTTAGCATATCCTGGGCCTCTCTCATGTAGGTTACAAAATACCATGTTCTTTGCATCAACAGGAAGCAGATCTGCCCTTTTTTCCCCAAACTTGCTGACCCAGGTATGCATGCAGAGTCTCTCCATCTCTCCTGCCTTCCCAGCCTATATCCTGCACCCTAACGTGAGCCTGCCAAGAGATGTGGCTCTACAAGCCCTCAGCCAGGGTAGGGAGTTGGTCCGTGGTCTCCTTTTTCCAAAAGCAGTGTGATAGTGTCTCCAGAACCTAGATTTAGCTCCTGCTGGCCTTCTTGCCCTCCAGGCTGTTATAATCAAATGTACATGCTGAGTCTAGATTTTTAGGATTAGTAATTCTTACAGCAATGTTCAGTCACCAGGGGCAATCACAGTGTGGTGGCTTGAATTTCCAGCTTCTGGAAGGCAGCTTGCAAATAGGAATATTCTTGGAATCTAAGGTGAAAACTGGCTTTCCACCAGATTCTGTGTCAAATAAACATCAGCACGCACATTTGTTGCAAGTGAACACATGTTCACCAGTCACATTTGTAGCAACCAAAATACATTCAGTCTGAAGTGCTCTCACGTGGCTTTTCAGGCAAAAACTTGTCAAACTACTAGGGACGTTTGGGCCCCTTTTGAGAGATGGATGAAATTGAGTTCTTATGGCTGGAAGCAAAAAAAGACAGCTACGACTTGTCCATTTATGCTTTTCCTCAATCATCTTTTCATTGTCTTTCCTAAAAAAAAAAAAACACCATTTGGGGCTTTAGATAGCTTCAGGTCACCAGTCACAGGTGAGGGAACTGCTTGCGGCTCACCAGTTTTGGGTCATTACATTTATCAAGCGGGATGAGGCCTGTGGTGCTCGCTGCCTTCCTTCACGTTCTCCCAGAGACTCTGCAAGTTCCCTTCTCAATTAAAACTCCAACCTGGAGAAGAAATAGTGGCTGCTGACTTCATGGCAGTAGTAATTTCATGATTGTGTTCTGGGTGATTGGTGGCCAGCTGGGGATAGGATAAATCAACTGCTTGTTCCCCTGTGTTTCAAGTAAAGGGGCATTTGGTCACCTGTTGGACTAGGTCAAGGATCCAAACTGTAGCACTCCTGAAATGGCAATTCATCCTGCAGCTACTCAGGTGCTTTTAATGGCTGCAATGGAAAAGGATGTGAACTTTTTTTTTTTTTTTTTTTTAAGAAAGCAGGGAGGGAAAGCAGCTTGTAGGGATAGAAAAGTTCTCTTATGCACAGCAAGCCTCTGAGACAGGATTGCAAAAACTGTAAGAGGGTGTAAATAAATGCACTCCAAGCATGCATCTATGCCACTTTTATTTTACTTTTTTTTTCCCCCCTAGGAAAAATGGTGAATTTTTATGCTTTTCCCTCCCAGTCTAAATTCTGAGTTCTGTTTTGATCCTGCATTTTTCAGTTACGAGGCAGGAGAGGTTACTCGGGGTTGCTGTTGGACAGCATGTCCTGAAGCTGCAAGGAGCCTCCTTTGAAGTTTAGCTGCTCGACTTTGCTATTCCCAGAAAACATCTCATATTCATCTGAGCAAGACACGGCATACGCCACAGAGCAGGCTGTCCTGTGTGCAGGAGGGGGATGTAGAGGAAGGCCCCATTTGAGCAATAAATGTAGGGGAAGGAGCAACAATCCCACCTGAGGCATACTCAGTGCAGATATTCATAACCCTGTTCTTATATTAGGAGATGGGTCTTGCCATTAAATTAGATCAATACTTGGCTTCTTTCCTGATGTACTATCACACTGCTGAAAAGATCTTTTCTGTGATCCGTAATTAGTCTTGCTGCTGTCCCAAAACTAATCCCTGCTGAATATCAGCCAGGTGACAGATAAAGCTGGGAGCTGAGCGCTCGCAGTCGGAAGCAGAGAGGGGCTACTGCTGAGTTCGGCCCAAGTTCTAACGGCTCTTCTTCGTCTCAGACCAAGGTTGTAGAGCTGTATGTGAGGAAGGAATTATTAATAGTTGTTTTCAACAACAAAAAAATAATCACAAATTCAGATTTTATTTCATTTTGGGGTAGATGCGAAAAGGCACGCTGAAAAATGGGGGTGGAGGAGGTAGCTGTGAAGGAGCAGTCAGCAGCTCTCCAGGTCGGGGATCTCGCTCAGGGTGGTGCGGGACAGCAGTCCCGGAGGTTGTGCCTTCCTCATACTGTGCGGGAGCTGGGAACCAGGGCTGCTGGGAGTCTCAATCAATCTTTTTTTTTTCCTCTTTTCATGGCTAAACTATTTTTTTTTTTTCCTCCCCAGTAAAAGCAGGTACTCTAGGGTTGTGCAGCTTTTGTCTTTTCTGCTACTTCTTCCAGGCATGTGAGCTACTATTTCTTCTCTTGTTTGGGAAGGAAACTGTCAAGGCCAGTCACTGTGTATATTTCATGCAAGTTCCTTTTTTGAAGTGTAAAGTACAAGGTTTTCTTGTTTATTTATAACAATTTCAGAAGTGTCTTGTTTGGATCTATTGAGGCAGTTCTTAGTTGTTAAATGTTGGTGCCTAACAGCGTATTGAGCTTCTGGAAGTGTAAGGGAGCTAGATGTGGTCTGCAGCATCTTATCTCAAATATTACTGAAACATTGAGTGCACAATTACCATCTTATTAGGGTAATAATGTTGAAAGAACTGTTTAGGCATTTAATTGGTATCAAACAACATGTGATTGCATGTTGATTAGATATCAATTACAACAAAGTACAACTGACATTTGATAAGCATGGTAACTGATAGCTTGCTTGCCTTTGTTATGTCAATTAAATGGCTAAGCATCTCCTGGAAGGAATTACAAATCATTAGAAAATTACTGATGGTTGGCAGCTTGTCAAGGGAGCTGTAAACAATGGGGGCTTCTGGCTGTTTGGGAAACTTAGGCGTTTTCTCACAGAACAGATCTGTTTTCAGCATAGAAGCTTTGGATAACCAAACATTCAATTTCACAAGAGTTCTGCTTTCCCTCACAAGCAAATCACTGCGATGAAATAGGAGTGTAAGTATTACGTACTGATTTGAGGCAAGCACAGTAAGGCCAGATAATTCACAGGACCCTCTTACCCACCTTTGCCAGCAGGCATCCTACCTGGCTACTCTTCCTTGTCATGATTTCATCTGCATACATCCCTATGCACATCTGCCAACACACTGATTTCATTTTTTCCCTCTAAGTTCAGATTTCTACCTTTGTTAAATGAACTAGTATGTTAATGGTGTACCAGTGAAAGACTTGGATGAGGTGAAGAATGGCTTTTTCTTTTACAGCACGTGCAGCGTGTTATTTTCCCACGTGCTCAGTGGAACAAGGATTTTGTTTCATCCTTGTTACAACATCCCGGTGGATGTTGTAACGCTGATGAGAGCTTAATATAAAAAAGTAAATCAATGAGCACTAGGAAAGGGAACTTCTGAGGGAGTGAGAGAGTGCATGTGCCTTGGTAAGGTTTCCCATTGTCTGGTATAAATGGAAATGCTTCAGGAGTTCTGTTTCAGCCCAAGGCTTCGTTGAACCAATTACTTTTTTCAGGCTGGCTGTAGGGCAGCAAGCTTGGGGATGTGTCCCTAGAAAACTTAAGAGATGGAAGAGACACCATTGTGTGCTGTCTGTTTTGTTTTCATAAGCATGCATTGCTTTCCTCTTTTGCACGACACTCCAAAGGGCAGGGCTGTTTGGGAATACTCCGTTGTTGCCCAGCTTTCAGCACGGACTTCTCCTGGCCCCCCTGTGCCATCAAGCTCCCTGAGCGAAGAGCAAGCGCTCTCCCTCCTGTGGCTGTGTGGGGCAGCCCCCGGCCAGCACCACAGCAAGTGCAAGGGAGTCGTGGTGCCTGGCTTCTTGGCCTCCGTACCTACAGTACAGAATACGCATGGCTTGCAATAACACCTCTGAGATAAGCCATGAGGAGCCAAGAAGCATTTCTGTCAAATGCCAGGCGATGGTGGTGTTTGAATGCACGGTTTCAGCGTAGGAGCAGCTATGCAAAGCTATCTTTCAAAATGCCTCTTCCTAGCTTCTTGAGCTCCTGTGGGTTGTCCTATGGCATATTTGCTCAGGCAGCCAATTCATCTTGCATATAGGAAGGAGAATGGCTGTGTGTTTTGCATGTTGTGTTTTTTCTTCCTTTGAGGAATGTAATTGTATTTATTGATTATTTGCAAAATGTTGAATTCATCGCAATGCAAGGCTTGTCACTGAAATGCTGTAAATGTCAACAAGTGTTGCTATCATAATGTAATGTCAGAATTAACTTAAAATAGCTCTATTACATGCAAATGAAATGTTTCTTTGGGAAATGTTCCACTCTGTGTCAGCTTCATTACCTAAACTGCCTTTGATTACGTTAATGTGTAACGTATCTCCCTAATTCAGGTGCCTTAAATGAGCGCTATAAAATCATTACCATTTTCAGCAAAGAGAAGATAGATGATAATGTGCTGCAACCTGTACAACGTAGCAGGTAGTTTTCACTTACTATTTGCATAGCTGGGTTATTGCCATTTGCTTAAAATAATCTTGCTAGACAGAGGAATAGTCCCACGGCTGGGAGCATGGTGTGAACTCTAGCTTTGAGTAGGACGAGTGGTTTTTAAAGAAATCATCGCTAAAATTTTTATCAAAGCGTAGCTAGAGTTGTTCATTGTGTGTAAACTATTCCAAGCTCTGCTAAAGCCGATAGCAATATTACTCTTAATTAAAATATTGAACAGAGTTCTTCTCATGTGTTTCAGCCACTTAAATACCTAATCTTCCAGCTCTTCAGTGCAGAGTATAGCTTCCTGGTGAGAGAAATTTCACATGGAGCATCAAAAAAAAAAAAAAAAAAAAAAAAATTAATGCACTCAGGCAGGAATTCTTTGACTTGATTTTTCATCAGAGATGTTTGCATGGAGTCCAGGCTCAGCCAGTGCAGCTCTGTCTGCGGTGAAATGCTCTGTGAAGTCATGTTGATTCATTGGTGTCTCACTTTAGAAGTAGTAAAAACAACGCAACTCAGTGTTTCCTGAATGGTGTTTTGGTTTCCTTGGCTGTGATTCGAATGTTTTGTCTACACTTCTGGTCTGTGTCAATGCGTATCAAAATCAAATAAAACTGCGATTTTGTGGCAAGAATGTTTGGATTACTCAAAACCAAATAAAACTAATCCTTCCCACCTGCAGTTTGTCTTCAAAATGTTTAAGATTTTGTCCTGCATGACATGAAGCAAGAGGTTTGAGAAAGAAAACTTCAGTTGCCCACCTGCAGCTTTCTGCTCAGCTTCAGCTGTGCTCTTCTGACATGTGCCTTTTTGCACTGGGTACTCTGCATCATGTGAAAGTAGTTAAGGTGAATAAATAACTGCTGTTAATGTTACAGCTAACAGTGTGCAGTGCATGAGTCACACCAGTGTGTTGCTTCTGTAAGCTCGTTGCATTGCAGTGGATAAGAAGTTGTGCAGACCTCCACATCCCTGTCTCTCACAGCTGCTTTCTCAAGTACTTCAGAGATGTCACTGGCTTATGAGCCAGGAGTCATCCAAAGGAGAGTCAGGATGTCACATCCTTTCACTGACTCCTCATTGCTACATGGAAAATCTCCCTCTCAGAGTTTGGGGAGCACTTCTGTTTGTAGCAAACAGAAATTTTCAGTTAATTAGCTTGTGTTCTTTGCTATTTCTGTAGCTTGGAGCGAACAGTCTCAGGCTTTGAATCGTTAGGGTAGCTTCTCTGTCCATCAGGGGATCTCAGCTCTGCTTGCGAGGTGCTGGGCGTAATCCAAAGAGGGTGTAATTTCCAGCTGAAAAATGGTGTGAATAGGTGAAATTCTGCCCATTACAGTCACACCTGGAGCAAGTCTGTAGCTGCCACAGTCACAGCCCTACAGGGAGGAACAGAAGGTGAGGTGACAGAAGCAAGTGCCATTTCTAATAGCCTCGGTGCCTACAAGATGAGACAGCCGTACGCTGCGGCACTTTGTTAACGTGCTTTTCCTTTCTGCTTCAGATGAAGACGAGGAGAACAAGCAGAGGGATTTTAATAGCTTTGTGCTTTGTCATTGTTCCCAACCTGTCACATCCCGATCCACCACAGAACAGCCCTTTTCCCATTATGTTAACAAACAGATGAATGAACTGAATGCTGTCGGGATGCTGGCTTACCTGTTGTTTCAGTTTGTTTTCTGCAGCCCTCTCTTTCCCTGGAAACTTGTACAGAAGTGCAGTTTGCCAGTAGGTTTATTTCTGTTTTCAGTTAGGGTTGGCTTTGTCCATATAGTACGTGATACACGTCAAATAGCAATGCGGTTCTCAAAGTAAAACTGAGCACCTTTAGGGGGAGAGAGCAATATGTCCTTCCTTGCATAGCACAACTGCCGGGCACTTTGCTCTGTCAGAAGTTCCTTACTTCAAACAAAACTTGCACTCCCCACATTGCCAAGCTTCTTGCTCTTTCACATTACTGAAGTCATTGGAATTATCTAGCTCAAATCTCGTTTAACGCAGAAGGCTTTTATCCTGATTATTATGTAAGAAGGATCTCTCCAACAAAATGTAATTCTATTCCCTTTTCCAAGAGCAGCAGGCCAGGTCTAATCTTTCCTCGTCCTGCACCTCCTGCAGCACGCGTTCCTGCACAGGAGCAAATGGCTGTACACAAGCAGAGCACAGGAGAGAGGCTTGCCATCTGAAAAGCATATTTGAATAATGAGTGCTCATCTTGTTTTTTTATCAGTTGTCTCAAACCCAGTAAACAGCAGTCTTTCTAAATAAGTTTGCCCTTGGGCTCAGAGTAAGGATGATGAATTGCGTAAAGGATATCTTTTCAGTTTTAAGTATTTGAAGATAAGCTGCTGAAGGTATTAATAAATTAAAGAGTAGATTCCTGAAAACAATCCAGCAAAAAATAGACAATCTTCCTTAACAACAAATAACTCTGGGACAGAAGATCAGCTTGCTGTTCTTCGCCACGCTGTGTTTTAGTTTGCTGATTGCAGATCCTCGCACTGAGCTTGTCATCTGAGAGCCTCCAGCAGAGCTGTAACCACCCTCATCTGCTGCTTGCCCTCCCACGTATTTTCCCTGGGAAGTGAAGCGCATACACTGCAAGGGTTGCTTTAGAGAAACTGAGACCTCAACTTACCCAATGCCTACAGAAATTGTGGCAGGAACATCCCCTAAAACAGAGTTCCCATACATGTACCTTTCTTCTCCAAGTAGTACCACTGGAGCAGGTTTTGGGAGGTCTTTTCCTGGTGAGCAAGGAGAACTCTAACTGCTGCACTTACTTGGCTTGACCGTGCACGTTGTGACACGGGGACCCAGCAGAAACACCCTGTGACTTTGATGGCGAAGGAGAGAGCTGGTGCATGTTCAGGTCTGGTCTTTATATGGAGCAGAGTTATTCCTGAGGGAGAAGCTGTGTGGAGAAGTTTACGTGAGGTAAAGCTGCCTGGGAGGTAGAATCCAAACCTGAACGTGTAGTGCCTGGGGTGTGCTTTTGCTGGCTGCATGCTAACACATTGGGTTTTAAGAAAACACGCGTGCCTTTTGGCGTGGTCCTGCAGACGTGTGATCCCAACAATCTTTGCCTTGCTGATGCTAACAGCACAACACCTACTGACTACCTTGGATCGTGACCCACCACCAGCTTATTCTGCATCTTACAAACACTACATGCCACTTAAGAATTTGTTTTGCTGGAAACGTGTTCAATGCCTACCAGTTTTTCTCTGCGGGGGCCTTCAGGAAAAGTGCGGTTCCCCTCTTCCGTGCCTATTTTGCCCATAGAAATTGGATCCCATCTGCCAGATGGTTATTTATTGGATTTATCCCTGCTTGCTGGAATCCTGATGGGTTTTCTCTGCCTTATTCTTCCGCTTCACCCTGTGTTGCAATGAAGACGTTTAACCTGCTGTGTCCTTTTCTTCCTCTCTTACAAGACGGGAGTTTCCCCTTGTTGCAAGTGTTTTTTCTCCCCAGGTCCCACATGGTGTGTGTTGTGGAAGCGGGGTTTTGCAAGGGCAGTTTTCACCTGTAGTACAGAAAAGAGTGGTGGTAGCGAGGCCTATGGGCCCTGGCTGTTCTTTTGAGACACTTTTTCCTCCGCTGTGCTTTGGAAGCTGTCCTTGCTCACCTGATACCATCTCGTCCCTTGACTGTCCGCTGCAGTTTGAGGTGAAGTGCGCCTGGGCTGTACAACTTCTGCTGAGGCTTTTTTTAACCAGAAAGAGGGGAAGCCATTAAGACATGTATTTTTAATACTCCCTCAAGATTAGTTGTGATGAAGTGGAAGTCTAGAGAAAGATGAAGGATCTCTGCAGATCTCTGCATCATCCGATAATCCTCGGTACACCATGAGGCGTTTGCAGATACAGGTGTCCCACAAGTGTGTTTAAGAATTGAGCTACAGGTATCTCCCACGATGGGTTGCGTCAAGCCACACGCAGAACTGCAGAGCTTGTGTTCTCCACACCCTAATTCCCAGCAGCTCTGTGGCTGTGATAGCTATTCGTACAAGCAGTTATTAATAATACAACACAAATAAAGGAGGGGGAAAAAGTCGAGGGCTGAAGGTTCAGCCTTCTGCAGGGCCGCAGTCAGGGCTGTAGTGCTGGTAAGGGCCGTGCTGTTGGCTGACCTGAGTGCTGTCCCAGCCCCGTGCCTGGTGTCCGTGCCTGCAGCCAGCCTGTTTTCAACCTGGCTGGGGGCTGTGGTGCTGCCGAGGTGCTGGGCAGCCTCTCTCACTGGGCTGTGTACTGCTGTCATCTCAGATCCTTAACATTTCTTCTTGAGGGGCTCTGAAAGCGTTCAAATGCAGAGATAGATGCCCCTCAAGTCATTCACAGACATGAGCGTGTCAGGCAGCAGTATCCCAGGCTATAATTAATCCCTAAACTTCATAAAAGGGGAATATGCTTCTGCGTGGTTAATACGTGCAAGAAGCCAAAGACTGAGTTACAGCCTAGAACTTCAGCCTTCCATCAGTATGTTTAAATAAAACGTCTATATGTAGCTTACATCGTTATTTACCAACTCAGTGAAAGCTGCTGTGAGTTTTGTTAAGTTGGACTTGACATTTACAGATAGAAATTTGCTTCTGACATAGCAAGGAGATTACAGTGTTTGTGTGACACGGGAAGAAAAAGATTACACTAATCTTGTTTTGCGGTCTTCTGTAGGAGGAGAAAGGTGGTAGCATGCTGCCATAGGAACATGGAAATGACGGAGAAATTATCAGCAACGTGTTCGGTAATGACCTGGCGTACGCTGTGTTGGTGCAGCCAAGTCTGTTGTAAGCAGTGGGTAGGCGCAGTTCTCAAAAGGAAGGAGAATTATCACTGCTTTGTGTGTGTAGAAAGTAGCAGTTTGGGTAAAATCAGGCATTCCAGTGGCGTGAAGGAAAAGGCCTGGCTGACTAACAGAAACGCACATTTTGAATGAACTGACAAAGGCAGCTTATTACTTGAATGTGTGCGTTCCTTGTGTGTTTTTTTTTTTTTTTTTTTTTTTTCCCCTTAAAGAAGCCAGTCAGGAAATAGGGACACATTAGCATTAGAAATGCTGTTGGCAAGGAAGGAAAGGGGCCCAGAATGATTTATATTTAACATTTGTTTTTAACGAAAAGCTCTAAACACACTTTTTTTTTTCTTCTCTCTGTATTTAGTGTTATTTTACTGGTGGCTTCAAATGAAGAGTGCAAGGTCTTTGATCAAAGGGTCAGAGAAGGGTGCCTGGGTTCAGAGAAGGAGGCACGTCTTTCCATGGAAAGCTCTGCTCTGAGAGCAGGGCAGGTCGGGAATCGCCCGGCCCTTCTCTCGCAGCTGCAGCCATCACAACAGCCTAAGCTGGGCGCTTCCGCCAACCTCGGGGCTGTTGCCCTCCTGTGCCTGCAGTTCCCTCTCGGGAGGAAAGCTCCTTTTCCTTTTCCCTCTTTGCTGAGGCTCAGCAGCAAGGCAGGGATGCCCAGAGCCAGAGGGTGGCAGGCAAAGCCCTCTTGTCCTGCATGCCTAACAGGGAAACAGTCATTTTGAATGAAGATGACTTATGCAGGGAAAATCCACACCCTTTCATCAAGTCTAGAGGCTTGGGGAGTGTTTCCTTTCCTCTCTCCCAGCTGGAAAAACCCTTGTGAGCTTTTCATGTGAAGTTCAATGAAGCATCAGGAGTCGCAGCCCGTTCCCAGCAGCAGCAAGCCAGTCACTGCAGGTGTGTGCAGCTCTGGCAACAGCTTGGTCCTGAGCATGTAGTCCTGTCCTGCTGGTGGAGCACACTATTCCCTGTGGGGCAGGGAGGGTTCTTGTTTGGTGCCAGTCACCTCTGAGGCTCCTCCTTAGGAGGCTGGAGGCTGACAGCGTGTTACTGCAATGTGTTAGCTGGGCTCTGGTCCCTTCAGCCTCCAAGCAACGTGGGCATCGCTGCCTCTGTTTTTGGAGCTGGACAGGGATTGGTTTATGCAAAAACAACCTGAGGGTACAGCTCTGGCTTTCTCAGATTAACAGTGTAAAACATTGGAGACTTTGGGCTAGGTGGCTAATATTACTCGGTGTTTTTTTTTTTTTTTTCTTTCTTCTTGGTATTTATTAAAAAATAGCAAAATTAGTTGGAATAGGAGAGAAACTGGAAATAAGAGTCGTGAGAAGGCCAGGGACTGTCAACAGGAATGAATAACAGACTCTGTAACAACTGGTGGAAACAAATAGTGAATATTAAATAATCCTGTTACCTTGGTAATTTAGCAACAGTGGAGTGTAGTGCAGACACAGAAATAAAAGTAGCTTTTAAACATAACGGGGCCAGTCAAATCTCTAGCAAGGGAAGGCTGCCCAGCATGCCCCAGGGGAGTCTTACGGTCTCTGTTAAGAAAAGAGTTGATAAAAATCCTGGATAGCACAACTCCAGGACTGATGGGATGCACGTGAAGGCTCCCTCTTGTAGCCACGGTGCCGTCTCTGCTGCCCATCTTGCAAAAAACGTTACGTGCCTGGAGCTGCTGAGTGGGTTTGTGGTGGCCGACCTTATCCCATGGTGGGTTTCCCCTTCTGTTAAATTGAGGATGAGGACCTTTAAATCTCTGGGTGCCGTGTTTGCTCTTGGGTCCATTTTATAGGTATTTATTAGGTCTTCCCCATTACAGAATGCAGATACCATCCTTTTTTTCTTCATTTTCTACATTATTTCTTCTAATCCTCCTTACTAGCTTTGCAGCAAGGGTAAATTAGTCTTTTGCTCTCTAGTGCAAATCTAGTTAGCCCAGACACTTCAGTGAGAGCCTTGAGATTCTCGTGGAGCTGAAGACTTCCTCAGAGAGATCTTTCATGCCTCAGAAAATTGCAGGTCACTTGCATTTGGTAAATTAGTCTGTTTTACACTGATTCTTACCCAGCAAAATGCCACTAGCAGAAATGCTAGTCAGAGGGGTTTTGTTTTCTCTCTTCTGCTTTTGTCATGTTGTGCTCTGCTTCTAGCAAGAGTAAATGAAATTGGTGACAGCCATTCAAGTAGCTGAAGTAATAGTAATTCTTACTAGAATTAGGGATGTTTTGTGGAAGCTTCACTAGGGGATGTGAGTTCGATTTATTTTTTTTCTTTGAAGGGTGTTTATCTACAGATTTGTAAGAGTTCCTGAGACCAGGTCTTCCTCTTGCTTCCAGTTCTTACAGTCAGTTTCAGGACAAAATCCAGACTGCAGAGGACTCTGGGCTGCAGTTCCTAACTATCACTGCAAAGTCACAGCAAATATCTGGACAGGCACCAGTGAGACTAGTGGCTGTTTCTCAAGCCAGAAATCTCAAACTTCTCTTGGAGTGTAGTGGACAGAAATTAATTTATTTTAATTTGAAAGATGGAGGTTACTTTTACAAAACATCCTAGTGTATGCTCTGAATTCTTTCTTCTGCCTCACATCACGGACCTTTCTGTGATTGAAATGTTTTAATCAAGTCCCTGTAGAAAGAATATTTCCTTTACTAAAGGGGATGGAAAGATCAATGTCCCATTTCCATTCTTACAGCCACAAGACACTGAGTTGATTAAAATTGCCTTGTACGCCTTGCTAAGGCTGGAGAAAAACAGTGTCTCCTTTTAATTTGTCGATGCCAGAGGCTGCATCATCTGTGGTGGACAAAGGGATGGTCTTGGAAACTCTGAATGCAAAATTTTGCAATTCGCATCATTGCATTAGTTTGCTTTTGCCCTTCAAAATCCCAGGAAGAACAAGAAAAAAGATGCCCTGAAGACACCAGTTAAGAGTCACAAAACATCATCTATAATTTAAGTCATTCTCAGGCATCTCCATTATGCTGTAATTATTTATTGATTTTTATATAGTATGACCATTATGCACAGCACTCACCGAACTGATACGGTAGTCAGCACATTTAAAAATCCTCTTATCTAACCTATTTTCATCAGCAGAGGCCAATTGTATAATAACAATGAGATTCTAAATTGTTATAAATGAAAATAAAAGGGGAAGAGAGAGCGGAAATAATCAGTAGAATAGGTTGTTTTCCCCTGCACCCTGAAAAAGCGTGTGTGAGCCAAGCCCTACTGAAAAGCCTCCATAATATTTCTGGTTCTGTACAATCGCTCTAATTTCCCAGTAGCCCAACTAATCTTATATCCTATCGCCCAGAATACCCATTGCACAGATGCATCAGAGGACAATTCAAAATCTGTATAATGGAGATAACCAGTTCACTGCAGTTTTCTTCTTGTTCACAGGCAGCTAGCACTGAGAACTGGCAATTTTTAACCCCAGGGGCTGACTATGAAGCATGGCCTGGAGAAGGGGACAAGAACTCATTTACCTACTAGTCTGGGGGTTGTCGCTAGCTGAGCAGCTTTTATCCACTTTTTACACTGTTTGAGCTTTATCTCCAAGATTGTTACCAATTCATGACTTCACGTTCTATTTCTGCCTTGACACCTACCACGCCATCAAAAACAAAAGAAAAAAAATGGAGAGATGTGAAAAGCTGGCACTTTCAAAAATAAGTAAGGGCACATAAAAAATGTCAACATTGCTGCTCTATTTTATTTTGAGGTGGTTGTAGTGCAATCATTTTTTCTCTGCTGGACAGGATATTCTGCAGTATTTCATGCATACAAACATGCAGAAGAATTTTAAGGATCGTTCAAGTAGGCTTTGGTTCACCGTAGGAGTCTTAGGTTAGTAAGAAAATGCGGATTTGGTAGATAAAGTGATATTGGGAAAGTCATGAAATAGTACTGAGTGTTTATGCAAAATAAGAACTGTTAATGAAGTTGCCCGATTCCCAGTGACCATAACTAGACAGGGCAGGAATCCCCCTGTGTGTGATTTCAGCAGCCCCTGCTCAAGTCTCACGAAGGACAACACGGTTAACATGGTTTTATGGAAACAAAGCTTGCTCTGCCTTGTATCTCTTACAGTGATCTTTAATCAGAGACGCAGCCTTGAGGACTTTGCACACGTTGAACTCATGGGCTTGTTTTGCTTTCTCTTCAGGGTGATGGTGCTGTGGCTGGGTACCCTGGTGCTCACTGAGGAGCTTTCAGCGAGCCCACCAAACATGGACTTCTGAGGCCTCTCTTCAAGCTTGCAGGCAGGTCATCTGGGGATCTGAGAAGCCTCAAAATAGAAGTAGAGAAATAAAGTGCTGCCAGGGCAGAGGTTAAAGCCGCTCCTCTTTCCTTCTACCCTGCGTCTAGGGCAAATATGCTTTTCTTTACGTTCTCTGAAAACTTGAATTCTCTCCTAGGCAAATGTTACAGCAGTAGCCTTGTGGGCTTTTACCTCCAGAAGCTGTCACCGAAGACAAATCTACTGGCTATGAAAGAGAGAGCACAGGATCAGCCATCCAGTGTCCTTGGGGAATGACAAATATTTTTTGCTGAGGTGGAGAGGAAAGGAGGAGGACAGGGATTGCCAGAAAGCACATTTTTATGGTAACTGAAGTAATGAACTCAAATGAAAGGAATAAAATAGAGGTTTAGAGTGGAAGTGCCATTTCAGTTTTAACTACAGTGTTGCTACTGCAAGGCTATAAATTAGAACAAGGTAGTTAAGTTGGAAGAAATAAAGCAAGAAAGGTAAAGTCCTTGGTAATAGGAAACTCGGAGGAGCCCAGCCTCTAATAATTGAAGTACATCCCACACTAGAGTTGTCTTGCCTCCGCTCTCAGCTGGTAATTAACGAAGTCGGATGAAAGATGTGAGGAGCAACTTGCACAGGAGGGGGTGCACTTTCCCAGCCCAGCAGGGAGCTTTTATTTCTGCTAACGTTTAAATGCCTGTTTCCCTAATCTTGGACTGGAGATGCGTAGCTAATTTCTCTGAGCATGTTTTTCTGAGAGTGATACTTAAAGAAATCTATAGGTCACCATGTGGTCTTCTCTGCAGTAAACACTTCTCATCTCCATCTATGGTGTGTCTTTAACCTTCAGCCACTCCAGACCTATTCTCATCCTGGAGACCCATAGTTGCTGAGACCCTGAAATTCTGCCATCTTTCTCTGCCCCAGGGCAGCAAGAGGTCTGTGGAACTCATTGGCCTAATCAGTCAGTAAATAATATTTACTTTGCTTTATTGTGGGTAGGTAGAGGAAGAATTAGATTCAAGCATTCATTAAAGGCTGAGGATCCACGCAGAGAGATGGAAGAAAAACAGCAGAAAATGTCCAAATACAACCCCCACCCATAAAAAAGGCTCCAGAGACAGAAAAATAAATATGGGTCAGTTGGTATTTTACCAATGGCTTTCAGAGAAATGATAAATTATACCTCCCTCCCTCAAAAAAAAAAAAAAAAAAAAAAAAAAAGACAGGCTCCATTTTTTTTTTTTTATTTTTTTATTTAATCTTTCAGTAGGTGGAACTACGAGAGATACAAATACAACCTCACTGACTTCTTGCTGTTCTCTAGCTCATTACCACTGCTTCCTTACCAGTGCTCAGAAGTGCCCAGTCTGGCCAAGAGGACACCTGCAAATGTTACAGAGAAGCTGAGTTAAGGAACTGTTAAATCCCAGGAAGTAATGCACATCATCGATTTAGAGCTGGATTTGCTCTAGTGTGTAACAATGTGGTGTGTTCTCGAGAAACTGCCTTTCATCTCAAAGCCCTCGTGTATTTCAGTTGTGTTGGAGGCTATAGGCCAAATTTCCAGCTTGTGCGTCTTCAAAAAGTCTCTCAAAATGGAAGAGCTATGCCGATTTATACTCGGTGAGAATGTGTTCCTGTATAACAAAGCACTAGCTGTATAGTAACTTACAACCTGCTTTTGGCTAGTATGTGGTGCAGGAAGAAGGGAAGTGGAACAAACTACAGTAGCCAGTATTATTTGAGTCCTTGCAATGCTGGAGTAAAATTCGGTGAGCTGAACTTTGTCAACTTTTGGCTGCTTTGTTGGGTAGCTCAATACCTGGCACATACAAGGATGAATGGCTAACAGACCTGCTGCTTTCCTGTGGCAAAACAGGAATAATTCTCTAGTTCTGATGTCACAAATAACGAAAACATGCTTTACTCAAGGTCAAGTCATTCCTGTCACAGAAAGCTAAGTGTCTTGTAAGTGGATGCAATTGTAGAATCGATTTAAAATAACTTCCCATAACCACTTTCTGAAAAATGCTGTCACTTTGCAGACAGAGGTCTTTCTGAGGGAGTAATGAGGGGACTCCAGTGAGTTCTGGCTCGAATTTGTCATCTGCTGCTGCAGATTAATTCACCCAGGATGTCTCCAAGTGACTTGTAGCCACCTGATGATACAGCACTCATTTTGCTTGTTAGGGAGGGTAGCAACCCTATTGCTAATCAGAAAACCATGCATCAATTCTCAGCACAGCTTGATCTCTATTTACTTTTCAAGTACCTAAATGGAGTGTCACTAAAGCAGCATTTGTGGCTCCCTGGGTTAGCAGGCTTTTCCTCTTTCTTGGCTGCAGCCTGGTGTAATGCCCCTGCCTAGGAGCTCTGTTCAGGTAAGGCCTGGACTTTATGAATCTGGGCTGCTTGATTTTTTTTTTTAGAGCTGCTTGGCTTTGTCTTGCAACACATCACGATAGAGCAGTAAACAAAGAAATATTTCTTGTATTGAAAGGGAATTTTTCTGAGACAGAATTTCTGTTCCCAAATTTGAGTAGGATGGATGGTTCCTTAAAAACACATAGAGATTACAGGTATTAATGACTTTCATATCTCTCTGCAAACATGGCATCCGCTCCATGGCAACACCTTCCACTCATTTAGTCAGCAAAGAACCCAACAATTACCCCTCTATTTTGTCATCTCAATGTATTTGCCTGCAGCAGAGAGACTTGTAAGAAGCCCTGTGCTCTGCCAGCAGCGGGGCCTGGCTCTCCTTACAGTGTGAGAGCGGCGGGATGGCAGCCCTGCGTGCAAAGGCTGCAGTAAATCCCTAGTCCCAGGATGGCACTCACCAGTCTCCGTGTGGAGAGGAACTACGTAGGGACCTCTGCGCAGGGCCTTGTGGATGGGTCTCATTCATAAAAAAATATTTTGACTTCATACTGTGGCAGAGGTATTATTTGTTCTGACAGAATATCAATGCTATAGTGGCAGCCTTTATCAAGCTGTCTGTGCCAGGCTGTCTGGCACCTGCCCATCACATTACCACAATTTCTTCTGCTACAAGATGCGTCCAATTTAATCTTTACATTCATTCTCACACAGTGAAGAGAGAATAGCTTCTTTTATCTGAATTCAACAAATTCAGATGGAATTCAGACAAAAAACATCTCTTTCCAAGGGTACCTGATGTGTGTTGTTCTGCAGAGCCTCATCTGTCATGGCATGAAGGAGTAGATTTACATGGACAACCCACACGTATGGATTAGCGTCGCTGTTAGAAGCAAGGAAATACCTTGTGTTTAAATGGAAGGCGCGTTTCTGGTCTTCTCATCTCTTCTTGTAGAGTTATTTCCATTTAATCTAGAGGCTACTTTCAAATTATTCCCATCAAATCTTCCCCAAACCATCCTCAGCTTTAGGAAAACCAGCAGCTACCTTTCCTCCTGTGCTTACAGCATTTCTGTGAAAAGCTGCTCTCCTTGGGCTGCCATGACACTTATTTCAGCAGGGGCTCTTGGTCCTGTCCCGCGGGTGAAGGTGGGCAGACCTAGGACTGTCAGTGCCTCCCACCCTCGAGGTGTGCTCTCTGCTGAGACGTGGCTCCAAGGGCCATGACAGCAAACCCGCTGTGACCATCTGCAGGTGGGTGCTACGCGGGGTGCTGCTGGAGTGCCTTGCAACAGGGCAGCCTTCCTTGTCTGGTCTCTTTTGCTTGGGAAATAAATCACCTGGTTGTAGGGGAGAAGCCTGAGACATCCTCACTTCTCCTCACAGAAGGACTGTGCCTCTGTAAAGACGGGACAGCGCCGTGCTCTTGATTTGCTGTTGAATGCAGAAGTGATTTTAAAGTGGCTTAAAATATGCATTTATGAAGTGCACAAACCAAACCGGTTAAGTGATGATAGTTTCATAGTGGAAAATGCATAGGGCAAGTTGTGTAGAAGTGCTTGTTAATCCCTGCTTGTGAGCCCTTGACTTGGGTCCCTTTACAACCAAAGAACAGAGGCCAGCTGCCCCCAAAAGGAAAAGATTCAGGCTTCTGTGCTGGGACTGGCATGTCTCATAGTGGAGGTATTCTTGTGTGTTACATCTAGTCTTAGATGGCTGTTCTCGGGGGAAGCCCTACTTAAAATGCCTATCCCCCATATTAGGAACTGACCCTAAATCTTTCCGTGGGTCTAACCCATGATTCTGTAAAGATCTGGCTTTGTACCTACTGATCCCACCATCTGTCCTTTCCTTTAACTCATCTTTGCTGTTTTTCTTCTGATTGCTTTTTCATATGAGTCAGAAGAGGAAAAGAAATAATTACAGCTTGCTGAAAATCTACTGTAATTAGATTATTATTATTTTTTTTTTTTTAAGTGTGAACACTGTAACTCTAACTGCTCTTGTAATGATGTTGCTTTTGTGGTTTTTATGAATCAGAACATTTTAGAAGTCCAAGTAGAGTTACAACAAGTAGCTGCTTCCCGTGGTTGTGTTACTACGCCACTGGGACGTTGCTTACAAACCCAACCATTGCTCCAGTTAACTTTTCTGTCCCTACAGGACAGGGGCAGGCTGGTTCAAAGCGTGCTGTGTGTAAGCAAATGGGGAGTTGAGGGGAGCTTTTGGGGAGCAGCGCGTGTGCCAGTTAGCCAGGTGTAACACTGCTTGGTTTGAGCAGGGCAAGACCAGTCAATGCGGCGCAGCGTTTTTCTTCTTTTCCTGGTGGACTCTCCTCTGAAAAGCCGGGTGGGCCGCATGCTGTGCTTAACTGCAGAGCCTAGCTGGCTTGCGTGGCAGTTCTTGTTTCATGTTTGTTTTCCTATTTAAATCTTACTTGTGAGATGATACTATGCTATGGCTTAGGCAAAGCACTTGAATCATCTCTGTGCTTACTGCCATGCCAGCATATCACTAAGATATCACTAAGATGTGGGATGAGCACTTCTGGTCACTCTCGGGCCCTCTCCATTGACTTTTCCAGCTGTCACGTTTCTAACAGGTGAATAAAAGTGCAGGAAATGAGGAGGATAAACTGAGCTTCGAGAAGCACAGCAGAAGGAAAAAATCCACTTGTGTTCAGGTGTCTGAGGCACTCAGTGTTTGAAATACTACTTTGTGTTTATCTCAAATATTGACATTACTTAGCACGCATGAGGAAATTTGTATACTTCTCTTTTTGTTTTGGATTAAATCGTCTTTTACTGCTTTTTATTACTTCAGAGAGCTAACAGGATGAATGTGTATTTTGAAGAGCCAAACAGCCAAGATACTTCGTTAGGCAGATGAATATTTTTCTTTGAGTTGCAAGTCAATACTTTAATGTCTTTGCAAGAGTTAATTTATGAGTGGACAGACCTATAAAATCAGTCAGTCTAAGTGCAGGTGACAGCTGTCCTGTCTTATATGGTCATTATGAGCTGGCTGACTCATGACCGAAAATGTTGCAGTTTCACTTGGGACAGTGTTGTAGTCAAGAATATCTTACAGTGAAATGGATTTAAATACAGTTGTCTGTGCCTTAATTAGTCTGGGAAGTAGTTGTTTTATGACTGTCTGGTACTGCTAGCTCCTTCAAACATGCAGGGGCTGGGCCATGCTTTTCTTTAATTTAACCTGTGGCCATCATAAATTTGTCCACCTCCTTTTAATCCTCTTTTGCAAACTATTTTATGTTTTTCTTTCTGTTGGTTTCCTCCAAAATCCTTCTGCTTCATAGCTTTACTTTTGGTAAAGGACTCAAAAGGAATTCAGTAATAAGCATATAGCTTCACTGCTATAGCTTGGAAATTTTACTCAGCATTCAGACATAAATTGGGACATTTTTTCTAAACATGTGGGCAAGGTCTGGACTGTATAATGGAGATGATTGAAACTACATAACTCTCATTCAAACTTTTAAGCAAACTAATTTTTATGTAGAGTTTTCTTTAAAGACCAAAATCAGTTTTGAGAAATTTCCAAATGTTATCTTGAAAAGGTCCCTGTTTTCCCATCAGCTGTAGCCACTTAAAAAAATAAATTGCCTGGTCCTGGTCCTAAGCTATATATAAGTAGTACCCAAATACATCTCTCTCTCTATGAATGCATACATTATGTATCTGTACTGCTTTATTACATTATCAAGTTCCAGTCTTCCTTACTACTGAAACTGTGTAGGACAGCACTTTGGCTTATTTTGTCCCAGATGTCTTAGCCTGTGATTTTCCAAATTGCATTTTGCTAGTAATTTCTGCTCATGTTTCTAATCCCTCTAATCTGGAGATTTCATTACCGTTCTGTTTACTGTCTTGCTGATCATTACTGAAAGTATTAAATAGGACTAGCAATGATACTTCCAGACCTCACACACTCGTCATTTAATTTTATCTTTTGCTTGCACTTCTTAAGCTATCTTTTACTCTGTAGAGTAGACCTCATCTCTAACCTGGTTAGAATTAATTAAGAATAAATGTATGCTGCGCAGTTTCAAATCTCTAAAAGTCATATATCTTAAATCTGCTGAGGGCATGCGTCTACTAATTTTATTTTGTCAATAAAACTAATAATGCAGTCAAGCTAGTCTCAAAAGATCTGCCCGTTCATAAGCTCATTCTCATATCTTGTCTTCTGGAACTTCAGTGTTGTGGCTTCAGCTGATTCATGGACATTCGTATCAGTTTGGGACAGTCTGTTCAAATTAAAAAAATAAAAATAAAAATAAAAATGAACCTATACCTCAATTTTCTAATAACAGAGTTCAGATCTCAAATTGTTATATATTCTAAAGCTGACCTGTAAGCATTAACTGCCAGTGCATAAAACACCGTATTGGTTGTTTTCCATGTGGTGTGTAGACTGTAGAATGAACAAACATTTCAATGTTGGTTGGTTTTACTTTTGACTGAAAAGCATTTGTATTACTCTAAGACCACATTTATGAGGACGGGAATTTTGTCACTGTTTTCCAGGGCATGGGAAAATGTTCTTCTGAGGTCTTGGTTTTCTAACCAGATCACGTAGTGTTATTGGGGAATTTTGTCTTCAAATCTCGATGTCTTTAGTTGTGTTGGATCAGTCAGAGATTGAAAAGCAGGTAGTAGGGACAGGCAAAAACTACCGTTTCCTTTGTTAGGGTTATCCCATTCCAGTTAATCACTTCTGAAGTCCACTTCCCTTCTCATCATCATGGGCATCCTTTAAATGTGTGAGAAGATCACAGTGTGCTGCAGAAACAGGGACACTTTCCACATTTAATAGCCAAAGAAGTGGTAAGACATATTAATGGTTCATAAGAATGCTTAAGAACGTATAGCAGATGTATCCTTCTTTAGGATTTGACCGAAGTAGGTATGTGGTAGAAATCCTCCAGAACTCTCCACAGTGCCTTTTCTGGCCTTTTCTTCTAGGTGAGCTGGTGGCTAAGAAAGGCTAAGGGCTAGGTACGGAATGGGAGGAAAGCGCTAACCCAGTCTGTTGCTTCTCTTTGCAAACTGCAGCTAAAGTCTCATCAGGATTTGTAGTTGATCTTAAAACAGTTTTTTCTCCTTTGCTTTGCATGGACTGTGTTCTTTTTGACATCTTTAGAGCCTTGAACTTCAGTTATTTCCATTTGTAAATTTGGAGAAGAGGTGAACTTTTTTTTTTTTTTTTGAATAATTAGTGTGGTATCTCACTTAAAATTGAGATGATAGAGAGGTACGTTTTGTTCATACCTTTGTAAACTGGTTTAACTAGAGCTTATTAGTGTTAATTAGAGGGAAAATTGGTTTTCATTAAAGCTAGCAGTGATAATAATATGCAGCTAGTTATTGACCTTTTGGTATAGTGGTAATTTCAGAAGAGAAGAGATTAATTATTAAAGAGCTCCTGATACCCTACAATATAGTTTTTTTTCAGGCTCTGCATCTGCCTGGCTTTTGTTAACACAATCACAATACTGTACTTGAATAAGGAATTCTGATTCTGTAGCGGATGTTATAGCATATCCCTATTCTTAAATTCCTCTGGGTGGGAAGGAATGACAATGCATACTTACGTTGTTTTAGAAGCACTGTGCAAGCTTTTTTTTTTTTTTTTTAACCTTCTCTTTCCTGACATTATGAGGTAACTTTCTTCAGGTTTCTCTTACAATTACTACAGGTTTTTAAGTATAGATACTGATATTCCTAAAACTGCAAAAAATGTGGCAAAAGATTAGTATCATTCCTAACGTGAGTTAGGCATACATCTTACTGAGCCCAATGAAAATGCTTTTAAGTAACTGTCCTTTTTCTTTTCTCTCTCCCCAGTTTCTGTGGGAAGAAATCCATGTACGTAAGAGTCACCTAGAGACTGACTTCAGCTCAAACAAGGTACTCCTTTGCCTTATGTGAAAAATTTTTAGTTTTTGATATGCTACTGAATGTTGTTTAGAAATAAGTTCGTATCTAATTTTCTTTTGCTGTTCTAAGTGAACTCATTGAAAGTGGTGTTGATTTTAAAATATTTGTATTACAAAGATGGCTGACTTAAAGGTAAGCATCCTACTAATGAACACACGAATACAGATTGCAAACATTTCTGAAATACTTGGGAATCAAACTTTTACTACAGAAATCAATGTTCTACCATATGTAGGATGACAGATGAAATAGCACTTTGTCATGTTGCAATAGTAGAATCATAATACCCCACTCACCATAATCCAAAGGAACTTTAGAGTCACAGCCCCATCTGAGAGAAGTGTATCAACGTATCATTTAATTAATTTAGGTGTGTGACTAAAAGCCTTACCTACAAATGCAAATATGACCAGTAAAATTTGTTATGTGTGTTTTTTGAGTCCCACTTTGGCTTATGAAATGAAAAACACCAACACAGTAGGCAGAGCACCATGGACAGTGACAGTGCCCTAAAATGCAATGCTAATGACTTAGAGAGAAAAAAAAAAAAAAGGCAAAATTTTTGAAATAGAGTGAAACTGTGAACATGACTTTGTAGTCATCATCAGAGCTTTAGCTACTCTTACAAATTTTAAGCATGGAATTATTCATTTAGACTTTGGGCTCCAACTACTGTCACTGTCTTAATTCAGCCCTCCCAATCTTTAAAATTAACTTATTCTTCAATGTTTACAAACCTTGAAATGACTAATTAAATAGGCCACCTTTTATAAGTTTGTTTTTTTCACCCGTTTTCAAATGGTGCTGACTTGTATGGATGTTGGTCTCTGGAACTAGAGGTCATGCTTCTTCATGCAGACAAGGGAAAGACTGCAACTCAGTGTGAGGAGATGTAATTTCATTCTCTGCTCTGTTCAGAGCAAGTACAGTCCTGGCAGTTAAAAAAAAAAAAAAAAAAAAAAGGGCGGATGGGGGGGGCATAAAAATCACAGTTGATATTCCTTTTACAGTCTTTTTGAAAATTGTGATGCAAATCTGTAGACAAGCTCTGAAGTACCAATCACTGGACTTATTCCTCTTCCATTATTCATCTGTTTCATAAGATATTTTAATGACAAAGCCCCGTAAGCCTTCACTGGAAAATAGGATGCTAATATAAATTCTTTTAGGTGTCTCAAAACATCTTGGGAAGCTGCATTTTGCAGTTACTTTGGCCATGTTTTAATCTTTATTTTGTTTACAGTTTAATGAAAAATGGCTTTTACAGAACATTAATATGCCCACTTTTAATTTTAGCCTTGTTTACTTTTGTCTTGATGTAGACTTTTTAATAGGTATAATGTGTATATATTCTCACAGGTCTTGATATGTCCCCAGTGATATTAAGCAAGTAAATGGAAAATTACCTATAAGAACGATTTTAAAAAAGAATGTCTACATAAATAGTTGCAGAAAACATTTTCAAAAGCTAGGAAGGATGGGGCAATTACACAGTAAAAATATATTTATGCCTGTATAGATTGGCAGATTAAGATACTTTAGTTTAAGAGTACAAGAAAATAGAGTCAAAGTAAAGGTCCAGCTAGCTTAGCGTCCTTCTCAAAAGAAAACCAGTGTGAGCAGTATTAAATGGGTGTAAGGACAGGGCAAATTTAATGGTGGTGTCCAAGGAAAATCACCTGGACTCCATCAATTTGCAGAATTGTGCCTTAGAATTAAAAAGTTCTCAGTGGACTTTTCATTTGTGAGTTTCCTACCTGGCTGTCTGAAATAGACAATTTAGCAGATAAATGCTTATGAGATTTATGTTAGAGCATGTGTACACTTGGAAGTGATAAGACTAATTCAGCTCTGTGTATACAATTTACAGTGCTCTTTCCCAAGTTTACTTTTTTAAATAGTTAATCTCTGCACATACTTCCCATTACTTTAGGAATGACAACTGGGTAGATGTTGCATGAAACCATTTAATTCTTCAGTCAGAATTATGCTGTAGTTTCCCTAGACTTATTTTCTTCACATCTTACACCTACTTTCAGATCATTAATGTTATGAATAGATTTGTGTGTATGTGTTTGTGGACTGTGTTCTGTGTTGTTAATTAGAACAAGCACATACAGCAAGTGGGCTAATTTAGCTTCTATGTACAGTTTGAAAGCAGATTTTTAAGCAAATGACTGAATTTTTTGGCATGGAAACCCAGGAACATATGGCCATGTGACTGCATGTAAATGCGCTAATTTAATGTGTAACTTTTCTGACCTTGTCTTAGAATTGAGGTGAGATGTAAGTCATAGATTTGTAGATATTAAAGCCATAAGTGACCTCAAAATGACTTGTGATTATCTAGTCTGACCTTTCTTGCTAATGAGTGACATAGAATTCACCTCCATCCTGGCTCTTGAATCCAACATCTTTGCTAGAATTAGTCTAGGTATTGTGTTTAAACTCATTCATTCATGAGTTTAGCGTTCAGCTGTGTAGAATCCTGTGTATGCTATTAATATCTCTTGCCATAACACATCTTATTTATTGTCAGAATATGCCTAGATTCAGGTTCAATTATTTCAACCTTATCCTGTCTTTGTCTACTACACTGAAGAACTTGCTCTGCCATTGAATTCTTCTCCCGCGTTGATGCTGAAACTGCCCATTAGGCATACTTCAAGCATAAGAAAATCTTACATATATTTTTAATTCCTTTCTAAATCTACATTTTTTCCACATTTGTCTTAAAATCTGGGCACCAAACTCAGATGTAGCATACCAGAAAGAAGTTTTCTGTGGAAAAGTGTAAGTGTGAAACACCTCTTTACGCCTGTCTCAGCTTAAATTCCACTTTAGAGCATGTAGCCCTTTCAAGCTGTCACACTGAGTTTAACGGAGTCTGACTCCATCTCCCATCTTTGAATGACTGATACCTGGAAGTGGATACAAAAATTCTTCTCTTAGCTGCAGCTTCGTTGCTAAAGAAAGGTAGACACAATTCGTTGCCTGTCAGAAATGTCAAGGCACTGGAAACTGGTACCAACAGCTGAGATTTTTCAAGATTTGCTTTATCCAATGTTTTTGGTCACAGATATGACCTTGTCAGACTCTTCTGAAAAAAGGGGGGAAAGGGGGAAGGAAAAAAGAAAGAAAGAAATGGAAGGAACTATGAAGAAAGTTGTCAAGGGATGAGTGCTTCATGAAATGGTGATTAAAATTTGGTGAAATGATATGGAGATACCGTCTGCGCTCTCTTTCCATCTGGTTACATCCTCTCAGGATCAGTGAAAGCTCAGTGTACTGGTGGAATCGGGGCCAGCACGAGATGGTAGATTAGTGAATTCAACAGTAAGTTTTGCTCTCTTCAATCCTGTTCTCTTCAGCTTTAGCATCAGGTTAAGGATCCCAAAGCAGGGATAAGGAGTGAAGAAATATGCTTTCTACATATTCTGTTCGTATGTTAAACCTCATCTCTGCCCTCCCAGTGTTTCTGTATGGGTGTGTATCCCTCTCCTCTGCCACTCGCTGTTCAGTCTGATTGCAGTCCTTGACTTCTGTCAGCTCTCAGGGGACAGGGCTCGTTCAAACTCTCACTCTTAGGATTTGCTGCTTTTAAAAACTGTGTTATATAAAGGGCAGCAGCCTTACAGCATATTGAGCCATGTGAGCAGTGGGATCCGCATGGCAGTCCGTGGGGTTACTGAGTTATTTTTCTGGCTCCTTGTGAGCCCAAAAGCTGCCCTTTCACAGCTGGTTTTCTATGCAGCCTCTCATAGAGCATTTCATTTGTTACCTCAACCGTATTTCACCACGTATTGCTCTAGCTTCTGCTCTGTGACATCGCTCTTCATTTACCTCTCAATATTTTTGTCACCTGTAGTCTTCATGGTAACAACTTTATACACCTCTATAGATGGCACTTATCAAGCCACTGATAAATTTTAAATAGGTGTTTACAAAGCAACCCCTCTAGTATTCACATGTGAAACTCAGTCTCTTGACAATTATTTGACAGTTAAAATTTCATTTTGAGATTATTGTAATTAGCTGGATTTTAATTTATTTATTGCCTGTCACGTAACTTCTCATTCCAGTTGGTGGCTGTGTTCAGTTAACCTTACAGGCTAGCGTAAAGCTTATCTTGGATACAGCAGAAGAAATGTAGACTTATGGCAAGGGCTTCCGAAAACTCTCCATCATAAAGCAGGTGTAAATGCCTGGAACTGTTGTTTCATTTAAATGGCAAACACAAGAAACTATAATAAATACAGATTACCTAAATCAAAGTCAGGATGCTTCTGATGGAGTGCAAATCTGTTGTCATAAAAATTTCTATAAAATTATCTAATTTCCATAAACAGGTTTTCTATTGGATAATGATTTATTCATCTAATGTTTCTCCAGAGATCTTAGCTAGCAGCAGGAGCAGATCTCTTGAATAAAAACAAATCCTTATTGTTTTTAGTTTCTGTGGAGAAAGGTGGTACTGTTTCCTGAAGTTGTTATGAGAACAAATGTTTTATTTCTATGGTATTTTATTTCAGAGAAGGTAAAATGTTAGGGGCAGGTTTGCCATCCTATGTAATAAAACCATGCAATTTTACTCTGAAAATCAGGTGATCTCTTCCATGCACAGCCTGCAGAAGCTCAGCCAGGTCTCTGGAACATCATCAGTCCCCATCACCACGTGTAGTCCTGGCCCAAGGTGGCCTCATGCCTCGTTAGCAGCTCCCTGTGCCTCAGGGTGAGGAGCACTACCCTACAGAGCGAGATGGGCTGTGTCAGCTCTTGTTCCAGTAACGTTGTTGTTTGCCATATGTTCTTCCTCTATCTTCTTGTTGCTTAGTACCTGTCCTTTGTTTGCTGTCCCTATTTTCGGTTTTATGAGTGATGTTTTCTCTGGTTGGTGAGGTGCCCAGAACATTGTGCCAGACTCTGGGAGGAAAGACTAAAATGAAGTATCTAGAAAAGCTGTTTTGTGATGCACGTGACTTACGGGCTTCTACCAATTTCCCCTGTCTTGGGAAAAGCCAGCCACTTGGTCTGGCTGCCAGCTGCCTGCTCTCTCCTACCTACCCTGTTCCTGCTACACAAAGTCCTTTTGTGCTTTTTGGTAAGGAGAGGGGCTGTCGGATACCCTGAAATCCACAACACATTCATGTCATTTTTGACCTCAGTGTATTCAGCTGCATGGTCCATGAGCCATTAGCTCTCGTGTGTTCATTTATGTAGTTGTTGCATCTCTCCTGCCTGTGAGAGAGGGGCCTTTAAGATGCTCTATAAGAATGTCCAATTGTTCCTGTAAAACCATCAGACTGAATAGGACCTGCTCTTTTCTTTCATTCTACCATTTTCCTCTTCTGCAAAGAAGGATACTGCAGAAAGTAAGGGACAGGTAATTGTTTGGATTTTCTGCTTGAAATTGTTTTTAATACTGAAGCCCCGTCATTCTTACTGAGTGACTGAAGAAAGGACTTAAAAGTATGCTGAAATTAAATCACTGTTTAGGGGAAAAATAACGATAGTAGTCTTCTGCTGTCTCTGCCATTGCTTGCAATACAAATAAAGGACAGTGGTTCTTAATTCTGTTTGCATTTGATTTTTCTGTCTCTATTATTCTCCTCGTATTGACAGTGTATGGTATAATCCTTCTAGCAGGCTTCTGACTAAATGCCTAAGTAAAGCCTTCAGAGTCGGTAAGTGGAGACAAGAATGAGTTAATTGGGGATTCTTTATCTCCCAGCAAAGCAGTAGGTACGCTTCAAAAAGACTGAGGAATATTGGTCACGTGTTAAGTTGTTTTTTTTTTTTTTTTTTTTTTTTTTTGTTCTGGAAAGCAGCAGTTATGGTAGATGATAGAATTAAGTAAGTGTCTTTGCTGTTGAAGTGCAAGCGGTGTGTGTAGGATGATACAAGTGTATGTGATCACTGATATGTGCAATGTAACCCGCATGTCACCTGAGGTGAGTGCATCAGTGATTAATATAAGTGCCTGTAAAGGATTCCAAGCTGCTGCAGATAACGTTATGGCCATGCCATGAATATGGTGGGACATCAACAGCAGTTGCTGAAACAAGATTTCAAATAAGATGAGCCTGAGGCTGTATGTACTCATTGTTATGGCCATCTTTCAAATTTGGCATTTCAGAAAGCTATTACAAGTATTTTCCTGAGAGAGCCCCTTGGCTAGCTGGAATGAGGCAGTGCAGTGCTCCCACAATGCAGTCCAGCTTGTTAATTATCTCAAGAATGTTTCAGGCTGCTACGTCTTAACTCAGATAAGTGACTAATCTCTTTTCTGGAACATAATGTCCAGAAAATGTTTCATGGTGAAGCATTTCAGCAGGTTGCTTGGATCTCTTGTCGAACTAGTGGTCTTGCTACAGTGAGCAGCAAAGCTCGAAGTGACTGGTAGAGGGAGCTTGTTATCCGAGGCAAGCCAGAGAAGCCCTCTGAAAGCTTGTGTCAGGCATTTGGAGATTCGCTTGTAAAAACTAATCGTGCTCTCTGAAATCTGGGCACTGAGATACACTTGTGCGCTCTACTCATGGGGATGAAAGTTATTTTCTTCCTTTTTTTTTTTTTTTTTTTTTTTTTTTTTTTTAAGTTCTATTGAATGCTGCAGCTTCCAAACTTGTCGTAGATTTTTAGAAGCTTTAGAAAGCGAAGAATGGGATGGTTTCATGTATTTGCTTATTGCTTTAAAGGTAATACCTAGGGTTGGGTTATGTTGAAAGGTTTATTGAATACTTGCATTCTAGTTATGTAATGGAACTGGAGCCCAAGTGGTGCAGGTGCAATTGGTGGGGCACCGGCACACATTCCAGAAATACACCTGGGTTTGTGCTTACGGTAAAGCTCAGAGGCACCTGGATCTTAACTGTAGGGAAACAAGGAATTAAATAGCTTGCTCCTAAGGAGAATCATTACACTGTTAGAACAGAAATGTGTGTGGGTTTTTTTATTATTATTTCAATTAAAAAAAAAAGTATAAATAAAAGTATAGAAGTATAAATTACTTAAAATAAATGGATTGTGATCAGGCTTCATGGGTTGAATGCTGTGAAGAATCTCCCAAGTGGTATTTGCAGAATTGTGCTCAGTTTCAAATGTGATTTTTTTGGTGCATATTTGATTCTCAGTGGATACAGTAGGATGTGGCTGACATTATGTAGATTTGAATAAGTAGAAAATATTAAAGTGAAAGAGTTACTTCCCACTGATGATTATATAAGGGTACTGTTGGGATGTAACGTCATAAAAAACAACACTTAAAAACAGTGTTTAAATTGTGTGTTTCCTCCTTTAAAAAAAAAAAAAAAAAAAAAGAGGCAACCAACCAACCAAAAACTAAACAACAACAACAAAAAACAACCCATAAATGCTACCTTTACATGACTATTTCATAAAATTTAATTTTTAGAGACAAAATTGCTGGGTTGTGTATTCTCAAAAAAAAAAAAAAAAAAAAAAAAAGAAAAAATCTTTAATGACCCAAATTACAAAGAATTTGGGGAACGAGGAGGAAGCCTTTGTTCCCTCAGTAGCTGCAAGGAGACAGGGGTTTGAGAAGAGTTGTGCTGTGCATGTGACTGGTGCTTGTGCAGTGCACGCCTGAATGGTCTCGTGTTAGCATCATTATGTGAGATAATCTTACTTCTAATGATAGTAATAAATAAAAACACATCTAAGGCTGTGACATTTTAGGATGCAGCTTTGCTCAAACCAGTTTTGCCCGTCAGTTTTACATCAGCACTCTTATTGAAATGGGTGGGTATTAGTGATGCCTGTTGCATAAATCCCTTCCGAACAACAAACACCCTGTCTGCTAATGCACAGTAACCTTTGTGTTGGTCTGCATCTCTGCTGGATTTGCCTGTGGGGAAGAGGACATATTTTGTCCTCCAGTGGTGTGCCCACAGGCTGGATGAAAGCTGGGATGGCTGGCAGGAGGAGACTGAACACGGTGCCCTGGGCATGTGGCAAGCAGCCTGTGGTGCAGTGCTTGGTGGGCACAGGCGGCATCCCTGCTGTGCCAGGGTCACCGCCACTCTGCCCCATAGAAACTTGTGCTGGGAGTCTTGATGCTGGAAGGGGTAAAGAGCACACCCATGTAGTGGAGGGAGGCCAAGTATTGCTTTCCTGTTGCAAGGAAAGTAAGCAATGCATTTTTATCTGTTCTGGAACAAAAATGACATTTCTTTATTCAGCCATACGCCAATATCCTCTCCATTGTACTGTTAGTTTTGAGGAGGAAAAGAAGCTGAGACTGGTGCTGATTTCCAACAGGCTGAAAATCCCAGAAAGAGGTTGAATTAGCTGAGTCAAGCTGGTGTCTGAAGAGGACGTTTGGTTCTAGTTTTCGCTTCCTTAAAATAAATAAAGACTCCCTCCGCTTAGCTTTCCTTATTTTTTTCCTGAAAAGTCATTAAATTGTCAATGTAATACAATTTAACAAAAATTATCCTCTGTAGAGCTAGACAGCCTAGATATAATAAAATATAAATCTATTATCTTTATGCCAAATGGGAGTATAACATACAGAACTCATCCTCTGTGTGCAATAGTAAATAAAATGAGCAGTATGTATTGGCCACTGGGGAAGAAAAGAAAGCATAGAAAAGGGAAGTTGTGATGTTGATTTTAATCCTGCAGTATACTTGGCTTTTCTCAGAAGGCATTGACTCTTTTTTATATATTGGTGGCTTAAAGATAGGAGTCATCCAGCTAATAATCTTTAACTACTTCACTGCCCACTGCCAGATTTCAGGCCTGAAATTCAGGATTTCAAGATTTTTTTTTTAAGATACTTTTTTTTTTTTTCATTTCACTTTCTTTAATTGGCAGTAGTGCTTCAACAGTTTAGGGCTTCTCCTTAAGTAGTGTTACTGTTCTAATTAAAACTGCTTATGAAATCTATTGCGTTAGTCTAGGCCACACAAAGGAACCTCTGAATTATGTTTCTTTCCTACCTCATCTCTCTTGCTTCTGATGAATGGAAGCTCAGGCTGAGGCTTAACGATGAATGACTTGAGCTGGATAATGTGGCAATGAATCAGTCACCTCTCTGTTTTGCTTCACCTGTCTCCCAGGTCAATGGTGAACAAATCCACCCCAATCTCCCTGCTGGCTTGAGGAGAACTGGGGCGCTCAGGTTACCATAGTCACACATGAGCTGCCATAACACACAGGGTCCTTGGTGGATCTGTTTTCTGTCAAATCACGTTCCCAGAACTGCCCGGCTGCAATGGTGATGGAGCAGTCTGAGTTCAACATCACATTGTTGTGCGCCTTCTAAAACTAAAAGGTGAATGCTTTGGAAAACGCTCTTTTGGACCACACACTGAATACATTGCTGGGCAACTGAATAATAAAGAGTGTACCAGACACTCAAAGTCATCTGCACTAGGCAACTGTGAGGGACTGCAGCCAAGAGAAAGTCCTGAGTCCCCGTGGGAAGTGCTGAGGCACCAAGGCTGCTTTCTCTTCCTGTGATCATCTGCACTGTGCTCAATGCTTCAGTTCCTGTGGCTCAGATAAGTAATACCAAGCGCTGTTAGAAATATTGCTGTATCCTAACTGTCAGTAAAAATTAGCACTAATGAGTTATTATGGAAGTGTGAATGGTGTGTAAGCAATACAGAAAGCAAAAACAACAGGAGGGAGGGATGTGTTTGCTCCTGCTTTGCTGAAAGCATTGATTAAGACTGACTATGTTAGTAAAGGAGCAGCATTGGTCAGAGGGAAAAGAAAGTGATACACCTGTTACAGCCTGCTTGGAGCTGATGAAATAACAGGTAGGAAAATGCATTATTAAACACCACTTCCAGAAAACACTTTTTTTAGAGCTAGTTATACTGCTAGGAAGTTGGCTGGTATGCTGTAAACAGTCCTTCACTATAAACCAGAATTCATTGTCTGTTCCTTGGAGCTCTTGCATTAAGTACAAAAATGAATACATAAATACAGATAAAGAAACATTGGCATTCATGAGTAATTGGTATTGTGCAGCTTTTCTACAGCACCAGTGGCGAGATTCCAGCAACAAGAGCTTTGGTTGCCTCTGAGCTTCCCGTTATCTCCGAGGGGAAATTAATTGTGGTTATTTAGTGCAGGAGACATATTTAAAGACTGCAATAGCCATGAGGATTGTGTGAAGTATGTGGGAGTAGGAAGCGTGTATTAAGTGTATAGATTATTACTGACTAATGGCATGCACACAAGACTATCAGGCTCACATTTTCTATTAAATGTTTTGATTGCTCACTGGGTGTGTGTCACTAAGCACATGATTCACGTCTTCTAATGCATGCCCCCATCAAAAGCTCAGATTTGATGGTGCTCTCCAGGAGCCCATATCTTTATCTTCCTACAGAAGTGCCATCGCTCTCCAAGTGTCCCTTAAATCCTTAGGTCTGTGGTTTATTGAGTAGGGATTGTAATTTGCCTGCTGCTTTAAGGCCAGTCTGAGCTGTCTGTGACTCGGTAGTGCTACAGAAATACACCATGTGTTTGGAAAGGTGCATGCTGCTTTCCCTCTTCCCTTCTCTACGCTGCACCCCTGAAAGGGAGGAAGTGCTTAGACTTCGAGGACTCTAGCTCTAGAAAGCTCTGAAGGGCACATCCCTCCCCAGCTGGTTTAGCTACCAGCAGTGATTACCAGCCTTCAAGGGAAGGCATGAGCCCCTCAGCAATACCATGGGGCATACAGGAAACCTGGGTTACTTTTAAGCAGAAACCTTCCCTGAGCCAGGGACACCATTGCAGTCTGCAAACCAGCGCTGAGCTCAAGGGTTTCAAGGCATCTGGGGGATGTGCTAGTTTGGCTCCAGTGCTGACAGCTTTTCTCAGTCCTTGCGCACAAACCAGGCAGCTGGGCTGGGGCCAGGCAGTCCAGAGAGGCAAATTTCATCTCCTCTGAGTACACAGAACGAACTACTGAATAATGATGGGTCCTGTTGGTGCCACAAGAACTTGGCAAAGAGATCTCTCTTTTTTTTTTATTATTTTTTTTATTTTTTTTTTTACTGTGGGAGCAAGAACCAGAAGACCATTTCTCTTCGTTTTAGAATAGGTCAGTTTCTGGTAGCAGAAAGACAAGTACACTTAATGGACTTCTACGCTGAGCTGGACGAGTCTAGTCTGTGGTGAGAGGGCAATTAATTTAGTCCTGGCTGGACTGTCACTTGAATAACTGGATTTGGCATCTGAAATGGGATCCTTCCTGTGTCACAGAAGCTCCTGAAATGGAAGAGCTTTTCCTGTCCTTGCTGATCTGTGGGAAATCTCAACTCTGGTGGCAGGACTGAGAGGCTCCTCTTGGAACCTGCAGTCACTTTTCAGGGCATCATTTTCAGTCAGGAGTTAAAGAAGATGTAAAAGTCAGGAGTGGAGAAATAGTGCCAGTACAGTGATCTGAACTGTTGGCACATACTGACTGAAGTGATGCATGCATGATGAATCTACAAATTAAGACAATTAGTAGAGGGAGAAATATTATTTTTTAAGACTCTGGAAATGTCAGCAAATGTTCTGGCAAAAACAAGCTGATTTAAAAAAAAAAAAAAAAAAGCAAGTAATGAAGCAATTTCTTGTTTATCTTTTTTTGGAAACTTTTCTTAATCGTTACTTTTTCCCCTCACTTCAGCATGTTTCTGGAGTAGTCTCCAAACAAACATGTCCTGCTGTTGCTGGCTGTCACTTGTGAAATGCCCTGTAATGCTGAGAGAAATACAGAGAAAACGAAGGAGACCTAGTCCTCTTTATCATTCACATACTAGAAAGGGTCTTTAAAAAAAAAAACTTGTGTTCATGGTATTCTCCAATCTACTAATTGTTACCTAAGTGCATTGTATTTACAGGCGGGGTCTCATTTAACTGATAAAAGCACCAATCCACATACTAGAAGATTCCCCAGCTGGATGTTGGATGTAGATGGGATTAAGAAATATTGAGTGGAAAATGGTAGTTCTTCAAGCTCAGCAACACAACGCTTATCAGAAAAAGTTTCTCAGGTGCACTAAAGGATCTCCATGAGGAAGGGGAAAGAAATGTTGCAGAATAGCAAGTTCAGGACACTTTGTTCCCAGTTCAAGTCTTACTAATTTAAGGACTTGAAGGAGGTGAAGAACTGGGTTTCCAACTGGGTCTGGGTTTCCACCTGGGACAGGGTGAGAGAGTTGTATTTTATGAAGAAAAAGTATAAAAGTTGGTAGAGGTGCCCCTCCTGTTCCTTTTTTTCTAAATCAACTGTTTTATTTCCTTTTCCTGGCTACTCTTACCTGGGATTAATGCCGAACCCTCAATAAAATGGAAGGATAATGACTGATGAACGTTAGGAAAAGTTTGTGCTTTGATAACTATCAGTTGTCAAAGTTATCCACCAGTTAGCCAGCCTTCAGCTGCAGTAGGAACAAGTGTTCTGCAGAATTAAGGGAAGGGACATGGTGAATGGAGGAGCTAGGTGGATTGATATTCTGATGGTTTCTTTTTGGACTGACCTCAGCTTCTTTGGAAGAGCTGTGTAAATTCTGACTCAGACTGTAGGGAGAACAAAAGCTGCAAATTCTTCCTTGTCTGCTGCCTTGGCTCTGTTCAGGGCATAAAAACTAGGCAGACTCCGATGACTCAAGACCCTCTTTTATCTTATAACTCAGACTGTTTTGCCTTTGCAAGAGCCTTGGAAGGACCCTGAACTTGAGAGATTTAGGAAGTAAGGCTGTGTTTGTGCTGCAGTCAGATATGGTTTGCGAATTACTCCTTGCTCTGCTCCCTGATCATCTGGACTCTCTGGAGGCTTGCTGAAGCACAATGGCATTGTCTCCGTTTCTGTGTCCAGCTTTTCCAAGAAAAACTAGGTGTCCTGGGCAGTGGGATGCGTGTTCTAGTCATCTGTCGGCAGGCAGTCAGGGACCCAAAGCTGGGGAGTGCTCCTGGGTCCTTCGCTGTCTGCAGTAGTGTAAGAGCTTTGCCATCTGTCTGCTTCGTCCAAAGGCGAAATGCAATACAGATGATGAATTTTGGAGCACAGAAGAAATAGTAAACAATTTAGTAAGTATGGAAGTAAAGATCAAAACAAATTAGTCAGGCATCTTGCCAGGAAGAGAGAAATTAAATAGATTATAGATATAGCATTATTAATTAGTATCAAGTCTGCTTTAGCTCTTTGTACTGTACAGATCATCATTTTCCCCTCTGCTTTTTGTTCTTGTTCTCTCTTTTTTTTTTCCTTCTAATGTTGACAAATGATTTTTTCCTCTATAAGATTAAAATTGGTTTAATAATACTGAAAAACAACAACAACAACAACAAAAAAAAACTAAGAATCCTCTTTGCTTTAATAGCATTGAAATCTGAATATAGGAAATTGCTTTAATTGACAGGTAAGAGTTGTTTGGGTCAAATAATCTTTATCTGATGGAGGAAAGATCAGTAAAGTGGTCCTAATTAATTCTATGGATGGTTCACTTATTCAGATCAGCAAAGTAGTGCTTTAGTTATATCTTAATTAGCATTTTATATACTATAGAAACTTGCAGAAATGTGCTTGAATACCTTTGAAAAAAAAAGAAACACAACAATGTTCCAGAGACAAATAGAGAAATGTAGTGCAAGAGTTCAGAGTAAATCCATACTAATTTGTTAACACAACAAAACTTGTGTTTTGGCTTTGGAGGAAACTTGCTTAAATCGTCTGCGTTATTTTTCAGTCTAGACAAAGGTTTAATTGTATGGTATGGAAGCAATTGAACTCAATGCCAGATTTTTTTTAATACGAATAGTTTCCAATTTGATTAAGCAGGGGTCATATTTCCTTTGTTTGTTGGCAATTTTTTTCTAGATGAATTATAAAGGAGCAAAATTTTGATGAAATTGCCTAAACTTCAGGATTTTGAAGAACGTGCACAGAAAGGCATCCTTTATCCACAAGCATGAGTGGCTATTGAATTTTGGCAGCAGCCTTGAATTTTACTGTTTGATGGATAATCATCTTACAGCTGCTCTTCAACAGAAAGATAGAGATCAAGCTCTCATCTTTACCCTTTCCACCATCATTTTTAACCTTTTCTGAAGGCATGAGACTTTCAAGTGTAATGAAAGAAATTTAGAACCATGTAAAATGAATCACAGAAAATTTGTCACGGAGTTGCTAGACGTGACTTTTTCTTGTTGCAAAATATGTTTTTATAATTTCTGCGAGACACAAATGCAGATATCTTTCTGTAGAGAAAGAAGAATTAAAGTTTTTTAATATCTGTACATAAATGTATATTTATCTGTAACAGGCAGATAAATAATAAGAGAAAGGGAATATTCTGAAGGAATAAGAATGCTGTATGGGAATAGAGAACTCAGTAATATAGTCGTGATTTTTGGGAAAACTGTGCAGCTCAGATGAGGTTTTGGAATGATGTCAATTGTTTAGGGAGACCTAAACTATTAGAGATCGTACTTGTATATGACAGAAACATAAAGCAGATGGAGAAACATAGAGGAAATGAAGACAATAGAGGATGTTATGCCTCTTCTCACCTTATACAGCGTTTTGAATTCTGCTCTGGCATCAGACTTGGAATTTAGAAGCTGTTATACCCAGGACTGTAGTATCTTTGTAAGTCATATGTATGAATATGGTATATGTATTTTTTAATCAAGATGAATAGGTGGTTGTTTGACAAGTGTGGATTGCAGTGCTCAGGTGGGCTTCTGAAATATGTCATATTGGTTAAAAAAAAGATGTAGCCATTCAGGTAGGGGATGCAAAGAACTTACAAACCATCTTCATTTATCTTTTAGCAAGGTTTACATCTATCTGCATATTCAAAATATCCTACTTCACCCAGCAGCACCATATTTTTGCATTAAACGGACTTTAAAACTGGAACTGTGTTTGTAAATAGGCCAGCACATCAATAGCATTAGAAGCACATATTGATCTGGGAAGATCAATCAGTCTGGAGGCCGAACATTTATTTCTACTGCAAGAATCTTCTGCACATTACTTTATTCATTGGAGCCTGGGAACATTATCAGCTTGAATAAATGTCCAAATTCATGTTATACCACTGATTTTTTTCTCTCCTTCCTCCTACAAATGTTGAGAGAAGATGGTAAACAAAATGAAGGCCTTAAATTTAGCCTAGTTTAGCTTAATTAAAAGCCTTTGGCCACTGCTCGTGTTGTGACACCTGGTTCCTCCTTCACATTGTCTCTTGATCATATGGAAGCTGGCATCATTCTCTGTGCTTCCATGACTTGCCCTAAAAATACATAGAAGAAATATGTATTATGTAATGCCTGTCTTCTCTCAAGTAAAGTAAATGCTAATTAAAAGCAGGAAAGAATAACACCTTCAGTTGGTGGAAAGTAAGTTTGTAAGACTTCTTCTTGGATTAATTTTCAAAACCAGAAAGGAAACATGGGAATTGTGTGTCCAATGCAAATGTAGGGAAAATAATTATGCCACATATTTGTTTGTACATCAGTACGCTTCAGTCCATCAGAAGTGCTTTTAGAGGAAGTGAACATACATAATTACTGCTCTACTCTTCAGGTTACTCGTTACACCACAGACTGCTACAAGAAGAGATCATTTGGCTGTCAAGATTTAGTCATAGTCATTAGTACATTGCCTTTCTCTTGATACAGAATATGATGTTTTACTGTGGGCTGCTAGCAGTACATTATACGCACCAGTGCATGTCCTAAACGGGGAATCAATTCGAATGGCCATTATCTTGTATCTTTTCCTGGTATAAGTGGACAACAATTTTACTCCACTGGGTAATATTTTTTCTTCCTTTCTTGCATACCTAGATATGCACAAACACACAGTAATAGAAGGGTCACAGGCACTACGTCAGAGTAACAGTCAAGATTACAGGCAAAGTACAAATATTCACTTGTTGATTCATTTTGGTGACAGTTTCATAATGACTGGTGCAGTGTCAGAGCTATAGTGCATAGAGTTCAGGCAGTATATACCAACTACGTTGAAGAGGGATAGATTTATTTTTTGTAATCTCTGGTGGTATTTTGATGTGGCCGGTTCTTACCAGGTGTGTTGCTTATAGTTTTATTTTGCCAATGTCCCACAGAGGTACATAATTAAGATTGTTCACAGTTCTGTAATTCCTTTTGAGTAGAAATAACTGCCTCAGCACTCGAGGCCTCTTCCAGAGCTCATTTCTATCATCTGGTGGTATCAGTGCAAACCCTCTTGATTTGTAACATGCTTCTTTTGCCTCATGTGCATTCATTTCTTCCTTTTTCTGTTGGCATCAATACCAAAAGTGCCAGCAGTGGTGATTGATTTAGTCAGTGTTTTTTAATTCTTCTTTGTCGGATAGCCTGGCCCACAGGGACAGTTCTTCATGAAGTTACCATCTTTGTAGGAGAAAGGATTTTGGGCTGAAAAGATCACGCTGGACTGTGTTTATGAAAAACAAGAGAGGGAAACATGAATACCTTTGGAAATCATGATTTAGTGTTGTGGTACAGTAAGCTAAAACCTGTCATTGAATCCATGTCACCAGAATGTGCTATTTGCTTTGTTGGGTGAGATGGCCTCAGGGCTGCTCAGCCAACTGAGGTGAATTAAATTGGGCTGGTTTTGTCTCCTGATCCTGAACTAGAGACGAATGAGGTTAACTAATGGCATTTGGCACAAATATATGTGTGGGAAATCCAGCCCTCAGGAGTGAAGACCTGCCTGGGAGGGAATTGAACCTGAGAGTCCCTGGTGGTGTGACAGAAATAAGTGTCTGCTGGCCTGCTATGCTGCTGGGCACCCGTGTGGGTTGGTGATGGAAAGGGAAAGGTGGTGGGAGGGCACAGAGGGCTGCTTTTCTGTGTTCAGGGCTTCGGAGCCATGCAGGCTCTTGTTGTATGGTCATATATGGGTCCTCAGGCAGTTTCAGAGGTGTGTTAACTTTTCCATGTAGTATACCTTCTGCTCAATGTGAAGTTTGCCAAAAAAAAAAAAAAAACAAAAAACAAAAAACAAAACTAGGAGTCTTCAAGGAAAATAGATTTATCTAAGGTAGATTTAAAGCTTTCCTCTGAATTTGCTGCTTTCACTGAGTGAGCTGGGAGCAGGTGACCTGGTATGGAGCTGGCTGTTTCCTTCAGCCCAATCCTGTCAGGCATTCCTTGGCATAACACCAGCAGATTCAGTTCAGCTTTGTTCATGGCTCTTTTCCTTCATTACCCAGAAACAGTTGCATATATAGATACTTTCTAAGTGTGGAAGAATGCTCACAGCAACTGAAGGTCTTTAGAAACTGTGAAATAGGTGCTTGTGTGTTGCCTTGCGAATGAGTGGAGTGGCTGCAGTGTGTCGGTGGTGCTTTCTGCTCAGAGAACTGCAGCTGGGATGCAGAAGCAATCGCACATCCCGCGTGATCAGCCCAAAAGGCAGGTTACAGATTGTGAGGGCGGCAGCTGCGTGACACAGTAGTACTTGCAGTTCTTTGGTTGTGACGTTTCTTGTCTGCATTGAACGTTTAAGGAATAACTCTGGGTAACAAATTTGTTAACAGCGTGGTTTGCTCGTGGTTAACTTGAACAGAAAAAATCTACGTTAGTTATGTACGTGGGGCATACTTCTGGCAGAGGCATTTTGCCAGGCTGCCTCAGCAATTACAGGTACGTGGTAAAACTGTCTGCACAACTCCTGATGGCAGTAAGGGTACCAATGCCTTCTCCTTCCATAGGCCATGTGAAAAGAGGCCAGGATCCACACAAGGATTCAGCATCCTTTATTGTGTCAAGCTTTTAATGATTACCTTGATAATCATTAAAAGAAGTTTTTCTAAGATTTCAGTCTCGTTTCAAAATGTCGTGCTTAACACTGTCGGATATCCAGTTCTTATTTGCTGCACGAGCTACATCATACTTGTGTTGCTTGCTAGTCTCGTGTGGGACTGCGAAGCTAGAGAGCCTAGAGGGGAGGATTACAGGACTGAGTTTTAGCAGAGTACCCTCTTGAACCTGGCTAACAGGCTGCTGGGTAGATATCTGCAGGTAAAATAGAGGGAAATTTGTGAAAAGTTCAGCCTGTGTATGCCGAACTCTTAGTGATGTTTGCTCACTGTAGCATCAAAGCAAGAAGATCTTTAACCAGAGCAAGAGTTACACATGTGCAAGTGGAAGTTACGCCTTCTTAAAGAAGATAGCAGGGATATCCTGAGAGCAGAGGATACCAGAGCACCCTTGTACTGTGCAAAGGTTCACCTAGGTGCTGCTTTCACAGTAACCAGTGAGCATTAAGAGTGTGGATGATTTTCTGTATTTTTTTTTTCTTTCCATTTCTATACCACTTCTAAAGCTGCCAGCAACTAATGGAACAATTGTTTCCAGCTATTTGTGTTCAATAAGTGGACAAATTTTATTATGCACACTTAACTTGTTGTGGCTTATGATTAAGCCAGAAAGCACCCTTTTATTTTTATTTTTTCTCTCCTCTAAAACATTCACTATCAAATGAGATTTAAAATGCAATCCATGTAAAGCAATTTACATAGTCTAGGAGATTATCCTGGGAAATTTCTTCCAATGCATAAACCCTTTAGGCTTCATAACAGGAGTACTGGCATCTTAAAAAGATGTTTACAACTTCTAGTAACAGCATACCTACCTCAAGCAAAATTAAAACAACGGTCTGAACACGTAAAAAAAAAAAAAAAAAAAAAAAAAAAACCAGCACACTGGTTCCAAGCAGCTATGCTATAAAGCGTCACTAATCCAAGAATGGTACGTATCTCCAATGGTAAAAATAACATTCTGGGCATTTTCTGCTTAAAACCCTTGCAAAGCTGGTGTGACAGGTCAGAGGTACAGCTGCTAGTGTAATCTGGTTCTTTACTAGTTGCAGTTTCCACTTCTTGGAGTTCCTGTGTCCTCAAACACTAATACTAATGTTTTAAAACTAGATTTTGGGCTAGAATACAAGTACTGTTAGGGAAAAAGGGGTTATCTTTCCTTCTGAATTCTATAGGAGAAATTAGCAGCATGCTGTGACAAGTGCTTCAGACGGTGAGTCTCCCAAAGCAAAGAGGCTTTGATTTTGGGCTGTAGCATCTGCACATACTGATAATCAAAAATTCATGGGCCCACTGTAAATGTATCCTCTGGGATACATATTTTTGTCACTCGAATTGGAATAAACAAGGGTCATAGTTCCTCATCAGTTCGAATTTGAGAGTCTTTATTGAAATGAAGCTCAGCATGAAGAAAGTAGCTGTGAGAGGTAAAAGTATGATCCACTGGATTGTGACTTCTTCCTCACCTTGCTTACAAAGCAACTGTTCTGTAAAAAATAGTATTCTCAGGAAAGAATAACAGAGCTGTGAGCAGGGCTTATCCTTCATGGTAAAGCTGCAACTTAAAAGTTGTTCTGGGTCAAACAGAACATGGAGGTAACATGGGAATTCTCGGAGAGCATCCTGACATGTATAAAAGGTGAGACAGTGTCTGTTCAGAGCAGAGAAGGCATTAACGCTGTCAGCCTATGACTGTAGAGACATTTCAAAGAAGAGCAGGTGAAAGAACAATGCATAACTAAGGCTGCTATGGGGAATAGCCTAAATTTTGGGTGGGGGGTGGATGGAAAAAGAAAAGATAAAAATCTATTTCAAATGCAAAAGGGAGCTTTCATAAGCATCAGAAGAAAAAGCAAAATAAAGGGATGTGTAGGCCTACTGATGAATGGAGGAGGAGGATAAATGACTCCTGGCAAGAGACACTTGAGGAGAGTTGTACTGCTAGCAATGCCTGTTTTTCTTTTAAAGGAGAGTGGGAATGTGAGCTGATCAGCGAGGTCCTAGGCACCGTGATTCTATAGGATCAAACCCGATGTACAGCCGATTGCTTTCTTCCCATAGGCACATCACCTGAGGCTTCGTTTTCAACACACTGGTTCCCAGTCCTGACAAAGTAGCTCTTCATCAGTGCAGGAGTGCTAATCTGTCTGACAGTTCTCATGCAGGACAGTTGGCATGTCTGAATTTTGCATTAGCATGACCTGAAATGAAGGACCAAAAATGGGCAACTGTCTGACAGAATGGAATTAATTGGGACTGAGTTTGCAATCTGTTTTCCTTGCAAAAAGAGTTTTTACCACTGCAAAATAGTGGAGTACGACTTTGATACATAACTAATGAGCTGACATATGGTATCCCTGTAAAACTTCTCTATTACAGGAATTATTTTAAATACCAAAAAGAGGTCACATCTCCCACCAGCCTCATAGCAATTGAGGAGTTGCTTTCCTAGCATCTCCACACAATTTCAGAAGCAGATTTACAACTTTTTCTAGTTACAATGAAAACTCTCAGGTTCTTACAGTAAGGTTTGCAGTCAACACTTTGGAAGGATGAGCATCATATCAAGTGCGAAAAATAATGAAGTGTCAGAAAAACAGTCCAGAAGAGAGTGTCCAGTTTCTTTTCCCATCCTAGCCTCATATCTATACTTCTGTTTTAAACTCAAAATGAGTTTAAAACTCATTAGTAGCACCGAAAAGTTGAAGGGGAAAAGTCTGAAAAAGTCTGAAAGGCGAAGACTAAAGACAGTTAAAAAAAAGAAACATGTTCTATTAGTATACTTAAATAAAACTAAGGCGAATACAAGCCCAATACGTGCAATAAAAATGAACTGAAATGGTCAAAGCTGTTTTCATGCAAGTCATCACGACAAATACTGGTTATATATTTTATGAAATTGGGGTTAGTGAGGTGACAAAAGCGCAGATCAATATTTGAAACTGCAAGCATGGTGAAGTTTAGGTCAGCCTGGACAGGATGAAGTTCACACCGAGGCACTTAGGAATGGGCCAGAGTAATCTCTGAGTTCTGATTATTTTGGAGACTTCACATAGCATAATGCAAGCCCAAGAGGAAACATGGTGTCTATTTAAAGCAACTTGGGTAAATTTGCAGCTGGTCAGCTTTCAGTTTAACTCTGATTCCCAGAAATGTTCTGGACCAAATTACTACCTGGTCAGTCCTTACCTTGCTTCAGGGTAGCAAGGCAGGACAGGAAAATAAAGGAAAAGGGAATTAGTGAACACCAGCTCAGAGAAAATCAATCCAACCTCCCCCCTCTCCCCCTTGCTTTTTTTTTTTTTTTTTTTCCCTATGGTCTTACTGTTCTTTTAGTCTTGTTGCTTAAAAGAAATAAAAAACAAAAAAGTGATAAACGGTCATTGGGTAAAGTTATTAGAAGGGTCCCATGGGAATACGTGCAGGGAATTGTGTTGTTCAGTGCACTTATAACACCAGGTAAAAATGAGACCGAGGAGTTAAAGCAAAAAAATTTACAAGAGGAAAAAAGGTCAGAATGGGCCAAAGTCAAACTGCCTGCGAAGAGCTGCAGAACTGTTTTTCGATGCTGAATGACTAGGTAATAAAATGACAGGTGAAATCCAATGTTGATATATCCAAAATAATGATCCCAGGAAAGAAAAATTCTAATGCATATACCACGATAAGCTCCACATTAGCTATTACCACTCAGGAAAGAGATCTTTAAAGTTACTGAGAGTAGATCACTGAAAATATCACTGATGCACATTGAAAAGGCAAATAGACTCATAGAAATTATTAGGGAAAAAAAAGGGTAAAATAGAAAACATCTTTGTCATCTATAAATCTAAGTTTTGCTTGCACATTTAATGCTGTGCAGTTCTGATCACTCCTTGAAAAAGGACACAAGGAAAGGTACTAAAGAGAAGGGCAGCAAAGGTGTGAGAGGTGAGGAACGACTTCCCCGTCCTGCTGTAATTACACGTGTCTGCGTGACCTGCAGGGGGAAGGCAAGGGGAGGGTGCGCAATGCAAAAGGCACACAGGGAATTTCTCCTTGCTAATTCTCACAGTACTTGTTGGTACTGAGCACTGCTGTTTTCAGTTACAGTATGTTTTCTTCAGTAAAAATTCTGTTTTTAGTATCATTTTAGTATAGTAGTTATTGAACATCTGTTAAAAAGCGAGCTCTGCGCTATCTGAAGCTAGAAGGTACTTGAATCGTGTTTTGGTGCTCCTCAGCCACGGCTCACAACTTTCTCCGTCAGTCTCTGCAGCGGTCAGTGCTGCGGTTTTGTAGTGCTACCACATTGTCCCTCAAAAGAGGCCGGAGTCCGTGAAGAAATTATATGAGCTAATTCATGTGTTCTGCTCTGTTATCTCTTCATCCTTACTAGTAAGCTCTGTTGTTTCTTTTCTAATGGGAGATTTTTTTTTCCTTTGCTGATAAAACTGTTACTCTTGGTATCAGGGACTATAGCGATGAGAAGAGGAAAGACAGACGTACTTGTATTATAGGTGAAATAATTAGCTGACTTAGCAATGGAGATTTTGGAATTAAATAAATTCTACAGGGGATAAGGATAATAGTCATTGCTTCATCTTCTGGGATAATAGTGTCTGAGTGCAGTTCTGTGGTTTACAGTTTAGCCTGCTAACCACAGAACTGTGGTTTTTCCTAATCAACACAGTGCTGTTGATTTAAAAAAACAAACAAACAAACAAAAAACCCCAACAACAACAAAAACAAAAAAACCACACTTTTTACTTATCGAGTGAGCTGCACAGCCTTCCCTTGCAAAACCTGGACATCTGCCTTGCACGCTGATCCTCCTACATATTCTCCTACAATATTCTGAGATGTGCAGGTCACAGACCTGTGCGTGAGCCTATTTCAGTGTCATTTACGCTACACTGGAAAGGTGTCAGCCTCCACCATTAATGCAAAAAGCTTCTTTGCCTCACCGTGGATAGTTCCTGTGCCTTTTTACACATGAACTAAAGTTTGTGCTAGAGTTCTGTGAAGTTCCTTTTGGAAAGAACAGCTCCCTGCTCCGTTCCTTGAATAAGGATAAGAGATGTTTTTCGGATAAAGCAAGGCTAACTTTTACACTTCCGTGACTGGGCTAGGGACTTGGCAGAATCAGTGTGTTGGAGGCATGTTTCTCAAACAGTAATTGAGGTTTCTGTGCACACACTGGAAACTGAATAGTTGCCCATTTTGTCCTCTGAAAGAGGATGGGATCTCACAGAACAGTGAAGATTTGACCATTTGATTAATTCAGTTCAGGCAGAAATGGTGAACTTGAGGGAGAACCAGAGCTTTCCTCCTGGTGAACTTGGCTCTCCCTCCCTGTTTCAGAGAGTTGGGATAACCGTAGCTTGTTTGGTTTTACAGTAACACTAATTTACGCTACGTAACTGGAAATGGGTCCAATGCATACAGCAAACCTTGGTTACAGCTGCTTCGTCACCTTTCATCTTCTACAAATATAGATGTATAAACTGTGATCACATCTCATTATTCTTTCCTGTTTAGTTTTGTTCCTGTGACATTTAGGTTAATTACTCTTAATCTGCCAGCATCAGTGTGAAATACTTTGATTTATGCCTTTTTTTTTTTTTTTTTCCTCTTCCACTTAGCAGAGCAACAAAGCAAAGGCAGGTGAAAGGGAAATAGATTTCTCAATAAAAATGCACCAGTTCCAGGGGAATTTGAGGCCCCAGCCTCCAAAAGCAAAGCCAGCCAGGTTGTCCCTGGGGATTAAGCCATCTTTAAGGCAGCTGCAATTTAGTGGTGTTGGAATTAACCACTAGAAGCTGCCCTTGTGCCTCACAGAAGCCGGCTGACACTGGAGACCTGGACAGCAGGTCTCGGAGCAGACACACAGTCCCAGTTCACAAAGGCTGTCTCCCGTCATGAAACCTTGTCTGAAAAATTAGGCTTTGTCCCAGGCATCCTTTTAATCAACTTAACCAGTGGTATGTGGTTATATTGAACTTCATTTATTTTAAACCCAAATTAACCTCTGTTACAGAGCCTCCGCTTAGTTTCTGTAAATAAGCAATGAAACTTTTGTAGCTGAGGTTACATTAAAAAGTACACATACAAAAAAAAATAAAAAAGACAAGTACATGGGACACTTGTTATGATTATCTTGCAGTTATGTTCCTCACTGATTAAAGAATAAATAGTGCAAAATATTGCTGTTACCTTTGGCTGAAACATCTGGCACATTGCATTGCCACATATTTTACATGATTTTAATATAATAGAGGAATCTTTGCATGCATTTCCCTCTCCTTCCCCTACCATTTCTCTTCCTCCCCTAAAAGAGAAAGCACTGGAGCCACCCAGCAGCAGGACACCTTTAAGGACACCTTTACCCCCTTTCTACAGTGACTGGCAGGCACTGCAGGGGCAGTGAAAGCCAGGATCTTGCCGAGCTGGGAACATTTCTGCAGTGCTGCTCCTTCCCAGTGCATTTTGCTCCACGCCTCCACCTGCCCTTCAGCCATCTCACCTGGGCTCCTAAAGCGACCTTCTTCCATCTTCCTCAATTTGTCTCTCTAGTGCTTTCCCTTGAGTGTTCCCTCTTCCCACTGCTTAAGCTAGCTAATAAGCACCCTTCTGACCTACCTGCCATTCACAGCCCTCTGTAGACCTGTACTTTCCCTCCCTCGATGCTACCCCTTGTGTCTGGTCGAGTTAGCTCTCTGGGTGTCCCTCTGGTGTAAGATGCATTTGGGGGCTGGTGATAAGGCAGTGAAAGGAAGCTCTGTGTTTCACAGGGTGCTCCTCAGCCTAGCTCTGACCTCCGTGGGTGTAGCCTTGCGCATTGCCTTGATGAGAAACTGCACAGCAATGTGCGCTTGTTCTCTGCTTCCACCTCTCTTTCTGAAACTGCGTGGTTGTTTCTTGCTGCAGTGATGTTATTCCTAGCGCTGAGTTCAGCTCTGAAATGACGGCTTCACCTGTGACCAGCTCTTGTGAGCCCCCTCCATTCCACGAGCTCTTTCTGCTCTCCTCGGCGTGCAGTTCAGTGTGTAAGCCCGAACCATCTGCCCCTTAGTTGTTCATGGATGTCAGAGGAGGGGCACCGAGTGTAGAAATGGGCACGTGCAAATCCCCTCCTGTTGCTTCTTGGACTAAATGGAGGCAGACCTTGGCAATGCACGTAAGAGTCTTCCCTTTGACCTTGTGAAGTAAGCAGGAAAAAATGCATCTAAAAGTTAGCAGACTAGGAGAGGAAATTTATAGAAATGGATTGATGGAAATGTCGCTGAGCGAGGGTGGGACTGTGCTGGGACAGGGGCTGTTGTCAGGATGAGCCCCCGCAGCAGGGCGATGCTGTTAGAGCAGCGAGCTGGCACCAGCACTGGCTCGTGGTTTGAAGCCCAGAAGCATCAGGAAAGACAATTTGCCTTTCTAACTTGTTTGCTTCAGAGGCAGTAAGCATGCAGCTAGGTAAATTGATCCTTAAGTGGCATTAAGACTCGACGAATCCAACTATTCCTGTTTAATCAGGTATAATGGGGCTTCCTTAATGTGCCTGTATTGCAGCTGGTTTCCAGCTTCGCCTGCGGGGTTTGTGCTGGAACACCAACTGGTTTGCAGCACGGCGGGCACTCCTGAACTGGTCCTTGAAGTTGTGTCATGAGAGCGCAGAGCTTCCTCAGCTCCAGGTCCAAAGAATGATCACAGCAGTGTCGCAGGCAGGGTCGTTACCGGCGAACAGCAGCTTGGAAAGCAAAAAGCCCCCAAAAGTTTAGTTTCATTAGGAAATATTTAAGGAGTGAAATAGTTACATGTTTAAACCATCTGTTTCCTATGATCATATTGGTGGGTAGGAGAAATCTCAACTCTGCTGCTGACCTCTGGGATCTACCAGCATCTGAATTTAGGCAGATATCTGGGAGGCAGCTTTTCAGCCTACACGAAATACCAGAGTGCTGAAGGTCTGCTTTAGCCTCTCTTCCAGCTCTAGCAGTGGAAAAAATGAAAAAAAAAAAGCTGTAGGGAATATTAAAACGGGCTGACCACTACTGCTTCCACCTTGGAGGGAGATTTGTGCGTACCGCCGCAGTGCCACGAGGTGCATGTTGCACTTGGGTCGGGCCGTGCGTTGTATCCCCTTGCACTGCAGCGAATGTCAGGGGCAGCAGAGAGCCCGTGCCATGTGCACAGAGCCTTGTGGTCACCCTTTCCTCTTCAATTCATGAAATTGAACTTTATAGTGTTGACAGAATGCATGTTTTTGTTGAGCTTTGCTTTAGACATAATGGCATTTTAGTCATCTAATGGCCCGCCAGGGATAGCACACGATGCCACACCTGAGGCTTGTGTGTGTGTGGCTGAAGGGCAGGGGTCATTAAGCTGCCTGAGGAGTGAGGGCGGGTAACCACACCTCCTACGCATTACCATCTTTTGCCATATCTGAAAGAAACCAGGATGAAGTGTCAGATTAGTTCATTAGATTCATTGGTTTGCGATAACAGAAACAACTTTGTCCTTTAGTAGGGTGGAGGCAATAGGCACGGCAGGCCCTCTGTCTGCGGGGATGCAGCATGTAGACACGGTGACTTGTACGGCTTAGCAGGTAAGTTCGCAGATACACCTGAGTGCGTGGGAGAGAGGAGATAAAGTGGCCTTGGTTAGTTAGTGATTTTTTTTTTGTATGTTTTGAATCCTTTTTTATGTCACTGTCAACTCTGTCAATTACTGCAGAAATATTAAACGGAGAGCTATACAGCGGTGAGGTAGTGTCTGTGCTTCTGCTGCTGTAAGCTGTTAGTGTGTATAAATTCTGGCTGTTGTAACATTCCTTACATCATAAAATAAGCAGACACTGGGGGGTAGGGGTGTCATTCTGTATTAGAGTACTTCCAGTAAAATATCTGAAGTACCTGAAAAACATTTCTGTAATCACTTTGCTCAATGGAGACTGAGATGTCACAAAGTCAAGAAAATCAAATAGTGTTTTCCATGCCTGAATTTAGGCCTGTTTGGTATTGAATGAAAACAAACACGATTGTCTCAATCTAATTCTCCTTTGTAAACGTTAAAGGACCATTTTTTATTGTTTATAAACTTCAGCGGAAATATATGAAGTATATCCAGAGTATAAAGATGCATTGTAAGGATATTTGAGCTTCCTCATCTCTTCTTTGTACTGACTAAAATCACCTGGAGTGCTGAAGAAGCTGTAAGACTAGAACCCAGAGTCAGAGGCAGTAAGACTGCTCAGAAAGTTAACGTGCTTATTGTTCCTTAATGGTGGAGAAAAGGGCCAAGAGTGAAAATCTCTATATATATTCTTTCCCTCTAGGAAAGTGCTAAATTTATATAGTAAAAGTTACAAGTAGAAACTGGGAAAAATGAATTATGAAAGAATGATTTTTTCCTCTACATGTCTTTTAAAACAGCATTTACTGTCTAATCTGTAAATATTCTGTGAATACAAACTTTCTAGGATACTTCAAAATGTTTTGACAACAGTTTTAGTTGTCTCACAGTTTACAAACACTTTAAAGCTATCCTTGAGTGTTTTTTTTTTTTTTTTTTTTTTTTTCTCCTTCTGGGAGGTAAGAGAGAGCAACTTCCTTCAAAGGCAGAGCATATTTGCCATAAGGCAGACAGAGAAAATACCTGCGAGCTACCTCACTTTTTAATAATCATTCAGAAAGACAGGACTGATATTTCCAGGCCAAGGATAAATATTTGGAGAAACTTCAGTGGAGTAAAACTATAAAAGCTTGATTGGGGTTAACATATAAGCAATTTTCTGGTAGAATTTCCCATCTCATCCTCTGGGCAGAGGCCTTAATTTTATTTTATTTTATTTTTTCTTATTTTTCGTGCCTAGACCATTTCTGTGTGCGCAGGTGATCTGAATCTTTAGTCTCATCATGAAAGGAAGGCAAGCCATTTATCAGCTGACAGGGATTCCTAAAGCCACAGTAACTAAGCTAGATAAACTGTCTCGTGTAGTGCAGGTGATTCCCAGAAACGGGAGGATGAACTCTGAAATAATCTGCACAGTGATTGAATAGCTCAGATGTGGTTCAGAGAGGCATGAGCTTTAATTTAATAACGCTTCTGTGGTATGACAGGCAACTTAGCAAGTCTATTAACTTGACTTTGTTTTTTCCTCACCAGAAAAGTAGGACCAGAGAACCTGTGATGCCTGCATCCTGGGGAGACAGCGTGGGTCATGCTGGGCTCCGTTTGGAGAACGGCATCCATGGCTGGCTTGGGGTTTGTGATCAGCCACAGGCACGTCTTTCATATGGCCTGTCCCTAAGGGCTGCTTGATCTGTTTGGCTAGGTAATTGCAAACCGGCTTTCCTCTGGGGACTATTATCTATTCCCTTCACGATACTAGTGTAGCTTAAGGTAATTGCCTCTATCCTTGCCAGCTAAGGCCATCCTTTGCTAGTTGTTTTCCTGCAGACAGGTATATAAAACCAACAGTAACAACAAAAAGCATCAGAAATCCTCCAAAGCAATGGCCTGGCTTTGCTCTGTGGGCTGACGGTTGAATCTACGAACTGCAAAAAGAAGCATGACAGGTCAAAGTCAAAGGGAGAGCCTTCTGGATTAAATCACGGATGGGGGAACTCTGCGGAGTGACAGGGGAGCCCGTGATGACTGCAGTGTGATTCTGATGTCTTTCAGATGGCCTGATGTTATCCCACCTGACGTTATACCATTAGGTGCATGATGTGAAATGGCATCGTGTTGCATGCGATAAAACCATGCTGAATTAAAAGCTAGAACAGGAATGACAGAGCCAAACAGGCTAACAATAGCTTCCTTGTAAGCCAACAAATAAAAGATCAGTTTTCTAAAATAACGATGGGTTCTTCCATTCAGCTGAGGTTGATACAATTTCATGCAGGCTTAGCTTTTTACCATAACACACACCTCCACACCCACACACAGTTTATTTCTGGTTCTGCCTATGAATTCTTTGTGTTTAAGATTTAATAGGAAATGCATGGGTTGAGTCAATTAGTGCTACAGCTACTCTTGTTTTAGCCCCAGTGCAACGGTTATAAAGGGGGAAAGTGTCATAACCTTCACAGCTGTCTCCTGTACCAGTCCTCTGTACCTGATGGAAAAGTGTGCAGCTTCAGCTGGTGTGCCAGTCCTCCGGTTTCTCAGCAAAACACACAGGAGTTCGGTGTCAACTCTTTGAAAGAAAACAAACCCACCGCGGCAGGGAGGGAGGAAGCATGGCCAGGGGTTTTGGAGTACAGGTGAACGTCCCGAGGATTTTTCCATGATGTATCTGACAAGTTCCAGCTATTTGCAGCTTTCAGGATGAGTTGCTTTGGAATTGATCTTTTATCCGTTAATGGCACAGGCAAAGTATGTTTTTTTTTTGTTTGTTTTGTTTTTTTACAGTGTGTGTTTTAGTGAGATCTTTTTGAGGGCATCATTTGCAGGTTTCATGTAATTAAAGTTTAGTCTAGCTTAAGGGTTTCTTTAAACAGTACTTTTCCCATTCAGACCATCTCAGGGTACTTAGACAGTGGAGTGATTATACAGGCAATTAACTCGGTCATTATGTGCTCAGCAGTAGCTCACACGCACTCCGTACGTTACAACCTGAATTTATAGAGGGATGTAATGTTAGTCTAGACACCAGGGTCATTCACTCCTCTCCTAGAAGTCTTGTGGGACCTTTAAACTTCCAGTTAGAGGCCGGCAAAGACTCAGGCTCTGTGAGCACCGTACGCAGAGCAGCAGCAGGGCTCTCCGAGGCGCTGCCTCCTGCCGTGCCAGCAGCTGGTTGTACGCTCCTCACCACCCCCTCTGAAATGCTTGACCTCCTTCCCCACAAGGAGGGCAGCCGATCAGCGAGCAGGGCTGAGAAAGGTGTGGTTTAGGTTGGGATTATGCGTGTTGGATCTCCCAGACAGCAAACAGCTCCAGCTGTCTTTAGCATCCTTTGCTGGGCTTCATTGGGGAGCGTTCATCTGAGACGCCGTGATCTTCCGCCCTGTGTTTTGACCCACACATTATGTCCAGCAGTTGCGTGAGGCAGACAGCGAAGCACTCCATAAGAAGCCTGCAATAAAAGGAAATCTTGCAGAGAGTCTTGAAGTATCATGAAGAAATGCGGGGAGCTTACTTGTGCCTTTGGCTTCCCGTTTTCAAAATGCCATAATTGTACAAGGTGCTTTCAGCCTCGAGAGAGTAAGGCAGCACGCCAGGTCAGCGGGGTGTCGGGGCCCTGAGGCACAGAACTGAGCCAGGAACCAGGACTCGGAGCTCTTCAGCTGATGGTGCTTGGCCTGGTGCAAGGCAGGAGGGGTAGTGAAATTCATTGTTAAGGGTGTTTCGTGGTCAAACTTCTCCAGACTAGGAGAAGTCTAAATAAACAAGAAGTAGACATCTGCCAAAGAACGAGTAAGATCCAGTTTCTTATGTAACTGAGAATATTTTACTTACTGTTACAAATTAGCAGGGCAGATGATTAATGAGGCAGGAACATAAACTTGGATTTTATCAACTGAAAATCTGAAAAATAAGGTTTATGACATAGTAAATACTACCAAAAAAAAAAAGAAAAAAAAAAAAGAAAAGGTTTGAGAGTGACTGAAAAACAAACAATTAGTGGTAGCAGGTCCCCTGAATTTTAAAAGGAAAGTCATATGGTCTTGAAGGGACGGTCACATCCAGAAACCTGGTGGAGTTCTCTCAGGGAACAGGACAAAGCATGAATTGGGCTAAGAGGGAATGGGAATTTACCTGGAGCTCCATGGAGCTTCTGTTGGAGGAGCACGTGTAACTTCATGGCTGCCAGATACCTGGCCCAGCCCCTGAGCTGTCCAAACTGGCTTTTATTTTTTTTGAGTTTACAGCTGGTGTAAGCACCAGCTGGGCCCAGCTATGGTTTTCTAGTGCATGCATATAAGCAGTTGAAGACTTGATAGTGTTTCTGGCTGTGGAAAGCTGGAGGCAGGCTGCTTTGCAGCAGCAGGAGCCACAGAGCAGTGTGTATTTGCTGTTAAATGTGGCTTGTCCAGAAAAAAAATAAAATCCTTACAGTTCTCTTGCAGTTTTATTGCATTCATTCATCCATCCTTTTTGCTCTGTGGCACCTCCTCTGCTTTGTGGCTCCTCGTGGATGCAGGTAGGGAATTTGGCCTTCTGTTTTGGCATTCCTGTGTGAACGCTGAAAGACTGCTCCAGCCTTTCGAAACACAGCTCAATGAAATGGTCATCTTGGCAAAGGGCAGGCTCTTCAAATCCCAGCCTAACTTGGGCCAGTGAGCTGCAAGGCGGCTCCCTGGATGGCCCCCGTGGTCTGGGTGTAAATGGGAAACCCAGGGGAAGAGCCGATGGCCGGCAGTGAGATTGGGGCAGCTGGCACGTGAGAAATGCTGCTGCAACCTGGGAGTTGGGGCAGCAACATCAGGCAGCGAGACGCCTCTAAATGCGCAGCCCCGCTGCTGTCTGAGAAACAGCACTCGGCCAGCTCGGCTTTGTGGCACCAGGTGCACAAGCACACGTGTGCTGCGTGGAATATTATTAAACATCAAAAAGCCCTCAAAGGGAAACAAACAAAACAAAAAAACCCTCTGGCTTGCGCTTCAGTCTCACACCTGAAAGGGGATTTGTTCTGAAATACTCCCTGAAGTCAAGGTACAGCTGCCAGTGCCCAGCTAGCACCAGGTGACTTGGCTTTCTGGAATTTATTTATTTATTTTTGCATTATTTCAGGTATTCCTTTATGGTAAAGTATTCTGCCAGGGATTTCTCTTGCATTATGATTTTTAAAGCGATGTTATCACCGTGCTTGTTTTTAATAATCATTTGGCAGCTGACAGCACGTATCTATTTTTTTAATGTATTTTTTTCTGTGCGCGCCGTGGTTTGTTTATTTTGTTGCTATTTATAGTAGGGTCTCCCACAAGGCTGTGGATGCTGGTAATGTGTTTTTTTTTTTTTTTTTTTTTTTTTTTTTAAGAGCACAAATATCCTTACAGCAATTTCGTAAATGGAAAGCGGCACAGAATAAACAGATGCAAGGGGAGAACTAATGCACATTATAAATCGGCTCTTCATACCCTCATCGCTCAGACGAGTCTGTCAGTCCACAGAGCTGAGATGAACTATTATGGATCTGTCTTAAGGAATATATATGCTCCTATCTCCCAAATGTGATCGTTTTCCCCTGTCAAAAGAAAATGGCACTAGACCTACGTTTCTTAGCAAGTCTAAGGGGTTTTAATATGGAAAACATGGAAATTGCTGTCGTTTACGTGCTACCACCATTCTTTTGAGTACTTTACACAAAGGACTCCTTAATATATAATAGTTTAAAGAAAGTAAGGGAGGAAATCAGATGTTTGATGTGATAGGCTGAGACTAGAGTCAGGGAGACTTTTTTTAGAAAAAATATTGTAGATATTGTGTATGAAGTTCAGTGGTAATCCACTGCAGAGAGGAGCACTGACACGTTGCTGTGCTTCTGGGACAAGGGCTCGCTGCGTAGGCTCTCTGAAAATGCTGGTAGTGCTTAAACTCAAGGCCAAACACTCACCTGGCCCCATCTGACAGAAGTCAGCTGTCTTCAGTCGTGCTGATCACGTGCTGGGAGGTCTAAAAAAGAGAATCCCTCCTTCACTTTGTCTCTGCTCCCAAAACTTCTGCAATGTACCCCTGGCCACCTCAGAGCGCTGGGGGTGAGTGTGCTGGACCCCAGCAGGCAGCGAGCCAGGAGCAGCTCTCGGTACTTCCTGACGTTCTCCTCTGGCTGGCCTACAGGGCAGGGTCCCTATCGACTATTTTTAAAAATGCATAATTTACATATATTTATATAATTGCAAGAAAATAAAAAAAGTGTTTTTGATAAAGTAGGATATAAATATATGCAAAATGTATTTTTACACAAAACATTTTATATGTAAATAGATCTAATTATGCAATTATATTTTTTACATTTGCATTTATATAAAAACATAAATACTTAAACTATTTTTTTTTTTTTTAAAGTGCAGGAACATTCTTTTATACCCAGAACATGTTATTTTGTACCCTCTTCTCAGAGCACAACTCATCCCCAAGGTAGCTCTGAGATTCCTAATCAGTGAGGCCCATGAGCAGAGGAGCAGGCTGTGCATTTACGCTACAAATCGAGAGCTCTGCTCTGCTGCTGACACCGAAGAAGGGTCTTTCATGTCTCTAACAGTCATCAGCTTGAACCCCAGGAAAATTGTAAGTGGATCTAAAATAACTCTGAAATGTTGGTGCCAAAGGGCCGTTTCAAAATGATTTTGTTCTTGTGCTTAGCTGCATTAACCTAACTACCGTCCCATATTAAAATCAGATGCTAATGGCAACTAACTGGTAAGAATGGGCTAATCTAGGTCTTAGGTTAGGTCTTTGCTGTCATAAAGCTTTAGGCGTACAAATCTTCTTTGTTAAAGATAGCTCAAGGACACCGCATGGAGTCTTTCATCTGGAATAAACGGAAGTTTGTCCAAATGAATACACAAGTGTGATACTTAACAGCTTCCTCAGTTCTTTAGCACTTTTCCATCCTGTCAGTGTTCAGATAGAGAGATAATGACATTTTAGCTGCAGGTTGTGTCTCCATTTAGCTGCACACATTAGGCAGGTTTGTTTTTTAAGTTATCAACTATATCTATGTATTTATATATAGATATATTTTTTTTACATGTCAATGCATTTTAGTTATCAATTGTATGGTTGTAAATTTGCCCAAGCTATTAGATAAGCATGAAACCTTGCAATGATGCCTGCAAACAATTTCAGTACTTTAAGTAGCCCTGTGCTCATGCTGGGGTAAAGCCTGGGCAACACACCGTCTGCTCCCAAGGCAGTAGGATGGCCTTTTTTAGTCCAAGCGTAGGAACTTGCAGGAAGAAAACCACAGCAGCTGCACATTAGATCCTTTTTTTCTGTTCTCCCATTGCTGACTAAATGAAATATAATAGCAAGGGGAACACCTTTTGGATAAGATGCATAGAGTTTCACCACTAATAAAACTGGAAAACTCCTGATGAAAGCTTGGTGAAAGTTGTCATTAGACATATATATATATGGTGGGATTTGCATACTGCCAAATGCAGTTAATACAGGAATTGATGCCAAGAGGTTCCTGGCAGAGCAGTGCCTAAATGGAGGTAAACAATCAAAAAAGAAAAAGAGAGGAAAAAAAAGAGTAAAAAACAAAAAAACAAAGCCTGCATTTATGTGGCTTTTATCTGACTTTTATCCTGTACATTCCAATAACAAATCCTTCTCCCACATGCAAAACACAATTTTAACTTCAAAAGAGCCAGCATTGCTCTGGCCACATGTCAGTCATCAATCCAGCAGGCACTTTGCTATATTGCTTGCATCCACATTTTACTAGGCAGAACAATTACAGCGTGATATCTGCAGCTTTCCTGGAGCTGGGAATGCAATTAAAACCTGTTAATTAAAAGAGAAAGTTAATATAATTGCTAATTTAAAACTTATTAGTATGTTCTATTATGTTGGTTTTGTGCTCAATATACACTCTAGATAATGACAGCCAGGGGAGAGGACCCAGTGTTGTGCTGATTAAAAACCATTGAAGCTCCAGTGAAGTTGATAGCAATGCGCCCACTGGTGTGACTTCCATTTCTTTGGTCTCAGGAAATTTCCCCCCTCTTATAACTGCTAATATTTATTTATATTTATACACAAGTACAGATTGTCCATAAAGCCCTAAAGAAGTTGGGTAACAGATTCGATTTAACGCAGTAGGAACAAGGGGTGACTTTTTCAAGAAATGCTTGCCCTGGTTCATGAGGAATCCAAATTGCCTTTGGGAACCTGGCTCTCCTAAGCCTGTTTGAGGACCCGGGTGTATTTGCAGAGCAAAGCAGCTCTAACGTTGCCAACTCTGCAGAGTCTAGTGATGAATGGACCCTGTCAGTATACCTAGGAGTTTGTAGCAATATTTAGCTGAGCTGTGCAGGGATAACTGCAGAGGAATTACCTGGGGCTCAGCCTGACGCTCTGCTCTCATGGTGGTCTTCTCCCTGCCTGTACTTAGCTTGCCAGGGCGGGCTTGGCAAGGTGCAGAATTGTAACCCGGCCCGCTCACTGGTTCATGCAGGGAGGCACGGGCTGTGTGAAGCTTCCTCCTTCCCTTTTGCCTGGGTTCAGCACCTGGAGGGAGCTTCTAGGGTTTGGTTCCATGCACGCCCATCAGGCCGGAGCCTGGGAGCGTTGCTGTCACGTACTTACACGTCGTGCAGAAGGTGGTAATGTCCCTGCATTGTTATGGAGGTTGTGCTGAGAACAAATCACACCATCTTGAAAGCCACAGCTAGAGGTGGTTATTAGTATTCTTTTAGTATAGAATCGTTTAGATTAGGAAAGACCTGTAAGATCATCCAGCCCAGCCATTAACCTAGCACTGCTATGTCTGCCATTAAACCGTGCCACTAAGTCCCACATCTGCATGTTTTTGGAGGCTTCTGGGGATGCTCGTTCATATTACTGCTTCTTTCTCTTCCTTCTACCTTTCTTAGAAGCTGTCTCTGCCAGTTGCAGTAAGGATAAGGGTTTTCAACCATGTTCAGGGAGCCTGCACAGTACCACTGGCTTATTAGAGCCCGCTTATGTTGCACCCTAGGCCTCAAATTTGGCTGCAGCATCTCACCAGACAGGCATGGCATTAGTGTACTTTTTTACAGTCTGCCTAGGGTCTTGATGTAAACACAGTTTCATCAGTAGTAAAACACGTTCTCCCAGGAGCTAGGGCTTGCTGTGTGCATTGATTTTTTTTTTTCCACTTTGAAAGTCCTCTAATCAAAAGATGAGCCAGCTTCTACTGTAGTGCTTGTTTCTTCTTACCATCCTCCCTCTGCCAGGCACACAGCCTCCTTCCCCATCATCTCATTAATGTGAACAGTGCAGTTCAATTTATAATGGTACTTTCTGGCAACCCAGAGCTGCCTATTATCAAATACAATTTTTTATTTTTTATTTTTTTTTAAAAAGCAGCCCTCTCCAGCACACTCTTCAGGATTTATCTAATCAGCCTTCTTGCTAATTTTGTCATGGATAGTGATCAGTGGAGATCTCTGACAACATGAAGAGCTTCCTTCCTAGCTGGGCTATGGTGGAGGCTGTGGTAGGCCTCCTTTTTTTTTTTTTTTCTTTTTTTTTCCTGTCTCCTTCCCTCCTTTCTCCTATTCTTCAAGGTAGAGGAGGTCCAAATGATTAGTTCGACCTACAAACACCCGGACTTCGTCTTCTTCCAGGTAGAATGGGAATAGCTCCAAGTTTCTCAAGACATTTGGTAGAGTGAACACTTCTTGTATCTGCGCTTACTGTGCTGCCGGCGATTCAGAAGAGGCTCCAAACGTCCTGCAGAATGCTCAGTACACAATTTTGCATATTCAATTTCTCACAGTAAAACTAAGAGATCACTTTCCTTTCAGAATTCTCAGGAAGTAGTGCAATATTTTAACTTTGGGAAGTTTCGATTATTTGCAGACTTCTGCATTTCCTGATTTATGATCTGTTCATCGTCCAGTTCTGTTGCTTCTTTTCTCTGTTCTAAGTTGGAATAAATTGATGTAGTTTTTTTTTTCTACACTTCCATCCTAGGAGTGCATATGATTTATTTATTTATTTTAATTCTCCTACAAATTCAAATGATGCCTGCAATCTGATCTGTGTGAGTGGAGACGACGTGCTTCATTAGATTTCTCGTAGGGAGAGTAAAGGGGAGGACAAGGCAATTCTGCTTCCAAGGATTTTTTTTTTATGCTTTTTACACATTGCTTTCCAGGAATTTTCCTGCTGCTGTCGAAGAATCTGACAGCTAATGTCAAGGTATTTTCCTGCTGCTTCCTAAACATTTCCCACCCCTCTCTAGGAATTCCCCATTTGCTTTCTAGGCCTTTTGTTGCTGCTGCCTAGAAACTTCCCCATTGATTTCAAGGAATTTCTACAAATTACACCTCTGCTTTCAGGAATTCCTGTTTTCTTTCTACAAACTCCTTCACTTCTTAATGGGAAGTTTCTAGGAACTGTCTCTTGGATTCCTAGGGATCCCCCTTTGCTTTCTAAGACTGCTTTTCAGGAATTTCCATAGGTCTTTTGAGAAATTCACCCTTTGCTTTCTGGGAATTTTCCCATTGCTTTCTAGGGATTATGCTTTGCTTTTTAGAAATTCAGTTTTTAACAGGACAGTGCATTACTTTCCAAACATTAATGATGGACCAAAGACTTCAGCTCTGCCTCTCCTGGAGTCTCACAAGCACTCCGTACTTCTTCAGTTCTGTTTCTAGCACGACTGATAGCCACAACCTCATTAACTCTTAGGAACTGCTTGTTTACATTGGAGGCAAATCTTTAATGAAGGACTTGATAAATGGCTGAAAGGCTCTGTAAGAAGTGATCAGTCAGCTGTTACGGGTTTTCCAATGCACCAGTACCGTGATTCACAGCAGGCTTGCAGCTGGGGCTGCCCCCAAACCTGGCCTGCCCCTAAACCTGGCACTTCGCAAGGAGCTACCTGGAAGCAAAACATTTCTATGAATGTAAATAGCGAACAACAAAAAAAAAAAGTTTAAGTGAATTATCTAACAGCTTATCAGCTTCGCCTTCAACAACCTGGTTCAGATGTGCTGCTATCTGGTATGCTGTACTGTATGTGTATGTAAGCTACCTATAATATCTAGCAATGGTGTATTTACCCACAGAAATAATTTCTGAATGGGAATGAGCTATTGTAGGGAGCAGAGAGGAGGGGGAAATGAGGGCAGCCCCTGACTATATGACAGCACCTTCTGAAATGGTGGCTTAAAGCAGAGCAGTTCAGGCATGGTGTTATGGATCTTGGTGATTCAATCATTTCTTTTGAAATGAGTCGCACGGCGTGTTTTGATACTTCATTTCAAGGGGGAATTTCTTTCTTCTGTTGTAATACAGCATAAAAGCCGAATTTCTGGCATGGTATTTTCACGTTATTCAAGCTGGACGGCTTAATAGATCCAAACAAAATAATTTGGAAATTGTATTTAACAGGTCCTTTTTCATTCCAGTTTGGAGATGGTAAAATTTTCTGGGGAACTGAAGCCTGACTTTCATTGAGTTTTAATACAAAGGCCAGAGAGCATCTGTGGCTCGGCGTGCTGTGCGGATGCTGCGTGACTGCTCCTAGAGACAGCTCTGTACTGCAGCTGCACCATTTATAGCTCCGCTCCGTGCTCAGGCAGCTTCTGTCCCAGGCTCATAAAATGCAGCCCGTCTGCTTTCAGCTGAGGTAATCGCATACAGCAGTTTGTCATCATTTTTAATACAGGGAATGCAAGTTTGACAAGCTTAAAAGTGATTCATTTGTGGTTTCCCTCAGGAAGCTTCCCAGTATCGTTAGCAAAGGAGATAGACAGGAAAAGACTACTTACTTTTGACAGGATTACAGCTTCTCCCCGGCATCTGGGGTTAAATCTGCAAAAAGCAACACCACAGGGAACTTCAATCACAGATCCCCCTTTTTTATTATTTCCAGAGCAAAATCCCCTTGCGTTAGTTTGTGCTCTGCACTTCGCCTGTGTGAAGAACCAGCAGCTGGCAGCAAGCAGTGCGGAGCAGCAGCACGAGGTAGCTGCTCCCTCGGCCCCGATGCTGCTGGGGTTGGGGCCGGGCCGGTTTCTGGAGCCCATGTGTGGTTCATCCCTCTTACACTGTGCTGGATGGCGTACTGGAGCAATTTTAATGCATCTCCCAGTGTTGAGGTGCTGATATAACCCACTGCTTTTCTCAGAATCGCTTCTGCTCAGGCTGGAAAACTGTCTAGTACCTGGCCACACAGGGTGCTGGCCGGCTGCAATCAAACCTTTCTTCTGTGCTGTGATAGAAGGCATTAGCTAAAGGATTAATTATTTGGTGCAAGAGGTAGGCTTCCTCCCTGTGTCCTCTCGAGGGCCCTGCACGTGTTTACAGTGTTAAACATTAACAGACCCAAAGCCCTCCAGCATTTATTGGGTGTTTGTTCCTTTGTGCCAAGAAAAGGGACGGTCTGTTGAGTCAGACCTGCAGGAGGACTGGTGGAACAGCCTCAGGGTTGTGAGCGGGACAGGAAATCTGCTGGGTGTTCAGCTGTAAGAGGCAGGTGGATGGCTCTGTGTCTCCAAGTGCTCTCTGGGAGGACAGTGCATTTCGGGCATTTTGCACAAGGTTTGGGTGTGGTACACTGAGGGGTTAAAAAATGGACAGCAGAAAACAATTTGGAAGTGTACAGACTGAAGAAAAATGAGGAAGTTAAACTTCATAGTAACTTAATTCTTGTATAAATAAGTTAATCAAAGCCAGAATACAAACAATGCAATGAATTGTAGAAACTAAGGAGATAAAACCGCTGTCAGATGTCACGGGTCAATAAGGAGAACGATCTTCCATCAGCCTGACCTGCTCCTGGGGGCTTGGAAAAACAGCCAGCTTCTCAAACTCTTGCTGTCATACTCCCTCTATATTTCCATGCACAGAAACTAAGGGTTCATTATAATTGTGTGAACTTTTGAAAACTTTTATTAGTGATGCACCTCAGCCCAGAACGAGGCACAAAATCATTATGCTGGGTAAAGAGCTGGGCTTTGAGCAGAAAGCATAACTCTTTCCTTGGGCATGCATCAAGGGAAAAGGTGGTTCAGTCAGCATTTGCTTTCTTCTCCTAAGATAGATGCCAGTCCTCTGAGGGCAGTCCGCAACCCTCAAACAGTGTAGGGCTGGCCTCCAAGGGGCTTGGCTTGGCTCTGCAGGGAGAGCCTGCAGGTGGCTCCTGGCGTGGTCCTGTTGCTGCCCCTCGCCTTCTGGTGGCACAGACCCCGAGGTTGCTTCATTTCTGCCCTCTGCAGTGGAGGAAAAGTTGTGGTAGCAAACGGGCCACATCTTTTCTTACAGTTCAGCCACACAAAGGCAGCAAAGTCAATTAATTGTAGGGCCACAATTGCAAAGGATGTAGGGGTCCCTGCTACTGAGCTGTTGCAGCCCGTCCTCGTGTTGCTGTTACTTCAAAGCATCCCAGAAATGCATGGGATGCTCCTTTTGGAGGTGAGGGGGTCCCGGGTATTGTGACTATCAGAATAATAACCACGTCTTACCATGTAGTGCCTAAAATTTAGGTGGTGAGCAGAGCCCGGTGGCAGTGACCACGCCAGCCCATTAAAAAGCTGCGTGTTGTGTTGTGAATCGAAAACTTGCCTGCTCTCTCCGGATCCCAAATGCCTTGCTTAAAATACCCAAAGCCTAACCCTGTTTTGTGTGATTCTGCAGAGGGTGGAAAAGGAGAGACACGGGGAGGAGGCAGGGGGCTGTTTGTTATTTATGACCATATGTCATTGTACTAGCTCTGCAGAAACTAGAATGGTGACTTTAGAAGGAAACTGGCTGAAAAGATTTTAAATGGATTTAATTAATTCCTCCCTCCCTTTCTTTTATCTCCGTCTGGAAAGAGCTGGCCTGTGTGGCTTTTGTGTGGTTCTCTGCAGGATCAGGTGCCAAACTGTAGTAATTAAAATGGGGAACGAGGAGGAGGTGGTAAGACAAAAAGCCACTTTTCTTGGCGTACACCTCCAGTACAGTGTTACAAAAATAATTTGCTCACATTTTTTTTTTCCAATTATTCAAAGCTTCAAAATCCCCTTAAATTCATCTCCTCGCAGGGAAGAAGAGAAAAAAAAAAAAGGTGAAATTTCACACACATTAGTTACCCTCTTTGAACTCTCCCATCGCTTCAGAGCCTACTCTCACTACAGGCAGTTCATTAGGTGAGCTGGCTTTAAGAACACGTTTGTTTGGAGTTTCTGAAAGGGGGCTGTTGTAAGGAAGAGCTGTTCGTACCTGTAGCTAGCACGCCCCTGTGACGTGCAGGCTCGTCTAGAAATGCAGAGGAGACTGTTACTGAAAAGGTAATCTCAGGAAGAAATATTTCAGGGAGATAATAATCAGTATGAAATAAGTGAAGAGAATTTGTACCACTGTATGTCAAGTAATTTGGAAGACATGAAGATTTGTTTCTGGAAGGGAAATTCAGGCTGAACCAATATGGGATAAATCAAATGAGCAGGAGAACTGATCTGTATTTCACAATTTTAAAATGACTGTAATACGTTGTATTGTTGGCAGGATTTATGTGGGCTCTGAACAATGGGTCACCATCACCCATCTTGAAGGGAGAAGGAAGAAAAGTCTGGAGATATAAAGCACTAATGTTATACAAATAGATCCTTTTCCTCTCAGTGCCAGCGTGGCCAGACACAGAGTTTTATCTGCGGGAACCACTCCAAACAGTTCTTGTCAGTCTGACTTAAATCCCCTTGCTACCTGGTGCAGCTAAGGAAAGCCAGATCAAGCCATTCTATTAGGAATTTCTTATCCCAGTAAGTAGCAGTCAGCTGAGCATGTGAAAGGCTAGCGACAGCAGTTCAGTCTGTCGGCTCGCTAATTTACAGTCTGCCAAGCAGGAACTGTAATAGCATTATCTGTAGGCAGGGTATTTGTGCCCCACGGATAGCACGGGTGCTGTTTGCACAGCCTATGCAAAACCTCATATTTATTTAAGGGAGAAAAGATATTTTGGTTACAGAGGGAGGGTAAGATTAGACGTAGCATCTTTGAGGTGAAAGCATCATCACAAGCAACTTAACCGTTCCCAAATATTTTTTCCTCACGGCACGGCCTTTCCTAAAAGACTGAGTTTACAAGAAGCGCTCTTGAGATGCTAAATGCTGTGTAATACTTAAATTCACATTTGTTTGGAATTTGTCACAGCTAAGACACCAGAATGAGCTATTTGGAAAGCACAATCAAGCCGTGTTTACAGTGCTTTTATTAGCACTCTGCTGTGAGTTACAAGATGCTCACAGACAGCATTTCTTTCCTCCAAGTTGTCTTTTTTTTCTATTTAATAAACACTGATTTGTGTCTCCAGCCACCAGAGCCTAGTGTACTGTTGCAGCTCCTGTGACAGCATCATTTTGCTTTATCTTGATGAGGAAATGGCCTTTGCAAGCAATACCAGCAGGGCTCACAAAGACGGATGGGGCACAGAGTGAGCAAAGGTGGAGGGCAGGACTCCTGAGCACTGAATCCTTGGCTGGTGCTGATTCCCTCTAGGACTGTGGGCATGCTTCATTGCTCGTGAAGGGCAAGCACCGTGATTCAATGTATTAAAAAATAGAGGTGGCTTTGCAGGTTTAAAGTTATTTAGGCTTATAGCAGGAGAGCCAGAATGTCATCTTGCCTTTTCCAGGGAGATGAAGGTGTATCTGTAGAGGCTGTGGGCAGAAGGTTGTTGAGGTCTTCACTGAAATGCTGCGGGTGAAGTTTATTCTAGCTGGACTCGAGAAGCAGCAGATATGACTGGAGGATGCTGTCAGTGACCCTTCTTGACGTCTGACAAAAAATCAGACAGGGTGGTGAAAGCTCCAAGGAGTCTTAGATGGGAGTAAGGTTGTGACAGAGGTGTGAAAACGTCCTTGGAGGGGAAAAAAACCCACACACATTTCATGGCTTCTGTCAGCAGAGCTGACTGCATGTGCCAGCAGCTCTCCTACCACCTTGTACCAACGGGGGGGTCGTAAGATATTGACCCCTTCTGATCGTGAGGTCAAAGGCAAGGGAAAAGCAGCAGGATCTCAAAAAAGGGTGTTTCCAGAAGAGATTTCCAGTGATGTGCCTATTTTATTTTATTTTATTTTATTTTATTTTACTCTGTGACTTCTTTAGCCAGGAGGCTTAGTTTTATGGCCAGAAAGCTGTACTGTTCTTTTCCATCCATTGTCTCCCTACGCCAGAGTGCCTGGAAGCAGCAGGCAGAGGTGGCTGCTGCCTGGAGTGAATCCCACACAATGGGACAGAGCCAAGGGCCTGCGGCCGCCGTGCCGGCCACACGCAGGAGTGAATCCCATGGGAGACGGGCACCCTGCTGCATAGGTGGGTTGTCACTGGGGCAGGCCTTGTGCCCAAGCAGCCATTAGCAGGGACAGTTCCCAAAGAGCCTCGATGTGTACCTGTGTTAGAGGAGTTGCTCTAGTCAAAGTCTTAAAAGTAAACAGAAACTGAGAGGCCACTAAGCCTGTAGGAGAGCAGCGCACTGAGGAGCACTTAATCCACCAAATGCATGCGCTGGGTGCCCTAGGCAGTGAACACGAGGAATGCTCTCCTCATGCAGCTCCCTTCCACGTCTCCTTTTGAAGGACAGCACCTGCTCAGAAAGCAGTCGGTTCGTGTGGGCTGGCAGCTCCTCAGCCGTGCTGCCCGCGCGTGCCACGTACACTCGCCGGAGCAGGCCGGCTGCCGAGAAGAGCTGGTCAGCAAAATGTAGGTCTGACGCAAAGTGAGCAAACGCAAGGCATGCCCCGTCCTGACTGGTGGAGATGGAAGGAAGACTGGGTGATGCACTCCTGCTTTCCCTGTCTGCTGAATCTGCCAAGCTGAGCGCTCATTTTGAGATAAGCCCGTGACCTGCAGAGGAGCTGAAACACGTGGGGCCGTGCTGTGCTGCTGAGTGACGGGCACCCACGGGCTCCCCTCTGCAGAGCGTGGCTACCTGGTGCAACCTGACAGCTCCATCAGAGAGCAATTTGAAAGGTCACGGGAGGCGATGTGGTCCTTTGCCTCTTCTGCGACACAAAAGTACTTCACTTGCTTTCTGCAGTGACATCTTGCCAGCTGTAAATGGGAAGTTTCCGATTTCTGTAATTCACTGTCTTTAAAAAGCTTTGTGCCGTCGCCTCTATCCAGCGAGGTGCCACAGACGGCTATCAAACGTTGGGCAAAAGACCTGCAAACGTCAAATAGCTTCAAAGTGTCTCAGACGTGGCTCGGAGTCTGTTTCAGTCCTTGCTGTGACCTGCACAATAACCATCTTTCGCCTGGGCTTCAAGAACTCATAAACCCAGGAGAAGGGGGTTCTTCTATTTATTGAGATTTTTTTCCATAGAAGTTTCTGAATCTTCATAATTGTTATTAGTATTTGAGAAGCCTTCTTCTACCCAGGCCTTTTTGCGTTCTCTCCTAAGCTCGGCTGCATTAGAGACCCTTCTTCCCTGAAGACTGAAGCTGCCACTGTGTCGCTGACAGTTGAGTTCTGTGAGGCTGCTGAAGAGTTTCCGAGCTGTCTGCTCTGCTGGATGTCACTGCCCCTGGCTGCTGTTGCCTCGCCAGCTTACAGTCCGCGTGCATATCCAATTGCTGCAGATTTGGGGGTGTGTTGCTACAGCAGGCCCTAATGAGCAGCGGCCCTATCCCCGTCAGCAGCGAGGGACAGCTGCAGAGAACTGCCTGGCTGCTGTGCCAGCCGTGCTGCCAGGCTGTCAGCAAGGTTTCCATCTTACCTGGCCGCTCGGTTCTCTGGTGCCCGGCCAGCAGGCAGTCAAACACGGTGTAAGTCTTTCAGCGGGGCCCTGGTGTTTAGCGTAGTGGCCAGTGCACAAGGACCATTGTTTGTTACTGCATCTGCAGCTCGGAGTCGGGTTGCTTGGCACCAGACACCTCGAGGACGTGGTGAGGAGGTAAAAGACGCAGGGGCCTCACGCAGTTTGTGAAATCTGGGTGTAATCCAAAGCTGGGGCATAACTGGTTTGCACCTGTCTGGGTCCACAGGTTTTTATTCTTCTTTAGTCGAGTTCACAACGGCGTAGAACTCCGCATATGAGAAATAATTTGAACCTGACTTTTGGGGAGGCTTTTCAGAGATGTGTACAAGTGTGTTACCATCCTCTATGGCTATCTATCCAGATTTTTTTCCGTATTTTGCTTGGCAGTAATTCCTTTCAGGGTGGCAATGACTGACTACCTCGCTAACATACGCTTTTCATGTAAGCACGTGCATTTATAATATTGTGCTAGGGCAGAAAGAAACAGAGGCTGAAGAGGGAGAAATTCCTAGTGGTGTGAGGCCAGTGTTTATCCGTGAGTGAGGTGCAGAGCTCCTGTGACAGTAGAGCCTGGACTGGGTTGTTTTTGCTGTTATAAACAGCACTTTGCCTGATAAACATAAAAACCAAAAACAACCCCCAACAAAGCTTTGTAGAAATTGCTACTCTTTGCTCTGTTCAGTGGGAGGAAGTCTCTCCAAGGGGTCAGCAAGTGGTTTTCAAGCCAAAATACCTCCACAAGGGTAAAGCTTTGGCTTCTTTTCAGAAAGAGCAGTAGCACTGGGTGTTATTGTTGTTGCTTTTATGGTTAGTCAAAATAAAGCAGCAAATCAGGCCAGAACAAATGCCAGACGTGTCAAATGCCATTCTACATAGTAAATTTCTAGCTGAGCCCAAACGCAGGGAAGTTGAGGGGCTCTGGTACTAGTAAGCACCAGGTAGTTTTAGAAATCGGCAGTGCAACCCTAACGGGTCCCCAGAGGATCAGTAAGGGCACAGCGATGGCCTCGTGCCCGGCTCAGGCTGCCCGGCACGCACCGCCGGCTGCCGCGTGGGCCCGCGAGTCCTGCCGAAGGGGCAGAAGGAAAAGGAGCAGGGCTTTTTGGGGTTTCCATGCAGTAAGGAATATTTCAGCATGCAGGAAGCAACGCTGATCTCTCTTAGGAAAAGAAACTGCAACTTGTATTGTCCTGCCAATTAATACTGGCATCTGTTGTGCTCCGAGAGGGCATGTTTTGTTTCACAGCCTTGTCAGGTCCTTCCCTCAGTTCTGCACCTGTTCTGCTGCTTTCCTCAGACGCATCCTCATTGCAGGTTCATGAACCAGTGGGTTTTGTCAGTCAGAAAATCCTTAGCCTCTTTAGCAACACACAGTATTAATCGTCTGCTTTGTTGCTCCAGCCCAGTGGAGCAGTGACCTTGTGAAGGAAAGAAATCTTTCACCCCTAAGAAGTATTAGTGTCTTTGGTGCACATGATGTTTTTTTAACTTTTAAATCCATTAAGAATATGGTTCAGGAGTGCAAGCGAGCATAGCAAAGTCTAATACTTGCTAGTGAATTGCCTGGCTTTTGACCCTTAAAAATCAGATTGCTAAATATAAGGACAGAGAGATTTAAACCAGGATCTGTATTTAGAGGAACCTGTCAAGATGCTTTCCAGTCATCTGCAAATTATCTCCCCTCAGGCTGCTCTTTATATAACAAGACCCTGGGGAGCTTGAAATTAAAATCTGTTTTGGCTTTGCTTGCCTTTTAAAGTGTGTGTGTGTGTACATATAAATAAATAGTTGTTTGTCTCTGTTAAATGCACACAATTTGTTTATTGCAGAGTAGCACGGGAGACCTGACTTTAGTTTCAGGGTGTATGGTACAATGAGGGAAATCTGAGGAGTATGCTTGGAAGGAAAAAATGGAGAAACAAAGAACTGTGCAATCCTACAAACATTTAACAATGTGTTTGAGTATGCAAACACGTAAGCGAACTCATCAAAATATTTCTTTTTGGTGATACTGAAATTAATTATATATACACTGCCAGCATGCGCTGTGTGTGCCTGTACGGTTTGCCTGCTTGTGCTGCATAAAATAGGCTAAATAATAGCACCCGAGAAAGCTGGAACAAAACGTCCCCTCCAGCCTTGCAAGGGATTGGAAAATTCTCTCTTAGCTTCACTGAAATTGGCAAGCTCCCTCCGAAACTCCTTCGCTGCTCTCAAACCACATTACCTGGTGAAAAAGGAATAAAACTAGCTAATTTTGAATGTAGTTTTAGGGATGCTATAAGAAAAACTTTACTCAGCTGAGACATCATCAGTGTTGTTCAGAAGGGTGGGATATTATTTTCAGAATAACTTTTGGGCTGTATTTTTGTGCATGCTTAGTTATTGTCATTTCAAAAATGGAGATGCTGGTTAAAAATCATGCCCAGTGCAGATGGGTGTTGATAGACAACACGGTGGAAGAGCTTGAATTTGGTTAATTTTGGTGGCAAAAGAGAGAGGCGCTCAGGCAGGATCCCGGCAAGTGCACGCATCTGTCAGGCACACAGCGGCCTTAAGGGCCAGCCCATTGACGTCTTTGACCGTAAAACAGAAAAGGAAAGCTTTACAATCACTTCCTAGGGATATTTTTTAGCATTGCAAGGCAGTGTTTGCATCTTGCAGTGATTCCTGAAATGAAGAGGCACAATTACATTTTAATACATAAGCTGTGGCAACAGCCTTTCATGCCTGCAGCGATTCATTGAGCTTCTCCCATCAGTTTGTCACTTCACTACTGAAAATATCGAATACAAATCAAGCGTGGTGGACTCTTCCCGGTGGGCAGCGATATTTAGCCTAAACATCAATGAAAAAGGCTGTTACTGATTCCTGTTAGCCCTTAGGATTTTGACCTTAGGAGGTCAGAGGTAGCGAGAAGCTCCTCGCGCACGAATAGCAGGGTGCGGGGGCTCTGGCGGCCTGGCTTTGTCCAGGGGAAGGCGGCAGGGCTTCCTGCGGGTCACCTGCACGAGTCCCATCAGCTTGTTGCACATCCCTCAAACTCCACTGAAATTTTGGTGTGTCTCCAGCAGAGCCCACTGCACGTGGGATCTCTCGGCAGCCTTTGGTTATGCAGGTTTTGATGTGCGCGTGGAAATGGGATTCTGCTAACTGCCCGTTTCCACACCGCGTCCTTCCTTAGCTTGCATTTAAAGCCTCTTGCTAGCTCCAGCATTTTATTCCAGCAACAAGGCGGGGGGTCGAGTTGGTTTTGCATTTTTATAGGTGTTTATAATTATTTTTCCGCTTTTTGCCGATTTTCCCACCAATGCCCACAGCGTGCTCCTTGCTGCCTGCGGTCAGGCTCCGAGCGAGGCAGCTGCTTGGGTTTGGCCACGCCGAGGGGACGGCATCTCCCCGGCAGCCGGAGGTGCTCGGAAAGCTGCCTGCACGGCTCTGCTGCTCCGTTCTGCCCTCGTTTAGTAGCCAGGGCTCACGGGAGAGTGGACGCTGCAGGGATGGGTAGGACGTAATGCTCAGATGTGCAAGCAATGGAAACTCAGCCATGGCATATGTTTTAATTTCCTGCACAATAGGGTCCCGAGATCCTTTCAAAACTGGTTTTATATTTAAAATGTATTCTCGTATGCCCAAACGCATTGAGGTATGGCTAGGTTTCACTGTGTGCATTAAAATATTCTCCAGGCACAGGCATAATCACATGGGCAGCCCTGGGTTTACCTAAACAGGACCTGCTGTTCGCCAGAGAGAGCGCTGTCCTGCAAAACCAGCCAGCCAAAATCTTGTGCAAACAGAAGGGCGTTTTGTGGGGGACAGGGACTGCAGCAAATGGCATGGCCGAGGGCATGGCCCTTGGTGCCGGGCTGTGAGTGCTGCCTGCCCGCAGGGGAGCGGTGCTGCAGCTGGGTGCTAGTGACAGCCTCCTGCCAGCTGGGCAGCGGGGGGTGAGCAGGCTCTCCTAGCATCCCCATTTGAGGGGGGATCTTTGCTGAGAGCAGTGGGGGTTGCTGTCAGGAGAAAAGCACGTAGATACCCCTATAGGCAGGAGGTCTCTGGCAAGCCAGAAGGCATTGTACCGCTTTATCAGAGAAGGGGAATAAAGCAGCAGCATGAGATGGATATGACTAATAATAGAGGGAGGCTTCAGGCTTGATTTTATTTTATTTTCCCCCCAGTAGCTTGACTCTCTCTGTGAAGGTTAACTAGGGAAAAACCTCTCTTCCACCAGAAAGCTTTCCAGGCTAAAAGATTTGCAGCCGCTCCTTCCAACTGCTCGGTCTCTGAAGGCTGCGGGGCTGATTGTCGAACAGCTCTGTGACAAACAGAGGCAATTCTCCTTCTCTTCCTAGAATTCAGGTCTTAAACAGCTTTAGAGTCGCTGCCATGTAGGCAAGTAGCAGGTGCGTAGGCTGTTCTCCTGTTTTATTTCACGTTGAAGCCAGGATCTATTTTTCTGCCTCTTCTGCAGTTCCTTACTGCTTTGTGAGCCCGAATTGAAATGGCTGGAGTGGAGAGGGCAGCCAGGCATGGCATCTTGGGAACCAACAGCTGAATGGGATTGCAGTATTTGGGACCAGGTTTGGTGGGAGATTTGTAATATTCAGTTGGACCACAGACAACCCTCCACCTGTGGAAGCTTTGCAAAGCATCGGTGCAAGAGTAGCGGCACCAACAGCAAGAGGAGTTGATGCCCGTAGCAACTGAGCTACCTCTGCTGCTCTGGATGGACACGGAACAGGCCAGTCAGTGCATTTAGGACTTTGGGAGGGAGATGAATTAAATTGTGTAGTTGTCACAGGCCTCCCAGCTGCATGGCAAGATGGGTCAGGTGGTTTCTAGTTGGCATTCACCTATAAGAAAAAAAGAGTTTTACCCTCCTAAAGCCACAGGAAATGTGAACTTCTTCAACCGGCCTGCTGATGGGCTCCTTCTCCTCACTGCTGAAAATGAAAGAGTAATTTTCTCTGTATGCTTATTAAGTATTTCATCTCCTGTAGAAGTTTTAGGGGTCCTAATGTGAGCTGGTGTCCGTGGTTTTGTGCCAGCCACTGTTCAGAGTTGCGAGTTCCTCGCAGCAGGGCCTGTAATTGCAGTCCTGGTGCCTGCAGATAGGCTGCCTGATAGAGTGCTGTTCCTTGGTCATTTCTCATTCCTCTGAGGTAGCAAAGCAGACAATGGGAATAATTTATGCTTGAATCTGATCCACAGCTTTACTCAGACCTTGGCATAGATGTATTGGAAAGCAAGTTGTCCTGGCTGAAGTCCCTAGTGAAAAGGAGCTGAGTGCTTCATTTTATTTCCCATCAGCGTGTGTCACTAAATTAATCCAGCATTAATTGCATAACAGTCTGTGTTACAGTGAAGCATCTCTGTCTGCAGTGATGAGGGGAGAGGGCTGTGTCAGAAAGCAAGCCTACAGTGCCTGCGGTCTCATCTAAAGCCTAATTAGGGTTAGAGCAGCTTTCCAGTCGGATGAGGCTTTGGATCTGACTCAGGAGGAGCTGCCTGAGGCAAGGATGGTCAGAGCAGGTTCACAAAGCTGGAGAAAAACAGCCCGGCGCTTGCCTGTGCTGCTCTTGACTGAGATCATTGTTAGAAATCCCAGCTTACATGAACATTAAAGACTTTCTCAGACTCTAAGCTGAGTTTAATATGTAATCTCTAGTGAGAGCTTTTTCCACTGCTACCTTGAGGAGGAAACAAGAAAGAAAAAGTTATTATTTTTTGGGAATGTAAAAACACTAATATCCCATGGGAAAGCCTCTCTGTTTCTGCCTGTCTGCTGCTTTAAAAAAAAAAAAAACAAAACAACTTTTACCTCTCTGTAGATACAGATCGGAGAAGCAGAGAGAAGGGCTTTAAAAAAGGATCAGAGTTCTCAAACTTCAGTAGTTCTCAAAGCAGAAGTTTTGAAAGGTCCCAAGGGAAATCATTTTAATAGGGAAAATTTGTTTTTGGCATACCCAAAATGGTTTATTAAGACGCTCTCAATCCCCTTGCTCCATGCTAGAGGAAATCTCTTGGTTCCCCAAAATCTGATTCAAAAGCAGCACTCTCATTTTTGCAATTTTCCATTGATTTACTTCCCCATGCCTGTCATAAATCACAAAACCCTGGTTACATGCTCCATCTTTCTACTTCCCAGGGCTCTCCGGATTTCCCTTGGGTCTTTTTTCTTCCTTTCCAACCCTGTGTATGCGTTCTGATCACTGAGACCGGAGTTCTTCTCCTTTTCCCCTGGTTCCTCCGCATCAGACATTAGTATCCCCGTCCTCCGTGTTTTTTCTTCTCTCAGAAGTCCAGGATGACATGAGAATTTTGCTCTACCACATGCATGCTTTCCCTGGCTTACTTGTATCGCTTCTTTGTATTCTTGAAGTCACCAGGTGTGTTGGGTCTGTCTGAGCTGGAGTCACCTTTTCCCTGCAGCAGCCCACACGGTGCTGTACTCTGCACTCGTAGCTGGAACAGCACTGATATTACTCCAGTGTTGTGTCTATTGCTGCATAGTGCTGGCACAGCATCAGGACTCCTTCCAAGCCCCCAAGAGCCAGCAGACTGGGGGTGGGCAAGTGATAGGGAGGGGACATTGCTGGGGCAGCTGACCTAAACCAACCAAAGGGATATTCCATAACACCTGATGTCACACTCAGCAATAAAAGGGGGGGCTCTCGTGGGGGAGGGGGCTGTTCCTCCTGAACAACCACTACGCGTTTGGGGCCCTGCTTCCCAGGACGTGGCCGAACACCGCTCGCTGATGGGAAGTAGAGAATAATTTTTCCTCTCTCTGTGCTTCCGCGCGGACTGATTGCTTCTTTTGTCTCTGTTTTTTTTCCTCCCATTCCCTTTCCCTTTAATTAAACCTTTCTTATCTCAAACCTCGAGTTCTCTGTGTTGTATTTTCTCCCCCTTCCTCTTTGAGGAGAGGGGGAGTGAGAGAGCGGTTGTGGTGGAGCTCGGCTGCCCACCTGAGTAAAACCACCACAGTCCTTTTTGGCGCCCAACGTGGGGCTCGAGGGTTGAGATAACAATAGCATTGATTGAAGTATTTACAACTAACATATTGGTAGTCATAATGCTCGGTTTTCTGGTAATACTTTTCTGTGTGGATATGTTGTATATAGCCCACTCTCTGTTTTCTTTTTTCCTTTACATCCGATCGGAGAAAGTGTTGAAGTCTGTGCTTGTTTTTTTTATCATGTTGTGCTGTAACATACTGGCCTTCAGTTTTGTTTGGTATTCAGACCCGGCATTGTTATCCTCCTGGTCTCCTGGAGATTATCTTATTGAAAATATTAGGAATTACAGTGCCTTCTACTTTTCTCCCTGTGGGCTAATTACAGCAGCCTTTCAGTATCTTGGATACCCCTGGTCAGATATTATCCTCCTATCACTAGGTCTAGTGTTTGTCATCTTCCCCAAAGTAAAGCAATTTATTAAGAATATTATTCAAGGACCTGTCCCCAGACAAAGTTGTGGGTGGCAAGGTGTGTGGGGGGATTTGGGCAGGTACCTATCACGGTTTTCTCCCCCAATGGTTCTAAATTTCACCCCTGAACAAGTACAAAACCCAAGAAAACTGGTGGAATGTTTGAAAGACGTATGCCCTGACCCTGGGAATACTAGAGAACTTCACCAGCTGGCTGCACTCTGCTGGGGTCTGGCTTACGCCTATCAGATGTCAATTAACATTGCCCAGCACCCTCAAGGGAATAGGGAGGTTCCTGAATTTGATAATGAGACAGCACACACTGTGACCACCCTAGAGGACCGACCATCTATGGTATCAGTCGCCCCTGTAGTAAAGACGAAACAGTGGAAACGGAGATCAGGTCGTTTAGTAAGGGAAGAAGCTCCTTCTACGGATGAGGGAGAAGAGGAAAAGGCAAGTGGCTCTAAAGCAGCGTTATCACGGCAACATCGCGAAGAAGAGACTGAAATCATAGATGAATCAGAAACTACTCGGTCTCTATCTCTGAGTGAGCTGCGAGAAATACGGAAAGACTTCAGTCGCCATCCAGGTGAGCACATCCTCACTTGGCTGCTTCGATGCTGGGATAGTGGGGCCAATACCCAACAGCTAGAAGGCAACGAAGCCAAGCAGCTGGGATCCCTTTCTAGAGAAAGACTCATTGATAGAGTAATTGGAAGAGAGGCACAAGTTATCAGCCTCTGGAGGCGAATCCTAACAGCAGTGAAAGAAAGGTATCCCCACAAAGAGGATATTGTCTACCAAGTAAACAAATGGACCACTATGGATAAGGGCATCCAGCAGCTGCGGGAATTAGCTGTGCTGGAGATGCTTTATAGTGATTTAAACAACGCCCAGACACCTAAAGACCCCGATGAAGTGCAATGCACAACGTCCATGTGGCGGAAGTTTGTACGAGCTGCACCCCCAACACATGCCAGCACACTGGCAGTCATGGGTTGGGACGAGGGGATGGGGCCAACTGTGGATACCGTGTCCAACCAGCTTCATAAATATGAAGAAAATCTCTCTCCCCCAGTACGGGGCTGCATTTCAGCTGTGGAGAAACTGTCCCAACGGTTAGATGAACACATAGCTTCGTCCTCACCTAAACGGAAAAATCTTTCGGCCATCAAGCGCCAGCAGTCCCCAGCTCAAACAAGGGAGAATCCGGGACGCACACCGCGAGGTACCTTGTGGTTTTATTTACGTGACCACGGGGAAGATATGAGGAAGTGGGATGGTGAACCGACCTCGGCCCTAGCTGCTCGGGTACGTGAGCTACGGAAAGATACAACAGCAACAAAGAGGGCCCCTAGGAGGATTGCTGCCCCAGTTTCTGTTGAACAGTCCCCCAGAGGCAGTAGAAGGAATAGTATTACTCCTGACCCTGATGAAGAGATTTCTGCTTCACGTTTGGAAGAAATAATTGATAGATACTCCGACCAGGACTAGTGGGGCCCTGCCTCTGGCCAGGTAGAGGAGAGGGACAACCGGATTTACTGGACTGTGTGGATTCGATGGCCTGGCACACCGGAACCGCAAAAATATAAAGCTTTAGTGGACACAGGCGCACAGTGTACCCTAATGCCGTCAGGCCACCAAGGGGCAGAACCCATCTCTATCTCCGGAGTGACGGGGGGATCCCAAGAGCTAACCATATTGGAAGCTGAAGTGAGTCTAACTGGGAATGAGTGGCAAAAGCACCCCATCGTGACTGGCCCAGAGGCTCCGTGCATCCTTGGCATAGACTACCTCAGGAAAGGGTACTTCAAAGATCCAAAAGGGTACCGGTGGGCTTTTGGCATAGCTGCCTTGAGCACAGAGAAGATTAAGCAGCTGTCTACCCTGCCTGGTCTCTCACAAGACCCTTCTGCTGTAGGATTGCTGAGGATTGAAGAACAGCAAGTGCCAATTGCGACTACAACTGTGCACCGGCGGCAATATCGCACCAACCGAGACTCCCTGATTCCTATCCATGAGTTAGTTCACCACCTGGAGAGCCAAGGAGTGATCAGCAAGACTCATTCACCTTTTAACAGTCCTATATGGCCAGTGCGGAAGTCCAATGGCGAGTGGAGGCTAACAGTGGACTATCGGGGCCTGAATGAAGTCACACCACCACTAAGTGCAGCAGTGCCAGACATGCTAGAACTTCAGTACGAACTAGAGTCAAAGGCAGCTAAGTGGTATGCTACAATTGATATTGCTAATGCATTTTTCTCTATCCCTCTAGCAGCAGCATGCAGGCCACAATTCGCTTTCACTTGGAGGGGCATTCAGTATACTTGGAATCGACTGCCCCAGGGGTGGAAACATAGCCCTACCATCTGCCATGGACTGATTCAGATGACACTGGAACAGGGGAACGCTCCTGAACACCTGCAGTATATCGATGATATCATCGTATGGGGTAACACAGCAGAAGAAGTTTTTGGGAAAGGGAAGAAAATAATTCAAATTCTTCTGAAAGCTGGATTTGCCATTAAACAGAATAAAGTCAAGGGACCTGCACAGGAAATCCAGTTCTTGGGGGTAAAATGGCAGGATGGACGTCGCCACATTCCGACGGATGTGATCAACAAAATAACAGTTATGTCTCCGCCAACTAGCAAAAAAGAAACACAAGCTTTCCTAGGTCTTGTGGGATTTTGGAGAATGCATGTGCCAGGCTATAGTCAGCTTGTGAGTCCTCTATATCGAGTGACTCGAAAGAGGAACTCTTTCGAGTGGGGCCCCGAGCAACAACAGGCCTTTGAACAACTCAAACAAGAAATAGCTCGTGCAGTAGCCCTTGGGCCTGTCCGTACTGGACCAGCTGTGCAAAACATACTGTACACTGCAGCTGGGGAGCATGGGCTCACCTGGAGCCTCTGGCAGAAGACCCCAGGAGAAACTCGAGGCCGACCTTTGGGGTTCTGGAGCCGGGCCTATCGAGGATCAGAAGCCAATTACACCCCAACTGAAAAGGAAATATTAACAGCATATGAGGGGATTAGAGCAGCTTCAGAAGTTGTTGGTACAGAAGCACAACTTCTCTTGGCCCCACGGCTACCTGTGTTACATTGGATGTTCAAAGAGAAAATCCCCACTACACATCATGCAACCGATGCTACGTGGAGTAAATGGGTAGCGTTAATTACACAGCGGGCTCGAATGGGGAAACCCAGTCGCCCGGGAATCCTGGAAGAGATTATGGACTGGCCAGAGGGCAGGGATTTCGGAGCACCGACAGAAGAAGTAACGCGTGCTGAAGAGGCACCACCATACAATGAGTTGCCAGAAGACAGAAAGCAATATGTGTTGTTCACTGATGGATCCTGCCGTGTGGTAGGGAGCCATCGGAAGTGGAAAGCTGCTGTGTGGAGTCCCACACGACAAGTTGTGGAGGCCATGGAAGGGGAAGGTGAGTCAAGTCAGTATGCAGAAGTGAAAGCTATACAACTGGCCCTAGAAATTGCTGAAAGAGAAAAGTGGCCGGTACTGTATCTCTACACTGACTCATGGATGGTGGCAAATGCGCTATGGGGGTGGCTGCGACAATGGAAACAGAACAACTGGCAGCGCAGAGGTAAACCTATCTGGGCTGCTACCCTGTGGCAAGATATTGCTGCCCGGGTAGAAAACCTGGCTGTAAAGGTACGTCATGTAGATGCCCATATGCCTAAGAATCGTGCTACCGAAGAACATCGGAACAACGAAGAAGTAGATCGAGCTTCAAAAATTGAAATAGCTCAGGTGGACCTGGACTGGGGACATAAGGGTGAACTGTTTGTAGCTCGATGGGCTCATGAAACATCAGGACATCTGGGGAGGGACGCCACATATAGATGGGCTCGTGATCGAGGGGTGGACCTGACCATTGAGGCCATCACACAGGTTATCCATCAGTGTGAGACCTGTGCTGCAATTAAACGAGCCATGAGGGTAAAGTCTCCCTGGAACAGGGGGAGATGGCTTGGATTTCGATATGGTGAGGCCTGGCAGATTGACTACATCGGACCACTTCCACAAACCCGCCAAGGCAAACGGTACATACTCACCATGGTAGAAGCAACTACTGGGTGGCTGGAAACATACCCTGTAAACCATGCCACGGCCCGAAACACTATCTTGGGCCTGGAAAGGCAAGTGCTGTGGCGACATGGTACACCGGAGAGAATAGAGTCCGACAATGGGAGTCACTTCCGAAACAATTTGATCACTTCCTGGGCCAAGAGACATGGCATTGAATGGGTGTATCACATCCCTTATCACCCACAAGCCTCTGGGAAGGTTGAGAGGTACAATGGACTGTTAAAAACTATGCTGCGAGCATTGGGTGCTGGGACATGGAAACATTGGGATATAAATCTACCAGAGGCCACTTGGCTAGTTAACAACAGGGGGTCTGAAAACCGTCCTGGTCCTGCTGAAACAAAACCCCTACACACTGTGGGAGAAGCTAAAGTCCCTGTAGTGCGTGTGGGGAAGTGGATGGGGAAGGCGGTGTGGGTTGCCCCTGCCTCGGGAAAAGGCAAACCCACTCGTGGGATTGTCTTTGCCCAAGGACCAGGGTATACCTGGTGGGTAATGCAGAAAGATGGGGATATCAAGTGTGTGCCTCAAGGAGATTTAACACTGGGAGAAAATTAATCTGTCATCCAAGTTATGTGTTGTAGGAGGACACTGCAGAACCAATGACAGGTCAACTTTGCAAGGAACCGGGCAAGTGCAACACTGATGTGAGCTAAGCTGGTGCTGGTGTCAAGAAAACCAACTTCGCCTGCCCTGAGTTACCACTTTGACAGATGAAGGCGAAACCATCAACAGTTTTTATGAGCATTTTGGGAAAAGACCTATAGAATAAAGAGAAGTACAGACATAAAAATGCTTCAATGGACAGAAAACAATGGTGATGAGAACATCTATATACTAAACTGTACCTGATTGTGACACAAATGTTATGGAATAAGGGGTGGAAGTTGTGTTGGGTCTGTCTGAGCTGGAGTCACCTTTTCCCTGCAGCAGCCCACACGGTGCTGTACTCTGCACTCGTAGCTGGAACAGCACTGATATTACTCCAGTGTTGTGTCTATTGCTGCATAGTGCTGGCACAGCATCAGGACTCCTTCCAAGCCCCCAAGAGCCAGCAGACTGGGGGTGGGCAAGTGATGGGGAGGGGACATTGCTGGGGCAGCTGACCTAAACCAACCAAAGGGATATTCCATAACACCTGATGTCACACTCAGCAATAAAAGGGGGGGCTCTCGTGGGGGAGGGGGCTGTTCCTCCTGAACAACCACTACGCGTTTGGGGCCCTGCTTCCCAGGACGTGGCCGAACACCGCTCGCTGATGGGAAGTAGAGAATAATTTTTCCTCTCTCTGTGCTTCCGCGCGGACTGATTGCTTCTTTTGTCTCTGTTTTTTTTCCTCCCATTCCCTTTCCCTTTAATTAAACCTTTCTTATCTCAAACCTCGAGTTCTCTGTGTTGTATTTTCTCCCCCTTCCTCTTTGAGGAGAGGGGGAGTGAGAGAGCGGTTGTGGTGGAGCTCGGCTGCCCACCTGAGTAAAACCACCACACCAGGTAAGAAGTTTGTGATGATCACTGAAAGAAGGTGCCTGAAGGGCGCTTCCAGGTCAGGAATAAGCAGGATGTTGCACAAGGACAGACAGAAGGGCTAAAGCCCAAACCATTGAGGTTACTACAACCCTGTACCCGCACCGGCTGCAAAATTACCCTGAAAGGTTGCTGTTTGGTTGTGGGAAGGTCCTTCACCCTTAAAGAGAAGCAAATAAAAAAGATAGTGGGGGATTCTGTGGAAAACCAAACCAAATCCAACATCAGTCATGGAGAATGATAATCCTATTTGCTTCTAAAGCATCTTCAAGGAAAGATGCTACCAGGAGAAAAACAAAACAAAACAAAAAACTACTTAGAAGAGTATTTCCCCCATAAAACTAGGTGAGAACAAGTCAATTCTGCAGAGCCCGTTAGCGAGGACGAGCAGTGCACTTGGCTCCCAGGTTTCTCTCGCTGTTTCCCTGTCACATCTGTGGGTCTGTAGGGCAATTCTACAGTGCTTGCCCTTATCCAGTGTGCTTTCTGAAATGTAATTCTGCGGGGATTTCAGCCTCTTGGGAAACTCCAGAATAACCCATCATTTCCCTCCTCCTCTCCTTTGCCCATCTTGGCGCACTGTTTCTCACCAAAAGCCTCCTGCCCCTTTTGCAGGGAGCCCGGGCCAGTCCGAGGCCTGTTGCACAGGATAAAGGGATAAAATGTTTTGTGGGGCCGTGCTGGCAGCCACCTGTGAGCTGTCACAGGCTGGCTGCTTTCCCCAGAGTGGGGCCGTACGAACGTGCTGCCAGCTGCAGAGGTCTTCGAGCAAAGAAGAGCTTGGGATGCTTTTCTAGGAGAGCTCTCTCTGGCACCTCTCATTGCCTTGACTTTACAGGCATCCTTCTGTTTAAAATATGCAGGAAGGATTCAATCTTTAAGGCGATGCAAATGCCACCTCGGGTTCCCTGGGAATATTTTGACCCAAGGAGCAAACCTATTTTCCCCTCAATTGACTCTGTAATGAGGGGATGGAATCCTGGCAACATTTATTAGCTGCTAGGTGAACTGGAGAGAGACAAGTGCTTTGGTGTGGTCTCGAGTCTTTATCAATTAGTGAATGCAGGTGTCAGAGAGCCACCAAACAATGTGAGCTCTGCTCCAGCAGGAGCACAGTTCGCGTTGCCTGCCTGACTTTCTGCAACTTAAGCAAATTCTCTGCATGTTAGCTTGGCAAGAGGTAATATTTTAAAAAGCCATTACTGGTGAATCGATGCTATTGGAAGAAGATCCGTCTTCTCAAAAGCACCAATAATTCATCATAGCACGTTACGAGGCGGCTGGTTTAAGGAGTATTTGAATGTGAAATTAAAGTTGAATTCCACCGGTATGTACGATGTTTCTGTTTGCCACAGATGAATTGCAAACAACGTTTTGCTTGCTTAGGGTGTTGTTCACAGCAGTTGCGGGTCAGCATGCTTAGGCAAGGTGAATGAGAAGATTCAGAAAGCTTACAGCTTGGTCAAGTGGCATGGGTCTGCCCTTTGTCCTTTTCCCTGTTCTCTGCAGTGCAGTCAGGAAGCATCACGGTCTTCACGTGTGGGACTGGTAACTCTCAGTCTTCCTAGGGTGTCGGGCCATCCCACAAGCAGAATACTGGCTCCAGCACAAATCGTCTTCGTGCTGACAGGATCTGTCGGAAAATATGTGAATTGTGGTGAAAGACAGCCTGTCTCCAAATCTAAGCTGGAATCACGAGTAGAGCCTTGTTATTTTTGTCAAATATCTTCCTTCCACTTGAATTTGAGGTACCCACTGCCTTGCTGTGACCTTTCCAGAGGTGTCTCGGAGGACTTCCAGCAACATTTTCACAGCTGAATGTTGTTCCTGCAGCTGGGGAGTCCGACTTTTGCAGTGAGCTTGATATAAAGAAGGCAGAATACCTCAGCTGTTTCGCCCACATCTTGCTTTACAGGTTTGCCTTTCCATCGGCTCACGCTGCGGCTGCTGCGGTGGCGTGCCCACACCAGAGCCTGCAGGAGTGCTGACCCCGCCGGCACAGCTTGCATTGAGCCACTCACACACAGTCCCTTTCAGCTATTCCCTGTCAGCCTGAGCAGGGTTCTGGCTGCTGCCCACCCAGCGGGCATGCCCTTCGCTCTTACTTACTCATCTACCTACTAGAGTAACCCTGAGAGTAGGGTCCATAGGTATAGAAACTGGGGGTACTGATGGGGCAGTTGCATCAGGGAAACACCATAGAAAGAGCATCAATCTTCTGTTTAGGGTGCAAACCCTGGATCTAGGTGTTCTCTCGACTGACCAGGAAGAGAGAGATGCAAACGACTGAGGCCAGAGATTAATGTACATGGTGTCCTATGTTCCTGTTTCCTTGAATACCAGTTCTGCTATTCGCTGCTGAGTAAGTGAATATAGAGGTAAATGCACTGTCATTCTCAGCCTACTGAACATCCCATTTGTTGTTCATTAGCATTCAAATGCCTCTAAGCTGCTTGTCTCCTTGGTCACACTGCTCCAGAGCTTATGGGATGGAAGTACGGAAAGTCCGGTAGCACTGGGTTGCACTGCCGCTGAAGGGAATCTGTGATTAGTGGGGACTGGTGTATGTACAACATTGAGGGAATAAATGCAAAGGACTTTTGTTTATTATTCAAGTGTATTCATGTTTAAAAATAATAATTAGACAAACACATTTGTTGTTGGAGAACATGCAGTGGTACATCTGTAGTCTTTGTGTTTCAGAGCTTTGCTTATATGCAGGTAATTCAGAAAGGAGTCGGGCCTCCAATAATTGCCCAGCTGGATGCTTATAAGGGCTTAGAGTAAATTTGACTGAGGTGACAGGAAGAATTCCTGCGAAGGGAAGCAGCACCCAGCAGTGGCTCTGAGCAGGGCCACAACCGGCGACTTCCCTGCGGCAGCCGCGTGCCCCAGGCGAGGCTGAAGGCTCCCTGCTTCGCCCTCTCGCTTGCTGACTCCGGTGCTGGCGGCTCCCACAGCCAGCTTCACCCGCAGCACGAGGGCCCTAGGGCTGTGCCGGGAGCACAGCACGGACTCTCCGTCTTGCTCAGCTGAACGCTTACACTTGGTGTGCTGCCCGGGCACTCGGTCATTTTTCAGTTAGCTGAGCGCAGATATAAGCAATGCGTGCATCTTGGGCCTGCCACAGCCCAAGGTTATTTATGAATTAACATTTTCCTTTATCGTTAAGTAGAAGTAGCTTAAATGACTGCATATGGGATGCATAAATCTGTCAGCCCCACTCAAATGGGGGACAGCAGTTGGAAAATAGCATTCCAATTTAAGCAAATTTCAGAGAAAATGTTTTCCTATCTTCATGGCCCAGGGTGAACATGATTTGAAGGCTCATTTCTGATGCAATGGTATGGTGGCAGAACCTCTTCTTTAAACAAAATAAACCTCCGGATAGCAAAGCCTGCTAAGGGTATGAGGGAGTCAATGGTGCAGAAAGCTGATGGACTGCCTGTGGGGAGCTGGCTCGCCGGCCGGTGGCTCGCTCTGAGGCAGCAGCAGGAAATGTTTGCCACCTTGCAGTCAGATGGGCTCCGCATCCGCAGATCGTCTGAAGTCAGAGGAAGCTGTGGGTTCCTAGCGCCTATGATGAATCTCTCCTGTCTCAAGAAGGCATTTGTTTGTTTTAAAACAACAAACAGTTCAATTAGTGTCCGAGCCTGGAAGGCCGCAGGCTTCAAACCCAGAGGAGTCAAGAAGAGGAACAGCAGGACGGTGGGACATCAGAGCAAGGAGATGCCTGGAGAAATGAGGGACGTTGGGCTGAAGCTCCTAACCAGGCTTTCACAGAGCTGCAGTCTCCTTGGTTCTGCTGTCAGATGATGCTCGTAATCCTATGGCAAGCTCCACCTGCCAAACGATAAGGCTGCCTGGCTCCCAAAGAGGTTTTGATGAGGGAACACCCCTCCAGAGCTGCCCGTGCTCTCCTGCCCCACACGGCTCGTAGCCCCTGGGGCAGGCTGGCCCCGTGCTGGCCAGCAGCCTGCTGGCTCTCCGGCCACCCTCACAGCTCCCGGGCCCTCCTGCTCCACGGGTCCTGGCCCTGGCTCCCTCTGGCTGCGCCACGGAGGCTGAAGGGCAGAGCTGGCTTGGCAGCGATTGCACTTATCGGCCTGAGCGTTTGTGCTTGTCACGGCAGTCGTTCCAGGTGGGGAGCCTGTCCTCGCCTCCCCGGCTGACAGCGAGAGGTGACTCGGTGACAGAAGAGCTGTGATGACTTTGTAACATCCTTAGGAGAGAGCTGCCGTGAACTCATCTGGAGCGTGGTCCTTGTGCTCCCGGTAGTTACCTGGTTACAGACACCGGGCTCTTCGGGGAGAGGCTGAAATATTCGGAGTAAGAAATTGCATTTCTAACGGCTCTCTGTAGCCTTTAAAAAAATGAAATTTTAATTAGATGGAAGGCACTCAGTCTGCTCGCTGCTCCCCCGTCACGCTGCCCATGCCGTACCCACCTGACATCGATTTCTGCGTCTGTGAGGGCTGGAGTTAGCCGGCTGTTCACAACTGGCACCCCTTGTAATGAGGTGGGTTTTGCTTCCTAAAGCACGTACAAATTTAGTAGGTGGGTGATAGAGAGGAAGGAAAAGACAGCCGTACAATTATTATCCCTATCCTATGGACAGGGAACGGCATCCCAGGCTGCAGGTACCCCGTCTGTGCGAGGCAGACCTACTGCAACCCACAAATCCAGACTCACTGTCTGGCTAGACAGCTGGAATGAGCCTCCTGTGCTGCCTAGATGTTTCTCTCCGGTGAATGCAGTGTACATACCCCAAGCTACCTGGCAGCCCGGCTCAGTATGCCTGTAGCACACAGCTAACGTGCCATTTGCAGCAGTTTGGGCGTACCGGGGCTGCTGCAGCCTGCAGGAAGGAGTTCTGCAAGCAGCGTGCTGGCAGCCGCTGCAGTCTCCCTGGAGAGAGGTGGCTGGGGCTGATGGTGTGCTGTCCCCAGGGCCGTGCTCTCTGTGGCACAAACCTTGCCAGAGAATCATGTGGTTTCTTGGAAACGGACCCAAGATCCTCTGTCCTCAGAATGCCAGCTCGTTGCCCTAGCAAAAGGCTTCTGTTTCTTCCCCTAATCTCCGCTCTGTCCCTTTAGCAGCTGCCTTTTACACAGATGTATCCTAACACCTTAACAGAGCAGGCATCCGGAGGCTATTAGGACAGGCAGGTAAATTGAGAGTGTCTCCTTCACGGCCCAGCCACCTGCCCAGCGTGTGGCAGGGAGCTTTGCTGAGAAGCACCTGCCTTACCTTGCTGGGCACGCCTGGGGGGAGCTCGCAGCACAGCGAGGCATTTTAACCCACTCATCCTGGTGACCACTGCCGTTGTTCTCCCTTTTCCTTTCTCTCTTTTGTTCTTTCTCTTCCTTTTGTGACATAGCAAGTAGCAACACCAACAGATTGCGCTCATCAAACGAGCATCTGCAGCACCTGCCTTAGCGTCTGTACCCGGCACGAGCGGATGCAAAGCGCGACAGGCTTGACAGATGTAACTGTCTTGAAGTCAAAGTGGGACTTATGTGCTGGGCAGGCACGGGGAGGACAAGCAGAAAGAAAAGAGGGAACAGACATCATTTGTATCGTGCTTTCCAGGGCGGCCGCAGCTCGTGCTGGGTGCCACGAGGCAGGTGGGTGTCTGGGGGAGGCCTCGCACCAGCCCCTGCCCGCTCCGGCAGGGAAGCCAGGAACAGAGAAGTGGGGTTGCACGATCCCTGCTGTGTGCTGCAGAGGTGTCAGCAATGTCATAAACAGAGCAGCAAAGATCCGCTGCGCTACCAGCCAACAGAAGGGCACAACCAAACGCTATTTTTGTTTTACTTCACGTTGGAGTAACAGCCCCAAATCCAGCAGGCGTATGGGGTAATTACCGGGGGTGGCAACTGGAATGATGGAAGTGAGCGTGCAGCTGCATTTCCCTGGTAGGCATGTGGTCTCTCTCAGTATGGCAGCAATGAAGGAGATATTCTGACACGTTCATAGCCCAGAATGGGCTACATTTACCCAAATTATCTGTAACCTGTGAAAATACGCCCTCGTTCTGTAAAGATCTGAATACGGTTATGAATTACAAGGGAGGGTTACATTAGGGTAGGAAGTACAATTCCCTTAGAAGGCCTTGCTGTTGCTAGAAGCCTTTTTAGCTGTTCCCAACTGTTTGAAAACAAATCTGTATGCACAGACCGGGTTATGTTTATATTTAAAGGCGAGAACAAACACAATGCTGGTGTGACCAGGTACGACAAATTGCGCATTGACAGGACTTACTGTTCTCAGAGGTGCTTTTTGATCAGCCCAGACATTCTGAAAGCAGGCTTCTGTCTCCAAAGTTTACATGTCCCAGTCTTTCTCTCCTCAGCTTACTTTTTTTCCCTTCATTTTATTGAAATGTAAAACTCCCAAATACTAAGGTACCGTGGCCCCAGTTCAACCAGACACTTTACGCGTGTTTTTACCTTTATGCATGCAGGAGATCAGTAGATGTGTCAAATCTCACTCTCCAAAGCAGGCTGGAACTAAGAGGGCAGAGTGACTGGGAACAAATGAATTAGAGAAATGACAACTCAGGCTCCCATCAGTTTTCTCCAGAAGTGACATGTTTATCATGGAAGTCAATCCAGAAAGCAGCTGCATGCACAGGGAGCGTCATATATCTGAGGTGATGCGATCTCTCTTTCCCTAATGTCAGATATATACACGGGCTGTAAAATGGCCTTCAGAAGCCAGCAAGATCAGTGGTTTTTGAGCTGACACCAACACATTATTCACGTGTTAGATTCTGTCTAGATGGCTGTGATTGCTGTCACACTCAGGAATCTTTTCAACATTTGTTTATAGGCGAACACGAATAATAGCTAGAGTGTCCAGTCTTTCCTTCCCCGCTCCTTCCTGTTGTTTCTTCTGTTCTGCAGGCTGTGTAACTTCGTAAGCAAGGCACCTTGATGGGATGAAATGCAGAGCGGGGTATATCGGCAATCCCAGAAGGCAGGCAGAGCGTGGTACTTGACTTTCATCTCCTGTTCACCTTCAGCAATAGTTTTGATGCCTTAAATGGTTTCTGTTCTGCAAATTTGATGATGCGTGATATGGAAGAGGGAGGGAGCACGAGGGAGGAGGCAAAAGGAAGCTGGAGAAATGTAGCAGCTCCGAAATGTGATAACTACTAGAAAGCCCCTTGAGGTGATTGTGATTTTTGAAGGAACTTGTTTACAAGGAGAAAAAAGAAATTTCAAACTGAAAAAATAATCTCCACTGCTAGGTTATATGTTTTACAGGACTTGCAAAGGTTTATATAATTAGTCGCTGCAGCCTTTCTGTTGCATATAAATTCAGTGCTGCAGGGTCCAGGCCACTGAGCTGAAGGAAAATTGAGTGTGCCAGGCACTTTGCAAGCTTCTGGCCTGAGTGGAGATGCGACACGGGGCGGGGGGAACCCGGCACGAGAGTCCAGTTTCTGTGCCAGCCCAATCTGGTAGGCAACCTTCACCAAATCACCTACCCCCTGTGCTTTCTTAGTTTCTGTTCCATAACTAGGGGTGCTCTTCAGTGCTTGAAGATAAAGCCCGTAGTAGGCTGTAAGGCACCATTCCTGCTTCTCTGTTTAAAGGAGAGAGTGCTCATCAGGGCTGACTGAAGTACATAAGAGTAAGCAAGCGTATTTGTTACGGGGTATAAAGATGCCAAATTCTTAAAAGAAAGCAGTAATCACATCAAATCGGAGGAGTGTTTTCATAAGCAACTAATAAATGTTGATAGGCTTTCAATGTGTAACTCTTTTTAGATATAGACTGCTGTTTCTGAAGACTTAAGACCCTTTAAAAATGTTTGCCTTACAAAGACATAGGGATTTATATAGTTAGGGTCTTGTTAATTTATTTGTATTCTGTCCGGACTGTGGAGTAGTTGGGGGAGTATTAAAAGAACAGCTAATGCTGCGGGTAGGTAAAACGCCTCTTACAGATGGATGATGGCTTTTACTTCAAGCCTGCAAAAGCAGTTGCTTACTGTGATGCAGGCAGAGCAGTTTTCCCTGCTTTGGTTTCATGGCTGCCTGACTGTTACACTTCACGGCCCTTTGCATATCTCGCCTCTACCCAGTGGACAGCTCATTTAAGCCTTCCTCCTTGCTTTGTTTTCAATTTTCTTGCTTGCTTTGCTCTCTGCATAATTTGATGCTTGCTGGGACTTAGGTTGCAAAGGGCGGCGCAACTCCTCCTGGTTCTGTTGCCAAATGGGGCTCACAGCAGCGGGGTGCAGCAGCAAGTCCTGTGCTGCCCTGTCAAGCTCTGAAGGTGCTTGGACTCGCTATGGGCACTGCTTCTCCCGAGGAGGGCTGGCTCCTGGCCTTGGAGAGGGCAGGCTGAGCAGCAGGGTCCCTCCCAGCGCACGCCGCCACGACCAGACTGGCCGCCCTGAAAGCAAGGCAATGAAGACGAAGTGCTCTGTCAGCCAGGCAATCAGAAAGGTGGCATTTTAAAACTGAAACCCATCCAGTTCTCTCATTGTTATGACCAGTGTCTCATAACTCGAGAGCGATCAGGGTAGCTGAGTGGTTCCGACGCCTGGAACTGAAAATGGGATAAAGCTTCCAGTGCATCAGCCAGCAACACGCAGCATATTTTATAAAACAGCCCATGCCACAGATCACATTTGCTATCATTTCTTCTGCTCGTTTACCTTTTGGAAGCTTGGGGAAAAAGAAATTGTAATGGAGTGCCTAGCAAAGCAGATATGTTGGCTGTCACATATGTGAATAATCCCAAGCAGCATAAACTACTGTGTTACCATGCCAAGAGCTTTGAGGAATTCGGGGTTTTCAGTAGTGTGTGGAGGGTCCCTGTCCGTGTGCTAAGGATTATCCTGATGTAACAGGGTAGACCTGATCAGTAAATAGCTAACCACTGATAAGCATTGACCTTTTTCCCTCCCCAAATCAAACTGAAAGTGTTAGGAATTTTCATAAGCAAGGCTCCAAAGCACGAAAAAGGTGTTATTTGGAGAGGGCAGGTTGAGTAGAAGATTTAAGTAGCTAGTCAGATACTGTATTCGACTTCAGCTTTCAATGCAGGAGCAGCGATCAATAATTTAAGCTTCATCTATAAATAAAGAACACAATGAGCAGCTGGTATTACCAGACTGAAGCTTTTTCAGATATTTCCCTTTCATTGCTTTGCCTGGTCCAGTGGTGCTACTGGTCACACAGTGGGGATCCGTTTTGCTGAGCAAGGTCCGTCCTTAGTGCAAAGGAGAAGCACTCAGGTACTGCAAGCAGCATTTTATACTGCAAAATAATGCAAGGCAAACCTTCATCATTTGTTTTAAACAGATTTCACATGAAGGTAAGCATGTTTATCCAAATAAGTTTAATCAGAGGATTGGATTACCAGTAGGAAATCACACAGCTAGTTAAGAATTCAGCCTAAAACCTCCTTGGAACACTTAATTCAATTGTTTTTCCTTCCCTCCCTCTTTCAGTGCTGCTGTACGGAAGGAAAATGATTTACTTCAGGGAAATGTTTAAAGCAGTTTATAATTTATCCAGGGCGTGTAAATCCTTTCAGCTCCATTTTTATTACTACCAAAGGTTTCTGTGAGCTGTCTCCAGACTGGGTGCATTTAAACTGGATGTTTGTAGAAATAAACAAGCAGCTCTCTTTGCACATCAGTTCTTGTTTTCCCCAATTAAGGGCTTCAGAAGAAACATTTATATAAAGATACACAGATCAACCTGACAGGGAACAGAATTTGCTATACTTGCTGGACACCTAGGTGCAGCAAACAAACACCATTTAAGAAGATGGAAAATAAATATATTTTTTCAGTGTCTTCCTTTCTGAAGTTGCTAATAAATCAGTATATAACCTCTTTTCTAAAGCGCAGGTCCATCCTGATTTCGTGATCTGTAGAGATTCAAGTTCTGCCTGGGAAGCAGCCTAAATGTTGTGGTAGGCTTTCAGGGCAGCTCAGTCACAGCAGGACTTAAGAGATAGTCAGTTCGGAGAGCTGAGAGAACGGTGCGAGCAAACCGGCTTTGCTGTTGTTGAGGATCTTTTAAAACAGAAGAAAAAAATCGATGATAGATTTCTTGTTAAGGAACTGAGGTCACCCAGAAAAAGATGCCGCAAATCGTAGCCCAAATAAACACTTGGAAAGTGTAAAATGAGTAAACCAAAGTCAGGAGGGACAGCATATTTAGGTTATTTGGGAAGCTTTACAGTTTACAATTGCATTCCTATTTCTGAGCTTATACCATGAGCCTCTTCTCCTCCAAGGAGCTGCACGGACATCAGAGCTGGGAACATCCCGGGAGCTGAGGGGATGCTCTGGCAGGAGGCAGCCAGAGGGGCGTCTCATTCAGCTTTCAGGCAATGGCCACTGAGGTCTCAAAGTATCGTCGGTCTGCGCCCTTCTTTTAAGTGGGTGTGCTTTGAATCTTGTCTCGGTGAGGCCAGAAATGGGACCCGTTAACGAGGAAGCTGGAATCCTTTTAGCAGGTCCCTGGGGGAGTGCAGGGAGTTTCAGCCCCTTTCCACCTCTGCTGCTCCAATTAGTATCAATCCTATAAGCCAAATGAGGGCTTTAACCTTCTTACCTAGGTCTTAAAGCAGGGGTTTAAACATGAACATATGAAAACATTTACTGCCAAGATAAATTCCCGTACCAACAAGGAACCAGCTGCTGATGCAGCGCGTGTGCCCCGCAGGTTTGTGCGCCAGGTGCCGCGGCAGACCTGGTTCTGGTGTGGCTGGAAGCGCCCTGCCTCTGCGGGGGGAGAACAAGGCCCCTTATCTTTGTGTCACCTTGTGCAATTCCCAGATACCAGGTTAGGTTCGAGGCCAGTCCTGCTCTCCTGGTGAGCGCTGATGCAGGAAGACCATTCGGCAGCTGCAGTGAGCGTGAGGAACGATAAAAAAGCTTTCTCTGAGCAATGCTATTTACCCGTCCGCTGCATGGTGAGATCTCAGCATCTGGAGTTACAGGAGGATGACAAAATTAGCAGGAAAATAGTGGATTCTCAAAAACCTAGAGGATCAGCTTGGCTGACACATTTTCCATTTTCACGTTTCCATTTTCAATTAAGAAACTGAAGTAGCTTGATGAAAATGCAAGTGTTTGCATACCTGGGAACGATTTTTAAGTGGTTTTGTAGCTACAGCGTAGATACCTCAGTAGGAGAAGTACAAACCCTGTCTTGTCTTCTGTTGAGCATGCCATTACAGGCAAAACCCCGTTTTTCCTCTCCTCTTCTGACCTCATTTGAAATCTTTCTGAACTGCCATCTGTAAAAATCATTGGGTAGCAGCAGAGAAACTAAGTCGCAGAGTCAGGGAAAGCATCTGAGCATTTAACTGAGTGTCACGAGGCTTGATGTGGGACAGTAATGTCTGCTAAATGTCACAAATATATTAAAAAAGAGACATTTTTATTTGTAGAATTATATTAACTTTGGAAGTGAGATGAAGTTTTGAACATAAAAAACATTCTCTCACTTCAAAAGCTTTTTGAAAAGAATTTGTAATTCTAAATGAATTCTTTTCAAAACATTATTTCTATTTAAAAATATATTTTGGCAAAAAGTTTAACAAGTTTGACATTTTAAACTAACAATATTTCATTAAAATTATCAATCTGGAGTAGAATACAAATGATTTTGTCAGCCACCTTACATACTAAGTTCTCTTACTGAAGAAAAACCGCAGTGAAACAAGAAAAGCCCTTCTCCACAGAGCTTTCTGCCCCTCTAACCCTAAGCCGTGTCAAATCCTGTTGTCAGCTAAGGGTGACTGCAGAGCAACAGGCAGCAGAGCTCGACAGCCACCCAGCACACTCGTCTCCCTTTCCAAATCTGCGCTGTGATTCCCAGAGTCCCAGCAAAATGAGGAAATCTTGCTTCAAAATTACAATGCACTGTTTTCATTAAGACACCGCCTAGGCGAGAGAGCTGTAGTGTTAGGGACTGATAGACAAAATTACCAAGAATAAAAATAAAAAAATAAATTTAAAAAAAAAAAAAAAGAGACCAGAAAACAGCTTTTTTTGTTGAGAAAAATGGAATTTGGTGTCAGGGTGTTTTCAGACAGATGGGGACAGATAAAAGTTTTCACGAGGCAAGTAAACGGTCGAGTTGAAAATACGTCTAAGGCAGAATCCCCTCCACCACAGCCCTGCCCCCTGCTGTACCCGGATCTGTCCACACGTGCCATATTTATATATTTTTCTAGACAGTTCTCATTATTACCGCACGCCGGGGATGGGAGAAAGAAAGTGCGGATGATGAAATAAATTGGAGCGGAGGATGGAAATTCTGCCTTTTCATAGGAAAGCTGTCAGGTGGATTAATGGCTGGGCCGAGCCAAATAGCTCCATTATCAGATCAGATAGAGACCTCTCCCCTCTCTTGCTGAAATAAATGAGAAAGGGGGCTCTGATATGGATTTTGTGAAAGATGAACCCCTCGAGAGTAAATTAAAGACAGGATAATAGAGTTCCTTACTACGCATGTGTAACTACTCCTCTGATAAATTGGGATGAATGTAATCTTATACGTGCCAGTGACATCCGAGTCTTTCAAAAATCTGGATCTATCTGTATCTATCGATAGAGATGTATTTTATTTTCTCTCAGCGCTAGTAGGGAACCCATGGAGCGTATGAACAAAATGGAAAATCACTGCAGCAGTGGGGACACCGTGCCCACAGACAGAAAACTGTCACCTTCTGCTCAATCAAAAATAATGCTTCTGTTCAGAGAAAGTCAGAAAAAGCCACAACTTCCCCCAAAGCCATAGCAAAAGCAATCTAGGAAGAGAAAACGAAGCACGAACTGCGTTCCTGCAGCTTGCGTATGGTCAGGAGGACCAAGTCCTCACCGGTCCTGCGTTGGTTGTGGTGGAGGCAGGGAGGGAGGCTGCTGGGCTGTACTTACCTCCCGGGGGTGTGAGAAAATTAATAAAGTGAAAGGGGAGGTCAGAGAAACTAACTGACAGGGTGAGCAGACAAAGGATCAAGGGGGCTGGAGGAGCTGGCTCGCTGTGTGTGGAAAGGCTGAAAATGAGACAGGGAGGCACTGAGCGATGGCTGCAAGGTGGCTGGCTGCGTTCTGCAAATATTTGAGGGAATAAACAGCACCAGGGAAGAGAAATTAGTGCAACAAGATTTATCACAGGGAAGAAGGAAGATGATGTGTCAGAAAACATTTTTGAAAGATGTATTAGTAAATATTGGCTGAGACTTTAACAATGAGATTGGGAATCGGTGCCAGGGAGCAGTCCTGCTTCGGGTGACGGCCTGGGCATGTGCTGTGCTACTGAAGGCATCTTCGGGTTTTTGATTCTTCTCCAACACCACTGCTTCACGCATGGATTTGTCTCAGGGAGGTGGCATTCCAAGGAAGCGATAATAAACACGAAAAGCAAATTGGACATAAAAGAGCAGCCCTTTGCCAGCATGAGGACTGCGCGCACAGCCACGCTCAGGAGCCCCGAACAACCCCTCTGCAGCTGCCCCCTCCTTGCCGGCAGAGCACTGCCTCGTGCCGAGGCTCACCCCGTGGTGCTGGGCCCCCCGTCCCCTCCAGGATCTTGGCTGGAGGGTGCTGTGGCTGCCTTGCCCCCTGCCTTGCTTTTCTTCCTGGGGCAGCGGAGCTGTGGGGACAGCCGAGAGAGGCTCCGTGTGCCCGAGTGGCCGCAGAGGTCCAGCATCACCTCTGGGCTTCAGCGCGTGCCCTGGGGCAAGTCCCACCCGTACCTGGCTGCAGCGGGGGCCGGCATCTTGCTCCGTGGCAGCTCGGTTTCTTTAAAGATCTTGGTGAGCAACCTCGTTAAAGATGTTAAAAACGTAGGGTGTAAAATCCTTGTCCTTAGGAAAGCTGTACCGATTCCCTTTCGCTACGTCGCATTTATTTCTATCAGTGACTGTTATTTATAAGAGCTTCTAACAATTACTGCCATACACCACTACAATTATAGCTATCTTTACCCCTTCTTATCTCAGTGCACCTGTGGGGGATTTTCCTCAGAAGAATTAGGTTTAAGCTACTATCTTTTGTCAGTCAGATGGGCGACAAGCAGCAGGGAGGCAGACGTTTGCTCTTCGGAGCTCCCCGGTCTCTGCCTTCTGTGCCCAGCGGAGCTCCCGGCCGGTGGGGAACTGGCTCCTTGTTCTGGAGCAGTGGGTCAGTGCAGACCCCAGCGCCCCTGCTGGGTGGGCTTAAACTGCTTCTTGCTCAGAAATACATTGCAGGATTATTATTTGTATTGAGATAGGAATGTTTTTTTTTCTTCATCCACACTTGATTTTTTTGGTCCTGTTTATTTTCCCTGCGTCACCCCTTTCGGCACTGCATGCCTCCTTTTTCTTCTGTTGAAACTCTCTTTAGTTGTTTGATCTGCCTCTGGAAACCTGTGGTGCCAGAGCAGTTTTTCAAAGAGAGGTGTTCGGGTGGGCTCTGATTACCCTTAATGAGCCGTCCTGTGTATAGTTCATGCTTTTCATCTCTGCCTTGGTTTGCCTTCTAGTCAGTCATTCCTGAGTCATAGTAACAGTGCAGAGATCTTGGTGCAGATGTAGGTGCTTGTCTTTAAATTGTCACCTTTTCCCAAGCAAATGGTCCATACTCCAATGGCTCCTATTTTGTCCTCATCCCCATCCTGTAACACGAACTACTTGCGTGGCCCTGGTAAGAAATACCGAGCAGAAATCTGCACTCTCTTTTCAAATACTGCAGGTTTTTCTCCTCGTCCTACCCTACCTTTACTCTGTTTAAACTCAGAGGTGAGAATTATTGACGGGTGGATATGAAGCCTGTCACCGCGTGTTACAGACCTCCATCAGAATGCTCCAGCAATCGTTTTGTCTGACAAGGGTTTTCCCATTTTTCAGCCTGTCTGTATTTAAACGTCCTGACCTCTGCTAACTGCAGTTGCCCTCCTCTTGCTTGTTTGGCGAAGAATGCTTGAAACAAGGCAAAGTAGTATAATCTATTCTAAAAGCTCCTTTTAGAGAAGTCTGGAATTGCAGCTGCTGGTTTGCCTTTACACGCTGAGAAGCCAAGCAGGACAGATTAATGTGCTGCCGGGTGATACAGTTTTGAAACTCAGTGGGTTCAGCTTGCTCTTCCCCCTTCGCAGGAATTAGCTCTATATAAATTTGATTATGCGGGGTTATCTGCCCTTTGACTATTTTAAGATCTTTTCATGGTGATGCTGAGACGGTTCTTTATAAAACACAAAATGATTTCCATGACCAGAGTACCTAAAATCCTTTCTCATAAAGCCTAGTATGAGCAATAAAGAAGTCAGGCCTGTCATGTGTCTAAGTGATTTCCAAAATAATAATATAAATGCTACTTAAAACTTCTTTAAAATTTTTAAAAAGTGATTTGATTTTGCTACATCTTTCTACCTGAGTAAGTGATCTGCATAAAAATCAGATGCTTATTAGTAGTTTTTTATTACATGGCTTGGGACAGCAAAGATGTTTATTATTTCTCATCCAGATGTTTGGTTTGAATGTCTGAGCCTATTATTCTTTTGTCAACTTGGATGTCAAGTATACACTTCCAGAATTAAAAACAATAACAGCAAAAATAATTTGTTCCCCTGCAATATCTAGAAGGAAATGGGAGGAAGGAGAAATAACGGGGAAAGCCTGTGGGAAAATGAAGCAGTGATCTCGCACTGCTCACTTCACCTCCTATTTCTCTTTGCTTTGGCTACATAAACATTTTTTTTTAATATCTTTTAGTTGTGTTCCTCTAGGCCATCCTAGATACGCATGTCTCTTTCGCTGCTTCCTACAGGAGAAGCACCGTCTCTTCCCCACAGATTATGTGTCGGTGTCACAAAGCATGTCCTCTTTGCTTGTTATCAAGATGGCCAGCACTAGCAGGCTGCTCAGAAATGCCAACTTTAATTACAAACTTCACTTCAAGAAGCATACACAGATTATGGCTGGGTATCTTAAAAGTGCCTCTTGCCTTTTGAACTCTGTTACGCTTCGAAAAATGGTAAGGCTTTTCCTTGCATGGTTACCAGTCCTTGCACTCACCCTGTCCTAAGAAGAACCCAAACATAAACAAATGACACTAGGCGATCCTGTGCACCTTGAATTGGCTGACAGTAGGAAATAGTGCAATTTCTTGTTAAACACAGAAATAGGAAAGGACATTGCTTGCTTTTTTTTTTTTTTTTTTTTTTTTTTCCCTCAAAGGGAGACTGACCCCTTGGTTCTTGAAGTTAACCATTGCAGAAGGTGCCTCAGAAATGCTCCTGTTCCAGCTGCGAAACAGATACTACGAAGTGCCTCAGCCTGACGTAGTTTTAGACTTGCATGACCCACAGCTAAAGACATCACTCTGCACAGTAATGTGAAAGCAACTGGCTACTAATTTCCTTCTGGATGATGAACTACCTTGTATGTAATCTTGCTTAATAAATGGGTATATAATAGATATATATATTACAGTCACCATTTTGGCAGAGTAAAGTGGATGAAAATATAATGATGTTTACTCTCTAGTCCCGTAACACTGTTACAGCGATATAAAGCGAATTGGAGAACTGGGTCACAGAAAAATGTATTGCCTGAGGAGTGTGTCTATTGTAGCATACTAAAATAGTTCACATATACCTCGTGCAGCATGGGTCCAGGCATCAGGTGACGATAAATTTTAGATTGTACAAGCTTGACAGCAATATTGACCTCAAACTGCGATTATTTCGGGCCAATTTTACTGCGATATTTAATTCAGACAAGTGAATCTTTGTACGTAATAACTGAGAAAGATGTCTGCAAATTGATCTGGTTACTCCAAGTGTAGTCTTCTGAGACTTATTCAAGAGTCTTTGTGCAGGGTGGACTGACTGAAGAGTTCAAGGTCAGCCCAAGAGCTTGGCAGGGCTGTGCTCCATCACCCGTGTTATTCAATTATCTTGCTGGCTGGATGTGTAGGTCAGTCCTTGGTGATCACAATGGAGAACCAAAGTCAGGTTTTGTGTTTTTTTTGTTTTGTTCATATGTTGACAGTTTTTAGAGTCTGCTTCTGATCCCGAGTGTAATCAAACAAAAAGAAATTCTGGGGTAAACACTGTTTTACCGGGGACAATGTAAGCTATTCTGTAACCTGGCTTGTAGGGTTTTGTGATCTGTGATCAGGTAAACTTTTTTTCATGCCTTTAAAATTCTAGAAGTAAAGAATCTTAATCTAAAGATTAAGTCAGCCATGTGGCTTTTTTCAAACTGACAATACTTAATCCATTGTAAATTTCTTAGATTTTTACATAGTTGTTGCGGGTATAATTCCACTAATTTTCTGGAAAATGACAGAAGAATGAATTGATCCTGCTTTGGAGATATTAAGTAAAGTTGAAGAAGGTGGTTTGCATCTACCTGAGCTGCCTACAGACACTATTTTTAGACTTGGAAACTGATGGCTGCACTCCAGTTCTGAGAAATTAGAGATAAGTGCATTGATTCATTCAAACATTTATGCACATACTTAAATATTTCCCTAGCTCTCAAGCCGGTCACTCAAGAAAAAGTTTTGTTTTGTTTTGCTTTTTCCTCCTCTAAAGTGGGATCAGGTGATGTGTTAACTGCTGTGTAGATTCTAGAAAACAAAGCACAGGTCAAATGCTCAGGGGTGATAAGCCACGGCCCTAAATTTGTTGCGGATCAGTTCATAACTCAAAGTTGCAAGAAGATTAGGAGAGAGATGTCGAGGGCCAAAAGTCATTGTGTTTTCAGTTAGTAGGGATACAGTCAGGTGAGGTGTAATTCTTGTTTGAACCATTTGCTTTTGTGTCTTAATTGTCATGAAATTAATTTTAGCAAAAAAAAAAAAAAAATGGATTGTTATAGGTTGGTTTTCTTTGTAGGTCCTCTAGGAACAGTTCTAAGTTAAAATCTGTAAAGTCCTCGAATGATCATATGTAACTTTTAACACAAGGACATGAGGGTCCCCCTGCTTGTTCTTTTTCTTTTTCTTTTTTGAAATAATTTGGCTCTCTGGTTAGGTCATTTTGAGCCAAAGAAACTACATTTGGGAGCAAGGTGCCCACTCTATGCATATTCTATTGCTGATAATTGATATCCTGTGAAAATAGTGGAGATTAACCTTAAAGTAGTCTGGAGTAAGTCACCGAATAGTTGGTGCCAGGGGTACTCATTTTAGCATTGAAATGCTATACTTATTCTGGATTTGAAAAACTGTCTCCTTCATAAAATATTCTTTGAGATCTACAGTAGAGATAAGTCCTATGTGAGATTTAGGTGACATTGAAGCTTCTGTTGAAGCTAAATATTATCTTCTCATCCACTGCAGTCGTTTTGAAACTAGGAGCTGTCTTTTAGTCTGAAGATCCCTTCTGGCACTCCTCGAGTTGTCCTCTTTCACCTCAGTGCTTGCTTTTGATTAGCGCCAGCGGGGCAGGATTTAGGTGACCAAACACAGCCATCAGTGTCTGACGAGTCACCAAAAGAAATATGCACTTCCAGGATACGAGCACTCTCTCTTCCAGTATTTGAGTAAAAGTCAAACGAATTCCGTTCCAAAACATTTATTTCCTTCTAGTGACTCATTAGTGCAGCTCTGGGTATCGGCACGCCAGCCGTCTGAGCCCCACGAGCTGAGGGCTACTTGTTCCCGCGCCTGAGCCACGCAGCAGGGCCGTGAGGAGGCCTCCTAGGCTGGAGGCAGTCCACCTCTGAGAAGAAGAAACACATGGAAAATGTTTAAAGAACAAAATGGAAATGTATTTCAATGAAAAGAAAGGTAAAGTTTTCTGTTTTGATGAGAATTTCCTTCATAAGCAAGGTGCTCAGTACTTCTCTCTGCTTAAAGCACTTCAAGGCTGTTGGTGCTGAATCTGGTCTTTGAAATACCTGAGGCCGGGGATCTGGGCAGTGGTCACCCTTTTCCGAAAACAAAAATGAACTGCCCTTGCTATAGGTTCAGGAATGTCCTTTAAAAATAAGGAAGAGCAATGTAGAAGGTGCTTGGGGTATCACCTAGCTTACTTGCTGATTAAAAAATGACTGTAGCAGAAATCAATACTGCTTGATCTACTAAATCCTCACCATCTCTGTGATGACATCTATAATCTACCCACTTTCCTCCTCCTGTTAATCTTCATTCCAGGAGAATTTTAACAATTAACTCAATAGGGTTGGGTTCCCTCTTTGTGCATAGCTTCAGGTAGAATGTCTGAAGTAGTCGTTTTTGGTAAAATAGTTACCATGGTGAGGTATAATTAGAGGAAAGAAAAACAAAGAAGAGGAGGCAGCGGCAGGGCTGTCCTGGGGGCTTCACCAGGCCCATGGCCAGCAGCCTCCCCTCAGGGCCTGCTGGCAGCCTCGGAGCGAGCACAGGCAGTGGGAAAATGATAGTTAGCATTTGTGTCATAGGGAAAGGACTGAGTGACCTGCATTAAATGAAGAGAGAGAGGATTTGGGGACATTTTATAGGTCTGTGACAGCAAAGAACACAGGCCGGCCTGGGTAGGCCCAACATGTGACTGCTTTGCAGTCACAAGGAGGGCTGCAGAAGCAGCCAGAAGGCATGGGGCCGGCCTTTCCAGCACGTTTACAAACACTGGTGAACAGAGCAGGAACAGCACATCGTCCTGCCAGCGTGTGCGCCTGGGTTCTTGGTGCTGGCCAGCAGGAAGGGGAGCAGGGGTGCCTGCAGGGCACGAGTGCCCAGGCCATGGCTAGGCTGTTCTGAGTGGCACTTGTGGCTGCAGCAGTGCTTCAGGCTTTCCTGCATGTGAAATGGACTGCATCCATTTTATTTATTTATCTCAGGGGATGCAGTGGTGATCTCTTGAACGCTGTTCAGCCTGCTGCTTTGCAGGGTGTTTCCCAGAGCGTGTTGTAACCCTGACTGGGAGCTGCCCAGGACGCAGTGCTGGCAGACAGCATTCATTTGGGGCCTGTCGTCTCACAAGCTGCCACTTCTTGTGGCGGCGACTGCCCCAGCCTGACCAGTGCTTAACGCTTCTGCAAGTTGGAAACGCTGCTAGCGACCAGCCTGGAGTTGGCTTTCTGAGGTCCTGATACTTTGAAGTAGAAGGATGGTATTCCCTTGAAGTCAGAGCTTCCATTGCACCTTGGAATTTGGATTTCTGCTGTTTAAAAAGATTATATTGCTATAAAGCTGTAATAGCATAAATAAGAACAGACTAGGTGATGGTTTGCTTCCTGCAAGGATATCGTTATACAATGGAAAATGAAATGCAGTAGGAATAGTACAGATCCGTGACCAAAAACTTCCACAGAAGTTTGCATCTGTTAAATTAAAAAGACAATGCTAATACAAACAAACAAAAAATCCCACTCAAAACAACCCCATCCCCAAACTCTGTAAGAAAGTAGTATTATTATTATAAGAGAGTATTAAAAAAAAAAAAAAAAAAAAAGATTATATTTACTAGTTGTGTAGTAAGGACACAGCATGAGTTTATATGGACTGATCCAGGAACTGTACTACAAAATATCTTGCTGAGCACTCTAAGTCTTCACTGCTTTATCTGTTTTTCTAGGAGATGCTAATGCTTGAATGCTTGCCTTTTTTTTTTTTTTTTTTTTTTTTTTTTTTTTTTTTTGGGGGGGGGGGTGAGGAGGAAAACCATGCAAGTGGCTTATCCAAAGCATCCTACTCCAATCACAAGAACAATTTAGAAGTATTTGTTTCTCCCTATGCAGAATTGATTCTGAACAGGCACAGTGATCACCAAAATAGTACAATTAAGCATAAATAACAAAGGAGATCATTCCATGATGTTTTTGTTCATTATTCCTAACAATGGGGGGTACGTTCACAAGCAGTAGCACTTCTGATAGTGCTTGTGTCCCTGCAAATTGAAGCATTCCTATGCTGTGATTCCCCTTCTAGTCTGACTCTTTTAGCAATCACAAAGCTGCAAAACATCCAAGCCCCAGAATCCCATTTCACCTCATCTGCTTTTGACGGTGGCCCATGCTGGGAGTTATTCCCTCCTAATGAAGTGCTTGTCTTCGCCTGTGCAGTCTGAGTGGCTGCAGCATCACCGTGCTTTTCCTTGGGAGCCTGGGATTAGCTATTTCTCCTTTTTCCTGGTCTCTCACTTTGCATCCTCCTTTTATGTAACGAGGACAGGTGAGGTAGTGTCATCTGCCAGCATCTGGGCTCAGAGGCGAGTGCTGCTGCTGCAGGAGGCCTCTGTTGGTGCTGGTGGGCTTGCACCCTCACAGGGCATCCCTGTGGCCCAGTGTCATCAGCTTTGGACTGCTGAGAACCTGCTTGAAGCTGGAAACGTCTCTCTGTGCTAAGGTTGTGTCTGGCAGAACAGTTTGCCAGTGCTTGCTCAGTAATACTAAAAGGAGCAGAGCGTGACAGAATTTGCCAGTGCATCTGAAGCCGTATTCTGGCTGCCAATTTTTTCATATGCTCAGTTGCTTCGTAAATTAATTTGTATTTTAGCTCCCCAAAAGAGTGCTGACCTCATGGAACAAGTAATGGAAAAGCAGCAAGACAAAGTCATCTTCCTAGCATCGTCAGTGTGGAAGTGGTTCCAACTCACCTGTGAAAATGCTCTGATCTATTTATTTCTGGCTGCTTATCAGAGACATCAAAGGTGGAATAGCTATGCTGGATCAAACACTGACTTTGTATGCCTGCCAGTGAAAGATTTCTCCCAAAGTCACCTCTTAGATATAATTAATCTTTAACTAACTCATTTTAAACAGCTCAAGTAAAGCTTTTACCCTTTCTACAACGACACACAACTAACACACAAGCATGAATAACTTTGTGCAGGCAGTCCTTGACACCGCTCCCAATACAGTGTGTGACCATTCATCACGACCTGCATTTCTGATCAGACAAGGAGGCCCTCTGGGCTTCCAAGTTGCCTTGGGCAGGGCGAGTGCTGCCTTCGCATGCGTTGGGCCAGGCATGGCCAGCAGAGACAGCAGCGAGGTGCTGCCGGCACTGTGCACAGCAGCCTGAGTGTCTGACTGCCCACCTGCAACAACGAGGAGCTCGAACTCCCCCAAACACAGCATCCCTGCCACTGCGTTGACAGCCCTGATGAGAAGAGATTAGAAGGGCTTTGCCTGTTCACCAGAGCCTAATGAAGGCTGAGAGACAATACGGTAGCTGTCTATAAATACATCAGGAAGAGACAAGAGCTGTGAGGTGAAAGGAGCGTGTTGGCACAGAAGCCAAGAGCAGATAGAGTGGCTATGAATTAAATGGAGGCTGTAACAGAGAAGTAAGTTCAGATCTGTAGAGGAATGGAAGTCTGACACAGTAGAGACAAAACGTAATGACTTTTAAGGAGGAACTTGACAGGTTTATGGGGGAGTTTATTTGATGCGTTGTCTACAATAGCAAGGGGACCAGGCTAGACAAGCCAATCTTCTGCTGGTGTCCTGGACTCGCTCTGAGTTTGAGCCCTGAATGGGAGTCAAGTCAGCCCTCTGCCTCTTTGGCTTCTCCCTGCCTGCTCCCCGGGGTCCCTGCTGTGCCCATGCAGGGGTGTGCATCCTCCAACACTCAGGGACATCTGAGGGAGGGGAGGACGTCCCCTGTGCCGGTGGTGGCGTCAGACCCTGTGCTGAATGTTCAAAATGGTTTTGGTTTCTTCTAGTATATTTTTAGGAGTAGAAGTTGGATCCCGCAGGTTGGGTTTTCCAAGGACATCTTCCTTTTCTTTCCATGCAGTGAAGCCCTTTGAGCACCTGTGATTCTTAGCGTATCTTCCACGGCATCTGTGATAACCTGTCTAGTGGTATGCACTGATAAATTAATAGATAAGCAAACAAACTTTAACTGGCATGGTAATAGGAATATGAAATGAAATTGGCTGAATTGAGCGTAGCTGTTTGGCTATGCGTGTAAACCTCCCTACTCTCCCTTCCCCTCGCTTTGCTATACTGTTCTTTTTTAGCCGTGATATTTTGCTTATAATTAAGGCACGGAGCCCTAATTTTAGATGCTTATCTGAAACATTTTAGCTTGTAGCTTTTAATTTAGCTAGTTAGAAAACTCTGTAATCACTGAAGAGAAAGATACATGCCCCCAAAGCACAGTGCATCTCATGAAAATTTTCAGTCATCCTGCGGAGGAACATGTTTCTTCCCTGACCCTACACAGCCAGCTCCGGGTCCTAACTTAGTGCTGAGTGCTTACAGGGCTGAATTTGGGCAAAGCGTGGGCCCTCATGTTTTCTAATGCTAAAATCCTGTTTATTTTGTATAGTTCCCATACTGCTTTTCATCTCCAGGCTGTTTCAGACTTCAGTTTGCGGCTGCGTTTAAACTTAAGGGTTAGGGAGTTAAGTCCACTGTGGTACTTTTTTTTTTTTTTTTTTTTTCCTCTCTCCTCCAATGCTCATAAGGATGAAAGGAGCAGGGAAAGTCCTGTTCCGTCTGTGTATGTTACACCAACGTGACAGCTCCTTGTCTTCATGGCCACGTGACATCATCTCACATAGCTTTAACCTACGGATACTGCTGGTGGCACTGCTTCCCAACAGGCTTTCCTGCTTTTATTCCTATTAATGCTCAGTAATTATGGTACTGACGTAGTACCACGGTATCCACATTTTTCTTGGAAAGATTGTTGGCTAACAGCACCAGTAGATAGTCAAAGTAATTTCTAAGCTCAGCTTTCTAAAATCAAATGCAGCACTTGCTAACGAAAGGTGAAGACGAGGGGTTTCTCTGGGTGTTTGCTTTCTCCTCAAACTGCAGAGTAGCTCCTTTCTGCCCAGCCAGTTCACCTGCCGCAGCGCTGGATTATCTTCAGTCTGTTGGTGATGCATTCGACTTGGTGGTGGTTCAATCATAAATATTGAACATGGAAGCTTGTGCCCAAAACCGGGCACGTGAAGCTCTGGAATCTGCATTCAAAGAGAGAAAAAGCGAGAGGAACACAAGTGCTGCTTTCCCAGGGTTCATTTTAATGGAGCCTTGCTCTAACGTTTGCAGATCTGTTGGCCTTGATTAGCACCTCTACAGGGCTAGGGGCCACAAGATGTCAGTGTAGCACCAAACATGCAGGGCTGGCAAGCAGCCTTTCTGCAACCACTCGCACTGCCAAGCTGGTACAACCGCGCTGGCCCTGGCGATGAAGCAGAGCACGGCACAGGGGCCGTGCAATTTTGGATACTGCACCTCAGCAGAGCAGCACTGTGCTTTCCCAGGAGTGCCAGCTTCTGCGCCCAGAAGCAGCACTTGCTGCTTGTCTGTGTGCCTGTGCCACCAGGTGCAGTAACACAGCAACCCAGAGGAAAGGGCAGAGGTGGCTGGCCCTGCGTTCTGTAAGTTAAAGCAGCCAGCAGCGATTAGCCATTTGCTCACTTATGTATTTGCCCTCTTCCATTCATACTCGCCTCAGCGGTGGCTCTGTCTTTTGGATTTGGCTTAGTTTTCCTTAGGCGCTGTGGATAACTCGGAAACTTTGGCAGCTGCATAGTCAGGGGTCAGTTCTTGGCTTCCCCTCCCATTTTAGATTTATTCAGACACGATGCAGGTGATTACAGAAAAAAAAAAAAAAGAGAGAGAGAAATTGCAAATCATGAACTCATCAGGTATCAGATTTTTTGAAAAATAATTAGAAGAAACCAGATATCTTCTTATCTGAGAGATTACTAATTTTAGAACACATTTTATTAAGACAGAAGAAGTGCGGTACTAATCTCCTTGGCAAAGCTTCCCTCATTAATACAAAGCTGTTAGCACAGTTGTGGCCTGGAGCTGAAGCTGGGAATGAGCACAACTCCGAGGCTCAGGCATCTGCGTTTGGGATCTCCTTGGCACTCGTGCTTCCAAAACGCTCCCTGTCTCTCCAGCGGACTGAAATCCTCAGCTGCGTGTTTCAGGAACTGAGGAACGCTTCACATCCAGAGCTTGGCCACTGCTTTCAGCTTGCATCTCTTGAAGTCAGGGCTTTATTTTTAATTGCCACTTCACAGACTGGTCCCGAAAGACAAGGCATGGTGTGCCATGGGGCACTGGGATGCAGAAACCTGTGGGAGCTGCGATCCCGTGGTAGTGGGGTGGACGCCAACCTCATCTGTGCTCACTGGACTTTGTGACATGCGTTTCATTAGCCTGCTTGTTTCCCACAGTGTTTGAGCTGTTAAAAAAAGTCTCTTGATGACGTGTTTTTGAAATTGCCTGGACAATCTGAAGTGAGGGCAACAGCAGCTGCTGAGTCCCTGTGCCTGCAGTCAGGGTGTGAAGCAGTTCCTTGGGCAGTGCTACGAGTCTCGTCTGCAGCAAGGTAAACCCAAGAGACTGAAAGGACACGCGTGATTTCTCAGCATCAATGAAATTTGCTTTTGGTGGCATCTCTGCTAAGTGGATTTGCATTCCATTGATGGAATTTGGGAAAAAAGCTGAAAACCGATAATAGTGACACATTTGTTTGCCTAAAACCAGACTTGTTCAATGCTTTAATTTAGGGGACCGTGCAAAGCAGCAGTTTCTGAATGTTGCAGGATAAATGCCTAGTTGTTTGCTTCGATGTTTTTGTAAAAACAAACAAACCTAAACAAAAACCCACTGGCTCAGGGACAAACCAGTGGCGCGTTAAAACTTGTTTTACTGCCATATTACTTACGCCTTTTTCTATTAGGTCTGTGCTATGATAGGATATCAGCATAATCAAACAGTTTTGGTTTGAACTCTAAAGCCTAATTAGGCATTAACTAAGCACTTTCCTAGCATTGCAAGTGACAGCAACATTTGATTGTATTTCTGCCAAAATCAATACACGAAAACTCGCAAAGATAATACATTAAATGAACTAGGGCACTCATCGGCTCCCTTCTCCCCGTTCTCTCACTTTATGATCACAAAATGTTCCTCTTTCAATCATGGGGTCTTAGAGCACTTCGGTAAGTTCGCGTTGAGAATACAAAGTGCTAAGCCTTCATATAACGTGTGCGTATAGATAGATACTGTTGGTTTTATTACAGCTTGGTAAAATATTACCAGTCTACTCAGCCAAAGTATAATGCTTTAGGTAGAGAAATTAAGCATCATTAGTTTGCTTCATTATCTCCGTCGTGATAGTGGAGATGGATGAGTAGATATTGCGTCTCAGCTGGCAAATATTCTTGCCAATATTTTAAGGCTGTTTCTATTTACGTGCTGGTTAAGGACAACCTCGTGTTGGAGGAGCATCATATTGCTATGCAAGCTAGGAGTCAGGAAAAAGCAAGCGAAAACCCAAACAGCTTGACTGGAGGTAATGTTGTTCCTTTCAGTCTTGCCAGACTTGCGAGCTGTACTTGGTTGAAGAGCTGTTCTTTGACCTCACTTATTTGGTAATTACATATTGCTATCGCTCTCAAGCAAAATCTTTGAATCATATCAAAAACAAGAAAAAAAGATTACCTTAGAAGGCCTCATCTGACAATGCTAAACCGAAGCGTGTGTCCTGTGCTTAGTCATTAGTATCTATCTATAATCCAGGCATGTCGAACTGAGAAGTGCTAATGCACCCACGAGGACACATCCGAATTATGTAAAGATAGCTTCATGCCATGCATTATCTGCCAGGGAGATGAATGGATGTCTCTATCTCTTTCTTCTGTATCAATGTACTTGGTTCACTTTGGTTTTGTTGTGAATGGATGTAATTACTTCACTGATGTTCTAATTACCATCAGATTGTATTGTGCAGGCAGAGATGATCACAAAAGACTGCATATTTGATAACAGACCTTTCCATCCCGTTCTGCTTCACGTTGGCCTGGCGTGCATTGTTACTGAGCAGGAGACCCGCAGTCGCCTGTTAGCTTTAAGGGGTGCCTCCGCAGGGAGGTGCAGTTTGCAGGAGGGCTGGATTCCAGAGCAAATCTGTGTCAGGTGGGCTCCTGTACTTGCTTAATCCCTTCTTTCCTCTCCTCTTCATCTCCCACTTCTGCAGACATTCCAGGAAGAGGAAAACAAAAAAAACCTGCTTAGATCACATAATTTTGATCACCTTTTCTCAAGCTGTAAATCCTGGGCTAATGAAGCTGTAGGCTGTAAAAAAAGGTCTCAGTCCTGAATGAGTGCATTTGCTGAGTGAAAGCTGATTACATGACCACACATGCGTACTCCTTTCAGGCCCAGCTTTGCCATTCTGGGCTTTCTATATAGATGTCTAACTGCTTGTCCTACAGAAAGGTGGCTGTGGGCTTCTGCCTTATCGACACCACGTTTGTGCTGCCAGGTGATGCAGTAGGTCTGAGAGCAGTGTTAATGAGCGTGGGAACAGGGCCGTGGCTAACGGGCACGATGCTGTCAGCATGCTGTGCTTCCCTTGGCAATGGATGGCAAATCATCCACGTGTGTATCCTCACCAATCTACGTGCATGCAGATATTTGTTCCTAGTAAAGATTTGTTTCAGCTTTGCAGTGTTCAACCACAGGATAATGCAGGAGTAATGTCATGCAGCCAAAGAGAACTGCTACCCTTTTTTTGGTAACGATTTATTAATGCGCTTATAAATACCGTGCTGAAAATGGGACACTGAAAGCTAATTCTTGTAAAAGATAAAGGTTAATAGTGCCCAAAGAGAGCTTATGAAAAAACGAAAGTATTGTGTGCAAGAGATCTCCCCTGTAATTGCCCGCGTAACCCTGGGCGAGATGGTATCAGCGATATCAGCGCTGCCCATGCCAGGCAGCACCTACCCCGCCGAGGAGTCCCACCGAGGGCGCAGCACCACGGGGGGTGGTGGGCCTGAGGCTGGCAGAGCTGCCTCCCTGTACGGATCCTAAGAAGCTTTTAAATGTCATTAGAGCTCGGTTAATCTCGGAGTCACCTCAGCAGCATTGCTTATGGGAGATTTGTCAAAATACAGCCATTATAAACCCGAGTGCAGTTACAGCGTATAAGTAAAACTGCATTAATAAAAACATTTATTCTGTCTGAATTGCTGGTGACCATACAACTGCAATTTATTTTTTCCCCTCACTTTGCTAGGGCTAGCCCTATAGTACACATGTTTTTCAGGTCTTGGGGCAGAATTCAAATCACTCCAGTTTGCCAAGGCTAGATATGACCATGGGCAAATCAATTTAAGCCAATGTTCACGTACCAAGAGGAGGTGACCACAAGGACTGAGCTGAATATCAGCAGGGGTTCAGTCTTGTGTGGGGCTGAAAGCCACTGAAACTGGGACAGAGACCTAGAAATTCCTGGGCAGCACTGCAGCGGCTCGTACGAAAATCTGCAGCCTGATCTACCTGCTCGCGGTCTGGGCAGAGGGCTATCCAAGTGTATCTGTAGTTCAGTCAGCATTGAGAGAAAGGCGGAGAAGTAAATTTAATTGAAAGTAGGGTGATGTGAGGCTTTCTCCACCTAGAAGTTTGCAGGAAACCAACTGCACAGTCTTTAATAACCCAGTCACTGATGTGCACTTAGCTTCAAATAGAAGCACTATATTTGCTTTAGCATTATATGAAATGCTTTCCTCCTCCTCTTTTTTAAAGGGTGGCTTCAAAGTTGTCAGACCTAAAATGACAATAATGCTGTTTAGAAAAATTCTCTGTGGCATGAAGTTTCACACCAAATGCTATGAAGTGAACAAAACCATCCTGAAAATAGCTCTTGCAGCACGGAAGGACACCTCAGCATGTTGGGGAGATTCATGCAAGGTAGAGGCAAAATCTGATTTGATCCAAATTTTTTACTATAACCCTAAACATTCCTGATATCGACAACAACAAATGATTTGAGCAGCATCCTTGGGATGATCTCAGGAGGCAGGAGGCAGCAGCCTGCCTTGGTGTTCCCCCCAGCAGAGAGGCGCTGTGGAAAGCAATCTGCTGCCGTGGCGTGCATGTGGGTGCCCATGAGCCACAACCAGCCAGAGGATTCATTTTAGACTCAACAGCCCCAGCAAAGTCCCTTTCAATGAACTTTCCCCAAATACCAACAGAAATAGTAACAACTTCAGACTGCATTTTCACCATGGAGCGGTTTCTGTCTTTTTAGCCCTTTCCTGCTTAGAAATTCACATTCTTTTCAGCTGACCAGCAGTAGGAGAAAAAGAAAAAAAAAATAAATATATATATATATATATATATACACACACACACATATCTGTTCCCCTTTTCTTTTCTTTTCTTTTCTTTTCTTTTCTTTTCTTTTCTTTTCTTTTCTTTTCTTTTCTTTTCTTTTCTTTTCTTTTCTTTTCTTTTCTTTTCTTTTCTTTTCTTTTCTTTTCTTTTCTTTTCTTTTCTTCTTTTCGTTGTCTTGTGTAAAGTGAATTAGGTCTCTAAATTAGGTGTTAACGTTGGGGGTTTGGGGCTTTGTTTTAATAGCAGCTCAGAGGAAGAAGCTGGAGCACCTGTGGTCTCTTGACAAAGTGTCACAATTTGACTGTCTGAAGTCCTGACAGTCTTTTCCTTCCCTCTCTCCTCTTTTGGTGTCAGGCTAATGCTTGTAGCTTTTGATATGTGACCTCCAAAGGGACACCTGGGCCTTAACCCCAGAATTCTCAGGCCATGTTAGTTTTGATAAAAACAGACGGTTTTGTGGTCGCTTAAGGCTTTGAAGAAAAATTAAGTCATTTTTTTTCCTCCCCTTTTCCCTTTTTTGGGATTTCAGGCCCCTTAACACCTCTGCAGGAGCAGGAGGAAATTAAAAAAAAAAAAGTGAACAAATCACTCCTCCCTCAGAGCAGCAAACGTAGCAGAGCAGGGAGCACAGAATACTTATGTGCCTGATAAATGTGTGCGTTGCTGAAAGCTAAAATCCTGAAATGGAAAGACAAGGCATGGAGGCTTTATCTTGTGTAAAGGATGCTGCTGTACACTTGTTGTAGTAAAATCAGATTGCTAGGCTGGCTCCAGGCGTTGACTTGTGGGGACTTGATTAATAAGACAGATTACATATAAAATAGTTTATGTGATGAGGAGCAGGAGTAAATCTCTGTGAAAAAACAAAAGCAAGGGCTATTCCCATAGGCGGCCTATGAGCAAGGCTTCCAGAGGTGAATCCCTTCCCAGCCAGCGATGTGGGACTGCTCCGTGACCCCCCTGCCCAGGCTGCCCGCCGGAGCTATGGGGCTTCCCCGGGCACCTTCAGTGCAGAGAAAGTTTTTGTCACTTCAGAAACCCTTGGAAAGAAAAATGAGAAATCAGCAAGAAAATAGAAAGCCTGGAAAAGAGGTTAGCTTTTTGTGATGTGTCCTCCACAGGATGGGGATTACGGGTAATGGGGCAGAGAAAGCATGGAGCGAGCGGTGCAGTTGGGAGTGGATCAAAGCCTCTCATTCTGGACAGAGTCGGGTTTGTCAGGGCTGTGCCGGGGTTGGAGCAGGGGCTCTGGGCTGCCGTGAGCAGCGCTCAGAGCTCCACGAAGGGCCAGAGACCCCCTGCTGCTGCAGCACGCCCACAGCACGCTGCTCTGCGACAGCTCCTCGGGGCTCCGGGCCCAACGGGGCAGTGGAAGAGCAAAGGTATGGATTTAGTTTGCTGTTTTCAAAGCATAACGTGGTATTCTAGAAACAGCGAAACTTCTTGTTCCTGCAGAAAGCTTTTAAATTTTGCTTTAAAGTTGGTCTAATTTGAAATAAACAACAACAGCTAAACAACAGCAAACCTTCAGAAAATGGGATGTCACCAAAATCCAATATATAGCGAGAGGCTTCTGCCTCTCTTAATTAACCTCCCCCCCACCAACAAACTACAACAAAAAACGTAGCTTATTTAATCTAGGCTGATTTGCTTTAGGTTCATCTGTCAAACCAGAAAACCCACGGTTTTTCCCCCAGATCTAATTAGTTCTGGATACAGGTAGGGATTTTCTGCCCCGTTCCATTTTGGTTTCACCATTCACACGCAGGATCTCTTGATCTGTCAATTCTTCTCAGCCGCAACTTAAGGAAGATATAGTTGCTGTTGAAAAGTCTATTGTAAAGAACAAATTGATCTAATGCCAACAAAGGTATCAAATCCCAAGGAAAGAAAAGACACCCGTTGATATAAAATAGAGGAAATGTTTTCTGTGCTGATAAACTGTAAAAGGAGAGGTCTGTTTCCTGCTGCAGCCAGCAGCCTCCTGCCATCGAGGTGAGTGCTGCAGTGCTGTGTCCAGACTGGCCGCAACACCACCGAGGCAGGCGTGGAGCTTTAGAGCTTTGCCAAGCGCCCACATGTCATTAAATCGACATCTCTGATACTTGAGACGGTCGGTTCCATAAATTTCCTTCCAGCAGAGCTAGTAAAACTACTCGGCGCAGGACCTAAGAGGTTTCCCTGCCTGATGTCACGGAGCTGGAGTGGAATTTGCCTTGCAGAGCATCACCGCTCGTCTCCAGCCGGGGTCTCCCAGCTGAGCCCTAAGTGCTGGCCGCAGGGATGCTCCCGGCTGCTCCCTGCCTCGCTGGGTGCAGAAGCTGGGCAGGGAACTGCGCCATGGGTCAGGATGTAATGTGCTGTTCCTGGGCACAGAATGAGGGTTTGTCTGCATGCAGGAGCTGCCTTTATATAGCGCTGCTTATGCTGTAGGGAGCTGTTCTGCATCTACACATGCTTATTTCCTCCTATCGGTGTTATCAGTGTGGAGGAGCTTAGAGGCTCCAGTCATACGGGAGGATCCTGGCAAGTAATAATTAGAGACTGGTACGCTTCGGAAAGTTAAATGACTGCAGCTCAGCAGATAAATGACAAGGCATTCTGCAAAATACACCCCATTCCCCAAATGAAAACCTCCTCCTTCCTCTTTCTCCTGGTCTTTCAGTCTGTTGTGCACAGGGGGCTAAGACCAGGACAGGGGGCTCTGCAAATGTGGCAGAAGCAGCCTAAGGCACCACCAGCCCCTGTGGTCACCCACCTCTCTGGCAACAGGTTCCCTGGATTAGTAGAAAGGAGCACACGCAGCATCTCAGCTGCGTCTCCAGCAGCTCCTGTATAATTACAGGTGCATTGTCATTGACTGGTCAGGCTAATTAGGCCAGAGAGGTGAGACCACACTGATAAAAGAGCCCGTCAGTGGGAAAGGCTGAGAAGTTTGCACGCGTTTGCTTCTGCTGCTTTTCTTCAGGCGTGCGGGAGGTCAGCGGAGGAGCAGGGAGGTCAGCAGGGTACAGGAACATCTTTAAAGGCTTCATCTAGTTTCACCAGAGCTCAAGAGTCAAGCCCTAGGATTTATCCTTGTGGGCCTGATCAAATTGCCTATGGTTTTGAGGTCTTTCTTGAAGATATTTTTTCTTGAAATGCTACTTTTAAAAGAAAGGCGAGAACATTAAAAATTAGGATTAAAAAAGTACAGTCACACCACAGGAAATGCTCAGGTCAGGTTAAACCCTTCTCTTCCAATCTTGCGAAAAGAAAACAGCAAACACAATCAGTGAAAAAAATCCTAAAGGAAATGAGTCATGAAGCATGGGTTTGATTTTTTTCTTTCTTCAGAAAACAATACTTTTCACTCAATTATTCTTTTTTTTTTTTTTTTTTTTTCTTTTTTCCCTTCCTTTAACAGAATAAGTCCTTGCTCATTTTGCTTTCTTTTTAAAAGAAGTTAGTCAAAGGCACCAGTGCAAAGTTTTCAGCTCTGTGAACCATGTCTCTGTATCTCCCACCGTGTGGGGGAACAGCGCCTTGGCCCAGGGCAGCCAAACCGGGATCTCAGCTGGCAGAGTTGCAGGATCAAACTCTGTCGGCGCAATTAAGTTATTTCACAGAGATTTCTGTCGTGGTAAAATAAAAACGCAGCTTTTGGAAGTGCGGATATAACCCTTCTCTTCTGCCTTCCTCATGAAGTGACGAGACAGCTTTGCTTTTATTCTGATGCTGTTTCTCTCATCTAGCAAAAAAAAAGGAAAGGAGCTGTAGGATCCCGTGGGAGCCCAGTATTTAGCACTCATTCAGCAGGTGGTGTTTACCCTCTTTTGAGAGGATTAGATGCAGTCACAGCCCAGAGTACAGGCTGGGTATCTGCAGCATCAGTGGCCGAGGCCTTCTGGCCCAGCCTCTGCCCTCCTCACCCGCTGGCGGTGCCAGGCAGGGCCGCTGCCGGCTGGAGGGCCCTGCACGGAAAGAGAGGAGCAGGAGAGAGGGAAACGGTGAGAACAACTGCAGCAGTGCAGCACTATTGAAGCTGCTATCGAGGCGTTTATTGGTATGCCAATTGTGCTTCAGCTTTCCAACTGCATAGCTCTCTTGTTTTTCAAACCTCCTCTTGCTTGTAATGTTTAAAAGCACACTGTGGACAAACCATTTAAAGGTGACAGTGCAAAATGCCAGCAGAAAAGTAAATGGGAAAGAAGGAGAAAAGAGAGAGCTTGTCAGGTCCAGGTTTGCTTTTTATTTTTATTTTTTTTATCATTATTCACATTTTTATTTCATTTGTATTTGGAGTGGAAAGTGTGTGTAATCATGTGGAAAATAAATTAAGGTGGCTCAGTTGCAGGTGTCGAGGAGAGAAACACCTCATTTTCCTGAAGGAGGCTGGTGTTGCAAGATGATAAGGTACAGCACGTTTCGAAGCTGGACCCTGCTCCAGCACATCTGGCAGCTTCTTGTAGGGCAGGGAGGGCAGGGCCCCTCCAGCCCCAGCAGCTGCTGTGGTGGCAGAAGAGCCCGGCTCTGCTTTGCCTTCCTGGGGACAGGTCTGCTGCAAAGCATGAAAGCAAAGGGGAGCCTTCTTCCCTTCCTGCTTGCTTTCTTTCCCTGCCTCCAAATCTTCCCGACTTATTCCTCCTCTCCGGCCAGCTCAGCAGTCACCGTGCTCAGCTGGCTGCCCATGTAGAGCTCAGCTGGCGCCAGGCAGAGCTGGAGTGGGGAGCGTGCCTGAGACCATGACCGTGGCAATGGCCCTGGTGGCTTTTACCTACTTTATAGAAATAGAAACTGGTATTATTCAATCAGTTATCTGAACTCATGAATGGGTAATGAGTGCAACACTGTGGCTCTTGCTTAGCGCTCATTTCAGAAGGCTGCCCTGCTACCACAAATGCACCAAAGGACAGAGCATTTAACGCTTGAGTAGCAGGTTCTTTGGAAGCCTTTGAAGAAATGAAAAAGAAAACCCTTTATCGCTATGCTTTTAAGGATGAAGAAGAATGCTTATTAAATAAGAGGACTTGAGTTTAGCAGATGAACAGATGAGGGACTGAGCCTGGGGCAAGTGGAGAAACAATTTCTACCAAATGCTTTTTTGGTATAGGTCAATCCTTTTACCTAACATATCAGATGTTTGAGGTGGCGCATACCTGATATGTCATGTATGGAAACTGGGATTTGAAGCCACATTTGATTGAAAGGCTTGTCTGTTAATCCATGTTCCAGACTGTGCTTCTGTGAAATGACTGCTACGATAAATGACAATGCTCTTTTATGCACATTTTTACTATTCCAGCTGCTTGAGTAAGCATCATGTGCAATCAGGCTTCAGCCTGGGGATTGTACCTGGGCTCAGGTTATATTTCATTTGGCCATCCCTATCCTTTAGCTTTGTATTAAGGGTGGAACTAGTGCCTTGAGGCCAGGTCCCCTCAGTTATTTATTATGGCACATAGTAATTAGGCATCTGACTTAGCACCCTCGAGCCTGCGCAAGGTATCTCTATTTTGATATATGGAGTGCAAGAAGTCAGTAGTCTCAGAATGGGGAAAAAAGACAGAGGATATACTGAGCAGGGAATTCCAGCCAGATTTAATCAGTCATCAACCAGAGCAATAACGATCCTGGAAAGGTTTTTACTACCCATCAGGGAAGTTATGCACATTTCCTCAAAACTAAAAAGATACAATGGGAAGGACTAAGAACTTAACTTCTAAATCACCTTGGCCTATTTCTAGCTTTTGTTAGGTCAATTCATCCATTCTGGAGAATATTTCCACCCAGGTAACCTGCCCACCTATTCTTAAGCCCGATTTTGGTTTAAATTTCATGTGTTGAGTTCTGTGGGTACATCTCCTGTATTTACTTGTAATTATTTTCTTGAGTTGTTCAAAATCTCAAAAGTGGAGTGAAACAATGGAGTTGTTTCAATCAACAATCATTTTTTATTAAATTATCAACAATCATTGATAAAAAAACAATCATTTTTATTACATTTAAAATATATATATATTTTTAAGTTTCCTTGGTATAAGAAGCATAAGAAGAACATTTCTGTTGAAAAATCACTCTGAAGGAAATGTTTCATTCAAAAACAAAAAAAATTACCTCATCTGGCTTTTAAAATAAACTGTTAGGAAGCAACATTTTGAAATGCTGTAATTGGTGTTTTTTTTTTTTTTCTTTTTTTTTTTTTTCTTTTTCTTTTTCTCCTAGTCAGGGAACTACTTTCGTTAAAACTTCCAGATAGTCTTAACCTCATTACGAATTTATGACAATAATACAATCATCTTTTTCTTGTAATTCTTCTAAATGACATGGGGAAAAAACAAACAAACAAACAAACAAAAAAAAAACAAAACCAAAAAACTTTGGCCAAAAGGCATTGAAATAACGATGGTGATTTTATAAAGAAATAGTAAATTCATGCAGTACTCAGCGGGCATTGCTGCTGCACGGTGGGTCCTGCGCTGCTGCAGCCAGAGCTGCTGGCAGTGGGAGCAGGCACGGGCACAAAATGGCCGCGCGGTGACGTGCCTGAGTCGGTGCGACGTAACCGGAGCTGAACGGGTTGTAGGCTTCTTGTAGCTCTGGCGGTAGCCACACTTAGCAGATGAATTGACTACGGGGGTTGCTGGGGGCTCTTCAGGGGAAGGTAAACCTTTGTCTCGTTTGCCAAATATGCAATGAATTGTCCGGGTAGCTCCGGCTCTCTGAATCAGAGGATATGCTGCCTGTACTGGCTTTTCCGAGGGTACTTCTTTCTCCAGACTTGCAGCACCAGTGTTGTGGGCTTCTCTTTGGCACTGGCTGGCTGCGTGGCCTGTCTAATTAACCTCTTTGGATCTCTAAACCTCTTTGGATCATTTTGGGGCTCTAAAATGAGGATAACAACCATTATTTATCTGAAACAGGAGCTGTACAGCTTAATGAGGCAATGTGTGTGAGGTTTTAAACTAAGAAGATGCTATAAAACTCAGAACAGTCATTGAAAGAAGGATCGGAGGTGCCAAGTCAGTGACACAGAGCACACTTCTTGACACCGGGTGACGATCTGCCAGCGCTGCAGCAGACAAGGTGCTATCACTATCCCAAGTCCCAAGCCACCATTAACTGCACGCTGGCTCTCACATCTTCCAAAATGGAGGCGGCGTCTCCACAACGTGCCCTCCCCTGGCCATCAGCAGGGCAGGAGCCGAGCCCCGGCCCTGCGGGCAGCTGCGGAGGTGTGCTGGGGCAGAGCCCCCCTGCTGCTAGGGCCAGGAGCTGGGCTGGCAGCAGCCTCACAGGGCCGAGGGCACCAGCAGCGGGCAGGCTGGGCCCGTTCCCTTTCTGGCGGTCACAGCCGTGCTAGGCAGCGTGAGAGGGAAAGGGGCCCCGACAGCGCTAGCGGCATGGAGACTTCACTTTTCTGGGATGAAATGCTCCTCAGCGTGAATGGAAGGTTTATGTCAACGCTGGGCAGGTCAAAAAATTCACCCGGCTGTTCCATTGCACCAGGCCTGCATTCAGGATATGTTTCTTGCTGTGTTGCAGTCAAATAGTAAGCCAATATTCATCTCTCGCGTGTCTGCCCTGGCAAAACCAAAAGCATCCTGTGCTACCCCTGCCTTTTCTGCCTGAGCCGCTGGCTTCATGGTTTCCCGTGAGGTGGCAGGGAAGCAGAAAGGCATCGGCAGCAAACATTGAGGTGTGCAGCTAAGCTGCCATAACCCCAGCGAGGGCTGTGGTGTTCAGCTAGGCACAGGGGCAGCAATTCTGAGAGCTGCTGGGTCGGGTGCCTTTGGGTGGCCGTGTGAGGGGATGGATGGGGCCTGCAGGGGCCTCAGCCTGCCCCGCGCCACAGGAGCAGCGCTTCTCCTCTGCGCCCTGCCCAGCACGGGGCTTTTAGCTTCTGACCCTGACCTGACGCCAACCCGAGTAAATAAGGACGTCCTAGTGGTAGGATTTCAACGAAGCCTTTACCACATTTGCTTCTCAGGTTGCTCCACAATGCTCCCCACTGTAGAGTCTTAAAGCTGCAGTCTGGTTCCTTGTTGAAAGCATATGAGGAAAAAAAAGACTTTTTTTTTTTTTTTTTTTTTTTCCCCCCAATCCAAAGTCAAGAAGCATATAATTTCTTTCTAATTATGAACTTTATTCAAATTTCCATTTTTTTAATATCTTTGTAGGCTGAAATACCCTCAAAATGAGCCTTCTCGGTCTTCTGTTTTGATCTGAAAACAACCCCTGTTCCATTATACAAATAACTGTGGAGATTTTTCCTTCAGGTAAGCGCATAAATATTACCTAAACATACTGTGGGCATTCCTGATGAGGAAGTAGTACCATACAGCTGCAGCCAGGCCAAACACCAGCACAATGGCCAGCTGCAGAGCTGAGACTTTCTGCTTGTTTGGGGTTGTTTGCAGATCAAAACCCAGAAAAGAAGCCATATTCCTACTGCTCTGTGTGTAGACCACAAGCTTTCTTGTAGCTGTCACAATCTCAAGAAACTTTTTTGTGTCTTGGTGTGCTGGATCTCCAGGATGTGTCACTGAGGGCTAGGCAGGGGGAATTTTAAGCCTGACGAGTAGAGTGCCAAATTCTGGATCAGTTTATGATGGCATAACATCTGGCAGACAATGGGTGTAATTATATTTCTCCTCTTCTTCACGTTTAACCCCCTTTTTCCTTCCCTCTACTTTGCTCCCAGCTCTCACCAGAGCAGCAGCTGTCTGGTCAGGAACTGTAATGTGTCTCCCAAACGCGGACCTGTATTTGTAAAGACAAAACTTCCTCAGAATTTTTCTTGTTCTTGTTTGTTTTCCTTTGCTGCATGCCAATGCGTACAACATAGGTTTGAAAATGTGATTCTTCTCCTGCTAACAGGCTGCAGGTCTCATCTGGAGAAAAAATATAATTCAAGGAGGTGGGTGTTAGCAGCAGCTTTTCGTAACTGCCTTGGGGTACCAGGGAGCTGTGGGACAGCCTGTTTCAGGGTTTCGTTTTGCCACCCGTTGCTGCTATATCTTTCCATGTACCATATAAAACAGACTAGGAGAACAAAGCCTATAGCAGATCTCATGTTTGACTCATCAGCTTTTTTTTTTTTTTTTTTTTTTTTTTTTTTTTTTCCTGTTTACAGAAAGTTTGGCCTGGATGAAAATTCTTGTCTCTAAATACCAGTAAAAGTTTTCAGTTCTGCTGGTCTGGTTTGAGATTTTGAAACTATTAGAGAGTAAGGCAGTTAAGAAACACATTTTTAAATATACATTTAGATGTCCATCTATTAGTTTAATCAGAAAGATGTCACGGAATAAATCTTCCATGAGTTAGCAGTCATATTTATTTCCTGAGCAGCTTTCACTGCGGTGTTACAGAGCGTGTGAGATGTTTGAGATCAACATTCAAACAACGGTCCAAACCACAGCGGGGAGAAATGCATTGTTTCTTCCCCAGAATTTCTTTTCTTGAAGCCTTTGTGTTATTCATGATTTATGGTTTAGTTCTGTTCTCAGAAAATGATCCCTGTCTCTCATGATTTTTCATAGCAGATCTCCATACTTTGGCTACCGGATTTATTTATTTCAGCCTAGAATTTTTAAAAAAAGCTCGGGTTCTTTCAGCAATAAAGATTATGCAGACCAAGACAGAAAGACAAGAATAAAAATTAATATAGAAGGAAAACAAACAAAAACTTCAGAATTTCAGATTAGTTTCTTCTTTAAGCATGCCTGTTAGCTACGCTTCCTGCAGAAGTCAGTGCACCCTGTAGTATGTTCCCAAAACACATCAAGAAAATAAAAGGAGAGGCATTGGATGAAGAACATTTTAACTCATCCCGAACCACTGAATCATGTGCAAACCGCTGTGCAGAGATGGGCTCAGCTGGGCTTTGGTCACACAGCTGAAGGACATGGGAGGAGATCAGAGAGAGGGATTTTTGATCACAGCTCCTTTTTAGGCCTTGGGCTGCCCAGTGGTGCATCCCAAGGGAGGGACGGTTCTGCCAGCTGACTGGATTGATCAGATAAGTCATGTTTGCCTGGACGGTAGGGTTTTGTAAACACGGCTCGTTTCACTGGGATTGCTGAAGAGATGATTGCACCAGCAGATACAAGGGGCCAGTGGCTTTTAGAAGGTGTTTTTCCAAGCTATTTTTTGTGCAGAGCTATTTGGCTCGATGATTGTTGTTGTTGTGCTTTTTTCCATAAGTAATATCCTAAATTGGATGTAGTCACTTTGTATGGATCCTCTGTCTGTTTCTGTGATGTATTTGAAAGAATAATCATTTTAACTGGAAAAGGGAAAATAACCATGCTAGTTAAACATCCCACGGGGGAGGACAGCAAGGATGCTATCAGGTCTCTGAGGAAAAGAAGCTGCAAACATGAGACTGGGAGAGGAAGGGAGAGTGATGTGAGCACAGATCTCCTGTCCAACCCAAGAAAAAAGACAGTAGTGCCAAAGCCTGTGCTGTGATGAGAGGATGACAAATCTCCAGAAGATAATGATGTCCACAGGAAAGACTTTGAGGGAGAAAGTGGGAAAGGAGGTTTTGCTGGGAATAATGGCCAGATGCTGACTTAAAAAAAATAAATAATAAAAATCAAGGTTAGTGCTTCCCCCCCCTCTCCTAGATTATTGTTGAAAAGGCTGCTTTGTCTCTTCACCTACTCAAAAGTAGGAACACATCTGGGTGCAGTAAATAAATTGTACAAGCTTCTTTTTTTTTTCTTTTTTTCTTTTTTTTTTTCCCCATAGAAGCTGCTTTGTTGGAACTGGCCCGTCCTTTCCCCATATTACTAAAAGCATTAAGTGCCTAAGTAAATAAGTGAATAATTCTGAGACGTGCAAAGCCAGCGGCTAGCTGTGTGCAGCGCACGGCTTGCGGCTGGCCGGGACCCACGCTGCTGGGCTGTGCTTGCGCTGCCTCCGCCAGCATCTGCAGAGATGTCTTTTTGCAAAGAGTCAGACCCTGGGTTCGGGGATGTGCAGTGAATTGGAATTGCAGTTTCTGGCCAGCCGTTGCTGCGTGCCTATTAGGAGGTACACAGAAATACAACAGCTGAAGAATTGCTCTCTTTGGCATCCTGCGAATCAGTAACCTCTGTATTGCAGCTTCATCTCTTTATTGCTTGCTGCCTATGTCACTTCTTTTTTTTTCTTTTTCTTTTTTTTTTTTTTTTGTCTTCTGGGGTCACTGCCATTGCTGTTGTTTTGTGTGTGGCTGATGACTCGTGGGCTTTCGAAGTCATTAGTGGTTCCAATGAGCTCTAGAAACAGATAGAATAACATCATTTCTGCCTTGCTGTTCCTAGTCTCCCGTGAAAGTGAAATCTATACAGAACTTAATTACATTTTGTATCTTATGTGTTGTTTTAACTGAACTAATATTTACAAATGGTTTTGACAAATATCATTGCATTTAAAGGAAGGACCCCCTCTGTGTTGTCTTTTCAACTTACTGAAAAGAAATCAGAAGGAATGAGTTCTTTAGGAAACTTTAATTACTGGCTGATTTCATTGACCTGCTGGGCTGGAGGCATCTGCCTTCCAGTCTTTCCCAAATCATTCCTCTTGCATTTAGATGCTTAGGGATACATTAGTGTGTGGCCATAATGATTACAGATGGTAATGATTAAAAATTAGGGGGTTCTGCTACAAAGAGTGTTTGCCATTCCAGCCAAAGGCAAAATACAGCCTCGAGTTTCTCTTCTCTTCTTTGTACTGAGGGGATGAGATTTGCAGACAAGTGTAGGAGGCAAGAGGCAAGCTTGAGGAGGAACAGAGGCACTTAGTGGAGTCTTTGTGAAAGCCCTGACTCGCATCCTCTGCCAGGAGAGACTCCAGTTCCTGGTTTCTGGCTGCTGCCTGGAGCAGCTTCTGAGCCAGACAAGGCTGCAGGTTTGGTTTCAGGTTTTGTACTTCATGATTTCCATTCTCCGACCCAGCCTTGACCACTGGTTTTATGTTTCGCCTTTGAGTTCCTAGTCTTTTAGAGACGGTAAATGAAGTGACCACTGGTGTTTCTCTAACACATACTAACAAGATCATCTGATGTCTTCCACTTCTATTTGAATAGCCGTTTAGTGGAAAAAAGACAACTGTGCACCGGTATCAGCTAACTGCATTTCCGTAACTGGATGCATCTGTCAATTAAAGCAGCCCCCGAGGCACTCCCCGAGCCCTCTCTGACCAGCCTCCTGACCCCCTTGGCTGCTGTCAGACATCTTGTTTGAGAAATTGATTTTCTTGCACTTGTCTTCAGTCTGAATCTTCAGAATATCCGAAGGTGTATCAGCCACTTCGTCTTGAACAGGGGGACCATCCGAAATCAGAGTAATTAAGTGAAGGGAGACTGTCCTGTTCCTTTCCCAGGTGGGAAAGTGAGTTCAGTAAGGCTACTGCTTCTGATAGGAGTCAGGATATGGAGAAAATACAACCTCCTTCCCCTCCTTCAGACCTATGTTTGTCATACAAACCCCGCAGGGGAGGAGGGGAGGATGCTCTGAGTTATTTCTCCTCCTTTTGCTGTCAAAGGTGAAGCGGTTGTATTATCGAGGCACTACTATTATCGGTACTGCCATGACTTCGTATTTTGTAACAGGACCAGTGAGTGTTGCAGCACATCTGTAGCTAATTCTTCAGGAAACAACGATGTCCGTGGCACTTGGAGGATCCTGGCTTGCCCTGTCCCTGCTGCAGGCCCCGTGCTGACACGCAGCCGAAATGAAGGTTTGCTGCACCTAACAGTCAGAAGGCCCCAACAGTACAAAGGGGAATGTGACTGGCAATTTTAACTCTACTACTTCTCATTCTTAGTTTAACAGTAGCAGCTAAGTAATAGCTTATTTTCTGTACTTTTTAGGAAATGTAATGTCCAAATCCATTTTTGATTTGTCTGCCCTCACTGTCCCAGTTTTAGCCTCCTCCCTTTGTTGTTTTTTTTCTTTCCTCTGTTGCCTTTTTAGGCAGACAGGTAGACATTTCACTTCACAAATCCAATCTCTTATATCTTTGCATTAAGCTAAATCAGAAAAAAAAAAAAATAAAACCAATTCTTGTTTGATAAACGAATTAATTCCTTTTCCAGGGGAAGAGAGGAGAAACCGAACCGTAATTAAACAAGTTTTCCATCTTAATGTTTCAGAGGAGATTGATGCTGTTTACATAACACAGGAACTTTCCTACCTTTGTAAGGACGCAGCTGCTGTGGCCCAAGAGATGCCCGCAGTGCATTTTTGTTTAATTGGGCAATGCCTCTGTTTCGGGGCATGTAAGGTGTGACGGACAAACATCTGCCGTGAGCACGACTGTCTCTGCATTAGGAATGTGCAAATGGACTTGCCCTGCTTCAACAGCTGCTGGCATCTTCTGGAAACTGCTCAATCATATGAGTGAATATTTAAAAATATTTCAGCCTTGTATATTCTATTTCCACTTATTTTCTTCTCTCAGCATCCTTTATTAGCACAGTCATTTACATGAAAATTGAGGTGCTACAGGAGTTTTTCATTGGGTTTTCTTGTTGCTGACAACAAATATCACCCACCTCTAGTACGCAGCTAAATCTTGCAGTGGCCTGGCTCCAACATCTACTCAGCACTGCTGAAATGCACGACTCCTTCCAGCAGTTCACTTTTCTTCTCTTTAAATAAAGCTTTATTGGCAAATGTGGTGACAGTTATGGATAAAGTAACCTAAGAGCCTCCGTTATGAAAGTGATTTTCTTCAATTATTCTTCCAGTTTCAGTGAAGTGCTGGTTTCTAGTGACATTGCTGCACCTGCCCTTGGCTTCCATGGGGACTACAGGTGCAGGTGTAGCTTCTGGGGGAAGAAGGAGCAGAGACAAAGGGTTGCAGGGTTCCTCGTGGTGTGAAGCAGAGAGGTCTGAGTGAGCAAGTGAGCAGGTCTCTTTCCTCTGTCAGAGCTGATATTATTTGTATTTATCTGTTTCGTGCTCTTAGGAGAAATGAGGAAAAGAAAACTCTCAGAAGGCATATGTAGTAACAAAACACCCATGGCAGTCAAAAAGTCAGAATTTTTCCAGTTTTCCGTGTTCTTTTTGTATCTTCTGGTTAAGGGACAGCACTACAGTATCATCTTCAGTGAGGAAATAAGTGTTTTTTTCTGCTCTTTCAAAGCCCCGATACCACTACCCATTTTTCTTCTGATTTGAAGGCTGTGACATTAAACTGATGAATGAGTTTGGAATAACGCAACTGAATACTTTAAATTAAGTTTGGCTTGGACAACGGGAATTTGTTTTGTTTTGTGGCATGGTTTTGAATAGTTACTAATGGCGAGGACAACAAGATGCAAAGCAATTTGACAAATGGTGTGCCGTACCTGAAGAGAGCATTGAAAAGGAACCAGGTAGCCTAGTACTGTGCTTCCTTCACCAAATCCAGCATTCAGAGTAGTACTTTTCAATATGTGGTCTTACGTTTGCTGTGCTGTTTACGTTCACTTAAATCCCTGCCTTGTAACGTTCCTGTCTACAGCAAGCTGGTCTTTCTCAAATTATATTTGCAGGCTTGCAGAGAGGGAGAGGTGCAAAGTCAGCAATCCCTGCTGCCTCAATGCAATGACTACAAAAATATGTTTTATTGATCCCTCCCTAATTACCTATATACAATAAATATTTTGGTTTTATAGCTAAACCTGGTAGAAGGGCATAGGATATCTTTCTAAATAAAAGTGTTTGCTGAAGGAAATGGGTATAGTCCAACTGTAAAATATTTTCCTTCTGCAGCACTTATAAAATAAAACAGCACTAACGTGAAGCTCAGGGTAATTGGCCACAAAGCAGCCAGGTGGTTTATGAAATGCGTGCTCTCATGTAAACAGATAGCCCCCAGGTCCTGCGTGGAGCTGTCTTCCCCCTCGGAGGTTCAGAGCTCACTCCCAGAGCACTTCTCTCGATGGCAGAGAGCAGGCTGCGGCCGGCTGACTTACTGCCCTAGCGTTGTGCCGAATGAAAGCTGCTTCCTTCGTTTTTGTTACTGCCTGTAGGGCATTTGCTGGTGTAAATCAAACGTTCCTGTTGCATAGGTAAAATCGGAGGGAATTAAAGCAGGTCTGTCTTACCTTGGGAAGTTAAGACAGAAACTGCTGCTTCCACTGAGCAAATGAATTCTCTGGAATGAATGTGCGTTGTGGTAGAGAATCCTTCTGTGTCAGGCAGTTCTGAGCTGTGCCATGGACAGAAGCCTTCCTTCAGCGTGAACTCATGCTTTCTGTCAGAGCTGAACTACGAGTCTCTTGGCTGAGAAGCTGCATTACACATTAAAGTAAGAGGTGGAAAGGATGAGGGAAGTCCTGGCTATTTCTGACACAAGGGCAAAGAGATAATTACCTGTATACTTGTTTGAAATTCTGGAAAATGCTGCTATGGTAAAGTGAAGTTATATGCTATGAATACTAATGATCACAAATGCTTTGCTGCTGTGTTTTCATAGGCTATAAACTCTTGGTAATACTTGCATCATCTTTTCCAAAATATTCAGTTGACATACCAAATGTGTTCCTTTTTATATTAAAATGTCATTAGGGATATCATCCTAGGACTAAAACAGATTTTCTACTATGTAAGTGAATTGAGCGTGATGGCTTTTGGTCAGCTTGCTTGGATTTGTAGAAAATGAAGATGAAATATCTCTAACCTTTCATAGATTTTTTTTCCAGTTGTTAGACAGGATTTTTTAATCCCTGAATACAGGATTATTTTCTCAAATAAAACAGGAAACCCTCCTATACTTTTGCTGAATAATAAAAGCGTTGCCTTCACTGCCTTTCTGTGTGCTCATACATCAAGTGCAGTCACCCCATTTTATGAAGTTCAGTCCAAGCCCACTTCATCTTTTAAAATAACATAGCCAAACTTTTTTTTTTTTTTTTAATCAAGCCTAGATATTAACAAAATAACAGATCTGTCTCTTTTGGAACATTTGCTTGGAGCCGTTGTTCCAAAAGGCTGTTGCTTGCTCTTCCACTGATCTGTATATTTCTGAAAACAACTTAAATTGCAACAAAATCTGGAATTGTGAGAAAATATTGGTTGAGTTTGGTTTGGTAGGTAAAATGCTATGCAGTCATGCAAAAGGAGTCCTCAATCTGTCCTCTCTGCTCTGTGACAATATCAGCGAGCAATTCCCAGCCACATGAAAAAAGAGGGGGGTCACTAGGTTACCCACCTGTGTATGCTAAACAGGAAATGGAACGGGAAAAGTGGGAGAATTTATAAAGAAACACATTTTTTTTCTGATTTGAGAAACCCATTTTGTCTTTTTCTATTTTTCTTGTTAGTTCTGCCTTCAGAGGACGGAACTGCCAGTACAACATATGTATGCATCCAGAAATCTCAAAATCAGCGAAAGGTAAAGTTTATGACTTTTTTTTTGTGTCCACTGGTTCTACCTAAATATATTTGAAGTAGGCACAGACAAACTTTTTCAGCTCTTGACTCTGCAAACTCTTCAGAACAAATATTTACCATTCAGCTTTTCTTTCTTCATTTTTCATGAGAACATAAAAATCTCACCAGAGTTTTGACAAATAGGGAATTTCTTTAGCAGTTTCTGCTCCTAGCTACATCATTTTTGACCCCGTGTTTTATAACTCTCCTGAAACAAAAGAGACACCAACTTCCTAGAAAATAGTCATCATTTCTGTGCACATTTGATTTGATTGTGATTTGAACTGCCAATTACCATGCTATCTACCTGTTACACTGTCTGCATGCCCCTTGGATTTTGGCCTGTGTGTCTGTCTGATGCATTACTCATGCTTAGCGTAGACATGCAGCAGCTTCTACTTCTGAGACAAGGTAGAAGTAAAATATACCTGCATGTATTTTGTGCTGAAAGAAATAAGAGGAAGGAAAGGAAGTTGTCTTCTCTTTCAAGGAGTGAGAGAAAAAAAGTTTCACACAGTAGTTTGTTTTGGGTGATTTTATTAAATGTTCTTGAAGCTACAAGGCAAGTCAAAAACGAAACCTGGTCTTCTTAACCTTTATGCCACTTTGAGGAGTGTGCAGGTGTGATACGGTGCAGCCACAAGTAACATCAGTGGCTGTGAAGTGTGTTCAAGGTGAGTCACAGGAATAACGCAAAATGTGGTTCAACTATTGCTGCTCCAAATGCATTTTGTTATGAATGAATAAACCTAAGTTGTCCTAATTAATTAAGTCTACTGTATTAGAGAAGGGGCATTTGAAATAGTGGCAGAGCACTGCTGAATTTTTGAATCATTGGGAGAAGCAGGGAAGAGCCTCTGTGGGAGGGGAAAACCTGGCTGGGGTGAGAGAAGACTGAGGAGATAACAGGGTGGCAGGGAGGGGAGATGAGCTGTGCTGGCAGCATGGAAATGGTGGAGAAACTTTCAGGAAGCCAAATGGAGAATTGGCTGTTGCAGGAGCACCTCAGTCTGCGTGGGGGTGCTGTGCCAGACACAGCCAAGTGCCTCCCTTAGCTGTGGGGTAAAAACAACAAAATGTTAGGTTTAAGAAGGACATGTGAGGACTCCTTGTGATGTCTGCATTATTACAGAGTTAAGTAGGTGGGGCTGTGGGCTATCACTGTTAAGGAATGGAGGAATGATTGAAAGACGTAGGGAAGAACCCCTTGTATTAAGGCTCTCAAATTCAAAACAGCTTTGGAAAAATATCTGCTACTCTTAAGGATTTAAATACTAGCAGTGTCCTTAAGTTACAGGTATAAAGCCATCTGGAATTTATTTTAGGAACAACAGAAAAAGCCTTGGAGGCAAAGGGCTGTGTGTTCGAAAGGGTTATGAAATCACTGAAATAGAAATCAGGATTTAAGAGTTGCGGTAATGCAGAAGAACCTGACCAGGAAATTAGGCTGCATCGGAGCAAGTCGGGATAAAGTGGTAATTACTTCATCACGTCGATCTGGGCACCACTGTGGCAAAACAGCAGCCAGAAGCTTGTCAGTGAAAGAGGAGGGGGCTGCAGATGTTAGTCACAGCCCCGAATTAAAACGTTGCCAGTTTTCCGGGAGGGAGAATTTGTCACTGAACCCAGGAATGAAGCCAGGAGAGCTGATGAGGTGGAGACACATCCAGGGCAGAAGTGAACCTGGGACAATCCAGCAGTGTGAAGGCAAGGCTGCCCAGGGAATTACTGCAGTAACACAGTCCTGCAAACTCTGAAGTTGGCGTACGAGCTCAGATGTGTCTGGGTTACAGCACGTCTGCTGCAGCATCTCAGGAGGCTGGGTGTACGTCTGCAGCCTGCTCTAGTTTGAAGTGAGAGCTATTGCCTCAAAGCACAGTGAAGTCTCAACCCTCAGTGCTGAAGGATGCTGGAACAGCTTTCCTGCTGGAGCTGTGGGAACAAAACCCAAAACAGTCAGCCTGCTGCTAGATAGTTCAGGCAGCCTAAAAGGCATGTGTGATACCATTGCCTAATACAACAGGGAGTTCTTGCAGGACTATTTTTCTGTCGTAGCCAGTAGTGCAATTCAGGGCAGGTGTGAAATGTGACTGCTCTTACATGTATTTTGTTATTCACTGTTTTAAATGATTTGACCTAAGTTTCTTGACCTTTGATCCTGTCCTGTCTAAAATTAAATCTCTGCCCAGAAAACGCCGTGAAGCAGCACTTCAGAGCTGTGTGACAACCAATGAGCCTTATCAGGTCAATGAATTAAAGCTGCAGCAGAGCTTGTTAGCCACAGACTGGCAATCAGAGATAAAACATAAAGTCACTTTCAGGAAACTTTCCATGCTTCTGGCAAGACACCTACAGGTTATAAAGTTATTCCAGTTTCTCACAATTTTTGCACACAGGGTGAAAGAAGGGAACTGGAAGAACTTCTTGTCTGCCTCCCCAAGAACACGCACAGTTAAGGCCATAGCAGCCATTTGCAGAGTCATAAAAATGCACTGCTGTTTAAAATGTTTATTGAGGATGAGAAAACAAAACCATGCAATTTGTCTTAGTACCTTAGCAGAAGAACAGTGGGTTAAATTGAATACAGCTCTCTATACCAATATGTTTGTCTGAATATATCCCATCTTTGTGTACCACCGTGTGAGGGAATCCTCAAAACAGATTGTTTGCTGTATTTTGGATAAACCATTAGTGGTGAGCAGGTTAGGCAGAAACTGCACGTGTACCATAGGCCTGCCAGTGTGTGAGATTCAGGGGGAGACAGAGGTTTTTCAAATAATACCTCCAGCAGTTTTGCTGTTTCAGAAAGGAGTCTATCCCCAGGTAGGCATGGGCATCTATTTAATTATTTATTTAAGAACTGCTAAAATTGCTTCTTTTTTTTTTTTTTTTTTATACATCTCTGCTAAAGATGCTTTGTCTCAGCAATGGACACGGACCCATGCTAGGATTAGAAATAGGACCACAACAGCACAGTGTAGATGGTTAAGCTAGGAGTTTTTGCATTGTCTTGGGAACCAGAGGGAGTGGTCCTGTTCATTCCTAGCTCTCTTTACATTGATTTTGCTTCTAAGCAGAGGTTTGCCCAGCACACATCAGCTGCTGGCTAAGAATTGCCTACCTTCCCCTTTTGGGCAGGTTCGGGTCTGCCAGCCTCTCCAAAGCAGGTTCAGGGGAGCTGGGTCTCCACCAAACAGCAAATTCTGTAGCCCTTTTTGTACTGAAAACTTCTGTACAGCAAGAGCTTCGTCAGAGATAAATAGTAATTAAGCTTGATCACAAAGTGCTATAAATCAGTTAATAAATGACCAGCTGAGTGCTGTCTAGGTACTCATTTCATTATACAACCCTGTTGATCTCTTGGAAGAGTTCCACCTTTGTGGGAGATCAAATGCTCAGGGTTAAACCATTTGTTACCATCTGAGGAGCGCTGAGAGGTGGTGCTGTTTCGTAGTGGCATTAAGGGTTGGCTGCCCTGGCCAGTGAGTGCTACAGGAGCGTAAATCTATCCAAAAGATGTTTTAAACCAGAGGGACAACTGGGGGGAAATGAAGTGTTCACAGACTATTCAATTACCTATCTGTAAATCTCTCGAGTTACTGCTGTTGACCATTGCTTTCATCCTTGCCTGCTGAGGTCCATGGGGCTGATAAGTGTATGTTATATTGCACCATTTGTTTCAGAAAAGGAGAAGCAAAATGGATGGGCTAGAAAAATAGCATAAAATCCTTTAGAAAATCCTTTTTCTGCGTAGCAGAGGAGAGCTCAGGGCTAATGAGTCTTGATCCAGATCAGCAGGGTGTCAGAATAGCAAGACAATATATTGTGTTCTGAATGAGAAAATGTGTCGTCTGAGCCAAATTAGAATTCTACACCAGGTCACTACATTTTAAACCTTTTAATTTACATTTGTAAAGTGATCCAGCCAGAGAGACATTTAACAGCAAAAAAAACCCTTCAGAACCCAAACTTCCTGTTAGCTGCTTAATAGACTTTTTCTCTTCACCCCTGAGGAGTCTGAAATAAATAAAAGATGGGAAAAATCAATATGCAAACTCATGGGGAAATGTACTGGCTGGGAGTGTGGGCAGAACTAATTTAGATAAGGCTAAAGTTTCTGGAGTAATCCGATGTTTCAAAATACCTCCTTTCTAAATGCTGGACCTTACAAGTACTCCACAGCTGAAGAAGGTTTACTGGAAAAGTTTGCTTCATTTCTGGTACTTTGTCACCTAAGTAAAAACATAGATATTATCTGTATCAATCAAGTGGGTTTTCTTTTTTCTTTTCTTTTTATAATTCTCCATTGAAATATTATAATTCTGGCAGGGCCTTTCTTGTCTGCGCTTCTCACTGTTTTCTGTCTCTCTTGTCTCTTTCTTGATATCCACGAGTACTTTGTGTATAGCTTTTATAGGCTTTTTTGAAGCTCGTTAGGTTCTTTGCCCTGGTGTTTCTCAACAAACTACTCAGGGAATGTAGCACCTTGAGGACTAGAGTGCAATGCCAGTGTCTAATAGCTTGCACAACACACTAATTGCTTCCTGTCCTCAGGCAGAGCTCTCAGAAGAATGGGATCTGTTTTTCTAGATGCTAACCAAAAATACAAAGAGGATCTGATCTCCTCTGGACTCCTGAGAAGGCCAAGACACCAAGATACTCGCCCTGCCCTGTGCCAGTGGTTAGCCTAGATGACCTTCCTGAAGTGAGCCAAGTCCTTTGGCTGCCTTTCCATTGACAGGTTATTTGTGATCAGGGAGGAGAATGCATATTTATTGCTACACTCTCAGTTTTCTGGGAGCTGAGTAGTGAGTGTGCCTTTCTGAGCCAGGCATTTCAGGAGAGGTTCACTGACCAACTTCAATGTGCTGCTTTTACAAAGATGCCTTCTGTTTGAAGCATGGAAGTTTAGGCAAGGCTCAACTTCAGCCAAAGGGAGGCTTGGTAAAGCTTTCATTGAGGGACCTAGACATGGAATCTTCTAGAACCACGTGCTGTTAAACTGTCTTTTCAATGAGAGAGACACAGAATCCCTCGTGCCAGTCAGTGTGTAAACTTCTGCTGTACCAAGTCCCCGGATTGTCATCGCAATCACTCACAAACATCCGTTAAAAATAAATTCTAGCCATCCTCCCAAGTCGTTCAACACACAGAATAAAGAAACTGTTCTCGTGGAGCTGATGAAGGGATGTGCATGACTGCAAGCTGATGGCCTGAAGTTGTCAGTAACACCCAGGCCACTCCTTTTCCTTCTGCTGCTTGGAGAGGTCAGGGAGTTAACCCACACAGAAGATATCCTAATTGCTGCTGCTTTTCATGAAGCAATTGCATCTGGCAATCTGCTTGTTAAATTTGTTGTTGTTTTGAATCAACAACAACAGCAGAAATCAATCCTGGTTCCATAGAAATCCTTAGAACTTGCAAGATTCATTACAGACTCAGAATACCAGGCTTTCCGTTTCCCATCCCTAAAGATACTCTGTTTTGCAAAGGAGCTAAGAAAGATAAGGCAAAGTAATTGGTTTTGGTAGGATGTGGCCAGTAGGCCAGGATCTCTAGGACCTTTTCCTATATATTTGTATGAGGGAATGTGCAAACTTTATGAAACTTCCAACGTGTAAAACTGAAAGAAGTACGGATGAGTAATATTTAATTTAATTGATTCCTTTTGCTATGCCACACTGACCCTGCTAATGCAGGGTCAAAATGCGATCTTAAATAAATGACTAAGGCAGCAGCAATCTTACATTTTCTTGCATCCTCTGCCTCTTTATTATAAAGAAATTTTAGCCCATACCATTACTTTTGTTTCAAGGCTTCTTTTTTTATTGTTATTATTTTTAATGGATTCAGATAGATAAGCAGAACAGTCATAAAATTCCCTCCTCAAACATCCTGATTACATTCTTGGTTTATTTTGTCCTGGGTTTCCATCCATGAATTTTCTTCCCTTACAGTGCCAGGAGGGCCATGAATGTAGTTGTATGGTTTGAGGGGAGAGACAGCTTCTTGTTTCAAAGATGGCATTAATCTGCAGGCAGATAGGTCCAGATGAGCACAGGTAGATTTCCATCTGCTCAATTCCCCACATTGTCTTTTCCAGGATGATGATGGCTTTAACTTCAGTGGCAGCTCTACAGATGTCCTGCCCGTAGGAACAGTTTCAGAAAAGTATTGAAATGTTTTACCAGACATATCCCTAGGTGACGTTGCTTGTATTTCAGGCTCCTTTTGGCATAGCTAAAATCGTGACCATTTTGCAAGGCTGTCAGCTTATTTCTTTGAATAATAATGGATACTGGAGGGAGGGTATTTTTGGAGTTAACTTGTCAACCACATGTGGGAAAATGTGAATCTTATCAATGCTTATCAATACTGTCATCAAGTCCCTCAAAATTCAAGGCTGGGGCGATATATGTGTATCATTTCATACCACAGAATAGTAGTATTTTATCAGAACAGAAGAGGAGCTTGAGATCTGTTTCCTTCACACATTGGCAATAAAAAAAAACAGACTGCTTTCTTTTCTTTCACAGCCTTTGAAACAACAATTCTCTCCCAGATGCTTTGTTTAGAAGCCAGCTCGATGGGAAAAAGCTTGTGTGTGGAATACCTGACTCAGCGTCCCACCGTGGGCTGGCTTCTTCACATTACAGACTTGTTTACTGCCGAATGCTGTGGAAATTGTTGATTGTAGGATAGGATCTTTACTCCCAAACAATTATAAAAACATGATTCCATGTTTTCCCTCGGTTCCAGTCCTAGGAATTTCTGTAGTGTTTATTTTGACTTCTGTAACTCTCCCAAGTGATGAGAGACGCTCCGCCAAGAAATGTGTTACCCTCCGCCAGCAGCACCGAGTGACAGGCCCTGAATGAGTTCGGTCCTCACCTGGGGCCATCAGTTTCCCCACAAGACACTGGGCACTGACAAGATGTGTGTCTGCGGGTAGGGATTGCACAGAGCACACCAATCCACTGCTTGCTTTAGCGCTGGAAGTTTGTAGTTCCCGTCTTTCATAGCCGTTATCCCCAAATGATTCCTTGAGCTGTGCTGGTGGGTGCAGTGGGTGCAGAGCAGGAGAATCAGGGAGTCACTTTGTAGAGTTCTCCTAATCCTGACCTCTCTGAGCTCCAGCCCCCCTTGTTAAATAGCACTTTTCCTAGTTGCTTTCCATCACGGGCTGCTGGCAAAATTAGTTCCAGCATCAAAGAATGTGAATAGCTGAATCTGCATGGACAGCACCGTTAGTCTTGTTGCACTGTTTATTTGCCTCTCCTAGCTCCAATCCTGAGTCAGTGTCTTCGTATTTCTGAACTTGTATTTTCTTCATGTTTTCTGAACTTGTATTGCACAGAGGAGCAAAATTCTGAAGTCTCTCTTCACTCACTTTTCTGGCAAATCTTTAAAAAGTATATGGGAAACACGTTCCATTTTAGACATTTAAATCCAGAGTGTTCCCTTGGCTTTTCCACCTTACCTCTGAGTTTCCTTCCGTATGCGGACTGATGGTTCCCTCTTTCAAGATCACAAGGAAATCCTTGGTTTCTCCTTTCTCCGTGTATTCGACTTTCACTACAGTATTTCCAGACTGAAGCAAAGGCAGAATTTATACTCTGGCATTTAGTAAAAGTGGCAATGTTTTTATAACTTTATTAATATTATGCCAATCATTCATTTCTGTGTTCTAAGGCACTATGAAAGTGTTGTTTCCTTTGCTTGAAATGATAATTACTAACTTCATAATACCTCATTTTCAAAATCAGCGATTTCCTGTTGTTAGACTCATTTTTGCCATCAGTGGCTGGTCAGTTCAATCAATTATTCCCTGTAGGTTTATTATTCTGCATTTCTGTGTATTTTTAAGAGAGAAAAAAAAAAACAACACATGAAATAATTGATCAGAAAACCTAGGAAGCTAAAAAAAATCTATGTTTATCTTACCCATTTTTCAAAGAAATAATAACACCCCCCCTCCGCCCCTGAAAATGTAGCCTCTTCTCCCCTCAAACTCAATATAACTTATTTAATGAGGAATTTAATACCCAATAAATTAAACACAATGACAATAAAAATTAGATTCATATAAACAGTGCATCTTGAGTAACCTGTGGGGAAGTAATCTGAAATAATCTTATCCTAAAAATCATTGAGACTTTTTTTGCTTTACTTCAGAAAGTATACACTTCAAGTTATACTGCGGCATGAGTTTCTGTCCACATCACTTAACATTAAACAGAAAATAAATGAGCAAGGTAATATCCTATTTCCTATTTCAACATTCCTGATGGGTTGATATAGCATGTATGCGTGTGCTTTCAGAGAGTTGTTCTCTTTGTAAGGAGATAAAGAGGAAATTAGTGCTTATTTTTTCTAATCTAAGTTGTACCCCAGAGCAGCAAGTTTTGGAAATATGTTGCTCATGTTGTCTTCCTTGCGTGCATTGCCATAGTCCAGAAAGAAAAACATTGCCAGAGGGTGTTTGCTTGTTCTGCATTATTGTCCATAACCAGATGAAAAGTAGGGTGACTTTTTCCTGATACCTGGAATTTAAAAGTTTCTAGAAAAGGCTAGGAATCTAGAATACCTTTTCTGGTCATCTTCATGTGTTCTGAAGGAAGTATAGCACTAAATCAGAAGAAACTGGATTGTCTCTTTCCCCCATTTTTGAAATTACAGTGGCAGCCCATACAAAGAATAGCTAAAATGATTTTAGTTTTATATATATATATATATATATATATATATATATATATATAGGAATGGTAGTGAAACAACTCTTGTCTCAAGGAGAATTTCATGTTTCTGAAGATGAAAAACTAAGAACTGAGAAATATCTTATTTCTTCCCTTTAGTGTCAGAAAAAAACTATAGAAAGAATTCAGAAGATTACAACATATTCAATGTTTGATCCATTCTGTTCTCAGCCTTAAAAAGAAATGATTAAAAATTCACTCTGAAGTCAGCGTTGCATGTATCCTGTAGATACAAGCCTGGTTGACAGAGAGGGTTCAGATTTGTAGACATCGTTGTACGTGTGAGAATAAATAAACAAGAAGGCTAAGAATAGACGAGAAAATGCAAACCAGTTTGTTGTGTTTTGCTGACAGACTCTCACTAATGACATGTAATGTACCAGACCTGATGCAAATTTATCATGGAGAGGTGGTTTAAAATACGTAACGTGGTGGTATGGGGCAGTTTTTCTCATGAGGGATTAGCACAGATAAACTAGTTTACTTTGTATAGCTTCTTTAGATATGCTATTTCTGACTTTATGGCTTCAGATGCTCATAAAATGAAAGCCCAGGGAGAGACCACGCGGTCTGGTAGCAGGGAACCTAGCTAGTGGTGTGTTCTTGCACTTTTGCCTGCTACCAGCAATACAAGTCCTTGTAAAAATGGAAATGACCAGGTCAGGCTTCTTTTAGCAGGAAACTGGGACCAAGGCTTGGTCAGTCCTGAAGGCGTATCGTCGGGGGAGGAATTTCAGGTGAGACACAGAAGGCCTGCCCTCTGTGAGTGCGCTCGCTGCTACGGGAGGCTGGTCTGATCGCGGTGCAGCGCTGAGGAACCTGTGCAGCTCAGGGAACTGATTCAAAGCTGGGTGTGAGGACTTTACATTCTTAATTATTGGAAAAATGCCATAATTAGCAGGCTTAGCAGAAGAAAAGCAATACCATCTTGAGAATGCTTTCAAGTAGCCCATTTATTTATTGCTCTTAAAAGACACCATTGAACTCCTTCATAAAGTAAGGAAATGGCCTAGGTACCCCATCAGAATCTTAATATTACTCTATTGCAACTTTGCCAGGTTTTAGCCATAGGATTTTCATCCTCTCTTCCTTCCTGTGATTTTCCTTCTCCATAGCTATGAGGATTAGTTGAGAGGGCAGGGCATGCGTGTTCAGATGAATATGATGTAAAGTCAATGTCAGTTGAAACCCAGTGAAAAATGACTCAGGGTTGGGTCAACAGAGAGTTGCTGGTCCTGTCTGGCGGTGACACAAAGCTGGCACTTATTCCTGGAGGGAAGGCTTAGCTGTACTCGATTTTATTTGGGATGTTCCCTTCATAATTGGTACAGAAGTGGAAGGATAGAAATGAGGCCATCTTACCCTCCTCTCTGCTCCCTAAATTTCAGCTGCTTTTCTTCAACACTTTTTTTCTGTTCTCCCTGTCCCCGGGTTCAGACCTGAGTGTATCTAAGAAGTGTGGGAGGAATTCCTCCTCTCTTAAGGTGCGAACTGGACCACTGCAGTAGTCCAGAGCACAGGTGGGAAGCTGCAGTACAGGAATTGACCCTGGCAAATGCTTCACAGCGTTATCTGTTGGGAACTTAGTGAGGTAGTAGCCCCGTGTCGTGCTATTTAATTTCCCTTGTTTAGCGGGATGATGTTCTTGACTGTTTTGGATAGCAGAAATTAAGATGCAAGAGTGGTGTGTGGCCTCTGCAGAAAGAGTGCTGCTGATTGACGTGCTGCTGTGCTTGGAGAGCTGGAGGATGCTTTTGTTGGAAGTTCAGCTGAGCGGTGCTTCACGAGGGGGAACAAACAGCAAAGCCAAATCTTGTGCACACCTGGGCTTTATGCTCTGTTGTTTTGGATCTAGTCTCAAAGCTTTCTGTGATTTGTTTAAGAACCAGAAAAGCTGACTGAGCTCTGAGGAGCCCTGTCCCTGGACAAAAATATTGGAAGACTAAGCAAGCAAAAACCCCACACTCATAAAATGCAATGGACGCTAAAGGAGAAGTATTTCTGATACACAGGGTGCTGGTTTTGTTGCCACAATGGTTTGGCATCTGCTCTAATTACTGTTGTTCCATGTTGTGGTTTCAGCTTTCTGGAACAGAAGCTCTAGGGAGAAAATGCCAAGACAGAAGTTTCAGCATATAAAGGATAGATGAACAGACTGGAGAGGGGGGAGAGGGGAGGGACAGGTTTATTTAACATATGCTCGCAAAACTAATATGGCATGTGAAATCCATATTTCAGGAGCTGTCCTGAAGCCTCCAGTTGACATCAAGAACTTACTAAGACCTAATTTTTATCTAAACAAGCAGTAAAGATCAGCAGCTGTGATTCCTTTAGCAGTTCATGCTACCACAGTACTTCACTGCATTATTAATACCGGGCAGAGCTCCAAATCCCTAACCATTGTTTTCCTGACACATGAAACATTTGGTGTCAAGTCTACAACATCTTTCAAAAATTTTTTAATCTAATATTTAGACAAGGAGGGAAGGAGAGAGGGGAAGGCTGGTGAAGGATGCCCATGCTCATGCAGTGCTTTCATTGGTTTTGTAGACAGAACCGGCAGTGTGGCTGGGGGTTCTTAAGTCTTTGTTGAAATCAAACCCAAACAGGTAACTTTCTGCTTCCTTGTTTACTCTCTGCCGTTATGTTGTTTGGCTTCTGAACACGTCCCTGAGGATCAAGGGGTGTCCCTGAAGGCCCATTCTTAAACGTTAGGCTAAAATACTTCCAGAAGCAGATGTCTTCAGTGCTACTGGTGGGACTAGGGTTAATGTGAAGTATCTCTGCCATGCTCAACACATGGGAGATGTCGTTTGTTTTTGTGCTATCACATTGAAAATACCCAGGTTCTTTAAAGAGTGGCACTGTTCAGCTCCTGGTATCATCCCCACAGCTTTTGATTTTGGCACTTTTCTGATGCTCTCTGGCTTACTGCCTTCACACAGCACTTTGGCACATTCTTGATTTTCTTTTCTTCCTGATAAATCTTGCCAGTCCCCTTTTTCTGGATGCTTGGAACATTTTGAGGCTGCACAATGTGGGCTTTATGACACCTCTGCATGCATGCCCCAACAACCGTGCTCTTGAGTTATATTTATCATTAATTTGGCCTTTTAGTTCTTCCCTACCGGTCAGCTTTCACATAAAAATTCTATCTTTACTGTACGTGTCTTTGAGGAGAATGCACCAAGCTGATGCGAGTATTGAACACTGTCATGAAATGCTTTAGTTCTCTTTTCAGAGCGGATTGATTTTATTGTCCGTGACTCTTTTTCCTTCCTCATTTTTTTGTGTGAAGGATGCCAGGCTGGGAGCAAGAGAGGCTGAAATCTTCTAGCTCCCCACAGAACGCCACATTGAACATTGAGTACCAGTCGTGAAAGTGCCCTTACATCACTTCAGCATTTCTTCTTGTCCTAAATCTGAGATCACTTTGAACCACAAGACATAAAACCATTCCCCGTACTTTCTTAGTCCTTACTCTCAGATGAGCTTGTAAATATTGGTAAATACCGGGAAGAGTTCTGAGCCCCCCAGTACAAGAGAGACGTGGATGTACTGGAGAGAGTCCAGTGCAGGGCCACCGGGTTGCTCAAGGAGCCCCACTCCTGTGAGAAGAGGCTGAGAGCTGGGGCTGCTCAGCCTGGGGAAGAGGAGGCTCAAGAGGATCTCACCAATGCCTATGAACACCCGAAGGGAGAGTGCCAAGAGGACAGAGCCAGGCTCTTTCCAGGGGTGCCCTGTGCCAGGAGGGCGACGGGCACAAGCTGGAACAGGAGCGGTTCCACCTAAACGTCGGGAAGCACCTGTACGGGGTGGGTGACAGGGTGATGGCACGGGTTGCCAGAGAGGCTGCAGAGTCTCCTCCTTGGGGGTCTTCAAAGTCTCCTGGATGTGGTGCTGGGCACCCTGCTCGGGGTGGTCCTGCTGGGACAGTGGTGGGGCCAGAGGTGCCTGCCAGCCCCAGCCACTCTGTGAGTCTGTAGTTGTATAATTTCTCCACAGCTTGCTTTTAGTAAATGCTCTTTCTCCACCCCTTCTTTTACTGGTGTCTGGGAAAACTAATTAGCAGTACATTCTATTTAATTAAAGATCTTGCTGATAAAAAAAAAAAAAAGCTTTTCGATAAAAAAAAATGAAAAAAAAATCTTTGAATGTTAGCTCTCTAAACTATTCTTCTAGATAGTCTGAATCGTCACCAGAGAAAGTAAGAGGAATGTATCCATGTTGTAGTCATGTGAATTGTTCAATTCTTTTGTTGTCAACACCAGACTGCACTATTTTTATTTTTATATATTTCTAATACAGCCCTGCCCTGCTTCAGGTATCCCCACTCGATGTACTGTCAGTGATACTCCTCCAGCGTGATGTGCATGCTTGATGCTAACAAGAAAAAGAATTTTTTAAAAAAATGTTTATCTCCTTTTACTCTCCTGCTCTCTTCTCCACTCTCTGTTTTCTGTTGCACATGCTTTGCATTTTCTTTTTTCTTTTTCTTTTCTTTTCTTTTTTTTTTTTTTTTTAAATCCTCATTTTATTCCATGATATAACTGCTACTGAGCCCAAGCAAAATAAGGTAAGGCTCAGTCTGTGACCAATATTCCAAAGAAATGTCTGTGCTGTATGATCAATGAGAACGGTATTCTTTGGTCACGTTGGCTGGTTTGTGTAGTTAAGGGGAACGGCAGGGAAGACACCATAGCTTGCACGTAGCTCCGAGTGGGGGCATCAAGACTGAAGCCATTATAAAATTCAAGCAGTTAAATCAAGTCAACCTCACAAGTACCTGCTCATCTGTTATTTCATTTGGCTTGGTTAACCCAGGTTGTCACACCTGCTCAGTGCTGTGCAGCTACGCCTGAGCAGACCCTATCTGCATAAATAGGGCACTGGTTTGAGGACCTGATAGTATTTAACCCTGTACCACTTGGGGGGTGATGCTGGTACGCTGTTCTGCTATGAAGCACGGACTGGATCTGTCTCATGGCTCAAACTTGCATTTAAAGGGTTCTATCAAAGGAGTTACTGCATTCAACTCATTTTAACACACACAAATGAACTATTATCTATTCTTCTTGCTCGTAGATGCTAGGCTGTTTTTCCCCACACAGAAATGCTATCCTCAAATGCCGAAGGAAAGCCTGAGTACATCTCAGTGTGGCTGCATTACAGAGGAGCAGAAAACGTAAGCTTTAGCCCTTCTGGGAAGTGGACAGCAACTGCTCAGTCATTTTTCATAGGCTACCAAAAACATTCTGGTAAAAACAATTTATTCTTTTTCCATCTGGGCTGGTCCTAAAGGTGATGCCAGGTCCCATTACACTCTGACTAGATGTTCTGCTCCAATCCAGTATCTGAAGCTTCACTTCTCTGGGGAAAAAAAATGTAAATGGCCTTGTGTATACATGGACAGGAGAGGAGAAATGAGGGATATTTGTGTGTCACCTCTGTTGGCTTTATGGTTGGAAGCTTCCTCTTAGTGTTCTTGGAAGAGAAGAAGGCTTCCACCTGAAAAACTGAGGTTGTCTGGCACTGTGCACAGATACTATGCTCTGCCTTAAAGAGGGAAGGCTATAAATCAGAATGGACAGTGCAGTGGCTGAACTAACTAATTCAGCATACCATTTTTAAGGAACATGAGAAGTGGTAGTGAAGGTACTTCTCTTCAATGTATCACTTGATGTGGTCTGGGCAAATGAGGCTTTCCTGGTCTCTTAGCTTTCTTTCCATCTGCACATTCACTAGTTCTCTTCTGGATGTTTTTTTTTTCTTCCAAGCAGGCCCCAATAGACTGTTTGTGAGTCGAGCAATCTAGGAGCAGGTCCTCCAACACAGGCAATTGTAGTTGAAGGACAAGTCAGCTCTTACTGGAGACTGGAGGGAGCAGGGACCACCATGCTGAGAGTACACATGAAATGCAGGAACATTTATACAAAAGCAATTCACTTTGTGAGCAACTTCCTCAATTGTCGTTTCTGCTTTTAAAGCTCTCTGTGTCACAACAAGGACCTCTCTCCTTCATCAGTACATCACCATGACAGCAAACGAGCTGTCACACACCGGGTACTCTGGGCTAAATTCTGCCCACAGATGCCTGAAAATTCATTTGTGTCAGCAGGCATTTCAGGTGCGTGCACATCGTGCGTTTGTGTGCCCGTGAAGGGGCATTTGCTTAACACCATGGGTTCAGCAGAGGGAGGACGGGGGGAGCTTTAGTGTTAGAAGAGCTAGGGTAAGCCATTAGATACTCTTCTGCAACCTGGAGATAATTTCTGCTTCTTTCTATATTACCATGTGAAACAATGAAAAAAACAGTCAGATTTATAGAACTCTCCATATAAATGCATGGTCTTTCCAACAGTAAATTAGATCGGAGTTATATTGCATATAATTAAAAAAAAAGTTACTGCTATACACAACATGGAACTGTTGTACCAACGTGTCTTACGCCCAGTAGGTTAAGCAGGGAGGTGGATAGGTGCTTAGAGCAGAATCTTAACCTTACTGAAACCAATGTAAATGTTTTCATTGGCTTCATTAGAGATGCGTTTTTAAGAGCTATGACAATCCCCTTCCTATTTTTTGTTTTTTGCTAAACAATGATTGACATTAAAATAAACAACACTTGCTATTTCATTATCATATTTTATGCTTCATTGCTACCACTGAAAACAAAGGAGGTCCATACCTGCTTTCTAGAAAGATTCTTTGAAAGAATGTGGAATTCTTTGCAAGCATGAACTCCATAAAAATTTATAGATTTTACAACAAAGTAAAATCCCTCCATCTAGATTATGAGTTCAGAGTGAATATCTCTTCTTATGGCACTGCAGAAAAAATCTGAGCTTTTCTATTGCTTCTAGAGTTCCTGTTATGAAGGTGTTATATTTAAGAAATAATACAGCTAATGAAAAAAAAAATTACTTGTGAAGAGTTCTTAATATATTTAAAACGGAAGGATGTTCATAATAATAAAATATTTGTATAAATGTACATAATAGATTACTTGACAGCTGTAACTAAGGAAAACATTCTTTTCTGTTCCTTAATACAAATTAAATACAAAATGAAAAATGTTTGAGGCTATAAAAGCAAACCATAAATCTCCCTGCAATAGATTTTTTTTTTTGCTTTGTTATTGTTATTAGTTAATATGTCTCGATAAAATTTTCTTATTTTTCCAGTAAATCAATTTTAGCAGAATTTGCAATTAATGAAAGAGAAAAGGGGCCTGGGGGGATTTTGGTGACACGGCGCTGTTGTGACAATGCTGTAAAAAGATGTTTTCATTTGTACTGTGATTCTTCCTCCCCCTCGCAGCCGAAGCATGGTGCTTTTCCCTCTTTGTTTGAAAATGAAAACAAAACCAAACATGGTGGATCTAAAGCTTGGAGAGATGTTTGTCTATTTACTTTTGAATTTTATTTTACTTTGCTTGACTCAAAATGTCATCTTATCCGCTCTGAGAAAGCTAACTCCCCTGCAAGAGACAGTGGCAGCAGACTTGTGACAAGGATGTTGACTGTGCTGACCCAACACCGAGATGATCTGTACTACAAAGGTCAAAGTAAACTTTATAGGGTGGATAAGGAAGGATGACAGGCGCAGCCGTTTTAGAAACTTTTAGAGTGACCCAAAGCCTGCTGACTAAAATCAGTGGGAGCCGAGACTGGGACATCAAAGAGATGTGGAAGTTCTTTCTAGAGAGATTCTCTCACACATCATGCTATTCCTTTTATTTCTTTTCCCTACTTTGTTCTTTTAATGGCAGGACATTTTTTATTTTTTATTTTTTTAAGTTCTTTTGCTCTTATTCCTTAGTTTTCCTCTTAAAAATCAACAGTTTGAGAACTTAATTGCTTCCATCCCATTAGACAGGAAGTGATGGTGACCCTATACTTTGAGATGAAATAAGTTAGCATCGTTACCATTTTAAACCTGAAGGCTGATAATGAGCTGTGTGCAGAAAATGATAGGAAGAAAATATTAACAAATCCTCCTGAATAGCAAGCATGTTACCCAAAGGACATTTTTCTTAAAAAAAAAAAAAAAAAAAAAGTCTAAATGAAAACATTTCTTTGTAATAATTTACTTGACAACTTATACAGACAGGATAAGCAGTCGAGGAAAAATTCATTAAGAAACAGCCCAATTTCTGTGCAAATATCATTAGTATTAAAAACAAAAGGATAAAACCACAGAAAATATGTGATAAATAATAGAGCTCTTTTGAAATGGAATTAATTGCCATTTTAAGTTCTCTATGTCACATTGACATAGCTTTTTAAGACATGAAGTAACAGGAAAGACTGGAGGCCAGTCTCCCCCAGAGAGTGCCTGCGTGCATATCACACACTTTGTAAAGGTAGCAGCAGTGTCATCTAGGAAATCACTGCCTAAATGGCATAGGACTTTTTAGCTTTGGTTTGCTTGGATCTGTGATTTTGAAATTTTATAGCGAGCAGAGGTCAGAGTGGTTAAGACATCCAAAACTGGAAACTCAAAAGGAAACGCAGTGTGTCTGAAATCAGTGGAAAGAAGAATTTCCAGCTCTCTTAGCCAATTTTACAAGCATATACTTCAAGGACTTTGAAATATGTTGAGAATCCATTAGCACAGTTCCCTTTTGGAATTACTATCACCAGAAGTGTTCAGATTAAGTGACCTCTCAAAATCAAGAAATACATTCAGCCTATAACTACAGGAGCTGACACCAGGACCTCCACTCGAGCTCTTCTGTGAGTGGCAGTGCAGAGATTAGCCTGGCACTTGGTGGCAGGTCCCTGACAGCAGCCTTGGGAGCACCCATCTGTAGCCTTTAACAATGTGCATTGCAGCTGAGCTGTGGAAGACAGCACAGGACGGCTAAATGCACTCGTGTCTCCTGGTAGAGAAGCAGGTAGCCTTCCCCTGCCTCCCAGGTCATTCTCTGCTGTCTCACTGAAATGAGGAAAGGGGGAAGAGCTCAGAATTGTTTACTGCTTGTCTGGAGACTGTCAGGATTGCAAACTAAACCCAAGGTATTTAGCATGGTGGTTACACAACGTGTGTCAGTACAGGGTGTAGCTTCAGGGCACAAAGTGTCATCTTTTGTGCTACGTGGGGTGCTGAGTCACAGGACCCAGGTGTATAATGTTGTTGAATACTGATGGTGCCCCTAACGTAGCCAGTGATAGTAGCCCCAGTAGGTGTTTGTTCAGAGGGAATCTGTGGGGCATTCTTTGTGCTTCCAGTGTGTGACATGCAGGCACTTGGATTCCTTTTCATCTTTGTTATTTGTTCCTATCGGTCTGTACTTTCTGAACCACCGCTTACTTGCCAAGATATTTTCTGTTCCTTTTAACAATGCGGTCCTTTGATATTCAAGAAATTGCTAAACAGCCTTTGATTCACTCATTCAGAGGTTCTGCTATGCTCATTTCCAAAGTGCTTGGAAAAGTATCAGTTGGCTACCATCGTAGAAACCGCTTTAGGAGAAGGGGTGTTTAGTTGCAGCTCATAGGAGGTAAAGGGTCTCAAACTGCAGAAATGAGTTTCAGAGTTAAGGCTTTCCTTCTTTATTGGAGCTTTCTGACTTCCACAGGTATTCTTTTGGAGCCTGCAATATTTCATGAGCTGGAGCATCTTTCTCATTCATTTTTATGTCTCTGCCTCTGAGATGAGGTTAGGGTATCTGGGACTGCACACACGCACAGGTTGCATACCACACACCATCCAGTCAGGCTTTAGCTGTAGTTTTTCATCCACAGGCAAAAGCCTAAGGTAGCTTTCCAAGAGAACTTGCAGCACATTGACATGACACGCCACTGCTGGTTTTCTTCTGTGCATTCAGGGACCCTGGATTGCCAGAGCTTGTTCTGGCATCAGCAACCTTTCAGACTCTTTCATTTGCACAGTAAGTCCTAATACCTCAATCACTCTTCTTTTAAAGGAATCCTAGGGAAAAAAAAAAAAAAAAGAAAACAAACAAACAAAAAAAAAAAAAAAAAAAAAAAAAACATGGATTCATTTTATTTGTTCTTCCTTGATGTATGCCAGAAGTGTGCAATGCCTTGGGCTTGTGTTTATTTTTTTTCAGGGAAAGAAGCTTTTTAGCCTTCCTTCGTCTCTCTTACAGAAATAGCAGCAGTGGTAAGAAAGGTCTTCTCTTTTAATACTGATGCAGATCCCTCATGATAAAAGTAAGATACGACTCGTTCATACGTTGCATAGAGAGAAACGAAGCCTCTCCTCTACACAGACAGGGTGTGGTGAAAGCACTTGCTGGAAGCTCCTGATAGATTTGTGTGATCAAGTGTGTAGGCTGAAAAACTGGCCATGGGAAGGGGAGGGAGGCAGAGAAACAGAGGCTTCAACAGACTTCTCTCCTCTCTGCAGTACTCGTCAGGCATTTTAGCAGACATACTTGACTCGAGCTGAAGTTCCCTTCTAAAGGTAAATATTAAGAAACTAAAAATAATAGTCCTGCTCTGTATCGCTTACTACAGCAGTTCCTTAGAACTGTTGCTGTGCCTTGTGTAAGAACAAAGGCACAGGACTAGACAGATGGACTGTCATTACTTTTTAAGTGTGTCTGGGTAAATGGGCATTACAAAAGAGACACACACCTCCTCTGGGAAGGCCCATCTAAACAGAAACATTTGGAGTATCGGGCTGAAGTTGATTAATGGAGCTTAGTCCTCTCCCCCTTGTTGCAGCTGTGCACCATGAGTGCCCCAGCATCGAGCTAAGCGAGCAGAGGATGGAGGCTGCAAGAGGGGCTGAAGGGATGAGGGACGTGGGCCTGTCCCAGCGGCTAGGTGCTGCCTACACTGAGACGGGGCTGCAAAGGGAAGTCCTGCCCGTGCTTCCTGCACATCCTGGTTGGTTACCTGGCGTGAAGGGAGAGCAAAATAAGAGTGAGCGCCTTGTGCCTGCAGTTCTTCATGCTGGTGCAAGTCAGAACCTGGCGTTAGACACAGATAACCACACGGACCCTTGGCCTTGGTTGCTCGTCTTGCCGAGTGGCAGGCAGTGGGGTGAGCAGCAGGGTTGTATGCCTGGTTGTGCTGTCACTGAAATTGGTAGAAACTTACTGTGATTTTCGTGTGAGCAGGGTTATACAGGCTGTGCGTGTAAAGAGGTCACTGGGAACAGGCTGTTGGTGTGACAGAAGTCACGCTGAGATAAACAGGTGAAATGAAGGCGTTGAACAAAACACTCTTTTGTCAGGCTCCTTGGCCACATCCGTATTAGTAAATTATGGGTGCACGGAGCAGCCCTGGCTGCCAGCCCCGCTGCACGGGGTGCCCTGCGCTCCGCATTGAACAGCCCCCAGAACACGGCGGGTGCACGCGTCCTGCCACTGGCAGCGGTGTCAAGCTCGTATTAACTCATGAATTGTGCCTGGGCCCAGATCATTAAGCAGGGATCAGTCTAACACCTCGGCAGCGAGGACAATCAAGTTCCAGTGCCTGGGAATCAGTTTCAATATAATTCTTGTTTTCAAGTGTTTTCACAACGATGCGCAGTGGCAGAACAACATAAAGAAACCCTGAAGGAAAGTATGGGGCTGTCTTACCGACGCCGAAAGCTTGCAGAAGTACCGAAGACATCTTATAATACTCACTCAGAGGAGCGACTCTACACATGCGATGTGGCATAAATGTAAAGGTAGCCGAGCAGGCTGTCCTCGGGGACAGGCTGGTTTTACTGCTCGCTCAGATTTACTGCAGGAAGCTTCAAGCTGCAGCAGATCTGCACACAACAGGGGCTGGGAAGGAGGTGGCAGGCGGGAGGTGATAAACTTGCTGATGGAGAAGCCGAGCACATTTTTTGTTTCCAGCTGGAGGAGGCTGGCTGTATTGCAGTGATTTCAGGAGCATTGCTCAACAGGTAGAAATGGAACATGTTTGCAATATGTCTTGGATAGTATATGGAAGGAAGAAGAAAGAACAGGAATGCTCGTGACTTTTTGAGACTGAGGAGAAAACCGAGGCCGAAGGGCAATTGTATGAGGCTTGCCCAAGTCCCTGGGAAAGGACCAAAGCAGACCTGAGGCCTGTGCTAGAACAGTCCAGCCAGAAGGCACTGAAAGGCCCAGGTTTATTATCTGGTAGCTTAATCTGAATCTTCCAGAAGATGGGAATGATCTAGCCCTGGCTGCAGAGCGGACAGTGCCATGCCACGGGGAGCCAGAGAGAATAAGGGAGCTAACGCAGGACAAAAAGCTCAGCATGACCGGGGTGCTGCGCGGCGCTGCCGAAATGCTCTGACACGTGAGTGGTGGTGACCAGCAGAAGCAGCCTGTGGTGGCGGTGGCATTCAGCCAGGTGTCTGCTTCGAAAGATGATCAGCAATGTCATCGTGTCCAGGAGGAGGGCAGAGGAGGAGTGCTGCTCCAACACCGTGTATGTTAGAGGCTGTTCTGCTCAGCGAGGAATAACTCTAGCTGGTGGCTTTCAATCCTTATTGCCTGCACATGACAGAGAATGTGTCCGCAGTTATGGGATTAGGGTAAAGGGGAAGGATGTGTGAGGACAGAGGATGTCTGTGGAGTCATGAGAGTCAGGTCTGCATGCCAGGGCACGAGGTCCCATCCTAAATAGCTGCACCTGGCACACAGGGTCTCACAGCGAGAGAGGTTGCAAAGATCTGAGATAAACACGCCCCAGTGGAGAGGAAAATGGCACGCACAGTTCCGATTTGGTGACTGAAGTGATCTTTATGACACTCTTTAAATCCATAACACCCTCCTGGCCTGTACAGTGTGCGTAGTTATGGTCACCAGGATTGTAAAATGCAAAGATCTCTCTGGCTCAGGAAATGCCCAAGTCACACGTGGCCAGATGCTGGGAGAGTTGTGTTCTGCGGGATCAACCCCGCGTGATGCCCTGTGCATCCATTCCTGGTCATTGCCAGAGACGTGGTGCTGAGCTAGATGTTAGATCTGCCGGATCGAACTGCTAGATCCCTGCAGGAAGCGAGGGCCCAGGAAATGCACGCTGACTTCCAGAGCGGTGCTTCAGCATCAGCAGCGTCCCTGCCAAGCCCTGTCCGTAGGTAGGTGCTTGGCCCAGCCCCTGGACTTGTTCCGCGGTGTTTTGCCATGATACAGTGATTAGAAATTTATCATAGGATAAAACTCTCCAGGCTACTCGTGCTAAAAACTGCTATACAGTAATCATATCAGTTTTCTCTGTGTACCTAATGTGAACAGAATACGAGTAATTATTGTACAAGGGGAAAAACATCTGTTGTGAATATGATATAGGAAAGATAAGTAATTTTGCACCGTCTGAGAGAGTTTCGAAGAACAATAAATGTACTGTATGTATTCAAGCTTGAAATGTGTTGCTATGGTAGATACATTAATTACTAAAATAGCAGCTTGAGTGTAAAAAGGGCTCAAACGTTTTTTTCTGATTTTTTTTTTTTTTTGGAGGGAGGGAGGGAGAGGAGAAGGGAGATCTGTTGAAGTAAATATACAGCTGAATGCTTTTTGCTGGCACAAGCCCGTTTCCAGGTACCCTGGGCCATTTGCAGCTCTGTCCTCTTTATTGCCTGAAGCAGCGGGAGCGTGGGGGCGGACAAGCAGGGCCAACCTCTTTGGACTTCGCCCCCCCCCGGCCCGCAGGCTGGCTCACGTGGCGACACACAGCCCATCAGCTTGCCACGCCGTCTCCCAGGCTCACCCCCAACAGCAGCAGGGCTGTTCTCTGCATCCCACCTCAGCCTTACCTGCACGGGGAAGAGTTTTGAGAGCATCCTGGATGCCCATGGCAACCATCTGCTCTGAATCCTCCACCAATCTGTACAAGCAGATGAGTGACCTGACACTGGAGACTTTGCAAACCGTTATCCACTGTTTAATGGGCTGCTTGTTAACGAAGCTGGTGGAAAAAAGCAGCCTCTGCCACCGAGTGTCACCATCTAGTTCCCTGGGAGCCTCGTGGTCGGGCTGAGTGCTCGGTGACAGCAGCTGCGAGAGGCGGCTGCCTGGGAGGTGCCTGGTGCTCATTAGGAATGCCTGGGACCCCCACGGAGCTCATAAGCCTTTGCACAGATGTTCTGAGCTGAGGGCCTGGTACCAGAGGTACCATTCTGCCAAAATTAAAATCAGCGTCAGGCCTCATTTTGAGTGTCCGTATTAGAAGCAAAGGTCATTAGGATCCAGCGTGGCTGCTCCTTCAGAGTGGTGGCAGCCTGAGCGGGCCAGCAGGAGCCTCTGTGGGGAAGCAGCAGAGCATTTCCTCAGGTTTTTGCCTTTCCACCACACGCGACTTAGATCTTGTTTTAAATGAAACTGAGATATCAAAAGGGCCAAGTGTCACACAAAATGCTGATCCTATATAATTCTGATATCAATGGATGGAAAAAAAAAAAGATGCTGAGGGAAAACCCGTGAGGAATGTGCATTTTTAGTCATAGGATTCAAGCACTGATGTAGATCAACAGCGCGGAAACTGTCGATTAAAAATCTTTATATAGCATATATATTTCTGTTGTGCTTCTCCCTGTCTCTCTAAATAGATACGCATATCTGCGTGCACGTGCAGTGTGTCTGATGCTGAGCAGGCCAGTGATACCCAGCTTTTACAGACGCAGAGATGGGCTTCAAACTCTAAAATTACCTATAACTGCTTCGATGCTCAGACTCAGCAAACACCCAGTTAAATAAATTTTGGAAAGGTGGAAGGCATGGCCACATTTTAGCTCTGGTTTTAAGAATAATGATGACTACGTAATTGTCAATGAATAGTTTGTGGTTTATATGTTTTCCTTCCCGGATTCAAATGCAGCTGCAAGATGGCCTGCAACGTGGGTTGTTTTACTGTTTGGTTCTGTAATGTTTGGAAAAAAAAAGAAATTTATGTGGAAGGTGGGGAAAAGCAATCCAAACTTTTATGGAGTTGGGTACCAGAATGAATAAACCACTGAAATAAATAAGAGGAGAAAAGATGAAGAAAAAAAAAAGGGGGGGGGGGGGAATGAGAAAATATTTTTTTTCGGTCAAATTTTCTTGAAACTCAGGCTGGTATTTCAGCGTGTGATAGAAATCAGTCCTCCTTAGCCACATGTCAGGCATTTTGGCATGAAGTTGTGGTCTAGTAAAAATTATATAATGCCTGGTGTCCTCAGTGATTATTCCTCTTATAAATACTGTTGTGTTTTTCACAAACCTTCCTTCCACTCAGGTGGTTTATGAATACGATACAATATTTTTACTAAAGGAAAGAGTTGCTAGCAGAAGTCTGAAGAGACCTTATTCATGCGCAGTGTAAGAGAAGGAACAGAAAGTCAATTAGCTAGCTGTAAAATTCTCAGGAAAAGCAATTTTAGGGGGATAAATCCAAAATTGAAAGACTGGAGAGTAAGTGCACTGGGGCTGGGTGATTAAATTTTATCCTGTAGCCCAGGGACTAGCAGTTATGTTCCATGAACATACCCCATCATCTCTGGAAGCCACTCAGCACCGATAACTGCAGCAGTGAAAGGACTGATAATTAGGGGTGGACAACCTGCATTGAAGAAGCTTGGCCCTACCCCAACAGACGTGGCACAACAGCCCCTTCGGAGAGCTTTTGAGGAAGCAGAAGCACAGCTGATAATTTTAGTGATTGTTTTGGTGACTATGTTACCTTTAGTGCCTCATTTGAGGCGCGGCTTTACTTGTACAAAAATTGCTGTGACGGATCTGGTGAAAGAGCACTGATCTTCCAGGCTCTGGGGAAAGAATAAGTAGCTGGCCCTGATTTCTTTTTCCTTTGTGAAAGATAATGCTGTGTTGTTCCTCCTGCTAGGGGAGAGGAGGGGATTGGATGCATGCAGATGAAAGGTGGCCTCTCTTAATTTACTCTCATAGATTACACTTATTTTTTCCTCCTGGCCTTCTCTGGGGAGAGGCAGCTGGCACTTGCATTTTCACTTGCTCTGCTGCTGACCTCAGTCATGTTTACTCATTGGTTGGTTATTTTGTTTGCTTTAAGATGCGTTTCTTCTTCCCTGGCTGCTGTCTTGATGTGGTTTTCCAAAGAAGTGGCTGTCTGAACGAGCTGATATCGAGAGTCACAGACGGACCGTAGCGCTTCAGAGCTGGCAGAAGGGACCTGAGACAGGGCCATAAATCTCCTTCAGACTTCTGGGTTATTGGGGAGAGTTAATTAGAGGGTCTCTGAAGTAAACACACACTGCCACACATCCACGGTACTGAGAGACCAAATGATACTTGGAGCTGAACTGGGAGCTGTACTCAGCTGCCTGGCTTGCTCCTGGGGCCCAGCGGGAGGTGTACGATGGCACAGTGGCTGGACTGGCCGCGGGAAAAGCAAGCTACGGACGGTACTGGGAAGGAGCAGGAGCATTATTGTGCTAATCCTAGACTTTCCCATCAGCCATTCGTGATGGTTTCTTCTGATATTTTAATTTGCAAAGCTGGGAACCAGGAAGAGTTCTTCCGACATTTGCAAATATAATTTGCGTAGTCTCAAGCAATAAGTCTTCCACTGGGACCTCACTTCATGAACTGAACTGGGCAAGGCTGTGGAGCTACCTGGGGTGGAGATCATGCCATGTTCTTCCTCTGCTCTGCTGGAGGATGTGCCTCCCGGGCAGGCAGAGGTCCACAGAAACATATTTACTAAATAGCATTTGTTCTTTCTGAAACGCGGAAGGGAACGAGTCCCGCCAGGGATTCGTAGCCTTTGACCTGGGAGAAATTCCTTTCTCATTATTTGTCAGGCATTACTTCAGTGCCAGGTAGATTTTAACTGATAGTACCAAATCTTTGTTTTGTTAAAAGTTGTTCCTTTTTGGGGGTAGATGTTAGTAAAGACTGCTGTGGCTGTCAGACTTAAACAAGAGATAATGGTGTGCATTGATTTAGTAACTTTTATTCTCTGAAAAAAACCCTGCTCTTGTGAAGAACAGTTGTCTCCATCTCTTGCTGGTTGTTGGCACGTCACGAGTTCTTGCAAGTCCTGCCAAAAATGCCCATGTTGTCATTGTGCCCAGAGGGTAGGTGTGGAGCCCTGGGCTGCCCACAGACCTCTGCCAGCCCTTCCTGCACGGCTCGAGCCTCCTCTCTGCCTTGTGGAGGAGAACCAGAAGGGAAAAAGGCCGAGGAGGAGTGTACGAGTATCTGGTTGTTCTCTCGTATACTCTATATTCTAACGGGAAAAAACACACCTGGGGAAAAAGCATTGCAAAGTCAAACTGCTTTTGGTTTTGGCCAAGAATATTTGTTATTTCTCTGGAGCTCTCGGGGAAATAGTGATAATTCAAGCTCTCTCTGCTCCGTGTGCGTGTGGACTTGTATTTGTCAGTTTGATAGGTCAGCTTTCAATTTGCTGGACTCCTCAAACCCAGGGTTCTTAGGTTCAGCTCTTTAGAGGTCCACAGCAGTAAGCTCTGTTACTTATTCTTGCAAAATTGCATTGGCAAAAGTAGATGGTGAGTGGAAATTTGAAAATCCAGAAGATCACTGCAAGCTCGAGAGACAAAAAACGTGTGTGTGCATTCACAGATCTTACACAAGCTCGCAAATAAGTACTGCCATCACCACCTACTTGACACAGGTATCTTCAGAAGATAGGGGAAAATGCTGATAATTTTATAAGGCTTTTTTTTTCTTTTACCTTTTTTTTTTTTTTCTTTTTTTCCCAGAAGTGTGTAAGTTGGTGTACGAGCCTGGCTATAATGCAAGAAGAGTTATCCAGAAATGCCAGGTTACTGTAGAAAAAAAAAATACAGTTTCCATGTATACTTATGCCATACTTCTTAAAGAAAGCAATATCTTTGTGTTGTAATGGTAATAGGCTTTTCATTCTCAATAACTCAAACATTTAATATCCTATCAAACTTTATTTTAACTGTAACTTCCTTTTTAATAGCATAAAATACATAACAGGCATGGTGTAAGGGGAAAGCATTTTTTTTCCTGTCAGGAGTGACTCATATATTCAGAGACACACTTGAAAATGTTTTCAAGTACACTTTTCAGAGAAAAATGAATTTTGCAGAATATAAATTTCCTTGATTGCTACTCAGAGCTCCTCTAAACAGCTACAGGCAGGGAAAGGTACATAGAGAAAACGCTGCAGTTCTCACTGAACCTTAAATCAGACATAAAGTGTTTGCGCACTGCTGTACCCACTTTCATGAACCGGAGGCCCTGTTTATAATTCCGCCTTCTCTTGAGTGGCCTTAATGCTAGACTGCCCCATGGGTAACAGGGGAAAGACATTTCTCATGGTCTCTGGGTAGGAAGCAAAACCAGGCCAGTGTCCTACTCACTTAAACGAGCACTGGGTCCCAGGAAGGGGCTGGAAGGAAGGCGGTGGGGTGTTCCCAACAGCAGTAAACAGCTTGCACAGAGAGGGTTTTCTAATCACCCTCATTTGAACTTGATGCAGCAGGGGGTCGTGAACCAGTGGCACGTCCTAAGTTCATCACCAAAATACCGCCAGAAGTCACAGAAATAGCTTGTTTGCCTTTGTTGTTATTTCAGACATTTGATTTGTTTCATGCTATGTGAGTGTGCTGCGTTGTTTAGGGTAGCAATATGTCAGGGAAAACCTAAAGGTGCACATTTAGTTCCCATTGCTTTTCCTTAGAGCCAGTGAACATAAAGCATTGCAAAGGAGCTGCCTCAGTCTTGACAGAATGAAGTCAAACAGTTGTACGGTGAGCCCAGCTTAGTGTCTTTTCCTTTTTGTATCTGTTCAGGATTTACACTGATGCCAAGCAGGCTTATAACTATACTATATAAAAAATAAATAGACTTCAAAGTCTAATACTCATAGTTTTGATAGAGGAAGGCACAAACTCTTTTTCCTTTCCTTTTATTTCCTTCTGTATCTTTTTGTAAAATGCTCTTGGTTCCTGTAACAACATTTCCTTTCTTCATTAATGCTCACGCTTGACTAGAAAAGCCATCTCTGCCAGGTGTGCGAGCCTGGGTCGGGCGATGATTGTACAGCTGTGGGAGACATGAGGGGCTCCAGTTAATCCACAAGTAGGTGGTCTGTCATTCTGCTATTTTATAGCATTCTGCCAAAATCCCGTGTTTAGAGCAGGAAAAGGTTACAGAACTGAAATCCCCCCAAAATCCAGCTTAATGTTGTTTTGCTTTCAACAACATCTGAAAAGTATTTTCACCAGATACGGTTCTATAAAACACTTTCTTGGTTCAGGATCTTGTCCCCGTCTAAACATGAATGCTATATAAAGCTTTCTTAATATGATGAAAAGCCATTTACTTATTCTCCTTGGCTTCCTCAGGGAGTAGTGTAAAAAACAAAACCAAAACAAACCTTTATCATTTCATAAAAGCTAGATTGAATTAAAGCTTCAGAAGTTGCAAGTTCTGCTCAGAAATTCTGATTTTTATTTACCTTACCTCTTTATCACCTTGGTAACACTACTCTAATTATGCAAAATAGCACAGTCGAGAAGTGGATCCTGACTCCAGATCTTAAATTCCTCCTTTGCAAAATGGCTCCTGCAGCTTGTAAGGACAGAAAACTTCACCATGAGCACTCAGGTCTTTTTCTGCAATGTCAATGTTTACTGCATTTACTGTTAACAAAAGGGGGAAGTGGCCTTGAGGTATGTATTTATACTTATTCTATAGCAAGCTTTTAAGCAGTATGGACACATGACACTAAAACGTAACACAGCTTTTGCCCAAAAGGCGACAACCAGCAGAATGTGAGCAATACAGGCAGTCGTTCCTGATGCTCAAGTACTTGGAGTTTGAGGTCTTTCCCGGGACACCGATGTAAGAGAGTACGGAGAGACACAGATTTCTGCAGAGCAATGCTTTAGCTCAGAATTTTAATATAGAGAGCACCAAGGCGGCATCCCGTTAGCTGAATTTTAATGACTGCATCTTTTTTATCCTGTCAGTTGTAGGGAGGATGTGAGAGATTTCATGAAACATTAATGGCCCTAACTGCAGTCTTCTCTTTTTCCTCCCGGTGCAGTGTAAAATACAAGTTGTGCAGTGGACGGGCTCTCTGCACAGCTGTGCACTGCTCGCTCATCTTGCGGTTCCTGCTGGGGCCGAGAGCTTCCACGCTGACTGCCCAGGGAGGTGGGGAGGGGCAGGGGGGACCACCCATCAGCTATTTAAATGTGGTCTATATTTCTGAGGATTTAAGTAAGGGGGCAGCTAGCTGTGTTCCAGTAGGCTCAGTCTCATGCGTAGGTTCCCTCTAGCTGCTGGCTGGTTAAGGGATGAATTGTTAAAAAGGTGGGAAGCCACAGGGCTGGGAGCGCCTCTCTCCTCCTCGAGCCCCAAGATACGGGACTGAGAAAGGGCTGAAGAGGGACTAAATGTGAGCCAGAATTGTTGAAGGCTCATTGGATACAAGGGCACAGCAGGGAACAGGGAGGTGGTTGTAAATGCTGGGCGTAACAGGGGCACTGCTGGGCAAAGGCCTGATCGATAATGAATCCCTCCAGCAGCCAGTCTCTCAAATCTCAGAAGCGTGCAGGGATTTGTTGGCATTTGACAGTGTGCTCTCACTTTATAACTTTCCAGGAAACACATGGTTCCCAAGCCAAATGAAGAACCTTGAGGCAGATTAACGCAGCTTAGCACGCACACAGAGGCCAAGCATATTGGGAATCCAGTTTGTGAGATGCTGTAACAAACCAAGCAATTCAGGACTCCGGTCCAAAAGATGCGTATCGTTGTGCTTCAGTTAGAGTTCCCACCTATGCAGAGGACAATGCCTGCTCCAAACGTAGGAATGCTTTGTGCGATGCCACGGTGTAGTGACTGTAATGTAGCAGCAACCAGACTCAAACACTGACGCGTTTATCTTCATCCAAAGGCAGTATTATGCATATGTTTTCAAATGAGGAGCCTGTAACCACATCATCATGACATTTATATGCCAAGCTATCTGCGATTCTTTGGAAACCCTTCTCACGAGGACTCAAGTATTGCAGGGTTTCCAGTCTGTGTGGGTGCAGGAACGGTTTGTAGCAGCGCTGGTGCTTCAGGGCTAGGCTTGGTGAGCATGGGTGCACTGAGCAGCTGGAGAAGCAAATGGTCTGGCAGTGCTTAGGTGCTCTGTACAGCCGTGGACCAGTGAAGTCTGCCTCAGATGAGTGTGCGCATTAACAGGCCTGATGCATAGTTAGATGCAGCCCATTAGAATGATCTATTTTGGAGTAAGTTTGTAAACTAATAATCAAGTCATGTTTTCGGAGCTACACACTGCGCTGCTAGCGTGCTGCAGAGCTGTGATAAAAGCAGCCACGGAATAAATAAGGCCCCAAAGAAAGTCAAATTGAAATAAAAGTTATTTGAAGCTAGCTATGTTAATTAAGTGAGCTCACACATTTCACCATGATTAATATGAGACGCAGCGGTAGAGCTCAATATATGTGGGAGTTCATTTAGATGCCTGTAGTTCTACCTTTTTCTTTAACAAGTGCTTCTTGAATTAACTGGAAGTCTCTAATTGTAAAATGATCTCCGGCGCTGTCACAACAAATACGTATATTCTGATACAAAAAGCAAACATTGTCTGTTTATATGGTTTTCATTATTGTCTCAGCTTTCCTTAACTCTTTCCCTCTCCTTCACTCAGCACAAACCGTACGGTGTTTCTAAGTGAGAGGAGAATAAGGCAAGGTCATTACCAATGAATTTCTGTTTGCAAGCGGCATTTAAACAAATCTGGTGTAATAATGTCGGATGTTTGGGTTAAATTCTGAGTACTAGTGCTACTAGTACAGACATGACATTTTTGGATGGAGAAGAAACACAGAGAAGGGTGAACGTTTGTGCTAGGCTACATGGTTGCATTTCTCTAGGCTTCAGAGAAATCTCCTTGGAGATCCAGGGCAACGTTGGTAGATTTGGGGTTTATACCACAGGTAGCTAGTAGAAGGATGCATCTGGGAGAAAAAGCAGGTTGTTCTGGGGTGAAAAATAAAGGGAGGAAAGTGCAGGGTGAAAACCAGGAAACCCTGGGAAGAGAAAATCCTCAGAAGTGGAGTGGGCCATCTGAGGACCGCCACACACTCTGCTTTTTTTCAGGGGGAGCCTGGTTTTGCAGGCAGTGCAGTGAAGTGTAGCTGCACCCTGTGCCTCACCGTGCCTGTCCCTGACTGGAGCAGGAGAAATATTTGCCTTCTGTACCAGCTGAATGCATGGACAGCAGTACACGGGGAGGGCTGCGGTGGGGTGGGGTGGGGGGATACCTCAGCTGCTGGAATTCTTTGGGAAAGCAGGAAGCACTTGTACTGGAAAATGTGCAACATGAGTGATTGAAAGGGTCACCAGGGTTCAGTCCTGCAGCAAATACAACCTTCATTTGTTTTCTAAGTATGAAATGATTGTGGAGGGAGATAATTAACATCTTCTCTGTGCCAAAGCTGATTGCTCTAGAACTAATGAGAAAAAAAAAAAAACGAAAGTTTGGGAAGCAGAGTAAAAGAAAGGGTAGAGCAGCCAAAGCAAAGCATGTAGACTAACACAGAACGTTCGGGGCAATTCATTTAAAGCCTTCATTGTTTCAGCTAAGGATGTACAGGCCAAGGCAGTCTGATCCTATACAGACGCTCACAGTACACCAACAAAACTGACTTCTGGTTCTGTTTAGAACATCGCGTTACAAACTGGCAGCTTTATCACAATATAAATTAATTACACGTAGGGCTACGTTTGCATAACACCAGAGCCGCCACGTAAAGCAAAGATACACTCATTTTCACAAGAGCTCAGCATTTTGGTTAGATTTCAGAAAATGTGGCTGTTAGAAGAGTTAAGCAGAGCATGAACTAGGACAATCTCCGCTGGCTCTGTCTCTGCAGTTCATTCAGCAAAGGTGAGGAGGAGACAGCAGCTATCGAAGTAGGGACGTCCTTACTGCCCAGTGTTCACTGGAGAGCCTCTTCTCTGTGCTGGGCAGTAAATCCACGACAAAGGCCCCGCTGAGTGCGGTGGCAAGTGTCACACGTGTCATCGTCAGCACTGCCTCGGGTGCTGAGTCCTGGAAGGAGAGCGGAGAACAGGGCTGAGTTGTGCATGGGGGGAGCTGGTGTTTCGGACAGGAGGGGGACCAGAACAGATCAGCCACTGCTGACTGTGCAGGAAGCCCCACCACAGGCGTCTGCTCCTATTGACATCACGTGCAGTAACAACTCTGATGGAGGGAGTTTCTCTCTTGAAAGAGATGCGGACGTGTTTGAGTGCTTGTTCTGTAGGAACACCAGCAGGCAGGTTACGTGCTCCTGGACTAACAGCTACACTTTAACTTTAGGGAAATGTCTTTTTTATAGATATCAAAGCTCTAATACAGAATTAAGGATATATTTTTTTTTTCTAAACATCAAACTCTCAATCAGGAAAACGAAGAGCTGTAGTGATGGTCATTCTCATTACTGCCAGGACCTGTGGATTATCATCTTGCTGGTGCTCGATTTAAATCATAACTCTCCGCTGAGGCAAAGCTGAAGCACTTGGTAAAACCACATAGAAAGCAGTGGCGTTGGCCCAGTATTGTAAGGAAGGATTTAATTGTAGAAGGCACGAGTGACACGGACGCACCGGGCAGGTGGTGGGCAGGAGGGCTCCGTCACACACCCTGAGTGCCAGGGCCAGGCTTTGCCGACATCTGCTCGGGAGAGCTGGGTCTTACAGCCTCCATTCCCCCCGCTGCCATCAGCTGCGGACGAAGACCTGGCTGTTTTGTTGCTGGAAGTGGAGGCATGGCTCAGATCAAGCTTTATTGCATTCACCTTTCTTTTTCAGCAGATGATGCGGAAGGAATATCTTAACTAAATTACGCCATTTCAGGGCTGACTCTCTGGGTGCTAAGCATCTCCATAAATACTTCTAAGAAGAAAAAAAAAAAAATAAGCAAGTGTTCAGTGAATAAATTGGGACTGGGACATATCAGAGTGCTATGATTTACGGCATAGCTGCCTGATTACCGCTGCCGTCTTCCACCACGCAGCGACACGATCTTTTCTCCCTCTGTATGTGCACAGTGCTTTTCACCACAGGGACGTTTGGGTGGCTGAGGCTTTTGAGCTGGGACACGGTTAAGATAGTGGCTGGTCATACATGACACACACACACAATATTTGTTACCTCAGGCTGGTTGTACCTTGGACAAGGATTTAGCAGTGGCCTCTGCTGCTGCAGGTTCAGGTGAGAGTTGTTGGAGTGGTGTAAGTGGCAGCTGTGCTGCTCCCAGGCTGGGCTTGGGGGCAGATGGAGACCACAATGAACCCTTCCTACGTGTGTTTCAAATGCTGTGTGGTGGCACATGCTGCATCTGCAGACACCGGGCTGCTGGAGGATTAGGTTTCAGACGGGTTTTGAGTGTGCTTGGGAATCTATCATCGTCACAGAGATACTGCTTTCTGTAACAAATTCTTATTATGTACTTACCCTTAGGTGTTTTCATTGCTGGAGATGCAATTTCCAGAAAGTCACCTGCCCACTAAATGCTAGAAGTACACTTTGGGAGCTAAATTTTGGTCTCATATCCCTAGTTTAATTTTCCATTGACACAACTGACTTCAGCTGAGCTGCTGCAGATATAAATCAGTTTGATAGAAGGGAGAATTTGTCCCTTTCCTATTCAACCAAAATTGCCTGTTTTTAATGCCTGGAAAACTATAATCTTCTGTCTTTCTGACTTGCTCAATGCTTACCAGAATCGCCTGAAATCTATGTCAGAGATAAAAACACCCATTTTACTTGCTGCCTTAGTGACGTAACCCCCATCTTTAAATACTTGCACTGTTTTCCAGTCCGCATTTTATTTCAGTGTTTTACTCTCCATGTACTCCATCTGGAAGTGAGATGCTTGTATGACTGATGCTTAAAAAAATGAGTAGGGCTAAGTGTTCTCCTCAAAGGCTGCGTGTGGCTTTGCTTCTGTCTCTCCCCTTTCACCTTCGCTTTGCTAGCAATGCGCTTCTCCCTCCAATCCACAGTACTCATCCACCTTTCTCACCTTGTTCCAAGGCCTTTTCCATGGAATTTTCTCTTGCACGAGACATTCCCCTGTAAGGCCCACGGACTCGCTGTCTTGGATTGTATTTCCACCATTAACCAGTAGTTCAAAGCTCTTTTTCCAACGTGCTTATCTCAAGTTAATCTCAAAAGCTGAATTCCTGTAATGTTAATGGCCCTTTGAGTCAGTGGGAACCTGATCTAGGGCTAGATCCTGGGACAGTAGGCTGCCTTGTCATCTGGCAGGTGTTTTGGATTCCCTTCTACCGCTCCAGATAGAAAGCAACTGCACCAAACACATTGCTTCTGGAAGGGAGATCTGATTCAGGCCCCAAATCAAACATACCCTGGGCACAATCCATGTCACACTCTGGAGCAGCCCTCACTCCGAGCCCTGGGGCTGTGTGACACTGCAAACACTCAGCAGTTGGTGCCTCTGAATGTATGCCAAAATTAGGTTAGCTGCAACGATAGGTGAGATCAGCCGGTGCTAATCCCCCTTCCCGAAATGGTAGCTCTTATTTTCACCAAGCAAGAATTAGCTGCGTTATCTCTGTGTTAAAGACAGTGCTTATGTTGAGTAGAAACTGTAATAAGCCTTGTGAGCGTGTGGCAGTGTCAGGGTGATGCAAGCTTGTTCTTGCTCCAGGATTTACCAGGGCTGGCACAGCTCCATGGGGCCGATAGGTATTTACTCTTGTCATGTGCACAACAGCCCCCCTGTGTCGTTCCAGGCGCCCTCGTTTACTAATGCCCATCCTAGCACTGAACAGCAATGTTTTTATCACCAAGTAAACAAGTATGCAAGCAGGTTTCCAAACAAAGCGAGCAAACACAAATAAACCCCCAAAGGGATCTGTAAAGGGATCAGCTGTATTGGTGCAGCACGCTCTGTTAGTGGAACTGCATGGATTCCTCCATTTGCCTAATACAAACCCAACTCTCTCAGCTGTTTACAGCAGGAAAAAATCACTGATTTGGGTTTAGATAAGCATTTAGGTTCCCCCACTCCATGAATTTCTTCATTTCGTAGCAGCCCAGCAATCTTTCACAGGACAAGATCAGGTGATTTTAAATCCCTCTATTACTAAAGCTTTTGTGGTGCAGAAAAATAATTTTTAACCACTTCTGCCTACTTTTTGTTATTTATTTCTATCATCTAAGAAGCTGTTCTTCAGTTCAAGCAAGCAAAGTTTTATGGGTTTCATAGCTGCATAATTAATCTGTAGGAACTTTGTATGGCATTTCAAAGAATGTGATATTCCTTGCCTTGCTAATATCTGAATATTTCTCTTTAGATTTCTGGCTTGATATTTACACTTAATGAATGAACATGAACCCAGACTCTTGAGATCTGATCAATTTTTTGTGATTGACTGAGCTACCAAGGATAAATTTTTAAGTGCTTTTTCCTTCATTGAGATCTAATCTCTAAGCTGCAGTGGTGACGAACTTGTGAGGTCCTTCAGAAATTGTGAACAGCTCAAGAGCCAGGTTTTTGGTTGTAATAGTGAGCAAGAAAATTTGCCATTTCAGCATTGTCTGCTATACCTCAAGGTTGTGTATATCTTTCTGGGCTAATTTTTTTACAGTACGTAGCGGTGTGGTTTTGTGGGCAGCGTGGGTGAGAGAGCAGTGAGCCGAAGCTAAGCGCTCCTGGTCCCTGACAATGAACAACATCATCGTTAGGCCGTTGGGTGCGTATCTCACAGCACATCCGCCTGGATTTGGTGCTCTCTCTCTCTCTTTTACGGTGATATGAAGACGTGTTCTACCACCAGGCACGTGGCACAAACATAAGCACAATCAGTCTGCTGAAAGTGTAAAGAAGAATCAGCAAACAATATATATACATTTTTTCCTTTGTCCCGGTATGCTAAATGGTCTGCATGTCCTTGAAGAGCAGTTATTCAAGAGCAGTGTTTGGTACCTGGAGCCCCTGGAAAATGGCAAGGAGCTGCCACCTGCACCATGAACTTCCAGCGTAAGGTACCTGTGGGGAAACAAGCTAGTGCATAAGTTAGGACAAATATCCAGTGGGGTGTTACCGTCACAGAAAGAAGAGCTGAGGCAGTAATTGTGTAATGTGACTAAACTTGGGTTCGATGTGTGTAGCTGAAGGGAAATCACCTCAGTGTTTATTGATCTATTTTTTCAGGCAAGAATATTTCCCCCATAGATCACCTCCTGTGGCTCTCTGATATGGTAATGTTCCACTTGAGCTGAAAGCGATAACCTCCTTGCGGTTCCTCCCGTGGCTGTGGGCTTGATGTTAAGCACAGAAGCAATTACCTTTACCTTTGGTGGTCTTTGGATCCGCACGGGAAGAGCTGCAGGAAGCCACCTGAGGAGCGCAAGGTTTAAAGATGCGGGGGAGTATTGGCTGGTGATCAGCTACTAATGGGGCAGAGGCCGTATTTGTTACAGGAAACATTTTATTCGTGGCAGAAAAAAATGACTTTGAAGGACTTATTAGCAAATCAGCCCTGCGGGAGGCTTCATTGCAGCTACAAGTGCTGTTTGCTCCTATCTCGCCTACAGGTAGGTTCTGCGCTGTCCTGCCGCACTTGAAACAGGTTTCTGTGGCACTGACACCAGCTCGGAGGTTGGTGCAAGCAGAAGGGAGCTGCTCAGCAGCAGCTGGGGGCACTTCAGCAGCCCAGACCTAGCCCCTTACCAGATGCTGAGCCCATTGATCCAGCAAGTGTCATTTCAAGGATAAGTGCGTGGTCTGGAGATGCTGTGTGGGAGTGTCATCCCTGTGCTCGCATCGTATGCACGTAGTATGTATTTAGAGTTACCGTTTTACTTAAATAGGCACAAATTTTCCTCAGTAAATTGTGTTGCATAGATTGAGTGTTAAAAATGTTATTTTATTGATAAGAAACAGACGATAAGTATTTGAGCACAAGCGTGTGTGTGTGCGTGCAGATGCTGTTGTTGAATTATCAGTGAAAACAGCACTTTAATAAATATGTAAGGATAGCCATCGATATTGCATGCAATTCCATACTCTGGTGGTTCCGCAAAATACAACAGAATGGCCCATAACATTAGGATAAAACCACAACATTAACTTCAATCTACACATAAGATTAGGAAGAAAATGCTATTTTGTTCTTGTTGGTCTCTCTGTGTGAAAATCTTCCATCTATCCTGTAAAGATCTGCAAACGTAGATCTATGACAAAACAAATGGAATCAAAAGTGGAAGGAAACTGTTGTTGAACAACAAAAAATGCATATGCTGCATACCCGAATGCATCTTACCCTCTGATTATAGGAGTGACTATCAGGAGTGATTCAATTTTTGGCTTGTCAGTCATCTGGGAAGAAACTGTCACCATCTGCAAAAGTGGCAGAAATTCAGAATATTTATAAGAGTCAGTTTTTATTTTACATCTTAATTCTCACCAAATAGTTTTTTTTTAACAGTATATAGAAGAACTTATAGGCAGGAGGTTACATCTGAAAATGTTTTCATGAGAATTAGGTGAAGTTATTTGGTAGACTCAGCAATTCACTCCTTAATATAATAGAGAATAATTCACTTTTTACCATTCAACCAATGACCTGAATTAATTCTGGGGGGGAAATATATTTAATCTCACTTCTGGGTATTTTCAAAATGGCATTAGATCGTCTGTCTTTTGATTTTTCCTTGTGTCATAGAATATAAACCAGGACTGAGTCCGCACAGGCTAACCATGAACATGATGAGCACGGAGGGATAAGTTCTGCCAGGAAGGACTGTCAGTTGTTCACCTTTGAGTTCTGATTGCACTAAAATGGAATTTCTTCAAGTATATCGTAATTGCTTTTTTCTTCAGGAAGCAATGAAGTGATACAGTGCCCATTGCAAAACCCCGGCTTAGCCTCTGTGTGGCTGAGCTAATAGCTCACACAGGAGGACAGCTCCTTTGCTGGGACAGCCACGTCTTTTACACGTACCAAGAAACTGCTCTATTATTTTTGCTAAATGTGTCATGATATTTCCAGTGGAGAAGTTCCTTTCTGTAGCCTTTTAGAGAGGTTATAAGATGCAGACTTTGCACCCCCATGATCAGTAATACTCTTCGCTTTGCCTTATTCTATTGCATGTAATAACGTAGGGGCTTTTTGCTCCCACCAACAGACTGTAATTCTGTTATGGGTGAAGGAATTTCTGTCTGAATGTGCTAACGGGCATAATTCTCTAAGAGCAGTTGATGCCTCCATCATGGATTTAGTTTATCTCCTCTCGCTGCATTGTCTCTGAGCTGGTGCCCGTGAATTGTTAATGGGGGGGCCTTAGAAAGCCAGGAAGGTTTGGGTGCTGCCTTACCTGGGCAGAGAATAACCATCATCGGGTCCCTGCCCCAAAGAACACACGGTGCAAAGAGGGAGAGAAGAGGAAGCAGGAGGGGGGATCAGCGTTGTGAAGGCAGTTAGATTTCCCACCCTCCAAAAAATCCTGCCGTTTCATGCTCTCTTGCAAAGTTTGAAAGAAAGATTAGGTTTGACTTAAAAGAAATTACAAAAATGTTCTAAGGTATATCGAAAAATTTCATTTCTTAGCATTCCAAGTTTAAACAAGTAAGAAGAAAATCTCAGCATCATAACTGGGGGGGAGAACGGTTTGTGGAAGTGTTGCCAGTTCCCTTTGTTCTGAATCACCCTGAGCTCCTGCCAAGCCTCAAGTATCGGCACTGCAGTGTTTTAATACCCTGTTTGCCTTCCTGGACAAGATTTGTCAGACGAGTTGCACATACAAATTCCACTTTACACTGTAGTGCTGCATTCTGTACAGGACTTATAAAAAGTATTACTGAGCTCCATTTAAAATAATATTTTAAATGAAAGTTTAGGCTGCCTACAATTATTCTCAAAAACTCTTTGCCATGTACAGTTAGGTTATGAAATTACTGCCTATGTCGTAGAATGGAAGAGAGCAAAATTGGCATGATATAAAAGTAACACAATTTTGTAGTGATTAAAGGACAGGCTTGTAGAAATGGGATCTTGACGTGAGCCACCACTGTTCTGAGTTTTACGAAACACAGTCTACTCCGCGTTTTGGTTGTCACTGCTTTGCGTGCTGCTACGCCTTGCAATTCCTCAGGCTGGTGTTGTCTTCAGAAACTCGGGAGTTACGATCGCCCAAATGAAAATGGGGAGAAGCGTGTGGGAGGGAAGTGCATGTGAAGAAGAGAGATGCTCTAACACCCTTCAGCATAAATATACCATAGGAAAGAGTAAGTTTATTTCCCCACCCTTGTTTTCCCCTCGCTCCCACACCCTCCTTATCCCCTCTCTGCCCCCCCAGTTGCCAAGCCGTTACATCCTCCTCCTAAAGAAGGCTTTGACAGCATTTCTCATGGGACCCTTCCACACAGGGTCACAGCAATCTTGCAGACGTGGCGCTGATGCAGTTTGTGACTTCCACCAGAATAACGCGCTGGAGTTAACTCATCGCGCCTGCTGAGCGGTGTGTCTGGGGCCCTGCTGCCTTGCAGTGAATGAGACAGGGGGGTTCTGAGCAACTGAAGCCTCCCAGGGGCAGAATATGGTGCTAATGGGATTGTGATGAGGTTAATTAACTGGGTATCAATTGGAATAGAATATGACAGGACACGAATGGCTCCTCGAGCTCTCGTGTTGTGTCCGAGGTGACTCCATGTCAGCAGGGATTCCAGCGGCGTTCACTCACGTAGGTTTCGCTCTGGTCAGGGGAAGTAACCACTTAGTTCCAGTGGTGAGAAATCATTTGGGTGGCAGGGATTACAAAGTGAGTTAGAAAGGAAGGATCATGAACTACAGAAAAAATGCAATGGTCCTCAAAATCAGAATTTGAAAAACTGGTTAGAAAATAGGGTCTTCTGAGATTGGTTTGGGGATTGAAGGGTACAAGAAAACAACAAACCACCACTGCCAGAACCAAAGCAAACCAAACCCAGCAGTTACTGGGTTAGATTAGAGGGGAAGAAAGACAGGAAGCCACTCTGGTGCAAGGGAAAGAGAAACAGAATAGTAGGAGGAGATGGGGTGACTGTTATTTAGGTAATTGGAATGTAGAAGCCGAAAGATGGCTGGCATCCTCCCAGCATGCAGAAACAGCAGCCAGCCCACAGCAGGGAGCAGGGAAGGACCGAGATGGAGAATATGTAGGTCCAATGTAGCAGGGCATGAGGATTTTCATCAGACTGCGAGGGAAGACCTTGTGGAAGTAAATCTGAGTGGAACGGTCTGGGGATGATTCTGGAAATTCATAGCCCAGGTGTGTCTTCTGCCTGACTCCCTTCCCTTGCTCCGTGGTACCTCTGCCTCTTCTTGCCCCGGTATGTGCTCAGACCGTTTTTCTCAAAACCAGTGACGTGGCCGGGAGTTCTGCTTTTCTTTTGAATGTGGTTGAACTTTGCCTGCTTGGGAGCTGGGTGTCTGCCAGCTGATTTGCACAAGCATTGTCTCTTTAGGACACTGGGATAAAAAATAATTGGCAAAATTACAGGTCTTAGTTGAAAAAAAAAAAAACAAGAACAAATAATTTAGAACATATCTGCAGACTAGAGGAATAACCCTTGCTGGTTATTTTTCATCAAAACAATATCTAGATCTGTTAGGATCCATTTTCCAGATATCCTCAACCGAGCTGTGGGCAAACCCTCAAGAAGCCTCACCTTATGATTTAACCCAACAGCCCAGAAACTTGCCCAGCGAAAGATGGGTTAAGAGGAAACACACACAAACCAACCCTCAGGCTGCAGAGGTTGCAGCACTTCCAGCCAGATCACCACGAGTTCAAAATCATGCAAGCAAAGTGCAGTTCCCTGTTTGTGCCTGCGTTAGATAAGTAGTGAGGAAACCGTGAGTAGTCCTGCGCGGCGGGGAACGCGACGCCAGCACGTCTCGGGGGGCAGATTGCAGCTCAGGGCTCGCCTTCTGCGAGGAGGTCGCTGCTCCCCAGCTGCTGCTGACAGCCAGCCCTGCTCGGAAATAGCCCTAGAATTGCTAATGATGACCGGGGCCAATAATATCAGGCTTTTTTCCTTGCTAGTAAAAACAGTTATTTTCACAATAAGATGCAGTGCTTGCTGGAGGAGAAAAAAATGACAATTTTTACCTTAACAGGAGCAATTTGGGAAACCGGAGTCATTTTAGGAACGCACTCCAACACAGCTGGAAATACATTAGAGGTGTTGGTGTTGGAGTTGCTGAAAATGAGGGTAACTAGCAGTAGCCCAGCTGCAGGTGTGTGCTGGCCTGAAGGAGCTCGAGCACACCAGCACCAGGACACGGTCAGAGGGAGCTGAATGGTGGCTGCAGAGCTGGAAAGCTCACCAGGAGGGCTTGCACTTTGGCTTAGGGACTCTTTTGGGTAACGTTGCGTTTGTCTTTCCTAAACGTTAGTTTTTAATGAATGTGGCACCAAAGATTTGTCATTTCCACCCAGCTCTGCCAGCCCACGCTTACGGCAGTGGTGGCGGCGGCGATGCCCCTGGGACAGCCCTGGTGGTCAGTGGCAGCAAGGTGCTGGGGGGTTGGTGTTGTTCTTAAAGAACCTGCGCTTCACGGAGCTAAGACCAGCACAGGCAGGGGATAGCGGGGCGATGGTAGCCTCATTATCGCTACAAGTATGCCCACTATACTTTGCTATTACTTTGGGATTATGAATAATTAACACAACACATCATCTCTAAAGTACATAAACAGTGCATTTCAGAATCCATTAGCCCTTCAAAAATAATTGGGTGTCGGCTTTTCTTTGTTAAATTGCAGCATTCAGTAATTCACACTAGGTGATCCAGTCATTAGTGCAAATTATGTTTAAGAACTAAAACTTAAATATATTCCATTCTCCAAAGCCCTTCCTCGGATGGTAGGAAAATGATTGTGCTGCCAGTTACTTGATTTGTGTGGTAGCATTAAAGAAACTCCGGCAGACTTTAATTTGGTGCTCTGGGCTTATGATGTCTCCTAGGTTGCATTATGCTCATCAAGGTAAAATTTTATTATAAGAGAAACAGTAAAATGAGTATTTTTAAAATATTGACAAAAGGAGATTTACCGATTTTCCTTTTCTCCTCCAATACTTTGTCGGGAAGGAGAAACCTTGTCTCACTGATTTGGTCGGAGTGGCATTGCAAGCACGCAGACAGGCTTACAAAACTGTTTCTTAAAGAACCGTTGTCTTAAAGATCTCTGGAATTGCTACGGTAAAAACTTCTTGCAGCCCGGCTGCCAGCATCAGTTCAACTGGCATACAAATAGACAGCTTTTCAGCAAAAGGGTACGTGTAACGAAGGTGTTGTCAGGCAAAAAAAAAAAAAAAAATAAAAAAAATATCAACTTCAACTGAAAATACAGTTTTTTCAGATGGATCCAATCAACAGAAAAAATGCTTTGCTACCTTTAAAAGTAAATACTACTAATGGAGAGAAAGGGAACTGAAGGCACAGAATAAGTTAAAGGAAAAGGAAACATTAGGAGAGTGATAGTGTAGCCATGGGGCTGAGTTAAGGACAAAAACACTTCTACAGCTTGTATTACAAAGCTTTTCACTTTTGTGTGTGAACCTTTTAATACAGGATCTCAAACAAGATTAATGACAGTGATAATACAGGGAAAATTCATAATGTATTTCTCCTTCCAAGTAGCAGTCAGAGAGCGAGAAATTAAAAGCAGCACTGCTATTTCCGAATGTGCTGTATGTTAGTGGCTGGCAGGTCTAGGCCTGAGTTGCAGCACGAGAGGGGAGGCCATGAATTAAACCCGGAGACCTGAGGACGCACATCTCTACCTTGTGCTCCGAGGACTATCAGGATAATTTTCCTAAAGAATGGAACTGGCTCAGTGCTGACAATTTCATCTCTTTTGCTGTGTCCTTATTTTATTTATCAGACAAGTTAATGGCTGTATTTACAACCTCTGAAGTACTGCACTAAGGAGGAGACCTTGGAGACTGCAGGGGGACTCCTGAAGGATGGTGCCTCACACACCACTCAGCTTGTAATTCAAAGGAAATAAGACATGAAACGAGAGCAGATTAGGGGCGTAACAGCAGCATGGCAGCTTCTACGATGCTGTCTGCTGCTGTCGTTGGCACGTGACACCCAGCACGTTCAGCCCCTCGCACAGTGGGTGAATGCAGCACTTCCCACCTGCTGCTGTGAGCAGCCCAAACTGGCATATTTTGGCGTTCTTTATGTTTTAAGACTTTTTTTTTTTTTTTTTTTTTGACATCCTTCTTCTGCATGTGTAGGTACCTCTGGCTGCAAAATGCAGTATGGAGAATCTAACGATGGCAATTAAGTATTTGTTATTTTTATGTCATGGGCAAATAGTAATAATAATGATTGTTAGGGCTGTGTTTAAGGACGTTTCTCTGGTTACTTCAGTTTCTGCATAGAAGAGCCCAAGGCAGACTTCCCTCTTCAGTGCCCTGGCCAAGAATTGCCATCAGCATGTGCTTCCTTTTCCCTCTGAACTCAGCAAGAGGCTGGGATTGGGGCTTTCCAACTTGAATCTGTGAGGTGAAGGGACTTCAGTGTGCCTCAAGGATTATCACAAGGGCAGCTGGATGTTTTTTTGCCTTGATCAGAATCATCCATTCAAAGCCAGAGAAAAGCGACTGAGGACATAGCAGGTACTTTTTGTCATTGTAATCAATGCAAACCTGAGGTTGAGGTGGAAACTGTGAGATTTACACTTTGCCATGAATCCTACAAAAAGAGCTCTTTCTGTACAAAAGGCTGTGTAGGAATATGCCGGTATTCATATACTTTTTTACCATTTTGGTTGCTGGATTATTGAGTTACTATAAAGGCTCATCTGTAAAAGAAGAGCAAAGCAACCCTGCTGATTAGTAGTGTTGGCTGATGCATGGTTAAGTCTCTACCAGCTGTGGAGAGCTGGCCCCTGGAAGGAGCATTTATGGCCCCCTTTATCTGTTCCAAGGGAACCTCTGCCTGCTGGCGTGAGGGTGGTTGTTCTGAAGGTGTCACAAGCCAGTTTCTTTACAGAACGTGTAGGAAGGCCAGGCACTGACTGGGACTTCTCAGGGGGACCACAGAAGTTTTGTGCCTGCCTCCACTGAAGCATGACCTTTGGGAAAAGATTGAGGCTTGTCATATATCCCGCTAAAGAAGATGAAATTCCCAAGTCAGATGCCTGCCATTGTTGCTTCTGCAAGAAAAAACAAAACAAAACAAAACAAAACAAAACAAACAACAACAACAAAAAAAAAAAAAACACAAAAAACTCATTTCCACTGGACAAAATAACACAGATTTATGCATACAGACATGGGGGAGCAAACCCCAGCAGCCTGTTTATTATCAGCTGTCACGACTGTCTCTTAGAACGGTTGTATTATAAGATTGTAGAGTTCAGCAGCTGATTGTTCATCCTAAATCTGCTTCTCCTAGCCCTGATAGACCTGACATAATTATGTCTGACAATAAGCTGCCATTTCAGGAGCATATGCTTAAAGCTGTTGCAATGAATTATGGCACAGCGTGTCCCCCTTATCCCCAGTGTAACTGGTTGATGGAAAACAAAATAATAAAGTGCCTACTAAAAAGGTGGGGAGGGTTAGACTCCTACCCATATTTAACGTTGTTAAATTACCAAATGGCATCAGTGGAATATGGGTTGTCATCTACTGACATCTTGTTCAACAGAAAATTGAAAACAGGGCTGTCCGGGCTGCTGGGAGCGGGTGTCAGAGTCAGTGGGTGCTGCAGATATGCAAAGCGACAGACAAGACAAAACAGAAACACTCGGTATGATTTAAGGTCCCAGAAGCTGCAAGTGCTTCATGGAAATGCAGCTGTGCACATCTGCGATGGGAAGGAAGGAATGGCTGCAGACAGCACAGGTGCCCAAACACAGCGCCTCTTCAGCTGCGTGTGCCGTGCCACTCAGGTGCGCGCCGTGCGGAACCAGATGACTCCAAATCCCCGCGGGCAATGAATTGGTGCCACCGAGGAAAAATCTTCAAGGGACTGCAATGAACAAGCTGTGAGAGAGAACAGACCCAGGATAATTGAATTTAATAGAGAAAAGCAGCAGTAACGCTGGGCTCTGCAGTCTGGAAGGGCTGAGTGCGCCGTTGTGTGGCTGGCTCCTTGGGAAGGGCTGCACGTCGTGCCCAGCCTCTGCCACTGGGGCTGGCCAGTCCTTACTGGGGGCCGTTCCTTAGCTTCACGGGAGCTCTCAGCTGTAATGGCTCTTCCAACTTTATGAAATGGTATTTTCTTCTTATTCTGTTTAGGCTTCCTTACACAATGGCACTTAAAAAAAAAAAAAAAAAGTAATATTTTCTCTTGGATACAATGGCTATCCCAGTGTGTCTAACAACAGCGCTGCTTCCTTCTCTATTCCTCCGCCCTCCCCTTAAAAAGGAGAGGAGGTTCTCAAGCCTGTCGCAGAGCAGGAAGCATTTACCAATGAGCTCCATCAGGCAAGCTTGTTCTTTGGGATAAATTTTTCTCCACAGCCACATGCTTTGGAAAAATGTGCTATTTAAACAGACAAGATTGAATCTTCAGGAAACAGCAATCCTTAAGTAAATTTTTCACTCCTTTCTCAAAGGCAAAGACTGGAGGGTTTTGCTTGGGGCTTTTTGTTCTTTTTCTTTCTTTTTTTTTTTTTTTTCTCCTGAGCATATGTTTATTCCTGGTACCTGGAGACATTCAGAAACAAACAAGGCAAGGGAAGGGGAGAAAAAAAGGAAAGGGAGGAGAAAAATCTTTAACTCCACAGGCATGCAGACTGAGGTTAATGGACACACCGTGTTCTGTGCATCTGAGCTAGATCACTGACATGCTCTCCATGGTGCGATTTTAGAGTTGTTCCAGGAAATCAGCTTTCTTTATGAGATGCCCCACCTCACCGCTGACCTTATTTTTTGAACATAATATTAGACCTAAAGGATAGAAGGTAATGGACGGGAACTAATTTAATCTGAGCAGTGGTGAGCATTGGATGAAGCTGTTCTGACTGCATCTTGACTTTCCAGGTAGCGTCAAGGTACAAAGTTTTGCTCGGATTTCGAAACTGCCATCAACTCAAATTGCTGTGACAACACATCGAGTCAAGTGGGGATGTTCCCAGCCTCTTCCTTAGCTGTCCTGACAAAGCTGTTGTGTAGCATCCCCAAATGTTAGTGCTCATTTCCTGGTCAAATCAATCTAACTGAGGTTTAAACGTGGCAGAAATGTCATGCAGGAATTGAGATGACTACTTCTCTTTTGATGTGTTGTTTTTTTTTTTTTCCTCCCCTCTACTTTCCCTTCAATTTATGACTGCAGAGAAAAACCTCTTTAAAAATGTAACTGGGTTCTATGCATGCTGCACCAGTGTGGCCTCATTACTTTCATGTGGTTACTCCTTACATCTGCGTTAGGATCACAAGGATGAGGCTTATTAGTTCTGGAAGGTAGAAACCATTTTGAACAGGCCAGCTTTGCCTCTAGCATATGCTCACAACTTGAACTAAACATGTTTTGATATCTAAATAGTAATGTAAAAAGTTCATTTTTTAATGTGTCTCCATTTTCTTGGCCTTTGAAAATCCTTCTAATCCTGAAATAAACCACGAGAGAGTCATTTCACTGTGCTTCTGCTCCAAGAGAATACAGACAATAAAGAACCCCTCTGCAAAATTAAATAGCTTGTTAAAGTATCCATGTATTAACCAGAGATCGCTGAGTGTTTCACTAGCTCTTGTGGGACAGTGCTGAGCCAGTTTCTTCTGTAAGTAATCAGCTTACTGCTAGTGGTCATGTCTGCTCTTAGGGGGGAGAAGATGTATGAGAGAGAAAAAAAATATATTTTTAAATGTACTATCTTCTGAAGTTTGCAAATTGCTTTCCAGCTGATGGTTATGTATCATAGTAAAATATTGGGCTATAAAGAAGTCAAATTCTTTTAGAAAGTGTAACGCTTTCTGGGATGGAAGCATATATAAGCGTATCATGCAATACTGGGGGATAAAGTGAATATTAGTGAAAATACAGATCTTAATTACTTGAACTGGGTACTGCATCTTTTTTCATGCATCTGGAGTCTGAAATGCAAACTCCTTGAAAAATCTCATAATGTATTATTGAACCTCCTCTGTAATACACACCGTCCCCACTACGGAACACCCGCACACAGAGTTTGTGAGTTTGGTGCTCTTTTAGGGGAGGCTGCAGCTGGCAGAGACAACGGCTCGGGTCCAACAACATAATCGTACCTGCTTGTATCACCCAGCCCACGAGTGATCTGCTCACCCCAACACCAGTGCTCACAAGAGGACAGCACATGAAAGGCTTCTCCGAGTTCTTGGTCAAGGCCATAGTCCAAAAATATCTTCCAGCAGCCACTGAGTCTCTCTCTCCATCCCAGTCCTAGTAAGTTCCTGCAAGTGCTTCTGCTTGCTTGCTTGTTCTGCCTTTGAGATGTCTCCCTTGCTCTCCAAGACATGGCCCGAGAGAACAGGATGAAAGAAATGTGGCTTGGGGGTGGGAGAAGGCTCCAGAGCACAGAGGGTAAAAACTGTCAGGCCGGCAAAGTGGGGCTGCGGGGAGAGGAAAAGATGAGTTAGACACTGCTGACAGGGAAGGCTCAGAGAGACGTTTCAGTTTTGGCTGCTTGGACAAGCAGAAATTTCTAATAGCTTTCTGCTCCTTCTGTTAGCATGTTTGAACTCTTCTCTCTGAAAATAAATGTTAAATCAGAGGTGTAAGAAGTATTTTTTTGATCTCCATGTTAGCATCCTTATCTTTCCAGGAGAGACTGTCCGGCATTGACTCGAGCAGGAGAGTGGAACTGGGGGATCTAAAAATACCAAGTGCTTTGTTCCCTGTGGTGTCTGCAGAGGTTTTACTTTGCCTAAAACCAGGTACCAGGTCTCACGGTAGGCTAGGGAAAGGACTGGGGAGAGAAAAGAAGACAGCATATGCATTTTAACTACAGGCAGGGGACACAAGCGTTGGCAGAGCTGAATATTCAGAAGTAGCGGGGCTGCTCAGGTGAAGGCGGTGTGTTTTCCTTCTTTTTCAAAAGGGAAAGGAGGACTTCTTGTTTTGTGTGTTTACTCAGCAGGGACTGCATTGCAGGGACTGGGGGGAGAGGGTGCCTTAAGACAGTACATGAAAACAAACATGAAGTGTGCTCTGGGGTTTGTTCTGTCTCCTCACTAGAGAAAATACGTGCCCGGCTCAGGTTCTCCAGAGCGTGCATCCAAATAATTTCAGCAAGCTGAAAGCAGCCTTGAGGGGCGTCAGGTGGGGAGGAGAGCCTGTCACAGGGAGTCTAGCACTTGAGAGTTTGGATACCAAGCGTCCTGCGACCTGCTGACTCTGAAAGGGAGACATTGAATAAATGAGGATCTCCTGTCTGTGCAGTTCTCCTCTTGTCCGTTTAACTCTTCAAACCCATAGCTCTACCTTTCTGTGCATACTTTGGGAGTAAATCAGCAAATTGTTCTTTAAAACTTCACTCTTCTCAGCCTGATTATTTCCCCTAGGGTCCCCAGCCCCTGTTTCTGTTTAGAATATGACCGGTGAAACTCCGCGGTAGAGCAAGCCAGCTGCCAGCTACAGAGGAAATTTCTTTCAGCCACACTTAGGATAAGCAGAAACACATTTTTAAAAAAGCATAAGAAGGAAAAGGCAGACCCGGTGAAATAGATCGTGTAAGTTCCAGAGATTAAAAACCTTCTTCTCATATGGTTAGGAAGCAGCAAAAAAGCATTAGTGATGCAAGGAGAATATTCATAGTAGTACTGCTAATTAATGTGTGAAATATTCTGTAAAAACTTTTGAATTATGTACGATGGCTCATTGGTTAACTGGAGGCCAGGAACTGGGCTTCTAATTCTGGCAAACTCCTTTCTCATGCAGGCTTTTGGTAAATCGCTGTGTGAGTTCACCCTTCAGTGTCGATGGTGAGCACCGCAGCCCGAACTCGGCTCTAGATGCTGTCCGGCAGCTCGTGAGCACGTGGCAGGGGGCAGCAGCGGAGGTGAGCTTGGGGAGAGGGCCAGGAGCTGCTCTGCTGCCGTGCAAACCCTGTGCTTCCCGCCCCAGCACAACGTGCCTGCTGCAGGTCAGGACGCCGAGCACACGACTTTGGGGCAGATTGGTTTGTACATCCTCCAGGCCTGCATCTACTTGTTGTTGCATTTGTCCCATGTAAGTTTTGGGGTCTGGAACTCCGTAAGGAGGAACCAGCCTCCAGCTGCAGCGGGGCGTGCTAGCAACTGCTTGCTTGGCAGCAATAATCCTGCTCAGTTCTTTCCATGTAAATGCACAGAACTATCCTTTGCTGTTTCTGTGTGGTGATTTTAAATTGTGCAGGGTCACGAGGTGGTGAAAGGCAGTGTATGCATGCCCCGGCATTAACCAAGAGTCTAGGCCATCATATTTTATTTAAAGCCCAAGCAAAGTTTCGCCTTGTTCAGGAGGTACATTAACGGGAGGCAACTGAGGCCGCGTTGTGCTGCTTTCGGTGGTGTGTTTTGAACGACAGCTGTCTGCTGGGTGGTGCACGTGGCAGGCCATCAGTTGACAAGGCATTAGCGACTCACATTCACTGATTCCCTCATGCAGATGAACCCAAAGCACTGCTTGGGAGGGAGCTTTGCTTCCCCCAGGAGACGCAGCAGGAGGACGGGGAAGGCTGTGGCCACATTGCTCACTGAGAGCCAAGTAACTGCAGCTAGAAGGGATTCCTGTGCACAGCTTCCACGTCACCTGGAAACAACAGCACGGTGAATTCCCTCAAGTCCTGTCTGTGGTAGCACCTAGCAGAACTAGCTCACTCTTGCTGCCTGCTTTGGGGTAAAGGAATGTTTTGTATGGCACAAAGAGTGAAACTTGCACGAGCCACCACAGCCAGCTGCTCCCTGGAGCATCGCCCCGAGAACAGCTCTGATCTGCTCCCGTTGGCAAAGCCCCTCACTGAGCAACGCATTTCTGTCAGTCCCCTGAGCAGCAATTTAAGAGGCTTCTCTGCACTATGCACGTTGAATTTTAAGTATGTATCACCAAAGCTTTTTGGAATTTTTTTCAGCCGAAATTACACACAAAATGATGAGCTCTTTTCTTCCTAAATTCAAACAGTTTGAAAGCTAAGGTAAATATTTCTGGGTGGAGAGAAGAAGGATGAAACCTCCAGAGACTCTGACACCAAGATTAATGGCTGAAACAAAGAAATTGCCTTCCCCAGATGACGCAGGACACTGACTGCCCCTTCATTGTCTTCATTACTCTGCTGAGTGAAATAGAAGTAGCTGAAATTTCTCTTCTCTCACTTCTTTTTTTTTTTTTTTTTTTTTTTTCTCCAACTAAACAGGCTTTTGAACTGTATTTGCCAATAAGATCATTTTCTGCAATTTATCAAGGGGTGCTTTACAGGGAAATTCCCAAACTGGAAATCACATTTGGTCCCCTTCTCGAGTTCTGGCCTCCCCCTCAGGAATTTTGATTTTAATCTGTGCCACGTGCGCATAAATGAGAGAAAGAATAAGTAAGGCTTGGAAAATGAGACATGGAAAGATGTAAAAAAGCACCAAACTGAGCAAAACTGAAACATGCTCCTTGGACAAACTGCAACCCTGAGACGTGGTAACACTGCAGGGCTTCAGCCCAGTGTCTTTAACCCAGGCTGGCTACGTTTTGGGTTTGGGGACGGCAGTGAGGATTATTTTCTGCGTGTATATCTTTCTTTCTACTCTCTTCTGTTTTTTCTTTATGGCATAAGCAAATAGCACTTGTTTGTTTGCTGCCAAGCTATTGTAATTGGTCTCGCAGAATTGGAGAGTTACCAGAAATTTGTGTGCAAAACTAATTCTTGTTTCCCCCAAGATATGAACAATTACAGGCTTCCCATTTTATTTCCAACTGTCCCAGAATAATTTCTGCTTATAGTTCAAAGACTGCCCCGAAACCATTTAAGCAGCCACAATATAATATTCCCAGTACAGTTTGGAGCCCGAGAAAATCATGTAATGGCTGTGAGGCCTTCTGCTGCTCCTGCAGCTCTTTCAAGCAGATTTGATCAATCTTTGTAACGTGACAGTGTCAGCCTGGCAGTGCTTAATGAGGATACCTAATGTTGTCCGATGGCTTTTCAATAATATTTTCTCCAAAGCGTCCGGATCAATGACAACGGTAGTTTCTTAGAGAGCATTTTGTCGGTGGGAGTGATATTTTTGCTCACCTGCAAGCCCTGATGCTGGGCTTTTCAGAGCGCCGAGCCGCGTGCCCGTGCCGTGTGTGGTGGGGAGGGAGAAGGAAGCTGCGGGAGAGCTCCCAGCTGCTCGGCATGGGGACGGGGCCACCGAACTTGTGCTGCCCCTGTTTGTCTGCAGACCTGTGGGGAGAAGTAGTGAGCAGGAAAACTGTGTGCGCAGCAACAGGGAGGGCAATTCGTCCGTGTTCTACATTTTTTTGAGAATATTTTGGCAAACGTCTTCATGCCTGTTTCCATCTCTAGTCTGTAGGTCGAGTGCTGCCTCGTAGCATGCTGTGCAGCCATCTATGTCTTCTGCAGCTTTCTGCTCCCACGGTCTTCCTCCCTCCCTCTCCCCTCTGTCTTGTCCCTTTGATTCTCCACTTTTCTGGTCCTTTCCCACCAGAAGCTCACCCTTTCACCCACCACAAACCAAACAAGAAATTAAAGGAGAGTAAAATTATTCCTTTTGGCACTGGGAAGATGTTTACCAGAACGGCTGCTGCTTACAGTCCTTTTGTGTGCTTTCCTTCTGCAGTGGCTTTTGTCCTGTCTATGTGGCTGCAAGCTTTCCAGGACTCACACCAGCTCTTGCTCTGTGTTTTCACCGTGATTTTTGCATAACAGTGCCCAAGACTTGTTTTGTCCCTGGGCATGACTGTAATGAATATAATAAACAAAATAACTTAGCCAGTTTCTTCCACTTGATTGAGCTCTCCTTTTCACTGTCACTTCTCCCCTTGTAATGCATGAGGATGGGTCTGAGTGAGGAAAGCTTTCTGTACTACATTCAAATGCTTCTCTGCAGAAAATGCCGGGCGGGATATTCCCAATGTACACAACAAATGATGTGCGCGGGAGGCTTTGCTGGGGCTGTGTCAGTAGTAGCAGAGATGTCCACTCAGGGCTCCAAATTTCCTTTCCTTATGTTCCCAGCACAAGTGATCAGGAGGATAATTCTGTTCCCATTCCTTTTCTATTTTATTTTATTTTTTTCAGGTTCTTACCCTTAATCTGCTATTACTGCAGCTTTTATGGGTAAGCACGTGTTCTTTCCCTTCCTTAGCAAGAGAAACACTGGCAGTATGATCCAGATGTATGAATGCAAAGGTTGTATCTTAGAAAAAGAGGCAACTTTACTACAGTACTGTATGCTTAGCCTAAGGTCTAAGTACATGCCATAACAAAGCAGCAGTCTTCCAAATTTACTATCAATGGGCCTGATAATATCCCAGGGCCACTTTTCATTTTTGGTTTGCATCTCTCTCCTCTCTGTCAATATGTTGGGCACAGTTATTTGAGCATCTTGAGGGAGAAACAGATGTCAGCAATAAAGGCAATAATGGAGCTGATTCAATTCTTCAGCTATTAGCCAAGAACTGCAAACAGATATCTTGATGATACTCTGCATTTTCCATGACAAATGTTAAAGTATTTAACCTGGAAAGCCTTCAGAACAATGCAGTTGTTTCCAGAGGGATTAATAGCAACTGGACTGCAGTCTGGCTCGACACTGTCTTGGCTTTCCCTTGGCAAAGGTCCTTCTTCACCTTTTGAACAAAAAGTGATATTACCTAGGGATCTTCTCCCAGAAATAGCATCACTGTGGCTTTCAATATATTTTTTTTTTTTTCTAGGTTAGGGGTGAACTTGTGGGAAGAAAATTTGGTTATACATACTCTGAGTAGGTCATTCTGATACTGGGTCCACGCTGCTGCTGTGTCGTGTGGGTTAAACACCACAGGAGGTGGTGATCAGCGCCTGGAAATGTATCATTGGAGATAAATTCTTCTTGACTAGCGTAAGCATTTGTCCTCCTCGTGGAGCTTAAGTGCTCTGTGGAGCAAGTGGCCTGTGCGAGCCATCCACAGCAGCCACCCGAGGCGCTTGGGGCTCAGGTGAAGCAGTAAAAGCAGGGAGGTAAGTGGGGACAGGCGTGAGCAGCCCGCTGGCTGCTGCCGCCCTCGAGGTGCTGAGCGCCAGCTCTGCCGGCTGCCTGCGACGGAGCCGAGGGCAAAGCCCAGGGCAGGCGGCGAGGGTAAGGCAGGGGCTTCGCTGCTCGCTGCTGTTGGTAGGAGAGCTGCTGCTGCTGATCCCTGAAGGCAGTAATCACACACGCTCCCAACATGAAGCAAGGTAATCAACTGACAAAGTGATATCATCTGAGAAACCATTAGCTTTCTAATGGCTCTTGGAGGTCTCATTAAAATCGGTCACTTACTGATTGTTCACATTACTGGAAATTTGAGCAAAATGTTGTGGGATTTTCCCCTGGCTGAAAAGTTAGGACACTTGTTTCTGTATTCTACAAACAAAATTAAAGAGCACTGTTTTTTTCTCAACAGGCTTTAAGAGCTCTGTTGGTAATAGCTGCCTTTGTTATTACAGTAATCCCAGTACCGACATTGCCCGTTCTCTCAGTACCTCCTTTCCAAAAAGCCCCAAACCCAACCTTTTTTGAGTGCAAGGTTTATTACCTGTGCTTCTCTTGGCAAAGGAACCTGACAGTTCCCTTATTTTTTAGATCTTGCTCTGTGATCAGAGTGCTTCCTGCTAATCAGTTGTGCTACCTCACCGTCACTAGCCAATTTTGCTCCCTGATACAGCCTGCCACCATGGATGGCGAATAATACAGAGACTGAATGAGAGCGGGCTCGTCCTCTGCAACAAGGTACTGCCAGCAAGAGGAGGGAAAGCGGCTGATGCAATAAGGCACAAGGTGGTGGTTTTGTCAGAAGCTAGGTAGGCTCAGCTCTTCGTTGGGTTAGGTCTACTTCTTGGATGGCTAACTTATGAAATTTTTTTTGCGAGCATTACTTCTGCCTCTGTAGTTGTCAGGACTGAACCTTTTAAGTTTTCAAAATCTCTGCTGCCAGCGTGCCCCAGGCAGGTCTGTAGCATCGCACACCAGGACAGCTCTCTGCAGCCCCACGCTGCAGCAGGATGGCCCCAGCAGGGTGTGAGGAGCCCTGCTGGGTAGAGAGGCAAATGAAGTTACGTCTGGGTACCTGGAAAGACCTCTCGGTTTAACGTTCCACTGCGTTAACCCGTCACGCATCAGTAGTCAGGCAACTTAACAGATGTATCCATGATGCTCATACAAATAATGAAGACCTGTTCCTCGATTTTCACAATCATGTTTTTGTTTGTTTGATAATGGAGTGGAAAATCTTTGTGAGCCTGCAAAACACACCATAATTTGCTAGAAATGCAGTCAATTGCTTCTGTCCTTTTGCACTGTGCAGCACGGTGTGATGATGTCCAGTTGACTTCTCCAGCTGTTAGATGAAATTTCAGTTTGCGCTGTCTTATCTGCGTTATCTGGCCCCAGGCAGTTCTCTGGTTTGTTTTTGATAGTGCCCATCGAACTAAATCCATACTCTCAGGCAGCAAATGAAGCTTGATTGGTGCCAAATACAGTGTACATTTACAGGTAGTGAGTGGGCTGTCAATGCATGTTAATAATAGGGAATTGGTTGTTAGGGAGTAGGAATTTAATAATGCCTGGAAACTATCTGCTAGCAATAACACTGGAAATAAACAACCACCTGAGCTGCCTCTCCAGCCGAGAGCTGTCTGGCAAGGATTACTAGAACTTTGTTACTGAGACTATAGAAATTGAAGTACCTCATGTTTGGAAACACAAACAAGCTGTTTGTGTACCTTACCTTTCGTAGGGGCAGGGAACTATAAGTGCTCGCACGCATGTACTACTGAGAATCAGTGCACAACTCACTGCCCTCGTTAGTAAAGGCCACAGGATACGGGGCACCGACTGCACCACCACGCCTGGCTCGTGGCCAGGTTACTGCACCATTCCCATGCTCTTCTAGGACTAAACCGTGCTTTTTCGGTTTGCTCCAAGCAACACCTTATTTGCTCGACAGTTCACTGACAGATTGTGCTACTACAGCCTGTGCCGAGCAGCATCTTTTTGCCCACATGCGCCCATCCCAGCAAGCCTGTCTGAAGAGCAAAGCACTGCAGAGTGTATGCCTTTTTAACACAACCTGGACCTCCAGACCGTTTGGAAGCTTTATATTAACGCAGTCCTTTTTGCCATAATAGCAGAATGCAGTCACCGACTATTTTTATCTCCACGTGTAGTGTCAAATTTAATAAAAGTGCAAGGATAGCGGAAAGGCAGCTTCCCAGCAAACCTGATTCAGTATTCAGATAGCATCCTGCCGTGTGTCGCTGCCAAGTCACACCAGAAACCCACAGCCCTCCCTCCAAGCCCACCAAAAGGTACACCCTGCGTCTGGTGCCTGGGCAGCACGGGTGTGCCCTTGTTGTGACAGACTGGCCTCTTTTATGTCCTCTTCAAAATAACTCACAATAGCTTTGGTGGATGTGCCTTGAGAAAAGTAACCGGGGAAATATCATGCACCAGGGAGCGCGTGAGCAGGATTCTGGCTGGGACTTCTGTTGCATATCTGGAATCAGGATTTCTTTCTACCATTCGGTTTTATTTTCAAGGTACTCTGAGTATCACATGAAAAGGAAACAAAGGCTTTGTGTTGCATTGCAATGGAATAATGTTTTCTTAATCAGTGTACTGGTTCAGCTTTCTTTACTACTGAAAATAAGCCCGGGAAACAAGTGACTGGATATTTATTACTACTTTACGGTGCAGCTTCAGCTACCAGGTTTAAAAAAGGGACAGAGGGTATTGTGACATCAAGGTGACCCTTGGATCTAAGCTTCTTTACATCCTAAAAAAGTCTACAGCCTTGATCAATGAAGGATTTTAGTTGCTAATAAATTTAATAAAAGTATAGGCTAAGCTTCTTGTGCCAAAGCCCAGCCTTTTTAGTAAAAAGTTGAGATCCTACAGTAATTTCTACTGCTGGATTTTCCATGAGAACTTTTCTTTTCAATGCACTAGTTTAATAGTCTGCTAACAGTTTTTAAGGTATTTTCTCTGAATTCTACTACTTTTTCCTCAAACATAGAGGCCTTACCTTAGTTGTTCTTTTTGCAAGATTCTGTTTGTCCAGTTTTCACTGATCCAAAGGGTAACGTTCTTCTTTTTCTTTCTTTCAAGAAGTTTTCCCATTCTTTTAAAAAACCTTCAGGGGCTGTGAATGCACTCGGATAGCTCAGAAGTAGGCTCTTTTAGAACTTTGCTCTTGCCATGAGCTTGCTCCTCGGTAGAGGAAAGGTAGCTTTGACTCACTTGAAAAAATTGTCTCAGATGTTGCACAGTTAGTGTTTGAGAGCCTCACACTGTGCATGTGCAGCAGATGACTTTCCACAATATTAGCTGCAGGCTCTTGCAGAGTCCCCGACGTGGATGGACACCAGATCCCACTTCCTGGGGGATTTCCTCTGATACACACGTAACCAATCCTGAAACCTGTTTGACAGTTTGGGCCATTTGGTTATTTTTTCTTTGACTGTGCGTAACTCACTGTGAATACTGCTTCTTACCTTCTTCCCTCAGTATCATTTATTCCCCTCTTCCGAAGTCAGGACAACAAACTTGAGGGATCTTTGCAGTGCCCTTCTGTAGCCAGAAAAAAGTTATCTGGCTGCTCCTTTCTTATCCTAAGCAGCTGAAGTAATAGGACAATAGCGAAGTCATTCTACTGCAGAGGTTGTGGGAGACAGCAGAAATCCGAGCGCCCACCTGAAGCATTGAAACAAACAGTTTAAAGAGTCTAATTTTAATGAGAGGATTGCTCACAGTTTGTCACAGCTTCACTGAGAAGGGTGATGCTCTAGTCTGGTGTTTCTTGATGCATTTCTGCTTCAAAATATAGTCAGTAAGAGCTGGGGAAAGAAGGGAAGTGGAAAAGCATCAGTAGGTAAATTTTGAACAGCAAATCCAGTTTAATTTAGTTCAAGATTCAAAGTGAATTCTAAGTGGCTTTATTTCATTTTATTGGAGTTGGTATTTTGTCTCATTCTCACATGCATCATGTCATTTTACCTTTTAAAGCATTTTAGAGGTTTTCAGACGTTTTTAGTAAGTAGAACATAGCGCAGCCAAGGAACAATATCCATGTACGTTGCACTTCATAGTTTCATTTCACCTGGGAATTTACGCTAATGCATGGTGTAATACTTGTTTATTTATGTGCTGTGCACAACATGGCCTTGACTTTCAAAAGCATTTTCAAGGGCTTTTTTTCAGCACCAGTTCTGAGTGCCGAGAGCGTCTGTCAGCCACACAAGGACTGTGACTTGTCCTGCCTCTTTCTGAGTGCGCTGGCCTTGGCCATAGGAGTCTGCACCATGCCCTTCAAATATGACCTTTTCATATAACAATCAAAGATGAGCATTTATCTGGAAGCGAATTGCAAGTTTTATTTTAGTATTTGTACAGTGGGGATCTGAGAAGGGATTTACATCAGCTTGTGGTGGGCAGCAGGGTATGCATGCTGGTCACTTTGCTTGCACCTGATGTGAACATGTGATATGACAGATACAGCAAGTGTGTTTGGTGTGTGGCTCCCCTGTGCTACAGCTCATCCACACCACTTTGAGGAAAGCCAGAAATGCAGCCCTAGGAATGATACGCAGCATATCCCAGCCCCCTCCCCCCAAAACACTCCCAAAGAAGGCGGTCAGGTGGCAGAGACTTCGGTTTAACACACTTCTGTTGGGTTCCTCATCCACGGTTCTCTCCTCTCCATCCCTACAGAAGAAACTTGGGGAGAAACAAGTGTAAGACTAGCCTATCATAATCTATCCTATGACCATAGTGCCAAAGGATCTGCCCCATGCACATACCCTATCTTGTGGTTCTGCCTCGAAATGCTTCTCCTCCGTGTGGTGGGTCCAGCCCCGGCAGTTGATTTTACTCGACTCTAATATGTTTACTGCCCGCTTAACTGCTGCTAGCCGCTCAGCCACGCTTCAAAGTGAAACCTTCCAATGGAGCATATCATAAATTTATTGCTCAGTGCCAAGGCTTGTTGGCAACCCTCCAGCATCAATGTGCTAGAACTATGGACTGTGCTGTGGTATATTTTAAACATTTCCTGTAGGACTGTACAGTTTGACATTTCCAGTCAAGTCCTCGTGGTATACTATAACAGAACAGAGAAGAGATGATTTCAAAAGCAATGCCAGAGTTGCTTGATGACAATACCTTCCTTTGGCTTGAGGAAAAGGAGCTGAGAGCAACTGGAGATTAAATAATGATGTCTGGTGAATCGTGCCTTTTTTATGATGGCACCTCCAGGTGCAAATATATCTTGTCCAGTGGGTCCGACACACTGAAGATCTCAGCTCTATTCTCTAGATTGATTGCAATTACATTTTATATGTAATAACCTGAATAACCTTGAATTGTGAAGAAGAGTGTTGTTGAGTTGTTTTATAAATCAACCAAAATGGGGAATTAAGTCAAAAGTGGGCCACTGGTATTAGTGAACGTCGAGGTGCAGGTAAGAACAGTGGGGTGTGGCCAGATGGTTCTGAACATCCAGTGAAGGGGTTTGTAGGTGAAAGAAATAATCTAGTTATTGCAAGTCTAAACATGTATGAGAAGAGTCGAGGCTGATCTTAATGAGATCTTAGAATTGCAGCTGTATCTCCCCCTCCCCTTTAACTCAGGCTATTGGATACTGCAAACATCTCTGCAGTACCGAGCTTTAGGTAAAATACCAACCACTGCTGCTGGGCCAACCTGCTTTGTCTTCTTGACTCTAAGGCTGGGAGAGCTGTCGGCATATGGCCACAGTCCACAGAGTTTGTTTAATTCTAGGCATAGAAATGGATTAATTAACTGTACGGTAGCTTTCTCCTGCTAGGGGTGAGGTATATATCGATTAACCAAGTAAAATGTTATTCACTGTACCGTTTGAGATAAAGATATAGATCCAGAGTGTGTAAAACTATGGATCTGGGCTAGAAAAAAGGAAAGTCAAATATTTTCAACCTTTCTGACAGCTGCATTAGCATCAGTTGTTTGGGAAACTTCACATGAAGAGCTAAATGAAGAGGAACTGCACCACTGTAAAATAATATGGACTAGACAAACTGAAGAAATATTTACTTGTGCAGAAAAAGCACAAACACCGAATACTTCGCTTATATTCTTACTTTTTTTTTTTTTTTTTTTTTTTTTTTAATGTGGGAATCTCACAGTGATTCTCTATTGATGTATCTTGATATGAACTTAGACCATGGTGAACATCGTTATAACTTGCAGAGGGTTTTCACCTAGAGAAAAATCTATGTCAAGCTTTTTAAAGCAGCTCCTTAGGTCGTTTCTTTCACAGCAGCTCTTTCAGCCTGGTCCTTCCCGCGTAGCAGAGGCTGTGTCACGTACAGCCAGCTTCGGTCCCTTTGCTGCTGCACCAGGGTGAGGAACCTCACGCTCCACGTGCAAAAGATGGCACGTGGCTCCCGTCTCCTCCCAGACCTTGCTTTGCTGCTCTGTGGTGCTCTTTGAGCTGCGACTCAATGCCTGCTCCTTCTTTGCTGCTCCGGGCCCGCAGCAGGCCGTCTCTTTGCGAGGCAGCAGCTTGCTGTCCTGCTGCCTTTCTCCAGCCATTCCTCGCTGCTACTTCTCTTGGAAAAGAAAGCTGCAGCTCAGCTCCCTTCCTGCGGAAAGCTTGCCTTAAGGAATCCCACGAAAATAAGTAGGTAGGGTTACAGAGTTAAGAGGTATTCGGGCAGAATAAAAGCAGCAGACCTGTGCTGCCTGCTGAGCCTGGCACAGCAGTGCTCTGTCTGTCGGGACCTTACGAATTTCCTCTGTGCACCGAAGTGCAGCCTGCAGTGTTGATCCTGGTGCCGCAGGCTGCACCGTGCTGGTTCCTGTGTGATCACATCCCTGTATTACACATGAGTCATCCCAATAAGCTCCGCTGTGCGCAAGCAGTCCTCCCTGTGCCGAAGCAAGGCGTGTGTAGGTGGGGGCACCGAGGGCTGCTGAATGTGCTGCTCTACGTTCCTAATTTATCTGTGCAAACAACACATTAATACAGCCAGCAGGGGAAAAGCCAATGTGGCAGCAATGATTTGCATGCGGCAAGAGGAGCTTGCCATAGGTTCTTTTTGCCTAGTAGCCTGCAGGATGCTCATTTATAAAGAACAAGTATGGAGTCTGGTGCTTACTGCAGGTAAAACCTTTTCAAAAGCCATTAACCACAAAACACGCTTCTATACCAGCCTCACACAGCGCAACATCCATCTTTTTACACAGGCATCCAAATTAGGTCCTTTTTTCCCCCTGCGTATGGAAAAGTATTATGTAAACAATCTCTTGAGCGAAGAAGCATTTCTCTCTCCTGCAAACATCTGTGTCTGTATTTAGCAGCTTCTCTGCTGGAGGGGAGATCTAGGACTTTTTTAACCTGCTGTTCAGCAAATAAGGCCAGTCTGGTCGCCCTCTTGGCAGTGGTATGTCCTATACACTCGTTACACCTATGAGAGAGAGATTCATCTTATGAAGCTCTTCAGCACTGACTGCCACATGGAAAGAGCTTGAGCAACCAGTCTGTGAGGCAAAACACGTCCAGGCATTGCAATGAAAACATCCCCTGTCTTTAGAGCAAGAACAACAAACAAACAAAAACACACATCTCCATACCAAAAGAAATCTAAACCAAGCCAAAGGAGCACGGGCAGGGATGCGAGCAGGCTGGGATTTGCCTGTCGCAGGCTGAGCGCCCTGTCTGGAGGCAGAGGAGCTCCAGCAGCCAGCCCGTGTGTGCCAGTGGTGGATGACGAGGAGACCTCCCTCTGCAGAGGGGAGAGTCACGGCAAGCTGACGGGTAGCAAAGTCTCCTGCTCTGGATGGCTCTGCCCCTATACCCCTATAGATGGGAAACCTCCCAGTTGCTGAGGGCCAAAGGTGTGCTTTGCATTTATTTGGTAGGTCGTAGAGCAATATCTTACCTCTATATTACCCCACAGTGTGTGAGAGTCCCACATGAAATGAGCTCCCTGTCTCAGCTCAGTGCGTGTGGCAGGCGCATGGTGACTGAGCCTCCCCTGGCTCTTCTCTCTGGCCACAGCGGTGCTCCTCTGAGGAAGGGCCGGGCTTTGTGCTTAGAAATTATTAGCAAAATGGAACACTCTCTTCAGCCGCATTTCCTGAATGAATCACCTTAAATCCTTAACAATGTCGATTATACAGGTTCCTACAAACCAGTGTGATTGTAGGTATACTTGGCAGGAGTGCGTGGTCCCCTCAAAGGCTCGGTGAGGGAATAGGGGCTGCCCATCCTGAGCGCTGGAGATGTGCAGGAGGCATTTCCACACCTGCACTGCAGCCGCAAGGGTAGAGCTGCTCACACCAACACTCCTCTGCTTGCGCGGAAGAGATGCAATTAATGCTTCTTAATGGAAATGAAATTCTATAGCAGCTGGTGATCCAAAATGCTGACCAAAAAAAAACAAAAAAAAGGGACTCTAATGAACTGTGCAATCCTCTTAATTTAGTTAGTTTACATAATTACATTTCTACCTCCTACTCAGCTCAATAATTGCACGGATGCCCTATCTTGGAAACCCATCTTTGCGCCTTAATGGAAGGGTTTAAATTATGCTGACCCACTATGCTAATAACAGTGATCAATAACACTGCTCCAACTCTGTTTGTTTATTTTTAAAGAACCATCCACGTTGTTGTGTTGTTGTCCCTGTAATTGGGATCTGCAGTAATAATCAGCTCTTCCAGGTGGTGCAGGGATGGAGAGCATTGCTTCTTCTTGGACAGCTTGGGACAGTTAAAATTTCATTTCCTTCCTTCTTGTTGTTGTTTTCTTTTCCTTTTTTCTCCTTCATCATTGTTTGAGAAATCAATGAGCAATCCCCCGTTGTTCTGCAAATGATTCCTTGGTAGCAGCTTAAGTTTACAAAGCAGTAGCTTGAGGCCAGCCAACTGGCGTGAGCGCGGCTCTTCTCATGCCACCAGGCGACACGTGAAGCCGGTGGAAGGTCGCGGATTTCTACCAGCTGAGTGCCCGGCCATATAAACCTACCCACCCAGCGATGTACCTGGGGTTGGTCTGCTGGTGCCAGGCCGAAGACCAACAGCAATTCACAAGCGCAGAGTTTTGTCTTTGAGGAGGGCAAGGTTACAAAACCACCCCTCCTGTTCAAGGAAAAGCATTCAGCTCTTACATTGCACATAGGTTGATTTCAGGCTGTTTCAAGACCCGTGATTAAAACAAGGAAGCTAAAAGGCACTTACAAACCTGCAGACCTTATATGCTCTGCAGGAAATGTTTGTAATTGCCTATCTTTTGAACCAGCCTGCACATATTATTGGCCTTGTTGTCTTTAAAAATACAACCACCCACTGCACTCAAGCAAGGCACTCAGCAATGGTGGTCCCACAGGCTGGGGCTGGAGTCGCTTTGTCTATTTATTTAATTCATAAATGAAAGAGATTTTATTGGTTTTAGTGTTCCAAGGAATTGAAAAACCAGACATATAATAATGGAGTCACAAGAAAAGAAGCTCTTGAGCTTCAGCCCCTGCAGGGTTTTTTTCTTGGTGTTGTTTTTCTTTATTATTCCTGCTCATTCTCCAGTGTTATTGGAGTTATCACTCTAAAGGAAGCCAGGAAAAAATTCTGCTAATGTTGACTCAGCCTGCCATAACTCCTGCCAAATCCCTTTCATGTTAATGCTGCCTATTTCACTACCAGTGAAGTTTTGCTTTGCTGCCCTTGTTTCCTGAACAAGGCGTTGTTGCTCCTCTGCCATTCAGGGGACGTTTTGTGTCCCTCCTGCTTGACTTCTTCACCCAGAGCAGAGCTGAGGGTTTCACCAGCACGGTGACTCCTACAAAAGCATCTGCCAGACATTGTCAGCTTTCTTCTCAGGTATATCTGGAGCCACCTGGGCAGGCTGGGCAACAGTTCCTGTTCACGCTCCCTGCTCGTGGATGTGGATCCAGCAGCAGCCCACAGAAAACTCCCCAGCTCAAGGCATAGCTCCGTGGGATACTGCGAAACTCGCCCAGAAACAAATTCCTGCCATGGCAGAGCTGTTGAGGTTGAGGGTTAGAGAGCTGTGATGGATTTCTGTACTGAAGTCTCACCTCACTGGAATAAAGCTACTGGTCCCCGCAGGGTGGTAGTGATTCCTTGGGTGACCGCGTGCTTCCGTCAGCAGACAGCTCCAATATATTTCGAATGACAAAGCTGGGATATCAAATCTAACCGTGCAGGTGAAGGCCTTCTGGTTTCAGAAGAGAGAAACACATTAAGAAGGCTCTGGAGCTGACCAAGGTAGCTGCAGACAATGGCAAACGGGCTTCCTTTCCTGGACGATGAAAAGAACGATGTTATTGAAGGCACGAGGAACAGGCACGGCTCCGTTTTTGTCCGAGCATTTCAGTGGATGGAGAAGAGCGAGCGAGCTGTTCCCCTGTTATTTTGCAGCGTAACCCCACAGTGTGCATGAGGTGCTCACCTCTGTGCACACGGTAATTCCTCGGCTGGGCAGTATTAGCCAGTGGGCCCAGCAAGGGCAGAAAGTCAGGGGCTGACCTTACTGCCAGCCCCAGCAGCACTGCTGTGCAGCAGAGCAGCCCCAGCTAAGGCAGGTCATCAGTGATATGCAAAACATCTGGAGTTTACTTGGAAAAATTGTTTCAAGGGAAAGAATGAGTATATATTCTCATTAGTAAGTGATGTGAAGAGGCTTGTGTTGACTTATAGATGGATTTGGCCTTGCGGTGTGTGTGCTTGTATGCTAAAAACAGCATCACGCTTCTCCACAGAGTGCATAATTTTTGCAAGATTTATATTTCTTTCAGGCGGATGATCTCCTGATTATACTGTGTCCTTTTGCTGCAGAAGTTGTTGATCTTTGCAGAAAAAAAAATAGACTGAAATGTAGAAACTGTAGTGCTGTTATTTTGCAGTGCCGGCAAAGATGCACCGGCATGCAGGTTGGTTCTTTGTGACACAGTTGCTAGGAAAATGTTGTGAAACGGGGCTGGGAGGAATGACAAGGACAAGGCAGCAAAGCTGGTGTTTGGTAAACCTGTGGGGACCCTGCTGCAGCTGCTGTGGCAGGGGGCCCGAGGGCTGCTGGACGGAGGGGAGCCTCGCATCGCCTGCTCAGCGTGCCGTGGAGACGAGCCCCCTGCCTGCAGTGTCTGCTGCTGCTCTGCTCAGCGTGCTGTGGGCTCGCATCCCCAGGGAAACGTTGGTGGAGGAAAAGCTTTGTCTGCTCTGTAGAGCCGTCTCATTGCTTCTCGCTGCACTTTGGCACCCCAGACATGTATAAATCTCTGTAACGCGAGGCATTGCCCCTGCTGACAAGCCTTCCCCCACTGATGCTCTCCGACCGGCCCGACTACAGCAGCATTATTCTCACGGTACCGCTCGTGTTTGCAGGGCTTTGTGTCGACACCTGCCTGTGCTGCTGGCAGCCTAATCCCAGAAGTTCAGACAAACGCCTCTCTAAAACCAGGCCCAGAGATGTCCCCGTGGATGTCTATTCTGGGCTTTGCGGCCGCTCCGTGCAGCGATGCTGTCCCGCTGGGGCACCGCACGGACACTGAGCTGCCTCTGGGGGGGCAGGCAGCGGGGCTGGGAGGTGATGGCAGTGCCCAAGCGAGGCAATTTCTTTGTCCCATATTCTGGGGTAATTGCCATGACAATCAAATGTCCTTCCTGCAGCCCCTTAGCGCTCCCCATGAAATAATTCCCTCCGCAAATGGCAATTGCAGCTGTGTGTTCAGGTGTGCGTCTGCAGAGGATGAGGGTGAAGAGTTTCAGTGCCAAGTCACCCACCACACTAACAGGGAGCTCCCCCTGCCAAGCCTCTCTGTAGTGGGGCTCTCCTAGAAGCTGCTGCTGAGAAGGGAGGGATTTCGAATTTCTCTGTTACTGATACTTGAAGAGGGAAGATTTGCTTTGTGGTTTGCTGTGGTTTTGCTGTAAGTCCATCCCGGCACTCCGAGTCTCTCCCTGTGTGGTCCCGGATTGCCTGGGGCCCTGGGCAAAGTCACGCCGATGACCCCGCTGCTGCTTCACCATGCCCATAATGGACTTCTCCTTTCCCCAGGAGCAGCAGAGCCGCAGTTCGGGGTTAGAGCTGTGGTTGCTGAGCTGCAGCGTGGTGCCAAGGACGGCTCCTCTGCCAGAGAGCTGCCGCTCAGAGGAGAAGCTGATTTCATGGGCCGCCTTGGTAACCGGGCTGATTTCACAGATGTCTAACAAATAACGTGTTCCATCTCGTAATGGCGAGTCGCATTTCAGTATGATTAGGTTTTATAAGAAGTAAAGATGCCATCAGAAGTGTGCCTTTCAAGCATATGTGTGGGGCTCCTATGTTCAGTCAAGCATGATAAACTATCATCGCGGAGTTCATCTGGCAGCAAACAAGCTGAACAAATAAGTTTTTACATAAGGCATAAAAAGTCTGCGATGTAACTAAAAAACTAAATTATAATTTTTTATCCCTGAAGGTTGACTTGTTTAGATCTCCAACTTGCTGAGTTTTATACACTTCGCAATACAATTTATTCACTTATTCACTTTGTAAATTTTCAAATACAAGTATCAGACCATGTTCAAAGACACTATGGGAACAGACTGATACAATTTAAAAAGCAACTAATCCTCATAGAGCTGTGCTTCTATAATTATGTATTTATAGATTTGGAAAATCACAAGTAAACCTGGGGAAAAGCATTCAGTTAGCCTGAATTACTCTAATTTATCACCGGCATTAGAGCAGTCCCTAGAAACTCTGAATGATAGGTGATGATTTACATGCTATGCAGTGTCCTAGATAAAATAACAGCGGAGTGCCCGTCCAAAAGAACTTATGTAAATAGCCAACACTCAAAAGAAGACAAATGAAAAAGCATTATCTTATCTATTTTCAAATATGCCACTGGGACAGAGAAATGAAGTGACTTGACAGAGGCATTAAAAAAACCTGGGGAAGAACTTTCAACTGAGCCGATGAAGTCTCCTTAGAATTTTTTTAATAGAACTATCTTTTGCTGGAAAATTGAGTTTTCTATGGATGTATTTTCTTTCTCATAACAAGCATCTCCTTTCCACAGTTTTTTTTTTCTATGAATTAAAAGTGTAAATAGCATGCTTTTTTTTTTTTTCTTTTTTCTTTTTTTCTTTTTTTTCCCCAGACAACTTTCTAGCAAAATTTAAGGAAAAGTTAAAAAACTTAAGTCAGTACTCTTGACTAAAAGTTCCTGTTCCTCAGTCAGCTCTGGTGCTGAGGCCCTTCCATTTTGGTAATATCCAGGCCCTAAAAACCTGCCACATCCAAGAGCATCTGCCCATCCAAACGCTGCTCAAATGCATTTCCTGCCCCGTGCAAGCTACGAAGTGACAGCTAATTGTTGTGGGGTTACTTCTGTCCTGTGTGAGAGAAACAACCTGCCTGCAGGGTCGTACTTCTATTTCTTTTGTAATCTAGGTTGAACATATGATTGGGGAATAAGTAGTCTACTAGTGGAGGGAACAAAAAACCCACCTTTATTTTATAATTAGCAACAAGTGAGTACAGTGGCCTATAAGAAAAAAAAAAAAAAAAAAAAAAAAAAAGCTGTGCCAAGCTTTTGTGCCAGGGGAGCTTCTGGCACAGGGACAGCTCCCCAAGAGAAGACAACGTGATTTAAAGATTTTTTTCTCTGCATAGACTAGGCGTTCCCTGTACAAAACTGGGAATACCTCGAAGACTGCAGTAACCCAGTTTCTTGGCATGCAGATGAGCTGTTCAGGAGAGAGCAGCCAAGTGATGCTGAAGCAGAGCTGTGCACCTCCTAAGGGCCTGGGCCACTGAAGACAGGGGCGATGAGCAGCTAGGTTGGCTTTGCACTTCTCAGCGCCTGACCCGTTGCTGAAGGGATTTCTGCATAAGATGGCTTTATAGCCTCTGTGCACGAGTGAAATGGCCCAGCAGAGGCTGTGATACAGCTGAGAACTGGGCCAACAGTGGCCTGGAGCGATTCAAGACAGAAACTGTCTGGGTTTGTGCTTATATACAGCTGTTTCCTGTAGTGCTGGGAGTTATAAAATGTGCTCTGTTTTTGCTGTCAAAGACCCTAATTTAAAACCATATGCTTTAGGAACTGTAGAAGCAGGAGAGAAAAACAACAACAACAAAACCCAGCAGACTAGGACAAAGTTTCTGTCCATTTGTTTCACTCATCAAGTTACTAACTCATTCTTGTCATTCAGAATGGCACAGCATCTCAGGTCATAGCAAACAAGGGCTCAAATGACTTGCTACAAGATAGAAGGCTACACCTCGTGCTGCAATCACTCACCTTTAATGTGGTACGGCAGAAAGGTTCTTTGGCTTTATAGGGCTTCCCTGCATTTTCAGAAGGCATGGATAGTGCCCCTGTTTACAAAGGATGTGAAAAATGAGGGGCGTTGAGCTTTTTTGAGAAAATTGTTTTGCTTACACCATAAAATGGTCTAGTTCTTTAATCAACCGATGCTTTTTATAACAATACAGCCTTTAGTCTAGTTATCTAGGAGCTTGCACATCTGGCAAAGTAGCGAAATGCCAGCAGAAAGAGAGTCAGGAGGGCAAAACCTCTGGTTTATATAAATTGGCACACTGATAACACCCGGGGGTCAGTGGCCCAGCAGAGACTTGTTGTTTTCTCATGCTTAGCAGAATTAAGTAGTTGTCTTCCAGGTTGTTGGTTCTTTTCTGAGATGTATAATACAAGAAACCAGATATTGTTATTTTTTAAAAATTATTATTACTTCTTTTTATTTATTTTAGTTCCACCTTTGGGCCAGGATGCCTAAAAAGTGGTCAGCACCTGACCTGTGGGCACCCAGGCCCACTGGGTGGAATTACAAGCCAAGTACAGAAAATCTTCCAACAGGATGTTAAGTCCCGTAAATGGAGAGGAAAGGGGTCCTGGGTGCGCACGCTGGCCTTCTGAGTGCTGAGAAAGCCTGCAATACTTCTGTTACTGCCTGTGCAGCTTAGCGTGACCAGAGACAGAACCACTTCGAAGCAATGAAGATAAAGATTCAGATACTTTATTTATCACATTGGGTCCTGTACTAAGCATTGCTGAGGCCATCCTGCGTTCAGAAGCTGAACCCGAAGCTCCATTTGGTGTCCCTGTTACGAGCCGCAAGCTGTGCGAAGCAGACAAAACCACCTGTAATACTTTCATTACTTCAAATGAGACAGGACAAGAGACACAACCTCAACAGCTTAACATAGCTTCTCCACATCAGCTTTAAATATCCTAGGAGCTGCTGTGACTTAGGTGTTTATGTTTTCATTGCTTACCTCAATTAACACGGTGATTGGCTGTGGAAGGCGCTGCAGCTGGCACAGCTTTGAGGAACATATGCTAGGAAAACATCAGTTTGCCCGGAAGCTGATTTTAATGGGGTAGTTTTGTGGCTGATAGCAAAGTGGGGAAAAGATTCAGAGTTTTCTTCTTCAGGCTATTTTTTTTAAAATTGCAAACTAAATTTCCTTTTCTTGCTTTCTGAAAGGTAGATAGAAACCTTGATACCAAGAGGAAAATGTAATTTAATAAGATTACTTAATGTTCTCTGTTAAAGTAAGGGAAAGGCTGTGGTGGTTTTATTCTTTGTCAGGGCTGTAAGGGAAGACTTACAGAGAGAGGATGAGAGATTTGGGAAGAAACCCAGAGACCAGATGACTTTGTGGATAATACACCTACAAATAAAGAGAAGAGATCACTTTTCCCAATGAAAGGGAAAGGGTGACAAGTGTTAGACTGAAGCCTAGTAGATGCGGTAAGCTGCAGGCACTTCTGTAAATATTTAGAGGAAAACGATGGGTACTTATACTGAGGCTAAAGAAACTGGTGCGTGATTTATCAGCAGATTGTGGAACGGGGAAGTCGTCTTTGTCCACAGCAGCCTGAGCCATGGTGGCACGTTGCCTCCTCCTGAGGGGGAGCAGAGGGGCAGGGGGGTTCCCGGCCCTGCCCGGGGGGTGCTGCTGGTTGGGAGCGTGAGGGACAGCCACTGTTGGTCTGTATCTTCGTTCTTTTATTTCCACCCCCTTTCTCCTCCTTCTCAGTGAAGTATCTGTCCTTACAAGGACCCTCTGGTTGGAAGCCACCTACATCGGGTGTGGGGTTTGATCTCCTTGATGATGGAGTGGTAACTGGGAGCACACGCCCGTCCTGAAACAAAGATGTGTTTCCTCCTTTTGAAGTAGCTGTGAGACTGCTGCCACAGGATGGCAGGGAGAGCTGCCTTGCTATCTCCTGCTCGCTTCTGTAGCTGCAAAATGTTGGTGCTCTTCGGTTTGAAAGAACAGAAGCTACTCGGCCAGCTGCTAGTTGTCACCAAGCAGTTGTGCTTCAACAAGTCTGGGGCATCCCACAAAGAAACTGGTGACCCACCTCCTTCTTCTGAAAGTGAGCAGTCTCTATGTTTAAATCCAGAACCTTGAGTTCAGTTCTTAGCCCTATACTGAGCCCTCTTTCAGCACGGGGAGTGACCCCAAACCTACGCCCCTGAACAAAGTGAGGCAGGGCAATGAAACTTGTCCAGGCGTTCGGAGATGCGGGCTGTGACGGAGGAGGAGCAGGAGGGATGTGCGTAGCCCTGCTTTGGCAGCTGTGCTCCTGTGTGTCAGTGAGTTTCTAGGAGGATCCTGAGTTTCGGGAAGTGTTTGCTGATCCTACCGGCAGAAATACACAGTGAGTGATTCAATTAAATGATAAAATCTATTACCACGATGCCAAAAACCTACTCGAGGTGACGGCGCTCAGGAAGTGGCAGATGTTTAGCTGTCGCTCCTCTCCTTGACAGGTGCCCCGCGTGCTCTCTGGGCTGATGTAAGGCGGTGCCAAGGGGGCAGCACGGGGGGAAGGACGTTTATTCTTCTTCAACACCTGAAGCGCCCAAATTTCAAAAGCCTTAAGAGTGATTTTTGCCCAGTTTCTCAGCCTGCGTCAAAAGGATTGACACAGTCTCTGGACTGCAGCTTCCTTTGAAGCGCATTTTGAGTGGCAGCTGGCCCTGCTGCAGGGGCACGGGGCTGGAGAGATCCCCTCCTTCCTCCTGTAAGGTGCAGAGTACGTGCCCTTGCTGCTGTGCTCTAGTGTATGTCAGAGGTTTAAGGAAATTTTGTTCTCTTCAGACAGGAGAATAAAAAATAAACCTGACAAATCTGGCACAAGCCTAGAAGTGACCCCGGAATGAGTGCAACGTAGCTAGGCAAAGTAAAACACTGAATATAGGGGTCTGCATTTCAGGCAAGGAATTGAAAAGGGTGGGGAGCAGCCCCAAAGCTGGCGAGGTTAACAGGAACAGCCTTCCTTCATCTGCAGGATGTTTCTGGGCCTGGGCACCCCGGCAGGCTCCGAGGTGGCGGGTGGGAGCTGAGCCGCTCCAGCACGGCTGTGGGCACGTTATTGCTCAGGAGATGGGGCTTAGTTACCCTCATCATCGCCTAGATCAAATAAAAGAAAAAAAAAAAGAAGATTGAAAAGCAGCAGAACTTCTCCACATGCCATAAAGGTTGTCATTTAGATGAACATACGCAAAGATTTTAATGAAAACTGGCACTTGTCACTTTCTGGCTGCACTGTAATGGTATCTATTCAAAGTATTTTTGTGGAAGGACAGGGCTGCAGTTAACTTTAGCTGTTTATTTTAACTCGTTCTCCTGAATGATTCTGGCAGCATACTTATTTATTTTTTCTTTCTTTAAAAATGAAACTACTCATCCTCTGAAGAAGAGGAAAAAAATGTAATTGCTGCAGTAAACATATTAACAGGGAGAGCATATGGGGACAAAAGACTGCATGGAGATTTAGACATGCATTTATCAATAGGACTTGGGTAGCCTAATCCTCCTCTATCCCACTGCTTCAAGAAGTTTCTTATTAATGCAACCTCGGATGGATTTGATGTGCACGTGGCTAGCCCAGGAAGCCGGAGTATCCATTAGAATTAATGTTCCAAAGGCGGCACTCTGAGGCTGCTTCTGGGTTTTATTTTAGCTGCAAAGTGATTAAGAAAGGTGAGCTGCAAAGAAATTAATAGGTAGAGTAAATCAGTGGGAGGTTTTTACACCAGTGGAGGTGAAATTTGACCCTTTGGGAGAACTCGGGAGAGCCGGAGAGATATCTCCTCATTCCGGCTGCTGGGGAGAAGCAGCAGTGATCAGCTCCAGCTGTCTCTCTCACTAAAGCCAATTACAGGTGCGCTTCCCCACACTTGACATCTCATTTTCTAAGACCGTAAAGTTAGGATAACATTTAGTGCGTTATCTCCCGGTGGCATTGTATGTATCATTTTTTTAGGTTTTAATGAAAGATAAACCACAAAGCTGTAACATGCAGAGCCTCGCCGGTGTAGGGAAACGGGAACTGGTTTTGACAGTTCTCATAGCTGCTATATTTTAGTATACAGGGATAAATAGGGCTGTAGCCCATGTGAGCAAGTGCTAAGGGGAAAAATTTGGTTTCCATGTGAGGAAGTACAGGAAGACATGGACTTACAAGTTTATTACAGTCCTTCGTGAAGAAACCTGTCAGGAGTGGTGTCTTGACACAGCGCACAAAGAACTTGAAGAAGGAAGGGTGTCTTCATGAGAAGTGATCCCTTGTCTGAGCAATATTGGCAAGAGAGAGGAGACAAAAGGAGATTTCACTTGGTATGTGCTCTTCCGTCTTTCCTTTTCCCCCTTTACTCTAGTAAGTCTCCTCTTCCCTGTCACAGACTGTTTTTCCCCAAAGAATAACACAGATCTGACACACACTCTCGCTCATTCTCTTCCTGAAAACCGTGTGATATTATTATTCACAATTTCTGGAAGAAATCTGAAAGGTGTTATTTTCTTCTTTTCTTTTACGTCCCCAACCTGGCTTTTTGTTTCTTCTGCAACTCAAAAACTTGGATAAAATAATAATTTTAGAATAGCTTTGTAGAATGCTCGCGTAGTCCCCTGAGAACACCTGGAAAAGGGGACATATAGGGAGAGAGTTAGACATTGGGGCTAAAAATCAGAATAAAGAAAAGAAACTTAACTACAGCTGGGACCCTCTTAAAGCTTCTTTCAAATAGGAACTTTTCACAGGGTTACAAAAACTCCAGATCAAGTAGGTACGGATTTTAAAGCTTCTTTTCTGGTTCTGGAGATACGTAGATACAACAAGAATATCTTCCTGTTCTGATGGGTGGAGTTGCTACCCCAGCTTGAAGGGAGAAGGTCACAAAACCATGGAAAAATGTCTATATACAGGGTCCCAGGACACTTTGGTGCAGCCAAGAGGATTTGCAGTGGCTTCAGTGTAACGCATGACAGTGACATTTGAAATTAACATGGACATGGTTTTACGTGCATGGGTATCTGTAGCTGGGAACAAAGCACAGGCATAGAAACAATTTGATGTGGTTTTATGAGTGAAAAATGTTGGTACTTTGGTGGGGTGTCACTGTTGTAGGAGTGAATATTTAAGATGAAACCTGTGCTTAATGGGCTTGTCCCAAAATGTTGAATTTCTTTACCTGCCCTGTGGTCTGCTCAAACACTAACTGAAATCTCTCTCTTTTTTTTTTTTTTTTTTTTTTTCTCTGTTTTGTTCTTCATTGGAAACAGTAAAAGCTGAAGTGAACCAGTGCTGTTGCTTCTCTATGTTGCTCTGAATTACAGAGGCATTTTGTTCATTGCTGTGTTTCCACCAGAATCATCTCTGGGCCTTCTGCAACTTGTTCAGTGCCTGTAGGAAGCAGCTCCTTGATATTAAGGCTGCAGTCTTAACTTGTGTGTAATCTCTGATGCTTGTCTTTGAAAAGGTGTTCGCTCTATAGCATGGCCTTTTATGTGCTTCTGGAACGTGTGTGCCAGTTCTGTACAAACGGACACAATTCAGCAGTGGTGCTAAGAGGTTAAAAGTGGGGTGCTGACAATCAGATTCAGACACAGCCACCTCTGGACGAGTGCCACGAGGGTACGAGGTCTCGTAACCTGCAAAGGGAGCTTGACTGGGGCAAAGATATCAAGGCTTTCTGTGGCAACTGATCTGAGATGTCCAGGTTTCTGCGCAGTCTGAACATCTGCAAACATGTTAATAGCTCTAATTTAATCACACACAGTTCGAATTGTCTCCCAAATTAGTAGTTAATTCTCTTGTAAGTTAAATAAGTCCTCTGTATTACAATGAACTTTTTATCAACCAAAAAATATTAAATTGCAAAAACTGTGGGAAAGTAAAATATGATAACAGAGCTGAGACTGAGGAAATGCATCCTTCAATTAGTTTATTCATGCGTGTACTGCTTTTCTACTCGTATGCTGTTGATTGGAAAGTACTCTTCCCTGGAGGTTGTTCTACACCTTGGTGAAGTTGTTCTTGACTTAAAGAACGGAAAAGCAACAAAGTTCATACCACTGTGGATGTATAGATCAGCCACCGGTAACACAGTTTGGTCTATGTCACTAACAGCACTTTAGCTAATGCACAAATTACATGTTATCCCAGCAGGTACAGGTGAAGCAAACACCATCAATAAACATGCAGCTGTTTTTTGCTAGAGACCTTGAAAAAGATTACTCAGAACTGGATGTAACACCCTACTCGAAATTCAGCAATGCTGACTCCTGGTCAGCTGGCCCTAGTTTTATTTCATCAGATGATAGTTTTATTTCAAGCAGTAATACAAGAGTGCTGAATAAGGATACTGAGCTTTCCCCACAGTTCATGCTGTCTGCTTGCACATATCTCCAGCATGAAAATCAGGAAATCGAAACAGAAACCACAGCATAGGACGTTTATGGTTGTCTCGGCCATGCCGCAGAGAACAGGTAAATCCTAAGTAGGGAAATATTTCTGCACAGAGCTGTTCAGCACTGAACAACACACAAGACCTGGGATGGCAGATACTTTTCCTTACATCTTCATGCCTCTTCCAGCCAGTGCTTCGCGCCGAAGGTCCCATCTTAGGGTCTTCCCCTGGATCATACTTCTGGTGTTTGCGTGGGCTGCAGCTCAGGTCTCTGCTACCCTCCTCTGTTAGATTTTCTCTCTGTGTCTCTCCTCTGCAGTAACCACGCCTCTCATCCCCTCCTTCCATTCAGCCTCTTGTGCAGCTGATGTCTTACTGAGCTTCTCTAGCTGTGTGAGGAACAGCAGTTTTCCAGACACTGAGATTTTGTTTTCTTGTGCTTAGATCTGACTGTGCCACATGCCACGTATCTGACCAACTTCACACAGCGACTGTCTGAACATCCTTAAAATTTGGTTTTATCTACAGCTGAGAACTTGATCAAACCCTTTTGTAGTTCTCATCTCTAGAACTTCTCAGAAGGCCTGGAAATACCAGTTAAATTCAGGTAGTTCAGACTCCTGTGTTCACAGAGCTCTGCATAAAAAAGGCAGCAACGATCAGTGATGTGTTTCTGGCTGGCCAGCAGGTGGTAACCAGCAACTGTTATTCCCACGGGAAACACTGCTATCTTGAAGGGATGTAATTTGAAGCATTGATATTCAACGGCAAGGAGGAGCCTGGAAATCAGCAATACAGAAGGGGAGAACTAGAAATAGCCAGCAGTAAATTAGATCTGATTTTGTAGGATGATATGGTGGGGGGAAAAAAGCCCAGTAGGATTTTATGCTTCAAACGTAGGCTTCTCAACACGCAGCTGTGACATACTTATTCCTCTTTCTTTAACCCGAGGGGTGACGCTACCTAGAATAATTCGGAGTTCTGGCAATGGAAACACGTACACCCCCAAAGGAAATACAGTAGAAAGAAATCAGACAAGAAGCAAGTTGCTTAGACAGTCTGCAAATCAAACACTAAGAGAAGTACGTGTGCTTATAGCAGAATTATGTGCAGACAGAAGAATGTTTAGGGATAAAGAACAAAACTTGTGTCAGAATGATGTGGAAAAATGGGTAGAATAAAGTGGCCAGGCAAACAGGACACCAGGAGAAAGAACGAAGTCAGTTGTATGCCGGTGAAATCAGAAGTCATTTAGACGTCGTTTTTCTGTTTGCCTTTTTTTTTTTTCCCCTGGAAAAGCAAGAAGCCCCAGTGATGAGCTGTTCTTCAAACATATTTGGGGAGTGTTACCTATGATGCAGTAGGTTAGCTAAGATATCTCTGCCCAAGTTCACAGCTGTGCTTGACTCTGGAAATTTGCCAAGTAAGCTAATCTTCTCCTAAAGCATCGAAGTCGTGGTAGGTGAGACCTACTACTCCAGGAATTGCCACTAGGATAAGAGCTCTGAGAAATCCTGCTTGGAGTCTAATCGTCTAGCTAACCAGCATGAAGGTGATATTGCCCTTTCTTTCTCTGCACAGACAGAGTTTCCTATATTCTGAAGGTTTACATTCTCAAGACAAAGAAGATGGCTATTAAGTGTCGTCAAATGGAACAATTCAAGAGGTGAAAGTCATAGAATAATTCAAATTGAACAGGACCTCAGGTGGTCATCTAGTCTGATCTCTTGCTTGAATCAGGGTCAACACTAAATTCGGACCAGTTTGTTTACAAAAGCTTAAGTATCAAATATTAAGACTATCAAGCACAAAATACTTCTATTTATAATAAAAATATATCTCCAAAAGAAACTGAGAAATGTAATCTTAATAAAATCTTCCTCCTAAGCTTGTAATTACCTTAGGTAGAAAGAGAAAGGAACTTCTGAAAACTGTTGGCGCTCACCTTCATCTTCTGCTGAAAGTGCATTTTTTCCTAAATCAGCAAGGGTAGGTATCATAGCTAGATAAAAGGTCACTTCAGCATCGCTTGCATTTAAGCATGGCTTTTTTTTTTTTTTTTCCTGAGGTGGGAGAATTTTGACCACAGTCAAACACAACAAGGACTCCCTTAAGAAGAGTGTATAAAAACCATGTTTCAAGGTGCCATGGAGGTGTTTGCTAATCTCACTGTTCGTAGAAACCAGCCAGTCTTAGAGAATCCAGTCAATTTGTGGCTTGCCTGGTGTCTCTGCACCAGTAACTCACGCTTTAAAATGTTCACAGTCATGCTTTAAGACCTCCTTCTGTGTCCCCAGCTGCACTCATTTTACTTATTATATTGTTTGTGCTTTCTGCACCATTTTTCTTCTTCTACTTCTTCTTTTCTTGTCGTCTTCCCCCTTTTTGTCCCTAAAGGCATACAGTGTTGCAGCTGCTAGCAGTCCCTGATCTGAGGCTACCATAGTACACTGAACTGTTTAATTCTCCTAGACATTTTCTTACAGCAACTATCTGTAAAAATTTGTTTTGCTGAGGGCAATTCATGTCATCTAATGAAGAATTGAAGCAGGCAATCTTATTTAAGGTAAGAAGGCTGTGCACTTCCCATATCACAAGTACAACGCTATAACTCATTTTGACTATCACAGATTTTTAGTTCTTCTCTGAGATTATTTCTCTTGCCTGGCCCTTATTTAAACAGAATAAATTCTCATATTTTCCCATCACTGAAGTCAGGGAGTCTGTCAAAGAAATTGGTATTCCTTCTGGGCTCGTCTCAACAGCAGTGTTCCTCTCCTCCCTGAACCTGACCCATCAAGAAGAGAGTTTGCACAATACCCTCTAAGACAACTCTCTCTGGAAGGAAGACCACAGCAAGAGTTTGCATTAGTAGTGCGAATGGATCTCAGAGAATTTGCAGAATAAGGGAAGCTAGGATGAGTCAGTGTGCAAGGTCAGTGGAATAAACCTCCATTTACAACTGATCACATTGCACAAAAACTGTTCTCCTCCATTTTGCTCTCTGAACATGAATTTTCACTTGTATTTAAGGTTTTCCTTGGAATATTCAATAGTTCCCAGGGATGTTGTCTGTAGGAAGCTGGGACCACTGTGAGCGTTATTTATTATTCTAGCTCTGGACACCTACTGCATATCTCAGGTACCCATCCAGACTTTTGTATTTAGCTAGTGAAAATACAGAAATATTTCCAGGCTATCCTGCAGCCCATCCTAAACAGCTAGCTGTGGCATCTCTCCTGGGAGATGCTTTGCTTAGGAGCAGTCATCCTATCTCAGAAGCATGCAGGCTTATTTATAGGCCTGTACCTCATTTGAATCCTACCCTATGTAACTTAAGCCTGTTAATTTCATTCAGCCCCAGGATAAGAAAAATCAAATATGAATTGTCTCAAGTATTGTTTCTATTTCAATTCTCGTGATCAGCACTAACATGAGGTATTGAACTTTGTGCATGTCAGAGCTTATCAGGCGCTTTGTGAAGGACTGCTTGTACATGCAGTTAAGGAGTCGTGTCATCGGATAGATCAATCCCCTCAGTATGTTTTTGGTGAAAGTTGGCTTTGGGGAAGCTGAAATACCATAGAAGTAGATGCTACAGTGTTTACTGCATTATGAATTAATCTTCTAGATAAGCTAATGTATTTTTATGTGAAACGATTGTGGGCATTTTTCTTCAGTTTGGTAAGGGGAAGAAAAAAGTAAAAGAGTTTCATTCTGACCAGAGGGTCATCTTGAAACAAATTGGGTGCTGTAGAAAATAGAGCTGTCCCTTAAATATGTTTTAATAACCTCAGAGTCCTTTGTTAGGTATTTACAGAAACTGGAAGTCAGGAACGCATGATTCTACCCCTTCAGTCCGTAGATAAAACATACCCCAGGGTGCACAATTTTCCTCGCTTATAACTTAAGCTTTTGAAATGAGGGAATTATTAAGAACTTTTTAATTATTATTATTAAAAAGAAACACACATACATACTTTTAGCTTTCTGGTTGCAAAGAAGGGCTTGCAAACTTGAGTGGCCTGAGCCTGAAGACAGCTGAAAAGCAGCTTTGAGATGTGCAGCAGGTTTCCCAACCAAAACAACAAATACAGCAGGCTTCTCCAATGCTCCGTTGTTAGTGCAAATTAAAAAAAGAGGGACCATCTGTGACATGAAATTTTAAGACAAACAAGCAGATGGAAAGAATGGAACAGGTCAGTCATGCCATGTAAGTGGAAACAAAACTTCATCGTGAGGCCCTGAGTCTCTTGTTTGAAGCTGAGAGCCCATCATTGCCCTCTCTGCTTATAGATGCATTACTGCTTCCCCTTCTTATGGAAGGTGCAAGGCTAGAAGCCTGTTTGGAGTTGGCAGCTGTGCCACTCCTTGCTTGAGTGCACTGGATTATCAGGGTGCAGTGTTCTCTTTATTGGAGGTAATCAGTTCATCCTCGGTGGAGGCAAGTTCATCTTGGAGGGGTAGAAGTAATGTTTGAGAGACAATTGGGCTAAATCCGTCCACTAATTCAATCAGATGAACCTGCAGTGATGATGGGAGAACACCTTTCTTTTTCCTCTAGTTGAAATTTCTGCTATCCTTGAACAAACTGAGCTTGAGAAACTCTGTTGAAAAGCAGTACAGAGGTAACAAGAAGACATCCTCCACACCCCCCTTCCAAGCCCCAGTAGGGCTGGCAGGGAGCAGAGGGTGCTTGGAATGGATTCAGGCTGATGTCTCATGAAGTACAGATGGCCCTGCCACCTTAAAGATTTTCCCTATAATCAGACATTTTATTCATCTTAGCTTACTCTGCTAGATTATTACTGAGGCAGCTGCATGACCAGGGTGAAGATGTAGGAATTATTTGATCTGAGAACGTTTTTTCAATAGCTAATGGATCTGATTAATGGAGCCTCTTCATCTTTAAACTGAGTGTAGTGTCCATCTGCAGATCACTGATCAATTTAGGTTCTTACATTAGTGCCTATAATACAGCACGCATACACATAATTTTCTCATTATTAGAATTTACTTGGCAATTTTTATTAACGCATTTTTTCATATCCTTTGCCCTCATTATAAAGAAGTCATTGAATACACATTGCTTGTATAATCAGGACATTTATTAGAAGCTATGATGCTTTTTCAGAGAAAATTGATAAACAAACAATAATAATCTCATAAAAAGCCTTCTTTTGGTTCCTAGCCACATGGGTTTTCCAAAATGTCAATTTAATAAGTGGACCTCTACAGCATCACAGCTATATTCAGAGTATTTTATATATGCTTCCAGTTGTTATTGATTTCATTAGATTTTGAGTCATTTAATGACCTCTTGGCCAAGAATTTAGCATGAAATTTTAATAAAAGCATCCTTTTTAGATTAAACTGGCATCAATGTCAAATGTACCGTAGCTCTCATTGCTCTGAAATAGCTGTAATCATTACATATCCCAACAATATTATGTCTACCAACACTCCAGTATCTTGTCAGACTTCTGCTGTGTTTGTCCAAGATGGACGTTGTGAAAATAGGGAAATAAGCAAAACGGTGATGTTAGGTGCTATATCACTGCTCACCCACGTTATGCTGCGTTCAAAGGCAAGGCTTTGTCTTTATTTTTCTCCTGTCATGCTTGATGGTTCGGTTACAACTAACTTTCTGAAAATGATTCCGTCAACAATGTTAGAATTTGCTCTCTGCTGATAATTATGCAGTTAGCATTAATTTTCTTCCATGTTTCCTGGGGAGCCACTGTAGACGGAGTGCGAATGTAGCAGAAGTAAAATTGTGTTGACATGTGGAGGGTTCCTCAAGATTGGTGATGCAGCACAGGGAGCCTGGCACTGCCTGTTCAGCTGCAGCCACTAGAACAAGCCTTCCTTTGCGGTGTCTTCATTAACAAACGTAGGGTATCATCTCCTCTGGGTCCTCGCAGAAAGAAGGTGAAGGATGTTACTTGTTTGCTTTTCTTTAATCTAGAAGGTAATACTAGTCAGTGCTTCTTGTACTGAGTTACGGGTTGGTACTTGTCATGCAAGGATACTTGCTTTGTCTGTAATTACATCCAGCGAGGTACTTAGAGGACTCGTGGAAGGAAAGAGATTAAGGTACAATGGTATTTTGCTGCTATGAAAAATCAAACTATTTTTTAAAATGTTGCATTTCTGTTCTTCAGCTTTGATTATTTCTTTGTTTCGGAAAGTACAGGTCTCCTCTTTGGTGTTGGCTTTCTCAGTGAGTGTGCAATTGGGCAAAATGAGTTTGGCAAAGCATCTACAAGCACTGTTTTGTAACATTACCTAAACCTTCTCCGATCTTTGCCGCATTAGAACACCATTCATTTCATGTGCCAGAACCTCACACAGGCTCCAGACAGTAACTGCAGTGCAGTTCAGTAAAGCTAGGTCTCATTTTTTCTCCAGGTTAGAACTTCTAGATCCTTCTTTGGCAAGAGAGATGGCAATGATGCACCACTTTTCTTCAGTGATTCTGGTCTGGCTGGCAGTGTAACAGTCCTGTCTTGCCCATCATTTTGCACAGTTTTGATGGAATTTCACCTAACTTCATGAGCAGAAGTGGCTGTAAATCTGGCTGAGGAAAGCACGTCTTTGACAAACTCAAAAAGGCAACTTTTAAATATTTTTTCAATAATATTTATTGAAAAAAATTTAAAAACCCAACAAAATAAAGCACCCAGACCTACTGTATTTCTTGTGACCTGGATTTCCTCATTGCAGTGTGAAGAGTCATTGCACTGTGGGGGTTTACTGGAAAATGAGGACTTCTTTACAGATCTGAGAGATGCTTCCTTTGCTGCCTCTTCACCAGAATTCTGCACTAGCATTAAATTACCAATCCCAAGAAAGACACAAAACAGATTGGCCTTAAATGTACGATGCTGAAGGAATCCAAGGTTTCCCATCATGAACACCTTTTTTTTTTTCTTGCCCACTTCTTAAAATCAACTGGCTTAGCTAGTCACATTGCTGACTTCAAAACAGATACTGCTTTTGCACAATTATAGCAACATTTTAAAATCACTGGGTCTAAATGTGAACAAGAACAACAACAAAAAGCTGATGATTGATTTAATGTCCATCTCTGAAGTGTTGTAATATTTGTCAAACTTTTCTGTCTCCCAGCTCAAGTGACCTTTTCAGATTTGTCTGACCTGTGCATCAGCAAACATGGTGCAGCTGTCCCAGGCATACGTTTTCCAGGCAGAGACAAACAGGCCCATCACTATGATCTCCTCACTGCTCAGATATTCCATTTATTACAGATATTCAATGCTCTGAGTTAGAACAACAATCTGTTTTCTGCTTCAAAATCTCAAAATACTATTTAACTTCTAATTTATATTATTGAAGAACAGAGACTCGTTCCTGTAAGAGAGCCCACGTCTTTGAAGTTCTACATCTGTGCAAGGTTGGGGGCATAAATGAGTTGGGATAAAATACAACCACTTTCCTTAATGGGTCATTGTTTTTAATGGTCTGTTTCAGCTTGATTCAGAAATCTCATTACAAGGCAAATGAGAGCAATCCGATAGTCAAAAGTGGACTCTTTAAGCACTAAATTTTGCCAGGTTATCATTTCTTTCGCTGTGACATGCAGTAAAAGTGCCTTTCTCACAGAGATATAGAGGCAAGTGTATAAAAAACTAATAAACTTAATCAATTTTCAAAAATACTCATAAACTGTAGAAAGCATACGTTTCTACATAAATACATTTTAAATAACTAATCCTCCAAGGGCTTTGGTAAAACCTTTCTGGTTGGGCAAAAGTACTTACTTAATGACACAAGGAGAAACTGAGGCAATATTACACTTAAAATTCATATTTCCCTTTTCTCCCATACCTCAAGTATTTCCTGAAATGCAAAGACTCAACCTGTCTTGTCAGGAGCTACCAGAAAGCATTACACAGTCAACCTGCTGAGCCACTGCATGTAAAACTCAATAGATAGGTCTTGGCAGCCTGTGCTCATATTTTATAGAACAAATAACATATGAATTCCTAGAAAATAGAGCATTAGTTGAACAGAGGAAAGTTGAAATAATTTAATGCAATTTTTGAAAGGGCAATTGCAATAGTGATATATTGTTTCACATCTGTGATGCAATAAATCTGCTGGCGCCCCTCATAATTCTTCTGACTCACTTTGCCTTGGTTGTTACGCTGTTACATTTAAATTTAAGTTATACAATACTTACACATATATACTTCAAGCATAAGTGTATGTAAACCTGGTCCTTGTTCTTTTTCTCAGTCTCTGGGGTGTGATTCCAGTCCGCAGTGCATGTCAGTGCAATTTGTCACATCCTGGGAACAGGGACAACATCCCGATCATCGTCTCCTTGCGGATTCTGGGTGCAGATAAGCAGCTGCTGCAGCTTTGCTCCCAGGATCAGAGATCCTGCCCCGTGTTGGTTGTTACAGGGAAGTTTCATCCTGTAGCCTCAGAACCAGTGGCTGAGCACGCTGCAGGCACTCTTGCTGCCTGCTGTGGGGCTCTGCCAGGCTGTAGGGACCACACAGAGCATCCAGAAAACTTCCCAGCCCGTGTGTTGGGCAGTAACCTCCTCAGGAGCCTGACGATGAAACCAAAGAAAAGAAACAGCCCCTCCAAAGCGCAACACAGAGCCTGTGCTCAAGTACGGAAGTTTGATGATCACAGGACATGCTGCTGGCTTTCTTCTGATGCAGCTGATGGCACCCGTTTAACTAGGTGGCTTCTGACTTGGATCAGTACGGCCATTGTTTTCATCCAGTATTTTTTAAGTCCACTGCTAACGAAGGGTTTACAAAGACCTCCGTTTTTCCAACAAACTCTCTGGCCCCAGGGTGATAAATATGCTGACAGTCTGCCAACACCTTCGATTCTGTGTGTTTTCATTATTCTCTGCTGTTGTTTTTAAGACAGGGAGCTTGAATCTTTAGTAGGAGTGCTTCTTTTTATTTTTACTTTTTTTTGCGTGTGTGTGTTTTGTTTTGGTTGAAAAGTTTAATAGCTTTAGGGCAGACATCTTCAATATTTTGTGATTAAAAATGTGACCTGCAGCAAATAGCCTGTGGTATTTCCTTTCCACTTCACTCAATTACTGCAAAGATCAACTACTGCACCCAAAGAAAAGGTTATCTTCCCAAGGCACATCACCTATTAACCTGTGACTTACAGTAATCCTGAGGCTTCAGCATGAAACTATTTCTCCTGGAGAGCCCAAATGAAACTTAGTTCAGGGTCTGAGTGTGTGTGTGTTCTACTTAATGGGTATGCCATATTTTGAAAAGTTAATAATTTTCATGTCATGTGCGTTCGTCCATTCAGACTGGGTGTGCAGAGAGCGCTGCTGTGATGCACAACATTGCAATTTGCAATTAAACTGTGTGGTTTCAGGATATGAAACATTTGGGGTGTTTGCACTTGCAGGGTTAGGTAGTCATGGGGTCTTGGGGCTCTGTGATTACGCATTGGAAGCCCACAACAGGTTTTTTTTATATGTTGATATTCCTTTTTTTTCCACTCTGCCCCCGAGTCTCATTTGGGAACTTTGACAGAACAAGCACTGCCTGTATTAAATACTTGGCATTAAGATAGCACTTTCTGTGTGAGAATATTCTAGTGCTTTGCAAACATTAATTACACTTCACAGCTCCTCTGAGAAAAGACAGAAAGCTAACTCTGTTTTTGGAAGACATGCTGATTTTGTTGATTGGCTGTATGCTGAAAGAAATGTGAAATCAACCTTTATGTTGCCCAAATATATACCCAATGTAAAGTTAAAAGAAAAAGCAGCAAGATTCCAAAGCCTGCTGCTTCGGTGCCAGAGAGTAGGAAATGGAAATCAGTTTGTGACTGGGAAGGCGGGCTTTGATGGTTTGGAATCTCACTTTACATACGCTACCTGATGGGTCTCCTTTTGTCAGCGTGTGTGACATGGTTTTGTCTAATTAGCCCTGACGTTTCTTTTGCGTTTGATTTTTGTGTTGTGTATACGTATGGAGAAGAAAGCTCTGCCAGTCCCTGGGAATCATGTTTAATTCAGAATAGCTATTATTCCTTCGATGAATAGAAAGCGCATTTAAAGCTCGGAGACAGAATAACAAATAAAATCAGAAGGACAAAAAAAAAGGAATACAGCTAATATATTCAGCGTATCAGGTACAGTCCTGTGTCCCCCTGTTTGGTAACAGTCTGAGGGATGGCATATGGCACTGGGACATTGGCCAGCATGAAGGGAAGGGGAAGTTCGTAGGGGTCCCTCTGAGGGAAATGGGAGAGATCGTAGGATCTTCTGCAATAGCATCCCCAGAGGAGTGCTCTGCTCGTTCTGTGGTGTGGAGGTGGGCACCGTGGTGCTCACTGTAACGCTGGGCCTGAAGCAGCTGGTTCCTTGCTGCTCCTGGTGGTTCCTGGTACCGACCTGTCCCAGGGAGAAATGCTTTGATCTTTGGCTTCTAAACACAGTAGGAGAATTGACGGATGCTATTAAGCCAGAAGTATCCTTTAAATTACATCTGTTTATTAATTCTTTTACTATATAGTCCCTTTTGCAACAAATTGCTCTCTTCTTATGGTTTATATTTGTCTTCTAATGGTAATTGAATCCTCTTGGTTTTTTAGCATCTATGCGAGGGATGTAATTACTAATTTGGAATAAGAGCCAAGCTGCTGGCAAACTTCTCGCTTGAGGTTAGACCCATGCTGTTCTTTAACAGAAAAAAAAAAAGAATCTTTTGTACTTCTAATGTTTCTTTACTTATTAAAAAAGAGAGGGAACAATATTACAGAGCTAACATACTATGATTTTACTGAGCTAGAGAAGGAACAACGCGTTGGACCATTAAAATCAGTGAGCTCTGAATCAGTACATCAGCTACTTCAGATGACCCCGGCACCCATGTAACGCAGCAGGTGATCAGTCTGGATGATGAGCCTGACAAGCAAAAAAGAAAATTGAGTTACTTGTGCAATAAGCAGGATGTAAGGGAAGTGAAGGTTTTGCTCCGTTTCCGACCAGCAGAAGGAGTCCATGCAGGATCAGTCTCTGCGCAGCCTTGAACTTGTGCTGTGGGCTCAGGTGTCCCGTCCCCAGCTCCTGTGCACCCTGGTGCGGGGGCCTCCACGTGGCAGTGCTGGCACAAGACTCGCTGTGAGGTCTCGGTACCTTCTAAAGCAAGAACTCTGCTTGACATCCTGGAGAGTTTTGAGCGTTTGTGAGTCACGAATTTGGGTCGCTGAGAGGCTGAGGGTGTAAAGCAGGGGGTTAACCTGCTGCAGTCGCTGTTACTGGAGCAGGGAATTCAGGCAGGGGAGGGGAGTTACATGATCTGCAGAACAGCAGTCTCTCCCAACTTATTTGTAAGGCTAGAGATGATAATTAATGAAGAGAGCAACACTGAATTTTAATTGGGCTGTAATTATAACATGGCAATTTATATTGTGAGACTTTCAAGACTGTTCAGCCCCTACAGCGTTTTGTTCCTCAGCTAAATCTAGCTCTAAAAGTTAGAGGGAGATAAATAATTGGTTCTGAAACATACTTATCCTAAGTGGGTCGTGTGTGTGCGTGTGGCCATTTATCATAATTTACCTGAGGGAAGCACCTCTGTGTCAGATCTGATAGACCAGGCAAGTTGCTAATAAGCAGGCAGAGCTGATGCTGGCGTGGTGCTGGAGTTATGGGAAGGCAGGGTTATCTCCGACCTATGGAGGGGCTGAGTCTGACCCCCAGAATTGCTGAGAACATGAACGGGATGGGAGCAGGGAGTTGTTTCCTTGAAATGTTACAAACTCCACCTAAAAGAAAGTTTGCTCTGTATAAACTCAGATCAGCCAAGGCAGAAGGCGAGGAGGCTGACGTGGTTCTGCAGAAAGTGCTCTTCCAAATCAGGCTTTAGATGTCCAGATATGGTAGATTGAATCTCCTCACCTTGTTTAGATCCTTGTGTTAGCAGCAGACATGGTGGTGGATTTTTGTGGCTGCCAAAAGCTGTCTGAACTTATGAATGGGGAAAGCTGAAAAATGCCCACTGCTAGGCTGGCTCAAGGGATAGGATGCTTATTTCAAGTCTCTAACCATCTAAAGATCTTGATCTCAACTTCTGAGATCTCTGATTTTTCCTGCTTCCAACTGAGCTAGAAATGTCAGAAGGGCACATCTTCCTGTGGTCTGGAAGAAAGATGAAAAACTGGGCTACTGGTAGCTCCTGTCGTTTGTAGAAATCCACCTGCCAATGCTGCTTTACCTCGAATAAGGGCAGGATCTAGAATAAAAATCAAAAGGTGGCCAGCTGGTCACGGCAGGGGCCAGCATTAAGGATTCCTGCAGGAGGACAGTACAGTTACCTGTCCTCAAGTAAAATAAAGTTCCCAAGAAAAATATTAGCAAAGTCCATATTCCAAGGTGAATTATGAAGTGGGTTGGGCCCAGAAGGCTGTAAAGCCCCCAGCTTTCAGCTGGCTCTGACTTCCCATCTCCCACAGGAAATCTCTCTCGTTTGCTGAGGTTTCAACCCGGAGATTACAAACAGGGGAGAAAAGTAAGCAGATAAATATGGTGAGCAGGTTTTTCTGTTCACTGTAGCTTCTGAAAGCACGTTGAGGAAGTCTGTCACTGCAGGTCTTTTGGTGCAGGCTAGACAAAAGTCTTAGGAATAAAGCAATGTACCTCCCCTTGGAATAAGGAAGGCTAAGCCAGGTGACTTCTGAAGGACCTTGCCTGCCCTACTTTTCTATATTTTGTGGCTTATCAAAGCTTTTCTGCTTCATAGGCTGTGTTTTAGATGTAACCAGTATTTTCCACCAGCAATTGATAATGAAGGGGTTTCTGGCTGAGGTTGGGAAAAAAGGAACCATCTATGAATGCTTCAAGGTGCTTTTTTTTTTTTTTTTTCCTTTTAAATCTAGAATTCTTGCTCTGCTAAAAATGTAAGACCTCCAAGAAAGGTCTCTCTCTCTCCATACACATGCACACAAACAAGCTGTGGATTAGTCTTAATTTCTCAGAGTTTGAAAAATAACATCCTGAGAGTTAAGAGGCAGAAGAGAAACAGTGCTCTGAAGAAAACTTCAGGATTCAGCTGCCCGTGAATGTTGTGCAAGAGCAGGCAGGGAATCACAGCTGTGGGCATCGCAAAGTCAGTCCCCTTCTGCCGTGGGTTCTGCGTTAGCCATTCCTGCTCCACACCAAGAAACATCCCATTAGGGATCTTTGCATACACCTGGGGCTGAAGCTTCCCGTACACAGAAAGCAATATAGGTGGCTATTGGAAGTGTTATTTGCAACAGTTGCCTTTTCTTGTTATTCCCTGAGAAGTGTTTTTCTCGGTATAATGTGGAAACCAGAGGCACCTTTTCTAAGCAAGAATTGAGAATACCTCGAGTGACTGACATTTTGTAGAAGAAAGAACAGAATGTGCATCTCTCGGAGATGAAGCTTTTCACTCCAAAAAAAAAAAAAAAAAAAAAAAAAAAGATTATTTTTTGGGGAAGAAAATGATATTTCTTTCACAATGCTTGATTATGATTTCCTTTATTGTCAGGTGGCAGAGGGGGGTTGATGTATATTGTTTTGTCTGGGAAGGGGTTCTGCCTTTTCTATATCTGCAACAACAAAATTGAAAATGATCATAATTTACCATGGAGAACTTAATGAATTCAAACCCCATGAACGTGTCATTTCCAGCAAAGAGTTTTGTTTGTTTGTTTTGCTCGTGGTGTCATGAAGCTCTCTCTATTCTGGAAGCTATCAGGGCTCTGCAATTCAGCTGCTGATGTATGAATATGCCTTCATTATTTCTCCTCTTCGCTCATGTAGAAGCATATAAGGTACCGAAATTAGTCCAAATGCTTTAGTTTATTTCTTCAGATGTACCAGTTAGCAACGACTCAATTTGCAGCTGCCAGTCGTGTTTAACCGAGCAAGCGAGCCACGGAGCAGGGCTGCGGCTACCTGCACCGCCTGCCTACGGCGCGCGGCTCCAAGGAGCAGCCGCGAGGAAAAACAGAGGCTTGCTTTCCCAGACCGTGCTCCATCACCAGGTCTGTTTGTGTTCTTATTAATAACTACCGTGATTGCTATTCTTCCCACTTCCATAAGAATTAATCAGGCATCGACATGCTGATATCTGGACACGTTTTCCATCAAAAGAAAAAGCCTAATTAGACTGCAACCAGCAGCAGCAGCAGCAGCGTGTATTCCACAGCTCTCCTCAGCAGGTGACACGGCGTCTCGAATAGCTCTGAGGCTCTGGAGGGAAATTAGGAAAAGAGTTGGAGTTCACAGTGTCTTTTATTATGATAATAAGTACAGAACAACTGCACTCTTCCTTGGACGTTCAGTAATGATATCCATAGGTTGGATGCTCTGAACTCGGGTGGTCCTGGGAGAGGCATCAGCTCCCTGAAACGTGGGGGCGAGTCCTCGAGTAGAGGCTGTACAGCTGGGGGGAGACAGCAGCCCCTGGAGCCTGCACCCACGGGGACTACAGCCTTGATTAGCCTGATAAAACAAGGTGATAGGAGATTTTTAATGAGCCCAAAAATACCGCTTGCAGGTGCTATGAATCAAGTCTTAAAAAAGGCTTGAATAGTGGGCCTCATTAGACTGATGAGGGTGAAAACCCTTCACATGGAGGGAAAGCTAGGACAGGAAAGGTAAGTGTGGTCAGGAGTTTGACAGTACATGTCTGAAGGCATGCCACAGGTAACGTGGTCCCAAACTTTAACCTCTCCCTAGCTGCCTGCTCTTAGTCACCTCTAGCAGAAAAAAAATCCACCAAAATGTTATACTGTTACAGCCTGCAGTGGTTATAAACATGGAAATAGTTGTATTGCTACTTGTAAGCAATGACCATTTGGGTTATTTCAGAATAATACTGAGCAGCTCTCAAAGTGCACATATACTTAAATACAGACTGTATATGCATATATGATACAGTTCCCAATTGGGTTTAATTGTGCAGGTTGGTGGCTTCAGTCTGTTTCTTAATGTTGCTTCTTATTCTATAAAGTTTTACAGTAATGTGTCGGAAAATTAGTGACATCTGTGGCTGTTGTAAGGAACACAGCGCTTGTAGAGAGTTTCATATGCTGCACTTCCATGCAGGAAAAGAAAAATAAAATAAACCCCAATACTATGGCAACTTTCTAGCAACAGGACATCAGCAAGAGTTTTCCAGGATTTCTTCTAGAGCTCTGAAATTGTTACTTAGGATAAATCTCCTTGCATGACAATGCTTGTTTCCTGTAGATACAATTTCTTACTGAAACATTGGTCTCGTCTGAAAGGATTTTATTATTTTTTTCCAGAACATGGCTATAAGAAGTTGAATATACGTTTTCTTACCAAAAATATAATGAAATACTGGATTTGTTTTAGCATGCAAATGTCATTGAAATGAGATTAAGCTGGAGTTGTAGCGATGGGTATTTTAGACATCCCTAATGATCACTTTCTTTTTTGCTACTTCTCTCAGCTTCCAGTGTTTGGATTGCTGACATGAGCATTTTTTAATATATACGTTTCTCTCGGGTTTGTAATGAATGGCAAGATTAATTTGCAGTAATTACATTACAATGCTAATAAGTGCTGGCATATATAATAAGTGCAATAATAATTGTTTTGACATATTTGTGAAGAGATGGTGTGTGTAGCCAGAACTGGAAACCCTTATGTGTGAATGACACGTGAGTTCGCAAGTGCTTGAGAGCTCAGTAGTCATGTAAAACCAAAGAAGGAAAATCGAAGATACATAGGCATGCATGGGGCAAACAAGTTTTAAACTTTCCTCGTGGCAATATTTTTGTCAGCAGACGTTCTTGCTATGCCGGGTCATGCTAAAAGTAAAGAAGGATTTATGTCAGACCATGATGGAGAACTGCTTAGATACGGTTATACTAAAAGATCATCAGCTTTGTCTCATTCTTTTGCTGACTTAGGTCTGTGATGACTTGATGTAACGTGAGGGCTGGGTGAGAATCAAGGTTAGTGAGAGGCTCCAATACTCTCTGAATTACAGGAACATGCTTCCCAGATCTGGCTACGGGGTTGTGTTTTGCTGGAGCGTAGGAAGCTGATGCCTCTTGGATGAATGGGAAGGGAGTTTACCCCATTATACTGCTGTTTCATAGGGCTGGCCTGTACAGACTGCAAATTAATTAAGAGTATAACCATTTTGGCACTGAGTTATGTGTCCTCATGGGAACACCATCATCTTCCAAACAGATTGTTAAAATGCTGCAGTTTCTGCCCCCCGAAGCTGTGTTGCCAGGTACAGCACAGAAGTGAGCATATTTGCTTGGGAAATTATGTTGAGTAGTAGTCACGATGAACTTGCTATAACATTTTGCCATGAGTTAATATCCTTGGAATTTAGTTTAAGACGCCGGTCTTGGCAGGCACTGTTGCTATGCAAATAGTATCCTCCAGATGTGAAGCGTATTGTGGAAATTAATAAAGAAGGCATCTCTGTAAGCATAGCTAGAATATACAAAATAACCCGTGTCGTGCCTTCTTATAATGAGCACCATAAAATAACAATAAGAAGTGTGACAAAGAAATTATACCACGGAGCTCCCAGAACGCTTTGACGCTGCCCTAATTTTGAACAGGGATGTTTCATGATATTGCTTCTCTAATAAGGTCACTGTACAATAACTGGGTGGGATATTTAGGGATGGGTTCACCTGTAGAGTACATACACTCGCACTAAAGGGCCACGAGGAGAAGTGAGGGAGAGAGATTTACCCGTTCAGGAGCTCTTAATGCATCCAGGGCTTGATATTTGCCCACAATGAGTCAGAGAAGTCTGAAAACCCTAAGTCTAGGAAAAGTGAAGGAGATCTTCTCTACTGCAGGGACAATTTTCTAAAATTTAGAATGTGAAAAAATGAAGCTCTATGCTGGAAAAGCAATGCAGTTGTTAGTGACAGGTTTTGTCGTAGAAAAAAGAAAAGCAAAGACCTCAAAAATATATACAGAAGAGCAATCAACTTTGAAGTCTTCAGAGCTCCTGTTGCAGCATCTGAATATTTGGAAGCATTTACTGTACTTTAGGAAAACAACAACAAAAAACATTATTATTTGGGAATCCTCTTGCTACTCCTGAGGTAGTCCGTCGGATGTGGGTGCTTCTTTTGGTCCTTGAAGTGGTAAGAAGCTGCACCAGATGGAGAATTATATTATTTATTCCCACAATACAACTCGCGATACGGCAGATAATTTGTGGCTGTTCTGCCAATGACTGGGCTCTCCCCAGCCAACGGCTGGCTCCCAGCTAGCCTAATGCTCAGCAGCCGTGCCACTGCAGCTCCCGGCTGCATACAGAGCCCACAAGGGACGAGGATCCTCCCCACCCCGAGCCTCGCGTCCTCCGGTGGTGACCGAGGAAACTCTGTAAGAGGGCTGAAGGCATCAAAAACCCACCCTCACAACTGCTCAGCAGCAATATTGAGATATTTTAGCAAGCGTTGCCAAGCCTTTCAGTGGATCTATAAATGGGACCTGCTGTTCAGCCTAAGAGCTCCCGATGCCCTCTTTACAAATCATTGGATCCTGGCCAGAGATAAGTCACAGCCCGGAACATACACTTGTCTTCTGCGTTAAGGGGGCCTTGTTCCTCTTTACATCATAATTGTAAACCTTTCTGTTTGTTTCAGCTGGATTTTTCTTTTTTTTCGTTTCCTTTTTTTCTTCCTTTTTCTTCAGAGCAAAATGGAAAGTTCAGTATTGTAATCCAGTAAACACATTTTTTATGCGAGGCTTTTATATCTACCCTAGAAAGGTCTCATTTGTTTCTTTCTTCTGGAAGCATGAAAAATTGTTTATTAAATATAATAATAATAATAAAGTAGAGATAAGCTTTCTTAGCTGGCATTACTTCAGGTTCCGATGTATTTTTCCCCAGCCTCACTTCATTATAGCTCTATTTGGTAGCGCATAACCAGCATGTGTCACGCCGAATGAAGGCTGGCTTCAGAATAACATGTCAGTAAGATGATTGCTCTTGGAACACACGGTGCCCTCGCTCTATAATTAAATGCAAAACCTGCGTGGAAGAACGGATGTTAAAAGTCTTAGCTCACGCTCAGCGGGGACTAGCAGCGCGGAGACAAACGCCGGCACGCCAGCCCGAGTCGAGTCGCCGCCTCTGTGCCGCGGTGCTCCTGCCGGGGCTGGCTGTGGTGCTGTGTGGGTGGGACGGGGCACTCAGGGCTTGGAGAAGCAGAGCTGGTGGGACAGGGGACAAGGATAACTGCGCTGCTCGCAGAGGGGCAGATCCGGCTGCCGAGGCTGCCTACTGCTTGCCCCTCGCCCCCTGGCCCTCCGGGGGCTGCAAGCCCCCTGCCCGCAACACTTCTGCAGGGGTTGCTAGGTTCATGTTTCCAAACTGTACGTCAATTAATATTTAGGTGAGTTCACTCGCTTTCTGCAAGGTGAACAGAGTGAAATGATTTTTTAAAGATTAAATACATATCACGCTTTCCCCTCTGCAAATTTCCATCGGCTGACCTCTGGCCTCCTGACTGGACATGAGCAAAGCGTGCGCTCCTCCAGGACAGCTCACAGGCTTTCAGACCAGAGGCTTCTGTCCGTCTTCCCTCGTAACGATCCATTTTTCTCTTGTGGAGATACCTTCATCCCTACCAGCCCTTCCATTTACTCAGTTCTCATAAGCCGTAGCCACATCATGCTTCGAATCTGTCCAGCATTTCAAGACAGCGAGGTGCAAGCTCCTTAGACAGCCGACAGTATCTGTTTGTCTGATATGCCGTGTGTCCTCTCTTGAACTGGCTCCATCGTTTCCATAACCATATTTTTTTTCTGTCTCCTGAGACGAGGCATTCACTTTTGATCTTGTCTCTGTCTTCACAGACAACTTTCCCTCCCCAGCAAGGCCATCACAGTCATCTGTCATTTGGAGGAACCCACTTGATTTCCTTCTTTGCTTTAGAGGGAGAGTTACATCGTAATAAATCAAACGGCAAAAATAGTCACCTTGGGCCCCACAAGAGGCAAGACCAGGACTCTCTGAGGTGTTCAGGGAGAGTGTTTTCTTTTTCTTGTGCTACCTTTTAAAATCTTTAATTTCTGATTTTTGGCAATTTTAATTTGGAAAGTCTAGTTTTGTACCGGTTTCAGCTCATAAAAAACAGATGTATGCTGTTGAAGCATGTAGCCAGTAGGAAATGAGTGGCTTTTCTCTCTCTCTCTCTCTTTCTTTTTTTTTTTTTTTGGCTGATGAGAATAACAATGAAAAAAGAAGCATGAATGTTGGCTGCACTTCACTGCTATCAGTGTTCATTTTGCTTTTGACATTTAAATACTCTACATGCCTGAGAAAATGTTCTGGTAGACACCAAGCAAATATTCCGAAAATTTCTGTGACACAGCCAGGTCTTTTAGCTCCATTCCCTCACGTCTCTGCGGAAATCTGAAGTAAAGCTGTGTGAACGGATGACTTTTGGCAGTCTTCTCTCACAAGTTAACCAAACCTTTGGGGGCAGATCGCATCTGGTCCGTAAACTGTTTTTCAACAGTAGGAAATATGGTGACTGATAGTCTTTAAAACTCTAGCAAAGAGGGGTTTTCTACTGCTGCTCCAGTCTGTCAGTCAAGAGGGTGGAGGACGGGAGGAGGGGTAGCTGCCCGGGTGACGTGTCCGTACCCTGCCTTCATCTGTCTGAGAGGGCTTTATCCCATTTCCACTGAATCCTGAAATACCCCAAAGCCCAGCTGGTAAGCTCTGCTCTCCAAAAGGCTTTTGATTAGGTTGCTCAGCAAAAGCTCTGATGGAAATAGAGGTGCCGTAGAGCGAAGGGAGAGATGCCTCTATGGATTAAAAAAGGGTGTGAAAGTTGGGGAAAACGTGTTTGAGTATGCAGTTGGCTTGCAGAGCGAGCAGAGGTCACGAAGGGAGTCTCAGAGCCACGTGTTGGGACCTGTACTGCTCAGCACACTTATACGTGATCCCAAGAAGGAATGACTTGTGAGATGGCAAAGTTTGCTGACGCTGATGTTTCAGAGGGCAAAAAGATGAGGGCTGACTGTGAAGAATTGCGTGAGGCCTAACAAGTGTGGTCATTAAAATAGCAAGGCATATTCAGTATAAATAATGATGAAGTGATGCAGCTGGGAGTGGAGGGAGGGAATCTTATCTTTGCATGTATCTAATAAGCTCAGAGCTGACCACTACTGCTGGGGAACAAGACCTTGAAGTAATGGTAGTTCTGTGAAAAACTCGATCCATAGCAATCAAAGAAGAGGAAAAAAAGGAGAAAGAAGAGTTGGGAGTTACAAGGATTGAATTAGGAAGCAGAGAACATCATTATGCTCCTGGACGCTACCAGTGAGCTCGTGTCTTGAATATTGCCTGCGTGTTGGCAGTCCTGGTCTCTGCTTCAAAAAGGGTAGTGCAAGAGGGGAAAAGATACAAATTTCTCCATACAATTTTCCTATGTCTATGAGACTAATTCAGAAACTAATTCGGATTAGTTAACAAGTGTTCGAGCTGACGCCTATCCTACAGTATTCTCTGTGCCCCAGAATACGATTCCTTTTTTCCTCGTTTATAGTCAGGAACAGGTTTGTAAGCCCCCAGGCCTCTCTGAGGACAATCGCTATCATAAGGCTTCATCTGCATTTTTCAGAGCACACAATGTGGTTCGTTTAGCATTTTGGCTCTGAAGCCAGCACGCGCCTGGGGTTGTGGCAGAAAAAGACAGAAAGTAGACATACTCTACTCCCTGCACGTTTCCCCACAAGCATGTCTCTAACGAGACTGTGTGCAAACCACATGCGTACAGCAGCAGGGCAGGTTCTGCGCTGATTTCCAGCAGCAGAACATTTTGGTAACCCTGAGGTTAAGAAATCTCTGGGAAACCCTGTGGGGCCTGGAGGGAACAAGCTTGCAGGCAGCAATGTTTGACAGAACCAGGATCTACAGCACGGCTTCCTTCACACGTTTCTTCCACTCGGTAATGAAGGAAGCAGAAATTAGGAGTGTGTTGTATTTATTACTGAATGACAAACTTCCACGTGGGTGAAGAGGTTTCCTTTCACTAGTGTCGATAACACAGTTCGTTCCTGTTTCACCGCATGAAATCCTTATTGCTGTAACGTCACGCCATCTCCTCTTAGATTGCTAGCCACTGAAAAATCTGCCAGAGACCTAAATTTTTCAGCCCTGATTCTCTATTTAATTTTGGTATTAAAGGAGCTGGCTATCCAGGAACCCTTTTGGAAGTCAGCTGGATGCTGCTGGGTGTTCAGTCCTCTTGGGGACCAGTTTGTCTGCTTACGGATGGATTTGGGATTTTATAGGCCATGTGATGGCTTCTTTGTAAGAGCTTTGCCTCTTTCCACCCAGGCAGCAGCCAGTAGAGAGCAATATTGTACACACATGAGAAATTAGTTCACTACGCTGTGTTATTCTAAGGGGAATTAACCACTATAATTATTGCTTTCCTTCTCCAGTACTGCTGTAATAACTAAGCTATATATAACGGAGTTTAGGCTTTGTGGTTTTTGGTTTTTTTTTTTTTTCATTCTCCTCAGTACTTACTTTTTATCTTGTATATAGTCAATGGCTTGTCAAACCCGAAGCTAATTTATTTGGTATTATATATTTAAAATGTTTCATTCCCTAAGAACCCACTAATGGGATGTAACACATCAAAATTAGATTAAAGAGCTCTGAAAAAAATCTCCTAATCACTTAGTTGAATAAAGCCTTTTCTTCTGTGGTGAATATTTACAGACTCCCTATTTTGTATAAACTCGTATTACTTCCAGAATTCAGTCTGGACGAGATCAGCACACTGGGCTCACGAGATGGAGGTGTGTGTGCGTATGTGTATTAGTGGCTCAGAATCTCCTCCAGCTAGTTTTTTCACCATCTTCTTCAAATTTAGCCCCATTTTTTTTTTCCTGATGTAATATTTATGTGATATATAAAAATGTACAAGATGACTCCATCTCTGGAATAAAATAGATTATTACCTTAATGCCTATCCATAATCACAGTTTTTAATCTAGGTTCTTCCAAGTAAAGCAAGCACGATCACACTTGAATAATTTACCCGAGATGTCCCCAGCCCTCTGAACGTGGCGATAGGAGCACTGGATCCCCACTAAACGTGTCCATATCATTACTGTACTGAACCCTCCGAGTAACCCTTGGTAGCTGTTGCCCCATCTTATCCCCCCCAGCAGCTTTAATCAGACTGCACCAAATTTCAGAGCAAAGCCCTGCGCTCGCTCTCCAGGGCGAGGAAAGGCAAGGCAGCATGGAGAGGGACTTCAGGCGTGAGCAGGATTCTCGTGCTCCCTTAGAAGAATAATTGAAACCTCAGCCCTGCGCTGAGCCCTGGACGTGGGGTTCCTCTGTGTCTCACGCCCAGGGTCAGCAGTCAAAAATGAGAAAGCTCTAACTCTGCCGGGGTCTGCAGCCCCACTGGGGGAGGTCACGGCTGCTCTGCAACGTGCCCCGAGGCAGGGTGGAGCTGCAGCTCGTCCTTGGCTGGCAGGGCTTGCCCTGTGAGAGCATCGCTGTGCCTCCTGGTGCAATGCAGACTCTGCTTGGAAGACAGAAAACACGTCTTAAAAAATAATCAGTAAACCTGCTTCTCTTCTCCATCGTTTCATCAGTAGCCTTTGATTAAATTTCCCAAAGGCTTTCAAATGTTTTTAGTAAACTTGGAAGATAAAATTAATGGGAAAAAAAAAAAGGGGGGGAGGAGAAACTCACATGGAAAGTGAAGTCTGTTCAGCGTTGGGATACACTTCACTGTCTAACATGCCATAACCTTTTCTGCACGCCCTGCGAATGAAACATGCAGCCCTAATACTGATACCCAGAGCAGACAGAGGCACCTTGAGGAGCAAAATCCTTTGCTGCTCTTTATGATTCTCTTCCTTCCAATATATATTTTTATAAATTCCTGCAGGCTTCCTCTGTGTGTGAGAGAGAGCCCAGGTGCTTCTCAGTAACACGATGGAGTTACATGCCTACAGATGAGCTTTGACAAACCTTATTTCATTAGTTTAAGAAATACTACTTCTTGCTTCATTATTTTCCTAGCTGTTTTGCCACAGAGTCAGCAGAAGGGCTGACTCCACGCTCCTGCCTCGGTCTCTTCAGTGTCAGGCCTGTCATCTTGCTGTAAGCCCACATTTCTCTGCAGTGGTTTAACCTCCCTCTCGGGATCATCCTGCTGGTTACTGGCCGTACCTGCTCGCGCTGTTGCGCGGAGTGGAGGCTGCCAGGTGAGCCCTGCTGCCACCAATCGCCACGGGCACGCTGTGAAGAAAGGAAAGGCTCCGACCATAAACCAGTACCTGTCTTCTTTCATCCATCTCTTGTGGAGCAGAAACCTTTCTGAACCAGAAATGCCAACATCGCTCCTCATTTGGGTCCAGACTGTGCAAATGGCCCCTGTCTCCGTGATGAGTATCTTGGGTCTAGCTTTAGGACGTGAGCATCTGCTCCTAGGAGCTGCAAGCCTGTCCCTTGCCTGACAAGAATACACTTAATGAAATTAAAGAGCAATAAAATCAGCTACATTACTCAAGATTATTACTTTCTGCCACATTGTGTATTCATACTATAATTTACCACCACGGGAGATCATAGGAACAAACCCTGGGTTTTACAAAGGCCTTTGTGATGTTGTGGCTATAATCAGAGGCAGCTCCACCGACTGCCGTAATGAGGGCAATCAAATCCCACACTTCAGCACGCAGCCTGACACCTGCAGGGTCCACGCTGAAACGAATCCCCTCCTCTTCCCACCCCACCCAGTAGACAGCACACAACCGGCCACGGGAGTTACTTGGGTTTAGGAATTTACTAAAGCATTAAAATCCAGGTGCTCCCGAAGGCGAAGGGTAAATTTAATGGGGCAAATGTCCATCAGATCCACAGCCAAATCTCCTTTGCTTTAGGAGGTCCCATCAAGCATTGGGAAGCTGTAGACTGAGCTGGTCATCTGCCAGAGGGAACGTCGGAGTGGCCTTTGGAGCAGAGAGAGGGAGAACAAAAGAAAAAAAAATAAAAATGGAAGAAAGAGCAAGGATGTGTCTGTTAACAGAAATAGACTTTAGCACCTTTTTGCTGTTCCCATGGAAATCTTTCGCTGACTTCCGTGACATGAGGCTTTTTCTCTCCAGATGCCAGGTGACCCCTTCCAGGCTGGGTTTGGTGAGACTCACCTCGCAGGAGGCCACCGGCAGCAGGTTCTGGGCACGCAGCGTGAAGCTCACCTGTGCCAGGACACTGGGCGTGCTGGGAGTGGAGGAGGAAATCTCCTCATTAGAGAAACAATCCCGCTCACCCGAAGACACACTCGGGTCACGGGTGTACGTGAGCAGCCGAGAAGCACAGGGTGTCCCTGTCTGAATCCTCAGGACTGGGCCACAGAGCTGGGCTCTGCCACCTCCCCGTGCTGCCCCTCTCCCGTCTGCCACCCCCGGCAGTGCCTGCCTGCCAGCCGCTGCTTTCGGTGTTCCTCGTGCTTGGCAACCTGTTTCATAGCCCTGGATAAAAGCAGCTCAGCCTTTTACTCTATTTACTCTGTTATTCAGGCTTTTCTTTTTTAGACACTGGTTTTCATTAAAATTTAATCTTCCGAGACATGATTGATGCAAAGACTGAAAAAAATAAAAGAAGACTGCAGAGCTTCCTCCTTAGGTCAGAGAGCTGTGACAGGAGAACTTGGTAACACGGAGCACACGAGCTAACGAATCTCCCTCCCTCATTTCTCTTTCTCTCTGGTAATCTGTGACATCTTTTCAAAGCTCATTTGTTAAGCCCAGATTCTTGCTGGCTTCATACGAAGTGAAGGGTAGGGGCCTGGGAAGCACCCCAGGTGGACTCCGGGATTTGGGAAATGGGTGCGGATGGAATGAGACTCCCGGTGTCTCCTGTTGGTGGCACCAGGCTTTCCCCAAGGCCGTGGGAGCTGGGAGGTGGCTGTGCTATGGCTAGACAAAAAGCAGCAGCCCAAGGTCTCTGCCGGGTTTTATCCTGAAACTCTTTTCTGGCAGGCAGTGTTTTGTGAGATGCCCGTGGGAGGTTTCCAAATAGTTTAATCCCCTCCACAAGAGAAATGAGGAAAACCAAAATATTAGGGAAGACAGAAAGGGTGGGATAGCTGTTTTTTTCCTTGAATACTCAGAAAGGGAGAAGGCGATACATCAGGAGTGTCTAGCTGCAGGGAAGGAAATCATGACAAATACTGGTCCTCCCAAAACGATGGGAAACTTCACCAAGTACAAAGGAAGAGATGAGGTAGGGAGAGAGATGATGAACCACTGAAAAGAATAGGGGATGACTTTCTAACAATTCCAATTTATGAATAGAGCCAACTGTAAGTTAGGATTAATTTTTCAGGGAAAATGAATCATTGCTTGAAAAAAAAAAAAAAGTGAGAAAAACCTATCTTTTGAAACTCCTTGAGAATGTCTTACAATGACATGGCTTCCACCCGGGCCATTATGCAGTTGTAATGACTTTAAATGTTTGGTGTTCAGCTGTGTCCTGAAGTAGTTTGAAAACAAGTCTTTTAAGGAGGTCCTGCAGCCAGCCCTGACTTGAGAGCTGTACGTAGGCACTGGTATGTGAGGAAATGCCAGGTCCTACGTGGTTTGCACATACCCAACTCACATTTCTTTCAGAGGGAGCAAAGGCTGTCCAGAACTACACAGAAGCCAACAGCACTCCCAGGACCCCTTTGCCCATTCAGAGTTATCACTTGACATTATCATTACCTCAGTTTGCAGCCTTGAGACTGGGCTTATAACTCGTGTCTGCAGTGCATCTGTTTCCAAACAGGAGCTTGCATTCAGCCTGAATTTACTGTGGGTTCCAGGTAAAGATACCCTTGGGGCTGCGAGTGATGCTCACGATGAATTCTTGGAAAAGGAGATGAATGTTCCCATCATGGCAAGTCATTAGCCGCATTTTTCTGCCTTGCTTGGGATGCCTCCTGTGCCTTGGCTGTCTCCCCAGCAAGCCTTCCACCCCTGTGCTGTTCCAGCTCGCTGCGAGAGCTGTGCGCATCCATAAATGCCCAGAGTTGGCTCACGCTGCCCCGAACTGGCTCGCTATGCCCAATTTAAAACAAATTGCTGTGCAAAAAGCAAGTCAGCTGGGCTCTGACCAGAATTCAGGACAGGCTTTGAGGAGATCACAGGGTAAGCAGCAGAAACGCTTACAGCAGAAAGATGTTTCCTTCGTGGTCTTGACTCCTTTTTCCCTTGTCTGCTTTTTTCAATGGTGTTTAACAGTGTATCTGCTTCGTGCCACAGCTTCTCCTCGCCTCTAAGGAAAGCTCCAGGGGTTTCTTCTAGACAAAAGCGAGAGATTTGTACTGTGAAGGCCTAGGGAGAGATTCAGAGGACTGAAGTTGTCGCTAAGCACCTGCAGAGGTGAGAGAAGCAAAGCCTGAGAGGCAGAGAACATCCCGGCTGAAAGCAGATGAGTGGGAAGAGAGAGCTGGTCCCCAGCAGGGCTGTGTGGGGACGGGCAGGGGCAGGAGGCAGTCCTGAGAGGATTTCTCCTGTTAGCCTGTAGTACTAGAAAGGGTTGTTTTGAAGTCCTAATGCAGATTTAAAGTAGTTAAAATAATCAAATGTGACCAATTGCTTGGATAATCGGACCTGTGCTGCTGTGACCTACTGAGACCAAACCCTCACCAACACATCCTGGTGGTGACCTGCATGTAGGTGGGAGTGACAGCCATTCTCAATTAAAATCACAAACCCAGTACTTAGCTTACATTACCTGACACTCATTTTTCTCCACCCCCCCACGAGAGATACTCGCTTTTCTTCGTATTTTCTCTGGTTATTGATCTCTCTGTAGACCAGTAGGCTTGCCAGCCCTCTGTCTGAGGCACACCCTGTGTGCTCCTGTGCCTGTCTCCTGCAGCAAACAGGCTGGGGCCGTGGTTTCTCTGCCTCATACATCATTATTCCCAGGCTGCCACAGTGATCCCACATCAGCTCAGAGCCTTAATACAGAGAGAAGAGAAAGAAAACCAGATATTGCTGTCGTCTGGAAGTTCAGGACATTCACACAATTTTAATTTATTTGCAGTGCCTTGTTAAAAGTCATTTTGATGGCAAAAATCTATGGGCTAATACGTGTTTCTGACTTACGTCATATACAATCTCTGTGTATAATGCGGGGATGTTATAAAACAAAAATAGTTCAACAAAATGAATAACCAAACTTCATATAAAAGTAGTATTAAAAAAAGAAACAAATGGGGTACTAAGGAGCATGGAAACGATCAGCTGTGCAATTTCATGTCGATTCAATTCCATTTACAGCTCATAAATCCACTTACCGTTGTCGCACACTTGTGGCTTCGCACGTTCCCCCAGCGCCCCGTGGTTCAGCAGAGCTGCTCGCAGGCTCCCACACCCTGTACGTGCGCCAGCAGGGATGTGGGGATGCAGACAGTGCCAGCCTGCTCGCTGGGGCACAGCGCTGGGCCGGTGCTGCGCGCTGGCTCAGGCGGGGTCCCGGGGAGCAGGAGCACGAGCTGCTGGAGGGCAGCACGGCCGTCCCTGTGTAAATGTTAGCAGAGGGCAGCTAGCTGCAGCCTTTCCTGGCAACGTGCAGTAGCTCCTGCTGACATTTGCACCCACCATATGGCAGAGTGCAGCATGGCCACCCAGGGCTGAGCTCGCCGCCTTACAAATGCTGCTGCCCTTGAACAGATCCATGGGTTGCATTTTTGTCATCTGGTGTTGCTGTGTGCCTCCATCTACATCAGAAAGACACATCTTTTTTTTTTTTTTTTTTTTGGCAGCAGTGTGTGTGTGTGGAGTACCATTAACACTATCGATACTCTGGAAAGATGCAAGCTGCATACAGACAATCGACACAAAGCCAAATGAATCAGGGTAACTGGGTAAATCATGTGGCTCTTCATGGTCATTGCAATACTCAGGCATGGACGTGAGTTTTCAGTGTGTGTGTCCATGGTGACTTCAGAAGATGCAAAGTCAGGTCCTGGCACTGCAGACTAATGGCTCTCCTTGTTTCAGGTAGGAAGTCGTAACCTTGCCTTGCATTTAACTGGGGGGTTCCACAATGGAAATGGGTAGTGACAGAGCCAGTGCAATGATCTTGATGTCTTCTTTAGAAAGGAAGTGTTCCTGTATAGGTGTGCTCAGTTATACAGATATGTCAGATACATCTTCCTAGGAATCTGGGCAGGAGCATATTAGGCATTGAGCACCCACAGAGCTAGCCATAGAATAATCTGTGGAAAACATTTGTGCTTAATTTAAGTATATTTTACTTGTTATCATAAAAGCAAAATACAATGTCTACCACATTGTGAATATTACGTATTAATATATTTATAACTCATTCATTCAAAGAACTATTTCAGAAAGGCTTACTTTAGAAAAAACACTTGGGTGAAATAAATTAAAATCAACATATGCAACCTTTTTACATTGCAGATACATTTTCCTGCTTTATTATGCCTGTAAATTCATCTCAGCAGCAGCTAAAAGAGAACAAAAGGGAAAAGCTACATATTTATAGTTGCCAGAGCAATTAGTTAGGAATAAGGTAGTATTCAGCTACTTATGTGTGTGTTGTGAAGGTCGTGACATTCAAAGGTAATTCTGCGGGCAAGCTCTTGTATAAAGATTTTGAAATACATTGGTGGTCTTATCCAGCTCATGGCTGGACTAGCTATTGCACCTCCAAACCAAGCCTTTTCCTTGTAGCCTCTTTATTCCCACAGCCAGCATCCTTGCTGCGCCCTCTGCTAGCTCCTTTTTACCAAGAACAGATGTGGAGATAAAACTAAGCTCTCACCTTCAGTGCTGTTCCTTTCTGGTCAAAGCTAAAGGATTTAAATGAAATAGTAATGAAAAACATACCACTAGCTATGCAATTTCTTTAGTGTGGATGAACAGAGGTTATCCACAGGCTTTTGAAAGTGTAATTCTCTTTCAAAAGAAAAAATTTCAGTTAATTGTCATGTACGCTGCACCCTGAGTGATATATGAGTCTTATTAGTACATACAGATTTATGAGACAGGATACAGTCCTTGAAAAGAAAAATCTCTTAAATTATTACATTTTACCTCTCTCACCTTTGTTCTTATGCAAGGTCAAACTGCATATTTAAAATGTTCTCCTGTCACATTCCTTAAAGATGAAGATTGCTGCAGGTTGGGCTGTGCTGAATTTGGCACCGTCGGCGCCCTGAACTCTGAAAGCAGAAGGAGGGGTTTGACACGTCGTGACTGCAGCTTGACTGAGAGATGGGAACCAGTGGCTTTTGTGGCACACGCACCCCCTGGCCTTATTAACCCAAACAGAAGTTTTATCTGTCGGATGCTATTTAAGAGTAAGCAAGCCCCTCTTAGCCCTACAGTACTCTTCTCTTGATGAAACCAAGTAGCTATGCGTAGAAGTAGCAAAGAAATGGACAAATAATTATGTTATTTGTACCTGTGGAAGAGAAAAATCAATGCAAAGCAGCTAAAGATATGGAGACGGTGGACAGAAAACAGCAAGGGAAGAAGGCAAGGGGCCTGGAAGGGAGCTCAATTCCTTATCTTCTCCAGTGATCTGTGGGCGCAGGGGCCCACCTCGGTTCCCAGTTCTAGAGATCACCACGAGTGATCGGCTCTGGGTGTGGGGGGCTCACCACGTCTGGCCACTCGCTGACGGGTAAGAGGAGCACTCTGTGCAGCTGTGGGAGCGTTGTCAGGGCGGTGCTGTAGGGAAGCCTGTCCACCAACAGGTTCAGGCAACTTTCGTCTTAACAAACAGGTTTGCTTCCAAAATTTACCTTTCCGTAGATTTTTTGTGAAACGTGTTGGAGCATTTCTTTAACCTCGCTTGTATGGTAGCCATCGTGTTTCTGGCTGAGAAATAAGTGGTATTACCACAGTCAAAAGAAGAACGTGCAGAGGTTTTTCTGCTCCCTGGCCTGCCACGAGCACAGGGCTACTCGGTCCCCTGGAAATGAGAACCACGGCTGGCAGGAGGCTGCCTAGCCACAGGGCAGCCCCCAGCTCTGCTGCGATAGCCCTGCAAGCAACATTAAATAAATCACTTCAGAGGATGACTTTGCATCCTCAGAAACCACGTAGCAATGGCAGAATTTGAGGCACGTGTGAAAGGACTTGTCCTGCCCCGCAGGCGTGCCCGAGCATCCCCCGCCACTCCTGCAGCAGCGGGAGGCTCGTTCGGCCGCGCTACCCACGGGTGATGCTTTGGTGAGAAATGTAATTATTTCCGTCGTGCAGAGGGATGCTGTGGCTTATTAGAGATGGCTGTGATAATTTCTGGGAAAGGCAGCTTTCAGAAGGAGCAGTATGGTAGAGCCTAGTGCACACGAAGGAACTTGGGTCTGATAACGCTGTCTGCTGGTTCTTGTTAGTGCAGAGCTCCGCTTCCAAACTGCTTCCTTGGTGTTGCTCCATGTCGGGGCATCCTGCAGGTGCAGTAGAGAGGATTGTGTTGTTTGTCATCACTATTAGAAGGCAGCTGAAAGGCACGTTCTCCCTTGCCCCCAGCAGCAGCCACCAGTGCAATCGCATTGCACAGGCACACGGAGCTGCCCCCCCCGGTGTCACTGACACACCTGCACCCCAGAGTCATCTCTAGCAAGGCCCAGGTGAACGAAGCAAGGACGAGACCAAAACCCTGTTGTAGGCACAGCCTCTAATGGTTACGGGGAGAGTCCCCCCCACAAGCATTGGAGGTAGATGTAGAGTGAAATGGAATTGCTGTCTGGATATCGTGTTCTGAAATAATCTATTATTCTGTGAACAATTTATATGGATTTTCTAGTAAAATTACATTCAGTCTGAGTTTAATTGTGTGCCTGTGAATGTACATATTACCTAAAGCACGAAGCTGGAAACCTCAGTGTTTCCAGTTGCATTAACCAGAGCTGCAATGTAAAAACCCAGTGTCTCTGAGGCCTCGAGGCCAAGCCACGCTACAGCTGAATGGAAACCTTTCTTCTCCCCAGAAACTGGAGATCCTTGCATTTTGGCAGGAGTGACTCTGAAACGAGTGCACAAAACTGTGCCATGATATTCCTGACAGGTAGCAGGGAAACAGGTAGGGCTAATAAAAGCAATCACATTCCCACCCCAGGATATGTTGCAAACTGGATTTTTCCCTAACCAGTGAATTCAACCATTGGCGTTGTCTGGAGCGGATCAGAAGGTAGCTGTAAAGCACACATTCGCTACCAGGTGCTGCTTTTAATCCCCTTGATGCATTAGGTCTGTCAGCTGATCCATTTTCTATTCACATTGCCCTCCAGAATCCAGCTGGGGTGTAGATAATGCAGATAGTCACAGGGTTTTCGTCTGTTTGTTTGTTTGCTTTGCCTGTTGATAGATAACAACGTATTTATGAAATGACTTACAAGAAATCAGACCTTTCTAACGCAGAGGTTTAATAGAGAAGGCTAGCCTAATAACTCAGCTTCTCCTGTGTGCCCGAATGACAATGGTATGAATTCTCTTCCCTCTCAACTTAATTCAAGGATCATTTCCACAACCTGATTTACTCTTGTACCTTCTCCAGCTATGTTGATTGAGGTAATAGACTGGAAAAGAAAAACAAATCAAGGCTTACATCATTGTATATGCTATATTTTGCTCTGCCTAAATTATACATGGTATTCCAAGTACATATTTCTTGCTTAAAGAAAAATAAATGGAAAAGGCAACCCTTTTTTGGGGTTGCACAGAGCATTTTTTGTAGAAGATTCTGCAGCTTCTCCTGAAATTCTGCAGAGATTGCTGTAAAGGAAAGGCTGCACGTTGGAAAGAGGAGAGCATGGAGGAGATGCCTCCTCTGCCACAGGAATGCCATCATCAGGGCCCGTGGCTGAACACGGCTGTGGATATGCTCAGGTGGTGCTCAGTGCACAGCAAATGATGGCTCCGTATCAGGAACACCAGGAGACAGTCATGCTTGCTGCCTTGTACTTGGATCGTGGGTTGATGTTGCCTGCACAGAGCACGCAGTGTAATAGCAAATGCATGCAACAGTGCCGAGTTAGTAAACGTCACAGAAGGTGTGTAGATGTCTGTACAGGACAGAGAGCAAATGGCATGAGGGGAGGAAGGGGGAGCAATGTATGGGATGCGTGTCCGCGTGTGAATGGGATGATGTGCAAGAGCAGAGTAAACTTCCCGAATGAAGCACATCAGAGCATGTGAAAAGGAATTTATTTTGCGGTCTCAGATCAACTGCATAATGCTCGTGCTCTTTTTGCAGACGTGCCGGGGCAGCTAGGCACGTTCTGAAATCCCGTGCAGGCTGCTAGTCCTTGGAAAGCGTGCTGATTTGGAGTGCATATGGTCATTGCAAAACCTTAGCTTTGGCAGAGCGCTGCGAGCACAGGAGGAGGATCGTTACTGCGTTCACAGTTGTTGCCCTGCCAATGTGATACTATATGGGATGGAAGTGCTGAATACCCGGCTTTTATAGTCATATTTGAGCAGTTAAATAAAAGGATGATTTGAACACGCTGAGCATTACTGTTCTCAGATATTCCGATGGGAAACGTCTTTCTGGTGACATGAAGAATTTCATGGCCGTAGCTCGCCTGTCTCAGAGTTCCAGTGAGGCAGAAGGCAGCATTCCTGCAAGATCAAACATTGCAGCTTAGCATTGCAAAACACAGCACTTCGAGTATCACTTTAAATGGGATAAAAATGAAATATTTATAACAGGCAAAGGAAGAGGCAACAGCAGAACGAAAAACTGAGTCGAACGCTTGAATGAAAAGCAAAACCTCCCTCACTGCAGCCCTGGCTCCCCTCTTCTGGAAACACCCTCATATCTGATCTAATACCAGACGAGAAACAAATGTTATGTCTTTTGCTCTTCTCCCTCCCTCCAGCCCCTAGAAAAACAGCTCAAACCTGTGTATCTTTAATTACCCTGAACGAGGCACTGGTACTTATTTCAGCACTTCTGAAAGCGATGTCACCAGCCTATTCTGTGGAGATAACTTCAGTGGTCTTATCAATGGGATTAAGCGCTGGGTCTTCTTCCCATCTTTTTCTCCGAGGGTGATGGCATGTGATCTAGATCGGGTCATATTCAAGTTGTCATATGGGATATTTATCCATTCATATATCATATGGGATATTTATCCATTGAAGGCAGCCGCTGCTCCTGCCTGCAGGGGCACGGGTTGGAAGCAGCCCCTCCGTGCCCTCGGCAGCCAGCTCCTGGTGGCACGGCCAGGCTGGGCTGGGAGCAGCCTTCCTCCAGACGGTACAAACGGGCAGGCTCTGCACTTGACCGGTGAGTGCTGGAAGAGATCCCCAATGTGCAAAGTTAATCAAGTTGTGGCCTAATTAAAGCACATTACTGCTGCTTTGTCTTTCTGCCTGTGGTGCCCGAGACAATAAGCTGCAATGAAGGAGCCCTGGTGGTGTCGTTTTATACATCTCTTAAGAGGTCAAATAACGTTGCTATTTGAGATGTTGATCATATAGAGAGACAAAAGGCTAAGATTTGTTTACTTTATCCCTCCTGCCAAGTTAATTTTAGTACCTATTATTTGACAGAACTAATTAAATCATATTTCATTCTTCTCCATTCTGTAGTGGCTAAATACTGACAAACAGAACTATTGAACAGCTGAAACCTACTTAAAATTACTTCTACTCTGTCATACACCGAACAGTGTAATGTACAGAACACTTCAAAGTTAAGGGAAAAGTTTAAGTTTAAAGTGTGTTTATGCTGTCAGTCTCTACATGATCTCTAATGATCACTCTGCTTGCTACTGGCCTACATTTTTATTTTTTCTGTCTTTCTAAAGGAAGGCAGAGAACTCAGTGGTGCTTCGATGTATCAACATATCTTCAAATCGTGTATTTGCAATAACTGTTGCAACACAAAAAAATTTAAGAAATTGATGTAATTTTGGACAGACATAGAATTGAAAGACAGAAGTCATTAACAAATAATATCCAATTCTTTGTTTATTTCTATTGAAATAAAAGCTTAATTCTGGTTTTCTTTATATCACTAGCCAGGAGGCAGTGTAACAAGACAATACTGAAGCATAGTGTTAGCATGTCCTGTCATTTTCTTGAGTTTTCCCTAGCTGCTCTTCCTCTGTAAGTCCAGAATTCTCACAGAATCGCAGTTTGACTTCCTTGTGTCTCCTTTTCAAGCAAGGCTTTGGCTTGCTATAGGAAAAAAAAAAATAGAAAAACAACTACAACTTCCCAGCAGCTAATAAACTAAACAATCAAAAGAACTCAGATTAATTGCAATTAGGTTTAGATTTATGATCTCCTGCTTTGGAAATAATCTTGTTCATAGGTGTTCACTATTTACAGTCGCCAGTGTCACGCAGCCAGTGTATGACTAGAGCCACTTCATTTCCCTTGAGAAATGGCAGAGGAGGCCTCTGCCTGGGATTCCTGTCCAGCGTTACACTTCCTTCTTGGAAAGAAGTAGAAAGTGCTGCAAAATATGAATGTGATTATGGTCTTGCATGAAAGTAAATCAAGAACAGTTAGTCTGGAAACACAAAAATAAGAGTGATGTTAACTGTTAGGAGACCATATTGTCATCCTGTATTTTCATTAAGCCTGTGGTTTGCAAATTCTGTCATTTCTATGGTGCATTTATTTTAGTTACCCCTGATACCTCTTAATTAATACATCAAATACCAGAGTACCATCTTAGTAAAATTGTTCTGATTTTTTCCCCTTAAGCTAAAGTCTCCTCTCTCACAGGAGAGCATCACAAAATGAAACCAAAAAGGATGATATAGTGTTTTTATTTGAGGGTGATAAGAATTCATATTCATTCTTCCTAATCGCTCAGGAAATAGTGAGCCCCTTTCAATTACCTAACCATGGAGCAGAACCAACTCTCCCCACCGCGTGGCAGTGATTTCTGGCTGCTTCCAGTTTGGGCTTGTGTTGCTGGAGCCCACTGAGAGTTTTGACTTTCACAGAGCAGCTGCTGCATGTTTTGAGGACCTGAAAAATATCTGAAAACAACCAAACAAGCAAAAAAAAACTCTGAAAGCCTGATACTTGAAGAAATAGGTTCCATCTGAGAAATGGGAACTCAAAACTGAAGGCCACCTAAATCAGCAGTCGCGTTTCAAAAGTGAAGGATCCTTGCGTCTAATTTAAAAGTTTTGGCCTGGCAGGTCCATCTGCAGGTTACCCACAGTTTTATTATGCCTGAAAAACATGCAGTGCGTATGTGAGAGCCCGTAACTGAGCATCACGGCTTCACCAGTGAGCTGCAGGAGGCCCTCGTTTGGCTTCCCTGAGCAGCCTGGCCACCCGGGACTGTCCAGGCGCCCTTTCTTGGTCCTGCAGTACGCCCCTGGGTTTGTGCCTCTGATGCTGCTCCCCACGTCTCTCCATCAGACTGCTTTGGGATCCTGAATCTGAAGCACCCAGCCTGCTCGGATGGAGGAGGGAGGGTAAGAGAAGAAATGAAATTTCCTTGATTATCAGGCAAATTCCCATCAAAAGCCCATTTCAGATTTGGTGAAATTTCTTGGAAGGGGAGAGGCTTCTAATGAAGTGCTTTTGGTTGGTTAAACACAGATCAGTCAGAATATTTTTGACCATTTAATTAGCCAGAAGGAGAGGCCATGAAATGTTGAGGAATCACCCTGATAATGAGAAAAGTTTGTATTAAAAGGCTCATCAGTCTCGCAGTGGCAGAGAGAACTATATATGAAAGTCATGACAATTTAGCAGGTTAGCTCTATTTAAGTGGCAGATATAATTTAGAGAGAAATGTTCTTATATCCTTTATTAACTAGTTTTATGATGATTTGCTAAAGAAATCTGGCTTCTCTAATTATGCTCGATGTCCACTCATCTGTCTGTCAACTTCTTCTCTGGGAGCCTTTGAATCTGCTTAACGTGACAGCAGGCAGACCCCAGACAGCTTTGCTGCTATCAATGCACACAAAAACATGTGCCCAGGTAAATTCATGCCCTCTTGGAGGGGAGGCTGCAATGCCAGCTCAATTCTGTCAGAGACCCATGGAAAAATAACCTGTGTAAATGCTGATAATTGTGAAACCACCGTTTTCTTGTCCATTTTACTATCACTGGTTAACAGAAACACACTCAACTCAAATTTCATCTAAGGTTTGCTCAGAAAACATAAGACTGCTAGTTGAAAACAAACCCAAATCAACGGGCCAAGTGCTGTAGCCATGAGAGGTCCCCCATGAGAGGCTGTCACAGCAAGCCGAGAGGTTGTGTCCAGGGCTCAGCACTTTCTCCATGCCAGCCAGCAGTGGGCATGTTTTGGTCAGGTTGGTGACTGCCTTGACAAGTCATTTTGCAGAGGCACGAGGCACTAGGTAGTTGTTGTCAGACAGTATTTTCCTTGCTCTTTCCTTCCCTCTTTTACCGGTCCTTTCCCTGGCTTTCAGGACTGTACATCTGAAATGACAGTGCCAATAAAGACACAAAACTGCAACCTGTGTGTTATCACCATGAGGAAAGACAACCAAGGCAAGTTCAGTTGGACTGACCTTCTGCAAGAGCACTATGCGGTCTCCTTCCTTCCCTTATCACAGCTGCAGGACCAACAACTTTTTCTTAGCACTGTGGTTCATTTTTTGAGGGAATGCTCATCTAGGTGATAGCAATGATAATACAAACAAATGAGCTTGGACATATTGAACTGAGATGGCACCATTTGGGTTTTTGATTGATTTCTTTTCAGTAATTCAAGAAATATCCATATTTCTGGCTCTGAGCATTCTTCTTTTCCCTGATGTGACTTGCAAAAGTGTGTATGTAGACTGGGTGACCCCTGCAGCCATCTCAGCTTCTCCCCGCTCACGTGCTGGAGCACTGGGACCAGGCACAGCCCGGTTCCCCTGCTCCCTCTCTTCCTCAGCAGTGTCTCTGGTGGGTGGGTCAGCAAGCCAGCAGGAGCCTTTGTGACCGTACAGTCTGGCCTCAGGCATCACACAAAGCTGTCGCCTTCCAGCTGCAATACATCCTTTCTCTCACACGAGAGTTATATTTGCTGCATTGTGGCTTTATTCTGTAAGACATTTTTTTCTCTGTCCTTTATCAGCTGTGGTTGCGGCAGCCTTCCATGGGCTAAAAGAAAGGGAACACAATAACTGCTAAGGGAGATGTCACGGCCCTTCCATGCATTCATTCTCGGGAAGCTTTTGTGCAAGAAGTGAGAAAAGGGCCGTGATCTGTACAGCAGATAGATATGGTGGGGGAGTCGCATTGTAGCGACAAGATTCAATAGCATTTAGTCAGGAACACTTCTGAATCAAGAGGATCACAAAGTACAATCTATAAGGATACACATCTCAAGGGGGGAAGAAAAAATGCTGCTAAGGTTATACTGTTGGTTTTCTTATCGAGAAAAAAAAGATAGCAAGTGTGCAGTGTTCAAGGAGACCGAGGAAGTCCAGCCAGTCTGTAATAATAGGTGTCTCGAAGTATTACACAGAGCGGGTAACCCAACTGGACAAGTTTTATAGATGTTATTTCTCATTCCTTGAGTCTACTGCTTCTGAAAATAGTTTTAGTTCTGCAGCACATGAGGCAAGAGTCTGCTGTCATCTTAAATAACCTGGGGAAAAGAGAGAATAGCAAAAATAAAAATGAAATTTAAAGAAGAAAGAAAGAAGAAATAAAACAAGTTTTTATTCATATGATGGACCCTTGCTTCTCTCTTGCTCTGACTGGTGAAGAGCTCCCAAGAAGTCAAGGTGTTGATAAAGTAGGAGGGGGAAGATCTTACAAATAAAATTTCTATAACACTTTATAGGATATTCTAACCATATTTGGAATAAATTCCATATAATATTCTAAATATTATATAAATATTCTGTACATTCCACAATATTCTGTAAAATATTCCATAGTCTGCTGGGATATGCTTTGCTGTGAGCTTGTACCTGATGTTCTTCTAATGCTTCTTCTCACCTTTCCTCTTGCAGCTGGCATGCCCACTGGATGCTGGGTGGATGCAGTGAGATGCTTGGCTGGTTCCTGCCTTTCAGGATAAATACGCACTGGGATGAAACCGACTTTCTTCCAGAATGTAAGTAAATTGTCTCTATTTGACACAGTTGCTAACTAATGTTTTGGGGGCTGGGTATATTTGAAAGTCTTACCTCTGTCAAATTAGGTTGAATTTGCTGAAATAGTGTCAAAAATCAGTAGTGAAAGGACTGGAACAGACACACGTAGATACACAGTATAAGTCAAGTCTTGGTTCTGCTGGAAACCAGCATAAAAATTACATTAACAAGACATCGTTTTAAAGAAGGGCCATCTTGGGAAGTGGCCATTATCTTCTCCCATGTGTTGTAACTCAGGAATTGCTTGTCCAAAAGGAAGAGACAGACTGCCAAAGAGTTTGCTTTATCTTGCTCATCATGTATATATTTTAGTTAGGGACTAAAATAAAATATTTAAGGTATCAGGAAAACAGGAGGACTTGCAGTGACTGTTCCCCCAGCAGACTCTTCCCAGACTGCTCACATATGTCAGTGAAACAAAGTGGTGCGTTTACCGAGGTAAAAAGACGATGCGCCAGAGGGCTGTAGGACACGTTGCCTCCTCCCACAGGGCTGCAGGTACCTGCTGCAAGACATGCTCATCACTTTAGCATCCCTTTCCTTAAATAATAAATGTAATTAGTGTTGCTTTTTCCTGGCCTACATAGCTAGGACTGCTGGGTTTTCATCTGAATTATGGTTTTAAGCAAGCCGATGAGTTCACTTTCAATGGGAGATTTCTGATCACCTGCTGTGTTTATTCATGAGATCAGATGTTTCCTAAGACCTGGATTTTAAATATAATCATTTTACACATGATATCATGAAGGCAAAAAAAGATAAAATCTTGTCAGGAAGAGTTTTTTGATATCCAATTTATAAATAACAAATCAGTTTGATGAATATTAATTCCTGATAAAATACTGAAATCAAGAACTGAATGCTTTCTGGGAGGTATTACTGAGTTAAATGTGAGATCCTGCTATCTCTAAAGCATAATAACTTGGTTACATGATATCAAAGCAGCTGGTCCAGTGGTCTCTCCGGTGGTTTAAAACCTTGTGATTTATCTATGGCATGGGCATTGCATACACTTACATATTGAAGTGTGAGTTATGTCTTGTGCTTAACTTCCTAGTGGTACTTAGCATGGACAGGGAAAGAACATCTCCATTTAGAAGTGATTTGTACTGGAAATTAGTGGCAATATCTATGTTCTCCTGCGGTCTGTCTTTAAATATGATACCTATACCCAGTAGGTTCAAAAATTTCATATATGTTGAAACTAAGGAAACATGTCTGTGACATGCTATGATTGGAAAAAAATCTGCCATTTGAAGAGGCTTAGAGGTTTGGAGCATTTACACTAGTCCTTGGAGAGGAGAGGGATTGCGATAAGGCAATTATAGATGCATGCAAATTAATTAATCCCACTGCTTTATTGTGCAGCTGATGTTTTTAAGAAACAATTTGCAGAAAAAAAAGCTTCCTCTTATTCATCGTATGGGATTTGCTTTTCAGTGATATGTCTTGCTTAATGTCATGGATACAGAAGATTAAGTCCTGGGAACATAGGTTATCTATTTCTATACTGTAACTTTTATTGTGTTTTATAATTGTAAATTACAAAAGGCAAATATTTGTATTATTCAATGGACCTAATGTTTTTTTCTGGCTCCAAATAACCACTGATAAGTAGGTAGTGTGATATTGATGGTTCTCTCTCTATAAAAAATATATATTTTAGATAGATTTGTGGTCATTTGATATGGAGTGATTCATCTCAAATGATTTTAGGACATTCAAATACCAAGCCTTTAATAGACTCACGTTTAAGATGTTTGAGTCAAATGCCCAGGTTGGGCTGTAGCTACCAGAGAGAGGTCAGAAGTGCTCACGCCTCACAGGCATAACATGTCTTAGGTGCTCACCCTAGGAGGTGACGAGCCCCTTCTGGGATACCTGGGCTCTTCACTGGCTTTAAGGAGAGCCTGGAGAAACTATCTCAGGCAGAAACCTGCCCGAGCTGGGGGAGAAGGAAAATTCTTACTAATGCTTTTAACCTCTTTTTTACCAGAAAACAAACAAACAAACAAACAAACAAAAAACCAGGCTCATTTATGCATGCTGTATATACATATTTACAGAGGCATATTTGTGCCTCTGATACATGTGCCAGGCTCCGAAGCAATTTACAATAATTGTACTTTATAAAGCAAAGGGGCTGGGCTGGTACATGGTGTTGTGACATACTGGCACATCTCCCAGGCTGCCACCACGTACAATTGAATCTCATTTTTCATTTCTGTTCCTGCTGTGAAAAATAAGCCTTAAAAACATGTATTGAAGTGCAGACCCATGCAGTAGTGTCTGCCCACATTTTCAGCCCCCGCCAGTGCCACTGAGGGATGCAAACTGGCTCTTTCATTTCAGTGGCTAGCTCCGAGGTTATATGGCTGCACAGGAGTCAATGCTACGTGAGGCTTTGCAAAGCGTGGGGAGGAATCCATCAGGATTCACATCTGTCCGAGCGGCCCTCCACTTTCATGCAGAAGGAACTAGAGGATAGTACATCTCCCTCTGCTTAAAGTCCTAAATAGCATCCCAACATGCTAGTGGGTGTCTCCCCCAGCTGATGCTGAATTTTCATGCTAGGAGTGGATGTAAAGTCTAGATTTCTGTTTGGTTACACTGCTAATACCCTTCCAGCATCTACTTAGTACGAACAGCATTTTTGCCAGCTTTGAGTTAGATTTCGTTAGAGGATAAAGTTCTCTTTACCATACTCAAAATTCAACTTTTGTGCCTTTTCAGTCTGCATTCGTTCTTTGTCTAGGATGATATAGAAAACATTAAGGAGTTCATTAAAAATTATGATTAATTAATTTTATTACAGTAGCACTTAGAAGCCCCTGCTGAGACAGGAGACCTATAGCACTGGGCACTGTAGGGACACATAAAAGAGTGAGTTTCTGCTTCAAAGAGCTGAAAATTGAACCAGAAAAGACATGTTTCTCTTGGCTTCAAGGGAAACTGAATAAGGGCTTTTGTGATATTCTTGAGCAAGCTGGAAGCCCCGTGTTTCATTGAAACCTTTTCTTTCTCATTCTGCACTTTCATAAAAAATACATGATGAATGAACCCGGATTCAATTTTCAATTAAAAGAATCGCAGACTATCTGGTGCTCTTTCTGCCCACAGCCCACTCCTTTTGCTGTCTTCATTCTTCCTCTGCAGGGTCCGTAGAGCAGCCCTGTGCTCCCTGTTCTGATAACCTTTGCAGGCAGCTGCGGTTGTGTCTTGTCATCACATTTTTAATACTGGATTTCCACGTTTCAAAAGGGGTTCAACTTCTCGTTTTTGTTAGCTCTGTAGCTACTTGAAAACATCCCAAACTTGCAAAGTAGAGAAAAAGAAAAGGAGGAAGGAGAGAATGGCCTCCCCTCCCTCTCCCACCTTTCTGCCGCTGCTGCTGGCAAAGGAGGTAGAGAAATGCAGCATGAGAAGTGCAACAGTTACAGACTATGCTCTCTTTTACCACTAGCCTTGAGTCAATTTTCCTTTATTGTACAATAGGACGGGAAAAAAAGGAAGGGAGCAGTGTTGAAGGTTATTGCCTTTGTTCATGCAAAGGCAGAGAGAAATCTGCCTTGAGAAACAGGAGAGATCAGCAAGCTGCTGAGTTCACAAAATAAATTCTAGCGCCGTGCTCAGATTTACCCTTCTATTTCCTAAGTTTCTGCTCTGCGTCTGGTGGGTTGTCCCTCTCAGCTCTCTCCTACCAGCCTAAGAAGTCGGGAAGAAGCGGGACGGAAAGGACAAGGCTGGTGGCAGCGGGGGACAGCCCCGGAGGGTGCCAGGCGTGCTGCCGGGTGGCTGATCAGCACAGACAGTGCCCGTGCAGCTGCCAGCCTCGTGCCATCGCTTCTCAGAGGAGGCGGCTTTGTTTCAGCTTGACTACTGCTCCCCGATAATCTGCGAGGCTGGGAGGGAGTTCAGAGCAGCGCTGGGCTGAGCGCTAATCAAATGCACAGTAGTTCCTTGCAACTCGCTCTGATCTCCGGTGCCTTTAATCTTGCACTACATTTTGGCTGGGTTTCTCTCTGTTGTACGCCTCCCCAGGGAGATGGCAGGCAGGGGGTGAGGGAGCCTGCCCGGGCCAGTTGAAGTCTCAGGGGGCCTGCTTGAGGCCACTGTGAAGGAAAAAAAAAGAGTTCACAGATGCTCTAATCTATTTTCTCTTAAGAAGAACAAGCTGATGCTTTTATTTTATTATAAGTAGAGCAAGTGGTTAAATCACCTTCTGAAAACAAACTAGTGAACAGAAACGCAATCTCTCTCCCAGGAGTTTCTGTAGATGACAACCAACCCCCTGTAGTCTCTCTCTGACACCAAACTTCATCTTTCTGTGGGACCGGGTGAATGGCATCAGCTGACTCAGGCGCTCACACGGATGAGTTGTGTCGGCTCCAAGCACCTGGCTTCCAGGGCTGGAAGCACCATTTCCTGCTGCGAGCCGCCCCAAATCAGTGGCGAGGCTCATTATTTCGGAGTCATTTAGGAACCAGCAGGATGGATGGAGTGCTCTTAGCTGCTTCTCAGATGGCGTGGCAGCACGTGAGGCCTCCCGCACCACGCCTGCGTTCAGCGCCCCCGGCCAGCCGAGCTGCCCTAATGGCAAACTCACCGCCAGGCTTGTGAGAACGCCTGCAGTCCAAGAGCCACGCCTGGGTTAACGCTGAAGCCAAGGTGGAAGTGGGAAGGGTGTTACAGGCCCAGCTGTAGGAGACTGGCAGAGGAGAAAGAGAAGATAGGCGTCACAGGATGAGCAGATGATTTTGCTCATTTGTTTGCTTTTCTAATGCCTTCGAAGCCTCGTGCTCTGCTGCTTCTGGCTTTTGGTGTGTGCCTCAGTTTAAATTTTCATGGTACTCGTCTCGCCGCTTAGCCGTGTCGTGTTGTGTTACCCTGTAGCACCCCGGATCAAAACTCAATCATGGAACAAACACAACAGTCACTTTAATGCTGCCCCGCTTTCATTATTCAGGGCGTTCCGTCATGGGCTGCTGACAAAGAAGATCCTGAAATTAAATTTAAAGGCATATTTACATAAGGAGTGTGCATGGGAGGGCGAGTTAGTCAATTTGGTGTTTTTTTCTGTGCTCTCTGTTCTCCCAGGAGAAGGACTCCTCCCTCAGTACGAGAATAAAAGGGAGAGGCACAAACACGAGCTGTCAAAGGACTACTTCATACACAAAAATCCTATCTTTAAACTCTGCTGCTTTTATTTTAGGAAGGTTTGTATCAACCTTATGTTTAATATTTCCTTTTTTTCTGGTGACATTATACCTTCTTAAACAAGATTTTAAAAAGGAGGCAGATAGTCTTGGCGTAGTGGCTTGATGTTGAGTGGAACAAGATTGTGCTATTTATCACTATACAGTGAAATATTTACAATTAGTTGGTGTCCTGACATAGGAAAATAGCGAGACGATCTTAGTGTTTTTCTCTTTCTTCGCACAAATGCTGGGAGAACTACTATGAATGGCAGAATTTGGCAAGATATTGAGCATGCAAATGAGCACAGGAATAAATAAACAGGCATGCTGATCACAATATGAAGTCATACTGATCATTCATTTGGCACGTGTGGGTTTAGTGCTAATTATTTATGATACTTCATACTGTGATAATGAATATTCTTTGGTATGCTTTGGAAAGGTAATGAAATTCTACTGCCAGACTCTGACACCTTTATTTTTAATTATCCATCAGTTATCACATCTATGGCTTCATGGACTTAAGAAGCAGTAATATATCTCTGAGCATAGCAAAGAGTTAGCAGACTTTGACTCTTAGCAAAAAAAAGCCAAAATTGGACATATATCTTGTATAGGATACAATATGTTCTAATGAAAGGTTTTGCACTGATGTCCTATGGAAGCAAGAAATATATCTATTTCGATTTCAAGAGGTGTCTTGCTGGAAGAGGTTATCAAAAAGAACTCCAGCAGAGGACACAAAAGCATTTAGAAAAAGCACAATGAATTTTGACTGCCTTTGAATCTATTTATCAAAGCCATTGCCGTTCCCATTTCGACGCAGGTGGAACAATAATAAATATCGAACAAAGCAACTCAATCTGTATTCAGAGCATTTCAATACATGGAAAGTTAAATGCAAAGAAAGAAAGCTTGCAGAGTCAGGCCTATTGACTCCTGCTACTTCTGTTCCTCGTTGAAAATGAATGGTGGAAAGCGCATAAAGATTGGCAAGATGTTTACATTACTGTGATTAACATATAATAAGCAGCACCGTCGGTAACGTGACTTCATTATTTAACTGGATCAACAATATTCTGCATCATAGGAACATAATTCCGCTGCAAACCTTGGCGCTTTCTTTCATTTTAAGTGACTCATGTCACATGTCAATTTTCAAACTGATTGGATCCGTATTATTTCCCTAGCTGCCATTTATCTCTGCAGGAGGGTCTTTGTGCAGGAATGTGCCCCTGTGTGGTGAAGAAGAATTGCCTCTTCTCTGGAGGATAGGTGGCAGGAGGAATCCACATTCCAGTCTTGGCTTGGCTTGCACAGGAGTCATTCCCTGGGAGCAGCCCAGTACGGCCCCAGCAGCTCGCTCTCTGCCACTGGTTCGTAGTCACAGTGTCTGCACACCCCTCTTCCCTTGGGGTTTTCTCCCACTGTCCCTAAATGCTTAAAGAAAATTTCTGGAGGAAATTTCACCTCGCTCAGGCAGGGTGGCAGCAGAGGCTGAAAACCTACCAGGCACTCCGCAGAGGCTGCTCTGATGAAGCCCTCCCTCAAAGGCAGGCTAGATTTTGGATAATTCTGATTTTGACCATAAATCCAAAGCAGGTTGCCAATTATAGTGAAAAAAATAAAATAAAATACAGGAACAAAACATGTTGGGTTGCTATAAAATGCAGCTATACATGCAAAGGACATCACAAAATCATGAAAAAAAGAAAAAAAAGAAAAAAAAAATAATGCTCAGTTAACTGCTGCTGTCTGAAAAAAAAAAAAAAAAAGAAAAAAAAAAAGAGAGAGAGAGAAATGCTAGTCCAAATTTGATGTGTCTGCCGGCCAGATCTAAAGTGCTCCGAGACCAAAACCAGAAAGCTCTCATTGCCTTCATTGCCTCCTCTGGCTTTTGGGTACAGCCATCAGGTATAAGCGGGTCTTTCATCCACATGATTAGTGCTTTGCAGCAGATGATAAAAAAATCAGTTTCTCTCTTTTGTCTTGATATTTCCAAGGCTTACCGGTTCTGTCTGATTTCACCTAGCACCCAGCAAACAGCCTAGCACGGCGCTGTTTGCTCTGTCCTTTGGGCAGTCACGCAGGCGGTTCTCATTTCAGACATCCTCATTCTCCGCGTGCTGCAGCGCTTCCACAGAGCTGGTTCAGGCCCTTGGAGCAAAGCAAAGAAGTGGATTTTAATTTTGAGTTGCAGCTGCTGTTGTCAAAGTTCAGTGAATTAAGCATGGATTTTGTTTTCACTGCTCTCTCCTAGTGCCAGGAATAACATAAACTGTGAAACACGTGTGCTTAATGTAAGTAAAGCAATGGAGAAAGATATTGTTCTTGTTATTTGAAATGTCACCGAAGATCTTGGATTCGTTTCAGTAGCACAATGAAACCAAGCTGCAGTTCTCACAAAGGCATAGTTTTAGCTGGTAGCAGTGAATAGATGAAATGTTCTTCTGCCTTCTCTGGCTGTTGCTGCACAGCAGCACCACAAAGTGCCTCTGCGCCGGAGCGATGAAGATTGCTTCCTTCTCCTGGCTGTGCTGGGCTTCGCGGCAGCTCAGGGAGGACAATTGGATGGCCCCCCAACACACATCTACGGGCGTATTTCCTCCATTCAAGTTGACGTGCTTTGTGTTATTTCTAACGTAGTTATTTTCTCGGTTCACAAACCATTGCACTGCAACTCACTGCAGTAAACTAGAACTTGAATAAAATCACGTGGGAAATGAGACCGAGTTGGCCAGAAGCCCACAGTAGATGTAAGGGGTGACTTGGGCACTGAACGTAGCTTCAGATATGAGTTCCCCAGCTGGCTAACACAGAAAGAAAAGGGTAGTGTTGCTCATCCTCTCGAGGCTGCCATGAGTAAAGGTTTGCAGACTAATGTCAGCCTCTCCCTTTGTTCGCCCCCTATATTGCTTCTGTTTCCATTGGTAAGATTTTCATCTTTTCTACTCTACTTTCTGTGCTTTCTCTCCCCCTCTTCGTTCCCTGGCTGTGTGGCTGAATAGGTGAGACAATACCAGAGACAATCTCCCTGCCTGCCTGGCAGAAAGGAAGGGGAAGGTTGGTGTTGCTATGGAGCAGTGTGGAGGTTACTTCAATCCCTTTAGTATCATTTTGGCTGCAAAAAGGTTGCAGGGAAAAGGTTTCTAGATGCTAAAATAATCCTTTATTATTTTTTTTTCACCCTCAAATTAAAAATGTAATTTCTCCAGAAACAGAACAAAGCAGACCAAAAAAACAAAATTAAAAAGCAATGATGTAGGCTGTTGTAAAGCTCATCCCGTGTATCCCATGGTTCTCCTCCACACACCCATGGCAGTGCAGCCCTTTTTGTGTGCACATGCAGTGACACATATACACACACACCATCATGTTTGTACCTGTACACGTAGTTGTTATACCTTTTGTGCATGCCCGTGGAAATACCAGTGTATTTATGGGGTGCCAAGAGCTCAGCCCACTGGAGCTCTTTCTCACGTGCTGCCCATGGGCAAGGTGAGCAGAGCCACACTGAGCTTTTCCCCCAGCTGACTCCGAGTTAAAAGAAGGGCCATTGCCACGACCAGAACTGGAATAAAACCAGAAGGTTTATTCACCTCCACCCTTCTCTGGTGGCCATGTTTAAGACATGAAGATTGTGGAAATCTTTCAAATCTTGTAGTGCACAGCTGAGTGCTCCCTCCTGGAACCTCATGCAATTACACAGCTAAGTCTTGTTAGCGACAGGTTCCCTTGGTGCAGGAATAGAATTAAATCACTCTTTGAACAACTAGATACAAATGATGAAATGGATATTATCCTATTACCAAGGGCGGATTTGTAATCAAATGGAAGTTCTTCTTACGAGTTGTTAAAGAGGATTTCATGGCATCAAACCAGTTCCTAATAAGCAGATGTTCATGATACAGAAGAGAAAACATTTCTGCATTTGGCACCCTTATCGGAAGCATCAGTCCAAAAGGCAGGGAAATAATATGGAAGGCAGAAGCATACAAATGGAGCTGTGACCCTCTCAGTTCCTCTGCTATTTCTGAACTAAATTTTCAGCCTTACCTGGCTCTGCAGCCCAGTTTCTTCTCTTGCAGTTAGGGAGAGTTCACCACCAGGCGCTGGGCAGCACGTACTTAGGATTTAGGTCCACAGTTTTATCAATCAAGCAACATAAAACTGCTCGAAATATCACTTCAAATAAATCGGTGAAATTAATTACAGAAGGTTGACCAAATATGAAAAGGCCCTATATCCTGGACTACGCTGATTTATTAGTGGAGGTGCATGAAGTGTAGGAGCTGTCCTGCAGATGTCAGTGGGCCAGACAATAGCAAGAGAAGAGTTTTTGTCTTATAGATTTTAAAGACCCTTCCACGGGGTTGAGTCCCTGTCATTTCCATCTCCAACACATGGAAATACAAAGACATTCCCTCCGTAAGTGTTTGAAAGGTTATTTTTTTATACATATACTTCTGTTTAGCTCTTATTTTTTAGTTTGAAACACTTCAGAAGCACTGCAAAACCAAAAACACTTGGATGCCATAACTGACTGCTGTGCTAGTTTTGGATGGGATGCGCGAGGAGCCGGGAGGGACAGGACCAGGACAGGTGACAGAAGTGGCCGAAGGGGTGGCTATCCCACACCCTATGGCGTCATGCTGAACAAAAAAGTACTCTCCTACCGGCTGTCACAGACAATCCCAACTGTAAACTGGTTTGGGTGGCCTGAAACTGCGGAGATGGGAGCAGAAGTCGAGTGTCCCATAGGCTCCCACGCTTACCTGAACTGGTCTGGCTGAAATGCAGCCACAGGCAGTTAGGCGAAGTTATACGGGGTTAGCACCCTGCTGTCCTTCTCATTCAGCTTTCCCTCACTACGGAGCCTGGGCAGGCACGTAGGAAAGAGGAAGGATGTCTCTTTGCCACCTTCTGAATAAATTATTAGTTCCCTATCTGTGTGACCGGTTGAATGCAGTTTCAGATTCGCCCCATGGCATGTAAGGTCGATACCAGGAGTCTGATGCCCCAAAGTGCTGAATTCGGGTTTTCAGTGAAGCACAAAGCAAAAGCCTGTAGACTTTTCAGACCTTGGGATCAGGATGTGCTTTTTTACACAGGCAGGTTTCGGAAGCCTGAATTCACAAACAGTGAGATACCCAGATAATGCCAGGAAATTAAACAAACAAACCGTGCCAGAGTACTTTCCATAGAATAAGTAGCAGGAAATCAAAGTCATAGTATGATGGAAATGTCTCAGCTACAGCCCCTCGGTGTGAGGCAGATGATGCACGGAGAGGGTTCGGAAGTGCATAATGCATGAGCTGGAAATGAATAGTTTTCACTTAAATATAAGATCGAGAAAACCTGCACAAAATTTAAGAGAGAGAGAAATAGGACAATGCTATTTTTTAAGGCTTTACTTTTTAGATATTTCCTAACCAAATTAATAACACAGGCACCAGTTAAAATAGCACTGCAAGTTATTGAGCCTGGCAAGAATGACGGTAATTCATCACTTCACGCTTCGTGGTATTTCCCGGTTCAAACTGGCATTTCACATCAATGACAGAAAATGCTGTCCTCTCTGCCCGAAATGTCTAGCACACTGTACTCCTATAGACAAGAAAAGACTTTTGCTTAAGCTGCATATCTACACACAATGCATATCTGCATACAGTGAACATATCCCTACCAAGTTGTCTTTGCATGTTATTGAAAGATAATCCAGGTCATACAAGGGAGTATAAACACTGCTTTTTATTTTTATTTTTATTTTAATTTTTCCCTTTTTTTCACATTTAGGCCCATCTTTGCGTTCTCAAATCTATCCTCTTTGCTATGATAGCTAACATCACTAGTAACAAGTTAAATGTTGTTGCCGTAAATGGGTCACTATATTGCTACTAGAGGAAAACCTGACAGACTTAAAAAAAAAAAAAAAAAGCACAAACTAAACCAAACCATAAGATAATTCCAAAGGCTTTGCAGTTTTGGCCACTTCTATTTCAAACACCATATGTTCAATATCATCTCCACCAGGAAAAGAAAATAATCCATTTCAAAAGTCTCCAAGTAAGATTTGCAGCACTGCTGCTGTACTTTGCCTTGGCATTACCACGTCAAAGTGTACGTTTGGAGGCAGAGTAAAGCTCAGAATCTCAGCAGACTTCAGCTGGTCCTTTCCCAGTCAAGCCCAGAGTTTGTTTTGCTATCACACAACACATGGCACGTCTTTAGATGGAGATGAAGTTACAGCTACTTGACAAGCTCAAAGATACACCTGGTTATATTGCCCATAAAACCTCAAAAATCTCGAGTTATCCATTTTACTCTCACAAAATATTTAATTTGCATGTTGTCACGTAGATCCACTGCGCGTATGCATTATCTCAGAGACAAAAGTCTTACATTCATGTGTTTGACTTTTAGGACAGTGCTGTGCTTTTAGCGTTTATTTTGACCTGAAAATCTGGTGCTGCACAATGATGGCAAATGAGTAGTGAGAGCCTTGGCAGTACAATCCCTAAAGGCACCTCTGCCAGTACAAAAGGTGTGCGGGGTGTGTGAGGAAAGGAGCACTGGAGTGAAGGGAAGAGGCTGGGGACTTGTTGAAAACCTTTCTACTTAAGTAGAAAGACAATAATCCTAGCTATGGATGCCGAGGAGGTTTCCACAGAAATAAGTAAAGTTATTCCCTCTTGTTCTTTCATCACCTGAACCCCAAAAAGTCGCCCGTATTTCATTCCTCATAAAGCTCAAAATGCCTTAGAATCATCATTATGTGTATTTTAAAACTGAGAAGTGGAAGAACACAGAGGAGGCAGTTTGTCTGTGGTCACAGAGTGAATCGCTGGGTTTGGAATAAGACTTTATTTTTTTAAACCATCGAGCGGAGTCAGCGAGTGCAGGGCTGCGAGCACAGACACGGCTGACATTATTCCAGTGGGGCTGTGGTGTGCGTACCACTCGCAGGGTGCGCTGCTGTCTGATTTAAATCCTCCCCTGTAATGCACAGTCCGTGTTTCCGACCCCACGTGTGATAACAAACACCTGCCTCACCTGCCTTTTCAGTGCATTTGAGTAAAAAAATGCTTAACTAGGAGGATTATTCTGAGTCGGTTACAAAATAGAAAATATGCCAGATAGAACAGAATAATATAGGTAGGTAAATAGGAAAGCTTATAAGAAGTTTTCATTATTATTTTTTTTAAATAAATTTAGGTGTTTTGCTTACATTTATTAATGTTAATCTGTTATTTAGCTTCATAGCTGGTCTTAAGTCCTCTGCATAGATGCATACATCCTGAAGTGCTGCAGGGCTGAAAGCTGCACAGGATATTACCTTATTCTCTTGTTTCCAGGCAGTAGGAAAAGATAACGTTTTCTTTTCCATTAATAACATTGAGCTACAATAATAGTAATAGTCATGAAATTAAGAAACAAAAGTGTGATGGGCAATCACACTTCCAGTCTCCAGCAGTTATTTAACATTCATGAGAAATATCTTTGTTTGGAATAAACGTCAGCCCTGACAGTATGATGGTAGCAGACAAAATGCCTACTACTCAGTGTGCCACTGCTCCCTTCTGTGCAAGATGCTGATTTAAGATTTACCACTGCTTGGCTTCATGCTTGAACTTTCTTACCAAAAATGGGCCATCTGGAAGAGGATGCTTAATTTTGTTTGAGATATTACCTCTGGGAAAGTAGAAAAGAGGAAGAAAGACCTCGCTGAGTCAGAACTGACGGAGATGTGAGAAAAGGATGGAGTGTATCTTCTTCAGGGCTTTCTCATAAATGCATGCATTAAAAGCAACAACAGTGGAAAAAAAAAAAACAAAACACAAAGAGGAAGACTGGTCCAAAACAGAGCAATGGAAGAAGGAATAGTATTTGCTTTGCATTTGAATCTTGCTCTAGTCAGGATTCAGAAGTATATCCTTGGTCATTAACTTTTATGAAGTGCTGATTTCCCTCTTGGCTTCTGCCGGTCTCTCAGCCCTGCGGCGAGGGCTCTCGTTCTGCACACAGCTGAGCCAAGTAATTGCTCAGCGTGATCCTCCAGTACAACATTTGCTCACAGCCCACCTTTCACCAGCTACCTAATAGCTTAGAGACAGCCTCGGTCTGCCTGACTGCATGACCACTAATGACCCAACTGTCCCGAGGAAGATGGAGCACGGTTTTCTGCCAAGACCTGAAATGGTTCTGTTGTGTTTAGTCCTCATGGCGCGTATGATGTGGTGTCGAGCCAGCACAAAGCCACCAGCTGTTCTCAGAGCCGTCTTTCGTTTCTCCCCCCTCCCATCCTTTGTGTTTGCAGCCTCTTCATTCGCTACAAATTACCTGAAGCTTGTGTCTACAGCGCTCCTTTTGAACAGTGCAAGAACAGCACAGGCTGCTGGTGCTCCCTGTGGCCATTTTCATCAGTTATTGTGTTGGTTTTCAGGAAGTAAAGAGCTTCTGAGATGAGAAACTGCAACTAGCTCACGTGAGGTCCTTTCTGACAGCTTGTAAGAGAGCACAGGTGACGCTGAAGGCTGAAGTGCAGTAATAAAAATCACAACTTCACAATTATTTCGCAGTCACAACCTACTGACTACACAGCCCAAACTCTCAAACAAACAAACAAACAAGTCCATGCTATGTGCTACACAAGTATATAGGAAGAGAAAAGGACATTTCCGTAAACTTGCATGCTATACAGATGAAAGAAGGGTTTTTGCCACCTCTTTTTCTAAGTGACTGAGGCACAGAGAAATAAAATGACGTGTTGACATGGCTGGAGGACTCAAAAAAAATCCAATTGAACAATGGTAGTAAAATGGTAGTAATCCCTAGAACCTTCTGGGAGAGCATTTCTCATCAGATTATGCTTTTTTTTTTTCTGCTTGTGTAGCTTACACTGATATTTCCAGGTCTTTGAAAGCACCAAGGGTAGACCACAGCTTTAAACAGTGGCTCAGGTCCCCCTTGTCTGAGTTCAGGCCCAGATGTGGCTGCGAGGCCAGGTGATGGAGAGGAGGAAAGTATTTCCCAGGCTCAGGGTGTTTCGCGTCAGGGTGTGAGGTGAGCTGACTCGTCTCGGGGTCTGTGCTGCAGCATTTGGTCTCGTGCTTCTGCTGGGGGCCTCAAGCTGCACGGCCCTGTCTGGGAAGGGGCTTTCTTCTGCCTCCCCCGCACCCCAGGAATGCCACACCTCACATTTTTCTATTTGCAATGCTGTCCTCTCGCAAAGGGTACGCTGCCCTGACCCTTGCTGTCAAGGAGCAGCACCGAAATGCTGCTGCTCTGAGAAACCTGGCAGTGGGTTGTTTGAACACAGGAGGAATTCAGCGGTGCTGTAAGCCCCCTGCAGCAGGAGGAAGCTGATATTTTAGTAACCATTCCCTTTTGATATAAACTTTTTCCCCCTCCTATGTTAGGGGGGATTGTTTACAGATAATAAGAAAAAAAGATCATATTTCCATGTCTGAAGAAAAAGTCTTTCTTTTTTTCTTTTTTTCTTCTGTGGGCCATCAGAGCTGAAAATAAACCAAGCCGGCTGCTTCTAGGAATTTACTGAACTGCAAGTGCCCATGACTCATTCCATGATTTAAAAAAAAAATAAAAGAATACCTCTCAAACTCAGCACGTGAGTGCCTGAAACAGGGCTCTCAGCACTGCTGCACGGTGGGATGGGAGGAATGGCAAGGCTATCCCAACTCCCGTACAAAATGTGGCTCTGTGTTACTTCCCTGGCATCCAGTGCCCATGGGGTCAATGGAAAAGTGTTTTTAAAAACTCAGATCTGCCTTAAAGAGGAAGAATTTGAAATCAGCTGTGCAAGCACTTCACAAAGAGTCTTCATCAAGGTGTTCTACCCGGTGAGTGTACTGGGTGCAGAAACAAGGATGCTGTTGACAGGTGCTATTTGTGATACCTATGGAAATAACAAAACGTATGCTGAGAGTCCTTCGTTCTGGTCCTGGTGAAGATGGAAGAGCCTTGCTGCTGGGAGAGTGGAGATTGAGTAGGTGCCGGGAGCATTTCCAGATGAAGTGACAGGGAGCACCCTGAGAGCCCTGCCCTCCCGAACCAGCCACTGGAGAGTTAACACAGTTTCTCTGCTCCTAAACTGAGGGGGAATTTGGTTAAAAGGTGGCAGCTGTGCCCAGGGCAGGGCCCTCCTTAAATACAGGCTTCTCCAGCTGGAGTGCCCCTTTGTGAAATGGAGCCTGGGTGAGCTGCATGCTGAAGCTGTGCCTGGTTGCAGGCTTTGCTTTTTGTGCTCTTTTGCATCTCTTAGCACTTACCCAAAGATACCTTCATTTTCTGCAACCAGTGAACTCTGAACCTCGCCTTCCAACAGAGGACTCGCTGCCATGGCTGCCTTTGGTTGCGTGCAAGCCGTGGGTGAAATCTGTGAGTACTTCAAAACTGTCCAAAACTTCGTAGGTAGTAGATAAGAGCATGATGCAGGTGGGTTGGAGTGATCAGAAACACGGGGAGAATTAACACAGGAGCGAGAGAAGGCTGCAGTGGGAAGACAAACTGAACAAGGGAAGGAGAGGGATGAAGCCTGGACATACAGCAGCCCACCACATCTGCTGGGTGGAGGTGCCTGCTCTGTGCCTGTAGGCGCTTAGCTGCGCACCAGAGCTGCTTGGCTGCCACGCGCTGGTCTTGGGACTCAGGCTAAGCAGTAATGCATCCCTAGGAAGCTGCTGCGTGCTCAGGCTGCCTGCCACACGCCTTGGTCTAACTCGTGCTTTGTTCAGTGCAGCAGGTGGCACCTTACTGAGAAACTGGGGGAAAAAGGATATCAGACTTGAAAGAAAAGAAAGGCTCGTGTTTTCTGTGCTCTTCCTTATGTGCTTCTGGCTTTCCAGGAGGATTTTGAGGACTGACTACTTGAAAATAAGTTATTAAGGGAGTTGATGTGCAAATAGTAGCATGATGGTCATCTGATTTTTTTATATTATTATTTTATGACTGTGGACCTCATGGTGCCACCCTCTACGGTGCAGGGTGTGGTGCCAAAGTGTCCCTCACACAGAGCTCGTGGTGCTCTGGCCCCAGGGTGCTGAGCTGGGGCAGCGGAGGGAAGGTGTCCTGTGGTGTTCCTGGCCTGGTCAGCTGTGTGTGGTTATGGCTGGCTGCTGTTCAGTAAGCTGCCTTGGGAGCACAGGTGACATGCATCACTGCAGGATAGGTTAAAGTGACTCCTCCTCTGTATGGTCATGGCTGTGAAGTGGTTTGACTTCTGTGTGAAGCCTTGGGCCTGCTCAAAGCAAATGGAGAGGGCAGGTGGAACACTTGTATGGTTGTGGCAATAGCCAGAGGCTTTTCCCCTGCTTTTAGATAGATATATACATTTATTTTATTTTTTTTTAAGAATTGGTTCTTCATCTCTAAACTGCAGTGCTGGTTGGAGGAGGAAAAATTGCTCTCTGCTCTGCCTGCTACAAGGAATATAGAGGAATGGGAAAGGAGATATGGATAGCAAGTCAGTTTCTGTGTCTAGTGAAGCTGATATAATCCGTGACTGTGGGTACTGTCTATCAAGGATTGGTCCGTGGGTAAGACTGGAAAGAAGGACGTGAGGCTTGAACCACAGCCTCTTCTCTCCCATTCCTGCCCAGCTAGTAAATCAAGCAAAAATCTGTCCTAGCTCTAAGTTTCAACCCCTCCTTTGATTTTTGGAAAACTCACCTCTAACAGATAATCATGGGTCTCTGATGGATGCAGTTTGCTAATAGTTGATCTAATGGGATCATTCCTTGATAAAAGGAGCCATTAAGCCATGAAATCAGATCTCCTGCATGTGCCTCTCTGTGGTGAGCCAGCATCTTTGGGTAAAGCATATTCCCCAGAAGGCAGTCTGGTGTTCATCTGAAGATATTAGATGTCCACTGATTCTCCAAGTACTTTCTCTTCTGACTTCTAAATAACATTGATAGAATCTGCTACATACACGTAAGACCATACGTATTTGGTAGCAAAAAGAAACCATAATTTCTGTAGAATTCAGAGTGAGATGCAAGGTAGTCAATATGAAGAGTAGACTGAAAAAAATAATTAAATGAAATTAAAATTCAGGTCTAGCTTTTTCCACACTTGTTTCAAAGTCTGTTGTCATAGCTACTGCAGCATAAGCTGGCTCGGTATGTTTGCTTTCTCTTTAAAGGCATATTCGCATTCTTACGAAAACTGGAGTAACAGAGCAAGTATCCAGGGGAAAAAATCAAACATGTCCTTTGTACATCCATATTCTTATCACGAGTTACTTAGATTGGGGATATGCAGACTTCAGTAGCTCTTCTTCAGGACTGGAGAAGCAGAAAATGTCTATATGCCTGTTAAAGTGTACACTATAGTGCAAAACATTTGCAAGCTTCAAGCATGGCTAATTCCCCTCCAAGTCTCAGTTCTGCACTATCTAAGCACACAGCGACATCAGCTCCTGGCCCCAGGAGCAACACGCTTCTGGTTCTGGATTCAGGAGGAGCTGCAAGCTCAGACATCTCTGTAAACATTGGCCTTCTAAATGGCTTAGCTTTGACAAGTATCTGGGATTGCTTCAGTTTTCCTTTGTACTGTTTATCCTGTAATCTGGTTCTTTTATTCGGAAATATCTCTAGAGTTAATTCTAATATCACATTATAGGAATTTCCTGAGAAGTCAATTTAGGTGAAACTTTTTGCTTAAGCAAAACTGTTTGTTTTCTTAGGTTCAACTGATTATTTGTTGGAGGCCAAGCGTAATTTGTCACATCTGTCTAAATCAATACGGATGTCTGGCTTTGTGAGCTCTCCATCAGATTTCTCTAAATGTGAGTTTGTTCCTCTGCAGGACTAGGGCTGACTTGAATGAGTTCCTCTGCAGCTCTGTGCTGCATATGGACTCTGCCCCTTAGCTGAGCTGCATCTTGTTCTACAACATTTGGGAAATTCCCTCCAGTCAAGAACTAGTTTATGCCCACAACGTGTCAAATAGGCGCTGGCAAGTATTTTCCTTACCACGTCTGAATGACCTGACAGATGGATGTCTTATCTCAAGAAAATACAAAATAAATCTTGCTGTGCAGATAGGAAATATCTCTAAAACCCATGTGCCATCCACAAGTTGATAACATAAGCTGTCTGCTTTGCCCAGTAGCAAGCATTTTTCCTCGCCCAGTGATTCTTAACTAAATGTGGACACTTTGAATAAATTCGGGGGTTTTAAAGGTTCGGGAAAATCCATAATTTTACATGTTTCTAGCAGTCCGCAGACTTAATAGCAGTTTTTCTCCTTTGCATGGAAACCTGCTTCTGTAAAGCTGACTCTGAGGAATGAAGAGAGGAAAAAATGAGATGTTAATCAGCTTCAAGATGGTCCCTACAATGCCCTAGCAGGCAGTCTTTTGGCAGTAGGCAAAACAGTGATGGAGCAAAATCACAGAGTCGCAGAATCACCGAGGTTGGAAGCGACCTCCGGGATCACCCAGTCCAACCTCTGACCCAGCACTGACCAGTCCTCCACTAACCCAGATCACTGAGCCCTACATCTAAATGTCTTTTAAAGACCTCCAGGGATGGTGACTGAGCCAATTCCTTGGGCAGCCCGTTCCAGTGCCTCACAACCCTTTCAGGCACTTTCCGGCACTGTGTCCCTGGCTCTTGGCACGCCTCTGCTGCTGTCAGCTGTCTGCATGGGGCTCCCACCTTCACCCCATGGCACTGTTGGGCCCAGGCCCCCTGTTGCTGGCTGTGTGAGGGACCGGCCTGTTTGTTACGGTGCTGATAGTACCACCTGTGTTGGGGGGGGTGAGGGACCCTTTTCTGGGGCTGGCTCCCCCAGGCTATTCGGCTTGCCAGAGAGAAAGGCTGCCCCTTGGCCACAGGGACTGCCCTGCACCTCCCAGCCTGTGCCCTGGGTTTTTAGGTAATTTCATTCTATTCTTTATGAAGAACAGAAGCAATGTGCATCTTCGGCCCTAATTCCCACGTGTGCTTTGTGCTCTGAGTGAAGAATTTCCTCCTTACATCACATCTCATCTGAATCCCCCCTCCATTTGCTCAAGGCCGTTATTCCTGGTTCCATGGCCACACTCCCTGATGGAGTCCCTCTCCAGCTGTCTTCTAGGCTGCTCTTATGGGTAAGGTTAGGTGGCAAAAAACCAGGACCAAGCAAACTGCAGCCTCCTCTACCTTGTTGCACATGAGGTACAATCTGAGTTACGTGGGATATGCCAGTCAGAACTTCTAAACTGTTTGCAGAGGCCTGCGCTAGGTTGACTGCTTCCAAATGGAGCCTGCTATTACTTAAACAGCTTGAGCATGCAGATAATCCTGACTGTGAGAAATCATCTGTTGAAGCTGGAACCTGTGCTAGGTTGTAGCTTTATGCTCTCCTTCAACAAAGGTATCTTGAGTTGTTTACAGTCCATAGGCTCGCTCACTGATGTAGAGGTATGTGAACACTTCACTGGATCTGGACCTAATTAAGCAAATTCAATTTGTTTCTGCCTCTGGCTTTTCTGGCTGATAGTTATATAGTAATTCATGTGGACTGTCTTCCAGTTTGTACTCGTTTCTGAAAAATGAGATAATTAACTGTTTTTGTGTGTTCATTCAATGCAAGCAGAGTGTTTCTTCACAAGACCTACAAAGACATACGGGGATGTTTAATGTAGCATTTTACATCTGACAATAATTACATGTTACATATCACAGAATCACAGAATTTCTAGGTTGGAAGAGACCTCAAGGTCATCGAGTCCAACCTCTGACCTAACGCTAACAATCCCCACTAAACCATATCCTTAAGCTCTACATCTAAACGTCTTTTAAAGACTTCCAGGGATGGTGACTCCACCACTTCCCTGGGCAGCCTGTTCCAATGTCTAACAACCCTTTCAGTAAAGAAGTTCTTCCTAACATCTAACCTAAAACTCCCCTGGCTCAACTTAAGCCCATTCCCCCTCGTCCTGTCACCAGGCACGTGGGAGAACAGGCCAACCCCCACCTCGCTACAGCCTCCCTTGAGGTACCTATAAAGAGCGATAAGGTCACCCCTGAGCCTCCTCTTCTCCAGGCTGAACAAGCCCAGCTCCCTCAGCCGCTCCTCGTAGGACTTGTTCTCCAGGCCCCTCACCAGCTTCATCGCCCTTCTCTGCACCCGCTCAAGCACCTCCATGTCCTTCTTGTAGCGAGGGGCCCAAAACTGAACACAGTACTCGAGGTGCGGCCTCACCAGAGCTGAGTACAGGGGGACGATCACCTCCCTAGCCCTGCTGGTCACGCTGTTTCTGATACAAGCCAGGATGCCGTTGGCCTTCTTGGCCACCTGAGCACACTGCTGGCTCATATTCAGCTGACTATGAAACTATATCACCAGCTATGAAACAATCAAATAGCTGTCGATGAGTTCAAGTTTTCATTTATAGTGTTGACCATTTTGGTACTTGGTCTACTTTAAGCAAAGCCCAACAAACAGTGTGTTGGTTAACTGCCTAGGGTACGCTGCTGCTGAGCTTTTCTCTCGTGTGGTCCCTTGTGTAAAGGTCAAATATACCCTGGTTTTCAGCACTGTAAGTAAAGAAGGAATATTCCATGGCAGGAAGAGTAAGCATGTTTTTTTTTTTTTTTTTGCATGTCTGAGGGAGGATTGGTTGCTGAAATGATGTCCTAATGAAGAAGCTTTAAGGGATGAGTCATGTGTGCTGTAATGGGACTCACTAGAGGTGTCAGCATGCAAATGCATACATGTATGTGAGCATGCGAGCACCCACTGGTGCCATACACAAGTTGGTCAGTGAAACCAAATATAATATGAAACTCAGCATCAAAAATCTTTTTTTTTTCTGGACAACGTGCTTGTTAAGGACTCTGATTATAGGCTGTGTTTTGATATTAAAAAAATATATATACAAATACTTCATTTACACCAGCACTTCCCTCCTCTCAGACACCTTCTGTGCCTGATATTTCATGAACAAAATGGTTTTACGTACATTTGGAGATGTGAGTGGCTCAGACACCCTTTCCACCTTCTCTCTCCGTCTTTAGACAATGTCTTGTTAGTCTTGGAAGAGCTGTATCAGCTTTCCGAGCTCCCTTTGGCTGGGTGTAAGGCGTTCACGGCAGGCTCAGCTGTAATGTGATGGAGAGGCCATGCTGTACTCTCAGGAGGACGGGGCTAATGGAAATCCAGCCAGCCCAGAGAGTAGCTTGATGTAAAACACTTGTACAGCACAAAATGATTTCACATCACCTGCACAGAGGGCTGTAGAAGTGTATGCTTGAATGGTGCAGGATGACACCAGAAAAAAGACAACTGTGCACCAAGGGCCCTCAAGGCACAGTGCAGCCAGACTTCTTTTGTTTCTGCGAACAAGCAGGTCTAGGCCACAGTCAGCAATGCTGGTGCATTGTAAATAAGTGTCTTCATTTAGCACATTTATACTAACACTCCACAAAAACTGCAGTTCACTCAAATAGCTTTGAAGCCAACTCTAAAGAGGGATTTTCCTTGTCAGCTGTCTTGGTGTTGCTGTGAAGTTAACACTGCCCAGCCATAAAACCCTATGCTGTAGCTGTTCAGATCTGGAAATGCAAATCTTGGCTCTTTCTCCCTTTCCTTTCTGTAAGGAGGAATGCCCAGCTCTCCCTGTTGCCCACCACATGGCCCCTGGGGCATCTGTACCACCACCTCCCAGCTCCAGGCTGAGAGGGTGGTCTGTGAGATGAAGAAATCTCTCCTGGGAGAAAAGGTCTTACTGGTGATATCAGAACAGGCTTCTACTATTTCAGCTTTGTCTTATCCTAAAAAATGAGATGGCTAAAGGAAGCTTGGGCTATGTAGCGTTTTAGTCAATATTTTGCTCAAACTGTTCCTGAAGTGAAGTAGTTGCTACAGTAACTTCTGTGTTCTGCCTGATTTAGTGGCAATAAGCCTCTTTGTCCTTAGGAGAACAGATGAGTAAACTGGAGTATATGTTTCTCTACCAGTATTAGAGTACATTTCCATTGTACATCATCTGCTGGAGTAGCACTTTGTCTTTGTGTCACAGCTTACTGCTTTTCTAAACTTCTGTATTGCTTCTTGAAATTCTTTACTTCTGTTTTATCCTTGTGTGCTTTTCTTTCTCCAGATCAGATCCTGAAATGATATGGTGCAGAGGCGTAGAAAAACTCTATCTTATGAATATGGGACTGCATCGCTGTCTTGAAAAAGTAATATAGTTGGTGCACAGGAAGATCAATGATGTTCTCTGGGTGGGTGAAGAGATTTCTGTGAACTGTACCTTGAAAGTACAAGATGAAGCAGTGCCTGTTAGTAATTGAATTGGATGAAATGTGATTCATTTGTTGTTAGATGCTTGCTGGAGCCCTTGCAAACATACTTCTTGAGGAAGTTGTACTATATTTCTCTAGTCAGACCCGTAGGTATTGAAGGTTTAAGGGATGTTTGATCTCTGTATTGCTTTATAAACAATCTACCTTCTTGTGAATGTGACTTGTTTTGTTTCTGTGGCAAGCAGCAAGCTGGCAACATTATTCTCCCTTTGAAAACTCCTTGCTGGCATCCCTACATGAAGAAGAGTTCTCAACCAGTTGACCCAGGTAGAGGGGTTTAAAAAAAGTAATGAGCAAAGGGGAGGAACAAAGATGTTTGAAATTTGTTTTCTAAAGATCCTGTTAAAGTTGGCGAAATCATGATTTGTCAAAGTTGCAAGGGGGAAGTTCCAGTAACAGTGTAAGAGGTGCATGTTGTCCAGGAGTGAGTCAACTGTCTAGAAAATACCAGTGAAAGTACCAAGGAAAAATTGCTCTAGTTATTACTTCTGAAGAATATAAAGTTTTTGCTATTGTATTTCATGCGTTGATTATAATTTAGTTACTCCTCATGCTCCATCTTATCTCTTGTGGACACACAATCCACTGTTTTGGTTTTTGATAACTTCCCGTGATCTGGTTTCTCAGGCATACCGTCTACATGAGCTCCTTTTGACATGCTTCAAACAATCACTTATTAATGTAACTTTACCAAGTAGGCGTCTGTCACTCTTTAAAACGCTGCGATTTTCTGACAATGTACTTGCTCATATTTCCCTCTATTTGCCTCACTTCTTGAATCTGAGGTGTTTCTGGGTAATGGGTATGGATGTTTAGAATCCTAATCGTGACCCTATGGCCTACAACACACGCCACACTTCACCCGTCTGTTCAGAATTGTTTTGTTGCATTTTTCAATGCTTTCCATCTCAAGCACATGCTGCTTGCCATTCTGCCATCCTTCTCCAAAGTTTTCCTGCAGAACATTTCTGACTTCCTTCCTTGTCAGCAGGAGGTCCATGGCTGAGGGAGGTCTTCCCAGGAGCTGCTTCCAGTCAAGAAGCTCTGAAGCTTCTTGCATCCTCCATGCAAGCTGCAGTTTTCCTGTTGGCTGCTTGTCCTCAGATTCACAGTAAAATGTTAAAAATTCTGAGAAGATGGAAGAATTATACCTGATGCGGTGGAAAACTTCATCAGTCAGTTCCCTGGTGCATGTACAAATATGCCACATCAGCTTGAATGTAACCAAACTCACTACATCTCAAACCTGTTTACCTTAACAGGTCAGAGCCTGAGCACGAGGTGAGATTTCTGCTTTGGAACTTCTATGGAGGGATTCAAAACAAAATATCATTGCGTGATGAACAGTAGCTGATCATTATAGACACGTATGCTCTCTTATGGGGGAAAAAAAGGGTGAGAAATCAAGTTTTAAACTCATCAGTGATGAACCACTGGTAATGTAATAGTATCAGTTGGCACAAGCATGGTTAAAACTGGATATTTGCAGAGTATAACTCAAATACTTTCTGATTCCTGAAAAGACTCATCTTTTATTTGAGGTGTTCTCCATCACCACTTGGCAAACATCCCTGGTGATACTGGGAGTCCAGACTGGTAGTTCAGGTACCGGAGTTAAACAACAACAGCCCAGCAAGTGCTCCCTGGTATTTGCAGGGACAAAATATTTGAATGCATGACTTTTTTGTGCAGTGTTTTTAGATATGAATTGATTTATTATGTCATAGCAACATCCCAACAGGTGCTCATCAATTTTCAGATACTGCTCACTTTATTAATATTTTCCTGGTTGTTCCTCATAAATTGAAATTCTTTCCAAGTAGCATATCCCAACCTTTTTTAATCCTTTCGTATTTTAAGACATTGTGTTCTTTGACCTTGTGCATCCATTAAACATTAGGTGTGATCAGTATATATGTGGAATATTCACCTACTGTGATCTCTGCAGAAGCGTAAAGCAGTTCTGTACCAACAGAAGTCTTGTTCATGTCTCCATTTCATTTGCATGTGTAAGCATATTTTTTTTAATACAGCAAAAGTGCTACGCTTGTAATTTACCAAAACCCATCTGTGAAACACAAATCATTTCTGCATCCTCAAGTTAGTTTCTCTCCAGAAGCTCGCATTAGAAGATGCCCAAAGCTAGTGACTGCAGACAACCTTACAAACCATCACAGTGACATAAAGTCAGTAGTGCACGGCTCACTGTGTGCCAGTCCCTGTACAGGTGTTTTGTGGCTCTAAGAGGTAAAGGTCAAATGGCTTGGTCGCTCCCTAAATGTGTGGTTAGCAGCGCAGTTGAGATGGAAGCTTTGGAGGGTTATAATAAAAGCCTGCTTAGCTCATCCTGTCTTCTGTTAATGCCTGTTTCTGTCGGGTGTCTATATTAAAATATAATATGTGGCTTGAAAAAGAAACTCTGATATTAGTTTAAATAGGAGAAAAAATGCAGCCTCTGGATTTTTATCTGAAAGCACTGCAGGGGAAAGCTGTGCAGATGGGCACTAACTGATCCTGTCCTGAGGCAGGTGGGTCGGCTTTCAGAGAAGTCCGCCTAGTTTCTGAGACTGACTGGAAGGGAAGAAAGAAAAGGGTATATATAGATCATGTGTGCTTTGTGGCTTTCTCACGTGAACAGGCAGAAGAAAGCCAGACAGGTCACTGAATACCTGAGTTTATCTTTGTTTTGTAGAAACTAAACTTTCCTGAGGGAGGAATTGGGGAGTATCTGAGACAACCAGCAAGTGCCTAAGGATGAGAAGTAGCTCTTGCTTTTGGATTAGAGTGCTGGAAGGCAGGATCTGAATGGGGAATTTGGATTAGGGAAGAGTTCTTAGAGTAATAAGAACTTGATGAGGGCAGGGGAGGGGGAAGAACAGGTGTAGCTGACATTACCATCAGCTCTGACCTCCATCTGACGAACCTGAAGCACTACCAAGAATTGCATGTGACAACTGACCAAGATCTGGACAGAGTTCCCAGGAAGGACCTGGCCAGCACCCTTCCCAGCAGGCATGACCTGTGTCACAGGCAGGAGTGACCTGCATGTGGAAAGACACTCAGCCTTCAGTGTGAGTCGCCCCTGCTAGGGAAGCAGGAAAAGCAGAGCACGTGGTTCAGACAAACTCAGCAGATATGGAGGAAGAAATGTTTTTGGCTACAGAGCAAAGCAAGGGCACAGGAGAGGGAATTAATTTATTTTTTTTTTTCAACCAATCTATAAAGCTCTCAATTAGTGTGAAGGCGAAAGCAGAGAACATCCCAGAGATGAAAGATAGGAAAAGTTCAGCTTGTAGCACAGACATTTCAGAGGGGTGGTGGAGAAGCTGTTTCCTCAGCAGAGCAGGGAACCGCACTGATGAGTACAGGGGGATGCTCCTGTCTTGATCCTGTGGCATGTGCATCACTAAATTGGCAAGGGAGTTGTGATTCTTCTGGGCATATACATCTGGAGCAGCCTACGTGATCCCTGCAATAGCACCAAGCACGAAACTGACTGCTCTTGAGAGTAAGGCCCAAAGTGAAGGAGGCTAATGAAATGGTGTATTTTGAGGTCATGAGTGACTATTTTAAGACAGGTAGATGTGATAACTTTGATATTCTAGATAAGTAGAGGCCATATGCATAAGTTGATGAGAAGGATGTGGTAGTATTACGAAGGAGTAACTGGGACAGTGAAGACAAGGCCTGCTGAAGAAAACTAAGATGCTAAAACAGGGTTAGAAAGCAAAATGGTACAAATCAGTGTTTCAAAAGCAGCAGCTGGAGGAGCGTTCTTGCAAGAAGATTGTGACGTGGCTCAAGAGATCTGATGTCAGCTCTGCTGTCCTTAGCTCTTGTCACTGGTTGTTGGAAATGTCTGTTGGGGGCAGTGCGTATTTTGTAGCTGCACAGTTAAAATATACCTCAAAACTCACAAAAACATTGTGTGCCCTTGGCTTTTATGGTGCTAAGATCAGTGTTTGATCTTGATGCTACAAAGGTGAAGCTTAAGGTGCAATGATGTTCTGAAGAGACTTTCTGATAGCAGATGAGCTCCTGCAGTTTCAGAGATGGGAATTAAACAGGAACAAAAGATAAAATATGGAAAGCTCAAAGAAACAAGTGAATGAGATGCAACAATAACTGTTCTGTACGAAGATGTTACTGAAAGTGGGAAAAGAAATGGGTCATTATTTGTATAATTACCCTGCAAGCAGCAATGCAGTCAACACTTCCTGTACTGCGCTCAGACAAGGGTAATATCAAATGCAGTGCTGTTTCCATTGTGGCTGCTGGCTCTGAAAAATGTCAGTGGTTTGTAGTTCATCCTCCCATGGGCTAGCAGAAAAGCAGTCTCTTGGCCCAGCAAAGCAGATTCTGAACAAGGCTATGGGAGATGTTCAAAACCTTCCCTTGGTTTTACAGAGCATTCAAACCTCACCTGTGCAGGCAGGTACACCCACAGAGCTTGGGCATAATGCTGAAATCAATAATGTCTGTAAGCATCTCCCCTGATTCCCAAAGTTACAAATCACTGCAGAATAAAAGGTGGTTGGATGGAGAAAGACAGCAAAGGTCGTGCCATAAGAGAATGCCATAATGCTGAAATATTTTAACAGAAAACTTGTAATGGGTCTGAGAAGCTCACCTATCTGGGGTTCAGTAACCGAGCAGCAGAGGACATGTGAAGGTAGATGGGAGTGCGCCGTTAAGTGACACTTCAGACACCTGAGGATGGAAACAACGGCTTGAGGTGCTGAAGCTGTGGTGAAGAGAACACTTGCTGGGATCCCAAGAAACCATTAATGACCCCTGTGCGGAGAGAAGACACCGCAGTTCCAACTCCCACTGCGTGATCCCCAGGTGCCACGAATGGCCGCGTGCCCAGCACCAGCAGCAGTGCTCCCGGTGCGGAGGCTCAGCCCAAGAGTGGGAGCCTTGCGGTACTTGTGTTAGATTAATGCACGCCTTCATTAGTAGTGGCATCTCCTGCTTGCCCGTGTGCCAAGAGTGGATGTACTATACTTATGCCCACTGTGATAACTTGAAATTAATGCAATCAGGCCCTTGTTTTTCTATCTCAGCTTCAGATCAGCCCTATTATGTTCAATAGCCTGGCATCAGCTCATAACTGCGCTCAAGCATCCCGCGAGTTCCCACCCGGCTATATTTCCAGAAGCTACAGGCAGCAGTGGAGGCTCTCATGGGACGGGCAGAACTTGGGGCCCAGGAACTGACTGACTAAAGCATCTGCATTTAACTGTTAGTAGGCTTGGTGCATTGGGAATCCTTAACTGTCAAAAAAATTAATTAAAAAGGAGAAGAAATTCTGTTCAAAAGGTGGTTGCGTACAGCAATGTCTGACTCTTTTTTGGGGGGATGCAAGTAATGTATTTTAAAGTAGTGATGTCTAGGAAAGCAAATTCTGTTATTAGGGATAGTTTTAAGAGGTAGGGGTTGAAGTGTAGATAAGAATCTTGAATTATGAGATTCAGATATTTCTAAGCTCTTAGGGCTCCAGTTAATAGGCTTATGAATATTTATTGATAGCCTGATAGATAAAATGAAAATTTACTTGCTGCATCATGGACAAATTCAATTTGAAAGATCTCCTCCTTGCAGTTTTCTGTTCGTGTGTACTAAAATCATCTCCCCCTCCATCCCATAAATAAATAAGTGAACGAAAGGGCTTTCCACTTCACCAGTACTGTTGAGGGTGTTGGCAGAAGCAGCTGTGCCTAACTGGAACGGGGGCAGCATTTGGAGACGAGAGTCCTCTTCGGAGGCTGGCTGTGGGGAAGGAAGCACTTCTGAGCACTCCTTCCCTTTTGCTTGGCCAGCTCACACTGAGAGGTTCAGAAATGAGGTTTAAAGGAGAAGGGGACTGTTGGGAAGGCAGTGGGGAAGTGGCTAATGGTGTCAGCGGCTGGCTGCGCTGCAAGTGCTGTAGTCAAACAAGGAGAGGAGTGGAGAGGTGGAAATTAGACCCGGTGGAGATAAAGAGAGAAGACCCCGGCAGTTGAAGCATATTTAACCTGGAGACTTAGGCTCCCTCTGCCCTGTCATCGGTTGCTGCTGTTTTTGTTCATAATGAGCTAACCTGCTGTGACATGTCAGGCTCTTACGGTCTTTTTCCTTGCCTGGCCTTTGAAGAGAAAGATGCTTACGTACTAAAACACCCCTGAACAGAGAAGTCCCTATTTTTAAGTTAATGCTCACAACATTTTGCAGACTGTGCTCTGTAGGCTGAAGTTTCTGCAGCTGGGTGGTTTGGGCATGGCAGCAGAGGGACCCCTGCACAGGAGCAGACGACGCTTCTGACCCCAAGGGGTCTGGTTTTGTCTTTTCCCTGTACCTGGTATACTTATTTTGTATTTATTTCAGCATTTCCATTTTCCTATCAGAAAATCTTCTGTGTTCTCAGCTGTGATTTTGCAATTACCTAAAGCCACAAAAGTTTCCTTCATTCGGTGCCTGCTCCTAACCAGTCCGTGTTGTGTGTCAGAGACACTGTATGACACAACAGGAGTTAACTGCTTCCTGGCATTTCTTTCAAGCTCTAGCAATTTCTATCCAAACTAAATTTAGTATTATTGGCAACCAACCTGAAGGTAACAGGAATAGTTTCAGGTATCAATAAGCACCCTGTGTTGTATTTTGGTGTTCTGAGACGCAGGGCAGGGGAGTCTTTGGGCAGTCACGTTTTGTCAGAAGGCGATTCCATTAGTTTCATTTGTCTTTTCTTGGTGGCTCATTTGTCTTCATTTTGTGTCCTTTTTTAAAATGTCTGGTATTTCCTGACTACCAGATCACCTCCTGCATGTGCCTACCCCCTGAGACTTTTATAGGCGTTATGCAGAGTGGGTGTCAGGACTCTCTTCTGAGATGTCACAAGTGCTTTTGACCATTGTTTCCCCTTAGCATCTCCCACGGCATTGTTTTCATTAAATCTCTTGGCTAGTGTTGTTATCCATGAGGTAGGCTATTCCCATTTCTGCAGACCCTGGCTTCAGGCTCCGCAGGTGAACAATTTCTAGGCCAACTCCAATTTTTTCATAAAGACCTAGTGCTGAGTCCTGTGCTCTTAGTGGAGAGTGTCCTGTCTCAGTCCAAAAGTACAGACAAGTTTCTTATTAAAAAGCTGTGTAGGCTCTTAAAACTATAAGATGGCTTTCTGAACTTCAAAAATCCTTCCCAGTTCTTTTTGAACTCTCATTAAAACAATTAAACTTTACATTTATCTGTTTTAAATCATATTATCTTCACAGTCAGTAGTCCTCAAGGTCTGATAGCACAGTGTTACGTTACTGTTATGTCAGGGTGTCACAGGATCACACGGTTTGGGTTGGAAGGACCCCAGTTGCAGCCCCCTGCCATGGGCAGGGACAGCTCCCCCCAGCCCAGGCTGCCCCCAGCCCCATCCAGCCTGGCCCTGAGCACCTCCAGGCATGAGGCAGCCACAGCTTCCCTGGGCAGCCTGGGCCAGGGCCTCACCACCCCCTGAGTGAATAATTTCCTCCTAACCTCTCATCAAAATCTCCTTCTTTAAGTTTAAAACCACTTCTTGTCTTACCATTGTCTGCCTAAGTAAACAGTTGGTCTCTGTTTTTTTTTATAAACTCCCTTTCAGTATTGAAAGGCCACAGTGAGGTCTCCCCGGAGCCTTCCCTTCTCCAGGCTGAGCAGCCCCAGCTCTGCCTGTCCTCAGCAGAGGATTGCCCTCTGAACACTTCTGTGGCCCTCCTCTGGAGCCGTTCCAACAGGCCCACATCTTTCTTGTGCTGGGGGCCCGTGACCTGGTTGTCACATCCTTAATGAGTGTGCTCCTTTTCACTGCCATGAGGCCTGCTTTTCAGGCCCTGCAGAAGGTCTTTCACCTTCTCTAGACACTGTCCTAGTTGAAGAGTTTTTCTTCCTTTTTTGCTCAGCTTTGGCAGAGCTTTGAGCTGCTCTGGGTTTTTGTTTGCTCCCATATGGAGTGTTTTCCTCTGTTGTGCTCCCGGTAACAGAGTCAGAGTGCCTAGCAGAGGCCTGCTTCAGTCAGTGCCTGATCAGCAATGTATAACAAGAACTGCAGCAAAGCAACCATGTCCAGCTGCCTCTTCCCAGAGTCATTTAAAGCTCATTTCTCTGTAGCTGGCACAGGGAGTTGGTTCAGGAGTCAAAGCTGGGCCTTTGGGGAATTGTGGGGACGGGGAGCTGTTGGAGGCGAGCAGAGGTTCTGCTTGGGCAGCTAAAGAGCTAACGGGCCCCATGGGGAGCTTACGGGCCCTTCAGCAGCGAGGGACCATTCCGACTTGTCGCTTTATTGGTGACTTGAAGTCATTTATCAGCTTAGCATTTCTTTGCAGCCTCTTCATGCTGGTATTGACTTGCTCAGCAGGTGGAAAGAGCTGGTGTTCCTGTCACAAATATCTTCATATTTACAGCTTCAAGTCATTCTAGCAGGCTTTAAAGGGATGCTTTTCTTTCCCTGTGTGGAAGGCCTTATTCTCCAAACTGACTCATGAGCATCTGAGAACCAGGGTCCCACGTCTGACGTGAAGTCCAACCAGTCAGTTTTATTTCAGGTCAGCAGAGCTTCTTGGGCTATCGTCTGTAGATGTACCACTGACTTTGGGTCTTCCTGAGAATAGGTTGCGGACCTTGTAGGTCTGAAGTACTGACAAGAATTTGCTTTCTGAGTTTGAAAATAAAGCAACAAAACCCGAACCAGCAGTCTTTGCCAAGGACTGAATTAACACCAATAAGAAACACCTTCTGAAGAAGAAGGGCTGAGACACTGGCAAGACAGCATGTGCAGGCCTGGCTCACAATCTCGTATGTTGGCTTGTGCAATGCTTGTAGTGCATGACCACTTCATGCTTAGCGCTCTCTTGTGCTGCCAAATGCTGCTAGTTAACGTTCTTCCTTTTCATTTAAAAAGACATCAAATTATATATTTGAATTTATAATCTGAATGTTAGTTCATCATACCACAGCCTACCTCTTGTCTACAATGCCTAGTCCCTAATTCATAACCTGGAAAGAATTGGAAACAGTGACCTGAGGCCAAACCTTATAGAACAAATGTGTTAAAATAGTGTTTTTGCTGGAATACACAGGGGAAAAAAACATAACTTTTATTGCCATAATATCTCTTCAGTAAGTGCTCTAAGTTTTATCCTGTCAGTTCCTACTGTTAGTTACTCTGAAAGAAAGGAAAAATATTTTTTTTGTAATTAAATGAGAAGTAAAAAATTTTATTAAAAATTATTTTATTACATTGTTGTGTAACAGCTTACAATCCTAGCATATGACAGTGTTTACAAAGAATATTAACAGGTAAATATTTTTGAAAAGCATAACTCCACAAAACTGAATTTTTATGAAAAATCAATTTCTGTATTGCTGTTTAACAAACCAACTACTCAACCATAGTTATTTGCACATGCAATTAATAATTACTTAGTGAGAAAAACGTTTCCTTTAGTGCAAGTATGGAAAGCCGTGGCATTGTTCTGCTCTGCCTATACTTTGCTGCCTGAAATATTAGTTTCCTACAGTTCCACATTGCAAGAAGACATTTTAAGCTTGCAATCTGCATGCAATCAAAGGGAAAACCCTGATGGGAGCCAAGTACTTGCAATAAATTAGTAGCTTTATGAATATTTGAGTTGGTTGCACTCATGGAGCATCCTAGTGGGTCAGGTCTGCTGTTACTGTCACTGAGGCTATACAATTATGCTTCTCTGTGATGCCTGAGTACTGTGAGAAATGGATTTAGGCTGGCTGGAGGCAGGCTTCCCGTGCACAGATTATCATTCTGCATATGGAAGTAAGGGAACATTAAGATAGGGATAAAGAATGTTTTCTGTTAAATTATAAAAGAGAAGCATGCCGTATGAACTGCTCTCCTGTAACTTTCACTGTGTATGTATATAATGAAATAATGCATGTTAATCCCCAGGAATCAATCAGGAATATGTTAAAAAATGTTTAACTGATGTCTTCCTGCTGTGGGTGGCATTTTTTAATGTTCCAAATACTCTGGATGTATTCTTCCAAAGGGATATGACTTGAAAGTATAAAAGCTGCGAACTCAACACACTGTCAAAAGTATTGTTTTCCAGGTTAAGATCCTCCTTTCACCTAAGAAGCTCTGAGCAATTTACAAACAGGACAATTTGTAAGGTGTGAAAGTATTACCACATCACCTAGAGCAACACAGACGGCAAGGTGCCTTGGCCACCATTTAAATGCAACCTGACCACAGCCACTCAGGAGGCTGGTGATGAAGCACAGCCTTTAATGCAGCTCTCTGACACTCCCTGGGCCCCACTGAAGTCCTGTTTGTTACTCACAGAGATCCTAAGTTAAGTAGTCCTTCTGTAACTGTGGTAGGAGAATTGTGGTATATAGTTTAAGGAATAATGGGGGGGGAAACAACTTTATGAGCTCTCTTCTATGTGTAGAAGAGCTCCAAAAGATGATATTCTTTTCTCCTGAATATTGGACTTGTAGTAATAAAGTGTTGGAATGTGTGTGCAGTCTGTTCCTGCCACCATTGCCATCCCACACTGCTTACGTGGCAAGTCTACGTGCTGATGTCAGTAAAAGGAACTTCTGCAAAAGAATTGTATCTTTTAGCTTGCTTTGAACAAACTGGCCGCCACCTTTGTAAGTCTCTCTGTCTGGCAGGTTTTGTTTTATCCTTCTTCCCTAAAGCTACTTACATTGCAGCTTCTAAGCTAGGTAGGGACATGCATAATTCAAAAGGCTTCGTTAGAAAATAGATTCTAAACACTTTGGGATAGCTTTATTATGAGCACTGGAACTCCTATAGTAACATGAAGCAGTGTTTAGTCTGCATAATGCTACTGCTTTAAATGAGAGAAACAGGCTGGCTAACTTTGAGATCCCGTTAGATCTGGGACTTTCTGTGGAACCGGTCTGCCTGGCAGCAGCGTTGTAGTCTGGTTCTGAAAAACCTTGCCAGGTGGCTCTCTAGTGAGGGAGGAGGAATTGCCAGCGATGCCCAGGTAGTTTCCTCTGCGACTTGTCTTAAGGAGATGTGTACATGCAAGCTTCTGACCACCCAGGCATTTACTTCGAGAGATTTTCTTTTTTAGACACCCAGCCTTCCCACCGAAATTCTCAGATTAATACTGAGGCAAAATGAGAAAACATGTTAACTGCCAAACAGGTTTCCCCATTCTGTAAACCCTTTTCCCAGAAATCTTTATTAGCCAAATCCTCTCATTGTAGCAGAACTTTACTTTGTATGCATCTTGACACATCCCGTTTTGACAAAGGAAGCTTAGCTCTAGGAAGCATCAATAGAAAAAGCAAACCCATTATTGGGATTCTAATTAACAATTTGGCGTTCTATTATGGAGCTGGAGGTGTATGAAATTATGCCCCAGGAGTTTACCACCGCTGGGAAGGGTGATGGATTCTGCTCCTGGTAGAAGGTAATAGATAATACACTAAGTAACAGAGGGATGGTTTGTTTTGTTCACACTAAGTAAAAGACAAATTTCATCTTCATTTTAATTTTTAGATGAGAGGCAGCACCACACAGAGGCACAGCTGCAAATCTCAAACTTCTGCTGCTCCATATTGGGACCCCAAATGAAGCAGAACATTAATCTGTATAGCAAACAAATGACTATCATTTACATAATTACATTTAGTCACAACTTATAACATATTCATAAGCACAGGGGTGAGAATGGTGCACTTGCTATGTGAGGGGTAGAGGTAGTGGATTGTATTGGGCCTGGCTAGGACAGGAGGAGTAACAGAAATAATTCGTCTTCACATCAGAAATCTCAGATTTGTGATCAGAGTCCAGCCATCAATTAATTGTTCCTCTTCATCTTTTTATATGCATAGGTTTTATTTCTGTGAGTGATTGTGGATTGAGGCTTCATTTGTGTAAGCATATGGTGATTCCTAAGGTGACCCTTTGGCAAAAAAAAAAAAAAAAAAAAAAGGGGAGCAATTTCTCTCTCTCTCTCTCTCTCTCTCTCTCCAGAAGTGCTTTCCTTAACTCATGATTTCCTTGAAAATAAAGTGAACAGAAATCATAGGGACTTCCAGAAAATCTCTTATTCTCTAGCTATAGCTGTAATGAATTCCATTGTTCTACTGCCCCTGTGCTTAAATGGGAAGGAGTAAAACTTCCATAAAATGTTTAAGTCCATGCCTGTTTCATTCGCCTGAGGAGTATCAACTAACAATTTTAAACATTGTTTATCCCTCCTTGATCGTCTTTTCTTACCTTTTTCCTTACTCTTCTTGGTTTTCTCTCCTTTTCTTCCTCTTTCACTCCCCAGTTTTCCATTGATTTTACAAGTCAAACTGGAAAGCAATCATCCCACCAACTGTTATAAGCAATGGCTCCTCTACCAATTCCATCTTACATTCCCTATTTCACATCGGTTCCTTTAATTTTGACATCTTTTGAGCTGCTGGACATCCAGTTCTGAGATGTTCTGTAATTAATTTCAACTGTTTCTCTCAGGGGTTTAGACTTCTCGCATAAACATGTCACAGCACCAGCTCCGTCATTCTGAAGAATGCACAACTCAGGTTTTGGGGAAAAGAGAGAAGGAAGCCATGATATAAAAAGGACCTGACTGGTTTAATCAATTAACTTTAAACCAAAACTACATGATTCTACTGAAAACAGTCTTTTTTTCCCTGGAAGTAACAAGTCTGTCAGGTAACTCTGTACAGAGAGGAATCAGTCTCCTGTGTAGTGTTTTTTGGCTGTGATTTTTGTGTGTGTTTTTAAAGCAGCAGATCAATAGCACAGCTAGGAGCAGTGGGATTCTGCCCCTGGTTCACATCTCTGCCAGGAAGCTGGGTCAACAGCCTGCTTGAAGGCAGCGAGGGCAGGCCGGGATGTCTGGGGGTTCGGTGGCAGTGCAGGATGGTGAATAAGTAACCCTGCAGGGAATAAGAGCTACTTAAAAGGCTCTGTATTACATCGTCTTGGTTTAGGCTGTGCGTGACTTCACATATCTGCTTTACAAATCAGTAAAGAGCCCTAGATGTAAATGTATCCCCATGGCTTGTGCTGCATTTAAACAAGAGGTGAATAAGGGACGTGACACTTTATCCTCTAAATCAAAACCTCAATCTGAATATGGTTTTGGGAATGTTGCCCGTCATGTGTACTGGTACTCCTACCACTAGTTAGCTGCTTGTAGCCTTTAACAGTCTGAGCCATATGGCTGTATTGCATTCAGATGTAATGCAATCTAAGAAATCCCAAAGAGGACCTTTAATGCAATATCAGTGTTCATATTCAACTCCCACCTATTTTATAAAAATGTAAATGTGATAATTTTTAGAGTAATTTTCATGAAACTCTTTTGCATTCTTCATAAAATCCAATTTGATGCATCACAATTGTACTTCATGTGACTTCTCTATTTTCAGAGATTTAAAAATCCCAGAACTCTTTTTTTATGCATTATTAAGCACCACTTAATGTTACGGGAAGAAAAACTATTATAAAAATGAAAATGTGATTGATATTGGAAACTGAATTTGCTTCTTTCTCTGTGAATACCAATGCAAAAGTATACAAACACTAAATTAAAGGTACTAGAAATTTGTAAACAGCGTTCTTTTCAGTTCATCAGGACACTTTTTTCTTTTTTTACATAAACATTCTGTTAGTGAATGTAGGCTTTGATGAAGAGTTCTGCAACCACTGGACTACTTCAGGCTTCAGCCTTTTTTGCTTAAATAAATGTTTTGTCTTTGCCATGATGCTAATTACCTCTCCGGTAGTTTCCATTATATAAAGCAGTTTTACGCAAAACATCCCATTGTTTTTCCTTTGGCATGGATCATGTCATATTAGTTTATCTTGCGGTTAATCTCTGGCCATAGGCAACAAATGAAGCAAGTAGTTGAATTGCTGTAGTCTTCTGGAAGTTAACTTTAAAGAAGTTAAAGTTAAAGAAGTGTGAGGTCTTGTCCGTTTCTACTGAAGTGTTCAGTACCCTCCCACAGGGCTTCTGTGGATGGCTCCTGCATTAGCCTCTGGTTTCATTTTGAGCTTGGGAACTGTGGGCCACTTGGCTGTATGACTGACACAGGCATCTGAAATTCAAAGCATCAAAGAATAATTAAAATTGTGAAACTTGAGATCAAGCTTTGGAAGCAGGTTTTCCTTGATCTAGTTCTTGATAAGATATACCAAACCTCAGAGGGCTTCTAGCTTTCCTTTTTCAATACTGTCCCAAATAGGCTAAGGCCAGTACTTCCAGTGGACCAGTCTTTGGTAACATTTGCAAAAATAAATAATTTCAAAGCATCTATTCTCTCTGGACTTGACCAGTCCTTTCAGCCATATGTGACTGGTATGATATTTGTTGTACAGAATATAATACAGACAATTCAGGAACATTATAAGCAATGAGAGGGGTGTAGAAAAAAAAAAAAAAAGAGAGAAACTCAGAATGAATATAAATGTGTTAAAAAAAAAAAAAAAAAAGGAAGACTGGGATGGAGGAGGAGGTGCATAACATTACAAACATGTAAAAGGCCAATGTAAATAGAAAAAAATAGAGAGAACAGTTATATTTTGGAAATGATTGTCTGGAGGAAATGGTGGAAACTTATTACTGAGAGCTCTCTTAGGAAGGGTTAGTTCAACACCTAAAACAGACTTGAAATTACCTGACTTCACTGCAGTCTGTTATGGACTCCTTTACCTCATGACAGCAATTTGTTTTTGTGAGTGCATGAGGTGCTGCATGCCTCAGGCTGAGCTGTGCTTGGTTCTCAGAAAGCTGGTGTAAATATGAAACCTCCCTGTGAAGAGGATTGGGAATAGACTGGTCTTCTATAAGCAATGAGAAAGGATGTAATGAGGTCTAATGAAATGCGTTCTTCTAAAAGCCGATGAAGAGCCCACTCAGGATTGCCCTGCAGTGGAATGTTTAATTCAGATAACCTTAGAACTGTAGACAAAATAGTTGTTGTAAGTAAATTTGGTATTAATAAGTTTAAACAATTTTAAAGTAAAAATAAAAATAAAGCATTAATACATTTTTGATGTTGCTTGTAGGAGGAATCAGAGCAGAGGCATATTCCAAGTGATCAGTAACATAATAGCTTAATACTTTGTAGTGAGTTATTTTATTACATATAGGAATGTGTTATTGGAAAACAGAGATGCCTACCAGCATATGCTTTTGTCAATGAAATTATATAAAGAGGATCCCTAATGTCAATCAACCTGCTCATTTACTGCTAATAAAAAGCTGCCTTCTCATTTATATTCACTGCACAATTACTGAACTGTGTTTCAGTAGGAAGCTGACAAGCCCCTTGGAAGCAATAAAATAGAGAAGTTCTTGAAGATCAGAATCCAGCCTAGTCTTCTATGGCTCTATAATCTCTAACAGGTTTCAAAACCTATGGGATTTCTAACTGACCCTCATAAAAATGATCAACACTTCTGAGGATTTAAATTACAAGGGGGGAGAAAACTGTTCTCAATCATCAACCAAAAAATGACCAGATCTGGAGGGGTGGTTAAATCTGACTTTTCTAGATGTATAACCCCGAATTCTGTTTGTATTAGTACTAAAGATGCTTTCATTTAAAGAAGAAAAATGTAATGAAAACTTTTCTACCCCTTATGAAAGTTATGAAAGGGATCACCATGCTGAAGAGGCATCATTTTTGTCTGCACGGGAGAAATGCAGAAACATAATTTCTGTACATCAATATAACACCCTTCTCTTCAGCCCTGCTAAGAGTCAGTTTGTGGTACTTCAGTAAGATAAGAGTGAGAGGATGGAGAAGAGTACACTCCAAAAGAAGTGTCTATTTTCTCAAAAGCTTAGGAGGATTTAGTGTTCATTTCCTGATGACATGATAAATATTGTTTTGGGCACTTCTTACAGCCTAAAGTATCCTAGCACCCTAATATCAAGCTCATAGCTGTAACAAATACTATAGGGTTTTTGTTTTGTATAGTTTATACCATTAGGTACTTGGCAAAAATTAATAACAGTGGTATACTTGTTAGGACAAGCTTTCAGTTTTCTGTAAAGCTGCTGTGGAAGATGTTGCTATCCGTGCGCCCCTTCGTGGGAGAGCAGAGAGAAAGAAGGAGTTCACCAGGCGGTGGAGTGATTAATAATCCTGTGGTGAGGCAGCCATCGTTTATGCAAGTGCTGTGGAAACTTTTTGCCTCTAAGACTTGTGAACACAGTCCAAATTCAGCAAATGAAGTGAGCTGCTCATCAGTCAGTGTAGAGTGATAGTGTTAAGTTTATCAGATCTCTGGGAGTTAAGTGACAGTTTTAATATCCAATTCAATGTGCTGCTTCGTGGCATTGGAGAGGTATTTTAGGATGTTTCCTAGGCCTCCCTTCCCCTTAGCCTCAAGGAAGAGCAATCTGTGTTGCATTTTTCCCTTTCCGCCAGCGCTATCGCACTTTCTGACTGGGTTGTAGTGTCCGTCTCAACACCCAGGATCGTTTCTCTGTAATTTTCCCTAATTCCAACCAGGCTCACACCAAGGCTGGTTACAGCTCCCACCCTGCTTCCTGGCCCCATCCCGCGGTTACGTTTCAGGGCTCAGGACCACAGGTAGGGCTCGAGGGTGCAGCGGGGCAGAAGGCAGTGCCTCCTACAACGGCACAGGGCCTGATGCTGCTCAGAGAGTACCTGATCCCCTCAGGAGGCGGCTGTGACAGGATTTTCCAGGTAATGCCATGATTAATGCTTTGGGCTAAAACATACCCGTCAGAAAGCCTTGACGGGCCTGACTCGCTGTGCAGCTTGGTTTGAGGCCTGGCAGCGCGCAGGCCCCTGACCCGCCCCTGGTACCCTCCCGCCTCTGTGTACCTCAGATTTGTAGTGACATTAAACCCAGCTATTTCTCACACTGTTGCCAGTTAAAATATCCTAACACCTATTTAGTTGTATCTAAATCACTCATGTCAGAAAGCTGTTCTCTCTACTTTGGTTCCCGCTGTCCATTGGCCTTGCGGTGAGGACGATCACAGGAGGACAGGACGGGCATTGGCACTCTTTTTGCCCGTTTGTAATCCTTTTCTTGGTTCAGGAGCCTTGGTCCCAGCTGACTGGGAGGGAGGTAACATCCATCTGGGCTGACTGAAATTTAACATTTTGTAAGCAGGGCAGGGAGGGCTTCTGGGGTGGTTGGCCAGAGAAGAGCCTGTCAGGAGGGCTTGATGGGGACTTGGCTTCTCCTTTGGCACAGGGGACAAGATGTGCATAAAGCTGGGAACATGGGTGGCTGAGACCTTTGCTGGTGGACGTCAGCATGACTGCCTGACTTGGACGTGCAGAAAGTACCAGAACTGTACATGCGGAAGGAAGAATATGGCTGTGTCAGACAGAAATTCTTTTAAACCACTAAGTAGCTAATTTGGGAGGAATGAACCCCAGCCCACAGGATCTGATTTAGCTGTTTTCTGGTGGGTGGCTGGCTGGCAGTGGCAGAGAGACCCAAGTGGTAGTTGGACAGTGTAACTGGTGGGTAACTTCTGCTGTTCACCTGGCAGTTACGGTCAGGATGTGACCAACACACGGCGGCTCCACACCTAAACAAAGGGACACTGAAAGATGCCACCTCCGTGCGTGCTGTGTGCTACAGCCCACGTTCTGCTCCTGAAAGCCTCAATGCCCACGTGTAATAGCTCCTGTGGGAGGGAGCTGTGCTGACACAGTATGCCTCAGGTGGTAGGGAACGATGCATGTGTCTTAATTTATTTGTGAAAAAAAATAATCCATTAAAACAGTAGTCTTCTTTCACCCACCATTTGGTGAAGCCTATAAATAACATTATTTAAAAAATAAATGAACAACACTGCCTTTGATCTACTAAGTATATCATTGTTTAATCCAAATTGCTTATCTGTATATAGCACAGCCATATGCAAAGAAGCAGCCAAGCCAGAACAAAACTCTGTGTCCCAAAAAAACAATTGATCTCCTGAGAGAAAATGAGTTCTGGAGTTGAGAAGGCACCCCCACTGCAAGCATTACTATTTTGTAAAGAACAATGTACAAAGTTGTAAATACTCCTTTCATAAATCTTGTTGTACTGTTGATCCTTTTGGATTCTAGTTATGCAGGATGAAGGATGCTACATAGCTGTTTCTGTGGCTGTGGTTATAAATCCAAAAAGACAAAGGCAGAAATGAATCCACCTCTGAAGAGGAACAGCAATTTACATGTTTGATTAATGTAAAGCAATAATAAGATTTATGCCAGGCCAGTGAACGTGTGGTTCACTGAATTTTGGTACCATGTCACCACTGTGCAGGTGTGCCTGGAGGTGTTACCTGCAGCTGTTTGGGCTGGGGCACTGTAAATGCAATGTGAGGCAGCCGTGCAGAGCCCTGCACTGCCGAGCTTACATGGCAGTGGCTGCAGGGCAGTTGTATGGGCTGTGAGGAATGTATAATTGCACAGATAACAACTGGGAGAAAAACGATAGACTGGAAGAGAGATCTAATGGAAGCTAATCTGCATGGGAGAAAATCTTGCTTTCCATGCATAAATTCAGAGACCAAGCTTCAAAGAAAGCTGGTGAGCATCAGCAGGGGTTATAGAAGCTGCCAAGAGTGGAGTTCTATGGAAATGCCACAAAAATGACAATATGTTTACCCCAGGATTACTTTCCTATTGTTGCTCATTTGCCTTAGACTTTGCCCATATATTTTCCTCTTTATCCTAGTATTTCTCCTCCAGATCTTAGTACTGGAAAGAGACATGAATTATTCAAGGCACAGGTGTATGTATGCAGTTGCAGTAATCAGAAGACTCTTTTGAGAAGTAAAACTTCTTGAGTTTCAGCAGACTTTAAAGATGGTCTTATCTAACAAGTTGGCACAGACAAAATATGCAACAGAAAGCAGTAACTCAGCAACAGTATAATGATAATACAGGTAGAAGTTATTTGCTATGGTACATTACTATAGATCAATTATGAACTTTAAAGGGCACATGACAAAGGCTGGTGAGAGATGACATGCAGTATATTAAGGAAATGTCTACTGATCTGGGGGCCCGCATCTCTTCTCATTTCCAAGGTTTTCTTTAGCCCCAACATGCAGTAATTGCTGTTTTCACAGGAGTTCAGCTTATTAAAATATCCAAATATCTCAGGGCACTGGAGGGCACATTGCAGCTGACAGATCAGTGAGAAAACAGATTTCTGGGAAAAGTACCCTGTAATTGAAAAGAATAACTAGTTACAAATTAATCGTTTGCCTTGGCTGGGAATTACTGTGTGCGATTGCACTTCAGGCCTTTGGTTTTTCCAGTTGCCATTGGCCAACATATAACACTTGCTCACCCTGATCCCATTGAATCTGCAAAAAAAGGTGGTGGTGATTGATTTCCATGGATTCTGTTTTGCTTTTACTTGGCGCCCTTTTGAGAAAAGGGACAAATGGTCATATATACATGTAAATCATCTGTGGACTTTGTTTTTTGGAGGTAGGTAAGGGTTGATTTTGTGTGTTTCACCACCTTAATTCTGCTTCTGGGCGATGAATAAATCAGTAATGAACATGTGAGAGGCAGTATGCCAGCCCGAGGGTCAGGCTAAGCCATGCAAACTGCAGTGTCACAAAAGTTCCTCAGAAGTGGTAGAGTGGGCAAGGTTCCTTGGGGTGCTGCATAGAGGGGGCCAGGCTCAGTGAAAGGTTTATCAAGTCCCCACAGCACCGGGTATTTTGAGGTGCTGCTGTTAAAGCGGTCTTGAAATGTCCTTTTCCTGGTTGAGGCTCCTGTGACAGGGGTTATAAGGCACTTCATTTCTTTAGCCAGTGATCTCTGCAGAGAAGCTCACAATAGAATGCTGTACAGGAAAATAAATAGATAAACTTAAGGAGAATCTTCAAAGGAGGGAGAGGCTAGGTGGTTTGGTTAAAAGGTGCACCGTCAGAAGAGGAGCAACCCTACAGAAAGAACTGAAACACAGAAATTGCAGATCCCCTTAAAAGAGTTAGTCTTGATCAATATGTTTAGCATCTCAGCTACGTTCTCTGTCTGATTACAAGATCCTGTAAGGAGAGTCAGATATTTGTTTTCTTGCATTTCCCATAGGGCACCAAACCCTCTGCCAACACAAGATAGTGAGAAATAAAGATGATGGATTAAAGGCTCACTTATACATATTGCACAGAGACTTTTTCAGGACTTTAAGTTTGCAAAGACAGAGATTCTGAGAAGATCAATGACAAATCAGTACAATCAGCATCCATTATTGACAGTCTGAGCCCTCAGTAGGGGTCTTCCTTTATGACCAAGAACAGTAATTGCGTTTTAAATTGGCTAATGCCCATTAGGTGGTGAAAACAGTATTTCGTGTTTCTGTGGCTGGAAGCTGAAACAAAATTCAAGTTGGAAATAATTCCTAGTGAAGAGGGTTTTGCCTTGGGAACGAATACACCAAGGTGGAGGTAAAATGCCTTTAACTTAAAAATTTCCAATCAAGACAGGAAGGTCTGCTCTCTCTGATTAGAGACCACTCAGATTGCTGCAGGAGGAAATTCTGCCACCTCTGAGGCTGGCAGTAGGCTTCAAAGACAGTACATGTACAATCCATCCCGGTCTCAAGTCTATGATGCCTGTAGCTGATAAAGGACAGCCACTGGGGGAGCTTCTCTGGAGAGGGAAGAAATAGATGTGCAAAGGTTTGCCCAACCCGTGCTTACGGGTGTCGGGCCAGGCACCACCCCTGCCAATAAGCAGGGAAGACCGAGTCTTCGTCAGCTTGCCAGAGCCCGAATGCCCCCAGGGATTTGGCCAGCAGTGCCCCAACCCTGCAGAGTGTTTCCTCAGGAGCTGCGTGTGGTGCCTTAGCCACCTTGCCTCTGTTGTGGTGTGTTAGGAGAATGGCCAGCAAGACAGAAAAACATTCAGCGTAGATATTTTTCTATTAATTAGATCAATTAGAAACCCTTGCTTGTCAGGGCTCCTTCCCCTGGTTCCCTTGCTGCAGCAGGAGCTGCCAAGCTGCTGCACCGAGCCCGTGGCACAGCGCAGCCCTCGTGCAGAGCTCTGCTGGGCTGGCACGGAGCACGGCTCCCTGTCGCTGCCTACCCCGTGGCGCTTCCTCACATCCCACCTGCTTCCCTGTCGGAGTTTCAGTGAACTCTTTGCCACCTTCCTTCGGGCAGCAGCACAGGAACAGCCTGACTTTCCTCTGAGATTTGTGTTTTTGAACAAAAGTAGTTCAAATGCAGCAAAAGAAATTCTTCCACTTCTCTCTCTCCTGCTTTTCCTGGGGCTGCTTGTGCAGCTAAAAAGCAGCATCAGTGCGAATGTCTGCAGCCTTCAGTTCTTCACGTATTCGCGGTGACCACAAAAAAGCCCCTCTTATTGCTCAGAGCCATGACCGATGTGTGGCTGTGCACCTCTGGTTTCTGCTAACCCGTGACAGAAGGGAGGTTTCCTGCTTCAACACCTGTAGGGTCTGACACTATGCCCCCCTTCTCAGCACACATACCTTGGGAAGTTCGACAATCCCCAAAGCCCATGCTGAATCGAGACATGCACACCTCCAAGCTGCTGCCCCAAATGTCAGGCCGCTTTCTCTCTTGGGCCCTCCACAGCTGCCCCCGAACCTTCTCCCCGCAGCGCACCGTGCACTCGTGGTCTGTGCTTGCAGCCGCATGTTGCTCTCATCTTCATTTCCTCCACTGAAAGACAGAGATAAATGTGGAAGATTTAGGAACAAATAAGGCTATAAGCAAAGATTAGCAGCTTCAAATGGTGTAGCCTGTGCGCGCTCCCAGGAGGGAATAAAGGAGGCAGAAGCGTGACAGAGCTGGGAGTGCACCAAATGCCCTGCTGAAGCACTGCCTGGGCTACAAGCACTCTGCAAATTTTTGCTTTGCCATGCATGGCCTGCAAAATGGGGGCATTATTCACCTGCTCACAGGTGAGTGTTTAACTCCTTCCTCGCTTTATGCTATGCTCTCTAGCAGTACTGAAAATGCTGTCTAGTTTCTTTGCTCAGAGTTAAGCCAAGATCAGAAGTATTTCAGGTTACACAGCAATTAGCCACATTGCCATAGCCTCAGTATTTCTTCATCTATCAACCAGAACTTTTGCAGCAGCTTCCCTTTCAATCTGTCCCTGTTGATAACAACTGTGGCTGTGTTTTGCATGGAGTTTTCTATTCACAGAAATAAGAAGGGGGGTTTCTGGTGCTGCCAGGGACTGCTTGGTGATGAGGGCAGCTTCCAGAGCCCTCCCAGCAGCACCACTGGGCAAAAGCCAAACGTACCACTCTGCCCCCCCTCTGGACAGCAGCTTGTCCAAATAATTCCTGCAATCATTATTCAGCAAAAAGCAGCATGAGCACAACAGTCATACACTTCACTTTCTCCTTAAACCATATTACATCTGTAACCAAAATAATAGCGTGATGTTTTGGTAGCCCAGAGGAGAAAGCAACTAACTTAGTGTATCGCTAACATCTGAGTTGGGCTCTGAGGCTCACCTTTAAAAAGAAACTTTTGAAGGCTTTTAGAATAAAATCAATTTGCACTTGCTTATTTGTTTTCCTCCTTTCAGAAAATGACAAGACTTGGTGGTTTACAACAGAGCTGTGCTTACATCCTGATGTGTTCCACTTGTTTCTGTGGCATCTATTAGCGATCATTCGCTGTCCTAGTTTTACTCCAAAGTAATGGATTTAGAGCATTAGGCACTGATATTTTCAGTATTATAGACAAAAAAAAAGGGTAAATGAGACACAGATAATAGTGTTTGTTTGTTTGTTTGTTTGTTTTTTAAAAAAGTATTTTAAAAATAGATTTAGGGAAACAAAAACACACACAGAGAAAAGGTAACCACCAAGACAAGTATTTTAATCTTGTTGAAGCCTCCAGTGTTCCTCAGCTGCCAGGTAGAATGACCTGTGGGGTTTTTTTGTTGATTGCAGAAGGCTGTGAAGCAGGACCCGTCCGGGCTATGGTCTTTACAAACACAAACCAGAAATGCTGCCTTACTGCTGTCTTACAAAACTGCTGGAAGAGTACCCTAGCTTAGGAGCACTGTTTGCTTATCCCCTGAAAGGTACCAAACAGCACTCCGTGGCTGCCTGTCAGTGCATGCTACCTTCTGGGGGAAGGGAGCCCTCTGAAGCACCGCTGTGCCTGCTCCTCCTGGCAGTGTTTGTCAGGCATGCTTGCGGCAGGAGCAAAGCTGGCGGTCAGCTGGCAATCCGATGAGGAATAGGAGGTGAATATGGCAACGTGGCCTGGGTGCCTGAGTGCTGCTTACTGCCAGACAAAGCCTCCGAAGGCAAATGTATTCCCCTGTGACTGCTGCCTGTTGGCTCCTTGTTGTTGCCAGAAAATCAGGTAAAAATTGTTGGCTGTAGCTCAGGGCACATCAGCAAGTCGGAATGAGTTCTCCCTCAACAGCCGTAACCCGAAGTGCACTCTGCTTCGCTGTGCGCCAGGTGTGTAGGTATTTTAGCAGGGTAAGCCCCACCACAGAACTTTTGTTTAAGCAGCTTGATGCTCATAATCGTGGGCTCCAAGTGAAGCTCAGTGACGTTCAAGCAGAGCAAAGTAGCTAAAGTAAACCAGGAGGTTCTACTACAGCTGCTCATTTTCCTCATTTTCTTCCAATGAAGATGTGATGAGTAATCTATTTTAACTCAGGCTCTCTTGAACCACTCTATTTTCTTCTTGTTTGGTTTTGTTTTCCTCCTGTAGGTTGTCTGTTGCACCTTGAACTGTCACTTTGCTGAAAGTTTTTGGGGGAAGAGTGTTTATTTTTTTCTCAAACTTCCACAAGATGCAAAGGGATTGACAAGGTTAAAAATATATATATATATATTCTTTATTAGTTTAGATTATCCCAGTACTTAGTGGTTTCCTTTTTTGTTCTTGGCATCCCAAATTCTAAAGTTTTAAGAGCCTTTAACTAGATAGCCTGTTTTATTGCATTTTATAGAACATTAATTTCTCATTTGTAACAAGGAACATATGCTAATTAAATAAAATACTTCTTATAAAATGTGTTGTAATGATTCTGGTATAAAACTAATAAACAGGCACAGGGCATATTCTACTGAGCAGCGTTCATTTCCATATAAAAAGTCCTTCCTTTCACAAAAAGGGAAACTGCAAGAATTTGGACCTTTATTCTGATGCAGGCTTCTAGTTTCTAACCTTTCGTGTGTTTTTAAGATAACCCTTTCCTCATGAAAGCCTTGTACCGATTTTCTGCTTTCTTTTTTACAGTGTATTTAATTGCCAAGCCATAATTAGCTCTTCCCTTTTGTTTTCATTATTTACTATATTAGCAGCCGCTCAGTTAAAGTGTTCCCGCACACCAAAGTGCAAGTCAAAATATTCAAGTGAAATGCAGCTCGGCTTTTTTCTATTTATATTATTAAGAATTGAGCCTTGCAGGCAGGAGGTAAATCTATTTGAGTAGGTTACTGGATCATTGCCTCCTAAGTATAATTAATGCCTGATAGTGAACTTATACAGTCAAATTGAATTTTCATATCCCAAACATCCAGTGCTGGCAAAACTGGAGCGGAGGGGTTGGAGCTGTCACTTGGAAAACCTCCTCCCTCTTTTTCTGACCTCTGCTTTTTTTTTTTTTTTTTTTTTTTTTTTTCTCTGATGTTTTCAAATGTGAGGATAAATGTCACAGTATTTCTGTCTGCCTTATTCCACAGGGAGGTAAGAAAATGCAGCAGTTTGTGGGAGAGTGGCTGCCCTTACCTGGGGGAGCTATGTCAGCGCCTGCTGCTGCTGGGACGGGGACCCGCATAAAGCGGTGGCTGAATGAGTCCTTGGTTGCAAGCACGTACATCTTCTGTCTCTTTCCCCTCCTTTGATGAAGATTGTTCTCTTTGGCTCCTGTAGCAGTCTTGATATAGCGTTTTTAATAATCTTTAACCTTATTGCCCCTCAACTGTGTAAATCTCCTCAGAGCATCGGTATTCATCCTGTGACAGCGAGGAGCAGGACAGATCTGCTCCTGTGACACGCTAACAGGAACCCTTGCTGGGAGCCCTGTCCGAGGCATTCTCGCTTTCCCTAGCATCCTCCCTGGGTGGAGATCACGGAAGTTAATCACTGAAAATCCACGGCCCTGGATCGCTTCAGTCTCCGCTTACTCAGGAGAAGAGAGATCAAGGCAGGAGAGTTTTGGAAGAGCTGTTGCACCTCCCCGATGCCCAGGGAGCAGCCGTGTGTCTGTCTGAGGGCGGTTTGTGAGTGGGGGTACCAGAGCAGCTGCTCCTCTCTGCCCCTCGCATGATGCTGAGGATGCTCTCAGTGCTGCTGCCCCACTGTGCGTGTCCAGCTGCTAGGGTAGGAGACTTCACACCTCGTCGCTGTCCAGAAGCCTGTGCAGGCCAAGGGCAGGATAGCAACATCTAACTGGCTTTTTTTTTTTCCATAGAGCATTACGGGTGTGTTGATAGCACCGCTCTGAGTCATGCCTGTGTGCTTGAAAGTAGTTGTGATAAACTCTGCTTCTTCCCTGCCTCCAGTCCTTTGCATCTGGTGTGTCAATGGAGAGGAAGGGATCCTTCCTGGGAGCGAAGGGGGAAAATAAATCCTTGCTACATTTAGAAACCAACAGCAATTTATGCTAAAACAATAGCACAAATTTAGGGAGGAAAACACACAAATGAAAAAACAAAACAAAACAAAAAAAAACTATGCTCTGTAGTTTTTCAGTATAAATAAATCATAATCCTGTTTTAGAGAACTATAATTTTTTCATAAACTTGTTCCCTCAGTCGTCACTGTTTGCTATGCCGTATGATTGCACAATGTGATAATTTTCTTTTTCCCTATTTACATCGATTTACTTTCACGTGTTCTCAGATAATGTTATGGAACTTCTACTTCTCAGCCAGTTAGTAAAATTATAGCTCTCTAGAATCCGGGTAAGACCTCTCCAGATCCAGCAACTTTGCAGTTCCCTGGGAACATACACCGCTGTGAAAAATAGCGTGTGGGGGGCGTTGTTTATTGCTTTTAAATAAAGCAGTGTTGTATGTACTTATCCTACCATTTAGGTGATGTGAGTAGAGGGCTGTGGGGACACGGGAGGAACACCCCGAAGTAACCAGGCGTCAGGTGCTCCTGATGCCCTCAGCTGAAGCACACGAGCACTTCTTGTTTCCTCTGAGGGACTTGTGAACAAAGCAGTGGTGTACATGTAAGCTGCTCTGTGTCTGGCGCTGCTATAAATATTCAGTGCTTGGGGATAGCAAACAACACAGCAACAGAGAGGGAGGGATAAGTAGAATGGCACCACTGAATGAAGCGTTGTGCCTGCTGCTTCAGTTTTCCTTCCAGGTTGTGATCCGCACTGCCTACGTTCAGTGGCTTGCTGAGCTCTGCAAAGCAGCGAGAAGCTTGTTCGAGGAGCTGCTCCTGTCACCTGAATGTCCGTATTCACCTGGATGCTGAGGTGATAGGAACACTTACACCTTCAGGAATTTTACTTCTTTGTTAGCCGGATGTGCAACGCTCGGGGAACACAAAACATGGGTAACTTCGTTCATTTTGTGTGTATAGATTTGGAGAGAAAAAGAAGGAAATTCTTCTTTCCCAGGACACACTACTGTATAGGGCAATGTTTAACCCTTCTGTGATATTTTAACATACACGCCATAGATGCTTGCTGTCTTTGCTTCTTCCTGGCACAGCCCACCATCACCTGAGCCTAGTATTTTTATGTAAAGCTCTGTGTCTCTTTTTATACTTGGGAAAAGGAGGGATAGAAAAACTGAAGGCCTCAGGGAGGTCTCCTCCTATCGTGTTAAGGCAATTCTGTTCCTCTGTCTTCGTGTACTTTGGTTGTAGCAGAAAAACACCTCTCTTGAAGCTCTATGTATTTAATGATACAGAGGAGCTCAGCCCTCAGTGTTTGAAATGAAGAGGTTTAACTCTGAATCTTTGCATCGTAAAGATCTGTCGGTGGCTTTAGAAGAAATTTTGCAATAGTAAGTGGGTTTCTGTGCATCTCTTCTGTTACTCTTACCTAATTCCGTTTCACAGAACCTGAAGGGAGGTGGATGCGTGCAGTGCAGTGCAGGTAGCTGTGCAAGGTGAGATTCCTCCTGGGTTCTCCGTCTGTGTAACGCCTTCAATTGCAGTATTCACAGCAGAACGTGACGAGAGTAACCAGTTTGTAGGAATGAGATTTTGTGAAGTAACAATTTAGGAGCATGAGTTTGTATGGATTATTTTCAGAATGAGATCAAGAGCTCCCACTTCCGTACCACCTCCTGTTCCTACAGAAAAATCATTTTGGCAGCACTGGAGATGTAAGGGTTTAGAAAATAGATATTTTTATAAGAGCAGTGTACATTCTGGAGTGCTCAGCCTGTCGCGTGTCCTTTGCCAAGCATGTTCCACATTTGTTCTGGAAAATCTGTCACTGGGAGAAGGCTGAGTGGTGTTTCAGGCCCATCTGTCACAGTTCCCCGACACCTGTCTGCTGGTTCCTCACCAGGGTCTTTCCGTGTCTCCATCCATACTTAATTGCACACGATCCTGCGCTGTGAGGGTGGGTGACATCCGTGATAGGCACTCTGATAGGCCTGAAATTTTTGATGGTAGGTTGGCTGACACGAAACTGGATGTCTGAACTGTGCTAATCTTCTGTTCTGGTTTGCTAACTGTGCTCATCGTACCTGGGCCCATGGAAAAAGGACTTTTATTTAACAGAGTGAGGGGGTTGCTTTCTTCACCCTTCTGCACCTCACGCGTGCTGTGACAGCTTCGGTACCTGCCGGACATGGCGCTGTTCTCTTACAACTATTTTAGATTACCCTGGGTCATATTCTGTCCCAGCCCTGGGGAATATTAATCACCATTTTATTACATTCGGCTGGAGAAGTTGGAATTCATTATTGTAATTTTTAACTACACATTATGGAATGACAATGAGATTGAACTAACATACACTTATTAATTAACATTAATGATAATCGGAGGAGAGAGAAGCAGTCTGCCAGCTGTAGGTTTTTCCACACGATGCTGAACAAAGTAGCAGAGAGCCATCTGAAGTAAGGCATTCAAAATTATTGTTCAGCAGTTTCAAAGCAGAAGTCCTTTTACTGCGAAACACAGGTCAGACCGCATCAGACCGGGATTTAATTTAACGTAGCGCCTACTCCTCCTTTAGTTTCCCAAAGCACAAGCAGGCATCTTGTGCTAATCTGCACCTTGTTTACGACCGGCCAGATCTGGGCTTGCCAGAAGCTCGCCCAGCTCCACTGGGGGCACCGGGTGGTGGGAGGCTGATTTACACCAGCCGGGGTTTGGTCCGTGGCCAGAGGTGCGTGCATAGAACAGCAAAGCATGAGAAATATTTAAAAAGAAAACGGGAAGGCTAGCCAGTTGACCCCACTTATTCCTGTTCCTCTTTAGAGCCTGCTTGATCCAACACCCACAGAGTTTAATAAGTTTTGGCTCAGATCCCACGTGAACAACAAGATCCTCAATTTTTGCCCAAAGGACATTAGCAAAAGGACAAATGAGGTTTTTTTTAGCATCTTACACTCCAAGTAGGAAGCACGTTTGAGAACAAGTTGCTCTTCTGTCCAAGCATTTGTCTGAAGGACTTGCAAACTGCCTGTGGGCTCGCTGTCTTTGCAGACCCTCGCTGACAGAGATCAGGAGTTGGATGAGGAGTTTTTCCTTGACACTGCAATGTTTTTGCTTCTGTGTTTTCTGTGCGCCTTTTCCCATGCAGGACAGCAGCTGCGTGTCTGTATGGCAGGTGCCATTGGCGTATACAGTTCCCGGGGCCAAATTTTAAAGAACCTCGTATCTTTTGTCGCTGACCGAAGGGCTCACACCTCACAACGCTGTGCTCCGATATTAGTATAAATCCAGCAGCCACTGCAGGTGAGTTGCTTGTGCATTCTTTTTCCCGTTATAAATACCAGTGTAGTTTGCATAACAGCTTCTGCAAATCCTGCCCTCGACCTCTGCTGCTGTTCACATCTAAATCAAATGCCTTCCATTTACTATCTGCACGCTTCATTTCTTGACCAGGCATTGTGATCATAAACGTTTTATAGGAAGAAAAAAAAAAAAAGTTAGGGAGTTTGCATAAAATTTGCTTTGTTATAGACTTTTTTTTATTGTATACTTGACAATCTTTGAACTGTGCTTCAGTTTGAACAATGAGAATAATAATATTTCATCTCACACTGTTTATTTTTGTTTATTTACATTGAAGTATTTTGGAAATAGGAATTGCTTTTTTTCTGGTGCTTTTTACCTATAGTGTTGTGGTCGTTCATTTTCCTCACTAAAACATATTTTAAAAGATATTTCCTTTTTGTTTAAACCTGGTGTTTTAAATCAGTCTTTTCCCTTTCACACACGTGTGTTTGAAAGTACTGACTTTTGAGCAGAGTTACCATTTCCAAGTTTGTTTCTAAAGCAGTTTCTGTGCTGTTAATTTCTTAAGCATTAGCAGTCAAAAAGACAGTGAGTATATTTGACCCATTTTGGCTTTGGCAAATTCTATTAGGACCCGAACAGCGTGCCTTTGACGAGCACCTCAGACAAATGGGATGTTTGAGACTACTCAAGCCAAGTCAATATGAAGGCACTGCTACCAACCCTTCTGTAGTGGGTTTACGTGGCAAGGTTTTGGTAGCAGGGGCCAGCGGGGTGGTGTCTGTGAGGAGGATCGAGAAGCTGCCCCTTGGTTGGTGAGGGCCCCGCTGCTGGCCAGAGCCCAGCCAAGAAGCGATGTTGTGTTGTGCCTCTGTAAGAGCAGATTTAAGACAGGGAAAAAAATGCAATACAATAGTTACTGTGTGATCTTCTCGTCCTTATCTCAACCTTTGAGCCCTTTTCATCGTATTTTCTCCCCATTCCTCTTTGAGGAGGGGGACCAAGAGCACGGCTGTGGTGGAGCTCGGCTGCCCACTGGAGCGGAACCACCACACGTTCCCAGGAGGGCTGTGTGTGACTGGGGCAGGCAATAACCTGCTCAATGGCAGACGGTTTCCCCACGGCCTGGGTTCACACACAGTTATGGAGTCAGCTGGGAGAAGGAAAACGATTCCATATTTCCTGTCACGCTGTAGATGCGGGAGGCAAAATGGAGATGGGAGGGACTCGCCTCCAGCACTGCCCGCGCCGCTCCGGAGCAGTAATAGTGCAGTCGGTCTGTGGTTGGGTTCAGGATGACCCTCAGCCCAGCATGGCTGCCAGAAGAGGGCTTCATTTCCCAAACACAGGACAGAGGTGTCACATACGCTGCCGGCTTGTCTGTTATTGCCGTCAGCTGCTTAATGATGCTGTCTCCAGCTTTCCGGGGGAATGCTGTTAGCACCTATTCCTCAGCAAACTGGAAAAGTCGACTGACTCCGCCAGCATTTCGGCTGGAGGTTTTGGAAGTACTGATTACTTCAGCCTTTCCTTTGTCAAAATGTCTAGGCATTCAGACAAAAATACGCAGCACTAGCTCTACGGCACTGTTAGCTCTCCAGGGAAACGGGAAGGGAAGGAACCTCCAGTGGGAATTCTCCATGAACAGGCAACAGCAGCACATCAGCTATTTTAGCTCCTTCTTTGCAGATGGTTTGACAATCTGTTACAAGCTATCCCCCGGCATGCAGTCTTCCCTCTCTGCTTTTCTTCAAGTGACGATATCTCCAGGTATCTAGCTCCAAAAAACACTCCCCTGCGATCCCACTGATACCCTCTGTATCATGAGCTTTCCGCAGATATCCACTGATCAGCAGGATGACTCTGGATCCTATTATAATCTGCCAGGTAGAAATAGATAAGTCTATTAGCCCGGGCTCAGCTTGTTTCATCATTGTGACAGCTTCCCATGAGCCTGCATTCATCAGGTTCCCTCAAAACAGCCAGCCCCCGCATCATCTGACAGCTACATTTCCATGACGGAACTCCAGGTTAATACATCTCTAATCTTTATTTAATTACTCATTAATAATCCAGGTCCTGATCCCTTCACCTCCTCTCCCTCCCTCCTTTTTCTTTTTTTTTTTAATTGATTAGCGAATATTTGCTGGGAAACTGGTCTGATGGCTAAAATTGTTGCCACAAGTGTTTTGGTGTGAACTTCATGGCAATTTTGTTAATCAGAATAAAATAAGCACCCAAGGATCTTTTTCTTCTTAGTAGAGGAGACCGGGTACCTCCAGTTATATATAGCAACAGGTTTCTGTCCGACGGGGGTGGCAGCACGATCGCTGTGCTGTGGTACGTGCTGCGGCAGCCATTCTGGCAATCACATCACACATGGGAATAAGCACTCCCCTCTGCACGCCCTGCCGTGTCAGTTACCCATCCTGAAAACACAGGCTTTGGTATCTTTTCAGGTCCACCGGTGTAAAACAGGAAGGAGTAAAAATAGACCAAGGGAAAAATAGGTAGAAAGGCTCAGACCGTTCCTGTACGCCACAGCTGTCATATTGCTGAGACACCCTCACCTTGTCTGCAAAGGAAGTGCTACTGGGCAGTGGGAAGTTCTGTTGTGTTGTATTTAAACTGATTCCAATTCTAATTTTGTAATTTTCAATGGTTTTTGTCAAAATGCCTATCAGAGGGAGAAACCTGAGATAAACAGAAGCTGAGGTAAAGCAGGCTGAAAGCAGTAATTGTTGCATTGCAATCTGTTGAACAATCAAATCGCACGAAGCCTGTAGCTTCCTTTCTAAACACTGCATCTGCTCAGGTTAGGACTGCAGTACAGTATAACTGGCTGGCAGGTTTCTGCACGGCGTCCAGGTGAGCTCTCCCGTGCCGATGACCAGCAGGCTCACCTGTGGCCTTGCACTGAGATATGTAGCAGCTTTAGCCCTGTTGGGGTCAGTTCTTTAATAAGTCTTTCAGTTCTTCAGCTCGCTCTCGTTCAAGTCAAAGTCATGAGCCCCTTTCTGCCTCCTTTTCTATTATGCAAGTCACTGAAGTTCCTTCTCCATCTTCAGATCCCTTTGTTGAAGAGTTACAAAACCTGTAATGAAATCAGTTCTTTTAGTTATTTACCGATGGAGAAGTGGGAGACGTCCGATCTGGTCGCTGGAGCAGTTGCTGGGGCTTTTTGCCAGAAGCCTGTATTTAGCAGGGGGAGGTGTTCCCGGGCAAGCTTTAATCCTGCAGGTAACAATAGTCATAAAGCCACAGTGACTTCAATTGCTTCAGTTACCGCTAAGGATCCATGCTCTGCTCTGCTCTGCAGCTCTCTGTGGCTGCAAATCTATTAATAATGATGACATAAGATCTTGCACTGGGCCAGCCTGGGAGTATATCAAACCAAGATATCTCACCTCCTACAGCAGGAAGCGGTGGACGTCTAAGGCAGGGCGATATTTCCAAGGTATGTTCTCCAAACCTCCCGTGAATTGCAGCTTAAATCTGAGACATATATAGTGCCTTCGTGGAGAGAAATCTCAGTGGATTATTTTCTAGTATTTTTTCCAGTTACTTTTTGAACTCGCATAAACTTCTAACATCTCCAGCATCCTCTGGTAATGAGCTCCGCAGTTTTAATTGCATTTTGTGTGAAGTGTCTTTTTTCTCTTATGCTTTTTAAAATCTGTCATCTGTTCATTTCATTTAAGTCCCCTTAATCCTTGCATTTGAAGAAAAATGAATGGTTGTCCTCTGTGCACTTTTCCATTGCTCCATTGATTTTATAGACCTCTATCATGTCGTCTTCATTTCTCTCTACTCCAAAAGGAGAAGTCTTAATCTACTTAGCCCTTCCTCATGTAGGAACAGTTCCTTACCCTTCTAAGCTTTCTACCTTAGCTAGCTATGGAAATAGAGATTGCAATATGTCTAAACCATTGACAGATATATTTTTTTTATACTGACTGTACTGTTAGAAAGCTGTCGCAGCTCTATCGTAAATATTTGTCTTTGAAGACTTTTCAGTAGCCAATGTCTTGTTAAATTTTCTGCAGAGTGAGAGGCAGTGCTCCCAATCTCCAGCCATTGCAGAAACATCCTCCATCCCCCAGAATTGTGAACTGCCTGGAGCAAGGGGAAGGGATGGGTTTATGAGCAGCGTGGCATGGAAAGGGCATGCACAGTAAGTCACGCAGAGAAACTGCAGCATATGACAGCTTTAAAGGAGATAAGTAGAAATGGATAAAAAAGCAAAAATTAACTTTCCACGTTGATCCAAGTGGGAGATGAAATCTCCAATATCTTCACTGGGCACTTTTTTTTCCTCATCGTTTGAGGGATGGAAAAGTTGTATCAGCCTAGTACTGACACTACTGTGCTGTTGCCTTCGAGATGTTGCTGTCCACATTTGATCGCCGTGGCTTGAACTTCTCATTCCTGGCTCTCCAGGTGTCTACCAGGACACTCCAGTGCTAATACAAAGCACCAAAGACAACTCCAGTCCTGGCCCTCTCTTTAAGAGACCCCAGGAATTGTATGAGGAGAGCACGTAGTGATTAAAGCCACTGCGCTTATTTTCACTTGTGAGCTGAGTTGGAATATTCAATTTAAATCTCAAAACCAGGCAGTTAGAAGCTGCCAGTCTAATTGATTCAGTCCTCAGATTGGTTTCCCTTTCATTTCCAGGCAAGGGTTTGGATTGATTTTTATTTTTAAATCCAGATCGCCGTGTCTGCCCTGTTATGAATTACAAAGAACTTTCCTTTCTCCATCTTTGGCAGAGACTACAACTGTAGACCCTTGAAATTAGATTAATTTCTGCTAAGAAAAATAAATCTATTTTATCTGTAACATCTATTTCAGGGCTTGGCTTTCTGAACACCACGGCAATGTGGCATTACCTGTGGTGAGCAGTTGTATCCTGGTGGCTGCAGGGATGCTGTTGGTGTGGGTAGGGTTTTGTTGCGGTACTTTGACCTTCTGCCTGAGAGCATCACCATTTGTTGCTGCCTTCTCCCACTACCCTATAGCTTACTTGGGATATGTCTATAAAAGTCTTTTGCATTTTGACTTCCATAGTTCATGACTGGATGCATAGCTCTGCCCTGGATATGCGTTTACTTCTTTATTTTCAGCATCATATGTGTGTTGACAGTATAATTTCCTTTCTACCTGTTTCAAAGTGATGCAGGTAGAATAACAGATAACACTTTTAATAAGCCCTTTCTCCTACAGGGACAGGTTGTTCTCTTCTTCCCTGTGCTGGAGAGTAGCTCGCTCCTACTGGCGGTCCTTATGGTTTTCTGGGACTGGAAGGCACAAGTAGACAGTGTAAGGCAAGCTAGCATGGAGACAGCAAAGACCCAGCCAGAGATGGCCTTGGTCTTCAGCCAAATTAATTACCTTCCTATTTTACATTTCACTAGCCTTTCTGCTCACCTTCAGGTTAAGCTGGCACAACTTCTGAGGAAATAAAATAAAAATAAAAACCAGGAAATAAAGCCGCAGCGTGTAGTTGTCAGCAGACTCAATCATGTGGCTCTGCAGGAGATCCCCACACCTGACTGATGACAGGCAGTTATCAGAGGGAAAATCAATGTATTTGAATGTTGGTTTTTGTTGGTTTTTTTTTTTTTTTTTTTTCTTTCCATATGACTGGATCTGTGGCATACAGGCAGGAAAACTGAGTGGAAAGGTAGCAAGCCAAACTAAATTATTTCTGGAGGAAAACTAATTTCCTTTGAACAAATGAAAATACTCTTTTTTAGTACTCTCTCTCTGGAAGTGCTGCTCACTCAGGTTAAGATATTGGTGTCCATTGGGGTTTTACTAAAGTTTAAGATAACAAAAAATTAAGAAAGAGTGGACCAGTGTACGTAACATAGAAATAAGCAGTTCTGTCAGCATGAAACTTTGCCTATGTTAAAATATCACAACAGGAGGAAGATTTTGCATAGCTGAAGAAAATCTTAGCAAATTTGGAGTTGGGCCCGTTTGTGTTTCGCTGCCAGTACACAATTCATATTCATAAACATCAACTTCTGGAGTCTCATTCATGTTCTTTCCATGTTCCAGGGTAGGGAGGGTGGCTCGCAGAGATACCTGAGGTGGCTAAAAGAGAACAGAAGAAATCTCTGGTGCCTCTCACGTGGTTCTTGTTTTGCATGGGACATTTGCGATCTAAGATTTAATTGCGTGGCAGCAACAAGTTTCTATGAATATGTTATTACTTGCTGAATTCACCGCTGCATCCAAGTAGCCCATTTCATAAATATTTACTAAATAGCGAGCTCCATTCAGGGCGGGTTCCAAAGAATTTAACGGCATCGAAATGTGAATGAGACGAGCGTGTTGAAGGTGGGTCCACTCCTGGATCTGTTACACAGCTCTTTTGTTAAGCATAGCAGAAGACAATTTGCATTAGTGAAATGAAAAATAGAGAAATTAATCAAAGACCATATTTTCTGGATAATATTCTACCACCTCAGCTCATGATGGATTTGTTGTTGACAATAATGCAAAATTAGCATGCACAGCAATTCCATCTCCCTGAAACAGATCCATGAAGGGCCTGAGCTGGAGCAGCTGGCACGGAAGAGTCTGTTGCAAATCAGAAGGATATAATTACTGTGACGCTGTTTGAGAAGAGATGGACTTCAAAGATGCACATCAATCAAGAAACACTGGAGGTTAATTCAATGTCTCGGGAAAAGCCCGAGTGAATCTTAGACAACATAATGCCATGAAGATGGATTTGTAATTTCAGGGCTTTATATCTCCATGAGTGTTATTTTTGTAATATTGATATAATACAGTGGAAAGCTGGAATCAAAATGGTTCCTTTAGATACACTATTATCAAAAGGTCTCTGCTTCTCTTTTTTTCTTACCTTGACAGCTCTGCTTCCCTCAGGCCTTGTAAATCTCTCTTCTTGCTAGACAAAAGTGCCATGCTGAAAATAAATAAGTAAACACATATCATTGCCACCCAGAAGTTCAAACGCTCCCTAATTATCATTCCTTTTAAGCCACTGACACCACTCCGTATTTTACCTACGCACACCTATGGATCAAATCCTGATCTGAGGCTTGCTTTGATCAGCAGCGCAGCAGCTCATGTTCTGTGCTCTGCTCTCACTGACTGAAACATTTAGGAGAGAGAAAAAAGAAAAAAAAATCTTTGAAAATAAGTTTCCAAAGAGAGCTCAGAGAAGAGCACATGCCCGGTGAAAGGAGGGTAGGAGGCTCAGGGTATCATCTCCAAGCTCTGGTTGCAGCACAGGCAGTGTCACTGAGGTTTTCCAAGGACTTTCTGAAGGTTTGTGCTCTCCTCCTGTGTTGGTCACCTCTACTGGAAGCGAGGTCGCTGTCACTGCCGTGACTGATGGTGTTTGCTGCTTTCAGATAGAAGCAGAGCTGCCAGGTTATACATGTACGTGTGCCCGTGGTGCTCGGCGGTGGGGACGTGCACGTCCACCTGCAGCTGTACGGAAAGCCCAGCGCCTTGGTGACCTCACCCGTAACAAGCACAAGAGTCTCTCTTCGCCACGGCTGCTCGTGTGGTCGGTGGCACTCCAGTGAAGCTCTCTTCCCAGCCTGCATTTTTCTCACATCCTCACAACAGGATTCAGGAGGCATTGAGCGGTGCCCTCTCAATGCTTGGCTGGCATCCTTTAGATGTAAATCATTTCATCAGTAAATCGTGTGAACAAGGGATTTCTTTAAAATCCATAGCACTGCAAGCCTATGGAACAGGGCCCATAGGAGACAGTTAATAAGACAGAATCTGCAAGGAGACAAGGAGAAAGTACCCAGTGTTTTGCAAGATGGGAAGAAGGTAAAATAGTTAAAGCCACTCGTTGGCTTTGGGTGCATCTCCTTGGCTTGGTGTCTCATCAGCTTAACGTGGAGTAGGCCCACCAAAGCCACAGGGGAAAACAGCCACAGTTACCACAATCCAAATATAAGCAAGGAAATGTAACACAGTGCAATAAGGGTTAGCCAGTTTTACGTAGAAATATCTGGTTTTAACCTTACGGTGAAAAGACTTTTTTCCTTCTCTTTTTGTTTTCCTGCTATATTTTTCAGTTACCACAATTTCTTAATGTCAGACCTCATAACAGGAGAGGTAGTGGACATGATGAGGATAAATGAAGCCAATAATTTCAGGGAAAGGAAAAAAAAACTCACGGGGATTAGTCATCTATTCCAAAGCAGCCAAGAATTGTCTGCAGGAAGATAAAGAGGGAATAGAATATTAATAACTCAAAAGTTATAAATAGGGTGCAGGTGTCCTGTTTAAATAAAGATTAAAACATTTAGAGTCAAATTATGTGTCTTGGTAGAGATGTGTGCACTTTAAAGCTTTTTGGTCCAAGCTATTGGAAAATGAACATAATTCCAAACTCTGAAAAATATAAAATACCCTTCTTGTTTTGTCTTACCAAACGCATTAGAGCGACTCTCTGAGGACATCTGCTTCATAGACGCCCAAGCACTAAAGTTAAATTAAGACAAAGTAAGCCCATAGCATATGATATGCCATTCAGCTGGTGGCACATAGATGTCCAGTTGAACTTCACTCACATTCTTCCTCCTTCAGGCAAACCTGTACTTCCTTCAGCTCCCACACGGATGTAATGTGTATTTCAGATGGCAATGTATCTTTCATGTAATGTAAGTTAAAGACTGCAGCAAGGTTGCTTTCTTTGATTTAACCAAAATCCCTTGGTTCATCCACAGAGGCCGTAAAGGCTTTCACAGACTTCTCCTGTTCTGCTTGACCCACTCTGGGAATATCACTGTGCAATGGTTTGTGCAAGATCTCCTCTCTAGACCCATCCCCAGACCATTAGTCACCTGCAATATATTGCCCACAGGCCCTCCCAGCTCTGCTTGTGGCCACTGGAGGCTGAACAGCTGAAACTACGGCTGAGTGGAAGATCAGAGCATGGGCTGCAGCGTTACATGCTTGACTTGGTACCTAAAGGCTTCAAAAGGGTCGGGGGCAATGCAGCTCTGGTTTGTTTCGCAGAGGAGGCTTATTTCCCAGGCAGCAGTGAGGCTTTGCTCACTCCTGCTAATGGCATCAGATGCACAGAGGCTGCAGGAATGGGGGCAGTCTGTCCTCTTGTCTCTCTAGGCAAAACAGTTTCCTTTTACACCTGCAGTTTCATGATGTGTTTTGTATCCTTCTAACGCAGCACCAGGCCCGCTGCTCCCCGCTGCCCTCCTTCATCCCATCCAGCATGCGGCAGCTCCAGGAATGAGCGTGCTGATGGTTTGATATAGCAGCACACAGCATGCTTATGTGGAGGCTCTTACGTAGCACCTCATGGCTGGCCAGAGCCTTAAGGACCAGTCCAGCAGCATATTAAACCCATTTTAATTCAGGGCAGAGTCTAACAGGTATTTCACTCTTAACTGCAGTGGGATTTTACCCAGTGCTTACCCAGTAAGCACCAGCTGAACTCCTCTTCCGAACAGAGGCTTCACCCAGGGAGCTGAGATAAAGTCAATTTTCTTTGTGGATGTTTGTTTTTAATTTACTCTTTCTATGTTAGGGATAAAATTAATTGCATTATATTTATGTGTATACATACATATATATTTATATATACGTTTAACCATATAACTGAGACTTTTGCTTTTCTATATCTTTGGGAAGTTAGGTAATAAAATAAATTTAAAAGTAAATGTGACCCTCTGTTAGCCAGGCAATCTTCTAATAAAAAATAAATTATCTCCTACTGAGTATCACACCAATACAGTTGCTTTCTCTAGGAATATTTGCATGATAATCTAATCTTGATATAAAAGAATGAAATATTTTTAAATACTGACAAATATCCTTTTCAAATTATATTTGGTAGGAAAGAAGATGATTTAGTTCTAAACAGCCTTATCCCGTAGGAAAAATAGAGTAGGCTGCACTGAAGTTTGAAACATTAAAATCTATATGAAGGAAATTGTTATAGAAACCATAATAAAACATGAATTTTAAGTGCAAATAAACATTTCTGCCATTTGAATGCAGATATATGTTCATACTTAGTGCCCAACTGATGCTAACCTTGTCTAACCCAGCGTGTTCTGAAATTACACGGGCATTCTGAGCTTCCTCTCCCCCCGAGGACTGAAAATTTAACTGTAACAAAGACTGATCTGGTTTGAAACAAAATACTTAGGAGTGCCTTACTCTTCGTTAATCACCTGGTCTCTAAACCAATTATTCTTTGTGTTCTTTCTGTTATGAAGCCTTCCACAATGCAATTCCTGATTGCTCAGCATTCAGAGAAGAGTTGGTGTTACATACCACCAGCGTCACCATTTGTGTTTAGGTACAGTGCTAACATATCTAGCGTTAAGAAGAAGAAGCATCATGGAGTTAAACTACAATGTTAAGTGTAATTAAAAAAATTATCATTTCTGAAATTCAGGATATAAGCAGTGCATGAGGAGAGGTTTCCAGATGTAAAACACCTGAATCTCATCCCTTGTGGGATTCTGGGGACTTTAGAGACATCCTTCTTCCTTCTCTCCTGGAAGAAGGGTGCAGGAACAATTCACAAGTGTAATGTGTACCTGACGAGGTGGAGTGCAATGCATAGTGACCGTCCTTCTGTAGCTCAGGCAAGTCCTGACTGAGTCTCTGTTTGCTGATATTAGCCCTCTGTCAGAAAACTGTGACTTAACTCCAGGAATTCAGCTAGAGACGGCGTTGTAGAAAAGGTGAAAACTCTCAGGTTTCAAAACAAATGGACAGGAAGATCTTTAAATGTATGACATAGGTCTAATAAAAATATTATTGTACACCAAGACTTTACAAACAATATGGCAACAGAAGTTTTAACGGGGAACATTTAAGGGGGAAAGAAGCAGTGTGTGCTGAGTGATGGGTAGCTACGTACTTATAATGCTCCCTAGCAGCTCTCTGCTGTGTCTGTGTCTGTGCAGCTCAGATTGATTAATCACCTGCTCAGATGCACCACGAAGTTTTAGAGTTTTTCCCTTGGTGGATGTCTGGAACATGGAGGGGGGAAGAGGCAATTTACAAACAAGGCCAAGGGAACCTGAATAGCTGTTATGATTTAAAACCAGGCATTTACTGATAAAAGCTGCCTCCTCTCTTTCAAGTACTTTGATCGCAGAGGATTGAGGGGGCTGACTGCAGCATGCCCTCCCTTACTGCCTTCCCTCAAGCAGGACACAGCAGTCCTGCGAGCCACCGAGTGTTTCTTGGCACGACAGGTAGTTGAAGAGAGTGGTAATTTATTAAATGATGCACTTTCATATTTAAAACTTATTCTGAAAGATTAAAAAAAAAAAAAAAAAAAGAAAGAAAGAAAAACTCCTCAGCTGGTGTAAAACAGTAGTTCCCCTGATTTCATTAGAACAATGCTAATGCAGGCCAAGCAAAACAGCTGAAAAGCTGAGAGAAGATACCTCAGGGAAGGTGGATCCAGTCCAGGTTTAGCCCTGATAAGGAAGCCAAGTACTTTGTGGAGACAGCTAGGCAAAGACACAAAGCTTCAATATTTTCCAGGTGTCACGAAGGGAAACAGATCTGTGTGCTGGAGTCCAGGACGTGCCCCTGTCCTGAAGGCCAGCGCCTAGACCTTGCTCATAAGCCGCCTTCTTCATCCTCTTGTTCACTGGGGCTCTCACGTGAGAAGTCTAATTTTAAGTGCACCCCTGACATTTTCTCCCTTGGCAATAATTTGACATTTTCCACATCTTATTACTTATGAAACCTGACATCATGTCAGTCTTCCAGCATGAACTTTCAGCCACTTCAGTTTTCTTCCGACTTAATTACAGCCATGATTGAGGGAAAATTGTTAGCTGCTCTTGTCCAGCTAGGCCACTGATGGGCGGATTATGACATATGCAGATCCAAATCGTGTTTCTGAATTTATTGATGTATTAATACAAGGCCACCAATGGAGGTATACAGACTTATATATATACTTGAATGCCTATGAATGTATGTAAATGTTTTGCATTATGCACATCTGTGACGGTAAAACAGTATTTAATTGTCGTGTTTTGCAGGGACTTTCAGCACTGAATCAGTATTAATGAAATTGCATTATTTGTAGAGTGCACGCACTGTTCAGGCTATTTTCTTTTCACTTCTGTTATGCTGAAAATTTCAATACCTATATGCATCTGGACTTAAAGGAAGACAAGTAGTTTGCAGCTCAAACTGCTTGCCCATGGCTTTGTTACCCCTTTGCAGGAGCTAGATTTCCTGATAGAAAAGCATGCCCTAAAAGAAAATTGAAAGTGGGAAATAAAAAATAATTTCCATATGAGTAATTTTTAACAGATCATTTAATGACTTTACTTTGATACTTTGACAGAAAGAAAGAAAGAAGGAAAAAAACCAGCCCTGTTGCAGTTGTGTGTTCTCTATAATTTCAGTCTTTGCACCTGCAGCTACTGCTGTTGGCTGTTTGGAAAGAATTAAGTAGTAATGAGTCGAAAGACATGATTTGTATCTTGTGTCTGGCTGAGTTTGTCTGTCTGATTGCAAGGCTGTATGGAGAAGAACGTGCGTAGCGATAAGTCATGGTGCTTCTCTGTGGAAAAGGTCAAGGAAATGTTGAGGAGCTCCCAAGGATAAATGCCAGCGCCCAGGGAAGCGCTGATGTAGGTGATGCTGGTGGAGCGTAGTCCTGTCCTGCTCCCGTTCCTGGGCGAGATGCCAGTGGCTTGGGGACCCCTCAGCAGAGCTCCAGGGCACCTGGAGGAGCAGCAGGGCTGGGGCCGTGCTGTGCCCCCTGCCCTGAGCCTCAGACCCCAGGTACTGCCCAGGGAAGGTGTGAGCCCTCCCAGCAGGTGCAGGGTAGCGTGTGGCACTGCATGGAGCTCGTTCACAGAGAATGCAAATCCTGGTGGATTCGTTTCCCAGGATAGATGCCTTATTCTGCTGATTGGGGATTTTTAGAAGTTACTCCATGCTCCGTTCTGACGCGGTGACACATCTCTGCTAGCCACAGAAGCGAAACATCGAACGCTGCTCGGTGTTCAGCTGGGTCAGGGAGCTGGCAAGGGAACCTCCGAGTTCAGGGACAGGCTGCTTTGCTGCCCGTCTGCTGCATGGCAGCGTGCCTGCTTCTGCAGCCTCCGTGCTGCTAAAGAGGGGTGTGTGCTGCCCGTGGAAATGGCAGCTGGTTTGCCTTGTACAGATGCAAGTGTTTCTCAGCAAGTTTGGGTTGAGTTCCTTTATAGATGTAGAGCTTAGGGATATGGTTTAGTGGGGACTGTTAGCGTTAGGTCAGAGGTTGGACTTGATGATCTTGAGGTCTCTTCCAACCTAGAAATTCTGTGATCCTGTGATATCTGAGCATGTGTGTATATATATTTCTGTGCCGTACATACACGTGCATGTGTAGGCAAATAACCCTATTGTTTCTTTCTAATATAAATTGTTCCCATTGTTTGGTTCCTACTCTATTTGCATTCTTCAAATTCATGAGACTGTAGGTCCTTGCATCTCTCTGCCCTTCACTTGTAGCCATCAGGGCAGTGAGCAAGGTTCGCTGCCTGCACTTCGAGCTGGAGGTGGCAGCTCCGGTCCGCAGCCAGCAGGCTCCTGGCTTCTCCAGGAAGACACCCTGTCTGTGCAGAAACTGCACCGGAGAGAGGAACAGAACCTCTGAGATTTCAGCTTCTGTGAGCTGCCGTGATGGTGGTGGGCATGGCAGAAATCCATGCATTGCTATTGCTACCGTGTGAAAAAGCTGCTTTGAAACCATTGAGCTTCAGAATCCAACTTTTGTGTAGAAATAACACTTGAGAAATTCAGGGCTTTAATTCTGACTCTTCTGTACAATAGACAATGTTCTGACTCCCCTAGTGACTGAACAGAAGTTACACTGAATTTTTCCCCTACTACCATCATTCACTTTTCATCTAAAAATGTCAACTAAGTTTCAGAGTGAAGTCTGAATTTATCTGGTCAAATTAACCTTCTCTATAGTCTTAAAGCAAGACCTGACCTTTGCTGAGGTATATCTTACGTCAAATGCTTTAAGGAAATCTTCAGAACCTAAAGATTGCTTTGAAAGAGAGTTGCTGTCTTCAAATTAGGAACAGTGTTTAATGTATACAGAACTTGTTTTTTTTTTTCAAAATACAGAAGGAAAAAAAAGATATTTTCCTTGAGTCCCGAAGCAGAACCCTCAGACCAAGCCCCACTGTTTCTGTCGGAACTAAAAAATCAAACTGTGAATCAAATTTTCCATCTTACATGATTGAGATGTTATGCACTGAATTTCAATTGGAAGCATATAGTTTTCACCTATATCTGTGAAAAATGAAGCCTGACTATGATTTGACTTCTTGACTCAGCATTTTTGGAAGAAAAGAAATGCCCTACATGTCTTAGAGAATCAAAATAAGAAAAAACATAAATAACTTCCATGGTTTTTGATGACTGAACCCAATCTGTCCCAAGCTCACTGCTTGACTGTACTTTATACAGCAAATGAAAAGGGAAAACATTGTTAAAAATGGTAATGAAGCTAAATCTGGTACATTTACATTATTTTTTTTAGTTATTGTAATGCTTGGGGCGGAACTGCTACGTGCCCAAGTGGATACCCGTTCAAGGACAATTTGATGCTTTGCCCTTTTTGGTCTGAAGTCTGAGTAACTGTTGACTCTTGATATACCTTTATCAGTATTATATATTGTGGGAGATTAATAAGGAAGAGGTGCTAAAGATCAGATGCAAGAATTCAGAATAAACCTTACACACTTGTCCTAAAATTGTTGGATTTCCAAATTCTCCTGTGCTCTTAAACAACTGTCCCACTTTTCTCCTCCAGTCTACAAGGGACTGTTTGCAAAAACCCATGAGCGTAGAAATACGTACACAGAGCAGGGCCCTGCTCTGCTAAGAGTTCCACAGTACGTGGGACATTTCCCTTATGCTGCAGATCTTGACTAGATGGTTATTTCAGCAACTTATAGCAGAGGGGATGGTTCTGAAGTTTAATTTTCCCTGTGAAAATCTCAGTTGGAAGTGTATGCCACAAAGCAGCAATTAGCAATGATCTAAGGAAACTGGAAGAATGTATTTTCACATATTAATCAAATAAACTTTACTACAACTACAAAGCAGCCTTGGGAAGTGGCTAGTATAACTGAAGAAAGGATTCTCCCTAGGGGAATAATGCAGGCACTGCTAGACCTCGTTACATCTTCCCTTCCTGCTGCTCGGATGGGTTGCATGCATAACAAACCTACACGTCACACATGCAGCAGAAGCGTGCCTGTTTCTTCTCCGAGCTCGTGTGGCTTTTGGTGAAGACCTAGGGTAGCAGAACACTTACAGGGACTGGCATAAAAGTGTGTGTGGGCGTTATAAAAGGCTCTTAAAAGAGTCCCTCTTGTTCTCTTTCAAGGTAAGAAAAACAGATTGGCTTTTGGTGGTTTATTTTTACTAGTAGTACATGGGGATCTTGAAGGTCAAAGTAGAGTTTGTCTGTGGTGCAATGCAAAGCAGCAAGGAGGAGTAATCATTACCAATTTTTAGTATCAATTTGGAATCTAGGTACCACCGAGATGGGCAGGGAATCATAAAGAAATGAGCATCTGTTCAGCTTGCAGTGAAGCTAAGCAATTTTACTCCTCTGGCACAGATTTATTTATACCAAGTGAAGCACTGAAACCAAATGTTGGCTTAGCCTCATTCTCTCTCTCTCTCTCATTTTCAATCCGGTGTCATCAGAACTGTTTTGTTTTGTTTCAATTGTAAGTTAATGTCCCATTTTCATTTTTGGCATTGTGGAGAATTGTTTTCTCCAGGTAAAAACTGGCAGTTAGCAAGGGTTCAATTGAAAACTGGAGAGAAACTGTGTGAAAATTCAGAAGCTGGCCTGAATGTTGTAAACTTCTCTCACCGCTATCCTGCAGGAAAATCAAGTGGAGCTGTGCTTGCATTTCCAAGTGCTTCTGTACGTGAACTCTAAAGCCCAAGGTGGATTCCAAAAGCATAGTTTTTGATCAACTTTAAAAAAGAAAAGCAGCTGTGTTTCATACCAAAAAAAAGTCCCCCAAGCTTAAACACCTTGGTTTAAAAGTAGGCTGTTTTGGATCTGTCTATAGCCTAAGGATTGCAATGGAAAGACTCAAAGGTCTTAATGAAAATTTGATCATCATCTCCTGAGAGGGCAAGGCTTTGTGTGAGATTTCAGCTACGCCCGTCTCTTTGGGTTGGAACATTCCTTTACAGCTGCATTTCAGCTCCCAGCCAGAACAAAAATGAAACCATAACTTACTTTTTCTGCAGGCTCATTAAAATTGAACTAAATTTTGAGAACATTACACTGTAGCTCCATACTTCATAATAAACTGTTTATTTTTTCCCCGTATAAATGAGTGTGAACCATTAAGCTTTCAACAACAGCACCTAAAATAATGAGGAACACATTTTTATAATGAGGGTAATTGTAATTGCAGAATTTTCCAAGTGATGCAGTAAATTTTCTCTCAGCTGTAAGATTGGACTTTCTCTCAAATAGATGCTTTAGTTTATTTTTCAGTTATTAAGCTTATTACAAAAGTCACTGAGTGAAGTTTGGTGGCCCAAATTTTCCAGATCAAATTGAGTGAGGCTTCTCCTGTGCCTGAAATCTTTGAGTCTTTGAATGAATCATTAACCTCATCGTTGAAATCTATTGCATGTTTTTCATTTTTGACATCCATTTATTTCATCCGTATATGTACCACGTGTATACGTACCATGGTATTGGCAATTAGTGTGCTCTAAGAAGTATTTATAATGATAGAAGAAGAATCAAAACTTTGATGAAAAAAATGAATTGACTTCTTGTATGTGTTTCTAAGGATGTTTGATTTCCCTGCTGAGGTGAGGGCACGTAAGTGATTGTGCAGCATTTGGTGCTTCGAGTTAGTAGCCTTTCTGTTCCAAACTCCACCACCAAACACTAACGAATGACCCTCCGGGGCCTGACTGCATTGCAAGGGACCCAAACAAACCTTCCCCATTCACTCCAGATGGCATTTCTCCTCGCTTTTTCCTCAGCTTTTAGGAAGGTACACGTATGGGGCTTAGCTGCTCAGGCTGAGAGGCGGATTGATTTGTTTGTACATCAGTTTACCAAAGCAAACAGAATGGACTTCGAGAGAAGGGATCTCAGAGAGAGGCGAGGAGGTGATGAAAAGCCCTAAGTGATGATTCATAAACTGATGTGGTGATTTATGTAAGGGCTTCCACCCCCCACGCCCGTCTACCCACCGGAGTTCAAAGAAGGTTTTGCTTTGAACCAGCTCATCCCATAAAATATGCATCAGGATCCAGGGAAACATTTACTTAATTAACTGTCACTATGCTGAGACAAAACAAAAGCGCCTCTTCTATCAAAATATGCCAGGAAATAAGGATAATACCACAACAAAGTAATTGTGTCAAGGATGTGAGCTTTGCACAGAGTTCTCCTGAATACAGGTTTGCTTTTTTTCTGTTTGACTGCCTTACCTATAGTGTCGAACAGTCAAAGTACAGCGCCAGGGTCCCAGGCAAGTGGTGTCCATTTCCAGCAGACAGCAGCCCAGCACACCATGATTAGCGCTCCCGGAGTCAGGGCTTAGCAATTTGGACCACTAATGTGTTTTTGGGCTGCCAGTTGTGCTATGTGCATTAGTCTGAGTGTCATCCCCTTTAATGTCACTTTTAAATGTTTAATAATCTGATTGTGATAAATGGCCTGGACATTTATCTCCTTCCTCACGGAGCAGGATCCCATTAGTGAATGCAGTAATTTCAGGAGGGCCAGGCTTCCTTGCCAGAGTTCAGCTCCAATTTACCACGGGGGCCATTTCTCTCCATATCTTCTGCCCCTACCGGAGGGGCCATAAGGGGCCATTCCTCCGTCATCAGATGGAGGACAAGATGCCAAATATTGGTGCAAAACCCACTTCTGGTTGAAGGATCCCCAGCAGCCCTAAGGAGCTTCAATGCAGCCACCCGTTTGCTTTCCCTGCCTCTCTGGACGTGCAGGAATTCACCTTCATGATTCATGGCTGAGGGACAAATGTATTTTTCCTTTGGAAAGACACTGCTTTCTGCTTGTCTCACTGAAGCAAAAAATTCATTTAAATCAACAGGGAGATTTCAAGTAAATTAGATACAGCTTGTAGGTGTGTCTCACAAGATGGCACTGTAAAACTTCAGGAAAAGTTTTGCTACTTATGTAAATTATACTAAATTACTGTTGTGCTGTGTGACTTTTATCACCACTCCCCCATTTGTCCTAAAAATACCATTTTGCACATGTCTGGGTTACAATGAGAATCCCTCTCATGCCGTAAGAACCTTCTTTCCCCCATGTGTTGCCATGCCCAGGCTTTTCCAAAGCCATAGCTCTAGGCTTGGAAAAATGGCTTGGGACAGGCACGTGGTGAAGGACACGCCTGAGACTCGTAGCAGACGCTTTGCTGAAACACGTGGATTTAGCTTGAAGGAATTACATCTGATGGCAGTGCTGGGCACATGGGCCTGCTCCGGGTGTGGCTAACTTTGGCTTAATATCACACGCTTTTAACCAGGTGTTTTTTCCTCCTTGGCACCCGTGTTGAGCAGTGCAGTGAGATCCCTTGGCAGCACTCACCGACGCCTCTCCCAGGCAGCCCGTAGCTGCTGCTCCGATTGCCGAGGGGAGACACCACCAAAGACAGCGGGGTTTGGCTGCCCCCTCCTCCCCTCCCTGCCTGCTGGGCACAGAGCAGCGCCCGCCAGCGGGGAGACATTTCGGAAATCACTGCTGGAGACACACAGCCGGGAGGCAAGAGACACGACGCCGTGCACAGCTTGGTTCCCCCAGGACATTCGGGGTACAAGTTGGATTCAGCCAGGCTTTATTTAGCTCTGCCCATCCTTCTGTGCTGTTCTTTTTCCCACAAGACCAAGGTTTGGAGGGCAATGTGGGGTGCGGTATGAGTCCACGTGCCTTATCTCAAATGTCATGGATCTGCTCCCACACAAATCGCTCTTTGCCTCGCTCTTTGCTAGGGAAACACATGGGGCTGCAAAAAGAGGACGATATAAAAACCCAGCTGGGCAGGACAGCGTGACGGGTTCAGTATGGTGCAAAGAGCAGGGGCAGGAAGCAGCGACTGCCATGGCTCTTAGTGCACCCTGTGCCCCAGGGCATGGGCAGGTGACAGGTTACCCGGCAGCTCCCCCGTGCTGGGAATGTCCCTTTGGGTAAGGAACAGTGGTGTGTGTGCAAATATTTTGTGTGAGCAAGCACTTACTGGCGATGCTTTCAGACAAAAACAACTTTCCGTCATTGACCTTCCTTTTTCTTTTTTTAACAGATACAAGTGACGCTGCCATTCACCTTCAAAACAGAAACATAATTAGGTAAGTCCTGGGAAACTCAAACACATGTATTAGATATGTATGCTTATGAACATATAGAGAGTTACGGGAAGCCTAGGGAAGTCTTTGCCATTTCATGTCAATTTTATGTAGGTTGTATATGTCTGTTTTACTCCACTTTTTCCCCCAAATGATTGTTACCTTAGCAACTGCCAAGTCCTATACATACGCTTGCTCCAAGACGCAGAGCATAACTAAGGAAAGCACCAATGTTTAAGGAGTCTCCAGAAACACAGTGTAAACTGAGGATATTTAATTCTTATAAATATTCACCTACATAAAAGATTCATTTGTTCTTTTATGTTTTCTGAAACACCTTCTAACAGCCAGGCAGCCATAGCATCAGCTTTGTTGCTCTTCTTAAGGTTTCCTGATTCTTAGGAAAAAAAAAAAAAAAAAAAGTATTTCGTTAGTAATAGGGGAGATGGGTCACTGAGTGGTGTGCGTGCGTAGTGTTGGGATTGTGTTGAAGTGGACAAGTGGGGGCTAAGGCTCAGTGTGCCAGAAGGTTTGCATTCTCCAGTTGTGTCCATCTGAGATATGTTTTGATTCACACAGACTGTAACATATGGCATGGATGAGCAGGTTGGAATAAAACTCCAGTGAATTTTGAACCTATTACTAACCTCTCAAATCTGATTTTTCTGGTACAATTTGGAGATGAGTAGTTGGAAAACCAACTACCTTACTACCAATCTTTTGCTGTCTTGTTCTGCGTACAACTGTTAACTGTAAATGAGCGGTAACACTGCCTTTTATGTAGTAACTTACTATACGTACGTTTTACGCTTGTCATGTTTGGTAACTCTTGGTCTCCCCACCCCCAGCATATACATTGGGCAATCTTTTATCTAAAGAAATGCATGTCGGTAAGAGATGTCAGAGGAGCACATTTCAGTTTGTTCAAAGCAGCTTGTCGGAGAGGCCAGCCTTTATGCTTGTTTTCCAGCTGATTTCCTGAGATGCAATCAGACAAATGATTTACCCAAGGTCATCCAGCAAGTTATTGGCTAAGCCAGGACTGTAAGACCCCGTGATGTTCCTGTTTCACAAGCTTTTGCTTTGTTTGCTTGTACCATTCGTGTGCCGAAGTCCCAGTACAGTGATTTCAAACTGAATATTATTAATATCAAAGAATTATTTTCTGTCCAGAGCCTTCATGTTTTTGTTTGTTTGTTTTGTTTTTAAACTCCAAATGTCTTCCTAGATCTGCTTTCAGCCCAACAGTTGACTGGAAAAAATCAATTCCTTCAGTTTAAATAACCTGGTGAATACACAGTGCGGGGGTTATTTCTTAACTCATTTCATTCTAAATCCACCAGACAGCACTTCTGCAGGACATTATACCTGCAATACAAAGCGTGAGCCACTTAGAAGAAATAGGTGTCAGGAAATTACACCAAGTGGAATGAGTTTAATTTAAACTGATCTCAAATTGGATTTCCTATCCAGTGATGTAAAAGCATCAACTTCAGTCAATTTTCTGGAAGCCACATAGCCACATCAGTGGTCCTCCAGGGCAACCTCTTCTTGGGACTATTGCAAGTTTTACCTGCAGTAAAGGCTCGGTCACACAGGTAAATAAGGAAGCAGGAAAGGGTAAGGCTTTTAATTTTTAACCTGTCTGAGCCACAGTCATCCCATCTGATGCTAGCCAAGGGAGGGGAGCACAACATGAAGTGAAGGCAGAGGAGGAAGAAAAGCATTAACATTCAAAGCTTCACTGCCTTAACTTTCTCTTACAGATTGCTCTGTCATAGGCAAAAAGTCAAAATCAGCATTTTAATAAAGAGCGTTGTGAAGAATTTGTTCCCCTTTCCTGCAGGTGAAACAGAATTGAGTCCTCCATTTCCAACAGCATTGTGGCATTCCAACACGAAGCTCAACCACAGTTTTATTTTATTGAAAAATAGCTTCAAAGTTACGGCAATCCTGTTATATCTTATTCTCTTTCAATCTTCTGTCCCTGTTTTTTTGAAAATACATTTCGTATCAAAATCCTTGGTGTGGTTAAAGATGTTAACAACATTTCATGGGCCTGCACACTCCCTTCTCAGCAGAGCGTAAAGGAATCTGAATCCTCAGAGCTCAGTCCTCAAATGGGCTGGGTGGGAATGCAGCCATTCTCATTAAAACAAATTAAAAAGAAAAAAAGAGAGAGAAAAAGTAGAGTCTGATAGCACTGATGGACTTCATTGCTGGTGACTGCAATTCATTCAGTCTGTTTGAGGTATGCCAGAAGGTGCCAGGAGGTGAAGTACCTGTGCAAGGACATCAGGAGAGGTAAAGCCAGGAGAGAATAAAAGAGAAAGAATTGTGTATTTCATTACATGTGAGGAAAGAGGCAGAAAAGGTCTAGTTTGACGCCTTGTATTCAGAAGGTGAACAGAGGACTATGAACTGCAGCTGGAATTAATGCAAAAGGAGATGTCTAGCCACATTGTTTCAAGGAAAAGAAAAAAAAAAAAAAGTTGTTTTTTTTCAGTTGGCAAAACCATGGCAGGAAAAAAACATTTAATATATTTTTTTTCAGTTCTGATTGCAGGACACCCTTAACGGTGTGAAATACAGAAATCCACATGGTATATTCTTTCCCTGTCTCCCCTAATGGTCTGTAAAATACAGCTTTTCAAGCAAGAGGTAAAAGGCAGAAGCTGTACCCTAATATATAACCAGGCCACACCTAACTGAATTAGTGAGTTTTCTTGGGTAGATAATAGCAGGAGGCCAGGGTGCCATACTGAGGCAGTGATTAACCTTGCTAACAAACTAATTAGCCTGCTTATGCACCCTGTGTTGTTTCACACTCCTCTACCTGATAAAGACATTTAAAAAATAATAATATTGCCACGGGACAGAAGAGCACTAATCCTCCTTAGCTTGCCAAGCTCCAGTTTGTTTGTAGTCCATCTCACTTAGATTTTCTTTTTATTCAGCCAGACACAAATAGTCTTGGATTTATTTTCTACCTTCAGTTTTTAGGTGCTTCTTGGAAATCAATAAGATGTAACGATTAAGAGAGAGGACTATAAGCTAGCAAATATCAGATATCTCAATGAGAAGCTTCAGAAGAAATTACTTAATCTCTTTGGCATTCCCATTCACACAGTGAGGATGAGCTTACTGACTTACAGAACTATGTAAGGGTTAATATTTGCCAAACTTTTGAACATATTTAAATGTAGACTATGGGAAAGAATAAATTTATGTTGTTATTAATGGATGAACTAAGCACTGTGACAGTAGCACTGTGTTAGCAGAATGATTTGAATACATATGACTATAATGTATATTTATTGAAAGTGTTTTTAAAAGGTAGCTGCTAGCTCCTGAAATGAAAGGTGCTGGTCTTAAGTTGTTATTATCATCACTGAAGAACTTCTTGTAGCGTGCTGTGCTTCTGGAGGGGCACGCACAGGCTGAATGTTGTAGTTTGTAGAGTCTGCGTTGGGCTGAAGCCAGAGAAGCGCGGGTGCTTTCTCTTCCTGCTGGAATCACAGGATCACAGAATCACAGAATTTCTAGGTTGGAAGAGACCTCAAGGTCATCGAGTCCAACCTCCAACCTAACGCTAACAGCCCTCCACTAAACCATATCCCTAAGCTCTACATCTAAATGTCTTTTGAAGACTTCCAGGGATGGTGACTCCACCACTTCCCTGGGCAGCCTGTTCCAATGTCTAACAACCCTTTCAGTGAAGAAGTTCTTCCTAACATCTAACCTAAAACTCCCCTGGCTCAACTTAAGCCCATTCCCCCTCGTGCTGTCACCAGGCACGTGGGAGAACAGGCCAACCCCCACCTCGCTACAGCCTCCCTTGAGGTACCTATAGAGAGCGAACTACAGCATAGAGAGGAACTACAAAGCATCCTGGTGCAAATAGAGCGGCTGTCATTTAGGGGGGGCTTTTTGTGGAAACAGACTTGGTGCAATAATCTGTGGATTCGGTGATCTCAGGCACTCACATGAGTAGTTCTTCCAGAGGAATGGAAGGAGAACTTCCCGGTGCCATAATCAGGGCTTTTCTGTAACCTGCCTTTAGGGTCATCACAGTTTATGTCAGTAGCAACGCGGAAGAAAAGAGATGAAAGGAAAACAAGATTTAACTTAAGCCCAAAACAAAAACCCAATCCATATTCAGCTGTTGTACATGAAGCCTTTCTTTCAGGTTGGGAGAAGCCCACACCCTCCTCTTGTCCCACAGCTAAGGCTTCATTGAGGGCTTAAGGTGCAAAAGAGGCATCTTGAGCCCAGCTTCCCTCCCGTTCCCCTTCCAGCCCTCAGCCCTCGCTGAGCAGTTGTGCTGTCGTTCACCAGTGCCAGAGGATGCCGATTAACAGCTCTCTGCAGTACCCTGAGTTGATGCTACTTCTGAACTGCGGTCCTTTGTGCAGCCAAAGTGCTATAGGACAACCATTTCAAGTAGGGAAAGGGCAGAGATAAAACTTAACTTTGTATTCCTAAAGTGTCCGAAGAGCTGGACGGGAACTGAGAGGCTCCTGGGAAAGCAAAGCATCCCAAATTCATCAGTCCTCTTTGCAACCAAAGGGGCACAGGCTCAGCAGCCGCCGCGCTGTCTCGGCAGGGAGAAGGCTGCCAACCCGGCATTCCTAACACGAGTTGAGCACTGGCCCAACGGGCTGTCAGAGCAGCGCTAATGCAAGTGCCGATTAAAAACTTAAAAGGAATACAAAGACTTACGGGCTTTCTCCAGAGCCCATCTTTCCAAGGGAAAGACAGGCTTAAGCTGGTTTTAGGATGGTGATGATGTCACATCTCATGTCAGACATGACTCCAGCATCTAAGCTTTTTTATACCATGTTTGCAGACTTTTTTTTTTCACTTTCTGTTAACATGCTGGAAGAGAAAAACAAAGCAGAAACAAACAACCAAGCAGTAAATACATGAGGAAGAAAAAAAAAAAAGGGGGAGTAAGAAAAGAAGAGCTCAGGTATGGATGGGAATCATGCCACAGTGGGATTTATTAGCTGGGTCTGCTGACATTGGTTTTCTCTTTCTGCAACAATTGGTTTTCTCTTCCTCTGTAAACCCTTGCCTGAAGAAGTGCGGTTAAAGGCACCTCAGGTGATCTCCCAAGTCTTTGCCTGAGCAAGGCGTCAGGCTGGAGGTGTAGAGGTCCTGGAGGGCATGAAGCCCTGGCCACTGGCAGCAGTGAGGATTGTCCATTACATCGGGCCAGGCGGGCAAACACAGCTCCTCCTCTCCAGGGCTATTTGCCGCGGCTCCCACACGTCTGCCTCCACTTCTGGCCACGAGCACTGGGCAGCAGGGAGCCGGCACAAGCTGCTCGGGGACAGGGAGTCAGAGCGGGGGCGGCGCTGGCATCCTGAGGAGGATATGCTCCAAAAGGAAGGGGAGAGAGAGAGGAGTACAGGAGTTATCCGCTCCAACGACTGCAGCAGGGATGGAAACAAGCAAAAACTAACATCTTAATGTATTCTAGGCCACTACTGCGTGGTGGTACCATCGAGTATACAGCATGTGAGGCTGAAACAACGCTATGTAAAATTACCGACATCCATGGGATGAGCTCTGTGGGGAGGTCAGCAAATCCAGATGAAATTCATGCTGTACAAATCACTGTAAGAACTCGTGGCAGTTGGGGTGGGAGGGGATTATTGCTACTGTTTTTTGTAGAAATCTCCTTGTCTGCACCACATGTTAGCAGAGAAAAGTGAGAAACATCTATTCTTAGCCAAAGATTTCTTTTGTACGTATGCATTCAAGCGTTGCAATCTTCTAAACATTTCAGCTTTTTGCTCCCCTTCCTAAATCTTCCAGGTTACAATATGGTTATGATATGACAGGCGAGATGTGATTATTATATTTTTCCTCTATCACCTTCTCTCTATCACCTGTGAAATGAAACATTACGTAGGTAAGCGATCTGCATGCTTGATATTTTCATTCAATAAATGGAAAAGGGAAAAAATGAAAACAGGAAATTGTAATTCATGGAATCTCTTTGTTCTGTTGATCTTATACACTGAGTAGTAAGTATTTCGCTCATTTTAAGAAAAAATCACTTCTCATTCCGTGTTTCTTCAAATATGTAGCACTTTTACTGCAGGAGTGAGACATCACTTAGAAGCTGGATGTTTATCCAGCTCCCAAATTTAGTTTTGTGTACTGCTGCTATTGCCAGTGCAATTCCCAAGAATTATACCGTCTCTTTCCACAGTTCAGTGGGAAGTTTTTCCATCTCTGCTTTTACTTAGTCGTTTGTATTGTAACAGAGCAGAGGAGCCAATGCTGTGCTGGAGGAAGTGTGTGGAACTGGGTTGTACTGTGCAGTTACAGTAGCCAGAGACCTGACCCTGATTTTTATTATTATTATTTTTTCCCTATGGAAGTGGCTTCCAGGGTCATTTTTCACCAGGCACATTCAAATACTGTTAAGCTAAGACACAATGCAATAAATAATTTTTTACTGAAACTACATTGAAATCCATGTTCTACCTTCCCATCAAAACTTCATCAAAATCCATGCTGTCCCTGTAAACTTTTCCTTTCTGTTAATTCTTCATTCATGTAACCATGCACACTGCTTTTTTAGGCAATACTTTTTCGCTTTCTACTTGTATCTACCTGATTTATGCCTCAGTTCTGTGTTTGTGGTGCTATCAGGTTGTTTGTTTTTTTTTTTAGTGAAGATGGCTGAGGATAGCAATCAATTGCTGCAAGCTCAGTGAAACGTGAGGGCATGATGATAGGTCTTTACCCTCTGGCCAGTTCATACACGTTTGCCAAGGCAAGATCTCACCCAGGTCAATATGTGGCAGTCAGGCACTCAAGGACTCACAATTTCTTCACATAAGACCTTCCTTTAAATATCATCCAAACACAGACCACATAAAGCTAAGTTATGAGAGCCCTTGGGGAATCTTATTATCCTCTGAGCTTGAAAACTATCATTTCTATCCTATTCTTAAGAATAATAGGAAACCTTGTTTCCTAGCAGCTGCTGGAGCTGTAGGGAGATGCAGTGGCTTTTGGTCGAGGGTTATTCTTACATCAATCATAGTTTCTCTGAGAAAAACAAGGTGAGGCCAGTCCTGCCAGTAGTCTGTTCTGGAAAAGGCCCTCTCTCCTCCTCATCTTTGACCAGCCTTTGCAGTTTTGAGCTATCTGTTTCTGGCTAATAATTCTGAACAAAATTACTTCAGCATTTGCAATACAGTAAGCATTGATCAGCAAGCGATGGAAATCGCCTGTATCTTTTCTGGCACTACATGGTGGGATCTGCCTTACATTTATGTAATGTCTTCCCAAACAGTTAGTTCTAATCTGCCTACCTCTAAACATCACTTATTCATGTATTTCCTACAAATATGTTTATTACATTTGGGGGAGGAAAAATCTTCCCTACAACCATTTCCACAATCAGATGGGATGCTGAGAGGTACCTGGAGTGCTTAACAATTTATGTATGTTTAAGGGTACTCAATTACATCATGCACTGCAAAATTAACAATGCTTATAACCAAAATATTTATCACAAGAGCACTGAAATGTTTTCCTGGTTGAACAGATATGATGGCTGTTGTAATGGCAAAGCATAAATGGTTCTGAACATCTTGAAGTGGCAGACTGAGAAGCTGCAATATTTCTCATTTTGTACATTGATAAACAGAGCTGCATTATGAACACTTCTCCTGATGGCAAGAGATTTGTTTCCAGTAAGACTGCTGCCTCCATCACCTTAGTCTGAAAAAAATAAAATAAAAAAATGTTCTCAGGTAAGCCTGAAAGCCTTCAGGATAAAAGCCAACAAGATGAATGAGCACAGACAAACCACCATAGAATATGAGCTTACTTTTTCAGTAGTTCAAAATGGGATTGAATCCTTGCCCTGAATATCTCGAGATGACCATGAAAAGAGTAAAAGGGAGATTAGAAATGCAGATTTTTTTTATTATTATTATTTGCATCTGAATGATTCAGATGGCTTCTTTCCTAATGAGAGATTCTTGGAAGAGGAACAATCGCTCTTTCTCTGTAACACATTTTTTCAGATACATGTCATGCCCTGCATTCAAGAGCCACCAAAAAATTCTGAAAAGCATGCAGGTTTCTCTGTGCTGCCTCATGTTTGGTTTTCCTTTTAGGCTTTATAGATCTCTTGTAAGCATTGCTCCTGGGAGTAAGTCAAGCAGTTTAAAGAAACCGAAGAAACATGACAGTGAAGAAAAGATTGCTAAGAAAAGCAATGAGAGATACAGAACGCCCCTGTGATATTGCAGCCCAGAGCCCAGGGTGGAGGTCACTTTGCCATTTTGTTTGCTGCAACTGTCTGTGAGGACATGGGAGGAAAGGAAAAAGAGATTTGGAAAACCCCAGACAATATTTAGGAAGTTGGCAATATATAAAAAAGAAGTGTATATAGAAATAACGGGCTGGACGATGAAAGTCTAACATGTACCTGAGCAAGGCTTCAAGGGAAGGCCATGTGAGGTGAGAGGACAGCAGTGCTGGAGCACCTGTCGGTTCTTTGGAAATTGAAGGCAATCAATGGGAATGCCATGAGCTGGGAGGAAACGTCATCTACATTGAGGTATGTGATCACAGTCTGGAAGTGTTATAGAAATCTAGCCTTCAGCAACTTGGTGCAGGACACTGAAACTGGTCTCCTTAGGACAAATCAGTGGTACATTTCTTCTAGGATGTTTTACGTGGGTTAGCAGGAAAATGACAAGATATAAATCTCTTGAAGACAACCATTAGAGATAATTGAGAAATAGATGATACAAGGAATGATGAACTCAGTAGCTGATACTGAATTCACATTCATCTGTCTCATCAAGATCTATAATTATACAAAATTACAAATTAAGTGTACTTTCATTAGGCTCACGTAAAAGGAAATGGCTTTTCTAATGATACGAGTAAATTTGCACTGGAGGCCCCTCAGTACCTGAGCCAAATCTTTTCTGGCAGCTTAAAAGGGGCCCCTTTACCTCTTAAAGGTGAACTGGAAGATCTGAACCCCACACTAAATTTGAAAGTACATTAAGCAGAACTAATTACACTGAATCCTCCCCATAGCCTATCTCATGTTTTCTCTCTGCCTCCAGGGCTCCTGTGTCTCATTTGTGAAGTAAATTAAGGCCATTGTTCTGGGATAAGCCACTTGTTTAAGCTCTTGAGCTCAGTCTTGGGTATAAAAGTGGAACACTAAAATCTAAATAAATAAACAGAGTTATTTTGTCTCTGCTTTTGCATAATAATCTTATCATTCTCTATCAAACACTTCTCTTTCTTCTATCCCAGAAGTCTCATACTGTTCAGTCAAACAATATAAAGTATGTTCAGAGAAGAGTTCAGAGAGAATTCCGTGATTCTGTGAAGAGTAAAAGAGAGAAACAAAAATATTTCTCTGAAATATTGCCTGATACTCCTCTGAATTGCCTGGATTCTTCTCTTGGTGTGAAATGCAGGCACATACCTGGATGTAAAGCTTGAGGCCAAATCCACCAAAACTTGGTGTAAACGTTTAACACAGCAGAAAAATTATTGCAGTCAGTTTACGTTTTTATTGCTTAATGCTAAGCAGTCTGTGAAATACCTGCCTGTAGTGGACCACTGTACGGAACAGGCCCTACAGCTGGGCAATGTTTCATTGCCGTGTTTGTGTTATCTTAACGCTTAATGTGGAACGAGGTAGCCCTCTTCAAATCATCTGGAAATATTTTACTTTGTTTTCCTTGGTTTTACAAGTAAGTCAAAAACAACTTTAGGAAAGTTTTAATGTTGCAGAAGTAAACTTTAGAATCTAAAAAGTGACAGAATTAATGAAAGCAACATCAACTTCAGAGCCTTGCCCACCTGCATTAAGAAAATCATTACCTTGTATACCTCAGCAAACTGCATTCATGGAGAATTATCCAGTGGGACAGAGAGCTGCATCTTGCAGCTGTGTGCAATGTGTGAAGAGAGCTGAGAAAAAAAAAAAAAAGTATGAGTAATATGAGTGATGAGATTATTAAAGTAGTGTTTTGAAAGCTGGGAATTTAAGGGATTGTAGTTTTGCCACTGGCTTCACTGGAGTCAGGATTTCATCCAAGAAATCTAAGTCAATTAAAATACACTGAGCCGTTATGCCAATGAGATAACTGTAGAGTCAAAAGAATGACACATTTGATCAGATGTAATGTGTACTCATATAGAAGAAAAAGTGTGCTTCCTTAGATATCTTAACTGTAGGCTGCAATGATAAAAAAAAAAAAAAAAAAAAAAAAAAAAAAAAAAAAAAAAAAAAAAAGGAAGAGGACATTTATAAAGCCATAATGTCACTATTTTTTGATTCTTGATATCTTCTGCTCAGCTTTAAAATACCATACTTTCCTATGGAATTTACCCTGAAATAAAACAAATATCATAGCTGCAGAATCCTTTACTACACAGAGATATCGTAGGCAAGCAAGGGTCTCTCAAAGGTTGGTAAAATCAAATATGTATCGGACATCAGTCTAATTCCATTAAAATAGAGTTTTAGAAAAGATGACTTAAAAATAATCCCTTCTTGCCAGAAAATTCCCTTTTGCCACATCCTCCTCGGGTTGCATCATGCAGCTCATTTTCTTCCTGTAATCCTACCGGTCTCCTGTGTACTGCAGTTAAACAAAATGGAGGATTATGAAAGCAAGGAGCTAAAACCAAATAGGCAATTTGCAAATATGAACCGAATTGGGGAAGGTATTGGATATAAATATTGCTTCAGCTGAGGAAATATTAATTTTCTCTGTTTTCTAAAAGAAGAGAAACACCATGAAGGAAAGCAAAAGTCAAGGTGTGAAAGGACAAAGGAAGGAGAGGAGTGTGCCCTCTTACTCCTCATGCAGAACGTAAGAAATATTGTCAATATTTAAAACCTCTTTTACTTACTGCTACGAACAGAATGCTATCAGCAGTCAATCTGGAAACAAGGCTTTTCAATTTTCAGCACAAACCCTAGATTTTTCCCTTGCTAAGTGCCAAAAACAGTCTGTGTAAATATGCTTTGCTCTCAGCAGTTTGCAGATGAGCAGCAGGCAGCTTCTGGTTTCTGCACGCTGTAGGTGAGAAGCCCATCACTTATTAACAGCTCTGTTGACAGAGTCACCTGGAGCCCCCTTCATTGCTTTAAATCTAGATTTATCCCTCATTGGTCCAAACTTGGGTTCTATGCCCTTCCCAAGTATTCATATTAGGGCTTACATTTTTGTAGCCATTCCTCAGCATACCAGCTTTTATGTAGCTAGAAAACCTAACTGTGGGCTTCAAAAGGCGAGTTTTAATTCCTCAAAATATTAAAGAAGAGGAATCTCATAAACTTTGTTGTCCCCTACTCTGCCAGTGAGTTTGCCCCACATGGATAGCAAGGACAGAGCACTCTGAGAAGAATTTGTCAACTCTTTGGCTTGCCTTTTTTTCTGTACCCAAACCTTCAGCAATCCAATGAGTGTTTTTAGGCAGCTCTTTGTCGTTTAAGAAAAGACAGCAGTGCAGTTTTATGACTAAGCACGTTCATTTAAGTGTTGGCAAACTGTCCAGATTAAGTGTTCGTTTCACACATGTATTATTCTTGGGATCAATGCTTGGATGGCTAATTTGTTGTTACACAGTCTGTTGTGTATTGTCTTATTCCATGCCAGGCCTTTATAAATAGAAAGAGTAACTCAGAAAGGAAAAATGCTATAGACAAGCAGGCATAAGAAATGAATATTACTTTCCTATATTCTCTAAGAAAATTATGTATATATACATATATACACAGAGCCCATTTTTCTAGAGATCTGGCCATTTTCCTTACAGAGGGAGAAAAATGTAAAGCAGTGCTGGTTGTTGGCAGCCTTTATGCTCACTGTTGCCCTATCTGTTCCTTCTAACTGCGTTTCCTGTATGTACCGAGCTGGGTATGGCCAAACTGTAAGTTAGTTTGTAAGGTTAAAGCTAACCTTTCATCCTGTTTTGTGGAGACTAGACAAAATGGTTTTCTTCATAGTAGAGCAGCTGACTAGTTTAGCCTGCCTGAGTAAGTCATGTTATCTCTCTGAATTCTGTTTTTCTCAGTTTTAAAATAGGCGTAAGTACCACCTGGTGTTTTTCTGCAAGTGTTTTAGTCCAAGATCCCAACAGTTTAAGGTCGAGAAGAACAGGCTTAAATGATTTGATGGGTTGGGGAGTTTGCATTGTTATTCAAATTCTGCTCTTCTGCCCTGAAATGGAAATTCCCAGAAATTAAATACCGTTTCTGTTCAGTTTGAGCTGTGTTTAAGAAATAACTGATAATGACGACAATGGAAAATTTCTCTCTTCAGTGGCTTGTTTCTCCATGTTACCGTAGTTGCCATCATGTCTTTAGGCAGTTGCAACCCTGACTTCAGTGCTCTCTGCCAGCCGTGTGAGGTTACATGGCAATGCAGATGCAGTTGCTCTCTTTCTCCTTTCCTCTCCCAGACGTGCTTTTCTATGCCAGTTCTTGTTCACATATGTTGCAGCAGAGCGATATGGCAGCTTGGTGGAAGAAGGAGGCATGGGGACCAAAGACTTCTGAGACACATGTACACTGCATGTAGCATTTCTGACCAGGGTCAGGACAGGAGGGACGTCACTCATCCTTCACCTCACCTGGCATGCTAGGTGATTAGCTGTCAATGCATCGTAGTCTATGAAATCATTTCAGTAAAACAGGGACCAGCTCCAACCTGTGCTTAGAACTTACGCAAAATTTGAACTGAGTCTTGCCTGAGGTTTTTCTGTGTCTGTCTGATACTTCAGCTGATGAAGAAAATAATAATAATTAGAGTTTGACCAATAAAAAGTGTTACTTTTACATTTCTCAATTTTCTAACATTTTTTTTTCCTTCATTCAATCTCCTCCTACTTCAGGGGGATTCCAAAGCCAAGGAGTGAAGAAAAAAGTCAGGGCTGAGTAGGAAATATATTCCTTGGGTGAATCAACTAAGCGCTGAATCAGCTTAGCTTTTCCAGAGGTTTTTGTTGCAGTAATTAGGAATTTGCCTAATTCTCCAGGTTTACTTCTCCCTATCACTGTGTCAGAAAGCATACTCTCACTCTATTGTTTGTCTTTCTTGTTTAAATCATAGTGTCTTAAGTGAGGAAATGCTCGCTGTGTATGTATATACAGTGTAAATTTCAGCTCAGTTTGTGAGTGTTGGGTGTATGCATATTTAGGTTCAACTGGTTGCAGAGAAGTGAATGTGCAAGTGTTAGTTTTAAATGAGCTATTATGCTTTGAAATCAAGCTCATAGTTCAAAAAGGATCAAATTTAACTGAGAGTTAATTTCCAAATAGGCTATATTGAATAACACTAAAAACAAAAAGAAGAACAAAAGTCCTGGAGATCCCAGGTCACTGAGAAACCGATTTTCAGGTCTTCCCTTCTGCTTATTCATCCAACTGCTATTGAGATTTATATGGTGTTGGGAAAAGAAAGCACATTGATCCACTTGTACATGCATCAGATAAGGCTGCCAAGTGCAGTTAAATCCTTCACTCTATCTTTTAAAGTCAACCTCGAACTGAGCACCAGGCAAAGTACCAGTTGCATTTCTTCAGTCAACCAATACCACATTTCATTCTCTCTTCTGGACCTGATGCCTTGCATTTAAGAGATTTTTGCTCCCTTAGTCCATTCTCATTGCCAGCAGCAAATAGCTCTTCCTTTGTTGTTCTCCAAACCCATTGAATTCCAGAGTTTTATAACCCAGTGCGTGAAGCATTGCCAGCACCTGGGCATTGTGCATCTGCAAGGCACACTCAGAAGAACGTAATCTTGCAGGATTTTGCATATGCCTAGGTAACTGCCTCGAAACCACAATATCATCATAACATCATCATCATAGTATGGTGACTACAAGGAGGTGTTGCAGTTGTAATGTTCTGTGCGACATCGTAAAGCCTGGTGACCAACACCTATTTGTTCCCAAGGTTTTATGTAAGAAGATGAACTAATGATCTGACTAAAGATATGAGATGCTAGCAGTGTTATTTCAGGTGAAGCCAAGTACTTGCTTGCTGTGTTTGCAGTTACCATATTTGTCTCTAGCAATATGAAAGGCAGAAGGATTTACATTTACTTAATATTTATGGAGAATTCTGAATTAAGGCTTTGTTTACTGTCTGAATGTTTTATTGTCACATATGTGGACAAAGATAGATTTAGAAGATCTTTCAAAATGTGGGTTTCTTGAGAATCATTTAGCAAATTCCTAGAGAAAATGTCAAGATACAGAAACTGAAGGACTGTGGCAGCTGGAAAACTAAAGAAGTTTTAGTCTGTGGTTAGAAAGCCAAGAAATCAATCACAATTGTTAAAAGTTGCTGCAAGAAAGCACCGCATACGACAAAGGAAAGGGCACACTCAGAATACATCACAGAAAAAAAATGAGCAGAACATCTTAGGGAGGATGTGATGTTCTCCAATTCTTATTCTGCTGCAGAGTAGGAACAAAGCAATGACAAATGGGAAGCATTTAGGTCACCTCAAGCATGCACAAGGAAATGTAAAAAGAGAATTAAAAAAATAAATAAGACGCATATCACAATTAGAGCTAAACAAATGACAAAATAAAGTTACCTATCATGATAATAAAGTGCCTTTTGAGATGGCATGACCCTTAGGGATAAAATTGGAAGACTCTAGATATTTCACTACTTTCAGACCAGCCAGTAATGATGAAGAAAATCACCCCCATGAGAAAGGAAGGAAAAACTAAATGGGAAAGAGAAGCAAGAAATTAAATTTCATCTTTCTCATGAAAGGCTTTTCATATTTAGATGTATGTCTCAGCTTCTCCCAAGTGATCACAGCAAAATTCCTCCTCTGTAGGTCTGACTACTTTTCTGCCAGATGGAGCACTGCGCTCCCTCAGCTGGATTTCTGCAGGGAAGTGACATCCAGTGACTTTTCCCCCCTTCTCTTCAGTGAATTTGGTCCATCTAGGCAGCCTACCTGTTGTGGCTTTTCAGGAGCAGTCCCTTTTTACACAGCTGATATTCCCTGTTTCAGACAAATGCTGATCAATACACCGACGTATTGGGTCCTTCTGTTGATGCATCCTCTTGTGTGGGCTGACATCCTGCTGCAGTAGCATTGCTCCTTCTCATTCCCTCTGTTCGAGTGCTAGCTGTTGTCCGCACACCTTTCTGAGACTTTCCGTGCTGAGCACTCAGGATTATGCAGGGTGTTTGGAACAGGTATTTCTGCCACGGGTTGCAAGGATGAGTGTTGTAGGTTCATTTCCCAGCCATACGCTGTGATTTATTTTGTTTTGTAAGAAGGATTTTAAGGAATTCAAGAGGGATCTACCAGCTAAAGTGATGAGACAGGGTGGTGACACAGAAGTCATTGCAGATTAAAAATGCAATACAAACTGTAACAAAATGAGTGATAGCTAAGCTGTTTTTTTCAATGAATGAAGTCCCATCGTGGTGAGTGACTCAGCAAAGATGTCAGCCCCATGTGGCGGGGGGCACGCAGCTGTACCATCGTGACCATTGGCTGTGTATGCTCATTTGTTTCAGTGCAGGATTCTTCTACAAAGGAACCAAATAGTGACTACCAAATTCAACTCTCCTCTTCTTCCCTGCAAATAAGCATATGGCAGCAGAGCTAGGAAGCCTTGAGGAATGATTACCAGACTAGTACAGGAACTTGTGCAGGGAAATTCATGTGGCACTCTCTTAAGTGACTGGTATCAGCATGTTCTACTGCTTCAGTGAGACCATGCATGTGAAGTGTCATAGGAAGTAGGTGTGCAGGTTGGTTAGTTGGGATTTCCTATCATTGCAAATAGAAAACCTATTTAGACAGCTGGAGGAGTGGCCTCATTTAAGTTTCCACATTTTTATCTAACTCTGGTTACCTAGATCATTTGTTTGGAGAACACTGATAAGAGCAATCTGTCAACATGCACGGTCACTGGGACAGCGAGTTCAGGCATCGGATCTTTAAATTAAGATTATATGACTTTCTTTCAATGTGGGGCAAATGTTACCAAACTACAAAATTTCACCCAGAATTTTTTACATTTAAATTAACCTTAGCAGCTGTAAAGTTTTGACATTTACAAGAGAGAGATAATTTTAAAAGCCAATTTAATGTGGATGGTAGTGAAAATATCCACATATGCCTATTTTTACCCTAACACATTACAGATGTGGACATACAAAGAAATCAATAGATTTCAATCAACCTATCTTAGTACATTGTATTCCTTGCCTCAAGATGGTAATAAGGCAAGCACATCAATGAAGTTTCTTAAAAAGATTGGCTGTGTATCTGAGTAAGAACAAAGAGCAGCCCAGCTTTGTACTGCTCAGATGGCATTCCTCTAAGTTTCTCAATTTTTGAAGTATCAATACATGGTAACTTAACTCAATTAAATCTCAAGGCAGTAACGAATGCCTTGATTCAAAGTGAGTTGAAATCAATGATAAATTCAATGAAATCAAGGTAACCTCAATGGAATTTCAATCAGGTCCAAAATCCTGGCGAGCAGTGGCTGCTGGACAAACTGCTGGACTGCACCATCCTTACTCTGACTTAATTCATCAGACTCAAACCACATGTATTGACGTGCACCTAGAGGACTGTAATTTTGTTTTAACTACAACTGGTTAGAAAACAAGGGGAAAGCCCTTCCTGAGCTCAGACTTCCATTGTCCCAAATCACTCTGTGACCCGAACCAAACGGCAGTCAGGGGATCCACTTCACAGCTGCCCCACTGCTCTGCAGCAAACCGTTCATGTGGGCACAGCCCAGGCATCCCATTCTGTCTCTGGGCAGTGTCATTATTTGCCACTTTGAATAAATAACAGAAATGGGACATTTTGGCGCAAATGGGAGTTTTGAGCATCTCTGTGGAACAACAAAAGGAAAAAAGTTAAAGCAACCCAGAAGGAAATGACAGAGAATCTGCTTAGAAACCGCACTAGGAGGTTTCGCATTATTGAATAGAACTGAAATTACCAGAGTAAAATAACCCAGAAAGAACCAACCCCAAAATTCCCTGCATGTCACGCCTCAAAGCAACGCAAATGGCAGTGCTCACAGTAGCTGAAATCTTTGCTGTGTTTCAGTCCTCATTTTTTTCTCATTAATCCCAAAGGAACAGCATGGGGCTGAGTTGTAGAAATCCTTATTTTCACCAGCATTAGTGAGATCAAGGTCTTGCAAATGAGGGAAATCTGACGTGGAGTTTTCCAAAGAGCAGGCAGTTAGCTGGTGCCGTGCGATAGCTTCTATGTATGTGTGGTTAATGACTGGTGGAGAATGATTACAATGGGGGAGCAGAAATAAACATGGGTACTATAGCAATAAGTAAGAGCTGATATAAATCAATGGCATTTTATTGATTTCAGTTCTGCTGGCCTGACTTAAATCAAGTACAAATTTGGCCCTAGGGCCTTGCACAAAAATCACTGAGTCTGAATCCTGCTGTCTTGACTCAGACAAATTTTTCCTAAATTTCAGTGAGAGTCATGGTTGAACAAGGATTGCAGGATTCTGCCATCACATAATACAAAAAAAATATCTCTCTCATCAGCAGTTCATTTAGTTGTGAAATTTATCTAAATGTTTTATGGAAATTATCTGCTTTAAAATAATTTCCACTGGGTTTTTAGTGCTGAGGCATTTTCCACTCTTCATATCTTCAAAAATGTAAGTCACATTCCCCACTTAGAAAAAAACAGAAGCACATTAAAAAAAGTCTTTTTAAATTATTTTTTGGTGATATCTAAAATGTAGAAGTCCTGTGGTAAATAGAAACAAACAAATAGCAGTGGATTGATGTGCCCACAGCTCTGTAGGTGAGGAAGGTAAATAGTATGAGCTTTCTTCATTTTTCTTTTTTGTTTCTTTTATACTGATGTCTTCAAAACAGACTCAGCAATTTTCCAGGAGTGTCAGACTGAACAGAACCACATGTTTAAATAATTATTAATTATGGGAAAAGAAAAAAAAAAGCAGTACACAAGAAAGACATGAATTTTCAAGAGATCCACTTGTCTCAGGGTTTTGTACTTTCCAAGGAAAAGTAATTGCATAGCCTTTGAAATCACAAAACATAGTGTGGGTATAATTTCACAGCACAGTAAGAGCTCTAGAGCAGATGTACAAGTGATCTATTTTTATAAACCTCTGTTCCATTTTCAGGAGCCCTTCCATGTCTGTGTGTAAGAGAAGGCTGGCAGGTTAGACTCCAAAGGAGCATAAAGCACAGCAGCGCCCGCCTTGCTCTGAAAACACAATGCTCTTCACACGGTGTCAGCCAGGGGAGCGCTTTACACTTCACATTGCACCACTGTGCAGCACGAGAGCAGCTGGGAGGGATGGGGAGGCAGGGGACAGAGACGCCACCCTCAGACGTGGGCTTTGCAGGTCTGCGCCACCCCCTTGATGGTGTTCAGGTGCATCAAGCGACCCAACCAAGGGAGCAGAGCTGGCAGGGCAGGCCGCGTATAGCAGCACCTCGGGGGAGGGCCCCTCAGCTCTGCTGCAGAGAAGCTTGTTTTTCTTCTCCTTCTTCCCTAGACTGATGCAAAAAAAGGTATTTTTCCTTTTGGCTTACAAAACATGTGTGTATAAATATGCTGTTGAGGGTGGTGAGGCTGGGTTGTTTGGTCACTTTGTCTTGTACAGGTGGTGACTTGAACAAAGAATTCAGCTCAAAAGGGAGTGAAATTCCTAGGTCTTCTTGGTTTTGTGTTCTCGTTAGTTTTTTGTTTGTTTGCTTGGGTCCTTCCTAGGAGTGGAAGGAGAAAGCCAGCGTAAATATCTAACAAATTCAGTTTAATCCCCAAATTAACGTTTTACTTGCTGTTGGGGCAAGGGCAGTTTGTTCAGGAGTGAATTTGTATGAGTTTCAAAACACATTTTTTTTCCCAAAATGAGGAAAGGAAAGACAGTGTTTCTAAGGTTTTGCCTTGGTTTATTTATTTTTCTTCCTGCTGTTTTCCTGCTGTTTTGATATGTTGGAATTAGTTGGCCAGTTGTTGTAGACTCACAAATTGCTTCAGGCAAATCCGTGTGAGGTTTTCGGTGTGAACAAGCTGGTCCTCCCCCAAAATTTTCACGTTTCTTCTTCAAAGTGCATAATAAAGATACTGAGGTTGATCTCTAGGCCTGGTAAGTAGATCCAAGCAGGTCTGAGTGTCCTCTGCTTCCACTGAAGTCGTGAGGTAATGGTCTGATGGTGCGTGGCATTCCCAGGACTGATTTGCTAACTCATCTAAGAGCCCTTGCAAGCATTTGGCCAGCTCCCAGGCCTGGGGCAGCAGCATGGTGCCAAGCTGCCTGTCCTGGGAGAGTGCTTGTGTGGGTGAGCAAACTCACCGGCTTCTGTGCTCTGGGCTCTGTATCCTTTTCTAATGTTATTTTTTTGATAATAATAGTGCTGTAGTTTGGATTAGTGTTGAAGCCTGAAAGCATAAGCGCTGCTGATTGTCGTTCCCACCTTCCTGGGGTAAGCTGCGTATCACTTGGCACACAGCTCCGTGGCATACCAACAGCAGACTTTAATTAACTTTCTTTTGTCTGAACTGGACAACCACAAAGAGCGTTGTGCAATACTTTTAAGGCCTGAGCACCAGCACGGTCATTGCTGGACCGCTCGGATGCTGTTTTCAGGGCAGCCCCTCCTGCCCCCTCCCCTGCACCAGGCTCTGCTGGGACTAATTTTCCATGCCCTGCCCTGCTTGAGACCAGGGTCAGGTTTGCTTCACTGCCTGTGTTTGCTCATAGACGCTTTTCTGGAAAAGACCAGTATTAAGCCTGAAGCAACTCGCTTTAAAGCAGTGGTTGTCAGACCCTGGTCAGAAACCCTGCCTCTGCTGCTTGTTCTCTGCCTTTGCTTCACGAGCACCATAGGTGTGCCAAATGCAAACTGCAGAGGAGGTCAGGGCGCTGCAGATGAGTGTCAAAGCTGCCCGTGAGTATGAGCAGAGCGGGCAGCGATGCTGATGGCTGAGGCAGCGGTTGGCTGTCAAGCCAGGGCTCTGGCACGTTACGAACACTGCACTCGGTGTCACATTCCTTGCATGCACCTGCCAATTCTGCAAAGTACAAACTTTGCCCAGGGAGAGCTTCAGATGGCTTCTTGCTGTTCTGTAAGGATGTTGTTTCTTAGGAAAGCAATCTGATTTCTTTTTTCCTCCTTTGCAAGGCTGTAGAAGTAAGAAATGGGTAATGATGGATGAAAAGGAACCACTGGGCTCAGAAATAAAATATATGCTAATTCATGCATTTGCCTAAATTGCACTGAAATGCTTTGGTATAAGACTGTCCTCAGGGTTCAAAAAGGAGGGTGCCCTTTATGTATAGGGTAAAGCTTTATTTGGCTATTACCATTTACTTAGCCCTTAAATAAAAAATGTTAAAGAAGAAATGAGCCAATGAGCCAAAAGTCGATGACATTTAGCAGGAGTGGAACAATTAATCCCAAATTATATGGCTTGGGCATGGATGTACGTGATGAGGGGTGGCGGTGGAAAAAAGCAACAGTCTAAAATAGAGATGAGCAGCAGCAGGACGTGCAGTGAAGGAATGGCTCGGGCAAAACAGCGCTGGTGGCAAAGGGGAAAGCAGAATGGGATTCTGCCCTGCAAAAGCACGGGCAGCGTGTTGCAGCTTCAGACAATTCTGGCCGTGGGATGCCAGCCCAGCTTCAGTGCAGAGCCCCCATGGCGATGCCCTGGGGGTGTCACCGCGGTGGGACCCCTGCTGCCTGGCAGGGCGCTTCCAGACAAGAGGGGTGGCTCTGGGGAGAGGGGGTCGCTCCCCCCAGTTATTTTTCGTTCAGTAAGATGGAAGTCTTGAAAAGAGGTTTTCCCAGCAAAGCAATTTCACAGGTTAATTATTCAAAATGAGTCAATTTCTGTTATTGCTACGGCATGGCAGGAGACCCTGTCAACAGTGACATGGTTCCCTCAGGGTGTCTGACAGCTCACGTTTTGTCAGCTTAAATATTGCTTCTCTCCTACGGCCAGTCAAAATGATGGGAGGGATGCAGCTGAAAGACCCTCACAGGCAGCTCCTGAGAGGGACCAAGCTGCCAGCTGTCTGGCAAAGAATGCCTGGCTTTTGCAAAGCGAGAACTCTGCACAGAAGTGAGTCCCAGCAGCCAGCAGAGCCTCTGGTATGGCTGCAGAGAAGCAGCAAGCCCCGTCCCTGCGCTGAAGAGAAGCAAGCGACAGCCCTCGGGACACCCTGCAGCCCCCCACGGGGAGGTGGGCAGCAGGCTGGGGAGGTGTCAGTGGTGGCAGTGCCACCCGGAGGTGTCACAGGGTGCCAGGTGGGTTGTTGGGGGTCAGCAGAGCTGGTACGGGGAGCTGCTCTCCTCCAAACTGGAGGTCAGCGTCAGGCATCAGATCAACGTCCCTTGGCTGGATTGATTAATTAGCTTAAAGGCAGGGTCTGACGTTAAACAGGCATACGTAAGAGCGAGGAAGAAGCCATCCTACCCTTGGCACACAGAAAATAGTCCGGGGTCATGGTCTTGCTCAGAGCAGCTCTAAGCTCAAGGATAATGCCAGGTCTGTTGGCAGCAGCCACCTCGCTATAAAAAGGTGACACCGGGCTGCCAGTGCTTTGGATTTACCACCTTGATAGACTGGGTCTGCATTATTTTAAGGGGCAACTACCTCGTGTTAATGTGAAACCTTTGTTCCATGAGAACGGGAATGCTGCCAGCTGTGGGGGCACTTCGCACTTTGAGGTGTAAAAACTTCCCAGCTGCTGTAGGACGCAGTGGCAGCAAGCTGCCTTCCTCAGGCAGCTTCGTTAGCTCGCGTGAGCTCATCGGGCTGAGCCTAGGCAAATCCGATGCAGAAACCGGGCTGTGTTGTGTATGCCGTAGTGGTCTGAAGAACATTCAAATGGGTTTGGAAGGATTTGCTATTTATCAGTTTCCATATGGACAACAATTTATTTTAGAAACCTTCCTGTTCTTAAACCTGTGAATTAATCTGTTTTCTGGGAGACCTTAGTTCAGAGATGAAGAGTTAAAAGCCACATTAATCACTTGGTTTCTGACAGTGCATAAAGTTGTGATGCATCTAAAAGCCTTCTGCCATCCCAGTTCCAAGCAGCCCTAGAAGACCTCAAACAGTGAACTTTGAATGGAAACTCTTAGAAATGTAGTAGTCCCTCTGTTTTATGTTCCAAAAATAAAAACACTTCAAGTAAAAATATTTTAAATATTTTAGCTTTATATATGAAGGAGGAAATAAAGAATTGCTATGAGAAATGTCTGGAAGAGAACAGTATGGACATCTCTCCTTCTAGAAAGCTGTGGCTTAACTGGACATTTAACAGGCTACCTCCACCTAAAACATGCCATCGACATGCACAAGATGAAACTGGGGAGAAAGGAAAAAAGAAAACAAACAAACAATGACACCAAAAACTGTCTTATGATATTTACACCAGCAGGGATTTCCCTTTCCTGTCAAAGCAGTTGGCTGAATTGGTCAGTTGTTGGTGAGAGGGGATGTGTGCTGCTGTTCGTCCTGCTGCATTAATGCTCCTTCTCTTCTGTTTGAATTGCAGGTGAAGCCAGAACGTCAGAGCAAGGTAAGACTGACGTACCAGATCTAAGCTGTTTGTCAGTGACTATTCACAAAAATGATTGTAGAAATAACAGATACATTGATGCTAATGTTTGAACCTTTGTCCATCATGACTAAGGAAATTAGTTTTCAGCTTAAACTAATATCAGAAGATATGTAGTAATTATTTAATAGTACCCAGAAATTAAATTGTTGATGTTCCATGAATCTGGTTGATCTAAAGTTGATTCTATTTCAAGCAAGGCTTAATTAAATAAAATTTTCTTTTAAACTGCTGAGTAATCTAGGACAACTTAAGACCTACTTTTATATCAAAGGTCTTTATTTTTTCAGGTGTCCTCTCCCCCTTTTTATTCTTCAGATGATAGAAGGAATGAAGAGTTTCATCTCCATTTTTTTTGCCTTTACACCAGCAGAAGGGCACAGATAGTATTTTCCATAATGATTTGTAACGCTATCAGTTTTCTCTATGGACCTTGTATTCTCTGCAGAGCCCGCTGGGAGGTGGAGAGGCAAGGAGTAATTAACCACACATACATGCATAGCAGCTGCCGGGAGCTTTCTCTGGGCTGGGCCAGGACAGCTTCTGGAAGGTGGCTGCTGTCGCAGCAAGGGGCTGCACTGCTTCCACACTTAGTGAGGTAAGTGCACATCTGGGATGGGTGTTAGCCTTAACTTTGACTCTGGTGTCCCACTGCCCTCCTGCACGGCTTTTCCTCAGCACTCAGGAGCCACACAGGAGGCTGGGCTGTCTTGTCTCTGCCCTGTGGTGTGTGCCTCCCCATGCGTACCCCTGCCAAGTTCATGCATTTCCTACAACTTTGTTGGGGGCATTCAGCTCCCCATCCGCCCTACATCTAGTATGCAAGTACCCTGACTTATATTCAGGTTTTTCTTCCAGATGCGAGCATCCCAGATGCACGGGTTGACCATTAATGCCATACCTTCACTGCTTTTGCCTTGTTGACAGTGTTGAACAGCTAGTCCTTTGTGGAGAATTGTAAGAAATTCATAAACGGTGTTTTTGGTAATTAAATTTGTGTTTTCAGTCACTGTGAGCTGGTTGTAGTGAGAATGGAAGCAGGGAAGGTGGTTAGTGTGTGGAGTACCTTCTGCTACCCCAAAGCTACGTCAGAAGCTCTGCCATGTAGATGGTGGGAGGGTTACGTTTAACTCATGAAGACAACCCAGAAAAGACAAGATGGGTTCTGATGTGTTGTTCAGCCTTTCTCCAGTATACGAGCAGCAGATGGTTCATCACGTTATATTTTATTGACGTACAGGAAGTGATAGAGGAGGTGTTTTTGTCACTCCTACTTGCTACAGAACCTATAAAAGTTGCTTTTAGCTGTTAACTGGTGACTTTAAATTGAGAACCTGTCTTGTTTAATGAGGAGAGGAAAAGAGGCAAAAATCGATGAGTAGGGTTTGTAAATATGTTACCTGAATCCCCTGGGTTTATTAGGTAGGATAGTCTTGCAGATAGCAGGAGCCATATGGAGATCCTTGAGGTAATTTCATGCAGTGTTGCTCCATACTTGTAATTCTTTGGCTGCACAGATGATTTTGTATCTGACCAGACTAAGTAAGATGGGTAAGTCGCTCATTAAGAGGATTAAAAGCTTCTGGCTAGAAGAACGCAGAGACCAAGCTTTCATGCGTGGCGTGCACTTGAACTAGCACGATAAAAGAAATGCAAGAAACAATCTAAGGTTCATTTCTGACATGCTTAGATAACAGACGGATTTGTAGCTGCTCTGTTTTAAATGAGAAATGTAAATGGCTTATGACTGACCAGTGAGGGGTAAATCAAGTTTAGAATATAAACAAATGCCTAAAAGCCACCTTTTCAACTTTCCTGTGGGCTGTTCTCCTAACGCCAGTGCAATCTGGAGTCGTTAGTCTATGAAATGGTTTATAGCCTTTGAAAGTTATGCCAAAAATTCACTCTCTGACAACGTTGTTACCTCAGGGCACAGCAGCTCTACCTTTTGGAGCCTGTCTAGGGAGTGTTCTCAGAGAGGAATGGGGACTGGAAAATGTTGCTGCAGTTCTTGGAAGTGCAGACAGAACCCAGCAGATGTGCAAGTGGCTTAGTTCAGTAACACGCACAGGTCAGCCCTAAAGCTGGGAGGTGTGTACAGACAAAGTGTTAATTTCTGGTGTCTGGGCACAGTTGGCATTGGCATCTGGGGGAGTGAGGTAATAGGGGAGGTGAACACATAAAAAAAAAAAAAAAAAGTAACAGCCGAGAACAGTTTAATTTCATATCCAGTGGTCATCTGTTGTGCCTCTCAGCCTTCAGCAGAAAGCTGCATACACTTGATTTAAATAGTTTCTGAGTGACAGAGGCGTAGGGGTGGCTCTGCTCTACAAATGACATTGCTTGCCCAGTTATATGCCCAAGGAAGTTTTTTCAAAAGCAAGGAGTTCTTAGGTACGTAACTTCCCTGAAGTGAGCTTTGGGAACCTGACTTGTCCTAAATGCGTCTCCAGCTCTGCCATTGCTCTGCGTGCCTCGGGTGGGCGCCATGTGCTAAGTCTCAAATCTCAGAATTTATGGTAGAATGGGGATTGCCAACAGACCTCCATGTCCTCACCATACTAAAAAAGCAAGGTGATATCCACGTTAAAAAATACAAATGAAAGCACACCTCTACAACCCAGAAGAGAGCTTAATTTCAAAAGGCTTCTTGAATAATACCTGGCACGTAGGACAAGATGCTTTAAGAGCAGGCAAACAACATTCAGGGCCAAGGCAGCTGTGGGCCTCAGAGGTCTCATGCCTGAGTCTATCACTTACACTGTAAAGAGGCACGGTGGCTGCTCGATGAAATGGCACTCAGCAAGTTTCAGCTGGCACTCAGCATATTCTTCAACTGGGAAATTTCCTGTCAGCTGTATAACAGCTTTCATTGACTGAGCAGCAAAGGCCAGCATAGCTGAAGACAAGAAGCAAAAAATAATTGAGTTAGGGTGACGCCCATGTCTGTGCGAGCCTGCTGTAGTAAAGAGTGGAACTCCTCTTAGATTAGATTAAACTCTATTTCTACTTCAGCATATTTTGAGTTGCTGGAAGAACGAAGACTAACAGCAGTAAATCAGGGACTGAATGAAATGTGCATTTGAGCCAATTTCCCCACGCATCCCAGCAGCTTTACGAAAAACAGTCTGGTATTGGCATCTACCTCTGCTTTCATCCCACAATGCTTTGTCTTCTAAATACAAAATCATCTTTTTTTGCGAACTGAATTGTCACCCGCGTTGATGACTTTCTCTAGCAAATCAAGTTGGTGTAGCACAAAGCACTCCATTACACGTCCCGACGCAAAGCTCGGTGCACGCTTGGATTGCAATGACACTAACCCCTTCTGTACCCCCGCAGTACCTCTGTGCTGCCCTTCCACTCATCTCCGACAGGGTTGTATCAAGGGTTCCTGTTCTTAATTGTTAATAATAAAAACAGGGGTGGGAGCGAATACTGCGTTTTTATTTGCTGTTCTTGACCTTTCCCACCGCTGGGGCTCTGACTGGGTGATGCTGCTGTTCAGCATGGGGGATTTATCTCTGAAGCCTGTGGTGTCTCTTAAAAGAGCCACATCCAGGGAGATTTGTCGACTTTTCCTCGAAGCAGAGAAACATTCTCTCATTCTAACAGGATCAGAGTTTATGGTGCTCTCATCTATTCCAGCAAGTGCTAAATCTGCTGATACAGGGTGATGCCATGTCTGTTTTCCCTCTAAGCATTTTCCATAATAAAAGCAAAAGGAAATAATTGATGTGCTCCTTTTACTAGCCAATCTGTCCTTTCTTCAGCCTTAATAGTAGACACTGAAGCTTGAAAATGGGGTTTTTACTTCCATCAATTTTTGCCTACTCTTGTTCATCTCTCCTAAACCACATTACAAACACAGTCCTAGGCCACGTTTCAGAGGTGACATATAAAACAATAATAAACCTCAGGCAGATTTGGCCCCTGTTGCTGAACAAACTAATAGCTGTGTGGTGGCTGGAGATCACAGTCCCTGGGAGAAGCTGTCAGGATTACCCATATAGGAAATTTAGGATGCTCTTTTCGCTGCACTGCAGCCACAACAGTGCCTCCAAAGATATGATTGCACCTAATGCCTCGGGCCTGTCTCCGGCTGCAGGAGGGGGTGATTGCCCAGCTTGTTGGGACCTGAGCACCAAGGGGTTGCGGGCTGTGGCTTACTGGGAGACTAATGGGAGCCAGCGTATGAATGAAGAGACTCCAGCTCAGGAGATGGCTGTAAATGCATTAGCCCTGTAATGTGCTTGCACTTGAAATGCAATAGCGAGGAGAGAAATAACTCTAATTTACTTGCTGAGGGTCAGAAAGGGGGAGCAAAGCCTGAGAAATAGCAGAGTGGTGGACATAGGAGGTACTTTATATTCTTAGAGAAAAGCCCTGCAGAGCTGTGGGTGTATGGAATTCAAGCCAGTCATTTTTCATTTTATTTTACTTTTAATTGTGAGCTTAACTGCAAAGCCGTGAGAAGTCTCCCTGTGTTCACTCACCAGCAGCGGCTTGGTGCTTGGGGCGCTTCTCCGGCCCCCTCCTGGCTGGGTTTCTTGGTTTGCCCTCCTCAGCGTGCCTCAGTCATCTTGTTCGCTGAATTATACTTTGGGACAAACCATGGTAATTTACCATGCAAACTTTGCTTTGAGCAACTTATGCATAACATGCGTGCCTGCATCACTCAGGTATTTTTCCTAAAATATAAGTGCTCATATTGAGATCGTGTTTTTGTATTTGAGAACAGATTATGCATAGGAGTTGTTTGGCAAATATTTTTTTGAACAACGAATAAACAGTGGAAAAAAACAGTGTTCACTGACAATACACACACAGAGCAAAGGTAGAACCTAGCTACATTATTCATTACAAATTGTTCAACCAGCTCTAATGTACTTTCCACCCTTCTCTTGAGGAAGAAAGCAAGGAATATGTTCTTCAATATATTTCTGTTTGATTTCTTCTCTCATTGAATAGGCTTTACATTTGAAAATTATGATCTGCTGCAGATAAACTTTGTGAAAATTGCCTATTCCTTTATGTCAACCGACCATTATGTTTCTCTGCCCTTATATCATGCTTTTTTTTTTTCTTCCTAAAGAGCAGAACACTGTTTCCAAATTCCCAAGGTGCAGATCATTACCCTAGGAGCATTTCAGAGCCAGAGCTCTGCAAGGGGAGCCATCTAGGAGGCTTCATGCTGCTGGTGGAGCAGAAGCGGCAGAAAAGCTGTTGTGCTGTTATTTTAAACAGCTGGGTCTTCTCTTTGATGAGGTTAATAGACCCGTGCAGGATTGACTGCAGCAAAAAGATGGTTTCATACCCTTCTGCTGCTGCTGGAAAATGTTGTTTCCTCTTTGTTATTCATCAGTGTGAGTTGTTCCTCCCCGAGCAGTAAGGGCTGGGGAGGAAATGGAGACTAGGGCATCCTCAGGGCTGTCAGAAACAGAGTTTGCTCACCTTTCAGTGCTGTGTGCTGGTGGAAGTGAGCCGTGTCTCCAGCCGGCCCTCAGAGCCCATGCACGATGCAGGCAAGAACTGAGATAACTCGTTATCATCTGCTCCTTGGCGCTCGCTTTGCTTGTACCTCCCAGCACAACAGCAAAAGCTAAACCTCAAAATAAGCGGCTGCACGGATAGTTTGTTTTGTGCTTTTTCCCTCTGGGCATCCTCAGGGATCCTTTTTCCTCCACAGCTTCTGAAACCTGTATCTGTGGGGCATTTAGCATTGCTCACAGTGCAGTCGCTTCCCGGAGCTGCGTGCAGCCAGGCCCCATGGCTCAGCTCCATGCCTGGCACCTGCTGCAGGCTGCCAGCGCGCAGCCCTAAGGAGCAGGTCCTGCACGTGAGACCCATGTTTTCACAGCCCCTGGCCGCGTGTCCCAGAGCCAGTGGCACACATATTTGGTTGCTTTGGCTGGTGATGTTTGAAGTGATGTAGTTATGGCACACCAGTGCTGTGTGTGGGTTCGTGGCTCAGCAGATCCGTGCTTATCACCTGCCCTTCCCCTGGGAGAGAAGAGGGGCGAGCCACGGCCGCTTGGGCAGCTGGAGATAACAGCCCCCCAGGGCTCACTCCTGGCGGGGAAACGCATCTCTTCCTGCTCACCTTCCCCCTCAAATGTTTGAGGCTGTTGCCATTTTGAGGTATTTGATGTAAGTAATTCTTGTCTTGTTCTTTGTGTTTTTTTTTTTGTTTGTTTGTTTTGTTTTTGGTGGCTTTCTCAACACGATAATTAAAATAAATTATAGCTTCAAGTGCTTCAATATTTAATGCTTCCCTCCCAGCAAAGTCTGGGAAGACATAGGCAGAGAAACAGACAATTTTCTATTTTGACATTCTGTGTAGTAAGTGATATCTATTCTTCCTCATTGGTTATTTTTATCTACTTACTCTTGTACTTTCTTGCTGCTCTGCAGCTTTTCTAAACCCTTTCTACAGCGAAAACGAAACTCAGAGGAAGAAAGTTTTTCAGCTTTGGAGAGTTATGGTGTTTCAGTTGCCCTTTTCAAGAGTGAGATTGCCAAAGGTAAAGAAAGGAAGAAATGACAGAAAAAAAAAGCATCACTTGTTCCATTACATTCAGCAAGAGGTTCGTTTTATTTAGCTTTTTTAAGCTCTGCTATGGAATTTTCCAGTGTGGGGGGAAAAAAGAAGTGTCTTAAAGCTGATGTCCTAAATACTGAGCGTTTGCTGCTGTGAAAAACTTGTAACTGAGAGAATTCAGTCTTTCCCTGCACCAGCATTTGGATGATTATCAGGGAAACAGTTCCAATAATTCTATGGATAACACAGAATTTGGCTTATTGCTATGCTGCTTCTGGAAATTATTATCCCTATTCATATTCATTAGATGGCATGAGTGTAGTTCGAGACCAAAGGTTATTAAGAATCAGAAAACAAGCAGGAGATTGGGATTCTCATTTTCCAGAGATCGTTCTGAGCTATCATGGGCGCTCATTTCACCTGGCTAGCAGGGTAACTGGCATTTGATTTTTTTTTTTTAATTTTTTATTCAGAGTCATTCAGTAGCTTAAGGTGCGAGCCAGACATGCCTGCAGCTGTCCCTGGGCTGTTTTAGCTCTAAGATGCCTGTGACCATGAGAAGGAAGGGCTACATGTACATTCATGGTGCCACTGGTGATGTTTGCCTTTTTAGGAAAAAGTCAGATTGGGGAGGCCTTCTCCAACGTGCTGGGAGGCGACGTGGAGCTTCATCGTGCTTTCCTCAACCTACTCCTTGTAGGTTCTGGTGCACGTGCTGGATATCTGCTCCCTCTGCCTCATGCTGTAGGCCTTGCTAGGTGATGAAATGCAGAATTTTATTTTATTCTTGTTGTAGGGCATGTGAAATTCATGCTTATTTATATTTGGATGTAAACATTATATCTAATGTGCTTTTACTGCCATTTGTTCCAATTAAAAAAAGGTAGAAGTGCATAATCGAAATGCAAACATGTACATGACGAATTAAACAGGGCTGCAAAGAATAGCTGGTAAATTAGCATTGTTGCTGAACATGAAATGCTATGGGGGAAAAATAAATTCATACAGAAGGGGAAATGGAAGAAAATACTTCTATTGTGAAACAAAAACTGCAAAGGAGACAATTGTACCATAGACTTCCCTTCTGTCAGAACACAGTACAGTAAGTTCTTGTGATTCATAAGGAAATTCTTACAATATATTTCTCTGTAGCTTTTAAAATGCGAAAGAGCTTTTAAAGAAACTAGGGTTACTCCTCCAAGGAGTGTCTGCCACGTTGTGCATTCTGAAATACCTGCAAGTAGAACTCCCTGGCCGCATGGTGCAGAAAGGAATGATGGCTTTGCTGTTATGAATCAGAGAATTGTGTGGGTTGGAGAAGACCTCCAAGATCATCTACTCCAACCTTTAAGATCTTCAGAAGAACAAAGCAAGGGACTAATAAGACACTTGAGACAACTGCTAGCTTTTCAGCAACATCGAGCTCTATAGCACACTACTTCTGAAAGCCTCCATGACTTCCACATGCAGCCCAGGAAGGCTGGCTTTTGCCAGCCTTTCCCAGAGAACGAGTTGTGAACTTCCATAATGCAGCACTATCTGTAGCCAGCTCTGTTCCATCAGCACCAATCCCTTCCCCTTAGGGACATTAATACCTTAGCTTTCGGTAACATAAGAATGACATGGTAGGATTATGCAAAAAGCTGGCAGGAGCTTTCTGTGCAAATGCATTTGACCAATTTTGAAGAAATCTTTTACTGGTATATTTCCAGATGGTCTTTATGGCTGCTGGAAAGGGAATGGGACACAAGGTAAAGGGAGAAGAGAGATCCATTGCTTAAATTCAGCAAATGTAAAAGCAAAATGTAAAATCTCAATGTAACTTCATGTACAACTTTAAAAGGAAGCCTTTGTAGGCTACCTATGATAAAGCTGCACAGAAATGTTCTTACACAGGCTTAATGGTGCCACATGCTAAAGCACAATCTGTTCACCTTCATGCTGGCTGAGGCCACACGTAAATGCAGAGGAACAGGTCTCCCTTGGTCCCAGAGGGAGCTACTGCACACGCACAACTAATGAAACTGCTCCGGACCTGGGTCACCTGGGTCAATTCATTTTTTAATTCAGTTATAGATGGAGTTTCTTGCTGACTCCACATACATCTAAGATTTTTCTCTTTCTTTTTCCCCTGAAGCCTGTCCCCTTCCCCACACTGAATATTTGGCAGCATTGAACTGCAGAAAACAGATACCTGCACTGAACATCATCAGGGCTATGAAACCGATGCCTTTCTTTCTCTAACTCCCTATAATACTATCTGTAATAGTCACAGGAAATACCTGATCTTTGAGAGCTAGGAAAATGTTGGTGTGTTCAGTCACAGAAGTCAGTTTAAGATACACCTCGTGATGTCGCATCATTGTGTGGTTCCTCCACTGTTAAAACCACCTGCAATATTCCAGCTCCTTCGTGTATAACAAGGAAGTGGGTCCAGAGAGGGTGCTGAGATGAGAGAGATCTGAGCTGCTTGACCATGCAGATTATAATAAAGATTTATATTCTACATTAGATCAGTAGATTAGATTTTTGTAGTAGTGGATTATAATGAAGATCTCATTCTTCACCGTTAGTAAAATTATACCAAACTGAACAAATATCAAAGCAAAAGGGATTTCCAGATACCATAGACTGATGGCTTTGAGGAAGATGCCTTTGTTTTACAGCAGTTGTTTATCTTGTTAGTTTTATATTGCAAATCTTGCATTTTTCTTTACTTAGTGGTGCATTGAAAGATGAACATATGTAGGTTTTCACACCATAATCTCATTTGGATACACTCGAGCAAACAATCTAATTTTAGGATGACTTTTCCTTTCCCTGTCTCCCTTAGTGTTTTTCAGAATCTTCTGCAGGCCACCACTGGCAACATCACCTCAGAAAAGCTTCTAGATTTTGCTGGATAAATACATCAATCTAAACCGGAATGGAAATGCATTGTAGCCAAGGCATCTATTCTCAAGTTTTTGATGAAAAGAGTCCTTGCTTAATTGTCTTATTCTTACTTTCTCTTGCCCCGTCTTTCCTTTTAGGGAAGAGCTATAGACCTGCTGGCCAAAACAGGAGCTTCTATCACTATAAGTTGACTACAAAATTCTCTTAGCACTTAATCGTGAATTTTTCATTTCTTCAATATTTTCACTTATTTCTTTTTCACTAGTTTTCCTTCTTTGCTATTAACCTAGGCTATCTTCTTCTGTGATAGTATTTGTTCACCTAAATATTTCCATCATTTTCAGCAGCGCTGCTCATGATTAATTCCTTTTTGCACGACAGCTAATCTTCCGGCCACGTACTGTATGTTGGCAAGTGGTTAGGTGCTTTTGCTCCCACAAAAGCTGATGAGGAGAACAAGTAGCTTGTCCTGGCTGCTGATGACATTGGTATCCTGGAAACTGATTTTTCTCCTAGGATGGAGATTTTTTTTTCTCTTTCTGGATAGAAAAGCATCAACAACACTTCAACAAGCACATACAATGCAGGGAACGTTACAGAAACCTGCAGCAACTGCGAGGTCTGCAGCCGAGGGCTCTGTGCAGGAACTGCTCAGGGCTGGTGCTTGCTGCGGCTGCACCCGCACACTGTCCTGCATCCCGTGTCTTTTCTGCTCATAAGCTCTGCCCCTTTGCGGTATATTTTAATGAGAGGAAAAAGGCAAGCTGTCTCAGTTTCACTCAAAACAAAGCCACCAATCCCCCAATCCTTACTCTGCAATTGTTCTCTGTGGAGGCTGAGGGTTTCCCATCTGTTGAGAAGCAGCAGTTGTCTTAGGAACCAGGTTGAATGGGTGCAAGGAGAAAACAAGAAACGCTTGTATCAGAAATGCAGGTGCATCCATCTCATGGCTTTAAAGGGTACTTAGTGACAGGGAGGGTGATTAGGAGCTCCTGTGTGTCCAGAACCTGGTTCCCAGAAACTTTTCCTGCCTCCTGCTAGGCCGAGCAGTTGTGTGCATTACGAGGGCGGCATTGCGGCATCGGTGCAAAGTTACGCGCAGAATGCTAAACGGTTCTGTCCCTATAGTGTTGGCTCTTGTCCCTTCTTTTTCTGGGAAGCTTCTCATCCTTTCTTGCCTTCAAGGACAGTATTTCATTTTGATTTGTGGGAAACAGTGAGGAAATGGAGATCTGAGTGATCAGCCTCTGAATTGTGTGTCCTTTACCTTTTATTAGAGGTGTTAGTTCACATCTTCATGAAGGATGTGCTACGTGATCACAGAAAAATAATAGATTTACCTCTTTTTAAATGCCTTTTATCAATTTCCTCTTGCCATAAAGCATGAATTATTGACAAACCCCAGGCCTTCTGTCACACCTACCTTTCTGGTTTAATAGCCGTCTCCCACATGCCCTTGTTGCTATGGTGCCCCATTTCACAGCTGCGATGCATTATATATTGTAATAAGTGACATAAGCTCAAGGCAGCCAAAAAAAGTCAGCACGGTGACAATTAATAACTTTGAATTCTCGGCTTAAGCAAAGTTCTTTGAGGGCATAAGGCAACAAAGGAATGGCAGGAATGGCAAAGCTGCTCATCAGGTGATTCCCGCAGTACCTACCATGTGGAAATGCATCCTGGCACAAAGGATTTGCCTGGAAGCAGCGAGCAAAATATTGCACGTGGGCAGCAGGGAGACATTTCTCAGATATAGGTTATAATATTTTATTGACACTTTTAGATAAAAAATAAACAAACAAAGCTGTGTCTAATGCCAATTTCCTTCTGGCTTATAAGTATAAAATTGGCAGAAAATGTGACAATCTATATTATGAGTGAGATCTCAGACATCTTTGTGCAGCAGTTTGAAATGAAAAGTCTGGAAATTTTCAGCAAAAAAAAGAACAACAATCAAGAAACTTTGCATTACCTCTTCCCTTACAATAACAACTCCTGCTATGTATCTTATTGTGCAGGGAACTGCCAGACAAAGCAAAGAAAATGAAGATTTCTGTCTTGGGAATTGAACCTTTGATGTCTTCTTGTATAAGGTAATGAGGTGACACTATTGCTTGTTTAAGAAGCTAATGGGCAACTGTCCATCTAAAAGGTATTCGCAGTCACAGGTGTATTAACGTGTATGGCCATTGTTATACAAATTGAAAATTTAGTAAAGCTACATTTGCGAGTGGAATATTAGTGTTAATAAAAACAACACATGCATTATTAATATGCAATAAAGTGAGGTTTGCATATATAAGGTAGCATTTGACAGCAGCTGCTAGAAAGAGTTGAGAGAAGTGGATCTGGAGGTAACTCAATGCTTGCTGTGTTAAAACACAGTTGTGGGCTCCTTTAGAACAGGCTTACTGCCAAAGCCATCCTGAAGCAAAATAGAGTAAAGTTGACCAAAACCTTTGTTTTTATCTCAAAATGCAGAGTATGGAAGTTAGAAATAACCAAGGTCTTGATGTATAAGTTTCTCACAACTTGCTTAGACGGAAGGGCAGCCCCACAGCTCCCACAGTACTCAGCTGGATGTTCTCTGGAGGGCAGCAGAAGACCTGTGGTGGAAACACCCACCGCGTTTTCAGCACACACTGCTTCACTAGTAATCAAATGGTGAGAACTGAGCGATTCCCTCACGAACCTTTTAGAGAAAATGCTGTGTCCAAGGAAACCGTGGTGCACTCTGAGTGTTCTGGCTGTGGCAAGTTCCCTGCAAGGCAAAACCCACTTAGGAAATCCTCCAAAAGGAGTTGTGTCTTTTGTTCACATTTTTATTCACATTTTGCTGAATCCTACTGCAACCATTGTTTTTTGTTTTGTTTTGTTTGAATGGCCCCATTTTTGCTGCCAGGCGCCTGGTGCCCGTGTTCAGCTGGCTCACGGCCCTGCCCGCCCCAGCCCGCAGCGCCTGGCACCTCTGCACCTCTCCTGGCGCGGTGGCCAGGCTGGTGGCGGGCACCCGGCACCCTCTGGAGGCTGCAGGGCTGCCTCTTCCCGCTGCCCTCCTGCCGCTGGCACACGCATGAAGCAGGCATTGGTGTCTCCCTTACTTTTTCCCTCATGTCATCTTGTTGTCTCTATCTAGCGAGCAGGAGTAACCTTAAAAATAACCCTTGGGAAGGCGTCTAACAGCATCTGCTTTCTGTCTTTAACCTCAGGCAGACTGTTGTCAGCAAGAGACATATTCTTAATGATTTTTTTCCCCCCATGACAGCTTTTTTTCTGTCAGATAACACTGTTCTGAGACCAAGAGACATAGGCTGTATTCCCAGCTTTGATGTTTCTGGGCGCCTCTCTTTATCCCTCTGCAGCCCTCCCACCATCCACCTGGCACCTCAGCCTCCTCCTGTCGGGCAGTGACGGTGCCTCCCTGTGCACTTTGACCACTCACCAAGTCTCATCTGTGCTGTGCAAAAGAGAAATAACAAAACGAAAGGCAGGCTGCTGGTAACACCAATCTCGATATTTCTTCAAAACATCCTGCTGAAAAGTCTTAGTATGAGGCCAGAGGGGAAGATAGCCAAAAGCACAGGCCTTATGTTACCTGGAATTAAGGTGATGTGTGTGCAAGTGCATGGCGACTGCCAGACAGAATTTAGCTCCAAGGAAACTTCTGATACTTTAAAAAGTATTTTTGAACCAAACTGGACAAAAGGTCACATTTTGAGAAGCTTGCACTAAAACGCTCCCCTAATTTGGAACTGCTGCTCTTTTGGTCATGTCTGATCATTTTCAAGAGTGTAAAAGGGACTTCTTGCAGGGAAAGAGAACAGATATCTTTTTGGAATAGGGTCAGAAAATTATGATACAAACATCAAATAACATCCATTATTAAGTAGACTATATAAATAGCAATTACTGCTAAGTTCTCTGAATCAAGAAATCATTGAATAATTTAGCTTAGAAGGGAGCACTGGGAGGGCTAAGTATTCCAACCTAGCTCAGAGCAGGGCTAGCTTCAAAGAGCAATCTGGTGGCAGAAGGCTCGTCCAGCCAAGCACTGAATGCTTCCAATCACAGAGACCCCACAGCCTCTTTAGACAACCATTGCAGTGCTTAGTATTTTTGTGGTGGTTGGTTTGTAAGATCTCCTTATACCCAGCCCTTGCTGTGTCTTCTGAGGACTTCCCCGTTCTTTCACTGCCTTAATTTGAGGAGGGTCTGGCTCTGATGTCCCTGTAACCCCTCTGGGTGGTTGAAGCTTGCAGCTGGTGGCCCTTTTTCCTTCTCATTTCAAGGCAGAACAACCCCAGCTCTCCAAATATGCTGTGCACTCCAGCCCTTCAGCACTGGATATCAATTCCCGAGGGTATCAATATCTCTCCCCTAGTCATGGACAGGTTTTAGGGCACTGCATGGGTGCTGTGGCCTCCCAGGTGCCCCGTGGAGGGAAATCATTCCCAATGTGCTGGCTGCCCTCCTGCTATGGCTGCCTGGGATGAGGCTGTGGGACTTGCATTTGCCTCTGCTGAGCTCCTTGAGGCTCCTCCAGCTCCATCCTTGAAGCTGTCCATGTTCCCGAAGCAGCAGCCCTGCCCTCGGATAGATCTCTGCCCTGCAGTTTGGTGTCACCTACAAAGCTGCTGAGGGTGCGTATTTTTCTGGCTGTTTGATGGAGAAGCATTAGCCCCTGTGTTGACTCCTGAGGATGCTGCTTGTAACAGGCCACTGGTTTGAGGCACTGCCCCTTGAACCCAGCAGTCCAGTCCAGTTTTCTATCCCTGCCTAAAGAGAATTAATCATGATTAAGTATAATTAAAAATCAAAACAAATGGAGTCAAAATGGGAATGCTAATACGTTTTCCAGTATTGAAACGGCGTTTGATCCTTCTTTGAAATGAGTATAACTTATTTTGATATACTTACCTTTTCTTTCCCCGCTTTTCATTTTAAATTAGGAGATTCCTTCTAAATCATTGCAATTTTTAAATAAAATGCAGTGGGCAGTGTTTCAACCTGTTCTTAAAGTGATATAAAGATATAAGATCTAAAATCAAGATATAAGAATATTCTTTTGAAAATGTAAAAGGAGAGTTTCAGGATTATTAGTATTTTTTTTAAAAACAAAAAGCCAGATACTGCAGCCAGCGTAGAACCGAAATTATCAACGCCAAAGAATAATAATCTATTACTCGGTTTCCTGCTTTTATTAGCTTGCATGAGTATTGTGACTGCCACAGAGTATCTGTTCTGCTGGGGATGTGCTTGACAGCAGCCAGACAGGTTCCCTCTGCAGAGCCGGCACCAGGCTGGTATCTGAGCTGCTGCTGCTGCTTGAAATTCGACAAGGCATTTCTCCAAAGCCGGTCCAAGGGTGGTAATAGCCAAGATTTATCTTGGTAATTTTGGTCTTGGCCCACTGGAAATGTTTTTTAGCCTTCAGACATGCTGCTGGTCAAAGCTTTCCAATGGGATGTGAGCCATAGACTTTCTCAGTCGTTGTAGCTGAGTTATTTTGCTACTCAGCTATGCAGAAGCAGCAGGCCTTTAGGCTAATTAATAAATCATCAACGCATTTGTGGTGTGAAAAATGAAATATTTATGCTTGCCAGAGTAATATTTCTGTCTTGCAGCCCCATGCTCTGTTGATGCCTGATGGAGGATGAAGTAAATACCAGCTGGTGTAGAATGAGCAGAATATAATTACTTTCTACAAAGTTAACTGAATATTAAAAATAGAAGTCAGAGAAGCTGGCAAAAAGAGAAATATATATATATACATTGCCTGAAAGGCAGGGCATAGCCAGTACATGAAGGGAACACTTGCCTAACTAGTGCCGTGGGGATAGAGAACCTGCAGGATCCATATTGTGTACAAATGTGTCACACCGAGGTCTTTTCACAGAGCAGTTAGTGACCAGCTGGAGTAGTTAAAAGGCCTGAAGGGAAGCCAAGGATGCTCTAATGTTCCAGTCGGTCATCATTAGGGGACCAGTGAAGGACTTAAAGCATCAGATGTTGTTGCTTTTCTAAAATGTGTCCACTATTAAAGAAAAAAAAAAAAAAACTTCTAGGATTTAAGGCGAGCAGGAGCTAGTTTTGCTCTTTCAGTTCTGACACAATAGTAGATTTAAGGGAGCTGTGCTGGGTGTGATTTTTGCAATCACTGCCCCAGTCCTTCACCACGGAGTGAATGTACGAGCACCAGGCCAATCAAACAGCTTGAAGAAAAACATTCTCATGTAGCAGAGGGAGGATTTAACCCCTTATTTGAAGTGGAGACTCTTTACAATAATCAGCTAAGAGCAATCTACACAAGAGGCTCATTTTACATGCTGGCAGTTACAATCAGGGGAATTGAAAGAGCAAGCCATCTACAAAGCTATCCAGACAGGCAGAGGGGTGGCACTGTGCAGGTCAGACATCAGCCTTCCCCCCCCCCAGTTCAAATTTCAGACTTTTTTTTTCCAGGAAAATTTATTCTGACTCTTTCCGTTAGGCCTGTGTGCACAGTCTGAGGATCTGATGAAAGCCAAGTGACCAAAATCCAGGAAGAGCGCTCAGTTCATGGATTTTCTCATTTGCTTTCATAGATATGAGAGATCGTGTTGCTCAGGTGTTCAAGGTAAGTTGAGCAAATGAGCTTCTGAGGCTGAGCCAAACCTCCGTGCCAGACCCTTCAGGCTGGTAGCACGTGCTGTTAGGTGTGTTCACATTCAGTGATTTATGTTAGAGTCAATAGGGAAGGACAGACTTCTAACCTGGATCATTGGTCTGTCTTGCAGTGCAGCATTTATCTTAAAATGGAAAAGGAACATACTATTCCCATCTGGTCCTGATGTTTCTGAAGTCAGGCAAGTTTGCATACTAACAGTGGTCAGCTCATCAAACTGTTCCTCCCACATACCAAACGTAACATGGGGAGCATTTGATATGACGAGAAATAAAAAACGTTAACTCCTTGTGTCTTTTCTGTGTTTGCTGTGGAGTATGCTTACAGCAGTAATGTCGCTGTTTAGCAGCACAGGTGCCCTTGACGTAATCTCAGGACTCACAGGATGGTTGGGGGGGCAGGGACCTCTGGAGGCCACCCACGCCTGCCCCTGCTCAAGCAGGGCCACCAGGTCCAGGCAGCTTGTGAAGATCTCCAGGGAGGAGACCCCCATCTCCCCGGGCAGCCCGTGCCAGCGCTCCCTCACCTGCACACGTCGGAGTGCCTCCTGATGGACTTGTGACCGACCCTGTGCTGTGGCACAAGGCTGTCCCAAGGTAGGGGCTCTCTGCCCTCCAGCACCTTGCTGGAGGAGTGCAGGATGCTGGAGCTTTTGCCACTTTCCATATTTTTTTTCAGGAGGAAGTAAATTTAAATCTCCTAATGATACTTTATAAAGATGTTAGACCTTTTGAGAAAATCCCTTGAAATAGAAGAATTACAGAAGTAGCAAACAATCTCCTCCTTCTCCTTCTCCTTCTCCTTCTCCTTCTCCTTCTCCTTCTCCTTCTCCTTCTCCTTCTCCTTCTCCTTCTCCTTCTCCTTCTCCTTCTCCTTCTCCTTCTCCTTCTCCTTCTCCTTCTCCTTCTCCTTCTCCTTCTCCTTCTCCTTCTCCTTCTCCTTCTCCTTCTCCTTCTCCTCTCCTCTTCTCTCCTCTCCTCCTCTCCCTTTAGAACTAAATGTCATATTTTAGCTCCATGCTTTGTGTTTGCTTCTACAAGAACAGACAATTTAAATGTCAGTTATTATAGCTTGTCAATAAATTTCAGAATCTAAGCAAATCTGGCAAACATGACTGACAGCTACAAATTAATTTAGCTTTGTTAAATAACCAGCCAGCACGGCAATGCCATTGCTGACACGCATCAGGGTATAACACTAGTAATTCAGAATGTGAGCTGTTGTGTTGTCGTGAAATACAAATTATGCAGATCTCACTCCTCTCCTAGGAAGAGAGAAATCTTTGAGGCTGTGATGCCCGTTTGGCAGAGTAATCAGTAATCCAAAATGCTCTGTGGTTTTATACTTAACAGAGCAGTGGTGTGGTTTAAAATAAAGCAGGCTATCATCAGTGCATAAAATCATAACCACTAGTGTGGATGGTAAAAATTAGTATTTGCTGCATAGAAAGAAAAGAAATATTGTGGAAATGAAGGCACTCACAAAGTTAAAAGTCAGTCAAAAGCCAGCAGGAGCTAACAGTAGGTAATCAGAATTTTTGAATATCACGTCATTTATTTAAGCACTTAAATAAAGTCACAGCCGACTAAGTACAGGTGTGTGTGAAACACTAGGCTATATCCACACTGGGATGTTGTACCTGAAAATAGTAATAATATTAATGATGATCTTCCACGTTAGAATTACCAGATGCTTTTGTTGCAGAGTATATATGATAAACAAGTTTTTTTGACAGGAGCATTATCTAAAAAAGAAAACAAAGAGGAACTGTGTAAGCAGTTGTTTTACTAAGAGCAGGTGGCCAAATAGGGATGATCTAAAAATTCCCAAATTTCTTCCTTTACTGATGTTTTTAGTCAGCTGCATTGGGTTGTAACCCATAGCAAGTGCACAAGGAAAAATCGGTGTTCCTGTCCCCGTCACAAATCGGTATTCTCGTCTTCAAGGGCATCACGTTGTAGTCCTAATGAAGTAGGTCTCGTTGCCTTCAGCAGGGTTTTCCAAAGCTATCGGGGTGTTCAGGGCCCCCTTCCCAGTGTGAAGCGCTGTGCAGGGCCGCTGCCGCAGGCCCATGAGTTGCTCTGCACCTGCTGAAGATTTATTGAGACGTGAGCTTAGGCATGTATATGATTAACATTCACACTGTGCTTTACATTGCTGCAGTTTTAGTGGCTGGGTTGGGTTCTGTTGGTGGTGGTTTTTGGCCTATTTAGTTTAATAACCACATGCTCTTCCCACACAGTTACGAGTGATAAAGGTTGGTAGCGTCTTTCACTCTTCAGTTCAGTCTTCAGTCTTTCCTGTTACGGATTTGTGGCATGAACACTCTTTGATACTGGCGGGATGGTGAAGGTATGATACAGCTATGAAATAAAATTGGTTTGATCACCGCTGCCGTAAATTGAGCTGGAGCTGCCCTGTATTAGAGCTGACACAATGGCCGTTGCAACCCTAATTTGTAGGGAAATGAATGCCACCGTATGAATTCCATTCAGATTCTCTAGCAGTGTTTCACTTTCTTGGTTTTCTCATGTTTTGTTGTTGTTGTGTTGTTATTTGTTTTGTTTTTATTTAATTTTCACTGTTTAACAGCAAAAAAAAAAATCTATCTGGATTTATCGTAAGGCTACTCCTTCACCTGCAGAGGGATTCAGGCTGATACATCCTCTCGGACAGAAAGCATTAAGTCATTAATCTACAAGAAATGCAAAAGGCCTCACTTATCTCAACTGAGTGTTAGTCCCAAGGTGTAATGGTGCTGGTGCAAAATTTAGCATCGTTAATTATTTCTTGGAGACATGTAGCGATGTTTCTGTTGTTTGAATCACTTTAAGAGGAAACTCAGCAAAAGTTTACTCAAGGGCTATGAAGGATCAAATAATATTCCAGTTAAAAATTGTATACCTCAGTAGAGAGTCCAAGTAAATCGGGGGGAGATGTGATTTGTGCATCTCAGAGGAGAAATAAAGATATTATAGGAGAAAGAGAGAGACTGGAACATTTTAATAGTCAATTTTATTTAAAACCATTCAACCACAATATGACTAATTTACTCTTATAATTCATTTGGACTTTCATAGGTGTTGTGAGAGCAATATTCCGAGGAGAGAAAATGGCAAGGTGGCTCACATTTCTCTGAATGCTCTAGCAGCCACCCCAGCAAGTATTTTAGGTAGCCTTTTCTGTTTGTTTGTCATTCGCCTGGCTCAGCATCCTTCAGTCAGACGACCGTAGGATTTTAGTACCAATTGGATCTTCCTGGTGCTGAGCTGGAATGGAAACTCCAGCTGTTTCCTTAAGGTCCAAAACAGGAGGAGGTCTTTGTTTGGATGGAGATCGCCATGCGGCAGCCTAGGCAGAAATACCCACGCAGAGAGGAAGGCTCTTTGAAAGTCAGGAAGTGTTTTGAAGGCTTTGGATACCTGCTTAGACATTTTCCCTGGCTGTAATCTTAATAAACCAAAGTTGTTCTATGAATATTCCTTTCAAATCATTCCTGTGATGTCTTCAATTTCAGTCACAGGAGTCTTATCATGTATAAAATTAATCTGTTACTGTGAAGAATGCAATATTTACCACTGTTAAGCTGTTGGGTCATTAGGGTCAGTGCTTCATTACCCTCTCCAGCCCGCCCAACGCCACTGTAACTGTGCATTTGATAGCCATTGTAGTTAGCTGAAAATGTTCTGAGATTCTTCCAGTTCACATGCCATAAACATATCAGATTTTATTATTATTTTTTTTTCTGCCTGGGAAAACAAGCATCCAGGAAAAAAAAAAAAAAAAGTGTGGTATAAATAGAGTATGTAATGAAATTGGCCTAAGTTGGAAACTCATCAAACTGGAACTCAGATGCTGTAAACTCAACAGGTAATAGACAAAAGGTCATCCTATTTCATGGACATTGCTTTGAGATAAAATAGCTGTTAGAGTTAATAATTCTCACTATAAATCTTAATAACATAAAGAGCTTGGTTATACAGCTGTAGTTATTTTTATCTCAATGACCTTAATTATTAATGTGAACCCTTCATTGTAACAGATTTTCCTCTATCAGCTGTGTATACCCAGAGTATGGAAGTCCCCCAGATGACCACTAGGGAAAGGAGTAGGTACCATTAGCATATTTAATTTGCACTGAGTACCTTAAATCTACAGTGAATCAGATCTATCATAATGAGGCTTACCATCAAATCGCAATACTGCAGGAAGCCATATGGACCACAACTAGAATGGAGTCAGAGCCTGGCTTCAGCCTAGCTTTCAGACCAGAAGGACTCCTGCGACAGAGCAGCCTGTCAGGAAGAGACACAGAGTGCTCACGTAACACATCTAGTCCTGACGCATACTGCCTTTCCCTCCTTACTCACAAAACCACTCCATTTCTGAACAAAGAGACCCTGAAGCTTTGCTCCAGCCTGGGAGTCTTGTACACCTTCTTTCTGCAGCAGATTAGTGCTCTGTCACCGAATATTAGATTATTTACTTTTCAAATTATCTATTTTTGGAAAAATAATGAAATCAGGATTCCTACTTTAGCATGTCATCATAAAATAACCTTTGGTGCAATTACTGAATGCCAAGAAGAAAACTATTTTCAACTCCCTAAGAGTTCTGTTCACAGTATTTGAAAATATTAACCTTTATATACCAATTTATGTCTTCCTCCCTTTTTATCCACCGTGTAAAGAAGTAGTCTGTCACTCACTCAAAAGGTCCATTTTTCATTTCTGGGCAAATGATTGAACTGCAACCTTAACAAATCTGTACATAAATATGAGAATACTCTCTTTATTCCTGTTTCTGATTTTTCACATGATCTAAGAGATTAGCATACTAAGCACTCAGGATCTGGGTTTTTGAAGAACACAGAGTGAACCACTAAGTAGATCTGATGATCTAAAAAAAACAATAATGCCTGCTTTCCTTCTGATGTGTCTTTCAGGAGCTCAGATTCCTGAGCGTACAGATCAGTTTTTAACCTTTCCTGGGGTTATATTAATGAGTCTTCTCTGAAAAACCAAAAGCTTAGTATTCGGGAGATTGGTAAACTATCCAATTCAGACAAATATATATATGTGTAAATATATATAATATGACAGAATATACGAACCTTTAGGTATCAGCTGATAGGCATGCTGTCAGCAATTGCTTATAGGTGTGAAGAGGTAAATAAAGTTACATTTTTTAGACCTTCAGAGCTCAAGATGCTAAGTTCTGTGCTCATTTTTTTTCAAGAAAACTCTTGCTTTATGACAAAGAAATAACATTTAAAATTTTGTTATTTCTTATGATTTTTTGTGTTAATGAAATTTGCATTGCAGTAGGGTACTTATTTGCAAAGTAACTAAGAAGACTTTGTAATGACAAGCAAATGAAAAATAACTTTTAAAACATTCTTCACTAGCATCCCAGATTTCCTGGTGTTTAGTTAAAGACGGAGCTACGTGAACTGTTATGCTTTATTAAGTGTCGTAAGTAGAGAAGAAACTATGGAAAGCAAAAGTAAAAGATTTGTAAGAAACTAATAGAGTAAAACTTGCAAATTTAACATGGAACATTTCAAGTTTTCTCAAGTAGAGATAATCAAACCTTGCTAATCTCTTTTACAAATTCTCATCACATAGGGATGACTAAATTAAAAGCAGTTCTTAGTATGTGTTAGGATTCACTACCCATACTAATATGATAGATCTTTTAAACTATTCGCTTCAATGAGTGTTCCTTTAGTATGGTTCAAGGCATCCCGAAAGCCTGCAGTAAGCTGACGAAGGTGCCTTTGAATACTTTAATTATGCATGGCCATCTTTATCCTATTTAGGCTGAGACTTATCTAGATTACATGATTGGTTAGCCTTTCAGAACAAGTTGACCCTTAAATTAAAATGTTGCCTCTTTGAAGACTACCAATCAAATTAAAACAATCAGTCACATTTTAACCTCTAAAATGAATTGTTTTTTAAGTGTTCTCTTTTAATGATCAGTTCCTACAAAATAATTTATAATTGTCAGTGGTCCATACTAAAGAAAATCAAACTCAATTGAAGACTGAGACTGTGATGAGCCTTTCTCTCAGAGCTTTCTGCTCTTTAGAGCTATGATTTTGGTAGGATCACAGAACAAATTATAACAGGGCCACTCTCTAAACTGGGTCAATGGCTGGCATGAACTAAATAGCAAGCCTGAAAACCAGCCCTCTTCTTACCACTGCACGAAGTCTTCTAACCGTAGTGGCATGAGCTATTCTTTCCCTATTTATTACAATCTAGCAAATGTGGGGGGCTTTCCAACATAGTCCAGAGTCTTTAGAAAAGTTTTCCCACTATTTCTCTGCAGCTGGCACTGAGTGTAACCCCCCTGGTGGCAAGCTTCCTTGCTCCTTTCAGGTGTTTTGCTGGTGGGATCATCCATGTTGCAGGAGACTCCCTGAGCCCCAGCAAGGTCTGTGGCTCCAGAGACACCACTGTTTTCTCTTCTCCTCTTTGCAAAGGTTAAGTTGATCCATAGGCAGCAGATAGGACAAGGGAGACATATTTGCTTTCTTTTCATTTTGTCCTTCTATATATTCTCTTTAACAAAATGTGTTCTGTTGCGTACTCTCACAGTACAGCTAGCTGGCAGCACATACTTCGGATATTTTCATGCTATTGCACATGCCACTTCGCTTTAACACTAAGAGAAATTCATGTCTGTGTTGACAAACTCACAATTAACAGCTGATGTAAAACTCTAGCATAAAACTTCCACATCACTCCCTTAGCATATGATAATAATGCCTATTACTCATATTGATTTAAGCCTTAACATTGAAAAAGTGAGTTTTTATTAAAAAAAAAAAAAAGGTGTTTGATTTAAACCAGAGTGTTTCTCAGTATGTCTGCAAAAGTTTTAAACTTGGGGGATAACCTGGCTACTAATTCCATAATGTCTTATTCTACATCTATTTTTACACAAATATGATTAGTACATTTAAAATATTACTTTACTGTAAAATCGCTTGAAACTAAAAACAAATTTAACAAACGTCTGCGTGTGCCATGATGCCAAGAATCCATCTTTCTCTACTATTATCAAATTAGGCTATGCAAAGAATGTTTCATAGATCATTAAAAAAGACAGGTTATCCTATAGACCTGCCAAAAGGAGAAGTTTATGATCAACAGATGAATTTAGCAACTAAATAACACAAAGTAGGGGTAGAGAATGGTATGCAGTGAGACTGTTTCTCAGACAAAATTACTAAAAAAAGCTGAGGATTTCTGGGAATTGTTTCTCCTGTCATTGAGATTTCCATCACTTTTTCTGACCTATTTTATTACAATTATACATAGCATACTTGAGATTATGTACATTACAGTCAGTAATCTGTATGTCTGCACAATTACAAATCAGTATGGCATTAGTACCTGAATTTAGCTACATCTATTTCCATATTTCCAACATACACAGGCATAGGCTAGAACATGATGAAGTCCTGGAAATGGTTTGTATTTTACACTGACCAGTTTAATTTAGTCTCAAGCTTGAGCACAATATGCACAGGCCCCATGAGGAAGCGCTTAGAAAAATGTTGAAAGCACAAGTAAACCCTGGTTGTTGGTGGGGTTATTCTTACAGCTTTAAAGTAACTTAGCTAAAGCTCTGGTTTTGATGCTAGCAAAACCTAATCAGGGTGTGCTTACCTGGAAAGATTCCTTCAATTGCAAGTGAAACCAGGAGAACGCTTAGTGCATGAGAGAGCACAGCATCAACATCACTAAATACAGCAACAAAAAAATCAATAATTATAAATAATGAAAGTAATCGCCTTTAGTGTCAGCTCCCTGCCCACTTCCATAAACTTAAGGTTGATAATTTTAGCTGCCACTTCCTTCTTTCCCATCTCCTACACTGTACGCAAAGTTATATATCGTTTTTTATTACTGGGCCTCAGAAGTCCGCTAATACAATGACCTAAATACAGGAGGGCAGTTAGAAAAGCTTTCCCTCCCCACTTAATGAAAGAGTTATTCTGAGGCTCTGCTATCTAACCCAGTGATATCGATTTCAGCTTCTTACATGTAAAGTAGGAAATTCTCCGTGGAGTTGATTTGTACCGGCTCTTTGTTGCCTTGAGGTGTCATAATAATTCAGTTAATAGCTGAATTTCACCAAGAAGTTGCTTCTTGGGATTTATTTTTTTTTTTTTAACAGGAGAAAGGGGTTTTACTGTTTTAGGGTTTCATCTTTTCAAGATTTTCACTCTTTTTGTTTTAATATTAACTTCCATTTGATTAAGAATTTCTGTACAGCTCTGGAGACACATCAGAGCATCATTTGAAAGACTGCTGAGTAGAAATCTTTTGCCAATATTTTTTGTCTATATATACATACTTTTTTTTTCTGTTTCCTAGTAGGCCTTAGCAGAGCACTCTTCCCCATTTTTTATGAAATCTCTCCTTTTTTCCTGGTCATCAAAAATGGTAACGGTGAACTACTACAAAGCTTTCCTTGCTGTCTGATCTTGTGGAATCTTAAAATTCGATTGGCGTAAACTGAAATTGCTTTCAAAAGCTCTTAATTGGTTTGTCCTGGCTTAGCGTATGACTTGTAGTATTTTTGGAGGCTTTGTTTGGTTGTTGCTTAATCCTTCCCTAACTGTCTTGCTAATCTAGGACACTTTAGATCAAGTGTTGCAAAAATGACACCGTGACACTCGCTGATTCTGTGTTTGAGCGAAAAACCATCTGTGTGGCGTCTCCAGGGGATCGCAACTCTTTTAGCGATTTAACCTCTTGATTCTACTTAGGGTCTATAGATAGATGTGCATCCTCTCTAGCTCATGAGAAATGAAGCACAGTACTTCAATGAGGAAAATCTATGATTTGCTCAGCCTCTCCCCCCCCGCACCCCCAAAAAACAAAAAAGAATGTATCAGTTTCTGTGTCAATGCAGTCCTAGTTCTTTTTTCTTTTTGTCTTGTGATGGACACCTTACCAAACAATCTCAAAATACAGTAAATGAGAAAATAGATTTCAAATCTATCTCTATGTTCTTGCACAATAGCAAGCAGTACTTTTAGGAAAGCAGTTCCAGAAATATTTACCTCATTCCCTGGGGAAGTTGCACGGTCTGCTGGGAATCCCTGAGAAGTGACACGTTGGGGGATTCCTTTTCTTCATGCTGGAGAATCCAAAGTTAGGGTGTGGATAGTTTTGTAAGTGCTTTAGAACTAATTTTCCAACTAGTTCCAAAGGTTAAGGACATTTGCCATTATCCTTCAGGGAGAATTTGTTAGAGCTCAGGTTGTAGTTCCTTCTGTGGTTTCTCTATATCAGGGTTAATGGTAAGGTTGTATTCCTAACAGAAGCTGAAAAACTGCAAAGTTTAATTTCTCCATCTACTGTAGAAAATTGCTCATCGTTTTTTGATAGCAATTTAGACTCGCCAAGGTCACATCCTCCAGCTAAGCTAGGTTTAAACATATTTGGTCACCTATATTTAAGGTTGATAGCAAACAGTATTTTAAATTCAACAAGAATTTCTATTTCAAGATCCACCTCAGGGTTGAGGCGAGGGCCGTGGCTGGTTCCTGGGGGATGGGAGCGGACCTGTGTTGGTGGCTGTCTCCTGCAGGACCAGTGCCCTTGGCGAGGGATCCGAGGAGATGGGGCTGTTGGAGAGGTGCTGGTTACAGAGGCAGCTGTTCACTGTTAGTTAGATGTGGACTGCAGAGTTTGGTGAGCTATGTCTAAAGGCAAGGCCGCCGGGCTGTGTTCAGTGATCACACACAGTGGCACACGGCTTCTACTTACTCTTGTGGCTGGTGGGAGCTGCTTGAACAAGGTTTGTCTCGGTGATGGCCCATCATTATTTAAGTGGGGTTTTGAGATCCCAGGAAAAAACAGAAATACCAGCTGACAAATACAAGTTCCAGTCAGTTATAGGTATTGCTGTATTATATTTGCCATCCTTGGAGAAAAAAGTAAAATATGTTACAGCATTATTTTATTGAAAGGCTTAATAGACTTTACTTTTCAAAACCTTCATAGTAGTCTACGAGGCTGCAATTCATCGAGAAATACATTTGATGTTAGTCCAAATTGCACTTTTATAACTTGTTCTTTCCCTGGGAACATAGTTGAACATAAAGTAAAATACCCAGTTGCTGGTAGGTTGATAGGATAACGGGGGTTTGTGATGGGAAGAGAACAGAAATGCTCCTGAAGGCAACTTTGCCAAGTGTCTGGGGACAGTGCTGCTGCTTGGGGTGCAGTGTTAATGAGCTGCCAATAGTGGCAGCCTCCTTCACTTTGCCATCGACTTGCAGGCTGCATCTGACCAGCAGCAAGAAATCAGATTGTACTGGAAGGAAAAGGGAGCACAAGGGCATAGCAAGGAGATACCATGAGATGCACTGAGTCGGCAAGTTTCCCCAGCAGCCTCCGCTTGACATTAAAACTGCCACGCCTTGATCGGCGTCTGAGAGGGAAGAAGTCCCTGGGAGGCTGCCTATGAACCCAGGCAGCATTGTATGAGATTTTATTAAAGATGTATGAGATGTATGAGATTTTATTAGAAGTGCAATATCCCTTTTTATGTGTTACACTGTTCAGCTGTGGAGGTTGGACGGTGCTGTGACAGCCCACGAGGGTACCTTCTGCCTTACAGAAATTTGCTCCTAAGGTCGCACAGCCCTAGCAGAGCGCGGTCCCTCGCTGCCACCCTCACGTAGGCAGTGACGTGGCCCAGGGGATTGCCCACGCTGGGGTCCTCCCGGTGGTGTCAGGACAGGTCAGCAGGACACGGCGGCAGCGGCAGGTGGGCGCCCGCGGTGCCTCGTGCCTGAAAGGGCTGGCGATACGAAGGGCCTGACACGGCACCACGCAGCAGACTGCTTGCTGCTGGCGTTGTAGGACTCCTCTTAATGTGTTTCATTAGCTTTTAGCTTCACCTGTCATTAATTGCTGGTCCGCAGCTGTTTCATGATGCCATTTGATCTAAAAGTTAATATTTCAAATGAATGCACAAACGATTGCCTTCTTACCTGCAAGGAGCTAACGTTTCAGCTCCCCATCAATGTCCCAGCCTCGTGTCAGTGACAGAAAATGCTGCATAGCCAGTCAAGTGTTTTACTACACTGTTAACAGGACGTGTTTCTAAACATTACTTACCTATAGCCTCTGACCAAGTAGTTAGGCATGCTGAAATACTTAACAAATATAATCAATCTATGTTTACACACTGCTTTTAATCTGAAAAACTGAAAGCCTACGTTGAGGCTAAGCACTCTCAGACAAACTGGCAACCCTGAGCTCCTGGTCCTGTTGTTCTAGACACTTGTACACCGTCTGCCACCTGAAGCCATCAGCAGAGCAGCCTCACTCTGGGCACCATGGCGTGCATGGTGCAGGCAGCAGTGGTGAGGGCTGTTACGCTCCCTGCAGCAGCAGGTGCCCAAGGCCACACTGCCCTTGCCTGCACACAGACACAGTGACCTGTCACGGGAGCTGTTACCTGCACTTCTTGAGCCAGCTGAGGCATTTCAGGGACAGGACAAGGGGTGGTCCTCCACAAGCAGCAGCTGACATAGCAACAGCTGTACTCTTTTTTATTATTATTATCTTTTATTTTTTAACCTCTTGAATTCTGGCCAAGGCAAAGGCTACAGTTTGGTACACTTTGGTGCTGGTGTGCGTGTGTGTGCATGGCTTCAGGGAGAAGCGATGGGAGCACTTGCACCGTTTACCTGTGCCTCTGAGCAGCCACAGCGAGGGATAAGGACAGGCTGATGCACCAAGGACACATCGACTTGCTCACCTCCTGCACTTTTGGAATTAGTTTTGCAGTTAATATACGCGCTGATGTCAAATAAAATGAAACCGTTACGATGTTGTGCGTTGCCTGAGTGTTCTTTTGAATTTAATTATTTAAATGACCTACTATTGTTTCTAAATTAAATATTTAAGCTTGCTAAATGGCTGCCATCCTGGCTTAGTAGTTACTGTGTCATGATTTGTGCTGACAGCTGGAGTTGGTGCTGGTGTTGGGGATCTCACCTCTTTGCTGTTTCCTCAGCACTGTACACTCCCCTGGTACTGCACCCTGGTACAGCACAGGCCTCCGAGAGCCCAGGCTGCCATCCCACGCATATCCACGAGCACACACACAAAATGGGGTATTTATTAACCCCCTTTAAGGGCCACAGCTCTTCCTACACCACAGCTAAGTGCAGGACAAATGGCCTACCTGCAGGTGCCAAAGGCAGAGGGAGAAAAGCTCTGTGTGGTTTTATGGAGCGACTCCCAGAGACATCTCGTGCGCCCGCGGCAGGCTTTCCGCAGGAGGTGAGGCACCAGGCCTGCTCGTGGGACCGAATCCCTTCCCGGTGAACAGAGGAGTCAAACTTCAGTCAGGGAGAAAAAATAACCTGTCATTTGCATCCCAAAAATTATTAATTTGTCCAGGTTACCTGAAGTTTCTCAGTCGGTGAGATTGTTAATAAGATAGAGAAGGAAAGGCACTGAGGAAGGAGAGACTTAGCATTGCATTCTTTGATTTTTGTGAATCGAGCTCTGCATTTTGCACATCTATCCATTACTGCATTTGTAGGTTTCCTTCCATATGCCATTTCAAAGTTCTAATACAATAAGCCTACCCTGTACTCAAAAACAGGCTTAATTCAAAATGAAGGCCTAATAAAATAAAATACCAATATATTTCCACCTGTCTGATGAACAGAAAGGCCTGGGAATGTCAGATTCATCTTTGTTACAGGTCCTTTTGTTTAGGTGTTAATTAGCACACGGATCATGAAGTGTTTTTTTGTTTTTTTTTTTTTTTTTAAGGCAGATTTTCAAGTTTGAGCTATATATTTTCATTCTTTGGTTTTGCATGGACTTTGAAACGTTTGAGGGCATGTGGAAGAAGCATAAAGATTTAAAACAGATTTATATTTTTAAATATTAAGAATAGGAGATGTCAGATTTTTCTTTAATCTAACAGCAGAGATTATAATGGTCATTTAAATAATTAATAAAGCCTAAATAATTAGTCACTCTAGTTAATTTGCAAGCAGACAGACAAGGGATACACACTACATATGTAAGGTCAGAATTCAGTTTTAGGTGTTAAATAGCATGAATGCATTTATAAAATGTATCTATCTTTTAAGAGATCCACCTTGTGCTTTCAGGAGCACAGGCATCACACATTTATTCTCAGCTCTTACATCATCAAGCTCTGAATCTATCCAGGCAGAAGTTAATACTCAGTTTTAGCAACCCTAATATTTTTAAGCCCTTTAATTTGCTGGGTTTGTCACGGCTAGGATCTGAAGGCGCTCATGAGCCTGCACTCCTGCATTAGCACAGCACACCATGTACTGTGTCTCCAGCAGACAGCTGGGCATGGACTTAGGAACAGGGCAAATGTGCACCCACCCAGCAGGAATTTATAGCATAGCTAATTTCTGAGCCACAGGGGCAGGCAATTTCTTCATCGTTGCTGGATTTTTTTCCCTCAGTGTCTTTATCTGGTATGCTTTTGATTTTCTGCAGCCATTTAACATTCACATCTTAAAGCAAAGCTTTTTCTCAGCATAAAGTCGCACCGACAGAATAAACACTTCATTTTGTTTGTTTTGGAACTAGCAGCCATCTGCTAATTTCCTTTGATCATATCTAATGATTGTATTAGATGGTAAATATGACTGTTCCTGACATGCAACCGCTCCTGTTGCCCAGCTCAACCTCTCCACAATCTTCCTTGGCCATATTACACCTCGGAGTGCTTGGTCCTTCCAGGAGCCATTGGTGCAATCCTCCCCGTGGGATCACCTTTGGTTCTGCTACGCCCTTACCTGAGATGGAGACGAGGGAGGCAGGCAGCACAGCACAAAGTAGTCACAACGGGGGCAAAACACACATTTTTTTTTTATTTAATGCCTGATGATTCCTTCTGCACTCAGTATCTGGCCTATGAGTCCTAAAGCCTATCTACTTCTTCTTTTTTTGTTTGTTTGCTTTTTTTTTTTTTTTTAATCTTTTTGGAATATTTTTCTGTTAGTCATTTAAGAGTCACTGAGTCTCAGAGGGTCTTTCTTCAGTTTGTATCATGTGCCCCTCTCTTTTAATAACCACATATAGTGTCAGGAGAAAATGTCATCACCGCCCTGCTAAGCCAATTTTCCAGATCATTTATGACAGAGTATGCCTGCACTGGGCCCTGAAACCTTCCCAGTGGCCGTCCATCTACTGTAAAACTGACACGCTCATGTCATACTGAACCCGAGGCTTCAGGCTCCTACCTGGATTTTGCAAGCCCTGAGACAGACACGAAGCCTGCCACGTTGTGGTGTCTGTTTTCAGGCCAGTGTTGGTGTGCCTTGCACCCAGCAATCAGCCGGCCCGGCCTGGGGTTCCTGCCACGGGCAGGAGCAGGGCTTGGCGCAGAGGCCTCCTGGGGTCCCTTCTAACCAGGCTGCCCTGCAGGGCTGTGCCTGCCACCTGCAATTAGAGCTCAAGTCCTCTGTGTGCCCTGTAACAGCTTCCAGCATGAACATTTCAAGCACGGCATCCAGTGATTTTTACACTCCCTACACCAAAACCTTGAGCCTCAAACGAGTGGTTCCAGTGCAGGACTCACAGTAACTGCTTGTGGTGTTACCAGCGTAATACTGTTGTTGTTGTTGTTCTGAAAATACGTCTGAACCAAAACCAGAAAGAACTACTGCTTGCAATTAGTCTGAATTGATGCCCGTACAAAATGTCAAGCCAGAATCCTGTTGCCCACTTTCATATGACTCATGGCACAGATACCTTTTTGCTGTCCCCCTGTGCAATAGGCTTAAAAAGGCACTTAAAAGCAGAGCAGGCTGTCTGCCATGCAGAGCCAACACTCAAAACTGGCCAGTTTTGAAACAATGAGGAACGTGTTTATTTACAGGAAGCTAAACTGTGTTTAGTTCAGCTCTAAGAAATACAGACACATATATGTGTTAAGTATGTGTCTTCTTTGTAGTATTTGGATTGGTAAAATTGGTAGCATCCTCTGGTATTTGTATCAACACCTTATATCAGCAGGAGTTAATCAAAACAGAGTTGTGTTTTTTTTCCACAGAACTTGATGATTATGACAAAATAATGCCTTTTTATTATTATTTTTCAGTTGAACTGATATCTATTGCTCAGCATTGTTAGCACTGGGCATTTGATTTAGATCAAAGTATTTTAAATGTCACATACTATTGGTATAGAAGGGATGATTCTCAGTAACACACTAGGATCAAGCCACTCCTCTAATTATAATAATTGTTTTTAGAAAAGGTAAACGAGTTCCTCTCATAGGGAGGAATTTAATCTGTTCTGTTGTTAGTGATGTCTCTGGCTTTTTTTTTTTTTTTCACCTAGCGAGTAGGTTAAAAAGTAAAACAGCATTCTCCCTAGGAGACAGATTCTCCCCAGGCTGAATATATATTTTAAAATGACTGCCGTCAATGTGATGTGGTAATAGACCTTCATCCCTAATGCAAGTGCTGGCAGCAACTGAGGCATCATTTACTAGAATATATCTGAGGATGACTTTTTGTAGCTTTTTGTAGCAATCTGAGTTCAATTCAAACCATAATCAGCTAATCACTGGCAATTTTCAGATATGAGTCAAGCTAATTTCAAGACAATCAGCCTTAGATAGTTTCATTGAACAGCCCTGGAGATGATGTTTATGTTGATGTCCATTAGTATTCCAACTCACAGTAATGTGTGCTCTGCAAAAAGACAACCAAAAAATAACAACAAAAACCCTCTCTAGCATGAACAACAACTAAAAGTCTGAAAGCCTGAAGTACAGAAAATGGAGGTTTATTTTTACCCGCTGGTGTTCCCTAGCAGGTGGTCAAACTCCAGGGCTGCATTTGTGTAAGGCGGCAGTGTGCTGTTTAGGATACACACGCTAATTTGAAAGTGTATATTAGCTGCTGTTCAACAGTGACTTTCAAAACATTTGCTCTATTCCAAAGTTGAGTAAACTAAAAAGACTGTCAGCATCTAGACCATAGTGGCTTTGTTACTGTTTTCAAGACTTTTGACTCAAGCCAGTTGCACCTTTGCTGGCACACATCACTAAGGTTTGGAAATGAGCCTATAATGGCCCTTACTTAGCTTTTTTTTTTTCACCATTACTTGTCAGTTTGTTTTCACAAACTCTAGAGTTAGATATACGTAACACCCCATTTGCAGAGACATCTCCCAAAGGAAAGATGCTCCTGCCAAGCACACCGCCAAAGTGAGGCGTTGTGAGACTAAAACCAGCAACTTACCCATTTGATCTGCCTTCCTTTATGAAAACACTCTGTCAGTCAGTCAGCTTGGAATTGGATGGGTACAGTTTGAGCCTGGTACTGCTGAGTGCGAAGCGGTGCTTTCTGGCATCTATTTCAGAGGCAGGAAACCCTGAGGCCTGGTTCTTGAAACACTGTGTGATGAAGTTATTGCAGTATTAACTTCACTGAGAAGTATTTGTTTCATTTTGGTGTTCTGGTTAGCAAATATAGCTTTGGAGCTCTTGCCATCACATCCTTGACGTTTATATGTCATTAACACAAAACTGAAGTTTTGTTGTCTCCCCTGGCCTCTACCGGGAGCTGAGAAGAGAGGAGGCACGCAGACCACTCAGTGCCTGAGGAGCACTGCCTCAGGCCTGCCTGTGCCAGAGGCCTCAGCGCTCACACCGCGTGGTGCTGAGTCATGGAAGAGCATTTCTTACACGTAGCTCCCAATGGCGACACACACAGGATCCTTTTACTAAAGCTACTGTTAATTAAACAAGTTAAAAAATAGCAAACCCCACAACATTTGCTAAATATGCAGATTAAAAAATAGTTACTGCAAATCAGTCCCAACTTCCTGAGGACTGAGATGAATGCTAAGAGCTGTAACTTGTCCCCAGAGTACCTGGCTGTCTGACATCGAGTGCATCGAGTGCAACTGAGCTGTGCCAGTCAGCAGACACTTGAACAGCTGTCTCCCATGTCGAGTCTGCATTAGGAGGGCAGGGACCTGCAGTCACATGCACACACCTTTGTTCTGCTTTTGTACTCTTTGTACAAGAGTAGTGGAATGACAGCCAGAAGGTTAACACAGCTAAAATGGAATATGGATTAATAGAAAAGGAGCAGGCTGCCATTTTATTAATCAGTACGCCTTTACTTGACTGTTGTGTTCTGCTTACTGCATCTCAAAAAGTCTGGCTGGCAGAAACATTCTTCAGAGAATGGAGATAAATTGATTAGGATCATAGAAAAACTTCTATAAGGCAAGAAATTGAAATGGTGGTACCTGTTTACTATCGATGTGATAAATCAGACTGAACAAGTTGCTTATAGACAAAGTAATTAATGGCATACTTGTGCTCAGAGAGTTGTTCTATAAAGAAAGAACAAAAGATGATTTGTTAGGAAACAGCAACTGTAAAGCTTACACTGATTACATATATTATATATTACGCTACTATTATATACTACATAATATGGCATATTATATACTACACAAAATATACTTTATTAACTGTATGGAGCACACTATATTGTACTATGTTATATAGCAAGTATGCAGTATATAATATAATAAATGTGTTTATATATTATATACAATATAGACTACATATCAGATACTAAAAAATGTGTTAGAGAGCATATTATACATAATCTATATCTAGATCATATAGTATATAATATGTAATGTAATTACATAATCTGTAATATATATAATTTTAATATAGTACATGTAGTATTATATTTAATAGATATTATTTTCATATATATATATTCTCTATATAAATATATAGTCATACAGATCCTTAATATGCTAACCAAAACGTTTTTTTTGGCCACATACAGTCACAAGTAACATAAATATAGGAGGAAATAAAAGAAAGGAAGTATAGGTGAATAAGAAGGAAATTTCTAGGTACATTATATATAATGATGTAATCACTGTGCAATTTTAAATTATATAGGTGCATTTTAACAGACCACAGATGTTGACACTAATAAAATACATGTACTCAAACACATACATATAAACACAAACACAGCATGCTATTTATAATTCATGGGTATAGGTAAGCTATGTAGACATATATATATAAACACACATAACTCTTAACAAGATCTATTGAGAAAAAGAGAGTTGTCATCATTGTCTGTCAGTATGCAGATTAATAATTATCTTGGATACAAAGCAATTTCTTGTACAAACAGGTCAGTCTATAATTGTCCCCTAGGGAGAAATATTGCCAGAATGATGGAGAATGACAAATTCCTCTGCACAGATTCAGCTGTGCGTCAGTCTGATATATAATTTAGATGGGCTTACAGTGCAAATGTCTTAAAGCAGGTACAAAAGAGTGCTACCAATAAGAGCCTTATTTCGGTATTTCCCAACACACCCTGCTCACGTACAATTGCTGCACTGTTTATTCATGCCGTGGGGGGACAAAACCATAGCAGGGAGAGTGCACAGGGAGGTGCATGTGCTCCACAAGGCAAGGAAACCGCAGGAGTGACTAAGTCATCACAGTGGGGTCAGGAAAAGTGGCTGTAGACCTGGCTTAGCTGCAGCTTGTCTTTGACATTCCCTCCATATTTATGAGTTCTTCTCATTAGATGATCCGTTGGTACATGTTTTTCCTTTAGTGAGGACCCATCACTCTCAGAATCTAAAAGCTCTAAAAGCCATCAAAAAGTAATGAGCAGGAATGAGAAACATTCCCCTCACCCAGTGCTCACCTAAAAGTTCAGGTGCAGCAGCTGATCCCAAAAGGCACTCCTCTCTGATGGGGACTGTGCCAACGTGAGCGTGCCAGACAGTGGATTTAAAACACCTTTCCATGCAGATTTTGCACAGCAAAAGCCAGCGGCATAAATATTCATGGAAAGCAAATACAAAGGTATTTTCGTAAAATGAATACATTTTAAAAGGATTGTTAAATATTCATAGGAAGTGTTTCTAGCAGGAACCTAGAATAGGGGCCCAAGTGTGGAAGTTACAACACATTTCTCCAGTGTTAAGCACCCGGTTGCAGCGAGAGCTCACATCCCCCAGGCCAAGGCAGGCCTCAGGGACTTCAAGGGACTGGAGTAGCACCAATACGGGACTAACGCCGAGGACCTGAGCCATCAGGACTGAGCTGAGACATGCAAGTGGGCTTTCCACTTATAGTGAAGCAGTTATTTCAAAGTCTGTGTAGCTCACCTGTTGACACGAGGACCCCCTGCTTTGCAGGGTCGCTCAGCACCAGCACTGCAGGCAGTCCGGTCCCACTGCCCTCTGAAATGCCATTGCAACCACAGCTAAATGGTAGCTCAGCTCCTCTCAGCTTTATCTTTTAGCCAGATTAAGTTTTACTGAGCCTTGTTTAAGATGAGCAATGGCTTTCTCTCCAGAGCTGGTTATTGAGCAGAAGGTGCTCAATCCAAGGGTGAGGTATTGGATATCAATTTATCTCCTTTTTACCCTCTGATTTCCTTGAAAAAAGATGAAATTGTGGGTGCGTGTTTCTATGCATAATACAAATACTTCCAGATGTATAAATGTCATTTTCAAATGATGCTTTCAAGTCATGGCAACAGCGGAGGTCACAGAGGTCTTCTCTTTTCTCAGGCTGATGTGTGAGTACCTCAGCTAAATGTGCATGCAATACATGGGCAGCAGACGTGGAAGGCTGTGAGGAAAAATGAAAAAACAACAACAAAAAAAAAAGGCTGAGCACTTAGCACAATCCCAAACTAAGGTGCAGGGCACAGCTGATAAGCAAGAGACATAGGTCTGGGAGATGTAAATGGAAACGAAAGCGAAGGCCCATGCCTGCAGTGCAGCCTGGCTGCTGGAGCTCTGCAGGGAGGGATGGGACAGGTGCCCCAGCCTCCCCCTTGCTCTCGGCTTGCTTTCCAGGGGGCAGCCCCAGGCACGAGCCCAATCCCACCACTACACGCTGGCTTATGTGCAGATGAGGACCCGAGTGCACAGTCAGACACGTACCTGCACCTGCAGTGCCATCTGAGATCCTACCTCCAAGTCCTCTGTCTTAATTAACGGTATCACAAAGCATCCTGGTGATGCATCCTGCTGAAAGACACGGGCCTGGAACAGTCTTCTTGTTCATTACATTATTCATGTGCCAGATGGCCACCCAAACACCTGGGCTGGTACCAGGAAAAGTCTACAGCAAACTTCAGTCGTCCCCAGGCAAAAGCCTCCACTTGGAGTCCTTCCGGGGTGGCTGGGAAAGGGGCACCCAGAGACACACTTGTCTCAGAAGTGCTCTTGTTAGCACCCACTCATCTACTGCCATATGGCGCCTTATGTCGAGATAAGCTGTAAACAAAATTGCACGAGTCTAAATAACATTTAAGAAAAAAAAATACAGTATCAGCCCAGCTGTTTATCACTACAAGTTACAGTTGTAATTATTCCTACCTTTTCTCATCATTACAATTCTAGCTTTCAAGTTTTCAAGCTTCTTTGTGCCTTATGTCTACAAACACATTGCTAAACAGCTGCAACACTTAATAGTTCAGAACAGAAGATGGAGAGATAAGACGGTGAAAGTAGTTGTGGTTACAAACATTATTCAAATCACAGTTCAGAGAAAACCTTTTCTTTTGGAGAAGACTTGTCCTGTGCAGCAGGGCACATAGGTACCACTTCTAAAAAAAACTAATCACCTTCAATATTGGTTTAGCAATTGGCTGGCAAATTATCAACTGCTTCATGTACCATCATCATTTCTACTGTTTCCTATCACATATGCACTAAGAACACCATTATCTTTTCTGTTTTCAGTAATTCTTTCCATTTGTAGAATTAGCCGAACACAATAAGGGACAAAAATGTAATCACTGCAACCATGTATTAATCCTGTATTTATAAAGCATTAAAAAAGAACAATCACAACAAAAAAATGGAGCCAAAACACTGAAGTTAGTTGGCAGTGATTTTCTCTCTCTGTCTCTCTCTCTTTCTCTCAACCATAAGCCACTGCTGGAAGCACGCTCTTTCCTTTTTCTTGCAAGTCACATACATCTTGTCTCTTGCTTGCAATGACTGTATAGTATAGTGTCAATCAGCTAAGATGAGATTCATTTAGTTGCATGTAATGATGTTTGGCCAAGTGAAATTGTACAGTTAATTATGACCAGATGTGTTTCAATATAGCCTTTCAACCTTTGAATTGCCCAGTATGCTCTCTCTCACATTCTGACTTTATCTCCTTAATTGTCTCACTAACTAATCACAGGCAACTACCTCTAATGTAACCATAATGAGGGAGATACTAACTAAGCACTGAACGCTGGACCGTGGCTTTGCGTAGCAATTTCAGAAGCCTCAGAGACCAGATTTCAAAAGGGCTGGCTTGCAGTCCTGAGTTCCTCTGCTGAGTGCAATGTCACTGCTGCCTTCCAGCCAGCACAGCAGTCACAGCTGCACTGAAATGAGCAGGCGTTTCCTCCAACAGGCAGCGGGATGGAGACAGGCTACAAAGCTGGATGATCCTTGATTTACTGTGTTTATGAGGGAGCTGGTAACCAGAAATGAAAGCTGGGTGAAAACAAGGCAGAGGAAAAGCTTTGGTCACAGGGTGTGTGTTCATTTTTCTTAATTTTTGTTTGTTTGTTTTTCTTACTTTATTTTTTTATTTATTTTTAATTTTTCTTTTTTGGTAGAGCACCTAGGACACATGGAGTGGGAAGACCCTTTGAAGAACAGAGGAGCAGCTGGGCTACTGAGAGCGTTTGTCTGTCAATGAAATTAAGTTCTTGCCTTTTCCTTTATACAATTCACAAATACCTGTTTTCTAAACTTGTGTTTCCTCAAGTAATAAGAAATCCCACTGGAAAAGAAGAAGGTAAAACTTCTACTGTTTATCCTGCATTCCTCACTGAGTAGATTAAAGGTATTACAAAATATCTTATCCAAGAGCTTATTGCGATGATTTATTTAATATAGCTATATAAAAAAAGATATTCCAACACCAAATTTTATGCACAAGAGATGATTTATAAAGACTATGTTTTGTGTAGTAAGAATAAAGAAATAAATGCTTTAAAACTTTGTAGTTCCTTCAAAGTACACTGACGGCCAATCCCTAGTGCACCACTGGTGCAGTGTCATCCCTTCATTCTGTGTGCCATTCTGTGTGTCCCTCTGGATGGGATTACTAAAGTAAAAATGTATTGGACATATTTTTCATCTCCATATCAACAGGGATGTAAGAATGAGAAGGAGTCATGAAGATCCCCTTTCTCAGAGAAGACTTTAAGTGATGAAGTTATAACACATTTTTGAAGTGTGTTGAACCAAAAAGGCCTGGGACAGCAAGGTTTGAACTGAAGAGGTGGAAGAAGAGTGGGAGCAGGGGTGCGGAATGATGGTGTCAATTAAACCTCGTGTTAGGGATGAAAAATGACATCACCTGCACATTGCTGACACCCACACTCCGCTCAGGGCTGAGAAGTACAGCAAATTTGAACTTGGTGAAGTGAGAACGTCAAGAGTAGATTTAAAGGGATGGATGGCTTTGTCAAATATTCTATTTTAGATGGGGAAAATAAAGATAAAAATAAAACATTTTGGCTGTGTTGTATGTTTGATGCTCATCCAAAATGATTTTGCCTGGATCCTGAAATAGTAAGCTGCTTTCCTTAGAGGTGATCATTCTTCCCACCCTTTTCTTCGTTCTTTCTTTCTTTCCCTCCCACAATATCAAGCTCTTAAAGAAAAACAACAACAACAGGCTTTGAATGAGTACCTCCTCTTCAAAAAGCTCTTATAAATGGGAAAATTAGAGGTGCTCAGAGAAATGAAGGGCTTGGCAAGTCTCAGGAAGACAGATTGGCATTTATTTTGTTTTGTATTTATTTTTCTTTGTCATGTAACCCATCAAATGATCTCAGATTTGTGTTGTGGACATATCTTCAGTAAAAGACAATGATATTTCTTGAGAGGGTAAGAATAAATCTCCCTTGAAAGCACACAGTTATCGTCTACATGAAGCTAACACAGGGATTTTAGAAAGCAATTAGTAGGCCAACAAGCAGGGTGTCCATGGCTTGCCTTTCTATTTTTTGGACAACAAAGCCACATTCAACAGAGAATGGGAAATTATTATTTATTTTTTTTCCCTGAAAAATCTAATATCCTATCAAAATACCTATGATGTTGTAGTTCATATGAAGTGCTTGGACACTTCTGTCTTGGGAAGAGAGCTAACACTATGTCTTACAGCATGCAGACAGCGCTCTTTTCACTTTTATTAGTTGTCTCTGTCACCATGTGCCCAAAAGATGGGGTAGATGCTGCTCTCGGTTTTATATTGTGACCATTTACAGAAAAAAATGTCAGTATACATACACACAGATATTAGCTAGGTGTCACCACTGTGCTCTCAGCCATTGCCTGACAGGGTATTTTACTTTAAGCCCTAAAGAACAAACAGCAGCATTTAGGGTCCTGGGTAAGTAAATGTGCCTACGCCCTTAATGTGGGGCTTAGCAACATTTGGGAATCACTGGGTGAGCAAAGAGAGGAGAGGGGCGCTGCTTATCAGCAGCGTGATATAACTTCACAAGTAAGGCACAGCTAACCTTAGGAAGTGATGAGCTGTGCAGGTGATGAGGCCCAGCATCCTGCCGCATGGATGCCAGGCCTCTTCCTGCTGTGCACTCACGAGCCTGATATAGCCACGCAAATGTCTGGAAAGTCCAGCCTCAATTTTAATGAGAGAAGAAAACAAGATAATAGTAATAGTTACAGAGAGTACCTAGTTTGTTCCAACAGTGGGACTTCCAGTTGTGGCTTTATTCATTCATTCATTTATTTATTTATTTATTTATTTATTTATTTATTTTCTGCAAACGTCCAATGTCATAAAATGACCAATATCATAAATCTTTGTATGAAGCAGGATTAATTTTATATGGATAATTTGGACAAAAAGAACCCATTTAGTTTTTGTTTGTTTGTTTGTTTGGTTGTTTTTGTTTTTTTTAACCTCAGGACGTTTACTTTGCTGAACTGCAAGGCTGCCCATTTGGTCTGGCCACAATTCACACAGACACAATCAGCAAGCAGCATTCTCAGTCCCTGCCTACCACTAGCTTTAAGGATGGTTCCCGGGCAATTCTGTGAGAGAAAGGCTATTCTTTATTTCCGGGTGTAACTATGAAGAGATTTGACTAACTAGCTCTCTGCCTCAAACTGCTAAACCCAACCCACACAAATGTATTTCGCTGTAAGTGCCCCCACTTTCCTCACTCTCTCCCACTTTTCTCTTGCTTTCCCATTATCCACCTCCCCAGCAATAATAGGCAGTAAGTTTGTTTGCTTTTTTCCTGTCATAGTGAATGTCTACTTTTAAATGCCACCTTGTTTAAAGATAAGAAAAATGAAAAGAAAAATAGCCACAGAACAAACTAATCTCCCTTTCCAAATATAAAATAAAAGCCATCTTATTTTTAGGCTTTGCAGCAGCTCATGTGTCATTTTCATGATTTCTTTCGATGACTGAAAGGCAGTGAGAGGAGGCGAGAAAAAAACTTTTTTTTTGTTCCCCTTAGAAATACATATTCAGAGCTTTCCCTAACCTGATTTCTCCTACATTAAATCATCCATAGACCAAGCTACAATGAAGCCCCAATTACCTGATGTTTTTGTCAGCTTTCAGTAAACTGCATCGTGGTGATTAGCCTAATATAATGGCACCAGCAACATGATGCATGTAGGCTGTAATATTTTATTTTTTTTTGCATTATAAATCTACCTCCAGTACCCAGCAGCAAACTAAGAGAAGCCGGGCTTCAAGGTATGGTGAGAGCAGGTTGCAGAGTAGGGCTTTTGGGTTAGAAACCAACCGTGCCATTACCCTGAGGGCGAAGGGGATGAACAAGAGCAGGAATCCATTTTGTACAGCCGTGGTCCCATCTGGTGTCCTGGGTAGGGCATGCAGGGCCTGACACTGGCTCCTTGGGATCAACAGGAAACACCCCAGTCACCTGAAGGACAGCAGAACAGGCCATTAACTCTCAACTTCTTGGGCCCTTTATGAATACAATTACTCTTATTTTACTTCTTTTTTTCAATACCCTCCAGCAGGCAGATACCAACACAAGATAAGCTTTCAGCCTTCAGCTCTCAGGACTTAATTCCTCAAGATGATTAATAATCCCTTTATAGCATCACAACATTTATGGCAGCTATCACCTTAGTGAACACAGGCAGCAATTCATTCTGATTTCAGTACATTTCTTCATATGAGGTTTCGTTAGCCAATATATTACAATAGTGGAAACATCTAATTGGGTTGCATGATTATTAAAAAATATTCTGTATATTAAATATGTGCCTTTCGTTTTAAACTGCCTGAAAAAAAAAAAAAAAAAACATAAATAAATAAAGTTTAGTTCATACAACTATAACTGGTTTGTATCAAAAAGCTCTTCCAGTGTGTAAATATAATCATCTGCTGACTTTCTCTAAACATATCACTACCCCAGGAGAAAAACATGTGAATACATCCAATAAATGTTCTTGAAATCCATTCTTCTTTCCTCTCAACCATTGCAAAGAGAGCATATTATTCAGAAACGCTTCTATCTGGTGTATGTGATACTGCTCTTATTTGTCCCTTGGGACCTTTGGTTGCGGATGAGCAGCTCCAAGCATAAGGACTGGGAGCAGATGCAAAGAGCAAGGCTGTGCCGTGCCAGGGGTTGGTTACCGCACCCCTGCACATCGCTCGAGACCTGGCACCGTGTGCCATAGTAGAGATGTTGCTTTGACCCCATTGCTGTGTCCAAGTCTTCCCTGTTAGCCTGAGCATTTCACCTATGTGCTTCCCTGGGCCATTAGCTGTACTATATATATAGTGTCTAGACCATAATGCCAGATCCTGCTTCTGCCTTAGCCCCAGTCCTCAAGAGTCCGCCCTGACCTATCCCCGGCTTCTTGCTTGAATGTTAGTCCCAGCTTGCTGTCCCTGCACAGCACCAGTCCCTCCATGCTAGACGTACAGAACCTTCCTCCACCATCCCGTCCTTAAAAATAAAACTTGCTATTTCTGCCCAATTAAAAATAAAACTTCCTATTTCTGCCCAAAAGTGCTAATCTGTCTAGTTGAGGAGCTGCAATAAATCTTTCCCCTTTCAGCATGCAGCTATCAATTAGTGCTGGTGCCTAATCTGAATGTTTGAAAGTCTGATAGATCTATTAATAGCAAAACATCAGGCATCTAATTTCCAGATACTCTAAAATTTAATTCCAAGTCTGTTTGACTATCCTGGATTTCTTTTTAAAATTATCATGCATATGTTTCTGCTAAACTGTGTTTCTTTATCCTGATGCTATCGTGCTCAGTACAGGTATGTTCAATAAGCAGTCTGGATAAAAGAGAGAACGTGGTCATACTTCCCATTTGGCTGCAGACAGCGATCACGAGTGATGCAAGATCCAAACAGATTGAGCAAAATGTCGCTCTACTAAAATAAATAAATAAATAAATAGAAATCTCCTGAGGAAAAAACTCTCCTGAGTCTTCTGTGGGACTCCTGCACATGCACGACACTTAGATGGCACACTCGCTTCAAAGAGCCCTAACTCAGGCAGCCTGCACAAAGATGTAAGGGGTTATTATTTATCTCTTGCACAGGTACGTAGTGTGAAAGTGAAGTTAGTTCCTAATGAAAGCACATGCAGGGAGCAGTGAATGCCATCCTCGCATTCATCTGGCTGTATTATTTCTTTTATTCAAGAAGACGTATCTGAGAATAGCTGCCCATACTATGCAAAATACGGAGTCTTTTCTCTCTTTTGCAATTACACATTCGTGATTCCCTACCAGTCCTTTTCTTCACATTGTGAAGAAGGTACTTTTCTTTCTTCTGAGACAAAGAAAATAGGCCACTGGACAGATGGTGAGAGGCAGATAGCAGACCCAATAATAAAGTAACCGCCCCCTTTAGAAGACTTCAGGTGCAACATAAAAGTGTCTCTCAGGTTTTTGTTTGTTTGTTTTCTTTTAATATTCATTATTCATCTGTTGTTTTATGAAAGTCTCCTCATAGTTAGGAATTGCAGGTTGCACACTATAATGTTAATGGGAACGGTGCAGAACACACAAACATCTTGCTTGCACAATTGTAATGCATTCTGTATGTGGTATTTTTTATCTCATTATAGTAAATATTTCAATATTCAATATGGCCTGCATTAAAAGCAAACAACAAAACAGCACTGTGCCGGCATGGTACAGATATTGTACATTGTAACATAAAATTTAAAAAGCTTACATTCACCTTATTAGTAAAAACATTGTGTTTCTAAGGCTAAAATAAAGATTAAAAAGGATATCTGAAAAAAAATATTACATTAAAAGTGAGAATTGCTGAGTGTGAACATATCATTTCATGAATTCCTACATTTATTCATCCCTGTATGATCAGATTTACTCCCTCATCACACGCTGGATGTGTTCCTCAGTGGTGAGCTGTTCTGGCTGTAATGCCAGGGAAGCTGATAAAGATAAATAGTGAAAAAGAAGAAGCCAAGATGGAAAAGCTATGAAGTATGAGGTATTATTTCCAAAGTGGGGACCTGACTTTTAAAGATAACTATACTCAATATAGATCAATAAAAAAATAAATTAGATTTGATTCAGGTTCTGAAATGGATCTATGGGCCTCTGGTGTTACTTACCCAGCTCCCGTGTCTTGCAGAGGAAGCTGGATTGGGCTGTTTATCCAAGAGAGAAGCTCTGAGACAAACAGAGGGCAGTGGCTCTCTGTTGCCAAGAAGTAGCACATGGGAAACATGCTCACCAGATCCTCTGGGAAAGCAGAAACCCAGAAGAAGTGTAGCGTGCGTGGGACCAAGATTCTATGCAAACCACAGTGTGGAGCCAGCTCCTCCAGGACAAGGTCTTTGTGAGCCAAGAACCAGGTCTGTGCCAAGACCAAACCCTCACAAAAAGACAATAAAAGAGTCCCATGCTGTAACGCTGAAAATCCAGACTGCTCTGTTTTATTATATAAACGTGATTTTTCTCACAGACTATATGCAGAAAGTACACACCCATGAAATAGGCGGGTATGTTTTATTAATCCTGAAACTTCTCCATGCTTAGCTCTCAGGTAGACATAATATAGACATAATAGCTTATTTCTCTGATCAAATACGGTAACACAGAATTTAAGGAACAAAATCCACGCTTCTTGGACAATAAATCACACCTTGATAAACCCCCTACCCATGCCAAGAATTCATCCAGATTTCTAGCTGTCTAAACAAACAGACTAAATGGATTTATTCTTACTGAACTCAGTTTAACATTCCGCTATTTAACCATTTTTCAAGTAAAGTACCTCTGTCTACCATAATTAAAGCACGATAATTTCAGACCCAGATGTATATAAGAAACAGCGCAAAGGTCAGTCTCCATAATCATTTTGCCTTAAGGTATATATGGAAAATACCGTACATTTATTTTATGGAGCCTGAAAGAATAGCATCTATATTTAGGTCTCACATATATTAAAATGTGAAAAGAGAGAAGGCTGCTATTATTTATTTAAAGAGTCAAAGATAGAATTCTAAAGATGTTCCAAGATAGATTTTCAGACTTGGATGATTTTAGGGTTGTTAATGCCACACACAGTGCTGTTATTGTTTTAAAGAGAAAAGTCTGTGATATAATTATTAGCAAAGGGAGACTCTTAAATGCGTTGTCTGCATCAAAATTCTGACAAGACAGCAGCGTGGCACAAAAGGCAATATTCTCCAGAAAAGTAATCTTTATAAATGTTATCTGTTCCTCCACCCTGGACTTGCATTTCTGTCATGCAGTTGACATTCTCTTGATATAGAAGGATGAAAAGTCAAAACAGCAGTTCTTAAAAATAGAACTTTTTTACAGTTTCAAACAAAGTCAACATTTAGTTTGGTGTAACATAAGAACTTTCAATGAGAAGCTTCACAAGCAAACTTTTGTCCCCAAATAAGCCAGAGATCTGGTGTATTATTAGCACCTACAGAAGCATCTTCAGGGCAGGAGTACTTAATTCCTGCTTTCACGGTTTCATGACACCTTGACTAGGAGAGTAATTTTTAGTCATTGGGGCGTTTTTAATAAGAAACACAAAAAGCAGCATTACTGTGAGAAAAATAAATTGTTGGAAAAACACATATTGCTATCATACTATTGCTGCAGGGATACCGCATTTAAAACTAAGTCTTTATATAAGCTCTGTTCTTCCAATTCATTGGACATTTGTATTCACAAGTCCTAAAGAATATTATTTACTCCTCCCATATAATTTGAGTTGAAAATTGCAAAGAAAAAGTTCTAATCAAATGGATGGAACAAAAAAGTTTAGTAAAAAACAGGAAAGAAAGAAAAAAATACAGAGAAAAGAAAATATTTCAGCAGAATTATCAGTGAAAGTCTTTTTTTTTCTTCTTCCTCCCCCCCCCCCCCCCTCAAAGTTTTATGTAAAGAAGCTCTACTGATTTTCTCTCCAAAGAACAGTGGTAGACATTTGATCCTGATATTGATTATATCCAAATTTTCCAGATTCTCTAAAAAATATCAGCTGTATAATTTGACTTCAACTAACTTAACTGACCCCCTAGAAACATCCATTTTGATCAATTTCTGTTGGATTTTACCATCTCAATTTTTATCCTTCTCAACTGGCAGTAGTAGATAATGGAGTCCAGAAAGACGAGGGTCTTTGAAACCTTAACGACCAATTCTTCATCTATAAGAGGAAAATATGCTCACAGTACGCATAACTCCTTGTTTGTTTTCCAGCATGGAGAAAGTAAGATGTAAATATAGATGCCTTTGACAGGAAATACAAACTGAATTGGATACTACTTGCAGCTTTGATTCCTTTGACCCTTACTCTTCAGTATGGGCTCCTCTAGTATACTTTGGTACACTGTAGTGTAAGACATAGTACAGCGTACTTTACATGGTCTGCTGGTAGGCACTGCCAACTAGACTATGATCTGCTTGCTCCTCAGAGGCTCAAGCATGCAATTAATTGATTTACATGGATTTAATCGTATAGCTAATTGTCAACACAATGTTTTGTTTGTGGCATTCTATTCATGCAATTTCCTTCACAGTTCAGGTTTTGTTTTTGTGCTTTATCTTTTGAGCCACAGCTTGGTTGCAAATTAATTCAAGCTTGGCAGCATAATGCATGGTTGCCACCGTGTATTAGAAAGTGCCCACCACCAGAAAGTGAAAGAACATGGAGACTACAGGAATCACCTTGAAGATGCCAACAAAAATCAGGAATTTCATTTTGGGCATGCCAGAAGAACAGCAGTCTAGTCAGATATCGTCACTAGAGCTGGAGGCACAGAGGTGCCTGAAAAGATGACTTTTTTTCCATAAATTGAAAAGCAAGCAAAGTTTTACTAGAGTTAAAGATAAGCTTGTAATGCAGGTAAGGATTATTAACAAACAACCTTTTTGTCTTTTATAATTGTACTGTCTTTCTTCAGGCTAACAGAAGCCAGATCCTGTGAGCTATTTAGACATTTGATAGAAGTTTTGAGGGCAAATTATACATCTAGTCTCATGGTTTTCCATGAGGGTGAGACAATCCATCCTTTATACTGGTGCTGTTTATTTAGCTTGACAAAAATATTTATGTCTATTTTTAGAATGGCCTTCCAACATGTCTAGCATATCTTTCGGCTGCTCTGTTTCACATATTGAAGAGCAATAGCAAAATCACCCCACTGCTGCACAGTGTGTCTGATGATAGGGGAGTTAAACTGACATTTTCTGGGAGCATTAAGTACACCTACATGCACATATGTAGACATTCATACAAGTTATTAATATAAATAAGAACAAAGGTAACAGCTGATATGACCTGCAGTCACATTATGTATGGGTTAGCCTCGCTGCATATCCAATAGCTCATTTGTACTCTTTAGCAAAACAATTTTTTGACAGAGGAGTGCTGATAAAACATTGAATGAGATGTAACAGAAAAATCTTTAGCTTTGCAAGCAGTTACAATTTTGCTATTGTATAAAGATAAGATTTTTAAAAAACAGCCTAGAAGAAAAGAAGAAATCATTATGATCTTGATATATGTCATTTAAAATTCACCTGATTCCCTCCCTTCCCCCCAACCCTGCTTTCCCTCATAAATCAAAAGTGAATACACAGATCACAGGGATGAGGAGCAGGTGGTAAAACAGCCTAAAAATTTCTTTTCTATACTTCAGGGCAGAACTAATTTCCTGTTGAAAAGAATGGGTCATTTTTACTGCTAGTTTAGCCACATGGCTCCCAGGTACCAATTTTGTAAAGTATTATACATTTTTACTGTGGGTCATTTGTTTCCTCTGCAGGTTTCCTTGAGACTTACAGAACTGATACACATAGATTTTTCCATCTGTGCTTCTGAGCATATAATGATGATTGGACAGGTTATCTTTCCTTTAATCTGTACAATAAGTGACAGAGAATGCAGAAATTTTGTCTATATGTCATATAGAGCAACTTTCTTATGACAGTGCCTGAACAAGACGCTGGTGTTGATACCCTATAAATTGCCCATTTTCCATGCTCCTTTAGGCCAGCTGCAACTGCTAAAACCAATACCACCAGGCACAGATATTGTCTTAGAAAGAGATGTACATAGCTGGAGATTTTCTGCAGAGAAGCTGATGCTTGAATTTGTTTGAGAAATAGGAGCTCTGTGCTTGAACAGAAAGCATATTTCCCCTTGTTAGCCTGAATACTAGCTTCTACCCTAATTACATAAAACCACTAGTTCTCGGAGATCTGCTCAGGGCATCTAAGGCACAGGTATCCCAGATCTCTAACCCTAGGAACCTCATGTCTGACTGAAATGCTCTCAGGTACAATAAGTCGTATATTCCTGAGCACCAAGAGGCAGGACTTGGATGCCACCACGTCACGGGTGCCACTGAAACCCCAGACAAGGCAGTGACACGAGAGCCCTTGTGCTATAGCCACGGAGGTCCCTGGGGTCAGCCCAAACTAGAAATCTCAGATGGGTTAAAAGCTGTCAGTTTTTCTACCTTTCTATGTATACTTATACATGAGTAAGCATGAGTGTACATAGATGGAGCTGGGAGGGAGGTGGCTGCTACATAGGCTGAGACGATTGCTGAGCTTTTGCCAAGTACCAGAGCTGTGCAATCCTGGGACTGAGGACAGGGCTAAACAAGTACAAAATTCCTTGGTCACAGGAAGGGAGACAGCAAGTGCTTAATCATCAGACGTAGGAAGGGAAAACAAAACAAAATGAGAGACAGCAAAGGAAAGCAGCACAAGGCTGTGTGACTACTCTCTTTCCACGATCAGAGCGTTCAATCACACAGAATATGGAAAATTAAATAATATTCAATATACTGAGTGCACTGAATAGGAATTCATACTGAGGAATTCAAAGGCATCAGACACGGTATGTCACCATGTAAGGAAATGTATTTGAGCTACGTGAAGGCCAATGCCTTATGTTTTTTAATAAAGGTGAGGATAGATTACAAACCCTTGATTTCAGCCCAAGGTTGCATTGGATGGAAGGCATTTCATTTAAAGTAATTTGCCTTTTTAGAAGTTACAATAGAATAATGTGAAAAGCATTGAATACTAAACAATATGAAATGGTAAGATGCTAAACTGTCACATCTGTAAGAAAAGGCCATTGAATGTATTAGAAATAGGTCACTAGAGCTAAATGGACCAAGGCAAGTAAAGCTAAAATGCCCATGTGGTACCAGTCGCACCTGAAGAGTATACTGAATATTTGTTTATTTAATTATGGTTACTTGCAAGGTTTAAATACTTCCACCAGGAGTCCTTGATTCCTGTGAAAGCTTTTCAGAAGGAAAAAAGAAAAAAAAGAAAAAAAAAAATGGATTACTAACCTTATTTTTGGTGGTGTAAAAGCATTTGATGCATACATTGCTCCCTCTCAACCACAGGGACACCAATCCAATCACACCAGGGGTAACTGTGCCTACATCTGTGGGTTAAAGCCAACCTTTGCAGAGTTGCCGACTCAAGACCTGACTCGTCTGCAGCTGCTAGCTTCTGGCAGAGCTCCTCAGCCTTCAGGAGAGGCCTCAGCCACCCTCCCCATGCTCCAGCCCTGGAGGCCAGCTGGCCTGGGCACACAATGGGTGATGAGGCTCCCTCCTTATCTAACAACAAGCTGCAAGGAGAGATGCTGCACAGGTCCAGCTGCAGAGGACGGGCAGGAAGCTGGAAGGAGCCCACTGCAGAGCACTGGAACAACCAGAACAACCAGAGTGGTCTGGTTGTTCGTGCTGTTCTGTTTTAATATTGCATATGCTTCAATTTCTATGGCCGGTGTTGTCTTCTTAGGAGAGCTTTCAAATACTGCAAAGAAATACATCCCAGGAGCAGCTTTCAGAAAGCAGTTTAAAAGCCTTCATCTATCTCCCTGGCCCCGGCATCCTCCCACCACGGAGCTTTCCAAACACAGATCTGTGTGTTTTTGCAGTGCCTCAGAAGAGGCATGTCAGCCCTGAGGGTGGGCTTCACAGTGCCGAGGAGGCCGCACAGCAGATGCAGGGAACTAAATCAAGCCGGTTGATCCCTGTACAGTGTCATAACTGTAAAATCCTCCACAAGGAGCAGTGTGGAAAGTGGCTGTATTTGTGCATTCATCATGCATGCTATGACAAACGACAGTTTTATGGTTAAATACACTCGAATGGAAGGTTAAGGTTCATCTCCCTTCTCTGCCCTAGACTTCATATATCACCTCAGGTAAAACTAAGAGCCAGATAATACCTTAAACAACAGGTTTACTTTCCTTCACCTTCTATTTCTAACTCAGGTGTTAACAGCACTTCTTCCCAACCCTGCCTCTTTACTTTACACACGCGTGCCTGGAGGTTTGCTTGGGGCTTGGAGCAACGGGAAGCCTGCAGTCAGGCAGGGAGCCTGAAAACAACAGCACAAGCAAAACCAACAGCACTTAAGGCAGGTAATAAATGAGCCTGGTCCTGGCCCCAGTGAGAGATAGCACTGCTCTGCCCCTTTCTGCTGCCGTGCCCTTCTCCAGAGCCAGCTCCTGCTGCAGCTGCCACAAGGGGCCAGGCCCAGCACTTCCCCAGCTGCACCCGGAGCACTGCACATCCACTGCAGCACCAGCAGCTCCTGGGGCACCTGTGCTAGGCAGAAAGTGGGCAGATTCTGTCCTCATTTCTCTATGTGAACTTCAAAATGCATGTAAATCTGTGAGGAGTGAAGTGCACATATTCTCTGTGTAAACCCAGGAACTTGGAGTAGTAGTGGATTAAGGATGAATTAACTGATGCCAAAGTGGAAATGTATTCTCCCCAAACCAGATTTCAAAAAGATGGCACTGCCTCTGGAGGAAAGACAGCAAGAAAACTGGAAACTGAGCTAAAGGCCACCATGCAGACTGAGTGAAATCAGTGGTCTGGAAATCAGGGCAAGAAGATAAACTCCGTGGAAGAAAGACGTGGGACTGCACTGCTGGATGGGCGGGCAGACCCCTACATGGCCAGCTGCCGGGGCTCCAGCAGGCAAAGAACAATCTTGCAGGAGCCCGCTCCAAGTCCTGCAGCCCCTGGGAGAGCACCAATGAAGTACATTTAGATTTATTTTTGACTTGTATCTGCCATAAGGAAAACAAGCATTTTATACCCCCCAGAAAAGGCAGACCGGCGTAGGTTAAATGCAAGAGGAATGGCGGGGAACGGTGACATTTCTAATAGCTACTCATTTCTCTATGGATAAAATCATTTCTGAATTTAAGTGTGCGGGTGTTTTCCAGCACAGTGAAAGATAAGACAGATAGTGGATGATGATTACACTGAGCCTGGGCTCCAGTAACATGATTGTGGGCATGATGGAAGCTATATAATACAGAGACATTGCACATGATTTATAGGCTGTGAAAAAGAGAAGGGTTTCAGTATGTGTTGTTGTTGTTGTTGTTTTTGTTTTTGTTTTTTCTTTCAAAATTTTAGCTTTGTGCACTAAAAGAGAGGATGTATTTAACCGCCAGGTTGGTATACTTTAAATGAATAACGCTGTGCCTTGAAAGGACTGTGCCATCCTTGTCTATTTAAGTGTACTGAAACTATGCTTTATTCCTTGTAGCTCCCACCCCAGAGTGGTGTTGTAGAGGCGTTGTATGTCCATTCTGCATGCACAACTCTCAGCTTTTTCTGCTTTACTGTTAATGATTAACTTAGTGCCTTATTTCTCCACATTAGTAGTAACAGTTACACTTTGGTATATTTAATAGGAATCAGAAGGGGACAAAACCCACACTCATAAGGAAAACATAGCAGCATCTTCAGCTAAACAGTACACAACAAGGAGAATAATAGAAGACGTGAGATATAGGTATAATACAGACAAAAGAAAAACATATTCTTGCTAGACTAGACTATAAGAAACAATCTTGGCACTGATAACCCATGACATAAGCAGCTGTAGGGGAGGACAGAGTCCTGAGTCATTATCTCCGATATTTGTTTCTCTGTTGAAGTACCTTACTGGAATAAAAATCTCCTGGGTGCCTCATACTCCTCCCCAGCATGTGATGATGTTTCTCCTTTTGCCTGCTTATTCCCTTTTCACTTTTTCTTTATTTTCTACATCTGTTTTTAACCTCTTATGAATTTGATGATCTTATGGGTCTTTTCCAACCTAAATGATTCTATGATTCATCTATCTCCTCCTTGTATATTTATTTTCATGCTGGCAATTCTCTTTTTCCCATCCCAAATGCATTTGCCAGGTATTTCCCCCCCCTAACCCGTGCTTCTTCAGAGTTGCTGGAGACGTAGAAAGTCCTGGTAAGAAAAAAAAACCTGAAGACATCAGGAATAGCTGGCTGAAAGGCTGAAATCTCAGCCTTTCATCCTCTCCATATCAAAGAGGTTGCTTCTTCGGGAGTGCAAGAAGAAGAGAGCACACAGTGAGATGGGGGAAGGATGCAGGGAATCCACACTAAGGTTGAGACCTAGATCTGGGAGCTTTTCAGAGACATAAATTGTCCCTCTACCTGGGAGTGGGCTCCTGGTAAAAAGAATCCCAGGTTGGGAATTTGGAGCATTTGAAACATTTTTCAGACATACCTCTCTTCAGGCTAATTACTCCACATTTGTCATCCAGAGATGAAGGTCACTTGATGCATTGAGCTATCACCAGGGATTTGGGGGCTTGAAGTGACAATTGCTCTGTTACGAATATTAGCTGCGATTCTTCCCAATTATCCTAAGAAATGTTAAGCCCCAAGAGAGCCTTAACGAAATAAAACTCTTTAAATTTGTGGGGGACTCAATCATTCAGAAGTTCTGACAGGCATCACTGGGAACCAGCCGTCATCCTGGGCAGCTCCCGTGATCCAGAATTAATCAGCCAGAGCTCACCCAGAGAATGAAGCAAGCCCCCAGAAAACCCCTACAACACAGAAATTGACAACAAACAAATTCTCCTTCAGCTTTTCAGCTCATCAATGCTTCTGAGGCTTTAAGAAGTATCCCACTTTAATAAAAATGCAAAGCTATTAATAGAAATCTCCATAAGAAAATTGTTTGTACCAATTGAGTTTCCTAATCCAACAGCTTTAGTAGAGTCTTGAGTAGGACAGGTATAGTTTGGTCAATTTAAGTCATGTATTTTTCAGAACAGAAATGATGCAAGGTGTAAAAACACATTTGTCCATTACGGCAGGTAAAACAGCAGAAAAAAAATAATTTAATATTCCATTGATCCTTGAGGTCTTTGGAGAAGCCATTCCTACAGCCAGAGCCAAGCCAGGATGCTTCACAGTAAAACTGGGACTCTGCATCTGTGCAGATAGCTGCTGGTGTGAAAACAAAGACTGGTGTCCTCAAGGTGGACCTCAGACCAGGACACACCTCTATTGTCACCCACTGGCTGCTGTCAGCTCGGTGGTGACATGCTGCTACAGCAGTGGATGAAGAAGAGAACTAAATACTTGACTTAAACTGCACTGAAGTGGTTAATTTTGGGGGGGAATTTTACTGCAAATTCATCAAAAAGCAATCTGACTGGAAATTAATAGGATTATTTTTGACTGGCTGAGGTTAATGGCTTTTTTTTTTTTTTTTTATAAAATCACCATAATTTAGTACTACTTATCTAAGTTACCATAAAACATAGATATTGATAGCAAAATTACAGACAGCTGGGTACAAGATGAAACAAATTGACAAAACCCATGCTCTTAGGAAAACACAAATGCCAAATTGAGTATGTTAAGCTAACCATTTAAATGATCTACTAACAGAGGTACTTTAGACCAAAGTCCTGGTTAATTTTACACTGTATGAGCATGCAGAGGAAAACATCTGCTGAAAGGTGGACAGCCTGAGCCCAGCAGACATCCAGGGAATGAGCAGCTTGGACACACATTTCTTCCACACTCATTTCACATATTCCTCATGGTTTTCAATGAAAACTTTACTAGAGTACATTACTTAGGCATGACTGATTTTTCTCCCGGTGAATTAGTAAGGGACAACCACAGATAAGCATCTAGAGCAAGATGAGCAAAGGCTCTGAGGCTTTGTTGGACAAAGAAACAGCACTGAGGCACTAGGTAACTTTAAAAGATTTTGGTTTCAGATGAAGCTGGCTATGGCAAGCACGGCTCCTGCCACCAAAAATGACATATTTCCCTAGGCCAGTGCTTCCCACAAGCAGCACTGGAGCAACCTTTGGCACTTTCTTTGCACAGACTGTTCACTGCCTGCGATGCTGAGACCGGCAATGTGAGGGTAGGGGAGGGGACAGTGGAAAAGACAACCTGGATAACCTCAAAATGAGGTAAAGGTGGCAGTTTATCTGCACTAGGAGCATGAGGCAGATCCTTCTCTCATTTATTTTCTCCTCGTTTTTTGCCTTTCAGCCCATACTAGAGACACAAAACAGCTTTTCTCTTTGCTCTGTAAGATTAAAGATCTTCTTCTTTCCTGGCAGCTCTCTCCTTAAAGTGGGTTTCCAGCACCACTTGCTCTCCCCTTCCCCATCTCCCCGTGGGTGCACTCTCTGCACCCAATGTGCCGCCTCCTCTGCTCCAGGCACCCTGAGCCCAGCCTCCCCGAGGCAAGCATTGGGTCTGCCTTTACACTCCTCATTGCCTGCTTGGCCACAGAGAAAGCAGGGCAACTACAGAAAATAAATACGGTTTTAAAGAAAATCTTATTAATAAGAAGGCGGTGCTAGATTTTTTGCAGCTATGACTGTGTTGATGGGCAATGTCTCACGATTAGTTTTAATATTTCTAATTGGTTTCTGTAATGCTTAGAGAGTGAGAGGCAGTATTAACATGAAGGCTTGTACTACTTCCTCATGTTTGCAGCTGTGTATGAAAAGAGATGATTCAGAAAATGTTCTTTGTGTCAAAGTTATTATTTAGAGGTAGATTTCATCTGAAAGTGTTTGCTTTTGTTTGCTCCTTCATTTCTTTGAATATTGGCTACTCCATTAAATGTAATACCTACAGGTTTTAAATAGCGATTCCTCTTTGTGAATTTTATTTAATGACTATTTCAATGTATGTTTGTTCAATGCATATAAACCTTCCCTTCCCACAAGCAGAATCAAAAGTAAAGAAAGAAAATCCTTTTTCAAGGTTTGAGAGCTTTGTTTCAAAAATGTACAGCATGTGGCCAAGAAACCAGTGTCAAAGAAATATGAACAAAATTGTTATATGACATGCATCAAAAGATTTCAACAGTTGTTCTGAAAAGCAAAATAACTGAACATGACTGTCACACAAAAAGAATTATGACACTCTAACTTCCACACGAGATGCAATTTCCAAGGATCCTTGACTCTTCTTGCCATGTGTAAATGTTTTATACCTTTTCTTTTATTTTCATGTAGCTATTACAATCTCCATCTGTTGCTGTTTACATCTAATATGCAAAAAATGAATAGATGTTATGGGATATTTGAGATTTTGTACATGCAAAAGTTTGATTTGGATCTTGGCTAGGAGAATGCCCTCATGGGAGGGTTAACTCTGGTGGGAAAACACCAGCAGAGGCAGCATTTCATCATGCATTTGTTTCAAAGAAAGAGAAGGAAAAAAAGACTGGATTTATAGCCTTGGGAAGCTTTATGTATTCCTTCAGGGGAGGAAAGAAAGAAAGAAAGAATAAGAAAGGCCAAAGAAGAAAGGAAAGTTAATAGATAAAAGTGCTTCATACCGACACTTACATCAATTACCAATGTATGAAGCCATTCTAATATTCTCCTTCATACAAATAATTCCACAGACCTCAGTAGAGTGAGTCAATCACATTATTTTTATGAAGAAGCTCATAGTACAAGCACCTTAGACTAGAAGCCTTATGAGTCTAGGTCTCCAGAGGATTTTTGACGGATTCACAACAGGGAGAAGGTTGTGCTTATTGACTTGGAGAATAAAAAAATACATATTTATGTTGCTGCATAAACATTAATAAACATATGATCAACTGCAGCTCTAGATCTATGGCATGTGGAGGATTCCTAGGGTGCAGTACTACAAGAAAACCAGTAGCAATATCTAAATTTAGGGATGTTTGATACTTCCTATCATATTATTGTATATTCAGGGCTCATAGTATGGCTGAACTACTTCAAGATGAAATTTTCCTCTTATAGGCTAAATTAAGGAAAGAAATCTGATAAATTTAAGGTTAAAGAAAGAATATTATTCCTTACAGTTACTTTTCCTTTTTTTTTTTTTTTTTGTTTTGCTTTGTTTTAAATAACCACTTTAATCAAGAAATGTGAAATGCTTCATGATTTTGTAGAGGAATAGAAATAGATTCTTGTGTCTAGGCTTCCACATGGGAAGAGATCATCTATTTGCTGTCAAGCTGACACGTGAGCAACGCTCAGTTCACACGCGTCAAGAAGCTCTGGGCACTGTTATGAGTTAAATGTATTCTGTTGCGAGTGAAGCAACATTAGCATTTGATCTATGGGGTTTTCCTGGCACTGAGTGAAGGAAGCGCCCAGGAGGAAGAGTATCTCCTCCTCTTCCTGTGTGGAGATGGATGGAAAGGTAAGCCAGGGGAGATTATGTCAGGAAAGGCACCAAACTAGCAATGCAGTGGCTTGATCCTCCTCCAGCCAGTGGAAAATAATAAAATATAGTAGAGGCACTAGAGTGAAAGGAAAGACCTGGTGACCTGGCAGAAAGGCATAGAGGGGGCTGGACAGGAAGGCTGAAACTAGAGAAAACTCACTGACATTGCAGCTTGAAACTGCACGTATGCTTTATACCACAATAAGCATATCACCAAACATTTGCTTTGAAGCCAAAGCAAAGTAACATCTATCTCCAAAAACTCTTGCCCTATAACGGGATCTGTTTAAAGTGTTCATAAAATAATGCTGAAAATGCTTGAAGTTTCTCTGCTACCAAATTGAAGCTTAGGGAGTTAGAGTCATAGCCTATTAAAATTCTGTTTAGCATGCACATTTTAACAAAGATGTTTCAATAAAAGGGGGTTCCATATAATTATCTAATGACTTGCTATGTCAGTCATGATAGATCCCAGGTCTGCGACTCTCTCACGAGAGTTAAAAAGAAGATAAATATACAAGTTCTTACCTGCTGCCCTTCCAATTTGAGCTGAAAGCAGTAAATAGTCTTATGGACGTCTCTGATGTGATTTGCATTGCTGAGAAAACAAATCCTGTAGAGAGAAAAAAATAGGCAAAAAGACGTGCTATTTTCTTTTCATTGAATGAAAAACGTTCTTCCACGATGTTTGAGAATGTAATTTGCTATATTTTCTATTTAATTGCATTCCTCAGTTTTTCCACTCCCAAATATTTTCATTCTTAGGGCTAAAAAGGTTTACAAGTCTACAGATGTTGGAATTTCATGCCTAAGTATTATTTGATTGAGCAGCAGTAGGACAATGGGATACTCTTCCCATGCCATATCTTCTGTCTATCCCAGATCCCTCTCTGTGGGGCTGCTCTCCAGCGCCTCATCACCCAGTCTGTACATATAGCCAGGGTTGCCCCATCCCAGATGCAGGACCCAGCACTTGCGCTTGTTATACTTCATGTGATTGCCCAGCTCTGCAGTCTGTCCATCTCTCTCTGTAAGGCCTTTCCGCCCTCAAGGCTGGTCAGATCTGGTCAGATGTTAAACATGAAGTTTAACAAGAGCAAGTGCCGGGTCCTGCACCTGGGATGGGGCAACCCTGGCTATAAATGATCCTTATAGGTCCCTTCCAATTCAGGATATTCTGTGATTCAGTGATTCTATGATACCTTGGTTGTGAATGAATGATCCCAGAGAGACCAAAAAGTTTACAAGCATTCAGACGTCTTTTAAGGAGAATGAAAGTCTCCTTAAAATGAAAGTCTCCCACAGCACCCAACCAGAGAAACGTAGGAAGAGGACCTGCAGCACCAGGCAGTCCAGCAGGACAACAGTGCTTAAGACTGCATGGTCTGCCGCAGTATGACAGCTCCACCCGTCACATCCCATTACTCTGTCACTGCCTAGGGGTGCCAATTGCAACCAAGGCAGTAAGAGAGGAGGCTGTGTTAGCCAGGCCTCTGCATTACTGCTGGTAGCAGCACAGAGGCTCTTTCCGCACAGTGGGAAAAGATTTCCATATGTGATCAAGGTATTTTCTGGAAAAAAATAATCAAAAACCCAAGAGTTCTGCTGGCAAGAGCTACCAGATATGAGCACTGGTCCCAAGACCAACCCCGACAGACCTGCCAATAAGCAGATTAATAGTAAGGACTGGAGAACAGCTTAGTTATCCAGATTTCATTTCACATCTTCTTCTACACTAGCCATCAAGGACCCATTTCAAAAGAATTCCCTCTTTTCACACACAAATAAGGTTCAGGTGTTCAGCTGCTCTGCACCTCCCAGTCCCTGCTACAGCTGCTCAAGAGACCTTGCGTGCTGATCAGCTGAATGCTTACAGCAAGCTCAGGAATAAGAAGCACTGAACATAGTCACAGTGAGGCTCTCCCCCCTGAGGGGGATTGATGGTGGTAGAAGCTCAATGCAGGACATCCAAAGATGTCTCTGCTGAAATCTAAACCAGCCTTAATTACTGTTACATTACAATACCACAACAATTGAAAACAAGTAACAGATAAAGTATTACAAGTACAAAGAAGAGTAAGCAGAAACAGTAAGAATAGAAAGGTAGAACATATGGGACTATTCAACCAAAAATTGTATGAAAACTGCGCCCACAAAACCTTTGAAAAATTTGCAAAACAGACCAGAAAATATAATATTTTCTTTGTTTACCAAACACTTTAGAGTTCTCCAGGTACTGGGATTTTTTTTCCCCTTTCATAAAAAGCACATTAAAAGGGAAGCTCATTGTCATTGTGCTGTTGCAACATTTGCACTAATAGGGCTGTCTATCTTTTCAAAGAACTGCTTCTTTGAAGGAAGCTACAGTAAATTGTTTAGGGAATTTACCGTTGAGTGGTTCCCTCAAGAGCTGCATCTCTCTTTCGCTGATTAATAATGAAGCATTAATGAAAATGTTTCCATGTCTCCGTGCTCCCACCAATTAAATGTGGTGCAGAAAAGAAATCCAGCCTTTGGAAATTGTTATTTGTCTTACTTGCAAGACAAGCAGTAGTGAGAGTAATTCTTTACTGGGAATATTGGTAAAACAAGGCCTGCATTTAGGGGATTCAGACTGGGAAAGATGGATTCTTAAGCTGACATTTAAGAATCACTGACTCTCAAATACCACATTAGCAATCAAGAAATCAACAGTGTTTGGAAGAAATGTAATTAGCTCAGCATGCTCTGCTTGAAACCAGCACTGTAGTTATCAGCTGCAACAAATGCCAAAATGGAGAATTTGTTTTCCACTGAAATGCATTACATTTTACTGTATTAAAGGCATGAGAGCTTGAGACATTAATATTTCTGAGAAACTGCTGGAGCTAGCTTAGATCAGGGTGGATTTTTCTCCATTAGCTGAGCAAATTCTGGGAAAGCAATCTGTCTTTCTTTCGCTTGGTCTGTGCTAAATGTATTGCCATGACACCATGCAAGACAACTGGGGAGAATGTGTGGTAGGTTATTAATATGTTTTCATTTCATTTGTGTACAGAAGTTACTGAGATCATGTTTTATATGTAATTATATTACGCACTATCTGAATTGACCTTCTTATTCTGGAATTAAGCACGGAGGATGTCAAGTCAACAGCCCCTGAAAGCCAGTGCTTCTGGACACAGATGGTAGAGCTTATGTGTAGAGAGAGGAGTAATTCCATGCACGGCAGTAAATATTTACTCAAATCCAGTCAACATTGGTAGTGCTTTAATTTGACAGCTGCTTTGAAACTTATTTGAGTATATGGTGGTCTCAGATCACTGCAGAGTTGAAAGCTGCCACCCTTCCTGGCTTCCTCGGTAAAGAAGATATGGATTAAATCCTAAATGTGTTTCGGAAATGAACTGTACTATATACTCAGAGCTGACTGCTCCAATATATAACAGGAGATGACAATTAGCTTCTGCTGTACATCTTTCTCCAAGCAAAAAGAGGCCTTAAGTTCTTAGCTGTCTATCACTTTAGCACTTTTCACAACTATCTTCAGTGCACTCCAATTTTTGGAGTGAGCTGGAGCATGAAATCACACTTCCTTGATTTGCTCGGTGCCAGCACTACGCTTTTCTCGGTGCAGAATAGAAGGGAGCGACCCTCTTTGTGCCCTCAGCACTCCCTGCTGCGAAGGCTCTGTCCCTGCGAAAGCCAGGCACGGTGACCCAGGGGAAGCAAGGCACCCATCGGTTCTGGACAAAGCCCCCTTCAGCCAACGAGCTCTTAGCCCCCCCGACAGTGTAAGAGGTCTTTTGAGAAGAAATTCATAAGGCCACAGACTGACAAAGAGCTTTCTGGTATAGGCAGGAAAAAGGTGAATAGGAAAAGTACTGGGTGGGAGAAGAGTGACGGAGAGGCAAAATGTGTGTTGTAAGGGGAGGAGTGAAGGGACAGAAGTTACAGGGTCACCGTGCTCTTAGACTGTGAGCCAGGCTCCTAGGTGCTGTGGTCAGATAAATACTAATGCAATAGTTTTAAAACACTGCTCTGAAATGTCACCTTCATCTCCATTGATCTCCATTACCAAACAGGTCTTTCACTGTCACTTGTGACAAAAGGCATTAGTCAAGGAAAAGCTCTAAATAAACTCGAGGAAGACAAGCAAGCTCTTCTCTCTTAGCCACACACAATAACTTTAAGAGAAGAGCCTAAGAAAGTAGGGCATTAAAAAAAAAAAAAAAAAAATCTAGTACTGAAACTGAAAATTGAAATCTTCTATTCTAAATCTGTCAGGCTTATCAAAAATATTTAGCTTTTTTTTTTTTTTTTTTTTTTTTTTTTTTTTTTTTTTTTCCTCCTTTAGGAAGGATGTTTTTGTCTGGATCAGAAAATAGCCCAGTGAAACATTTTTAAGATTTACTTTAATGTCCACATTACACCAGGGTAACTGGTACCCAGGTCCACACTGTACGGCTGAAATTTACCCAAGATGTCCCAAGGCTGGAGTTACGCTTTAACCCCTGAACCATGCTAAGAAAGAATTGGTGGCTGGAAGCCAGCTGCTAGAGGTGCCTCCAACTGCCTGTTTGGAGGACACGTCCCCTGCCACCCCGTGCGGAAACACTCAAGCACTCTGTGCCCTCGCACCTCTCCCGCTGCATGATCAGACCTTCACCTGGTGTGCAACCAGAACGACGTGTCCTTCTGCGTCCTGGCGGACACACTCTGGGTAACATTTTAGTCAGACCACGCCACAATTTCAGGAAAAAAAAACTTGATTTTATCAGAACAGTGGCCTAACGAAGCGATAAAACAGGGTGGTTTAGCTAACAATGTGGAAAGCTGGATGCAGGGATTCCTATGATCAGTTTGGACAGGCACAGCCACATAAGGGAAAAAAAAAACAGTTTTGGAGTCACTCTTGTCATCGCTTAACGTACGTGTGATGGGCGGAGAGCGGTGGCACTGCTTAAACCACTAACACATCCACGAACTGCTGCCGCATCTGCTTGTCAGAGCTCAGATATTTCAGAAGCTGTCACTGAAGAGGAACCTCTAGGGGAACGATGTTTCTCTCTTCTTCTCTTAAATCGTAAACTGAAGGCAGACAAAGGTGGCAGTAAATCCCCTTGACGGCTGCCCAGTCAGAGGCATACCTCAGTGGCAGGGCATGCTAAGGCAGAGCTTGATGCAATCTTTTCCATACCACAGCCCCAAAACAACTTTTCTCTGCTGACGCATCCCTTGTAGCCAAAGAAATCGAGGCAGAAAGGAGACATGATAAGGGAGGGTGTGCATGTGCTAGTTCCACATCACCCAGTGTGATGCAAAGGGGAAGCTCCAAGATCCCTCCAAGTCACCCCATGCCTGTGCCCTGCAGGTTTTTATAGTTATTTCCTATGCCCTTATACTCTCCAGCATAAATGTTAAACTAAAGCTCCTGGTCCTTGTTTTCCATAAATATTGCAGTGGAGAATTAGCTGAATTTAATTACAGTTATCATGAAATAGCAAGCATTAATCAGATGCCAGTAGCAGCTGTATTTTGCTCTTTTGAAAGCAAGAAACTATTTAAAAACTATTTCATTAAGAGCAGAAAACTATTTTAGAAACAAAGCAAAAAGCATTCCATTTATAGAGTGGCATTATCTCAGTGCACACAAACACCCTCAAAATAATAACACAAAGCCCCTCTTAATAGCATGCTGTTGTAGTAAGAGCCTCTTATGGAGACAAAATCTAGAGAGATATTCATCTGAACTGTACTCTAGATCTAAAAGAGAGAGAGAGGAATGGAGAGCAATCTAAACAAAATGTGTCAGTTTTCTCATCTATTTCGGCTGCTGACACGCACTTTCAGTGGAGATGCCCATCTAATTACAACATCATAAAGTTCTTTACATGAGCATAAATTGCTCTAATTCACACAGCAGTTCCTCTTTTGCACTGCAAGGAACATGTCAGTGCAAAGAGGATCAAGCCCTTCATAGATAAAACCAGTTTGCTTTTGACATTCTTGGCCCATTTGCTTCCAAATTTCCCTCCTCCCCATGCCAGGAGGGATCTGCCTGGGATCAGAGGTGGGAGTGCAGGAGGTTCCCACCTGCAGGCCCCTGAGGAGGGTGGGCAGGACAGGGAGGGTGCCTAAGGGTGCAGGGGGACAGGATGCAGGCGATCACACCCAGGGCATTTTGCTGCCTGGCTCCTGCCAGAGCTTCGGGATCTGCACCTGTAGGATTTGCCCCTCAGACTCTGGTGTGCACAAAACTACAAATGCATCCAACCACTGAAGGAATTCAGATTTAGGCACTAAAAATTTAAGTGCCATAAACTACACAGCGTGTGGACAATCTGTTCTTCATCATTGCTCCCGTGGATTTTTGTCTAGAACCAGTTTTTGCTTTCCAGAAGCTGATGGTATCATCTTTTGCAAGCACCTCCTCTAAGCTAAGATTAAACAATTGCTACTTGTGATTAAACAATTCAATGCAACAGTTCAGTGGGAAGGGCAATAACAAGGTCACTAAGTCCAACTGCCTGACCACCCTGGGGCTCACCAGAATTACTGAGGGCAGTGTCCAAATGCCCCTTGAGCACTGGCAGGCATGAGGCACCAACCACCTCGCTGGGCAGCCTGCCCCAGCCTTTGGCCACCCTCACGGGAAAGCAATGTCCCCTCCTGCCCAGCCTGAGCTCCCCAGCTGCAGCTCAGGGAGTTGCAGCGAGTGGGGAACACACATTTACCAAGCAGCCGTGCAGCTCTCCGTGCAGCTCTCCCTGTGTGAACTGCAAGGGCTCCTCCCTGAGAGTGCAAACAGCAGCCAGCACACAAGCCAAGACAACTTCTTGTCCTACACACATCTGAGATAGTCTCGTAGGTCAGCTGGTCCGCAGGCTGTTGGGACTGACCACAGGACTTGCAGAAGTATTTTAACAACTACTTTATTTCCCTCAAAGTTGAGATGTGCTATAAAATGTGTCAAGGCAGGATTGGAATGCTTTACAGACATGCAGTTTGGGGCAGGAGGCCAAGGTAAGATATGGCTTTGCATAACTCTTCAGCTGTAAAACAGTTTACACAGAGTGCTTTTTTAACACTGGTGATTCTAACTCTCCTCCTGCCTCTGAAACCACTTCTGCTGCTTTCTGGGGCTTCTCATGAGAAGCACCCAAGTTATGTTATATTTCATAAGTGTAGAGATATTAAAACTTGAAGCATAAAGTCTCTCCCTATCCCAGATTAAGAAGTTCCCTGTGATTTTTCACTACAGTGACAAAGAAAGAATTCTCATCAAAGTCAGGCAGCAGATAACTCAGATGGAGCAATATAAGCAATATATACTCAGAATATATATATATATATATTTTTTTTTTCAGATTTAAAATCGTCCATTAGGAGATCGTCCAATATATTTGTTCCTCCAGGCCACATACTTGCATTAATAGTTTCCACTCTCCAGCTCCTGACACACTGCAGTGAGCACTTTTCACTAGGTATTGCCTCCCTGTTTTGACAAATGAGCCCACCTCTTAAAGATAAGCCTGAGACACAGCCCTGTCCTTCCAAAAGACACTTATTAGCTTCCACTCAGATTTTCTAAAGAGTACCTGAGCACCACTGACACTTGCCCAGGACGTATGTGGGTTTGATGAGCAGCCGAAAGGACATGCAAACACAAACACAGATTTATCTTTTTCTTCCAGCCCAACAATCACACAGAGCTTGCTGTAAAAATGTTGTGAGACATGAGCTCCACTATGTAACCTTACAGCCATTAGCTGCTGCGATACCGTGCTGGTTGTGCGGCAGCACTCCCTAAGCTGCAGGCGGAGGGGAGCAGCCAACCACCAGCAGCAACCAGGGGCTGGGAGCAGTTCCCTGCTTCCTTCTGGTGGGTGCTGGCACCCCACGGAGCCTGGGAGCGTGCTGCTGATGGGTCACTGCTACACAGGGAGAGGGAAACATCCCGAAAGTCTCTGACTTCAAAAGGAAGAAGGAAAACTTATATCTACACATTGCTGCCTCCACGCTGTATCCACTTTCTCTGTGCCACCAGCAGCCCCAAGGTTGCCTGCATCCCCATCGCAGCACAGTCTTCAACCAGAGCCCAGGGCCAAAGCCTTCAGAGCCTGAAAAGTTGATGCAAGTGCAATGGTGAGGTGGAGAACGTTAAATGCGGGCTGCCCAAAAATACACTTGCCTTCTGATGCAAGTCCCACCGCCTCCTGTTCTTCTTGGATGACTCCCCATGAAAATTCTCACAAGTAAAGGCTGCGTTAGGAAAAGACAAACCACAATCATCATTGCAGAAAAGCTAATTGCCTGAATAACTTTAAAGTAACCCCTCTATTTTTCTAAAAATAGCGCCTACGTCTTAGAGAACCTCATTTTAAAATATCCCGTGTAAGGTAAATAGATAGAAGAGGTGGTTGAATAGGTGAGCGCTGACAGGTTAAAATGTTAAAATAAAAATCAAGCTTTGGTTTTGGAGCCTGCTGTGCACTGGAAACATTAACCTACTTTGAGTAAAGTTTGCTAACTGAGCAGAAGAGAAAACAAGCAGGGCGTGCTGAAGAGAGCTGTGTGCAGCTCCTCTGTCTCGTGCCTTTGGAGCTACAGGGACTAAACGCTAGGAGAAAAACTCAACCAAAAATCTGGCTGCCATCCAGAAGCTTAGAGCCTTTGAAAGAGCCCCATGGTGAAAATGAAGCTTCCTAACATTTTGATTTTCTTTCCCATCTGCTTGAGAAAACAGAAAACTCTGGTTTTAATTGTAATTAGTGGTCAGAAATTCAGATTTTGTTGTTTTCCCAAGTGAATTTTGGCATTGGGGACTGTAAAAACCCGCCTCAGGTTGTTCGCAGGGGTTCAGGTATCAGCTTGTGCCTATGACGAGACACCAACAATTTTTCCTCTTAGAAACATGCGATTCCTGCTAAGAGCAGCACTGCCAACATTTCCATTTTTCTGCAGATTAATGACATTTCCTGGGTCAAAGAAGGGATAAATAAGCATGGACCCCTGAAACATGCTGAACGTTTTTGTCGTGACAAAAGACAACCAAAGCACTGTAAATTGGAAAACAGCTTTTAAGTAAAATTGCTTTCCTTTATGAATTATTTTTTTTTTTACAACTCTGCAATAAAATGCTTCAAAAAAGGACTTTCCTACTGAGCATAAAGAAAACTTATATCCCTCTTTAACACAAATACACTGACTTTTCACTTTTATGCTCGTTATCATATGCCCTCCGTTATAGGAATAGATCCTAGCAGAGGATGCAATTCAAGATCTAACAGATACTTCACCCCAGGTTTCCTTTTTTAATCCCATTTTTTTTTTTTTTTTATTTTCTGGCATTTTATTTTTAAGAAAGTTTTTAAGTGGGAACGTGTGGCATTGTTTTTCAGTAGTGCAGAAGGCTCTGTGATATCCCAGACAGCAGCTGATGAATTTCAAAAGGTTCCTTCTGGACAAGCCTCTAAGACTCTGGGTGGTCACCGTCTCACCCAGCCTCCTTTTCTCCAGAAAGCAGAGGGCTGCGTGTGATGGATGCAGATCGTATCACAAGCTGACCAGTAGTTGTAACTCTAGCTGCTGATACCAGACAGGTCAGAATTCATGTAAAGGAAGACACGCTTGTCTGGGAGCTCTCTTTCAGAAAATAGAGATGTTCACAGAACCAAAGCAAACCTCTCAGCTTTCACCAAACAACTCCGAAGCTCCTGAAAGCCTTGCTTCATGTTGGGAGCGGCAGCCAGATACACACGCTCATTAGTTTTTAGTAATCCACTCAAGCTAAAGTGATCCTAAGCATGGCACTAAAGTTCTGCCTCTGCTCACAGCCAAATAGGAGATGACATCTCTCTTTAGTGCATGTACGATATAAAGAAATGCAGCAATAAAAAGAAAGAAAACAAAACTCAGAACTGCAGTGCTCTTCATCAAAGCTCTGTCCTCTGACAGAATCAGCATTTTAGACTAAGCTTAATGAAGGAATAAATTAAGGGATAAGGAGAAATGTTAGACCAGAGCACGTACACGTGTTCAGTGCTACCACACCAAGTCCTCAGCAGGATTTTACCATCAGTGGGATGGGAGGAGGTCTTTTTCTTTTTCTTTTTCTTTTTCTTTTTCTTTTTCTTTTTCTTTTTCTTTTTCTTTTTCTTTTTCTTTTTCTTTTTCTTTTTCTTTTTCTTCCAGTGCCAGTTTTCCCACAGACTGCTGTGAGCCTCAACGCAATCCAAGGTTTCTTCTGGGTGGATAATTGACTCTATTTTCCTGTCTTATGAAGTGAATGAAGTGTTTTACTTATCAGAAGTGTTTTCAGACCATCGTCTAGAAAGGTACATTTTTGGACAGGAGCTTGCATGCTGCTTTGCACAGGGTTCAGTAAAAACAAATCACATGCTGAGATGACTAGATGCTGCATAGTGAGAGAGGGATAGGGTTTTGTGTGGGGGAGGAAATCCTAACGAATGTTGAATGATCAATACTGCAGTGAGTTTAGCAAAAAGACTTACAACCAAAGTAAATAACAGTCCAGAATAACAGGTTTTGGGAAATGACTTGTCCGATAGTATGGGGAATTCATCAAAGAAGGCAGTCAGACTTCCCCCAGGAAGAAAATGTAATTCCACTTAAAGTTTCCATCATTAATTGCTACCTCAGGGGTAAATGTTGCCCGGACTCTTGAGAGAGGACTCCGGGCACCAAAAGCAGATCTGAACAGAAATTTCAAACACCGGAGGGTTTACTCTTCCCTGTCTTCAAAATGGACCTGCCTTCCAAATCTGGAGGTCTTCCTGAGGGGAAAAAAATATCATTTTGTGGGATCTCTTTTTAAAATAATGTTTTCTACCAAAAAAAAAAAAAAATTAAAAATGAGGGAAGGAGATGGAGACATTTTTGAAATGTTTAAGGGAAAACCATTTCAAACATCACTGAATAAAAAGAACAAGCAGGGAAGTGGGAAGAGATAAGGACAAAAGCTCTGCTTTTGTTCTTTTTTTTTTTTTTTTCCCTTTTTTCTCTAGGATGTAATTATTCTGCTGTACGTGGGAAGAACAACAGGACAGAGAAACGACACAGATAAATCCTGCATCTTTCCTCTGCGCACAGAGAGGATGCTGCAGCAAGCCTCAGTCGGTAGCATAAGGCCTGGCTGGGCTGCTCTGGGAAGGTTTTGTGGGATCGGTGCCGGGGTGGGCTTAAGGGTGAAGGATGTGGGCACGGAGAGCTGGTGTGGGCCCGTGGTGCTTGTGAGCAGAAGCATTGCTGGAGCAGCGGTGGGACAGGATCAGCCTCCCTGGTAATTAACCTTTGTGCAGCTGATGAGGCTTTTTTCTCTACAGAGGATTTAGTGAAACTGTCCAGGCTTACTGGAGGAGTTGGAAAGGCTCCATTCAGGGAAACGTGCATAGAGACATCTCTGCTGCCAAACATCTGTTAATTAGCTACCATAAAAAAATAAATACTAAAAATCAATCATCAGAAGCTAAGCTCAAAAAATGTTTCTACCAGCAAAAACAAAATAATCCTGTCCCTGCACAGCTTGATATTTTAGATATTTTAGATATTTTTCCCCTAGTCCAGCATGAATTACATGGCCTTAGGATAAATTTAAACTGGAAAGGTGCAGAACCACCCAAACTCCTCAGTTCACAAAGATCATAGGATGGGAAGAAAGGGAGGTGATCGTGCCTCTGAGCTCTTCTGTAGCACTCCCTGGGCTGGTTTCAGATCTCACACAAGGTCATCACCCGAGGGACAAACCAGAGCTGTCTCCAGCCAGAACCTCTTAAACAAGGGGGCTCGGGGCTGAGTTCAGGAGATCAGGATCAGGAGGGTGTTGGCTGCCACCCAGACACACCCCTCCTCGTTCAGGAGCCAAGGGCAGAGGTGGGCTCCGAGACACGTCTTTCCCCTGGGAGCTTCTCTGTGATCTCTAACTCGGATTTTAAAAGAATATCACTTCTAGCTGAGACAAGAAAGAACTCAAATTCAAAACATGCAGGGCCAGGTTCACCCATCAAGGGCATACAGATCAGTCATTTTTCCTTCCTTGTCCCCGAAAATTAGGCTGACTCCCCTCAGCCTCCTGAAAGCACCTTGCTCCTCCCAGGCTAGGTGCTGAAGCTTCGTGCGAGATCAGGACGAGAGCCAGCAGATTTTCTCTAAGTAGCGCTCTACCAGGGTTTGCAAATCACTTGAAGATGATGTTTTCCTGGCTGGCTCCCAGGGCCCAGAGCAGCCACAGGGCAGACGCTGCCGCGTTGCTTGCCGAGGATGCACCAGGCAGGGTACCACAACCAGGCCTCCTGCTGCTGCTAGCTACGTGCCGCGTCCTCTGCGGGCATCCCCGTCCCTCCTGCGGGGGGAAGGTCCGGACAGGGACCTATGGAGATGGCAGAGATGGGCTTCCTCCTGAGGGTTTGGGGAAAGAGGGAGCTGTAAGTGCGGTCTCAATCGTTCTCATTGCACGCGTGAGCTGGGGAAGCCAGAGGACACTGTTAATGAGGGAATCCGGGGAATTATTTCTATTCTTTATGATCTTTATTTAATGATTTAACTTCAGAGCCAAGGAAGATAGGATATTTTGGGAAGGTAAATTGTGGCTCAGGAAGAAATAATTAGATCAATGAAGATAGTGCAAGCCAGTCTGGGCTCACTGAAACAAAATGGGGGGGGGAGAGCTATTTCAATATTTTCCTCATCAAAGTATCCTTGTTTCCTTGAAGTCCCACATTGTCACGCTTTGAAACTTGAGCCCCCCCCCCAGCCCCCCCCACCCCAAGAAGAAAAGCTCTTTTGATGACAGAAAATAGTCTAATTAAAATAGGTTTAAAATGACCACCTCAAGCAGCACCTAACAGTGGAAGTGATGTAAATTCTGGCTCAGGCATTGTTTCCAAAAGCAGCTCTGAACTGGAAAAGCAATCAGCTTTCTTGCCAGGCTAACCTTGCCTGCTAGGGTTCATCTAGAAATAGATTTTGTAGTCTTTCCAGTTAAACGAAAACCTCTATGGAAGAGATTTTAGAGGTGAGAAAGAATGGGTTAGTGTGAAAATTTCTTGAGTGAAGACCATGACAGATGATGCAGTTCTCCCATGTGCTTTATCTGTTGTGCTCAGGCTCTGAACCTAAACTCAAACAAACCAACCAACCAACAGAAGTCAGTGCAGCTTTTAAAGACTTCTGAATATAAATGCCTTCTCCCCTCCTAAACATCATACCGGATTACTTTGCACCATTTACCTTTATCTGTCATCTATCTCCTTCCAGTAACCTAAAGGGAGCCTGCAAGACATCAGGAGAGGGACTTTTTGTCAGGGAGGGCAGTGATAGGACAATGAATAATGCTTTTAAACTAAAGGAGAGAAGATTTAGATTAGATATAAGGAAGAAATTGTTCACTCAGAGGGTGGCAAGGCCCTGGCACAGGCTGCCCAGGGAAGCTGTGGCTGCCCCATGCCTGGAGGTGCTCAGGGCCAGGCTGGATGGGGCTGGGGGCAGCCTGGGCTGGTGGGAGGGGGCCCTGCCCATGGTAGGGGGCTGGAGCTGGGGGGGCTTTGAGGTCCCTTCCAACCCAAACCATGCTGTAGATCTATGAATCTATGAAAAATGGAAACAATATCAGATATTTATATGTGCATGCTAAGCTTTTCAGGAGTTGCCGTGATGTTTGATAAAGTGACTAGAGTTTATTCTCAAATATTGTTGTTCCAATTCATAATATAATTGTAATATTTCGTACTCTTCTTTTGGCAAATAAACTGATTTTCTAAACCACACTATTTTTCTAAAAGGTTCAACATTGTTTTACCAGCAGGAATAAACAGAAACAACCTTAAAAGTGGAAAGTTGTGTCAATCTTAGTCCAACCAATGCGCCAGTGCTTAAGGAAAGGAACTTGGTATAACCCAGTTCTTCCAGCAGAATTAGATCAGACGAGGTTCAATAATTCAGCAGCTGAATGGGTGCATAGAAACTGCAGACTCACTGGCTCAGCCCTTTGCATGCAGAGGGTGTGGTAAGACTATCATTTTGTCTATCAGAATGAGTAACAAAAATGCTAATGAACAAACGGAACACGGTCAATTCCTAACCTGAAACTGGAAGCAGATATGGTTGAAAAGCAGTGTGCTGTCTGGGTGTGTGTGTGTGAGAGTTTTCCTCTGAACTGACTCATGGTTTGAGAAGATAGATTTTATTTTTTTCCCCTCCAAAAAATTCCCTCAACAGCAGGTAGGCAGAAAATGACCAGCTAAGCTGTCAAGCCCCTGTTGGAACACATTTATTGATCATTCTGCTGAACACACATTTTGTTTTGATTTTGCCCATGCTGGGCTCTACAGTGGTACTCACCTCCTGTACACGTTTCTGAAGTGGCTACAGGGCCACATGGGCCAGATCTGCAACCAGCAGGGAGAGGCATTGATATTTCTTTGTTTCGATGTCTCCCAGCCCCACTGAGATGAATGGGTCTCCCCAGCCAACACTGCTCACCTCCAACTCCCCTGGCAGCTCTCTCACTGCACGTCCCATCCCCGTGCAGCTCACAGCCACAGCAGCAAGAGCAGAGCTGGACTTTCCCCTGTTGCACACTGTTTATTTTCCTTTTTTTATTATTATTATTATTTATTTGTTTTTTTAGCAGCAAATCCTGCGCTGCTCCAGGCATGAGTATTAATGTATGAACAGAATGGTAGCACTTGAATTTGTCATTAACCACACTGTTTATACATTGACGTAGGGAAATAAATAATGCACAAGCATCACTGAATGGTATGGTATTGATACATAATGTTTAATTCACTCTTTTCAAAGATTGTTTGTTTCAAATGTGCACCTTTGTGCACTAATGACTATTTATGCTCAAGGATACGAAGGACAAATTATGGCAGAATGAGTGCTAGAAATCCACAGGGATAATATTGAATGATAATTTATGTGGTTGTGAGGGATTAGTTGAACTTCTCACCTACTTGGGGGCACGGGAGATTCTATTTCTGCACCACTGAAGTATAGCTCAATTACATTCAGCTGAGTACAACTAAAAGTTTTCCTGCTCAGGGTTTCCCACTCATTTCTTTTCTGGACATGCGGTCCCCTCTGACTTTATCTTTCTACCTGAATAATTTTCACAGCAGTGAAAAGGTTGTGCTACGCATGAGTGTACAAGCCTACTACTCGAGAAATCCAGATCATTTTTCTGAACCGAAAGGTAGTTTTACTTCATGAATTAGATGGAAGAACACATTTCTACAGCGTGTCTCACTTGAAGCTCTGCCTGGCTGTGGTTTCTGTAGTTTCTCAAGAGTCAAACAGACGGCAGACTTGGCCCTCATCTTGAAAATATTGAAATACTCAAGTCCTTCCAAAATCTGAAATGGCACTGAAAATTTTTAAGCATTTTAAGCTCCATTTCTGAATGGATTTCAAGTCGTCTATCAGTCACCTACTGATGATAGAAATACAGATACTGCTGCATCAGGGCACCAGAGGCTACTGTGCCCTGATAGCAGGGAAATCCTGCAATTGGAATAGCAAAGAAAGCATCATCAGAAGACATTAAATACCCACACTATGCTAAATAAACTTAGTGTGACTGGGTTTCTTACAGTGTATAGCAAATTAATTAATAACAGATGCCCGAAGCGCAGCAAAGTGTTCCTTCAGCTAGGCAAGTCTTACGTTAGAGGTAGCACATAATGGAAAAGCCAGGTAATGGTAGCAAGAGCATAGTTAGAGGGTACGGTCACGGCTGGTCTCTGATAATAAGATTAAATGTCAGAATATCACAACTAAGTTCTTGTTTCCCCAACAAAAAGCAGCTTAGGAAAACGTGGTTTCTCAGCATTTTTCAAGGTAGATGCAACGCTCCAACAAGAAACCAAGCTTCCATGTCAGGGGCAAGGGCTGGCGCGTGGTGCGTGGCAATAGCAGCGGCAGGTGGCACCGGCAGCGCTCACGCAGTGACAGACATGGTGTGCCAGTTTTGGGGACTGCACAGCTGCCAACCCTGCCTGCAGCCCCGGCTGCCCTGCACAGCACAGCCAAGGTCGCAGTCAGTGACATCCCGATTCCAGGTCGCTGCGGTGCAAAAAGCCTCCCTCCAGCAGTATATGCGTTTCACACCTAGCTGCTCCTTTTGTCAAGCTGTCATATTTAATTAAAAATGCTGACAGCCTTTAAGGATCTCTACAATGTGCAAAAAATACGTAAGATCAACACTTCACACTTCTACCAGCTATTATTCTTTTCCTACAGTAATTTAATTCACTTCCTCTAGTTCTTCAGGAGCTGGGGGCCGAGCTTTTCAAATTGTATTTTCCACTTGCTGTTCCCGAGGAGAGGCAGAACAAATACTTTCTAATCAGCACCTTGACCTCCTCCGTGCAGACCTGTCCTGGGGACTTTGTCCGCCTGAGAGGTTCCCCTGTGCTCTGTGGGGTGGCTGCTTTCTGCAGGGCATTTCTTGGGCTAGGGGGAGAGCTCATGCTATGCACTCTTACTCCCTCATCAGAGAGAACACTTTTTTTCTTTAAATCTGCAAGTGCTTGGAGTTAAATCCATAGGGGTTAAGGCATCAAACTGCCTATGAGACCTCCGAGTGCCGTATCCCGCTCCTGTAGCGTTAAATCAAACGCTCGGCTTCCTGCGGTTGCTCTGGATGTGCCATGAGGTGACGATCCCATCTCTGTGTGCACTCACAGACAAACACCTTCCCATCCCTTTCCTTCAGGCACAGGAAAACCTCATTCTCTGGGAATTTTTCTCTCCCTCTCCCTCTTTTAAAGGCAGCATCAAGATACTAACATCACTGCAAATAATTTACAAGAGAGAATTCCTCTCTGCTTTCCAGGAGTGCCATGAGACACTCTTCTTTATCAATGCAGTGCTATTACCACTGTATTTTTATGTCTCTCTCATTTTGGTACTTCATTTTTGCCATCTTGTGTGTAACTGCAGTGTCTAATGACACCCTGAGACACTGGGTCCTGGCCGCAGCAGATGCTGGATCTATATAACTCCTCCTGCTGTGTACCACTGAGAGCCTAGACAGACAGGGCAGGCTGTGGGAAGGAAAGCAATAACTCCCATTTGCAGATAAAAACTAAAGGTTCAGAAAGGTACCCGCCTGCTTCTAAAGCCAACAGAGATGAGGAGACACTAGAGGGAGAAAGGGCAGCTGCAGCCCCTGCTTTTGCTCTGCCAGTCTTTTCAAGCTCCCACAGAGACTCTGCCAAGCTTTCTGGCCTTCCCTCCTGCTCTGCTCAGATCCCTTTCCCCTCCAGCAGAGCTGGGGCTGGGACATCTCCGTGGGAGATGAAGTGCCAAGCTCAGGGGTCAGCCCTGCAGCAGAACCTCTCCCGAGGAGCTCCAGCACCACTCAGCTCCTGGTGGCTCCGGCAAGCTGCCAGCTCCTGCTGAGTGACGTGCCCAGAGCTGCACAAGGAACCAGGGACAGCATCCAAAACGCTCGTGAGCTGTAGTGAGTTTGAGACCACCCACCTCTGATTCCTGTATCTTCTCACCCATGTGCAAGCTTGTTCAAGGTTAGCGTACTGAGGCTGTGAGCTTGGCTATTTACCAAGGCAAATTTATGGGGGCAAACGCATCTCAAGAGCATATGACAACGGGACTTGAAATGGAGGGCAGGTCGGACAGAAAACACTGATGCAACAGGAATATTCACTCGCAGTGTTCCTCCATGAGCAAGTCGGCAAGAAACCACGCATTACCCTGCATCTCTGGTTACAGAAGCACAAACATTTGCTGCAAAAATATGCCGCCCCCCCCCCCCCAATAGGTTTCACCAAGGGGTGGCCGGTGAGCTGCCCCCACAGCTGCACCACCCACAGGGCGAGTCCAGGGACCCCCAGCACCTCCAGTGTGGGAGCCAGGGTCTCTGCACCCACTGCTCGGCTGCTCCTTCCCAGCACTGCTCCGATTCCTCAATTCTCATACTCCATATGGCTTGACTAGGCTGGAATATCCTGGAGGTAAATGGACATTAAATCAGCACCAGCCACAGAGATCGTGCTACTTGAGTCCAGATCAGTGCTTTTTAAACCAAATAATTACAGAAAAAGCTAGGTTAAAGAGAATCTCAGGATGCTCTGTATGAGTGCAGGGGCTGGGGCAGGCCAGGCTAGTCCCCTTCTCCAGCTTCATCACCTTCCACTTCAGCAGCTCAGACGAGGAACACCCACGGGAGCCCTATTCGGAGTCCTGGCTGCTTTGCCATGCTTCAAATCAGGTGCAAGTAATTTCTAAAGCTGCTCAAGGGAGACACTTAAAAATGACCAATATATTCAAAAATATTGCCTTTCAGCAATTCATCTTCATAAAAAATGCTCATGAGAAGTGAATTTGTAGAAAATGGATTTTGCTTTGCAAATGTAATGATTCATATCACGATTAGCTGTGCGTTCATCTAGTCACAGCAGAAGAACAATGTCGTATTACACATCTGACCAAACACAACTAATCGGTATGGATTGATTAAAAATTGAGATAGCCACAGAGGGTGTTTTTTCAAACCAGTCTGTATAGTCACACAAAAGAATAATGTAAGATGCTAGAGTGATAAAGAACTTTGTGGTTTTATAATGAACGCTCTAATGCAGAGAACCTTATAAATTCCTCATTCTGATTTAAATATTCAGTTGGAATAACTACTTATTCTATAAATATATCTAGTGTATATACATTTATAAATTCAGAGACAGTATAATAGAACTGGCTGGAAGGCCTAAAACTTAGGACACTTCAGAAATTATTTATATACATATATATTTAGGATAAAAAATACTGAGAAAAATTTAAAATGGACTGAAATTACTTAGTATAAATGAAGATTGTATAAAGCTGCCAGACACTGGTGCTGATTTTAAAGGTCAGGTTTTTACAAAGATGAACGTTCAAAACCTTGCATGAAGATATTCGTATTCATGAAAGAGAAGCTAACAGGAGGTCATTAATAAGGTCCTGCTTGGGACCCAAATGAACATGCTTTAAAGATGTGGATAAAAGGGAAAAAAAAAAAAAAAAAAAAAAAAAAAGCATAAAGCAATAAGCTTCAGATCAGTCTGCCTGGAAATAACTTTTTATCTGAAATTTATCAGACGGTTTGTGCAAACTGATGACTGCTGCAAGGGCTACTGAGTGTCCCCAAGACCCACCTGCACTCAGAGTTGCAAGTACCTTACCCAGCAGCAGGACTACCTAAAGCTGATTGAGGAACCACATCCAAAGGCAGATTAGTCCCTCGTAACCCCTGCTCAACAGAAGCAGAATTTGTTTCATTCCTAAAACACAATATATAGTCCCTCTGGCTCTATAAAGGCCCAGATCCAGCTCTTGCTAATGGCTTAAATTAATTGTGTCAGAGCTAAAGTTCTGCATATGTCAGAAATTAGGAAAAATGAAGCTGCTGAGGCCTCTGGTGACTTGTCAAGCTCCAGGACACTTGGTGCATGGGCACTGAAATGGGCAGCTTTTTCCAAATGCCATCTGGGCACCTCTTCTGCGGATACTCAGTTCATTCATAAAGGCCTATCCAGGTTCAGGACTTTCAAATTCAGGTGCCCACAGGTCCTAACATTTATGCAGGAGGGTCAGTGAAGCGCTTTGTGTTCTGTAAAAGGGACATTTTTTTCCAGACTGCCTCTTTTAGACAGCTAGAGAGAGACCTGGTGCCCGCTCTCTGCTGACTGAAGCCGGAAAGCTTGGCTGCTCTCACAGGCAGCTGCAGAGCCCAGGCCGCAGGAGCTCAGCGTCGTTTGCTGTGCTTGTCACATCTGCTCCCTTATTTACCCAGGAGGAGCCAGGTAATGAAAAGCAGGTTGCTCTCAGCCATCCAAATTTCTGGCCGCCATCGCAGGACTTTGCTGCCTGCCGAGGTGCCAGCATTGCTGTGAGATGTGGCTGGCAAGTGGCACCGAGCTGCGGTGGCCAACATCGCCCCAGCTCCCTTACTACCCCAGCCAGGTGGGCTGTGCCCTGAAGCACACGTCCCCAGCCCTGGCTTGTTGCAAGCAGAACCCTTGAGCACCTACAGCTCAGCAGGCAGTGTCGTATTTCCTCGGGTTGGACTGCTGACAGGAGTATTGTTCCCGCTAAGAGCCCTGTGGGCTGATGCCCACGTTGGCCAGCAGCCAGTGGTTGGGTGCCGCTGGCCAGGAGAATTTATAAACAAAAACTGGGAGGGGGAAATGGAAGGAGGGGCCTCAGTCATTTTATACACAGCCACGAGACAGACTTCTGAATGCGACACTCCTTTCCTGCTTTTTTGGACTACAATAGAAAAAAGTGTCTTAAAGTACTCCGGTATCCTGAAGTACTCATGATGCACAGGACTGCGTTTGGCAAGACATAAGGAAACGTTCTGAACTGCGGTCACTTAAGACGACACATCAGAAAGATGTCCTTTCACACAAACTTTCTTCTTTTTCGTCTCCTCCTTTCTCTTCAGCAGACTGATGTTGATTGGTCGCAGAATGACTCAAGAAGTTAGGGATCACAAATGACACAACAGAAGAAATTGAAAGGTTTTCTACCTAGCCAGCGGTAACTCCCTGTCAGATGCTTTTCAGATGTGCACGCACACGTGCACTGCTCCCGTTGCTTTACCCAGCTTTGTTCTTATCAGCACGTCTCAGCACCACTGTCCCTTCCTCTCCCACATGGCAGTTCCTCCATAGAGCTCTCACAACACAGTGCAGTGTCACCATTTATCCAGACCCAGTACTGCAGGAATCCATCTCACAGCCTGCAGAACGGGCTCTTAACTCTTCTTTTGTTTATTAATCTGCTTGAGATGCATAGTGAGAACACGTCGATACTGCTAAGGTTAACGACTGATTGATTCATAGCAAGACAGCGCCAGCATTTCCAGCCAGCTGATCCTCAGCAATTGTCGTAACGAAGGCTGCAGCGTGCTCTCAGGGTGCACAGCACAGCTCCGTAGGAGGGCTGTCGTTTGGGTTTCTCGCAGAGGAAGGGCAGGTGCTGGAGGGAGCAGAGATGTCTCAGCACATGGCTAATGGCCACCAGCCCAAGCCATCGGGGCCCTAAAAGCCGGCTGCTGTCCCGGACAGCCCTGGGATGCAGGGACTGGCACTCATGCCTGCCAGCCACGGAGGGGACCAGCACACACTTCATTTTCTCTGTGGCTTGTAATAGAGATATACGCCGAGGCTAAGAAGAGCTGGCTCCACAGAAACAAAGCCATTCTTCACAGCAGACTGGTGCCATTAAGAAGCATGTGGGAATTCCTGGCTCTCGTTCTCACCGTTCAGATAATAGGCTTTCTACAGCAGTACCCTTTCACCAGATTATTGTTATTGCGGGCGCTAAAACGATCACAGCAGGTTGCAGAGGGGCAGGAGAAACAAGGAAGCAGTAAGCTGGCCGGCAGCAGGCGGCTTCATGCCCCGCGGAAGCCCTAGCCCTGGGCAGCTGAAGGGAAGCTCCCTGCAGCTGGAACAAACCCCTGCTGAAGCTCATCGCAACCCGCTGCCCAGGCCTGCTGTGCCTGGGGACGCCCAGCCACGATGTCCCGTCCATGCAGCGCGGCCCCGAGGGACACATCCTCCCTCACTGCTTCACCTTGCCTCGCACCAGGCACCCTGACCCACACTAAGTGCTGTGGGCAACAACCCTGAGTTTCCATGTGCTCTCCCTAAAATCCTTTGGGACAATTGCTCTTGACCCTGCCTTGTAAGCTTTGGTTCTTCCAGCCGGCCCGTTTTAACATCTGTTTCCCCATCATCCCCTCTCAGAGGGGGCTCCGGATCTCACTGCCTGGCTGCCACCCCACCAAGTGCAAAGGAACCAAGTCATCTCAAAACCCAGCTAAAAACAGTGAATAAAAAAAAAATCCAAATAGTACAATGTTTCTGGCTTCTCAGCACAGATTGAACCAAAAAAAAGAATAAAAAGACTTCCCAAATGGATAGAAAACTCTGAATCCTATACACTTTGGGTCAGATTACTTTTCAGTTCTGTGCTAGAAAAGTTTCTTTACCTCTAAAGAGGGTAACAACATTTTAGACAGCCGCATGGTATTTTGTTTTAAAAACACTCTGTCCCTTCAGTGAATGAATATTTTAGCTATGTTGCCTGTCTCAAAAAGATGAGGTCTGCTGGCAAGATTTCTAACCTAAACCTTAAAATGCATCCACAGACAAGACTATCTCAGTTCCCACCACTGAATGACTGGCATCAAGCAAGTTGTGTGAGGACTTGCCAGATACAGGTGAAAGAAGCAGCAGCAGCTTCACAGTTGATGGCTTAAAGTCAACAGGAGGCTACATTCACCATGGGGACTTGATTTCAAAAATGACAGCACCTAAAAATAGGGCTTCAGTGGTCTCTGCTTTCCTCCGCATGAACACAAGCTGAAGAAAACGCCCCAAACTCTCCCCGTCTCTAAGATCGTTCATGTGTTTTAGCTGAAATCACACCTCTGAGCCAGAGAGGGATGAGATTCAAAACACATTTGCAGACTGCAGGAACCCTTTGAGTGCAGGGATATTTAATGAATGGAGAGGAGCTCGTGGCTCTTTTGCAAGAAGAAAGCATGTTTTGCTGGGCCCTGCCCCAGAAACTTCCACCTTCACTGCTGGGAGAACTCTGCCATTACACACACAAGTACGTAGCTCAGTGTCCCAGCAATTATGCAGGTGATGAAATGCAGAAATAGAGGCACTTGCTCTCCTGCTGGCTAACTTTTGTAGGTGCCTTCAGAGTTGATGCATTCCCGAGGTTGTACAAGGCAGAGCACCACACCGCCAACAAGCACACTACCCTCATTAACATTGGCTCACTACAAAGCCAAATTACAATAACTTTGTGACAAAGTAGGAAAAAAAAGGCAACAATAACCCCAAACCAGAAAACCAACACGCTTTGACTTCTCTTTGTCACATGAAAGCACTGCAGTTTGCTGGTGGCTGTTTTCAGATTTCTCTGTCCATCTCCAGATTCAGCTCACCGAGGCGGAGGAAAGGCACAGCTCAGCGCACCCCTGGGCTGATCAAACCTTTGTGTCTGGTTCAGGCAGTGGAACCACGGCATAGATCAAATCTCACGTAGTTTGCCTTACCAGTTTGACAACAGGTATCCTGGAGTCATTTTGGATAATTAATTTCTGTCTGTTACGTTTTGCAACTTGCACTTCCCAATAACAGTGCACCTGTGGATAAAACAGCATCGTTTTGCACAGTGTATGTGGAGTATTGTCATGACCTTCACTTACACGAAGCCAGATGCACCGTTCTTCTTCACACACACAATCTCCCTCAATATATTTGTTTGGGAGAAATATCACTCTCACCTCATACTACTTAAAGGCCCAGAGGCAACAGTGAATCTGTGACAAAAGGGATGCCCTAATCCCATTTTAGGCTTTAAATACAGACGTCCTCTTTGCCTCTGGAAACGTGACAAGCATCCCCCCCTTGCATTCCTGTACCTGCATGCAAGGAGGGAACAGGATCTGCTGTTTACTTCAAGGACAGAAGAGGGAATGAAATTTGGACTTCATTTAACCTGCATCCGCACACTGTGCTAAAAGAAGACTGGAGCTGTGGCTGAAAGGGGATAATTAGCAATAATTAATTTCTGCTGCAGATCATTAGCAATTTGCAACCCCTACGAGCAAATGAAAAGAAAACTATGGTTCATCACACTCCTAAAATTAGCCCTAACCAAACCTCTTACACTTAGGATGGCGATTCTTTCTAAAGGGCAGGAAAGCAGCACAAAACCTGGTTTCCATCTGGTTTTAGAGAGTTGAGAGCTTTTTCTCAGACCACATGAATGTGACCACTGATTAGTCCCGCCTATTTCCCTCCAAATCCTAACTTTTCTCATGTTAATGGAGACTTCAATAAAAATGTATTTCATATGTTACCTTGCAAAGAAAAAAGGTAAATAACATATATGAATGAAATAGGTTGCATACTTTGAAATTAAATGTCATCAGTATGCCAGAAACCTCAACAAAGGGCTTTACTGCATTTCTCATTTTTCATATTGGCAAGATTCTCTTAAAATAGGGAATTTATTAAGCAAAACCTGGAGCAGGTTTTTATCAGCCTCATCTTCCCATCAAAATAAACAGTCCACATTAGAAATTGCTTTAAGAATAAAATGTAAACCGTAAGCCTACTTGCCTCGTTCCCCAGGAGCACATGCACTTCCACCTGAGTCACGCCTGACATAGGTTACTCATGCTGTATTCAGTGAAACAATTACTGAGGATCTATTATGGGTAAAGTTTAATTAGCTCAACTATAAGCAAGACACTAATTTGTGCTATAAGAAACCAAGATCACAAGTTTCCATAGTACAGGATGTCCCCACTTGTTTTTACAAGTATTGTTCTGATTAAATTGGAACCTAAGGGGTTTACGTTTTCCTGTGGCTATTGAATGCAGGTACACAGAGGCACAAAAAATATCATCTTTATCTCCAATAAGCGGAGCTTCCCAGACCTGTCCCGGGCTGCCTTCTGGAGTTGGTCAAGACCCAAGCATACAGGGGAGGCAAAGGGACCATAGGCACTACTAGGATCCCTCTCACCCTCCACGCAGGGCGATGCACTCCGGACACAGACTTCCCAGCTCCCCTTCCATAGGGCTGCAGTCACTAAGTTCCTCATCAAGCTAGCAGGTGACCCCAGAGCCACAACAAAACCATGTATCGTCTATAACAAATCTAATAAAAATTAGTAAAATGATAACAGCATAAATGATAACGGCATCTGAAAACAAAGCTGATATTTTTGCAAAGGTTTTCAGTTAAGTACACACATCAAGAGTTTAAGAGACTGCTATATTTAGAAATACAATCTATTTCTGCAAGGCTCAGATTTTAGCTTCAGGTAGCACATATTCATTAACACCGGATCTCCACCCAGGAAATGTAACTTGAACTAATAATTGCAGAACAGCAGACAGCACATTTTAGATTTGACAATTCCTGATTCAAACATTGCAGCCTTATTGTAGAATTAATTGGCTCCTGCAGTGCTTTATTATTATTTATATATACGTTCAATATTGATATTTATGTGGACTCTTGGTGTGACTGATTATTTATAGATATGGTCTGAAATCTGAGACCTTTTTGGCTGAATTCCCAGTCTCCTGTATGAAATTCTCAAAGACCCATGGAAAAAAAAAAAAGAAAAGTCCATTTAATCTATTTCAGATTTCCTATTTGAAACAGGGATGAGAAAACAATGGAGATAATGCTTCTTCAGCCTTTCTTTGCCTTACAGACTTACATACAATAACAGTAACCTCTTTGAGAAGGAAGCATTTTTTACAGCATAAATTTGTGCAGAACTAGCAGCCTTGGAGGGCCCAGGGATAATGTTGTAATATAAGTGATAATTAATTTATATTTAACGGGGAAATGTGTACTATAAACATACCCTGAGCAGTAATCAATGGGAGATCACGCTAGGAATCCCCAAACCAGACATGGACTGGCTAACACCAGCAGATGTGTTGCTTGCCCTTCTGTTCAGGCGGCCTGATGTGTCTGGAGAGGAAAGCTCCCTGTGCTGACCCTTCTCCCAGGGCAGGCAGGGAGAGATCTCAGCAGCCTGATTCATGTGGGGCATTCCCCAGTCCCATCCCTGCTTGCCTCTCTGCTGGAAGAGCATCTGAAACCACCTTCTCTGCCCGCATCCACACTTAGGCATAGCAGTAGTTCTTAAAGACTGCTTAAGAACTTAAGCTTCACTGAAATTCACCTTGAAAATCCCGCCTCCTGACAAAGTACCAATCTACCAGTTGTTCCAGCTTTTTTGTCATTGTTTTTAAACATTCCCCTTTCCTCACCCTGAGCTAGCAGAAACAGCCTCAGCAAGTGCAGGAAGAAGAACATAGGAACCACGACTAGAAGATATACACACCTACAGTGATTCTTACTCTTGATGAGGTTTTTACGAGATGATATCAACAAGCACTACATAAGATCAGGCACTGTACTGTTCTCTTTTCAGTATTTTCTGTTGAGGCTCTTTTCCTTTTTCTTTCTCCATGTATATGATTAATTATTACTATTATACTTGTTATTTCACTTGGCTTCAGAGGCCAAGGCAGAGTCTGTAGAAACCTATTATATGCAACGCAAATTCACAAATAAGACCACAATAGAAAAAAATATATACATATGTCTGTGGTAAACTTACAGTCAGAAAATTAAAACAACATCATATCTTAAGAAGTTTTACTTACTGTTCTTTTACTTCACATAATTCAAAATATTATTATAGAGAATTTCTGATAAAATTCATTTATAAACCATAAGTCAATACTTCATTTAAAGGCTTTGACTCTCTCAGAACTTTTTCTAAAAAAGAAGAAGTCAATACAGATTAGCAAAGCACCTTACAGTCGGCAAGTTTTGCATATTTTGCTGGAAAAAAAGTTTAATGAAAGAGGCTTCACTCAGCCCTCTGCCTACAAGAATTTTCCACTTACTTTCTGTAGGAGGGTAATATATAGAATATACATCTAACAGAATGTATCTGTTAACGGGTCACGGCTGTGGCTGAGACTGACAAAATTAGAGCAGTCTGAAATTAGATATTTCATTCTTTTTGCTTAGCAGCATCGCAGTCTTCTGTAAGCGCTTCTCTGCAGCACCCACAATTTCTTTTGAATTCTTCTGGCTGATTTTTGTCCATTTTGCTCTCTGTAAGCAGTTATGCTTCTCTCAAATATTACCTCTGCTAACGTGGCCTAAAGGCATTATTTGAACAGTGCTGAGGCCGTGCAGAAGTTAAAAATCATGAGCAGCTTCTCCTAGAGGGCTCATATTAATAGCTTTATGAAAACACACGAACCCAAATGGATTTTATAGCTTTGAAGTCAGATTGTTTGTACTAATTATTTTATGAACAATATGAAGTACCATTGATTTTATAGCTTTGCAGCCTGATTTATTAGGCCACGTGCATGTCATCATCCAGGCTTTATGTCTTACAGACAACTGGCACTTTGAAAGTCCTTCCTAAACCTTCTTGTGTTCCCTTGAATATGATTACAAGTGCTATGCATAAATCAATTCACTTGAGTATGATTAAAGATTAAAAAAAAAAATCACACAAAACAAAACTCCTGAAATAACTAAATCCACGTGGGTAGGAAAGAGCAGGCCATAAGAAAGTTAAAGTAGCAGTAACAAATACACTCTGGGAAAAGATGACATGTTACAGATCATTCTGCAATGAACAGGAGCAATAAAGAATTTCATTTCCAAATCTGGCAAAGCAGAAGCTTTCCTGAGTTCTCCACTAATGCACGGGGTATATCCTTTTTCCAAAGCTAGCTTTCCAGAGGACTCAGCCTCCAATACCCCCTGCAGTCACAGCTTTTCTTCCCGTGGCCTAAGCAGACTTTGGCTTCAGGCTTTGGGAGCCAGGCATAGAAGTTTTCAGTAATTTGCAAGTACAGTGAAAAACAGAAAGTAAGGTCTTTAGGAGTTCAATATCTTGTTCAGTATGGTTTAGATAGAGAGCACTAAACAACTTCTCTGTATTCTGCACCTCAGAGCCCAGCCATGCAAACTGACAGAGGACCAAACATCTTCGTTTCAGCGTGCAGTAATAACATATCTATCCAACCCAATTACAGCAAGGAGAACCACTCTCAAATGTATCAAAGCGTTAAAAAACATTAAAATGCCTCATTTCTCATCTCTTGTATCTCATTCTGGTGTAAATTAAGTGACTTTTATTGAGTTCTATCAGACTTGCAGCACTGCAATTATTAGTAATAGAGTTGTTACCATAAAATTCTGGTATGTCCTAAATATCCTCCTTGTTTTCTGCATATACTAATTTTAAAATTCCAACTAATTTAAATATATAAATAACACCAGAAAGCAATCAAGATTTCTTCACTATATGCCTCTCACAGGATAATTTTCTCATCCATATGCATTATTACCAAAAGATGCGTCCTGCATACTGACAGTAGCTCTTGTTCTCTCAGTATTCTTGTTCGCTATGATAGGTCAACATCTTTTAATAGTGAGGTTTTCAATTGAGCACTTTTTAAAATGATAAGAGGTTGCTTTGTTTGTTAAAGTTCACTTTCTTATCAAAATAACATATAGCAAAATATCTCAATCCAAAAAAAAAAAAAAAATCAATTCTTCACAGAAAATAAATGCATCTTTTCTTCCTTTCTCCTCTTTATCTGCCATTAAATTACATTCATACATCTAGCACCACACTCCACTAAGCCCCATCGCAAAAAAAAAAAAAATAAATCATGATGCATCACTGAAGAGAGTATCTGAGAATAGCAGAGACAAATGCAGGACACCTAAATCATTTCCCCTGAGGAAACAGAGTGGTAATTCAGAATTAAAATATTTTTTCATCTGCAGCTGGAATGTGTCACTTTCTGATTTGCAGCTAAAAACAAGAATTATTTTCAGCTGAAGTTTGTATAGAAGGTTTTGCATTTTCCAGTTGTCACTTTTATCAATGATTTACACGCCAGCTGAGAAGCATTTGTAACAGCTGAAGAGTATGCATAAACTCACAGTATTTTTGGAAAAGAAACTTAAATTCCATAATGAGTTGTTCACAATAAACTTTATTTCTAACACATACATGATTTATGGTGTGCAGACTAGAGCCAAACATATCCACACGTATAAAAGGGGATATTGTTCTCTTCACTGATTTAATTGGCACCAAATTAATGTGTGTTATATCAAACATCAAAAATCTAGTCTCTTTACACCACAGAAGTATGCTTAGAAACCTTCTGAGAGAGCGACAATATAAACTAGTTATTTTCTTCTGGTATCCTAACATGTTTTAGTGCATCTTTTTCATGATGATGTGTTTCAAAATATCGAGTACTCCTTTCCGGTAGTGATTTGGGTAGTGAGTGAGGTCTGGCTGGTTTCAGAAAGTACTAAACAATCCTGGCTAACATGGCTATTTTTGGAAAAACAACTCTAAAATACCTGGTTTCAGCCCAAGCATTTAGTACTTGAGGACACTGAAATGTTCTCCTCTGCACATCCACCACTAGAGGAGCTATCCCCTGCGGATCAGAAGCCCCAACAAAGGTACTAGCACACATCTATACAACACATACACGCCATGTGGTCACGTCCACACTTTTATACACCCAACCCAAGTGATATCCCCAACCATCACACCACATAAAAAAGCTTCAGTGGACAAAATTGGGAAGGCTTTGCTACAGATTTTGAATAGAACTTGGTGGTAGGAGAATTGAAGTGTGGGCAGGGCAGCAGCAGCCCAGACTGGCTCCGACAGGAGGGCTCTCCTATCGCATCCAAACCACTGCACAGAAGTGCTTCATTTCATAAAGGACCTTGTCTTGTAAACATGGCTTGGGATTTCTGAGGGCAGGATCTAAAGGTGAAATAAGCAGTCTCATGGAGTGTGTAGATTTTGATGGTTTTTTTTAGTCTCTGGATGTTTTGTGGGGAAAACCTGTGTATGATCCAGGACGCCATCAGGGGGTTCTATGAAAACTCACTTCCCTAGTCCCTTATTCCCATAGAATAAAAAAAATAAAAGATTAACCAGATAAAAAGAATAATAAAGGATTAATCCTGTAACAATTCCCTCTAATATTTATAGAAAATAAAATATTCACACAAGCAAAGCAAAACCAAAAAGAACCACATGCAACAAAATGAACAGGACAGCTGCTTCGCTGGTTGTAAGCCGTACGCTCATTGATGACCTTTACAAGAGGTATGGAAGAAAAGCAAGGAGGTGAAAATTAATAACCCTTCAGGCAGACAGCAGAGAGCCATCATAAGTTGTGTGATCTAGACATTTTTATCCACTGCCCCCATCCTCCAGAAAGACATAATTAATTTACAGTCATTTTAACCTGCAAATGACACTCGTACAGTTGGAGGACTGACAATCAGTTTCCCGTGCTAGCAGCAGGGTGTAGAAGGCTGAGTGCCGTGGCATTCGCGCAGATGCACTGAAAAATGTAATTGATGGGACCTCCTACCTTGTTAAGTGCAGTGGCACTAGCTGTAACTACATGCAGGCAGGAGGAATACATGCTACTCTTCAGCAGACAGAATAAAAAAGTAAATAATAAATTAAACAGTCCCTTAAAGTCCTATCTTGAAGAATGGTTAACATTAATAGCTTTGTTTCTTTTTGTTTTAACTCACAGAATATGGCAGCACAAGTCAATAAGCAAAATGCCTGGTACACAACTTTATTTTGTGGTTTAGATTGCAATAAATTCAGAACATGATGCACACAGTCTCCGCTAGAGCCACTGTAAATGACAAAAGTTAATGATACATCTGTGAAGAGGAAGGAATAGGAACAGTAAATGTGTGCGCGTATTTGTATAATAATTCAACAAATCGTAGATGACAAGGTCTCCTTCACTGAAAAATTGTTCAAATAAAAAAGAGCCCAACTTAAAAGGACTGTAAATACCAGGCAGCATTTTCAATATCTAGAAAAGAGACTGAGCTTACAAATTACCCCACCTATCCTATGTGCATTTGGGGCTCAGTGGACAACACTGTGCAGTAAGTTGGAGCCACCAGCCTGAACGCTGGGAGAGCCTTACAAAGCCCTAGGCATCCACTGTATCAAGCCACACATTTTCTATAGCTATCCTTGGTTACTAAGATGGTGTTCAAGTATTTGAATTGGGCAAAAATTAAAAATAAAAATAAAAATCCTTAACATGCTTGTTAACTGAGGGTATTTTCACAGGCCAGCCGTGCCTGCCTTCATTCAGTCAAGAACTGCAGTCCTGTCAGGCTCCCTGGCCCTAAAGCTACCTTTGTCATATTTACCAGAAAACTTGTGGGCCAGTCTCAGGCACTGCATTCTCACAGTTACACGTTTTTGCCATCCTCTTTTTCTTCCCTCTACAGCCAGGTCTCACTCCCAGCACATCCAGGACAGCAAGTACCCCCATCACACTGAGGCAATGCCATCAGCTGAGGATTTGCAGCATCACTCACAGCTCCTAATGCAAAGACTGTCCCCCTCCTTTACCCACGCTGCCAGTTTTCCTTCATTTAGGCTGCGAGAAAGACCTGCCCACCGTGCAGAAGTCCCTCTTTATGCCATTTCCACTAAAGCACGCCCGTGCCCACCACACATTTTACCAACCTTATGGACAGGGACAGGCAGGGGGACATCTGCCCTGCTCCCTTACACACTGTATGTGCCTTTTTTTAAAATACATTAGGAAATATTTTAGATGCACAGATCTTCATGTGCTGCAAGAAGGGGCTGTATATAGCCTGAATAATCTGACAGAAAAACAGGCTCACAGATGATAAATTTCATGCCACTGATTTAAAGTGGTAGAGAAATGAAATGAATGGTAATCAGTACGTTATCTCCAAGCTCAGGTACCCAAACTCTCTTGGTTATGAAATGTCATATTAGTCAGGAGTTCATTATATTTCTTGTGCAGCATAAGAAATGTGAGCCTGCCTTCCAGAGGTGGGAGTCCTCTTCTTTTGTGGGAGCAGCGGATACCCTTGGGGCACTTAGTCATACGATACTGTACCACAGAGCTAAAAATAGGGTATCGTGTCAAACTAGATTTATAAGAGATTGCTTTCTGTGTGTGCAGACAGCCTGATTTTAGATTTACATCTGATCTATGCTCAACTGCATGCAAGCATTCCCTCCTGAACACCTCCAGAGGTCATAAAAAGAGTCCAGAGTAGTACAACTTTAGTTATACACAACTAACTGTCCCACTGCTGCTTAACCAGATACATTAAAAAAAATAATAAATCAAAAAGGCAGAAAGAAGGGAGACCTACAAGAATAAGCAGCAATTACCATGAGCACCAGTTTCAGATGCACTTTTAATCCCAGCTACTTTAAAATTTGACACGAATTTTACCAGCTCAAAGCCAGAACATGTTTGTTTTGGTCTTTGTGGTTTTATCAGCTTCTTTTCACCTAATCACCCTTCCTTCATCACAGCTGAACTTTTATTCTATTTTAATTCTTCCCTTAAAGGATCTACAACACGCTGCTTGTATGCTTCTGCTTATCCAGCCACCACAAGCGTAGAAGACATGACAGCGTGGTATGAGATAAAAGTTTTGTAGGAGATAAAAGCTTTATTGGCCTGTATTTTGGATGACCAAATTACTCATGAGCAGTGAACTCATGAATAAGTTATGAAAGTCATTACAACAAGTGCCAATAAAGCTTTTTTTATACGACACTGTCATGTATTCTACATATGCGACTTATTTTACAGAAAGGAAAAAACTCTACATAAGACTCTTTTTAGAGAGTCTTAAATTTTTTTTTTTTATTGGGGCGATTTCTTCTACCCTTCCAACTGCAAACCAGACTTTAATTAAAATAAGCCCTGCTCCGCTGTGCTGAAGGGTACAGAAAATTTAAAATCTCTCTGAAACTTACTGCTGTAGCTTTTACTTCGTCAGAACTCACAGCACACCACAGCTTGAAGAGTTGCCCCACTGGAAAATTATAGACTTCCCTTTCCCAAAGGTGGGAAACAGGTACTATCCTGGGTGGACACACAGCTAGAAACCCTAAATTTATCAAATATTGTCTATTCTGAACATTCAATCACTACAATTTCCTAAAGGACAAAAACTTTAATTAGTAACTAGGAAATTAAGGATATATTATTGTTAAGCTGGCTATATCAGAGAATAACAACTTTCTGAAGATACTTAGAAATCAAGTCCCAGGAAGCTGAACGAGGAGAGTGTCAATGAGAAAGGTATCAATCCTCATTCAGCTTTAATTTACCCCACAACTATAGGATAACTAGAGGGAAAGAAGGCAAGGGAGGATGAATGTGTACTTTTTTTTTTTTTTTTTTTTTTTTTAATGAAGAATTACTAGACACCCTCTTTCAGTTAGCCAAACTGTAATAGCGAGGATGCTTCCTGACACATTAATTTGTCCGGCATTCTTCTCGGAGTTGAACTCTTACAGGTATTTTTCCTCCCTTAAAACGTCAAGCAAAGGCTGATATCCCCAGGAGCTGGTAATTGGCATTGTTTTCAGGGGAGCTGCGGGCACACAGGGTACGATTCATTTGTCTAAATATAGGTTTCTCCAACCGAGTGGGTTGTCTGTGCACTTTTATTCCTCCCTGAGGAAGGGGAAGGGAACCTAATCAGCACCCAAAATAGAACAATTTGAAGTGAACGATTTAAGCTCTGGAGGTGCTTCCTCTCCCACTGGCGAGATGCTCCCGAGGCTTTCCGCTCGCCCTGTAGGCACTGCAGGCAGGATGAACGCAACCCACAGCCTGTAATGCCGCCTGCCAGCTTCTTCCCCAGTTTGCTCCATACACAGCCACTTACACAAGTAAAATTAGTCAAACACCTTTTTAACTTGGTAACGTTTTTCAGTTCATACTCTGCTAGGTCAGTAACTCTGCGCGGTGCATGTCAGCAGTTAATTTGCCCATAATGTTATTTCTGGTGAGAGCAGCACTTCAATCAATGACGCGGTTTCTCCTTATGCTGGGTCTGCAATTTGGACTGCGTTTTGACACACTTGCCAGATGAGTAAAGATATTACCTGGTGATTTGTTTTCATTTATCAGTTGCAATCCTTAAATAGCCTTTGCTCGCCTGTGTTGATTTCTGAAGAGATGAGCCACTGTTTTCACAACACCCGTGACTCAAGGAGGGAGGCTGTAGCATCGGCATTCCTTGCTGATTGTCAGTTCTGCATCCCCAACACAATTCTTCCTCGAGATGTTTACAGGCGCAGTTGGCTCAAGCCATCGGTACTCGTGTTTTGCCTTACTACCTTTCAAATCACGGAGGTGCTTAACTGGGCTCTTGTGCTCTCGCCCAGCAATTCCCAAGATCTAACGTATGCAGCCGGTGGGGGAAGAGAAAGAAGCGCCAAGCAGATGCCACGCTCCCACTGCTCTCCTGCCTGCTGCGTGGAGCAAGACCTCCATCTTCCTGCCAGGGAGCCGCGTCCTGCTGCGGGACAGGCTCCTCGTAAAGCACGGAAGGGCAGGATGTGACAGGTAATAAAGGAAGAGCACGATATATCAAACAGCTAAATAAATAAGAGACTGGGTAGAGCATTCCCTCTGCCCATGCTGACAGCTGGACAGCCTGCTCAGGCAGCCAAGGCAATTAAGCCCTAGAAAAACTGCTTCTGGCCAAAGAGTCTGTGGATAACAGCCTGCCCCCAGCCAGACCAGGAAAACACACAGGTCAAGGCAGGAGACAGCAGGTACATGCGAAGACGGGAAGTTTTACAGTAGGGTCTTTACAGCATACGAGATCCTATCAGGCTGTAATCTGCTGTATGTTTGCATGGATTAAACCTGACTGGTCAATGACATGCTCTGATGAACCTTGGCTGACCATCACTTAAATCCGACGCATGCCCTTTACTTCAGCATAGGAGGCAATTCAGGATTAACATTCCAGGGCAACACAGCTCCCAAACCATGAGCACATGGAATAATTTCCATTATTTCCATAGCAGTTATTCCCCTGGACTCTCATAAAAATGTGATCTCTAATCATGGACCTTTTCTTCCAACCTGCCTTATCTTATCCCATGCTTTGCCTCTTGATCTCTATCATCTGTCACTTGAGATGTCCACACTCAACTGCGAGTGTTGGGGGATTTCATTTTATTTTTATATGTTGAGGGATTTCCTCCCCTCCATTTCCAGGGGAAGTAAAACAACATTGAATTACACAACAGGAGGATGGACCCGAGTACAGATGGTGCTGGACAACACGTGGGAAGAGGGCTCCTTCAAGCGCCTGTCACACCGAACTTCCATATTCTACCATTTGGACAACTGCATCTAAACTCCTCCTGAAACAGCAGGAAAGAAACTACAATGTGAAACATGTCTGAATTAAAGGGCTTTAGCAGAAGTTGGAACAGGATGTACAAAGTCACCTGTGACTGCACCAGGCAGGACTCAGGTGAGCTTTGTGGCTGCTCAAATGCATGCAGAGGGTCATGCTGGCCTCCAGCTGCCCCTGGGGCTGGGAATTTGCAAAGGTGACAAAGAGACTGCAGCCAGACTCAACAGGGCTCGCTCTGTCTGGTTTTAATAGTGATAATAAAACGCAGCTCACCCAGTAACTCAGCATCTTACTGTAAGCTGAGCAATGAAGTCCACGAGCAAGCCTGGAGCACGGAGTTGAATGCCGCACCTCTCCTTACTCAAAGGGTGCGGTAATTGGCCTGCCCATACGACACATTCAAGGTCCTGAGGCTGAACCTGTGTTATTTAAATGGCAAAGGAGGGAGGTAAGAAAGTGAAAGGACAAGTAATTTTCTTCTTTTGTGTGCTGACTTTGTACCTCAGTCCAATCCATTTCCTGCTGCTATTCAAGTTCCTATTTGGATACAGAAGGGTAGCAAAGGGAGCAGGGGTGCCTGCAGTGCAGTCTGGAAAAGCCCAGCCCATTTAACAGACCTACCTCTCATCCAGGCAATTATTGAGACAAAGAAGCATGAAGCTCATCATCATCAAATTTACACTGGGCTCAAGGTTCAAAGCTAAACTACATTGCAGTCTGCACCTAAGACATTTCCATTGCTTTTCTCAGACTTAAAACATTTTTGTCTGTTTTTGTTTTTTGGTTTTTTTTTTTTTCCCCCTTACAGCCTTGCTTGCCCTTATCTGAAGTGTAGCCCTGAAGATGGAAAACGAGTTGGAGGACAAAGAAAGGAGGTTAACATTTTAGGTATGCTATTGTTATCTATACCAGTGACTCAAAATAACTTCTGCACATGAATGTGACCGTAAGCACTGACGGTCTTTATGCCATTATTCTCCACAAACCTCTTATTTCAAAACGCTTATTCGTAGCATTAGCACTTCCCTGAACTCAAAGAAGTCCTGTCCAGCCCCTGCATTTATTTTCACTATGAGCGACTGAGCTACCAGAGCTTTGGTAACAGAAGCAGGAGATGGGACAAGGAAGGAGAACCACCTCCTTCCCACAAAGGAAATGTGCTGCTAAAAGCTCAGGCAAGATAACCTGACCCAAATTAGGGTCTAGAGGCTCCCAGGCAGAGTCTGTGGTCACTTTTAGCAGTGGCAGCATTTTAGGGAAGTCGATACCTCCACAGACAAACCTTGTCACAGCATACACAACTTCAGGAGGTGCAAATCATCCTTACAGAAACACTGAAGAAGAGGCAAGTGCAAGGACTGAAACATGCACAGTACATTCCCCATTTTTATACTGCAGGAAGGGTTTTGCAGCCCTCGGAGCAGCAGGAGCTGGCTGAGGCAGGCTCGATAGGCAGTTCTGCCTGCCTTTCCTTAAGACAAACACCTAGCCTCTGCACACTACTGCCCTCAGCCCGCGGCACTCTGTTTATACCTCCAAATCAAATACAAATCTCAACCTAGAAATGTGGACTTCGCAATACTCTGGCCATGCTACTACAAGGCAGTTGTTTCATGAGGGAGCAGATTTGCACATAAGTGGTGGAAGGAGATCACAGTAAAATCAAGAGTTTGCCTCAAGTCTGAAAGAGCCATTGAGTTAGACCCGGTGAGACAAGTTACCTCCGATAGCTTGCAGAAACCAGATGTAGGACTGCTGTGTCTAAAGCTGCATCCATCGATCTCTCTCCTGGCCCCAAACCGCCAGCCCCGTACTTAGGGCTCAGCTGGAGGCGTTGCTTCTGAGCTGGGCACTACACTCCAACCACCCAACCCCTGCTACAAATCTTCACCCATATGTGCTCAGGCAGCACCCAGCCTGTGCAACAGACAGCTGAGCACAGCTGTCCATAAAATGCTTTGAGAAACGGGTTTGAGCACCAGAAGGAAAACAAAAATTCCCAAGGACTTCTTTCTCGGGGAAGAGGCAAGTTACTGCTGGCTTTCCCAGGAACCAAAGATAGGCAAACTCTTCTGTTCACTTACAAAAACTGTCACAGACTTCTTAAGAAGCAGACACACAGTTTTAAGAAGCGACCTGAGCGGTGAACAGCGTTTGCAGCAAAACGCATTCAAAGGGCGAGAAAGAAAATATATACACTTCTTGCTGCCCTGAATATGATTTCAATTCAGAATCATTTTAAGGCCAAGCATAAGGTGTGACATAATGCTTGAAAGATGTGCCTGAAACATTATCCTGAAGAATATTTTCACTGACTTCCTTAGCAGAAATATGTTATCAAACATTGTATCAACAAAACTAGACATTTTTTAAAGTTTAAATTTAAAGCAGAACCATTGATTCTTAACAGCCTTCTGAGAAGACAAAAAGATAAAACATGACAAAAGGCTGAAAGACACTTTGGATTGAAGTACTGTATTTTTTACAGGGTTATGTTTCCATATGTCTAAGCAAAATATAAAGTTAAATCATTGTTTAAGATAAAAAAAGGTTAACATAGGACAAGCTGGGAATCCACAATTAAAACTTTAGGTGAACTTATCCTCTAAGTTCCTCCTCCTCCCAAAACACTCCAAAGGGCAGAACCCCTGCATGGAAAGGAATGCATCCACTGCATTAATTTGGGAAACTGAGGCTTAGTGACAAACACCGTCCAAGTGTACTTTACCTTTGTAGTGGGTATTTGAGCGAAGTACAGCAAAAGACGTGGCTGCAAGAGGAGCTCCTGGGTGCTCCTGGTCAGGACTCAGCAGCAATGCTGGCAGCAAGCACTGGCTAACGGGTCAGCTACAGGTGGGGTGGGGACTAATGTAGCATCTGGGAGGCCGCAGCAAGGCTGCTGAAAGAAGGTGAAGGCAAGAACTCGCATGCAAGCCTGCAGGCAGATCCAGTCATTTCAACTGTAGCAAATTCAGCTGGGGTAGCAGGGACAGAAGCTCCAGAAGCACAGCACAAGAGCAACCTGCACAGAAGTTGGGCTCTTCCCCAGCTCCCAGCCTGAGGAGTAAAGCCTGGTTAGCAAGGTCCTTGCACAGCCACAGCTGTGGGAAGGGTCCCAGGAGGAGAGTCCTGGGCTGAGGTAGCCCTGGTGGGCAAAGTCTGCTCACTAAACTGGAGGCACATTTCCTAGATTTCAGTGCATTTCCTTCCTCTGCTGCTGTGGGATTCTTTTATTCTCCTAACACTTCTGAGTAAATCAGTGAACTCCAGATAGGGAAGCCCTTGGCTCAGGTGCCACTGGATGTCGTCATTTGGTTTCTTATGTTTCTGGGTGATGCTAACTCCAGTTGCACAGAAGATCTTTAACACAAACCCCTGAAATGGACTGTCATTGGTCTAACAGCCAGTCAGTTCCTAGCAAGATGACATAAAATATTTCTTCATCTAAAATAAAATATGCAGTTAGCCAGCTAATGCGTAAGATTTACTAAATGCAGCAGTCAATACATCGAGTATTCATTGAGCACTCTTGACATCTGTGGAGATATTTGCTTGATAAATAGCGAAGCTATGAGTGTCCCTGCCATATGTACTTTGCTTTAATTTTAAGCAACAGACTGGGGTGCTTTGTTCCTAATCAAGGTTGGGATACCTCTCCTACAGCTCAGAGACCACAAAGAGCCAAGGAGTCAGGCTGGTTAGCTTCCAGCAAGCTCCTTGAAAGCTCTTGTAATTTTGCTTTTTCCCTTCGAGGAGAACATTCGTTGGGAAGAAGATTAACTTTTCTGCCCAGCTTTAATTGCTGGCTCTGCCACCGACCCTGCTGCAAGAGCTTTCGCGAGGCTTTGTCCCTCCACGTCCTTTCTTTATCAGTTTTTCTCATTTAGAGTTTAGAGTCAGGTTCTTCACGAAGCTGTTTCTTAGCAAGTTTTTTTGTTTTGTTTTGGCAAGTCTTTGCACAGTTCATCTTTAATTTCTAGATGATGCCATAGCAACACAACCCTGACACTGCAGCACTGAGAGCAGAAAGGGCTGACCTGGGCATGGGGACAGACTCCAGGAACTCCCACCAACAGCACTTCCCCTCCCAGGTCAGGGCCAGCTCTTAGCACAGCTGACTTCATGTGTGTAAGGAGCCCACAGTTTTTGGGAATGCCCCAAACACCCTCTTGGGCGGTGTTAGCATTTAACTAAACTGCAGAGGAGGGGAAAAGGCAGCCAGCCAAGGTCCTCCAAGCCTGTGGAGAACCTCCCAGACACCTCCCAAGAGACAAGTCCTGCCCTACAGTTTCTTTCTGCAATTGCCCTCTTTAACTATTTACTTTATTTATAACAACTATAAAAATGATTTATTACTTTGGGAGACTCAGCAGTAACCTGTGCGTATTCTGCAGTTAGATGTGGTTGTTTCGTACTAGTAGCACTTTTCCAGAAAAGTGATGCTGCTACAGATTTACCAAAAAATGATGTTGCTATGGTTTACATCCAGAAAGGATGCGGAAAAGCAGAGTGAAAAGCACAACCTAATTTGGCTTCGTGGAGTGCAGTCAGATCAGACTGCCTTCATTTTGGCAGACGTTAGCCCAGCACCGGGACTGAAGCCCACCACAGCGCATGAACAACCTTGGGGAGGAGGCATAAGAACAACCTTGCCTTTCTGTACTTGACTCAAAGATTTTGTATTTTTATTTTTTCCATTTCATTTGAAAGCTGCAAAAAGACATCTTCCTATTTAAAGGAGAATGAATGGCATCTTTATTCCTGCCACCAGGTGCTTTATAGCAGAGCGCAGACCTGCGTGCAGTATCTCTGCACAGAATCTTGGTGCAACACTGCTACTCCCAAACAGCCCTTCCCGGAGCAGAGGAAAAATTAACTTCCCCTCCAAGAGCACTTGATTATTTATTTAACTCCAAGAACAGCCTGAAGAGTTTGCACAATGCAGAGAAAGCAGACGCTTAGAAATACCTTTCCCATGGCAAGGGTAGCTGAGGCAGGCCACTGGGACACGTTTCTAATCTAAGAGGAAGCCGCTTATGCTGCAAAAATGGCACATTGCTCGTTAGAGTCCCTGCAGATGGCTCTTTTTTCCATGTACTTGGGAATCAGGAAAGGCCAAAGGCAGCGTGGCAAGGACTAGATGCTTTCTGTAACTTGGACCTTTAGCACCATTCCGATGTCCTGTCATCTCTGTTCTCTAACACAGCAAACTAAGACCTTGCACCTGGCCATACTTTTTCCTCATGCTTTACTCAGTGAACCTGTTCAGGAGTTTCTGGATTTGAACTAAAGAAAGGTGCGACCACACGTTTCAAACTTTTTGAACCCACCTGTCTCTCTCACAGAGAGATGCAAAGGAGGAAGAAACCACAGAAGTTTAATATTTGCTCTCGCTGCACTCCTCTTGGGCAATTCTTCCTCTGACCTCAGGTATCATTTATACATCTATCATCAAATATTTTCTCTGCATGACCAGCAAGCAATAAATGAGGTGACTTACTCTGCTTGCTTACCCTCTTGCCACTTTCCAAGAAGCTCAGAGATTTGCAAAGGTGATCCGAAATGTTAAATGCCCAGACTCCTTTCAAGTTTCCATAATGTAAGTGATCTAAGCCAGGGCTCATGGAAAAGCATATGAACATCCTATAAGCATGTTTCCTGACATATTGGCTTGTAAAAGTCACCGTGTTTGCCATCTTCTGGTGGCAACTTGTCTGCGTATACCTGGAACTACCCCTAACACTGCAGCTGTCAGTGATTTCTACGAGACTACAGTATTATGCATCTAAAGTGAATACTTGTGCCCAGGACTCTCTTAGAAGCTTTACCTATATTTAATAATCTAATTCATGACTGAAATCCTGGAGGAAAGGTATAGAATTTACTAAAGTCCTGTTTTAGGCTGTTGTACAATCCCTTACCTACCCTTGAAATTCACTGGGAATGCAACACACCTGAGTTCTGTGGTGGCAAATATTTTCTATCCCTACATTACACTTGCTAAAATGTTTTGCTCTTTGGTCAAGCAATCATAAAAAAAAAAAACAACCTCTGACTTTGTTGGGGACTGAGTTGGTGAGCTTTTTCCCTATTGTTGTGGATTTCCCCATGACTATTTTTTAAATGCTTTCCTCACTGCAACAACTATTATTTCTGTGCTTTTCACAGTAACTAGGAAATTTCTGCCCTATATGGGAGCTGCATGAGTGGGAAATATTGATTTTTCTGTATATTGTTCTGCTTGATGTTACTGCTTGGCATGTTTCTTTTTTTCATTTCTCATTTCCAACTTCCCCTACATTTCTAGCACCGCTGAGCATTTGTCATAGCTCCATATAATATTGCAGTTTGTTCCAAATAAACTTTTGGGGCATCTGAAAAGAATGACTACTTTTAGTAAAGCATGCATCTACCCTGGCCCTGAGTTGGCTGAAGGTTTGAAATGGATCTGATTACAAATATCTTCCAGCAAGCTTTGTTTAAAAAAAAAAAAAAAATAATAATAAATTTCTGAAATGCCTACCCTCAAAGCAAGGCATACTAAGGAAGAAGAAAAGGGGAACTTGACTAGCTGTCCCCCCACCTGCCTTGTGTTTTCTGGCAGGTACACTACTTACAGACTTAGCTTTATATCTCCACTAACTTCGTGCATCACCAGGACTTCCCCTGCCTCCCAGCCCCCTTCCTCCCCTCCCCGCAGGCAGCCCCTGGGGCTCCCCACTCACCAGCCCTCCTTGCAAAGCAGAAATCAGAGATCAAGTGCTGCCACAGCCTTAGTGAGCAATGTGCATATCACAGGGAAGAACATAGCCTGGGGCCCCTTGTCAAGAAGGAAATACAGCCCACGACGAGTTTCAAAACCTCGTAAAAATTAAATACAATCAGAAAACGCCAGCCTGTCCGAACGAGAGAAAAATCTTCCCTTACACCTCTTCACAGGACGCACTCTCCACACCTCGACATCTGTGCAATAACAACAATTTTATTTTTTTTTCCCTTCTGCTGCAGGTTCTCCCCAGCCTTACGATGTCTGAGCAACGTTCATCTGTTAGCCACGATGTGTGTAACATTCTCAGCAAGATGTAGGCTCAGAGGCCGAGATGCTTCACTGTCAGTGCTCCCTGCCGACGTGGTGCCTCACCTTCCTCGAACTCTGCGGCTGTGCACAGAGGAACAGCAGAGCTCCTCCAGCACAAAGCCCGCAGCCACCCACCCCGTTAGCTGGAGCAGGGTCAGGAAGGGAGGTGTTTCCAGCCCACGAGGTAAGGACATATTTACTTGCCTAGCTCCTGAGTGGTTGGGAGCTCTGAGTGGTCTCACCTGGGCTGATGCCCAAGTACCAGCTGCCACCCAACACAAGGAGCTCCTAGCTCCATCGGTCACTTCTCACCAGCAAACCTGTACCTACCCCGGGATGAAGCTAAGGGTCATTGTCCCACAGTGCTCCTGTTTGTCTGTCGCAGCATTTGTTAACCACACGCCACAGAAGATCTCAAGCCACACCTGTAGGAAGATCCTGACTGTGCAAATGGGCTCTGCTTTGCTCCAGTCCCAGCACTGCCACCAGCTCCGTGGGGTCCGCACCACGTCCCAGCCCACCGGGAGCCTGGCCCCGCTACCGTGCCCAGCACTGACACCCTTGGTCAAGCTTCACAAACGCCATCTTCCTAAGCTGGCCTTGTACTTTCCTGTAAATTTATGTTTTCCCCTTTTTTTAGGGCTTCAAAGTGAGCCTTGGCTTCCCTAGAACCCTATTGCTTCAGTTATTACTGCAGCCAGTCCTTTAGGGTTTATTTTGTAGGGTACGTCTATGCTTGCTGAGCATCCCTTAATGAATTTTTCTTTTGAGCACGCAGTGCTCATCTTGATTTATAAAGGGCTGAGCCCTTCATAAATATGAGGAATTCTTGTATTCTAGAGTTAGCTTTGACCCTTGAATTTCTTTTTTTTTTTTTTTTTTTTTTTTTTGAATAGTTGAAGGAACTTATTACCGTTTCTATACATTTATATAGACTTGGGATATTTTATACAGACTTGTTAGCTGCCATCATTTTTTCTTCACTTGTTCCTCAAGCTCCGATACCCCCACACCACCATCCCACAGATATTTACATCCAACTTCATCTATATTTCACCAGTAGCTTTCACTTACAGTTCAAAGTGCCATTGAAACCTTTCCCTCATCTCCTCAACCATCTCCAAGATTGTAAGGCTGCAGAGGGATTTACAAGTTGAAACTCCCACAGGGTCCACAGGAGCATTAAAAAAATAAAAATAGAATTTAAAAAAAAAAAAAAGCTCTCCCTGTTGACCTGAACAGGAGGTTCACCTGAGCAATGCCATCTGCTGCCTCTCCCCAGGCTCTGAAGTTCTTTGCTTCTGCACATCCACAACTAGGGGTGGCGGAGATGTCTTCTGGTACATGTTTTGTATCTTTAATAGCAGGAAATAACCACAAATCCATTCATTTCCTCTGTAGCCAGTGGAGGTGAGTAGACAACTCAGGGCACCACAGTTAAATGCCAACAATATAAAACCACATCTTTTGATCTCATCAAAAGCTGTCACGTCAGTGTCTTTCCTCTGAAACGCCCTCAAGAAAGTGTTCTTCACTTACTGACAACACGTTGCTTCAAAGCAGACGTAGAACGTGGCTCTTATTTCTAATGCAATTGTCCCTACCATAGATAAACTTACAAACATCAGGCAAGTTCATCAGGGAAATAAAATTCTATCCTTTACTAAAACCAACAACTTCCCAGATATTCTATCTGGTGTTACCATTTATTATACCACCTCTTTCAAAGCTCTCCCATGTCATTCCACACTCAGCTCATTCCTCCTTCGCGACACCATTGCGAGGTGTAACCCTGTCAACCCCAGTTCAGAGGTGGGAGGAAGGGGAAGAGGACGAAAAGATTTGCTGGCACGTGGCACAGCACAGGACCGTGCAAGCTGCCTTCTGCTTCTTGTGCTGCTCAGCGCAGTCTCACCTCTTCATTTTATACCCATAGCCATAGAACGGGCCCATTTGAATTCTGTGCTGCTCATAAGCTCTGATTTGACAACTCTCAGAGCTGAAATAATTTATTTATCTAGAGAAGAGGCCCTGCTGCCCTGCTGAAGACATTCAGTTCCTACTTGGCCTCATCCTGCAATAGGGAAGAAAGGACAATTCATCTTCCAAGCTCATTCATTATTCATAGCTGTCTGATGAGACTCCAGCCGAAAAAGCCAATCTGTATCAGGTGAGACAATGGCTACTGTTATGAGAAGACCCACACAAGCCCACAGGGTCATTTCACATGGGGCTCACTTGGTGATTACAGCAGTGGCCGGGTCTGAATTCACAGCAAGGATCCTGGAAGTTAATTCAACTCTGGGGCCTCTTAAATAAGAAAGGTGGAAAAGCAGAAACCAGAAGAGCCTAAAATTAATTTTCTAAATATATCTGGGAGCTATGCAGACATTCATAATTCCCAGAGAGCCTGGGAGTTACAGCATTTTGTTCTGTCAGTTTGGAAGCATTGGGAACAGCCACTGGTCCATTTTGTCTTCCTTGAGCTTTTAGAATTTTGTCTCCTCCTCAGCCCACTGATGGAGCAAAGGGGCTCAGACAACTGACTGGGAAGCCTCGGAGCTGATGCCTCTAAAGACTTGTCTTCTCATTAGCTTGGGATCTCACACAGCAAAGCAAGCCAGCAAGAGGCCAGAGAGGACTCTGTCAGCCTCTCATCAATCCAAACCATTTCCCTGGGGTGTTTATGCCCCGGTGAGTCTGGGCACACTCCTATACCCCTGTTACACTAGGGGATTTTGGATTAGGTCTATTGACACTCAGGCATCAAAAGCAGTGGCCCTCTGTCCATGACCTCTGTGTGAGCTGTTACCTCAGGAGAGCTTCAGCAAAATTAAATTTAAAAAAAAAAAAATCAAGGTAATGTTTCTGGTCCCTGCATAGACATTCAGAAACCTTCCTTCAAGTCCAGAGGCTTTCGTCTGTTTCAGGTTTTTATTCTCTAAAATCAATCCCTTTGGACAGAGAAACAAAAGCCTGAACACAGAAGGCAGATGCTGAATCCTTTATCACTAATTGTCTTACGAGGTCAGAGCTGGAGCACCTCAAACTGGACTCTTATCTCTGTGATGGAGAAAGGACCGCTTTGAAACCCTGCATTCCTGTTAGCCATCCCATTTTATTTGACAATTGCCAACCATCAGTGCCACAAGCACCTTTGAAACTCTAAGTTGTTCTTGACAAAACCTCTGACAGCACTGTCAAATCCCAAGCATAAAAGCTTTCCAGTAAACGCAGCCATTTGTCACCGCTTTCCTTGCGACCAGCTCATCAGCCAAAACAGCAAGCATTTCGCTTTTGTTCTTCCCCTTCAAAGGGAAGTTGTGAGTACAAGTGAAAGTGAAAGGCTTAACCAGGTTAATCAGGTCAGTAAAAGCCAGAATAACAGCAGCAGCCAGCTGCAATACATACATATTTGCCTTGGTCAAAGACGAGCGCTAGGGCCAGTGACCTACTAAGGCAGGAGAGGGGACAGGGAAGGGTGACACGGAGCTCAGACCCTGCTCTCAGGTACAGGTGAGGCACATGTAGGGAGCTTGGTCCAAACTGCCACAAAGCCCAGGGTAAAAACATGACAGAATCGGTGGTAGCTTGTGGTTGGCACGTGGCTCCTGCACACCCAAAGGGCGAGAACTGGTTAGTGCCCATCTGCAATAATTCACCATGTGCTGTGTTTCCAGGCGAAGACAGGTCAAACAGGGCTCCGAGCCCCTTTGCTGGATTTACAATGAAACCTTTCCGTCCCATGAAAGCCACTGCACAGTTGCACTTCAATATGTCACCTTTGTTCCTCTTCCTTCAGAAATTAGCATGCACCGAGTGACAAAGCCTATTAGAGAAAATTGACCCTGAAGTCATTTAGCTCAGGATTTGCCAAAGCTCAGAGGTATTTATTATTCTTACAAGCAACGAGGCATATGGTTGACTTTTCCAAAAGCCAATTCAGAAAGAAAAGTAAGTGATCATTTCTTGAAACAGAAAGATATTTAAGTACCTTTAGTCCAACACTGGGAACGAAGATTTCTTCATAAGGCCACACAAAAAGAAACCGTGGAGAATTGCTCTGTGCCTGCTTCAGTGACCACATACTGCAGCTCCTCAGAGGGTGCTGCTCTCTACCCACTTTGCACACGTGCAGAAATTGTCAGTGCCAAATGGACAAGTGTGCATCGAGGGGCTTTCATGCTCCAAAACTTAGACGGAGATGCTCTCACAAAACTTGGAGAGTTCTTCATTTAAGATGAGGCTAAGGTCTAACATGGAGAAGTTTCAGTCTGAGTAAAGTTTGACTGATTTGAACCTGCATCTGGTTGGGTTAGACAGCAGGTCCTGGATTTTCCATTTCAGTTACCCAGTTCAAATACCGTCTCTGAAGTGCTAAAATGGAGCTTCAGCAACAGCACAAAGCTGTCATCACAAAACAAAATAATTCTCTTTGATGGCAAGTTAACTGGTTGTAACCAAACAGCAAAATAGTTGGAGAAGAAAAGACAGACAAAAATGTCTTATCCCAGGCCTTAAGCCAGAGCACAGTCTGCATTTGAAGATTTACAAGTCTTTGATAAAGAATTCCAAAGAGTTTCTGAGCGCAGGAATAAGTCATGTCATCCCCTCCCTCCCCCACCCCAACACTATTTTGATTGTTTATCTCTGCTTTGGCCCAGGAAGGCCAAACTAACCTTAAAGAGAGCGTAACAAGCCTAAAGAGTGTAATGCAACTTCTGTCTTTGAAAATGAGTCATATTAAATATATTTAATGCACAAACTCATTTAACAATTCGATAAGTATGGGCATCATTGAACTTTACTGCCTCTATTTGGGAAAGAGAAAAGGAAAGCAAACAAAAGGATTATTTTTTTTTGGTAGTAGAAAAACAATTTTTATATGAAGTAGTAGTTTCAAGAAGTTTAACACCAGGGGTTTTTTGTTTTTTGTTTTTTAAGGACATAAAACAAAAGATGTTCTTCATACATAATGTATTCTGTTGGCTGGCGAAGTTAGGATTTGGTGCTGCCAAATAGAAGGGCTACTTTCCCAGAATTAAAATAGCCCTGGTTAAAAAAAGAAAGATCAGCAGTAATATCTGGGCTACAGAAGTATATGAAAGAACTCCAAGAAATCTGATGCCCAGAGGAAATCCGGCGAACTCACCTCACTACCTTCAGTAGTTTGTAGTACCGAAACACCTGCCTCTCACAGGGATGCTGAAGGCATATTTATCATATTTCCTCCAGATACAAAGACTTCCATAAAAAGAGTCGCAAATTGCTTGTCCAGCCAGTAAGCCTTTGGTTTGGAGCCCAGCTGGTGATGCCTTTTCTAGCAAATGGTGCCGATGGTATCACCTGTACGTGTCTGTGGGCTGGGCGCCAGAGGTCCCTCAGGCACTGGTGTCTCTTGTCCTCGCACACCAAGGCCTGCTGCTCACCTTGCTCTCCTGGTCTCCTTCCTGCCGCCCCAGCTGGCAGTCAGAGGGCCCAGATGCTCAGCAAGTGGTGGGCCAGCTGCAGGGGGGTTGTTTTATAGGGCCCGCAGCACAGGCGGGGCAGTGGTGGCCACTGTGACCTCAGCAAGCCTCTGGGATGGAGTGGCCAAAGGCGGCTGTGCTGGGAGCGGCCTGGAAGATGCCCTCCCGTGGACAAGGAGGAGGGTTGGGGGGCTGAGGGCCCCTTTTCTGGGGCTGGCTCCCCCACGCCATTTGGCTTGCCAGAGAGAAAGGCTGCCCCTCAGCCACAGGGACTGCCCTGCACCTCCCAGCCTGTGCCCTGGGTTTATTTTTAACACTGGTTTTTAGGCAATTTCATTCTCTTCTTTACGGAGAAGAACAGAAGCAATTTGCATCTTCGGCCCTAATTCCCACGTGTGCTTTGTGCTCTGAGTGAAGAATTTCCTCCTCACATCACATCTCATCTGAATCCCCCCTCCATTTGCTCAAGGCCGTTATTCCTGGTTCCATGGCCACACTCCCTGATGGAGTCCCTCTCCAGCTGTCTTCTAGGCCACTTTTATGGGTAAGGTTAGGTGGCAAAAATGGCCTGCCTTGAAAGACAGACAGACAGACACAACCCAAAACCTTCTGAATTTCAAGTTACACACAGCTATCTTTTGGCCTTCACTCAAGAAACGAACAGTGCCAAAGCATGCTGAAATGCCTACAACAACAACAAAATAGAAGTTATGAGTATACACCACAGAAACCTTCACGTGCCACTGGATGCTCCAGGCATGTCTGGTTCAACACACATTTTGCTTTGCTGAAAGCATTACAAGTTACTGGGAAGCCAAACCATAACATATCAGTTCCTACGGAACATCATTTGTTATGAAAATTCCATAGGAATAGCAAAGGCACATTTCTCCACCACAAAATAAATAAATAAATAAATAAAAATAAGCTACTCATGGAAAGAGTCATTTACAAAAAGCTCTCTTTTTAATATCCCACTATTTTAATTTGGGTATTTATGTCATTGCTAAATACAGTTCATTTTGATGAAATAGAATGCCCTTTTTTATTTTGGAAGATATGCTAACTTAGAATTAAAGAAACTAGAAATAAAAAGCTTCAAATGAACCTGATCTACTTGACAAATGGGAATTTTAGACTCAGAAAAATGTTCAAGCCAGGCTGCTCGTGCTAATCTGACACCAAGACAAAAATCTCACTTCAAAAATGCTTTTTCATGATGGGATTCTTTCCACCAACAGGACCAGCTCTGTTCAAAACCTTTTGGAGCAAGGCCAGCCTACAAAACCCAAGGAGCAGTTCTGACCAACACAGTTCCAGTGGAAGAACTGCTTTTACATTATTTGTTTTAAGGAGTCACTTGCCCTTCTCCATGTCCATTGTGTACAAGTCAGTTGTGAATAATTTGGGATTAGCTCCCTTTGCCTCAAGAAGCTTGTTAGCTGCTGGCATTACTGTTTTCTTTGAGTTGCTAATCTGGTGTTGCTAATTAAGATTAGCAAAGACTGTCGCAACATTCTAATTACGGTAAGAACACGTCCCTCAAATCCACTTCCTGGAGAACAAAAGTTGTTTTACTATCCACGTTGCTTTGCACCATATTCACAGCAGTATGTTGTTGCATCCCCATCTTGGAATTTTCTTTCTAACCGCTGAAGTTTTTGATAAAGGAAGAAGATAATTAGATAACTAGAGAGGGCAGCAGGAGGAACAGATGAGCAGCAGACAGTGGATACTAGGGCTATTTCACCTACTCCTGCACCTGGAGAAGGCATTCCTGTATCCCCCTGCCCCAGCCTCACCTTGAGGACACCTCCCCTCACAGCCACACCCTGCTCAGCTCTGGGAAATGCCTGCAGGAGCTCATTCTGGGCCTCTCGCTAACTTCTGCAATACCATCATCAGAGGGCATAGCATGAAAGAGGGAGCAGGCAGCATCACACCCTTGGTTTTCTTCCAACACCTTTGTAGATCTTTCCACTTACATATGCTTACATTATTTCCTCAGGGTGGTAAAGCAATCTTTCCTCTTGCTTTCCATCACTCGCTCCTCTTTTTGTAAATGTGGCATTTCACTTGGCTCGTGACTTTGGCCAGGTTATTATTCCTGTCAGGAATAAAGGGGTCCAAGCCTTCGCAGGTTTGGCTCTCCTGCAGTTTGGATTTGCGTTTTGCATCTCCATCACATGAGTTTGCAGTGCACAGCCAATGCCCTGCCCAGACAGTCGCGCACATCTATGTTTCCTACGACAGATGGCTTCAGGGAACAGAGTTCTTTCATTTCTTACTGAGATTTTATTAAGCATTTCATTTAGTAATTCCTAGTCAGACTTAATGCTCTCAATCTAACGTATTCCAAAGCTTCTGCTTTCCTGGCACATATTGCTGAAGAGGGCATATTCTCAATTAAATATACGCAATTTGTTTTTGGCTCATGAACTTTTAACCATTGCCTTCATAACTTTTGCAGTCCTTTATAACCTGGTAGGACTCAGATGGCTTCATGTTAGCTTGATCTTTTTTTGTTTTTTCTCCCCACAAAATATCATGCTTTCTTCTCAGTGTAGTGAATAATGAGAAAGCAACAGGATGCAGATGGGACAGTCAACTTTATTCCCTTATTTCTGTCACTAGTTTCGCATAACCCGTTTCAGCTAGCAGGTGTCAGAACATTTCTACAGCTCCCCCCTCCAAACTAGGTTAAAAAAGAAATGTCTCAAAGGAACAAACTGAAAATCTGAAGAAAAAAATATCAGTGTATTCAAAACACTTTGTTTTCATTTCAGCTTCCCAATCATAAATTTGCTTATATTTCAAAGTGGAAAGCTCTCGAGGTCCAAATGCTCCCTTTCCATATGTGTTAGAACTAAAATAAAATCCACTACAGTGTGAAAACCAAAATGAAATGCAGTGCAAAGTGTATGGTTGGTGACACGCTGAAGGGCTGGAAACTGGAGTTTGGAAGGATTGTGAGCTGGTGTGCGCTTATTTCTGAAAAGATGAAAGGTAAGAGTTTGTGCAACACCAAAACAAACACTTTCTGGCACACAGCTGCAAGCAGAGGATCACCAAGGAGGTGAAGCTGCAGGAGTGTCTCTTCAACAGAGCAATGAATTCCTCTAGCTAACTCATGGCAGGACAAAAGGTAAAGAAATTGTTTCTAATGCTCACAGCCAGAGCTGTCAGAGGAAAAAAAAGTCTAAACATAAAATTTACCATCAATAACATAAACCCCTACACTCCTCAGCACAGAACAAGGTGCTCACAGAGAGCACTCTTCCTAAATGTCAAAGCCATTAAAATACTACATACAACTAAATATAAATAAAGCCAGGTTAGTCAGGCAGCCACTCTACATAACTAACAACACCTGTCTTCTAATGCTTTTCATTCTCATTTGCAGTGTTTTCTACCACATTGTTTTGAGAAAGAAGAAAAAAAAGGAAAAACCCATGAAAACCAAGAAAGCCCTCACAGCTATTTCTATCACACAACGAATATTGATTCCTTTCTGATTTTCATAGAAATTTGTCAGGGTCCTGTCAGTACAAGATTGATTTCCCTGCTTCTGGGAATGGTAGGTTATCAATATAATTGCTACCATCAGTGCATTTTCACAATCCTTCCTGACATTTCTGCTCCAGTGGCAAATTAGTGCGATGCTGACTATTTCCTCACCTGAGCCAGCTACCGATGCAGGAGGATTTCATTTTTTTCTCTGGTAGGAAAGAAACATGCCTACCCCAGCACCAAAGTACCCTCTTTTTATTGTCACTGAACAGTATAAAAGAGTTAAGTGAAAGCACTATAAAATAATAAACGTATATCTTTCTGATGCTTTTATTTCAGCAGTTTTTCCCCAGAAGGCATTCAGCGTGCGCGTATATGGTAGCTTCAGTGTACCTCCCATGAGGAAATGGGGAATTCAGGGAGTCTTAAAGCTTCTGTTGCACTACCACCTCTGCAAAGAAATAGAGCCGAGTCAGCCGGGAGGTGCTGATCATGCAGAAAAACCAAGCATGTGTTGGAAGCAACCCCAGCAGGTGCTGAGCTGCACCAGCCCTGCAGGAGTCTTTGGATGCTCGTCACCTGTCCGCACCAACCTAGTGAAGCACACTTAATCCCTTACCAACCAACACCGCTCTACAATGGCTGGCTACACTGCTACCCATCCGGGCAGCACCATCACCTGGTAAGGTCATCTTAGCCAACATGTTTTTTCACATTTAAGAGTTTCTTTGTGTGTGTCATTGAAATTCTCCCCTGCAGCAGTGCAAATGATAAAAAGATCCGCAGCTTATTGAGAGGATTACGCATGGGGCTCAATTTCCACACCTGTCCACAAGAGCCCCTCCTACCTTGCCTTTACATAAAGGTGGCACCTTGATTTTGGCCATCCTATGCACATCAGAAGAGGCAGAGGCATGCTGGAAGAGCAAAAGCCCCTAACTGTGCACGAACAAAGCCCAGAGCAGCTCCCCGAGGCTGAGCAACGTTTATTTCTGACCCTCTTGCCAACTCCCCACCAGAAGAAAAGGACAACATACAGGATAATTGGGGACCCACTGAAGTCACCAGGCTTTGGAGCAAGCCTTTAATTCCAGCCATCACAGCGTACCTGCAGCTTCTCTATGTACAGCGAGGTGCCTTGGAAACACCATGTCCCTCAGTAGCAAAGCCTCACTCTCTCACTTGAACTGAGCTTTGATACGGCTCTCTAGCACAAAAGGATTTAGGATCTCTTTTGAGAAGTAATAGCAGGACCTTTACTTCTGTGACATCCAAGCTATCACAGTAGCACATCCTCTAAAATACAGGTCAGAAACCTTCCTAAAAAAAAAATAAATAAAATAGTTGCTGTTCTTTCCTTTTTCAAAATCAGGATGTATTGAAACAGAAGCTTCCTAAGAGAAAACAGAAGTTGGAGGGGGGGAAAAAAAGTGTTTCTCAGGACAGTATTTCTAAATGAAGACTCCTCAAGAAAAATAGGCAGGATTTCAGCTGAGTGGAAACAGGGCTTAAACCCATGACCTGTTTGGTAAAAAGGCACCCACCGATACTGCAGCATCCCAGGGATGCTGTAAATCCCCGTGCTATTTCTAGAGACCTCCTTCAGGCCTCTAAGCATCCACGTGCCTGGTTCTTATCCCCGTGATGTCAAACAAACAAGCGTGGAGATCCCTGTGTGTTTCTTTTGGTTCAGCACAATTCTGTTCCCAAGCCAAGCCCCGCTCTAAACTTCTGCCATTTATCTGCCTCCCGCAGAGGCTCTCAGATGCCGGCAGCCAGCTCTGGCCAATTTGCAGCTGCAGGCGCGCGCTGCAGTCAGTAATTCATCTGACAGTAATGGGACTAGCAGCAAGCCGCCCCGCATTGTGGCTGATGGGAACTTACACAGCCCCTGATAAAACCCCGCGCCGTTCTGTGAAGCACGGGGTTGGTGTAAATCTCTCTAATAGGTATAAAGGTGGCCCGAGCCAAAGCAGATAATGCAGCATTTGCTGCCAACCTGGGATAAAGGCACAGCCAAAGCCATATGTAACACCGGGCCCAAGGTGCACAGCATCGCTGAAACTTTACTGCTAACAGACGAGCACAAATTACCCCTCCTGCATTCAGCGAGGAACAGTTTCTGCACAGAGAAGGCTTATTTAAACATCAGCAGGGCTGCACAGGTGGCACTCCCAGCAATGTGTCAGGCTGCACAGACCTCTGCTCCTGAGAGCTAATTTGGCAGCCACTGCTGCATTACAAGGTTAAAGGCAAATGCACTTTTGTTGAACTCCCAGCCTATTGAGCACACATTTACAACAGATAAATATGAACAGCATAAACAAACCACGGGATTACCAGGATTAGCTGCAGTCTTCCCCGCTGCTGCCAATGTTACAGACAACCCACCTCACCGGCTGGGAGCAGCGCATCACAAATGCACGGTACGTACAAGTCACACGTGCTGGATGAACAAAGGCACGCACTGTGAAATGCCAATGAAGATAGATATATCTCTGTAAAAGGCTTTGATATCTGCTCCTTCCCCCTGCCTCCTCACCAAAAGGAAAATATTGGAAACAGCAGAGACCTACAGATAGCACAAGGTCAGCCACCGCCAGGCCAGCTCAGAACTGCAGTCAACGAACTGGTTTCAGCACGGAAATTTCCTGTAAGGAAGGCCTTGAACATGTAAGTTATACCTGTTTGTCCTCCAACAAAGACCTGCAGGATCCTTTGGAGCATAGTTTGTGCTATCTAAAAGGTGCTGCTGTAGGAGACCCCCGTGCCCCTGCCACTGTTGTGTAATTGACTGCTTTGCATCCCAAACCATGGGAGCATCCCTCCACGGGACACAGGGAACACCAGAACACCACAAAAAAAAAAAAAAGACTTGGAGTTCCTTTTTGGTTTGTCTGTTTTTGTTTTTAAACTTGTTTGCATTTTCCCTGACATTATTTCTCCATTATCTCTTAACATATAACCCAGTTAAGCATTTAATACGAGATTTTAGGGGACTTTGTGTATCTCTATAGCAAATGCTCATAGTCAATTCAAAGGAGCCTTCCATTCTGAAATCCATGTGCCCAATTGCCAATGACCAGGAAAGATATGCTAGGAAAGAAAAAATCCTCCTCTGGTGTAAGCACTCCTCCATAACACACAGGTAGCCCCCACCTCTCTTTATTTAACAAATAATGCCTCATTTATTAATATTCTACAGTAGCGAGGTCTGTCTAGCGATGCATTAATATAACATTTCTCAAATGAAGTTCTTGTTCTGCTTGATCTAACTTGTAAACGCTTGGTAATCTATCTTGATATGCTCCTGTCTGTCAGGGGCTGCTGCCTGCTTCACGCTTCTGCTCCAGGAGGCAGGCAGTGGCGCCGAGGTACGCTCCCGGGATGCTCCATCCTTCCCTGCTTAATTACACGTAAGACCAGGTTCATTGTTTTGAAGCTGATGCAAGACTTGAGTAATTGGATGTAGGGTGCAGTATTTACAGCCAGCATTTAGCAGTATGTAAAGAAATAATGATGCTTAATATTGACTTGAACGGCCTCCGACCTCCCTTTCCTGCGCTAAGGACGAGTAAAAGGCATTTCACCAAAGGTTCAGCTCTACAAAAATCCAAGAAGATTTGCATGGAGACAGAGGGCTTTATTTTTGAGACTAATTCCTGCTGTATGTATATTTTGTGTGTTGAGGCTTTTTTCCCCTCTCCCCCTAACCCTTTTGGATTTTTACAGCCTAGTTTAATTTCTTTAGCTACTTACTAAAGAGGCATGGTGGCACCTTGACAGCCACAGCATGGCTTGCAATGGATATTTCCAAAGAAATAAATACTTCACTGAATTCCCTCTGTGAGGTTTGCTGCAGATTTTCAAAGATGCTTTCCAAGATGCTTCCAAGAAATAAGATATAAGCATTGTTTCATCAGGACTTTTTTTTTTTTTTTGGGGGGGGGGGGGGGGGACACATCAAAGTTATTCTAAATCACCAGAGCTGTAGCATGCTTCATACTGCAGGAATCCAGCCAAGTAACAAGGAACACAAATGTGGTCAAACAGTGCTCCTGCCATGGTGCCACGTTCAAAACTGGTGGTTGATGCCATACATACAGGCTTTTCAGAAGCTTCTGGAGGCAGCTGATACCCAGCAGAGAGCTGTGCAGTCATCCCACAGTAACCCAGCTGGAAGTAATCCCCCCACCCAACACTCATTGTTAAAAGGAGCTTCCTTTACATGATTTTTTTTCCCCCCACAATAAAAATAATTGTTCACATTTTAAATACAGTGTGTGTACATGTCATCACCTATACATGCAAAGGTAGAATAAAGACATATCCTGTTACTTTCAAGGAAGATATTCATGGTGAGCTCTGTAAATACAATCACAAATTTTCTGTCAAGGTGGGCACCCATTAATAGGTTTTCTGACACCAAGGAGAGTTACAAGCACATTAAAAGAATTCAAAAGTAAAACACAGTTGAAGCAAGTGTTGGGGAGGAAAAGCAAAAGAGATGAATTGTCATTAAGACATTGGGAAAGGCTGAAGGATTTGGCTCTTCTTCAGTAAAGCGAGATAAGTGTTTGAGAAGGAGCCCTGTGTGCATCAGGGTGCCTGGGCCTGATACAGGAGTGGTCACTTCTCATTTCTGTTTGACCTTGGGACCATAATTGCTCAGGCAGCACCACTGTGTTTCAGTTGTAATTGGCAGTCACTGAGCTGAAGATTAAGCTAGCATGAAGACTGAATTACCACTCAGGCCTTAGAATAAATTGAAAAGGAAAAAAACACCACTATTTGTAGTCCATATTGCTACTTAAGAACTGAAGGTTAAAAATTGCAGATTTTACTCCTTGGGTGTGTAAGCTACCTGACACACTGAAAACGAGATCGGTACCGACTTTTGGAATAGTACAGCCTACAGTGAGGACCAAAGACCTTCCCCAAATCTCTCTAATAATACAGTTGTGTTTAAAATACACAGTGCATAATGAAAGGATGCTTGTTTATTTTGCATTGACTTCCTTGCTAATTGCACAATAGTGGTTCTTGCTGATTCTAGTTTCCTAAGAAATATTACACACCAGTGGAAGCTGAAGTTGTTGCAGTTATACTGATATATTACTTGAGAAACAGAAGAATTGGACTGAGGCAGAGTATTGTTGTAAGATCAGAGTACATCTCAAGCCTTGCTTTCACCTCCTCTCTTGGATGTAAGCCAGCTGCGATTGCACTAAAACCAAGGAAGCTGCTGGGACAAGGCTTAAAGGAGAACCAATGAACTTTGTCTGTTATCTACTCAAATGCATTTGTAGTTGCAAGCTGTAATCTACCACAAATAGCCACATTTAAAGAATGCAATTACACGGAACAAAGCTGATGACTCTGCCAATGCACAGCGATCATTAGAAAATGGTAACCGGTTGCAACAGATTATCTATCTTTGCACCAGAGAAATGACTACATTAGGCTGATTTTCTGTCACACCTAAGCGGAGATATGCTTGTAAAATCCACTCAAGCCTGCCAGCTCTTCTAGAGCACACATACAGATGGGGAAATAAGGTGTTTGGGAGGTGCTGGGGATGCCTTAAGAACTGCATTTGCTATTTCAGACACTAACCTCCAGTACAGATGAACACAAATTACTCAAGCCAGAGCCCGAGAAGTTCAGCTAAGCAATATTTACTACAAAGTAAAAAATGATTCATAGTATTCCTACTATTCTTTTTATAATGTATATTTTATTATTAAGGAAACTCAGATCCAAAAGGAACATTTCTACAGGATTGCTTCTGCTTCTAAGACAGAATCATCATGCTGATTGAAAGCATCCTCATGGAATCACATCTGCACCCCACCAACTTCTATGTGATACCTTTGCAATGTTAATGATATAGTTAAAAAAAGGTCACAAGATAGGTGGAAACACCAGCATAAGGACAACAGTAAAATGCATGAGTGCTGTGAAGTTTGTTTCACCATTCTTTGTTACGGAGTATAAAGCACAGATGATGCATTTTCTGTTCCACAACAAAAAGCAGGATGGAAACCATTTTAAAAGTGGTCATTGGAAACCTTTGAAGAAAAAACAAAACCAAATTAATTTAGTTCTCTCAACACATGTGATACCTTGGTTATAATGGACAATCTAACACAAAGTCTTCAATTACATGGAATTAACCTGAGGTATTTTCCTTCAATACAGGAACTGGCCATTCCTAGTTGGTACTGCTGACAGGCTTCCAGAAAGCACACAGCACCCCTCCCTGTTCCTACCCCAAGGAGGCTGAAAATAGGTCTTCGAGAGGCCTGTCCTCTTTTCAAGTGAAAGAAAACTTTAAAGACCAGTGTATGTACCATGACCAGATTTTCACAAGGGAGAACAGAAGTCATGCTTCCAAGGACAGAATATTCAATTTCTCATTTTTTTTTTTTCCTGGTGCCATTACTAACATCTCTTGGAATAAGTTTCCCAGTACTTTGCTTTCAAAGTAAACTCTGAACAGCCATTGGTGTGGGTGCGTGCATGTGTGTAAGAAAGAAGGGTCTTGGTGAAGTCTTCCAGTACTGATTAAGCTCACTCAGCTTGTCCTCAGACAAAAACTTCATGCAGGCACCATTCATCTTAAAGATCCCTCACTTAGCTTACAAAACATTAACTAAGAAATATTTATTATGCATTGGAAAAAATCAAATAGTTTACATATAGTAAGAGCGCTCTCAGAATCCTGCATTAATGCAAACAATAGGCAGACGTTCTACTTGCAGACATCGAAATCATGCCTTTAAACTCAAATAAAGCTTGGGTTACTCCGTGCAGTCCCAAGATCAACAGGGCAGCACTGCTCTCAGCCAGCTGTCACGGTGATCCGAAAGACCCCCAGGAGCCCCCGACACTCCCCGTACCCATCACGGCCTGCAGGCTGCAGGAGCTGCAGCTCTCAGGGGCTGCCTCAGGCACTGCTCCTGCCTGCAACACGGGTGTGCTTATCTCTGCTACAAGGCTCTGACCACAGCAACGACCTTGGAAAGTAATTTTGTTGATCGATATCTGTTTGGACTAAGATTAAGCAAGAACAGGTACTGCAGAACAAGTGTCAGACTGGTTTTGCTGTTTATTTTCTCTTTTACTCTTTAATATTGACTGTTACAGCTGTGCAACCAACTTTGTCTTTTTATTTCAGATTTTCAGCCACTTTTGCATCTCACAGCAGCAATGCATAGCCATGGTCTATACATCAATCTTTAGACCTCGCTACAACAATGAAAATATAATGTTTTTTTTTGTACCAAGCTTGGTTTTGTATCCCAGCCAATATACGCTTAAGAAACCAGAGAACCAATAACACTTCTAACTTGCACAGGGAGGGCTAAACTACAGACTTCAAGAAATAGAAAGACAGAGCAGTTGCAAGAGTCATAATTGGGCGTTCCAGAAACACCAAGGAAACCTTCTGCTTTCCCATACCCCTCCTCACACACTGAATTTTTGTTCAGACAGAAGTCTGTACCCTGGGGACCTAGGCATAATGCTCCTCAAAGATCAGTTATCTTCCATTTAACCAGACTGCCTACTGGCAGTAAAAGGTTGAAACAGTCTCTCTTGGAGACTTGGAAAGAGCAGACACTCTTGGAGACGCTAAGCTTCCCCTTCGGATTCACAGAATCAGATTTATTTCAACAAAACAGAAGTCATTTCAGTCTTCTTTGACAACAGTTTTAAAACCAGAAGAAATTTTGCAGTTACTGTAGACTAGAATTATGGCCTTAATTTAAAAAAAAAAAAAAAGAAATTAAAAAGTTCTTTTCCTAGTGTTTTACTTGAAATCAAAGAACTAAAACCAAAACAAATAAAAACACCGATAGAGTTGTATTTTCCATATGTCATAGTGATGATGATACAGTCACAGTTTTGTTTCAGTTACAAAAAGCTTCACACTTTTTTTTTTTAAACCAGTTCTACCTACCTCTTGCTTCACATGCATACAGCAGCCTTAAACATAAAATAGAATGGCTTCTCTTCAGGAAGTGTAATTAAATAAAATGGGAATATAACTAAGGAAATGAGCCCTTTAAGATTCATTTAAGAAACAGCACAGTAGTGCTGGGAATCTACAGAGGATTGTAAATCCTGGCTGGAGAAGAGGCGTACGGACTTCCATAGTTAGAAGCAAGATTGTCAGTAGTCTGTTTTGTTTTCTTCCAGAGAAAATAAATGATTGATAAAGGTAGAGAGTTGGTAATTTTTTCCTCCAGGAAAAGTCAGATACCAACATCCTGTCTTTCACCCTTATGTTTCTAAAATACACCTGGGGCACGGCTAACTACTGAGTGTATCTGTTCTTCTGCATTATCCTGATTTTTATTTTTAAACTACAAATTGTGCAGTGTTATAAGAACACCAGCATCCAGAAATATAAGCACTGTTAGGTATTAATCGCCTCTTACTCCAGAAAAGTTCCTTGAAAAAAGACGAGTTCCTTCCAGAAACTCCAAGCTGAATTAGAGATGGTGCTGTAGAGCCTTTGGCTACCCTTAGCATGCCTTAAGCTTCAAAGTGACCACACTAAGCTCCTGACAAAAGTTACAGCTTCATGGAAACCCTCTTGGAATACAGGTGGTTTCACAGCCTCCAAGAAGGAAGCCTGCTTTTTCTCCAACACCCTATCTCACATCAGCACAGCACCCATTCTCTCACATCACTGGTAGTTTTCACTTACCCACTTCACTCCAATCCTGTAGAAATGTTCCCTTTGAAACATTCCTGGCCACCTCTAGAGCAGCAGGTGACCGGTAAACAGAGAGCCAGCTGCCACCTGTAAGTGAATGAACAGCAGCTCTTAATAATAATTTTAAAAGGTAGAAAAACCAACTTGCAAAGGTACAGTTGGCTTGTTACCCTGTAGAAACAGATCAATGCAGCTTGGTCTTTTGGTGCAGCATAATTTGAGACCTTCAGCTTGGGGCTGATTCCCCCTAAATGGAATGGTTGAGTCCTCAGGCAACGCATGTGCCCAGAGTAGTTTCAGGCTTCCTGTACAATCATGGACTCCGTATGTATATATATTTCTACACATACGTAAAAATAAAGACAAAAGCCATACAAGATATTTCAGCAAAGTCTAATTGAAGAGCTTTGCCATAGGAGGTCCAGCAGAGACCTGTTTTAGTTACATAGGATCCAGCAACAATTCAAGAACTTGTGGGCAAAGTACTGTAGACCATGGCAGTTATGGGGCAGCACACCAAGAAGACGAGGTGGATACCACTTCACAGCACACGTGCATCACATCAGCAGAGCACAGACCCCTAAAAACCCTACACCATCCAGAGGAGCTTCCGTTGTCCAACACTGAGGAGTCTGCTTTGCTGCCAGCTGGATGGTGACACTTCCTATCGAGCCAACAGCCTGTTTATCACTTCACAAGGATTTGCGTTTTACAGTATTACAGATAGAGCAAGGCTTCAGTAGTTCTTTAGTCCTAGACAAAAGCTTTCAACGTCCAATGTCTTGGCTTGATGCATTGCTTTTTGTTTGTTTTAAGACTCAGTGATAAAACCCACTGTCTCCTCAAAAAAGTTTACTAAAGAATATTTATCTCTTGGGTAAAACCCGTAAACACATATTAACAGCAATCACTCAAAGTCAGAGCATAAACTACAGGTAGCATGACACTACTACAGATAAAAGGTTAAGCAGAGCCATGCTATTTATAGCATGGCTCTTTTTTATAGAGCATGACCAGCAGGGCGAGGGAGGTGATCGTCCCCCTGTACTCAGCTCTGGTGAGGCCGCACCTCGAGTACTGTGTTCAGTTTTGGGCCCCTCGCTACAAGAAGGACATCGAGGTGCTTGAGCGGGTGCAGAGAAGGGCGACGAAGCTGGTGAGGGGCCTGGAGAACAAGTCCTACGAGGAGCGGCTGAGGGAGCTGGGCTTGTTCAGCCTGGAGAAGAGGAGGCTCAGGGGTGACCTTATCGCTCTTTTTAGGTACCTCAAGGGAGGCTGTAGCGAGGTGGGGGTTGGCCTGTTCTCCCACGTGCCTGGTGACAGGACGAGGGGGAATGGGCTTAAGTTGAGCCAGGGGAGTTTTAGGTTAGATGTTAGGAAGAATTTCTTCACTGAAAGGGTTGTGAGGCATTGGAACAGGCTGCCCAGGGAAGTGGTGGAGTCACCATCCCTGGAAGTCTTCAAAAGACGTTTAGATGTAGAGCTTAGGGATATGGTTTAGTGGGGACTGTTAGCGTTAGGTTGGAGGTTGGACTCGATGACCTTGAGGTCTCTTCCAACCTAGAAATTCTGTGATTCTGTGATTCTGTGATATTTGTGAACAAAACCCACCTCAGGTACATTTTCATTCTTTTACCTTCTGAGGTAAGAGCTGAAACCTCCATTTGTACAATCCTCCAGGATATTTCTGTTCCTTCTACAGAGAAATTGGCCTTTTAATGCTTACGAGCCATGATAACTCATGATGCAATGCTGGCTATCAGCATGCAGTGGATGGCTATGTTTTCCTTACAGTTTCCACCCGTGGAAGTTCCGACTGTGGCTATGAGTCCCATAAAAGCCCAGATTTCATAGCCAACATGGAAATCTGTTCAGCAAAATCACTCTGATAATAAAAAAAAAAATTAAAAAATTCCATCAACCATCTCTTCCATGGTGACTTAGTAGCAACCAGGAGGGTCACCTTTGCCACCTCTACAGCACTCTTTCTTGCAACATCACTCTAGCTGGCTGATTAATCTTCTCCACTTACTTGACTGCATTTTTCCAACAGCAAAAGGGCATAATCTGTTACCTCTGCATCGACAGTGAGTTACATACACATTGGACAGAATGGAAGGAAGCAATTTTTAGACCAAATTGGAAAAATAAGCTTTGCCAAATTCTTGCAAGTACAGATCAGAGTTGACATCTCTAATTACAGAGGGATTTTGATTAAATACTTTACTAATTATATATAGTGAATTATTTAGAAGCCATGTTTCATTTATTCTTGCAAAGAGGAGGCTTTAGCTTATACTCTAAGAGAATAAAAATCATGTGAAAGTATCCCTCTTATTGTCTGTAAGAACTTCCTACATGCTTCAGCTCCACAGCATGATAAACTCCATTTCAAAAGATGATCTTTGCAGAAGACTGACATTTGGATACACTGAAACTAATTTAATCCTACCAAGGTCCTTATCAGAGACTTTGTAAAAAAAAAAAAAAAAAAAAATTCTTCCCCTCACTTTAACCATCCTATTTATAGCCTGCATTTATCTTCAGATTTCACATTTCATAAGCTTAATGCTTGTTCAGATAGGCCAGGGTGCAGGTGTTTTTAGCCCCAGAACTTGTGCATACATCAGTTCAGAGCCACGAGGGGTTACAGTGACCTAGCAAGTAAAGGTTTGAACAGCGGCTAAGGTGCGGTGCCACAGCAGAGCTGTGGCTAAGTGGTGGCTGGCACATTTCAGGCCTCCCAAAGTCATCTTACTGTGCTAAGCAATTCCGTAATTGTTTAGTAACTGATTACACCAAACAAATGGAAACTAGGCATGTCATTAAAGTGACAAAAATCACAACAGCAATGCCAAATGCAGCACCTGTCATTCAGTACCCCCTTGCTCAATGGAAATAAGCAGTGTTAAATTACACAGATGCAACTGTTCCCACAAGCTCTGGTAGGGCCTCTGGCCTGAAACCAGTGATCTGATTCACAGCTCCAGAAAGACTCCTGTGGCAGCACACTACAAGCCAAATGACAATGCAAAGTCAGTGGTAGCAAGCTTACGGGGAGAGAAGGCTGCATGCACGCAAGCAATGGTGGAAAGATGTCCCTATCCCGGTTTTGACACACAACATCTGTTATCTTAACAACCATGGCCAACAAGGCCACCATATTATCTTGAACAAGGAAAGGGCTTTCTTTGAGACATGACCAAGAAGTTTGTACTCACAGCCGCTCAGTGCCTAGACAGATGGCTTTAGCTTCCAGAGCACTGCACTGGGATAAGGAGAAGGCAGCAGCTGTGAACTGCTTCCAGCTGGATTAAAATCTGCATCAGACCAAGTTGCAGATGAGGCTTTGACTCCTTACCCTGGCCAGGACAGTGAGGTACAGAAGTTAAGTTACAGAGATGGCACTTTTTTTCCTTTGGAGTGGGAGATTATCCCCATTCTCCATCATCAACCTTTACAGCAAGGTTAGACACAGCTAAAATGTTTAAACTCAAGAATTTGGTGGCTTCAGTATGCAAGAAAGACAATGCTGTATAGGATAATTTCTGATATTCTGGAATGAACTGGGCATTACATTTAACTAGAAATGTTTTTTCTTCAATCAGAAACATTGCTTTTTTGGCAGAGTCAGAGAGCTTTGAACAAGAGGCATCACTAGAGAAAAGACACTTAATTCGTCTCATAAAAATCCTTCACAAAAACATTTTGCCTATAAATTGTAATAAAGGTATTACCCTAAAAACACTTAAAAATAGAATGTCAATGAAGAACATAATGGAAGGATCTAGACACTTCATTGGTGTGAACAACTGAAGAGTTTGCAAGATACAGAAAGCAGGAAGGGGAAAAGAGTTTAAAAACCAAGCAGCTTAAGAAGGACAGCAAAAATAAAAATAAATCCCAGTCTGCTCAAGTTTTCAACATCTGACAAAAGTTCCTCCATAAGACAACCAGCAAGTGACAGCAGGGCAGCATGCCACTTGCTTTGCCTCAGTACCCTTGGCCACTCTCAAATCAGCAGCACAAAGCGATGGGAGGTTCAGATCCCAGATGGAAAACCACAGGGACAGGAAAGGGTCATCGCCTCGTCTGCTCCTTATGGGGACCTCCATCCAGCACTACAACATGACAGAATCACTGAAGCCATAAGATGCGTTTTCTCCACAGCCAGACCGATCTTTACCTCAGAAAAAGTGCGCAACCCAAGCTTTCGGACTTGGGCTCAGGATCCAAAGACCACCCTGGGGACAGCCCACAGAACTGCTCTTCCCCTGGGCTCCAGCCCTTCCTGTGTGTTCATCTGGTCTCTCTGGGACAGGAGCCACCACAGCCTGCTGCAGGAGCTGTGTAACCAGGCTGACACATTTATACAGCTGCTCACCACGAACAGCAGCAGCACCCAGGTGGCTGTGTCCCAGGCACACAACCACCCACCCACCACTGCCACCATTTTGTTTGCAGGCAGCTCAGGACAGCCAGTATTAGTGTACCAAAACCATCTGGTCCTGCCTGGCCAAGTAACAAGTAGTAGCAAGCAACACCTGTGTGAAGTAGATTTATGTTTATGACAAGCTGACTGAAAAAATTCAGTGTGTCACTTGAGAAAAGACATGTGGCAAAGTGTCACCGCGCTATCAAACAGAGCAGCTCTGAGTGACAGGCCACGATTATATCCTTGCAGATGAGAGCACAGAGGAGAAAAAGAAACAAAAAACACCTCACAAAACCACCAGCTAAGGTGTGAGCTGGTGATACGTTTGGCCCCAAACCAGAAGCTGTCCTTTGAACCAACCAAGGCAGGGGCTGTATGGGGTGGCAGCTGCCTATGGCCCCTGCAGGACCAGGCCCAGCCCTCCTCCTGCACCACAGGCACCAGGCAGGGCCTCAGGGGCAGCGTCCCCTCATCCCTCAACCCCCAGCCTCCGGGGCTGCAATAGCTGGGCAAGACAACAGGTCCTTGCTCTTCTCTAGTCCCCTCCTCCCAAATTATCACTTATAGCTAGGTTTATACAAAAACAAGTATGTAGGTGGGGTTGGGCAGTGGGGGCACAAAAACCCTGCTCTCTTCTAACAAGCCAAAAAGGTTAGGAAAAAAAAAAAAAAAAACACACAAAAACCATCATCTCCAACTTATTCTCCTTTAGAAAGTCAGAAAGATTGATCCAGTTGACATAACAAAGGCACACGTTCAAAAATACTTTAAAGCTGTTCCTCAAAAGCGCTTCTTAGTGCAACTCTGTTGTTAAAAGATAAGAAATCTTCAGATTAAGAATGGATTTATCTTTTAACAATTTCTCTTTATATTCAATGAAAAGACAAACTGAAGAAGTGGAAACAATTGGTCAGTTTTCAGAGGACATGCATTCCAAGAAGAAAACATTTGTCAGAAAGCTAAGAAAAAGCTCTTGGTTCTTTTCTTTGAGTAGGAAATGGAAGATACCCATTCTGGAGGTTCAGAGAAAAAGAGCTGAGTCCTTTATGTATGAGGGAAGCAAAGATTCATCTCAAATGAGCAAGATTATTTTTTTTGAGAGGGAAATTTATATCAAATATACCATCAAGGTTTTGATCATTTTTTGTGAAAAGAAGAAATGTTTACTCCTATATGGCAGTATAACTCTCAATTAAACTCCACCAAGATGTGTCAGAACACTTTCAAATACATCTATATTTTAATAATGGTTCAGTGATATATCAATTATTATGTACCAATAATCCAATTAAAAATACACTCTGGATAAACAATCTGGCCCAACTCCAAACCTGCATACTATTTAAATAAGCTAATGGAAACATTAGGTGCCAGGCTGCATATTTTGTTTTCTAATGAAGGTAATATTTAGCTGACACGGAACCAATTTAAATGTAAAAGCCAAACAATTAAAAAGGTCAAAACTAAAACTCAAGCATTTCACACATGCCAATTGAGCTACCCAGTATGAAACAAATTGACTCATGCAAAAAAGATAGCGTTTTACCACACATGTACTTGCTAACAGAGGCCTGTACCAGGTTTGTGCCTTAATTCACATTTCATAACTGCATACAATGAGTTCTTAAAATAAATATCCAAAATTAGAGCAGTTAGGTTGTGAATGGCAGATGAAGATTCACCTTATCCTTCTCTCCTCAGAAGACGATGGAGGCTCCACATCCATGAATGCTTCGGTACTCGGCCTGTTGCAGAAAACGCGCAGTTTCCGGTACCCCAGCACAATTGTCTCCTGTAATCTACAGGGACAAAGAGAGGTTCACAGTGCCTAAACCAGAGAGGTTGCTTAGCATCAGGCTGTGAAAAACATCAGGTGTAGAGGCAGGAGATAGGAGTTGGACCACAAATACACCTCCGATGGGTGCAGGCCCAAGCTGAAAGCAAGGAGGCCCAGGCCTCTGCTCAGGCACTCCCCAGGTTCTGGCCCCATGCTCAGTTTGCCAGTGGTGTTTTAAAATAAAGCGTACCACATGGTGTCCGAGAAGATGACTTCAAGACAGCAGCTGCTCCTTCATTTTCTTCTCCCCATCCCTATGGAGCTGGACAACTTAATTTACTACTTCATCCAGCCCCATCACCACACAGTACACAAGGGCAAGCACGTACCTTGCTGCTGGAGTGGGCTGTGGTGAGAGGCACGAGGGGGAAATACAGAAGTTTGGCCAGTGCAGCAACTAAGACCAACAGTCACAAGGATAAAGTAAGTTGAGCTGAGAAATAGAGCCTTCATCTTCTTGCTGGTGATTATTTTAATGTGAAATTTAATACATTGCATCCAAGAGAGAAAGCTCCAAATTCCTACTAAATTCCCAGACACAGTAATCTGGAATTTTAAGAAGTTTTTACTTTTTATTGTCAGATGACTTTTTTCCTCAATTTCTCTCAACTTTGGCTGCATGAGCGTATATCAGCTAGCAAGCAAATAGCCTGAGTTAGTTCGTAACATACAGACGAATCCAGTGGAGGAAATATCCTTTAACATGAGCCACATCAAATGCAGAATGACACACTCCTTTAGGAAAGGAAAAGCTTTCATTCATGCACACAATCCCAAAAGGAGAAGCAAGGAGTAATTAAAAAGTAGTGTTAGAACTCGTATCTGCAAGTGGGACTGTTTAAATATATAAGAAGGACATGAGGGAAAAAAAAATCTCAGGAGGAAAAAAAATAGGTAAAAATCTCATCTTTCTGGGGCAGCAATTTGCAGCTCCAGAAAAGTCTTCCACACAATAATGTCATTATCACCTGCAACCTCCGTAAGGCTTCCTACAAGTCAGAAGCAAACACAGTACATCACCACATCAGAATGAGTGAAATGCTTCTTCACTACTGCGTTTTTTCTTCTCCCTTTTTTTTTTTTAAAAAAAAAAAGTTCTTTTTCAGAAACCTGATAAAATTACTACTTGTGATGCACATCAAAGATTAGTTGAGCCTTAGGATGACATAACTAGCTACCATGTGATATATCATATGTTGTGGAAGTTATCCTTATTTATGCCAGCCACAGAAATAGGACAGTTTTTAGTTCTCTGAGAAGTGCGTGGATAAATCATAGTCGGTTCCAACTCACGGATGACGCTGGGAAATAAAAGATTCTGCTATACAGCAAGTAACTCCTGGATATTAAGGCTGAGACCTCGGGACCACCTCTTTTGGAGCACTGTTATTTTTCATCTTACCAAAAACACATCCCCACCAAGAAAATAAAAGACTACCACAACAACAACAAAAAAACAAAAACACAAGAACACACACGTCCCAACCCCCCCACACAGCATGCAGCACTGCAGCCTTAAAGATAAAGATGCAAAGACAAGGGAGAAACATTGCACATTTTATCTCTTTCTTTCTAAGAAAATAGATGTTTTGAAAATGTTACAGCAAAAATGAAAACCCAGCTGGAGAGAACCAAAATTTTTAATTTTAAGGTTTCCAGATGGGAAGAAGGACCATGTTTTGTGCTCAATTCCTCAAAAGTGCTTTCAGTTTCTCAGTCATTCACCTAGCCATGATAATTGTGTTTTTAAAATCATTGCACTTTGTATATCTGATAGTTGCAATATAGAAAACAAGATGAATATTCCTTCCTACTCCCATTGCAAGAGTTAACATTGCCTTTGTGTTTACACGCTAAGAAATATAATCTCATTTAAAAACGCATATTTATTCAGATAGTGAATACTGTATGAATTATTGAACCAAATTAACCTAAGAAAAAAATACAAATATCATCAGCATTAATAGAATATAAGCAGTATTTGCTTGCAGTTTATTTAATGGTATCTGCATTGATAGCCCTTGAAATGTTCTTTCTCTATATATTTATACACACAACATTAATAGTGAAGTAATATCTTATTTACAGTGCTGAACAACTTCCTTTTAGTGTTTTGTTGGTTTTTTTTTTTTCTTTTTTGAACACTTGAACTTTTCATAGGACTTAGAGTTTGAGCCCTACGAGAACAGGTGTCTAGTAAAAGGCCAGCATAAGTAAACAAAGAATTTGAAGATTTTTTTCTTATGGGATCAAGTTAAACTTCCTTACACACGTCAAGACCTTGACCAGGTTACCAATTATAAGATGGCCTTGCTGTAGCAAGCAATTATTTAAGGTATATTTTGATGGTATGCATTAGATGCTTCAATGAACATGGAAAGCCAAACATTTCACCCTTATGTGCCTTTGTGAACAGCACTTTTATTCCTTGTGTAAGACAATAACAGCCTAAGACAAAGTGGAAAGCCAAAACACCAGTTTCCAAACTGATCGAAGTTTAAAAAAAGGTCTTCCACAAATATTAGGGTAATCATCCAAAATACAGAAACAGCTTTGAAATCTCAATCCATACGTTGGAAGCAACACGCACAAAATAACGGTGAGCTGACTTGACTTTAATCAGGGACTATCAAAGGGTTTCAGTGGAGTTAAGCCTACAAGACCCATTGAAACTGAAGAGTTGCAAGAATTCAAATGTTTCAGGCCCAATCATAGCATGATTCCCTACTTCCCTACCCTCCCACCCCTCCTTCTAGTCTGTCAGAATACTTGAACTATTTTTTTCCAGTCCTTGAAAAAACAAAGAGTGACATCTAAACATAATCAACACATGCCATTGCTCACTCAAATGACTTAATAAGCCCATCAAAAGTAAAGCCAGGTGAGTAATGGTAATTATTTCCAATTAATTACTTCAAATCAAAAGCAAAATTAAATTTTAATGTTTGTTTCTAAGTGTGAATACCTTCAATTTGTCACTCACTCAATAGTCATCTCAACTTCTTCTACTAGTATAATACTGACCAGCCATGTTAAACACAATCTTAAGCATTTCCCAACAAATGGAACTACTTATCCTCATTCCTAATGCAAGTTTTGATGAAAAATGAACTAAAAAATAAAAATAAATCTGATCACTATATTCCTGTGGGGAGGAAGGGAAGGAAGAAGCCTCCAGAAACATCAGAAACTTTAGAGGAAGATTTTTTCCTCAATACATTGTTCTGTTACCTGCTCATCAAGTGCCACATACACAGAAGCTTTGCCTTTGAGAAAATAAACACTTTTTGCGAGAAAAAAAGCTAGTTTTCCCCCTTAGGCTTTACAGAGATATAAAAGAGTTGTTCCTTTTGTCTAACTTCTACTCTTAACACCTGTTACAACAGCTTAAGGTCATCAGAAAGCCCAAGCTGCCCCTGCTGCCCCAGTGGGTGCCAGGGCACAGCCTGCTGCTGTAACACTGCATCTCACCGCGCACCTGGTAAAACAAAAACCTGAGATCTTAGCTCAAAATTCAGCTGTGCAGTTTTTGGCCAGGGAAACCACACCTTGTAGCTTGCTCTACATACACCGGGTTTGCAAGCCAGGGTCAGTGCACAACAGTCAAGGTTTGTATCCTCCATCAGGGCCATCTCCTTCCCCTCGCTGTTCATGCTGATGCTCCTGCTGATGCTCAAGCCTGCCTCTTGCAAACAGAAGCTGCCTCCACCCAGGCCTGGAAGCTTTTGCTGCTCTCCCTGCCTTCAGGAGGAGAGCATTCTGCTTCCGCAGTCCTCCCCAAATGGGGAGAAGGGCTTCCTCTGAAGAGCCACGCAAGTAGAGGGATTAAGAGATAAAGAATAATTCAATTGATAGCTTAATTTAACACTTTACTTTTCACATGCTTTCACTATCTGCTGTTTGATTCCTTGATTTAAGATTTAATATACTTTTTGTGGCACTTAATACTGTGGAACTAAGCAGGCTTTCTAGGCCCTTGGTTATGACTTGCTGAGCTGTTTAACAACCAGGTTAAAATTGTTTTCTTGCTGAAAAATATATAAGCCTGTGATCTCTCTTCCTCCCAGATTCACCTGCATGTTTGTATGCTCTTTTGTTCTTATAGTTGCAACCCTCACCTGAAACTTTCCTGTACTCTAATGAGCCACTTAGAAAATAATTCCATCAGAAAACAAATGCCTTTTTTGAGAAGTAAAAAAAAAAAAAAAAAAGAAAAGACAAAGTTGGAATACAGAAACTCTCAAAGTTATTTCCTTTTACGGAAGAGCAGCACTGCAGACTTCAGAAGCAGACTGATAATCAGCTAAAACTGTTTGAAAACCCCTGGTTCCATATCTCTTCACATACAGCTTTTACAGCACTACAACAAAACAAAAAGAAAAGGCAGATTCTTCACCTTGGGAACAACTGGGGACCATGTTGTGCAAAGAGCCATGGCTTTGCACTTGGAAACTATTCAGATTATTTCTGCAACATAGCCGCTTATAGTGTATTATTAATCAGAAACTACCTTCTATCCCAGCCAGGCATCCAAGGAGTTGAACCTTTGATAGAACATACAAATACTTTTTTTGCCCTTTTTTGTTTGAGTTTCTTCCCTGCCCTACAACTTCCCGTATCTGTGCCTATCTATGATTGTGAGGACTTATTCACCCTCCAACACACAAAATTACACCGAGACAAAAACAGTTAGAAATCTTGATAAATTCTTAAAGCTACAGAGCTGTGTAACTGGAGCAACAACAAAACTGAACAGCTACCGAAATACTACAGATCTTCCAATAAGACTTACAAGAAAAACAAAAAGAGACAGGACACCATTTTTTATGGTAGCACCCCTTTGCAACATCAGATGAAGTTATTACCATTAACTGAGCCCAAAACAAGCCAAGTGATAACCTTTTAAAGAGGAGAGGAGGCATTTAAGTAGTATGTTGTAACTGTACAGTTTTAAAAATGAATTAAAAATCCATCCATGAATCTTGACATTCAACTTGAAAAAGAATAAGTAAAAAACAGAAAGAAAGAAAAGAACAAAGCCCCACACATTACTTTCATCTGCATCAGTTACCTCATAAGCTTGGAGAGGCCACGTTGCTGCACTCACTGCTCCCCTCCAACACAAGTCTTAGCAAAGCAGCCCCCTTCTCCCAAGAAGCACATACACCTAGCACACACCCCAAACCCCAAACCCCAAACCCGGGGAACTGGAGGCCTGTGGGTAGCCTGGCGGGGCTGATTTCCCCCAGCTGCAGCCAAAGCTGGGACCAACCAGCAACCAGCCCACGCCTGGCTCAGGTGTGCACCGCTCATCAAAGCTGATCCTCCCCACCTGAGTGAGAGCCCAGCCAAAAAACCTGGTACCACCAAGCAAATAATTCCAGCTCTTAAATAATATAACAAGTGTTTCTGGTAGAACAAATGCTGCTTTTATTCGTTTCCTAAAAGTTAAGAAAATAATAGTTATCTGAGGCAACTGCTTGTATGATGGAATCTCTGCTTCTGATACAGCAATATAGCTTTGCTAGACATTTAAGATAGATGGGTTGTAACCACCCTTTCCTCCCTCCCCCTTCACCACATGGTCGTCGTTACCTTATATTTTGCTTCTCTTCACAGTTTTCTTCTACCTTTTTTCCAGGGTTGCAAAAGGACGTAGATTCTCTGGGAAATTTTCAACAGGGTTGCCCAAACGTGTTGCATTTAGGTCTATATCATTATCTAGCTGTTCACAACATAAGTTTCAGTCAGCAAAGTAAAATAAAACAAAATATAAAGGTCTGAACACTGTGATTGTTGTGACCATCTTGGTAACCTGATTTCCTTTGAAAGGGAGGCTCTGTTTTCCACCAAGCCAACAGTTTTTAACCTTTCTTAGAGGAGATGTATACCTAAACTTGAACAGGTTTTAAGAAAAAAATTGTTCTATAAGCTATTTTGGCTTACAATTCAAATTCAAAATTAATTCCTCTTTTGGTTTCATTTTTGAGACTCAAAAAAAGGTCCCAGAACTGGCACCGAATACAAGATTATGGGAAGTAGTGCTTGGAAACCCAATATTAAGAGCCAAATCCTTGTCTATTGAGATCCAGCCTGGTCGGTCCTTTCACTGGAGGGTTTCTGACTTACACATGAAAGAACCCAGCTTTACATGCTTTATTCTATCAGCAGACTAAGAGAAAGTGAGTTGTTTTGCTGAGCCCTCATCTACAGCACAGCAGTGGCAGGTTACCAAAGCACGGCAGGTGTTGGGAGTTTCACTTTGCAAGACAAGTATCGCACACGTGTAGTTGTAACTCAGCATTAAAATGTTCTATCAGGCTTCAACTCTGAAATTAAAAAAGTACAGTTACTATTTTTCCATTGCAGTAGAATAAACATGGTGTACTGCTATGAAATAAAGCAATGCATCCGTTAGGTTGCAAGCAGATTGCAAGCAAATAGAAGAAACTGAGTCACATTTTTGTATGAAAATAAAGTCATTTCTAAGCTAATGGATAAATAGAACAAGATGCACTACAAGTGCTCTGCCACAGATGTCACTTTCACAGAAGTTCATCAGCAACAAAAGGAAGGTATAGGCACTCAATGTTCGTTTCATATACAGCCACGTTTGCAATGTAAACATCCTTGAGGATCTGGGATATTTGGGATTAGGCATTATTCATCTGTTTACGTGTGCACCCTCAGAGGGAAGTTCTGCTTGAAACTAAGGGCACAGCTTGGGCTTCAGAGTTTTCAGGAATTTCTGCAATTATTCTGCTTGCCAGCTATTAACAGTGAAGGGTCAGAACTGCAGGTGGTGTAAGCAAGCACAGCTCTGTGAGGGCTCTGAGCTTATGCTCATTTACATCACATGGAAATTATATTTCTCACTTCATCTGTGAATAACTGCGCATGTATATATATATGCGAGAGTGTGTGGTGAATACATATTATATAGAAAGTGAATGCTTTGATCTGTCAAAATAAAGATATAAATATAAAACAGGAGACAGAATATGGAAATCATACATTCTGCATTTACTTTGAAAACTGAAAATTATGGGAAAGAAACACTGTTTATGTTCAAGGAGAACCTGGTGATTTGCTTAAACAATCTAAAAGCAAACCACCATCACATGAAAGATTTAACAGCTTTCTGCCATGGTTGACAGGTCCAAGCTATGACTTGCTAACTTTTATATAAACAAATAATTACTAGGCAGTGTCAGAGCCATCATGGATTGTGACTTTTACAGTATAGACCCTGGTGCAGCAAAGCACTTTAAACAGTTAACTTTAAGCAACTGAATAGTCCTAGGGAGATTGGCGAGCTCACTCATCTGCTTAAAATTAGCCATATATTTAGTATGAGACCTGCATTTAACTCCATCAGTAATCAGCAAAGCACTACAGCCCTCGCATAAAGCAGCCATGTTCTGTAGGGCTGCCTTACACACAGACTTAAATACTTTTCCGAGTGAGGACCATGTGGTTTGGTGCTGCAAGATTCTGATCGTTTTAGATGTAATCCTGAAGAGCGTTTAAACAGGCAATTCACAGTCTATGCATAAAAAACAGTAGGATCCAGCATCATTTTAAAAGTTAAACCACGCTTCCAAACTTTACAGCACGTGGTAAGACTGAGCTGGGAGGAGAATACTGAATATGGAGAATGTTAAAGTTAATCCCCCAAATATACTGTATTCACAATTTATTCCACAAATGCAGTTCAGTTTAAATTATTCAGCACTGTGGTTTAGACTAGAACATGAAAAGGACCTAATGTATTTTGTGGAAGCAATGACTCCTCAGCAAAGCAGTTTCAGCCCCCTGCTCTGTGCTTTACAGGGAAAGCATAAGGGATCATCTTGGGCAGCCCCAGACGAGTTTGTTTCCTACAACATGGGCACAGAGCCAGCAGCGCTGGCCACACTGCTGTGCACCAGCAACTCACCATGGATCCTCGCTGTCCAGAAGGGAGGATGTGTCTGGGTGGTCACTTTGTTGGCCGAGCAAGCTGCTCACCCCTCCACACCCTGTGGCCAGAGGGTTATAAGGATAATAAGAGGGAAAAGTATGACAAAAGAGGAAGGAAAAAAATCCCAAGCTTGTGCAGGCCAAGTGTCTAAATAAGATAAACCTAGTCAGCTGACTAGAGCATTACTAATTTTTAATTAGTTTGAAGCAAATAGTGCAATTTGTGCCAGGCTGCAAAATCGTGCTGTCTTCATGAGGAACTGACCTGACAAATTAATCCCTGCAAGAGTCCTCTTTCTGGAAGCTCACCATCAATAGTCCTCATTTAAACAGTATGCTGAGTATGCTCTTCCATTAGGCTGCTTTTATATCCCACTTTAATTTTTCTTCCTTACCGCTTGAACTGTAGATGTAAAAATTTGGGGACTTTTATCATCTCATAAATATACCTGTTGAGTAATTATGCAAATCAAATTAGGAGCAATCAATGGAATGTTTACTTATCCAAAAGCCTGACCTAGATTGTCTACTGACTTTCTGGGGATGTAAATGCATTTTTACCTCTGTTCAAACACGATCTTTCACTTTAATGTAGGCAGTGATTTTGCTGCACCGAGATCTACAGCCTTTTCCAAATAGCGATGTTCTAATAAAGTGGTGAAATCCAGCTACAGAGGAAAATTGCAACATAGCTATAGGAATATTTTTGAGAAGATACTGAATTATCCCAATTCTGAATGAAAAGCAACTGATGGTCCATTAGCAACAGTGGGTGAGGAGGGGACACATTAGAACTACTATTTGGGAAGGAAACAATGTGTTTTGGTTTTAATTTTTTTTTTTTTTTGTCATATGAAATTGCACTAGTAATATTTGCAGAATGAGACATTAAATTAGCTATATATGTTGCTTTATCTTTGTCCTTTGATTTGACAAAAAAAAAAAAAAAAGCATTTTAGAGCCATTTCTACCAACATTATAGACATGGCCATTAGAATGTTTCTCTTTATAAAATCAACAGAAAAACAAACAAACAAACAAAAAACAAACAAACAAACAAACAAAACAGAGCTGTGCTTGTAGTCATGAGGATAGCCTTATAATTCAGGGATATGACTTCAACAGTGAGCATCACATCCATTTTGCAGCAAATTCCTTAAAAATCTCAAAGAAAGGAATGGCACCAGAGGGCACAGTCGCTGCAGTGCCGTTATCTCCTGCCTGCCCAAGCTCTCCCTTCTCTCAATCCTGTCAACCACTGGTTACTCCCCTTTTTCATTCGTGTATATAAGACACACACATACACGCACAAAAAAAGAAAAAAAAAAAAAAGATCAGCTTTTTCATAACAGCTTTACCCATAACCTGAAACCTGCTACTTATCAAAGCATTTATATATATAATATACATATGCTATATGACATATATATTATATATATAAAAAACATGAAAGATCAAATAAAAACAGCCCCACAGCACAGTAAACATATAAACACACAACTCAATAATCTGTGCTTAAACTTGGGAACCATGTGGAAGCTTAAGTCCTTGTTAGAAGGCAAAAGTTCATCTTTTGTTGGGTTTTAGTTTTAATTCAAATTTAAAATATTTGTTTCTGTTATGCTAGTACCAGCTGTTAAACTCTCCGAGTGAATTGCCATCAAGAGGGTTTTGGGGAAAGGAGAGGTCTGAGCACAGTGAACTTTTCTGGCAAGAAATGGATTTTTTTTTTTTTTTTGCTCTGAAAACAAAAAGAACAGGAAGGATATGCTGAAATCCTCAGGGAAAAAAAAAAAAAATATGGCCCTCAGTCCCAGTAACTGGTCTTCTTTGGCACTTGAGAACGATCACAAGTAGTTTGCCTTTTTATTCATATAGAACAAAATTTACAAAGTCATTCATACATTTTTGTTTGTTTTTTTTTTTCTTTTGTTTTTTACTGACTTCGAAAATTGGGAATATTCAAAATACACTTTTACCCCACTTCATTCTTTCATTATTTACATGTATATACAAGAAAAATGTAAGAGTTTCTTTTTTGTTTGTTTGTTTTAAATTTTGTATTAAAAAGCTCTGCTGGTTGTGTTACTGTTTGTTTTCATCAAATGGATGTTCCATGAGAGGGCTCCATTGCTTCTGGAATGACTCCCCCTGGCACAGACTGAAATGACATTGGGATCGGGGTTTTCACGGGACTCTGACGAAATAGTCCTCCATTTGGCGACCTGTGTTTACACTGTATGGAGGGCATGGTGGCTGAGCTGCTCAGGGGCAGCGGCAGGTTGCTGCCAGAGGCAGCTGTGAGTGTCCTGCTGGCACCATGAGTTGTCTGTTCTGGTAAAAAGGTGGTGACAGAAAGTTGTGTGTTCTGGTATTCGCGTACCGGCTCCAGGGTCTGAGCTGGCTGCATGCCACCGATCTCCAGGGCTGAGATTTCGATGGACGCCGGAGAGATCTGCTTGTGGGCTATGTCCTCATCGATTAAACTGTTCATGCGTCTATGGACCTGCTCCAGGTTCACTTCTTTATCCTAGTGAGGAAGAGACCAGAACAATCAGTTCAGACACAAGTACCTTTCACGTCTGCCCCCCTGTCCACCCCGTGTGTGATAGGAGCTGCTGGTTACTCATTAGATCGCTTCGATTTCATCTGTGCCTGTGCAACTCCTCAAAGTCTGCCCAACGTCTCCAGCTGAGAAACGCACGCTGAAGAAAACACCAGCTCAATCTCAACCTGCAAAACCCACTGATGTTCTCAATGCCATCCTCCCTGGAGGTAAAATGACTTCTCTGGTTCAGCCAACAGGAGCTGGCAGCAGGGACCAGCACAACCCACAAGCCCTTAGCTCACTTTGCACAAGCCCAGGATAAAAGCCTCGGGGAGGCGAACAAGCGAGCCAGAGAGCAGCCTGCTGCTTTGTAACCCCAGGGCAGCTCAGTGCTCCTCTAGTTGCAGTGCACTTTGTAAGGATTACAGCAGTGTGACACCGTGCACAGCCTATCTGGCTCCTGGGTATTTGCTTCTTATGCCAAAAACTAACTAGGGGTTGTGGTGGTGAAGAAGTCCTCCCTTCCCAGCAGGGAGCCCCGTGTCACCTACCTGGCAAGGACCATGGACCTCCTGGAAGGGCACTGAGATGGAGACCTACTCTGGGAGCCCTGAGGAGGGGAGTGCTCAGCTGTGTGACTGACAACAAGCTGTCATTCTGACACCTCATCTGGTACAAGTTTAGGTCTGTGGTCAGTGCTTTGGAAAGCAATGCTGGCCTTCAGAAAATGCATTGCTGTCCTCAGAGAATGAGTCACCTAACGCTCCCAGAGAGGTCTCCTCAAGGGACTTTCGGCACCACTTGCCAAACATTTTAGCTTCCAGGAGGAAACATGGCCAAAGAAGTTGTCTTTAAAACTTGAAGCAGCAAAGACCTACAGCTGCTGTTTATCTCTTCAGTGTGGTATGCAGGAAGCCCAAAACGGAAAGCAACAAAACTGGCAGGGTAAAGTCACCCACCTGGGATGCTGTTATGACTGAATTTTAATGGCTAGCAGTGCATTGCAAATAAAAAGGTATTATATCATTTCTCTATATTTCATAAAGCACAGCTGTGATCTGCAGTTGTAGTTATTTGATGCAACATACGGCAGAGTAGCAGCAAAGTGTCCATAAAAGCCCAACAGACCTGGAACTGGAGGCATCCCTTGCTCTGACAAACTGCAGTGGGCAGCCAGCAAAATCCCAGGCTAGGAAATGGGACTACCCGAAACTTTTCTGTTCCAGTAATCCCCGATTGCCAACAGGTCTACATAGTCCTAGCTGCTTAAACCCAATACTAGTAGCCTTAAAGACGTTCCTGTTCATGCCGAAAGCTAGGCTCTGGGAACAGAACAGTCTGCTGTATCAGTGCCAGCCACTCCTCATGACCTTCTACTGCTGCCTTTCAGGTGGGGCACAGCAGATTACACTGTTATTCCAGTGTCACCCACTGCTTTGCAACTTTGCCTTCACCCTTAAATTGGCAATTGAATCAGCTCCAAAGCCCTTGATTCCAGCCAATAACAAATACAACAAATACAGATTTGATTCTCGCCTTGTGGTTTAAAACCACTTCTATGTTACTCAGGAACCATTGGATTTGTTGATCTCTGCATGGATTTAGAACTGAATTAGCATTACATGATGATGAACCCAATCCTCTGTCCTCAGCTTTGGCTAAATCCCCATTGATTTCAAGTGGAGTACAATTGTTCAACAATTACAAGGCTGAGCAGCAGTTTTCACTTCCCTTCTTAATCAGTGGAATGAGGGTTCCTGTTTCATTTCCATAAAAAAATCACTAAACTCCCTGTGTGGCTCCCCAGAACGTTGGCGATATTATCTGCCTCACCAGAGGAACACATACAGACTGTATTTTTTTAATGCTGCTTTTTCAGCAAAATCCTCTAACCAAATGATTTTGAATTAGGCAAAATCAATGGCAAATAAATAAATAAATAAAAACTTTTGTGGCAGAAAGGGCCTAGACAATACTTGAGTAGAGAGATGGTATGGCTGCGTTAAAGTCCTTTTTACCAACCTGGCATGTCAGGCTCCTTATTCTATAAGTTAGATAATGCACTAAGCTGACAGTAATGCAGAAGCTCCTTCATAAACTCCGTAGCTAGGTAAATTAAGGGTTTGTGGTATACTGGCCAGAGCATTACATGGATTTCATTATAGATTTTATGCATCTCTACTTCTTGAAGTAAAACTGTGGACTGGGGGCAAGAGTAGGAAGTGTTCTTACATTATCCCCAGCTGGGACTAAGGGCTCAACCTCCGTGGGCAAGTTCATTTTTGTGCAGCATCTCACCAGGTACTTTTGTGTTTTCTTTATCTGTTTGTCAACAAAAGCCTGCGGCAAAGTCCTGCTTATCTGCAAAGTTTGGCTGTCGCAGTGTCTGATGACATCTGTGTCTAAGGAAGCTAACTCTCAGAAGCCCGTCATAAGGTGCTTCTTCAGGTCCTCTGTACTACACTTCCTTTTCTCAGAAATGCTGCTCACTTTGATTTAGACTCCTAGGTTTGCACTCCAGTTATCTGGGACCCATTTTCTTGCCAATCTGCTACTACAAGAAAAGAAAAAGTAGAGAATTCAGGTTGGAACTGCACAAATACTAGAGGAACAAATTTTCCTAAATAAGACTTTGGAGAAACGTTCATGACTCATTTGCATTTTTATGAGCTTTTACCAAATACTAATGCTTTCTTCAGATCATTTTGAGTGAAAATATACCTCAACATTTTATTGGTATTTGTATTTTTTGATGGCAAGGATATCCTCAGTGCATTCCATCCTGCTTTGCTATTGGAACAGAAGTAATGTGACTGGGATAACTAGCCAAGCCAGGGGGAATGGTGCAGCTCCAGTACTTGCAACACGCAGTTATCAGCTGTTGGCCGAGGAAAAACACGTTAGTGAATGAAGTGCACTTTTGGAGCATACTTTTTGGAGCATCTGTGCACAATATCTCATAAAATTCAAAGAATTAATCCTTGTTATATATTTAGCTTAGCTCTTTTGAGATATAAAGAGCCACAGATGAGATCCTCTTTATAGACATCTCCTGCTTCAGACCAGAGAGGTTATTAATTTTCACACTATTTGGAAGTGTCCCTCTGTTAGCCTAACAGAGTTACCCTCCCTTCCTCTCTACGCAGTCTAGCCCAGAAATGGAATTGCTCAGAAATGGTGCATTTGCAGTTTTGCAGTTGCATAGCGTTTCACAATATAAACATAAGTTTATACAATTGAAACACAGACATCACTTTTAATCTACTACAGAACACCTCATAAATTAAGTAGAGAAGGAAATGCTGGGGCTTATTTTTTAGGAAGTAGGTAGGGGTAGAGATTTCATTTGCCTACTTCTAACTCTATTCAGCATGAAGGACAACTTTCTGGCCTTATTAAGATCAGGGAAAAAAAAAAAACAAAGGCTTCCAAGAGCCCAGAAGTTCACATTATTCCTTCTTTCTGTTACTAAAATAAAATGTTTGTAAAGGTTAAGGAAAACAACTCTGTCTCTGAGGAATAATAAAAACACATTTTAAAGGTTCTTCCATTTTTCTTTGTCTTATTAGATGAAGAGCAGCTAAATAACAAAATGTCAAGCTTGGTATGAAACTGTCTTAATGTTGAGAGAATGATTTTTCAAAAAGTAAAGATTAGAAACACCTGAAAAGATTAGTTTGTCCTTGCATAATTGAAGACTGCCTTGAATCCTAGGATTTCCAGAATGGAAGGTGTTCTGATAGCTTAATTTGACAAGTGAAGCTTGCAGAGTTTGTAAATTCTGTAAATCTCATCTTTTTCCTTTATTGGTCTCCTGGAAAATTCAATAATAAAACATATGCTACAGAAAAGTAACAAGATAAACAAAAAGGGTTAAGAGTTAATAACGCCAAACAAATAAATCTAAAAAGTTAAGACATTCTGCTCTTTTGCCGATTCAGTATTACCCCTTACTTTAGTTCTATAATTCTTATTAAAAATGAGCCATTTGTTATAACCTTAAAACCCTTAGTTAGCTGGTTTTTTTTGTTTGTTTTTTTTTTTTTTTTGTTTTGTTTTGTTTTTTTCCTAAAGCTTTGTCATCTTAATTGTGAAATGGTAATGTAGCATTGCAAAAGATCCCAAACTTTCTCATGCTGCAACTGTTCTCATCAACTGTTGCATCTCTGTGGCAAAATTAAGGAATTGAAATTTTTAAATCAGTATAAATTTGCACATTGAGGCTTGGAGCTAGGGAATGGCAGAGGTACCGGATCCGGCAGCTGGAAGGGAAAAGCTGGAGCCACCAAGGAGGTTTGTGTGCTGGTTTTCCAGCGCAGAGCCTTCCCTGTGTCTGGGGCCGTCACTTCAGTGTCTGGGGCAGGCACATTACTGAGGGTTTCTTTTCTCTCTCTCTCTCTCTATTTTTTTTTTTTTTTTTTACTTAATATGCAAAACTTAGTTAATATTATAAATATGTCACCTCTCTGATGTTTCATGCCAATTTAACGTCACTTTTCATACATAGTTATTGGATAAGTGTATATGGTTCTGTTGCCAAAAGGAGATCAAATATTTTTCCTTTGCTGCCTTCATAATTCTATTTTCAATATTAATGTTATGCTACAAATAGATCAGCTGAAGAAGTTAATCAGTGAAAGGAAGAAAAAAATATCACGTGTAAGGAAAATGAATTATAAACACAGGCTTATCCTTCTCCAGCTTAAGGAAAACAGCTACCCAAACATTGCTTCTGGTCAGGAAATTATCTTATTCATAAATACCAATTTAAATGCCATTCTTCCCAATGGGTTTGAGTTCCATAAGGGCAAATGAAGGGCATGTTTCTGATACATCCTAAGCACTTGATCCTGAGCGACAGGTTCAATGGTCTATGACTGACAGCAGGAGCACACTGTGGCACGCGTCTGCATGGATTTGAAGGATGCTTACCTGAATTATCTAAAAACAACTAGCTCTGCACAACAGTGACTTCAAGAAACTGTGATTCCCTATTAGAGCTAACTAAGTTTGACTTTATCGTGCAGAGAGAAATTATGGCGAGATAAAAAAGCTGATAGGATGACTTAAAGTGTAATCACTGTATTTTCTATTTTATTTTCTGTGACTTCTGACAGTGGGCTCTGAGAAAAGTGCGTGGGCAGTCAGATTAAAATAACATGAAACTACTTGGGAGATTTGGAGTCAGTTAACCTCAAATTCTAGAGATTACAAGTTGATGAAGTCGTTTCAGTAGGGCCAAATGCAGAATGGATAGCTGGAGAAATTGAATGCTAGAACTATTCCAAAACTGTGATGAACCATGTCTGCACCCCACACATGCAGACTAGAGGATAAGTATAAGACTGATGATCCTGACTCTAAATATCAAGCACAGATGCACACACAAAAATAAAAATAAAAAAATAGCCAACATGGGCAGGCAGGCACATACATGGAGGGACAACCATGAATGTGCTGATACCTCCCCGTCAGATGCAGATAACTGTGCCAAATATTAAAAAAGCCTGTTAATGCAGTTCTTAATAAGGCTCGGGAGATATGGTGAAAATAATGCTTGAGATCTTTTAGAGCAATATAGTCTTAATCACCAATTACAGAACATTTCTGTTTTGTTTGGTTGTTTCTGTCCTGGGTGACAATATGAAGGATAATCTTTCAGTGAGTGGATGAAACCAAAGCAAGAGAGAGATGTTAACAATGAGTTTTCATTCTGTGAAAGAACTATTTTAGAAAATTAGGCAATTTTGTAAATAGGACTGGGGTTCAAAAGTTGAGTCAAGCCCCAGCCTCAGACAGACATCCCCTCTTGTGACCTTGGCCAGGTCAGAGGCCAGTCCCTTTCCCATCCATGTAGCAACACCTCTTAACCCATATGCATACGTGGAAGACACAAGCATCAGTGGTCATGAGAGACAGAATGATGGAAGGCACACATGTACCCAGCTACGCAGGAAGGAAGTTTCTGGGACACTTCCATGAACAGACAGGCAAACTGCATAACTGAAAAACAAAGCAGAGAAATAAAAGCAAAACAGGGAGGTTTCCCCACTCAGGTGCCCACCGGCTATTCTCTCAGCTCAGGATGGAAACTGACAGCTCCACCCAGCTCCCAGCCCCTGTCTGGTGTGGTTCAGACATCACTGACTCAAACATTTAGCATGTTAAAGAGAAATGAAGAGGCTGCAGATCCCTATTTGTTTAAGAAAAGACTTATTTTTAAATGCTGTATTCACAGAGGGTCATTATCACTGCTTTCAGCTGCAACTACTGCATATGTAGAACTGCAATTTTATTTTTTTCCGTGAGATTGCAACAAAGTGGCAAAACCAGACATAACTGGCTTGCTCAGGAAGAAAAAGCAGTGAAGATATAAGTAATAAATGTGCTGCAAAACAATGAAAACCCAGTATGGTGTTATATAACACAAAGAGCCCCTTTTTAATACAAATCTTTTTGCCATAGTCATTATTTTTCGAGATTATGCAGTCGACAATGCAGTGAAATGCAGACAGATGTGCAAACAGATGCAGCGATGATGTATGTTTGCTGTCATTAATTTAACACAGGCAACTGACCTAGTCAAACAGCACTTAATGTTACATAAAATTTGCAGAGTGGTTTCTGAGTGTACTCTGCTAGATGCTGGTTTGACCATAACAATATCTTACGAGAAATAAGTACAGATGCGCCTCAAGAGTCTACTTGAAGGCCTACTTTTATAAATAAGCCCAATTCTGCAATCAAGCTTCTGGTGGAAACAATACCATGTATTTTAAATAAGCAATTAAGTAAGCTATCATCCATAAAACAGCTGTTAGAAGAATGTATTGAGACCGACATTGGTTGAGGTCCAGTAGACTGTTATCCAATTGAAAGAAGAAAATAAATGAGTTTTGCAAAATATTAATTTCAATTGATGTGTAATCATCTTCAATGAAATAAAACTTCATTAAAAACTATGTAGAAGAGGTGCTCTCCTCCACCAGAGAGCAGAAATTCTATTACGAAGAGACAGCAATATTCTTTCCCTGTGTGAAACCTGAAAAAAATAAATTAAGGAATACTACAAAGATGATGTAAATGTGATAGAAAAATCCTTCAGATCCACTGCCAAATTTCACTCCCACCTTCCCACAGCCAAAAAATACCTATAATTGGTAAAATTAAGCTATTAACAAAAAGCCAAAGACCAATAAAGTGGCAGTGACTCGCTACAGAACTGCTGTTGCAGCAAGGAGTTTCATGAAGTAGCACACATCTTCCCACACTCACCTTGTCCCCCTTGCTCAGGGCAGCTTCATTTAACCTGCAGCCACATCTAGCCAGGGAACTAATTCTGAAGATGGTTACGACTGTCCCATAGTCTGGGCCTGTACGCTTTGGCCAGGAGGGGAGTAAGTTCCCCACCAGGCCACCAAAGCACATGATGCACACCAATTTAAACTAGCTGAACATCTGAACATCTTTTTTTTTCTTTTCTTTTCTTTTTTTTCTTTTTTTTTTTTTTCTTCCTCTTCAACTGCAACCTCATTATACAGCACAGTGTGAATAAATACGGAGGAAAGAGTACCAATGGCACATCTGTTACAAATCAGATAATGGCAGGTAGACCCCTAGTCTCTTTCAATGACCTGCTCCCACATTCGGTGTAATCCATGAGCTAAGTGCAATTACACAGAAATAGTGGCTAGTCCTCACAACCAGCAGCAGACTCAAACCCAGAAGGTGAGAGGCTGTGATAGCATCCTCATTTGTTAATACAGAAGGGGACATTTAACGTCATGCTGAAGTATTCAAGCTTTAAAGTCCTTACCAAACTTGGTTCACAAGCATTAGAAGCTGGTAACTACAAAGAAAATGAATGACTCGTTCACATTATACAGATGTTTCCAGTTTTCATGAGGTTAAAAATAAATGGATATAAGAGAATGCACAGAAACATTTTTCAACACAAGCAGCAAAATGCAGTAGTGAATGAATGCTGTAAGCATGCCAATGTCTCTGCAAAGGAACTCTTTTTAGGAGAAAGGACATGGGGAAACCTTTACTGTGTACGCTCTGCATATATTATAGTTACAGGCATTTACAACAACACAAAGATCGGGTTCAAGGGGACTTCCAGGGACAGGTAATGATGAGGAGAAAACTAGCAAGGATTCATCTGTGCAAGCATTTTCAACAACAAACCAATTATCTGTATGTTTATTATAAATTCTCACCATACTTCTGAGGCCCAGCCTCACATCATTGGCCATCTCCAGACAGAAAGGGAAAGGAAGATGTGGGGAGAAAAAGAAGGATCAAAACAGTGAGGCTAACAGTATATTTAATATTTCACTCTTTTTAGCAAACATATACTTATTACTTGTTATACTTCTGGTTCAAAATAGCAAATTCTAGTCACTGCAACCAAACAGGATTGTCTTTGAGGATGGTGGTTTCAGAATTCAACTATGACATCAGAAAATCACCCCATGAGATGACAGATTATTCTTTTACAAAGTACAGATTAAGTTCACCAACATTCTGTTCCAAAACTCACTAAAAAAATAAGGTGATTCTTTACATTCTTTTACACAACTTTTAAATTACTATCTAGTTCATAAAGGAAGTAATTTTTCACTCCACTAAGCACAAAACAAAGCAGCGCTACCCTTTACCAGTCTGCTTTATGCTTCTGGAGCATCAGACATAACAGATTGGTCACCATCCTTCTTCACCATTCTAGCCTAGCCAAATCCAAACCTCCAAAATTCCCATTTTTGCTACCATGCCACAGTACCAGAGAGATGTGGCACAGGAGCCACAAGGAGTTGCTTCTGCAACTCTCTTGGTGCCCAGCAACAGTTGCCTTACAAAGCCTCTCCTCCTCCACTTCAGCTATGTGAAAGTTTTAGAAAACTATTACTCCTGACTATCAGTCACGTGTATTTTACTTAAAAACTACTTTTTTTAAAGGTTTCTGCATCCCCATTGAGGGCATATTTTGGAAACTGCCCAAGCTCCTATTTCAATATGAGAAAATAAATGGACAAATCATTAGGTAGCTCAGCATATTGAAAATCTGTTCAACGGTGTTCTAAAAGAGAACCCTCAGATAATAAATACTTCTGAAAAAGAAATACCACTTGTTATGTTGAGCAAAAAGATCTATTCTCCACAATAGTAGCACTTGGGTTTCTTTAATATTTTTCTAATATTGAGAATAGGAAACAGGTTATTTCAGGTATTGTAAGAATGATTAATTTCAATGGACAAATAGATTTATAAATTGCCTGTTATTACTGTACAGTAAGTTACTAGTACTAATATTTTTCTTCTTCAAGAAGAAGCCAATAGCTTTTAAAATAGTCTGACCAAGTTTAAAATACGCTACCTATCTGTCCTAAACAGATTCTGCTGCACAAAAACTATAGATATCTCCAGAAGATCACTTCAGTACACATGTAAATTCCAGTTTATGCTTTAGACATGCTGGTTCCAAAGAAACGTAAGTTTAATCTTAACATCTAAGGTGAATGGAAGTTTAAGCTGGGTGAGATCTTATTTAATTTATGTACACATTTAAAACAATTAGTTGGATCAACATCCAGGTCCCTTTACAAACAAACAAACAAACAAATCTTGAGGAAGCAGTCACATTTTATGTTTATTATTATTATTATTTTGATCTTTAACTGACTTTATTATTACTGAACATTCAAACCTCCTCAAGACGCCAAGTCTCCAATACCACTTTAGGCTGAGATAAAATATCAAACATTAGCTCTGTAAACATTGTGTGAAGAATCTAAAAGAATCTGACACATTAAGGCTCCAATTCAGTAAAACACATAAGCTCATGCCAAGCACATGAGTAACCACAGAAGTTCTCTGGGATAGGTCATATAATGCAACTTAAGCAAATACTTCAATTCATTACCAAACTGGACCTTTAAACAGGTTGCTTCTTTCTGAGTTCTCTGTATAGCAACATGCATTTTTTAAACTTATTTCTCTTCAGATTTTCCTTTTATTTTTTCCCTTAGGGTTTATGCTAAGTAAGTCTAGATCATATCCTTAAGAATCCAATTTTTCTTATATGACTGACAGAAAAATTAAATAAAACACAAAAATCCCTTCCTTGCACCTAGGGACATATGCTGGAACCAAACAAATGCTTGAATACTGCTGTGGGTATTGGGAACCTGGGCCCAATGTCCTTAGTCATGGGGTAGACACGTCACTTTTAATCCACTACAACCTTGACATAGATCTGTGGTGATCAAGAGCAAGACTTTATCGATTGCGTTGGATTCTGGATGAGCACACTGCTTGTGATCTGATATTACAGAATATCTGCATCACCATTAGGGACCTCTAAGGAGAAAATCTTGTTTCTTCATTCATGTAAAAATACAACACTGAATTGGTTAAGGTACACTTGAGTTCTTGTACAAGGCGATTTAAATATCCTCTTTTTTTGGACTCTAACTGACACTTTGAGCTTGTACTTTGTCATCAAATAACATTAAATTTTGCATTCTAGAATGACTGGTTCCTAACGCTACTTTGCTGATTTTAAAATGCCAGCTGAAGTTTTTCATTTTATTATATTCAAAGTTAGTTTGAAACTGAATTTATAGATGGCATTAAAATGCATTATTTTGCCAGTGTTTGCATTATTTATTTCCCCAAAAACACTTTATTTTTTTTTCTTAGAAAAGTAGAATACAATACAGTGGTACAAACAAATGATCACTTATATGCAACTGAGCAAAAAATGTACAAAGATTTCAGACATGTCATAAAAATACAGAAAAAATAATTTAAAAAAAAGATAAAATATAGAAGACATGCAATGAATGGAAAATAAAACATCAGCTTGATGATCTCATGTTTCCTTTCACTCACAAAAGGAACCATCCCAGGGGAAATCAAATTGTCAGATAAAAAGATAACAAAGGAGACAATGTAAATGATGTGACAAAGAGAAAGACGAGGGTAGTGAAAACAGTGGTGAAGGCATAAGACTTTAATAATCAAAACCAACGTTGCTGACACCATGCTGAAGGTATGGGAGCCTCAATTGCCATGGAATAATAGTAGGAGAATATGGCGCAGATCACAATTCTATGCTGTGACAAATTTTGATCCATTGGACTCATACCTGTTAGCTCATATTTCCATTTCTGAGGTACACTGGGTTTCGTATTCTTCTAATGCCAGAGGAAAGTCCTAGTGAGTAACATTCATGACTGCTAAAGCTGGAAGTATGGATTTTTGAGGTAGGCTGGAATTTGCGTATCATCAAACATGGGAGCAGGGGAATTTAAGGCAGACCATATAAAGCTGCCATGGAAAGAGATAAAGTCTTTCTTTCATTCATCCTGAACACTGGCAGTATACTTGTGGTAATCTTCAGAGTAAGTTTGCTACACCTCCCGCTATACTACAGAGCTAGAAAATATTGTGGAGTCTAAGCTTTTTGAGATTCAAAAAATATTTAAAATAAATAGTCTTGGGAGTAGCCAATGTAATAATAATGATAAGTAATAGTAATGATAAGATGCTGTTACTAGTATACAAGTCTGTTCCCACTCCAGACAGTACTTGAATTGCTGCTCCCTTTTAATAATGTGAAAATAAAAAGTGAGAACAAAAGCAAAAAGATTATGTCAAACAAAATGATTTTTGCAGAAGCAACAGCAAGTTAAGAAACTAAGATGCAAAGATCATGATTGTTAATGAATTATAAACAGGACACAAGATATGAGGCAGTGGCTAGTAGCAAATGAGTACATGGAAAATGTTGTTATTCCTTATTCACTAAAAAAAGTAAGTCTTCATGCACTACAAAATCACAAACACATTGGGTACAGCTGATGAAACACTCGCATTGCTAGGAGTAGCACAGTCTGGAGATAATACATTTCTGATTTATAATATATATTTTCAGAGCTAAGAAAGAATCAAACCAAGAATTTCTTGAGATCATTCTAACATCATCTTTCAAGATCTGTATTAACAATATGTAAATCAATCTCATCCTTTATGAAAGATGCAACAAGTATCAATTCCCAGCAAAGATATTATCTTGTATAATATCCTAAAGTGACTAATTTTTTTTTGATATGAGGTTGTCTGTTAATTTGGTTTTAGTGAATACATCTTGTGAAAAGTGAAAAATTCAACTTTTATTTCCATGAATAATATGATATATAATCTTTGCTTCTAAGTCTTTATTGTTTTGGAGTACAGTATGTGGATGAACAAGGAGTGATTTCTTAATAGTTCTGAAGAGATCTCAGAGGTAATAAACTTCAAGGGGAACTGTACATTGCAATAAGACATAGCTGATAAAGCACAAAGGATGCTGCTGAGTCCGTTGCAGTAAGCAGCTATACTGGATCAAAACAACAATGGATGTTTGAAAACCGTCCGTCAAATGAAATAAAAGATAGGAACAACGTGATGGTGTGGTGAAGGTCTTGGCAGTTAAATAATGCAAATTACATCAGAATTTACTGAGATCATGAAATAAATGCATGGGACTAAAAGCTATAGAAATACAGAGATAATTAAATCTTGACATTTATATGCTACTGGGTTTCAATACTGTGTGATTGTTCAGCTATCCAGAAGGGGCATAGAGCAGAGTGACTGAACAGATATTCCAATGTTAATTTTCAATTTTCATTTTACAATTCTCCAGATCTCTCAAGTCTATCAGAGTCTAAAGATTAGGTATTGCAGACTGTGAAAACTTGAGATTTTAACAATAAATATATGAGCTGACTAAATTTCACAGTGAGTATAGGATGGCTGAGCATTAACAGTAATTATGAAAAGTTGATAATAATTCCTATAAAATCTAATTTGAAAAAGATAACTAAATGTAAATGTTCCTGAATTAGAAAGTAATAAAGGCACTTAAACACTACCAAATATCTTTCCAAATTTAATAGATGACAAACCTGAACCCTGAAAGATGAACTTGGCATGGTCTTGCAGCTATACAATTTTCCTGATATTGTTGGAACTAATCTTTCTGTTGTTAATCTGATTTGATAAGGAAGTATTAGAAAGGATCACATTATGATTTGCACATAAGAAATCATTAGAAGTGTTTTTACAAATCTCCTTCAAATAGAATCAAAATATCCTGTATCTACATCCTGAAAGGAAAAACAAAAACAAACTAACAAAAATACCAACCCAGTCTTCACTCTTGAAGCAAGAAATTTCACTATTGATTGCATGACAGAATTGTGAACCAAAGGCAACTGAGTGTTTTGGGAAAATAAAGTCCATCTTTTCTAGAAGTTCATCTTAATGAACAGACTTAATGGGCTGAAATTATATTTAACTTGTTTCATTTTGAGAAGAGCTAAAAAAAAAAAAAAAAAAAAGAGGCAACGCCAATACAATCTATATTTGTAAAGTCCAAGATATGCTGTTAGGATTCAAGAGAAAACTACCCCAGTTACATAGCTTACACTGCATTTTTATACTCACTGTAATTAAGAGTTGTGATTTATACCACACAGACCTCTGAGTCCTTGAACATCTCAGTGTATTGGCTCAGGATAATCTTTACAAAGGCCATAGGAATACAAAGAGGAAGAGGAAAACCCTAGGAACTGGCAAATATCATCACCTTAATGTCAGCTGAAAACATTTCTTCCATGATAACCAAAGTTTTGCACATTCTTTTGGCTACAGGCTTCATGCTGACCCTCAACAGACAAAATTATAGTCTCTAAAATGCTCTCTTTCACTCCAGCAAGCTGCATAGCCACGCAACCCTGCCATGAATCTGTCGGAGTGGTTGAATATTCATCTTCCCAATATCTCTGTTTTTTTGAATTGGCCCCAGCTGGCATGATAGAACCAACGTGTGGGTCAAGCCAAAAGCAGGAACTTATAAAATGGCTCTGCAAGTTATGATGACCCCTCATTCAAACCCGAATCCAATTTTATACAGTTGATTTACAAAGCTGCTAACAGCATAAGGGTCACAGTAGTCTCTGACTGCCTCCTTTTCTTTATGATGGCTATTGCAGAGAATGCTACTCTTTTTCTGCATGAGGTGACTATCAAAGCCAAAGTACAATTTTGGTCTGCAAAAGTATTGGCCCCTTCTGTGACCTTCAGAGGGTCTGCACTTCACAGAAGAAAATGGTCAGGAGAAATTCTAATTTTCACAGTCTTTAGGTGATATAACAATACTCTTTTTTTTTTTTTTTTTTTTTTTTTTTTTTTTCCACAGCCTTACCAAAAGAAGCAGAAGAAAAATAAAGTCAGCAGCATGGCTTAAGGTGGCAGCTGTTACTTAACTAACAACTTGGATGGAGTATCAGATGCTGCAAAGAGGCAGATTTCAATGATATGTATGTGCTATGCATGTTGTAGCTCTGATATTATGGCCACCACTGTAGAAATGTTGGATAATATGTAGTTACAGAAAAGAGATATCCCTAAATACATTACTCCTTGAAATAAAATCCTGTTTTTCCTTTTAGTCCCCACAGCTGTTACTGTTCCTGACTTGTAGCTTGAGCAGAGGAGTTCCTGGACCCATCCTTTCCAAAGTTTTGAAACTTAGTTCCCTTAAATAAATTGAAAATCTTCATCCAACCTGCATATTACCATCTCTTCTAAAACTTGGTTCCTATCTTGATTACAGTAGCTATCGGGAATCCCACTTCAGTCCCTCCTCACGAGTACCTAAATATCTCTGCTCACTAATCTACGAAGAAATGTTTGCTACATCCTTTCACTAATTTGTTAAAGTGTATTTTATGTTCACCGTTCTCTTCAGCTACTCTGACCTATTCCAGAGATGCTTTTAGCCTCCTGCATTTCTCTGCACCAGCCTGTCCTTTTTCAGGACCACTCATGATGTACAACCCTGTCTGCCCCTTAAGCCATCCTTATGCTTTCTCCTCCATCTGCTTGAACTTGTGAACCCTCGTGCCTGGTGCCCTTTTGTCTGGAACGCTCTCTTTCTCTTTCAGCTTTAACACCTACTTGTCCCAGGAATCCCACCGACTTTGTTCCCTCTCTCTCAGCAGCACCCACAAGACCAGCCTTTTCTGAGCCTGTTCGCATGTGTTGTGCCTGACTTGAACTTGTCCTGCTTAACCCCAGACCAGCTGTGCTCTATGGGCAGACTCATTCCCACTCGCATGTGATCTTCCTGAGTACAGCTTTACCATATGGGTAACTAGTACACTTTACAAGATGGAAACCTGAAAATTTACCGTTCGTCATGAAAACTGCAAAAGAGGATGTGAGGAGCAGCCTCCAGCACACTGGAGGGAAGGGGAAAGTGGAGGGGAGTGGGGAGGGGAGAAAAGACAGTATTTTAGGTGATAAGAGTGGTGGGGAAGGCATACAGGGATCTGTAATAATTTCTGTAACAGATTAAAAAAAAAAAAAAAGAGAGAGAGAAAAAGAGAAATGAAGGAGATGGGTATAAAGAAAATGTTTAAAGTCAGGAAGACAGATCCTTCCTTAGAGACGGAAATTAAGTATTTAAAACTCCTTGCAATAAAAATGGCTGTTTTGTTTTGTTTTGTTTTGTTTTTTCACTCTACCTGTATGAAATCCTGCCTCTGGGGCATATCCTCATCTCACTCCACAAAATGTGCAAAGGTGAGTCCCTGAATGCTGAAAGGAGAATGCACTCCAGACTGTGGCAAGACAAATGCTTGTGTACATGTAACGTTAGGACACTTTAGACAAGGTCCCTACCCCTTTCCCCGCTGGGCTTTCACAGTGGTAACTAAATAGTCTACTGCTAAGGTTTAGGCCTTAGTAATGCTAATGTGGAGTGAATTCTACAGAGCAGCAGGGCAAAATGCTACAGTATTTAACCAAAGAACAATTAAATGTGCACTTAGGTTCATTTGAAAGCTTGTTTACAAGCAAGACTGCCTACTTGTGCTCTCTCTGTGGCTGCTTTTGGAGAGCTGCATTGTGCAACATGGTGACATGCTTCCTTTTAATCAAAATTTCTCTTTTGCTATTATATGCTGCAGAGCCACAGGCGAGTGACTTTGCAGCTTTGTCCCACAAACACTATATAGATGTTTATCACTGACACTTGATGGATGAATTCAAATGGGAGAAGCAGGAACTAGGAGGAATGGAATCTTACTGATAAATATTTCACAACATTACAGACTGCAACATATATCTTCAGATCCCATTTGGCAGAATTGCTTACAGGTGATAGGTACGTCAATTATTGTAATACTCCTGGCAATCTGAGAAACATAGATTGGAATTGATGGGCTATGTACTATTTTCCAGCTGTAGTGCAGCTCGCTGCTATTATTTAGTTGTAACAAACATCTGTTCCAAGATGAAAGCACCTACAAATGCCTCTGTTTCAGAAATTACAAGAGGTTAGTTTGTTAAACATTTAATCTATGTAAACAAATACAGGCTTCATGCAAAACAGATCTGACTATGGACTGATTATTCTATCATAGCATTGCTAACTATTACTCGCTACCATGGCAAAACATGTCAAAAACAAGAAATTCTCAGATGTATATTCCTACATAAAATGTCGTATGAAAATCAGTTTACTCAGAGGCCCCTAGGTTTAGAAATAAAATTGATTTCAAAAGAAAGGAAGCATTTAAACTGTGTCATGGCAATATGGCTTATTCAGTAATAACTAGATGGTTTATTTTTAATTGCTTATGCACTTCTCAAACTTAGCCTAGGTCAGCCATGAAGGAAAATGAATACCAGCTGCTGGCAGCTGTATAGCCTGTGCAAGATGGACACAGTTCTCACAGCCAGTGGATGGGGTCTTAGATCAGAGAAAACATCACCACAGTTGGCATGACTGGGTGCCCATGACTGGCCTCCCTGTCACTCACAGCAGAGAGGCCGAGGGCATGTTTCTGAACTACTCTCTTACCCCTAAAGGTGGTCTCTCCAGGTCAGGGTTGAGGCACATTGGTGAGGCAATGTGGGGAAGTTTGCACTGCTGCTGCCCATGCTGTATCTGCTCTATAAATAAATAGAGGACTTTAGTCTCCAGGGCTGTAAGTTTGGCACCTTCCATGTGCACAAAAGACATGTTGTGGTTTCTTGTTTGTTTAGAAACAACCACCCAAAAAGTTATATGCAAAGCTTAGTATGGCAAATCAAAATAAATCAAATTTATTGTATGAGAGCACCTAAAATCCCATGCCTTCCACTTGCTCTCTCTTTTGTGTTTTCTACTTTTAATTGTGATAAGAATAAAAGTTATGGACCTCTTTCGGAGTTTCTTGATGACAACGGTTGCTGTTCCACCACAACTCCAATGCTGCCACCAAGCAGGCAAGAAGAAGGCCTATTGCTAAAATGCAGAAAACGCCTGCAAAGCTGTGCAGCTTGAGTGCCTTCCCATCTGTCTGTGCATTGGTGTGGCTATTCAGGTCACAACGCCCCATACGTGGCCACCATTTCTGTTTAAGAACATCCAAATCTCCGCTTTCTTGCAACTCCAAGATCCTGCAGAAATTTGAAAACACAAGCATTAAATTCAATGACAATTTTTCTACATCTTTCCATTATTTTCCTCTTACATGTACTACCCCACAGTTCAAAAGTTTCTTGCCATCCACCACCCCCATGTAGGATTCATCTGAAACTCTGCTATATAGGCTATCTTTCTAGTCACAACAGCAGGTAAACTTTACTAGGTAACTAGAAAAGGGATTTTCAGAAATTCCATTGCAGTGCAAGAAGCATTCCCAAGGGAAATCACCATATTCCAGTTAGTCATGGCTGATCTGTCTACATTCAGCTGCAACAGCCGGTCCCACTAGTGAAATACACAGCCCACTCCACTGCTGCTCTCCCACAATAATTTCAAAATCATATGAGACTAAACATGCTACTATTTGTGCACCACTTATTACAAATCTGTTTAAGCACCGACCAACTGATTTACTTCAGCAAATGTGGCTTATTCAAAAGGATTTTACTCCAATGCTGTTACTTCATGCTTGAATTACTGTGTTAACAGTTGCTAATTAATCATTGTTTTGCCTCTTGTGAAGTGTCCCTTCTCTCCATGAATGATTCATTTTGGATTTGGTTTGATAACTGTTTTTACTGTTTACTAACAACCATTTCTCTTGAGGCAGCTTTCTTTTCGGTTACACAGCTGGAGCTGTACTCCTCCTTCTAAAGAACGAGCAAGATGGGGAAATCTTGTGCTAGTTTCCCACCTGGAGAAGTGCTCACCTTCTGCTAAGGCCACATGCAACTGCACAATGGCATGTCTTCCTTTCAGTGTACATGCTGACATGAAAAAGACACTCACAACTGATAACTCAGCGATCACTGAAATGCCACAGGTATCATAAGTCCTGGCAGTCCCATGCTATACACAATAATTCTTCTTTTCCTGTACTATTGTGAGGCTGCAACCTGTCTCGCCACCCTGAAGGATAAACTGAGATATTATTACTTGCTTGCTGCATGAAAGACTTTGCTTCATAGCCTGAAAACATAGTAGGAATCCAAAATCTCTCTTTTATCTTTCCCCTAGATCATACAGAGCTCTGGGGACATCGGTCCTTTTTCTGCCAGGGCCAGTGCTGCCTGGAGGTGTGAGGCCACACACCATCTCCAGTCCTTTCCTCTCTAAGCAGATGCACATGGAGCAGAAGTAGCAGCTTTACTGAAGCCTGAATTAATAACCTTTCTGCTGTCACAGAAGGAAGAGAATTAGGTTTATTCAATAAGTGGTCAATGCCAACATTGAAGTGAACCACCAATGGGATTGCCACGCTGGCAGTAGAAAAGAGTCCTATAAAACAAGCTTTGTTTTGGTTTACCTCTGGGAAAAAAGATCTCTGTAGGGGCTTCCATGCTGGAGTGCAATTCCGTATCCTTTGCTGCTGATGCTGTTTCCAATGACTGTCACAGAGCATTCATCATCTGTCAGTGCAGCATATTCCACTACTGTAACATCCCACAGGAAAGCATAGTTTCCTTTCTTTGCCTGTAAATACATCATGAACACAACAAGATATTAACTAAACTACATTTCTAGGTATGAGAAGAAAAAAAAAAAAAAAAGGCAAATACATAAACTCTTAGCTTGTAATTAATCTGTGCTGGTATTTCATTAAGATCACAGTTTATCTGTAGACCTCCAACATCTTAATATGTTTCTAACACTCTTCCATCCCAGCCTTACCTCACCTATGCTTTTCCCAGCAGTACCTCCCCTGCTTCAAAACTCCCTAATATGTCTTCCATTTTTAACAGAGAGAGCGCATGCGATGACGTAGTCAACTGTAAGTTTAGGAAAGGCTTACATAACAGATAATTAATTATAAATCAAAGCCATTGCTTCAGCTGATGAGATCTGATGTATGTGTTGTAGGAAACATGGATTAGCAAGAGTGGGACCAGTTCCATACATTTATGTAACTAGACAGGTACAGGATGAGCATGAAGTCGTGTTTCCTAGTCATCCCAGTCACCAAAACAAGAATTTTACAGCTTCTCTCAAGTAAACGTGTAAGTAAAAGAAATGCCCTCCAAGAGCCATGTCAGTCCTGTACCAAAAAAGCATGCTCTGAGCTTAAAAATAAAGTTTCCTCTTTTCTTCACAAGAAGAATCACCAGCATCTCCTATTAGCTCACTTTTGGGACAAATCTTGTTCTATTTTAGCACACATCCATGCAGATGTCCTTAAAGTTAGCCTTAATTGGGATTCACGCCAATGCCTGTATGTAGTGCATATAATGAATGTAAATCACCTTGCTTAACATAAGATGTAAGAAAAGTCTCTAGACAGGGATTCAGTAAGAGAAAAAAATCATCATTTTGTTTGGTTAAAGTAATCATTGGTTTCCTAATAAATTTAACTAGTATGTTTTTAAGTCTCTAGTGAATCTGTAGAGCACAATGGAACAGATGGGTTGGAGCGTCTAATGCAAATACATGAATAATCACAAGTGCAGACTTCCAAGACATTAAAAAATGCACTAACATGCACATGCACACACACACACACACGCAAAACACCTTTGAGTAATTTCAGATTTTTCTTTCTTTAGGTCAAAACAAAGCAAGATGGGAAGGTGTAAACCTTCCTATATTTCTTCATGGAAACTGAATCACCAAGCTTCCCTAGCCAATGGCTGCAGTACTGACATTCTTCCATGTATTTTCCATTTTGTGTAAGCTCAGTTTTGAATCATACCTGTAAGCCTATAAGACTCCCTTAGATCTTTTATTATGCCAAATTCCTCAGCTGAGCAATTAAGCTAATTTTATTTCACCATCCTTTAATATAAACCATAGCTTTCTGAAGTCCTTGACAGTTGTTTAAACATGACAATAAATCAGATGGGTGAATTATCCTCTAATAGATAGAATCCAGGGAAATAAAACTGAAAACTATGTTTTTGCCTGGATTTTCTGTAAGCTACTTGCCACAATCCACCTCCTTTCCCCCATTACATTCTGTCTGCATCCAGGCACTCAAAGATCTCCAAGTTCTTTGGTTCTGAGTTAAGCCAGAGGAAAAATATGTTATAGTTTTCCTTTCTGGTATGATTTAAACGATCCTGTACTGACCACTTTGAAAATAAATTTTTTTAAGTGTATGTCACCAGTGTGGTTTGCTTTCTCCTCTGCTACCTATCTGGTCAGTTCAGAGTAACAGTAATTAAGGTATGTAGCTTGAGACAACAATTACTACACTACCTCAAAACAACATTGAAGTCTAAAACACAGCATGGGGATTACAGAATTAAAAAAAAAAAAAAAAAAAAAAAAAAGAGTTACAGGAGCTTACTGTTAAATTCATACATTTATTTAACTGACACAACTTGCTAAACAAGCATGCTCAAAAAAATCTCTCTCACTTAAATGGTACTGTATGAAACCAGACCAGAGCAAGACTTCCACACCTGCAATAATATCCCTGGCTGTCTACATGAACTAATAATGGTGGTGGAACTGAGGAAAGAACAAATAAATCTCTGTTTACTGCATGTGACAGCCTGAAAAGGTTTCATGACCTATCGACACAAGGATGCCTAAAAAATAAATATGGCGAGGGAGGGATTCCTCAAGGCATTTAGCCTATATTCAGCTGGTAATGTATACCTAAAGCCTAAAATGTGTTTTTCAAAGGTATTTTCTGAATGATCATGTACCCGTAACTAACTGGGTTGTTATCAGCAAACCTCTGCATCTTGCCCTCTGCTCTTCCTGTGATGGGCTTTAACATTTCTCATTTCATGCTTTCGCATCTGTGATTGTGCTGATAGGCCTCCTACTTGGTCAGGAATGGGCGTTAATCCCACAGGCGTTCCTGGCAGGGAAGGACCATCACAAGCCCTGTTTGTGCACATCTCAGGTTGTGTTCTATGGTAAAGAGTACACAGGCTTTTATTACCTATGATACAAAACAGTGTGCAAGCTCTGCTGCATTAAAAAGCACATAGTCATGGGAACAAAGACAATAGCATTTGTTACTCTGCACAGAATTTATTCAAAATCCGTGTTGCTAGAGAACAAAAACTTGCCTGATAAATGTACAGAAAGAGAGAGAAAAAAAAAAAAAAGATTTTGTCTAAGTCACTGTGCTAAAATGTTTTGATTTTTTTAAAATAGCTGTGTCTTTTAGTTGTTTCAGAATTGTTCCATAAATCATATTTTCAAATTAACAGTTTACAAAAAAAGAACATTGACAACATGTCCTATATTCATCATCTTTTTCTTACTAATACTTGAGGAACACAGTCTTCCTCAAATATTCGATTTCAATTATAAGGCAATGTCTAGAGAAAAATCACATTATTGATTCTACCATTCAAGCCCCTAGTTTTCTGCACTTTATTTTATGTAGAAAAGCTTCGTACACTGACTTTCAAGGTTAGACAGATCTTTTAACAAGGTCTACTTCTCTTGCATTTGCAATATTGCTATCCTATGCCCTACGAATGTAAGCAGCAATAAACAGTCTACCATATCTATCTTGTATCAATTTTATATTTTTATGACAAATAATACTACACAGTGTCGTCACAACTGTAGAGCACTATTTCTCTGACATCTTGACCATTTTAAAATAAACAGGAATCTGAGCTTTAAACTCTTAATTTGATATACTTCTTAACTTGCAGCAATACTGAATGGAAGCCTGCTTCCCCTCTCTGATTATCAAAAAATGACTCTTCAAAGATTCCTCTTCCCTCAGGGAAGATTTTTCCCTTCCAAAACTTCTTCCACTTGTGGCATTTTTTAATCTGTAGAATAGAGATCTCATACTATTGAGTGCTCGTTGCATAGAAAGCTTCCTTATGACCAAACATTTAGTTGCCATCTAAATTCAGCATGCTTCCCATTCCCCTAACAGCTGTTGAAACAGCGAGGAGGAGGTAGATGGACTAAGAATTATAGGCCATACCAGGTGCTGACCTGGCTGTGTGGACAGGAAACATAGCTATGCTATTTTCATGACACTGTACTGAGGTATACCTATCCATGGAACTCATCATGACCACAGTGCAGCAAAGCTCCATATCCTTGTGCTCTTGCATTCACAGCTTAGCCATCTAAAGCCTGAATTATATGTTTTAGGGCCCAAAATAGAATCAAAATGTTCTAGTGATCAGACATCACTGCAAAGAAAATATAGAGAAAGAGAGGGTAAAAGGGAATGTGGCAAATACCAGCTGAGAATTGGTAAGACAACTTGAATAAAGAATGACTGAAATGAAACAGAATAATAAGATACAATTTATACTTTAGACTTCAAATTGGATTTGATATTCTCCTCCTTTTCTATGGCCTTTTTGTGACTCTCAGCATGCAGACACATTGCAGAACAAAACAGAAATAACTCAGAGTTAAACTTTCAAAAACATCTTTAACAGAAATTCAGCCAAAGAAGCACTCGTTTCTTCCACCCAGCTGGAACTACTGTAGTGGTTAACACCAAAGACACCAGATTTATCTTTGATTCAAGAGGTTTAAGAAAACAGATTTCAGAGAAAAAGAAACTTGCATTAAAATTTTTTCTTCACAATCATGAAAAATTAAAAGGCCAAGAAAGATTGCCTCCTAGACAGAAGGACCAGAAGGAGAATAGTAATACTTCTGAAAAGCAGTAGCCAATCTCATAATGTTATTCTTCAACATGGTGGGAGATGGAAGAGTATTTTTCCAAGGACCCTGGTTTACTGACTGTAAAATTATGTTTTTTTCAAGAAAACTTGGTAAGAAATAATAAAACTTGAAACAAGATGAACTTCAAGTTCATCACTGATATGTCTGTGATTCATCTGAAACTTTGCAGGAAGCTACCACACTGAAGAAAAAAGTGGAATAACGCTACATCCATCATTAATCTACAGCCAAAAATGAAGTGTCATGATAGCTGATCCCATTATGTGGCACAGAAATATCAGAAAGTGACCTTTACATTGTTACTAGAGGAACGGTTCAAAAACAGGCTCAGATAACATTTATTTTCTGTTTAAAAATGATATGAGAAGCAACAGAGTTTTACTAAAGAGAGAACATGTCATTTAATCTTGTTGAAATTCTTTTAAAATTAATGTAATTAGGAGCCACGACAGGATGTAATATAGTTGGGCTTTAAGATGTAACATATTTGGGCATTTGCTTTTACTCCAAAAGCTGGTGGGTCAAGAAATGAAGAAATTTATGAGGACCCATGAAAACACACTGATGAGCCACAACAATTCACAACACAAAATTCAGCGTGGACAATGTTGGAAAAAAGATTTCAGAAAATCCTATTCATTGAATTTTTAAATTACTTGTATGCTCAAAATAAAAATGGAGAGGTGCTTGTTCAACAAGAAAAGATCTCACTTAATGTTTATTGTTCATTAAAGAAGAGGAACTTTTTGAAGGAAGCAAAAAGGAAAGGAATAAACTCTTACTGTGTTGTTGCATAAACTAATGATACATTCACATTTTGTACTGTACTTGGTTTTGATCACTTCATCAAAAGCAATACACAGGAGGAAAAGAATGGATTCAGAGCAATTTTGGCACCAAATTGATTGGACAGGGGAACAAACTGTCTCCATCAAAGGAAAGCTTTTGAAAAACACAACAATAACAATTTAATTCTCTCATGTATATATATATATAAAGATGTATGTGGGAGTATATAGGGACCATATCACTTCATTCTTTCAAAGCAAAAATGGCAGCTCACAATGAAAAAAGCTACAAGTTATTTGGAAAGTCATCATAGCAAATAATTATCCTAAAGAACCGACTGCCACGGGGTATTTTGCAAACACATTATTCAGATTTGCAATTGGATTAGGAACGTATGCTGCTCCCAAACCAACATTGATAAGGCTGTGGGAGCTACCCACAGCACACATCTGGGGGATCCTGGCTATAGCTTGACCCAGAAAGAAATTTTCCATGCAACAGCAGTAGTCAATCTCCTTCTGTAGTACCAGAAAACTCAAGTGGCAAAATAGCATTTTGTGTGGACTTGCAATTTGTCTGGCAACCACCTCTTACTCTATGCAGAGACATTTATGAAAAGGAGGACATTTTACATCTACAATGACCACTTTCAATTGCCTTGGGAGTACAACAAAAGCAACTTGTGCCCTCAGCTCTGAAATGTATTTCTGTTGCTTACATGACTTTGCAGCACATTAATGCCCTCTCCGTGGCTGTATTTGTGTTGAAAAAGCTGTGTCTTGACAATAGGAGATGGCCACTGTGGCTACAGGGACTATGCTACGTCTGAAAAAGCAACCTCTTCCATGGCAACCAAATGCCACAAAAGCTTTCAGGACTTTCTTCCACTATTGTTCTTTTGTTTTTAGACAGTCAAGGGGAGCAGGAACATCTCTGGGAAATGAAGAGAAGTAAATCAAACTGAGACAAACAACTGAAATACCTGCCTGTACCATAAATAAGCAATACTCTCCTATTTTGCATCAAAGCAGCATTCTTTTTGTAACTGCAGGTGCACTGTGCTGCTGTATGAAGAAAATTGAAAGGGGGAGGAGAGGAGAAAGAGTAATATGGACGTGTTTTTTCTTTCATTGTGTCAGGCAAGTCCTCATTCAGAGAAATGACTAAGGTATCTTTATATGCTAGAGGGATTTAGACTTTCCTTTTCCAATACAATACATTTTTTAAGGTACATTTACATCCCTTTCATGCAGCAGTATGTGTTTACGGATGGAAAGTCCAATTTCCCTTGCTGACATCATTTCTTCTTTAGAAAGAATTTCTAACCATAATATTTGATACGGATAACTTGTCTCTTTATTCAAAAAGCTCAATGAGTTAGCAGGAGTGACATTTAAACTATAAACATGAGTGTTCAGCTGACAAAATTATTAAATATTAAGCCCAATTTATGTGTCTAATCAAATAGCAGCTTTGGTCAGCTTTGGGGACTGAACTAAATTTGGTTGTCGTTGACATTAATTGAATGAGCTGATCAAGCTATATAAAAATCACCCTACAACATTAAAATCAAACTTAATATAAATAGTTATTATCACTTACATGAGACAAAGAAGTCAGCTCCCTAAAGACAATGCAGTTGGTAGTCTAAACAGCTTGCCAGTCTACAGCCCCATTTAAGGCTTAGCCAAATCTAGCTGTAATAAATGGCAGCATACAACTGGCTTACAGAATAAGAGTATTTATCGTCTCACTGGTAGAGACTGTCCGCTGACATAAGAATGGTAACAAAATAAAATAAAATAAAATAAAACATAAAAAGAAGTAAAATAATGTGCCTTTTCCTGAGGGAATTTGTTTTATTATTGTTTTTAATGCCATGTTAACTAGATAAGTACTTAATAGCACTATTTGCACTGTTTCTACTTTCTTTTAAATGTTTAGAAAGTCTTGAAATAGACGCTTCATTTTCACAAAATGATGAGCAGATTAAAAACAAAACAAAACAAAACAAAACAAAACAAAACACAGACTTGGCTATAGCCAGGTTTCTGCCTTGTACAGAGAAAGAAAGGGTATTTAAGCCAAGTGCATAGAGCTTTAGGAAGCTCAGCTAGGAGGTGGAAGAAGAGGGAGGCAAGGAGGGTGAACCAAAACTGTTGACTAAATATTCCTTTACTGGGAGAGGCAGAAGTCTTTCTCCCATAAAATAAGGATTTTATCCAGAAACCATACAAACAATTGGAAATTTTATGTTAAAGGACTTTGATTTGGAAATGGAATGGCCTAGGTCACTGTGTTCAGCCCTGTAATGACATTGTAAAACCCAGTAAATTGTGGATGCTTTCCCTATGACTGTTGAGAAAAAATTCTAAAGAATAAAAGCCCCAAAACATTCTTATTTCTCACTTACAAAAGTATGAGGAACTAATAATATATTTTTTCCAAATCAGTGTTTCATTGACAACAGAGTAAATCTGATCAAATAATCAAGACTTTAATAACAACTGTTTTCTTGTTTCATGAAAAAAAAATCAATTGACAAATAAAAGAGACACTTTTCTCTAAAGGAGAAGCACGTTAAACTTTCACTGACTACTTCTGTGTACCTTCTGCCATAAAGCACTCCCAGACACATGTGGTTTGATGTTAGTTATTACCTGTATTTGCTGAGCTACAAGATGGAAAGCAGACAGGACGAGTGGCAAACTAAGGGTGCCAGAAAAAGTGTGGACACTTGTGTTTTCCTAATCTCACCCGGGGCTGTTCATCACAGGACTAAGCACAAGCATATAGAATCCCAAGCTATTATATATATATCAGATCTTGATTCCAACATCAATGCTCAGTTTCACCAAAAAAAATTGCACAGTCGTATATGTGAGAAATTAAAGCTAGGTGAAAGCATGCTGTCAAGTAAAAGAGTATATGCATATATTTAAGCCTGGAATAAACAACATTTTGCATGAAATTGCTGTTCTAAGAAAAACTAGTACATTTCCAGTGAATCTCTTAATTTTTGCTCATGTTTCTAATACCTAGTTTAATCCTCAGGTAAAAACAAAACAAAATGAACAAACACACACATAAACGAGCAAAGGACAAGTGTCAGCACCTGGATAATACAAAGCATGATATTGAAGAGGAGTATTTCCAGAGAGCCAAGAAAGCTAGAAACCTTATGGTCAGAGCCAAAGAAGGACCTTAATAATGGAAATTTAGGCAGAGCTAAAGTACTTAAATTCAAATCCATGACTCCAGAATATGCTTCTTATTTGCCATTGAGTTACTAAAAGAAACTTTAGATAAGGATATTTTTATTTATTTAGTTACAGTGTAATTGCATTAATGGGACTTAACACTATTAACTTCATGCAAACAGCATTGATGCAGCACAAAAATTAAATAAAGAACCCTGTGATCCAGTCTTACCTTTCGGATGCCTTCGGAAGGGTTCGATACACAATTATCTGCTCCATTATTCTTACTGATTGTCCTCCACAGCTCAGCAAATGTGTTATCCTGCTCCAGAGGGTTTGTCCCTTTTGCTTTAAAGTATTCATACACTGCTGAATCCCTGACTGTACCATAAGATATATCCATTTGTTTGGACAGATCCTGAAATGTTCTGAAATTCAAGCAATATTGAGATATTAGTGTTACATAACACGTGACTGAAATTTAATTCATTAAATGGTTTATATGTCTGTCTTTAGTCAAAACGAACCATACCAAGTAGAATTTGCATATCTCTTGCCTTCATCATAAAGGAAAACCAAAGAGTAATTTAATTGAAATGAGATCATATGACATTAATCATACCTGACCTCTTTTTTACCTCAGTAAAGATTTATTTATTTATTTTTGGTTAGATAATATCCACATTAAACATTATTGTGCCAAGTTTGCACAAGAAGGGAGTGTAATACAGACCTCCTCAAGCATAGGATAAAACTAAGAATGCAAATATAAACACCTAGCATCACTAGCAATATGTCACAGAACTCAGTGGGATTGGTTTGTAGTACAAACAAAACTCCATCTGACTCCAAACCAATACCACTGTTTTAAACAAACAAATAAAAGTCTTGGTTCTAATTTCCAGTAAGTATCAGTCACCATCTCTTTCTCTCTCTTTTCACAGCCTCTGGTAAAACAGACATTTTTCATTCACACACAGGCCTAGCTTTCATTTACTCATCATCATACCACTCTGGAAGTGTAAATGGGCCTCAACCTGAGTGACTGTGAATGCATCATTTATTTTCAAATTGTACAGAATGTAATTCACTCCTGTTTTACAGCCTTTTCTGCACAGAAAGGTGTAAATCACTGCCTCTGTCACCGAAAACCAAGCCAAGTTTCAAAACATTTAAAGGGGCATCACTGCCATCAAAAGAAGCATCCGATCAGTTTTCCACGAGCCACTGATTTCCACTCGTGTGCCCCCTTCCTTTGTCCCCAAGTCTCACTTTCTGCAGTGGTACAGTATTTTCCATCTGTGCATACACACACAAACACACATTCAGACACTGACCATCGCATGAGGCAGCAGGGAGTAAGCTAAATCTCATAAATAATAATTTGTTTTAGAAATATAACCACCTAATAATGAATACTTCTGATGCTTCTCGTATGAGCTAACAACTAAGTCTGGGCGAGACTAAACTAAAGTAACCCCCTCTTGCCTCTCTCACCCAGTTCGTTTTTCCCAAAACAACCTTTCATTAAAGAAAAAAAATCCTCTTCAAGACATCTGAAAGACCCGCTCCTGCCACCTCCCACCCAATGCCAACTCTTGGAACTGTAAAAGCAAAGCATTTTGTCTGGCAGCTCCTGCAGAAGATCTCTTCAAAATGCTCCCAGGCAGTCTTCCTTTGGCCCATGATCTGAAGCTGTTTTCCACAGCTGAAGACTTGCCACAGACAATATTTTCTGCCACCCTCTTCCCTTGTTCACTGGGGCCATCCCACTAGTTACACCTTACACCACTGCAACGTTCCACACGACACTGTTGAAAGCACAGCAATCTAGGCACATAGGCAGAAACCCACATAAAACCCACATACAAATATCTAGAGAACTCTTCCATCTTCCCCATCATGTCACCTCCAGGCCTCCCAGGTTTGGTCCCAAAGGGCCCCTTCACCTGCAGGCACTGTGAGAGTCTGCCAGCTCCGTCGCCAAAGAAAAACCCTTCCAACTCACAAGCTGTTTCTAACATTTTAAGTGGTTTAAATTCTTAAATTGTGTTAAGGACTTTTACTTAAAGCTGCTTAACAGCTTAAAATGATAAAGACTGTGAGCAGGTCTTCTCTCTATATGCGACATACTTGCAGATTTGGGCTAACTCTGGGAGTTGCATCAAAACCCAGACCTGTTATTTCTTTCACTCTGTATATACCCCTTTGGGAAAATACAAATGAAAGTCCTGGAAGTTGCTGGATATTAAAAATTCTAAAGAAAATGAGAGAATTCATGCCGATCCTTTCTCTCTCTGTTTAACAGTACTGAAACATATTCTGATCTCCTAAACGTTTCCAGTACATTTCACTGAACAGGACCATTTTTCCTGCAGTCTTGATCTAAATGATGACATGCTACATTTAGTTCCTTTTTATTTTTTAAAATAAATTTCATCATATCACAGGGAATTGCTTATGTCCTGGGAATGGATGATCTGACTGTTAAAAGACACATTTCTGTCTATTTTATGTACAAATGACTAAGAAAGGTACTCGATACACACAGGCGGGTTTCTGTGGCAACCCTTTTCAGAGTTTGATGCACAGATTTCAGTACCTGTAGAAGCACATATACAGAAGCATACTAGCAGAAGCATTTTTAATTAATGTTCTTTAACACAACTTTCAGCTGCTAACAACTTTACAAATGTCTACTATTCATGCTGCCATTCTGTTTGAAAATTTGCAGATGAGAGTTTGAACGTTAAAAAAACAACTAGTTTTCATAATGTTTCATAATGTGAATATCTAGACCACTTCTATTGCCTCTATTACAGTGGAAGCTTTTTGACAGAAATGTGGCTTTTGTTTTAGCTAAATTATACTTTATTGACAATCACTACTTCTGTTTTAGCTAAATTACATTTTATTGACAATCAGTGCTGTACAAAAGCACAGTACATCTTGCTTTTTGAACAGCACATTTTCTTCAATTCTCTAAACATTGCAGTGCACAGTGAGCAAATTCTGAGTGTAGATCAAGTGCTTTGCTGGCCCAGCAAGCAGGTAATCAGCACAGGTGGCAGGGAGGGAAGCACAGACTTTGCTTGGGTGCTGTGGAGAAGACAACTACCATCCCTTTAGCTGGTAGAGTTTTCCTAGAAAAGATAATTTGGAATGCTGCATGTCTTAAGGATTGCATGCATCTTCCTTGCAGTGCCCCATTTGATGTATTATAAGAACAGCTCCTGACAGAGGAAATTCTCTGTACTATGACCAACATTGGAAACGTCTTCTGAGAGACACAAGATCACTAAAGGACACGGCTAGGGTTGCAGCAGGTAACCAAGTTTGCGAGTTGTTCCTGTAGCATAAATTCAGAAGGACAGTGACTGAGTGAGAAAACAACCTTTATCTTTACCAAATGGACCACTTAGCCGAAATTATCTCAGAAATTATCCTGACAGGGAATGCTCTAGACAATGGATCTTACTCTGCATAAAAGATTTCTTTGTCTCTATGTAAATTTTATTTCTGCACTGAAGTGGAAACAATTCTCAGCATCTCCAAAGCTGGAGAAGTGATCAAAAGACCTGTGTATGGTGGGTAAGGTCACATACATAAAAGACATGGAAAGGATATTACTATCTCCTGTCTTTTACAGGATTAATTAAGATAATCACAAGTGCAGGTTCTAAACATTGTTATTTTAACTTCCTCAGATCTTCCATCACTAGACAAGATCATTCACTGTCAGCTTTCAGAGAGTGGTTATATCTTAGCATCGCATCATTCTCTAAAGACAGCTGCTTTCTTTGTTCTTTGACTTCTTTCATTTTTGTGACCAGCCATCAGCTGAAACCACCTTTGTTAGCAACTCAAATTCTTGGCTCACTTTCCTGTGGCACAGATTTCACGTATTTAATATATAAAATTATTTGCAACAAAAATGTGTAGCATAACAAGATGCCCCATTAACCTTACCACCTCAATTATTGGATCTCAGAACCCATTAAGGACTCTCTGTAAGTGTGATTAAAGATAAAACTAGTAAAGCAGAAAAAGCCAATGTACCTCACTTACAGTTATAGGAGCTGACCTTCAATTTGTAGATAAATACATCCACTGTGCGATTACTATAATTGGCAAGTACATGTAAACCAATTGATTTAAGTAAATGTACCTGTGGTCTATCTAAACAAAAATGTTGTCCTTCAGAACTGTATTACCAGCTGAAATATTTAACCAGTGCAATAATGCCTGCAAGATAAATGCTACAATAGATAAATAATTTCCAGTGGAGTTGAAATTGCTTCACGTAGAGTCAACTGAAAACCACTTGTTTTATTTTTTAGAAACATATTGACATAAACCATATGCTGTGGAACAAACATTCAGGCTATAGTTGTACTAACATTTATAATTAGACCACTTGAAATAATTGCCACAATAAAAATACTGGCTAAGTTACACTTTTTGGAGATGCTTTCTTACTATTAAAAGAGTTGTGCAGCTGTAGATGCATAGCCTAAAAAGGTTTTGCCAGTATAGCTTTATATTACTCTAGAACTGCTATAAATAAAATAATTTCTGGATGAACAGTATGAACAAATCCTGTCTAAGTGACAGACTAAACCTGTCACCGGGTGCCTTTAAGTAACTGCTGATCAATTAACTCAATTTATAAAACTGCAACCTCAGTCGTAAGGCTGCAGGGCTTTTTCACCCAAAACTGTTACTCAGAATCATCAGATATGATCAAGGTATAAAAAAATTAAAATACAAACAAACAAAACAGCAAAGAAACAAAACAAAACCACAATGAAGAAGAACAACAAAACAACACAGAAAGACAACCGAACAGGTGCCTTTCATTTCAAAACCTTTTTTATTTTAAATATTTCAAATATATATATATTCATGGTAATGACTATTTTTATTTATTTAAAAAATAAATTTTCTTCTTTAAAAAAAAAGTTTGGAGAATGTTGCACATCTGTAACCCTATGTGTAAAGTCCATTACTTTAAATAAGTTAATTGCCTGGCAGAGTTATGTCATGATTTAATCCTCTTCTATACTACAGTAATAAATGTAACATTTTATCTTGACTTCAGCCTTAAAGAAAGCATAACGGGCATAGTGGCAGCTCCTTGATTCTGAGGTAGTTTCTCATTAGCATTCACCACCACCAATGTTCTGACACTGTAAAACCAGGGATTTTTCCAGTCTGCTATTACTTAAGGAAAGTTAGTATTTCAGCAGTTTCTGAATCCACAGTATTATTTTAAAATGATGCAATATTTTTCATGCTTAGCCTCTGTTTGTTCATCTACACATAGACCAGTAGAAATAATATAGCTTGAGGTTAGACATAAAAGTAGTAATCAGTACTCTGCCCTTGCTTTTCCAGGTCGTGAGAAGACTTTAGAATAACCTCTCCCTTCATATCACTACACACATTTTGAAAACAATGCAATATAAATAATTCCTCTCCACTAAACTAATTGATTTTCTTCATCAATATTAATGCCTAAATCATACAGAAATGTTAAAAAAAAAACAGTGCTTTGCCATATTTGGCAGGGAAAGCTATGTTCTTATTTTACCTAGGGAAGCCACTACTCTAAGATTATTGCTCAATATAGCATAATATTTTAGGTGACGGCTGCCATTAAGATAAAGCAACCTGGAGAAGATGAGTTTTAAGCTGCTTTACGTAAATGAAGCCTTAGAAATAGATACAAAAAATGTACACCACAAGTCCTAAATTTCTGCTTTTTAAATACCTTGAAACTACTTTTTTTTTTTCAAACTTTTTTTCAAAACTTGGGAATTGATGACATCTACAGAATTAAATACTCCTGCAGTTCCCAACTATAAGTTTTGTCAACAGCATGTATTGGAGGGAAATTTGTGTTTTACACATTGGGGAAAAAAGTAAATCCACTACACTTCTAAGTATAAATGACAGTAGCTGAATTGATTTGACCACCTTATACTGACAGTGTAAACCCAAGAACTACCTATGAGCTGAAATCTAGCAAATAAAATCCTATCTGAAAATAGATTTATTTGATAAATTATCAATAGTGGAAAGCAAGGGCTTGAAAGAGAATGCTCTGTAAACTGCAGAAGTGTTCACATTTTGAGATACAGAATTGCTCAGCACTAGACCATCCATGGGTTTGTTTGCCAAGACAGTAAGAACAAACGAGAAAATGGCGTTTGTTGCTGATGACCACACAACCTAACCACCAGGAGACAGACTTTGAAGCCTGGCAAGCTTTGCAGTATCAGCTGCTTCTTTGTACATGTCTCCAGTGAGAAAACAGCTGGCATTTAAGGCAAGCAAGAGCAATCTGCAAAACTGGAAAATCTTTGGAAGTGAAGCTCAATCAAGGTTGTGGGCTGCAGTGCTCTGGCATGGCTAATTTATGGTTTTAAACACATATGAACGGAAGATCCCTCAGTTCACAACCTGAGTCCTCTTTACTTTTAATATCCATTTATGGAGCACCAAGGAAAAGAAATTGGGCCCCAGTCCAGTATGCACAGATAACCAAACTTTGGTCTTTGGATCTCTAGTTTTAAGGAAGATTTATGGGTGGAATGAAAATGTCTTAAGACATCTGAACCTGAGTTCAAACTTCCATGTAAAAACATTCTCTAGAACTGGTCTACCCAAGCTGAAGTTTAGCTGGCTGAAGACAAAATAAATAAATAAATAAATAAATAAAAATCTGTTACAGATAGAATTTGCCACTAGTTGATGATATTAATCAGAGGCTTGCGTGAAAAGTTTTGTTGTCTTACTAAATCCAAGTTATAAAAGCACAAGCCCACTTAAAGCTAATAAAAAAGCAGGTAATCCTCCTAACCACCAGTGCAGCCAATAATCAGTAAGCCTTCAGTAACATTTCTGTGAATTTCAAGCATTTGTTGCCAGTACATATAGGACTGTTACTAGCATCTCTTAAACTGGATGTAAAATACATAAATTAAAATACAGGCCACTTTAAAGATTACCTCTAGGAGTGAGGCCAATAAGACTGTTCAAAGTACTGCTGGAATGGCAGTAGCCTCAGGAAAGAGAATATTTAAAGGAAAGCAGGTTTAGTTCCACGTCTAATATATTCAGACTTCAGAAGAATTTGGTGCATGGTTATAATTTGTGCATCTCGTTGACTTTCTTCAAAATTATGAAAAATCAAACTGAGCTCTTAAATCAACCACTGAATTGCCAACTTCCCTACAGTGACGTGACCAAATTCTGCATTGTTCCATTTCACTGCCAAGCAAGTCACTTCAACCACCCTTAATTCTGCCTCAGCGTGGCGATGTGCACAGCAATGGCTTTCTTCAGAATATGCACTAAACAAAATCTTAACTTCAGTGTGAGAGGCAGTCCAGTAGAAATCAGCAGTAGTACTTGCATGCTTAATAGACCCTTTGCAGGATCAAGTCCTTCACCAGCAAATATATCACTCTAGATTTCACATAAAGCTCATTTCATCAGCTGTCCATGAAAAATACCATCCACTTTATTTTAAACAACAAAAGCTTTAGCAGAAAAAGCCTCGTGGGAGTTTCTGCGAGGGAAGCCATAAGCACTGGTAGATTAAACTACACTGAATCAATGGAGTTGCAGCCCTTCACACCAGGGCTAAACATTTCCTGATCACTAAAGGAGACGAACAATGTGGGCATTTATGGCTATATATGTGCTTGTAATCATCAGTGGAGCAGAACAGCTGCTACATAAGATTTCAAAGACGCAGGGACTTTCCTCCTGTGGAACAACCAATCAATTGGCATGTGTCACAAACCACGTTGCCATGTCAACCACATACTTTTACTACAGTGAAAACAAATAGTGATTGAACCCCTCAGCAGGTAATGGCAATGCAGCAGCTGCTTATTACAGCAGCTGTTTTCATGATGATGATGGTCATGGCAGCCAATGTGGTGGCATCCATGAGCCCCTGTCTGGACTGGGACTCACTGCCCTGTACTAGACACAACCAAAAGCAAAGCATAATATTCAGTTGTGGATTTAATGGGGGATGGAAACTACAGCCAGCTTGATTTCTGCCACAGGGGAAGGGGTTGATGTGTGTCCCTGCGCCACTTGTGATGGCAACAGTTCTGTCACCCTTCCAGCACGGGGCTCAGACTGTTTCTCTCCCGCTGCCCTAAAGAAGTTTATTAGGGTTCCTAGCATAACTAGCAGGGACCAGTACTGCTGAGATCGGTGAAACCATTCATGTACACCAAAGCACATACTCAAGGGCTAGCAGAAAAAGAGACTAAAAAATAGAAAAGAGAAAGGCAAAGTAAAATTGCCAAATAGTATGTACACAATGTACTAAAGCACAGAACTTGTCCAGTCTCTCCAATTATTTAATTTCTTTGAAACAACTTCCATCAGCCGTGGTTCCTAAGTGCAAAGGGAAAGACAAGAAAACTAAACCAAGCTGTCTTCTAAAATCCCAACACAGCAAACACAATCATTTCAATGCAGATTGAGTGTTTTCACTGGGACTGTGCTCCTGCACAGCTACTACATGATTAATTCCTAAAAGAATGGAGCAAACAGCGTGTATAACCAGTGATGAAACGCAAAGCCACAGTTAAAGCTATTAATAAATGACACACTGCCACATTTATGATTTTATTTGTAATTAATCATTGCCTACAAATACTGTATCGGCAAAACATTTGTAGGCTTTGATTACTTTCTAAGAGTCTGAGATGCAACAGAAATGTTCTATACCATCATATGAAACCTCACTTTTTCTTTACTGATCTCAGAATAATTTGCATTTTTGGTGAAGTCAAAGAAATATGGGAAATGCAGGAAAAAAATCCAGACAACTAGTCTGTGTCCCATTGCTCACAAAACTTGTTAATACCTTCCAGCAGTTTATTTAAGAAGAGTGCCCATTTAAAATTAAATAAGAAAAGACTTTATAATTTTTTCTGGCTATGAGACTCAACCTTGGATCCAAAAATCAAACTAGATTATCATCATCAGTAAAACAGTTTCTCCTCTAAACAAAATTAGACCTTTGTTTTTTCCCACCCATTGCTATTTCTAAATGATTTCTTTGGGACCACCTTAGCAACTCCAGTTGTCTGCAACAATCTGCTTAAGTGTGACTTGACTTGTTACTGGATCATAGAAGTTGTTTGCTCAGAGCTGACATTCTGGCTCTGCTTGAGCAACACACGTAAAGAAATCTGTCAAGAACCTCAAAATAAGCTAAACATCTCTCAATTGTAAGACCAACATGTCTAACTATACTTATAACTTGCCTCTTATCCAAAACTTCTCCAGGCACTAAGAACAAAAGTCACTTCAATTGCCGATTATTCCATTAACTATGTTTTGTTTTTTAGTTGCAAATTTGTATGTTCCCTATAGCAGAAGTTATGTTTACTTTGCTTGAAATTTTTTTTTAACAACTTTCAAACAATAAGCATCATAGGTAGGTTTCTTAAACGGTAGTACACATGAAATCTAATTTCTGAGGATTTGCATCTGAATCCACTGGCGCCCTACAGTTTGTGATCTCTGAAGGAAGTTTCTGTCACAATCACATGTAAGTTTATCTGCTGTCTGATTGAGGGAGTGATTACAAGGGGAAGTCTTTCCTTTAAATTTACAGGGGCATTTACAGGATTTCTCTTCACCACCCTATTTTGCCACGTTTCTAACAGATTAACACATTTGAGATATCACCCATCCAAGTCTGGCCTACGTATTTGCAAGTTAACAATGGTAGGAAGTAGTCAGACAAAGAGAGGTTAGGAATAATCACATTAGAATCTTCTGAAGATGCAAGCCCAGGCTTTCAAAAGCTTGGAGCTCTAGTTTGTATGCTTAGGTCCACATTTAAACGACTAAGTCACTGGGCAGATTTTCAAAACCGATCAAGGAAAACTTGCACAACAGCACATCTATAAGACACTCATAGATACATTTCAGAGACTGGAAGGGGACTCAGAGAAGCTATGAGCTGCTCATTCTGCAAATACAGCAGAATTGATCCTGCTAAAAAAGCTGGGTTAGCTTGTATCCTTTAACTACACCCCATAATTCATTTAACAGTGAGGAGGAAATAAAAATGCATACAACGCAGGAAAAAGAAAGGTTGAAAACATCTCAAGAGCTCGTAGCGTGTTTTGGAGAAATAAATATCTTTTGGACTACCTTTGAATATTTTATTGTTCTCCTCTTAAACCACTTTGTCATTGTGACCATTCTGAGTACCGTGAAGGGTTAACATGTTAATTAAAGCAAGGTATTCTACACCTCACAATATTAATTAAAATAAAAGCTGCAGCTGGTGTTTAACAGGAATTCAGTCCCAACAGCAGGTTTTAGTCACTTCACCTAAATCAAACATATCATAAAGTTGGCATGAAAATCATATTGTCTGAATCAAACACATCTGGCGACTGACACACGCTTTTACCTATAAAGAAAACAACAAACTACCTCTATTATTTATGCAGATGCACTTTAAATTGTTCACTATGCTGATGTCTTCTATCACTCATTTTCGGAAGCTAAAAATCCTAATGAAGATTAATGATTAAGATCGAGAGGGAAGAAATTACTTTCTTCCTCCACAACTGATGTTATAAGTACCGATACTGCTGCCGGTCTGTTTTGCACTCAGACGACAAAGAGTAGCTTTTTAATTAAATAGAGTGGGGAACAGGTAAGCTTGGCAGCTTGGTGCTGGCTTGCAAAGCCCTTACTCAGGGTGAGTGGTACTTTATACCATGACTGTTAGGATATCATTATACTGTAAGTAGTTCCATTAAAGACCATGAAATCCCAGTGTAGGGTAAGGTCCTGCTCAGTTCTTTATTAATTTTTGATTTATCAGGAGTTGTCTCATCGTTTGGGATGAGGACTGCGGCACAGAAAGCTCTGGGATGCTGCCTGCAGTCTCACAGCTGGGATGGAGGGGCCAGATAGATTCAAGCTGCTCAGATCTCTCAGAGGTACAAAGTGATGCTGGAAAACAGCTTCACACCCTTCCCTTACCACAGGGAATAAAGCAGAAGCTATCAATGTTGACAGAAATAAGAGAAGAAAATAGAAAGGCTCTGAAGAGGCATCTTGATTGCTAGAACATGTGCTGGGTACTCTTGGGAAATCAAAACATAGGGCTCTTCATTAATACTGAAAGCACATATAGCATTCAGCAATTATTATTGATGTCTAATGTGCATGCATTACATATGCATATTTAAAGTCTGGAGGCCCACTTGCCTGTTTCTCAGAGGACCCAAAAGGCAAGTGCTCGGTATGTGGCATACTTCCCACCTCATCCTGATGTACACTGAAGTGAAGAGAAAGAGAGACCTTGCTGTTCTGCCTGCTCCTCCTCACCCCCCACACAAGTCTCACCTGAATACCAAACCTCACACTAGAAACACTGACAGCACCGCATCAAAACCAACTAGCTGTTCCTTATATTGAGATTAATTAGTTTATTGGGCAGCCTAATTTCACACCTTGAAATATTACTTTGGAAATTGTATTACTGCCGTATAAAAGAAACACAGTAGTTAACATCCACCCTGTTCCGACTGGTGGATTTCTGTTCTTTTTCAGATAGATATGACTATTCATAAATCAACTGAATTAAATCAGTAGCTTATTCTCCTGGGCTGGTTTTAATGGTTTAGAAGGCAAACAACTTTAGCGCACATGATTACATTTCTTTTAATGGAACCTTGGCAGCTGCATCAAAATAGTTTTTCCAAGGCAACACCATTCTCTTCCTCATCACCAGATGAGTTCGGAAATACGCTGTATTACATTACATGGGGGCACGTGTGCAGCAGAAGAGAACATTGCTCAGTAAGGCAATAAGCCCAGCAAGTGGAAAGAACATATGCCATACTTCTCTTAGCAACAGAGTATTATTTTCAGAAAACTTTTCTTACCTTCTAGAAAAACTTCTGCAACACAATAATTAGCAGGAAAGAACTCATGCAAATGAACGGCAGCATCTCAGTTTCCAGGGAGAATAAGAACCCCTAGCTCCTTTCCCCCCAAAAGAGATAACTTGTCTCTACTAAAAGTGTTTTGTTGTTGCAGGGTTTTTTATTTGTTTTGCTTGTTTTTAGATATCATCGGGAATTGTTTCTAAATCTCCTTATGAGGATATTCATTTTTTAAAGCCTTTTCTTTAAATGGAAAGATTGGTTTTTCACGTCATGACAAGACAGAGCATTTTTATCTAACTAAAAAGGAGTAGTACAACCATTTGACTCGGTTGAATGCAACAGTTGTTTAAACAAAGAGAAGAAAAATCAGTCAGTCAAAACTAAATCTGCTTTACAACACTAATGAATCTAGCTTACATGAGTTAAGATGTTACTACACAAAGTTGTTCGCTTCGTCCCTTGTCAGAAGTTCCTGTGTCCACAACAGAACAGGCAAAAAGACACGTCTATACCCCTGCCATCCCAAACAAAATTTTATCTCTTAGTTTATGGCTGACTTCCTCAACAAAACATGCAATAAGAGATTGCATTGAGCTCACCAAAACCAAAGCTGTAATCCTGCAACCTTCAGCATAGGCAGAAAGCTGCCAGATAGGGTGATGTGTGAACAATGCTACTCAGTTCTTAATGCCGAAAGGTAGCTGCGAGGAAGATTCTTTGTGCAAGAGAAGGGGTGCAACAGAATCATGGTACTGTTGTGCATGTTGTCTGTAGGGTGGATCATCTCTTAGAAGGCCTTTTGGCCCCCATTGAGTTCCCACTGACATGCTCAATTTTTAATCGCTGAAGGAAAAGCTGCAGAGCCTTGCTCCAATAAATCAGCTTTTGCAGTGACTGTACAGACTAAGCTTTTAGACTACCAGATTGTTACTTAACTTTAATTGCAGTCTGTTCACTCAAACCTCACAACATGACAGACAGATGGAGCACATCTAATGGAGCACAGGACTGGCGGCCATAGCACGGTGACACTGGTTGGTGTTACCACTCAACCCCTACTCTGGGAAGGCAGCTGGACAAGCAGTCTGCCTGTGCTCCTGCTGGAGACTCCTCCCTCCTCCTTCCATCCAAAATAATCTAAAAAATAAATGATTCGGTGCAAGTCTTTATGCTCACAGTTATCTTGCTGACACAGAATATATGGTAGCAAATAGAAGGAGGGAAAATTACTTTTGCTGTCAGGCAGGCCAGGAATTCTGGTGCTGAATACGCATGGTATGAAAATGGCAGCACCACTGCTCATGTGGAAATGTCGCTGAAGAGCTGTGCAAGAAGAGAAGACTTTTTCTGGCATGAGCGAATGAAGCATTTCCAAAATACACAGAAGATTAATTAAATACATACAGAGCTGGCAGCTCATGTATGTCCTGTCTGAGCCGAGAGCAAGCAAGAAACCAGGTACAACTTTCCCTTCTTACAAGTTAGGTAGAACTACTTTTTACCTTTATGTGCTTACTTCACAGGGAGCAGGGTACAGGAAGTAACTTTAGTGTGATATAGTGCTTACTAATTATTGGTCATTTTGCAAATGCAATTAACTTGTTTGTTCTGTCTGCAGAGATGCTTTCAGAGACATCACCTGACTCCAGAGGACTTTGAAGCCTATGCAAAAATATGCACTATCTTACCACATAATAGAACAACCTGCGTGACTTTTATAATAGGACTCACTGTTACACTAATGACTCTGACCAGCACAGATAAAAGGTATAAAATACAAGTCATTTTACAGGTTTCTTGTTTGCTTGCTTGCTTTCTGGGCAGCTTTTTCACCAGCAAGTGTCACAAAGGTACCTACCTACTTTTTTTTTTTTTTTTTTTTTTTTTTTCCCCCAGGATCTACCTGGCTTCCCACTTTGAGGGCCTTTGTTTAAACATTCTTCTGACAAAGACATATACTGTGGGGCCCTGTAACAATGTTTTTCTGTCCAAAATAAGAGCAAATATAGCCAACAGGCAAACACATGTAATTGTATATTCACATGAAAAAAGCAGCAAAGTAATTTTACTTTTTAAGAAAATGTGAAAAAAAAATTACTTTTGCAATTTTAACACTTGTTCCTCACCAAGACTGCATTTCCAAACCAGAATTCACTATGAAATTTTTCTTATTATTCCTGTTTTTATCCTTAAAAATAATGGCCTGAGGTAGTTTTACAACCAGGAGATATTCAGAGCTTTAAGGCTATCTCTGTCTGAATTGCTGTAGTAATCATTTTTTTTTCCTTCTTAATATCCTGTTATATTAGATTTTATTATCAGTTCATAAAAGACATTATATCAACTTCTTTAGAGAAAAACAATAGAAATATAAATAACCTATTGGGCAAAATTCTGTTACTGTATTTTGTATTGTTTATCCCTTAGGTGTCAAATAGGGGGGAAAAAAAGCACACACAACAAAATAAGCCAAAGGTATTACTGTTGTAATAAAAAGAAGCCACACACTATAACGAAGGCTGAAATCAGGGGACAATTTAATGTATGCAGAAACCATACAGTCACTACTCTATGGACAGCCAGTGAATAATCGATATTAACATGAGAAAATCTGACATCAAAATCAATGCAATCTGAGCCAAGAAGAAGAGATTGCATATCAAATCTTGAGTTTGAACCAATCCATGCAAGTGTTGATGGGCTTTCGTGAGGGTTACTGCTCTTGCTAGATTTTCACCCTTCCAAAGCAAAAAAAAAAAAAAAAAAAAAAAAACAAAAAAAAAAAAACAACAACACAAACCAACAACCAACAAATCAACAAAATCAAAAACAAATTTTAAAAATGATGTTATCACCTGCACAGATGCTAGATTTTGCTAACATCATATCCAAATAATTTATTTCCCTGGACTATATGTGCATCAAAAGTTAATGCCTCAATCCACTTAAGACACAGAACTTCCCAGTAAAAAGAATAAATGAAGAGATGCTTTAATACAGGTGCTGTAAAGGCAGAGATGAAAAGGGTGTGGAATCTCAAGGCTCTTGGCTTTCCATCGATCTCCAATATATGCCATCTTTTTATAATGGCAACTGGAGGAGTGGAATGCAAGTTTGATTTTCAGCTGTTTATTTTTCCCAGAAAAAAATATCCCTGGGAAATATTTACACTTCCATGCTTGCCTGCTTGCTCAGCTACAGGAATTATTAGGATCCATTTTAAACCATGGTTGAACAGCATATACCAACATGCAGAGAGACTTTTAAGAAGCTCCAGACTTTGTGAATCCCTGGACTTCCCAAAAGCATCCAATGGGCCACACCACCAGCAGAAGGGAAATTAAAAGATAAATGATGGAGATCCAGCACTGCCCACAACATGGTGTCTTGTTCTGAACTGTGCCTGGAGGCATGCTGCTGAGTGCTGCTGCCCTGCTGCACGGGTTGCAGAGCATTTCCCATGGCATTTCTTCCACATGCTCTAAAAAAGGAATATTCTGGAAATTAAGAAATATTTTGAATTTTTGTCCTTGCTCACTCAATTGCATCTTTTACTATATTTTACCCTTCATTTTTACGGATGAACTTACTTAATCCAGTTATTTAATGATTGAAGCTTTTACTCACAGGCCTTAAATAATAATCACGATAATTATTTTTTATCATGCCCATTCATACGTGCCTCCTGTCAATGTGCCTGAGGTGCTGCACAGACACTACAAACCACAGTACAAATTAAACATAAGAAAATTAAGAAAAAATAAAATTCAGTGAAATGTGTAGAAAGCCACGTGTGGTATTAAGAACAGAAAGGCTGCTTTCAAACAAGGAATTTCAAGGCAAAATAACTGCAAATAAAGGGAAATGTCTGTGAGCTTCTTGCTACTAGTCCTATATGAAATCCATTTAAACACAGCAGATAAAACCTTTGTTTATTTCCTTCTAGCTGGCATCTTCAAAATACTTTCCTCATTTTCTTTTAAAACATTTTGAGATATTTTTTTTTAATGCAACCCAGAACATTTATATTTTTTGATACCTGCAGAGCTATAATAATATGGTCATTTCTGGCCAAGATTTTTAAAGTAGCTAAACTGACAACATGCCATATAAGATATGAAAAAATGTTACTCTGTTATACAGAAAGGGATCCGAAATAGAGGAGGCTAAGCTTGCCAAGATCAAACAAAGCCTGTGGTAGAAAAAGAAACTGCACCCAAGTCTTCCAACTGCCAGACTTATCAACCCTACTAGGCTGCAGTAAATTTTCCACTGTCACCAAAACACATGTAATTTGGGGATTAAAATGCAAATAAGGAAATGCTAGATCATGAAAAAACAACTGTGACTATAAAAGCATATATAACACTTTTCTATGCAACCCATGAAAGCATATATACAGATGCCTTTAAGAACCTCCATAGCAGCCCCAAATATTAAGTATCAATTTGATAAAATCTTAAATTTAAACTCTTCAATTTGCAAATAGCTTACTTTTCATGTCCTATTTTTTCCTGCATGATTCATACCTCTTATCAGACAAGCTCTCCTAAACCTGAGTTTACGAATATCTCCGCACTACTGAACTGTATGTAGTCTGCTTGTTAACAAGAAATGAAGCTGGAAGTTCAGTCACTGCTAATTAAACTCATAATTACAAATGGAAGGTCAGACAGCAGATCCAAGGGCTGTTTGAAAATGTAATATGACAAAAGAAAGAACAAACTAATGTAGTAGTTTAGCCCTTATTTGTCAGACTGAGCCATTAGAAGGGTTCTCAGCTGCACACAGGTCTGATTGCAAATATAAGAATATAAATAATTTCAGTTTAAGCAAGTTTGTCAAGGATTAGCACAGGCTACAAACACTACCTAGATTTCTACTTGAAAACAAATATTAACAATTGCTCATTACCAAGTCAGAAAGTGGATCACAGCCCTGCAGTCTGAGCTCCAAAGTGGTTGCACCAGCAATTTCTTTCACAGAAATGCCATCTCCTTTGCAGCAGGGTAGCATCTCGCTCCCCTGCCCATACATAATCAGGAAATTTGCTTAAGAATACACTGCCCTGTCTGCGAATCTCCATGAATGCGGAAACCCTACTAGCAACTTGAGAATGGAGGGCAGTCTGGGAAGGTCCATGGTGTTTTCTCCTCTCCCTGGTCTCCTAAAGGGCCTAAGGTTCTAAGGTGGGTCTCAAACTCTGCATTCTGACTGCCCTTACTGTCCTGTCACAGTGCAGCAAGCGGTGGCCACCCAGGACGTGCAAAGAGCAGGGCAGCACCTGCTGACATGCCAGGAGGAGGGCCAGCATCTCTCCTCATTATCACACTGTGAAGTCCCTGAGGTTTCTGGAAAAACCAAGGAGGAGGTGTTTGCTCTATCCAAGATAAGTACGGTTCTGACATGCGATCTGGGCACCCGGACAGCACAACACTTGGTAACCCCTTAGGGATGTAGGAAGTCTCTTTCAGGAAATACAGAAATACAGGTAGCACATCAGAGCTGCTTTCCACCATGCCTCCTTACCCAGGTATTTCACCTTTCTGTGAACCGCAGACAGATTCTAAAACTCATGGTAGGGTTGAAAAGCCTTGTGAGATTATTGTTATTTTTATTTTTTTCAATTTTAAAAGCCTTCTTTATCAGCAGGCTTTCATGACATGCTAATTTAAAAAATCTGCCTTCCAACAGTTCAACACTGCTTCAGTGAATGTCTCGCCAAGCCCTTTCTAATAAATACCATTTATGATTTCTATGACACACTTGTTTTGCAGTGAAATTGTGGAGGTAGGTATCACTGGGTTGATTGACACCTAGTTATTCAATAAAATGTACTTCTATTCTGCTAGTCACAGACTGCACATGCCAAAATTGATGCTGAAACACTTATTAGCTATTTTGGAGGGGGCTTGGGAACAAAATCAGTCTTGTAATGAAAATCTTAACTATGTTGCAGCTTCTGCAGCACCATAAAACTCTTTTCTCCCCTGCTGGCAATTTAACAGCAGCAATTCTGAACACCAGAGGACTTTCCTATGGAGGGACAGACAACAGCACACACTGTGCAGACAGGGTGTTGGTTTCTTAACCATAGGAATAATCTCAGATGGATTTGGTACTTCTCAGCTGGTGAGCAAATTTTCAACTATAATTCATTGCACCTCTTTGAGTGGGAGCAAATGCATTTCAAGAAACTATCCCTTTCTGAATCCACAAAAGATAAAATACAGGCAAGCGCAAAGGCAAATTTACAAAGGTAAAAATACTCATTCCACATCATACCACACTGAAGCTATGTGCTACTGGATCTGAAAGACCAGGCCATGATGCATTCATGTAAGGCAATAATTTACTTTCTCAGAAAACATATTTGTTTTAAACCTGAGACTACAAAAATGAGCAAGATGTTTCTCCTAATGACTGCTGACATGAAAATATTTTCATCATGGCTTAGAAACAGGTAGAGTTTCCACATCCAGAGAACCTACTTCTTTAACACATCGCCTGTCTCCTGGGGCACTAGCAGTTTTTCATGGGAGGGTTTAGACCAAATCTCTTAGAGTAGCACGATCTCAGGGAGATTCTGCCAACTTTGTAAAAAAGCCATAAACACACTAAGACAAGCAAATCCCTTAACTGGCTTAGTTATGCCAACTAATCATCAACCCAGAGTATTCTGACATCTACCATTTCAGATTACCTGAGGAAGGATTTGGGTGCCTAAGCCAAAGCATCTGGGACCACTTTAAATACCCCAGACCGTATGAATAATCCACATTATGGCTGAAAATAAATAATAATAGAGACCCCTGCCCTGAGAGCCAAGTAACTGGACCACAGGCGGTGAGTCTTACAGCAATTTAAATAACAAAAAACCTTTCTGGTTTGGCACATGAATTTATCTCTGGTGTTTGCAGACCACAGTAGTGTTTCCTACTTTCTGTATCCTCTCCTTGTAAAGTGGATGCGACACTGGGAACTTGGACAGTGGCAGCCACCACTGGGTATAGAAAGACACATAATCATGATTCTTCAGTTGTAATCTCTAATAGTAGAGGGCAGAATGGGCTCTGATGTCTTGTGACAATGTCAAGCAGCCCCATTACCCAAATAACTTATCCTTATTACAATTTTTAATAAGAAGAGGAATCAAAACCACCTGTAGATATTGTAATAGGTCAGCCTCTAAGGTCTGATTTACTCATCAAGCAGCTTAGTTCTTAAATCCAATTACTTTTTTTTTTTTTTTTTTTCTCCAGATTCCTCATTGCATTTCATCACACTTTTGTCCTTTGAAATTTGCTGAGTTCTGGGAGGTGCTCAGTAAACCTGACAATTTCTTCCACCATGAAGGAACAAGAACTTTCAAAAATCATTCAGAAGGTCATTATTCAAGCCTTCCAGACAACTGTTTCTGTCCTGGCTTTCAAGAAAAATTTATTCATTGAGCTTAACCTTGGTCCTACATTGTAGGATGAGATCTTACAGTTGGGTTTCAGAGATACTGCGCACTAGTTTAAATCTCTTTAGTTTCTCATGTCATTTCCAGAAATTACTTGCAGTTCTTATTTCTATTACTGTTAAAATTTACTTATTCCAACCCAACTAATAGAAAATTCATTAAAAAACAGAACTTTTCATTATTTTGGGCTCTTTTTGTAATAATTTTAACAGTATATATATACAAAGCATTGTATTACCTGCATGTATGCAATGGCAATTATTTCTGTCCTTCTGTGCAGATAACATAGAGAAAGCAACAGCATTTTTGTTGTTGTTGTTTGTTGTTTTCCTCTAAGAGACAGTCTCTTAGACAGCTCTGTTTTAGGTGCTGTGCACAGATTCCAGTCCCAGTTTTCCAGTGAAACACCAAATGAGATTGACAGAGTAACTGTGTCACTCAGCAGCACCTAAAGTCTTTGTCTCAGCATTTTCTAGGAGAGCCTGTGTTGCACTGCCTGTCTTCTAGCCACCTCTCCACTCAATTGCTGTCAGATCAAACAGGAGATACCAGACTAATTCTGTCAGCAGTGAATGAGGACAATAAATGGTCCTCTCAGTACTCCATGCCAGGGTGAAGCTGGAAATTTTGCCCATGTTTTGAGAGAAAAAGGGGAAATTTTGTTTAACTGTTACATTTTCCAAAGAAAAACAAACAAACATTAAACATGCCAACAAACAACCAGCAGCCCTCAGGAGCTGCTCAGAGGCCTGGTTTATTGAAAATATTCTTGTAGGATACAGATTAGTAGGCAGGCAGCGGGGGAAAAAGTCAAAGGTGCAAGATAAATTGAGTTTGTTACAGAAGCTGTAATTTATCATCACAATATTGCCAACACAAATGTAGCAAATTATATATTTGCTATATATATATAATTTAATCAAATGAATGCTATATTACATCTATTATCCTGGAGTCAGATTTGGTTATCTTTTCCTCTGTGAGAAGAAGTCTTTTCTGCAAATAACGCCATGGAATCAGGCCATCTATACTTTAAAAAGTCCACTTGTATCATCTTATATGCAAACAATAGCATAAACATCAATGCATATCAAAATATCGAGAACCTGAAATCACACATTAAAGGTGAGAAGCAAAATAATATATAGTTCCCTAGAGTAGTAGTTCCCCTCTGATGTTCAACAAAGAAACACAGATAGCTGAAGCACTTAGATCTCTAGTTATCCAAAATAAAAATAAACATGAAAGACAACTCTTCTTCAAAAATACACAATTAAAATGCCATTGTCCTTTCCATTCACTTGAGGGTTGTGGGAGTGAAGGAGAAGGGGAGGGGAGGGGAAAAGAGAAAAGCAGTCACTGAAAATAAGAAGAGTATTTTATTAGAGAGTTATCTCCTTCTTGCAAGAATGAGTGCTCAAATGCATAATACATTTCTGTGAAATCCAGGTTTCCAGCTTCATGTTAAGAAAAGGCTCTTACCTGATAGGATTATCCATCCTTGATACTGTGAGAAATGCTGCTAAGTTTGCTGTGTAGGATGAGCACACGATAAGGGTGAAGAGCCACCAACTTCCCATTACAATGCGCATAGCCACAGAATTGACAGTAGATTCACCCCCTACAAGTAAACAGGGAAAATTAGGATGTTTCAGGAACTTCTCCCCTGCGTGCTCTGATATGTTGAACTTTGTTGGGGTAACCCTATGTATTTGTGCATCCCTTTCATCCCTTTTGCTGTGAGCTAAGCACTACTTCCATTACAACATGTAGTCGACCTCATGCCCTGGGTACTGTTCTAGAAAATAGTCATTCAAAATGTTTCCCTCAGGCATTATTCAGGATCAGACATACAGAACATGAATAATATTCTAAATAAGGAAAGTTTAACGGTGAAGCACCACTAATACCCTAGAATTAAATCATTACACAGTGTTCAGAACATTTTCCTATTAGTTTCAAAGAACAGAAAGATAAACTGTATCATATTAGTTCAAAAACTTTTTTTTTTTTTTTAAATCACATTTAAATGATTAGAAAAGGTGTTAGTTTCTGAGTTTGAGAAGTATTGTAATGTTGAGCCAAGCAGCTCTGCCGTTTATTTACCAAGTGATCATTTTCACAGTGAAAAAGTCTGTCAGGAATGGTTTCACTAGACTTTCTGAAGAACAGAACAGCGTAACATAATCTCCCAAATATACCTACTTCCCACTGTTCATTACCTGGGATAACAAAACATATTACCTCCTTGTACAAACCTTCTCTTGCATCTTTAGAAATACTCTGGCCAAGACTAACATGTCCTGAAATGCTCTAAACAAGATAGAACACTTCAGTGGTGTCTGTAACAGACTATGTACCTTGCTGAACGAAGGCGCCATACACAACCCAGATGGCACTGTGCAGGGTGGAGGAAGCAGAAGGGCTCGGCTGGGAAGTGTTCTGTGCCCTAACTGCCTGGATCCGGTTCAAGACAAATATTAAGACACCAACTATAGGGATGGCTGCAGCAATACAAGCCCACACCGCAAAGTCAAAAGGAGCAAAGAGAGAGAAGATGTTGATTTTCTCTTCGGGCTTCTTGATGAGGATCCCCACCGAATAGTCCATGTATCGCTTGCTGAAATCCACTACACTCTCTCTTTCAGGTGTTATAGTGATGGCTGAGATTGCTAGATCTGCTCTCTGCAAGACAAAGACAACAGGTCAGATCTCCTCCTTTCACCATGAATTCTGCTAGCATAAGCCTTCAATAGAAGCTTTTTTTAAAAAGCAAGTGGCTCTGTGCATATCTTTTTAAAATCTAACATTTAGACAAAGTAAAATAAATTGTCTAAAAAGTAAAATCAGAATCAGTTTTATCAATCAAACATTAATTAATTGCATTGGTTTAAAGCATAACAGTGAAATGTAACCTGTCAAATATTACAGAACAAAAAGAGTCACCGTGACTCGTCTGGAATGAAATGCAGTTTAGTTAATCTTTATGCCTCACTTCTTTTCCAAATGATGCATAAACTCTAAACCATATTAAGCCAATGCATTGCAAGCAGTAAGCAAGAAGCACCATCAATGCACATCTCGCAGTTCTATCACTGCTTCTTTTACTCTACTGTCATCACAAGATTACTGAGAAAAAAATCCTTACTCCTTCCCCATGCAAAATTTATTTAGTTTGTGTTTTTAGTATTTGTGTATTGTGACGAGCTAGTGTTTGCTATTCTACCTGCCAACTTCCCATATTAATGAATGGATTTCATATGACAACTGGGGAGAAGATTTTTGCTTTTACAATGAATAAAGTGCCCGCAAAAACCAATAACTGTAAGAATGCCCCAAAGGAAACTTACCTCCTGGAACTGCTTTGACCTCAACATTTAAAGTGAACAGAAAGTGTACAGAAGTGTACATATACAAAGTCCTTTAAGAGTATGCAAACTCAATGAAAGATAAAAGTATTTAATAAATAAGATTCCCAAAGCTTTTAAGAGCTGCAATTGGTTTTTGATTATTTTCCCATCTTAATCAAAACAGTTTGCTACAAAAAATAAAATGTACTTTTTGTTTCTTATCTCTGTGTTTTGTTGTGAAAGTAGGCCAAATGTTAGGTTAGGGAGATCTGCTTTGAAATTCTTTGGAGGCAGTGGAAAAGCTAGTAGCAGAAATACTATTATAAATATTTTGTTACTTCAAAGAATGCAATTTCCAAAGAAATTTCACAGGATTTCTTACCAGATTTTTAAGTCAATGAAATTCAAATAGCTTATGTCAATGCAAAGTAAGTAAAAAAATCCTTTATATTTCCTAGCACCAACCAAGTATATCCCATTATCATACACATGTTTTCAATTGCTTTAATTGCATCTATTTCTTCCTAAACATCTACTTACCAGACACTGAGATGCCTACTTACTACATAATGAGAAAGCTTTCACTTTCAGTAATAACTGCACTGTAGAAGAGTAACCTTTTCTACAAAGGGCATAGACATGGAATATTAATTCCTTTGATTCTCTGTCTTGATTAGCATTTGTCCCATGTCAGACAGCAAGACCATGAACAACATACATTTTAATCTCATTCTCCTGGAGATTCTAAACTATAGACTTTCCCCATTTACTTCAACAGAGTTCAATTAACTTACTCCTGATTTGCAAGACTTTAATTAACAACAAAATTTGGTCCTCTTTGTATTAAATGTATGAGTAATCCTGAGCTCAGTTTAAAATTCTGGTCCTTCAAAACACTTCTTTATGGTGTATATTATTAGTGATACTTTTCCTACTTTGGAATTATCGATTGATCCTTATGAAACATATTGCCACACAGTGATCCAAAGAAAGTCATACCTACAAGTCATGTATCAAATATATAATGACAAAAAAATAATAATTAATCGTTTAAGAATACATACTTTCTGTACTCACTCACACACACGCCCTCTCTTTTTATACTCTTTTTTGACATCTATATAAACAGATTTACATTGACATAATATATGTTGATACCAGGTGGGAGTAAACAGACCGACACACTCTATAGCTCCTACCCTATATAAAAGGTCTTAAATAGCACGGTTTAGACTACATTCAAGCCACCCACAGCTCCGAATAATTCTGTACTGGCTCTTTGATTCTAATTCAATCTCCTGTAATTTCCAATGGAGGAAGGGAAGAATTTTCCCTTCCTAAGGGAAGAACGTCCTTAACTTAGCTTAAATATCCTACTCTGAAGAATCTTTATTAGTTGTTTGTTTTTCAAATGCAGCTTCTTCTCTGTGTACCTTGTTAATAAGTTCTCCAATCATGCCATTCCAGGAGCTGTTTTGGAGCTGATGTCCATATTTGCCATCAGGAGCTTGATATATCTCATATTTGAAACCCAGATTCTTGGCAAGTGCATCCAGGACATCAATGGAGAATCCTTTATAACGTTTTGGTTGCCCAAGTATGTTCTCTGCCACCATCACAAAAGGTTCTTCCTGAGAACAAAACAATATCTTAGCTGATACTTGAAACAAGGTGTTTTTGTTTTTACGCAAAATGGATGTTTCCTGAGTCAATTCTGGACAACTCAGCACAGATTTCAAGACCCTCATAACCCTCTCTGCAAAAAGCCCAGGTCAGGTGGAACACTCCAAGGCATCCCCACCAGGCACCGGTGTTTCAGCAGCTGAGTTACATCCATGGTCCTGGGTTTTACACAGTTCATGAGAAGAAGCAGAGACTCCACAGAACAATTCAGCCCCCTCTGTCAGTTTCCTGGTGTTCGCAGGACGAATACTCTCTGGAATACCCACCTCTTCTTGCTGAATATAAAGAGGGCAATGACACCTACCTTAGTGTCATAACTATCTGTCTAGAATATAGATAATAAGTTAAGCAGATGAGCCTTAGATAGGAGCACTACTGCTTTCCAGCTCAGAGCATATCAGATTTAGAAAGCCATCTTTTACTGACAATGATTAATCTTTCAAAACAACTGCTAAAAACATTGCATTTTTTGAATTTTTGAAATTTTGAAAATTCCAGCAATAACTTTAATGGGTATTAGTTTCTAGAGTATTTTATAGTAAAGCATATATTGAGATAAATGAATACAGCATTTTTTGTATGTTTTCAGTCAGACATAGGCATCGTTCCATGCTGGGTGTGTCAGCTGCACAGCCTCTGCAGTTGTGTGCATGTGTACTGTGGTGCTGACATCCTTCTGGAAGGAATTTGCTCACCTCTCTCATAAACTATACCATAATCTCATGTGAGACCTGATCCTGATAGAGGAAAGAAATCTGTTTGAGTCTCTGTTGAGACTGCTTTAATCATCTTGTGCATTACTTCCTATTTGTACCATGATTCAGAAAAGGAACAATAAAAAACACAGACATCACATTCTTCAATCTGGGAACTACAGTACCTTAGGCAGGAATGCATTCAAACCTTAATTTGCCCTTAATTTAGCACTTAGCTAACAGGAGCTCTGCTACCACTCAGAATAGTAACAAACTGCAGTCCCAAAAACACATAGTCTGTATCTTTCTAAAAGATGTAGTTTATATCAACAGGAAGTTACGAACGCAATGGAAGAAACACTTGATTACATTCTACAGCCTGCAGTGTACAAGAGCCAAGATTAGATTATCATAATTGGCCCATCTGATCTTAAAATCCATTAAATACTAGAAACTGCATGTCTGAGTTAGAGTACTGTATCTGAAATGTAGTCCTGTGCACGCAGACTTTGTGCTGGTTCTATGCCCAGTATGAATTACAATGCAGAAAAAAAAAGCACAAGCAAGCAATGTTCTACATCTCTGACATTGCACAGATATACATAAAATAATATAAGGCCATCATCTATCTTCCTTGCTTACGTAACTGATCATCCAAAAATACAGAATTGAAAATGATAGGGAAAAATTCCGAAGGAAGCACCCAAAATAGTCAGATCCTTTCTATTTTGAGCATTTTGTTTCCTGAACTCAAATAGCATCATACCAAGACAGTCACCACTTTGAGTGTCAATCCTTGTAAGTCACTGCCCAGACGTCGTTCTTGCAGGCTACCGTTCAGTCCTTTCTCAGAGTCCCACGTGGCCAACTAGAACAGAAAGTACAGTAAGTCTGAAGGACTAGTAGGCAGAAACCCTTCAATACTTTCATGAACATTTTGCAGCAGATTGACTGAATCCAGAGTTGATATAGAGAGGATAAGAGAAGTGGTTTTTGTTGTTGTTGTTGGTTTGTTTGTTTGTTTTTAAACACACAATCAGAATTAGTGAGATTCAGAGCACAGATAAACTAGTCTTTTGTGTGAATGCATTTTCATCAATGCCTGTAATATAACTGATCTGTTATTTGTATTATTTGCCTTCTTACTTCACCCAAATCACTATACGACCTTTCTTTCTAATAAATTTATATTGCTTGACAGTCCTTGGGATTATCTGTAGTCTTACCATCCCATATTTTCCTCTCTGATCAAATTCCCTCTTACTTTTCAAGTCATTCTCTACTGCCTATCAAAGACCAACCATTTTTCCTGCTGCACAATGCTCTTGCTTGCTGGTGGTTCTCTATCTGCCTCCTCTTCTATCTTGGACTTCCTTCAGATCCTATATTGAGTCCTATTTTCTCTCTTCTTGCCCTAGTTCTACCTCATCAGTAAAATAATGACAGCCTCTCAGCTTCCCAGGCTTCCATGATCAAATATCTCATAAACTCTAAGAGCACTATAGGCATCTGCTAGATGCTAGATACATATTTTCATGAAAACTCCACAGAACATTACATCTAAATATTTTATTTTTTAATTAAATTTAGCGCTTCAAAATCAATTTTATTGCTTTTTCTGAAAAGAGGTTCAATACAAAAGTCAATCTTAAGTGACCTTTGGATTATTCAAACTGAATATGTTCTGCTGCAGCAGCAGTCAGACACTCCTTTTATTTTCAAACAGAACTCATGGTGTCATTTGGTTTGAAGAGTCATAAATAGTATTGAGGAGAAACTTTTTTTGTTTGTTTGTTTGTTTTTAGCTTTACTCTTAAACACCAATACTACGCTCACATATATGGAGGCAGTGTTGTTAGTTGAAGGCATGCCCTGCAGAAATTAAACTCAGTCCAAGATATGTGAAATGTGGCTTCCTCCTGCCAGAAGCTAAGCTTCATGTAGCAAGTCAAAATCTTCTTGGAAATAACTTATTTTACTGAAAATGCCTATGGCTAGATGTCCTACATGATTTATCTCTATGACTTTAGTTGTATCCTAAAGCCTCAAAAGTCAAACCAACAAATATATTGCATGAGGGAGATCTGTATAGTTTTATTTGTATTTTGTTGCAGAAGAAAAACAGGGAACTAAAAAGAACAGGACATTTAGTGACTACTCAGCCATCATATCCATCACACAGGTACAACTGATGAAAATTATTCTATAATCACTAAATCTTCAACCTGAGAGATAGGTAAGAAAATAATTAAGCTATACCTCCTTTAACCCAACTGACCTGAAGGCTGAAAAAGGAGAATGACTGAGTAATAGTATTAAGCTTTCTAATGACACTCCTGAAAGCTGAAGTATCTCAGATTGAAAACTCTCCACCTGTAATGTCAGTATGGAGTGACAAACTACGTTTTTTCCATAAAAGCATCTATAGCAATATGGGTAGATACCCATAGCTATGATATCTTAAATTCAAATTCAGATGCTCACTCTGAAATATGTCCAGATGTTAGCTTTTGCTATTGCTAAGCAAAATTAACCAATTTGTCAGCTGACATAAGTCAGTACGGTTCAACAGATTTCAAAGATGGGTATTAATACGTAGGGTATATATATTCTGTTGAATCTGTAAATAATGTTGCTCTGACTAAGCTATCTTCAGCTGTCCTATGCAGTAAATTTATGGTAAAGGAACAGGGAAGTTTTCTGCCAGAATGGCTTACACAATATACAGATGATAATCACTATTTATTCGAAAATAAGTAATGAAACACTCGTTTGTTTCTCTACCACTGATGGGCTGACATTTCAATTTGTTCTCTTGCTCCTTTTCCCTTCAAAAACCCTACCTGATTTCACCTCAAGAGGTCAAACTTTTTGAATACCCTCTATTTTGCATTCTGTATTAACAACAGGAATTCCTAAAATAGCTGGAAACATGCCAGTGCAAAACCAAAGCCTATTCCTTTTGTTCAAAAGGAGAGACAAAGATTTCCCTTTTATGCAGTAGAGCTAAGAGCAAGGAGGAGAAGCATATTTCACATCTGCACAGAACTCCATGGCATTCTGTATGGAGAGACAAATTTTCCAGTCTCTAAAAGGCAAATGCAGATAAAGTTCATAAATGGAACATGAGAAAAACATTTTCCAGAAGGGATTTTTCCTTTAAATCTCTGTGCTTCAGAACATTTCACTTGTTCAGAAGTGTGCCAATTTTGGCTTCCACTTCTTGCAGACAGAATTTTGTTTATAGGACTGATACATTTACAGATACGTACACCAATTTGTGACAGTTGACCTGTCAAGATCAGTGCCCGAGAAACTAATTTCCAGCACTGTTAAACACAATGAGTACTGCTGTTATTTGATAAGACTGTTAGAGTTTCATTCTTTGTAGAGATATGTACCATGTTGCTACCAGAACTCTCAAGTCAAAGGTTACAGAACAACCATCAGCTATTGGAGATCTAGGGCTTTTAGATCCGATCATGACAAACAACTACTTGCAGAATCAGCACTTATTGGATGAAAAAAAAATCAAAATTACTAATCAAAAATCAGTGGTCTCTGGAAAATATATTTAGTAACAATGTGTTTGTTATTGTTTGGTTTCCTTGTTTTTGATTCCTGAGTTTCTGGGTTATGGGAATTAAGGTTTTGAAAACAGCTACTTTAATAAAGCTGTTCAGATTAAACCTACCTAGCTTCTCTTTCTTAAACAGCCATATTGCTGGCTATTATCCTACAGTTCCAGACATACATCAGAAACTCAATGACCCACTAAAGACAAACCAGAGGAAACAAATGCAAAATTCAGACAAAAAGGTAACTTCTTGCAAAATTGTGACTCAATAAACATTTCTGATCTTTATCAATATTTACTGCATATTCAATCAGAACTGCAAGAAAAAGCTTGGAGAGAGAAATTCAAAATTTTAATATGGTTTTCAACCCCCACGAACAAACACACATACTCAATACACTATTGAAACAATTACACAACTAGACAGCCTGCGAATGTCAAACGAAATGGGAATGAAATGAAGTGAGAATGTATATTATCCACAGTATGCCTCATGAACATGCTGGGATTTTTCCCTGTAAAGCACTGATACCCATCATGACTTCCAAAGAAAATCTGACAACAATGTAACTCTGGGATTCCCGTGTTTCCATCAATAAATTAGAAGACATACTCTAACAAAGGAGTTTCATGACTTTGTCTGTTATGCAGCCCATGGCTGCCCAAGGCTTACTTGAACTTAGTTCCTCAGGGATATCGTACTGAAATGTCGTGGTAACCGGCCAATATCAGAAACAGCTCCACAGAAGTGTGAAGACCCTCATCAGCATAATGAGGCAGACGATCCACTTGCTCAAATAAATCAAGGCTGCATGCACTTAACATAGATTTGCAAGATTTACAGCCTCCTTTGAACTTGATCAATGAGATAGAGAGCCTGTGTGCCTCCTCATTTAGGAGCTGAAACTGATTATTAACTCAGTTGTTTGTTACACAGCTGTTTGTCTGCAACGTCTGTATTTTCCTGCTGCTGTACTACACAATAATTACATACTCCTTGAATAAGGAACTTGAAATTAGTTTTCCTAACTCTGCTGTGAATGCTCAAACCACCGGACTATGGCAAATGTCTGTCTTGGGCCCAAACAAATGGAGATGAAAATTATCCCAAACTACTAGTAAATAACTGGCATTAGCATAAAAAGTGAGTATGCAGTGTTTTTCTCACAACAGTGAATAAGACCATTTACATTATGTAAGTTTTTGGTGCAGTAGTTACTGTCAACATAGTGCATGCCACTGCTATCTAACTCTATTTTAAGTATGAAAACACCCTAAATATTATCCCTAATTTTCATTGAAAATGTGATTCCCTTAAGAAATATAAACCCATCATTTTTTAGCAGATGCATAGTAGCATTTTAAAGGGCTACAATTAAGACAGAACATGCTATTCTACCTTACCAAAAATGGAAAACTTCTGTCTGGTAACAAATTTGGAGCCAAGGTTACACTATCCAAACCAATTAAATTTGGGAACCCCTGCCTTGAAACCTGTAGACTTCTAACAAAGAGGAAATAGGAGAGAGAGGCAGTCAGTTCTCATGTCCTGACATAGTGACACCTGTATCAACCCACTTACTGAAACATTTAATGTTATAAAAGCAGGCTTTAAACAAACACAGTCATTAAAATAATATTAATAATAATATTATTAATAATAATAATAAAATAAAAAATAAAAAAAAAGAAAGAAAAGAAACAAGATAAATAAAGTTTACAAGAGGAAAATGTAAAATAAGGTAGTGGTCCATTAAGTAAATGGAGCAAACTGGACACTCCTGTGTTGTAATTCTAAGCAATAAAAAGGAATCAATTTAAGTAGTAAGTAAAGCAAGTATTTACATCGACTCCCAGGATTGTTTTTAAATGCAATGTATCAGTAATCTAGAGATTTGTTGTTCAATATCATTCACAGCATGGTATTAATAGGATTCACACATTGGACTTTGAGTCCTTCTTAAGGAACCAACAGGACTCCCTGAAACATCTATTCCTTTTCTTATTACTGGAATTGTTTTGTGGGTACCAAAAGCTTTTCATGTAAAATATGGGATCATAATTAAAAAAGAAAAAAAAAATCCTTTTGAACTGTGCATTCATATAATCTGTAATTACATAAAATAGGATTAACAAGATATAAAGGTATCAATTTTCATATGTGTATGCAAATCTGGTACAATTATTTTCTGTAACTGCTACAAAATTATTAGAAATATTATAACTTCTCTACTCTGAAGCACAAGCATTTTTAGCGATAGATAAGAACCTGGACAAGATCATCAACCAAAGTGATTCAAGGTAGTACTCTGTGTTCCAGCATAAACCTACCTTGTTTGCGGTGGAACAACTACAAGCCATCTAGGTCTGATGTTTATTCTAATCTATTCTGATATTCTGCATTTTGTTTGTTTTAAAGACATAGCCTGCCTCCAAACATTGACAGGGACAGAAACTTAGTCTTTCAGATGAAAATTTTATCACATCCTGTATAATACTCAAAACACTCAGTTTGTCATTACGGGGCCACACATGGATTGCAGCTGCATGGTAAAAGTCCAGAGCAGGGCAGGGAAATGATGGAAAGCTGCTTTCTCCCATTCCCAATACTTCAGAAAACTGCACCATCCATCTTATGAGACAGTAAGCCCTTTAAAGGCAAAGTCTAGCCAATATAAAGTATGAAAAAATGCTGGATTTGGAAAAGGCTGACTCCTCTGGGGCTACCATCTCACTACTGTTCATTCAACAGGACCCTATGTGAGACAGTGAAGCACACCGATGTAACTTGCTGCTTTAATGGGCTTTTAAGAATGTCATGTCTTTAGGGAGAAGTATACAGCTTATTCTAGTTTCACTGTTTTATAAATATTTGGTGCTATATAAATTTTAATAAAACATCTATAGAGAATAATAGGAAGATAAGCATTAGGCAGCAAGATGTTACGATGAACAAGCCATTCTGGGCAAAATTGACTGTTTTTGGTTTTTTTTTGTTGCTGTTGTTGTTTGTTTGTTTTTAATAACAAAATTAATAGGTAACAGAAATGAAGGTGATATAACTGAATTTCAATTTTGTTTCATACAGGTTATTGTGAAAGCATATCTAGGATGATTTGAATTCATTTCCTGAATAAGGACAATATCACATAACTTATGAACTCCTTCTAAGCAACAACAAAGAATGATATATGAAGATGAAGAGAGAAGTTCTGAGGTAATTTAGGACAAGTCATTATTACTATCTTATTTACTTAATAGCTTTATTAATGATTTGGAACAGGAAATAGCAAATTACTAAAAACAAAATGTCTAAAATGCAAAGATATCTCAAAACTGGAAAGCACTGTAAATATGTCAGACTAGAACAGAGAAAAAAATAAATGGGAGTAGGGAGTAGTAAAAAAACAGACATGAAATAGTAATATGCATCTGGCATAACTAGAAATAAACATTAATGAAAAGGAAAGAAGTGAGAAGTATATACACATCAGTTGAAGAAAAAAATGGAAATTGATGTTAAAAAATTGTGCAGGGTGATAGTGCGCTGCAAATGGATCACAAGCTTGTAATACAGTACGGCTGCAGAAGTGACAGTGTGATTTTGGACTCCACACATATCATGGCACAGGCTGCACCGAAAGCAGTCACAACACAGCTGAGAAGAGCATATAGTCTTAGTAACATGCTCAACATCTGCCTGAACGAGATTTAGGCAAGCTGGAAGAAAATCAGAGGGAGAACAGGACAATACCACTGGGGTAGAGGAGTCAGCACAAGAACAGCAAAAGAAGCAACTGTGAGTATCTAATCTAATGATGACTAAGAAATTGGAAAATTAGACACAACACTGCATATAAGACAACAGAACTGCTGCTGAGTTCAAATAATCTACAGAGACCCTTTCACATGAAATCCAAACCATTTACTGGAAATATTCTTTCATACTCAATGCATACTGTGAAAAGAGAAATATAAATATATATATAAATATATATATACACATATATACAGACAAGTTCTGCCCTTTTAAGAAAACATTTTTTCATGGGAAGGGTATGAGTAAGTGCATGCATGGAAGAAATCAAAGAACAGCCTGACAGCTTGATGGCTGCTGAATTCACCAGAGATATCACAACTGAACCCATGTTTCACAGAATTCTGAGCCTCTCAGATCCAACCCATTATTGATTAGGATACTTAAATGTGGAACAACTTGATTTGAGTCCCATATTGCAAAGTTTAGTCTTGCATATCAGTTTACCAGATCTCAAATGATTGGACTGTTCATCATCTTAAAGGCTAATATGGACATATAAGTATTAACAAAGGTATTGGTTTAGTCTATTTGAGGAGTGGCATAATTCCTAAGCATTTGAAAGTCTCAACTTTCATCTCCAGTAAAAATCCATTCACCATGGCTGAAATGAAATCATTCCTACAACTCAGAGAGGGAGCAAATATCAAAAAGTGCACAGGAGCAATTTAAGGTTCCATCCAACAATCACTCAGAGATGTGCTTTAGCTTAGCTAATGTACATAATACCATCGAAGCCTGAGAGTTACACTTACATAAAGTTAATTGAGCATAGACCTAGAATAGAAAATAAAGAAACTTCAAGAACACTGAAGGAGGGATTTGAGTAGGAAAGAGCAATTGACCTGAACTGACATATGTAAGGAAAACGACATACACCACTGCTCTTCTGAGAAGCACTGTGAGATAAATGGCAAATGTCTAGGATTAAGACGCCACATGAAGACTGCCCTTGCAGCAGCATAATGCCCTTCAAACCATGCAAGGGAACAGGTTCACGTTTAAGAGGGAAGAGTAGCATTAACTGAATCACTGTCACATGGACTGTCCCCATGGCAATCTTATTCAAGATTTAAGAGAAGAAACCTCCAGTTGTGCAAACAAAAAGTACTTCAGCAAGAAGCTGCATAATGACAAGTTGAAAATTTGTTGAAGTTGGAATGAAAATTTCAAAGAAATTCAAAGGACTTAAACCCAATGAAAAGTGAAAAGATTACATTAAAAACAGAAACTTTTTTATTTACATGCAGGAACAAATATAGTATTAAACCACTATTACCCAGAGATTAGTCAAGAGTCTTTAATACAGAGTCCATGTCATTTACAATAATTGATGCATAACAGATATGGAAAACCTAGAGAGAAAGACCGCAACACCTAACCCAGAACTGCGAGGGTAGTTCAGGAGGACAGGAAACTACAAATTTAGTCTTTGGTAGAGGTATTTCAGCATTAATACTCTACATTCTCTAGAAGCCTATGTGAAAGTATTGACTCAGCTCTTACTCTAGAAATTCAGCTATCCATTGCAATCAACAATTTTGACTTTACCTAGCATAACTCAAAAGCACCTTGCTCAACTATTTTTTATGGTTCTTCATTGCAGAGAATATAAAATATTTTGAAGTGAGAAGAAGTGGATCTCTTAATGTTTTTATTAGCCAAAGCTCAGTTCAATTAAATGCAATGGCCATATTATTAAAAGCCAACTATTTTACATATAACAGCTCTATGACATAAATGAAGATTAGACACATTATGCATTATACCAATAATAGCAAAAAAGCCAAGATATTCTGGTTCATGCATTTATGTATATAGTAGCTATTTGCAGTACCGTGACTGAGGAGTTTTATGCAGAATTGAAATAACAGTTTTCTGTAATTCTACAGCTTTTATCAACCCAGCATAAGACTTTTCATAATCCTTGGGAATGGGTCAGATTCACATTCTTTATATTTTATATTGCCTATACATCATATTTAATGGTACGGTGAAAGACAAATTATTATCTTTTTGTAAAAGTAAGATCTTTCTCCATTAATAGGGAGAGTGAGACATTTTTGTGCCAGGAAGTCAGTGAAAGAGCAACGTTACCAATTCAGGATTGCTCCTCTTTCCATAGCCGTGTACTCCTGTGCCAAGCCTGAACAAAAATGTATGGGATAGAAGATCTGCATGAAGTGGAGAAAAATGAGCTGACAGAACATGACAAGATAAATGTAATCTGTTAGTATTCATTATATAAACGTACAAATAGGCCATCTTCATCTCTGGTAGAGTAAATTGCTTCAATTAATACTAGTCTTTGAAAGAGCAGTGACAGCAACATGCTGATTGTAAACAGAAAAAAATAGTGGAGGGACACTGTATCAACACAGGTACTGGAAAAGATGTAGTAATATATGAAGCGATCATAAGAGTGATGAAAACAATATGAAAAAGAATATTATCCTCAGATAGCGTCTCTGTAAAGTGCTGACAAGTATTGCTCTGTCCCCAGATTTTTGCATTTCATTTCCTGAACACAAAATCAAAATTCAGGGAAAGTGGTACTGAAAATAAATTGGAACTATTTTCTTGTAGGATCTTGCAGGCTTTTCTTTTGTAAAGAAGGCAGATAACTTCCACCTCTGTCCACCTGCACTCTTCCCACTCCTCGAGGCTTTGAGGTATAACACCATAACACAGCAATATTGTTGAATCAGATAGAAGCATTGCTATAGCGCAAGATATATGTGTAGCATCACAATTCTAAGGGTTGAATAAACGAATTGTGAGTGCCTGAGATACTGCTGAATCAGGCACTTCCCATGGGCACTGTAAATTACCAGTTGATATGAACAACCATGCCTCTAAGCATAAAATTAAAACTGGCAAGTAATCATAAAAGTTAGACTAATCCAAGTAAAAAGTCCACAACCAATGCCGTAAGTGACAGGCTGAAAAACTACAGCAGGAGCTTCTTGCTACTGGTTAGTTATTTGGAAGACAAACAACCACATCTTGTCTTCCTTCTCAGTTTTAAAAACAAACAAAAAAATGCTGCCCAGTGAGAGCTGGTGGGTGCTGGAACCCACAGATATGCCAAACACTGTCATTAAATGTTAAATACAGAAAGAAAAGGCAGGGTGTTGAAGAGCAGAGTTGCAGACAAAACTGAACCACTTCCATCTGCTATTACTAATTACATGTGGGTAAAAAGGAAACAAATTCACTTCACACAGACAGCAGATTCTTTTCAAAGCTTCCAAATGCTTTTTGGTGGGAGATTACTAGCTTCTGAGAGCAGAGCCACCCTTGTTATATATGCAATAGTGAGCTCAGCAGACTGTTTCATAAACAAAAAGATCATTGAAAAGTTGAATCTAACAACAAATAATAAAAAAAATCCTGTTGATTTTATACATGTTCTTCTGCTGCTCTCTGCAGCATAATATCCAGCTGTAGCAATGTGTTGAAAATTTTACTGGGGAGTGAGAACAAGAGATTACGGAGTAGCTGGAAAACTGTCAGAGCCTGGTATCTTTTCCAGTCTTTCTACATATATGTGATTAATTGACACACTACTACTGGCTACACCAAAACATCTGCTGGGTTTTTGTTGTTGTTTGTTTTGGGGGGCAAGTTCACTCTTGGAGTTTTTGAATATTACCTGAGCTGAGTGCTTTTGATTTTCACTACACATTCAAGAAGTCCTATGTATCTGCAGTTCTGCAGTTCGAACAACTGAACCTTTCACAGTGTGCCCCTTTCTTTTGTGATATGACTAAGAGACCATGGTGTGATTCCACCAGCTGCAGACCTTCTGAAGTTTGGCCATCATGAATTCACTTTCAGATTCTGGTTGATGGTACTGAGTCACCTAAGAATGAAAGCAAAGTTCAGCGCTTTCTTTGATATCACCTGTCAAGCTAGCTTGTCAATTCTGTATCAAAAAGGGCTCTTCTCTCAAACTCTATGTGCTTTTGAAAAGCTCCACAACTTCAAGAATATTTTTGTAGAAAAATATTTCAAAATATTTTTTTACTAAAATTTCCAGAGTTTGAGATTTGTTGTCTTTTTATGTTTTCCATTAAATGTTCTTTTTTTTTTTTTTTTAATTTTGTTTCATTTTTCTATATTTGTTATCAACTAATTACTTAATGATATTTTGCAACAGCTTTGAAATAATAAGGACAGCATTCAAGAGGAAAGTGTTTCTTATTCACTTTTTAATTAAAGGTTGTGGATTCATAAATTTAATCTATAAAATAAATTTAAAACCTTGCCACACAGAGGTCAAAATAGTAGATGGATTTTCTTTCTTTTTTTGTGCGTTTGTTTGCTTTGCAAATTAAAATTTTACAAAGCAATATTTTATATGAACTGTTGACCAAGAGAAACTAGTCTTCTCTTGTGACTTAGGTGAGCACCATAAATGCCAAAGTTTACCTGGCAAAGAGTTTAAGTGAATTTTGACCAGATCTTGTTATAGGAACTGGAATGTAGACGATTATTTAGGGAACACTGACAATTCCTGTATTTAACTGAAAAGTTCAGTTTTTACTGAACTTGATATTGATCTTTTCAACATGACTCTTTTCCCTTGTTCCTCATAGAACATGGCACAGAACGGCTTCAACAATTCATAGACATATTTGTCCTAAAACAACAAAGAAAATAACTGAGTAAAATGACATAGCTTGATGTTTGTTGACATAATTATCTCTCCAAGAAACAGAAGAAATGGAGATAGAATTAAGTAAAATATGAATTTCCCACCGATAATGATGGTAAATGGTATTCATTAACAACAAGCTATATCGAGAAAGCTTTCAAATATATCTATTTATTCCACTGGCTTCATTACATATATACTGCAAGTTTTGTAAGGCAAATAAAATCAGCTTATTCATGAAGCCTTTTAGCAGACCATATACAAACACAATATCCACAAATATTATAATTCATATAAACTACACACCAATTACTACGTACTTAAGAATTACTACAAAATAGTTGATCTTCTATTATTCTCCATAAAGAAATCATGGTAAACATGGGAAATACTTTTCCATTTTACTTTTTACGAACCTTTTGCTTACAACATTTTTGCCCTTGTTTATTTTTCCTCACTTTAAATCAACACTGGGAAGCATCTTTAGCTTTTAGAACATACTGGAAGTCCAGAACTTCTGAGCAATTTTATACAATGACAGACAGCACACATAAGGTATATAAGAAAGATTATAGTAATATATATCTTTGCCCAGCTGCACACAGTAACATGTACCAGCAAAACTCCATCTCTAGAAAGGATGTGGTGAATTCAACAAAATAATCAAAGGTAAGAAAGGAAAGCATGTAAGAAGGACAGATTATACTATCTGTAATACTAAAAGACTTGCCTTTCAGATTACCTATCACAGCTTTACGAACACCTATATCCAATAAGTTTTATAAGGAGCGCCCTACATTATTGTGCTTGGAAGGACTTGGTGATTTTGTAAGTTTATGCATGTATTCCAAAGCTCATTTAATATTACACCTGATGCTTTGACTTACGACCTCATTTAATATAACACCTGATGCTTTGAGTTATGATGTTCCCAAAGTGCCAAGAAAAGCTCTTCAACAGGTGAAAAATGATCAAAACAAGAAATGATTTGCGCTTTGGCCTAACTTCTCAGTGGGAGCAGACAAATTCTGCAGCCCCGTGGTGGAGCACAAATGAGTAGCGACAGCCCCAGCTCTGACTGCCCAGCTGGGCTCTGGCCTGGCCTTGCAGTCACAATGCCCAGCCCTGACCTTGCAGGACAAGGCAGCAGGGCTCTGGGAGCTCCCCACAGGTTGGATCTCATTTGAAAACTACCAGCTGAACGTGTAGGAAGACTTTTTCCTACAGTGTAAATGGCTCCTTGTCACTATGAGGCAAGCATTTTTTCAGCAACAAACAGCAGAGTATTGTACACAGCACTGGGGCTACAATGGGCAATGCCCTCTATGAAATATGGATGCAGAAATATGGCAAAGAACTGCTTCAAACAGATCTGAGGGGGAAAAAACTACATGCATTACATTTGTTAAATCCCTTCCTTACTGAGTTAACCTGATATTCTTTTCGTTGCCATGGTGATTGTTATCCAGCCATTTATACATTTAAGGAAAAAATCAGTATTCCCTCTCATGAAATTCTAAGTGTGAGAAATCTTTCCTTAATGCAATATAAAGACTATTACCTCAATAGACCTATCAGGCATTCATTTTCCTAAGGTCTTCTGAGTCCATTTAAACTTCTCTCTTCCACACATTCTGTGGCAATGAATTCCAAAATATAAGCATACACTCTGTGAAAATGTACTTTCATTTATTAGTTGTAAGCTGGCTGCCTGTTCATTTTAATAAGTATCCTCTAGGTTTCTATTATGAGAAAAAATGAATAATTGTTCCCATTTCGTCTTTTCATCTCTTTGTTTCATAAACACCTAGCCACAGTCCCATTTTTTTGTCTGTTTCCTGAGCTAAAGAGTTACAGTTTCTATAGTCTGCTCATATAGAGGTAATCCGCTATCTCTGATCACTCTTCTTCCTCCCTTTACATCTCTCCTAGTTCTTCCAAATACATGTTAGTTGGGGATGTGAGTAGAAGACACACACACACACAAACCCCTAACCAAACAATAGTGGCCAAGGTCAGCCCATAAAAAACTGGAAAACTGGTTTTAGAAATCCAACTTTCTGATATAGCAAATCTTTACTTTAAAATAAACTGAGAAGAGTTGACTCAAAAATCTGCTTTTTCTTCAAACAGCATTTCAGCATTAAAATGCAGACACAGCTGAACAAGGCAAGTGGAAAGCAAATGTCACTTGCCAATATAAATTGAATATGTTTAGATAAGGTATACTTAGGAATTGGAAAATAAATGCTTACCCACTGTAAGCACAGTAAGATGCAGAATTACTTAATGCTTCTTGGAAAAAGAAACTTTAGTTCAGTAGAAAAAAAAAGTGATAAATTCTTCCATTATATTAGCTGGGACTCTTCCTAAAACCCTTCCCTTGCATAAGCAAAAGGTGGCATACATGAAGTAGAAAGCTGCAAGCTAACAGTCTCCTTCCTTTCACTAGGCTCAGAGTAAAATAAATTGTTTGTTGGTGTTTGGCTGCTGGCATCTCTTCATAAAACTATGGGGATTTGCAGCAGTTGCTGAACTTCCAGCATTTCTGTAGACTGTTTTTCTTACTGCATACAGCTCATCCAACATCTACAAATGTTCCAGCCAACATGGATTTTTTTGTAATTCACAGAGTTGCCTTGCAGAATTTCTGAAAGCTACAGGCTTTGCTCACAAATCAAATAAATCAAAGAAAACAAAATTAACAGCATGTGAATAATTATGTTGTTGTTGTTGTCCACATCTCCATGGTACGATATTCCCAGCTACTTTGGAACTAGTATCTCCTGATAGCTGAGTAAAAACTTGCCTGTTACTGAGCTAGAAGGGCCTGCATTAAACAGATGAGAAACTAACTCCCTGACAGATTCCAAACTGTAGCAACTATCAGCGGGAGATGAATGAATGTTTTGTGACAAATACCAACATCACATCCACCCAAATGATGCTAATACAAACCTGCTAAATAGTGCTCCTGTAGCCACAGTTAGTCGACAACCTGTGCTCAGATGGACATACAAAATGGACAGTCAGGGATGGAGAAGAAACTCCGACAGCCGAGGTCCTTCCAGAACTGACAGCTTGGATCATGAAAGCTACGTCTGTTCGCTGCCCAGAGGCAGAAGGAGGGCTCCCACGCTGCTGGCTGTCAGTCTGGTACTAGCACAGGCATTCTCACTCTTGGAGTGCAAGAAGGGAAAAAGATTTTAGCGTTTTCCTCCGAAATCATAGTGAAAAACCTGGCTGCCCATCTAAACTGAGTATGCAGGTCACGGGCCCTTCATCTCAAAAGTGACAAGATGCTATTCTTCAGGTGCTCCTCCAAAAGGCAAATCCTGATTAGAGACAGCTCCTCCAGCGGAGGACTTTGTCTTCACCCTGCACAGTGACATAATCATCCAAGATCATAACTGAATGACCTAAAATGCTCTCCTTCAAAAATATATCCCTCCCTATGTTCACCTAGGGTTGTCATGTATAATGACTTCTGTCCGTCTCCCCTTTAGGGAACAGGCAACTGGCATTATGGCACTATGTATACACAATACATGTAGGCATATGTATATATGCATAACTGCCTGTGCAGTTTACACTCGTAAGAATGTGGCTAAGTTCAAATTGCTTTCCAGCACCAAACGTCATAGTTACTGTGGATGGAGAGCTACCATTAAATAAATAAAAAAGTAAATAAATAAAAAAGTAAATAAATAAAAAATCTGCATATTCTTAATTAGAGTTCATAGATTATTTTAACCTAGTTAACTCTTTCTCCCTTGGAAAAATTCACTCTGTTTTTACTTATGCCAAATTCTTCAGGGCTTGAAGTTGTGTTATGTCATCTAGGGGAAATAATATTGGACCTCTCAACAAACAGGAGTTTGCTGTTAGTATGAATAAATCTGATGTAAATGACTTCCACCAGGACTTCAGTCTGCATTAGACTGGGAACATTACAGAAGCTGCATGTATACACAGAAATTCTCAAAGAGAACTTGGCTTATTTGTATAATGGACTGCATATGAATATGTCACAAACTTTTGTTTAAAGAGATTCACAAAACTAAAAGACCAGCTGTCATATACGACAATGCCAGTCACCAGCACATCATTCCTATCCTCATAAGCAGCCCACCACATCAACACAGATCTCTTCACAGACCTGAAAATTGCTGGCCTTACAATTCATGCCAGATTTCACATTCAGTATTCTTCAATAAAACAAACCGATACTCTTCCCATCTATGACAGGTATGGCTTAGGATCTGAAAACATATCAATGATGATGCAACTTACTGCAGAAAGCCAGCTATTAACATGCTTCACGTGAATATATCACACTGTGAAGCAAAATAAACAAATAACAGAGAGTTTCTGATATTTTTTAAATACCCTTTTTCTACACTTTCCATGAAAATACCATACTTCTGCAAAGATGACCTGGAAAACAAAATGTTCTACACTGGAGGAAAACAGAGAAGACAGCTGTTCCTTGTTTGTTGTTTCAACAGTTCCACTAGTCCTACTGAACAACTATTTTCAACTGTGGCATTTTGGGACAGTGAAGAAAGGGAGAGGGAAAATTGCAACGTATGTGCTGGCACCATCCCCTGCATACACTAGAATTTACACAATGTAACTCAGGGTGTTAGTAGCCTCAGTGCTAGCTATGTGCAAAGACTAACCAGACTTAAATTTTGACCAGATTTTCCATGTAACAACGTGGATGCATACACACAAAAAAATACAAAATAAATAAGGTAAAAGAAGGAAAAAAAAAAAAGAAGGCGTATTAGGTCAGACTAGCTTTCCTAGTCTTCACAGATACCTATTTTTAACTTTTCCCATTGAGATGTAAAGCCAAATTGGACCCTGCTACGAGTGCAAACCTGGTAACCTCAGCACAACCGCATTCATTTCACTAGTGCTGACCTATGATCCTAAACGTCTTTATTGCTTTATAGTAAATACCCTGTGTTGCAATACAAATCAAAGGTGTGTATACCTCTCACTGCCACCGTTCCTACTTCATTACTCCTGACATCCATATTTTAGATCTTGTTAGCTTTCTCCCAAGATATTTGCCCTGGCATAACATAAGCACAAATGTGCCATAAACTTCAGCTCAGGCTCACTGCACTGTGTCATTCCAGCTATGGAACAATCTCTCATCTCATTCATTCATTACATCTCATTCTCATTGTTGTATTCATTTTGCCTATATACGTGTATGTCTCACACAAGTTTTGTTTTACCCAAGAAAAGGTTCTGGCCAAGCATCTTAATGTTAGCCTAAATTCAGACAGGCTCTGCTAAGGCTCTGATCCTGTTGGCTCCCTCAGTTCAGCGAGGGATGGAACTGTAAACAGGATCAACACTTGATTTTCTAATTAATAGTATTTCCATAATTAGTCCAAATCCACCATGGAGCTGGATGTAAAACTGAAGAGAGAATCCCCAAATGGTGAAGTAGGATCCTTAGTTTTGCATGGATAAAAATACTGCAAGGGTGGATGATACTGAAAGCTATGTGCAGATGATAGTGCAGTGCCTGCAAATGAAGTACCTGAAAGAGGGACAGTAATTTTTCCATCCTTGTAAAAACTTGGGTACTCCTGGTTTTACCACCACAAAGATAATCTGGTTGATATAAACACATTAATGCTACTGGAAGTCTTAAAGGTTTTTGGCAGAAGCTGTAAAATGGGGAAGGAAAAGTTCGTTTGTTCCATTATGCTGATGATATTGAAAAGCCAAGTATGCCAGCCAGAATCCATACCACACAACCCCAAACCTTTAATTAACAAAGCCTGATATTAAGTTGTACTCAATTACAACATGCGTAATTTGCCACTGCACTCCCAGAGCTAGTCCATATGCTTGTGAGGCACCTTTTCAAACTCTCTTTTGGGCATGCTATGACTATCACACAATGTGCTTGTATTATAATTAAATTTGGCATAATTACTTTACAGAGTGATCAGTGACAGTCTATTGTTCAGGAAGAATTAATCCTCTGAGCCTTCCAACATCATTTTAGTTCTTGGTTCTAAATGAAATTTCAAAGAATCTAATTTATAATAACCAAAATCCCAAATGCACACTTTAATACCACTTTCCTTTGTTATAGTCGCTCACTAGTAAAGTGCTCCCGAACTATAACATTTCTGGCATAACAAGTTACCTGTGCTACATAGGACCACTTGGATGGGAACAGAAACCCATAGGACCACTTGAATGGGAACAGAAACCCAACAGGAATGCTTAACCAGATTCACTTTTGATGCCTTCTCCTTCTGCATCCCTCTACAAATATGGATGCTGCAGAAACCTCCTAGAAATGATTCTATGTATGTACTGTCCTTCCTTTAAGAAACCGTTTCTCTCTCAAGGAGCAACCCAAGAATTCCTCTCACATGAAATATCACACTAATTCAGGTACGTATGTCAATTCATTGTAATCAGCATTGAGCAAAACACGGAACTGCTATTGCAGCAGTTCCATGCATTTTGATTTCCCCCTGAAATGGGACGTGGAGCTGAGATTTTCCACAGAGGAAAACCTAGAAATCTAAGCTGGGTGGCATCAAAACACTTTGTTTAGACAGTTTCAATTCAAACAAAATGTCCTGACAGTGTAAACCTTGGAAAAACCCTTTGTAGATCTCATCCATTACAGTACTAAACCACATTTTCCTATTGTTTTCTATTCATTGCAATTCTAGTCCTCAATTTCCTTCTACAGACCAGTAGCTAAACCATAGTATATAACCCACTGAATAAATTCTTACTTGGGAGTACTGCACTCCCTCAGAATCACCATATACAGGAAACGTGTGAGCAAACCCAACCCATGATGCAAGACAGAAGCTTTTAGAACAGTATAATAATGTATTGTTTTGGTTTGTGTTTTGTTTGTTTGTTTGTTTGTTCGTCTTTGTTGTTGTTGTTGTTGTTGTTGTTGTTGTTTTTTGATGGTGATGATGATGATGATCTCGTCAGTTAAACCCTTCAGGACAATTAAATGATAATAAATTTAACTTTAATATTTTTTATTGAAACACCAGAAAACCATTCCAATGAAAAACTGCCAACCAGCTAGCACTACAGCTGATTTTATATTGGTATGATTTTTTCAAATACTATGTGAAAAGCTTTAACTCAGTATCCATGATTAATTTGGTTCTCTGAGCCATCAAATCTCAGTCCTTTTCAACATCAGCAAGGATCATCTATGCAACTGAAAATGCTGGACACAGAGCTTCTGCAGGGGAGATGCCAAGGAAACTTCACTGTTAGGATGATCAACGCTTAATGTATAATATTGAAATTGAATCAAAAGTCATGGCAGAACACTTTTTGGGTAGTCTGAGCTAATCTGCATAACACATGCTTGCCATCTATTAGGTAAAGCCTGAATTTGTTCAGAAAGCATATTTTTTCTTTTTCAATTGATCAAACTAATGTAGCAAAATAAAGATTTGGTGCCAAGCACTGGCTGTCATTCTGCTCATGTATCATGTATAAGGTTAGCTGCTTTATGAATTAGGTTGCAAACATTAACTTCAATGTTGCCAGCAAGTCTGATTAAAAGCTTTGAAGTCTCCAGATGCTGGAGTCATATAAGACCATCACATCTCTAATTTTAAAGAGGAAATCTCTAGCCTCTATGGCTAAAGAAAAAAGCCTGACAGTGCTGAAGTACTCACACCTGCACAGACTAAAACACCCTTATAATTTTGCTTAAAGCAAACAAGCAGATCAAAAATTATCTTCCTGTCCGTCTTTCTCTGGACAGAGCTTTTAAAGAGAAGTATTTGCTGGAGAACATAAGAAGTACGACATATTTTTTTGCTGGAAGAAAAAGAATGTTTTAAGTACAAAACAAGGTTTTTGTGCAGAGTTCAGCTTACCTTTTTTTTTCTAATCTGAGGTATATGATAATGTAGAGAACAAAAAGGTCTTTCTACCACTGCCCTTGTTTTTGAAACCCACAAAAACTGCAAACCCGGTGATTGCAGATTCCTCAGGTCATTTTTCAGCTACTTTTATTTTCACTTTAACCAATGATTTAAGGTTAGGAACCATACATACCCTGACATTCAGATCAATAAGACTGGAGCTGGTCACCCATCTATTATTACAGCATAAGTCTTCTACAAAATGCATTGAATGTAAAGTCTACAAAAAGGCAATTTGATAGCCTTACTATCTCTCACCTCACCATTTGATGAACAGGGAACCATTTGGAAAAGGTTTTTCCTATTTTATTTTGAGATGGAGGAAGACAGCTAGAGCTCCTTTCTGGCCTGCAGGATCACCTGTAGAAGATGCATGCCATAAAGACCCTCACTTTCTTTTCCGACTTGATTCTTATCTGTATCACATTAATGTCAAAGGGCAGGTTGCAAAGAAGAGAAAACCTCCTGTAGGAGGGAGTGCCTGAAAGTAGCTAACAGCCTCCTAAGAGCTAGAATAAATATCCCCTTATAAATTTGATATAAAGAACTGGGGACAGAATGGAAAAAAACAAACAAACAAACAAAAGGAAGCATATGGAATGAACAAAGTGGCAGAGAAGGAAAGAGTGAATGAGGAAGAAACTGCATGTTGATAAGAACAAAAGCTTCTGAACAGAAGAACAAGCAGTTGTGAGAAGGGAGTACTGAGGTGGGATGTCAGCTGCAAAATCTGTGGGGTCTAACCTGAATTCTCACTGAACTTAAACAATAATACTATCTGGTTGTCCAAAACCTTTTTTTTTTTTTTTTTTTTTTCAACTTTCCTCTCAATAAAGATCTGGTTACAACAATATATGCTTCAGAAAATGGTCTAATACACAAGGCTAACTGAGAGCTGAGAATGACAAGATAAGAAAACTTCAGGTGGTACAAAAGCTATCTAGTCTTCAGGTTAAATCTCAATTTCACACTATATACCTTCCTCTGGCAGGTCCCTGAGTCCTTGTATTCTAATAAATCACTATGTAAAATTTTAACTGTATTTTGATCTATAAACCAAGCCAATTGAGGCATTCTTCTGAGAAGTAAAGTCACAAAACTTGGGACACTTCTCAGGTGAGGAGTAAAATTAAAAATTTGTACCTAGAAAGTAAGAAAAAACAATTTATTTGAAAAGGACACTAGCAATCCTAATACCACTTTACTAGAGAAACAACAATGGAAAATAACAATAACGGAAAAGAAAAGTGATAAGGTCTTCAGGAACTGCATATGATAGTACATAGGTGATGGACATAAAAGAGAATATGCATGGACACAGTTTAAATCTCAAAAAGCAGTGGGACACAGAGTTGAGAGGAGGAGAACAGAATGCTGAGACAAAACACTAAAGGGAAGGACAGAAGGTGGGAGGCAAAGAGGGAGAGAAAAGGAAGGGCACTAAGGGCTGAGGAGAAGGGATGCCACAGATCAGAAGAGATGGCAGCAAGCAGGGACATGCAGCTTTTCGTCTTGATTGCATTCACCCGAAACATCACTTAATGCTAATGCACCTGACAGACTGATAAGTGTGTTAGCCAAATAGCATACTTTAAAGAGATGAACATTTGTTTGTTTCTCCTAGAACACCCTCAGACATCCTGGCAAAATATTATTGGATGTATCTCTGATGAGCTGTCTAATAAAGACCCCTTCAAGTCTTCTTCCACCGTTCTGCAGATATTATAATCTAACCAGTCTCGAATTACTTTATAGAAATGCTGTATTTTAATATAATTACTTCTCTATAGCATAGTAAGCAGAATTCTAAATGCTATGATACCAAACACTAACATCTGCAAGTATGCTTATAATTTATGTTTTGCAATCTCAGTTTATTATTGTAGAATAAATATATAAAAGAAATGGCAGATACATTAAAGTTGTGCTAGTTCTGCTAATTTTCTGTCTTTCATAATTTCTTGGAATTTGGAAGTCTTAGTTTCAAATACATCTATCATATTAACTATAACATTAGTAGTGATGTTATAATTTAATCATGGTACAATAAACAAGTGCAGTAAATTCTTTCTTGTTCATACCCAAACAGCATTATCTTTTCATTTTGAGAGATGCCAATACATGATAAAGGGAGCTTGCAGGATAATTACAACGTTGTACAGTGACACAGTCATCACATTCAATCCAGATTTCTTCCATGGAATTTATGTGTCTCCAGCCAACCTGCCCTTGGATGCAAGTATGAAGCTCCCACTGCAGTCAGAAAAGACTGTGTATATCAGCAATGGGCAAAGTTTCAGCCTCAGTTCAGAAAAGAATTTAAACATGCCAACAGTCACACTGAATTTTGGAATACACTCAGGTTAAAGGCCTTTGTATCAGGAACCTTTCCTTGAAATTTAACACATCATAACAAATAAATATGATTATTAGCTTCTCCCATGAGCTGTCCAGATAATTCCTCTAGTGCTTAGAGAAATCTGTCAGGAACAAACAGAACAAAACAAAACTCCAGCAGGAGCACACTCTGTGGCACTCCACTGCTTTCTAATCATGATTTGTAAAATATGAACATGAGAGGCCTAAAATAATGCCAGATCTGAATTCTCTAGTCTTCCAAGCCCCTGCAACCAATTTACCAAAAGAGATGAGCCAGATCCCACCGCTCCGTGCTATTGTACCAGCTACATAGCTATGCAGATGCAGCTGCCCTGAAGCTGCCCTCACCTCCAGCAGCACCTCCCATCCACTCAAGATTCACTTTATTGTATGCAAATGCTGAGATAAAGCGAAACGAAACAGACACATTTCAAAAACATCCCTTTCAAGATAGTCTGTAAAATCATCCATTATTCAACAAACCATTAATCATCTTTTACACCTGGACATGTGAGAGAAAGATTCTGATCCGGAAATCCATATTCAGGAACCCCAGAGGAACTAATTCAGCAGAGCCAGCCGCTCATTTTAAGTAAAGGCTAGCAGACAAGTTTTCAGATTTGGCTGGGTTCTCATATGTTATAGAATTAAGTCCTTTTTGAGAAAAGGAACAGGACAGCAAACCAGTCTTTTTTGCATCAAAGTAATTCCAATTTATTCTTTATTTCAGATGAGAATAACCTATCCAGAAGACACATACTGCGTTCAGGTGCTCTGTTCTAACACATCAAAAGACAATTGTAGGATAACAGCAGCATTCCACCTTCTGACATCAATGGACCCTTCAAGACAGTGTGGATCCAGATATGAGAAATCCCTTGTTAAGAAACTATGACAAGTTTTTCAGAGGGAGAAAAATGTAAAGTAAGGCAATAAATTAAGTTAGTAGAACACTGATATTGCCCTGCTCTTCCCCCATTTTTTTTTGGCATAATAGCAGAAGTAACATGTAATTTCATGAATATTATGAGTTAATACAGTAGTCCTGTTTAAAGTAAGAAAATTAGAAATTATATTCCAAGCAAGATACTTAACAGGCAAAATCTGGTCAAGATCTCTTGCCTTTTCTGCATTTATACCCCTATATGCCAACTGAGGTTCCAGCTGACTCTACTAGAAATGTCTTTGTAAGTGCAATTTGCTGTCTGCATTTCAGGAACATACACTGCAGAACACTTTGCCTTAAATTATTATTTTTTTTTTTTGTAGTATATTTATGTTGTTTTCTATGCTACACTGTTGTGGACACACACATCATAAACTATCTATATCACTGAACTATCATAGAGAAATCTCTAATGGAGCAATATCTTGGAGATAAATTATCGTATTTACAGCTTTTTATTATTGCCAACTTTTTATTGGCTTCATTTGGTCCTTCTTAACTTATGATCGAAACAAGTGAATGGCAAATCAGTCTTTTCACATCTCCTAAAGTACAGGAGAAGCCTTAAACTGTTTTAATGTAATTAAGTGATCCACATGCCATTCTGTTTACATGAAAACTACACTTTGGAACTGTAGTGCAAATTAAAACTGTTCAACTTTACAGAACCAGAGTTTTTCCAACGATTTATAAATAAAAGTATGTAAATGTGAGAAGAATTTTTTTTATATATAAATATGGTTTTATGTACAATATTCACTTAGCTCTGTATATTGCTCAAGACATGCACTAGGGTCAGAAGCAAATAAGAACAGTTAGTGGTCTTCTTTCCCTTCCATTCTATACTGATAGCCTTTCTCTTCTCAGTTAATTAAAACATGTTGAATTCAGAAAGAGCTTCAAAACCATCTGACAGCATTATCCGCTATACCAGCAGAAATATGACAAGGTTAATCACCTGGTTTAAAAGGAATATAACTTCCCCTTGCAGGTGATTGCTGCTATCAGTTTCCTCTGGAAGGACAGTCAATAATGTCTCCTAATCTCTTATAGCAGACATGGGACAAACATTCTATTACAAACTAAATAAACAAGATTAACTTTAATTTTAAACCTGTCTATCAGAAAAATATTTCAGTAATTACAGCTGTGGCTGGCATCTTTTTTCTTTTTTTTTTTTTTTTTTTTTAACCATTGCTTCACTAAGCTACCATAACGGTTAAAAATAATAGCTTAATTTTGATATAAAAATACAATTATTTGCCACTTATCCATTCTTGTCTAACTTTTAGTATTCCCAATTCTGTTTGCCCCAACTCAGTCTCCTCTGTATCCTCCTCCACATTGTTCTCATTATTCCCCAAGTTAATTTAGCAGGCTATTTACTTCTTATTTAATACAACTTCTTTTGTGCCCCTGGAGTCAATTAAGCTGAGTTTTTCAAGTTACATATAAACTGCATATTACTATGCACGTTATGACCCACCCTCTGTATCTATCCTCAGAAAGCAAGATAGTCAGAAGAGATACAGCCCACAGAAAAATGACTGTGGCTCAAACTGTGAAAAACAATGTGAAATTTTGAAGGAGGATATAAAACACCACCGAAGTTATTCACCAGCTTTTCACTTCTTTGAGAACAGTGTATGAACACCAGCAGCTTACAACAAATGGGATACTCAAAAACTTGTGGGGTTTTTATTTATCACAATGCTGCATAGAAGCTGGCACAGTTAGATGTCACCAGCAGGACACAGTTCAGCAAAAGAGCCAACAGGAGACGCTGGTGATTAGGACCAAGGTGCTTTGAAGGCTTATAGTGCTTCTGCACTCTTATTAAGGCTTTTTATCAGTCCTCTTTAAAAAAGTTAGTAATCTTCCCTTGTTTCAAGGAGCTGCCACAACAGCTGAGAATGTATAAGGTACATCCAAGATGTCACTGGAATGGGAGGGAAGAGAGAACAGGATATTATTTCTCAGTATAGGTCTCTAAAAACCTAGAATAGTTGCCTAGCTACCAGATGTGGATACGTAATTTTATGTAGAAATTGGATTTTGAAATTACATATACATTCTAAAATGTAGAATTAGAAAGATATATCAAGACTGATGGATAAGAATTTCTCACAAACTAATACTTGTTTTCATTATTTATGTACCAATATTAGGCACTATCACTGTTTTGGTCTAGATTGCTCTGCCACAATGAAAAGAAAACTTGAAACGAATATGAATCCAAAGTTCTGAACTAAAAGCAAAAACAAACAAAATTTCTACTAAGCTGTAATTGTATTTTTAAGTAGCCCTCTTCAGAAATCCATCCACTGTGGGTTTTCAGTCTCACATTAATACAAAGAATACCTGTTTTTGAGAGAAGGACTTTTTTTTTAGTAAAGTGAAAAATAAGTGCAACTCTTTGCATTTGGATACTAATGGACATTTCCTTGTATGAAAAAAAATGGAACCTGACTCTTAGAGGAAAAATAAGAATCCGAAACAGAGGTAATCAAAATCCAAGGCATTGATTTTTCCCCATGATGGAGACGAACTGTGAAAGCCAGTTCCATTATCAGATTTTGGAGCAATTAGACAGTCTTGATTTTAAGCCCAGAAGAGACCACTACAAGCACCCCAATTTGGATTACTGTACTAAAAGGACCAAACATAAACATCTTTGATCTGAAAAATGAACCAGAGGATATCCCATATCTATAAATAAGTTATTCAACTGTTAGTTATCCTCATAACAAAAAGCATACAAGGAGATTCATTGACTTTGCTCCTCTCTGAAAGTGGAAGAAAAAAACATGACAACTTAAAAAATAAAAATAGACAAAAGCCAGAAGAGGTTTCAGGCTTTAGTTAGAAACAATAGAAAACCCCGTAAGAGACTCTTCAGATACCGAACAGGATTCTAACCAGATTAAACACTAACAGAACTATCACTTTTTTTATTGGTCTACAGAGTAAGTGAGATGAGAGTGTTCTGCAGGGTTTTCAAAACTTGCTGGAAAACATGACAAACATGTTGATTTTAGTATGTTTTGTCCCAAGTTTCATATCCAAAAGCGATCTCCAAAGTACAGAAAAAATAAATAAATAAATAAAAGAAAGACATGAAGGTCATCTATCAAAGCCAGTTGAAAGCTTGATAGCGTGGATCAGACTTTCAGCTCTTGACTCTCTTTCAGGTCACAGAGAAGACTAAAAATGCACTGACACTCAAACCCATAGTAGTCATATACAGTAGTAACTAACCACGTAACTCATATGATCTTCTTTCCAGCTTTGGAAGTGCCACTGTTCTGGGCTCACACATAAATTCTAGAACACTGAATAATTAGCATGTCTGCAGATAAAATTCATCAAATTACCTTACATTAACAAAAATGTAAAATACAGGAACATTAACAAAAATATATGCATTTACTGGTTATTAAACTGACCCCATGATATGTTTTCACTGTCATTAGAGTAACAGGTGACGAGAACAATGATGCAAAAACATAGATCCTTTAATTTAACCATAAAAACTTCCAACAGCATGAACGAGTTATTCTTGTGCACTAAAGAAAAACTCTTATTAATAATTTCAATCTTTTCATCTTCAACCTACTAATTTGCAACGCATTTCCTAAGAACATATTTCTCCTTTATTACAGTTCTTGATTAAACTCAAAGTTAGTGTCTTGTTTCAAAGATGTGGGACCATTCTACTTCATACCGGCAAAAAGCTTTTAAACAATCATCAATTCACTGTAACATCTACTGTGCTATTACCATAGAAAAGTGCTACTATTTGAGAATATTTCCTTTGGATCATAATTATAATAAGAATAGGTTCCTGAGGGCATAACATAACCAAGTCATGAAGTTGAAAGATTGTTTAAACCTTACAAAGGTAGACGTCTGCTGTTTTATTAAAAAAAAAAAAAAAAGTCTGGAGTTTTTAACATGTCTGAATGCTTTAATGGTTTTTATTTTTTGTTGTTTAGAAGAAAAAAGAACCTCATGCAGTTTAGAATTTCACCAGTCAAGATAATCATTGTGGTATAGCAATTTTCATCCTAAAGGGCCTTCATCTTTTTTTCAGATATATGCAGTCATTTCTGGGGTGGACTTTAACAGCTGTTTCACAAAGTCAACAGTTTAAAACATGCTAGGTAAATAATTTCAAAGTACATGACAGTAAGATTCAGAGAAGGGGAGAAGTCAAGGGAGTTTTCAGGGGGGTGGATTCTAGCAGCTTATATTCCTCTCAATAGAAGTCAATTTACTTCATTCTTTAACTAACACAGCTAAGAATCTGCATCAAATACAGAGAAACAGCACTGTTAAAAATGAGCTTCAAGGAAAAACTAGCTAGGCACAAGTGGGCTAATTTGCACTGTAATACAAGCAATAAGTTAAGCAAAAGATTACAGCCAACAGTTTTATCTATGTAAAGGAAACGAAGGGTATATGATAGGAAAAGGACAGTGCAGAAAGGACAATGCCATGCCTCAGAGTACATGCACACAGCACAGCAGTGAGCCCTAGCCTTGGAACAAGTTCAATACCTTAACAATTCGGCAACCTGACACAGTCCGCAGGTGCCAACCACCAGGCTGGGCACATGAGAACCTCTCCCCATCAGGTTTTGATCAGATAGAAATTCATCTGGACTTCATTTGTTTGACTTCGGTCACCTCAAAGGCATCTGATTTTCACAAGAAGTCAGGCAGACGCTTTTCTTCGCTGTCCTATTCCTCCTTCCCCATCTGCAGATATAGCCCTTAAAACAATTATATAAAACCAATATGCACTGCTGACACTGGTTGGGTGCATTTTGATAAATAAGGCAGTTTCTGTGCACTTGTATTCTGCTCCACCAAATTGAACTAATAATTTAGTTAAAGAAAATACATAAGACACTTTTCTGAAGGCACATATTACGAGAAAGAAAAACTATCTATCTGTGAACTTTTCAGGCAGACCACAATCTTCTGTAACTACATATAACCGGATTCTTCTTAGCAAATTAATACAAAACAGTAAGAGATTATTATTATTTTTTTTTTTTTTAGAAGAGATAATTTGATACGGAGGGCAATTATACCAAACACAGATTGCCATTTTGAGATATTTGAAGTTTTTTGTGTTGAAGCACACCTGAAGTCAGTGTGACTATGCATCTTGTTCTCTGGCTTGGTCTTCAGGCACGATATTCACATTCACTCTGTATACAAGATGAGTTCAGAAAATGAACCTTTGTATTATTAATGAATTTTGTTTGAACAATTTGATATAACTGTTTATTGCTTCTCTGCAGCCACCAGTCAATCACCGATGTCCTCCCCAGGTATGTTAGCTAATAGTCACAGCTGTGTCACAGCCTGAGTAATTGTGTCTGTACCTTGAAGAACATCCTACCTCACTAACTTTAATGCCACTGCTTGTGCAGCAGCAGAACAATAACTTTATAAGTAAGACTGCTCTCCCACAGTTCAGGATGTCTGTGATAAGAACCTTAAACATGCATCTTTTCAAAGTTGTGAATGGCTGTAAATAAACTGTAGAGTCCTATCACATGCAGCAACTAACAGAACATAACGGTGTTGAAAAACCTTGTACAAACCTCTTACCTTTATATATTCTTGTCATTGCAAATCAGCTGGTTTTCTTTGATCATAAGAGAATTAAAAAATCCAATCAAACCCATTTCAAAGACAGTCTAATTTCCTCCAGAATAAAAATAAAGAACTGCAGATATACAAAGGTCTTTACATGAAGATAAAGTTAGGGAGACAGTATTCCTATTGTCAGACAGCCAAAGCTGAAGCAAGAAAAACAACAAAATACACCTAGCTAGCAATCAGTAGAGTTTGAGCATTCTGTTTCAGTTAATTAAAAGAAATCTCAAGTGAAAGTAAATAAAGTCAGTTTTATCAATGTAGACTCAGATACACATTCATGAAAAGAAAATACATGCCTTCAATAATCTTTCAACTCTGGCATATACATGTATATGCTTCATAATGACATGTAGCCAAATGAAGGGTATTTAAAATAATAACAAAAAGAGGCAGCTGGAAAAGAAAAACAAGAAGAGAACTATGATATGTTTTGCATGCTTAGCTAGATTACATGTGGCCTTTTCTATGTACAAAACTCTTGCTTTGACTGGTTGTACTCACTGCCTGCCAGTATCAGTGGAAGGAATAATTACTTATTATATCTGATACAAGTGTAATGTTTAGTTAGGTTTTCAAGACTGAATTCCTCATCTTTTACATGAAAACAGCTAAGGGATGTGTGTGAGTGCATGCATTTATATTTAAATCTCTGCATGGAATTAACTGAAAATCAAAACATTTAAAAAAATTAGCAAAATTTTGTAGTAGTCCAGAGCACTAGAAAGGAGGTCACAGGGCTGTCTTCAAAATATTATGTAGAGCAAATAAGGAAAGACTCTTCCTTACTACAATATTAATGCATGAGCTAATGTACAGTCTGGAAAGTATACCCATATTTCCAGTTTGTAATCAGCTAAAAAAAAAAAAAGCTGATATTGCCTGTCAGGTTTATTGAGGATTATTACCCATAAATTCTTTCTATTTTTCTCACATCCCTGCATTTCTACTGGGCACATTGTTTCTCCAAGTCTGTATTTTACACAGCATTAGCCACAGCACACCAAAGTAAAAGAACAAATCTTAATACTATGTTTTTTCCATCTTCATGTGTGCCCATATGGAGCTCTCAGAATGACTGTTTTTTGTTGACTTTTATTAAATATATTTTTAAAGTGGCTGACAGGAAAAGCAGATTCTAATATGTCAGAAAGGAAATTAAGATACAGTGAAATTTATATATGCATGCATAGATATGAGTTTGCATATTTTATAATCAATTTAAAGACTCAGCATTTTGATGTAAATGGTTTACAGCAACAAACAAAAGGAGAACATCTAAATTGCAGTTCAGTATACGGAGACATAAGTCTGAGGTACCCAAGACAAGGCACACTTTAGAATAAATATATTTCAGGAAGACAAGAGAACCGGTCCTGATTTGGATTTCAGCAGAGTGGCTGTCAGTCAAACCAGTACTTAATTAAACAGACTTTGTCAGCTTGCTTAAGTTACAGATCAGCTGGAAGTCTCTTCCTCATTAATGATTGCATTCACTGGTCTCTGGGATCACTGAAATGAGCTGCCTGGGCTCCTGGATTCACTCCCCCCAAGAGAACTGTTCTGTTGCTCTAGGTTTATGCCCCACTTATTTTGCCATCGAGATGCCTACAAGAACTAAAGAAACTCTGGAACTAAGACAGGTTAAACTAGCAGACATCCTGATTTCTATCCCAGAATCTGTCGTTAAGGCTAATTTTGGTGATAGGGAGGAAGCATGGAGAACCCTGTAGGATCTGAAGCAGTGAGTGTGTCCAGGATCATGTCTTTACACAGACACAAATGGCTTCAGGTTTAAGCTGTGTTAATTTCTGAAGGATAAAGGAAAACAATCACCTCCTTTGCTCATTGATCTGGATCAGTATTAACCTATATAGTGCCTTTCTGGACTGGACCATGAAATACTGACTGAAGCAGGGCAGAACAAGAGAAGTGAAATGTCCTAGACATTTCAAAAGCAGAATGATAACACCTCTCTTCAGCAGGAAAGTCTGCCTCTACAGAGCCTTGCTACTGTTCTGATTCTGAATACCCAAATCTTGGAAATCCTCGTGGTTATTATGAATTCAGAACAGACAGGATTTCTGAAATAATTAAAACCAAAGAAGCAGTAGGTGCAACACTGTAACTCATTTTATGCCACCTACATCTAAGAAAGTTAATTCAACTACAGGAAAAGACATTTAATCATTGCTACAGCCTGATTAACTACCATGGAACAATAGAGCATTATTAATGTGGGCAGGATATGTTGGGAGAGACAGGAGGGGAGAGGGCTGAGAAGATCCTCACTGCTCCAATTCCTGCTCACCTTCCAGGAATTCCAGCTGACTTTTTTACTTCCCTTCCACTCCACTGGTTAGAAAATAGGTGACATCTTCAAAATCCACTATCAGTACTCAAAACACCTACCATAAATACTGTACAGAGACACCAGCAAAACTAGTATAGGCCATTAAATTGTATTTTGCTCAGTACCTGTGAGAACAGACAATACAGAATGGCAGGCAATGGGAACAGCAAGACTTTCTTTCAAGTGTAGTAAATGGTCAATAAGTAGGCTGTGCTGTTCTCCTCAACTGAAGCCAGAGGATAATGTATAAGGGCAAATGATGTATTTTAAGTAAGGAAATTTGTTTCACAGTTTTATTAGGATAAAATAAGGGCAGTTATAGCTTAGCCTACAAATGAGGTGAACTTCCTATGACATTTGATAATTAAGTGGTATTATAAAGAATATATAGAAGAAACAAAATTTGCAGACAACCCACTGGTTCTTGAACAAAATAAAAAAGCAATTGGAGAACAACACAACAACATTAATGCAAATAAGAATGCTGTTTTATGCTAGGCAGTGCCAGCAGACTCCAATTTAATGTGCTTCACATATGTCAGAGAGTATAATGTCCACCCTTATTCCCTCTGCTAGCAGATATCCTTTCCTACTAGAAAGCTTCCCTTAAGATGATGGTTATTAATTTTCCAAAGTGGAGTCTCCCTGTGGCAGAGACAAAGGTGTTAGTGGCGGAAGCTCTGACTCTTCACAGATGAATCAGCTGTCAGCCAATAATTATTCTCATATCCTCATCAGACTGCCCAATTTGAACTATGTTACCCTTGACAAGTCTACCTCAATGATCACAACCAGTCAGCAATGGGGAAACCACATGACTTGCTGGGACGTTGAGCGTCCCTGACATCTTGGCTGGTTCAGCAATGTACCACCTTGTAGCACAAAGGACATTGCTACAGAGATATTTTGCCTGCAGCATGCTTGCTAAAACACCAACTAGCACTAGGGTAAGCTCTCTCTTGTGAAACTGAAAAATCGTAGTAAATTACACAGAAAAAATAATCTAATCACAGTAATTATTCTAAAGCCGATTCTATTTAATGCCTTACATGTTTAGTTAATTCTGAAAAATGCCTCTTCAGTCTAATCTGAACTCTTCTTCTTATGAAATCTGACTCTCACCAAAAGCTCAATACATTAACAAAAGGCAATACAATCCATACTTTCCATTTATCTTTCTTTACTGGCTCTGATAAATGACTGCTTTGCATTGCATCTTGGGAGTGGAAGAAATAGAGAAAGATCATGGTATATGGATGATTAAAAAGACTCAAACAGGAGTCATCTTGGATAAAGTGTTATGAAGGTGGTAAGTCATGGCTGACATAGTAGAACTGATAATGCACAGAAGTCTTGCAATACCACCCACGGGCAAAATCTACAGAAATACATCACATAAATAATGAAAACATATATGAAAACTTCTCACTTTATTCCTCTTATATTTACGACTAGGCATTTCTTTACATTTTTTTCCTCACTTTTTCTTAAATCAAACTATAGTTGAAATAACACAGTTATAGATCTTGGAACAATTTATCAATCTTTGCCCCAACCCTCTATCAAGATTCAAAATAGAAACAGGGAAGAAACCAATATTGATTTGAATTCTGCTCTGTCGTATCGATTTGTGGAATAGATGCAGCATCTATTTGATCTCTCAGTCCACTGTATGACTATATGTTATGTTCTATTAAAAGGTTGTGGTTAGGCAGTGCAGAGAAAGGCGCCGATTTTTCAGAGCCAGATTGCACATGGGGTTGCAACAAATTGCCTGGTGAAATACAGGAGAGTTTGGCTTCCCTGGGGACATCTGATCATCAACAGAGAGGTGCTTCTAAGGTGCAGGAGGCAATACACAATTAAGGACCTTGTAGCAAGGAATGAAACTGGGTGATGCATGATAGGAAGAGAATCAAACCCAGAGAGACCAGACCCTGAGATAACAGATTTGTCTTGGGATGCAGAGAAGATTGGACATAGTCTGTGAACTAAGAAAGACAGTGAAATGTCCTGTAATGAGTAGCAGGCTCTGGGCAGCACCCAAGCTTCAGATTCACAGTTTCATTTTAAGCTAGCTCATACAGAAAATCTGTTTTCTGCTTCATTGGTTACTGTGTTCCCTGTGTTCAAATAACAGAAGCTCTAGACTATCCTTTCAGTAAGTCTATAGAAGAGGAGTCCTCCAAATCTAATCAGTTAATGAAAAATAGTAACAAAAGCTCAGTGCACTTCCTGCATGCCCATGAAGTAAACATTTTGTGCTCTCATTTGCCCTTACTTAGTCTAATAAAAACACAAAGTAGCAACACTTATTTCTCTCTAAAATTTCTAGTGAAATTACCTTGTGATATCATTGAACAAGTTCAGAAAACTTACCAAGAAATGCCTGACTCTCAATTATTTTAAAACGTAGGAGAGAAGAGAGGAAAAAAAAAAAGCAAACAGAACTTCAGATTCAGCTCCAGAAGTGAGCTGGTCCCTTCTCATTCTTCAAATTATTTTAATCATAAGTTTGAACAATGAACAGCAGTGCTTGTTATACTTAGCCTGGAAAAATTTGAAGCCCAAAAAACACATGTTGCACCTGACCCACAAAGCTATTCATCCCTATCTTAACAAACACCCTGTAGGAGTTCCAATACTGAATGTTCTCAAAATCTACTTTTTGATTGCATTTTTCTGCCAGTGCGGCAAAACGACAATAGCATTTTTCTGAATACATAACCACATGGTTTATGTATTACATAATAATAATATAGTTAACTATCTGTGCAGCTCTTTGTATAACAAAACCATAGCCCCCAGGTGCTGCTGAAATGTAAATAGCTCCACTGCCCTTGTAGATTGGTATTGAATGGGATCTTGAATGAGAGTACAGAGGGTGACAGAGAGTGCAGCTTAGACTCAATACAGCTCAGACACCAATCTTGCAAAGCATCTACTAACTTATATCTTACTGTATTATTAATCTTACAGCAGAATAAATTGAACATAAAGCTTTAAGAAAATTATAGATGGTGTTAGAACTACTTGAACTGAAATGTTCTCCTAGTATTAAATATCACCCATGCTGCTAGTTGCTGGGTATTGGATTATTTTTTTCTCTTCCATGTAAGCAATTGCCAATTCTTGTACTTGTTTAGGACTAGTTTCTGGTAAGGCTCCAGGGACTGAATGCTGCAGTCTCCTCAGTCACTTATGTGCCCAAGCACTGTATTTGGAAAGTTTTAGCCTGCTTTGTAAAAGAATATCTATTTTTGTACTCTAACAATTTCCTGTATTCCTTAAATGGTTATTAAATGGTTATTACATATTACAGTCCTTACTTAAAAACAACAACAACAACAACAACAACAACAAAAACAGGAACTGGTATCAGCCTCATACCATTCTTAGATGCTATAATCTCAACTATCTATTTTATCAATTAATATAATTTTTAAAAATTGAGACTTTAAGACAAACAACATGGGGAGAAATTCTGGATTGACCCGCTGACACCAAAGATTCACTTGACAGGTCAGTAAGATCACCAGACTGTTAGTTAACCACATAATGCAAAAGCTGCCATTGCCAGACACACTACCCCAGAAAAAAAAGCACATGGGATACAGGATGTGCCTCACCAATTGTTTTCTCGAAGTTTTCTGACAGTGGAAGACTAGACAAAAGAGCACTGAAACTTTAGACAGAGCTGGAACAAGTGTAAGCACCTGTCCTGAATCAAAGCACTATGAAGGGACTGTTTGGTGGTATTCTGACTAAGCAGATTTCACTGATATAACTAAGCAAGCTCTTTCTTCTCATTAGTTATGATATTCAGTGAAACTGAGCTTGGCAACTCAGTTTTAAGCAAATAACTTAAGTCAGATGTAACTGATTCTATACAGTTCCTTTTCCTAAGAGAAAGCCTCTATCTGGCCTCCTGCTTGGCTCAATAATGATCAGCAGCATATTTCTCTTTGACTCCTTTGCTATAACAGAGACTCCCTGGATTTTTCTTTCCCATTACACCTGCTTTCCAACAAAGCCCAACACCTGAGTTCTTCAAACCTCATCAATAAACTCCATGGGACTTTGCAACTTATCTTTTCATAGAGAAGATATTGTTGCAAGTGAAGTAGATAGTGGCAGCCTAGCACTGTCCTACTACATTAAAGAAGTACGGTTTCGAAGAGATTTCTTTCATTCATTTGAAGAAGAATTATATCATGATAGACAGCATCCTTCATCCATTGGTTTCAAAGCATGATACAAAATTTAATAATGAATAGGGTGAGTTGCATCACTCTTGTTCTTCAGGGAATCCTAAAGTCATAGACAGAATACTCTCCCAGTATCCTCCATGCTTCATGCTCTGTACAATTCTATTTGTTAAAAAAAATAAATAAATAATCAACAAACAACAACAAAACACAACCCATGGGCTTAAGGCACACAATCAGATATTTTTGCAACTTCCAACTTGATTACAGGACAGGTGCATAACTGTTCATGAGAGCAATTTGACTGCAAAGTGATTTGGCCTTTGCAGATACCAGGCTTCAGCTCTTCTACATGACATTTCTGTTTTGTCTATGCTATTCTAACAGGATGCTTTCTTAGCATGTGCCCTGCCTTTATGAAATAACAGCTGTGTGCATGTGATCACTGCAAAGGAAGCAACCCCCTTCTTTGTGACACTCTAGTCACCATTTCAGATCCAGGTGTCATTTCAGGTTCTTAATGATCTTTTAAGCTCAGACTGAGCTGGAATCCAGCCACATAAGAAAATCACTTCTATCTCATTTTCCATCCAGGCTAGTGGCAATTATATTTTTCACTTAAAATAGCTAGGACATGGCTTCCTTCCTAGGGCAAACTGCAGATTCATCTGGTAGATTCAACCTCTCATAATTTTCCCAATAATCTCCACTAACAGTGGATTTTGGTGAGCTTTGTTAATCAAGGGGTTTGTTCATTTTTATTTGGTTTTTACCCTTGGAAGTGGTCTAATTATAAGCGGAATTCAAATGTGTTGTTCTGTCTAATAGCCATTCCAGTCTGCAGCAAAATATGGAAAATTGACTTTTCAAATACTGTCAATATTTTTAATTATTATTGTCTTCTGCCTATGTACCTACTTCATGCTGGAAAACACCAAAAATATACACACACATTACTTAAATGTATTTTGGTGCCAACATATAACTTTAAAATGTTTCCTGTTAGTGGTTATATGGTTGGAGAGCTCTATTTATATTTTTGTCCATTGCAGTCATTAACATATTAAAAATACAGACATGCAATAATCTGATAGCATGCCACATAGATGTCATGCTCAGAAAGAATCTTCCATTCCAAGAGTTGTTACCTATGTCTAATACTGTCTCCATTCTAGTAAAAGGACACTGTCCCCAAATGGAAAAAAAGTTTTGTTTTGTATATATTTTACCCAAATACATCATTTCATTCACTCACACAGCAAAAGATACGGTACTGGAGCAGGTGTATTCAAGAATGCTTTCCTTGACACCGGCTCACACTGATTATAGACCATACCTTTTTTAAATACCCATTTAACTGTTTCCCATGTGGTCTAAAAACAAAGTCCTGAATTTAAAAGCATTTCTGCCAGGAACTGGAACATCGACAGGCAATTTCTGCCAAGTATTGTTATTTCAGTGAATTAGCGAGCTTGGACAAAGAAGTTTAATCAGAACTCTGATGCCCTTTTGCATGTATCTTTCCAAAAGAGTAAGCTGAGGAATTAAGGTTATCTTTTTCTTTTTTTTTTTTCTTTCCTTCTTTCTTTCTTTTTTTTTTTTTTTTTTTAATGTATAATGAAGTTAAGGAACTAAGCCAAACCAAGTCAGACAGCTTGTGGCACTGTGACCTACAAGTTCATGTCCCACATTTGAGCTGACCACTAAGAAATCTTCCCATTAAATTTGTCTTTTGATAATATGAACAGCAAGTATTTATTGGTATATAGTAATATACTCTGGCATGAAATAGCAGAAGCAAAAGCAAAACCAGAGTTATTTAAAATTCTATTTCTATTTCTGTTGTTTAATATGACTAAAGAAAAGCCATGCGATTTTTCTTAAATCTACAGTTTTGTAGCATGACTAAATAGTTTAATACCTGCATTTAAATGTCCACCTTTTGACACACTGAATATAAGCAGAGCAAAATACAGATGAGGGTATCATAGTTACCCTGGGTTTAAAAATTATTGCTCAAATAATAAATTCCTTCATGCACCTACATGTATTTGAAGTTCATCAAATGATATGAAGCAACACTAATGATTAGAGGAATTAAATGCATTTCAAACACTGCTGAAAGGAAATTGCAGAGTTTCCATTAATGTACAGCCCTTGCAACTGTCCCTGACACTGAAATCAGACTAAAAAGGAAGAGATACTAGATATCCTTTGTTCATATATTTATGAAAGCCAAGATGACATCTACTTGATTTATTAGTCAAAATAATTGAACATGTATTTTGGCATTAATATTAGTATCTTTCAACGGGATTTTGCTAAGCAGATATGATGCTGAAATGCAAGTCTAACACCTTGCAACAAATTCTTCCCATTTTGGTGTGATTTTCAAACATCATGATTGAAAAATATTCCTTAGAGTGGGAAAGACAGTCAGACTGACACTTTTTCTCTGGATTAGTGGGTTTACTGCCTTTGCTCCATATTGATGCAAGAAGGAATAGCAAATTATCTTGATCTTTAGATTTCCAAAATGGTAAGAAAAATTTCAGGTTTTTGTTGTTGTTGTTGTTGTTGTTGTGTTTGTTTGTTTGTTTTCAAGTACATCCCACTTGGTCATAAGCTCAGAAAATCTTGACCTGCTTCAGTATAGAAATAACTTTTCTTCATAACATGCACGCACATAAGCACGGAATTCTACATTCATCATTAAGTTATAGGAGCTTTGATGAAAACTCCATAAATAAAGAACCACTGGCAATATTTTCCCCAACCATTAAACAAAACAAAGAAGTTAAAGAAAAATGTATCACACATTTGCAACAACAAAAAAAAGCATTTCTAAGCTTGCTTACTTTTCAGTTATTGAGTAAAATAATTCAGTTATGGTTTTCCAATGAAAGCATACAGAACAGAATATTTCAATTCCCAAAGCAAAGAACTAATTTGCAGAACTTGAGCAAACAGGGTCCCTGCTTCATTTCAGAAAAAAACACCACTCGGGTTTGGTTCTTCATATTTCTTCTATTGTACTCCTCTATGGTTTAAAAATTGATTATAGCCATTTCCTATAAGTTCAGCTATGTTTTTAACCATTAATAATGCAACTTGTTGATTTTTCAAGAAATGCATATATTTTTACTCTCGATATCCATCTTGGACTGAAAATTACAACTAAAAATGAAATTGATTTATTATTTTGAGGAAAATACCCTAGATTTTTCTTCAGTTTGATGCAATGTATTTATGGGATGAATCACAATACTCTTTTTCCAAATTATTTTACCATGACATTCAATCCAGTCAAGCAGTAAGAGAATGTTAAAGCAAATGTAAATACGCAAAAATTGCATTTTACCCAGAATAAGGTTAACTATTACTCCTTCACTTTGGCAGGTAACAAAGGATCTTTAGTGATCATCAGTCTTGCATTTCAGCTGAAAGATACCTTGGCAACACAGATTATTCTGAGTTACTATACCCAAGTGCATGTTTATGAAGTGCTCTGACAGGAGGCAGGCATCTGTTTTATGTCTAAACCAAGACAAATTAGTTAGTTATTTTTCCATACGAGTAAAACTGATTCAATTACAGTAGTAACCACCTAAGTACATTCTCTTCAGTACATAACTTTTACTGGCATATCATGCAACTTGGCAATATTCTTACAGGTGAAAGCAGCAAACACTGCAGACCTCTGAAATGCAGTTTCTTTTTGCAATGATCAAGAAGTATATGATTTCTCATCATGATAATGATGAGATTTCATCTAAAAGTAACAATCACAATTCAAGCATTTTATCCAACTTCAAAAAAGGGGTTTCAACAACTTTGAAACATATCACAAAACTACTTACAGTGACTTCTACAATCTGCCTCAGAAGTACTGGAAGAAACAAGTATGACTAGGAAGCAGATGATAATTCAAGAAAATATACATGTAATTCTAAAAGAATGAAAACATACCAACTGACATAAATGAATAACCAATGGTAAATGTTATCATTTTGAACAGAATGTTTCTTGTGAAATACAGCATGAGTGTAAACCATTAATTCTCCCTTCATTCCAGCTAGTTTGGAAAAAAATTGCAGATTGCTCTAAAAAATATGATCCTGTCATAACATATGCTAAATAACAATATCATTCCACATTTACATAAGATCTTCCTGCCAGGGATGAAGATAATCTCAAAGCTGTTTATAAGTATTATCTAAACTAAGCCTAATCACGGCCCTGCAAGGGCAGTTGTAGGGTTATTGTATTCTCTGTATTCATGAACAGACAAGAACAAGCAGGTTTATATCCCAAGAGATCAATGCGAGTTAGTGAGTTGCCAGGAACACCACTCTAGAGCCCTAACTCTTATTTTTGCTCTCACAGATGGATAATTAAACTTTTATATTGTAGTGAATTCATCCAATTGCAGAAATACAAGAATTATGAACCAGCACAGATGTTCAGAAAGTTACAGAAAGGCTTTCATTAATAACAATTAATAATGTAGATGATGAGTAGAGAGGAAATTAATGTAGACCTGACCTCCTTTCCCACTTCATGTCTCTTCTACTGTGATAAGCATAGTTTGCCACTGACAATTACAAACTAGCTCTGAAGAGATGGTCTCTCCAATGCTTAGGAATGTATGATTTCTAATACTATGATTCATTCAATTTCTTGATGTTAGCAGCCAAATAATTTTGTTACAATCCTTTTCTATCAGAGTTCAAAACATTATACAAAGCAGATAAATGCCCTCAATTTCATGCTACACTTGGGGACAATGAGCCAATGAAGCAAAATGACTTGATCACTCCCAGCCACTGCTGGGAATGAACCAAAGGAAAAAAGGAAACTTAAGATGAAGACAAAAATGTGAACAAACTTTACTCATCCATGCCCCTTGTGGCACAAATGGTCTTCTCTAACCAACACAATTCTATGATTCTATGTGGGTTAATAAATAAATAAATAAATAAAGGAAAAATAAATAAAATTTAAATGAGAAAAGACAGAGCCATGTTGGTAAGCTCTGCCTTCATAGGAAGAGCATTCAGTGGTAATCCAGCAATTAACAGCAACCAGGGCTGGTATTGGTCTTGATGCACACACTCTTAGCACAGGGAGCAGGCGTGAGAGGTGAAATGAGAAGAAAGGATCTTATATCAGCTACTAATTACAACCTAAAAATGCTTTGAATATAATAGGCCATTAGCCTCATTCCAGCTTTTCATAGGCTGTACCTGCATGTTATACCAATTTTTCCAGATAGTTCCACAACCCTCCACCCCTCTCCATGTTATGTTTGTGATTTTCATTCATTCTTTCAAATTTCATTCAATTTAAAACAATAGCATGGCATCAGCTGTTAAATTTCCTTACTTTTTGTCTTTTCAGTTGATTCTGTTCTATTTTATACTTTTTACAATTCCTTTATGTCTGTATCTGCAAGTCTGTGGGTATTTTTTTCCTTTTGTATTTATTTTTTAAAATATGCAGATGCTCAGGTTGCTATTTTAGAAGGTGTTTATATGCACTAGGAACATAAATCATACAGCAATCATCAAGTACTAGGTATTTAAGCTTTTTCTGTTTCTCTGACAATCTTACCCCTTCAACCTTCAAACACCCTGATTGGTCATCACATCAGTCTTTTTTTAAGCATGAATAGATCATATTTTCTTAACTTCCACATGCACACAGTGAATAGAAGGCAATCACCTCAGCCTTTTGTAAAACAAGTTGGTAGACCTTAAGTGACTTTCTCTGTTCTTTTATGTTTAAACCAAATAAATTAGAGCATTTTCTGACGTTTCCCTTTCATTAAAGTCTGCCCAAACAAAGGAAAAGAAAGCATATACAACAACAACAGCAAAATACATGAAAGCCACTACAAGGTTTTGCCACAAAAATGTGATGTTGCAGTTGTGGAAGAAAGGAGAACGTGTACCAAGAGAGGAAATACATATATTTACTTGCATAACTCAGTCACACCCAGGGGAAATTAAAAGCATTTATGGCTGCAGAAAGACCAGATCTGAGGGCAACTTTGAAGAGTCAAGATGCCTCTGCAAAAAGGCGCTACAAAAGACTTTCTAATGAACGTTGAGTCTTAGGGTACATTACAACTTTTGACTGGATTCTCTTTAAGTCTCAACACTCATTGTTACATTGCACTACCCTGTCACAGATCGTAAGTGCAAAGGCTTTTTGTAGGGTCAGGGCAGGAATGAACAGATACAGATGTTCTTCATACAGAGGAAATGAAAACCATGCAGAAAAGTACCTCTGTTTTGCACCAAAAGTGTCCCTCCACAGCTAAATCTGAGGAAAGGCTGGTATGGAAACAACTGACAATAAATCAGAATTGATCTCTCACTCCAGTAACATAAAGAAGACAAGCATGACTTTTAGAGCTTTTAAAAGTACTTCTGAGCTGTAACATATTTTTGCTGCAATAATAAAAAGTCAGGCTGTCAAAATAATTGAATACCAGTAGTTCCATGGTAGTTTTGCTCTGAGAAATATTGTCATTTCTAAGTTCTTCTATAGACTGCTGGGCATATGCTCTTGCATATTGCTGACTTTTTGCTCTCTATCTATTAGGCTAAGAGGATCGTTTTCAGAACTTCATTTTAACTCAGAGTAGTATTGCACAGCCAGTAGCTTTTTATCCATTTAGAATTATGCTACTTTTCATTTTTGGAACTGTGTAATGTTCTGCATTTAACATCCAAAGAAAGAGTTAAGCCTTTCTACATTAACCACCTAATCCCAAATTAGCAAATTAGGGATCAAAAGTGATCTGTACTATACCAATTTGGTCATTTTAGTCATCTTCCAATTTAGTCATTTTTCCCATTTCTTTGCCTTGTGGTCTCTTTTGTGTGATATGGTAGCTATCTCCCCACATGTGGATTACACCCCAATTTGGCCACTGTGCTGAACATACTGAAGTGAAAGCTTTTGCATATATATGAAGTGTACATTTTAAAAGAAAAAAAAAAAAAAAGTAATAATGTATCACATCATAATTTCCATGTAAGGTCTCAAACATGTTCTGAGTGATAATTATGCTGATTTTACTGAAAGTCACTTGGGAAATGTGTGTCAAAATGGAACTGAACTCAAGTTGCCTGATGGCACCCAAGATATGTGCTGGCAATAACACAGCACTGACAGGAGACTCATGCTTTTCTGTAGTGCCAGGTGGAAACACAGCAGGATACTCCTAAGCATCTAACATGGCACTGGATACTTCTGTTTTGCGTACTTGTACATAAACCTATGTACTTCTATTTATAAACACAAATTGCTTTCTAGGCCTCCCATGCCAACTCTGATTTATTACATAGGAAACACTATTTCCAATATGATCTTAATTTTTCATCACTCGGCTAGTATTCAGAACTCATTGTTCCTCACTTGCAGTACAAAACTTCTAGAAATCAAGTAAAGTGGACTGAGAAACAACCTTTTCTGGTCATGTCAATATAGGAGGGTGCCTAACAAATCTGAAGTCTTCAGAGACATTTTCTGGCAACAGAGGTTTTTCAATTATATCTCCTGGAGTTCTATGCATTGCAAATGCTTCTCTTCCTTCTTTTGAATTTCTAACAGATAGCACAAGCTTTTGGCTCCATGTCCAGAGTAGTCATGCCAAATTACACTCTGAGAGAATCTCAGGTTAAGCTATTCAAGATGATAATGTAAACACAAGATCTTAACTCATTTTTCCATTTAGGCTGGTATAATTCAGGTAAATCTAAATGAAACACATGAAGCAGTGGCCAAACAAAGAACAGAAAATAGCATAACAGTTAATTTTGCATGGAATTTGGCTTACTCAGCTCTACTTAATATGGGAACCACGGTCTGTATAGTATTAGTATCTGTATTTCAACCAGATGACCCGTATAGGGACATATTTTAGACTGGGTTCCAATCAAAACCTCACTGTTCAAGTCAGAGTTTCACTTCTTTTTGAAACATCCCCTCTGCAGGAACACGTTCTCAGTAGCCTTCTCAGCCCATGACAGTTATGTCAGTGACCCCGTGGAACCACCCTACTCCCAGTCTGTCCTTGCTCCACCAATCACAACTGACAGGTAATACTTTACTTCGTACAATATAGCATCAGCCATTTCTCAAATTATCTTCTCTAGAGCTTTCTAATTTATTTATTTCAGATTCTTACAGCAGTTACACCTTACACCTTTTTCTATTTGGGTAACTTATAATCTCAGTTAGCTTCCTTAATAAGACAAATGTCAAATCATTTTAGAAATAAAATACATGAGTAGAATTGTGCAGCCTTCACTATCATGTTCATAAGCACTGTCATGTCACTATATCATTACTGTACATTGGAAAACAAGTTGAAGGACTCCTCCCTACCAGTATAAAATTAGCTTTCAACATTTAAGCATATGAGAAATTAGAAAATATTTCTCTTATAGTAAATATCTTCTGTAGCATAGCTCCTATTTATTCCTAGAAAATAACATTTTCTCCTGTGAAACAGAATGTATATTATTTAGAGAAAAACAAAAAGAGAAATAAGCAGCATATCCTTACCCTCCGGACATCTTTGCCAAATGTTTCACTGTAGCTAGTGCCCAGTATTTCAAATTGAACATAGGGGTTGGCACCATCTTCTCTAAACTCCATAACACCAGTAAGCCCGGTTATATGGCCCTAGGGAAACAATTTGCAAAAACTTTAGAATAGAACAAATTTGCCTTTATAAACACTCCTTTCTACTAAAGATATGCCAAATCTGCTTTGAAAAATTTTACAGTGAAATCTAAATGTAGCAATTGCATGTTCTTCCATAGTTCCAACAGTGCCAGAAAAACTTATATGTATTTTTTGAGGAAATATCTCTTCACTAACATATCCACTGTACATCTTGTCAAAAAGTCATCAGGTCTTTTTCTCTAATAGTGACAGACACCAAAGAAAAGGAGGGCCTTGGTGCAACATGAGACAATGGCCTTTCAGTGTAACTGATGGCGGTGGGTTGAGTCTGGTGTTGAATTCAAAGGCATGAAAATCCAAGCCCAGAAGACAGAGTAATGCCTTCTGTGCTTCCAAAAGAGGCATGAGGAAAAGATCAAATTTTAAGTACTATTTTGAGTACTCTCTGAAAAAGTATCACTACGGGCTTTTGGGGGTTTGTAGCAGTAAAGCTTGAAATGACACTAAACTTTGAGTTAATTTATCAACAAAAGATAGTGCCATTAAGATTGGTCAGAGCATAACACAACACTTCAATGAAATTGCATCATTTTATTAGAGCAAAAATATTTCATCGATATATATGAGTAAACAGGTTGTTTCTTTTCACAAATAATTGCTAAAGTTATCATAGGATAAAATTAGTACTGTTTTTCCACTAGTATTTGTGATCTAATATCTTCTGTATAAGAGGCTACCATGCATATACAAAGTCATAGTACTGTCCGTATCTGAGTAATTCAACATACTGCAAGACAGTGTAATTGCTAGTGACAACTTAGCTAAATCACATTGCATTTGCTCTGGGCTACAGCACATAAATGGATAGTTACCAATGCTCAGCTAACTTATGAAGCTAGTTGAGCTGCAGTAAATTGAACCTAAATCTTAAACCTTATCATTGGCTGGCCCCTCAAGCTCCTTAAGTTCTTTTGAGGAAATTATTACGACAAATGCACATATCTATCTGTATGACTGCTTCTAATCACATTACCTCCACAGAAGGTACCTATGATAGCAAGAGAAGTAAAACACATATCACTGGAACACAGTGTGTGTTATTTGTTTGTAATAAATCGTTGGCTTGTTTAATAACAGTAGATCATTTCTAGTAGTTGTAAATCACTTGCTTCTAATAAATCAAAGAGAAGTTAAACAGAAGTCAAAAACCTCTTAAACAGCTAATCTCAAGAAGAACTGGAACAATTCTTTCAATTGCTCAAACAACTGTGGTTTGTCTATTCTCACCTTCTTAATAGTCTCTAGCATGGATCGTCCTCCATTCCAAGGTTTGGTGGATTTCCTCATGCAATTCAAACTTGCCATGCTGTGCCATTTCCTGTCCTCCAGTTTTCTGTGGAAAGCATTGGCTAGCATGAGCACACTGTCATACAGGTACAGGTTGGAAACCTGCAAACAATAATAAGAATGAGCCTCTCTGTTTATTTAAGCATTGTTTAAAAGAAATTGTAAAAACAAGCAAACAAACAAAAATAAAAGCAAAAAGACAAAAAATATCATCTAGGCATGCTTGAGATCTTCAACAGTTAAGGCAATTCAGACAAACACCAGTGCTCACTCCCACCTTCTCTTTTCAGCCTGGCACCTGGGCTCTTCTGGCCAAGGGACTCTGGTGCACTTGCTTTACCTGTGCATTACCTACCCTACTGCAATGCAGTGCTGTAAAGATGTAAAAGATTGAAGCTCAAACATAAACTCAAGCTCCAGAAGAAGTACAACTATCTATCAATAAAAGACAAAGATTACTACTTTGTCAGTCATTTCAGCAAGGAGAAAATGATGGAACTGAATTAAGCTCTTAGTCTTTTTCTCGTTTGTGCAATCTTGGTAATTTCTAGCACAGCAAAATATAATACTAATGCATCTGTTTTGTACGGAGGGAAGAGAAAGAGCAGCATTATTTTGGCATCATCATCTCTCCACAAAATCTAAAGGAGACTGGTCACTGTTCTACTTTCTCAGGAAGGATTTATTTCAGCCTCCCTATTCTCCTTATGTGAGAGATAACAGCAGCAATAATTGACAACAAAGGTTCCAGTAAGAACAATGCACTAGTAACATCCAAGCATTCCTTTTCCAAAATTTTCCAAACCAAGACACAGCCATGGATACAAAATCAGATCTTTGACATGTGGCAGTATCCACTGTAGGTGGTAAAATTTTAGCAGTGGAAGTTGTTGAGAAGGTGCTTGGAAATAAATAAATAAATAAATAAATAAATAAATAGGTGCTCTCCACGTGTTTGCAGCATTTACAGGCACTCTTCAAACCAATGCACAGATTCAGGGGTCTCGATTTACTCTTTGCTAAATTCAAACTACCAGTTAGCATTAGGTGCCAGACACGGCATTTTTTAATTTTATATTGAAAAGATACTCATCTAGCTTTAGCCCTGGTGATCCGTGAATTTGCCACTAAGCATTTGGATTTCTCTAATTCACCACAGATGATAGTGCCTGTTGAACTTAATGCAGCTAAATACTTCCTATAAAACATCACTCAGCTGTAAAGCTTAAACACATAATACTGTTGCATCAGTGTCTAAAAGTAAACTTCTGATACTGTGTTAAGATCCTAATGTTAAGTCATAAATGTTCCATGCAATCTGGAGATCAACATAAATTGAGAATTTAGTCACTTTGGGAAGTTTTCTGGCATAAATTAATCCAACCAAAATATCTTAACAAATATGTAAACAAAATCTCATTTTGGAACAATTAAAATAGGAAGAAAATACACACAAAAATATTGAGGATACCCACCTATTTAAGTGACTATACACAAACAGGGATCTTAATGCAAAACCCATTTAATACTATCACTGAGAATCTCACCCACTTGGTATAGCTAGTTTTAATGTCATCATCTTTCCTTCCTTTTCTCTCTAGCCTTCCTGGAAAAAGAAAAAAAAAAGGCAAAAAAAAAAAAAAAAGCCCACATTCCTTATATTCACCACTTGCTCTTGTTAGTCCTTGTCCTTTTCAAAGAGTTTCCAAAGCAGCTAATATCCAGATCTCCTCTTTTTAAGAAAAGTATGTACTTGAAGAGTTAATATGAGCTCCAGCAAGTAAGCTGCTAGTTTTGTTAAGTCTCTTTTGGTCTACTGCATTTGTCTCCCTACTCCACAGATATTTTCCAAACAACTTTCAAATAAAGGAACCAAGCAAATCCTTATTATTCAATAGGGCACTTTTCCTCTTCTAGTCTCCACTAAACAAACAAAACCAACAACAATAACAACAACAACAACAACAAAAACAAACAAACAAACAAACAAACTTGCTTAGAAGTACATTTTACATATAAGGAAAAAGGAGATTTCTTTTTATGCCATTAAAGACAGGATCCTCTTCACTCCCACTGAATTTGATTAAACACACTCTTTTAACTGACAACTTATTGTCAATTTGCTGTGGAACAGCCACAAACCAGAAATGCTTTGTATTTTCACAGTTTGACACTGTTCTTTTCCAGCTCTGGGAAAATGCAGCCTCATTCCTGAAAACAGTTTGCTAGTAGGGAGTTTTAAGGTAAAATACAAGATGAACTTGGGTGCAGTGCTTTCCTTTTCTTATCTACCTTTTATGATACGATTATCCAAATATAAGGTACTAAAAGCTTGAGAAATATTTTTGACTATTTTAGCGACCTTGCATGCAACTCAAATACTCCACGCTATATAGCAAAACAAAACAATCACTTCACACAGAATCACACACAGAATTATAGGCGTTGGAAGGGAACTCAAGAGCTCATCAGGTCTAAGCCCCATCAGTCCTGAGATACTACACCACCTACCACAAGCAACACCACACTTGTGTGATAGCTATTGGTCTCTTGGTGGGGACATGGGGGTGAGTTTCCTGCTTTTGAGGAGGGGAACAAGGGTGACATGGGTGCCAAACTACTTGTTTACCAACCTAACGCATATATTTTAGTTAGTCCCATAATGGATTTTGTTTCACTATTGTTTTCTTTTTTTCATTTGAAAGAATGATATAAAATAAGTGACAGCACGAAAGGGTCTGCACAAGAGGAGTTTCACACTGCCTCCTTCCTTCTGTCATGAATCTATGCAGCAAGACAGAAGTAAATGTTGCAGGGGGCATAGCAAGTTACTATTTTTTATCATGGAAAGACTACTCTGCTACATCATGCTGTGCACACTGATCCACTGGTATTTTGCCACTCCAGTTCCACTGCAAAAATTAGTATATGGTACTATTTAGTATCAACAAAGTACTTCTTCTCATATAATCATACTCTAAGTATTAGTCAATACTGACATGCATGCATTTGTAAGTTTTAACTTTTATTTTACCCATTGCTCACTGATGGGTCAACATCCAATGTAAAGGTAAGTTGAATTTTATTCACATAGTTAAGAATTCTTTTTAGAATACAAAATATGCAAACAGAATTATGATTCCAGTTCTAATCTGATGCCCAAGTAGTTTTGTAAGAGCACAGCTGAACAGGAGCATCCTTCAAATCTACAAGTGTTTTTTGTTGTTGTTTGTTTTGTTTTTGTTTTACCTGACCATTTCCAGGCTACTAAAAATAGCGAGAAATTAAAGGGGGAAAAAAAAAAGGAAAAAAAAGTAAGGGTTCAATACAAGGAATTAACAATACTTCCAGAAAGGAGATAAGGTATACCATCATCTCACTGTGATGTATATTTTCATCATCTTTTTTACTAATCTCTTTCTGAGCTAGAAAAATAAGAATACTTAAACTCTTCAAAATAAACACTTTCTGCCTGAATTCATTACTATGTATATATTTTTCTGTAGAAAAATTTTACTGAATTCAAGACACAGATTCTGGCCTGATCTCACATTTAATCCAGTGCTACAATGATTTCCTTTATTTTCTATGATATTCCATTTAATACAGCAACAATTCCACAGGCTTTCACTGCTTCTTCAAAGCAAGGTAGTCATAATAACCTTGCTCACAACATGATCCTACTAAGTTGAACACGTAAATCTCTTTCAATAGCACCATCAGTCACTGTATTTTAGAACAGACTAGACTAAAATAGTTCAGTTGGAAGGGACTGCCAAAGATTACCAAGTCCAACTGCCTGACCACTTGGATGCTCACCAAAAGTTACAGCGTGTTACTGAGGGCATTGTCCAAATGCCTGTTAACATTTACAGGAACGGGGCACCATCCATTGCGCTGGGAAGCCTGTACCAGTGTTTAACCACCTTTGCAGTAAAGAAATCTTTCCTAATGTTTGGTCTGAGCCTCCCCTGCTTCAGCTTTGCCATCAGTGACCAGGGAGTAGAGACCAGCACCTCCCTCGGTGCTTCCCTTCCTCAGGGAGTTACAGAGAGCAGTGAGGTTGCCTCTCAGCCTTCTCTTCTCCAGACTAGAGGACTGTTTCAGAAGAAAAATGTCTTCCACAAAGTCTCTCCACAAAATCACAAGTTTGCTACAATTTCCTGAATACTGATGTTGCAAAATGAAAAAGGGTTGATTGGACAAAGCCTGTATGCACTTGTTACTGCAAGTGCACACATATTTCAATTTTCGGCTTTCAAACCCTACCTGCATATAAAAATGACCCATGAAGGAATTTGTGAAACAACCAAGGGATCAGCTATACCCTGTTTCCACCAGTGCTGTCCGCGACATAAGAGATTTGAAAATCAGTCTTCAAGCAGCTATTCAGAATTGATAGCAAAGCAAGGGAGAAGGAAAAAAATGTCCATGGATTTGACTCCTTTGGGTCTTCCAAGCTCTGTAGCGTTTCTTATTTCCCTTACTTACATATTCTCGGGGGAGCAGAGGAGAAACAGACAAGTATCTGCCTGCAGGGATGCCCCTTGATATAACAAAAATTCCTAGAGTAGAACAACATGTTTCATTTCTGTCCTGTTTGGAGAAAGGAACTGTAATTTTCAGTTCCTCCTTCACTTGATTGCTGAGAGTTGTAAGAGCTAGAAGTAATATTACTAAATGCTTTCTGACCTATCTGCTATAAGAATGATGTTGACTGTTTTACAAACATATTAAAGAGTTTGCACTGTACGTGAGTAACTTTAGGTATGTTCTGCTATATATTCTAGAAATTACTTCAGGAACATTTTGGATCCTATTGGGAACCTTTATTTCACAATGAAGAAAAAAGCTGCCATGAACTCGTTGAACGGAGCAGAAACTTTCAGTATGAGAATGGAAATCTTTCCCTATTTACATTACCAGATGTGATTTTAAAGAGGTTTCCATGCGAATTCTGCGAGATTTTCCAGAGTGAATTTAAAGCTAAATATGAAGATTGCTTTTAGCTCCTTCAGAAGCCCTAATCATAGACAAATGCTCTTCTGGGAAGAACAGCAAGCCACAAAGACTGACCCCAACTTCTGAGTTACAAGCAGAGACAGAAGTCCAGCCAGACAAGACCACTGAAGAAATCAGCTAGGAAGACAAGCAGGCACCCAGATGTCACTGCTTCAAAAACTTATTCCCAAACTCTGCATCTGTATCCTGCTGCTGCCAAAATCACCCTATGAGTGGCCACAGTAGTCAGTTCCAAGGATGAAGCAGATGGAAGATGAGCTCAGACCGAGCACAGCCTGCCAGCAGCAGAAATGCTCGCTGCCTGGGGAGTGATATCATTGTGTTTGCATATGCACACACCAGCACGCACTGCAACTGTGTTTCAGCTTTCAGAGTTCAAGTACTGATAAACACAGTTAGGCACTCGTGTCTCTAATGACAGGATGCATCTTTCTAGGAGTAGTGAAGATCAACAGTTTGATTACTTACGGTATAACAGCACGCTCACAAGGATATTGTTAGGACAGAGACACTAACAACTTGACCCATTTCATTTTCTTAAATTAGTTTGCAGAGCCCATTGTAGACTTTGTGTGAATGCCTGTTTTAAATCCATGCTTTACTGCTCATGGAGAACAAAATCACAGCCGGCAGTCTGGCATTCATGAAAAAAGCAGAGTCAAAAAGCAAACTTTCATTAAAGACTCAAATGTCAGCTTTAAACTTCCAAAGGGCTATTTATTATCACTGAGGCAAACAAAAGCCTGAATAAAATTTTCATGAAACGACAGAAAACCAGACCATAGTAGTATATTTAGTCAAGCCCTCCAATGTTAAGGAAATTAACTGGTATATTATTTAGTGATTTGTCCAGTTTTGTTTAGTTTTAAGTGTCAAACAATGGGGTTTTTGAAGATTCCTTTGGAAGCCTACACTATTAGAATTTTTCTTTTATTTTCTTTTTTATTTTTTAATAAATAATAAACATTCTTTACTTCTTTTTTAATTTTCCCCTTTTTACTGCGTTATCTATCTCACACCACTCTTCTCCTTACATACCGTTTCTAATCTCAGAATGTTCCCTTTCCTTCAGCTAGCTACTACGAGTATTTCTCTTAATCATGTGTATTTTCATACTCAATATGTTTTCTAACAACATGTTAACAATAAATCCTGGATTATAGTGTAAAGCTCAAACTTGTCAGCTGAAGGACATTGGCTTTGTTCACCAGACATCTCAAAAATTTGGCACAGCCAACACTCACTGTCCAGGGAGACATTTGATAAAGCATACTGAGAACAACAGAGTCAGACAGCAGGACAAGAAGTGGAAAAATAGAGTGTAAGATGATAATTTTACCCTCTATCATATATAAATAAATAGGGATTCCTTGTGTCACTCAGGGGAAGGAGGTAGAAGAGAGTGGATGGGGGGAATGTGTTCCTAGTTTGTTTTAATTTCTTACTGTTCTAGTCTGCCAGCAATAGTCAATAAATTAGATTAATCACCCTACATTGAGTTTGTTCTGCCCATGATGGTAATTGGTGAGTGATCTCCCTGTCCTTATCTCAACCCTTGAGCTTGGAAAACATAGTAATTTCTTTCTTCCCCTCGTCCTTTGAGGACAGAGAGTGAGGGAGTGGCTATGTGGAGTTTAGCTGCCCAGCAGGTGAAAACCACCACACGTTCAAACCTCCAGGCTGTCACAAAATTGCACTTGGTCAGAGGGAGGGTGTCCTTTTTTAAAAAAAAAATATTATTTTTTCAAGCCCATACTTCTGCTAACACACCTAAAGACATGCTATAGGGTTTGAGAGAAAGATACCCCATGCAATGGGTGCTGAAGTCAGTTCAAGACTAATTTTCATTCATGCAGTGCTAAGAAAACAGATTCTACTGTGACTGAACATCTGGCCAATAGTCCAAACTAAGCTTTGCTAAAGAGACATGCAAATATATGTTTATAATGAAAAGAAAAATGTGGCTCATTAATCCTTTATGACAGAAAGTATATTTTTTAATAGGGCTCAATCAATATTCATTGCTCCCAGTAGCACTTAACTGTTGTGTGATAACAGCAGTATAAATAGGTCAAATGACAGCCAGGTTATTTAGTTGGATAAAATTGCAGGATCAGGCCCTTAAGTTTATGAACCAAAATGCTGGGAAAAAACAAACAAACAAACAAACAAACAAACAAAAAAAAAAAAAAACAAGCAAACAAACACCTCCATGCACAGAGTGGCTAAATTGCAGCAATTCCTGAAAGAAGACAGTTCAAAAACAAAAATGTAGCTCTGAAGAAGCAACTGCTAAGAGATGACTACAAAGTTGTCTGATGGTCTAGTCTTCAGCGGATGAAGTTTTCACATGGAAAGAAGAGCTGATGTTTCAAGGAATACCCTCTCACACTTCTTAAAATCTTCTCTTTAAATATGTCAAAGCAATGCCTGGAATAGTTCTTCAGTAGAGAGGCGGGACTCTGAATCCTTTGAGGAATAACTATTATTTTTGTGACACAGTTTGCTGGAGTTTTCTTCTTTTTGCTCTTCTAATCTTACTATATATATTCAGACCATGCTAAATAACTCCAGATATCCTGCGTTCCTGTAATGTGTTTTACATATTTACAACCTATGTGGCTCTCACATAGATTGAATTTATCAACTGTCTAAATAGTAAAAAAGGGAAGAAGGAAACTGTAAAGGCAATCACTTTTCTAAAGAGAAATATTTCCTTAAAAACATAACCATAAAAAAACAAAAACAAAAACATAACCATAAAAACCACAAAACATAAACGTATCTTTGTCAAAAATTAAGTCTGTAGACAAGCTTCAAAGCTAATGTTTAAAAAGAAAGAGTTTGAAAAGAAGATTCTGCATTCAAATTCTTAAAACTGAATGTATAAAAACTATCTCTGAAATCATCTTAACAGTTTAATAGTGGTTATCTTGCCAAACACCATTCAAATACGACAGGAATACATACATACAAGGCATATAGGATTAACTGGATTAGTCTTTAAATCCCAACATGCCTCAGCATTCTTTCTCCAGATAAGGCAATACTGACAATGCTGATGTCCCAAACCACACAATACTCATCATCAGTGGAAGACAACAAGTGCTACACTTAATAAAAAGTGGAAGAAATGGACACAGAAAATCATTTATGAAGAATAAAACAGAGATTAATATAGTCCTGTGAATTCAAATAAAATGACCCAGACAGAAAACCTTATAAATACTTTTCTCCAGTTGAAGCAGAAACTCAGCTGGGCATATTATATGCGCAAGAAATAAGGGTATGAGCAAAATTTTGACAAGTGGGTTGATGGAGTAAGATTGGATTTCCACAAAACATTCAGAACAGATGAGTTTTTGGATGAGCTTGCAGAACAGCCTGATCTTTAAAAGCCTTGTCAGAATGCCAAACTGGGATGATCACCCACTGAAAAACAACTTTTCAGGATATGGTACTAAAGACACTGAGAACAAAACCATGCCAACAAGATTTTCATTAATTTAGCCAGAACAAAGTTAATAATCCATGATGTAAATGTTTCTTTCTTTACTAGCTTGTTAAAAAATGCCAAATTCTCCCCTATAAAATGTTACAGCTAGAGGCTGACAGAGATTAGCTTATTCTTCTTCAAAGTCATTAAATAAATAATTAACCAACAATAGCTGGTAAGTAACCTTGACAACAAAGAATTATTAATATGAAATTGCCCAAGGGAGCATGAGCCAGGGATTTCCAAACTGTGGTGTTAATCAAACTACTTCAAAGCAATGCAAGGACTCAGTGCCAGCAGGTGGTCAGTGCCTCTTGTGGATTCATACAGCCCGACACAGAGCTCGGAGCTACTGCAGCCTCTGGTAACAGGGGTAATTTAGTGATGTACTTCTTTACAGCAAAAGGTCAAAACAATTTTTTAAGCAAGAAAAGGGAAACAGAAGATTGGAAGTACCTGAATTGCAGGGCCATTAATAATAGGCCAGTCATACTTAGAAATGAATATGAGCTCTATACCCACAAGGTGTTACATAAGATGTTTTGGCAAAGTCTAGGAAAAAATGCAGATATGCTTCAGATATAGCAGTGTATGATAAAAACATCCTATATTCAACTTGTAGAAACTTAAAAATAAGATTACTGAGCGTGGTTAATCTGAGAGACTGGTAATAGTGAACACTGCCCTTCAATTTTCTTAGTATTCCTTTTCAGTGTAGCTGGATGTGAAAGGTATGGAATCAAGTTCCACAATATTACCTATATACCTCTCCACCTTTCTTCTTTCTAAGTTCCTTGAGAAGGAAAATAAAGAATAACATTACTGTTCCATTCTCTTAATAACTGTTTCTAAGGCAGTATAATATTTCCAAAGGACAGAAAATCTGAATGCTGAAGATGTTCTGCTTCTCAAAACCCACACTTGTGAAGCAGTAGGAAGAGTATTTAGATTCCTAAAGAGTCCTTTGTCAGTGAACTTCAGTAACAGGGCGTGAGGCTATTCATGCTAGCAAACTAATTACTGGTTTAGCAAATAACTTCCTCAGAGAGGTGTCTGCCAGCCCTTCAGATGAGTCTCTGAATTACATTATGCATAAACCAGCATAGACAGAAATACTCAGAATCCTGTCATAATGCAAGATTGTTCCCCAATGAGTGATTTGTTGGTGCAGGATAGATAATTTTTTCAACATACTAGAAATTGCTTTGATCCTCTGAAACGAGTGGCCTTTGTTCTCATTACAGTATACCTCAAAGTTGATAACAAAGATCAAACGTGTCTTTTTCTTTCAAATACCAAGATAAGCAGAGACTTTCCCTACACAGAAAGAGCAGACCAGTGCTCAGAGAGACAGTGCATGTTATGGACATTTCCTAAAGTCTGCCCCCCAAACCCACTCTGACCTGAGTCAGGCAGGGGTTCTCTTTAAGGAAGAAATTCCCTTCCTTGAAGGTTTCAGTTCCTACAGCTAAAACCTTTTTTAGTAGGGCCCAAACAAGTATAACATACATCTGCATCCACGTTACTTAAAAAAAACCTTCTCCCTATGCATCTCTCTCCCTTCTTCTTCTGATTTCCTGTAAGCCTCACACCTTGCTCTACAGAAGCTCTTCCAAACCAGAGAGTGAGTTAACCCCTGGGAAGAGCCCTTTTCCTGACCATGCTGCAGAAGCCCAGACTGCAGACAGCCTCTTCCCCACAGCCTAACCAAACCCTAAATAGACTCACCCTCACACACAGCACCCATTCTTCCCAACTCACAGGTTTGACATTTGTATATGCACACCATCTGGGGCTGAGATCAAACTTACAGTAAAAAGGCTGTCACCAAGCTTGCACGCTCAATCTTACTAAAGTTTTCAGTTTTATCCAGCAGCTTAAAAAGTACTACAGATGAAATTCTTAGCCATAACTAAAGTAAACTAGAAACACAGAGAGTCCTATCAAAAGCCTAAGACCCGATTAAAAATTCTTGCACTATCGTTGAAAATAGCTACTAAAACTGGGCTTAAGCTGAAATTAATGCGAGAAAAATTCTAATAACTGGGATAAATTACCAAGAAATCTTGACACAGTGCCTGCATCACAGTCAAACCTATTACCAAAATCTGGAACTCAAACTAGCAGTGTCTGTTTCACATGCTCAAAAAATTATCAGCTGTGAGAGACTTCTGAGACTACTGAAATGGGACAGATTGAGCACATCAGGTGGATTCAGTCCATTTAACTAAATATGAAATGCTCCACAGTCTAATACCGATCAAAGTTGTTATCCTTCCAGATTAACTCTTTCACATCAGATATCTAATAGGCATAAATATGACTGTGATACCACAATACTATAATAGCACAGCACAACTTTTTTTTTTTTTTTTTTTTTTTCCCACATACAAAGAGAATTGTTAAAGCATGACATATCCAAAACCACCTCTGAGTTAGTGCAGCTGCTTTCTAGTACTTAATGGACATAAGATCGTATCTAAGGAACTCATTTCTGGGAAATAAAGAACTAAATCAGGAAAAGCTGATCAAAAGTTATATGCAGATTTGTCTGCATTAATTTTATTCTTCCTCTGAGTCACCGAAAACTATCTCATGTCAAACTCCTAAAATGGACTTCTCTGCTAGGCACAGCTACTGACCTGCAGCATTTGAAGATAGCCTTCTTGTGGATCACACAGCAGTGATGATATTCGGTGATTGTTCCTCATGCACCTCTGATTGTTGTCTCTTGAGAGTGGGAAAATTTGCCGGATAACTGTCATCCTCCCCAGAGCACTATGTACCAACTCTAATATTTCATTATCGGTGATTTCCTGTGAATGGAGACACAGTCTTTTAAGAATATATACCTGCCTAGACATTTTATATTTATCTTTTATTATTTGATAAATGTTTTTAAATGAACAGTGGAAAAAAAAAAAGTTACAGATGTGTGTGTTTTATCTAGGACAAATGTTCATATTTTTTGTTTAATAACAGCACTTTTTAAATGAATCATCTGAAACAAAAGAAAACAGCTTAACACAGTACCATCTATTTTGGCAATACTAACATATTGCGGAGGTAGTTCCTCACAGAGAAGCACCAAGATGGTCTCAATAGGTTTCTAAGTAAAAAACAAGAAAAGTCTTCAAACAAAATGTATATAGAAAGAATGTTGGTTTAACAGAATAGAACCTTACTACATACTCAGAGCAAAACAACAAATAGAAAACATTACCATCTTTAGGAAATATGGCCCCTACATCTGAGAATGTTGCAAGATAGTACTTTTCCCATAGAAACAGTAAATTATTCAGACTAATCCTTATAATAATGTCTCAGGGAAGACTTCTGAGGTTATCTACATTATGAAATCTAAAGTATGTGAAACTTTATGGTAGGGATTGACACATACATGAATGCGAATTTCTGCATACAGAATAATGTGGGATAAATAGAATCATAGAATACCCTGAGTTGGAAGGGACCCACAAGAACCATTAAGTCCAACTCCTGGTTCACACAGGACCACCCAAAATCAGACCATACATGTGCGAGTCTTGCCCAAACGTTTCTTGAACTCTGACAGGCTTGGTGCAGTGATGGGTTCCCTGGGGAGCCTGTCCCAGTGCCTGACCACCCTCTCAGTGAAGAACCTTTTCCTGACACCCAGCCTCCTTTCAGAGTGGACCTTTTCCTGACACCCTCCCCTGTCCCAGCTCTATGCCATTTCCTTGGGTTCTGTCGCAGTCCCCAGAGAGCAGAGCTCAGCGCCTGCCCCTCCGCTCCCCTAGTGAGGGAGCTGCAGGCCGCCATGAGGCCTCCCCTCAGCCTGCTCTGCTCGGGGCTGAGCAAACCAAGGGCCCTCAGCCGCTCCTCATACATCGTGTTCTCTAGACTTTTCACCATCTTCACAGCCCTCCTTTTGTATGATCTGTAGTATTTTTTTGTCCACAGAATCACAGAAAGATATGAGGAAACCTCAAGGTCATGGACAGAGCCTGCATCTACTGACTGCCTCCTTCTGACTACTTCAATTGCAATTGAAGCCAACTCAACCACATGCTTTTATGTATTTTGTATCTAAACAAACCCTCTATTTTTACCCTAGGAACAAATAGTTTGAAAATCATGGTCTTAGCTGATCTTGAAATCATAACAGTGGTACAGCTTGTGATGGCTATTTCCTACCAGGAGCTCACCATGGGAAATGACAGGCAGTTGCACCAGACTGCATTCATTCCCTCCGGCGCACCCTTCTCAAGGAACGGCTTGACATCCAAGCTGCATACCAGTGCCACCAGCAGCTTTGCAAGTCACATCAGCCCATCTCAAGCACAGGTTGTCTGCAATCTGCAGATCTGGGCCACTCCACTGCCAAGGTCTCTCAGAGGGCTGCTAACAATTTGTACTGCTGTACTCATCCGTTTTGTTACCACAGCCCACACCTTGTGATGTGTCATCAGCAGAAGTGAACTTGACTCTGTACTTTTAACATTCAAGAAAAAATAGTTTATTTTCTTGCCATTTGCTCTGTCAAGCTGTGAGTGAAATGACCGTGGGGTTGTTATAATTACTTGTTACGGTTGACTAGTATTGTAACTTTGGCTCAATTTAGTTTTTCTTTGCTGATTTCCCATCATTTTTTAGGAACATGAATTTTTAACTTCATAGAGGGTAACATTCATTGTGTTAATGACAGACCAACTGGTGCTGAGTGAAAAACAGAAATAAATATATTCTAAAAGAAGCCAAAGATTTTGAGTCTTAATAGAAAATTCAGGGCTGTGCCTGTTGCCTTGCAGGGGGTCACCGCAGGAGACCCTTGAGCTCTAGAACAGTCCTTCAGAGAGCGGCCTTTGATTCTTCCTCTCTGGGGCTGAGGGTGTTAATGCCACAAAAGATGTTTAAGTTTCTGCCACCATGGTCTGAGGGGGAAACAGGTTTGTGGGATACCTTTAACTCATAACCCTCTAGGTTGCATCCCTTGACTGGCAAACTCGGACTGACTGGAATCAGAAGATATCTTTTGAGAAAAAGACCATGAGTCATCCAAAACTTCAGTTAAATCATGCCACATGTATGGGAGAGCCTAGTCACTGTACAAAGAAGAAAACAGGTAGGCCTTTCAAGGCCAACCACAGGCTGACTCCAGCCAGGGTGGTGGTACAGCCACGTGGCTGTAGGGGCACCTACAAAGCAATTGTGGGGCACCTGGGGCGGCTTCACGAGTGGAACAGTGAGGCTGAGTGCCTGAAATGCGGAGGGGGACAGGTGACCACCACCCTTCGCCAGAGCGGCCTGGCTGTGTTTCCCTGGCCTAGCGGCATGGCTGCAGCCCTTCACCTTGCATGGTGTCAGTAGGCCCCAAGGCCTACATTTCTAGGAAAAACATAGTTCTGGCTTAGCAGCACATGAAATTTTAAATGTCACATGTAGAACGGTCACCTGTGTTCTGACTGTGATAAATACAGAGAGAAAAAAATACAAAAAACCTACAGAGTAGGTTTTCTTCTTCAAGAAAGAAGAAATAAGTATATGTGAAGTTGGCTCTTACATTTATATCCGTTTGGGTAACAGCATATATTCAATAAATAGTTTTAAGTCACAGAGGAAAAAACATTTCTCACTGATCTTATAATTAAACTCTACTCATCTTATTATTTGTTTAAAAGTTATATTTTTTCTTTCCTGTGCATCATAAGAAAATTTTCTTCACAATGTGAAACAGAAAACTAAGAAAATCATTTAATACCATCCTACCATCCTAGAGCTTTTTTTTTTTTTTTTTTTCCCCAAACAAATGTACCCCAATTTTCCAATCTTAGTCAGGGATTGTTGCACATCACAAGACAGCACACTAATTACTTTCTGTACTAGGTGTGAACACTGCATTCTAAATAGTACTTATGAATTGGTTTGGCCATGCAAGCTCTCCTCACCAAATTCCATACTAAATGCCCACTTTCAAACTTTAGTGAACCCATGATGTTATTACTTCAACAGGGGTAAATCCTTACTTAATACAGATAATGTCGTTTGCTTGGTTCTGGGATGTTTTAAGGAAGAAAAATTGCCCTTCACCTCAAACAGCATTTTGCAGTCAGCCCTGTAAGTACTGAATTTCTTGAATGAGGATGAAGAGAGAGCACTTTTCACAGGAATAAAGAATGTTCTTATATATGTGTCCTTATGCTGTATTTCCCCTTCATTAAGGGAAAGAATTTGGATAGTCCAAATAATTTAGGGAACACTTAAATAGTTTGGCAGGCATACATAAGTGTAAATCTGACTATTAGTTCTCACCACCCAACTCAACACTGAAAAGGTATTCCTTTAAATATTATTTTCTGTTAATGTGACATATTAATGGCAAAGTTCACTCTTCAAGAATTTGTAGCATTAATTTATCTATTTGCTAACCTATATTGGTCACTTGGGGGAATTCATTTATCTATTTATTTATCTGCACAAAAAGAACTTCAGTTAGTTCTTAATACCTATCCATATTGCTCAGGGGAATATTTAAATCTGCCCTAGTTGTGCCCAACTATCATAACACAAATTGCAAAATGAGACAATTATGTTTCACATTACAATCTCTATTTTCTTAGAGGTAATGACAGAATAATATAAATTTTAATGACATTAATAATTTAAAGAACAGAAAGAGAATTCCAGAAAGAATATCCCTGAGAAATCTGGAAGATTAAACTGAATGGCAATGAGAACAAGGATGCTCATGGAGACAAAGCTGCAGATATATGCAGAATTTTTGCATTAGGATCAACACTATTTGATAGATTATTCTTGCTCCTCTCAATGCATTACATACATCTATAAATGGACACTTGTTCAGTAGTTGAAAATTCAGAAAATATCCTTCACAATAAACAGTTTTTAAGACATTTGTGACAGCTCACTCTGTAGATAGATTTGTTCAACCTTAACATTATTCTGCCTTCCCTGCATCCCACATGAACAGACACACACACACACATATATATAGGTTAATCCTTTAAGTCGTGGACATTTTTCATATCACAGAAAACATTCTAATACAAACCTGTCCCACTGCCATCCTCATTGTCCTCCCACACATCTGACATTGGCTCACTTCTTTTCCTTTAACCCAATGCCCCTAAAAATCCCTACAGGATTATAATTTCATTGAATTAGCTTTATTTTTAGTTAGACTCTTCAGTGGGTGCCCAGAAGTCTGTCTCAAATCATAGTGAGTGCCTATATAGTAAAAGATCCTCTGATTTAAGAAAACATCATTCCATAATAAAAAGTAATTATCTCAGGAAAAAAAAAAGCATGCAAAATGACAGCTATTAAAAGCTAGACAAAACATAAATTGCCATTGATTTTAATGTGTATTTCACTGACAAAAGAACTCATAACAACATGCTCATCTAACCTTGCTTCTAACTGACTAAGACTGTTTCAATGTAATTCAATAGCAAGAGAATTAGGTAAATTCTGAGCCCTACAAATTACTTTGAGCAGGATGCAGGTGCATATGCAGTCAAGTTTCGTACACACACATCTATATTTCAGGCATATAAGAAAATTATACATTTTTGGGAAAAAAATCTGTAGTACCATAGATAGCATTCAAAAGATTTCTGTGGGCAAGTAGTAAATATACATTACTGGAATAGAACTGGAATAAATTTAGAGATGTAAATTATTAAGTTTTGCATTGAAATGTGTAATTTGCTAGATCTTTAAAAAAATCCAGTTTTCTAGTATTCTAGTTAATTTTTTTAAACTGTGCATTTTTGTATCATTTTAAAAGATAATGCATATCTTAGAATGCTTGCCCTACTTTCATTTTGAAGTATTGTTAAAAATTCTGCCTTATTCAAACAAAATAAGGCAGGGGGAAGCATAAAAGATTTATTTTCTTATTATCAGAATAAATACCAGCATTATCACATACAGAAATTCTCTAAAAGAAAATTTGGAACTTCCTTGCATATAGACAGAAAGATTGAGTAGAATTTCAGACAGTCCTGGTTCTACCTAAGCAAAAGTGAAGCCATAACTATTTTTCAGTTATGACTATAATTAGTTATAGTTATAAAGTTAAAAAATAAATTTATAACTATATGCAGTATATTTACAGTCAGACTGTGGGTCTGAATGTTGGTTACTCATACGGCATGACATAGGCATTTCTAGCCAAATTAAAAAAAATAATAATCCAAAGAAAAGTGAAGAACACTGCATTCATAAGGGATTTTTCTTCTGAAGTCAAAAGTTTCCCCAAGATTACTCTACAAGCCCTGCACTAGAAAGGCACTATTCATCACGCACAACCTAACATCTTTCTACATGCTACCCTTGGGGAAAAAAGAGAGAGAAAGTAGCTTGCTGAGACACACTTTATTTGATAATTGCCATGCTATTTTCTGCTTATTTTTCTCAATCTTTGAAAAATATTTTATAGAGATCTTGACATCATTATTTTCTTGTAGAAGTGCCCGGATGATGACTGAGAAGCCATTTGATTCTGAAAGAAAATGGATGACTAACTGCAGAAATACTAGGTATGTCCTATGTGGTAAAAGGAGAGATAACTATTGGCAGAAGCTGCAGGGTAGAGATGGAAATCAAGAAATACGTCACACCAGGACAAAGACAATGGAACACTTTCTCATCCCTCATATAACAAACTGCCTCTTTCAGAAAGGGCGGTGAAAATAGACCTATAAAACAGCAGACATGAGAAAATTGAGCAAAAGTCCAGTGAAGAATTAGCAGAAGCACATTTTGAGCAAATGCTCTGAAAGTGGAGGGGGAAAAGCATTGATAAAACAGAAATTTTATCTGTACTTCGTTCTGTCTTATCACCTGGGTTGAGTTTGGGAAAGCTTTTGTTGAAGCTCTAGAATACAGGTGCTAGCAGAACCACCACCATCATTCAGAACGCATCAACAGCCCAGAAAGGAAGAATAAGGTGAACTGTTGTCTGAACTTTGACTCATGTTCAAGTGAATGTGGTTACCCAAACCTTTTGGATAACATTATCTCAACACAGGTTGGAATTCCTCAAGTCCTTTTAACACTCTAAGTTCCTACCACAGATGAAACCTGTGATCTTGTTATGTTTTCAAATCATTTTATTACTACTCCTGCAGAAATTACAAGGCATTCTTCCTATTTCTTTTCTCCCTTCTCATCCTCAACTCTGAGTACTTGTGACAAGTAGGAGTGCAGTTCTTCAGCACAGTTGTGAAGAATTTATCCAAATAATTTACAGTTGCAATTGCTATAGTAGTTTGCCAGTGCTCACTGCCTCCAACTTTTCCATTCCAATGTTTTTCATGGATTGAAAAATATAAAATATCCAGAAGCATCTATTTTTTCTTGATGTTATTTAGACTTTAGTTTTATTTTGGAGTTGAAGCGTACATGAATTTAATTAATCTTCTAACTACTGAATACTTTGCTTTCCTATGATTTAGAATCTGTAGACTACTTTATTCCTTTAGCTGTATGCTATATATTTCAGATTTTCATCAATAAAATATGGTCCCCAATGCTTAAATACCTGTATTTATGGTTAGCACTGTATATAATCGGCAAAATAAAGATATTGATGGGATTTGAAAAGCCCTATTTATTATGTTCAGGTTAGCACAATAAGATGGGCTGGCTTAGAATATTCTTACAATAAAAAAGCGTCTTTGATTTTGCAAGAGCAATTACAAATACAACTTACCTTTCTGCTATCCATGTGCTGTAGCATAGGTTGTTTGGTTGATTTTTGTTTGTTCTTAAATATGAAAAACAACAGAACATGTTTTTTCTTAGTGATAAAGAAATAAGCCTTACTGAGCCTTAGAGTCAAGCTACCCTGCACAGCATTAAATTCTAACTTGAATTGTATTGAATAATCCACCTTGCAGTCCCCAGGAACACACACAAATGTTGCAAACTGTGTGCTAGTGCAGGGCAATCAGGGCTACCTGGGCAATCAAGACTATGATTCCTTTCTCCTTTACAAAGCTTAATTCTGGCAACTTTACAGTGGTTCACAGAAAAATGAAATGGAAGAATGCACGATACAGTTTTTGCAAAGTAACAAAGCTTTGCTTTATTAGAAAGAACTCCTCCCTTCTTTCTTTAAGTGTCTTGCCATGACAACTACCCACATGGGTAGCTAATTGATTATTAGGAATATTTTTTCCCCACAGTACATACCTTTTCTATGGAGTTCCATGTAATAATTTGATAATTTACACAGTAAGGAACTAATGTCATGAAATTTCCACCAGTTCTCCCCACAATCCCTAAAGTTCCAGATGAGAATTTAGAAGTGAATATTGTTTGAATTTCAGCATTTGCTATTCCATGCGGTAGAGGATGTGCTAATTCTAACACTGAAAAATCAGCATAATAATAGGTTATTTTGTGTTAATAACAAAGGCCCCTTTGCATCTGATCTGATGAGGGCTAATCTGAACCATCAAGAATCAGTTCAATGATCAGTTCAATGAAAAGCAACAAATGAAAACTGTACTCAAGTAGAAGCTCTAACCTTTGTTTTTCTGACATATTTTTTACACCTTATAACTAAATTTATTTTTATAGCAATGACAGTGTCTGCAATTCATTACTATGTATATTTCTATCAAATCTATGTACAATCACAATATACATTTCAAATAACTGATATCTAGAAATACAATGGTACATTCATCCCTGGCTAAGTCAAATCTCTGGAGCTACCCCAGAGGTGGATTTGGCTAACAAAAAGTAATCAAATAATCGCTCTGGCTTGCCCAATAGCAGGCTTGAGATAGAATTTCATGCTGATTGAAAAATGAACATGAGACACAATTCCCATAAATTTCATGTCTGTCAGCAAATAAATTATTTGATCAGAAGCATATACGGAGATTATTTGTATAAACTGTCATTGTCATAAACATACTGAAAAAAAGGTACGTAAAATAACCTAGAACAGAAGGTGCAGATCTGAAAAGTAATACCCAGTGGTGATCATAATACACTTGTCTTTGTCTTTCCAAACTGAGATCTGAAAATATTTAGCACACTCAGATAATGTGAGTAGGGTGCTGAAAAATGAAGAAGAACAACAACAAAAATAGAACAAGGTATGAAGATAGAGATGATGAGATGGAAGAAGATAATGGAGGAAGTTGCTCCTATTCATTACAACATTTAGATTATAAATCATTTCCCAATACCCTATCTAATTTTTACTGCTGAAGATTAAATTGCATTTCCCTTATCTTTGCAGAATGAACATGTGATCACATTCTTCTTTTAATTATATCTGTTCTGCTATACACTTGTTTCATCTTCTGAGTTTCATAGGAAAAAAAATAATTTCAGCCTTTCCTCATGGGTCATATTTTACCAAGCTTTCATCATGCTAGGTGCTCTCTCCGGATTTTCAAAATTGTTCTGCATCCTCTTGTTTTGTTTTAGTGTCTTGCCCAGAACTCGCCATATGGTTCCAACAAGTCCACACTGATGTCAAGCAGAGCAAAATAATTGCCTCCCTTATCTTACAAAAGATTTTTCCAGTAATATATCTAAGAACTAGATTTGATTGTTTTGCAAGACCACAACAGTATTGATTCATATTCTGTTTATTAACCATGATGATTCCATGTTGCTCCTGCAGCAGATGCTTACTAGTTATTTTGTAGCCACAGCCAATGTACTCAGGACAAGATTAGATTTCATCTGGTGGACTGCCTCAGATTTATCTAAATAAATTGGTACTGCTAAAACATGTGTTTGTTTTTTGTTTGTTTGTTTGCTTGTTTTTTAGCAGACTGGTTTCAATTAATACTTTCTATAAAGCCAGAATCAGGTATGTCAATAAAAACATTTAGTTAAAAACACAAATCTCACTTGTTTTTTTCCCTAGTAATCATTACACTTTACCTTCTACTACGTATAATCTTTTCTTTTTGCTTTTTTGACCTCTGGTATGAGTCACTTTGCTCAATCTGATTTTGTAATCATTTTCTTCATTATACCTTTACATTCCTCCTGAGTTATCCACCTTTCTTCCCACTCTTTTTTGTAGAATGCCTCTTGGATTTCAAGATCTGTAAAAATATCCTTACTGAACCAAAATATCTTATTATGTCTTCTCTTCACAGAACTCCACAGTTCTTTTGACATCCCATACTCATCATATTACCTTTCTAAAAGCCCTAGTACTTCCCTGAATTTGTCAAGTGTGTCGTGGTTCCGCTCGAGTGGGCAGCCGAGCTCCACCACAGCCGCTCTCTCACTCCCCCTCCTCAAAGAGGAATGGGGAGAAAATATGTGAAAAGGGCTCAAGGATTGAGATAAGGACGAGAAAATCACGCAATAATTATTGTAACGGGCAAAACAGACTCGGCATAAGGAGATAGTAAGATTTATTGCCTACAACTAACAAGCGAGAGAAGTGAGAAAACAAAGAAAAAAAAACAAAAGCACCTTCCCCCCCCCATCCACCCTCTTCCACCTCCTCCCCCCGAGCGGCGCAGGGGAACGGGGAATGGGGGTTATGGTCAGTCTACAGCACTTCTTCTCTGCCGCTCCTTCTCGATCACTCTCGTCCCCTGTGCTGTGGGGTCCCACCCACGGGATGCAGTCCTTGATGAACTGATCCGGCGTGGGCTTCCCACAGGCAGCAGCTCTTCCAGAACTGCTCCAGATATGGGTCCGTACCACGGGGTCCATCCCTCAGGAGAAAACTGCTCCAACCTGGCTCCCCTACGGGCAGCAGCTCCTGCCGGGTCACCTGCTCCTGCGTGGGCTCCTCTCCACGGGCTACAGGTCCGGCCCAGAATCTGCTCCGGCAGGGGTCTTCCACAGGCGGCAGCCTCCATCGGTGCAGGGCCACCTGCTCCACCGTGGTCTCCTCCACGGGCTGCAGCGTGGAACCCTGCTCCACCGTGGTACTCCATGGGCTGCAGGGGGACATCCTGCTTCACCATGGTCCTCACCACAGGCCGCAGGGGACTTCTGCTCCGGCGCCTGGAGCACCTCTCCCCCTCCTTCTACACTGACCTTGGCGCAAGGCTGTTCCTCACTCCTCTCACTCTCCCGGCTGCTGTGTGGCGCAGCGTTTTTTCCCTGTCTTAAATATGCTCTCACAGAGGCGAAAAACAACATCGCTTATTGGCTCGGATCTGGAAAACAATGGGGCCCTTCCCAAACATGGGGCAGCTTCTAGATCTTTCTCACAGAAACCACCCCTATGGCTCCCTGCTACCAAAACCTTGCCACGTAAACCCACTACAAAGTGGAAGAACTTCTTAACTCAAGTCCATTATTCCTATTCTTGATAGCCTTAATGAAGTCTGAATTGACTATTGCCCTTAACTTTTTAAATATGAAGGGATAACACTGTCAATCACAAGAAACTGTGAAGTCTTGTCTGTGCCCCAACATTACTTTTTCAGCTACCTGGGAAATCAAAATCTACCATTACTACTATTTCTCATCCCTTGGACATTTCTGTCAGAGATGCACAAAAGTCATCTCCAGTGTATCTGTTTGTATTTCCACACAGATATTCAACAAGTCTGACTCTCACCGCTCCTTAGCTTCAGAGCAAGGATGTGTGATTAGGACACGCAACACTACACATCCTTTCTTCACACCTACCTGTCCTTCAGGAAAAGTTCTCTCCAACTAGTAATGTTGTGCTCTGTCCTGTCATGTCTAATATGTTCCAAGTAAAATTTTGAATAGTGATGAAAAAGATGAAAGAAAGGACCTGATGCCAAAACAGCTCATCTGAGTGAACAGTTATATTCAGTAGCCACTTCATTTCCATGAAGAATGGTTGATTTTTTTGTGTATTTAACTGGTATATACATAAAAAGAATGAATTCATATACATATATATATGAATGAACAAACCTGGAATTAGATATATTGATATAAAATTATGTTTTTAACTTATATATGTGTATATATATATATATTTGTCCAAAGTTCAGTTTTGCAGAACGATTTCCTTTATCTTCTCTCTCCCCCTTGGAACACAGAAAAGTTCTAAACCATGAAATGTATGACGGAATGGAATCATGGTTTCTAGTGGTATTTATACCCCCAGATCTACTACTGTTGCTAACCAAAAAAAAAAAAGAAGAAAAAAAAAAAAAAAAAAAAAAAAAAGCAGATGCAGACTCCTAGAGAATTGTTCCTTGTACAACCACATACAAATTCAGTTTCAAGTACTGCTGCTGTGCTTCTCCCACAGACATATGCCCTGGGCAGTGCACAGCATCTTCTCTGAACATGTAAAAAAAAAAAAAAAAAAAGAGAAGGGGAGAACAAAAAATGTCAGAAGTTACCAGCAGAGATGCTTGATATCAGGCACCAAAGACAAAGAAATGTAACAGAAAAAAAATAAAATAGAAAATAAAAACAACAAAAACAGGAAAAAAAAAAAAGTAGTGGGGGAAGGTAGCGTTGTAGAGCACTTAGAAATATCCTGTGTCATGCCAAAAGAAGAAACAACATGCACCTATCAAAGCCAATAGGTCACTTCACCAACATGAGGCATAAACAGCACAGAGGTAAGCAGAACACTATGTTCTAAAATATTTTCCTGAGAGTCAAAATTGCTGGCTATTGGCAACTCCCAATAAGCATGGACTAGCCATTGTTCTCAAGCATTGTTTGCTTTTGTGAGGATGTTTTAAAAATCACATGTATTTTGGCTTCTGAAAAGCTACTTAGCTACTTGGCATGATTAACCCAGAATTCACATACAGAGACTACCAAAATGAACGCAAGGAATCATTTGGTATTTCTAGTTAAATAAAAGTGAAGAAGAAAAAAAAATCTAAAATAGGAAGGGTGATTACAGAAAAAAAAGTGATTAAAGTACATTTCTTTTTTCCCCTTGTATCTTCACTACTTTCAACAGCTCTGCAAGTTTGAAATATAGAATGTTTGAAATGAGAAAAGTAGACATGCTTTGCAAAAGTTTATTTTTCAAACAGTATGGTTATTATGACATATTGGAAGATGAGGAGAAAGGCAAATAATGACTTCAAAGAGGACATAGGAGAGCATGATGTTCCCTGAAAAGACCTGTCTCTATGTATTCAAGACAATGAATACATAGAGTGTCAAGAGTTGGACTTGATGTCAAGTTGGACTTGATGATCCTTAAAGGTCCCTTCCAACTCAGGATATTCTATGATTCTATAATTCTATGATTCTATTCTTTCATCCAGAAGAACTTGCCATGTAATGTTTCAGCCTTCCAACCCTTTTCCCAAAGATGACTGAGTTGTTTTGCACCACCAGCAGCATCCAACCTGAATGGATACCTCAGCAGAGACTCAGGTTATTAAATACTAACGAATGCAGGCTCTTGACAGCAGAGCACTGCAATTTGAATACAACTCTAATGGCCCACACTTGTTCATTTGCACTGTAATAAGCTTACCAGACATACAGTTTTAAGTTAGCTTGGTAGTGTTGCTTATATAACAAAGTTAAAGTGATAAAATAAGTTGAAACTCTGAAATTCAACTCCTGTTCTGGCATATGGGACAGAGACACAATTAAAAAAAATAATAAAAGTTTATTTGGTTATCAGTGCAGAGACACTAAAATATGATTAACTCAAGTAATATTTAATAATAAAACTCTTGTAGAAATAATACTGTACTAAAAAGCTGTTCATACTATAGCCAAATAAGTCTGAAGTTCAGGTCTTCATGGTCTTGATGAGGTGGGAGACAGAGCAGATAGTGAGAGGGTGTTCAAGATCAGCATTCATCACATGTATTTGGCATTATTTTACAGAATGCACTACACCTGGCAGGCAAGGTATGGAACTGCATTAAAAGAGCTGATTCGGCTGTTAGGAATTAAAGTCAATTCCATTCTGCAAATCACACTGCCTAACCACACCCAGTCAAGGAATAGCGTATTTTCCATCAGGTAACCATGCAGTCCTCATAGATACTAGCTGGAAACGTTTGTGGACAACATACTCAGTTTGACTTCTTGGTAGTGTAGGGAAATGCATGCTATTAAATAAAAAACAAGCCCTAAGGAATCCAACCTTCTACAGATACATCCCTGTGGATGTGTAAAGTGTTTTCTTTTCACAATAGCTCTAAGCATACAAAGACCTAAAACAAGCAAACAAAAAACAACAGGGGGAAGGGTAATCTAAATTTCCTTTTCTTTTAGTGAAGATTTATTTTCTCTAGTTTCAGGAAGCTGAAAAAGTTTATGCACCTATTTGAATTTAATTGCATGTTGACATATTTATGTGTATTAATATTTGTCAATACATTTCATTTATATTGCATGTTGTGCCTGTAATAATAAGTTCCCTATACTTTGTTGGGATGCATGGACATTGAGATCTTTTTCTTATGAAAAATTAATTTGTACTTCAGATTTGAATTTTGCCTCCCTATCCAGTCTGGAGCCATAACAGAGAAAAATTGAAGTTCTCAAAATAAGAGCAGACACCTTTTGTGTCTGTGTGTGTATGTATGTATGCACGTTTGTGCCTGAGTGCTGAAGGTTTTTATTTGTGATGTTACACATTCGGGTTTCATGAAGTGAGTTTTAACATCAAAACAATAACAGCAGCAATAACAAATTCACAAGCACTCCCTCCCAATAAATGTTTAAGGAAATATGCACTATGTTATCTTTATGCGAATATAAACATAGACTCTCTGGGCATCTTGCTGATATTTTGTAATGGGCCATTACTGCAGCTGACAAATCAGGAGGTACATAAATGTAACAAGGCCTAGAAACAAACTGTAAAGCCTTTACAAACAGAGATTTTAGTCTCTCCCCACCCCACCCCCTTAATTACAGAGCTTTTCTAATGCCACACAGTACAATTTACCGTTACTATTAAAGGTAATCTATCCTAAATTATTAGCTAGGTGCAAAGAAAGGAATGAGAAATTAACAAAGGAATTGGTTATTAAATTGGAGATTATGCATTTAAATTATAATATTTTTTTTTAATTTAGATATCATGCTATCCTTTAATGAATCAATATTGAAAACAAAACTATATAAAATTGTGCCATTTATCTTTAACAATCAGTGATTTATAAATGATTATACATGGTACAACATTTCAAGCTTTCCACAGCTTTATAAATATGAGTTTGCACTGATTCCCATTAGGGCATCATGGTACTAAGGTAAAATAAATCACCATAGTAGCAGGACAGGATACCATTTCCTGCAAAGAGGAAATCTCACATTTTACATTTATACTATCCTGGATCTTAGCCAAAACACCAACACAATTCTGCGCTAGAGAAAACCCACATATTTTGTAACTGCATATTCTTAACAAGCTAAACTTGCAACTCTTTTGTCTCATGGTATGTGAGTACAGGCTTTCATAGCAGTGAAGGGTGAGATTCTGGCAGATACATATGTATTTATTTGAGATTTGAGATATTCTCTGCTTAGAAAATAGACATCAGGGTGAGGTCAACATGAAGGAAAGAACAAAGTCTCCCAGATTCTACAATGTATATTGGAAGCTTTATTTTTACCTTTGGTATTCAACCTATACCAACTCAATTGAGACAGCCAAGCTACAGCACCACAGTTTGCCTTTTGTACCATTCAAAAAGCAAAAATGGTAAAAGGGTATGCTCAGTTTGGTGTATCAAAACACATGAAACAGAAGATGGTGACGAATGAATGTAACAAGCTATGTTGTCTCTTTTGACTTTCTTACCTCATTTACATAGACCCAGTGACTATCCTTTGATGCAAGGTTGGTTTCCACAGCCTACAAAAATAAAAAGAAATATAATAAAAATAAATAAAACATGTGAAACATATTCCAGAGAGAACTTACATTAAAGGTACTGTAACAGCTCGTTTTGATTGCTTTCACTGCCATTGGCATTGTTTCAGTACAGTTTTTTCCATCTCTTTTACTGCTACTTGATCAAAAGGTACCTTATTGGTGGCAGTCACATTTCTCTGACTTCTGTATCTAAACCAAAGTACTGTGTATCATGAAGATATTCTGGAGTTGTACCAGGAATGCCTATTGCAGCAGTGTGGTACATCAATATGATAAGAGGTCCTGTGATAAACAACTGCACGCAGAGCATATGTGGTACATGAGTTTTAGCTTCCTTACAGCATTTATAATGGATCCTAGTAGGTTTTCTTTTCAACATGCCTCCCAGAGTATAGTGCCTCTGCCTTATTACTACGGACGGATTAACTGCTAGTTTACCTAGTTAGTTAAAAACACTACTCTGAGACACTCAAGAGAAACTCATATGAGTCAGCCTCTCTTCAGACTTACATAAGGCTCAAGAGAAAGTTATAATTTGCATGGATACTTTTTCTGGTTTCCTGGTATGGACTTGGATAATCGTTACATATAAATTAAAACAGCCCATCTCATCAGACAACATACTTATCAATACACAGATAACCCTCATAGTGCACTAGGAAGGTAAAACTGGAAAAGACCCCTAGCACAATAAGCACTACGGGTAATGAGGAATTCAGTGGAAGGATTGGGCGATATACATGGAAGATTCTAATTTGTTTCTAATGTCTAACAGAGAAAATCTCACTTTGAGTTATTCTGCAGTCTAATAAAGCTATATCAAGCATCAAGAGGTGTACACTACAGTGATAATGATACCGCTAATGTCCTGCTTAACACATAGTTAAACAACTATTGTGGATTCATCTCACCTAATAAAACTGGACAGTCCCAGCGCACACATGTATTTCAGGAGGCAGTTCATTACACAAAGCCAGTTTTTCACGTCACTGCCTTCCTTGTTCTGTGACAATAGTACCCCATTTATCGGGCAGATATTCTTACAGCCATGTTATAAATGGCCCTATGAATCACTGAAATGAACCTAGTTAAAAACCAACACAAATGACCAAAATCCTTCCAGTTACCGTTTTTTAACCTGGATAATTTCCCTGTTCACTGTGTGTGGCCTCAAAAACAACTTCACTGATATAAAGAGGCTCCACAGACTGCGGCACTGGGCTGGGAAGGAACATCATCAACCACCATCCTCTCCAGAATACATTTGCATAAAAACACTCTCGGATACTTAGCATCAGATGGGATGAATCACCTTCTCTCATGACAGTAGCTACAGATGACTGGCTCAGAATAAACGCCCACAACTTACAAGGCTTAAGTGCAATGACAAGATACCCATCCTTAATATGGGCGAAGGGAGTACTGTTACCTGATCCTAGCAAGAAAACAAAACAAAAACTGGCTACATAGCCAACATCAACAGTTTTAACGTCACTCTTCGTTTATACTCCATTAAAAAATACCTTTATATTACTTGCCTAAGTAATGGTGTTTTACAATTTTACTCATTTGTTCAGACTACACTAGCCAGAGAGAAAATTGTGGGTGTTACACATACCTCAACCTATTTCTCATCTCCACAGGGTGATATACTCCTTTAAAGAGACAAAAATCCCCAAAGAGAAACCAAAAAGAAGTCAAAGGAGAAAAATCATCACAGATAGAATGCAGTATTTCTCATCATCATCGTAAACAGCATTATGGCAAGTGCAACTCTCCCTGGTGTCAAAGTAGATGAGAACCACTAAAGATGACACCTCTGACAAGATAATCCTCCTCTCAGCATGCAGTGAAAAATTGTCTCCCTTGGTTAAATGTCTACCTTGTGTTTCTTTTAAACTGCCTCAAAAATTAAACTGACCACCTAATTGAGGGACTGCAGCTCCTAGGAAAGTGAATAGTGATGAAAGCTTGCAGATTTTTTCCCTGTTCCCTGTCTAACACATTCTTCAGACAAAGCCAAAATAGCCAGGTGCTGTAACATATAGAAGAAAAGCAAAGCGCTGCCAACATTAGCAAAGCAGAACGAAATAACGCTCAGGTGCAGAGTTATTGCTTGGCTACATTTTGTGATTTATCTGCAACAGTGAGCAATTTGTATGAATAAACGTTATGTCTGGGGTGCTAAAATAGCAAAGGAATTTCAAATGGATTATTGTAACTCATTCTTCTGGGTTCACATATCTGGGTCAAGGTTTTTAAAACAAGGTGCCTATATTTAGGATGCTAAAAGTTTATCTGTAGTCATCAGAATGCTAGACCATTCAGCACCTCCTACAGAAGTCAATAGCTCTGCACTCAAGAAGCCTGAAATGTATTTAGAAACGTAACGATAGGTAGGCAAGTTTAAATGTCTATAAATATCTTTTGTTTAGAACTGCGCCACGTAGCATGAAGCACTACTCCAAACCCAGGCATTCTGAGAGGAGGAAGAAACTTCTGTTTGCGTCTTGTGTTTCAGGCTTTCAACCATATTTACTGACTTGTTGCCCTAAAGAACCCTAAAATATCCTAAAAGGAACTGTTGAAAGAGATTTCTTGGAGATTTCGACCTTTTGATAACACCAGTGTATCAGAGGTGTATTGCCAGAGGCCCAAGGAAAAAAACAGTGTGAAGAGCAAGGTCCTGGAGACCTGGGATATTGTAAACAAATTCCTTCAGAATTCGCAGAAAATAAATAAATGTTTGCAATTTATATAGTTGCTTGTTCATTAAAGAATAAAAAGTATCAGCACTTGGGAGATTATGGGCACCCATTTTTTTATTATTTTTATTATTTTTTTTTAATTATTCAAGCTGTTCAAGATATTAATGTTTAAGCTTGTGACTCCAGCCATTCCAAAAAAAAAAAAAAAAAAAAAAAGTCTACAAAACATCCTGAAAGATCTTTTATAGCCTGTTTCATAAATACATCCTTTATTAAAGAAAGCAGGCTAGAAATCTCTGTGATCACCACAGCCAAGGAAAAGCTCTGCAATATATTGGAGCAGAATTCACACACTAAAATGAATTTTTGGTGAAAAAAATATGTACAAAATAGCCTATTTTTTTAATATACTCTATATGCATAGAGAGTCTATCTGAGACTTTGAGGGTAATGCCTCACAACATTTCTATCAAATAGAAAATCTGCTATTGAGATAAACAGCACACTGGAAATTAAAGAGTATCCATCTTTCCTTTCTTTTTACCTTAGCATAGCAAGTAGTTTTCAGAAATTTGGAAAAAAGAGGTGCTGTGAGACCGCATCCCCTTCTTCCTCTCCAATTACATTTCAACAACTGGACATTAAAATACAAAACCCTAAACCAAAGAATTAAAACTTAGTTAATGGATTATTATTCATGACAACATATAAATGATATTAGCAGAATCGGGCCAGACTGGGGCAAAGGGAAGGAGAACAGTGAATGGTGAAGACGGTGTTTATCATTTCTCAGTAGAGAGCACTTGCAATAGAAATGAAATAGGGAGACACTGAAAATCAAAATCTGAGCATTAAGATTTCAGATCCTATATCAACAATGATAAAAGAATGAAATACTTCATGAAAAGTGATCAGATATTTTCATGTAGATGGTTTTGTTTACTTTTATGTATAACTTACAATAACTTACTGACAATAATCCATGACAACATTATTTTATTGGAATCCTGTGGAGAACAAACATTTACGTTGCCATTCTGAGTAACTAACTGCTCATTATTTTACCTAATGGCAGCTGCAGAATTAAAGGGAGAAGTTCGGAAGGTAAGCAACAAACACCACTATGTTCACAGACAAAGCAATTCTGCAGAAAACAAACAAGCCAACCAGAAGCAGTCCCTTCCTGCCCTTTTCCAAAACTCTGAAACTAAAAAAAATTCCAAGCATATAATGACTGGGTAATAGAGGGAAGGCTATTTTCTACACTACCTGGATGCTTTGCAAGGGACAGCACCTCAGCATTAACAGTAAAAAGCCGACTCCATAGAAGGGCATGTAGCAGCCAGACACAACGTAGAGGGCTAGATGCTGACGAGTGTCCCAACAGAGACGGGCAAATGGTGTTCCAGGGACAGCAGCGTGTGCTGAGGAGTTTAGGTTCCCATGCATCTGTGTTATAGTTAGCCCTGCTGTCTCCTTAGTGTGTGTTGAGGGGGAATAGGGAGTAAGAATATCTGGAAGCCCTGTAACCAGCCCCAGGATCCAAGAAGGAAGCGTCTTACAGATGGAAAACACAGATGGTCCTGTTGTGTCTACAGTTTTGGAAACAAGGGCTGCCACCCTGAAATACGTTATACAAAAGAAGAACCAGTATGTTTTGCTGGGAGGGATATCAACATAGTAAAGGATATTACTTGTGCATTTTTTCGACTTTAATGGTGGGGAGATAAAGAGCATCATAGCTTTCCAGAAAAATAAATAAAATAAAATAAAATAAAATAAAATAAAATAAAATAAAATAAAATAAAATAAAATAAAATAAAATAAAATAAAATAAAATAAAATAAAAAGTGAACTGGTGAGTTCACAGTTAAAAAATCATGTGCAAAGTGTCCTAAGAGATACTGAAAGAAAAAAAGCAGAGTTTTTGCAATCAACAAATCAACCGATGACTAATGACAGCTGGCAGCAGAGAGCAGATACACCTGCAACGTGGTGAGTACTCCTGGGGGCACTGACAGCTACACCCAGCCACCTCGAGAAGGCAGCCCCAGGACCCAGACCCCGCCACACTGCTCCTCCTGTGCAGCTGTCTTCCAGCTTCCAACCCCACTGAGAACCAGATTCATCGCTGGCAAATATCACAAAGTACTGGTTCATCTCAGGGCCTTTGTCAACTTTTCCTTATTGATATTTCTAATACAGCCAGTATGTTAATGACAGAAACTTTTTTTAATAACATACTTATTACTCACAATGAAAGGATAAGTAAAGAAGGGCTTAAGGAAGTAATCATGTCTTTGCAAATGTGATAAAAGATATTCTCAACCCTTACAATTCACTACTTGCTCATTTTACATTTGCCACTGAAAAGGTTTCCAAAAAAAACCTCTTGTCCAAAGCAGCATTTTTTTTTTTTCCTTCACATCCTTTGGGAAAGGATTTAACCAAACTCTTTTTTTTTTTTTTTTTTTTTTAATTCTTTCTCTCATATTCCAAAAACAAAATCGATATTATCTTTATGTAATTTTCCAAGTCTGACCCAAACATAGCTCCAGCTTCAGACTTTCATTAGCAGGAGATGGATTTGTAGTTTTACAAATGGCTCTATTTTAGGTTTGGATGTCCAGGAAAAAACAAACAAGCAAACAAACAAACAACAACAACAACAAAAAACAAACAAACAAACAAACAAACAAAAGAAAAAAAAAAAAAAAAACAAAACACAAGGAATCAGGGAACTGGTTTATATTCCAAAGAAAACATGTAGACCAGGTTTGTAATGCAACACATCTGACAGTAATTAATTGCATACTATCAAAGAGCAACCTGTATGTCTAAGAAGCTGTGTATATGTCCTGGATACAAATAAGATAGAAGATATGGAAAAGTCCATTCTGATAGAGCAGGTATCAGTCTATATCACTATATCACTATATCACTTAGATGCTTGATTTATATTTAGAAACTCCTTCAGATAAAACAGTGTGGTTCATGTTCACAGCTGACTTGCATAGGTAATAAAACTCCACAGAAAAACAATTTCTCTGAGAATTACTGAGATTCTCACAATTCTTTAGAACCTTTCTTTCTTTTCCATTTTAAATAAATAACTCTTCACTTGGTATTTCTAGTGAAGCATAATTCCTATAATGTTTAATAGATTAAAAATAAATAAATAAAATAAGCATTACTAGCTGTAATAAATAAAGTATTGCTAAAAATTCAAAGAGAAATGTCCGTCAAGTCTAACCTCCTTACAACATTTATAATGTCGTGAAGAATACTCCAAACTGATATTGTTTCTAAAGCTGAATTGGAAATGCTATCATTAGTATAGGGACTAAAATAAAGCTCCCCAGGTCACAATACCACATTCAAACTCTAAAGGAAGTCTTGAAAAGAACTCAGTTCTGGGAAGCTGAATCAGGAGTGTGTGTTTACTTTTCCATTTTAATACAGCAAAATTAAAATTTCTAAATGTCATTTCAAACTAATATGAAATTCTCCCTTCTCTAAATGTTAAAATAGTAATTTAAAATGGTTCTATGATATACTTTTTCAAATAAGAAAATCCACTGAACCTGACCCTTTCTTACGGAAATTCTTTATTAAGAATTTGTACTTTCAGTAAAACAAAGTTTTGCCAGAAATCCAATACTCTCCCTATACTGAATATCTTCCTAGAAATGTGCATGCCCACGCTGACAAAAAACACTTAGCAGGCTGAGTACATATCTTCCAGCGATCACCACCTTGTGTCAATGGCGCAGTTATTTTCCCGACATTTACAACAGAAGCTGTCAGCTCACAACCTCAGTACATATCAGCTTCGTAGAAGTGATTAAAGAACCTACAAGCAAAACGTGCTTTCAACATCCACATTTCTTGATCATAAACAGTGCATATTACTTCACCCTTGGTCTACACTCCAACAACTGAAGCAGTACCATTTTTGGTTACTAGTAAGACATTTCATGCAAACAAGAGTAAATATGACCCAAGCCTTCCTCACCTCTTTACACACTCTCCTACAGTTTTTGAATTCTAATTATTATCTTTGTACAATACGACTTGATAATGACACAAACGGAAAGGTAATAATAACATAATTTAAAATTGTACTGCATTAGTTTCCTGTTACTAATGTCATAAGTGATAAGCAAAAAATAAATACACTGAAGACAGCTACCTAGAAGTTTAACCTTACTCAAGAAAGCCACTGAAGATGAAGGTTATAAGAAAAAGAGGAAGAGGAACCATGCACTGCAACAGTGGCCTAACTTGAACATTTTCCAGAGTCTAAAATGCCCATTAGTCAAGTAGATCAGGTTCATTTGAAGCTTTTTATTTCTAGTTTCTTTAACTCTAAATTAGCATATCTTCCAAAACAAAAAGGATTTTTCTACTTGCTAACTGTGTTTAGCAATGACATAATATCCCACTCTTTTAATTTGGGTATTTTTAAAAAGAGAACTTTTTGTAAATGATTCAATGAATCTTTCCATAAGTAGCTTATCTTAACAATTTTTATTTATTTATTTATTTTTCAAGAAATCTGTCTTTGCTATTCCTACACAATTTTCATAAAAAATTATGCTCCACAGGAATTGACATGTTATGGTTCGGCTTCTCAGTAATTTGTAATGCTTTCAGCAAAGCAAAACATGCTTGGAGCATCCAGTGGCACCTGAAGGTTTCTGTGGTGTATACTTGTAACTTCTTTTTTTTGTTGTTGTTGTTGTAGGCATTTCAGCATGCTTTGGCACTGTTCGTTTCTTGAGTGAAGGCCAAAAGATAGCTGTGTGTAACTTGAAATTCAGAAGGTTTTGGGTTGTTTCTGTCTGTCTGTCTTTCAAGGCAGGCCATTTTTGCCACCTAACCTTACCCATAAAAGTGGCCTAGAAGACAGCTGGAGAGGGACTCCATCAGGGAGTGTGGCCATGGAACCAGGAATAACGGCCTTGAGCAAATGGAGGGGGGATTCAGATGAGATGTGATGTGAGGAGGAAATTCTTCACTCAGAGCACAAAGCACACGTGGGAATTAGGGCCGAAGATGCAAATTGCTTCTGTTCTTCTCCGTAAAGAATAGAATGAAATTACCTAAAAACCCAGGGTACAGGATGGGAGGTGCACCACGGACATCCAACAGTCTTGCCTGCAAGATGATGGCAAAAAACAACTCTTGCTGATTCTCAAGGGTTGTGTGAGTGCTTTTTTTTTTTTTTTTTTTTTTTTTTGGTGGAGAATGGGCTAAAGTTGTCCCAGGGGAGGTTTAGGTTGGATATTAGGATATTAGGTTGGATATTAAACTTCTTTACCGAAAGGGTTACTAGGCACTGGAATGGGCTGCCCAGGGAAGTGGTTGAGGTCTTGAAAAGATGTTTAGATGTAGAGCTTAGTGATATGGTTTAGTGGAGGACTTGTTAGTGTTAGGTCAGAGGTTGGACTAGGTGATCTTGGAGGTCTCTTCCAACCTAGGTGATTCTGTGATTCCATGATCCTTACACGGCTGTAACACCACTGATTACTACAGTGATATATATGACATTACTTATTATTTTTACCTTAATCATTTAAATCTATTACCTTGGGGGTTCTGTTCAATCTTATTCTCTCTTTTATAGGTAAGTTTATTGTATTAGATCTCTGTTGCCATTCTGTTTACAGTACATAAAAGCACAAGTACTGTACTGAGCAGTACATACAAGCAAAGTACTGTATATGGAGTTCCTCCAAAAGCATTCACTAAGAATTTACTTTTCAAAGCTCAAGTGTCACATACTATTTATAAACATGCTAACTGTTGACCATTTAACTACATGGTACAGTGGTGACATCAGATAATTGCACAGCTGTCAGGAAGCAACATTTCTGTAAAGACATAAATCTACTGTTAACTAAAGGACAGAACTTCTCAGAAATCTTGTACTTCAAATTTCACCAGAGTCACATACCGAGCTGACTTTGAAGACCCAATGGAGTCTTTGAAAAGACTGGCTAAATTTTGCTCACTTAGATACTGAATTCCTTTTTAAAGGTAACAGGTTAGGGACATTTATATTCTATAAAAAAAAGCCTTACCTTTTTAGAGACAATTTTGAATACTTTGTTAAGAAATGTACTCCCGAAAGAGCCAGACTAAAGAGCACACACTAAAATTGGTTGGGACTAGGCAGCATTTGGCGGTTGTGGTTTTTTGTTTGTGTGCTTTGGTTCTCCCCACATGAGCAGAAAAAAAATAAAAATCAGCTAAAACACTTGAGCAGTTTTGTGCTTGTTCAGAATGCCTGCATGGGGTTGACTAGACATAGGTATGAAGGTTGAAAACAGCTTGTCAGGCCATTTACCCTTTGTAAATCAACCTACTTCCAGCACAGATGATTGCTCACTACTCTGAAAACACGCACCCATTCCACAGCCAGGGGTGATGCATTTCAGTGCATACCACCTGTCTCATACACCGTGCCTCCTCAGCTCTTTTCAGAATTAGCTAAGCTCCAACTTGAGCTTGCACAGGAAGTTCAGTACAGTTTTAGAGAGTTTGTGCAGACTTTTAGGGAGTATGATTATTTGTAGGTTCGAAAAACAGACGACAACCATATCATTAAAGAGAGATGCAAACTTTCCAACACAAACACAACACAAAACAGTGAAGGAAAAAAAAAAAAGTACATTCCTAATTTCCTCTTTTAAAAGAAGTGTACTTCATCTTGACAGCAAGGTAGCTGAAGCTCCCAGACTCATGTATCACGGAACAAGCTCTGAAACCTCAAGGACCAACTACAGTGTCAAGAGACCTGTGATTTTCATGAATTTGCAGTTTTAATAATGATTCACAGTCTCTTGCACAAATTTGATGATCATAATGCAAGGCTGTTATTTTACATTCGTAACTTTTTTTTTGTTAAACTCCATAAAACTGGAAAGATACATCCAGATCGAAGGTTACCTACCCATTATACACCTTTTTATCTGTTCAGATACATGCTATCCTTTCTCTGCAAATTCCTTAAGAATGCTGCCTGGTTTTAAAGGAAAGAAGATGACCTTAGTTTTGCCTCAGCTTCAAACATAATCACTTTCAAACCAGACCTTTTTTTTTGCCTGCAGCACTCCCATTCTAAATCACAAAATAAATACATGAATAAAGTAAAACCCTCACAGATATGAGGGCCTTCTTGTCAGTCACAGTACATTTTACATGCATAAACTGTGCCATAGGCTGTGTGAGCACTAAAAACCAGAAAGATCACCTTAACCATCTCAAACCAGAAGACTCTTCCTGAGCAGGTCTGCCAGGAAGAAAGAATATTTGCCTTTCTTTACCCTGCATGAGGCTTCCATGTACTGGTCAAGTGACAGCTCTTTCAGGCTGCCCTAGGAGGAAAGAAACCCTTGGGGAGCAGCAATAGAAGGGATAACTCTACCTTTACACATCCTTAATGACTTTTTGCAACGCTTTGCAAACAGGTAGGCAAGACAGCAGTCTGCTAGCACTGTGTACATGTACAGCACATACCAATGAGAAGAAGGCACAGATAAACTCATATTTTGTTCACAGATTTTTCTTCCTAGCAGATGCACAAATATTCACTATTTGAGTCAAAACACTTGATATTTTGATTCCATACTTTCTCAAAGCTTGCAGAGATGCATTGGAGCCCACGTGGTTGCTACCTCATTGCTGCCAGTCTTCATCAGCTGGCAAATCTCTGGCAGCAAGAATTACACACACACACACACATATCACAGTAGCATGGCTTGAGCAGATTTGGCTGAAAAACATACTTTTCTTGAATGCTTTCATGCAGTTATCCAGGAGAGTATAGCAAAGTTATTAATTTAGGAATACATATTCCACCCTTGGAAGCAATTTCCATTTCATATAACTAACACAAGGTTGCCTACTGTTTGCAAAGTTATAGACAATTTTTTTTTTTTTTTTTTGAGAATGAACTTTCCTACATTGTCTGGAGAAACAGGTTATCTTCCAACTCCAGGGGAAACAGCATTCATAACAGATTATTCCTTGATTCTGTTACTGAAAATGAACAATTTTAGCATGTTAACAATTGTAACTTTCCTCCCATTTTTTCTGAGGTAAAGTTTAGAAAAAACACAGATTTGTGTTCAAATTTCCATGTTCCTTAGCTTCTGTATAAATGCAGAGGAAGAAAAATGTGAAACTAATAGTTTCTCATTTTAAAATCTGAGCACATTTTTCTTGTGATATAGCATCTTCAGCACTTATTTCTATTACCCCATCCATACACATACGAAAGGACTCACAAGTGAACTTCCCTTATGGCTAATGAAAGCAGCCTACACCTTACTTACAAAACAATAAAGTACATTATACAGTTCAGTGTTTTCAAAGCCAGAGGAAAAAACATTCATAATCATTGATCATATTGGGCAGCATGACCATGATTTAAACAAGGCTAAGCACAACAGTCAAGACTGACAGCTTCATAATGGAGAACCTTAAAGTAATTTCAAATTTCCTCAGCCATCCTCAGATTTTGACCTTTATAGTTAGCCTATTTTCTCAGCAGTTACTCCTTTTCAACCCAAGAGCTTTAGTTGCTTATTTAACATTATCGTTAACGATTCTGGAAAATATTGGTAAAGGATACTTTCCTAGCTTCCTAGGAAAAACAGGAAGTATGATAAATAGAGAAGTATCTAGAGAATATTTAAAAACATGATGAATTCTGAAAACAGATAACATAGTTACAGTGAAATTCAGTAGCATGAAAAATAAAGTCATGCACTCAGAGAACCAAAAAAAAAAAAAAAAAAAAAAAAAAAAACTTTGCTATTATTTGAGACTTCATCAGTTTGAAAAGCATCAGGGGCTTATTAGAGGTATACTGTTGGTAATCTACCCTTTTGTGCTCCCAAAGTTAGCCTGTAAGATGTATCAGATGAAATGTCAATTGAGTAAGGACGTATTAGTAACAGCAGACAGACTCCTGTAGTAACTAGCAGGTGAGAGTAGAATTTAAGATTGTATAGTTTACTTAGCAGCGAAACTGTATTTTTTAAAAAAATAATAATAATAATAAAAAAAACCAACGCACTTCCTGTATTTCGAGTACTATTTTAAGTACCTCAGGAGGATAACTACCAAACAATCTTCATTGAAAAACTTCACATGACAATGCTGGTACAAAGACGAATGGGTACAAATAGGATCATAGATACATTTTGGCTGAAAATACAAAAGTTTCTGAGTATGGTGAGCTTCTGAATTCACTTCAAGAATAGCAGTGGCTGGAAAAAATACAGACAGCTAAATTTCAGTAGTGTATGATCATAGATAAAAGCACTTATGGAATATGTATTTACGTATTATGGCAACCTCTGTTCTCAAGGGACATAAGCAAGTAAGCCAGGAGCTCACTTCTCATCTTACAGCTCTAAGGCAGTACAGAAATGAACCAGCAACATTCTGAGTTTTATGACAAAGACACAAAATCTACACTTTATCCATTATGTGCTACACCAGAGCTAGAAGAGTTAATTTTGAGCTCATGTTCCTATTAGGAACTCAGACATTTGAGATTTAATATCTCGCATGTTCCAAATTGCGTCTCCTGGCACTTGGCAAGCAGCTTGTCAGCTTCAATGCAATTTGTTTTTCCAAACCCAAATTGTTTTTAAAAGATTAAGGTGTTCTAAATTTTTAAAGCAGTAAGTACAAAAGCAGTAATCCTCTACCGTTCTGATAAGGATTGTCTGCCATAATCTTTATTATTTACTAATGCTTGACTATCAGAGAAAAGTATTTTTTTTCAAAGTCTATTGAGGTAGCTGAGTTGGTATTTTCTGAATTTAGGGCTGAGAAAAGACAACTGATTACTTCAGCTCTGAAGAACTTGGGAAAAAAAAAAAGAAAAAAAAAAAAAAAAAGCTTTTCTCCCTTGTTAGGCAGACACATGCATCTATGCCCCCATTTTAGTGATGCCCCCTGCCTTTATGGATACACACACAGCAGGCTGGGGAGGGGAGGAGCACACCAACAGGAAAAGGAAACTGCAGGGTAAGAAAGAGGCGGCCATATTCTGACAGGGAAGGCAAGGAGTGGCAGACTGCAACATGTCCAGCTCCGAGCATAAAGTGTATTTTAAACAGAACTGTGTTGTTACCACACTGGACAGAGACTCTGAAAAACAGACTGCTGGATTTGTCATAAACTTGTTGGAAAACTGCTGGCAAATGTTCTCAGATTTGACATGCAGTAACAATCATCTCAGTATTATATGGGTGTGCTTATATATGTACGTAGAGAGACACAAACAGGTATATATGTGCATAAGATTATGTAGATTTGAAATAGAGAAGTAGTACATACAGAGCAAATGCGAGCAGGAACATACTAATACAGGCAAAATGTTCCAAGTGTTTATAGACACAAAATGAATGTGAGTACATGTGGAGGCAGATGTGTGGCTCCCCCTAGACCTCTCAGGGCTTTAACCCTGGCAGCTGCCGGTCATTCCCTGCAAGGAGACCTCTCCCAGGTTACAAATGACGACGGCACCGCAGCTGTGGCACTGGGATCGATGGAGGATCTGGGCCTGGCCGTGCTCCCACAGCAGCCCTGTGGGGCTGTGGCCCAGCTACCATTGTGCCATAAAACCCAGTAATTTGGCCTCATATGTTGTTGGAAATAGCTGTGAGGAGTGCTCTCAGTGGAGCTGTGGGGAATACCTGTGGGGAGGGCACGGCAGGAGGGCCAGGGCAGCCCCAGGGAGTGGAGGCCTCGGCCTGTGTGCAGTGGCGGCCTGCAGGGCTGGGGCCTGGCTCTGCACTGGCAGCCACTGACACCGAGGGTGCCTCTGGGTCTGAGGACCTTCCTTTTGAAGGAATTCTTCACAGGAAACAAACCAAAATTAATAATAATAATAATAATAATAATAAAACACACACACACAAAAACCACACACACACACACACACACACAAAAAAAAAAAAAACAAAAAACAAAAAACAAAAAAAAAAACACTTTTTCATGCAAACCATATGTTCCAGGGAATCAGCAGTCCTGGCTATCGGGGGAGGTCCCAGTTGACTGGCGGCTAGCAAATGTGACGCCCATCTACAAGAAGGGCCGGAGGGCAGACCCGGGAAACTACAGGCCTGTCAGTTTGACCTCAGTGCCAGGGAAGCTCATGGAGCAGATCCTCCTGAGAGTCATCACGCAGCACTTGCAGGGCAAGCAGGCGATCAGGCCCAGTCAGCATGGGTTTATGAAAGGCAGGTCCTGCTTGACGAACCTGATCTCCTTCTATGACAAAGTGACGCGCTGGGTGGACGAGGGAAAGGCTGTGGATGTGGTCTACCTTGACTTCAGCAAGGCTTTTGACACTGTTTCCCACAGCATTCTCCTGAAGAAACTGGCTGCTCTTGGCTTGGACTGGCGCACGCTTCGTTGGGTTAGAAACTGGCTGGATAGCTGGGCCCAAAGAGTCGTGGTGAATGGAGCCAAGTCCAGTTGGAGGCCAGTCACTAGTGGCATCCGCCAGGGCTCGGTGCTGGGGCCGGTCCTCTTTAATATCTTCATCGATGATCTGGACGAGGGCATTGAATGCACCCTCAGTAAGTTTGCAGATGACACCAAACTATGCGCATGTATCGATCTGCTCGAGGGTAGGAAAGCTCTGCAGGAGGATCTGGATAGGCTGCACCGATGGGCTGAGGTCAACTGCATGAAGTTTAACAAGGCCAAGCGCTGGGTCCTGCACCTGGGGCGCAATAACCCCAAGCAGAGCTACAGGCTGGGAGATGAGTGGTTGGAGAGCTGCCAGGCAGAGAAGGACCTGGGAGTGATGGTTGATAGTCGGCTGAATATGAGCCAGCAGTGTGCTCAGGTGGCCAAGAAGGCCAACGGCATCCTGGCTTGTATCAGAAACAGTGTGACCAGCAGGGCTAGGGAGGTGATTGTCCCCCTGTACTCGGCTCTGGTGAGGCTGCACCTCGAGTACTGTGTTCAGTTTTGGGCCCCTCGCTACAAGAAGGACATCGAGGTGCTTGAGCGAGTCCAGAGAAGGGCGACGAAGCTGGTGAGGGGCCTGGAGAACAAGTCCTACGAGGAGCGGCTGAGGGAGCTGGGCTTGTTCAGCCTGGAGAAAAGGAGGCTCAGGGGTGACCTTATTGCTCTCTACAGATACCTTAAAGGAGGCTGTAGTGAGGTGGGGGTTGGCCTGTTCTCCCACGTGCCTGGTGACAGGACGAGGGGGAATGGGCTTAAGTTGAGCCAGGGGAGTTTTAGGTTAGATGTTAGGAAGAACTTCTTTACTGAAAGGGTTGTTAGACACTGGAACAGGCTGCCCAGGGAAGTGGTGGAGTCACCATCCCTGGAAGTCTTTAAAAGACGTCTAGATGTAGAGCTTAGGGATATGGTTTAGTGGGGATTGTTAGCGTTAGGTAGAGGTTGGACTCGATGATCTTGAGGTCTCTTCCAACCTAGAAATTCTGTGATTCTGTGAAGGGATCAATACTAGTTCTAGTCAAGTCAAGGGGGACAAGATTTCATTCTCAAGAGTCTTCTGTTCCTGAAATACTTCTTCAAATCCTCTAAAACTGATAGATTTAGAAACTTATATTGAGAGCTTGTTAGTGCATATGACTGAGTAAAGTAACTCAGTTACCAGGTCATCACAAAATATATATATTACAAATATACACCAAATATAAGCAAAGAAATCTCAGCCTCTACTTTCTTGATGAAAATATGTATGACAATCAGAATTCTATGGCGGGGAAAAAAAAAAATCTACTATGTGTAGTTTTCAAGAGTCTAGTACCAGTTCGAAACTGGTGAACTGCAAGATGATATAAAATGAGTTTGCAATATAACAGCTTAAATAAACAAACAAATAAATAAATAAAAAGATGGTAATACTGTAGTACCATAATATCCTTTTTCAAGTTGGAAATGACAGCAGAGAAATCAAGTGCAGAAGTGTCTCACTCGGCACATGGCAGAGCAAGGGGATCAAGTCACTCATCCTTGCTCATGGTCTTCTGTAGTAATCCTGGTTTTAAAAATCTGAATTCTTTCTAGCCTTCAGTAGACTCGAAAGGGTTCATCACAGCAAAAGGTTTGCTGAACCTGCTCTTTCTGCTCCTGAATAAGAAAACAATGCATATTTGGGTATACTCTGTTAATAGTCCTCAGGCCTTCACCACAAGATGATTCTTAAAACTGCCCTGTTTGATACCACCATCTGAAGAGTACATTAAAGATATGTACTCTTGGCCATGCACATAAATCCATTCTTTTTATGACTTCCCTATTACGGCATTCAAACAGAAAACAAAATCTTATTTTACATGTGTTTCACTGTAAGTTTGCACTTGCAAATTATATCCTATTGTCTAATGCCTGCAGCTACTGGAAAGCCTGGGGTTTGATTGTTTTCAGCTGAATGCCAGAAGGCAGCAGAAGTATTTTTTCCTTTATGAATCTGAAGCTCACGGGCAAAATTGTCTGGCCAGAATCCAGAAATACGCTGTCCCTCCCTTGTTAGGCAGACACATGCATCTATGCCCCCATTTTAGTGATGTCCCCTGCCTTTATGGATACACACACAGCAGGCTGGGGAGGGGAGGAGCACACTAACAGGAAAAGGAAACTGCAGGGTAAGAAAGAGGCGGCCATATTCTGACAGGGAAGGCAAGGAGTGGCAGACTGCAACATGTCCAGCTCCGAGCATAAAGTGTATTTTAAACAGAACTGTGTTGTTACCACACTGGACAGAGACTCTGAAAAACAGACTGCTGGATTTGTCATAAACTTGTTGGAAAACTGCTGGCAAATGTTCTCAGATTTGACATGCAGTAACAATCACCTCAGTATTATATGGGTGTGCTTATATATGTACGTATATTAGAATATGGGCTCCTCCAGCCCATACCATGAAGCAGCAGGCGTCTAATAAGAGCAGCTTACTTCATGCTGCTCTGTGACACTGCCAGTTTTCCCTCCAGCTCTCACCCAAACACGTGCGCAGTAGTTAAAATCCTTCAGCACGTCCATCCGGTGAAGCAGTCACTAAATGGAAACAGGCACCAACAAGAGTGATGCTCAGGCAGCTACCTCTGACATAGCTGATGGAAGCTTGCATCATGGAAGCTTTGAAATGCCTTTGGCTCTGCTGCTGAGCAGGTGACAAGACAAAAGACTCTAAAAGTTTACGAAGACATTTTTCAGAAGCAAAATACCAAGCTGAAAAGCACTTTCCACACAATGAGTTGACACTGAGCACAAAAGCAGCAGTCAGAATTAGACGCATTCAGCTAATTGTATCTATCCTGTTTCTAAGCAAACAGCAAACTGCCATTATTCTTCTGTAGGCCCACTCTTCCTTACACAGCAGAAAGAACAGTCTGTGGGAATCACAGCCCAATGTGGGATCTCAAACAAGATTTTGCCTGAGGAAAACAAGAATGGCATGGATAGGCGGGCCATTGTTGCAACTATTCAAGGACCTGTGTGATGTAGAACACCAGATCTGTGTTAAAAGCTATGCTAACAAGAAAAAAGTTTGCATTTATTTTGGACAGAGATTTTTAAGATGGACTCTAAGTCTTTTCGTGTGTGTGTGTGTGTGTTTTGGGGGGGGGAGGGAGGCAAGGGTTCAAAATAGACATTTACTTGGTGAATCATTAAAATCATTGGATCACACAGTTTGATTCTCCTCTGCCTGTATATCATGTAATCACTCCCTTCTGTGGCTTTAAGAATAAGAGGGCAGTCCTTTGAAGAGTTTTGAATATGTACATTTTACTGTAATTATCTGTCTGCTTCTGGGAGAACAATAACTTTCCCACTGAGGGCAACACTTCTGGGACAAGTGACAAGAAGCCATTTCTCCCACTAGATTTACTCTTGCCTTTGAAAGCACATTTCACCACTTCAGTTAACTGCGTCAAATGAGATACCACATGACTGAGCTCTGTGCAAATTGCCTCTCACAGCAGTCTACGTACCATGCTCAAACATCACCTTCCCTAACCTCCAGTTGTTCTCTGTTTCTTTTCATTAAGTCTATACAGCTCTTCTCTCTAAAATCTGTCTTGGCTGACTATCAGCTGACTTCTTCCTGCCCCTCAACAAGCACAAGACATTACTTAGCTACCTGTGCTGCACAACTGAAACAGAAAAACTATCAGTCAAGTGAAAAGACCTGTGCTGTAGTTTTGCTTTCCCTTAGCTACTCCAAGCTCTGTATTTCAGAGGAATATATATTTCCCAAATTAATTACAACGATGCGACCTGTCTTTATTCTTAAATCCTCACCAGCTTCTTCCTCTATTCTAAACCTGGAGACAGATGGACAGATGGACAGACATTTGTCCCTAGCTGTAGATAAACTCAACAAACAGAACACTTTTCCTCTCTCCATATACCATATAACACTTTTTTCTTCCTGACTCCCCAAACACATTGAAGAGTCTAAAGCAGCTGCACAAAAACCTACACCATTGATTTTCCTTCTCTTTTTACAATGAAAGACAAAGCTGGTATTTTGAGCCACATATGTTTCTGTTGTTTTCTGTGTTGGTTTACTAAGGTATATTAAAAAAGACTAATTTCCAACCCAAGCCTTTTTCCTCAGTTTCAGTTACTCCAAACACGTTTTATCTTTATAGTCTCTGAGCCTTCTTGCTCAGAGAGCTCTGCCTCTATGCTGGGGTTGGAGGCACAGGACTCACCACAGGACTCTCACCTTCCATATCGTCAAGGGTTGTGACCTCATGCCACCTGAAACTGTGTTCTGAGAAATGAACTTGCAAAATAAGTCTTCACCAGCTTTCGAAAGCCAAGACAATCAGCCTGCAAAAATGATTTTCTTCCCCATCTGTCCATCTAGTTATAATATGGAGAGGATGCCTTTTCTTGGCATCAGTAAACAGGAGTGAATAGCCTTTGCAGTCCTCAATTTTCATTTAGCATAACTGCTGATACATAGTCTTATTTAAGTAAATGTTATGCATATGTGCGTACATACCCTCCAAATAACCTCTAACACAAGGTATAGCTACTGTGTAAGCCAAGTGCTATAAAGTCATTAGAAAAATTATTCTTGCTAAAAAAAAAAAAACAACAACAACAACAACAAAAAAACTATCTGGCATTCTTATACTGTTCTCATTTGAAATTCCAGTACTACAACCCATGATGGATTAAAAGCAACTAAAAAAGCATAACCCCAGGATGGATTTTAAATAGTTTTATTCATGCAACTAAAAAACAACTAGGATGTCATACAGCTTTGTCAGGCTTCACAAAGGCCTGAATCTCTCTCCATGACTAGTAAGCATAATTTACACAACTTGAACTTTCATTTAATAACTGATGATTAATTGCTCAATATACTGACTGATTCGCAAGTCCTGCTCTGAGTTACATGCCTGTGTAGCTTGGGAAACTGCTATAAAACTCCTAGGCTTTGTTATTCCATCCTGTTGCCATGAAAGTCTCAAAACCTGTCTCAGATGAATAATTGTGGTAATAACTGAAATAAACTGAGATGTCTTCTATTTATCATTGTTTGAACTATTACCACAGAAAATGAAGGGCTTGGGGGGGGGGGGGGGGAAAGGTTAGAAACAGTCTTCTGATAAAAAAAAAATCAAAGTTCCTTCCATGTTTTAAGTAAAGTGAGAAAGACTGGGTTCAAATTTTCAGTACCATACTTTTTATATAAGTAGGATTTAAAATGTTTGAGTAATCGGTCTCCTCAAAATCACTCTTTGGAATTTACATATGTGTTTGTATAATTACTTAGGTAAAGAATTCTGTCAGCCTAAGCTCCATGACATGTATCATATATAGTAGGGATAAGTTTGAAAGAATGATAAATTACCGATTAATCTTCACAACAGGATTTTCACCTTGAGTAATCTCATGACAAGCATGGTTACAAGGAGAAATTAGGAACAACAAATCAACACGCCTTCCGTGTCAGGGTATCAAAGGCTGATACCATGTTAGTGTTTGCTTTTGCAAAGCAAGCGCTGTCACCTTCTGCCCTGCCTTCACCCTCTAACAGAACTGAGGGTGTGTTGCCAGCACCAAACGGCTTCCAGAAGCCCCCATTGTAGGCATACACCTTCCCTTTCTCTTCCAGCTAGGTTTGTGACTGGAACTCTGTGGGCCACATACACGTCCAAGCAGAGGAAGCAGAATCAATACCAATTTTGCCCTCTTTGGTTGGGGGCGGGGGAGTGGGGGGAGGAGGGGGGAATTTACTCTCTGTGCTAAACAAGAGAGAGACTATGCCCTCTGCAATGTTTCAGAGCAAACACTAGAGAAGTATCCACCACAATTCACAGAGCTCTGGGTGCTGGCTATTTTTTTTGCAGCTGCACTGCTTTCTGCGCAGCTTCTCTTACCATGTAGTTTCCAATTTGCTCCTCAAAGGGTAATTTTACAGCCGTCTGCAACACCTGAATTAAGGATGCTTTTGAGTGCCTTTTATGCTACTTCATGCTTTCTACTCAGTATAAGGAGAGGTGGATCTTGGCTAAATGACTCCCTTCAGCTGCCTTCAGGGTTTACTGCTTTAGTCAGAAATCCACCGAAATTAGAAGACTCTTTTCTCTTGTTTTCAATAAGCACTAGGCCAGGCCTAGAATAAAGAATATGAAATAAACACGAGTTATCAGTTCTCATTAAAATGTTTCAATTAGGTCTTATGATTTCTTTCCTCTGGGAGAAACGTACTACAACAGCTTTAATGAATATATTGGCAGAAGAAATAATAATTTACATGAGAGGACAAATTAATATTTAAATAATCAACTCTCCATTCTTTGGAGTCTTCTCTTCATAATTGAGCTCTATATGTGTAATGTACCACTGCTGAATGGATGACTTGGGATAATCACAAGTGACCTGCTGCAACAGCAGAGTAATACAAAAAGCTGAATCTTTACTACCATGTCACAGTCTCCCACAGGGTCTAGGATCCATTGTTCCACACTGTAAAACATTGTTCGTGTTGATAATAATTTTATCTCGTCTAACTTAAAAGTTCACATTCGTAGAGTTTTTTTGATTAATGAAATGGCTCTGACAGCCAGCAGCTTCTTTCCAATATTGGAGAGCAAGCGGGTGGGTGCCAATTTACCATTATTCAAACCAGTAATCTCCTGTGTCTCTGACTGCTATTATTCCTTTGCCTGTGACCCAACCACTTAATGAAGTGAAATTAATTTACAGTAATAGGAAATTCTCGGAACTACATGAAAGCACAAGCTTTAATATGGGAAGAACAAATGGCCTTTTCATGCAAGGCTGACCACAAGCATTGTAAAGAAATTCGAAAGGACTTCATACCTTTTTAAGTAGGTATGGTATTAGCTGAAACAATATAATGCAGTAAATATGAGAAATCATCAAACACCTCTTTGAAGCAGAAAACACCAACACAATTTTCTCCTTTTATCACACAGCAGAATTTTCTCATTTGCATATAAATGTATGACACACATGTATTTTCTGAAGATAAAGCCAAGATCTCATCATCCTTCAAATCCCTTCTACCACTTCTATCACAATACCCATGACAAACTGCCAACAGAAAACCAGGAACAGGGAGGTTCTGACATTTATTTTGCCTATTCGTCCTTTGTAAATGAATGCATCAGCACGCATTAGAATTGAAATGAATATTGTTATCTTAAATGGCAAAATATACCTCACATTTATTCTCCAAATATATTATCTAAAAAATCTGTAAAAGGTTGAAATTTTAACTCAAATACACCATATTCTAATATTTATTTTCATGTAGAGAAAATACCACTTCCCAAACCTTGCTTTAGCATCCCTTCCCCACCTCTGCCCTAAAATGCAAACAGTGAGGAGGGAGAAAGGGAGAGGAAGGCAAGAGTCACAATAGACATGGAATGATCTTTTTCAAAATAATTTGCTTTATTTGAAGCATTAAACAAGTATAATTCTTTCTTTCTAACTAGCACTAACATTTCATTTATTGTACCTCATACACTCTGCATTTTCACTCTCATTTTTCAAACTGTCTTACATCTCTTGGGAAAGAGAATGATTATCAACGTTGCCCATAACACAGTGATACTCCAGTGAGTCTGGGTGCTGTATAAAGACAAAAGCTATCTCACAGGCATCTGTGTATTCACATACTCTTGTTGCACATAGATGGTGGTGATATTCAAGCAACAAATCGAGAATATCCATCACCATCTCCTCAAAACAACATTAAGATAATCTGAAGATTTCTGGTGCATTGGCACAAGCTGTAGCTTTTCCTCTTACTGTATTGCTTTCCCCTCCTCCCAGACACCGGTTGGGAGAAAAGATAAATCTTTTCACCATCAGAAAACCTCAGCTGGAAAACAGGAAGCTGGGGCAACACTTCTACTTCAAGTAGATCCTTTCCTGTCTCACCCAGAGTTTCACATTATCTCCAGCTAAGCTCAACCCATCACTACAAAAGTCTTGCCTTTGCAAATACTGATTAGTTAGAAACTAATTTGTTTTCCTTTGTTAGAAAAAACCTGGATCTACAGCTACACTGGACAGTTATTTTTTCCCCAAGAGACTGTTAGCAGTTCTTTGAATTATCTCATACAAACCAGGTTTGCTTCCTAGCAGCCTTACAGATCCTTATGCAAGGTCTGGGCTACCACCCAAGGCATTAGCAAGCTGTAACAGCTTTGAGCATTACACATGGCTTCCTCTGTACTTGCACACCTTTGCTAAGGAATGTACACAGTCTGAATCTATAGAACAATCTTTCGCCTTTGTCACATAAGATGTCTATTCAAGACACATGCAAATTATATAGGACAACTGGTTTGGCAGCAAGGCAATCATGTACTCCTTTGGAAACACAATGCAAACTCAATCCTCTTTCAGGTCCTTAAGCAAAAGGACTGATTGACAAAGAGAAAGAGGGAGATACAGGAAGAAAAGTCTCTACAAGATACCAAATGATGCCTAGAGAAGGGTAATTCACAGAACTCTCTCTCCCCCAGTATTCACTTGCTTCCTCAAATAAATTGAAAATCTCCTCAGTCTACTTGATATTACAAATTCATTCTTCCAAAAACTTTGCAGGACTACTGTTTTGTTTCTTTTCTGGCAGTACTTGTAAAACTTTAGTAACTCAAGTACAGTATAGATATACTACCTCAGAAAAGCTAAACAATATGCCTTGGTTTGGCACTTTGTTCAAAGTAACTTTTCCTCAGAATCCTACTCTGCTAGGTAAAAATGAAGAATCTTAATGTACCAGACAACATCAGCTCAGAAAATATGTATTTTCTCTGAAAAATACTTCAGTGTTATGAATAAATAACAAATAAATAACAACAGAATCCTAAAGGACTTAATGACAGGTAGTTTAAACCAGTAAATTTAATTATTAACAAATCTCAAAAAGCCCAGGAAAATACAAAGTATTAATTGTTATAGAACATAACAAAAATAAAGGGGTGATGTATAGAATTACATACCTTGGATCCATCTCAGGTAATAAAATAAAAAAATTAATCCATGACTGGTCAACCACTAATTAAGAATACAATGAATGCTAGCTTTGATTCATTTGCAGAATATAAGAACTGTTTGGGTTGTATTTCTTTAACAAGCTTACTGTTAAGATTCATCAAGAGAAATTATTGATACAAATTCTTCAAGTAGTTCTACTTAATGAGTAATTCCACTTAGAACTATACAATGTTTGATTTTTTTTAATAGAAATTTTATATGTACTTGGGTGAAAAAAAACAGTGAATAGATTAATGAAAGGTTAACTCCCCTTGCCTTACCCTTATGCTAAATGTGATAAGAAATGTGGAATAAGTTAAATGGCACATGTTAACCAAAAAGGCTAGTTTATCTACTGGTGCCTTTTAGTAATATGCACTGTGTAATTATAAAGTATTGAGGCAAACTCAGAGATAGTCAAAGATACTTTATCCCACACAACCCTTAGCATTGGCCTGCCCAACTTAAGGGTCTTACTGGATTCACACCAGGTGTAACAATCTCTTAAAGCAGCATTTGCTAAGATACTTCTCACCATTTGCACATTCAAAAAAATAAAAATAAAAATAAAAATTACTCACCAGAGCAATGTATATCCGTGACACCCTATAAGGCATGTGAAGGCTACAGTTTACAAGGGTGAAACAGAAATCTGCACATTCAGAAATACTCTTAGAAATACCACGTTGCAGAAAATAAATAAATAATAATATTAAAAAAAAAGCAGTAGCTAGAAGTACTTTTACTGGGTGCACGTGTATTTAAGCAAAATATATGCTGAAATTAATACATACAATTTTAATCTCCTTGACCTTTCCATATTTCATTTTTAACCTTGAGCAGGTGATTCAATATCCAAATATTTGATTGCCCAAAATAAAAGATGTTATTAATGCTTCCTTGGATCATAAAGCTGCTGTGTGGGTAAAATTTATTAATGTTTCTATGGCTCAGAAACTACCAAGGCAAAACCCAGAAAAGTACACAAGATGCAGGTACATTTTTACATTTTCAGGGGTACAAAATTCTCATTTAAAATATAAAGCTAGAAACCTTAAAAAAAGACTTAATGCACATATACACACACCAATAAATAAACAAACAAACAAACAAATAAATAAATAAAATGGGATAAAAAAAGCTTTGTCTTTTGCAACTGAAAGAGTCAGGAAATTTTTATGTATAAAAGTTAAGAGTGCATGACTCATGTTATGATTTGCCTAATAAATTCTCCATGAAATTGTACCTTGGTTTAACGTGGTAACTATCCATCGCTAACAGAAACTGATCACCTGGTAGCATCTGAAGGTTGTTCAGAAGGGTCACAGAAGACTGAAAATCCACAGCCACTCTTGCTCCAAGAAAAAAGTAAGACCAGACAGAAGAAAGGAGGAACCTGAACCGTGAAAACAGCTGCACGAAGCTGAACTGCTTGTGGATAGAAATCATCTGAAGGGAGTTGCAACTCACTGCAGATGATTTCTAATGGGTAAAGGATAATGCATTTAGAATACCTGAATACCAGTGAGTCTGGACCTCGATAAAATTCAGAGTTATGACTTAGTTGATGCTAACTTCAGATCCTGCATAGTGAAAGTGAGTGTCAGGGTATGAACAAGAGGCAAGTATAGATAAGGTCTGTCTCTGAAGCTTACACGTGTGGGGATGGAATTGTTGTGTTTAAACGTTGCCTAAACCAAACAAAAACATCTAGGCACAAATTAAGAATGAAAATCATCAAAACTGATGTCTGGATTGGTGCAAAACAGCTCCTACTAACAAAAGAAGATATACCTCAAAATTTGTTTCATGTTGAAAATGAGAAATTAAACTTCTCTAACTTATTTGCATCGAGGATACATCTCCAGGACCTCAGAATAACCAACACCAGAAAGACAACTCCACCTCTTGCCATGGGCCTGGAGCAACCAGCTCTGACAGGAACGAAATGGCTGCTCTCGCTTTCACAGATCACAGATCATCCGGGACCTGGAGCACATGCCTAATAATGGCTTTGTCAAAACCGGTACATTTCTCACAATATCTCACTTTTAACAAAACAACCAGCTCAACCCATCATCTTTCCAATGGCTAGTAACAACAGGTGAAAGCAACTGTAAAGGACTAGCAGTACTGTCTCTTTGTCCCTTTCTTCTGCTTCCAAACGTCTCCTTAGCATTTACCCAACTGCAATATTTCACTTTGAAAGGACACCTTACAGAGCAGACTGTCAGAATGAACACTTGTGAGCTTCCTCAGCTATGAAGCTTGTATTCAGAAATGGGTTTGCAGTCTTTTTTTCAGTGGTATTTGGGATTCTGGATGTTCCAATAACAGCCATTCATTTAAAGCTATATGTGTGCAAAGAGATTTTTATAAGGATGAAAGCTGAAAAATGTAATAAAGGATCTCTCAAAAATCCAGCATATTCAAAATGTACATCCTCCAACACTGTGCTAAAATATTCACATGAAAAGGTTGCTCATAAGGATTACCAAAAAAGAAAGTGTTCACAGAAAACTTAAGAACACTTGAAAAATCTTCTAGAGATGAACTGATATATATTGAACTAGAATCTGAACAAGTTGTTCTTTGACAATTGGAATACACAAATACCCTTAGAATTTATTCATGGCAGGAAATGAAAACAGATCTTTTGTATTCCCCTACAAACTTGGCAGCATGTATCTATAGCCAGTTCACACTTGACTGACTTCAGAGCTGATCCAAAGCTCAGATTCCTTCCAGCACTTGCTAATGTGCTTTAAAGAAAAATTTAATATCCCACAATTAAGCTTGTACACAGACATAATGTCTGAGATCTGAAAGTGACAGGATAAACAGATTTTTTTGATATGTTATATAATGGCAGCTCATTAGGATCACTTACAGGTTAATTTTGAAAAAAAAAAAAATCTGCAAACCACCTGGTTTGCATTAAAAGCATGTAGATAACACACAGAATCCTAGATTCAGGATGCCTCAGCATTCTGGCATCAAGCAAAAAAAAATGAGTAGGGCTGACAATCCCTAAAACTTACGTTTGGATACATTATCTTGAAGTGGAGAAAAACTGTGTGACTCTTCAAAAAAAAAAAAAAAGGACTCAAACTCAGCACAGTGGCTGGTGGCTAAGTACTTTTTGAATAAGGCCTATGAGTATTTATACTTTATGAGAGTTTTAGTATTTTCTACCTTTCTGATTGCTACTCCGAAACAGATGCATTATTGAAATTGCAAGACCAGGGAAAACTTTGTGCTTGATTGCTCAGATGTATGAATGAATACAGGTATTATCTGTTTATTTATGCATATATATCAATGTATTTCTCCACATATATATACTCTTGCGTTGTAAAAGCTTTGGTGGGGAGCAACAGAGAACTAATTACAGTGAATATTTTGCCTTCTAGAGATAAACTGCCCCAAGTTATGTTCTGGTATTAAGTCATCTATTTGTTTATTTTTACTTTTTTTCATTATTCTCTGAATTCTTTAGTTCTTCTTTATTTGAATATCCCTAATTTTGGCTTTTACTCCATTACACCATTGTAACAAATTTGCAAGTAAATGCAAACACTCTAGGGTAATATTTGGAAATCTCTATTAATGGCAGGCATGAACATCAACACTGACATCTCCATACAATAGTGATCCATACAAAGCACTCTGTTCAACATTTTAGAGCTCTATTACTTTCTGTTAATTGGTGTGGCAGGAGAAGACCTTCCTCTTTGTTCGCCTAAAGTATGGAAACATAAAAATCAAAACTCAAACTGAAAAGCTGTTCCTTCAGCAAAGACTTGTTCCAGACCACAGAGGAAGATAAAAAAAGTGCTAGCTACAGAGGGTTATAACAGCATCTCACTCACATTATCAGACAGAAGGGGAAAAAATTACCTTGATTTTGACGTATGAAAATGAAAATTATCAGTATTAGAGCAGAAAGTGTTTCTCCAGTATAACATTCACAATTTTAAACAAAAATCTTCCTCTAAGTATGAGCTCTTGCTCTTCTTCACATCTACAACTTATTTGTGTTTATCATTAACAAAAGGAATCATCCAGCCTGATTTTTTGGCAGAAAATCCTTCCAAGAATTTAATGCATCTCACAGAATACACATTTTCTTTGAATTAAAAAAAAAAAAAAAAAAAAAAAAAAAAAAAAAGTAACTTCATTTCACTCATGAAAATAGGCTTAGGGAAATAGCATGATAAAATTCATGTAACATATGGATCTTCTCACATCTGACACTAGATCAAATTGAGCCTAGGTTTCTAATGACAATTTATTACACATCCAGTATGATGGGATTTTCATTGTCTGAAATTATACAAAGTCAGATTCTGAGGATAAATGTCCACAGTTTAATGTATTTGTAAGTCATATACAAGGAGCAGCTGAATAGAGTCTGGGTATGAAGGCTTACTGCAAGACTAGATAGCAACTGTGGGTTGTTTTACAGGGAAAAAAAGGAAATCCAGTCAATAAGAATCTTCGTACAGCATTTTCTGTGAACCTCCAGTACTGTATCTCAGTGCAGTGGTACTTGGGACCATTTCAGCTCACAAATATAGCTGGACCTAACTCACTGATTTCAGTGGGAGCAATGTATGTTTAAATGGATTGAAGCAATACCTCTCCCAGTTACTCCTCTCTGTACAGTCAATGCCAAAGAAGTAAAAGGCAATGCCAAATCTGAATATGAATATCCTTCTAGTTCCACTGCCATATGGTAGCCAGAGGTCCTCACTCATTAACATCATTCTACCAGGATAACCAATCTCTGTTGGTGGCTGTGGAGCATTTTTAAAAATTGAATTCTTTGAGATGGAACAGAATTTTATGCTATTGGGTGACACAGCTTCCAGACTCTTGTGCTATCTCATTATGAAGCAAGATTGCCAGTTTTCTGATGGACACCAAGAGTTTTGTGGGCATCCTGAAAGGGCTCTGCATTTCTATGGACTTATGGAAATTCAGAACAGTAACAATAGAGCCAGGCAAAAATGCAAAGTGGAAAGAGATGGAATATGTTTCCATGTTCAAACGCAGCCAGTATTGGACACATGAAGAATAGTAATAATTTCTAATTGAAAGTATTGCTGTTTTTGTTTGTTTGTTAAGTTTTGTTTGTTTTTACCACATCCTTCCTAAGGTCTTAAAAATAGTCACTTCAAAGTACCAATTTCTGACCCATACAACATTTGCTTTAAAAAAGAAATAATATTCAGTTGGAATGGCAGTGTAAATGCCTTTTGGTCTTAACTGCCCAGTTCTTTATTGAGCAGAAAAGAATGTCCTTTCACTTAAACAGCAAGGGGGAACTTTTCAAAAGACTATTCAGGAAAATATCACTAATGACTCACCATATTAGACCTCTTGCAAAACCAAGGAGATTTTTGTGAAGTGCAATTAGCTTTTTGATGCATTTCATGCAGTCCTAAGATACTACGATTCCAATACTTTCCTTTTTATAAGTAATTTTCATCAAATGGTCATTACTGTCAACCTGAACATCCCGTGTCATCAGGTGACTAAGGCACAGTCCCTTACAGATATCTCTACTGCACACAACACCACTTAATGACTTTTTGTTTAGGTAATAAAGCTAAATGTGGTAATGAGCAACATTTTATTTCCAACAACATTTTTTTCCATCTTTAGAAACATTAAAGTCTTTCTTTCTCATGCACTTCTGAGAGATTTATCTCAGCTAACTTTAGGTGTATAAAATTACGTGCCTAATCCAAGCAGCTCACTAGAATACCAAATCAATAGAAACAGATATGCAGCTCCAGAGTAATACATCCTATTCAAGATAGGTTTAGTGAATCATACTTTGAAGGTGTCTTTCAATTACAGAAGAAACCTAGATGATGAGCTTAGAGAAGTCCACCCTATTATAGATTGTTCCTTGTTTGTCCAGGCCTGTAGCTCTGAGATGCTCCAACCAAGAGCAGCAGGTTGGCATGCCATGATGCTGTGACTGGCCCAACAATGAAGGGATGGGGTTGTGCTGGGAGTTTAGAGCCTCAGCCATGTCCGTCAGCACTGGCACTGAAACCATTAGGTTAGCCACAGCAGCAAAGCAGTAGTGATGCCAAAGCCTGCTTTCTCTATGCCAAATCCACCTTTCACAGTGCGTGTAGTCACAGAGGGGCAACAGAAAGGCATGGAAGGAATATACTGCTCTCAGAAACAGCATCTGACATCCCTCCCATTTTGCTTTTCTGATAGCAATAGAAGCAATAAGCATAGTTCTCCAAAACTCATTACATTTTGGCTCGTTTCCCTTTTTCCACTTTCAATCGCAGGACCGTCTGGCTCCATGTCGCAGCCCCTAGGTCACAGAATCAGTAAAAAACAAAAGAGCAGTGTTAACAGAAGGCAAGAAGCCCAACACCAGGGAGTTTCTAGAAGGGCTCACAATATAGAGGCCAAATAGTCTCTTTAAAATAGCAACAAAATGTGAAGACCATTTAGAAGAGATATTTGTGTACTTCCATAAGACACAGTAGAAAAATCTGTGACTCATCTTCAAATACTGAGAATTAGTTATTGTTGAAGTGAAGATATGATTAAAAAAAATAATAAAAAACCTGCCCATTTTGTGATTTCACAAAGTGGACAGCTTTTCATTACACAATGTTTTCCTGGGTGTGAATCACACTATCAAGAAACAACTGCGGTATGAGTCATACAATGGAGATCTCAGTGTAATTCATTTTTTGTAACTGTCTGCACTGTAAAACATACCATAAGAAATACAGGCCCGTCTGCCTGAACCATACAGAAGTGCCAGCCATGCCCTTGACCCAGCAAAGCTCTTAAGCACATGATTAATTCTTAGTTGTCTCTCACTCCTGTTTCTGAAAATGTCTCTCCTCTTCAGCTAAACACATGCTTGAGTATTTTTCTGAACAAGAATCCACATTTTTAATTTAAATTCCTGATTTTATATAATTATGTATTAATATAGCACCAAATAAATATATATGTATAATCTGAAAAGATGATTTTTAAATCTTTTAAACCGTAAATGCTTATTAAACACTGACTTAAATTTAACGGTACCGTATTGTGTAATTCAAAGGCTCTATACTTACTGACATAAAATACATCCACTTATGAATATAAAATTAAACAGCTATTAAAGGGAAACAGCCTAGGGGAAAATAAATAATATTGTAAATAAAGCAAAACATATTAATCAAAACTAAGGAACAAGGAATCTTAGAGGTATTTTAAAAAGTTCCAACATTAAAATGCAACAAACTAAATGCAACAAAGCTAGCAGTAGTTGGAAGGGTACTGTGAAAGTTGATTGCTTCTTGTCCCTCCTGATCAACATATCCTTGCCTTTCACATTGCAATGTTTCCTCAGTTTTCCTCATTTCCTCAACCATCTCTGCAAATTCAGAAGGGTCTCAAAATAGATGCTTCCAAAGTTTTATTTGGATGAGGTGTTATTTATTTATTTATTTATTTTCACTATGACGCAATAAATAAAAGTGAATCATATCATACCATATATGTAGGTAATGTTGGTATTAACATCAAAATTTGATGTGGTAATACAGTGTAAGCCCCAAAAGAAAATACCATCTTGCAAAATTGGATTAAAGGTGCTATATGACACTATAATTTCTCTCCATATACAGGTCCTTACAGTATCTTTTTCTGCCAGCAAGAAAGTAGATAGTTGGGGATTTCATAATCTGTATGCTACTATGCTACTGACTAAAAGGAAACTTCTGATATAAAAGAGAACAACTTTGACTGTGACTCATGACATATCTGTAATACAATGCTTTTTTTTTTTTTTTTTTTTTCCTGCTATATAATATGCTCATAAAATAGAAAATGTACCAACTAGTATACCATTTAAATATATTGACATTTCTCCTGCAGGACACCTCATTTAGGAAATTTTAATAAGTAATAAATCTCTGAATTTCTTTTTCCTTTTCCCACAATTCTCTCATATTTTGAGAATAACTCTAGAAGGCAAAGGCTACCTGATTTACTCCTAGTATAATAGTGGTAGAACTCTTGCTTCACACAAGTTAAAAAACACCTTACTTTTCAGAAAAAAAATTGCTGAAGATGACAGAAGATGGTTTTGTTATGTATTATAACAAATATAAAATGTTTCCTTTATATACCGCTTTAAAATGCTTAGTCATTTCTACAATGTCATACAGTACATGGCTTTTGTGACTGAGAAAGTCTGTTCTTTATACATGAACATATATATCTTTTACATCTACTGGCATGGCAAATTATATACCACTATAATTTCCTGTGTTTAAATGCTTTTGGTTAGAGTTCAATGAATAATAGCTTTTTTTTTTTTCGGTTTGGTAAAGAAGTTGAAAAATGCATAAAACCTTGTTTCAATTAGATTTAAACAGACTTTTTAATTTATTTTTTTCCACAAAATTATTTCTTACAAAAATTAAAAATACAATTTAGTGTCAACTGAAAGAAAAAGTCATTCAAACCAAACTTTGTGTCCTAAAATATACCTTCATTTAACAAGATGCTGGTTTGAAATGAGATAGAAGTCCAAATACTGCATTTAGAAAATGTCAAAATATTTCCTTTTCTCTGAAACAGTGTTTTATTCTGAAATGACCAATAATGCCTGTGTTATATGCAGGGGGTAGACTGAGAAATGGCTGGAGCTAGTGCTTCAGTAGAGTTTTGTCTTTGGCTTAGCTACAGCTAACGCATAAATTAAAATCACCATAAGGGTTCGCCAAGCAGCTTACAACAGGGCTTTGGAAAGTGAGATAAATCCCTTCTGTTCCTTTCCCATCTCTGTTTGGGCTGAATGTAGTGCCAGAGCATAATATTGGAGTACAAACTGCATTAGGAAAGAGTGAAGGCATCATTATAAAGGTATTTTATATTTCTTCATTATAGTAGACTGGGGCAACTTCTCATAACTCTGAAGTGATTTTTTGTTCAAATTTGATCACTAAACAAGGGATTTCTGGCACAACCTTTTAGCCCCCAGCAAAGCTACAAGTTATGCCCACAGCCGAGGACCTCCTATAGCAGTGTCATTTTTCAGGGCACTGATCAAAATACCACCAAGTAGTAACTTTTCTGAGGGTAGAGCTTATTAGCATGCAGTTTTTCCTCTGAAGTTGCTTTTAATTGATGCCAATGTTACTGGGCTCAGCATCTTTATTCAGTAGTTGTATGCATTGTGTATTTGTTCTTCAGTGGGTTTGGTCACATCTGGAACCACTCCACCAAAGCAAAGAGAGTTTCACCATGGCAAGCTCAGGGGTCTCTCTGAGTCAAATGGGACAACACAGCAGCGTGGAATTTTAAGGCTTAATAACCTACATTTCATTAGATGGTGTGAAAAAAAGCATTTGAAAAATGCCTTGTATTAAGTCTCATATGCAGCATTTAGCTCTTGAAACTTTGGAGAAAAGGATAATTAATAGAAATTTTCTATCATTAATTTTTTGGAGTGCATACCTCTATAAATTCTTATCAGAGAGGCTGAAAACTAAAAATGTGGTAACACGAGGCGTAAGAATTAGATATCAAGGCCCATACAGGCCACAACAGGATAAAGAGGGACAAGAAATCTTGAATTGGGTCAGGATTTCACTGCTTTAACCCCCCTTCCCAATATTCCAGTTGTACATTTAGGTGCAAATTAGTTAATTGCTAAACAAGAAAATTTGCTAAAAGTAGCCAGAATGGAGATATTTTTAATGGCCAGCTTTCATTTTCTCCTCGTTGTTTAAGCATCTCTTGCCAGATTTGAATTTCCAGTGCTGATACCTCATTAGACTAAGAACTTCAAGGAGAAAAAGCAAATTGCAGGATAAAAACATACAGCTATTTGACCCATTTATTATTACAGTTTTCAGTCATAAATATCAATGATCTGGAAGAGAAGAAAACAGGTTCCACTACTGTTGTCTCTGCACTAGAAGTGATTGCTTCTTTTGGAGAAAAACCAGGAGCTTTCTCTTTATTACTGCCGTAGATCTTCTCTCCTATACAACTCTTTAATGAAGGCATAATATAATGCACACTTCTAAAACTCTGCATAAGGGCTTCTCACCTGCTGGGTTTCATTTGAGAACCCTAGACTAACTGTTAATAAGCAATAGCAAGTAAATATTTGCTCTTGTGCATGTTTGCCCTACGTTCCACTTGCACTCGTGCAAAGCCTTTAATAATTGCCAGGGATCAAATGTCACTATTCAATCCCCAACTTATTTAAAACTGGCGGTCTTAGATATCTTCATTGTCTTCCTTCAAACAAAGCTTTAAAATGCTGTGAATCTATTCCCTTCCCAAGAGTTGCTATAACTCAACATTCTGCCTCAAGCATGAAAGAAAAGAAACCAAACCTTTAAAAATGTAGATCCTCTAAAGAGAGCATTTTCTCTAGTAACAAACAAACAAAAAAATCTGTTCATCTGTAACAGAGAGAATAATTTTGTGGTATCATTGAATATATACAAATTAGAAATTAATATTTAGCACGTTTATTGCACCTGAAATGTGAGACTCAAGAAGATTTACAAAATTTCATAACTAAAGCTGAAGCCATGACTTTTTAACTTATATTAAAAATATGATTTACTTTAATGACTCTTCCTCCCGGTAATGTATTCCCAGCATTATTTCTGTGGTAGATGAAACCCTAACATTTCTGCAATGTCAGAAGCTTTCTTTTGGTGCCCAGAACAGGCAGAGTTACAATTCATGTCTACGTAAAAACAATGACTATTTAAGTGCTTCTGAATCCATTTGGATTTCTTTGCTGAAAGATATGATAGCCAAGGCAGTAGCTGTCAAAAGTAAAAGAAAGCAAGAGGATTAAACGAAGGTATAATAAAAGAGCAAGGCAATGATTCTTTTTACTCAGTTGTGTCTTGGGATGCTCTCTTGTAAACATCAGGTATATTAAAAAAAGGAAAACTTGTTCTAAACAGGTCATGCAGGACACCAGCAGAAAGAAGAGATATGCTCTTTAACTTAAAGCTAAATTCTACTCTGCTGGAAGTTTAAAAATTACTGCTTTTGCTGCTGGACACTCTACCAGTTGCCAAGATCCTTGCCAAATTCTTATGAGCAAAGATTCCAACTGATATATAACTGCTAGCAAAATTTTACTACCCATATTTTCAATGAGGAGTTCAAAAAGTTATATATATCTAAAATTATCCTTCACATAGCTGAGTGATATGTCTTAATGCTTTACTACTTTACTGCAGCAAATATAAAATTAAGTATTCATTGAGTAATTTTTAAGAGGCTGTGTTAGTAGGACTTTGTCACTGTGCATCACACACAAATCAAACTACAGTGCTGAATTTGTGGGTTTTAGTTCTGCTTAAACACCAGATCAGAAAATTAAAAACAATTCTTTCCTAGAAAAAATAATCGTGTAGTCATATTTTATATATACACCCAGTATGATTACAAAATACATGTTCCACACATAACTTTTAAATCACAAGGAACTAGCTATTTTCCAAATGTATATGGCCAAAGAATTGAATAATTACATACTTTTGAGAGGCTACTGGAATATGCAAAAAGTAAAAAATTTCTAGACATTGGAGACAAAACTTTTGTTGGGACTACATTGTATTTCTACACTCCAATCACTTTAATTACCTCCCTTGATACAATTAGACTTGTTTTGTTACTTTCCTATCTGACATGGAAGTTGAATTTAAACTTACTTTTCCCATTTCTTAAGTTTTGTGTATTTATCATTTTTCTAAAAAATTAACAACTAGTTTTAAGAGGGATTATTTAGTAAATGTTAAAACAAGTAGTTCGATTATTTTTCCAGCAAGACATTATTCAAAAAGAACGATCTAAGAGTTTCAGCTTTAATTTAATGACAGCTTGATGAAAAAAATTCACATCAGAATGTTGTCATCCATCTCTAGCATTGCACTCAGTGCTGCTAATTCCCACTAGGTTGCTCTCGAAATTGTTTAATGCTTGAATTCTTTGAGATTCAAAGCCTTGAAATATTTTGTTGAAAACCTCTGCACAAGTGCCAAGTTCATTATTTTGCACACAGTATGGGATGAATTACTTGTTTTAGCAGGTATGAGCAAATACAGGCACATGAAGGCAGATCAGCAAAGGCACACATCAAGAAATTTTTGTCCTAAGCAGAAGATTCATGCAGATTTGTAAGGTCCTATTTGTGATAAGAACAAATAGACACTCAAATTGTCTAATTTCCTTCAAACCTTATGAAAAGTCCTTCATGCCAGTTCTGAGCAGCTGTAGCCTACTCCTCATGAAGGGTGCTGAGCAACACCCTCTTGAAAGGAAAAGTCTAAGTTCCAGAATTTCCTTCATATTACTTTTCCAGGAGATCACTTTTAACTCCAGATGAATATTCATCTGGGTCACAGCCCAAATTAGACAATTCTTCAAATTATAAAAGCAACCACCTTAACAGAGACAAGAGTTATTTTGTAGTGCTTCTGCTCTCATCCAAATGGAGGTAACTCAATTTAACTACACAAGGAGGGTGTGACTTATGGTGGTGACAGATACGATAACTACTGAGTCCCACGTGAACTGATCAAACAACAAAAATAAAGAACATATATTCTTTTTGCAATCTGGAGAGATTACAGCACTGCAGCATCAGTATCGATGAAGTTGCTGATAAAGAAGCATCTCCTCTCCTGTCAGAAGAGGTTCCTTTTTCTCTTCTGTTTGCTGTGAGAAACATCATGTCACCAAATGAAAAATATGAAAGATTATCTCCTAAGCTTACCAAAATGACAGATCCGTCTCACAGTCAGGCAGTTTTGATTTATCAGATCAGGAAAAAAAAAAAAAAAAAAAAAAAAAAAGAGAGAGAGAGAGAGAAGAAAAAAGGAAGCTTTTTTGAAAGGGCATTATTTTATCTGCACGTCACCTATATGCATCTATGAAGTTTGGGATGTTTCTAGTTACACACACCTTTCTGAACTGCAAAAAGAATGAGGTTAAAAAAAAATCCTCTGTCTGAGAAAGATGTTTCTTTTACAGTTGACTCTAGAGAACAGCATTTGAAATGGAGATGCTGGGAAAGCCACGCTGTCAGGGACAGCACGATGCAACAAACTTGTGCAAATGGAATCTCTAGAGGATAAAAACAACCACCACCTACTAATTCCCTTCTCTTTGCCTCTCCTCCCCCTTCATACACACACTAATTTGAGATTCTTTTATGATAAAACAACTCAGAGTAATTCCAAGATAGTGAAACATGAGTCCAGACTGAACATCATCATGTTAAACACAAAAAAACAAGCATAAGCATAACAAATTAGAAAATACACAGAGGAAGAAAAATTCCACTGCAGGGATCTAGCAGTTGTAATACTAAACTGAAGAACCTAGATTCCTGCTAGAAAGGGAGTCATTCCTCAACATTATCTGCTAATGTTGCAGCTACAGATGAGAGATTATTAAAAAGCTGCCTGGCTGATGGCCTGACTAACACAGCATCCAAAACACAAGCAAATGTATCAGCTGCACCACAAACCATACATCTTCACAACTACCACTCTAAAAATGCCCTAATACAGTTAAATCACATTCAGCAAAGAAAATGTCTACAAACAGGCTGCAAATATGACTCTGGTAAATGGAAATATACTGGCCTTATATTGTGCAGAGGGTGTAGATCGTTTTTTTTTTTTTTTTTTTTTTTTTTTTTTTAAGAAAAAAAGAAAAGTTTATTAAAATGAAATAGGACAGTCATTCACTCAAATTCTGCAGTGTCTAGCCTAGTGAAGAGCCCAATCTTGCAAGTGATTCTAAGTGCTTTTGCAAAGTAAATGTTAAATAACATTTACTTTACTTTGGAGACTTATGACTCATACTCCACCTCCAACAATCCTTGGTTTCTGTTACAATTAGAAAATACTGTTTGTTTTCATGGTAGTGCCTAGAGACCCTATTCTCTGGCACAAGGCACCACAGGAGTACATGGATGACCTTTTTAGTGTAAGATCACTGAAAGTGCTCTAAAAATAGAAATAGCAATTTTTCTCTCTACCACTTCTCAGATGGAACATAAGTAGCATAATAAGAGTCTCTGAATGTATTAATAATTTTATAAATGCACTCAGTTCTCAAAATGCTGAGCACTTCAGTGCAAGAACAACATCATAACATATGGCAGTCCCTGTGAAAATCCTATTTATAATGACCACAAGCCTCTTTGGGCTGGGAAGAGCTGCTGGTCCAGGACTGAAAAGGCAGCCCAAAGCCATAAACTGCAGATGTGCTCTATGCAATTCATTTCATCCAAGTCATTTACTGTCTCTCTTGCCTATTTCCTCATTGGCAAGGCTGGAATCTCTGTCAGGCAGTGAAGTTAGGAACATAAAAAGTTGTCAGGAACTTAGACCCTGTGGCAATGGGGTGCACAGAATTGCTTTAATGGACTGGTACTTTCAGTAGAGAATATAGAACTCTTCAGCAGTAATACGCAAGATGCTATTTCATACTAAGCCACTTCCAGTGTGCAGAATCTCCTATTTTAGAGGTGTAAAAAGTATTTCCTCCTGGTGTCTAAGTAACCATGATTTTTGCAAAATATCACCCCAGGACTACTACTCAGCCACTCAGAGCAATGCAAAGTCAGTCCTCAGCAAGGCAGCTGGTAGCCTTCAACAAATCAGTGCAGTGGATGCTAGCAGATCAGAGCAATGAGATAACCATAACAAGAGGTTATCTTAATTGGAACACTGTAATTAATTGTAATAGCCAACCTTAATTGTTAGGTAGCTAACACATCAAAGAGTAAAATATTTGACTTCACCACCGGTTTATGTATTCTGCATTACAAGAGTCTGGAAATCCTTAAAATCACTTTTAGACTCTTAAGATTCACAAAAGTAGAATTGAGGAAGGGAAAAAGAAAGTAAAATACCAGGAGTAGTAAGTATAAATAACACTAGGCAACAATGCACTGCTTCAGTCAAATGTTTGTTATACACAGCTTTTTGGAAATCCACAGTTCAAACTGCAACTTTTTATTCAGTGAACAAGAGAACACACCCCTTATCAATATTTAAGTCACTTATAAAACTCTCTGCTGTATACCCAAGGACTAATCAACTGCTAAAGATATATAAATGTCATTTTTCTCTCAAGCCCTGACAACTATGTATTTTCTAAAACAACATGTAATGGCATTCTGAGGCTCTGTATGAAAAATTCCTCTCCACTGATTTCATAGCCACTATGTGGAAACTTGGTTTTAAGTTAACCAAGAGGGTATCTATCAACAAATCAAAACTGGTAGTATTACGTTAACATAAGAATTTTAATAAAATCATTTTGTTGGAAATGTCATACCGAACAAATAAAAATAAAGGTTAATGGCGTCTTTCTAATGTGACAATAATTATTTTCTAAACATTTTGTTTCCCCATAAACGGTCTTGATAAAATAACAAAAAACATTGTTGTGAAGACTCCTGAAAGAAACTGAAAACTTTCTAGATGTAAAGGTACAATATTTCACCCATGCAGACAATTTACAAAACTGTCTGACATATTTAGTTCCATTTTGAATGGAATCTTTTTTTCATAAAATTTCATCTTCTCCTGCTACTTATCCCTTTGACAATGCTCATTTATGCTCTCACCATAATGGGATTTAGTAGCACAAGTGGATAAATTCTTACAAAATAAAATCTCACGTCATGGAAATTTTCATGGTAATCACAGCAAGAATAAGGGGGAACACAGAAAATACATTGTATGTGGCATACAAAGGGAACTGTGTCTGCCTGGAATGTTTTACAGTCTGAACAGCTCTAATTTAATTCAGAGAGTGAGGAACAGGGGGAACTGAGAGAATAAACAACCCATAAATTCTCATAGCTTAATGCAAAAATAATAATGAAAAAGTAAACTTGATTCTTTGCTTTCAACTGAATTTAAGAGAATAGTGACATTTAGAAGTCACACTGTAAAGAAATAAATGCCATTCTATGAACTATTGTTATTTTACCTTGTATCTCTCTCTTGTATCTGACAGAAAAAATTAATTACATTAGGCATGTTTATGTTCTGTTCGGTTTTCTCTAATGTGCTGGATTGCAGAGAATTCAGTGATATTGATTTGTTTTAAAACAAACTGTTTCGATTTAAAATTAAGTAAAAACAGAGTAGAACATTTCTATGCACCTTTGATTTTTCAAGAAGTTTGATCTACCCAAAATATACACCATTGGGCACACTTAAATTAACACGTTATTTGTTATGATGATTGTCTCCAGTTTTATTAGCCAAAAGAATATTCTGCACTTATGGAAACACGACTGTCTGGGGAACGATGTCACATTGAATGAACTGAAGCCTACTTATGCTGTATCTCTGGAATGGCAGCAGTCCATATCTTACCTCCATGTCATAAAAAAGAATGCAATCAAGTTCCTGAAATTTTGCTTAGCTGAGTATTTTGTCTGAATGTTGCATTATTAAAGCCTATAACATCTGCTTTGTATTACACAGACTTAAGCACTAAACAATTGACTGTCACTGCAGTATCAGAAGTATTCCAGCACACTACCATTCATGGTAGTGCTAGTTAGGAATGAAAAAGTCAATTTATAAATGATGAGAAATGATCTTTCTTCTTCTACCAATGAACTTCCTTCTACCAATGTTCAGGGCAAAATAACTATAGTGCCTGTCTAATCAGTCTGGACATGTGTTAGAGAGATTCAGTGTTCCAGTACGTACAAAAAAGCCTAAAAACCTCTGTGATGCGTTGTCACGGTGCATCTGTTGTTTTGCAGGTGAGTTCTGTTCCATATACAGGCTTAACAAAATAGTTACTTATGAAGGAATCGAAGTTAATGAATTCAAGAAACTCCCTTGTCCAAATTTTCTTATAATCTGACAGCAAAGCCAATTTATCAAAATAGGGAAAGAAAAAAAGAAAAGTAGGCTATATAAGCTCCTAAGTAGCATTTAGTGTAAGTGTCTCAAATACAGCTGGTCCTTTTGATGCAAGGGTTCTGGCATCCTTATAAGCCATTATTAACCATGAGCATTTAATATCAGTAGAATTTCAGTTTCCAGAGGAACATGACTAACAGCCAGTCTACACAGAAAGCCTATTTTACAAAACCCTTAGAAGCTTTGTGAAACCAGATCATAAAAATTATTAATCAGAAACCATGTTCACTTTAGTGTTTTTCCAATGAGCAATTTAAACTATATTATAGCTGGCCATATTCCGTACTGTAACAGAACTGCATTTATTTTAGTGAAAAACGGTAGCAAAAGACAACTTACTCCTCCGTCTTTCATCTACAGAATATGCACTTTGGACCCTGTATCTACTGTAGTTAACGTGGGTCTAAGGACCTTTTCCCATGTCGGATGTTGTGGAAATCCAGTCTCTACAGAAACAGTTGTAAAAAATAAAGAGAATTCCTTCTGCCACAGTGCTCAGCCCAACAGAAAACTATTTGAAATGGTATTTCACCAGTCTCATGCATGCACAAGAGAAATACATTGTCAAGGTCATAAAAACAGATACACCAAATAAAAAATGCATGTTATTGTGTTATTGTACTCAAAATCTTGCTACAAACACAAGGAACCAAGTACTGCAGTGATCAGCTCTAGGAGAGCATGTCAGAGACTTTGAGCCAGACCCAACAAGACTCCATCATAACAGAAAGAGCATAAAAACCCTTTGACTTCTTGGCTCAGGGAAAACAGTAAAGCTGGGTTTTCTTTTCCTCACGGCAATACTAGAAACCAATGCAGGAAACTGGAGCAGTGGAGTTACCGGTTTTAAGTCACACACAACTTCTCCCCGGTGTATACAGTAAAGGTACAGCAGAAATGAACCTATCTAAAAGGTCTTTGCCAAGAAGACTCATACAGTAAATCCCAAAGGCGCCTATAAGCTCAGATATATGATGACTATGTTGCAGCTCTCAAAGTTTGAACTAATGGTTGTGAGGATTCTGGGTATCAAAAGAAAAAATATATGTTAAGGGGGTTTTGTTTGTTTAAAGTCAAGAATTGAATTTAAATTATTCCTTTGGGCACTGATGTATGTAAATGCACTTAAAAGAAAACACAGACCACAGTAAATGTTAATTATCCAAGCAAACAAAAGAAGACAACAACATCACAATCATAAAATATAGCAAATTACTCTCAATGCATCAGTGCCATGAGAAAGCTAATCCAGCTTTGAAGTTCAGCAGTGACTTCAGTGGCAGCCCTACTCTGAGCACTGGACGAGATGACCTCAATATATCCTTCCCTGAAACACTATGTGATGTAAGGTAATTGATGTTTTAGTGGCCCTATTCTGGTAGATGATAGAATACATTAACTTTTCTTCAGCCATAAACAATTTTCTTTATCATGAAACTGCGATGTCCTATTCTGCCTCAACCTGCAGAAACAAATTCCTCTAAATGCCAGTATGTGTTTCATGAATTTATCCTGGAAGGAACAGACATCCTCACAGTGAATTACTAGGTGTAGAACTTCCTTTTGAATTAATGTATGTAGGCTAGTCTGGGTTTATTTGGTTGGTTGGCTTGTTGTTTTTTTTTTGGAGGGGGTTGAGAGGGGCAACAGGGGCATTTCAGGATTTAAAAGTTCTTGCAACCTTTTGGTAGTACAGTACAAGATTTTAAGTCTTTTCAAATAAAACATGGCTCTTGATTAATTCCATAATGACCTGAAATGGTTCAACCACAAGGGCTCTTCTGTGAAGAAAATTGAAACAAGTTGGCCATGTCAGTCAAATAGCCCCTCCACATGAGAAGAGATGAAATAAACTACAGTTTTTCAGCTGGAAAAGGATATGACTGAGGAGAGAGCGAATAGCAGCTCTAAAATTTTAAATAGCCTGGAGAAGTTGAATAGAAAATGATTATTCACAGATTATTCAAGACCTAGACAGAGCCAAATGATATTACCAGATTGCAGCTTATAAAAAGCACTTCTTGACAAAAAGAACATTAAAGTAACTCACCTCCAAAGAATGAGTACAAATCAAAAGACGACCTTCCTTCAGGAGAGGAGTAGGCACATTCACAGAGGTTAAGTCCACTTCTCATGCAGCTCCTGGCTCTAGGACTGTTGAGACAGAAATGCTGGAAGCGTCTCTTTTACATGCCCACTGCCTTTGCTGTTAAGCCCCTGTTACTGGCTGCTTTCAGACAGAAGTCAGATGGGCCACTGCTCTGACTCAAAATAGCAGCTGTTAAGTTTCTAAGGAATGTGTCCACCTTTGTAAGGTTACTTGGACACTGGGCCAGACAGAGAGGGGGAAACAGCCCAGTGTGCTCTAGCAGGGACAACCAGAGGGAGCACCTTCAGCTGACTCAGTTACAGGACTGAAGAACAGACAGGAATTTCGCTTATAGATATTTCTTTAGCCTGTGATAAAGTGGGACACTGAAGGGAAACCTGTTCTTCTGTTGTCTGAAATAAGCTCACTGTGAGGGTAAAGAAAGGGCATCTCATTCCAGATCTCTGAATCAATCCCATGGCAAAGCAAGTAAAGAAAGCACACCTATCGCCAGCTTCACTCAGCTCCGAGCCCGGGGAGTTCGCAGCACTGATCAACAGATGGCACCCCTGATTTGCATGTCGTCAAGATTCATAGCCACGGTTTTTAATGATTAAACTATCAGAAAGTTGTAACAAGCTCTTTAATTGGGAAAGAGGAAGGGGAGAAAAAGTGATCACGCTTGGCGTCCTTGTTTTTGATAGCCCAAATGACAGGCTTGCATGACACTTGTTTAACAGGATCATTACTTTAGGATGCAGCCGCTGCTGGCTGAATGCTTGGGGCCAGATGCAGGAATACCCGATGCATACAGCGTACAGCAGGGACATGAGACAGAGACTGCAGTCTGAAGGCACAGTCCTGTCAGCCGCTGCCCTGACAGTCGTACCACAGTCCTCCTTTTCCTCCAGACTTCCTGTGCCACGTCTAACTAACCCTACTGAGTCCGTCCGTCCGTAGAGGTGGTGTGCACCAGCATGCAGTGCCCGGGCAGCAGGGTACCCCCGAGCCCCAGCCGAGGTGTGACTGGTGCTAAGCAGCACCGAGGGGATGCTCGCCACGTCTTGCAAGAGATGCTGTTGCCTGTAATCCCCAGCGTAACACCTGCTGCTTTGCAACTGCATGATACTTTGACTGCTTCAGCTTGTGACACAGTATCAGCTTCAGATCCCTTCCTGCTGACTGTTATCTATCAAGCCTGTTGGTCTCTTTCTCTCTCTATATATATATTTATATATATATTTCTGCTTTGTAAATAACAGCATAGGCTGGTTGAGAGATCATGGCCCTACACACCCCAGTCCTATACACCCCAGCTCTCCAGTGCCCCAGCATCCTCCAAGCTCAAAAAAAAACCAACACACAACAAATACACTGATGGTTGGGCTTTCATCAGCCTGAAATTAAGTGTCCAGGAGAAGTTTGAAGAGGCAGCTTTTGTAAATTTTCTGCGCTCTTCTTTTTCTTGGCAGAAAGTTATGTTTTGTCAATGGTTTCACTCGTGTCAGCCATCTGCTTACACTTGTTCATTTTATCAAGGACAAAAGGACTGAAATTATTACTCAGCTAAGTTGTTTTTAGTTTCATTAACAAGTAGCTGATAGATCACAAAACAGAGAAGTGTTAGCATAAAGGACTCACCACACTTAGGGATGAAAGTCTACATCTGAAGTGTATTTCTAATTCTATTCAAATTGCAGGCTTCATTTTGAGGGTTTTCCTCCTCCTGTTTTTAAGCATGAGCTTAAAGCAAAAGCAGAAAGGTAGTAAGAAGAGCTCAAAATAAATTGAAAGACTTTAATGTATGAGTCATAGGGGCATGTGAAGATGTGATATATTAGATTTGAAGAATGAGAAGAATTTTTAACTACATGTATTTAAAAAAAGTTCTTTAATAAAGGATCTCTACTTTTCCAAAAAAAAAAACACACAGAATAATGTCATATACATACATTTCATATACATGTGATACATGATGTATATTTAATGTATACATAATGCATATATAATGTGTATGTAAAGCCATATATATTATCTATATTACATAGTAGCTGGTTCTAAAAAAATACTATAAATCTGTTAGTTAATTCCCATTAACACGGAACTTATCCTTTTCAATATATAACATTTAATGCTGTAAGCATTTCCAAACCAGTATGTATTTTACACCAAATAAGAAATCCTGGAGTATTGCATCTCACCAAAGTTAGTCCAGCGTATCAAGGAAGGCCTACAGGCATACAGACTTAAATTTAAATCTAGAGATGTCATCAGATGTCTTTATCTCTGCTCATCTGCTCTGCTTCATCTCTGCTACCACTTCATTGCTTTAGTGAAGCTCCCTTGGAAACTAAGTTTAGTTACTCCAAATTTGATAAATGAGGAAGGAAAGGACTATCTTGATAGACATGGCAATTAACTGGTACTCAAGAGATTTTAACTTCAGTACCTCTAACTGAAAAATATTTTATTTTAGAAAAAATCCTTCATTTCCATTAGTACCTTACCTTCCTCACTGTAACATGAACATGTTACGTGCAACATGTATTAACGATACATTAAAAAAAATCACCTTGTAAGTTCTTTGACCTGTCTTCTTAACTCACCCATCATGGTATCAACCTGTAGGGTAACTTGCATGATGTTGTATTCTAAAGCGGTACTTCTACCTTTTCCTAATGCACACCCTGGATTACAACACAAGTTTAGATCAATAAGTCTCCAGCTGCTCATTAACCTCATAGGTAAGAGACATAACTGCCTTTTACTGTATCGCAAACAAAGCATACAAAAATAATATGTGCAAAGAGACCACTTTCATGAAATGTTTAAACCTATGCCATATTTACAGATGAGAAGAAAATGGCACTAACATTTTGCAAGACCAAAATTCACATAGTTCAACACCCTAAACAAGAAATGCCTACTTTTATCAGAAAAGTATTTGAATCCCTGACAGCACATCAGTTCTGGAGATTCAGCTCTGTGTGCATGGTCACCATTACCATTCCTCATTTTCAGCTTCTGAAAAAAAGCAGAGGCCACTAGACCAATTTTCCCTTCCAATATTCTGATGCTGCCTTTGTCAGGAGAACTAAATGTTTATTGCAAAAGAGGATATAAACTGCCTGCCCTCCCTGACATTTATTGAACCAATACTCAACATTAAATTTCCTCTCTGGCATCCTAGAGTGAGATAAATAGGGATTTAAATGGCAGAAGAGCAGCAGAGGAACAGTGGATTTTTATTTATGCATTCATTCTCCTAGAGCTAAGGATAAAGATGTACCAGAAAACAACATGCACAATGAAAAGTTAACATTACCATCAACTATAGGATTTCTAAAAGGGGGTAAATCAGTCTTTTCTCTTAAAAGCTGAATTCACTTGACAATCTGTAATACAAGTTGCCTAGTACAGAATTGCTAAATAACAGGATTTTATTCAACAAATTAAATCAAACAATGTTGTTTGAAGCAGAGAAATATGATGAAACAATTCAAAAGACTTAATATTATAAAGAAATAATCCCAGTTGTGGATATCAGGGTCTTTCTCCCCCTCAATAATTGAGCCCATTTTTCTCAACTCCTGTCTTTTTATCAGCAAAGTCAGAGCTTTCATCCATAGAAACCTCTGCTGACAAAAGCATGTCTGACCAGGACTTATGACCTTCTCCTCTTGAAAACCACTCACAGAGAACAGGTTTCTCAGGAGTTTCTGCTTCCTATAGAGCTACACATCCAAGGTCCATGTCTTCTTCAGTCCCTTGATCATATTTCTCTTTTACCTGCCATGTAATAATTAGATATTTTCACTGGAGTTGTGTTGAGTTTAGTTATTTTAAACAAATTCAAAACTTTATAAAGTACTCATGAAAACGACTTTAAATTGAAGTGTAAAGAGAATCAATCAACATGTTTATGCAATAATCGATTGACAATAAAGCATAGTGCACAATACAAAAACATATACATAACTAAAACATTTGTTGAAATGTATCATAGGATCTGAGCCTATCATTTACAGCAAGAAATAACTGAGCAACTAAATAAACAGTTCTTTCTGATGGGTACCTGAGTTCAAGATATGAATATTTTAATCTACCTGCCATACATACTGAAATGAAAAATTTACGCTTTGGTTTCGCATCCCTGGAAAATTATCATTTTATACTTGTTTTCCATTTATAACTTTGCCAAAAGATACTTCTCTTTCAGTTTCTGACACAAATATGTGATGATAGGCATGGCTCTCCAATCAGCAGGTTGATTGTAAAAAAAAATAAAAATGCAGCTCTGGGAAAAATAATGTTTTAGGAGTTGATGTTATACTAAGAATCTTGACTATCATCATAATTTGCTATTTTACAGAATGTTTCTAAGCCTTAAATCTTTAGAAAAGAACATCAGGGGAGGTTACAATTTCAGCTGTCACAGTTACCCACAAACTACCTCAATTAGACCTCTCCCATGGACTGGCCACGAGGCAAACCCACTTCTACCAGCAGCCACACTGCAGACCCCACTGCTCTGTCACTGCATCCCGTCTGACTCCTCTTGCACAGCCTTGGAAAGCTGGGCACATCTGCCTTACTGTTTTCTTTTATGATTACGCTTAGTTAAAATGTAACAACACAAGCATTATCCAGGTTATTTTCTATGAAACTCACTTTTCCCAGTGCACAACAATAGTCAATGATCATCTCAGAACACTGCTTATTACAATTTTATTATATTTTTCTTGTATTATTTGTCATTTAAAGATGAAAGCTAATTTTAAAACGCTTATTCTGAGAGCCCTGCATTCCTGGATGGCCATTGGCTTGGAATTAGCATCCCTGCTGCAGTGGTACTTTATCCCATGTAGAACAACATTTTTTTTGTTTGTTTGTTTAATGTATACATTCAGAGCACAATAGGGTCACAGCCTAGTTCCTTATCTTGGCATAATGAAATGGTTTTCAGTATTTCCTGCGTATTCTGTACCTAACCTACATCTTGCTAAAGCTAACAGAAAAGTATATTCTATTGACATTAATGATTTTTCATCAAATACTTTGAAAATATTGGCAGGTAAGGGCTATTTAAAACATCACAGCTAAAGCCAATTAATAATGTTTCTCCAGTGAAATCAAATCTTGACAAAAATTTAAGAAATAAAAGTACTTAGCAAAACCCCAGCTAGTCTTATTTACCTATGCACATTTTATATTTTCAGTGTGCAGTGTGCTGGCATAATGAACACCAGCTAATTAGTGTATTGGAAAAAGCAAGTTTACCTAAGGAGAAATAGTTCTTCTCTTGCTACCATTTGTGTCAAGAAATAAATCAGGAAAAAACAGCGTCTAGCTTTGTAAATATTAGGATGGGATTGAAAAAGCACAGATATTGTCATTCCACGCATGATGACGAATGAAGCTATTAAAGATGATTTTGTCTAAATACAAGATGCTTTCTAATGGGCATTCCAATTTGCTGCTCATAATATAAGCAAACATGCTCTATTTTCCAACAGCCAAGTAATAACCAGAATCTACAAACTTGTACTTAAAACAATGAGTGTTATTTGTTTAAATGTCTACTGCCTAAAAGATTTGCCAGATGACTTCTGTGAAAAAACAACACACACACACACACACACACACACACAAAAAAAAAAGCACTGTACCTCAGTTAAAGACTAGGTCTCTGAGTCAATCTGGAGAAGTGGAAATATTTTCCCCATTATGAAAAGGCAAAGACAAACCTAATAGTGTAGTTTGTGCACCTGTCAATATTTTTCACCAGAAAGTGCCCTGAGTTGGAACTAGGCTCAGACTGGAGGAAAAACAAAACAAAAAGCAACAACAACAACAAAAAGCACCCACAGATATGGGATCAAATTCAAAATTATAACGTGAAAGTAAAAAGCTTTCCATGTCACTCTTAGTCAGCGAAGTTAATAGTACTGGGTGCTTCTACTTTGAGATCAATTTCACATATTTATAATCTTCATAATGGAGAAATAAGAGGAGGCACAGGGTGAAAAAAAAAAAAGACAACCTATTGAAAAATGCGGTGCATGCGACAGAAATATGACAGCCAGTGCTCAAAGAGAAAAGTATGCGCAGATAGGAGAATCAGTCACATTTTCTGCAGTGTGTTAAAAATAGCCAGGTGGAACAAGCCAGATTTGTAATATATACTTTCTAATCTGATGCATGTTCCCTCAGCAGCAACTGCAAACCGCCCTCCACTAGTTATTTACAGGTGTTGATTTTCTCCAGGACTTCTCTGTTATTAATATTCCCAATCCTCAGAAAAACCCTAAACCAAAAAAAAAAAAAATGCTTTAAAAATTGAGAGAGGCAAACCCAGCACTGCATTATGCTGCTCAGGCTCTCAGTGAAAAACCCAGAAGATTTACTGGCTTTCAAAACTGTTATTTCCAGGCTTCTCCTAGTCCTTTAAAAGCCTCATGTCATTATCCTGTAGTTCCTTTCAAAACTCTCTTTAAAATTTCCCTGATTTTTTTTTTTTTTTTTTATAGTGCAACATTTTCCCTGTGTGCCTTTGCTGGTCTATAAAATCCAACACATACGCACACCATACCTACGGCCATCTGCCACGCTTCAGGTCTTGTGCTGCACTTTAGGGTTACACCAGGAGAGTCTATCTCTATGCACAAATGTATTTTAGACAACTGGCACTGAGCTGGAGAAAGAGGCACCTCCCTTACCTACGCTGTACAACCATGCAACACCCATAAATATTATCCTATAATAAAAGCAAGTTTTATACATTTATTTTTAAGCTCTTGCATTTGTCTGTGATATAAACCTTAACTTGTAAGTCATATTTTCCTGCACATGAATGATTTTGTAGAATTATAACAGAAACTCTGTAAATCCTGATCTCTTGGAAGACATTCCTAATAAATTTCTTCTATTTTAACATAGACTGCCATGCCCCTCTTCAGCTCTCAATCTGTTTATTTCTTCCCTAACCTACTATGAATTCCTTTAGCAATCAAATTTATGAAAAAAAAAGAATCCATATTGGTCACAATAGCCACATATATTTTGCCACAGGCAGGCTGTGTATGCATCATATTCCAAAACATTTGCATCTAAATGAAATTTTTGAAGATACAGTCTTATATGTGGTCATTGGAATTTAAAAGGTGTCTTGCCTCTGCTAAGTCACAGTGATCGTACCCCGCTACTGCTGTAACTGTGCCGATCATTTAACAGTTTGTTAATTTTTAAAATCTTCATCTCCGAATGTTCTTTCATTAAAATGCAGGCAATTAAAGTAGTTTATTGGAGAAATCTACTGTATATCCCAGTGGGAAGTTGCTGACTTTTTACATTTGTTTACTCTGCAAAAATTAAGTACTTAGCACTAAAATCACACAGAAGACCTGGGGACCTAACCGTACGTTCAGCTGCTAAGGTCTGACACCTAGTAATGCCAGTGCCCACAAATCCCTGTCACCAGAAAACTCTGGAGTCTTTCCTGGATTACCAAAATTGAAAATACCAGCTGCTGGAGAAACTTTCAGCTAAGAACCACAACATGTATTTTATTGACCTTATTTGTTATTAGGGAGAAATTGTTTTGGTGTGCTTCCCAGCTGCGCAGGTACCACAGCAACCTAACACTACCACAAGCAGAATGCTTTCAAAGTTGCTACCTGTGATGAGACACGAGGTCAAATAGGCAGTGATCACAACTGCCTTGAGTGATACTGAATGGAGAACACATCCCAGTAAGAAGTGCAGGAGGGAGAGACAAGAAATAGGAGGAGGGCCACTAATTAATTGAGCAGAGCCTCAGATCATTCAAAACAGAGGAAAGACCACGCATTATTGTATTGATGCTGAAGGAGAGAGGACTCAAGAGGAGCTCGCTGAGGTGCAGCAGAGCTACTGTGGGCAGCCAGCCCCTCTGCCCCGGCCAGGCAGTGCTCTCCTCACCACCATGCAGTATTTTACCAGCCTCACAACCAACACCACAAGGCACAGGACTGACAAGGCAGATTATACCTGCAGCTTGTTCCCAGTCAACATGAGTGTTATGTGAAGAAACATCACGTAATTTGACTCACAAGATCTTTTACATGTCCTGATCCAGGTTAATAGATAATACCGAGCATGCATTGACCCTCTTTTTAAGCAGTTGGTGACTACAGATGGCACATTTAACTGCTGCTTTGAACAGCTGTAAATGGATGCAACATGCTGCCAGTGCGGTATTACCTCTTTTGTCCAAATTTACGAATACCCAAATTCTTATCAACGGGGTGCTTGTTCTCAAAAGGTACTTGATACCTGCCAGAAATTCACATAAGCAATTAAATAAATCCATTTTCAGGTTCCTTCAGTTTAATATCAACTACATTATACATCATTGTGCTTTAAGACTAACAATTAAGACAATAAACTACACAGGAATCCCAAAGATATCCTTTTGTTTCACTGCTTCAGTAAAGCCACGTAAATTTCTTAACTTCAGAGGAACCGTGCAAAAATTTCCAGCTTCAAAAACTCCTGCAGAACCACTTCTGGAAAAACATTCTGGACGTGATTGAAACAAGGGCAACGTTTGAACCATTTATACCTGACAGTCTAAATTTCAAGGCCATCAATTCCACGTTATAACTGTAAGATTTAGAGTCTCTGATGGTGAAAAGATCAATATGAAATTACAAACTGTCACTACTTGTATATACACACATGCACCCCTACATGTAAACCCCTGTTCTGACAGCAGGAGAGCAGTCCTTTACAAATCACTTCCCATTAACCATGATGCTCACAAGGCACCGTTACTTTAGCATGGCATTTGGAAAAAGAAACCATATTTTTATGCACAGTTTTTATACCCAAATGCAGGTAATATTACATCCTACAGTTAACCACTATGTGATGAAGTAATTCACAATACTTTCTGAGAAACAGGACCTAAAATATTTAGCACTGACAGAGTGTTTTCCCTATGACAAGCACTCCTCAAGTAAAAAATACAGAGAAAAAGTGCAACCAAAATTGTACAGTGCAATTCAGGGTTTTGCTGCTGTTATCCCCGAATCACATAGGACAACATTTCAGAAGCAGATAAAAAACGAAAATCACTGTAGAATATTAAGGAGAGATTTGAGCACGCAAAGTGGATACAGAGATAGCAATGGCTTATGCCAATTAGGATGAAACACAGATATAAGAGTGTTAAGAAACTGTAAACAAGCATCTCAGTTATCAAAAAACTGCTCTCCTTATTCAGCGCCAAAGAATTATTAGTACCCAGGCTCTTTGGAAACTTGTGGTTGAACTCTGCCATAGGAGGCTGTGTGTACTTGTGATTTTTGGTTCATATAAATCACTGATTGTCTGCAAACTTCAAGTTCACTTTAAGTTCTTTTAGCTGATAAATAGGAAAAATTCTCCAAAACATGGATGAGAGGAGGGAAATCACTGCTTTAACAGATGATTTTTGGTTATGTCCTCTTTCTTTTTTTCTTTCCTTTTTTTTTTTTTTTTTTTTTTTGATTACTTCAACACATGTACATTGAATGTGCTACAGTATTATAATTATTTTTTTTCCTTATATGCTTATGTATCACTTTCAATAGCAAATTAAATTCATGAAGAAAATAAGAGATTGTCTTACTAAAAAGTATATTCATCTGAATAATCCATGTGGATAAAGGAATCAAGTAAAAAACAGTTCTCCCATTCTGGGAAAATGTTTAAATTTCATGATGTATCCAGCCCTGGATAAATTCAGATAAATAAATAAATTCAGACTCACAGACACAGATTCTTTCATTGGTATTGATTCTACATGTCAAGTTAAAACTACTAAAAGGAAAACAGATTTAAATAAAATGTTTTTCTTCATTTGGGAAATTTTAAACTAGAGATGTTAACATGCCAAAGTGAGTTTGCTTCAAAATCTCTCTTGGTTAAAGACCACAAAAAGTCAAACGCAGCAAATTGAAGTTCTACTCAAGAAGAGTCCATAGAGATCAAAAGAATACATAAGTATAGCAAATAGTCAAATAAACTCTTTTTAAAATTTTGTAACTTAAGGCAAAATTCCATGGCTTTTGTACTAAAATATCACTGGCACACAAATGTTCTAAATTAGATTTATTTTTTTTATTAGATTTTCATTAAAGTGACCTTAAAGATTACAGCACAACAGTTTCTTCCAGGACTTTCATTTTAAAGGCTTTTAAAGACAAATGACATTTATATTGCATGTCAAATTTGCTTTAAGTGCTTTAAGAGCATTTATATCTCAAGCTCTAGCTTAAGAAAACTTCACAACTTTTGAAACTGTTTCCTAAAACTTTCCTAAATGTAAGTTAAGGAATAGAATTCACGCAGATAGCAATGAATTCTGGTCACCACAGCAGTGCCTCTTAAGAGAAATGAAATTGCAAGAGTTTCTGAACAATCAAAATTCCTTCTTTTCTGGGAAATAAATAAATAAATAAATAAATAAATAATAAAAATAATAAAAAAATCACGGCAAGATTAAGCATTCCTTATTATTATTATTATTTTTTTATTTTTATTTTTTTTTTTTTTTAACCTATACCCATGCTGTTTTGTTTTTCTAGGAGTGAAATAACTTGGTAAATTCAGCTGATGAAAGGTTGTTAAGGAACAATCGAAACAATTTGATTGTTGTCAACAATCAAATGGGATAACGCCAAGTTGTAAAGGAAATACAACTCCAAAGCTCTGTACTTCTTCAAGGTTTTAGCTTTCCATCTACCAACAATTAATAGCTTTTTATATTTGGACACAAAAATCAGACAAAAAAAGAAGAAGACAATAAAAGCCAAACTCTTTCTTTACTGGGATTGTTTTAAGGATACTTTTCACACGTCTTTCTTTAATGCACCATCCCATGAACAGTACATTTCATGTGTTGTAAGTGGAGTAGGCTGCCATTACCCAAACAATATCTTTTAAGCTAGCTATCAAGGGAGAACAAGAAAAGCCAGTTGCGTATTCATTGTCTAAATGGGCCAATTTTTAGATATGTATTCATAACACAAGGAAGTCTTGTGAAGTATATACCACAGCAGTGATTTAGCTCATTATCCCAAAATCATTGAATTTCAAGACTGAAAAGCTCTATCATCCTATTTCATCTAGCTCTGCATTGCACAACTTTTCCTCTACAGACCGTTTTCTAGTGTTTTGTCAATTTTAGTTATAAAAGTCTCAAGTGAATGGGTTTCTAATATTTCCCTAAAACGACTATTTTACAACCTAATATATCTCTGCCATAAAGTTTTCTTGCCATGCAGTTTAATTTCTCCCTTGCTTATTTTCATCCTATGGGAATAGCTCTCTGACCTCAACATAGCTCTGCATGTGCTTACATTTAAACACTAGATCAAGATCCTGGCACAAAATACATGTATATGTATATGCAGCAAAATGAGGTAATGGAACAAAGCTAGCTGGGGGATTGCACTATTAAGGATCATTTCACCTGCACAGATATAGTTCCAGTATATAAAGAGAAAAAATACTTCTCCAATTAACCTTGGAGAGTAAATCCTGGTTTTTGTTTTTTAACATCTAAAAAGAGTAATGAATTTACTTAATTCCAGCAATACAACAGAATCCATAAAAACTGCTCATCAAATTACTTAATTTCTGATTTGGTTCTCCTCTCAAAAGAGATAATACTTTAACCAGAGATTACTGTCTGCTTAGGCTCACTGACTACATATAAAGATAAAAATAATCGAATCTCTGCATCTCTTTGAGAAGTTGTATAGAATATTCATATTCACACTTATTCAGAAATACACCTAAATGTGGATTGCAGTTTTGCAAATTTGAGTTGTTCATTTCTGCACTCACGCAGTGATAAATTGTGCTCACACAAAACAATGCCTTTATTTATTCATTTTTGTAACAAAACTGATTTAACTTCTTTTAATTATTTTTTATTTCCTGTAGCAGGCCTTACAGAGTACCTTGATTACAGGAAAGAGAATGCTGCTATTTAATCAATATTGAAAGTTGAGCAGCAGATGGAAAGAAAGAGCAGAAGGCATTAGTAAAAGCCATGAAAACACCCTGCAAATGCTATACAGACTTTTGTATTCACATTGCACGGAGGGATTCTGTACAACACTCAGACTGCATTTACACAGGTGCTTGGATTGAAAGGCAACAGGATGATTAATGAACTTCCTTTAAAATGCTTTAGATGCAAATAATCATAAACAAGTTTTTATGCAAAAGTCTACCTTCTTTAAACAAGCTTCTTTTAGGATATTCAGAACTTTGTTTTCTGTTTCTAGAAAAACAGCTCCAAGATTTGCCTGACAACAAATTAGCCACACTTAACCTTAGGCTGAGCGCTGGGGCTCGGCGCTGTGCTCTGGCTGGAGGGCCAGCAGCAGCCACTCTCAGGAAAGCCTACAGTCACAACAACTTCAATTCAGAATCCAAATCCTTCCACATCAGAACAAAACTCTGCAGCTGCTTATTCTCAACGCCAACTTATCTTCGTGAAATACACAGGAACATTCTCCACTGGCCCAGAAACATGCCAAATTAATTTATCAAATAAAGGATTTTCCTGGATGCAGATAACCACAGTGAAATGCTTGAGAAGCTCTGGAAAATGCATAACTGCCATCACTGTACCTAGGCACGTTGTAATTAGCATATCTAAATCAGCACACAGATGCAATAATAAACAAACATACAGGGGTAAACGAAGTGGAAGGTTCATATTCAGTGAGCTGAGCACAGATCATAAAAACACAAGATTGAAATCACTTACGCTGCATTATGATGATTAATTATTTTGGCCCTTTGCTACAGTATTGCAGCAGCCCTGAGAAATGGCGCAATTACTTCTTTTGAAGAATGAAGTTAAAAAGACTCGGTACTAAAGGACAGTGCATACAATTCGGTGATTAAGACTCTTAGTGAACAGTTTCGTTACATTTCTAAACACCATCCTTGTCAGCTGGAAGATTCATCAGTTTTTCAACATTCCTATTGTTACAAGGTAAATTACAATTAATAAATTGACTAACTCATGTTAATTAAAAGTTGTCATTGAAACAATTTTAGCCACCTCAAACCAACCCTCCCAATTTTCAAACACTCAAGGAAATTATGAAAATTAGATAGAAAAAAGAAAAAAAAAAAAAAAGAAAAAAGAAAAGGCAGGTCTTTCAGTTCTCCCTGTGTCAGTGACTACAGGCTTGTCCAGTTTCTCCGGCATGAATTCTATAATTTATTTTTCAGCCCAGTAGCCCTCACTGTTTATTTTATAGTCTGTTAGCTCTCACCCTTCAAAAGGTTTCCCCATCATCTCTTCTAACTACCACTTCCAAATGCTGTTTTAAGTCTCAGGGAGGGGGAAATATCACTTTAAACTTTATTTGAAGTTCAAAAATCTGTAAGTGAATTACAATAATTCTACAAGCCCAATGGAAACACACAATGTAGCAAGGAAAAGGAACATCTTCTGTATCAAAGTAAAATTACTTGAACATAGAAAATATTTGCTTTTTTTTTAATAACCATTGATGCTGTGTGCAGACAGACCTATTAACCAGCAACTTGTTGCATGCTGACTTAGTCTTTGGCACCATAATTTTACTTTACTAATATGCTAGAGACTACTTAATGGCACCCATTTAGTCTTACAAAAAGAAAGGTTAGATCAATCGTTATTAATGAAAGGCACCACTCCAGTCAACCACTGGCTCAGCGATTGTGCAGAACTGGATGACAGCAAAACAGAAAAGCATGTCTTTGAAAGCATATAAACCCCGTATGGGAAAAGGCAGAGGAAGATATTCAAAGATGAGAATATCTCAGAATCTGCTCACCCTTGTAATTTTTTTTTTTAAACTATCTTCATCAAGATACCAGCCCTCTTACAGTTTCTGACCAGTGTGAAGCGCACAAGATAAAGACATGAGTCCACATTATTAACAAGCTAAACGTTCCTTTATTTCTTGTAAGATAAAAATATACACACAAAATTTTAAAAGCAGTAACAAGCAAAAGGTTATTTAACCATGTGGAGGAAAACAAACAAACAAACAACAAACTAATTTTATTGAACTCCTAAAAGTTAATCGCAATATTATAACAACTGTTGGAAAATCATTTTCATCAGAGAAACCTATATTTGTAAATGTATTATGGTATTTTATTCTCCAGATAGAATTTATGGTTCATATCTTTTTGCTTGGTTACTTAGGCTGCTTACATGTAAAATTTGTTTTAAAAGTTTGAAGAAAATCCATTCAGTCACTTACAATCATCAAAAGCACAGACAAATTTGTTTTTACTTCAGTGGAAAGGAGAAGAGGGAATGGAAGAGATTTCATTCTCTTCTGTTCTCTTCTTGTCAGAATTATTTAAGATTATTTTAACAGCAATGGGAGAGTGAAAAAGGAGAATGCACCATATACCCAAATCCAGCAATTCCCAAAGGATATAAAACAGTGAAAAAAAAAAACAAAAACAAGCTCAGAGCCATTCATAACAAGAGAGGTTGCATCCCTCAACTGTCCAGTCCATTTCAAACCACTTTCATTGCACAAAACAAGTGCAATGGAACAGACACAACTTTTTGGGTGCCTGTAGTTTAGGTGCAGGTTGTGTCTTTGCTCTGACAAAATGCTGATGCTGCATGTCAGGTTTGCTGAGTTCATCAAGAGCTACTCAAAGCTAGTCTTCTCCAGCTATTGTGAAGAAATGTGCATACCTTTCCACAAGTGGAAACCATTCCATCCCTAATAAATCCCCAAATAAGTTCTTCTGGCATATAAATAATGATTGAATTCATTTATTCTTTTGATTTATTCTTGTTCAGTCAAGCCTGTCAAATATGCTTGAAACCTTCTAGAAATGTTACCTAAATAGAAGGTGTTATTCAAACTATGTATGTTGTCCTGCAGTTCTGATTAGTAAAATTCAATCTAAACAATTCGAGATAATTTAATTTCTTTAGCTTAAATTCCTCTAGTGCTGGAGAAGTAATGTTGAATTATTATTATTATTTTTTTTTTATGAGCAATCATTTCAATTGACAAGCATTTTCTGATTGACAGAATATTTTAAAAAGACAGATTAAAAATAATATAAATTATGCAATTCATTCTCCTAGCATGAGATAAAATTGAATAAAATTTAAGACTCCAAGTATTAACACACAAAGGAATGCGGCACTGCCTCACGCAGCAGGCTCACTTGGCAGGCAAATTGTATGGCCTGGATGAACAGATGGTTTGGTAGGCTGGAAGTGTCCTGAGCCACTGAATTCAAAGGGCTGTGGGTCACCACCAGTTGCTGATAGTGGTGTGCAGTGGGCACAGTATCCCAGAGGTTGGTTCCAGGACCATTATCACATTATCTTCATCAGATACCTGAATGGGACACAGAGGAACCCTCAGCAGGTTTGTAGGACGCACTAATCAGGGGCCAGCAATAACAAGAAAAAGGCACTTGCGGAGTTAGGGTTACCTACTTAGGAAGGATCCAAGTTCAGATGCAAGACAGCACCTCTGAAAAAGGATTAAATCTGTTGTATTTTAAGGAGTAGACCAAGGAATCTGCTTCTACTCTATCTCCTCTATCACATGTTCTGTGCAGCACTGAATGTGCTGCTGTGTCACCCAGATCACCTGTAGCCATGCAGCTCTGCAAACCTAGTGAAGCCAGAATATCTGTTCCTGCTTAAGTCAATGCAGTTTATTAAATTTAATATCAAATTTCACTTCACCATGGAAACGTGATTTTGGAAAACTATCATGCTTTAAAATTAAAAGCTACAAGACTGGAAGGCAGAGAGCAATTATGATTTGACTATCAATGATTGTAGTTAGTATCCATATTTCAGTATTTCAGACTTAATCCCTGCCCACTGGTTTGATAGTAGAAAATCATTTGTACTGATATTTCTCTCTCAAGACTGGCTGCAGATGAGCTATGCTGTCAGCACTGCATTCAAATAAGGTAAATGTCTGTTCTTGGTTTCAGCTTTAATGCACAGCTGAAGGCATTGTCAGGCCTCCCAAAATCACCGTGGCAGTTCTTACAGGACTTAAGTAATGTCATAGGGTAAAATCAGGATATTATAAGAAATGCAGGCCCAGCATCTGCCTTGGAGTGATGAGGCAGAACCATGCTATAGCCGCACAATCAGGAGTCACTCAGGGGTAAGAGCAAAGAGTAAATAAAAGGCTACATCCCCTACTGATCAAATCAGACTTCCAGAGAAACACTCTGTAGAGGCTAAAAAGGTAGCCTGGAAATACGCACTAGAAGGTGGGTATATATATACTGGAAAGTATACATCCCATGTCTTCAAACAATGCCTCAGGTTTTCTCTGATATGAAGGAAAAGTTGACTACTGGTGAATAATACAAGAAAGGAAAAAAATTTACAGAAGGCAAAAGGAATGCTGCAAGTACTGGAGAAGGCCAGTTCTGAATCAATAGTGAAGAGTACAACTTAAAGTGAAGGGTTATAACTTAGAGCAGGCCTGAACATATTTAATGTAGTTACTATAGCTGCACAGGGCAGTTTCACAGTGTGAAAGACAAGAGCTGGATGACAAGATACAAGTTGGGTGTCTGCAACCATCAAAGACTGACAAAGCTCCAAACAAGACACTTGTGAATTGCATAAGGACGGATGTGCAGATAGGGCAATATCTGAAGAAGATATTCAAAAGTAGCACAGATGCAGCACTTGTTCCTCTGTGTGCACTTAGGGCATGGCAAAAGTAATTAACCAAATACAAAGCGCCTGAAGAATGGGTAATTGAGATTGATACATGGTACAAATCCATGGAGATCAAAGAGAAATTGCAGGTTGGTTTCTATGGATTTGGGCAGCTATAGAGTGGGACAGCACTGGGAACCGGCTAACAATCATACCCAGTACAAGACCCCACTGCCTTAAACAAAGAACCTTGTATGACAAAACCAGGACTGATCCTGGTTCCTGAGTGTAATTGACTGATCCGTCTTCCTAAGAAAGCGGAGTTTAGAAGCAGATTGCAAAGCAGCTGGCAGTGGCTGAGGGGTGAGCACGGGTCACCCTGAAGCTCTAAAAGTTCTGGTAGCTCTGGTCAGTTACTGCTTCACTGCAGGCATGTGAAGGAACTATGAAAATACAGAACCCTTGTAATTAGGGCAAATTGATTTATTTTTTCAACAGATGAAAATCACTGGGAAGTTTCTGTGATGTGTTTAATACTGTGTGAGAGTCCCAGACTGCAAGAAGGGAACCAAGGGCAATTCTGTGCTACACGTGGACAGCAGAGCTGGGAGCTCCGAGCTAATGCAGCCACAGACCCCAGCTCAGTAACAGGAGGCTAATCCAACCTGAGAGCGCTACTGCAATCCTTCCAGCACACAGCTGTCCCAGAAAGCCACTTAGGACCACCTGTCGTGCCTTTCACCATACAGTAGGCATGCACCAAGACAAGGTAGAGAGATTGACTAGATGCTATGTCCAAAATGGCTTATATACAGAAATTTAATTACCCAGAAATGCAATCAAGTCAGCATGAGAAAGTAGGCCCAGCCTGGCTTGAGAATCTAATCTGAAAACAAGTAATTAAAACAGTTCAATTGTAAGAAATCCAAACCCAAATCTACTCTTCCCATTCACCCAATTTCAAGCAGGTAAAAATTCATTGCCTGCGATACCCAAATGACACACTCACCCTCGGAGATGATGGTGTTTCCCTCAGGAACACACTCATTCTACCTGACACAGCCCAAGAAGGTAACGTAAGACTATCCTGTCTCACAGCCTTAACTCATTTGCTCTTTCCTCAAATTTGTACACACCAGAATTTTCTGTAGTCTTTTAAGAACCACAATTCAGACAGTGGCTAACAGATCACTCAGTCTCAATTACTGCTACAAAGCAGTACATGGCATTTTGTTTCTTCATAGTTTGGATTTACCAGAAAGAAAAAAACAAACAGCACTTCAGCTCTGCACAGTCCTTGTCATTACCTAAGGATAATTCTGCAGACATAGGATGCCTCTGCAGCCACAACACCCAACTCCATAATTAAAAACTTAATCTCAAATATAAATAACATTCATCAAGCTCTTTTTTTTTTTTTTTTTTTTAGCATTACATGTGGTTGATTTATCCAACCAATGCCCCTCTGTCAAAGCTCTGAGGATCTAATGAGCCATGGAGAACACCTTAGCTTAGGCTGTTTTCAAATTTCATGAAGTGAGATAATGCAAATGAAAAGTGCATATGTGCTGAGCCTTCCAAAGTCCTGATAAGGTGTTAATAAACCTTAGCAAATTCTGATTATGGCTGTCTCATTATGTACATTGTTGCATTTTCTACAGATAGCAGTGTTGGTAAATTAAACTCCAAAAGTGCAATGCTTGAATCTGCTCACCTGAGTGAGCAATGATAAGTAATAAAGGGCAAAAGACAAAATTTCCCTATTTTTTTTCCAGAGTTCACTGGGCCAAAGCAAATCTGTAGTTGTTTAAGATCTCTGCTTTGTTTCTAATGCACGTATGTCATTTTTAGGAGGCAAAAGTGCGCAAAACACAGTATTTTATTATCTAAATTCTTTAAGCACTTTACCTGAAAGCCCTGGTGCCATCCCTAATCATAAAACAGCATACACTAAGCAAATTTTTTGCCAAAATCTCTTGCATTCTTTATATCATATTGGAAAATTGCTGATTCAACAACAGCTATTTTGCTGCAGAAGGGATACATTCCTAAATAGGCACAGACGTGACAGGCAGAAAATATGAGAGAAATACTTCCAGTGCTGATAAACTTGCAAAGACAGAAGTAAATGGGTTCCTATTAAATAGAGTCTTGTTCATCCCAGTGAACTTGAGCCATGTCACACATCAAGATACCTGATTTTTTTTTTTTTCACAGGCAGGACTGCTTCTAGCATTGTATTCACCCTCAACTTGGCCAAATGGCCCTAGGAAGTCAGCCTGTGTCCTTAGTAATGACAGTGCGAAATGGAGATGCCAAGTGTTAAGCAACTGTAGATCTACACATAAAAAGGATTTATATTTAGCTCTTTCTGCACAGGAGATGAATATTGGGTGACAGCAGTGTGGCAGAGCCAAGGCAGTTGGTTCTCCACTGATGAGTGAGAAGTGGCAACCTGGTGATTGACAGCAGTATGTGGGAGATGTGAAAGCCATTGCAGAAGTTAACGCAGGATGTCATGTAAAACAAACACTGCAGCCTGTAACAACAGCAGGGAAGAAAACAATGATGTATGAACTTACTGAAACTCAGCAAGGTTCTCATTAAAAATAAAGTATTACTACTTAAAGTATAAGTTAGAGGTCTCTAAACCAAACAGTTCTGGGAGCTGCATATTCACAAAGCAAAGGCAGGATTGCAGGTCTTTGGAGTAGAATCTAAGAAGCAAGCAAAAATGGGCTGGAGATTAAATCCATGAAGAAAAATAAGATTATTTGTCCAACATCACACAGCAGATAAGTAACAGAAACAGAGCCTAGACCTTTCGGATCCAGAACAGAAGGCTATTAGAGTAGCCTCATCCTTTCCCCAAACATTCATCAGGTTTGACAGAGATGATAAATACAAATATTTTAAAGCAACAGAGATATACATATGTAAATAAAATTTCCCCTTTAAGAATTAAGAAGTGTTTTATGAACCACCAATAACTAATGTATAAGGAAAAAAAAAAAAAAAAAGAGAGAGAAAAAAGTCTTATATTTTAATGTGGTTTGTCTCTCAAAAAATCTCAAAAACCTCACTGATTTCTTCCACAAAGATGTAAACATTTTCCAGCAAGAGGGAAAAAGCCCTCCGATGTCAGGTCTCTGTTGCTTCTGTTCTAGCACCTCCGACACTTATCTATAACACTTAGGTTTAATTAAAGTGTGAGGCTTAATGAATGTTCAGGGGAATGTAATATTTAGTGTCATGCAAGGACAACTGTGTTTTCCAAGGCAGCAATCAGTCTTACTCCAATCAAACTAAAATCAATAAAGTGGAAGTCAGCAAATCAGACACAACAATAAGTGCAACACTAGTGATCCTGTCTTAATCATGAAAAACAGTTAGCAATTGTCACCTGTTTTTATGCAGATGGATCTGGAAAAAGCCCCCTTTCATGCCAGCCCTATATAGCCAGTTATTACCTGCTACACTTTTGGAACACAGAGAGCACCACGGTCACCTGTCCTTCATTCCAAAGGGCACAAGAACAGAAAGGTAAATGTTGTCACAGCCCACATCCCTCTGCTTCCACCTGTTCTTGATTTGCAATGAGAATTTCCAGCACAAGGGGATGGAAACCTGCCAAGAATATTTATTTGTTGGGGAGATATTTTGGGGGATCGTGAAAACTATTTTTCAATTGTTTTCAATTGTTTGGCAAACAGCTGTCATCTCCCAGGTCAGTCATGGTGCTGCTCCATTCTGGTACTGCTTGCAGTCACTCCTGCCTCTGCAGATAATGCAATGGCTGCAGAATGTGACAGAGGAATGTGAACTGAATCCTAAGCAGGATGGGGCTGTTTCTAAAGCTTATGAACAATATGGATTATGGGCACTGAGAGGAATACAATTAGCACCAATATACCCTTGTCTTCCAGCTGTCCATACACCTCTTTCTTTTATGAGGTACTGATTTTTTTAAATTATCATTATTACTGTAGGAATACTGGAAGAATTACTCCACATGACACAAGTTTCATAGTATTAACTTTCTCCATTCGATAGCAAGTTAATTCATGATCTAGTTAAATCTCTGACAGCATTTCTAGCAGAAACTTTTTTTTCTTTCTTTTTTTTTTTTAAAGACTTATAACAATCATAAAATGTGCTCTGGGCAGATCCTCAGCACATAAAGGCCCACCTAAGGAACATTCACATCACTTGAGGTGAATTCAGTAATTGTAAAAGGCAGCATGAGCTGAAGAACCATCAGTAATTTTATAGTACAGGTAACACTGATACAAAATGTCTCCTCTTGCTTTTCCCTCCCCTCATTCCCTTTTTACTTCCTTCTCAGTATCCCTCCACAATGATAAAGCACAGCCTCTTCCCAGAGGTGGAAGATAATGGTTCAACACCTGGGTTTTCTGCTCAACCTAGCACTATGGAAGGAAGGTTCTCCACACTAAAGGTACTCAACCACAAGCAGCAAAGAGGTGTGCTGGCTGATTCGGTACCAGTTGTGTGAGACTCTTGGGGCCAGTCAGTCACATCACAGGAGAGGCAGCCTGGAACATTCTATTCCAAGGCTCTCTTCCTCTCAATTTTTTAAAACACTCAATTCCATCTCTACACACAATCAACAAAACAAAACAAACAAACAAAAAACACTTATAAAACCAATTTGTTATATACTTTCAAATTTCTTTCCTCCACAGAAAGATAAAAAGGACCAGTTTCCAGCTTGAAGTCAATTGGTTAGAACTATGTGCAAACAGATACACTAGAATTGACAAATAATATAAGAAGCAACATAATATACGAAGTCAGAGATTCCTCATGCCATGAATTACACATAAATCTCCTTTGAATGTTATACCAACAATTTGGTTAAACAGATTGTCCCATTTAAAGAATATGTAGAGATTTAAAGATAGAAGAATAGTATTGAAAATATTTTGTATGTGCAAAACTAAACACAATTCCTAGGACCACGTATTTCTAACTAAATTGTGCAAATGCATTGGCAAAAATATGCTTGGATTATAATGATTATATATCAATTTGAGTCAGTTTCCTCTTTCAGTAGTCAAAGTTGGGACATTGTAATTTGCCAAGCAAATGGTCCATAGCACCTTGGTATCTATCAGGTTTGCATCAGACAAAAAAGACAACGCGTGACATGAATTTAGAATTATATAATACCCTGAGTTAGAAGGGACCAGCAAAAGCCCAGCTCCTGGGTCTGCACAGAACCACCCAAAAATAAGCCCATACATCTGGGAGCATTGTCCAAACACTTCTTGAACATCGGCAGGCTCAGTGCCGTGCCCAGTCCCCCAGAGCCTGTCGCAGTACCCAACCACTCTCAGTGAAGAACCTTTAACAGATATCCAGCCTGACCCTCCCCTGTCCCAGCTCCATGCCATTCTCTCGGGTCCTGTCGCTGTCCCCAGAGAGCAGAGCTCAGCGCCTGCCCCTCAGCTCCCCTTGTGAGGGAGCTGCAGGCCGCCATGAGGCCTCCCCTCAGCCTGCTCTGCTCGGGGCTGAACAAACCAAGGGACCTCAGCCATTCCTCATACGTCTTGCTCTCTAGACTCTCCACCATCTTTGCAGCTCTCCTTTGAACACTAATAGTTTTATTTCATTCTCATACTGTGGCACCTAAACCTGCACATACATGTAGCCCTTGAGGTGAGGCCGTAGCAGCGCAGAGCAGAGTGGGACAATCGCCCCTTCAACCCACTGGCAGTGCCGTGCCTGATGCACCCCGGGGTACGACTGGCCCTTGGGGCTGCCAGGGCACACTGGGACTCAGTTTACCCTTTGAGCCCAATTGTTCATCAGTCAATTGTTCACCCATTGTATTACACATTTGTCTAGTTGTATGCTGGACATTTTGTCCAGAAGGATGCTGTGAGAAAGAGTATCGAAAGCTTTGCTGAAATCCAAAAAGATTGCATCAGCTGGCTTTGTTTGGTGCAAGTTAGACCAAAGCTAAATATTCCATGCAGTATTTCATACAGAATAGTAGGAAATCTTTCTGTGACCTTAGGGAGCTTTCTTCCCCCTCCTCCATTTTTATTTTATTTTTATTTTTTTAAACTCATGTGAAGATTACAATGGTGTGACAGATGAAAATAAATTTGCCAGACCCCTATTATTTGTGCAGGCAGACCATAAAAACTTGTAATACAGGAAAATAACATTTAAAAAAAAATTCATAAAAATAAGAAACATTTTCAGGTCAGTGCTGAGCTGTCTAGGTAGCTCTATACACAGAATAAATTAGTATGTTTTATTACCAGCATGCCCCTGTGAATCAACATTACTGTCCCTTGGCTGATAGACTGGCAATCTGCCACCTTAGCTCCTTTGAAATAACTTCAGAAGTGAATGGAAAAAGAAAGAAAGAAACAAACAAACAAAAAACACAAAAGTTTGCTTAAAACCCAATTTTAAAACCATAGAATTGAAATGTTTTGCTGAACATATACTGTATATCAGCAAATATAAAATATATTTTTAAATTTCATTTTTTACGAATTCAAAAAATTCCAGGAAAGTTGAACTTTCTTCAATTATTCAGCCCTGTTTAATAGTATTTAATAGTAATTATAGAGACAATGTATTTGCCCAGTCATCTCCCAGAAGTGATGTGAGAAATAAGTGATTTAAAAAATGCTTAGAACATTAACATTATTAAGTTATCAAGTACGATGTACTATTAATGATTTCTTTCTGCAGAGGTCAGTATGGGCAAAACCCTGTATTTTACTGGAAAATATAAAATAAGTTAGGAGTATTGCAATTCATTATGATTAAATGAAAAAGAATAGGAGTTACAACCATTTGGGCTCAAAGAATTTATTGCATTAATTTCATCTGTTATAGTTGTTGCAATGCATGAAAAATGTTGTCTTTGAAGAACTAAGTATTTGTGTTGTTTTGCCTCACAACTTTGTTATCCTCTCATAGCCCTAAAAGAAGATAACTAGGATCAGACATCAGATTACATAGAAATAAAAAGTAAATAACGAATGGCTATAAAGCAGATCATTAGGATATAAATCAAGGAAGCAGTTCATAGTATAAACCTCAAATAAAAAACTACTTTATGCTTTCAAAGCATTCTATATATTTTCATTATATTTTACAGAGTGTTTTATAAAGAAACTTTGTTTGTTTGTTTATTTTTATTTTATATATGTTTGTCAGCAAAATAACTGGAGAGACAGTAGGTTATATATCCATCATCCCTCACAGTTTTAAGTATGATGCTAAAGCACCTCATTTCTTCTTTCATGCACTGGATCAGGCCCAGGGAGGGAGCGAGTGAAATAATCAGATGTGACCACTACAGACTCTCCAGGCTTGCAAAGCTCTTCAGACAACCCAAGACTTGTGTTTGGTTGCTCAGGGACTGGCATGGCACCTGCTCTTAAATTACACTTCCCATTTGTTGCCAGAGACAGGCAGGCTGATCCCTGTAAGCCTCTGGTGTCATCTGGCACAACCATTTTCATGTTCTTGTGTGAGCCAGGACCCATGTTTTACTACTGCTTTGCTCTCCAGGTGCTGCTACAGGAGCACCTGACTGCCAAACAGCCGCCTTCAGACGTTTTTACAGGAGTCAACAAATTCCACAGAATGAAGCAGAACGCACAAAAAACCCTTTGATTCCACCCTAAAAACATGTCAGAGGAAGTGAAAGAATGAGGAAAGTGAAAATTCAAAACCAGAGGGGGCAATGAAGACCTCTATGCTGCTTCACATATATGTCATTTAGTTTCCTTCGGAGCATCTTTCCACCAGCCTGCAACCCACAGCACAGCAGGTCACTACTGCACGAGCAATACTTCTAGCAACTGCCCAGTGCCACTCACAGCCTCCCCTGCCAACCATGCCACCCCATACCAGACAGCCTTGCAACCTGTGACAAGAGCAACACACTTGTTGCGTGGACGGCAGCGCATGCAGGTGTTCCAACAGGCTCTGGAAATGTTAAGAGAAAGTCAACAGAAGAATGAGACCACTTTGCAATCAGGAAGGGAAAAGAATCATTATGCCACATTGTCTTTAGATCTTTATATAGAAGAAAAATGCCACGGTGAGATGCTTTGACGCAGCTAAGGGAAATCAAGGGATTGCTTGGGAGATCCAAGTAGATCCGGCTCCTGGCATATGACCTAGCAGCACGTTAGCATTACATATCTTCGAGGCCAGAGCAGGCTGCTGGGCCCATCCTCCAGAAGCGAAGATGCTGTGTAGGTGAGAAGAGCAGATGCCTATGGGAGAAGGGAGGAGTGGTGTGATAAACAGGCAGAGAGCATCAACTGATGAACGATTGTAAGCAACTTCCTCATTTTTCTCCCTGCAGAGTCCAACTCATGGCAGATGCCATTAGTGCAATAATGGCATACTTCTCATTTTCAAGTACATTCATTTTAACATATTTGAAGTTCTTTTGTTTCGTACAAGAAAAGCACAATACATTGTGATCAACCACTACAGACAAAATAATAAAGTGACCAAATTTGCAGTGCTGGATATTTTGGTGTGGTTTTTTAATTTTTTTTCTTGTCAGACCTCAACAAAGGTCTGCACAATCAATTTAATCACAGGCCTGTAACGGGACTGAACAAGGAAATACAGATGATGGGAAAAAACACTGCCAGAAGAACAACATAAATCTGTTAATGATGCAAGGAAGCCTTTTGGACTACTAGTTATTTAGTACATATTTTTCCAAAGATACAACTTCCCACTTACAAAACATCCATTAAAACAACTGAAGCAGTCTCCTGGTTTCGGAGGATTCCTCCCTCTCCCCTCTTCACCAAGGATGCTTATTTTGTGAGATCTTCTGAAACACAGAAATACCTATGTGATGTTCCACAATTTACCAGAAAATACTTGTCTTTATTTTAATGTGTTGCTTCCATGCAGCTAAAAACCTGTGCTTTTATTGAAGGGCTGACAGACAATACTGGTTAACTTCATAATGCATATTCCTCTAGTTACTGCAGCACAAAATTGCACTTTATCTTCCAACAGGGTAAACAAGTCAAAAAGAAGCAGATTAAAAGTATTTCTGTAATAATAATGGCTATACAGGGGAGAGAGCTGATGTGGAAAAAAATGACAATGCCCTAAAAGAGTCCACTCCCATTAGAAGCTGAAGGTTGGTAGCAATAGATGACCCAGAACAGCCAAGATTAGTTTTACGTACACTTCAAATGTTCTTCACTGAGACAAGTTCTAACTTTCTGACTGCCAGGTTGAGTAAAATAGCTGGATTTTTAAGCACTGTATTATTTGTCCCTGTAATTAGATGGAAAAAGGCTTGCAATTGGACAGTTTTTCAATTGCCTGTAAGGTCCATCAGCGACAGGCACTGAGACAGATGAGGGGACCTGTGAGTGAACAATCCCAAGCGTATATGGAGGAAAAGTATGCATGCAGCACCCACAGAGAGGAGATTTCACATGTTTAGGCAATGTCCTGTATAAAAGCAGCACTGTTCTGAAACCAAGCATTTTCTTTGGAGCTTCTGGGTTGAGCACCTATGCTGCTGAGTTTCTGGACCTCGCACTGCATCAAGCTTAACACTTTAAGATGGCAAGATTTACTGTGAGCTAAAAGCTGATGGGCACTAGTTTGCTATACTATGTTCCTTATATCTTCACACGGTACATTTTAAAGTTCAGCTTTGCCTTAAATCAGGAGACAGGTTTGCTTTTCTTTCAGTTGATGTGCAATGCTATCATGATGCAGAAGAAGAAAGAGGAATTACAGATGAGCCTGGTTTTTTGCAAAGTGCAGAGCACAAGTGAATTATTGAGAATTGAAATTTCTCTTCATCTTTGAAGTTCAAGCTATAACTTTTGCTATCTCAGGCAGAGAGTATTAAGTTTATAAATACATCAGGAAAAGGCAAAAGGGAGGGTCAGAATGATTCAGTGACTGAATTACAAGATCACTGAAAAGGCCAATTGTATGGTTCACTACACAAGGTGCTCAGTAATTAGATAGCAAGTGGCTGAGGCCAAATGGAAAGAAGAAAAAACACAGCTCCCTTACCCACTTGCAGCTTTGTCAGACAGACCACTTAGTGCCGCGCTTCCAGGCCAGTCTCTGCTGTGCTGCCCCATGATGGGTGCACATGATTTACAAAAAGATACAAGAACAAGTTTCCCTCTAGAGACAGCAGAGGTCAGCAACACACCAACAGCCAAACGCACAAGGTGAACCTTGTGGGACAGAATAAATATTGGGAAATATGGAAAGAGGCATGGAGTGAGACAAAGGCAGGGAAAACACAAAGAGCAAATGAGGCCACACTCTGTCTTGCAGAGCAGATCTGTCACGCATCACACATCCCGTCCCATTGCAACCTCCAGTGCCCCACAGAGAGAGCACCCAGACCATCCATGGGCGATCTATTTCTCCTTTCCCTGCTCCCTGTAACTGGGCCTGTGCTGACCCTTCATCTCCCACTGCTATCAGCCAGCCTTCCTTCAAAGAGGGATTTTTTAAATGCCCCTTAACAGGGGCCACAGCTGCTTGCCTGTAGCAAGGCCTCAGTGTCTTCTTCCACTCCTCTCCATCCTCTCTTTGCCATTCCCCAACTATTTGTCTTCTTTCGGTCTGGAAGTATGTGCAGAGAGAATGAACAATTGCTATGATGAAGGAGAGTACCTGATTCCTCGAGAACCATCTTTGATCTACAGACAAATGCTAATGTACTCAAATTCTGCTATACGACAGGGTCCAATTTTCCCTAGGCTGATGTTCTGACATGTCCCCAAAGCAAAACAATTCTGGCCAGAGATGCCAAGAAAACACTGATATTTTAGAACTGATCAGTGTAACCTCCAAAGGTAGAAATTAAAGACAGATAAATAGGTGAGCACGCTCATGCATGAAATTAGGAGAGAGAAGAACTGGAGAAGAAAAAGCAGTTCCAGTGAACGAAATTCTATGTCTATAACTCCATATCCTTAACCTTGAGGCAAATGTATCTTAACCCTCAACTTTTCTAAGTGATGCTTTTCATTAAATGAACAATAAAAGCTACAAAGCATAAACCTCACTGAAATCAAAGTTTAATGGAGAGGTTGGTAAGACACACTAGAAATATGCAAATAATGTATTACAGTTCTTGAAGGATGGGTGATTCAAATGCTACTGAACTCCATGCAGTCTATCCCTCCAGTAATGGGAAGGCTCTTGAATCACACCACAAACTTTTGATCGATACCACTTGAAAATTCTTACTGAATTCCAAAATTTAAATAATTTGGGAGAACAACATAGCAAAGACAGGATAGAAATTTCAAAGCTCATTCCCACACTGTAGAAAACCCTTTACAGCCCCTTGATTATTTTCTAAGAGCAGAATACAAATGCTAGCAGTGATGCTAAATACTAGCACCCTCTAGCGTGCACCTCTGCTTACAAATGTTCTGCTCGAGTTCCTTTTGCTGCTCAGGTCACACAAAACTGCAGCTCTCATATTCATTCACTGCAATACCTGCCCTCCTATAACTCACACAAAAAGAAATCCCTTTTATATCCCAGAGAGTTGATGCAAGTTCACATCAGTTTAAAACAATTCTTTTTCAGGAGAACTGACTTTTTTTTTTTATTATTATTATTATTTTTATTGTTTTCCAGTTGACATGATAATATTTCCAGGCAGCCAATTAGCAAAGAAAGTACTTGCCAAAGAGCAAGTACTTGCCTAAGTTAAAATTAAAACGTACATAATTACTCAGCTAAAGGTTTGTGATACTATTATTTACATCTTAAATTATTCTCACCAAAATGATATTCAATTAAAGAGTGGCTTAATTAAAATAAAAACCATAAAATAAACTGATCGAAAAGTTTCATTTGGCTCTTCATTATGGAATACCTAACTTTCACCTGGAATGTTTTATATTTTTTATATTTTGTTCCAGGTATGTTTTTTTTAATCATGAAAATTAATTTATTCATTAAAAAGGCTTGAAAGAACAGTATTTTGCATAGACCTTCCTTTTTTTTTTTTTTTTTTTTTTTTTTTTTTTTTTTTTTTGAGACTAACACTCTACAAAGAAGTCCTTTAAAACCTTTTATTAAATTAATCTTTTTTCCATTTATAAATACAGCAGTCACCACTTTGAGGTCAGCATTTTCTAATGCTTATGCAAAATGATCAGATTACGAGGGGATCATCTAAGTAGAAACTATATGTTATAGCTGTGAGGCAGTGAATGACAAAATTTGCCTTTCCAAATAAATATACATATATATACTTATATATATGTATTTAAATGAAGGAATCAGACATACAAGAGAGCCATAGAATTGTTTTGTCAAAATGTGTGCTCCTGCATGCAAAGAAAATGTACAGAAGAGGAGCCTGGAAATGCATCTTTAAAAGGTAAGGCAAAACACGGTCAGCTTTGGAAGGAAATCCTCTTCATGCTGTTATCCTTCTATTACTGCACTGCTTAAAATACAGGGCCTTGGAAGGGATGAAAATTTCTATGGCAGAAGGTAAGCATGGCCTAGCAGCACTGAACAAACGTTGCGATGATGCTGAAATACGTGATACAGAGTAAACAAATCCCAGCTTCCACACAGCTCTTGTATTGGCAGCACGGTCTGCCTCCAGACCCCATCACAGGGACTTCATACCATTAGACGTGCATTCTTGTACACTCAACTCTTTAATTCTTTCTGTTGTTTGCCTCCCACCTGAAGCCACCGTTCTCTAGCACATCACAGTTAAACTTTTTGGGAATACCTCACAAATGAAAGTAAAATATAGGCAAATAATAATAAGGGAAGAAGGTTTGAAAGATATGCTTTACCAAACAGGAGTTCTTAAAATAACTAACGAGTCAGGAAAAACAAAATATGTTCAGTTAGCTGAATTGTTTCTATATAGACTGTTCTAAAGCTCTCCATATGGGATAAACAGATGTTAGCATGTACTGAGCAACAACAGATATCCCTTGCATGACATCATGCACATTATTCCATTGGATTGTATTTTTATCAGACAAAAATAGCACTTGCTAATATATTGTGGAGGAGGAGGAGAGTCTATATGTGTAAGGAACCAGCTTCAGACTCTTTTAGAACTACTCAGAGCATCCCACCTCGTGCTGGGCATTTCATATTGTCTGTGCCTACATGCAGTTTTAGTCACAGCACGGTCATTCCCTTCTGCCTGTCTGGGTGAGCACAGCAGACCCATTCCTTTGTAGGCCCACCCACCAGCCCCTCTAACACGCAGAGCACCCAAAGTGCTGGCTCATTTACTCTTGCATTTGAGTCACTTCTTGCAAACACTGTAAAAGGATACCCAGCGCTAAGCGTCAGATGCCTTCGCAATAAGATGGTGATAAAATCAGACAGGAAGTCTGACCTGACAGCTGCTCTCACCCTCCCCAACCAACAAGGAGGAAAACAGAAACTAAATCAAAATCTAATCAATATCCTCCACGAAGATCAATTCCTGAGCTGTCCTGAAGTCAGTAGAGGACAAAGTAAATATTAGGTTTCTTTATTTTTGAGCAGGGCAACGACTAGATTTCACTGCTGACCAGAGCTTCATGCTCTCCTAGGAATACACAAACAAATGAGTCAGTTATTTTACTACACTGCTGTTCATTTCTCTTTGTTCACTTCTGTGGTGTTCAACACATTGTCACAGCACTAGACTGAGATGTCTGAAGCAGGCATTGCTTTGTGTCTTTGGCCTGTGTTTTTCTCTCCCTCAGCTGAGGGGAGAGCAGAGCACGTCAAGATGCACTGGTCCTTTCCCCCAAATCCCCACATGATGGAGGACACGGCTTCACTGCAAGCTGCCAGCAGGTGCTGCAGGGCTCTGCCTCCACAAGTCACTCACCTCTCTGAAGGCAGATTCTCAGTTTACATGAAACATTACTTCAGTAAATGACCCAGCCTCTCTCAGTGGTAAAATAAAGCAGAAAATGCAGTATGCATTATTTGCTGCCCCAAAGCAAATGGTAGTAAAATCTGTTTCACTGTACTGATGCTATAAAAAAAGGGGGTTGAGGTATGGCAGTAATGGGGAAGAGTATTTAGAAGTCTGTGTCACATTGTGGTAGAAACAATTAGCAATGTGGTTTCATAATGCACTGGAAACTGTTTTGAGTGAACATCAAAAGAAAAGAAATTCATTTCAGTTTCAAAATATTTGGATCCCCAAGTGAGTTAAACCCAGCTTTTTTCTTTTGAAACAGCTTTACCTAATTTCATTAAGAAAAAAAAAAAAAAAAAAAAAAAAGAATTCTGTCCTCCTTTGCATCCTCATTCTCTTAGAGCTCCAAGTTCTACTAGATAGCAGCAGCATTGTGAAAACTTTTGTTCTCTTTTCCTGATGCTGTCTTCCCTAATTCACATTTCCTTCGGGAACAATCATATCCAAGTACTTAGTTTGTTATTTCTATGCATACCTTGGGAGTTTTGGTCACTACTACCTTCTCTTTTTCTCTGTGGTGACCATCTACAGGCCATCAACACAAATCAGGCCCAGTGACATTAATAAATTAGAATAGCTTACAATCAGCATCATGCTTATTTAACAAGTGATAAGTAACCTAAAACATAACGGTGCATCATTTTGCTCTAGTTGCTATTTGTATAACACAACCATCTGATCTTAACAACTATATTCATTGAAGTTAAAAAATTAAAATCGGAAGCACTGTTTCAGTAATGCTACTATACACAAAACAGCTTCCGTTATATTCATTTTCCACAATTAAGTTTTTGAAAAATTTTTTATTCTTGGCAGTCCTTGAGAGGAGTGGTGCTGTATCCCTCCTCTGCACACTGCTCCTGCCCCACTGCCACTCTCCTAAGACTTCCTTCAGTGACTTCTGACTTCTGAGATTTGGACAGTTTATATATATAAATACATATAAAAGAATGATATATATATATATATATATATTTTATTGCAAAATAGTTGGACCCCAGAAGAAAATACTCATTGCAGCCTCTCATATTTCAAATCCATATTTTTCTCCTCATGAACACACGTGCATACACACATTCATTCTATTACTAGGGAAAACAGGGTAAATGTGACTGTTGTTTACAACATAGTAGCAAGTGTCTGCAATCAAGAACTCAACATGGACAAACTTTGCTTTGAGAGAAACTGATTTTGAGATAAAACTGCATGAGATTATACACTAAGAAGCCACAGCACAATGGAGTGAAAAAACTGCAAGGTCTTACAGGCAGCAGCTCTTCTACAACAGTTGCCAAAAACAGCATACAGGCAACTCAAGTGTTCAGGCAGCTTCACCTGTTCAAGCTGGATCAACAAATATGGCTTGCACATGTGGACATCAACAACAGACTTTGTGGGTATATTAAAACAAGTTATGTAAGTAGAAGGTTAAGATGTAAATAATAACTGGAAGTCACATAAAAAACAAATAAGTCTATTTCTGAGCAGTGTAATGGGAATATCGGTGTTATTCCCAGAGTCTGAATTCCTGGAAACCATAATGTTACAACAAGTGAACAATTTATATTTTTAAGGCAATATAATGTGATTAATCCTAGATGAAGATTTTGATTAATTTTATTCCATGCTCCATGTAGAGGAAGTGCATTATGTTGCTATAGCCTCATCACTGTGTTGAGTTGATCCGTTCACTTGTTCTAAAAGGTAAATAACTTTTTTTAAGGTACGCATCCCTTCTGGCTTTAACGTTGGAAGATAAGGGTCAGGTCTAGCAACACGGCTGTGCCCCCCCAGCCCTTAGAACTGAGTTGTGGCTGCCTTCTGGCTCCACAATCTCAGCTGATTCTGTATCTGACTTTTTCAAGCTCCAGATCAAGAATTCCCCTCCAATTTGTTCAACTGTTTGCAAGTCACATATATGAAAGGGTTCTCAGGGGTATAACTGGCTGAACAGTGAAGCCCTATATGCACTGCTATAGAGGACTTTGAAAAGCAAGATGTATATCTCCTTAGCACTGTTGTCTTGGAAAGGTGCTTTATTGTCAGGAGTGTAATTGCAGGGGCATGTGTCTTTTACCAACTACATATTTTCCTACTTTTTCTCCTCAAAATAAAATTTAGTTTGGCATAACAGCTCTCACATGTAACCTGAAACAAAGCTTCAAACAACTGTTTTTAGGTGAGGTGTGGAATTTTTAAAAATCTACTAATGACTAATTTCAGAGTAAAGAAAGAAGCAAGAAGCTTTGGCCATGATGTCCTCTTCAACAATTGTCAGCAGTCTTTGCAATGCTATAAGTGTCTGAGTTTCCTTCAGTACTTATTTCAACAAGAGTTTTTCCAACATGTCACTTTGGATGTTCAGAGTTTTACCATCTACTTTGAGAGCAGCATAGGGGAAAGCAAGGAAGAGAAAAAAAGAAGAATAGAACAATGAAGCAGTTGTCCTCCCCAATAGGTAACAGCTTTCTGACAAATAAGGTGTCAGCCCATGCTCATACAGTTCATGTTGAGATTCATTTACCTGACAAATTACTCCCCCAAACTTCTAGCTTCATTATTTCCTTAGATAATTATGCCTGCATTTTTTTCTTCTGGTGTGATTTGTGATGGTAGTGAACATCTGGCACCATGTTATACACAAGTTTCTTTCCAATTAATATGAAAAAACAAATGTCATTTTAGGAACATTTTGTTTTGCAAAAAGGTTATGCCCTAGGTAAGCTTCAAATAAACATGTAAATACACATACTTTATCACACACTCAAATACAGTTCAAAAAAATCAGTTGTATAACAATACATATAAGCTTTTTACCCCACATTATTATAGTGTGTATGGTATGATCTATTCAGAAAGAGCAATGGAAAAAGATTTATTGGAGATTCACCTTCAATAAAAGCCAATAGTTACTAGTCTCTGTACTTCTAACTACCTGGGGACATCCCAAACCCACTATGGTAGCACTGGAAGTATCTGTTGCCTTTTCAATGCATAAATTCTGGTGCATCTAGGAGCATCTTCAAATCCTTGAGATTTTCAAACCCTTTGTGGAAATGTGAATCTCAAGTCCACCTAACATCTGCACCTTGCACGAGGCTCAGAGTAGGTGGAGTTAGCAGAGAGATAAATCAAATTTCTCTAGGCAAGTGACAATTGCAATGAGCCTCTTCTTTCTTGTCTCCTGGCACAGCATTCATTTTAGTGATGGTCTCACTTTCCTCTCAGTTTTTAATTGAATTTATTATTCATCTCCCTTTCAATTGCACTTTTTTTTTTTTTTTTTTTTTTGAGGTGGGGGGGATTTGTTTGTTTCAGTTCATTGTTCAGACTAAAACTGCTTCATGCCACTAGTCACATATTTCTATTGTTATTTCCCCAGCTAAAAAAGAAAAAAAAAAAAAAAGTCTTCTGTGTAGACCACATGCAATCTGCTACTCTATCAAAAACACAAACATTCCCATATCTGGCAAGGGAGGAAGGGAGGACAAAAACAATTTCAGACAGTCTGAGAAAACAGTGTTTCCTTGGGGGTCTTAACTACTCCCTAATGTGTGTGCTGTTTGTTCTGCAACCAACCTCCACACTGCACAGGAAATAAATCCCTGTGCCCTGAGCTCACTGAGTGGTGGGCCTGCAGACACTCCTGAGCAGGTATTTTTCCAGGGTCAGGATAAAAACCTACAAAAGTTGAGACATAGCAGCAAAACACTTTGCATGGGATGTGAAACACTACATACGAAGACAGGATATATTGCCCTTTGGAGTGTCTCAGCTATGCCACATCATACAATATTCGCAGTGCCCTCCCTGGCATCTGTACTGTTCTTCAGATTTCATTGGTGAGTGCATGGGCCTGCCAGGAGACCTTCAAAGAACTGAGCAGTGGCTGAAGAGAGAAACCTAATAAACAGAAACCTGAATTAATGCTAGAAGGGATATTGCTAGGGCTGAAGTTCCTCCCTGGAACTTAGCCAACATCACTGTGTTTGAAGTCTAAACATTTGCAGGAAGTGCCACATGGAAAATCTCATTTAAACACCAACACGTCAGCACAGCAGGTCTCCTTTCAGTCCCATTGACATCCATTGAATAAAGCTACTTGATGGTACCTCAGTTCTCTCTGGTGAAGTTCTATCCAAATAAAAATCAAAATTTGCAATCTGTAGGGCTGCAAACTAACTCCTTATTAAAGTACACCCTAAGCAAGCAATGGAGCCAGTCAGTTTCCACATCACTGCTTGTGACTGATGCAGCTGTGGCATCAAAACAATTTTCCTGTCACCACAATCTCAACTCAACCTTGGAGGAAGAAAAAGATCTATAAAGATAGAACATGTATTTCAAAAAATATATGTAGTTTCAAGCCTGAGGCTAATAAATTGGCCATTAAAAAATATCTTTAGCTAAACTCTCCCATAATCCAACTTTTGCAGTGATTGGCACTGCACATAAAAGCCTGCAAATAACAGTAAACTCGACTGAACCAGGTGGAAAGAACTGAAAAGAGGTTTTAAATGAACTAGACAGCTGTTCTTCCAATGTCTTGCTCCTGACAGACTCAATCAGGCACTGTCTGAGCTCCTAAAGATGTCCAGATGTTGAGTTATCAAGTTTATTTTCCATTTTCAACATTCCAAAGTGCAACATGTGAATTTTGTGCGACAAGGCTGTCAACCTTTAAATAGCAAATGGAATTAATACCCCATTGTCCACTCACTAGTTTGTGGTTTTCCACTACAAACCTAAGATATAAATTAAATGCCATGAAACTGCTTATTATCTTTTTTCCATTCAGTTCCTCTGGATGTGCTATTTGCAGCTAATTTTATTTCCCTTACTATTGTCTGAAAGGCTTGGAAGCAATTACATGTAAATTTACTAAACCTACATATCATGGAGAATTAAAGGATAGCGCTCTATTTTTTTTTTTTTTTTCTCCACATTTAGCTTTGGAAGCTTGTATTCTGGTCTTTCTTATTACAAGAAACATATCTATATATATTTACAGTGACATACTGATATAAAATTAGTATGGGGGGGTGGGTCACTCGCTGCCTGTGGCTACCTCATTACAAAGCTGAAATTGCATCTATTTGCAATGCTGGTTTTGGACAACATATGGCACCAATGTCAGCATTCTTCAATGTGCATCAACACAGATTTATTACCCAGAAAACTTTAACAGTGATAAATATTTAATTTATAGCTTCATGTAAAATTATTAATCTAATAGCAGGGCAGGTGGACGGAAACTAGCTTCCATTTCCTCATGTAGGGTTTTGTGCCATGTCCCAAATGTTACTGTCTTCTCTTAGGAATACTCATCTACTGAGGTCAAAGCAAAATGCAAATTTACGTCAAAGTTACAAAATCAATTCTTAAAATCTGTGAGGCCTCCAAACCTTTCAAGTTAGTTTATTAATATCAATTGATGAAGTCTCATAATGCTGCTGCTGGGTAGCTAAATGTAAAGAGTAGACTAAACCAAGGTGAAAGAGCCAAGAGATCACGAAAGGAAGAAAAAAATGCAAATGCATTCAGCTTTCTTGTAGTGTTGTTCTTGTAAGACAAATGACCATATGCAGAGGGATAACAAAAATCAATAGAAACATAATGAACCTAAATGGGATTTTGTCCATGTTTTCACAACTGATGTGGTCTCTGGCCATGAAGAAGCATCAAGGGTCACACTAGACAAAGCTACCACTGAACATCAAAGACAGTCTCTCGAAAGCCCATCAAACAAATAATTGATGTTAAAAGCAAGGATCCACACATTATATTTCACAGGAGTAAAGGACATTCAGCAGAATCCCCATGGCAATTTTACATTAAAAAGAAAAAAACACAATGTTACTATTTTACCTGTTTATTCATTTCAGTCTTTGATCCATCTACATGGAACTTTCAGCCTTGCATTAAAGCAAAAAAATCTAATCTAAACAAGTGAGTTTCCTTAATGAAAAATACCCTCCCATATATTGCTTGGCAAGACAATGCCCTGTCACACTGAAGTACCATAAAAGTTCCCATACCTGTACACAGCCCACAGGAAAGCACAGTATTTAACTACTGGAGTTTTCCCCAATGCATAAATCTCAATTTTACATGAGCTGAAATGACTGAAGTATTTAATGTTTTCTAGGTTTCCATCCTTTTTACTCCTGCCTGTATGCTTTGTTTATTTTCCAGCAGAAAAATGCAGCACTCCATTGACAAGAGTCTCCAGGGAACAGGATGGTTTTTCAGAGGATAGTAGTAACAGAGATGATTATTCAGTTATCGACATCAACAACGGGACTTAAAAGAACACACATTGGTGCCTGCAGAATTGTGTCTTACTAGCAGCTTTCATGACCTGTCAGGGAAAGAAACAAACCCACTGAAAGCCATGGTAACCACTTCGAGGAAAGAGTCAACAGATCCTTGTTGTCAAATCCTTGAAGTCTGCCAAGAGCTCTAATATAATTAGCAAGGGTTTCTTTGACAAGGCAAGGCAATCTAGCAGTTACTGCACTAGTCTGAGATGAAACAGCTGAGAGCCGATTCCTTGACTCTGCCACTGATCAAGTGAACAGCCTTGGGCAACTCGCTGCATTCCCCCATAATTTCTCTGGAATAGAGGAAATGCAGCTAATGATGACAGTTTGAGGAACAGGCCTGTGGCTGCCCATTAATTCATGTCGCTTTTGAACTGCATTTATCCTCACATCCTTTCAGACAGGCTAAAAGTTCCATTCTGGAGCAGAAATGTAACCCCAAGGAGAAAAGCCTTGTCCAGAAAACTAGAACGTGCTCAACCTGAGGCTGCTGACTTCAAACAGTTCATTCAAAAGAAGATCAAATTGAGTAGGAGATGATCGTATCTGTATGGTGATGTAAACACACATACTACTTTGTAATTTTATTGTACACACCCCAAAACACGCACATGCTCAAAAGGTCAATGAGCATTCTTCAGGTCCATCTGAAGCAAGTGCTAACACAACTAAATGACCACCCGCACCCAAGACAGCCCACTTACAGCTAACTGAACAGAACCTATACCTCACAGAAACACAGCATCCATGTGTTGCAATCCAAGTTTGAAATACCATGACAAGACTACGCGAAGACTACACTGAGCAAAGAAGTTTCTAGTTTTCCATGAGATTTGGGATGCAAAAATGCTCAGGTGTTCCTTTTAATAATGCTCAGTGGAGAGCCTGCAACTGAAATGTAGAAACAGCAATAAAAGGACATATGGCTTAAAATAATATATTGCCTTTTTATTTTATAGCTGCTGTAGATAAACTTCCAAACAATGCCCCTTTATTGCTGAAGAGCCCCATCCTTCTGTCTTTATAAAAAAAATAATAATTCATACCAGTATTTTAGTGAATTGTTAACCCCTTTACAATTTATTCTACAAAAAGCAAAAATGATGAATCATTGTTAATCTGGAAGTAGGAAGGGCTCTGAACATTCTCTGCATTGGATGCCATCAACTTGATATATTTCCAGAATAATTTTACAGTTTTACACAGAAATAACAGGTGGAATAGAAGAAAGCACTTAATTCCATTTTAATTACTACAGCATACAATTTTATCTGTATATCATTTTTGCTACAGGACAGTACTTGAGATATCCCAACAAAGTAAATCTTTGTCCATTGCTTAAACAGAGGAAGATGGAAGTTTTTCTTTTCCATACAGCCAATCCTATTTAAGGTATCTAAACAGATTTTACAGAACAAGCAGTTAAATACCAGCAGTTACAGCTGAAACAGCAGGGAGCAATAGGGTACCAATCCTGAAATGTGTTTATCTGTAAAACGTATGAAGGTTGTCAACCACTGTAAACTTAATTGTTCTTATTTCAAAATTGTGCTGGAGGGAACATGAACTTATAAAGACACAGTCTTGTATTGAAAAAAAATAATCCACATTTCCTAATTCTAGGCCTTGTGTATAAAAATGAATGGATATTAGAATAGATCATCTAAATGCTTTACTAATGCAGGGAGATGCACTTGCATATAATGAAATTATTGCCTTTATTTCAGAAGATAAGCCTATTCTTTATTGCTTCATATTAATTTGACCAAATACTATGCCCACTATAAAACTGAATTCAAAACATTTGATTTTTTTCCTCCAAAATATTCACATGAAAATGTTTTCCTCCAAGATTCTTAATAGCAAAGAAAATAGTCTCCATCTAAACTCCTGTTTTCCTTTTTCTTCACTGGGGTATTAGGTATCAGCCTAATTAGCTGGCATGCATCATCCTATTTGACAAACGCTGCATGCCTCAAAAGTGTCAACAATTAAGAAAATAACAACAAAGTATTAAACTACAGAGGAAGGACCACTGTGAAAAGGCTAGTAATCACAAATCAAGGATCAAAACAGGAATACCCTACAGTTTACTCATGACAGAAGGCTGAGCAGTACAAAAAGGATTATTTACTTGTATAACATGACAAAAGATGTACATGCTGTGAATCTCTCCTTCCTAAAGACTGCCTTTTAAACTATCAGACAAAGCTGATTGAAATCACAGACTAATTCTGGGCAATCTGCTTTCTTCCTATAAATCAATAACACAGTTGTTTGGAGATTGGTCATGTAATCAGTGATTTGGGGGGCACTATTTTCTCAAAGATGTATTTTGTTAATTATCTTAGATGGGAACACATCTCTTTTAATCAAAAATGGCAATTCAAAATCTTCTTACAGAAAGCAAAATCCCCAAAGCCAACCCCTTCACATAGCTGTCAGTCCCTGTAGGTTTCATCATGTTGAGTAAGCAATACACTTTTAAAAGCTGTAGCTGAGCAGAGACAGGAGCATGGAACTTCATCTTCACAAAGCACACACTGAGTTTTATTCCAAAATCCAGGCAAATTCATTTAATCCTTGCAGCTGAACATGCCATTATTCATTGTTCAGCAGTAAACTATTTTTTTGGCTAAAACTGTTCTACCTTTGCATCACTATCTTATGCCAAGACTCTTCATTTTCTGAATCCACTTACTCTGAAAACCCAAACAACTTTGTCCTTGCAAGATAACAGCCCCTTTAATATTACCGTTTCATTTGTGTCTAGAAAAATGACAGGTTATTCTGCTAGGTATTATGCCACCACGACCAGACAGCTAAGATCACATATCCATGTATTTTTATCATATCCTTTCTTGCCCATAAAAGTTTTGCATCTTGGGTCATGAACTAGAATTTGTTGCCACAGGAGGCTGTGGAGTCTAGCATTTCCACTAAGTCTGAAATAATAGATAACAGGTCAAAAACGGATACTAGAGGATACCTCTCTTTAATATTCTTAATTCAACAGATGTGGCTGCTGGGGAGAGGATGGGCAGCAGAGGGTGGCCAGGCTTGCACACCCTCCCTAATTTGCACCACACGCTACCACCCTCAGAGGCAGAATGCTGGGAAGATTGGTCAGACCCAGCAGGGAGTTTAAGTTACTCTCATTGTTCTGAAAACCTGTTTTTGAGCTCGGTCATTTATTTTACCCTGATTTTATCTCTATCTGCTGCTTTTCTTCTCAGCTATAGTAAAACTTTCCTTTCCAGTCTATAAAATACCTTTTTGCTTAATTACAAATACTTCAGATTCATTATGCTGTTCTATCTTATCTCAATGAGCCATTTCAGCTCTTCCATCTAAAGGTCATGTTCACAGTACAATAAAGCAGCACTTCTACCTGAGCTTACAGTGGTGTGACAAATTGTGTGCAGGAATGCAGATAAAAGGAAACTGAAGTATGCAAAATTTAGGAACGGTCCTACTTCATTGCACATGAAATAAACACATACCATCATTACTCCTCAATTTCTACCCCTAGGCAAAATCTGGAAAAGAGATCCACATTAGCTCATATTTTACCTGTACATTTTATGTGTTCCAGAACATAAGTGATTAACATGTTTCTGAACACACTGCAGCAGTCACATTGCAAGGAGCTAATATTGAGTGAGGCATGATTCCATGGGTTTAAAAACAGTTGAATTATCTACATACCACAGGCAGCACTAAGTAGTCAAGGTCTGAACCACAGCTGAAGTAAGCAAGTCAACAGTTAATGCAGCAAAAAGTAGCCTAGCTCTTAGTTGATCAAGAGATTAATATCTTCAAAACAGATTGATTTGTATTCAGCCTCACATGACAGACCAAGACACACAAACAAGATCAATGAACCAGTTAACAATGACAGAAAATGAAGACATCATCATATGTTCTATTTTACAATTTAGGAAGATCTTATGAATTCCTAGGAAGACGCCAGAATGAATTCCTGAATTCAAATTTGAAGATCTACTTAAGGCAAAGAGAATCTCTCTTCATTCTTAGTCAGAAGGTACACTTGTCTGATAAATACAGTGACTCAGGGATGCATCTGTGTCTTTTCATCATATCTTAAGATCTCATTCTGTTAAATTATAGTCTATTTAAATACAAGGAAAAAAGATCTCAGAATGATTACCATGGATGTAATGCATAGGTATGTTTGCTAATCTTTACATATTTCTGTTATAAAAATCTGAAGTCTACATGATTAGTGAGCATCTTTAAGCTTGTTTTAAAAATAATTCAATAAATATATAAACTAATACACATTATTTAGATACATTATATCCTACATAATGGGCACTATATATGTTTAATATGAAAACACATTTAAGTGTATTATACATTAAAAAGCATTTTTCAAATACATATATCAGTCTTCATGCATAAAAATATTATGTTCAGATATCCATAAAGAAGCATCTAAGATGATATCCAAATGTATTAAAACACATTTTTACTAAAGATAAATCCTTCTGAAACTGTTCTGAATCCTATTCAATGTTGCCAAAAAGCATATTTACAATAATAAGATAAGTTTAAGACATGAAACTAGATGGAAATCATTAAGTGGAAATCCACACTTTTCACTCTGAAGCTATTGGACTGAAAGTATTAATGATGGATTGGAAGCATAACTGAGGGATGATTTTGAAACTTATTACTATAAAGTGGCAAAAAAAAAAAAAAAAAAAAAAAAAAAGGAAAATGGTGTAAGAGAAGTTTATTTAATCATTAAGAAATATTTATATCCAATTACTTCTTTACAAATGAAAACCTGAATGAAGCCTCCCCAGATGTTGGTATACTAAGGACATTATGCTGTGAAGGTTGAAACACAGAATGAGTAAATTGTATAGCGCTCATCTCTTGTAAAGTATTTCTTTCCATAGATTCAAAAACACTATACAAAGGTGATGATTCCTATTTGACAGATGGGAATAGAAGAAACAGAAGCAAGACAAAGTAATTTCCTGAAGTTACACCTTCTGTCACAGACTGGAAAAGAAAGCAATGATTTCTGTATCAGTGACCAACCGGAAAACTTCTCGTGTGAGGATGAATAGATTTATTCTCCTTTTAAACAGAGGTGAAAAGACCAACCATTGCTTAGGCTTGTTCATAGCAATGTGTTGTTTGATCTTAAATACTTTTTGAAGAGGAGATCAGCATCATTAAGCTTATTCTCACACTGTGGAAACTAAGGCACAGCACAGTAACAGCCTGTCAAGGTCCAAGGTCAGCCAGCAAGTGCATGACAGGGCTGGAAGCTGAAACCAAGTCAGCTCAGTGTAGCCATGTGCCTATCGTCTAAGCCAGGAAACACTTACCAAGGACATGTAGTACTTAAATACAATTCCAGATCAGCCATGTGTACCATCTTCAATATTTTTTCTTATATATTGTTTTTATTTTTCAGGTCTTATACTCAAGGAACAGTAGTATTTCTTCCCTCAAAACAATATAAGAAGGGGGGGATTTCCATTTAACGAAATACAGAATTCACAATGAAGTTTTAAACTGCAGATGAAGTACAAGTTTTAATTACTTGAAACCCGGGTACTACCATTGTATTATATATAGCGTAATACATTATTTGTTTTAATCACAAGTATCTAATTTCCAATGTACTGCCAATCTTTTCATAAGCAAAAAATATAATTCCCTTAATAACCAGTTAAAACATATATTTTATTATGTTAACTAATGTCTACTCATCAATAACTCATTCAAATGTGCTGAATAACCTTGTTCTCTTCTACTTCTGCTTAGGTCTAACTGGCAGATAATATGAAAGGAAAGATCAATGATGGACAGAAGTAAACTGTTCCATACTACAGGCTGCCTGTATCTTTAATCATCAGTGCTGTCAACAGCAATGTAACTAAGAAAATCTTTAATCATTATTAGTAAACTTGATGAGTAGAGAAAAAAAAAAAACATGAATTGTAACAGGCAGAATTTGAATCATGGTAACTATCAGTCATTAATGTTTCAAACTGAAAGGCATTTTCAATGTATCATATATTACACAAAATTAAATAAGTGTCAGCCAGTCAAATAAAGGACATTGATTCATTGATAGATGCCCCAAAGACAAATAGTACATCTGAGTGAAGCCATTGGTCTTGTAGAGTTATTTAAAATGAAGCCACATTATTTATTAAAAGTTTGAATTTGTCTTTGGTCGGTTAATGAATTCTGCTCCCTGTTTAAATCTCATAACATCTTAAGAAAGTTGATCTGAGGTCATATCTGTGCTACATCATCTTCCATCTGAGCATTTGCATCCAATCATATTATTTTGTACTGTTGCCAATTTAGTTTTATCATGTAACAATTAGATAAACTGCATGCATACAATTACCTCCTTCATTCTGTTTTTTGGCCTGTTTAAAAAAGAAATAACTTTAAAAAAACTTTTTCTGTAGCTCACTGATGGTGTCAGTTTGCAAGACAACACACATGGAAACCCATGGTACTTCTATATTAGGGGAAAGAACTTGAACTCAAAGGGATAATGATGCTCAAAAGTCAAGGAGAAATAGTAGTAAGATGAATTTAAATGATCAACTTATTTTTAGCAAGAAGATGAAGAAGAGAGGATGTAATAAAAATACACTGAGCAACAAATGTTCTGGAGAAAGTAGCCTTTGAGCCGTTATTTCTTTTGCCTCATAGCACAGTAAAACAAAGTACATTTTTCTCACATTAAGTAAACTGAAATTTTATTACAGAAATCATTGAGATTAAGAATCCAGCAAGCTTTCAAAATGAGTTACTATAAAAATAACATAAAATATATGTGGAATAAAGATGATTAATGATAAACATTTTGGAACTGATTGCAAGTCTTATGGGACTTCTCTCTGTCAAAGAGCATCCATCTCTCTAGCATGTGGGTTTACCTGCTCCAGAGGTCTGTTTTCCTTCAGCACACACAATGCTGGGATCAGTTTTATATTAAAAAGCTCCAAGATCTAGTCCAGGCAAGCCATTGCTACATCGTGATGACTTCAGAGCCAAAAGTGTCAATCTGCCCACTCCAGGACGTTTGAGGCCATCAGGAAGGGATGGCTGAGATCATAATGATTCATTTCTTGGGTCTTAGCAATTGTTGTATGCTCTCCAGGGAACATGAGGGTGATTTCAGACATATGAGCACAGCCTGCCACACTGAACATCTCTCAGGAGGTAATTACGTTTGGTCAATACCAACTTATTTGTAGCAGCTTGGCGAGTATTTGCCTAAAAGCAGTACAATGCTAAAAAATGATTACCTTCTTTGCTCATTGTTAGGGATGGGAAGCTGCTGCTACCACAGTGCTCATGGGAATTGGCTTTCTGAGGGAACCAAGGCTGCCAAGAAGGAAGCCTGGGAGCAGACCCAAGGGTGAAAGAGTTAGAGGACAACTTCCGCTGCCTCTAATTTGACCCCCATTTCTTAGGAGGGAAGACTTGACTCTGGGAAACGAATGCAGTCTGACCCAGCAACAAATGTGAAGGTTGCCTCAGATTTGAGCTGATGTAGATATGAAGACATGGACCTGATTTGGAGGAGCAGAATTAAATTACCTATGGCCTGATAGAGGCAGAACCCACTAAGTCTTGAGATGTCCAGGGACAGGAAGCCAAAGGGAATCTAACTTTTTATTACAGCCGAAGTACCGTATCTTCCCTTCCCTTCCCTTCCCTTCCCTTCCCTTCCCTTCCCTTCCCTTCCCTTCCCTTCCCTTCCCTTCCCTTCCCTTCCCTTCCCTTCCCTTCCCTTCCCTTCCCTTCCCTTCCCTTCCCTTCCCTTCCCTTCCCTTCCCTTCCCTTCCCTTCCCTTCCCTTCCCTTCCCTTCCCTTCCCTTCAGCTCTACTGGTTGTAACAAAATCCAGGCTTTTAATATGTGAGCCCAGAGATGGTACAACACTCCCCTCAATCTACAATCAACCTGAAACAGGGAATTCCTCCAGCACCCTCTCTGGACACATTTTCAGAACTCACAATCCTGGATAAATTTACATCGGCACAGGAAAATATTTTATCAAAAAAATTAGTAGCAGCTCTCAAGCACATACACCACTCCAGAATAAGTGCTAAGAGTCCAACCATACACACCCTCATAACCATTCTCTCTCTTCACAACAGCCTTCTTATTGTCATGTGTAGATGTTACTCTGAGGCCAAGGGCCCAGTGTCATTCCAGGTCTGAATTCCACTCCCCTTTAAAATTTTCTTGAGTTTTATTCTAGTAGTGTTTATGCTGACAAACTGGATTGATTTCAAATACCATGTGCTTAGCTCTCTAACCAATCTGCCAATTGATAGCCTAGGGCTGTGCTAGAATTATTAGTAATTTTTTTATTTTTTTTTTAAATTACACTTTAACATGAGAAGGTAGTGAAACTGAAATAGCTCAATTACATTTTTCTGTTTTAATAGAAGCAGACCCTGTTTCACCTGATGTCACATATAGGATAGCTACATGGCTTTGCTTTACAAAACAAGATTTCTAGTTGCTAGTTCCAAGACGGATGCAGGTTGTAAACCAGTCAGTCTTCTTGACTTAAGTCAACAGTACAGCTCTGTGATTTCTCACAGTGCCAAGCCTGGGACAGGCACTGACAAACAGATAAAATATCTGAATTTCACTTTATTGTTGAAAAAATATGAAATGATAGCTCTGCTGCAAACCATGCAAGTGACAGAAAGGCCTCAGAGACCCCCATGTTCAAAATTGCATGTGTGTGAGACAGCTGCATCTGTAAACAATTTTCTACTGATCTGCTTCTCCTGAGACCCAACAAGCTACCAAGAACAGGCAGGACAACTAATGAGTCATGGAGGAAGCTGAAGTAATGAGACATAATGTTAAATCAGAAATTAATTTAGTATAATCTAGCTATCAACTTTTTCATCAAGAAAAAAACAAAATAGTGCCATTACCAAGAGGACAGAAAACTGGCTGCATTTACTGAAAACTCTTAAAGGTTTTTGTAAAACTACATGGTTGCATATAAGATCAAAATACACTTAAGAAAATGTAATCAGGGAGACATGGGCTGAAGAGTCCCCAGATTGGATACTGCACAGAAAATAAAATAAAAATTAAAGAAAAAAGCAATATCCCTAGGAAAACAAACAAACAAACAAACAAACAAACAAAAAAAAAAAAAAACAAAAAAAAACAAGCAAAACAAAACAAAAACAAAATAATTAAAAAAAAAAAAAAGCAACAAGGGAATCTGGAACCACTGCAGATCTGTAACAACAGACAACATTACTTTTCAGCCATTGGACTTAATATATGATTGCAACATCTACTCCCTTCTTCCACCTGACCTCCTGCAGTCCTAGATTTTGGCAAAAGAATGAAGACAGACTGTATCTTTTCAACTTGATATGCAAGATGTCATTCACTGAGGATGTCTGGAAATGTGGCTTATTTGCCATTAGACTGCTTTTACCAAGCATGTTTTAACCAAAACACAAACATGCAGTCTTTCTTAGAAATTGGATTAAAAATCATATATATTACTGTATAACTTTCTAGCAATGGTAATAAGCTGCCTAAGAGCACAGTAAAGTATATATATGTATAAAGATGGTAGTTACATCTCTGACAACTAATTTATGAGTCCATCTGTAATTTATAAGTTCAAAACATATCATTATAGTCTATGCCTTTAAATTCATACTACATACCTATACTCATACTATTTAACTGAAGTGAAGTTAATATATGTTATGTTTGGGATATCAAGATACACACATATATAAAAAGATAAATTCAGTGCTATATCCACATCTATATAGAACTTGCCTATGTATTTGAAGAAACTCATTTACATCCTTAGCAATATAGCTAATGAATTAGATATCTATTGGTGGTATTTCTAATAGCTTAGATCATACTTCACTTGGTAATCTTAAATACAATTTACTATTTGCTGGCAGAACTAGCAGCTATGTCAAAGCCATCTCACTAAATTCCATTTAAAATTCATTATTTGTTCATAGATATTTAAATTAAATACAAACAGGATTCTTGCAAGGCAAGCCAAGACTCCCCCACAAAAACAAATACAAGTCCCTGTATGCTCTTCTGCAAACTTATATTTCCTGTTCATCTTAAATATGCCTCCTAGTGCTTTAGAATAAGAATAAATAAAGAGCAGACAATAGTGCAAGCAGCATTCAAATAAACAGGACAAGCAGAGGCTAGGAAAATTCATTGATTATGTTGAAACCGCTCCCCCAACACACACACACTCCATGACACAGCATTAATGCATGTCACCAAACATTCCTTTATTTGTGCTCCTGCTAATGTTAACTACATAAGAAAGGTATCACTCAACTGTCTGTCTCAACATTTTAGGACTTTTACCAAGTGTTACGGTCTCAATGATGAAATTTGTCCTTGTTTAGGCAGTTAGCCTCTCATTTTATTCTGTTGGCCTTCTGAACAGTCCTGAGATATAATATGGGTATTAGCCCTCATGAATTTTCACACTGTTACTTGATCCCAAAAGGCATTTCCCCCGATTCCAACAAAATTCCATGAGCATGCAGCCTTTCTCAATGCTCCTCAGACTGCTTTCAACTTCAAGAGCCATCCAACACCCTTAGCAGAATCACAGTCTGAATTATCTTCATTCTACACTTTCTGTTTTGATAGCCTCCCAAGAGGATTTTGATTTTCTTTGATGAACAATTTTTTTTTTTTTCAACCATTTTTGGTTGTTCCCAAATGCTTAGGAATTGTATCAAGACAGTAAAGGGAGAAACAGCTCCTTTCTTGCTTTCAGAAGAAAAGCTGCATTTGTTTTAAAGGAAAATGAAATAAATTCAGAATCAAAAGGCTCTTTATAAGTGTGTCTAAGAGTTGCCTTTGCCTAGATTTTCTTCTAAATTAAGAAGGAAAAGATGAAGACAGATCTTACATCCAAGTCTATGGAAGTCTTATGTTATCAAGTAACAGTGATGTACTCAGAAAACAGTGATGGAGAGCACTTCAAAAGCCCAATACCAACCAGGTGGAAAAGCAACAAATTCTACTTTCCATAGATACTTTGATAAATTTACTGCCATTATAAGGCTTGCTTAGCTTACCCGGGGTACTTAACTCCAAGAGCCTGGTGACATGCTATAGCTTGGAAATCTCTCATGTTGTGTATTTCAAAGAGGTATGCCAGGTGGTGTTTTATTCTTTTCTAAATAATTTTTATTATTATTATTATTGAATAGGTGCCTGTATTCATTCAGCATTTATAAGATCACACTTTTAAAAGGGTTATCTATAAAATTAAAAACTCACTTTCGCTGGGACTAGGGAAAGGGATTACATACACTACATTATGAAACTGGGAGACAGTATTGTGTCTTTGGGACAGGCACCTGTGGGCTTCTGTATGCTTGCGAAGAATTCAAACAGGAAGATCTGTAATCTAAGTGCTAACATACGAAGAGTTCAACAGAGCTTGGGCACCCCTAAAGACTTAAAACTCCTGTGGAGAAAATGGGTGACAATTCAGGAGGAAAAAAAAAAAAAAAAAAAAAAAAAAGCAACTGTCCCTTGTCTGGCCACGTTCAGGTCACTATTTTCATTCAAGAGAATGAAATATTACTAATTTAAAATAATGATTTGTTTTAAAACGTATGTATATACATGTCATTACTGAGATAGAACAGACAAAAAGCACTAGAGCAAGGCTCTCAGAATGCTGTTAGAAACAGTCCACCCTACCACCAAAATTTACTCTTCAAAGGCATTTCTGCCAGTGTCAATGTCTGACACTTGCACCTGACCCTTGATTGTCAATAGCATGTTGCACCCAAGGATCAGGTAGGGTAGCAAGTTATTTGAAGCTTCAAGTGAAGGCAAGACTTCCTACCTTTGTAAGAGCTTCTTGAATGATGGCAAAGACTATTACATCACACAGGAAAAAGTATACTCAATGGTAATCTGGCTGACCCACACTGACATTTAAAAGCAAATTAATCTGAAAGCCATGATCACTCAGTATAAAGCAATCAAAAGGATTGTCTATATAGTAATATATGACAACATTTCATTGTATATTGAACAATTACAATATGTGGGGAAAAAACGAACATTTCTCATTCTAAAAATCAATAAAGCTACCTTACAACAAAAGAGTAAGATATCATTATTTAAATTTGTTAATTCCAATAAATGCATTCATTTGGACTTATGCCATTATGACATGACTCAGAAATCAGACAAAGAATAACTGAAGCTTTTCCAGATTTTCACAGAAAATCTGCAAATAGTTTTGCCTGTTTGACAATTACTGTGAAATAGTAATAGTCTGTGTTACTCTGTTGCATATTCACAATAAATGGCTTTTGAGACTGATTAGTGAAAACAAAGTGGAACCACTTCATTTTTCTCATGAACTATTCATTGCTTACAGTCAAGAAAGCATAAGAGATTATACTTTACCTAATCTATAAACTCAGTGTATTTGAAAATCAAATCTTAATTCCAGACTGAAGCACCACCCTTTCTAGAACCTTTCCCTCCACCAGGGAGGAAAAGAAATCATGTATTTCTCCTCTGGAATTATAAAAGCTCAGAACAGCACAAGTGACCGAGCTCTTTCACGAACTCAACTGAACCCAAGTTTCTCACCAAAAATATTGGTAGCACTGAAACAGAGGAGTTTTACAGAGGTACTGTTAGCAGGGAGCACCATGAGGAAAAGCAAGGTCAGGCTCAAATAAGGGGACTGGCACCAAATCTTTGGCTACCTTTGCTGCCAGAATTCTAGATGAATAGATTATTTTAACTTTTCCAGAAGTCATCCTGCCAATAAAAAGCAGCAGGAAATGCACAAAACCAACCGTTTTGATACAGTTCTCTTGTACACAAGAGGACATCATGTACTCTTGTCAAAAGCAACAAAGAGCTGGAGGGAGTTTGCATGGGGTTTTCTTCAATAACATTTTGACATCCTTAGAAGATTCGGCTGATGAGCAGAAATGTCACAGCTAGAATGAGGGCAAAACAAACGCTGCACTCCACTACTCCATTCTTTCTTTCTTGTCTCAGATACAGATGATGCTAGCTTGCCCAGCTTTTTAAAAGACAAGACCTATTCCTTTTTCCTCATTCTTGTGCAAGACCAAGGCAAAGCAGGACAAGTTTCAGGGAAAACAGACACAACAAGCAGGTAGCTTCAGGAAAATGACACTGCTTCAGAATCATTAACTGTTCTGAAGTGAATATGATATATGAAAATTGGTCATTCTTGATAGCCAAAGAATGTGTTGATGAACAAAAGTTTATCAAAACTTTCTCAAATACTCATTATATAGATAGTTCAAATCCAAATCCAAGACATTGACGTGACAATCTTCCACCAAATATCTGTGTTGGCCCATTGTCTAAACTATCTCTATTCATCCACTTAGCTTGTTCTGCTCTGATTACTTTGCTGTCTGATGTCTTATGAGACACATATAAAATCTACCTGGATTTTATCCTCAAAACAATAATAGCAAAGAGTTATCTCTGAAATATCCATATAATTGTATCTATTACAAACAGAGCCCACAACTCCTTAGCCCTGATCTAGAATATAACCATCCATTTTAAGGCTGCTTAGATTAACAAGTACATAATGAGCAAAAGCAGTGGTATACAAGCTATGGTTTCCCCATAATACATTGTCTTCATTTTTATTTAAGCACAGCTGGAGCATTGCTGCATTCTTATTCTAAGCTTCATTTAGTTGCTTTATCAACTTCAGTACCAAAGTACTTTTGTAACTTTTTTATTATTATTATTTTTAAAGTTATTACAAGCACCCACTGCTAGTTTTCCTGATCTTTCCACAAGCAAGTGACAGTGATAAACAATGAAATCCAGGGCCCTTGGAAAGCTGCTGCATCTTGGCTGGAACACTTTGCTGAAGTAATGACGCGATTCCAATAAACAAACAGGCAGATTCATTTGCAAATCAATATCAATGAACTGAGTGGGAAACTGGGGGGAGTCATTATGCTCTAGAGCATCCCACTAGCCTCTTGATTTATCTGTTCGCCCACGGCCACTGACAATGTTCATAACTCCAGTGATTCGGTAAAACAGATGGGACATAAGTGTTCGCTTCTAATTACAGCAGTCAACATAGGAGCTTCAGTAGCTTGGGGAGAATTTTTTTTTTTTTTTTGGGGGGGGGAGGGTATACATTTTTGGTTAAAGTGAAAAGAATTTATTTCAGCTTTATACATAAGCAAAGCACTTTGATATGGCAATTCTTTAACTGGGTTATTACCTCCCTGAAAAGATTTATAGGTATTCTTAATTCTAATTTTAGGCTAGCAATTGCAACACTGTGAAGGGTATCTCATTAAGTGCTTGTGTCACTCATTATAATATCATCACTATTATTTGCTGTTAAGATCTCTTAAACTCAGTCTATTTATTGAGTGAAGTTAGAAGTGAGTTAATACAAATTTATCACAAAGAGAAATGTTTGAAAGGAGAGTAAAATAAAGAGAACAAGGGAAAGACACAAATCCTCTGGCTAGAAAAGCTGGATTTCATTTTTCAAAGTAGTGAAAACCAACACAGAGACAAAGATTACGTACAACTTGTTGTAGGAACATTAATGTGACCATTATGTCCTAAGGCAGCCACTATCAGCAATGCAGGCTGTCCAATAAACTTGGTGATGGCTTTTCTACTTTAAAGAATATAGAGCTTGTAACTCACTTTCACCTACTTATTAACTAGTATATACAAGTAGCCAACTGGGGCTTTCTTGTGCTGATGCCAGGAGGGTGAACAACAACATCAGTTAACAATAGTTTCATGCTAAGATATTAAGAGCAACATTTAAGAAAACAAAGGAAACCCTGTGGTATATGCAGCGTTGCATACTGCTTTAAACAACCAAATATTTGCTAATCAGATTCAGACAAGTGATTATATACATTTGATTTTTATAATGGTTTACAATTGCTTGATACTGTACTTCTGCCAGGTGGCATTTAATTTCTGTTCTTGAAAGCTTCTGACAAAAGTTTACAAACAGATGGAAATTACAAATTGTGCTTCTTTATCATACAGCTGACCTACAGTCCTCTTGTCCCCAGCCCTGCTGTGGGCAATGAACTGCTGGCTTTCTCTCAGTGGAGTTCTTCTGTTCAAGGAAGTTTTAGCAATGTTGATCACTTGCATAGGTTTGATCTTGAAAGTGGCAATGGATATAGGAGTCCTGTCAAGCTTGTACTCTCAAATACATCAGAAAGTGATCCTGAACATAAGATGGAGCACTGCAAGATCTGCTTTTAAAATAAGCGATGGGGAAATTGCCACATGTGCAGTCTCTCTATCCTGCCTGTAGAGAGGAGCGTGATGGGGAAGACCCTGCTGCCAACATCTCTTGCTTGGACTTCCCTGACAGCCCAGGTCCACAGCAGCAGCCTGCTCAGCACTGGCTAACGTGTACTCTATAGGCATTAAGGCATTTCATGCCTTCAAGAGTACTGTGAACTTGAGTGAGGCCAAACAAAAATTCTCTAAAAGTAAAAAGGTTCTACCTTTTCCCAACCAACACTGACCAGGAGTTAAACTTGCTCATTTTTCTGTTCAAGTTAGTTATTCAAATGACTATTCCAAATATTATTTAGGTTCTTCCACTCTCCAGAAGTGTGGATCTGAGCTCTGAATGTTTAGGTCCCTATTCAACAGCCTCAAAATGTCAAAACTGACTCTTCAGCCTCAGTTTATTCACAAATGTGTTGAGGTTTCGACACTTCCACTCAGAGGTTTCATTCAGGTTTGTTTTCCATTTCTATTGGGTTTGCAGCATTCCACAAATGTTATTTAGAAATCACAAATAACAGCTTCCACACAAATTACCATTAAACTGTGGAGGGCTTGGGGTCCAGCTCCTGGCTGACTTTCTTTTTGACTTGCACTGAAGCACTCCTCGCACGTTCCCCAAGAGGCCTCAGTACTTTGAGCAACTGCCAGCACCACAGTGACTTTTCCCTCCTCACTCATATTCAGACTTTGACCTTTTTTCATTGTGTCTTTACCATTCACAGAAAATTTGGTGGCAATGAGCCCGAGTGAGGCAGGCTTTCTATATTCTATACTGTCTCTGATCAGCACTGCAAGTTCCCTGTGTGAAAAAATAACTAACACCTACAGTCTTTTAAAGACACCATTCTCCACCTATTTACACCTGGAGACTTACAGTATTTGAAAAAATCAGTAGAGCACACCAGAAATGCATGTGGTCTCAACAAGCTGAAACAGAACTACTCTGAGGAGTTTGCACTCTGGGTTTCATTTGTGTTCCAGTATCTTTATTTTCATTTCCCGGTTGCACTGAACACTCACATCTACTCTCTGCTTTTCCATATTTCCACACACTTAAATACCTCCTTAAGTGACTTGTAGTATGGTTTCTATGTAGGTTGTATACAAGCACCTACATTTCAGTCATACATGTTTGCTCTTATGTATGCTTGGTATTATCATTATTAGTAATTATCAACTGATTATTTTAGTGTAAACATGTATATAAGTTTAAAAAATACTTGGGTAAAAAGTTGAATGATCTTCAGATAGACATTTCTTTTTAAAAATCTGTATTGGTAGTACTATTTTAAAGGCTTTTAATCCCTATCCACAGAGAGTAATACCCCAGACAGACATTTGAAAAACTATTATAAGCATGCTTAAATGCAAGACAGAAAAAGTTGAAGATGGAAGCAAACTAAATGTATGAGTTTCCAAATCAGGAACCTAAACAGGAGTTACTTGGTTCTCTGATGGCTTGGGCTGTCTGAACCCTTCTGAAGAATTCCATACAAATTCTTTTATTTAATTCTTTAGGGAAACACCAAAAAATATGAAGCTCCATACTATGCAAATTACATTACACACAATAATTCCCAAAGGAAAGGTGCTGATGTGGAGGATCCTATGTACCCTTACACGTAACAGCCACCCAGGGCTGACTTGTGCTCACAGCAGTACAAGAAGCACTTTGGGGTCTTCATAGAGGAAGCAAGCAATGAGAATCCCATCCATACATTTCCAAAGATTTAAGAGGGCTTGGCATCAAGCCTCTTAGGTCAACTCTATCACAATTTTCTCTCTAATGTTTTTTTCAGCACTCACGCATGCCACACACTTTCTGATTTGGACACTTCGGATGCATATTTGGCCTGGATACTGTAACCATGTTATTTACACAGAGACACTTCCAGCATTAGGGTGCCTCTTTATGCAAACTATCAGGTCTGACTTGAACTGCACAGGTTTATTAGCTATTCATAACTGCATCCTTGCTCAAGTGCTGTATTTGCTAGATTGTTCCAACTTTAAATCAAGATGCATTCAGAACTGACATTGATTTTTAAAATATCTTGAATGCTAATACAGTTTAGAAAATGAACACTAGAAGGTAGGGATATTTATTTATTTATTTGCTGTCTTTAGTTATTGCTGTTGTTTTTTTAATGTGGCAATACACATCTCAAAAGATTTTCTATAATAATTTTACTGGAAAACATGTCGGGGAATTTCTTGTATTTTCAAATCAAGATACTCGCATTAATCACATGTAGTCATTGTCATACTTCAAGGTGGGTTTTTTTTGTTTGTTTGTTTGTTTTCTGTTTTCATATTAATTGCATATCAATACCAATCACTCAAGGTGCTTTCCTAAAGACTGTCCTTGGAATCCAATCACTATTTGCACACACATTAATAAAAGTGCAAAGCTTTTAAATCTGATTGCTTCAAGTTGAATGGATGGGTCAGTGCCAAACAAATTCATCTCATTCACTGAGCATGGTCTATAGCAAACTATAACTCCATTACAGTGAAAGGACTTGATATAATAAATAAAATACAAATTTTAAAAGTTACCTGAGCAGCTCTTAAAATGCTCTGAAGGAGTTTATGTGCAAGCTGCATTATTTATCTGAAACTAAAGCCAACCTGCTATTTGAAGAGAGCCATAATATTTGACACGGTGTGTATGGGTTAAAGGCTGCTTGTCTGACACAAGAATCACTAGAGTGACAGGACTATCAGTTCTATCAAATGAAACAACTAGAGGTCAATGGTAGCAAAGACATACCTGGCAGTATCAAATGAAAGGATGACCTTTTGGGCAAGTTCTTGGTTTGATATTTAGAAGTTCAATCCCCATTTCAACTGAACTCAGTAAATTGCCTTCTTTATCTGTACCCCATGCCCCAGATGGAAAAAGAAGGGGACTAACTTTACCTCCATGTTTGATGTGCTTTGGGATGATCAAGTAACTGCCTCAACAGAAAGAGATCAACCTTCTAAGGTGATCTTTGAAAAAAACTAAAATGTTTCAATAAAACCCTAAAATGCAATGAACAAAAACAATGACAAAAAAGCCGCATGCCAAAAGTAAACCCATGTGCACAAATATGATTTTATTTCCTTCAATGAAAATTTCAGCATGAAGATTTTTTCAGTAAAAAGTACTAAAAACTAAAACTCTTGGAAACTGCCCTTACGACACAGAGTTTATACTGCCCCACAGAAGACACTGTCAGAGACAATCTGGAAAATGCTTTCCTTTCCCAATAAGACTAGAATGAAGGAATTCTGTACACTGCTGTTCTGTTCACTGTGGAAAGAAAAGGGAGAAAAATCTCTACTACCTACTGTTATTTAGCTTTCCAGTGGTTGGAGGACAGCACACAAAGTAAACATCATTTCCAATAAGAACTGTAGGGACAAACAGGGCCACCCCCTAATTTGTGACTCTGGAGAGCACACACTGTCCATCCAAAAAGATGATGCAAGACTCAGCCTACACCAAACTGCTGCCACCGCCAGCCTGTCTCCTTGCTCCACACATGCAATGCCTTCCAGCCCCAAGTACGTCTGAGGACATCTTCCACACAGCTCTGATAGGCATCAGAGGATATACTCTCATATATACACCTTCACAGTAAATTCTTACTGTATTTCTCTTCCCTGAGGCCAGAATGCATTTCAGACATCCTCCTTCACAGCCTTCCCCCATCCTCCCTTCTCCATTTCATTTGCAGCCTGTTTAACGCACAGTTCACTGCCTTGAATCCCTCTCCTCTAGTCTCAGTCTAGAACCTCTTCTTTCTGGTTTCTGCCTTCTGCACTTAACTGAAACTGTTCCTGCTGGCATAATTCGTTCACTTTTCTTAGCCCAACTCTAAAATTGTTATTATTCGACTTGCCAGCTGTTTTTAATGCTGGTGATCACCTTTCTTCTTGATAAATCTCATTTTCCTAGCGCTTCTCCCCTGTATTTCCTTCCACACCACTTCTTCAGCACAGCCTCTCCAGGGGAAACTTTGTGACATTCAGCAAGCTCCCGAAGAAGGTCCCTTATCCGTCCACTCTGTAAACTCCTCTCTTTAAATTAACTCCATCTAGCAAGCAAAAAAGTAAAAAAATCCACTGCCTTCCACATGCTGATGAATCTTGATCTACTACCATGACACATCTTCCATGTTTTGCTCAGTCTAAATTGTTAGCCTGGTTTCTGGATACCGTCATAAGCTTTTTGGGGATAATGAGATTTCTCAGTCCACTCCCTTCAGGGAGAAGTCCTTTTTCTCAGTCAAAATAGATGAGCAGAGAATAAGACCTGCCAATTTAGACTACAGTCCAAGTGTCATCTTTGACTCTCGCTTTTTCAAAGCCTCTCATCCAGGATAAGCTCAAAATCTCACAGTTTCTTTAGACATAACCTTTCTAATAAACAATTCTTTTTACCCTTCTGTAATGCTAAAACTCCTTTCCCAGCTCTGATGACATTACATATTGATTACTACAAAGTTCATCTTTCTGACCTTAAGAACTGCAAGTTCCTCTCATATCTTACAGAAACTTCTGCTGCAAAGAGGATCTCTAACCCCTTTCTTTGATCATTTCACTCATCCCTTCACATTGCTTCAAGAGCTCCCCTATTATTTGTTACATCAAAGATATGCTATCTATCTTATCTTCCAACACCATATACATTTTATTCAATTTTTCAGGTTACTTCTATTTCATCATCAAGATTTTGGCCTTGGTGTCAACCTTCTTCTCCTGCCACTATTTTTAAAAAATTTCCACAAATATTTTAAAACTCCATGCGTCTTTTCAAAATACTGATTGCTAGGGTCCTGGCATACAGACACTATTTTTGTCATTGAACAACTTCCATAATAATTTCTTCCCTGATGTCTCTGTCTGTCACCTCTTGTATGCTACAAATTCTCTGGGAACACATGCTCATAGTGAAATAATATCCTAGTTCATAATTAGACACAAATAATATAAGCATAGCAGTTATTAATAACACTAGTGGTACTAACAGCAGCAGTAGAAAAATAATTATTCATGGGACTATATTCCCATTAAAAATCTTAAATCTTTGCTAATTTTTAAGCTATTTGCCATCCTCCAAGGTACAAAGATAAAGGAAGGACATGGCACATCATGCTTTATGCTGATGATATACTGTTCTATTCATTTGACACAGAACACTCTTGGCGAGGAAAAGACAATCTTATTGCACTGCTACCACACTGTCTCAAGTTATAAGCTTAATTTAATCAGCTCTAACTGTTTTTCCATGACACACAAGGATATCCTGGATATTTCTTCTCTTAGGAGAACATTTCTCCCTTACAAGCCTCTGTTTTGGATTTTTTAGGAGATTGGACACTGTGAACTGTGAACAAGCAGGCATAACAATTTGTGTTGCCTCCTACACACCAGGAAGTGCTGCATCAGTGAAGGCTAACCCTTGCACCTATGCTACATGCTGTCTGCCCAACATGGCAAGAACTTTAAGAGAAACAGACCCTCAGTCCTAGACCTTGCTTGGGATGCACATTCTCAAACCAACGTAAATCTTGCCCGAGCTTCTATCTCACACACAAACAGTGCTATACAATTAGTGCAAGCAATTAGTGAAGGCTTAAATCATTTTTCAAATTAGTTTGAACCTAAAAGTCAGTCTTGGGTAAATATCATTTTATTTCACCTACTAAAAGTGATTAAAATCTGCTTCTGAAAAAGATGCAAAGCAGGTGCAAATTACTGTTAGCAATTATTACTCATCCTTTCTCAGGATAAATGGCCTTCCTCTATAACCTCTGAAACAAGTAGTGAAATGAGTCAGTGATTTTCTTAATCAAGAACACCAGGCCTAGAAGTGCATCTTAAGGGAGAGATGACTGAGTGAGTGAAGATCTGTGCTCCAAGTCAGTCCTTGTGCTTAGAGATGTTTGTAGGTGTGTCCATGGGAAAAGTCAACCTGTAACTACGGTGCATATGCACTGGCATTGAAAGTCAAAAAAGGGGTTATATTATAATTGCAGTATGTGTTTTTTAATCTTCAAAGTCAAGCTACACTAACACTATAAGCTGAACAATTCACCGAATGTACAGGAAAAGCTAAAACTGGAAAACTGCAAATAGCTTGTATCCATTACAGTCTTCTGATTTTAATACAGAAAACACATTTTTCGTGTAGCTGTACTGCTTTTGCTTATAATAGACAAACATTGGTATAGTGACAAAATGCAAATGCAGGAACATATTTTAAAATTAATCATCCATAATTAATTAGCAATCTCTGCTTTCTGGTAAATGATACCTAAATTGCAGAAAATTATCTTTGCTATGAATGATAAAGTCATCTACAGATTTACACTACTTTAGAGAACCTTTTTGCATATATTTATGTATTATTATAACCACAGGTATGTCAGAGTATTGAATTTAACTTTCCACTACATTAAAAATACATACACACAAACATAACCTAGTGTTTATATATATAAACACACACACAAAATCTATCTTTAAATTACCCTGTGTTCCAGGAGTCAGCTGGACAACCTGAAGTAGAAAATTTGATAAAGACAACCTTTGGATACAAAGGAGTTGGGGGGAGGGATAGTTTTTAGTAGCTTTATTTTTTTAGTTCTCACTAGAGGATTGTCCTGGGTCAGATCTTGCAAAAAGCAAGATGGCTTTTTAAACTGGATGCCATTAAAACAGTTCTAAAGAAGGTGAATTTCGTGTGGCCCAACATGGCATTTGTGTTTCCAAGTCATTAACAGCTTCTCTTCTTTCAAAAGAAAACTGTAAGTACAGTTCCTCCAGACAGCTAGAATCACCCAGTCATTAGGTTAAATTTGTGCAAAGAGCTGCTTCTGGAACTGTCTATATTAACACAAGGAAGAAGAAATTCATTAACCCAGAATCAGGGCTTAGCTACCAACAGCTCCTTCTCCCTGGACATCAACAACAATCTCCACATTCACCAGCTGTAGGGACATGTCAGCTTTTCCACAGCCCTCCCATATGAACAGGCTACCTTGCACCATGCTGGTCAGCTCCCATATTTAAGGGTGACATTCAGGAGAGATAAAAATATAATGGATGAAATTCAACAAAGAGAACAAAATTCTCTTGAACGAAAGTGTATGTCTCACACTATTATCTCACTACAGTAATCTAAGATGATTAGCTTTGGTATACCTAAACTGCATTTCCATCATTTCCAAGAAAAAAAAAAAGTTTTTAAAATGTCCACTCCATCCCATAATCATATGATCCGTTCTTTTACAAATTCCTGAGTTTATCCTCTTCTTCCACTCTCACGACCATGATTTCTATTCAATCATCTTCCCTTCCACTAGCCAGCCTACCATTTACCGTGTTCTACATCAACAACCTTTCCACTACAGCAATACTTACTACACCATTACCTGAAGTCTCTGCCTTGCTCCCTCTGCTTTGTGACAAGACTATTCCAGTTGGACTTCTTAACTTTTTCTCCCAAGGCAAGCTTGAGCTAAACTTATTTATTCATATCATATCTATTTTTATTTCCATATGGGATAAGTCACTATTGAATACATTTTCCTTGCATTTCTTTCCAGAATGAGGTTTCAGGTAAAACAATAGGTTTATATACAATGCCAGAGACATCTCAGCATTAGTATTATGGAAAAGGAAGGCTCAGGCCTTCACGAAGTTATGCTCCTCAGGTCCAAAACACCTTCTTGGAGTACACTGGAATGTAACAATGTTGGCCCTCCCAGGAGAGCAAAAACACCCAGTTCCTGTATATACATATTTAATGACATAAAATAAAATAAAATAAAATAAAATAAAATAAAATAAAATAAAATAAAATAAAATAAAATAAAATAAAATAAAATAAAATAATAAAAAAAAGCAATCCCCTAAGTATAAATGCCCAGTTATCAGAATAAAAACATGAGCTGAAATCTAGTTTCTTCAGACCAGACATATTACACTGAGGGATTTAGTAAAACTGCTGGGAAAGCAGTTTTTAGACTCATAAGAACTTCCTGTAACTCTTTCCAATGTACTTGATTTCCATAATTTTTTCTCCTCCAATGTTCCCCATACCTCACAAAACTGTTGTCTTTTATTGTTAGAGATGTACAAAATGGGATGCAAGCCTCATGTTTCTCACAAATGGAACAATAAGGTTCAAGATCTGATTCAACATTACTATTTGGGTCAAACAAAAAGAATTTCTGAAAGTATAACCAATAAGCATTCCTATACTACTAAAAGGAATGTCATTTACATGAAGCTGTGTAAGCAGTTTAAAAAGTCATTTATTCACCAAAGTCTGACTTTTTTTTCCTCTACACTGGGCCCACATATCTATAATGTAAGCAAATGATTGCTCCAAACACATTCTCACAGCAATCCCATACCTTGGATTACTCACTGCAATAAAATGTGGAGGTGTATTTTTTTGTTGTTGTCTTTGTTGTTGCTATTTGGCCAAATAGAAAGAAATCTGCTTCTAAGCCAATTTATTCCAAAATGGGAGGATTTGTTTTCAGTCAGGTTTTACCAGTTTAATGAGGTTTGTTTGGTTTTTAATTATAATTATTATTCTTTTTAAGCAGAAAACGTCTTACTGTATTGCAGATATCAACAATAGCAGACAATTTTAGTTCTGAGGAGGAAACAGAAAATCAGAAGATTTAGGAAAAATCAGGCGGGTGCAATTTACCTCAAAATATTGAGCAAATTGTTTCTGCAGTTCTGTTACCAGCACTCACAAATCACTACTAGCTCTTTAAGCAAAGAAATTACCTTCTAAAAACAGAAGAGGCATAATATTTTTCCCTGAAGTTATTCACCAATATTTCAAGATGTTTATATACTGTATACAAAACAGAGATACAGACTAATACATTGAACATTTGCAACATAAATAAAAAAAGAGATGTATGCCAATATGAAATACCAAGTGCCAGAAAATCAGTATTAAACTTTTTTTTTTTTTCCTGTCTAATCTAAATTCTGAAAAATAAAGGTCTTTGTTTCTTATGAAAAAAGATTTCTTACATTTACTTGTGGGTACAGTGTTCAAGATGCCATAAATAATTCCTACAGCTCTGGTGAAGTAAGAGCAAGTCACCGACTGCAGAAGGGAAAGAGAACTCTGGAACATTGGTCACAGACGAGTGCCAACTGGGAGCACTCCAGGAGCAAGGTGCTCAGCAGCTTCAATGACCAGAGAAGAAGGAAGGCCACAAATCATTGTGAAATGATCCCAAAAGCCTAGAGAAAAAAACAATTTCTCTCTCTCTCTCTCTCTTTTTCTTTTCTTTTTTTTTTTTTTTTCCCTCTTTAAACCAGTCAGGCATCTGACAAGTACCAGTGTAAAAAGAGAAATACAGCAATCCTTGCTTTCCAGTGAGGATGGAAAGGTGACTACATAAACAGGGCAGAGAGAAATTATAATTATTTAACAAAATTCATATTGCTCTGGAAGTTGATATCTTCAGCTGCTGTTGGAATTGCAGTGATTAAAGTAATCCTGCCTCAACAATACATAGTTTTAGCATTAATTTTTAATGCAATTAATCTGCTCTCAATTTTTTATATATTTTTTTTTCCTTGTTTACAGTACTAGGCATACGAGATATGAAGTTTTCCTTTCAGCTGGCATGCTGCACTGATATGCATATATACTAGCCACCTTATTGCAGTAAGCTTACTAGTTTACAGGCAAGACAGACTTGGAAGTAATAATATTCTCAAAGACACATCCAAACAGAAATATTTTGCACTTCAGTGAAGCTGCCAAAAAAACAAGTCATGCTGAGTTAAAGGTTTTGTAAAGCCAAGAATTCCTTCTCTTTTCAAATCAATAACCACATGCATCTGTGTTACAGCTTCCAATTTATTGGTTTACAAAAGTAAAAGTGATAATACTGGAAAGCAGGATGATTGTAATCTATAAAGCAACTGATATCACCTACAGTTTTAAGGAAAAATCTCATTAAAAGTCACATCCCAAACAAACCACATGAGTTCTGTGAAGAAGAAAAAAAAAAAAAAAAGAATAAAAGCTTCATCAACTGTTACTACAAATATGCAATAGGAAATTTAAGAAACACTAATATACAGCATCTCTTCCATATCTTTCTCCTCTTCAAGCATGCTTTATACAAAACATACAAAGTCAGAATTTATTCACACAACAACTGTTTCCTGATAAGTCTTCAGAAAGAACCCTGGGTCATCTAGCACATCCTTCAAACTAGTTCAGGAATGATGGCTATGCTGAGTTACCGAAGTGTTTTATTTAGAGCACTCTTGAACACCTTGAAGGACAATGCCTCAGTGACCTCTCTTGCCAAGCAGTCACATTGTCTAATTGACCTCTCTGGGGGAAAAATGTCCTTGTTTAGCTTCAGGTCAAAATTTCCTGCTAGACTACCCATCATTACCTCGAATAACTCCTCCTCCTACTCTCCTGTTTATTCTCAAGTATGTCAGTAATATTCCCTTAGGCAGGCTGTTTAGTGCATTCCTGAGACCTGTCTTCACAGGTCACACTCTCCTACCTTATCATTCTCAGCACTACTCCTGGAACTGTTTTCATGTCACCGTGAAATACAGAGCGCTTAATGACGTAAACAATCCATAAAAATTTCCCTCTACTTGCAACCCACCCAAAATTATTCATTGGCAAGTGGAAGAGGCAGGTAAAATCCGGCTGCCTCTACAGGCAGGTAATAAAAAAGGTAAGCCTTCTGAGTCTCCAATCCTGGTGTCTGAGTCAAAGAGTAACTGGAAGTAATATATCCCCATTCTATTTCTCAGTTACTGATTTTTCATCTTTCTTTTCCATATGTTGACTTACAGTGAGGTCACATACTCTGGCCTTAATAAAATAAAATAAAATAAAACTAAAATAAAAAACAATCACTTTTGATGTTACATACTTGTTACAAGTGAGACTGGGCTTGCATATAAAATAAACAATGGCACTATGCCAAGAATATCAGGGATTTTTGCAGGTGTTGAAGAGAGCAATTTTCTCTAAATGATTAAGGAGGGACACACTCTCTATAGATTATGTTTGCTTTAATCCCAAAGTGACCTTTTAATGCAAAACCAGGGATAGCTAACATTTTATAAATGTATTTACCTTCCACTTTCCTAATAAAGGCCAATTTCATGTTTATACCTATACCATTGAAATTATTAGTTTTTCTCTCTTACAGTTAAAGCAATTCTACAGCACAATAATAAACCTTGAAAACTTCTGGAAAAGTCAGTAATCTAAGCTGCAGTGAGCCTGACACATCACAGAACCTAGCATTGAGAATACACAAAGTAAAAATGACGCCTAAACAAACAAACAAACAAAAAACAGAATCAAAAAACACCTAAAGTTGAATTCTTTTAGGCTTTATAAAGTTTTTCATATATTAGATTTCAGAGTCCCCTAACTGTGGGCATCCCAAAGTCAAATAGGATCTCTTGCCCCCTCAAGAGATGAGGACTGAAATTTGGATCCATATTTCTAGAGGGAAAAATGTATCACTTCCACTATCAAAAAGGCAAATTAAATCTCATGCCAGCTTCAAATGGCTAATGGCTATGACTTATGGTTAGAAAAAAATGTTATAACCATTTACATCAGGGTTCGTAATCCAGATACTAAGAAGGTCTTTTATTCTTCTGCATTATAAAGGAGGGTCTGTGTACAACACTTTTTTTTTTTTTTTTAAATCAATATATATTATTAGCCAACGGACTTTAATTAGAATCATTTGAAGTTTTTCAAAGATTATCAGCACTGCATGCACAAGCCTTTGAAGATCTCCAAACCGAGCAATGTCACAGCCTCTGTGGTGAACCTATTCTAGTGCTCTGTGACCCATACAGTAAAGAGGAGCTTATGGAATCAAAACTTCTTATGGAAGTAAAATTTGAAATCCAATTTATTTTTCTAAATTTTTATTTTGAGTTAAAACGGGAAAAAGCAAAGTATACCCAAAATTTAAAAATGAAGACTTTGTTTTTTCTGAAGTTGCTATTTACCTCTTTTAGAGATTTATTTTTTCCCAAAAACATGGAAAAAAGTGTCAAAAACAATGAAATAAAAACAACTTCCAAGCTGCATTATTGATAGTGAACGAGTTTTAGTCATCATTTGACCTACAGTATGAAATATTTACTAACTGTAGAAATACATAAATCTAAAGGAATTTTCCTTCTACTGCTGCATCTTGTGAATGATGTACTCGTGTAAATTATATAAAAATATGTATTTCACTTAAGCAGAAATTTGTTATTGCAGACCACGTGAAACCACACTGTAGATCATCAGCTACACTTACTGCCTATGATATTGAGGAATCATAGTTAACATTAACCCTTCAAGAAATGTTCACCCAGTCTCCATTAGTGAAGAATTCTTTCCTATGTCGCACGTCACATGTCTCAAGCCTTTTGAGAGCTCCTTTGAAAGATTTAAATTTTCCTTTATAAAGCTTTTCTGAATCAATCAAGATTCAATATAGGAAGATTGCCAAATAAATTACTTTTCATTTCTGCCCACAGTTAAACTCCTGCAGGGATCTGGAAATATATCAAGATCATTAGCCTTAATGCCTATAATACACACTTCACTTTAAGGTGAAGTGAGTACTAAAACAGTTTAATACATTAGCCCCTACACCCTGGAGACCTGGAGGTCTTGACCAGGCTTGCGCGTAATTCTTGCTAACATTTCTGGGAGTCTTGGACACTGAAAAGCAACAGACTTTCTAGCCTGTGTGGGTCATAATAAAACACACCTGACAGTTTCTGATCAATACCTGATTTGGAAACCTTGTTAGTACTCACTGGAAAACTAATTCATGCATTTTTGCTTGAGGTCCTCTATGAAGAAAATAACAATACTGACTGAGCTGCATAAACTGACTATGCTTCTTAGGCAAGTACTCCCTCATTCCTTGTTCATGCACAAACAGGAGTGAAGTATGTCCCTATGCTTAGTCCTGCCCAAACTAAATCTTTGCCTCATTTATCCATGATAAAATTAACATTATTAATTTTTTAAAGATCACCATTGAACATAAATGTGGAGGATTTATTTATGCTGATAGAAAAAAAAATCTTAATCAGATTAACCTTTTATTATTATTATTATTTTGATATATATATTTAATTTAGCAAGATCTGGTGCAGCTGAACTGATAATTGGAAAGAGGTCTCATGCATATTTTGATTTCTTGGTTCAGCCTTATCCCTGGTTAGTTAAACAAACAAGACAACAATAAAAAACAAACAAACAAAACAAAAAAAAAACCAACTATGTCAATGCCAAGTTATTAGCTAATGAATATACGTGAGGTTATACAAGGGATACAACACATTCTCAACTCTGACATATAAAGCACTGTAAAATAATTCATTGTTTAATATTTTAAAAGCTGGATAAAACAAATTAATGCCAAAAATTAGCCCTTAGCACAACTTTAATTACAAGTTTGCCCAACAGTCACATCCCTGTCCTAATTAGCCTTGATGATTTCAAGAAACCATCAGGAAAAAGAGACAAACATATCATTCCTTCTTTGTACTTGATAAAAACACAGATTCAGCTGCCAAACATCTGTAACACAACCTTTTACCATGAGTTTGGAGATTTCCATAGTAAAGACAACACTCCCAGACACATTGTGTTTATTTTCTAATAGAGCATAATAGATTTTCTGATCACTTGTAGACAAGACGGTGGTTGTAACCTAGGTCAAGAGTAATGGTATGGAAAGACAACCAGAAAAAAAGACTTGCCCCACAGAACTGTTTTGATATCGAAAGTGCCCATCTGGCTGATGCTGTCCACTTGCACTTACTGTGGTTTGCATTACATGAAGTATATGTTATTTTAATTTTCTGATATTAACACCTGACAGAATATTTGATGTTTACCAACCAGCATTGTCAAAATCTGCCACTTCTGAAAACTTGGCAAGGTATAACATAAGTCATCATATATGATCCTGAAACATAGATAAAAACAACTGTTCACTGACCTCATTAATAAAAGTCTGGGCTCCCCGTGGGCTTAGGAGTAAGATAGCCCTTCGCAATGTGTCTCGATAGCGGTTCAGCTCTTCTGTTTTCATGGTAGTGAAAAGGTTGGCAAAGACTCTGCTGATGTTTCTGTCCACTTTTTGTAATGACACATCAAGTCCCAGTCTGGAGGCCTGATCGAGAAATCCCTGCAGTCCGCGTATATCTGTAACATAGGAGGGAGGAAAAAAAAAAAAAAAAAAAGAAAAGAAAAAACCACTGCATCAACCTTCGCCAACTAGGCAAGCATCACTAATTAGGTGGAAAAATACTTTTTATTTTATTATTTTTTTTTTTTTATCTCCTGCAGTGCTGTCAGAAGAGTATTCCACAGAACCTCACAAGTGTAAGACAGTTGTTTTCCACAGCTCTCTTTCATAGTAAAATACCAACAGGGAAACTCCACTGATTACCTTTCCCTGAAGGTCTCTGTACAACTCTTTGTTACAGAGTTACACCTATCTGTGTGGCTGTGGATAGCTGCCCCAGCAGCTCAAGCCCACAGGGCTGAACATGACACAACGAGACAGTCCCACCCCAACCAAATCACAGTTAAAATGCAGAAATCCAGCTGGAGATGGAGAAGCATGGGTGATAAATCACTCACACCTAAACTTCTCCTACCAAAACCTGACTTATTTAAGATCATGCCTACTTTTCCCATTAAAAACAAACAAAGATATCCATAGCCCTCCTTTTTACCCCCCTGCTTTTTTCTTCCCCTCCTACAAATCCCTGCCTAGACAGAGGTTTGCTGTTCACTGGTAAACTGATGAAACAGTACCCAAAGACTCAAACTGTTATGATATATTACTGTGTAAAAACATTGGTTTTCAATAGGGGAAACCATTTCAAAACCTGTTTAAGTTCTGCCCTTCAACTTCAAGCTGATTGAGCCAAATAGGTTTTCCTAACCCAATTTGTGAGGACATTAACATAGAGCAAAACACATTTCATTACATTTTCGTGCTGAAACCTTCTGGTTCAAACCATACTTTGCCTTCGTGACTATTAGCATTTTTCTGAATAAGTGTTGGAGTTTTTAGTATTTATTTTGTAGTGAAATTTAGAGCAACGAGAAGGTCAAAACATAAATTAAACCAGGTTGCTCTCAAAAATAACAGTGACCTAATCACCATATCATTAGGACCTGTACCATATCATTAGGAGCCCTTAATTTAATTTGAAATATGTATAACTTGTCTTGAAAAAAAGGTATTACTTAATCCTCTTTTCTCACATTCACTTCTTGTACTTGTATTATCAAATTTAAAGCTCCTAGGTGAGGCAGAATGGTGTAAGTTAGAATTGCCATCTAAATAAACAGCCTCTTCAAAAAAAAGCCTTTGGGAGAAAATGTTTTATGGGATGTAGCACATTAAATTCCCCCAATAAGTTCCTGCATCTTCATAAGAAAAGTTGCTCGAATCTTTCTGGATCCTTTTTCTCTGCAGCGTAACACTGATTCTCAGTCTCTTGTGAACAGTGACAGAAACTGAACAGCAGGTCTTACTGGGGAAAAGAATGAGGATATATTATCTGATAAATTGGGAATGATTTTCTTCTTCTCAGTCTGCATGGTGACCCAGCTATAGGACAACACACATTACAGAGATGTAAATGTAAATGTAACTGCACTGAGATGTCTCTTCAGAAATGTTGTGTAAAATAGCACTATGCACTGAAGATCCAAAGTCAATCACAACTCATCATTGCTGCTTTGTTAAACTGCAGGGGTTGCCCACAGTAACTCTAACAATTTTTTATTTCAAATACATGAGGAAACTGGAAATATGCTGGCTGATGAGGCTCACAGGACCTCTGGAACAATCCCAACCACAGCCTGTTGTAGCCCAGTGACAGTGCTGGGCTACATCAGTACATCCTTGCCCCAAGTCCTTCATTCACAATGAAGAACTCTGTCCCCCATGACCACCCCTTGACACCAGAGCCAAGGGGCTGCAAGGAGGAGCAGGAATTGCCGTTTTTCTTCACACTCAGGGCCCAGACTTCCCACAGAGTAGAAATGGGAGACAGACAGATTCTGTTCTTTCCTTCATGACAAATTCAAGCAGTTTCATTAGCCCATTACACCATCATCCTCAGCACATCAGAGAGATATTTATTGTTCCCATAATAAAACAGGCTCTTCAGAAAACTTTACTACAGCTCTAATAATCTGTATAAACTAGCTTGTAACACTAGTTTTTTATTTTTATTTTTTAAAACCTGGAAGAAACTTCTACCTGATGGAATTTTAAGAATTGATACCATAAACATCACTGAAGTTCAGGGACCGAAAGCAACCTTATTCAAGTCAGTAGCATTACTTGCTACCCCATCTGGATAGGCTCTTAGATCACCACCAGTCTTGGTGTTAAGTTGCCGTAAAATATATACATGAACATCTTTCACCTTGCCCAAGAAGTGTTGTATGAAACATGACAAGTAATATCTTGCAGGCTACACCAGCTGAAGTTCTTCCTTCAAGTGCAATACAACAGGGTCAATTAAGATAACTAGTAAACATTAAGACTAAACCAAAACCACAAAGTCATCTTGAGTATATTTATACTTGTATCCAAACATGGAAAGGGTTGTTAATATGATTAACTCAGGTTCAGAAAGCAGTCATAATTACAGAGAATCATCAGAAAGGAATGAAAATGAAGCTAGTGCTGTGACAACCACAGCAGACTTTATTGCCTTCCTAACTCAGGCTTATTTGTTTAGTTAATGCCTCCAGCCAAGTCACCCCTCAGAAAAGGTGCACTTGTGTGGTTTTTTTTGGTGGTGGTGAGTGAGTCTACAGCAGTTCTAACACACTATCAAATAACTGCCAGATGTGCTTTGTCTCCAAAATCCTGAGTCATCAAGGAAACGACAGGGTTTAGTGTCATGCAAGCATTTCTGGAATATGTTAGTAGAATTCAGCACTCACAAAAGTGCTAAATATTACAGGTGTGCTGAAATAATGACAGTGACAAACAGCTACTGTCTACAGATTAAAGCATTTTATTAAAGTTGTCAAGGTAAGTTTGGATTTTGCTAATTTAAATTCAGTAAACTAGTATTCATTACTGTACCTATACTGTCTTTATGGATCTGTGATACTAGAAAAAGGTTTTTCTTCTAATGCAGTTTTATCCTTCAAAATTACTGCATTGTTTGAGAAACAGTAAGAAAATAGCTTATATATGTAGTTTACTAACAACTTGTCTTTTGTGCAAGCATCTCAAGCTATCACTGCACAACGGAAAGCTGTTTACTGAAGATTAACCATGCTGATACTGCTCTAGGTTTTTTGCCTTATGTTTTCAGCTGACCTGCTGAACTACTGATTAGAAATACTGCTGTAGACCAGCATATAATATCTGATGCACATGGTACAACTATTTGGACATAGAAGAGCATTTTGTATTCCCTCACAAATTTTTCCGCCAAGGAAAACAGCTTATTTCCCAATTTAAAAATAAAAATAAATGGAAAGGACTCATACTTCACAGAATCACAGAATCACAGAATTTCTAGGTTGGAAGAGACCTCAAGATCATCAAGTCCAACCTCTGACCTAACGCTAACAGTCCCCACTAAACCATATCCCTAAGCTCTACATCTAAACGTCTTTTGAAGACTTCCAGGGATGGTGACTCCACCACTTCCCTGGGCAGCCTGTTCCAGCTTGACAAGAAAGCAAAATCTGGGATGGGAGAAACTGTCCAAGCTCAAGTGTACAAGCACAATCTGTCAGTTTTTAGCAGATAAAAATGAATGTGAATTTATTCAGTGTTGGCAATTAAAAAGAACTGCATGACTGTATCTTCCTGAACACTGACATGTCTGTTCCTACATAGCACTGGGGAGCAGGAGAAGGCTTGGTGGGAACTCAGAAGTGGAAGCGGGAACTGAAGAGCAGTGTTTTCAGTGGTGACTAACCAATTTAGTTGCTTACTTAATGGGATCTTTTTTCTCAAATAATTATTTGCCATTGTTACCAAGAGGGCAATCATTTCTTAAAATGTATGTGTACATAAACACATAAACACATGCAGGAGCATCTACTTATAAATAATAATGAATTAGGCTCAGTTTTATTTTATCTGACATATCACGTAAGAAAATAATTTGGTGCCCTCGTTTTCTTCTACATTTAGTAGATCACAAATCCAAGCAACATAAAAGAAAACCTGCTTTCTGTTCCATGCTAATTCAAAGAGATATTCCAAAAATTCAGTCATGATTTTCTATTTCTCATCATTTATGACTGTTAATCCTTCATTTTCTTCACAATTGAAATGAGTCATATAAAATTCATATGGAATTTAATGCAAATAAAGGATTCCATAAATGCATTCATTAAAATGTGTTGCCTTCTGTAGTCTTAACAGTGACTTTTTTCCTTTTTATTAATGTTCAGATTCTAACATTAGAGAGTTTTTTTGAAAGATTACTAATAAAATAATTCCTCATACCCATTTATTTCATATTTTATAGGAAAAGTATAACAATACAAACTCAAATACTTCTGTCTAGAGTATCTGACAAATGAAACAACAGGCTGCTGTAACTGCACAACTTATAGCCAACTGTCCCCTTCAGCTTTGCAAATAGTTATTTTCGCTCAGGGTGTAACCTACACTAAACCACAAAAATTATAGTAGTGTTTTAATTATCTAACTCCCCGCGTACACCTGATTTGTACACGTTCAACATACCAAGCAGGATTTCAGCAACAGCACTGGAAATTTTCTGTTTAGAGAACAGCAAAGTTCTTGATGATGCAACACCTGCACTCCAGAAAGAAAATGACACTACACAAAACGCACTTGGGTGAATCTCTCTGTAAAACTGTACAGTGATTGGATTTGTAGAAGATACTCTAGTCTCAACTACAATCGTGAAATTGGCTAGTTGGAATTGGAATTATGTCATTAGAGATCCACAAGAGCAGAAAACATCTTATAAACTTTGCATCCTTCTTGTTAAATCTGGCTTGAGAGAGAATTTCTGTGGCTGAGAGCCCTCTTCCTAATTCTGACAGATATACCACACATTCGGGTCTGACAACAGAAGAACGATATGATTTTAGGAATAACTTAACAAGGAGGTAAGGAAAGCCTCGATGCACTGCTAAGATAAGATTTTTTCCACTGGAACTGCAAAACAAATGCTTGCTATAAAAGTGGCTTTATTGGACTATAAGAAATAATGAAATGTATCATTTGCTGCTTGAGGTTATGTTGGTCACTGAGCTGGCTGACTAGAAAACAACTATAATGTTGTAATACTAAATGTGGCATTAGCTTCCTCTACGTAAAGTTTGTTGTCATCTACAAAGCAATCCATTTTTATTATATTATCTATGATCTTATTTATATTTAAAAAATAACTTTGTAGAGTCTACAATAACATTTGTTGTCATAAAAGTATAGGATGTGATTCTTGGCCCTGACATGAGCAGCTTAAAAGCTAATGTTTTTGTGTGAACCAGCTGTACAGTTGGGCACAGCTAGCCGTTAAGGAGGGCTTATTGTAGAAGGGCATTTACAGAGGTAGAGAGCAGTATAGTGTCTTTTCAACACCAGTTTCTAACCCCAGCTGACAGAAATAGAAGCAGCACATGGTCATTCTACTTTGTATATTAAACTGAAGTATCAAGCTGGGGCTGAAGGCAAGGCTAGAGAAACTCCAAGAAATAAATTCACACCTTTCATTCTTATCCATCAACAAGTAAACTTTAGGAGGACTCAAGTATCATCACCAGGCTCTATTTTCAAATAACCCACATCTATCTTTTCATTTGTACATTTGTATAAGGAAAAAGTAAATAAGTGTGAAAAACAATGAGATCAAGCAGGAAAAGCTGATCTTCTGAGTTTTTTTCATTTGCTTGATTACAGGTGCTACACTTCACACTTTTTTCAGTATTATTTTTACTTGAGTATAATATTGGTGATATGTTTAAGCAGTGCCAAGTGTATCAGAAAGACTCAGATAGTTTAATTAATTTAGTATTTAACCACTTCTAAACATATATTCACCCTTTCCAATGTTTTAGGAATAATATCAAGGCATTTTTTCCTTACACTTAAGCTCCAAGAGAAGACAAAAAAAGTGTTTTCATTTTCTTAATGGATATTTCTTACTTTTAATACAAGGATACTCTGCTTTAATGTAGGTTTGTCTCTTTTGACTGCAAATTGGGTAGAATACTTCCCACACATAATTTAATTTCTTAAGATGAATAAAGTACACATTTTAGGATTCAGTGATTTGGAAGATAATCTATAAACACTCTGAAACAGGTCTCCTAAATCACATAGTTTTCATGGGTTTCATTCACTTGATTTTACAGCAGCTGTTGTCCCTCTTTTTCATAACTGCAAGATGTTTATATAAGAAATAAGGAAAAAGACCGATACAAGAAACAGATGCACATCCTGAAAATTAGACTTGTGCTGCATTTTAAGATGTTGGAATGAATGATTTTTAACACCATCTTCGGGTCCTTGCTAGAGATATTAACCTTCCTTTAAACAACAGACTACTACTTATGCTTCCAGAAGGGAATTATTTTGTACAGATCATCTAGAATAATTTGACGTTAGAAAAGCACCGGAATTTTCAACCTAAAAGACTCACAATGTGATTCTAACTGTGCGAATAGAGTGATTAGACCAGAAAGCATAATAGCAAAGTGTGTGTGAGAGATAAGACTATATTAATATTTGAATGTAAATGCTTATTAGAGCCCAGCAGAAATATGAAGTGATACTGGTAAGGAGTATTTTCTACTTTTATGAAGAGTTTATTCCCTTGTATTCTTACAGTCTCTCTGTGCATGCAGCCTCTCTCTCCACCTATAACATTTCCACGTGTTTGACTGGGTATTTCAACAGTCAGTGATGAGATAATTGTTATCAGCCAGATAATTTTTGTACAATGGAATTCACAATTTCTAAACAGTCTGTGATTTAGTTTCCTCTTTTTTCAGTTTCTCTTCACAATCTTTCTGCTAAAAAAAAAAATAATAAAAAAAATACAATGACCTTATTGCATGGTTTTAGATATGTCAAAACTCAAAGCCAATTTTTACCTTTTCAACTTTTACCAATTCATCTTTTTTATTCTTAAAGAAATGAAGGAACTCAGTAACTAATAATCATGCAAATACAATAAATCTAAGAAACAATAGCTCTATTCCAGCAGTTGTTCCAAAAAAAAAAAATAAAATCTTAAAACCAAGCATAACAAATTAAATAGTTTTTAGTAGTAGTTTTCAGCTTACATAAGAACAGCTGTACCAGAGGAGACCAGTTCTGTCTACCTGTCTCTGACAAAGAGTGTAAAACAGAAGCAATTGCGCAGTGATGCTTCCCTCTAACATTCTCTCAGCAATTCAGTTTGCAGCACAGGGAATTGTTCAGGCAGATCTGGTTTCTGTATATTTCTATGCGCTCCACTAGTATATTTCTGCATTGTAACTGTCAATGCCTTTGTCCTCCATAGACCATCACAGTTTCCCCTTAAACCAATATAAATTATGAGCATCCAGATCAGTACATCTTCAGCAGTTTTAACCTGAGAATTTTCAGGAACCTACCTCTCCTTTCCCTTTTTTTCACCTTACTTTCCTAGATAGTTCTACTAGCATTGATCAAACACAAAATGTGCCAGTGTCGGCTCTCCCAGATCAAAAAAAAAAAAAAAAAAAAAAAAAGTTTCTGGAAAGAAGAGAAAGAAGAGACCGGACTATCAGAATTGATGTAATGATGTAAGCTTTGAAAATTACATGGAACACTGATTTGCCATTTAAATCTACATCACAGGCTGACATGTGACCACCTCTCAGAAGAAACTGAAAGTTTACCATGTGTAAATCAGAGCTAATCAAATGCAAAGGTCTACTCAGAACCCCTTTGTGATATCAAAGGTTGAAACCTGAGCAATGGACCACAATTATTTTTATTGAGCAGTTGTACTGCATGCATAGATTGTTATTACTGTTTTAAATAATGAAAGGGACTATGAATACAGACAAGTCATATATTGGTAGTTTCCACTCCTGAATGAATGAGAAAGAGACAGAACACAATATAAAGCCAGACGTGTTAAATGTACAAGCAAATGTTTCCAGATTTGACTTTAATAAGAGGAAGACATAACTATTAAAAACATTCAGAATTACTCTGCAGAACTGATGCTTCATACCTGAAACAGCTGATCCAGTCTGAAGGTAACTGGAGCTTCCCAGGAGGCCTGGGAGCACAAAAGTCTTTTAAAGGCAACAACAGCCCTTTCACATTTAGCATGAAAGGTTAAGCACAGGTCTCTCCTGCTGGATTTTAACACTTAACATTCAAAAGCACAAGGGAAACCACCTCAGGAAATTCATTACCATTGGAAAAATTGTGGACATATGCTACAATTGTCGTAAAAAGGGAATTCACTGGAGAACCAGCATTTCTGTTCAAATCATCCATTTAGTTCTTCCAAGTGCAATAATTGCCAACTGTTTGCCCAATGGTAAACCACTTGAATGAGCTGTAATAGCCTCTCATCTCATTACTGCTTTTAAAGACACTATTTAGTGTTCCTGCCATATCTTCTTATGAGCCAAAATAATAGATGTATTGACAGAAGCTATGTTTTTGCTGATATATGTCCTAAGTTTAATCACAAGACTCTTTTTTCATCACTTAAATTATCTTAATGTAATGAAGATAAATTACTGAGCCTAATATTTGCTATGGCTGAGTGTAAGTAATTCTAAGCCTCTATCTGCCAGTACATTGGGAAAATGCATTTTTCATCTTTTGAAGGTCTGAGATGTACCTTCTTAAAGCTATATGATACTATAAGAAAATCTGAACAAAAAGCAAGTTTAGGTTTGTTGTACTATAAGCCCATTTGCATTAATGCATTTGCCATTTATACTGTTAAATTGTTATATTTTAAATTTGGTTACATATTTTGACACACGAAGCATGTCCTTTCTAAATAAGGCCAATTACCCAAAGCTAGAGATAAGCAAATGCAAACAAGTGCATCCCAAAACAATTTGAATAAACAGAGGAAATGCCTTAAATTGAGAGACAAGAGGTGGTATCTCTTCACCTTGACAGAAAACCTAAAGTCACCTGAGAATTTGAAGGGTTCATTCTGTCTAGTTACATGAAGACAAGTGTGTGTAGCCAAATGTCCAGCAAAGAAAAGGAAGAATCATATCCCTTTCACTAGATTGCAGAGAGTCTCCCTCTTGTTTAAATCAACTTTAAAAACTACACATTCCAGTCTCAAGAGAGACTGCAATAAAATTACTACAGATAATTAAATTCCCCCTTGAGGAAAGCCTACTGGCAGGAAGACTTCACTCTTTTATATGTGCAACAGTAATTATTTCTTGCATTTATGTAACACCTTTCAGCTAAGGACCTCAATGTGCTTTATAAACGCCTGTACTGTATAATAAAGTATACGCTATAAATACACATTACAGGAGCTAGTTGCTGTTATACCTACTTAACCGCATGTCAGGAAATAATAACTCAACTCTGTTGAGGAAGCTTTCTCCCACTGTAGTATTTCTAAAGGTTCTAGTAAAAGTCAGGTGCCCTGGGCACACAAGCAGCAGAAAGGCTGTCAGAGCTTCAGGCTCTCAGCTTGGCGGGACCATCTATGTGTTGAGTTGTCTCCACTGAGAAACCAGGAATTCTTTCTAAGAGTACTGCTTCTCAACCAGCCTCAGATTTTGGAAAACCATGTCCTTACTTATGTGAGTTTCATAATATCTCCAATTATTTACGCTAAGAAATCTAGATGCCACTTGGGTAGGTGCTACAGTTCTGCTCCATTCCTCACTTTTCAGAGCATTCAGTGCAAGGTGGTACAGTGGCATTGCATCCAAACCTCATCCTGAGCCTGACCACCACAAGTAGAGTGCTCTATCCACCTAAGCACAGGTGGAAGATTCCCGCGAGGCCCCACATCACCCTGTTTCACGACCCTGCAGACACTAACTTTTGTGGATCAAGCCTGGGCAGGCCTGCCCCGAACTACTTGGCCAGCATTTGGTGACTTGCTGGCAAGCTGAGTGCAACAGTGAGCATACATGTATTTTAACTCAGAATCCAGGAATAAGGACCCTCGGCCACTCATTTACTCAAGTATTGTTCATCAGGCTGTAATTAGGATGGTGGTGTCTGAATAAGTTTCATTCCTTTGGCTGGCTATTTGACCCAGAAAGATATACCCTTCTTTGCTTTTCTATTCTTTTAAAGCCCATTTTTTGCAATGCAGCCTCCATAAAACCATACACAGAAACATAAAAAGATACAAAATTGTTCTCTGTTCTCCAGTATTTTCTGTTAAAAACAAGATAAGAAGGATCCCTACTAAGATAACAAATCTCTTGTGCTGGTGGGAGGGATCTGAAAACAAAAACTAAGTTCAAGTCACATATAATGACAATCAATTAGTCCATCTTGTAGCGACAACCAGTAACAAATAAACAAACAAACAAAAAATTATTGTTGATTATTCATTTGTGTTACAACTACTTTAATTATGATGGTAAATACACGCACTTCATTCTCTAGCAACACATCTGATCCCAGAGGAAGAAAAACTTGCTAGAGAATTAAAACATGAATCTGCTTATAGTTTGTCATCAGCTAAAATCTCCTCAGGCATCCCTCTGTTAGCTCCATGCTTTTAGAAAATAACGAGTAATGATTACTGAAAAGACAACTGGTAACACTGAGGTGGTACGCTGTACCAAGATTAGTGCCAAAAGATTCTCCACTCATCATATTGTAAACAAAAGTAACACATTTGAACAGACTGAAAAATGAGATGTTTTAGGCCTCAGTCCTACCAACATTCAGTGCTTATTTAGCTTTGTGTGAGGCATCTCGGTGCCAAGTCTCCTCCTACGTAGGATATCTCTCAACATACGAGTAAGTGTTCACATAGCTACTGCATGCTGTGATTTATTCCTGTGGTTATAATCAAGATAAACACTTCAAACGTGTAGAATGCACTTCTGTCTTTCAGGATGTAAAGCCCTTCTTTCTTAAATCAGCAGTGAAAAAACAGCAAAAAAAAAAAAAAATGCACACCTTTCTAACCAGCTCCCCTCTACAAACAACAGGCCAGGTTTTTATCAGCTCATGGCTGTGATGGAGAACGCAGCTTTTGTGAAGGCACAGTTAACTTGCTCTTGAAAAGCATGCTTATGATTGGTTTCATACATGCCCAGACAACAGCAATTTCCCACATTTTGCTGAAGAACTCCATTTCAAAATTAACAGCCATCTTGAAAACACAGCTTTTCTTCTCTTCACTGTATAGAGCAGCAGCCAAGAAACATTTACAAGTTGGGAAAATACTGCCTCCTCATAAAAATAAAAAATAACAATAAAAAATAATAAAATAAAATTCAGCTATAGGAAAGGATAAGAGAAAATGGGAACATAACACTACCCAGATTTTTCTAACCCCACCACTATGTCCTACCCATGTTTAATTAGGATAACTTCATTTAGATAAGAGCAGTCAAGCACAACAGGAAAACCCTTGGTTTACTAGAAAAAAACATCCCAGTTTGTCAACAGTATAAATCCCCAGAAAAATTTCAGTTGCAAGGTACTATAAAGTTATTTGGAAACCTGCAGAGATACTTCAATGCTTAGCCAGGAAAAACGGAACTGCCTAACTGCATTCAAAAGCAAGAAGTACTCAGGGTTCTCTCTCAGGTTACTTCAGTGACATTACTTTTTATTTGTGTACTTTAACTTCAGTATTACTACAGAATATTCCATACGTATTTATGAACAAATGAAATGAGAGCTACATATCTCACTAAATTTAAGTAGAGATTCAACTGTAGGACTCATTAAGACAAAGTTTCAGTGCAACTCCTGCAAAATCTGACAAGCTTTCACCTCCTGATTGCAAACATTAATATGAAGGCCAGTTAGGAAGTTCAATATACCCTAAGGTTAACATGAAGAGATCTAATTTTTCTCTCCAATCAACTTAATTCCTTCATTAATGTCCTGTAATTTACTGGAAAGGCATTAGCCAATTCTGAATGTCACTGGGAAAAAATTGACATTAGAAAAGGCTGTGAGGAACATTGCTGGCTGAGCAGCACTGCGTAGGTGCTGATATCTTTGGTGGGTGCTGGCAGACCTGCACACCTTAACATAATTTGCCGAAGCAGACTGTGCTAATTTCAGTTACTTCAAATAAAGCAACAGCCTGGAAAAGGACAAGATGTCGTGCCAGAAAGGACAGGATAGTATGTTACTGCCAGGCATCTGAAAGTCCATAGATAAAGAAAGGACAAGATTTAATGTAATTACTGACTTCTCATTTTCCCAGTTTTGCAGAATAGTTGGAGAAAGGAAAACAGAACCATCTCCTTAAGAAACAATGCAGTGAAAGGAAATTATACAAGATTACAAATATAACTAATAAATTCACATTACTTTTACATATTTCAATGCTGGGGGGAACAGACACTAAATATGCTGAGTTCACGAGAACAATTCAGCATGCGATGTTTTACTACAAAAGCACAGGAAGCTTGTTTGAACTCTAGATGAACCAGCTACAGTTTTTCACATTAATACACAAGTTCTTATCTTTATGTTTTATTTTGCTCTTCACTCCAGGTGGAATCAATCCCAGATTTTCTTTCTGAGACACAACATACCAAGCTCTGCCTCTTTATAGCTGTAAGATAATTTCCACTTACAGTGTGTAATCATAAATGCAATGATCAGATAAGGGCTCTAACGCACATTCTCTGAGCTCATTCGTGCTCTGTGCATAGCGGATGCCTTTCAGTTGTCTTCAGGTTTGAGTATAAACATCGTGATAATCATAGTGCTTTGATGCTACATAATACACTCTAGCACTTCTGGTGTCTTTGAAGTGTGTTTGATTATTATGTTAAATTTCTGGGAGGTGTGGGACAAGAGACTTCTTGCCAGGAGAACATAACCCAGATCACTGAAAGACCATTTCTTATTAAAGCCAGCTGGATCTCTTTGGAAGGCAAATTAACACTGAGCAATGTTCTCGCAGACATCTTTGTAATTTTATTGCCTTAATCTCTTCACGTTTTTAGCAAAAATAAGGTTCATTCCAATTCAGGTATTTCTTCCAAATCTCTTCATTCATACAATCATTCATTCATACAATTATTCTTCACACTACCACGATGTTGCTCTTGGTCACTGAGTACTTTAACAGTTTTCATCTGTGGCTTCTTTCTTCTCACCCTCAATATTTATCTTAATGTGTCTCCTGACATAAAACTACAATGACTTATGCAGCAGTACCGACAATATAGCTGTAACTTCAGGGAATGAGACAGCCTTGTAAGCTGCTCGAAACACCCTTATTTCAAAACCTCCTGGCAAGAGGTTGCAGATACAGTTTCACACTTCATTTCTTTTGACATGTCCCCAGAACCACTGCTGTGCGTATCTAGTGACAGTATTTGAAACCTCACATCTCAGGCACCTCCAAGGCTCTAGTACACTATCTACTGTTTGCATGAAAAAGAATCATTTTTTCCCCTGGAAACAAGTACTCAGTGTTTGTATGAACATAGTGCTTTTGCTCAAAAGAGTAGAATGAGCAACCAGCAAAATGTGTTTTAACGCCAGAGAGAGGGCTGGAAGTTAAGCTCCTGAGAGTTCCTGGGTCACTGATTAAATTCTTTATACAGTGGGATCTATTTTTCATCTGGAAAGTGTCTAACACTAGGAAGCTCAGATGCTAGGTATACTATAATAGGATCCAATCTACACTTTCTTTCAACTGCCATTACCAAGTATTTCAAGTCCAAAAAAAAACAAACAACAACAACAACAAAAATAATAATAAAAAAAAATAATAAAAAATCCTGCCCTTTCTCCTCATGTATTTCCAATTTTTGCACGCACATTTCGCACATTTTTCTCCAATATGTTAACTCCCAACTCTTCTTTTCCCCTGTACTGGCTGCTGATACAGCTGACACCCAAGGAATGAGGGGTGAGATGAGGCAGGCTTTCTCTCTGTGTAACTGGCCTCCAGCTGCTGTGCTAGCTCAAATTGTAGCAACTATCATAAAACAAATGAGCTGGGCTCTATTTTCTACAGAGCCTCTTCAGCACCCCACCTCATTCCATGTCATACAACTTGGTGAAAACAGTGTAATGAGTTAGAGGTAATTAAACTGAATTGTTCAGTGCAGAGAAAGTAATCTTTAGCTTTATCAGAAGAAGTTACCGTGTGGTGCTTACATTCAGAGAGGATTAGCCATGTGTAAATAAGTACCCTTTCCCAGCCACTTCTAGAAAAAGTCCTACTGAAAACATGAACATCTACTTAAATCTCTGCAGTGCAAGAGATGAGGGCAGGGAATAGAACTCCATTGCTATATCAATAAATAACAAGCAATAAAAGTATTTCCCTTGAGCAAACAGGGTACAATTTAAGCACAGAAGCCAAAGGAAGAATATTAGAATTAATATAGACTAGTTAATTGAGGATAAACACATCAGGAAAAAAAAAAATAAATAATAATAATAATAATAATAATAATAATAATAATAATAATGTCATTATCTAAGGTTGATAATGCCCCTCCATAACAGTATCAATTTCTCCTCAAACAGCTGGATTCCTTTTCTCAGAGGCAGAGAGATTTATTGCTTTAAACTCTTATTCCAAGCATCAGATCCACTGTGTAAGATTTCAGACAACGTGCACTTATGCAGGACAAGGATCCATCAACATGGAAGATCTCGTTCATAAAACATGTTGAATTCCACTTCCAGAAAAACTCTAAAAAAAACTCTAAAAAAGTCTCTAAAAAACTCTAAAAGTTCTTTTCTAAAAAACTTTTTAGAAAAATAACCAGTAGAGAAACTCAGATACTCCGAAAATTTCAGGTTAAAAATATGTAAAATAAATATCTACATTGGTATTCAGACAATATCCCACAAATGATCTACTGTATCATTTGAACTACATAAATCATACAAAAATTTACATAATCATCAGAATTTGCATTTTACACATTAGGACAAAAATAAGTTTGCAGAATAACAGTTCAAAAACTTTTCCTTGTTTCTGATTTTGTAATTCACTACTGCAAATGAATTTGTGATGTTTATCTGACAGTCTTTGATGTTTCATATCTTAGTTTCTTTTCTGCCTTTTTTATTTTTCATCCAACCTATCCCTTATTCCCATTGCAATAAATAGTCACTTTGATTTACAATTCCCTTCAGGAAACTGTACAGAATTTTACATATATATAATCAAAAATAAAGAAACCCTAAATGGTAAGTTCATATTTTTTAGACTTTTTGTAAGACAAGAGTTTGAACTTTCCGTTTTATTTATATATATATAAATGTGTTTACACTTCGTGTGACATTGGCAATGGAAAGATGAAAACAAGCTGCAAATATAGCCTTTAAAGATACAAGCATCTGTTAGTTGCAGCTTTCTACATAAATAATAAGACGGGAGAGTTAAGAGGAGAAGTTGTATTACAGAATGAGGCTCAGTCTTGTTTTTAAAAATCTTTGTCTTTAGACAGATACTTCTTTCTCCTTCTGTAAAGACTTTCCAAAGGTCTATATACACACACTCAGACGTCTCATGTCTCAGACTCATCAGATGTCCAGTGTCTATTTTTGTTGCAGCTTGCATTCAATTAGTCTCTAATTGAGACTAATCAATCTCTAATTGATAGATTTTATATTAACTGATTTCTGTTACAAACAAAAGGGTCACAATATCCCAATCCTAAAGTTGCCCAATTTCTTTTTAGCCTCTACTAACAGCAGCTGAATATCATATTAGACTGGAAATCAGAGTTTCCATAACCAGCAGGTTCATTACATTTATCTGATATCATTTTTATGGATTACACTACATTGAGAATGATAAATGTGTAATTTTGCTTTCAATACATGCATATAACAAATGGAAGTTCAATAAAATTAGAATTTATCACTCTTTATAGCACTGTTATCAAATCTTCAAAGTTGTTTCTTCCTTTGGAGCAATTCTGTCTCCATCTACTCACCTCTACACCAGAGCACCCTCACCTCTCGGTTCTCCCTCCCACGTAACCAATCACATATCACCTTCTCCCCTACCCCCAAATGACTGCACACCACTTTAAGTTGTCTCTAACGCAGAGTGTGGTCCCTCACACTCAGAAAAATAAAATGTCAGGCAAAGCGCTCCCACGCACTGCAAGTCAGCCAGAGTGGTCACTGCCCTTTAAGGGACATGGCCAGGTGGTGTGGTGGCACATCCCAAAAGTCCTTCCTAATTCTCATGTTCTCTTGTGGACCAGCTTACCCCAAACATTCCTTTGCTACGGATGACACTTTTCCACACCTCCCCGCAATGCCTCCTGCAGTTCCCATCACCTCCCCATGAGCACTGCCTTTCCTACTGCTCCCAGAGCTGCTGCAGGAAGGCATGGCTGTTGTGGAGGAGAGGGCAAGAGGAGAGGAACCAGGCCTGGCTGAAGCATTTTGTTCTGCAAAGAAGCAGGAGACCACTGCACTGCAAGGTTGTCTACTGCCTAGCTGTGGTTGAGAAGGTGAACAATCAGCCCCTGAAGAACCATTGCAGAAGAACCATATCAAACTCATGAAAAGAGTTAGGAACTTTCTATGATCAGGCCAGGATGAATTCCTACAAAAAGGAAGTAATTGTAAACATTTTTATTTATGTATTTATTTATTTATTTTGGGGGAAGGGGAGTGTTAACAGTGTGTTTTCTTTTAACATAATGCTGCAGAATTAGGAAGGTAACTAACAGCACACCCCCAGCTTTCCCCATCACACACAAGAGAAATGCCAGCTCTACATACAAGAGTTTTTTGTGTTTTGTTTTTTTAATGGTTTCCTGCTGCCTTGATCCTGAATAATCTGTAGCCAACTGTGTTCAGCAGGCTGTGCTCGTCAGGCTGACATGCCCTTCTCTGCAGGTGGTCATTCCAGCAAACATAATCCAACTATTTTGGAAAGGCAATAATATTAAGAACACACTGGCAAGGAGTTTTTTGGTACTAGCAGATTTTGATCATGATAATGCTTATTAAATCTCATACACTGAATGAATACACATATTTTTATTACTCATTCAGGGAATTACATTATCATTTATAAAATTGAAGCTCTGATATTAACCTTTACCAAGTGTTTGAGCCATGGTGAAAAATATAATAAATACCAGATAAAAACTTTGAAAGGACACAAATGAATAGACCCCCGATTACATTAGAGGAACACTGGGTTTGTTCATCACATACAGGTAAGTTATAGGCATCTAGAGATTAATATTTCAGTCAGCCAGCCACAGCATGTCTGCTGATGCAACAATATAAACTGTATTAATATATGACGTATATCATTGGCAGTGATTAACTTTTAATCAGTTTTAATAACCGTAGCATTACAAAGTTAAATTCCGTATTACCAGTATAAATGGGTGATTGTTACATTCTCCAAAATAAAATAATAATAATAATTAAAAAAAAAAAAGCTCCTGAAGGACATGAGCAAGAAAACAGGAGTGAATACACCCAGACCATATTTAGACACTCCCCAATTACACCCTCAAAAAAGTCCTAAGAGGTGATGAATTTCAACATAGGACTACAAAGTAATGATATCTAACTATGACTTCAGAAATGCAATTCCCATCTACTATTACAAGAAAAAATAATATTTTCAACAATATAGAATTTAGTTTTATCTAAAAAAAGTCCTAATACACAAGGCACATGTGAATAAATAGCTAGCCATTGTTCTTCGTGCTCCTTTGTTATCGAGTCATCATGCACTTGTTTTGTTGCAAAATAACAGCATGTGGGAGGCCCAGCCTCCATGTCAGCCACCCAGCAATAGGTGCTACCAGCACTTCATGAGAAGGTTCCTTCTCAGAAGAAACACGTCTGAACAGAGAAAAGACAGGTGAGGAAAGAAAATTAAGAGTGAAATTGTTTGCTCTTCAGAGTCACATTGGAAGTAAGCCGCGGGAGATCTTAGATCCTTCCAATAGTTCGGTTCTGTCCTACCTCTGGCTTTTGGCAAGTCATAGCAGATCAAACACACTTGGAGGTCTGATGTCATGCCAAGATGTCTCTTGGCAATTTCAAAACTTCCTAGTACAAACCCCAATAAAACTGTGAAGTCCATACATAAAGGGAAAACAAGAATAGTGTTCAAAAAGCTGTTTGACTTCTCATTTAGAAGTGAGAAAGGGTCATTTATGGACATTACCTGAACAGTTTGATTGAGAAGTAAGTTTTCCAGGCTACTGGACAGGAACTTGAGATGACGCTTACTAGTCAAGCCTAGAAATACAAGACTTACCCAATGCCATTAAAGACATGAAGGGGATGTTACATGGATATTCACTTCTGGATATCAAAAGGAGCATCCACAGTCTATCTGTGCAAGTAGCTCTGACAGGAGGACAGGCAGTTAACTCTCCTTTGAGATTCAGAACAGAGGAGGCACAAAAGAATAAAAATCTCAGTGGATGCTGCTGCAGTCTTCCACAACACAAGACAACCACACAAGGAGAAAAGCTTATGTAGCTTTGTCTTGTTTTGCCTTGTCCATCAACTATGTCTCCATGTAACCCATTTCAAAGGTGGGTATGTTTCTTCTTTTGTTTGATGGTGCACTTCTGAAAAATGTTTCAGCTTTGCCTATGCTATTCTTGGGCTGGAGAAATGTGCTACAGATGGAGATGTTTTAAAATTGAGTAAGAGAAATATTTTCCTTTACAAAAAACTTCCTTGCTCTGGATCTAATTTGGAACACCAGAAAGTGTTGCCTAAACTTTAAAAACCAATACTAGATAATTTTAGTTAAGTTAAACTCAAACAATATCAAAATCTTTAATATCCAGGGTCTGGATAGATTAAAACCATCTTCACCATGAGACAAAATCCACCCCCTTAGATTGCTTACTGCCAGCATGAAGGAATTTAGTCGTTGACTTCTAAAAATAATACCAGTAATTCATTCTAAAAAACAATTCTTACAGATAATTAAAAAAATAATAATAATTAAAAGCTGTACTGGCAAAATAATGCTGGACTAATAGGATCTTCAGAGAACCAATCACTAGTCACCTGCTGCCATAAACACTACTGGAGGATTACAGTTGTGTTGCTTCAAAGGAGGGAAAAATTCTTATAAAATATAATTTAAACTTTACTTCTGAAATACCATGACCATCACGATCCATCACCCATTATCACTGCCCAGAGTTACAATAAATCAAAGTTGTGATTTAATGATTAGTCAATCATGTGAGAGCAGACTGTGAGAAGAGCACTGTCACATTCACTACATGCATTTCAGATTACAAGGTACACCATTTTTGTACATGGTAAACAGAAAGCTGAGAATTAATGAATAGGACTAATAAAACCTTACACAGCAACTAATTAAAGCAAACAAACCAAAAAAGATAGAAAACCACTACAGAGGTTCAGTCAAAACAAAGCTACACAGCCTAAGGTGCATGAGAGATAGTGATTATTTACACATTGGAAATTAAAAGCTTACTCAGAGATGTTACATGCCACTCTATCAGAGGTGGTAAATGACCTTGGAAGAGGTTTAAGCTGTGAAGGATTTATCAACTAGAAAAATGACCAATTACCAGAACATAATTGTGGGTGGTTTTGCAGGAGGCTCAAACAGAGAGAGTTACAGGGACAGAATTTAAGGAAACTGAGACCATTTTTCAACTTGTAAGATCTACTCCAGTCTACTTACACTTATAAACAAGAATTCAGTTAAAAATCAGTCTATGTCAGGTCTAAAATACATATACAGGTCTACTTGAAAAAAAAAAAAAAAAAAGGAAAAAAAAAAGAAGCCTATCCAAGAAGCCTCACCATGGATGATGAAAAAATCCAGAAGTACAGGTAACAACATCTGATATTTTGTCAAGCTATTCCACACAGAGGTTTTATTAAAATTCTTTTGTCTACAATCATGTATCTTGCTATTGGAAAGCATTTTGACAGTCTTAGTTGCTGTAAGAAATCATAGGAAACCTTTCATTTTGTATTGGATAGGTACCACAGACAAGTTGCATAGACTTAAGTCAAATACCTGATGAGAAGACTTTACCAGGATGGATGATACTATACTTGCACTTTCAAAAAATAAATCCAGACTGAATAATTAGCCTAAATTTTCTTCAGTCTGTTCATATAGTTTATGCAATATATCTGAAATCATAATTTCATGCAATCAATTTAAGAGACAAATCATGCAGCACCATTTTAGAACAAAGTGGTGTGTAGGCTAGCCTTCATTCACCATACAGACTGAAATTTTAATACAGAAATTACTTTCATTTCCTGTGAGGAATTAGAATGGCTTTTCTCCAGTAAACTGTAGATGTCTATTAAACAAAGTTATGATGAGAAACAGAAGATGAACATTTAAATTCACTGTCAAGAGTTTTCATTTTGATTATAGCAATTTCCAGTTTAAAAGGAAATGAATATCCAGGAAAGCATTTAAAATTAATCCTTCTCTTCTGAAGTAGCAATAAAATTCAGTTAGGAGTGAAATATGATTATTTCATTTCAAATCTTGTCATCTAGAATTAAAAAAGATTCAATTGTGTATTTATTTGGCAGTAGCTCACTAAGCAGAGTAAGGTGTCAAAGTCTTTAACTGAGTTCTAAAATTCCAATTTCAGCCTTGCTGCTTTCCTTCATAAACTACTGATCAGTGAAAATTATCATGCCAGCCAAGTAGTTCTACATTTTCCTCCTTCAGATTCCAAGTATACATCTCAGTGAGGCGCACTAGTATATTTTAAGGTAGGAAGGAATTACAAATCTTCTGTCTGCGTAAAGGTCATCCTACCTCTTCATTTTCTAATGCAAAAGGAGACATTTGAACACACACACACACAAAATAGTTGCAGAGTTAAACATAATGAGAAGGTTAAATGTCCTTTCAAGTCTGTCACCAAATACCGCACACAATAAACATTAATAATAATATGAGTTTGGGGAATATAACAAAACAAGGGCTTGAGCCTGGGCCTCCCATCATCTTGGTTGAGAAAGGCTGACCTGGGGAAGTTGTGTTGTCATTTTGATTAGAATATGACTGTAGGAAGACAAGTTATCCAGGTACAAAGTTTTTTTGTGTTTGTTTTTTTTTGTTTGTTTGTTTGTTTGTTTTTAAAAAAAAAAGTTGGCATGTTCTAATAAGACATTTTACTCAGACAAGCCCTAAAATTTCTGACCTGCCCTAATGCTAATCTGTCCTCCAGCATCTTTCCCTTGTCTTTCTTCCTTCATCCCATCTTCTCTGACTGACCTGCAGAGGCAAAGCCCCATTCCCAAAATACTTTAATATCTAGGTACTGGGTCAGTCAGAAGGTTATTGCTCCTTTCTTGATAACATTATTAATTTCTTCTATTTCCTTTCTGTATTATTGACATTGTGATATGGGTCTATGTTATTTTTAACATCAAGTGTGTACTTTTTGGAGCTTTTCCAACAGCCCCAGCACCTTTTCCAGTTCACACAGAGTGCTAGTTATCTTCCTGCTCTATTGTTCAGACTGTATCACCCTGTGAGAAAACTTCATGACTGATAGGCTGCTAGTTCAAGCCTTCCAAGAGCAGTGTTCTTCTTCTTGTTATTCCCTCCTTATTTCCACTCTACTGTTGTACAGACTACATGTTACCCTGAGCATCCTTCACCAAAAACTTAAATTTTATCCAAGTTTCTAACACCTACGTACCTGTATCCTTTGCTGCACTTTCAGACACTTCAGCTGGATTTTTATCATGTCAGGCCACTCAAGTTGTCTGATATAAGCCTTGCTTAAGAAGAAGCCAGCCTCTCCTACACAGCCTATGACAAATGCTATCATTAATTAAACTAAGAGGCAGATGCACATAAAAGGAGAATATGTTCTTGTGTATTTCATTTATTTATATCTACACACAAGGCACATGTTGTCTGTCCCCACATTTTTATGTTACTTTAAAAAGTTCAACTGAGACTACTCAAAGCCAAGTGATAACAGTTGTAATAGTTGATAACAGCTATTAAATGTCTGGGATCTTGGCAGAAATTTGAGATAAACAACAGCTATTGTCATAGTGCATAAAGAGTCAGTTTTCAGCTGATATCAGAGGGTACCATTTCCCTTCCTAAAAGTAGCACTATTTAGAGATGGCGGTAGGACTAGATGATCTTAATGGTCTTTTCCAACTTAAATGATTCTATGAACCCATACCAGAACTATCCTAGGCCTTAGAAATAAACCCCCCTCCTCCTCCACTTCTTTGTTGTTGTTGTTATTATCATTCTTGGCAGTGTAAAGTTCCAACAGTTTGCATCTTGGTGTTTATGCCTCAGAAACTGTGAACTCAGTAATGATGCACCAAAGACTGCATCCTATTTTAAGACTCAGTAAAGTTTATGGAGAGATGGCAAAAAACTTATTTAACTAAACAAAGCTGCCTTAAAACCACAGGGTGAGGCAATTCTTTAAGATCCTAGCTTTGCTGAGCTTATACATACCTTATACCTACTTCGAAAATAACACAGCAATATAAAAATTCATGTTCACATTTTTGAAAACTATAGTACACAGTATCAAAAACATTTCTCTTATAAGGAAAAAAAGTCAAGATATTTAATCTCCCCTTAGCCAACTGTCATGGTTCTTGTGCTCCATTTCCTATTTCAGAAGAAACAGGAAAAAATAAAAGGTAAACTAGACCACCTGAAAGACATAACCGTTGTCTGCTTTTCACCTTACTGACTTCAGTTCAGTGTAAAATTTGAAGTGAATTGGTCCTGGAAATGGCCCTATGTTGACACACTACTGGTAGGAAATCTTCCCCCTAACAGCAGTATAATCAGCATAGACACAGCACAAGCCCACTGAGCTGCTCTGTAGGCATCCACAGTACACCATTATATCAAACTCTCCAAGTAATGAACTCCCTTCCTACGGGATCAGGTACAAGTCTGCTGGCAACCCTAGTCCATGCAGGTTGTTACTGACACACTATTCCATATAATTTATATTTTTAATTATTTAAGAACAATTGTATGGGGTAACACAGCTCACTAGTAATGTAACTTCGTTTAAAGGCAATCATAATGATTAAAAAGTTTTTTAAATCTATCTAACTAGAAGTTTCTTAAAACTATCCTTAAAAGCATTATAATACAAAAAAAGCTTTGCACAGCATGGATACTTTGCAACTAGCTAATGATTTGAATTGAAGCATTTATGCCATCCTTGTCACCATGGTATCTAGTGCAGACTATTTGATGATTCCTTCCCACTTCGCTTATTTCAAGCATGCTGGTCCAGCATCCACAGAGCAAGTTCCTCTTGCTGGCTAAAATTTATAATCCTGAAGACTTCACACTGGCTTGCAAACTCAGCTCTACAGTTTTTGTTGATTTTAATTAAAGTTGTGCATTCAAAAATAAAGAGAGAGGTTTGAAAATTTAGGGTTAGCATACATCTGACCACATCAGCTCTTAATGCTGGCTGCAAAACAGCCCTTAACCACACAACACCAACTCCATAGTTCTAGAGAGACCCACTCTAAAGTATGTCCATGGTCATAAAGATAAATATGACCATCCCAAATGGTTCACTAAACAACAGGAACACAGATAAAATTATGTTAACCATTCAGTACAACGTGATGCATGGGCTTCCTAAAGAAATTATTTCACAGCCTCCACCTATTCCTCACCCTCATTCTACCAGCTCAGGCACCACCATCCTCCAACCTCTGCTACTCCACAGAGGCAGACTAATGTTCCCTCAGCATACTAAATTGATCTTCTCCTTCCCTTTCTCTAAAATCAGGCCATATCTAACAGGAAAAATTCCAGGTTTGCACTACTGGCAACACTGAATTACTTTGCAATGCCTTTGGAAGGGGTAATATCATTTCAAGAGAAGGGAAGCAGCGGTAGGAAGCCACGTGTTCCTGCACACCTACACACACAACTGCATGCTCAGGTTCCTGCCTCGGTGAGCTCTGTCTCCCTGTGCAGGACCAACATGCTACTGGTGTGCAGCAGGCAGAGCAGCAGCTCAGAGGTATTCCTTCACCTCTAGTATTTTTATGCCCTGTCACGGTAATCAGGGAATGCAGAAATCCATGAGGAAAAAAAAAATAAAGTAAGAAAGGCTATACACGCTTCTGCCAGATTAATTTCTTTTTAGGCTGGTGGAGAGGTTAAAAAAAATTAAACAAGCATGATTCATTTCTTATTATTCACTGTGAGATCAATTCAATTACTGGTCTAGCAGTACTTTGGAGCAAGGATAGTTCTCAGACACAGAGAAAGGTCAGTCTGACCTGTGCTTCTAAGCTCTGCCTAAAAGCTGCCTCTAGATTGTTCCATTCTGAGTATGACAGCAGAGAACAGAGATGCATGCCCATGATGCCACCTCACACCTGAGGACTCAACCAGAGTAAGTGAGGAGCTGTGAATCTCAAAAAATTACAGCAGAAGGAATGCATTATATTTAATAATGAAAATTAACTTTATCTGAGGAGCTTGGCTCCCAAAGGAAAACAAACTTTGCAATTTCCTAGCTTGCTTAAATACAATAATTTGTTCTGGTTCTGTATTGTTTACAGGCTAATTATGCCTACGGGTAAACACTAGCCTCCATAACATGCAATGGGACTTGCAGTGTGGAGAACTGAAGATAAACTAGAAAAATACACTATAAAAGGGCAAAGAAGCAACTTTATTTCCTACATGTAGTTCCCTCAATCCTAGAAGGAGCATGCCTTTGGTGGATCCTCACAGTCAAAAGACTAGCATGTGTATGGCAGGGAGAAAGCCTCTTACAGGGGGTCTTTCACATCAAACAGCTAAGGTCAGAGGCTCAGGGGTCTTAAAGAACCACAAAGACCATCTCTCACAGGGAAGCAAAGGTCAGGTGAATCAAAGCACCAAAAAACACACCTGCAATATTCTCGTAAGTACTCATCTTCCCTTCCAATAGGGATGTGCTACAAAAAGAAAGGTGAAGTTCTTCCTCAGCGATAAACCAGCACAGAAATCTGTGGATAAGGACCGCACCATAGAGACAATGTGAACTTCAAACAGGAGGAGGAGGAGACAAGCACACACCATTTGACAGCTACAAATGATGTACATAGTTCCGTAAGCTTTGTCCTGATCTCTCATGCAAGTGTGCTGATTCTCCTTTGAAGTTAACAGACAGTCCTCTACAGAATACACTGCCAGTAATGAGAGCACAAGCTCCCGTGTTTTGACAAGGTCACGTGTATGTGTTGTTTTAAAAAGTCTTAAGCAAGTATATTCAAAGTACCTTGTCTATAAAGTTATGCAAGTCACCCACTTTCTAGAGCACAACTTAGTGGCTTTTCAGTGTGATCTTGGACTAAAATATTGAAAATCCTTTTTGTACTGTGCCAAATGGGAATATCTGTTACAAGATGTAGCGCTCCAGCTCAGATGATGGCAGGTGGTGATCGACTGTGTGTTTAACTGGAAGTGGCACTGACTGTCTGGTCTGAAGGGCTTCAGCACGAAGCAGCCAAAACTGTTCCCTCAGAAGACAAAACCCATCAACTCCATTGCACAGCATTCTCCTCCAGCTCAAAGGTCCAAAGCTTAACTGAGTTTACAAACGCAACTAATCTGCTTGCCAGGCTGGGATGCAATCCACCACGCGTATCTTAGAGGCTACTGGCAGTTCAAGTGAAACATAAATAACAAACAATTCAACCTAAAATGATATTTAAAGTCTCTAGCATTCCCTAAGCATTTAACCACCATTCGGTTCTTAAATTATTAATATTGCAAAGGACATTTGCACAACAATTTTACCTGATTTAAGAGGCAAGCTGCAATCATCATCTGCTGCTGATTTCCTTCCCTGTCATTTCACTCCTGTATTTTGCCACAGCCAGTACTTCAACTCTAACCAAGGATGCCACAAAGTGAAGTCTAGGATTCCAGGTGAGTATAGAAAAGCAGCCACTCATTATATCAGCACAGAACTTTGGAAAAGGGTTAGAGAAATTACTTTATTTCATATTTTAACTCACTTTAATGCTTTAACCCATTTAGTTTGATCTTGATCCTGAGTTTCTCATTAACCCACTGTGTCAAAGTGAAACTGTTACATCCTGCTCCTCCACAGCCCAAGATGAGAGGAAACAGTTTCAAGTGAGGGTTTTAGAAGTCATGACTTCGATCAATGCTCCTCAAACCTCAGCTAGGAAACACCAAGGATTTGCAGATTAAAGATTTCCATTTACTGCCTGAATAAATACATCATAAAAATCCTCTAACGTGAGCTGCTACTGTGCTGCCCTCCAAGCCTTAAGTTTTACCCACAAGGATCATTTTGTAGGTAAGTACAGAGTTCACTTATTCAACTCAGTTAAGGGTCAAACATATACTTAGTTCCAGGTTAATTTCAAGTATAACCATTCTTGCTGAAAGCCAAAGGAAAAACCACATAAGTAAAATTAAGCCTGTCAAGCACTTCAAGTATTAGAGAGGTACTGTCACGAGAGGAAACAAAACTCACCAACGCATAGTAGTATGCTTAGTGCTGCAAAGGAAAATTTAAAAATGTATAAAAATATTTATAAAAATAAAAATGTATAGTCTAAAGTCTAAATCTTATTTCAAAAAATAATACAAGTATTCAGATCAGATACTTGATCATTTGTAGACAAGGGAGTCTTCTAATTCACATCAGTTGTTTTAAAAGTTAGAGCTAGCAGAGTCAGCAATCCACTTCAGATGTATAAAATGTTACAAACAGTGGTATAAACTGTTCTAAACTTGCCTAATTATCAGAAGATTCCTGTACACTGTTTGTATGAAGCCCAGATAAAGCAAATGCTTAACCCAAGGATTTCATAAGACAGTAAAGAAGTCAGTATATATTAATAAGTCGAATGTAAACTGAAACCAGTGTAAATGAGAAAAGGAAAGGGAGAAAAAAAAAAAAAACTACCAATGAACCACTTAGAGAGCAGCAGTAAAAATTTAAACACAACTATGTATTTACAGACCCTCAGGTATTTTCAATATTAAAACAAAACAGTGATAAAAGTAAATTGAAAAGGGTTTTAACTTCTTAGACACAAGCAAAATACAACAACATTTTATTGCATTACTTGCACAGTACTGCATCATGGACTAGATCTCTATATGTTACTGACTTGTTTAATTTAATGCCTTCAAAGACAAAGCAATCCTAAGAATTTGGGCCCAACTGTGAGATGTTGACAAGCAGCTCAACAAATAAATAAAATCACTGAAACAACGTATTTTGGTATACACATTTCACGTTAATAGAGATCTCAACATAATCCTTATATTTACTATTACATGTTTTAGAAAAAGTATATAAATATCTAGCAAGTTTGAACAGCACCTAAGTCAGATTTTATGCAAATTGTATTTTGAAAGCTTAAACAATAGTGGTCAAAATTCATTTTTCTTTATTCAAGCTATTGCTTCTCTCCATATCCTACTACATAGACATCAATTTGATGGCTTTGCACACATACACATTTCCATACATGAATGCTGAATATAGCACAAACTTCCATTTAAGTGGTCTGTTATTTCACAACAAATGCTTCTAATCAGAGTCATTCCCAGTATTTGTTATTCAGATCATAGCTCAGGTATGCACGGTGTCTTACAGGCAAGCATGAGAGATGTCAGAGCTAGGGAATTGACTGGATCAGTCTTCACACAGCTGAGGAAATAGCAAACTCTAGGACAGCAATGACTGACAGTGCAAAGATGTCCATGGTGTTCTCAGAAATATGCATGTAAAATTGAACAATTTTAACAAACTAGCCTTATCCCACAGTACACTTTCTTCCCTGTTTAGATATGACAAACACCCGCTGTGTGCTAAAGCAATGGGTAGCAGTGGCTGGTTGAGGTAGGGCTTTTACCTTCCTCACTGCTATACCTACACCTTAGAATTCCTGCTTTCCTTTTGCAAAAAAAAAAAAAAAAAATGTTTCTATCACATTAACTGCAATGGAACCATTCAAACCGCGGACAGACTCAAACAACTGAGGATTACCACGGCTCCACAGCTCTATTCTTCACAGGTGTCAGAATTGGACATCTGGTTTAAGAGCACTGTTTCCTTATGTGGTATCTGATTTTGGAAGCATCCATGGGTGGCCTGTAAAAGTAACTTCTATATTCTTTTTATCTGATCTGTTCAGCCTCAAAGGTAGAGAAGAGGCACAGATCTCAGCAAACATAAAGCTCCCTTTACTGGAGAAACTACCACACCATCTGAAGACACCCCAGAGCCCTGGAAAACAGTGGGTGGGTTTTGGCTCATAGCTCTTCACCAAGTCAGCCAGTCTCTACGATCTGCTTGGAAAACTCTCAAGTGTAAAACATGAAGAGAAAAGAGATTTGAACAAAGACAGTTTCACTGTAAAAAACATACACAAAACGCACATGCTATCTTGCTTTAATGTGCTCTGCATAGCACTGAGTTTTCCTCTAATGCATGAGGTAAAGAAACATCTCCAAAGGCCTTCACTTTTAATGTCTCTTCAGTTAAGGGAATTTACATCTTCTGTCACATTGCAAGGAACAAAATATTCCCAATCTTGCCACCCAGGCAAGCATATGCCAATTTTCAGTGCAGTTATTTATACTCATGTCCATTTTACACACAACGTTACTGCAGATAAAGTGAAGACAACTTAAAGCTCTAACAGCCTGTTTCCACTGTGAAGGATGCATGGCATAACACTGACTATAATGAAATTTCTGATTGAAAACAGAATAGAGAACATCTCACTCTCACTTTCACTTAACATGGGAAAACAAATTAGTTTTTTTTTTTTTTTAATGCCTCTATTAGCGTATTTTTTCAGTCCAAATTTCTCTCTCTTGTGATTATTGGAAAATCGGTACTTGGTTGTGTCATCTCCTCCTTCTTTGTTTCATACCTTACAATCTTGTTTACATTAAGGATTCCAAATAAAAATAAAATTTTATTGGGCTGTACTGTAAAAATCTTGCAATAAAATGTCCTTGCCCGGGGATAAGCATTTTGCCTGGCTTTTATTTCCCTCCAGATTTTTACAAGATACCTGTTCAGCCTCATTCAAAATTGTGCCAGTGAATACAAAACAGTTGATGGTCAAGTTAAATTATTTTGCTTCTAGTAGAAGGACATCATTTTGATTTAAGCAAATTATGGTGTGCAACTGATCTATAAAATGACTCACTTTGTAGCTGTCTCTTTAAGGTGGAAAAGTTTCAAAAGCCAAGGTCCTATTTTCCATGCCTTTCTAGTTTGAAGTGTGTGATGCAGGACTTAGATCTTACAGGGGACACTGTCCTGCAACAGCTGAGAGAAAACCAAAGTATCAGAAGTTGTACTCTTAAAATAACTCACTTATGACTGTGACCATTAGAACTTGATTTAATGAGAAAGATTATTGCATGCTGTCAGGATTAGCCTCCTCCCCATGCCTTTCTTCAGTATTGCGGCAGGATAGCTAGCTTCCATTTGCACAGCAGTCACCAGAAGAGACAGAAAAACCCATGGCTTATCTCTGAAGCAAACACCACCAGTTTTCTCAGGAGTAAAGCCACAAAACCTACATGTAGGTTCACTCAGAGTCTGGAATTTAAACTATGTTCTGAAGTGACTTAGACATTCATTCAAATGTTTTGGAAAAATGCAGAGCACCGCCAAGAACAAAGAAATTATACCTCTCTAGTTCATTTAAGAACCAAATAGGATCATTACTCAGACCTTTTAACTTCTGCATTTAATTCAGTATTTTCTGTAGTCTTCAAAATGAATGTACACACACACACACAAAAAACAAACAAACAAACAAACAAAAAACACCAATTAAATATCCCCATCTGTTACCTATCTTTAACTGAAGCTTTTGTCATCAGGCACATTGGGAACAATTCAAACATCTACAGACAGGCATCTCATGACATTTCTGATACCACTCCAGCCTGTCGCAAACCACTCAGGCTCTTAAGTGACCCCTGCCTGTCCTACAGTGGCCTAATGTATGATAACATAGATGGCCTAATCTACATAACCCCAAGCATCTACACTGGCACCAACGAACTATTTTTAGGTACAGTCACTACCTCCATATTTTCTTTATACAAAATCATATAATATTTATTTCTGCAAAAGTACATGCACTACTTGCTATGTTAAATGGGTTTACACATGTGCAGCAAGAGTAAAGAGTGATACTATAGTCTTGTTCATGGCCAGAGGCAGTGACAGAACATGAATGCCAGACAGTCATAAGACTTTTAACTTCTTCAAAATACGGGAAAGAAATCACCTCGATGTGATTACATGAATACAGTTACTAAGAATTGTCCAAAAACTAATTCATTATTCGGAGGCTAAACTTTATGAGTAAGTCATGGGAAAATCATGGCCACCCATTCAAACTTGGAAGATGCTTTTGGTGCAATCACGTCAGTGTCTCTCTTCATTTTACTTGATAAAAATATTTGAAGAGTGAAATAATCAAAGGAAAATACTGTAAATATTTCATATATTTGTAAATTAATATTATGACTGGATATTCAAAAATACTAGTAAGCTTAATAATCAACAGAAAGTAATCTTTAATTTGTGTGAGTAAAAGTACAAACATCTTGAAGAAAGACTAGTTGTGAGCCCTCCAGAAAGGTGTAATACATTTTTTAAAGTAGTATAGAAATGTTGTTTTTGTTTGTTGTTGTTGTTTTTTTTCCCCACACTGGATAGACAGAGAAGAAGTTGTAATCAATAATTTTGTTATTTTTTTGTCATGCTATAATGTTAGTAACAATGAGATGACAATACAAAGTGCATCGCCTTACCTAATATTTCACCAACAGGTTTCAGCAGCAGGTAGAAGATAGCACTTTGCAGTGCAGACATGAAACTATACAATACTTGGACCTGGTGTACTAGATTCTAGTTCTGGAAGAGGAAATTTTTGTGAACTCATGTTCATATCATGAATACTCTTAATGTACTCTTATGTCAAAATCACTCTTCAGGAACTACAACCATTCTTGCTAAGGCTGACAGAGATACTTGGCAGTGACTTAATGAGAACTGAATTACAAGGAGCACTTGCTGAAATGAAACCACATCCAAATTGCCACATATAGGTCATACCTTCAGTTCAAGATGTGCATTTTATGTCAAATATCATAACAGATTAAGAATTCAAAGTTTAACAGAACCTCAGTTCCCAGAGGCACAAATTGCAAAATCTACTCTACACATTATTGCTTGATTAAACAGTAGTATTAATCATGCATTCAAAGTAATCACTAATTGAAGGGCAGGTAGAAATCAAGATTAACATGGGGATGGGAAGACAAGCTGTCAATTAAGAATTACTTCCAGAACAACAAAATATTTCTAAAATACCCTCAGAAAACAAATAATTGGAAAAATATGAAATTACTTTTTGTCTCAAAATTACTGTGTGAAATTTCTAAATTCTGAAGAGCCCATTCGCAGTTGCTCCCTCATTGAAAAAGAACAAATTTCTCAAATGTTCAAGCTTTCAGGGTTTCATTAGATTCTACCTAAACCCGAAGGTATTTCTACCATGATGCAGGGAAGTACAGCAAAGTTGCCATTCTAAGCTGTTCTTTAATGATGTGAACAAGCACCGGAAGTTGAAGAAAAAGAATTGGAAAACAACTAGTAGTAGTATAACTGCTACATATCATGCAGTTTCCACCTACACAGACTTGCCTTTTCTCTCATTTTTGTATTACATGACAGAGACCTAAAGTCCTGTTTCTTCCCAAAGAGGACTATGATCTTGTTATTGCTCAGGGAAGGAGAGAAAAAGAGCATATTCTACATTGGACAATAACCAAACTAAAAAAACAAACAAACAAACAAAAAAAGTGTTAAATTTTCTTGAAGCTATGCACATCTTCTGAATTCCCAGACTCTGAACAGTCAGAACTTAATCCATTGCTACCTATAAAGACTTTAGCTAATCTTTTTATTTTTATTGAAAACTGCCTCTTGGAACAACAACAAAAAAGTTAGTCATGTTTTCCCCCCGCCTCCTAGCAGAGTCATTTCTCATTTGTACACTTGGATGACTCCTTTCTTAATGATTCAAAGCTGACCTGAAAAACACAACTGTTGTTCTGTTTATTTCCTTCTGTTACCTTTGTAAAACTGATTTCTGCCAGAAAGGTAACTGCTGTAATACCTTCATCTGCATATCTGAACAATATGAGGGCACTTAAGACATGAAAATAATAATGCACAGTCCTGATCCTGGTGGCTTAATCCTTCTAGTTAGAGACCAAAGAGGTCATTGAGACAAAAAAAAAAATAAAAAAATTCTTAAAGTTTCTGATACTCTGAGCAGATAGTTGTATTTTAGAGTAATTCAAACACACTAAACATTAGTCATTATTCCTTTGTGATTTTTTTCAGCTGGGTCATTTTCCTAATCTAATAAGCTAAACTTTGTCTCCTAAAATGGTTTTCAGAACCAGAAATACAAAATTCCCAACTTCCATTCCACTAGACAAGTCATGTGTCAGCTCAGAAAGTCTATGGGTAACAGGATGAATTGCAAATAGCCTCAGAAAAGGTTGAAAAAAGGTCCCCCTACACAGTATTGCAAGGATAGATGCAAGATGTCAGATCGACAGCAATGTCAATTTTTACTAAAGACCTGTAGGGGACACTGGTAGGGCAATTGCAGCTGAAACAGCATGAAAACTCTCTCTCTTTTTTTTTTTTTTTTTTTTTTTTTTTCAGAGATGCTTATTTCTGGGACAAAAGATTAGTTTCCACTAAAGCCACATACTGGTTTCTCTAAACTGGGATTTGGAAGGTATTAGCTGGTATGTAAATAGCCCAGCAGATTTTAACTCAACGTGTTAGTGGATATGGAAGGCACTCTGCCCTACCTACACTCAAATGGTAATGTGCTAGTAATTCACATTAACTTCTATTTTCCAAATCCTAGACAACTGAAGTCTTTCTGACTTTTTGTGCCTATGCCAGCAGACAGTTGTTCACCAGAAAACTTTTCAGGCAGCCATTTTGCACCTATGACAGCAACAATTTAATTATTACCACTGCATTTTAGTATGAAGTGAGTACATAAAGAAAAATCCATGACATTAGCAAATCCTCCCTAATTTGCAATTTAAAATGTATACATTCTGAATATATATACATACAGATCATCATAAATCAGATGATGAAATTAGATGCAGACTAAAATGTGATTAATAATGGCAGCACCTCTTCTTGTGATGTTTAAAATTCAACATCCTACTCCATCCATTTGTCTTCAAAGTCAATGTAACTGGATTTTCTCTCCATACACTTCAAGAGAGAAATTCCTTTCCTTCCAATGAAAAGAAAGCTACTCTAAAAACTGATAAAAACTTCTCATCAAATGCACTAATAGCAATACCTGCTTCTTAAAGCATGACTTTCAATTCAGTGGTCTGCATCTGATTTTGTCCTTTAAAATGCAGCATTTTTTTTCTCCTATTGTTCTTTTACAGTGTAAATGTCATCATTAGATAAAATAATTGAACCCAGCAATCTAGTCAGACAGGAGAAAATCTTTCACTAATTTCACATATTTCACAGTCTAATAAGAATCTAACTACGTTTCATTAGGACACAAGTTTCTTTCCCTTAGTCTGATTCACCTGGTATATGAAACACAAAGCTTATATTGGAGAAATATTCCAGTCGTGAAACTGGTTGGTAGTTGCCATGGCAATGATAAATTATTAACTTGGTAAACGGTGCCCTCTTTTTGGCGACCAGGTAACTGCATGCAGCACTCCCATTCAGGAAGCAGGCTGTAGAGGAGGGCAGCAGCGCCTTGGCACACACCACCCACCTCCCAGCACTCTGCAGCATTCAAGCACGGGTTGTATTTATGTCATTTTTACAGAGATGATTACTGAGAGAAATTGAAGTCCATCAGCCAGAATCAAAAATCTGTGTTATTTTTTGTACATGTCTCTATATAATACCTGCCTAATGCCATTCCTATAATCCACCTCATTATCTCTCACAGAGGAAGCCACAAGCTCTTCCTCCTCCTTTGGCTGTCAAACAGCACAGGGCTGGATCGCACTGCTGGCTGTGAAGTACTATCCATTGTATTTACCTTGAAACACCTCATTGCCCTCAACAGGTATTAGATTAGGCCCTTAAATCATGAGGTTGTTGTACATAAGTCTTATTTCCTGTATGCTTCCTGCAAAGGACAGTGACCAATGCTATATGCTAGTAATAAATTTGTCTACTTCACTGTATGGTCACTGAGACACCCACACATCTCAGCAGGGGAGCAAGCAACTAACAGTCTTCTCAGGCTCCTTTCAGAAGCTTCATTTTTTACTGCTTTAGGTCAACCCTCCTCATCCCCTCTGCCAAAGCAGCAAGAAGGCGGCAAATGCATTGATCCAAAGAGACAAAGCGCTAATATTACTTTTAACCCATTAGGAGGCTAAATTCTCTTTTGAGGAGACACAAACAGCTACAATTACAAAAACAACAACAACAAAAACCTTCTACATTTCTTCCTCCCCAGGGCAGGACACTAGCCTCAAGCCCGCTGCATGGTCTGTTTCTTTGGGTGATGGGGAATGCTGCAGTGCCCGAAGTCACAGTGCTGGCTACAACAAGCAGGCCTGCAAGGTTCTGCCACTCAGAAAGCCTTGGTTCAGAATCCCAAAATGAGCACAAGTGGATAAGGACCCAAGATGCCCTGTTCTGTGAAAGACAGGAGCACTTCTGGGCATAAGGAAGTGAACACTGTGTGCCTGCAGGACTGATGAAAACACAGGGAGCCTTTGGCTGTGTGTTTCTGATGCAAAAACTATTATGCCATGTTGACTCTGTCCTCTCAAGAGGTTTCTACTCGGGCTTTAAAAATATTCAAAACCCACTGGAAGTTAAGGCTGGAACCTTATTTATCTGCTTTAGTGGCTCTGTTATGAGCTTAACTGGAGCTTTGTGAATGATGTCAGTCCTTCCTGGAGAAGACAGAGAGGTTGTACAGGGTGTTCAGTTGGAGCAGCTGCTTTTTCAATCAAGAGATACTTAATTAAGCAGAAAGGAAGAATACATAATGTACAGAAACGGGCTAGATAGAATTTTTAGCCAGGCAATAAAAAAGTGGGCTTGCAAGCAAAATATGCCCGCTTAACTCCTTTGTACTATGCTGGCTTTCTAAAGAAAACCTATGAGTGTTATGATGTATGTTAGAAGCCCAACATTCAAGCAATTAGAAAAGAGACATCTGGGGAAAGCAGTCCATAGACCGCTATGACCAGGGATGTCGGCTCCCTGAAATTTCAGGGCAACAATTAGTGTTTGCTTCCAAAAATATATAGTTCTTTAAAGCAAATGAAGCATGAAGGAAACCCAATTACAGTGAGTACTGAGATGATCTGAACATAAAACAAAAATGTCAGTGGTCTTGCTGTGCAATAGTGTCATGCTCTGTGCCTTCTCCAAGATTATGGGATTGTTTAATTCTATTAACACATTTTAAACACTCCTCTCTAAATTTAATTTCACTGATACATAAGAACTCTTCTTCCTCATTCTTATTGGATTCAGCAGTTTTACTACTGCTTTGTGAAATATCGTCACTCTTAGAGTCCAGGCAGCCAAGAAATGAAATAATTACAGTAGGCGTAGCGGGCTTTCATCTGCCTTTGGGGATTCACAAGCTTGTTATCACCTGAAATGCCTCCCTGAGGCTGCACCAGTATATAGTTACAGATTGCATGTTCATCGCAAACCCACCTAATCTGGTCTTGCATGTGCTACACGTTTCCTCCTTCATCCTGGTGGCTTAGGTGGGCTTTTTGGGATATTTGCTAACTGCAAACACAGATGGAGATTTTGCCTTATACCCACAAACTGCTCACACTTGCTTATTTTGATGGGGAGCTCAGCTCCACTCAGATTTTACCACCTGGCCCATTGTAACCCATGTTACAACTATTTCACGAGAAAAGGAGCAATTTCTGTAGTTTTAGTCTGCCATGTAGCAAAACAGCATCATAATCAGGCAAAGAAAACAAAACGGTAGTGCCATAATTATATCAATGCAGAAAAACATTAAAACCTGCAGCACACCATCCTTGCCATGACCTTTCCATATCTTCAACCTAACAGAACATATTATGCTGGACTGTCATGCTCTTTACAGAGAGAAAATAAAAAGGCTGTCTGTGGCTTTCCATAACATTTTTGTGCTTCGTAGACTTGAATCACATTACATCAAATTTTCTACACATATTAACACCTGAGCTTTCTGTGCCTGTATAATAAATCTTCATGCACAACTATTAATATATATTAATATAAAACTAATAAAACTATTAATACATATTAATAGCACAACTATTAAAAATTCTCTCTACCCTAAAAAAAGAGAAAAATCCCTAAGAAAATAGATACAGTATTTGTTTAGTTTTTAATATCTGCTTTAAAGACCACCAGTGAGCTAGCCAGTTTAAACTGTTTTCACATTTTATCCTAAGTTTACCACAATAACATTGCCTACACACAATTATTTCATATTCATTCCTCTGAGCTGACTGCTACCTGAATCTCATGTATTGCTAAGTCTATTCCACATCTCATGTTCAGATGACTCAGTTTCGGTGCCAATCAATGGCATCAATTGTGCAGATTATAAACAGAATTGTAAAATTAACACTAACAACTGAGCAACTGTGGAACTGATAAAATCATTTTGACGTAATGGTGAGTAATCACTGCTGAACCTCTCCATAGGAACTTGGCAGGGAGGCATGGGTTAAGCACGTGAGTTTCCACTGGGTATTATGAATGAAATATGCATTGACCTTAGCAAGTAGCAGTTTCCAGTGCAGCTGGTTGTCTTGGAGAAATCTGCAGAGGCTCATGTTGCAAGAAGATCATGGGTGTTTGTTAACCACAAAAGTCAGCACCTCGGGTCTAACGTGGACTGCAATGTGTCCTTGGTTAGCCAAGATGTGAAAACTCAGCAACAAGATGCATCACTAGTATTATGTGCAGGCTGGTCTAGCAAAAGACCGGCACCAGTACCTCCAAGTTAACAACAGCTTGTCTAAGGTTCTATTGTAGTTCATCAAGAAATGAAGAGCTAACAGTACTAGACCAAACCATGGTTAAGGGTCATGTGAGCAGGACTGGCATCTGCTCCTCCTCTTTCCTACACATCTCCTGTGAGTGCATTTTCAATGTGGCCAGCAAAACTACTCAGGCTTCAGAGTTTGTCAAAATGAGGAGAATGAAGAGCTGTCCAGTAGGTTTTGCAGAACCTAAGGGGTACACTGGCTACTGACAAGGAAAAATATTGAGGTAAATATAAAAACTAAGGAATGTTCTTCCAGAATACATACCTCAAAATCACACAGACTTATGGAAACCTTACAAAGCTATCCAAGATCCACTGGTTCTCTAACATAGCCCTGCCTGCTGCTTCTAAATGTGGGTACAGCAAAGTGTTTCCTGCTTGCTCCTCTCCTCCTCATTAAACAGCTGGAACTGAGATGTGCTTCCATCACCTCAGGCTATGTTACACCACGCTGGGGTTACTGGCAGACATGGGAGATCCCTGAGGAGGAAGGTTCACATTTATTATGTTTCCTAGTACTAATATCCTTTTCAGCTTTACTGACTTCAAAGTCAGTACTGCCAGTTTCAAGTATCCAGAATCAAGGGAGACTTCAAAACCAGTAATGCTTGCTTAAAAAAGTGCAGGTAGATCAGATGGAAATGCAAACAATTTTTTTTTTTTTTTTTTAGCTTTACCTTGCAGCATAGTTGGATTTTCCAGGGTTAAATTTCTGCCTCCCTAAAATCAGGCACAGGAGAAACTCTTGTTAAATAAACAAATAAGCAAACAGGAGATACAGTAATTACATTGTCATAGCTCCTGGAGCTAGGATGGGAATAGAAAAAAACAAATAGCACAATACTCCTGATGAATTCACAGAACTTGACAATACACTGCTGATAAGACAGGGAACTTTGAAAAGACCAAAACAATCCCTTTGATGACAACTACCTGAGTTTTACTGAGTCCTCAACACTCCATCCCAAATAATCACTTTTTAAAATGTATTAGAAGTTTCAAGTTATTGCAATAACAATTTGCTGTCCATCCCTCTACTTAAAAAGCACAGAGCAGTCATCTAAATCTCCCATGATAACATGATAACTTTGTCAAGACAGGAATTTATCGACAGACAAGAGAAGGGAAAAAAAAAATCTATGGGTTGGGATTACACTTTTGATTATAAACTTCCTGAGAGAAAGATAAAGCAATCTTTTGCACTAATATCTGTCAGGCTGTGTAAAAGCAGTATCTGCAGCATTTCTCCTGTGTGTAAAAGAAAGACTTCCTCATTAGATATAACCCCTCAAAAGACAGACAGTAGTCAGTCAGGCTTTTTTTTTTCCTTTTTTTTTAAATGAAGTCCTGTTTATTTTTATCTTTCCATTATAACATCAGCATACCAGCTGCTACATATCCCTTTAAGGAAAATTAGAGATTAATAGCCCTGGTTTCAAAATATAGTTGAGTACCTACTGCATTACTCTACCATATGTACACCCCAACACAGGAAACAATGGAAGGCCTATTTCCTGACATCCCAAAAAGATGAGTGACAAAGAAAATTTCATTAGGCTCCTCCTGTGTGCTTTCTTGAGAAATGTCAGCTCCACGCTCACCATCCTCACTCCTGTTCTGCTCTCCTGTAGAGAGCAACAACCAAGATCACAGAGAGTGCACATGATAGGATGAAGCCCAGAGGCCCTGGAAGGAAGGGAATCGCTTGTTTCGCTACCTCTCAGGACAAGGCCAGTAATGAAAAACGAATCCTTAACTCACACTATCCCCCTGACCTGATATATCATTTGCAGCACAACAGGTCACCCATTTCTTTTTAGACATTACTGCCATTTTTACATCAGCCACCACTGACACCAACAATTTTCCACATGGCATTGCAAGGAACAATTTGCTAAAACCCCAGTGTGTAAGAACCACTGTATTTATTATACCTCAGGAATTAGCAGGCTTAACAAGGAAAGATATCACATTAGCTTTGTATATTTTGCCTTTAGAAACTTGATCTGCTTTTATCCCATTTTCATGTATGCATCTTCACCCATTTAAAAAATAAAAATAAACTTTTCTCCCTCTCCTAAATTCCTAGTCACTACTTGAAATAGACGAAGTCTGTTTAAATTACTATTTCTCTTCTCCTCTGTCCCTCCACTACATGCAACTCTTAAGCATAATTCCTAAATATACCATTGTGGTTGCTATTCATCAGTCCCAAAGTAATTGTATTCTACACTGAGTGTAATAACTGGAAATATATTTGTGTTATCTTAAGCCAGGCCTTTACAACTCCAGATGAGATGTTAGCAGACCTCTGCTGTAAAGCCATACCACACTCTTCAGATTGTATTTCAGCTTTACTTATGGCACTCTGCTCCCTTAACCTTGCTGTGATTAGCCATCCTATGTTTGCCAGTGGTCAATGATTAATCTTAGTGAAATCAAAACACAAATGTATTTACCAAGCTTTGCAAGCCTAACTATGTTATCTTTTTTCTTTATTGTATTTCTCATTGTGTTTGTTGTCGTTGTTGTTATTGCAGAAATATCATTTGTTTCTAAGAATTAACTCCATTTGAATTTGCCATTTCCCATCCAACTCTAGAATACTTGGGCTCTAAGATGTAATATACCTCAGTCATAATCCTTTTCTTCTCTGCTTGTTCCCAAAGTTACTTTTTTTTTTTTTTTAAAGAAATACTACACTTCTTGTGTTCAAGTTCTTGACTTCCTTGATTCAGCATGTTTGAACAAGTTCCTTCACTTTCTCAGAATTTTACCTTTTGAAATCAGGAGGTTCAGAAAAAGATAAGGTTTGGTCTTTACACAAACTCAATTGATTTATTTCCTTGTTATTCAAGTTTCTTACTTTGTCCAGCTCCTTTGTAACATATTTATTGCTTCCCAGAAAAAAATCTCAGATATTGTTGGTCCAGTAAACCTGTAAATAATGTCACCTTTCTTGGAACTGAATATCCCATGTACTTGGAACTACTGCATTCTCCCAGGTTGTTCAGATCTCCTCAGAGATCGGAATGCTCTATCCTCTTGATTTTAGTACAGACCAAAAAAAAAAGAAAAAAAAAAAAAAAAAGAACAAATATGAACAAACAAGATTAAGAGGCTGTGTCTTGTTGTAAAGCAAGAAAATGTGAAGATCAGAGAATGATGTAGGAGGAGACTGGTGATTGTAAAACATTGTGTAAGCTTTGGGCTCAGGGCTAATCACCAGTTCAATCTGTGCCCTGAGCTTCAGCCGGCCTTGCCAGAAATAGGGATGCTATAATAAGGAGGGTGAAGCTGGCTTCTCTCCTCTGACTGGCCACTAGCAGACTGCATAAAGGGGAGAACACAATTAGTGCGATAGGCCAGGCAGTGATGCTCAGCATAAGACACACCTCAATTTCCATGCTTTACAGGGGACCTCAGATTCTCAATTTCCTTTCAGTAATCTTTGGACAGCAATGCTTTCAGAGTTACTTCAAACTAAAGTTTTGTGCTGAATCAAAACACAGTTAAAGCCAAATTTGTACTTCTTCCTTGGATACTTTGAGTACATGGAATCACATATTAAAATGATTAAAATGATTACATATAAGTATATGGAATCACATATGACTGCCTTGAGGAATGAAATTACTCTGAGTCAATTAACTGCAAAAGCATCCAAAGAAAATTCCGGTACCTATATAACTGTATGGTCTGTATTTGGGATAACAAGTAAAAGACAGTAATCTAGACCCAATTCACCCCCGTTTTGATAATGGAAGCACAGAAACACATTATGAAAATCAGTATACAGCCCTGGAAGAAGAATGCTTAATATCCAACTAAATGACTTTTGACTCATGCTTTACCTTGTACAGACATAAATAAGATATTTAGGAACAGGAAATAGCCATTCATCCTTTCAAAAGCATAGTTTCTTCATTCTGTACAGTTCAGTGCACAGCAACATAACTTATGAGTGCAACATATCTTTTCCTCAGCTAAATCAGTACATCAGCAGCCTGGGAGATCAACATTGACAGTTATCAGGCATCTACATGACAATCACATTTCATAGAGGTGCTCAAAATTTAGCCCACGCGTTTTCAACTCCACTCATATTTTCCAGCATGCAGACTGGAACAATATCTTTTCTCTACTACTACACCTCTTAGCAAGCTAGGGAGGTTTTCAAAGTTGAAACTAAGCAATTTGCTGAAGACATCAGGACATAAAATACCATTTGCCAAATACTAGGAGCATTACTGCTGTAAAGTGGAATGCTCTCAGAGGAAAACTCTAATACAGCAGATCTCTGACGCAGCAGTCAGCGAGAATTAGAGACTATAGCTGTGGCACTGCAATGTGCATTTTACAGGTCTGTCTAGAGCAACACACCTTGGAACAAGAATATGCTCTGTTAAACTCAGAAACTCATACCCAGATTGGGCTTTTATTCTCGAGCAGCAAAGCTGCAGTGCTTTTTAAAAAAAAAAAACAAAACAAAACAAAACAAAAAAAAAACCTGCTGATGAGCAGCATATCCATCACAACTTTTTTCCCCACACACACTTATAGCCACCAGATCTCTATGAGCAGCCTTCCATGTAGTGTAGTGCTTTGGAACATCAGGAGGGGAAAACATCAGTGGAAGAATTATTGAGAGAAAGATGCATTTCAAATAAAAAGCCAGCTACAGAGTAGCTGGAGCAACCCCTACACTACAGCACTTGTGCACACAACAGACGTTTCTCTTGCAATTCTTTAGCAGCTGCTACGTTTGACCTGGTGGAAGAGAAGAGAAAAGTGAAATCAGGACAGGAAAAACAAAACAAAACAAAACAAACAAACAAAAAACAGAAAGAGAGCAGACAGAAGGAGAAATAAAAAGGGTTAAAGATGTGAGAAAAGACAGAAAGACGGGAGTAATATCTCACCAGAGTGATATAAAGTACTAAAGTCACCTAATTTTGGGGTGCTAGGTCCTACACCATCACAATATTTACATTTCTATTTTATACTTGTTTTCCTCCTAGTGCAGCTATATTGGAAGATTTCCTGATACATTTTGTTTTTCCTCTAAATTAAGCTTCATCTCTACAAACGTATGAAATCAGCTACAGACCCTGCTAATAAATCTTTGTGCATATGATCCTCTCTCAAAAAATCATGCAACGTGAGAGAAGAGTTTCAGGAGTTTCTTAAAAAAACGTATGTCATCATAAAAGCACCATGAAAGGAACAGTGCACAACAAGACAAGAATGGCTGACCAGAGTGATTTATAATAGCACACAAATTCCAAATACCAAGATGAAGACAACTATTAAACACTGGATTTTCAGTAATAATGTCAGCCATGAGCATAAGAACCAAGAAAATTCTGGTGACCTTTGCATAATTCATTTGCTTTTACATGCAGTAAAAGAAGAACCATTAGTAGTTCTTGTAGAACATTTCCAAGCTCATTTTTGAAGCCTGTCACATTGTGATGGGTTTTATGATGATGTTCCTGCCAATTCCACTTTCATTTCAGTTTAGCTACAAGTTTTTGCCATACACTAATCTGTTCCTGTTTGTGCAGTGCTCCTAGACTCAGATCAAAACAGATGATGAGAGAAATGATTGACTGAAAATAGTGTTTTCAACAATGCCTTCCTGGAAGCCTTAAAAGACATGCAGCTGCCCTGCATTGGCCAGCACACATGGATCCAAACTTCAAAGAACCAGAGGTGGCCAGGAAGGAGTGGTCAGAGAATAACATCCATCAACTCTTCCTCCTTGTTGGAACAGGGAAGCTAAAAGATGCATTGATCATCAAATAAGGATGAAAAGATCTATGTAAAGGGGTTAACAGAAAAAGATGAACAGATGGAATTTTTTATTTTTTTTTTTAAATTAAAAGAGGACCAAATATAAACAAGTATAAACCCAAGACAGAAAAAGGAAGCATGAGAACCAGACTACTGGCACCACGAGAACTATCTACTCCTGGAAAACAGCAAATTTTTAATATCCTTTGTTCAAGGTGAACAGCTCTCCAGGCCATACACTATAACTTAATCAGTCTGCTGCATAAGTGATATTCAGGATAGATCAGATAAACCTCTCTGGCCTTAAAACACATGAATTTGTAAAAGGCTCAGATAAGGAAGAAAGTGAGCAGAGGTTACAGGATAGGAAGGGCACATGATGTAATCTTACCCTGCAGAGAGCAGAAACAACTCCAGTCCAATACGGCTTCCTAAAAGATTCTGACTTTTGTGTTCTTCAAATTAGCAGGTATCACTATGACAGTAGATTCTTCCAGTCTAAATTTGCAATTACACAGTTGTTTTGCTCAGAATTTCACTGCATGTAACGTTACAGTTTTCATGACAGAAAAACTATATATAAGATGCAAAGAGAACTCAGTGGCCAAAACCTCAAACACACAAAATAGCAATAAAATAGGTATTACAAACATTGAGAGTTGTCCCAGAATATTTCACATTTCACAGCTTGAGTTTAAACTTATGCCTGAAAATACGTATCTTGTGAAGTTGCATTACAGCTATCATGGGCATCATGTTAATTTTTCCTCTCTTTTTGACACTTGAATTCCTTGCATGATTTTTCCTTTAATAAAGCAAGGAGACAAAACAAAACTAGAAAAAAAAATGTACTGGCAGGAATACAGGCATTCTGATAAACACTGAATATGCAACTGAGATCCAAAGAAATGCATATTTACTTAAATGTTCACCACTCAAACATAAGACAAAGAATGAAGTCTTAGAACAAAAGTTAGTACACAATAATATTCCTACATTTTTCAGTATAAAGCTGCAAACACTGAGTTCACTGCAACACACAGAACTCCCAAAACAGCCATGGATAATGACGATCCTCATCTTTTGGTTGTCACTTGTATCTAGAGCTCCACAGCTCCACATTGCCACATTGAAAATCAGGCACTAACCATACTAACTAAATATCTGAGCTCAAGTCTCCTTATTCCCTAAAGAAACTTTCTTTGTTAAATACTATGGGCACAGTGTGATAGAAATTTCTAAATATTTTCTGTTGTTGAAAAACTTAGCAAAAGGATCTAAGGCAAATAGTGTCCACAGCCTGGTAAAGTACATCCAGTAAAACAAAAACCCAATATAAATGCATTTTGTCTCAAAGCCATTATGCTACTACAGCTCAAATGATAGTGAGAAAGTAGCACCAAACTGAAATATGATCATTTTCTAAACAATTTACCCTAATGATAAGAGTACTGTATAAGAAAAAAAAAAAAAAAAAAAAAAAAGTCAGCTCAATAAATAATACATTTGGAAAGTTATGCATGATAAAACAGATGTTTAGAAACTGTCTTGTCAGGAAATTTAAAGTTTCTTGCAGAAGCTGTACCTGTCCACTCAAAGCACTATTCTGTAGAGGAGTCCTTTGGGCTCAGCCTCATCACCCAGGTGAGAAAAGTGCCTGGAAAGCAACTTGAAGTTTTCCAAGACTATGTATTCATCTAGAATACAAATTTGGAAATTGAGCACAAGAAAGCTGGCTGATTGTCTCAAGGCAGGCTGTAGCCAGCTGATTCCTGTTACTATCCAGGTCCTAATAGCATCCTGAAACCTCTGACTGCCCACTCTTAAAGTTCCAAATAGCATTTACTAGTGGCTGGCAAGTCAGAAGCCAGGCATTGCCATGAAGATTAGTGAGGGCAGACTGAAATGGAAGGTGAAAATGGTACAAAGAACATTTAACTTTTACTAACTATCTTTTTGGAGTTCCACACAAATTAACTAATACATTGATCAGCATCTAATCCCCACACAACACCTCTTTATTGGAGAGACTGATTATGCAAAAGCACTAAATAGGGTCTTCATGGTAGCAGCTAAAACAGCAGTTAACTAACATCAGAATGTGAAACTGAAATGTATTTGGTGAAAAACTGTAACACCAAATCTGTTAACATCCAAGCACATAAAAAATCAGTATACCAGACTTCTCTGCGGCTACTCACTTTGGCTTTGAGACAAATTCAAGCCTAAGGTACTTTGTGCTCTGTTTGGGATCGGTCTGCTCTGTTGAATTGACTGGGCTGAAGGAAGTTTCAAATTTCATTTGCATCAGTGCAGTAAAGATACAAACAAATCCTATGCTGGTTCAATGCCAACATATTGTCTTTAAAGTCACTCCTGTGGTCTTTGCAGTCATTTAACTAAGCCAACAAATGATTCATCTGGCTTCTCTTTTCACTAAGACACTTCTCTAAATCTATCATTACCTATCATCCTTCTAATAATGCTAGAGAAAAGCATTCAGTTGAAGAGAGAGAAAAAAAGATGTTAAGTAAATATATACAAAGAAATTGTAGGAAACAAAGCAGAGTAGACTCATAAAAATGAATACTGACAAAATGATTAAAGGTCCAACAAGTACTACTGGTAGCATGGTAACTCGACACAATGATTTTAGTAGCAGACCTTGAAGGAGGTGTGCTGCTCTCTCTCTCTCTCTCTCTCTCACACACACACACACACACACACACACACAAAAAGAGAAAAACAGACTTCATGAGCCTATAAACAGTAGTATATTTGAAAGCCCATCCTATATGTGCAACAGACACTGAGGAAGAGTAAAAGGTTGAGTGTGCTTAGTGAATTGTAAGATGAGGTGGAAAATATTAAGAGCTAACATGATGCACCTAATACATGCAACATCTTTAAGAGTACAATGGAATATGTGGGGAGAATTGGGGGAAGGGTCATCGATCAAAATAAAGGTGGCAAATCTGGAATTCAAGCTGCTAGTGCTACTAAAGCTATCTAAATCATGTGCACTCTCAACAACAAAACAAAACCACAAAAACCCACAAAGCTCTTATTTCCACACTTACGCAAGACACATACTGAAAAACTGATTCTTACAGATGATGAAGAAAACAACAACAAAAAAAAAGGAGGATCTTTGTACTGAGACACTCGAACTTCTTTCAGATATCATATTCATTTTCTTTTCAAATAAAGGACATGGCAAAAAAACAGAGATATCAAATATGAAATGTAGATTCAGTTACACAAACATTTCTATTTCACAAATACTGACACCAAGGTCTTCCCTCAACAGATCTCAAAATACTTAACAAAAGAATGATGTCCCAGTCTGCTGGTAGAAAAGCTAAAATATAAAAATCTGAAGCATGAGAAGACAGAGAGGTCAGCAATAGGCCAACAGAGGGCCCACTAGTAAAAGCCCAAACCACTGCTTTGTCAAATCACTCCTACTTCCTGATCAGCCAAATATTTTTTAACCCAATGTCTTCATCAACACAGATTCACAAATATATCAGTTTCTTTCTCATATTAGAGAAATTTCTTCTTTCATCTTATAGAGGAATAATAATTCCGACTTACAGGATTTTTCTTCAGTTGCAGTTAATAACAGCAGTGGAAGAGAGGAATAAAACCCTACAAATATTTTCAGCCCCTGTTCTGGGAATCCATCCATGAAAGGATGTTATCTACTTGCACATGCCATCCTTCAAGGTTTGGCTCAGAAATGATACTTTAATACAATCTCTGCTTGAAAGCGGTGTTCTAGATGGGGCTGCTTTAGGAGCTCAAGACTGCATTCATCTCCAGAGAAATTAGCATAAATTCTAATCTAAATCAGAAGTGGAAAGGAACAGGATGGGTTTCATCTGCCCCATGTTTCTATGCAATGAAAGCACTCAGTGTGGTATCCAAAGAATACTAAAGATAAAATACAAGACAGACTGGTGCTAACACACATGAGAAAGGCTGCAAGTTCAAGCATTAGTTCCTACTATGTATGAACACTGGATGTGCAGTTATCATATTTTGCAGATATTATGTGCAATATCCTCCAAATGAAATTATATTATATTCTAACACCAGTAACCTCTGTAGCTAAAAAAATTACAAGCAAAAAAAAAAAAATAGACAGCTACAACTCCTTGGCACTTTCCACTGATTTTGCATGTCTGTAATTCATCACTGTAATTGTATCACTGTTATGCCAATGACACTCAAGCCTACTTTTCTATTTGTGGCAATCTATCTTGCAAGACAGAATGCAAACTACTGCCTTTTGGCTGTGAAGCTGCAGTTGTCAGATAATTTTTAAAACCAGATACTGATAACCCAAATACCGCTTTCTGCTCCAATGATCTGATTTGATTCTTTCTGCTAGTTTTGCACCTTGACTACCATCCCATCACTTTGAAGTAATAACTAGATTACTACATGTCTTTTGAAAATAATTTAAAAAAATCCATGAACTGTCTTTGGATGCCATCAGAGAATCTCTTCTCCATCAAAGCCATCATGTAAACCCAATTTGTAAAAACATAAAATACAGCTAATCAAGCTATTACAAAAAGCACAAATAGCAAACTTGCATAATAGGAGTTTTATACACTAAAACACTATGTTAAATCTTATAAAAAGAAAGGTAATTATTTGCTCATTTCCATAACCATAACTTTAGGGACAACAGACATTTACCATTCATGTCCCTAAAAGCAGCATGCTTTAACTGTTGAAACAGCATACTACATTCAAAATTAATTTCCAAGAAAACCAGCACAAATACTGAAGCAATTAATAGATTATATTCTGGTAAAACTGGATTTATTCATCTTCTGCTAGAAGCAAAGCCCTGTTTTACCAAACTTAAATATAAAGAATTCCATAGGTTAACTGCATACCCATGAAAGCTGATCTTGGTTTGCAAAGTTGTCTGTCTTTTTCCTTTTGGGCTCTGTGAGCTATGCACCAAAAACAGACCAAAGCCTTATTCACAGCACAGTCCTTAATTGACAAGACTCTTCTTTGCACAACACCTCTGCTGTGCTGCTTAATTTGTCATTCAATATTACCTCTTCAGTTTAGTCTTTATGTTTAGAACAGATGTTTCTATTTCTTGCACTACAATCATTTTAAACAATAGCAAAGTTTGTTTGTTTCATTTGTTTCCAAGTTTTACAGGACAAAAATTTTCTTTTTGGAATGCTGTATAGGATTTTGAGGTGGTAGCTCTGTTCTCAGTTGAAGACTAAGAGCTATAAAAGTAATATTTATAAATCTAGATTAAGGAAAACTTATTGTGATATGCTTTAATAATACATACCATTTATCTCTGCACCAGGCAATGCACAACACTGTTTTTGCGTATGAGCTAAAATCTAGCAGAGCTAACTAGCCAGGTTAAAATCAAAAATTACAAATTCAATTAAAATTAAATACCTTGAGACTATATTAGTCTGCAGTGAACATTACCTAACCCTTTGTGACAAAATCCCCAAAAACAAAAAGAAATGGAGATGCTGGTTTTATCAGTATTACATCAATTAAACACATTTATGGAAAAAAGTGAAGAGAGCAGGTTGTCATCAGCAAATAAGATATTTACTGTCCATCTGTCTGCTGTTTTTAAAGAGAAATTATAATAAAAGCAAGACTCAAGTTATTTTCCCTGGAAGAAAAATAGTGAAACTGTCCCAGGGACTTTGGGGACAAAGAAGGAAAGGAAAGCTATAAGGAAATACTACCATGAGGTATTTCCATGGTTTGGATTTCTGTGCTTTTGTTTCATTTTTCTCCCCTCCTTAAATTTAAGTCTGTGGGAGTTTTTCTTTCTGGCAGTAGCGAAGTAGAATCAGTTTGTTATCTAGTTGTCCTCGCACCAGGAGAGAACTTTCCTGACTCCTTGCTGGAGCTGTGCTTAGAAGAGAAGAGCAGCAATTTGTGGGAGAAAACAAATCACAGTGCAGGCAGCTGTCATAACTGTCCAGAAAAATCTTTCCTCGCTTTTTGTATGAGATTCTTTAGAAACCAAAATCAGTGGAGGTTTTCTTTGACCACAACTCCAATACTGCTCTTTCCCATAAAGTACCCCCTGTAGTGGGAGGCCAGAGATGTAGAACCCCTTTATAGTGTCAACACTTTATTCCCAGCTAGAATTGAAAACAACAGAATCCAGCAAAGGCCTCCAAATAGCTGCTCTGATAGTCCTGAGCAGCAAAACTGCACACGAGCTTGTTCTGTTCAGCAAGTCACTGTACATGAGCCTTTCCATCAGTTTTCTGAATACAAAAGAAACTGCTGAAGAATCCCTATGATCTTAGGTATAATTTGAGCCAAATGCCTTATGCATTCTTTCCTGCTTCACGGGGTCTGCCCCCTGTCTGCCCATGCAGGGCCAAAACACTGTGCTTGTCTCCTTTGGGGCATAAGCATGACAATAATGTGAAGACAACGGGTATGTGAGTCTAGCTGTGCATGACGTTTTATTTTACAGCAATATAATTGGGATTTGATCTCCTACCTGCACTACCTCTTGTAAGCCTTCCTCACAGGGATGGTTTCTCAACTCCATTAGTATCTAACACATCTTTCTACAAACAGAGAAGAGAAACCAACCACAGTTAAATGATGTGAACAAGCAAGGAAAGGAAGAGCTAATGTTGTAAAGCAGAAGTGAGAAAATGAACCCACTTTCAAAAGTTTACACATCTCCATCATACAAACAAAACACAGATTTAAGAAAAAAAACAGGCAACAGATGAAACAAAGTAATCAATAAGGAGCAATGCCTTTACCAACTGATTCGTTACAATAATCTCTTAATTTCCATCTCATTACACAGGAGAGGTAGCAGAGAAGTTAGACACATATTAATAGTTTGAAGTACATTTGAAATGTTTTGCATGCAATTATAAAGCATTCTGCTTGAAGCTACTGCATTAGCTCTTTGTTACATACATCGAAAAGCCCACTCACTGTATATGAGTTGCTACGAGCTACTCCCAGACAGTGATTGATCCAACAGGAATGGAAGGTTAATGTTCATGGGGACATTTCAAGGATTACCCGTGATACCCACATTTCAGGCATGAAACAGAAAACACAGCCTTTTCAGCTCCTTGTTAAACTGCTTCACAGACTCAGAGTTGTGCTGAAGGCAATAAAATATCCAGTCTGGCCAAAACAATAAGACCTCACCATGAAAGAACAAGCTTTTTGTTTCATCTGCGTCTGTCTAAAATTAACTCTCATTATTTCATCATGCAACACATGGAAGTTACTTTGAGTGTTGTCCAGTCTCTTCACAGTTTGACTTTGTTATTGTGCCTTGATTAGATCAACATTGGCTTAAAATGCCATCAATAATTGTACTGGGAATTGCTGTCAGGGCATCCACTAATTTTAAAAAATAGATGAATAGGAATATTTTTCCTTAGAGAGAATTAAAGGGATTGTCAGAAAGTATTCATCTTAAAAAGATTATAAGTTTTTAGGTTTGTTTGTTTGAGAGAAATAATTTCTCATTGGAGAGAAAGACTGAAAGATGAGGAAAAAAAAATAGGTTTACTATGGCTAGCAAGCCTAGAAAACTGAACTTATGACTTAAAAAATAAAAATAAATTAAAAAGCAGTGCGGGTCAGCAATAGTTGTTTCCATCCTCACAAAACTTATGCTGCCACATTCACCTGAGAAGCAGCTCTGTCTGATTGAAAACGTAAAGGTGCTCCCATTGTGAGAGCAGCAGAATAGTCAACAAAAACAGCGGACTTAGTGGATGAGATAGTTACATATTGCAGATTCACATGGCATTCAAAAGAACATGAGCAGCTAACACAGACTATATCTAAACACACTTCGGAAACCAAAGAGGAGGAGTTGCAAGGAAAGAGTAATGTGGTGAGGCAGATGATGTCCCAGGTTCCATTATTGCCTTGCTGTTTGCCTGTGGCTCACACTTTCAGCAGTGAAAGTTGCAACCATATTAATCCAAGCACATGAACATTTATAAGTCCTTTGGCTGGAAGGATTCCTCGAAAGGCTAGAATTTTATGGATATCAGATTGCAATCCACTCCAGTTTACGGATGTTGGACTTGCAAAGCTGAATCAGTGTCCCTATTTCTATGATGTGTGCTACAAAGAAAGTAGCTCTGAAATTGTCTGTACTCTCACCAGGAACAAGGAGATGATGGTTAGAAAGTAGCAAATGCCTTTCTGGTAATGAATCTTTTCATGAGAAAGCTGTTCACAATGCAAAGTCCTCAAGTGGACTATAAGAAGCCCTTCACAGAGCAACTAGAGCTGCTCATTAGCATTCTGTCCAAGTTTTCCAAACTGTAAATCTGGTACTTAATCTTTGAAGTTGAAAACACAAATCTGAGCCACTGTGGATAGAAGTGTGCCATAAATGTGGCCAATAATCTTTATAACATGACAGTTAAAAGGCAAACAGAATACAGGTGATGTAGAAAGTTTGGCGTTGAGGTCTTCATATCTGAAAATACTTCAGGCTTGTGTCATATTCAGGTTTGCTGAAGAGGGCATGGTTAAACTCATGTTTTATTCATAGTACATTTTGTAGAACATCAGACTTACAATTCTTCAGTCGCCAAACATCTATTGATGCTTTCAGACCTTCTCCGTTCTCCAGACTGCAACACAGAACAGTCCAGAATCATCATCTTTTTGGAAAGTCAGTTTAATATTTTTCATATATTTTTAAATCCCCCTTTTCTTGTAAAGATCTTGGTAGAAATTGGCACAATAACATCTCCAGGACAAGAAACAAAGGCATTCTGGTGCCTTCCTAAGAACATTTTTCTCCTTAGTAAAAGATTGTAGATCTGACAGCCCTAGGTCCTTGCCCCAAGGCGAGGTCCATTGCCCTGCCATCCAAGAGCAGGTGGCCAGTTGCAGGCAAAGCACAAAGTGTGCAGCTCTCTATCAGGGGTGCCAATAGAGACGCAGGACCTCTTCAAGAAGGTAATGCTGGCATAAAAACTAGAGAGCTTTTCAAACCTGGATGTTAGCTTTTAATTGTTAGGAATACCATGGCTGGGCACAATAGTTTAGAAAATGTGAAAACCAAAAATAAAAAATAAAAATAAAAACAACAACAACAACAACAACAAAAAACAACACCTTAGGTCTGAGCTACTGCATCATCCCGTCAGCTCTTTTTCCTAAATTAGGAGAACTATCTTGCAAAGATACAGTGAATAGTTGCAAGAAATGTCACAATTTCATACAAAACACCCAGATTAGAACTCCCCAGCTGCTGAGGTGATCTAAATTGGCAAAAAGCAATTCTGGCAAGTGGAAATTGGCTAGAAGAAACTTAACAGATATTCTTTCCCCTTGCAGGAATACTATGTGATAGTTAATGTCAAACAGCTAGCTTTGTAGTGGTTGTATCTTAGGCAGCTTCCACTGCAGTCAACGGTGTGGGTGCAGCTAGCAAAAATGCATGCAAACCAGCTCCCAGGTAACAAGCTAAGTTACTGATAATGTTGTGACCAAGACTGATAAGACTGATCAGTGTAAGGAGAAACTGCACTTAGGAGACAGGGCACTTACACCCAGTAGGCTTTTTGTTCTCGTTAGTATCTGAATTAACCACATAACAATTAGATCCCTTCAAAAGCTGTGGTACACACAAAAAAAAAATAATAAAAAAATAATTTAAAAAAAAAGCCAATCCAAATTTTATTTTCAGAAACATAGGGTGCTCTCCAGCCATGACAGAAACTATATTACAGCTATTAAAATTACCAGATCAAAGTAGTACTTCCAGTGACTGCTCAGAGAAAAATAACTAAATAAAGTGATGCAAGCATCAAACAATTTTAATTCTGACTTCTATTTCTGAAGGGGTCTTGAGCTGATCCATGTGCTTAAGTTAGAGAGAGACAGACTGACTCCCTGTGAGTAGCTCCTCATGGAATGCTTTTATGCTGCCTTTTAGGACGACAGTTCTTTGGCTTCTAGCTTCTTGCCCTGCCATTTTATTTGTTACTGTGCAAATATTTTCTGGCAGTTGAATGAGTGGCTGGTAACATTTTTGTATTATTATTATTTTTTTCCAATTCATACATTTCTCCATGGACCTTCAGACTGCTTCTTCACAGTGTGTTCAGTCTCAGCAAGTGACAAGTAATCGTCATGTTAAAAAAAACACCTTAGTTTTTCTAAAACCCCAAATTTATTTTATTTTCTCCTGCACCTTAACAAATAAGCATGAAAAAGGAGCAAACTCCCTGCCCACTCCTTCTACCCCTCACTTTGGACTCTTCTCTGAAAGGCCAAAATGTTTCAGTGATTCTACATTCCCTCGCTTTTACAGTATGCAAAAAAAAAAAACCAAAAAACTAACCTCCTCTTGTAGAGGAAAGTCAGTTATCAAAAACATTCTTCAGCAAAAAATGACTGTCATTCATTTCATAACTAAGATTTCTTGCAGGTCGTCTCTCAAAATCTATTGATATGCAGGCAAGAAAATCAAAGGATGCTATTAGTGTCATGTCACCCCAAAAGAATACCACTTCAGCACATCATCTCAGCAAAGCCCAGAGTCTCATTTGAAAATGAATACATAGATACAAACACAGCAAAAGCATGCAATTTCCTGTCTTCTCCCAGATAGTGTGGCTGATAAGGCATTTCACCACCTCAGCGCAGACATCACACACACTCCACAGAATCATTAAAATATTTGCACTGCATTATTACTAGAAAGCTCAACTCTGATTTGACTCACCTATCACAGTACTGATGCCAATGCAAGCTAATGCCAGTACTCAAAAGCATACAGGTGAGATAGCTAATTTGTAGAAGATCACGTGGCAAGTGGCACACTCAAGAAATAGTCCCTTTACGTGGATTTTTATTATGTTCTACAGACCAAATTAATATTACCTTTTATTCACCATGTTTCCCTTTGTTACCTAGTAATTACACATAGAATTCAGCTTCAAGCACTTTTAAGGAAATACAGACTTTAAAGAATGCAACCCTATTGATATGGCCATAATAATTCTATCTCATAGCACAGGCAGCATCCACAAGTAGCTCTTTGAACCTCTCTTTTCAACAACCTCTCATGCTTACTCTAGGTTGTTTTGTATTCAAAGGACAATACATTATTGAAGTTTAATATGCCATTACTGAGTTTTTGCTGAATGTACTTGATTAGTTTTGCAGAGGCGAGTGGAGACAGTTGGCAACCATTTTCAAATCCAAGAGTTAACTCACATTAAAATAATAGTATTTTCATATCTTGGTAAATTACTGTATTGGATGCAACCAGAAAGAAGAGCATCTATTTCCAACCATACTTACAGGGTTGGAAACTTGTAACTGCTTTGTGAGCAAAGCAGTCTATGAAACCAATAACTTATTGGCCTATTGAATCTCCCCATAAATGCTACAGAAGGCTCAAAGTTAATGTGAATTTCAGGTACGTCAGATCATGTTAAGTCCCATAATGCTGCATTCTGTCAGCTTGAAGCAGAGTATGATGCACATGATATGGTGAAAAACTACCCCACAAATCTGATCTAAAACGGTGTAGAGGATGATAGACTGAAACACTTGTTGGTTTCAAAACCAAATGCACTAACACACCAACACTCTAGAATTGACCTTCTAAAGAGAAAATATTAGGTGATGTTCCATTCTCTCAGTGGCAATATGTTATGTCTCCTTACACTGCAATTTAAGAACTGGCAAGTAATTCATTGCTCAATGACCTTATTGACAGTGGGTTAACAGTGAAGACTGATGGGAAGATGAGTGCTAGCCTCAATAGTGTGCTTTATTATTGGCCTAAACACACATGTCAAAAGACTCAGTCCAAAACTTTGGATACTGTGTAGTGGATAGGGATAGATAAATCTCTCCCATAATATTTTTGGAGCTGCTTTCATCACCATAAATATTGAAATCCACAAACCAAAATATATCCGCTATGGAAGAAACAGGTGCCATCCAAATTTTAAGTGACCTGTAATTTCCGACCATTTTTCTTATAAATACATTCACATATAAGTAATGCATAAATAATCAAGCATTCCTGAAAGCTTTCATAGGAGGTTTATGTGGCTACCTTGATTCAACAAGATTTTCTAGTAACTGAAAACTTACAAGAAATGTTTCTTTAGAGTTATGTAAACATTTTTTATTTTTATATTTTTTTTATAATTACGTTTATCTTTATTTTTTTTTAATTTTAAAACATTGTTTTTATTAGTTATGAGCCTTTCTGAACCAAAGCAATTTTAAAACGTTTTCTAAAAATTTGAAAATGTAACAAAAGATAAGGCAAATATTCCTTCACACTCAATGCACAATTACTGATCCAACCTATTTAAATTAGGATGTTGAAACTGGAGACAAAAACTTGAAACCATACAAGGAAAACAGGTTTTAATTAAGTTTGTTTGTAAAAGCAAACAAACAAAAACACTACAAAACAAACAAACCAGTAGAAATTGTAGATGTGACAGAAATGCATTGATGAATTCATAAGGGAACAATGCTTAGATTTAGAGTCATGTTTCATGAATACTTCATATATAAAAACATGAAGAGACATTTCCACTTAAAAATAATTAGAGGAAATCAGGGATGAGCTCTCAACCACCTAGCAGGCCTGCTCAACTAGAGTCCCCTGTAAAGCTTATCATTGGTGTTGTGTGTTGTATTTCTAGAGCTGAAAGTTAGTTCCAGTAATGCAGAACATGCAAAGCATCATAAGACTTTAAGGCTTGATGTACTGAGAAAAGCATGATTAATAAATGCAAGGGTTAAAAGGAAATAAGCATGGAAAAAAGATGTTAATAGCAAAGTCTGCACTAAGTGCAAATTAAGTTGCACAAAGGTCAACGTGCTGGCTCAAGAAGGAATGACATATGAAGTGTTACCTGTCAATGAACAGAAAACTAGGCAAAATAATTCCTGAGATTAAAAATAAATATTTTCCATTTACTTTTCAATTTACTTAATGTTTTTAAAAATACAGAAAAATTCTAGAGGAAAAAGTGAGATTCCAGGCTACAAAATATCACTGATTGTTTACTACTATTCTGGAACAATTAACATTGAAAAAGGCATCTGCATCTGACATTAATTTAGCTCTTCTCTCCTTTAGATCTTCTAGAAAGACATATATAAGATAAATAATATTTATATCTAAAGACAAAAAAAAATATATAGAAGCACTTCACTGTATATCCTGTGCCTACCCCCCCCCCCAAAAAAAAAAAAAAAAGAAAAGTTACGAGAAAATAAAAACCAAATAATATAAAAGCAAAGATATATTGATATATTTTAAGCTCATGATCATGGTATTACTTTTTCTTTTTTCTACTCCATGGATCAGACAGACTCAATTGACCAAATGTTTCTTGGCTGTAGGTCTGTCTTGTCACAACGGAGCAGCATTTCTGGAGTTTCAGCCCCTTGCTACTGGCTGGAGATCCTAGTCTCTGTGTAGCTCTGGTGGACAGAAATTATCAGGGAAAAAAACTCCAAAAACAATTTTTCACTTTAATGAAAGAAAAGTATTAACAGTTTCACTATAGAGCATTTTGCGGCCTAGAAACGGCACGGATCTTAATTATTCAAAAATACACTGGAGATGTTTTCTTATCCACCCTCACGTGTAACCAGAACCAAGGCCCTCCTGGCTCCTGCTTTGAAACTGGAAACATACTGTATTTACTGGCTTGGTCAATTGGCTTCAAAGCTACATAGCTCATAACATCCTGTGTCAAAGGAGGGGTGCGCTGTAGAAACGATGCCTTTTCACCATGAAGGAGGCATTTGTCAATCAGTTGTTCTCTACCACTGGGGTTTGCTGGCAACCCTTCTGGAGCTACACAAGACCAAGTATGTCCTAAAGCCAAACCTTCTTTCTTCGAAGTCACAACTCAAGGCAGAGTGCTATCAGCGATAGCATGGCCCTTTGGCTCCCAAGGAAACAATGTCAATGACATTTGGGATTATGACCAGCAAGTAATGACTCACATCCCCCACTGTCCAGGCATAATGCTGTTCAAAAGATTCTGATGCACAAATTATCCCTCAAAGCATTATGAAACAATTCCTAGCTTGATGCATTCATAATATCAAAACAAAAAATAAAAACCTCTGCTGTCCTGCTGCCCCTTTTTTCCCCACTTTTACTGCCATACATCTTCAGTTAAAAAAAGCCATCAATCATGAGAAGAAAACAGAAACATTCTTCTATCTAAACAAGTTCCACTCTTGAAAGAAAACATGATCACTTCTATACAGGAAATCTGGGTAAACATATCAAACTTTCAATAATAAGCATACAAGGACATTGGAGAAAAAAAAAAAAAAAGAATATTATCTGAAGTTCAATTACCATCCAGTCATAATGTTTGTCATAGACGTGTCTGAGTACAATGAAACAGAGACCAATACCGTATGAGCAGAAAACTAATACAGCATGATAGGACTGAGATTCTGTAATTAGCGTCCTTTTAATGTATATTGGGTAGCAGGAACAAGTAGTCAATTATCAAAATGTCTTGGGGGCCAAGAGAAAAGTAGCTTAGCCATCTTTATTCTCCTGTATTACAGTTATTTCTCTGCTGGCCTGCATATCTTTTGTCAACTGCCTTGATAGCAATATGAAACCCTACACACACACACTACAGAAAGAAAATTGTAGGGTTTGTTACCATTTTAAAGCTTCCTGACAATAAACAAAATTGTTTAGAAGGGAAGACCAGCATAGCAAGGTACTGTTTCTTCATAGGTGGATTGCCTCCAAGCACTTATTCTTCTGATATCTGGACATTCAGGTGGAAGTCCTTCAAAGTGTGATTAAATACACATTAAATTATTCTACTACGTGAACTTGCAAGTATCTTAACATCACATTCAATTTTTATCCTTCAATTTAACTTAGGACATACGCTAATCTCTGAAAAGAAGCTGAATTTGACCTTGAGACAAGTCCTTTGGTTAATTGTACTTCAGTGTTGTTACTGAAGTAGGTTACAACATATTTTACCTTGACTATCATCAGGATTTACAGCCAACCATTTTCAATATTTATCAGCTTGTCTAACTTTAATTATAATAAGCATGGAGCTAACTTCAAAAACCACATCTATCGGATTACATCCTCAGAAGTCAGCAAAGCCTGAGCATGAATGTTAACTGCGGTAACACGGCCTTCCACATGCTACCCGTAGTGTGTTGTGCATCGACAACAGCATATCAGCTGCACTAGCCAAAGTCCAGGAGAAAAACTTCATACACTCTTCATATGGTGAAAGCAGCAACACCAGGGTTGTTTTATCTTGGAACGGCTTGGCATATGCTATGTTATATGATGGAAGTCAGAATTTCGATTTGATATATGAGGAAAGAGAAGAAAAATGCAAGAAGAGAGAAAAAAAACCCCGGGGATGGTAAGCACACAGTACTTGAAATGTCTTCACAGTCCTCCAGCTTGCCAGATATGTTATCTTCAGCACAACAATATTACATTACCTGGATAGCCTGACCTTTCCAAAATAACTCACTCTCCAGGACAGACCAAAGACAAGCAATTTTAATCTGGAAAGCAGAATGGGAAAGAAAACTAGCAGGGCTACATGGAAATAAAATTATAGCAAAAAGTTATAATGCTAATAAAAACTCATAGCCTCCAAGGTTGTTTTTTTTGTTTGTTTGTTTGGTGGTGGTAGGTTTTTTGTTGTTGTTTTAAATTCATGTATACCTGCAAAGACTGTACATGCAGCTAACAGACATGCTGTGTGCACACCAAATAGAGAGCACAGGGAGTTGTAAGCAGTTTCAAAGAAAATATGCCTATGGTGTCTACCCTTCAACTTCAGCAACACTGGTTTATTTGGCATCTGAGCTTGGTGTTGATTGTCAAAAAAAGTATTTTCATTTCATCCCTTTTCTTAATGTGCCTAAATATTACCAAGCCGAACTTTTATTTCTGTAAGGTGTTTGTTTGTTTGTTTTTCTACACTACCTCTGTATTTAAAGCTGAATTTCTAATAATAAACTCTAGGTAACTGAGGTTCCTCAATATAAGCACAAACTGCCTTGGTCTGTTCATATGTGCAAGGTTTTTGAGTACATATGGATTTATCCTATTTTTCTCCTATCCTTTACTGATCCTCAAATACTACCAATTATTTCTGGCAACAGGCAGTTAGTTATAAGGACAGACAGACAATATAAATCCTACATGCTCAAAAAGCTGGCTTTTGTTTTTCAGTTGCTGTGTCAAAGATGCATGTCCCTAACTGTGAAGGCTGCAGAAAAATGAAGACGATCAACCCCTGATTAGTCCCTTGGTTACCCAAATGACTCTGCAGCTTTTTGCATTGGAAGGGAAACTCACAAAACTCACAAGTGGAAGGAGGACAAGGTTGTAACACAGTCCACTAGATTTGCATTTGAGTGAAGTCTCTAAAGCAATGTGTGATCACAAAGGGCAAAAGGCAGAACATATTGAAGACTCTGACGTGCAGCCTCAGCAACTAAGGTGAGATATAAGCCTCTCTGCATAGTGTGAAACCAGTCATGGCTTCTCACCAATTATTTCTAATAGAAGTGGCTCCACATTCCCTTTGCTGCACAAAATGAGTAGAGGGACAGAGAAGACTGTACTTTTAATAGACACGCTAACTACCAAGTGCATGGCTGTCAGGAACCAGAAATGAACGCAGAAGCCACTTCTAACCTAATAAATACTGATCTATCTTAAAACAAAGGGAACAAAACTGCCTGTAAGTACTTCTGGGCCCCCCTCCTGAAGCTTGTGCTTTGGGAAAAACAACTGGTTCAATAATCTCTTGCCTTACTCAGCGATTTGGGTCAATGTGTCAAAAAGAGGAAGAAGAGCCTTCTGAGTACAGGAATGCTAATGAATACAACCTCTATTACAAAGTGATGGCCACAGTTTCTTTTCAAAACTAGGGATGAAATAGGGTCATGCCACTCTCTAAGAGTGATTTTCTCTAAGAGTTCACAAATGGTTTGTTGGACATGCACGAACATCCAGATTTTAAGTAGGCTTCTCTTACTATAGGTTAAATAAGAAGCATTAGGGGCTGGACTTCAGTTGAATCCTCACCATAGCCATCAACATCCTTTGTGATAAGTTATCACAGAGTTTTAGATTTGTTTCTTCTTCCTCTCCCACCCCCACCCCCAAATGGAATTGGTTGGTACGAAAAGTTCCAAGAGTAGAAACAAAGCATCTTATCTTCTGTGCTCATTAAGATTCACTGTTCTAGCTTCATTTCATTTTCAACATGATATTTCATATCAACGGGTCACCTTCTGTAAAAAACACCCCACAGCAAGACAGGTTGAAGGGAAATTCTTGTGTCTGACAAAACAGCTACATCCCACATAAGATTTTCTAATGAAAAACTTGCTTGCGGATGTATTTACATGTTTCAAATAAACAAACTAGGCATCAACATCACACATTGCCAGTTCTATACAATTACCACAGTAATTAAAAACGGTAAACATTAAATGTTCTAAAACCCTCTTTCAGATCATTATCGGTGCCTTTCCTTAAAATAAAAAAGTACCTTTTCTCCTAACAAAACATCTCTTTAGCAGATAAAGAATTAGCTAAAAAAGCAGCCATCCTCCTACCCATGACATATGGGAAAACAAAGCTATTTACATATATCCCCACAGGTCTCCTTTTGCTTGCCAATTTCCAGTCTTTAAATCATTAAAGCAAAAAAAACATTTAGCTGTTAATTTTTATTAGCTTGTTTTGCTAAAGAGAATACTTGAATCAATATCAATTTCTCCTAGCAGCATTTCAACCAAGGTATTTTTTTCAGTTAGGTGGGTAACAAATAACATTCAGGAACACAGAGCTACACTTCTCCAAAATCACTCACATTTACGCACAGAAAGCATAGGTATTCTTATACCCTAATTTTCTAACAAATCCATGACAAGTGAATGTCCCTATAGATTGTACTGGAGCAATATGTTAAAAAAAAACAATGACCAAAAATAAGAGGAAATTCGACTAGGCTATTTGTTTTCTAAACAATCATTAAGAATCCCCAGATGTTCCTCCTGATGTTTTAACACTTAAGCATTCATCATTATTAAGAAACAGAGATCTAATTAGCTATTGTTTTGCTAGATAACAAGAGTAATCTTTCTTCTACATTAATAATAAAGACTCACAACAAAACTGCACTCCTCTTGTGCAGAGGCAGAGCTTTTCAAACACCCCCCTTCCTCAGGGTCCTCATTACTTTTGTAAGGACTTTCCTCTCCCTCAGGTGGCACAGCCAGCCCTTCTGCAGCAGAAGGGTCTCAAATTTGTCTGTTTTCACCATGAAGTCATTATTCACAGAAGAATACATTTCATGAAGTCCCAAGCAATGGAAAAGGCCAAAAAGTAGATGTTAGTGACTAAAGCTTTATTATTATTATTATTATTTGTTTAACTTATTTTGCAGATCCTAGGCAGCACAGTGACTGCTATGGAGCATTTTAGAAACATTTTACATACAGCTTACTCTCTCTCAGTCCTTTATTTAATATAACAACAATGAGTTTTCCTGACATCAGCTAGGGAAATGAAACAAAAGGTTAATTAACACAAGAGGGATTAAACACTGCAACATTAGAAACATATTGTTTTCTGAGCAATGGCAGTGGTGAGTCCTACGACTGTGTCTTGGGGTTGGTTACCTCACATTCAATAATATTTGACAAAAACTTTTAATAACCTTGAGTCTTATAAAACACCCTTTTCTTTTGGGATTCCTCAAGTTCTTGCTGCTGCTGGGTTGATTCTTTGTTGCCTGATGGTCTGCAGTTGAGCCCACACTGCAACCTTTTAAACAATAGGAATTCAGAGCTCTGCTATATTGGCCAGCTAATTTGCAAAATGTATGGAAAAAGTTTGAGGCATCTGCCATATCAGATTGGCTTGAAATTGGTTAACAAGATCAAAATTAAACAGGTCACACACAGACTGACAGATAATCTCACACATGCAGAATGTATTCACAGATTTATATTTTTTTTCAGGAACCAAATCAACACAAACTGAACAACTCACTACTCACATACATGTAGACAGTCCCACTTGGCAAACAGTTTGCCAAGTATTTTAATCTGAAGTTATATTTAGCCCTTGCAGTTCCTCTAATCCAGTCTAAAATTAGATCAGTTAGCATATGCATATGTTTTGTAGGATAGGAGGTGACACCATTTTCATGGGCCTCCTGGCATGATATCAGGCTCTGTTACTTAAAAATGTCTCATGCAGATGTTTCCCTATATTAAGCAGACTTTTCTGATGCAGGATTAGAATTCAGGAGTAAATCTGAGTATTTTAGATAGGTTATAAACTCTCCAATTTCCTTCCTGTGATTACTCATTTAAATCTGGATTTCAAGGAGACTATTCACTCATTTAAGGTTACACTGGTACATCTGTTCTTACATAATTAGAGAACCATACACAAGTCCTTTCACTGAAAAAGAAGGTAAAGTTTTCATGCTTTATTCTTTGAGCAAACCAATTTAGATTCTTTAATTTACAATTGGATACACACAAGTAGATCTCAGTCCCGAAACAAAACTTTCATTTTGAGGGGAAGGAGAGAAGAAAGGTTTTTTTTTAGTTTTGTTGTTAAACACACACACAATTTTTTTTATTTTTTTTTTAAACACGCTGCAAGGAAGTTGCTGACTTCGTGAAATTAAGCCTTCTATTATCTTAACTACTTGTGCTAAGTAGACAAATCTCACTGCTAACTTTGTAGCTCTTTCTCACTTAAGACTAAAGAGAATTATTTTTTTCCAACCTCATGCTATAAACCATCAAACAATTTTCTGATGCAACTGTTCTGAAGAGGCACCGAATGTCTTGTTCACTGACAACCAAAGACATTCCCTATTTCTACTACTGCTAATTAATTAGTTTTTGTTGCTGTTGTTGTCTTTCTCCTAATGTTGCACAGCAGCTATTACTAAAACAGATCCAAAGTAAACTGGGTAAATTACAGTAATCCACACTGGTAGAGTACTGCTGGATATAAGAGAAAATCCTACGAATACAGGGGCCACTTTCATTCTACATATAGAGTTGAACATAGTGCACAGAATTGCTGAAGGAAGGGTGAGTGGTGCCAGAAAAGGCACTGCAGTGAGCTCATCAGGAAGAGGGTGGTGAGATTCTACAAAAACAAACAAACAACAGTTCTATCCCCTAGTGACATCACTGCCACTATACCATTGTAAGTTCTGTCCATGGCCGGTAGGAGGTTACTGAGATGGTGCTGCACTTCCCAAACTCACTTATCTTTGGGGTTCCAACCCCTCCTCATGCTACTACATGTTGTAATATTCCCCCCTTTCTAATGGTGTAAGGAGGATTTGAGAAAGCAAACTTGAATACTTCCATCATCAGTGCTCACTCAACCCTGTTAATTGGCCAATAATCCAACATTTAAAGTGACCCTCTTTCCTTGCCTCCCACGCTTCCCAGTGCAAGGCTGCTCTTGTTGTTCTTCTTAATACCATAACAGATGATTTCACTTAATTACAGCTTGTCCAAACTTATGTGGCTGCACAAGCTGGGAGATAAAAAAAAAAAAAAAGGCAGACCACCACAATCACTAGCTTGTCCAGCGGAGGCACAGAACAGAACCAGATTTTGCTTGGTGAAGATGGAGTGGAACTTGGGCACTAGAACTGTCATTAGGAGTCAAATATCTGCAGTCCAAGCTGTTGTTTTACAATTTGATAAGCTCCTACTTCCATACAAGGTAACCTAACAGTATCCTTAATGCAGAGCAGCGGGGAAGATCTTCACTCAAAATTAAAGCACACCGCTGTTCCTTCAGCCAACAGGATTTCTATTAGACCACAAGTGCCTGGTAGGATATCCAGTTAAGTGTTGGTGCTCAGGCTGTGCCAACTTATGAATACAATGTCAGAACTTGGCCTTTAATTATTCTTCCACAGCAAGGGGGATTCATATCCTTACTTCCAAAAATAAATGGAAAAGGGACAGTTCCTTCCTGTGAAGATTCTGTTATTTGAAGGATAAAAGTGATTACAAGGAAGCATTGGTTCTAGTTAATATATTATTCTTATCTTAAAGTTCTCGATATTATAATGGCTTTTGGAAGACAAGACATATCTTAACTTCTGTTAACAGCAAATATTAATATCAGTGGGCCAAAGCAAAATGACTTTCAAAATCAGTAAGGAATTATATCAGGGCAAATGAGAACGTTGGGTTACAGTCCAGTATGCAAAGAAGGTGGTTTGTATTTCGGGAACTGAGTATCTCTGGGTCTTTTGGTGTAAACATAACTGTTCCTTGTAAGGCATAATTTCCCTATTTCCCTCATGCTACAAATATATATTGCCAGGAAGACATTTTGGTGATGACACAAGCAAATAGGCGCCAGAGGCAGACCAGAAACAATTTCTGTCACATTGGAAATCAAATTCAAGCTGGTCAAAATATGCACCAGAGCTGAACTACTGTTCCAAGTTCCCTTCCAACTCTGCTACGCATCAGCTGAAGAATTTACCCAGCCGAGAGTTCAATTCTTACTGATGGATGAGATAGGCATCTGGGAATCAGGGACTGTCAATAGTTTCTGACCCCATAGGTCTTCCAAATTGATAAACTAAACTGCAGGCTCCAAGTAGCATTACAGTAGCTCTACTTCCATTCAGAGCTCTCCTGTAACAGGGAATTATCAATGAAATTGAGGGATATCCTTATTCAATTTTCCACTCTTTCTTAAAGCCCTCTGTGATTCTCCCATCTGTTTTTGTTAGAAACAGCTTATTTGGGGGTGTCGATTACCAAAGAGAGATACAAAAACAAAACATCCAGTATTAAAAGGATCTCTGTAGGACTCAATGTTCCCCAGTAATGAGACTAATCCTATTTACTCAATTTGTACACAAAAATAATGCATTATTTCCATTTAAACAAATGCTATAATAACATGATGAATATTAAATCACTCTCCAATGGAATTTAGACATTGAGATTACATTCCTAATGGGCTCTGACTCTGAATAATACAAATTGTGAAGCATTTTTTTCCTCCACTTTTTGTTTAATTCTTCACAGTCTAATGATGCATTTGCTTCTACAATGATTGAAATAACTCTTAAAATAACTCCCAAAGCAACAGATCTAAGCATTAAATACACCAGAACAGAAACAAAGACTGTGCAAAAGGCCTGCACAGCAAAATTAAAGGAACAGTAAACCTTCGCACCTTCGCCCTGCTCTAGCCAAGAAGAAAAGCTTGCATATCTGTGGACAGCTAGCTAAACATTAACAACCACCTTCATAACCTTGCTGAAATCAAGGGGAGTAAGATGCCTACTTTGTAGTCATACAAATCCAAGAGGTCCAACACTCCTCACACCCGTGCAATTTTTATACAACTGAATAAGTACAGTTCTCTTGTCTTGCAGGATGATTCATTAAACTATAAATTGCTCAGATGCTATGATAAAAAGAACTTCACTGAATGGATAGTTTAATATAAAGTTATAAATGTAGAATATAACAAATGACTCCAGTATTGACTAAGTGTACAACTTGGTGTTGTGCCCTGAGCCCAGGTAACTCCAAATGCTTTGATACTCACATGGCTGAGGGAGTCACAATAGTTTCATAGATCACTTCCTGAAGAGAGGGACCATCGAGATGGAAACGTGTGCAGTTTTAATTGAGAATGTTTGACAAGAATTTACTTCTTTATTACATTAGCATGTTCTGTATTAATAACCTCACTGAAAGAGTTGTGTTTTTTTTGCATTCACCTCCATCTGAAAAGCAATCAAGCTTTGCTTACTCTTCATCATCCCCTCAAATCCCTCCCCCTTTTTTTTCTCCTGCTAAGGAAAAGCATTCTCTCCTTCCTTGTTTCCTGACACAAAATAAATCTTCAGTTTCTTTGGGGGCTAAGTGAACAGCCTTTGTGTTTATTTTAATTCACAGTATTGATAATACTTATGTCATATTCCACCTGCAGTGCAGACTATTTACAATCCTAACTTGCATTTTCAGAAGAGAAAATTAATTGTGGCTTTACTTTTAAGTGCAGTCTTGGATTGCATGTATCAGATCTTTCCAGTTCCTGAACATTGAACAAAAAGCCGGTGCTAATAATTTTGCTACCATATATATATATATATATACACAAATGCTGTAGCCCGTTTTAAAAGTATATGAATATAACACAAGCATATGAGTGCAGTGTAGGCATGGTAACAGCACATACTTGTTGATAGCCACACTATGCAGGAAAAACATTTTGACCCTCAGGGCTCAATCAAAATTACATTCCCTCCAATACTTATGCTCCACAAGGATTTCAGGAGCTTTATGTTCATTGGGGCACCCAAGATTAATTCATTCTATGAAGACAATGACCAATAATATTATCTGTTCTCTAACATACACCATGCTTTACTAGCAGAGAGGAAGCAAAAAGAATCCTTCAGAGTACGTTTATTCACAGTTTATCATTGATCAGAAGAAAAAAAGGAATAGTCCTGGTCAAAGTGCTAGCTCCAACCTATCACAAAGAGTGCTGAAGAAACCCACAAAAAGGTGTACAACAGGAAAAACAAATAAAAATCAGTATCTAAATACATAAAATATGAGAAGGACTAGAATTTCTGTTTCAGTAAAGACAGCACAGAGCAGTGATGGGAAGCCATGCCAACTCTTAATTGGGTAAAATGGAAAAGAAACCTTCCCCATTAGGAAGAATGCCAAAAAATCCTGTCCAGTGTGGCATCAGAAAGCTTAGAGAAGGAAGTGGACAATGGCAGAAAGGGAGCAGAGGGAGCATTTTCTTCATTCCATATATGAACTCTGCACATACGTATATCTACATATGTGTATACTTACATACACACACACTTGCCATGAAAGACAATAGAGACAGGAAAATTACTCACCAAAGTTAACTGCATACTGAGATAATGTGATTATATTTTCTCAGAATAATAGTATTCTTGCCTGAAGGCCTGCAAACATCCTCCAGGACAGACAGACTTTATCCTTCTATAATCCAAGTTTTAGCTATGCATTTATTGAACAGTTTCTAAATAGATGTATAAACATCTGCTACCTAACAAATGTGAACTAAGCAGACTCCCCTCCTGGAATTAGTTCCTCGGATTCCCTGCTCAAGTACACCAAATCATCTTTAAATTTCTCCTTGTCATTCACACACGCCTGAACAGTTTAGCCTTATGCCATGGCTTGAAAAGTCAGGAGACTCAAACTACCATCAGTAAGGGAAAGAAAGTCTGAGAACTTAGGACCTTCTGCAAATGACATCTACAATTTTCAAAGACCTCTTTGTTCAAAATGAATTAATTTGCACCCTCCAGTTCCAAGCTGCTGAACTTTGCTCTTTCTTTAGACACTATGCTGTGTTATGAAACATCTTTCTGTTTCATAGCATAAAGGGAAAAAAATAAAAATGAAAGAAACTAAATCACCAATAGCCACTGGTTTCAGGAAAGCTAAGCCTGGAGACTGTTAGCTAAAATGTTACAAGGATTTGCAAAAAGTAAAGAATGCACAGTGATGCCTTCAGGACTAGACTAATAATTACTTTTGACCAGGTGACTGAGCTGAAAAAAACAGTGAAAGACTGCTTCTAATAAGGCTTTCATTTAATTTTTCCATGAGCTTCCCTCACACACATATACACACTTTTGAAGGTTGTTTTTTGTTTGTTTTTTTTTTAAGGTACAAACAGATTTTAAATATAATGATTTTAAATTGAGGAGGCAAGCCTTCTATTCTGAAGGTGCTGAACCACACACAGCATTTTGATTTTCAGAACTTTCATCCACTCTTTACAAAGCATTTTTGAAACTCTTTGGAAGACAAAAATTATTTCCGTAACCTGCCTCAAATTTGAGTAGCACAATTTGCCTGAAACTGCCCAAACTGTTTGCCCAAAGATCTCTGAATGGCATCTGCTACTAGTGAACTTCTGGGGAGGCTGTGATAGCATGCTCTCAGAATAAAGGCTGTGCTGTAATTTTAAGACCATTTGTGTATCATAACAGGTGCTGCCCTGAAAGTATTTAGTGAATAGCTTTTATGGGAAGCAACCTCTGGCCACTGCTCACATACTCTGCTAGGAATTACGGGGGAAAAAGGGGGAGTCTTACTTTTGCTATTTGCTCCTGTTAGCACACTTACTCGTATACCTTAAAAATCAACGTACTAAAATTAATTTATAAGTAATAATTTCAAGTGAAATTGACTTCCTTTAATTACATTTAGTGTTATATACAGTGATGCATTATTAAATAAAAAAATACTATCACAAATGACAAAAATCCATGTTTAATTTAAGTAGCCCAATTACTTTAAGTGCTGTTACAGTCAGAAAAGTGTTTCAAGGATAAATATAGGAACACACAATACCATTTCTTCAATAGCTTCCAGATCAAATTCAATGTAAAATCCAAAAGGTCAATTTTATTTTTTTCCTTTTACCCCACGACATCATAAACTCCCCATGGGACTCTCAGAACTTGGCTGGATTTTTTCTTTTCTAGCATTCTCTGCAGCAGTAATTGTGATTATACATTATGTCAGACATAGTTTCTTTCCCCTCCCCCCCCCCCGGAAAACCTTAATTCCATTCCATCCAGGTAAAAGTTGAAGATTTTGTATTTGTCTAGACATCCAGTAGTGCTGTTACACATGAATAACCAGGCAGTGCAGAATTTGCACATAAAAAATGTTCAAAGGATCCTGCTTCTTGTTGGAAGGAACAGAGTTACAGTCCAGTCTATACCTCCCTTTCTATTTTTATTCAGCACCAACAATGACAGAGGTGTCCAAGGACTCCCTCCCTGCATCATTGCTGTTGGGGATTGATGAGTGTAATGAAGGCTGTGGCTGGTTGCTTCAATTCAATACACAAAAACAAGAATCCCAACTCAAGCTTCTCTGCAACAGTTCCAGCTGCGATGCTCCAACTGACCAAAGCCGGGTGTTATTAATAATACATGTAAACTCAACCATATAGCACATGCAGAAAAAGCCTAACACCTTCTGGTAGTGTCAGATGTGCTGAACTGGCACATAGCAACACATGCGCAGTTGGTCCAGAACTCAAGTGCCATATTCCCTGTATTTGTGTTAAACAAATGGTTGCAGCAAAAGTCTGCAGAGAAATATGGCAGCCCTAGCAATGTAGAAGTGGCTGTCCAACAACTGAGCTAATGACACAAGAAGCAGAAGACATCTAATGTTATACGGACAAGAATAAAGTACATTTTTATGATAAAGTAAAGCAAGTAAGATGGAGGTAACATATGCAAATGTCCTACTTTGCTTTTGATGTGACAGCCAATGTTCCACATCTGATTCTCAGCATTACATACAGGAATTGTGTAAAACTAAGCATATCTCAAATTTCATTACTAGTTTCCTTAGCAGATCAAATAATTGCATGTAGTATTTTTTGTGTAATTGAGTAGTGACCTGCACAAAAGCCCTTGTAGACCATCTCAGGATCAATTGCTAGTTGTAAAACTATTGATAGAATAATGTTTGCAACTTTAAATCAAGGGCTCTTGACAGTTAGGACTTGGAAATAAAACTACCATATAACTACTGTAGGGAAAATAAACAAACAATCAAAAAACAAACAAAAAAAAAAACAGGAAACAGCACACTGAAAACCAACTGCTTTCTACATAACAGGATTCATCCAGAAGCATTCAAATGGAAGTGGCATCCATGGGTATAATGAAAAAAATCCTTACTCTCAAAAAAAAAAAAAAGAAATTAAAAATAAAGTAAAAAAACCTTTTTTTTAGTAGTAGCAGCAGCAGGGTTTTTTTCCCTCCCTGTAGGAACAGAGCTCCATAGAGTCTTGAAAGCTCCAAAGTTCTTCAAAAGTTTCTTTTGTAAAGCTTCTGTACAACACTTTCCTTAACTAGACAACACTGTGAGTTATCAATACCAAAAATTAAAAATAAAATACTGCAGCTCCGCTCCCTTTCACAGTTCTAATATCATTTCAGTAACAAAGTAGAGTCATAAAAAAAAACCTGTTTTGTCTTACATTGTAAAATATGCACGTGCAGGGAAGCAGAGAGACTTGATATAACCACAGAGACAAAGCGCTTCCAACAGTAAAATTAATCTGGTGAAAACATAGCTATTACTCACATTCTCTTCAAAACTATGACTTGATATTCCTCATTGCTTTTGTTTTCATATCCAGCTATCATAATCCTTCCCAAATCCTTCCTCTAACCATAGGGCTATTTGCTTACCCCAGAAGTACATTTTCAACTGTTTATTACCCAATCTTGTCTTACTGTGGGCAGCACCCACTGCTTTTAACCTATAGTCATTTTAGAGCTTGGTAAAAATCTATATGAAATTTGCCACGCTACCAATTTTTGTGTCAGAAAATTTGATTACTGATGTTTCTACATCCAGGAGGTCAGCAAAATAAAATATTACACTTCTCCTAGGCCTTTGCACACCACTGATGCAATATATGCTGCTGCACAAAACATACTCCTGTCCAAGAAAAAGCAATTCAAAACATCAGCACACTTGAAGCTTTTTAGGATGACAACCTATCTGGCTGCTATTTCAGGGTCTTTGGTAGATAGACCTAGTGCCACTGAGCACTATATGACAGCCATTGCCAACGTTGGGTCAATTCATTTTTTCCCCAGAAAATTAATATCTAATACCCTGATTTAGCATGGGATTTTCATACAAACATTTAAAGTAAAACAATGCATTTAACATGACCATGACTACCTTTGAGTTCTTACTGGAGTTGCTTGGTTCCTGAATGTACCACTTAATTCTGTCACTTAAAGAATTCTTAAGACTTAAGGAAATTCTGAAACCAATTCAGTCACATGGGGAGAAATGTTTTTCTTTCCTTTTCACACATGGGAAAGCAAAGCATTAGAGGGTCTTGAGAGCCTTCTCAAAATGGTATGGCAGAGAATAACATGTCAAAGATAGGTTTCAGTCTCCTTCATTCTGGCCTTGAGCTCCAACAGCTCTACAGCACAACAGCAAGAAAGGAGATTTGTTTCGTCTTATCTTAGCCATGGCTTACATGAATTACTGTATAGTCCCTTACCATCATTTTCCTATCAGGCAGCAGTCTCATCAGGAGAAAACTCCCATATTGATCAACAGGAAGTAGATTTCTGTACCTCCCCTGAAATTATGCATGAACCATAAAAGAGAGAAGTGAAAAAACAAGGGTTGAGTCATAAAGATGCATTATTTATATGAAATCTCTCTATAATTGTACAAAAGCTCATTTTTCCTTATACAAATACAGGAGAACTGTATGGGTATGTATTAACTGACCTTTCTTCCACTCTTGTGTCATTGAGAAGAGTTCGCATGCTACAGCCTTCAAGTCTGAGGTCACTGGAAGGTCACTTTTCCAGAACCAAGCTATTATACAATTCTTCAGCACAAAAGTGACAAAACCTAAAAGCTGGTTTCAGGTAAGATGCAATGACACAGTCTGAACCCTTCCGCATTATGCAATTCTCTTTAAAATGCCTGCATCTTTCCTGCGACCTCTCTCCATTTCTTGTTACAGGTTCAAAAACAGAATTTTAGGCATGTTACTGTGAAGGACCACATTCTTTCAGTGAAGTTATGCATACAGATTTCTATCTGTTGCTTCAGTGAAAAAATGTCAGATAAAGTATATTTTATTACAAGTACAAATCTATTAAGGTATTTTTTCTTTAGGCTGTTCAGTGATTCAGTGACTACTCTGTATTTCTGACTGCAAAGTCTGTTACTTTCCCGTAATTTAGCAAGTGCAGAAATTATAATACAAAATGTATGTCTGTTAAGGGACAAGTAATTCATGAGGTAAATATTTTTCAGCTCCGGTATAGTGCAGAATTACTGTAAACACAGGAGTTCTTTAAATTGGGCAATGTTATTTTGTCTTTAAAAAACTTGACAGTTTCCACAAGGAGGACACCAAGGGATTGGCTCATTTTTAGAGATCAGCAGATGGACAAATTAAAACATTACTCCAGGGAATAGTATAACTTCCACGTAGTAGGTAGAGAAGGACTATTTGTTAAACTACAAGCGCCCAATGCTGGAAACCCTCCATAATGACAAACGCACGTTCCTCTAGTGACCTCCCTCCTGAAAGCCAGCAGTCAACTCCTGCATTTTGAGCGGGGAAGTGTCGCTGAACATGCATAAGTACAGCTCTGCTGAAGCAAACTAACGAGGGCAATGGGCATGCCCTGAGAGCCAGGTGCTGTTCTTGAGCTCAGCATGCAATTTCCTGGGCACTAGGTTATTTATCCTGTATTCACCAATGCCTGCCCAAAGTTGGCAAGGTTCAATTGCCAAGTGCTTCTTTACAGAAACTCCTCCAACCAAATTCTTATGAAAACATCATTGTAATGGAATTCTTATAAGATAGTTGTCCCTTTCACATCAAAGAGGAAATAGTGCACGGGCAGCTGCAGTATACAACATGTTCTCAACTGGAAGGAACATAATACGTGCAGCAATCCTCCATTCCCTTTTAGAGTTTGTTTTATGGGTGACAGGTGAAGGACAGTCTGCTATAAACAGAAAAGATTAATTTGATATCTAAATTTACAGACCATGTAAATTAAGGGCTTCAGGGTTTGGTATAGAGATGTTAACCCTTTGCAGAGAAGGGCAAAAACCTGTATTAATAGAAAAAGAGATGGGATAATATATAAAACCAGGTTTGCTACAAGGGAATATGGGTGACAACAGGTTCTACTTAAGGCATCTGCAGTGTTACCAAGGCCAGGAATCTCGGGGGTTTAAACTGCTCCCTTTGAAGTTACTTTCTTGAAAGTAACTGTTTGAATAATTTAATCTTCTTAAGTCCAACCCTAATGCTATATAGCAACATTACCATCACTACAGGAAGGCTACACCAAAAGAGCACCTACCATGTACATTGCGTTTTTTGCTTTCAAAGCATTCAGTAGTGGAGCATTATATAGGACAGTAATAATTGACAGCTTATTTGCTAGGTTGCTACATTTTTGAGCCTACAGTTTACTTCTAATGCAAGTTATCATGGCAACTTCTCATGCTTAAAATAATTTTATATAATTAAAAGCGTGATAGAGCCTCAATTGATTTCCCACTTAAAATCATCCTTCTCATCTTCTGCCTGGTCATTTGCTCTTCTTCAATAGCATATCTAACAAGTCAACCCTTTGCACAGTCCGTTTTTTTTTTTAATAAAAATAAATGAGTGGCCCAAATTCAAAACCAAAGATGTTATCTCTGATTCACCAGTGAAAATCCTCCATAATATAGTATGAATACAAATAAAGAGCTACATTGTAATTGGTGAAGTTTGTATAAAATCTAAACTATATACATATACAGAGATACACATGAGATTATCTTTCCAACTACAATCTAACGTCAATTTCCTTTCCCTATATTCTGTTCATACTAAGTCACCACACCAAAAACATGCATATCACATTTTAAACCCAAAGTGTTTACATGGTTTTAAAACATTGCATAGAAAATTTATTTCCCCTATTACAGATGCTATATACTAAGATGAGAGTACTGAAAATACTGTAAGTTAATCATATGGAACAATGTTCCTATCCGTTGAGCAAATTAACAAAAAATATGCACTCACTTCCCTGCACTCAGATCTTGGCATGATGCAAGGTTTATTTTTTTTTGCTTCTTTACACCCATTACAGGGTAGTAAATTTCTTTGGACATAGACTTCTTTTCCCTAAGTTTCAGACCAAAGGAAAAAAATTGCTGAAGGAGATGCATCAGATGTAGTAAAAAAGCTAACTCTACCTCTTGGTTTAATGCCAAGAAGTATAACACTGAAAGTTACTCCTAATGGAGAATAGTGAGAGGAAGCATGTGCAAAAAGATATGGCAATAGTTATTTTGAAAATTAATTTTTAAAGAGAACAGTACTCAGCTTTGATAGAAAGTGTTTTCATGGAATGGGTAGAGGCCACGCTGAACTTCCTTGCGCAGCTACATGACCTCTGCCAATCAATGTCAACACTTTATTAATTTTTTACTGAAAAAGTGTGAGATGATTCAAACTTTGGCTGTCTTGGTAGATGTTGCTAAGCAACTTTGCTGCTTGTCTGAGAATTAGTTTTCACTGCAACCTTTCCTTCAAATCAAAGACCCGTGTCACTTAAAACACTTCGCCCTTTGCCGAGGAAGAGCCCAGAAAGTTCTACCCCCTTCCCTTTTATATTTTTCTCTCCTTTCCCTAGTTTAAAAATCAATTTCATAGCATCTGAAATCCTCCGCTTTACTCACCGTAATCACTGTCATAAAAGACTATGAATTTCTGCCATCGCAGCTCAGTGACCAGTTTCAGCATAACGTCGTTGAGGCGGACTGGTGGTCGGGCAGCCAGTGTGTACTCCTCCTCCTCCAGGCTGGGGTTCAGGTGGCAGGCTGTGCGCGGGGAGCCTCCTGTGTTGCGCTGCACAAAGAGGTGTGGGATGTGCATGGCATCCGTCAGGGACTGCAAGGCGTTGGCCGAGGCACAGCCAGTGGATGTCACTAAGGCTAAGATCCCTAGGGTCATCAGGTCACAGGCTGGAGAAGAAAAGAAATAAAGTAGGGTTGAAGCAGGCTTAAAAAACTCCTTGACTGATCTGGATGCTATGAACAGTACAAGACAGGCTTTACCCTTGCCATTAACAGAGAGCTGAAGAGATTTCTGTTACAGTATCAGCTGAAGCCTTTCAGAGATAGGTCCTGTACCTTTACAGTAGGAGACAGTATCTGCAATCTGTACAGATAAGACCAAGTTGAGAACAGATACCATTACTGTCCTCATTTCTTCAGACTGAAGCCAATGCAAATGGAGATTACAGCCCTTGTTGTGAGGGCTCTAAGTGCACCACCCACCTCTGACTTGGTCATGCACATTGGCTGTGGGCTTCGGACAACAGAGAGTGATTTCAGTTTCAAGGAAATTTCTTATACAACAGAGTTTTGAAGGATTTTTAAATTGATGAAGAAACATTCACTGCTTGCCTCTCAGAGCAACAAGGAAACAACAGAAGTGCTCATTAGAATGAAGGCAAGTCATGAATGACTAAACATTTATTAATAACACTGTAGTTTGTAAAAAGATCTGGGAAAGCACGTACCACTTAAAATCACAGCATCTACATTTGAGCCCACCTGCTTCAAAGAACAAAGTGTTACTGAGCTGGAAGTGCAGGGAGGGCAGTGATGGTGGCAGAGGCCTGTGTGGCCTGGGCATTGGCTGCCGCCCTCACGGCTCGCTCCTTCTGGTCAGTCACCCTGATGTTCAGCTGGCGCTGGAAAGGGTTTCCACCCAAAGCCCCTAGCTATACCTCAGCAGCTATTTAGTCAGTATGTGGTACAGTGTGTCTCCAGGAGCTCCTCAAGCAGCACAGTGAGCTCTCACCCGCCTTCCAGCTCCCCAGGGCAGCCTGTGAGGAGGGCTGGGGGCTTGCTCAGGGTTTCAGCAGCATCGGTCCCCATGCGACCGCCTGCATAAGCACAGCCTGCCCAAAGGAAACCACCCCGTTTCCCTGGGTGCTGCCTCGGCACAGAAGAGCAGGCTGCCCACGCATGGCACATGCTATGAGGCTGCCAGGGCACGTGCCAGGCAGGGTGGGACACGCATCCCCCCAGTCATGGAGCAGCTCCGCCAGTCTCTGGTGGAAACAGACTGAGCAGAGTGGTAGGAAAATGAACACAGCGTGCTAGAAGGATTTCTTTGTCCTCCTTCGAATACTTCCTTTTGTATCTCCACATTCAGAGGCCAAAGAGCCAAAGGAGTGGGACAGGTTATGAATAATTATTAATAATTAACTGTTAATTATCAAATAATTATATAAAGCCATGATAATTAAATACATAAAGCTGTGCCTAATGCAACCAATGAATCATTTCACCAAATATCTTCTTAGAACAGACAAAATAAATACTTTTCACTTTTATATGAATAACAAAATATGTTTGATCCTCTCTCCATACAGAGCATTCAACATGTATCCTAATGCAACAGAGAAAAATGAAATGCTACTTGATGGTCTTTACAATAAACATATGTCAGCTGCATTATCTAAATTTACTCTGTGTTAATTATAGTTATACGAAATTGTTCTTTGTTTTTCTTGAGAGCTGACCTGATTTAGCAGTGGGGAGTCATTACATTTGCCAAATGGGAGACCCAGGTTCAGGAACAGATTTGATTTCCCAGGCTCTTTGCCAGAGAAAATGGAACATGCCATACAGGTAATTTATTTAGTCACAGTAGGGGAGGGAACAGGAAACAGAGAAGTGGGAACAGAGGGAGAGAACAGCAGAGCTGAGCTATAGACCCCTGCAGAGAACACCAGCCAGTGAGCTTTGCCACCACCAAGGGCGAGAGAAGCAAAGCCACACAGATCCACAGAAGAAATAATTTACTTGCACAAGCAGACGGAAGAGAAGAAACAAAGCCCTTTCAGACAGAAGGCTGCATTCAGACAGTCACTTATTCATGCAATATAGAACTGATCATCAGTTGCATGACAAGAGATAACTTCATTCAGCAATTTACACTAATAAAAAGCTGCTAACATACTAGCCGCAAAGAGACCAAAGAGATATGACAGCCCACGAACAGTCCGTATTTCTCCCCACACAGCCCAAAGAACACAGCTGAAATACCTCAGTGATGTCTGTTTTGGTTGAGGGACACTGTTTTGCAGTTTGTACCAATGGGTTAAAATGAAGAATTAGTCAATCAGCTTCTACATTCTGATATTTTGTCAATTGACTCTGTTCTGCCTGAAAGTATATGCTACACAGTGCTTTCTCCTCTTGCCTTTGTTTCGCAATAGTACAGCAGGAAATATAAACTGGAATGACTAAAGAGAAAGGTTTCATATTTTCTGAATCACGTTTAGTCAAATCACAGAATGTGAAACAGTGCATGTCATTTTCAATAGAAGACTTTTGCTGAATAAAATGTGACTGATTCCAAGAAGTTCAAGTTCAACCTCTCCAGCCTTACTGTTCTGAATGCTGAGAAGCTTTTAGCACATTAAGAGAAGTTTTTTCTACATGAGTAACACAATGGGGAACACAACTACAAAGTACAACAGACTCCAATTCATTAAAAAAATTCTCAAGTCTTAAGACATCTTGAAATTACTTACCAAGAGAATGTTGAAAAGATTACAGAATCCCAGAAGAAAACTGGTGAGAATGTTTAGAACTTTCTCTTCATCCTCCCACCCCCTTTCTCATTCCCCCATGTTCCCCATGCATGGCTATGCTTTATTGCATGCAAATTTTTGTGGCATGAGAAAATATTTGTAATTTTGTTTTAGTTTATACTAGCTATGGATTTTGAGCAACCATCAAGCATCCCTGACCATGTGACTGAATAAATAAGTAATTCTGTACCTCGGCTATAGTTTCACAGGCACTCAAAAGAACCTGAACTTTTTGTACATTAATTTCATAACCCCCATCCTTATTTCCTTAAAACTGAAATTCAGAAATTTGAAGCACTGTGGTTCATATAAACTTAATAACAAGGGAGAGAGGAATCCAAACACATTGATCTTAAGCGATCTTTCTTATTTACTAGAGATGTACCACACTTTCATCTAGTGAAGACACTTTCCTATTTATTTACGCTGTAGGTAATAATCTCAGATTTAAAGAAATGCTTTTAAATCTGAGTTCTACAGATAAAAGATGCAACGTTCTAGCAATCTTGCCTCTGGATTATTGCTATTCATATAGCAGTGAAATTACTAATTTACTGTATCAAACATCTTCATTGTCAGGATACATTTTAAGAGGATACCAACATCCCACAAGCCATACTGCAAGAAATGTGCATGTTAACCTGGTGAAAACATGATCATCATACTTAGAGAATAAATTGGCATTCAAACTATTTTAGCAGATAAAATTATTTCATGGTAGGTTTTGGTCAATATTTTCTTCTAACTGCAGACCATCTCCCAAGTTTATCCTTGACTGTTTATAAATTAGATTAATTGATAATTTAGGAATCATCTCAGTGAAGCATCTCTCCTAACCTATTCTGAAAATGACTTTAAACAACTCCCTTTTTCAAATCTGCTTGACATATTGTCTTAAACTGTTATTTCCATGACAGAAGAATAGATGAATTCCCCATCTATTGCATGATTTTCTAACATTTACCTTCTATGTAAGCAGTATCTTTTTCTAGGTTTTGTGTTGGATATTATCTCTGTCATGATATTGGCAGAAGTAACACAGGTTTACGTATTTGGGTAATCTTCTAACACCCGTTTTTCTAACTTGACTCTAACATCATAGCTATGCACAGTAAACTTTTTCACATTCTTGGACCACACCTCTATCTCCTTTAACACCACAAGTGAGCCTGAAAGACTGCTTATGATTTTTTCATACTGCACCTTATCTCTACTGCCTTTTTTAATGTGTGGGACTCTGCAGCATATGACACTAGAATTCTGCTAGAATCACATTTAAGATCTTGCTCTTCTACAGGTGCTTCCTGTGTTGCCATCCTGTTTCTCAAGACGTGTGGACAACAAAGTTTGTCACCATGTTCACAAGGATATTTGTATTAAGGGCTTTAGCTCAGATCTCCCTATAATTAAATCCCTCTCTCCAAACTACATATAATCAAAATACTCAAAAATAAACTGTTATCTTGCTCCTGGCAACATGACAATATGACTATCTTTCAGCCTCCCCTTTCAGTGGTTTCCTATTATTCAGGATAGGATACTAACTTGTTCCTTTGTTTCCACAGTTATCAATAGACCAGCTGCCACTAATTTCTGATCTAGTAATATATCCACCTACTGGCATTCGCACAGCTTCTTCAGACTTCAAAGCCTTGATGTCTCTCACTTCTGTGTATCACTACAGCTGGTCCTACCCACTTTGAACCCCATCAGATAAATCCTCCCTCTTTTCCTCGACATTTTTTCTTCCTTTTCCAGTTTGACTAGCCCTTAAGAGCTCTTCACTGCACAGAGAATGGAAGATTATCCTAATAAAATAACTTGTGCTTTAAAAAATTTCTACTGTTTGAAATTTGAGAGGTTGCTGCCTTTTTGCTTAGAAAGATTTTCAAATGAAGAGAACATCAGATGCAGCAAGGGAATAGAAATACAGTCACACTGCACATACCTGGTGTTTCTGATGTAGTAGCCTGCAATGAAATGATTAACAAAGTTGGCACTTAAGTGTTTGTAATTAGGTTTCAAAGCTACCATCCTGCTGAGATGAGGGACTTAACATTTGCCTTAGTATTATTGTCTCAGTCAATTTGGCTGATAAGTTATTTTTCACATAGTTTATCTTTGAAAACCAGAAGGAAAAAAAAAAAAAGTATTATCAGAACATCAATTTCAAGAAAACATAGCAAATTCTAGGAAGAATATCTTTTGGAAAACTAAATCACTGTATTTCCTGAAATTAGCAAGGCCTGTAATTTATTCTGCTGAAGGTGCACAGTTGGCAAGTCTACCAAATAGCCTAGCAGATGCAAAATATGTGCTATACACAAACAATAAACTAGCTATTGTATTATTCCTCTATACAAAATTTAACCAGCAATTTGATTCGTTTGTCAATTTATAAGTGAGCAGATGCACCTAAAGGTTTTGAGTAAAACATTGGAATAGACAAGAATTAGGAGATAAAAACATACCCATTCAGAAAGCTGATAAACTGTAACTTTAATCAAGACATAAGGTCTTCATGAAACTCATCCATGAAGGTATTTTTTAAGTTAAATGAAAGAAGTCCTTCTGGGAGATTGGAGCACTAAGATGAGATAAAAAGGATGATGGCAGAAGAAAAAAGACAGCAGCCCTCCCAGCAATAGTTCAAAACAAGAGGGATGATGATACAGTCCCTTCAGGAGAGAGAGAAAAAAAAAAAAAAAAAAAAAAGCATTTTCATGCACATCTAAACAAAAAACAAATGTCTCTAAAGTAGTACAAGAAACTTCCATGAAGTCAGGGGCACAAACTTACAACAAATACAATCATGTAGAAAAGTGGCAAGACTTTTAGCTACCTACATTTGCATTCTGTTTAGGTCTTTAAAAGATCTTTAAAATTTAAATGCTTTTGTGCAAAACCACTTCATCAGGCATGTAAAATTAAAGTAATCTTAATACCACTGAAGATATTCCTGTTAAAATTATTGATCTATAGAAAGATTCGCTCCTACTATTGATGAATTGAGGGCAATATCAAAATCAGGATCATTTAACCACTCTCTCAACCTTATGGTTCACTAAGTGGGGTTTCCAAAATAATGTTTTATTCCTTACTTTACATTTGGATTAAGTTTGCTTACTCTTCAGTTTTTTTCATTAACTGAGAAGGGCAATTTATTATAAATGTGTATTGTTAATGCCTAGTGTCAAGTTTTGCAGTTTGCCTTTCTTTGGATGCTCTGCAATTAGAATCTTTTTTCTTTTCCCATTTCTATAGGCTTTTGCTTACTTTACATTCTGCATTTACAACCTCCTTTTTTCAGGTAACTAAGGAATTATTGTATTGTTAGAAATACACAAACTTCTCACAACAGAATAACCATTAATAGAGAAAAAGATAACAGACGTCAACCATATAGATATTATATGTAGCACTTTTATTGCTGCATCATCTTTATGCAGTGAAGATGATTGTTTCTCATTCCACTTTACAGACCTTCAATCAAAACAAAATACATTTTAAAAGAATGAAGCAAATTTGAAATTAATAATGGTTTGTTGTAAAAATCAAACCAAACAAACCTCCTAACTAGCCCAACTTGGATCGTTTTTTAGATACAGCATTTAAGAGCAATAAGTATTCCCTTTTATTTAAGCATCTGTTATTCTGTATTTGGGATCAGAAACCAGGCATTCTTAGATCCCACAGTCCTTGATGTGACTATCTTGGAAGCTACAGGAAAGTCTGACATAGCCTCACCAATAGCTCCCGATGTCCTGTGTTCCCCTGCTCGCTAGCATTCAGAAGCCCAATGTGATAAAAGAGAACAGAGCATAGCTGGTGTTTGTCAGATGGGTAATCCTGCTGGACTTCCCAGAAACTTGGTATTTATTTACCAGCAGTGAAATGGCCATTTTGACCCTCCACAGGGTATTTTTTGCTACTTATTTTTGTAATAACTTCCAACTAACAACACAACACTAGATAACATTGAAATAAAAGAATTATTGCTTAAACTTTTTCTGATTTTTTTTCCCTACATATTTCATTATCTCCTTGGTCTTAGATATAAGATATGGGAAATTTAGGTGTTTTTCGTAGCAACTGAACCTTAGCAACTGCAACAAAACTGCTAAGTCAGTTGAAAATACTTTTTTTTTTTTTTTTTTTTTAAAATCTACCCTAAATTGTATGGGTATGTCGTGGTTCTGCTCGAGTGGGCAGCCGAGCTCCACCACAGCCGCTCTCTCACTCCCCCTCCTCAAAGAGGAATGGGGAGAAAATATGTGAAAAGGGCTCAAAGGTTGAGATAAGGACGAGAAAATCACGCAATAATTATTGTAACGGGCAAAACAGACTCGGCATAAGGAGATAGTAAGATTTATTGCCTATTACTAACAAGCGAGAGAAGTGAGAAAACAAAGGAAAAAGCAAACCAAAAGCACCTTCCCCCCCATCCACCCTCTTCCACCTCCTCCCCCCGAGCGGCGCAGGGGAACGGGGAATGGGGGTTATGGTCAGTCTACAGCACTTCTTCTCTGCCGCTCCTTCTCGGTCACTGTCGTCCCCTGTGCTGTGGGGTCCCACCCACGGGATGCAGTCCTTGATGAACTGATCCGGCGTGGGCTTCCCACAGGCAGCAGCTCTTCCAGAACTGCTCCAGATATGGGTCCGTACCACGGGGTCCATCCCTCAGGAGAAAACTGCTCCAACCTGGCTCCCCCACGGGCAGCAGCTCCTGCCAGGTCACCTGCTCCTGCGTGGGCTCCTCTCCACGGGCTACAGGTCCAGCCCGGAATCTGCTCCGGCAGGGGTCTTCCACAGGCGGCAGCCTCCATCGGTGCAGGGCCACCTGCTCCACCGTGGTCTCCTCCACGGGCTGCAGCGTGGAACCCTGCTCCACCGTGGTACTCCATGGGCTGCAGGGGGACATCCTGCTTCACCATGGTCCTCACCACAGGCCGCAGGGGACTTCTGCTCCGGCGCCTGGAGCACCTCTCCCCCTCCCTCAACACTGACCTTGGCACCTGCAAGGCTGTTCTCTCACTCCCGGCTGCTGTGTGGCGCAGCGTTTTTTTCCCTGTCTTAAATATGCTCTCACAGAGGCGCAAACAACATCGCTTATTGGCTCAGATCTGGAAAACAATGGGGCCCTTCCCAAACATGGGGCAGCTTCTAGATCTTTCTCACAGAAACCACCCCTATAGCCCCCTGCTACCAAAACCTTGCCACGTAAACCCACTACAGGGTATATGCAGTCCTATAGCCAGATATTTTATTCTTCACTTCAAGTAAAATTCCTAATAGTCCAGCTCAAAGCACTAATTGATCCAAAAATCAGCTACGCATCATTGCTTATATTTTCTAAGATAATGCTGATTATTTCAGTAGGCCATCAGTTAAAAGGAAAAGGTTCAAGAAAATTAGTATATGCATATATCGGTGTGCATGCTTAAGTGTACATGTAGTCAGCATGTCAGAATATCCCTGACAAAGCAGTGTCTAAAAATAGCATCTTGAAAGCTAAGGAAAGCATGAACATTTGAAATGTTTACAAGAAATAAGTTTCAAAAATTATATTGAAGAACTGTCCTATTTTTGAGTGGCTCTTTTTATTACATTTCTTTTATTACATTTCAAGCATTCAGTAGGCTAACCTGAACAGGAAGGGAGAGAGTGGAAGAAAAGGGATTTTAATAAATATAAATATAAATATAAATATAAATATAAATATAAATATAAATATAAATATAAATATAAATATAAATATAAATATAAATATAAATATAAATATAAATATATATTCTTCCCCCACACCCCTCAAAAAAGATATTGCTAGCCCTTACTTACAAAACAGACACACACAATGGCAACATCACCTTCCTTGTGCTGCTTCGCCCACAGGGGAAGCAGTATTTAGAAAAAACTTGTTTTCAACTATACGCCTTACCACCCAATACCTTGTAAGCCCATTGGCAGCATATACAAACTGTCAGAGCTCTCCTGACATTACCAGAACTGTCCTTTACCTCTACGTAACAGTGACTATGCCTTGCTTCCTCCTTTACAACCATGTTTCACCATTTTCAGTAAATTGTTATTGTTGGTTTATACACACATGGAAATATCACCCAGCTTTAGCATGAAGGCTACAAAACACTTTTGTTTTATATCAACTATTTACCATTAGTGAAGTCACAAAATTGCATAGCACCTTTCCCTAAAATACATACTGACTGCTGCAATTGGAGGTTAAAAGTAATTCCCCAGGAAAAGCAAACCAAAAAGAAATATAAAAAACGATGCTATGCATTTATATCACTATCAACCTGATAAAACACCAGCTCCTGTCCTTGAAAAGTTATCAAAGGGGGCAGGAAGAAGAGATATCTAGACCAGCTTTCTGTTGACTTTTATGCAGATAAAGATTCAAAATGGCAAGTAACACACGACAGAGAAGGAATACAGTTACCAAAACTAGAGTTGTAGCTTTCACGTAACGTCCTGAAGCATATTAATAGCTCTCTTCAGACTTTAATAGGCTAAAATAAAACATGAAAGTCCTTTAACACCAAGTAGCGAAGCGAACCTGCTCTACTGGCAAAGCATTTCAGTTTCCATACAACTGAGTGATGCCACCAAGTGGTCAACAAATGCACCAGTTGCTTTTTAAGTAAAAATTCTGGATTAATCTTCATTGAACACAGTACTTCCTGTATAGTAAAGCTACCAGCATGAAATCAGGGCATATGCCACTGGAAAAAAAAAAAAAAAAAAAAAAAAAAGTGCACTGATTGAGAGCAATAGTGAAAGATAAAGAGGCAGCCGTACTTTACACAGGACGGATCAGATACTGCCCTCTAGCTCCTCCAAAGAGGGGAAAAATCTCAGAGCAAATCCAGCCTTATAGCCAATACTCTACTTCATAGCTGAGTATTGCTTGGCTTTGCACTTGGGTGGATTGGGAAGACTGGCCCAGTAAAGACTGCATAATGGATTTTAAAAAGTTGTTTACTCTTTTGTTTGTTTTGAGCATTTTGTTTTTAAGACAGTAATTTAGAAATTCAAGTAAAGATACTAAACATCGCAGAATTTAAACATTTTCTAGTTTTTTGTTTGTTTTTAATACTAAAAAATCAATTAAGTAGTACCTGACAGGAATCCGCCAGAATAACTGTACTTTTGATAACAAAATGTAATTCCATTAGTAATGTTTTTCCTCGAAGAATCAGAGCTTGGCATGATGTTTAAAACTGAATAAGCATTTCTGGCAATTTTGAATGGCACCTGGTTGTACAGAACTACACATTACTCACAATGGCATCAATACTATTTTAAGGCACTAGGTAGAAGTGAACCCCCTCCACTCCAGTATCTGAGGTAGAATTAACCACAAATCATCTCAATTATTTGAGGGGCTTAACAGCTATGTTCTTTATTGAATACTGCATATTTGACTTCCACTCCTAGCAAGTTCTTCAATAACTGCTTTCTTTTGAAGACTAAACTCCATTTTCTCACCCTCTGCTTCTTTCACCTGCCTTTCATTACAAATCATAATGATATAAAAATATTTTTCCACACCTTCATTAGCATTCAGCAGGGATGCCCAACTTTGCTGCCTCCTTTGGGACTGTTTTGTATGTACACGCTGAGTATTACTTTAACGTCAGTGTGGTTCAGCCTCAGTTCCGGCAAGCACAAAAGAAAAACACTATCCTGCCATTTACAAAAAGCAGTCAAACATAGCAGCTCCAGACAAGCTGATAAAACCTCCCAGTTTGTCGGTACTGAGAAACTCATTTGGATTCCGAACAGTATTGACAAGCAAGGAACATGCTAGCCCTGCTTGCCTGTCTAATTAACAGCAATGATTCATATGCACAAAAAGCACCAAGAGAAAGTTGATTTAAAAAAATATATAAAAACACAATTTTTTTTTTTCAGTTCCCCCTTTAAATGGTTCTCCTTTGTACCCCGCCTTATGCTGAAAGCAGGAGGAAGGAACATCCATCTAAGCATCACAACTTTGCTTCTGAACCAGCTGCAAAAGATTTCCATTCCCTTGTTTCCCCAGCATGCTGGAAACACTTGCCGTTCGTGGCACCCTTGTACTCCCCTGGAAAATTCTGAGCAAACCAAAACACTGACATGTGATCCCTTCTCCCTAACTGACCTGCTACTGTGCTTCAGGAAAACACCTCCTTCAAAATGACGAATTCAAACTAATGCAAGGCAGCATTTCACTTTCACTGACCTAAACTTGAAGCAGGAGACCTTGAACTGAGCATCTGGGGCATATATAATACTATCAGAGCTGCTGCGTTAAGAGAAAAACTAAGTATTGTGAGACTCAGTAAATTCAGAAAAAGCTGCAGTCACTTCCACGTGCGGTCAGCAAGTTTCATACTCCAGAGGCCAGCCCAAGACATGCACATCCTTAGAACTTGTTCTTATCATTCTCATTCGTGATTTCACCCCCCCCCCCTCCCTCCCCAACAGGTGTTAGTTCTACCAGCAAAACAGACAGCAGCAGCACATAAGCCATTCAAGACACCAGGAAGCAATTTGTGTGGCTGGGGAAGGGCGCTCACAGTGAGGCAGGCAGCTTTGCCAAACAACATGCATCTATTTATGCCAACTGCCGAAAGACTTGCAGTGTTTGTAGGTCTAGCTGTGACTCAATATGTATTTATAGCATATATTTATTGACAGGGTTTAGTGGTTGATCAATTGAAAGATCTCTGCAGCGTATCACATCCTTACAACTGCATTCAAGGATTATGCAAATATTCCAAGCCTAGCAACGGTCTAAAGATGCTATTCCATTTTTCTAAACTCAGCTTTAAAAGGAACACTTCCTTCTTTCCTCATACACGAAACACAATGAATGCCAAAATTATTTTTGCTCAATACTCAGGAAAAGAACAACTCCTCACTCAGCACCACTATTTCAAAACAAAAATCTTTGCTTACAGTGCTACAAAATCAGTGCTATTAAAATAGTCAAAATCTATGTTCTCCATGCTAAAAGTTTGCCTTTTAGCAGTTGCCCTAGAATAACTTCAGAAACCACCCATGAATTTTTAACATCTAATAAAACTATGCTAAATTGTTAGAGCATCAGTCTGAATTTCTCTCCATCTTTTCTGTAAGGAATCAGCAGAATCAGCAGTCAAATCAGGGGAAAACATCAAAACCTATACATTTTCAAGAGTTCTCATTTAAACACATGAAGTGAGCCAGTTGTTCAAACAAGTTTCGCACCTGATAATTCCCAATATGAAGTTTAGGACAGATTTTCAAAACATCTCAACATTTATACACCTTTTACCCAGAAGCTGCTTAAAGAACAGGCCACTTCTTTTGATACTTAAATGAGATATGACCTCTCGAAAGTTGCATTTGGGACTGCATTTTTTTAAATTAAAAACAATCAAACAAAAAGTCTCAACGTGTGGATAAACAGATTTATGTTATACTGTGATGCAACAGAACAGGCTTCCCTCACGTCTGCACAGATGCAGATTTCTTTAATCTCATATTATTCAAAATTGTTTAAAATTGGCCTAATTATATCTTACACTAACATTTCTCTAGATATGAAAAATCACTCTATGGAAAACACCACTTTGAAAATTAATAAAGTAACCTGGAGCGGTGCACAGGTTTGGCAGAGGTGAGTGTCATATTCCAAGCCACATCTACCGCAAAAGTATAAAGTTCAAAGAAAAGTCACACCGAAAGGCAAATCAAGAATCATCCAGAAGCAAACCTCACTCTTTATGGAAGAGTAAGGATGCTGATGTACACAAGAGACACTGAAAACAACAAAACAGGGCAGAAAGGGGCACACCCCAAGTATGACCTTCACTTCAAACTTTCTTTGTAATAAAGTTGACGTAGAAAGAACTAGAGACAATTGTATACACAGACTATGACTTATTATACAGATTTCTATGGCTAAAATGTTATACTAACAATGTTTTAATAACAGTAAGACAAGTGATGCCCATACCATATTATTCTAAAGCATCCTAAGAATTTTCAAAAACCCATAATTAATTACAATGCTCACACATTTTATTGAATAATTTGAGGCAAATGAAATATGATGTTGTGTTTATCAAGCTAATCATTTAAATATATATATTCAAAAACAAAAAACAAACAAACAAAAAAAAAACACTACAAGTTGCACAGTAGAAGACAGACCCAGAAAAAAACAGTATTTCCCTTGTATTCAAGCCTAAACTGACTAATCCAGAAGGAACCACGTACAGAGGATCTACTATTAAAAGACCTCAACTTCCACTGAAAGAGCCTGTTTCACGTATAGACTCTGCCATTATCTGGTATGCAATTCCTTCAACTTCATCTAATTTGGATAACTGTATAATATAAAGTTACTCAATTAGATAACAGAGGATAACTTGAGCCTCATGACATCTATCCATAGATGTTACTACACTTCTGATTATGTGCTACTTAGAGTATATGTTACTAATAAAGCTTAACTGGCTGTTATGTTTGCATTCATAAAATCTCATTATAAAAACCCCCAGGTAACTTTTAGTCACACACCAGAAGCAAAATAATTCTGTCCCTGTTCTCCTACCACGTGATTAGGATAAATCCTACATGAGACCAAGGGAACTACCAGTGCTCTGCAGTGAGAGGAACACATCCTAAGTAGCAGACACTCAGTAACTAAAACATCTCACGAGGTGGGACAAGTAATGATTGGTAAGGAATTCTGATCACACTGTCTTTAGTCTGTTTCTATAGGGCACTGTAACAACCTTAACCATTGTTTGCATGGAGAACTGAATTCTTCAACACAGATAAAAAGAAAATGCTTAAACTCACAAGATGGGTTTCATGCCAAAAAAGCCAATGCCAAATATCAACTCCTTCCCTGCATGCAGCGATTGGTTTAAGAAAAAGAAAAGGTACATTTCATATACAGAAAATGAAAGAGCAGGTCAGAGAGGGATCCTGCTTTTAAATATCAATTTTCTTTTTGCCAGTTAATTAAGAAATAATTTATTAAAAAAGTGAATTTGTAAACAGAAATAGCACTACAAACAAGGATTTTTATTTATTCATGTTACCAGCTTCTCACACAAGGCTTTAATTATATCTTTTAATGTGCCTTAATTATTGGTTCATACAGATTTTCTTAGACTATGTCTTAGATCCTATGATCCTTAGATCCACATGGTCAGTACACAGGCCAAGGGGAAAAAAAAAAAATCAGAAAACAAATGTTAAAAAGCTATAGTACATACAGTACCTATAGCACCTGAAGCTATAACATTTCTTATAGTTCCCACACTGTCTGAAGCATTAGGGGCATCTACTGTGCAAGAAGCACCCAAATTCTAAGACTACCACAAATCAAGTTAAGAGTGAAATGCCATAGATGAATAAATACCACTTCTAGGGTCTAGATGTGCTGACCACAACTATGATATATTTCCTGTGTTGGTTCCCCTGTCCACTCCCAGTTATCACTGTATAATTGCTATGCTTGCTCTGATTTATTTATTTATTTATCTTTATAAAAATCATTGTCCTATTCAGGAGAATTTTAAAAGCCACATGCTATGTATACCATCTAAACTGTCGTATTCTCTTCCCACCCCACCCTCATTTTTCAGTAATTACTGAATTGTTTTCATAAAAATAACTTGACTGCAAGAGAAAAAAAAAAAATTATCAGTACTCAGGCTTGGAGGTGTTTTCCCCTCCAGGATCTTATCTGATTTCTAGTAACCTAAGGAACTGGCACCATGGGCTTCTAAAGTTTCCCTAGTCTCTCCAGAAGTGAGGAATTGTCTTTCTAAGGTTAGTTCTTCAGACACACCATCAAGGTATAGATCCTGAGAGCTCAGACATAGCAGCCTGGTTCTGCAGGCTCAGTGGTTACTACTAGCTCTCCAAGCTTCCCAATTTACTTAAAATAACCCTTTCCCTGAAATCCAATTTCGTAAGCTCTAGACTACTGTATAATTTTTCATTCAAGGATCTCTGACAGTTTAAGTATGTAATATAGATTCTGAAGTAGTTCCTGACAGTCCTTGAGTTAGCACAGAAAAGAAAATAATTATAAAAAATACGAATGTATTTCCCAGTTGTCAGTCTCCTCAACAGCTTCATTTGGATGGTTCTTCCATGTTTATATATCTTCAGACTGAAGATTCACCTTTCCCGCTTTTCTTTCCCTCTTTCTTGTCTGCACCATAGAGCCTCTTCCCACATGTAACCTTTTCTCTCTCCTTCCTTAAAATGAGTGGTAAGAGACCATTGTGAAGAACTCTTTGGTCATCAGCTGACTGAAGGCCCCTCTAAGAACAGAGCTTCCTGCCTTAATTTCAATTTGGTCTTTAAAAACTGTGTTACTTTTTTTCCTAAACAATAATCAACACTTCCAACCAAGGGCTTTCCACATTCACAGGAGTTTTGTGGATCTTTCCATTGCTACTTCTCTACTATCGCTAAAAAGCTTGTCAAAAATAAAAGACAAAAGGAAGGGAGAATACCCATTATTAATGGACTTTTTCAGCAGCTTCAGGCATATCTTTGTATGGAGTCCACAATCTTGGAAAGAAATCATGCATTGTAAATAAGCCAATTCTGAGGAAAGTTTCAAAATAAAATGATTCACAAATTACTAAGCATTTTTCATAGGAACTTCACAGCAGAGCAGATGCATTTTCCCCTTAAGGCAAATCATTTACCACTGCAGAATTCCTACATCTTCAGGAGAGAGATACATTTTGTTTTGCCCGTTTCTTTTCTCTTATCAAGTACATGTTTGAGTACATCTCTCTTGGTTTTTGGAGGAAAAAATAAAGGTTTACACTGGTCTATGCAACCAGAAGACTCTTTCTCATACCAGAAACGATACGTTCAGATTCTTCTCATCACAAATTCAAATCACCAAGATAGGCCGCTAATGTGAAAGCCTATCTGAAAGCCTTTTATTATTATTGCCTCTTTCAACCTTAGTTACAGCTCACTTATCTTAAAACACATTTTAAAGCTAGGACTATGACAACAGAAATTTTACCTAGGTCTGTCCAACGCCTTGGCTTAGAAAGTTGTTGAAGTCTCAACAGGCAGGCTCTTCAGCAACACAACTGCACTCTTGCACTGAAACGCTCTTTAGAATGCACATACTTAGACACACCCCACACGTGCTCTAAAATAAGTTTCATAGTTCTGATCTTGAGTATTTTCTATATTATTATTAATATATTATTATAAAACTGTACTTTGAACCACTTGTATTTTGGACCTGATTCATCTGAATAAGCAACTTCTTTGAAATCAATTGCTATTTATTCCCTCACCAGGCTGAAACTATTTTATTCAACCAGGAAAAACTACCTCCTGGATGAGCCATGTCAGCTGATTTCTCAGAGGGGCCTTTTGTCAGAATGGCTCTCCTTTTTTACATGATAAGAATATTTTTATGTAGTTCAAATCTGTGTCTTGAGACTGCCTGTCTGGCGATGACCTTGTAACATTTATTACCTTCTGATATTCCACAGGGATCAATCTTATTTTACACATATATTTAGACTGACATGTATTTCTCAGTTTTACAAGAGAGAAGTGATTTTTTCCACTGATAACATAGTTCCTTAGCTGTACAGCCCAAGGCATAATGCATTATCCTCAACCACAGTACCAATGGAGGGTGGTGGTAATACCCCAGCTTGAAGTGAGCTTAAAGTTTTGGGGAAACCTAGCCTGTTCTTGAGTGCTTTATTCCTTATTTCTAGACACACCAGACACAACCCAAACTCTTTGGAGACCAAGACCAACATTTACTGTAAGGACACATTATATTATCTATGCAATGTAATGAAATGCATTTCTTTTTCCTCCTTACTTTAGATTTTCCCAACCTGTTGGACTTCTATGCATGCAGGAGAGCAGGAAGTGATGTACTTCTTTAACAGAGTTAAAAAATTATTCCATGCTGGATGTTAGGAGTACTCATCTTTTTTTCCAAATTAAATATATGCTTAAGAAGCTGCAAGTGATCACAACTTCATAGGTAACTCTTAGGAATCAAGCTCCTTTGAACATCAAAATGAGATGGAAAAGTTTTTGTGAGCAATGACCAAGTATATCAGCTAAACAGTCAGACTGCAAAAAAAAAGATTATATGAATTAGATAAAAGGATGTGTGGAGTTGTAATACAAATATCTTCATTAGATCTCTCAAGAAAGAAAATTACATAATAGGTAAAACATTTCTCAACATCTGTTGGTCATTTATTTATGCTTGGTTTGGCAGGGGAGCAGGGAGTTGACAGTAGCTGAATTAAGCTCTCAAAAAAACCTTTGTGGCCAACAAGTTTGAAGACTAAAATCTCACTAGCCAGGTCATTGGTAATTCAGAAAAACACGCTTTTTTTTTTTTTTTTTTTTTTTTTTAACTTACAGCACTTTTTTTACCTTCCAGCCATCAATTTGCCATTCCCAATGTCATTACAATTATCTACTGCAAACTACAACAAATCGCATACAACCTGCATCATAAGCATCTTTTCTGTGAGAAGATGCACTCTAAATAAAGACAACTTGTTAACCTAACACTATAACAACATTTCAGGTACACGGACAATTGATAAGCTATGTATATAGGTAACATTCAGTCTATAAACTGATTTTATAATGCACAGAAACGCATAACAAAAAGAACAGTGGTGTTTTCTATGAACACTCCCAGCTAGCCTTGTCTTTGTGTTAATTAGAAGAAAACTTCTATGCTGTGTGGATAACCCCTTTTTAAGATTCAGGACAAGGTGCTCAGAGACTGAGCAGCTGGATTACACCAAGCCCCAGAAGCCACCCATCCAATGCAGCCTCCTGGCAGCTGCAGGCATCGCAAGAGCATGCAGAGCCTCACAGAGATAAGCAGGCAACCCCAAGAGGCATTAGTGCACTGGAAAGCAGACACAATCCCAAGAGAATAATCATTTTGAAATGGCACTTTCTTGTCTGCTGACCCTTGCTGAAAGTGTTTAAATATAAAGCTCTGCAAAACAAAGATCACCCATGGGGAGTTTCATATGAAAACCCTATAAAGCTTTTAAAACAAAATCTAAATTTATTTTGAATCTAACCTTGAAATTTCAACATATGATTTTTTTAAATTATTATTATTATTTGAAACCTAAATACCTCCACCAAAAAAAAAAAAAAAAAAAAAAAAAAAGCAAAATTTGTTTCTGAACCTTAAAACTAGAGGGGTTTGGCTGACCTATAACATGCTAGCTGGTACTTCCATTCTCAGCTGACAGCAGTCCTTTCCTGGGGATCATCGCTGAGCAGCATGAACAAACAAACAAACAAGAAGACAAAACACAGAAGGGTACCAGTGGTTTGGTGGCTTATGTTCTATTTGAAGCCCTCAAGGAAAGGAGTTCATACAAACATGATGTTGATTTGCAGTGATGCCTGTGTATGGATCCATCCACAATGCACTTCCGTCTTCCCTAAGCAAATCAGTATTGCTAAATGCCTCTCTAACACTCACCTACAAGCTTCTGCTTTTTCATACGTGTACTTGAGACAACACCTCATCTCACAAGTGCAGACTTGTTTTCTAACATATGCATATAGCATCTGTTGATGCAGTAAAGACGTAAATGCCTCATGTACCAGGTTTTAACATACCCATACAGTAGACTCAACTCTACCATAAATCCCAGAAGAGGCACACTACTTTTGTATTCCTTGGGGGCTTATGTTCAGGTTGACTGCATCTCTGGGGGTGTCTTGGACAGGGATGCAGATGCTCAGAGCATCAAGCAGAGGCCATCACAGGCTCCAACAACCCTCGCCAAATCGCTAGATGAGTTGACCAGGCCAGAAGACTTTAGTCCCTTCTCCAATCACCACTGAGCTTTTCTGTTCCTTCATGACCTGAGCAGAACTCAGGTTGAGCCCTCAGGTTACCAACCACACTGGGCATCACTCCTGAGCCTCAGAGTAGCCTGGAGATCCTGTGGGTCTCTCAGATAAATAACAATCCCCACATCCAATGCTTCATGCAATCTGTGCGCTAGTTGAACACACAGTCACTTTTCTCAAGGGTCTGCAAGCTAAAAAAATGTTGGCAATTGAATGGCTTCTATAAACTCGGTTTGGGGTGAGCATCAGCTGGCAACCACTTGCTTCAGTTCTTCACTATGAAGAGCCTGAGATCTCAAGGGCAAGTTACACAAAGCCTCCAGCACGAAGCATTGCTTGGCCTCCTTCTATGCTTTGGGTATGTGCCAACTAAAATGGTGAGTGAATCTGTCAAACAACTCCCAGTCTCCGTAGTTCAGAAACCCTACCCAAAAATGACAGGCTTTCTACTTCACTAAGAATGCCGATGTTTGTTCAGTGTGCAGTAAATGACACAATAAGCACAGCACTTCAAGCCAGTTATGCAAATCAGGACAGACAAAACTTTTGTTATCTACAGGGTCAATTGGATTTAGCTAAGAAACTATTTCTGGAAACAGGAATAAAATAAAAATTAAAAAAAAATAATAAAATTTAAAATAAATATTTTTTTTTTTTATAAGAAAAAAAAAGGGGGGAAAAATAAAGGAATCACACAGATAATTTATGCAGGCAAACATTAGCAATGCCTAATTTCATATGAGTAGTCATTGTGCAGAGAAGGGCGACGAAGCTGGTGAGGGGCCTGGAGAACAAGTCCTACGAGGAGCGGCTGAGGGAGCTGGGCTTGTTCAGCCTGGAGAAGAGGAGGCTCAGGGGTGACCTTATCGCTCTTTTTAGGTACCTCAAGGGAGGCTGTAGCGAGGTGGGGGTTGGCCTGTTCTCCCACGTGCCTGGTGACAGGACGAGGGGGAATGGGCTTAAGTTGAGCCAGGGGAGTTTTAGGTTAGATGTTAGGAAGAACTTCTTCACTGAAAGGGTTGTTAGACATTGGAACAGGCTGCCCAGGGAAGTGGTGGAGTCACCATCCCTGGAAGTCTTCAAAAGACGTTTAGATGTAGAGCTTAGGGATATGGTTTAGTGGAGGGCTGTTAGCGTTAGGTTGGAGGTTGGACTCGATGACCTTGAGGTCTCTTCCAACCTAGAAATTCTGTGATTCTGTGATTCTGTGATTCCTGTTTCTTTTCTTTGTATTTTCCTGGAGTACTTGCATGAAACATGCAATAATGTTCTGTTCAAATGGTTAATATAGCATTAAGAGAAATCTGTACTTGTCATGACATTTCAGGCCCTGCACAGCAGAATCACATGTAATATTATTTTGGGATACTGAAAGCAGAACAGTGCAGATGCTATAAAAAGCAAGTGACCAGAAATCTGAATTCCTATAAACTGTTTTTCATGTAAATAAACGTCCTTGTATTTCTTCTGCAGTCCAGGATCAGATCTATTTTAAAATATGATGCATTTTTGCAGTCATAGTTATACTGAACAACAGCTTAAGAATACAGTTTCTTTTGGTGCAAAACTTGAGGAGCTTTTGGCAACTTCTGTTATTCTGATTGTTCCTCTGTCAGCATTTGATTTGGCACCCTGTGTAAGCAACACCTTCACTGAAGGTAAATATGTTGAATATAACACTGGCTAGGTTTGTAGAGGTCAGTTTCTTTTCCATATCAGTCACCAATACCACGTGAGTCTCCATAAAGCTTATGAAACCTTACTCTAGCATATACAAAAACCATATTCCCTTAAGAGAATGTTATTCGATATATTGCCATGGTTTTTGTGCTGAAGCATAAGGATTTAAATTCTTTATAATTTCTTAATCCTATCAAATACAGTTGTGGATTTTCTAATCATCTGTACAGGAGACTTGTCCTTAAAAAATACAAAAAATAAAAATTCTACTAAGCTCCTGAGCATTCAACATGTTAATTTGGGGAATTTAAAAAATATATATTCTTCCTGGTTTTAAGTCTTGACTCTGCATCCTGTAAAGTTGCAATGACAAGATCTCAACTGCTTTCTCAGTCACCATTATTCCTCCTGCGATTATGAATCCTTTTTTACACAACAGTTCCAAAATTCTGCTCTTTTTCACATGATTAATCAGCATTTACTTCTATCTGAACACAGACATCTGTTTCATGTATATATTCACAAAATATGGTCATGAGAAAGGAAAGAGGAAAAACATGACAGTCTGAATGAGTTTGCATTGACCTTTCTCCAGTGACACTTGGGCCATTTTTTCATAAACGGCAATACAGTTGTGTAACTCATTATTTCTCCATGGGTACAGCTTTGCAAGTCTCAGCGCTGCATTTCACCTGCCATGACGCTACCCACCCACCTGCTTTTGCTGAGAATCACTAAATTGGTGTCACCCATACATTTTTGCCACCTAATTGCGCTTCCCTATTCCAGATTAGAGATGAGAATATTAAACACTATTTATAGTACAGAACTTCTGGGGATCTCAGCATTAGTTTTTTGCTGTGCTGATCATTCCACGCTTTGCATACTTTTGCAGACAGCTCCCTAATTACAACCGCTGCTCACCTCCATTCCCCCTTTCTTCAGGGCTGCTTAGATTTTGCTCCTGGCTTCTGAGAGGATTTAACAGAGAATGGTTTCTTCCCATTTACCTACAGTAGCACTGTCTGAAGACTGTGAAAAATATCTGTACCTTAGAGCCAATGTTTCTCCAGGTGAAGTTCACATTGTTTTGTAAAGCCATGTGTTTAATTGGGTATTGCATTGGAAAATTATATTGTGATTTCAATAAAAGCCACAAGCTCTCTAGTAAGATCTAAGAGGCACCGCAGCACTCTTATTTTAATGGAATTTCATTCTCAGTATTACAGCAAAATATCTCATAGTAGTTCCTTGAAAAGGTAACCAACAAAAGAATAGTGAGATGGTTATAAAGCTAATTCTGCATCTTTAAACATTTAGTAGCATCAATTCTTGCTACCTCTAGAAAGTGGGGAAAAAGCAGAACAAATATAAACCTGTCTATGGACTTTGCATTTCATCCATACAGAGCAGCTTACAGCTGCATCAGCTCCTGGAATGTAAGCTAGGTCATTCTGAAGTCAGGTTTTCCTATACTACACCACACTAAGCAACACAGGCAAGCTCATCAGCAGCACGTATTTCACGACTGTGAGGCAGAGCAGGAGGTCTGACGTTCTGGTTAAGTCTCACATGTTTCTGATGCAGAGTCGATGCAGTAGTTATGCCTGCATCAGGTCTTCCCTTTATAGACAAATCTTGAAAAATATGATGGAATTCAAGATTCACCAGAGCCACAGAATTCACCCTACAAGCCGTCTCATTTCCTAGGAAAATGATATCTCACACACACACCAAAAAAAAAAGGAAAAATGCAGTATTGAACTGAATCAAGTTTGCCATTTCCCTGGCTATGGAACTCATGGGTTAAAAATGCCCTATGTGTATTTCATAATTCTAGACAAAATCCTGTTCAGAACCTTTCAACAGGATTTTCAACCCCATTATTCACCTGAGAAACAAGGAGATGTAACTTCCCCTGGCAGTATGTCTCCACCTTTATGTATGCCACATCAGGATTTAACACTTCATACTGGAAATGAGGGTCCTTTCCCACGGCTGAAGCAAGAGTATACCATGTACTGCTTAGTGTTGGAATCAGAAGCCTTGTGACTCATTTCTTATACCCTCATAAGAGGCTTCAAATGGAAACACAAGTTCAGGACATACAGATGTCCCTTTTAAATGGTGAGTGATTTATTAAACCATAATGAACTTTTACAGTGCTGCTCCTGGTTTCAGAGCAAGTTTTATATTTCAGTTGGATCATGATTGTACTGATTATTTTTTTTTTATTATTTGAAGAATTTGTCATGGTTCAGCAAAGCATAAGGCAACATATGCATGTCACAGACCTCAGTATTTTATCCCAACACATTAATGAAGAGCATTAACTACTTAATCATACTTCTACGAATTAACTTTGAAGAGATTGAAAACAAAAAACAAAGTTGTTTTTCTGATCCAAAGAGCAGAACCACAGTCCTCATTTTTCTGAGTTCTTATTTTACTCCCTAAGTATCCATATGAAATAAAATCACTGGGTTTACGTACACCACCAGATAAAACAACCTGCAAATAGTGAGAACTAAGCCTTGCCACAGCATCAGGTTTCTACCTTTGAGAGAAGCACGTCGGAGTTCATGCTGTTCATTTTGCTGTTTGATATACCAATTATAGCTTGCACAAAAGTATTCACTTACCCCTCACAAAACACTGTTCTGTTTGCATTATACACATAATATTTTTAGACTACATACTTGAAAATACACGTGTGTGTATGTATTTCCAAGTCAACTGACTTGCATAATGCTCTCCTGTGAATATTAGTAATTCACTATTTGTGGCCTGTGCACTCAGCCATAATCCAGCTACAAAAATCCACACATTTTTCTATCTTTGTTCAGGACAGACAACTCTTAAGACACCCTTGGAAAATAGGAATGGTATTCTTCAGTGAGCTACAGCTTGCATTACATTTAGTTTGTTGTGAGGATGCCAAAAAAACAAACAAACAAAAAAAAATGTTGCTGCCTACTGCTATAGATTCTTGTGATCAGTAAGACCCCTTACTTCAAAAATTCAGAACACTAAACCTGAATTTTAAAGGCTCCAAAAATCACTGAAAATTATGGTGTTTGACTTATGAAGAAGACACCGAATATTTCAAATATTTTATCTGCTACACAGGTAAATGATGATCTGAATTTATCAACTCTGAAAAAAAAAAAAAAAAAAGACAAAACCAAGCCCTCATTCCCCGAAAAATTATTTGCTGCCTCTCTTCCTCCCTCAGCTTCCCATGACTATTTCATCATAGTTCAAAATTTGTCTTCAGCAAAATGGATCAAGTCCTGGGTTTAAACACATCAGCAAAAGAAGGAAGAGCTAATGGAAAGTATGCATTCTTTATGGCTTAACATTTTGAACTAGCTCAGATGGTGTTAGATACCTGACTGTAAAGTACTTTCTTCTTATTACGTGCTCTTGAAGCTGAATGAAAATACAGGTTGTAGAATTTTATGCAGCGTTTGAGAAAAAAATTAGAATGACACCTAGCTGCAGGATAACATTCATCCCCCATTCGACCTTCAAAATTTTACTTATATACAAATAATTAAATTCAATTTTATTTTCAATTTTGATTAAAACCAGAAAAAAAAAAAAAAAAAAAAAAAAAAAAAAAAAAAAAAAAAAACACTATCCTGAGATGCTTTTTTGAAACAGCAGCAACACTTGTCTACCAATTGATATTAGATATTATGTATAAAATATCTGGCTATAACAGAGAAATGAGGAAGCTGACCTAGCATGCCAGTCACAGCAACTGTCACATGTACATTGCTTTGTTGGTACCATAAAGCAGAAAACAGACTACGTGGCAATGTTTTGTCCCTCCCCCTCACCTCCCCAAAGCTGAGGGTTGCTTTGCTGTTTGTTAGGCGCCCTGCCATCACTTTGAAAACTGTTTCTCAGTGTTGGTACCAAAACAGTTAATTGACATCACAGGAAGCCTTCTGTTCTCTTAGCCTGAAACTCTACACCAAGGATTTGCAAGGAAAAAAAAAAAAAAAACAACAACACATATTGGATGGTAGCAGTTTAGAAAGTGACATCTAAATGGTGCAACTTTTACAGCCTTTTTTAAACCTAGAAATTCATACTAAATAAAAATACATACACGGAAAGTTCAGATTCTACCTTATGTCAGATGGGTGAACAACTTCCTGCAGCTAAGACTTGGAATTACCAAAAAGGAAAATAAATAATAGCTACTCTTAGATCTTATGACAGCTGAAGACAAAGCTGAGCACCACAGAAAAGCCCCACTTGGAACATGGAAAAGACTCTGCTGAAAGGGACTGAGGAGTACCTATCCCAGTACTAATGTCCTCCCAACCCATTTTCTTTTTAAATAAACACTGAGCAGCAGCTGGCACTTAAAGATAGGCTCTCTGAAGCAGAGCATACATCTTGTGACCCTCCTGTCTGTACACTCACAGAGGTTCCAGTGGCTTTATGCAATTAATCTGCGTTACAACTGGCTTCTGAGGCATCTTATTTAGTAGACTACTAAAGAAATTTTTCATAACAAGTGGTGTATTTTAAGGCCTTAATATTTCTTACTTTAAGTCTGTAGTAATGTGGATCATCTTTTCCAAAGTGGATTTTGTGGTAACGAACTCTGCAATTTTATAGTGCTTTCCATGGAGAACTACTTTTGCTCATTGTAAATCCTGTCCTGTTGGACACCTTAGCACCCATGCTACAAAAACAGGTAACTCATTCCCTATTCATATTTCTGCTCCACCCATGATTTTATATACCATTATCATATCTTTTGATGCAGCAGTCCTAATCTATTGTGTTTCTGCTCCCTTACAGGCTTCTCCACACCTTTAACCATTCTTCTTGTCCTTCACTGCGATTTTATCAGTTTTCCTTTGACCTTTGCAAGACAGGGTCACCAAATCTGCATATAGAATTTGAAATGCAGATGTACACTTGAAAAATTAGGTTTTCTATTTTGTTCTCCATTCCCTTCCTTACAATCCCTAACATTTATTTGCCGTTTCTTACTGCCACTATGCATTCAACTGGTGTTTCCACAGAAATGCCCACAACAAATCCCTGCTCTCTTTCCTGAGCAGTAATAGCAGTTCTGGAATTTATTACTGTGTACATGAATGCATATGTATTCTGTGCAGGAACACATACACAGTATATTGCAGCAGGAAATGTTTCTTGACAGCCTTCAATGCTATGAAAATAAAACGCCCAGAAAAGCACAATCTGTCATTCCAGATCAAAATAACAACTGAACTGCATGCATCTACCCATCCCTACGTCCAATCCCCCAAATGATGATTATCCATAAAAGCACACATAGGGAAATCCTTTCTGTTTTTAACAGCCCCAAATCAGGAGGACAGGCATTTGCAGATTGGCTAGCATTCAAAAAGCCATCATCAAACATAACAGAGGTATGTCCTCACCAGCTAATAGGCGAGTCACCATCAAATGCCCTTCCTACTGCACAGAGCTTGTTGTGGGTTCTCATTTGCAGAGCCAGGCATCTCACACTGAGCTCAGCTCAAACAGAAACTTGCATCTGAGCTCAAAGAGAGAAATAATGTGCTGTCATCTATATGAAGGCTACAGTGTGTAGGTATTACAAGGCTAATTTTCAGCCTTATCCAGAGTATGCTAAAAATCACTAGAAGCCTCCACACGTAGCGCAAGAATTTGAGCTTCAGGCACTTCCAGGGTATCTTAAGAAAAAGCTGTGTGAAGGTTATCACACAGATGTTGTCTTGGCCTGCACAGGGCACATGAATAGCACATCCAAGCTCTGACAAGATGCTTCTGCATCCATGATGCAGGAATACTTTTCTGTTACCTTCACGTACATCTTTAATGAATACCTCAAAACACAGGAGGACACTGATGACACGTGACAATGGGCACAACTATGCCTGTTAACAAACACTTGATGCTTACACCAGAAAGAGCAGACATGAATGTATTTCTCAGGATCGCAGGAAGATATAATATATTCTGGAGAAATGAAAGACCATGAAATTCTTTTAAACCCTAATAACTACAAACAAACACAAGTGTGTTCCTTTAGAAATAAATAAATAAATAAAAATCTGAGCTACATTTAAATTCATCTTCTTCAGAAAACATGGTGAACGTCTTTACCTGTCTCAGTGAAATCAAACAGCATATTATGAGGCACCAGAAGTTATTTCCTTGCCGGGTTTTTCTATTTGTGTTTTCTGATTGTCTAGGTGCTTTTTCATTTGCACCCAATTGAGCACTGCTACATCACCAGTTCCTTTGTACTGACCTGCTCATCTGCTGCAATAACTTTTTTGTTTTCCAGTCGGTGATTCCATCTCAGAGCATCTTTCATCCTGTTTTGCTTCTTTATTCAATTTTACAAACTTGCCACTGCAAATTATTTGCACAAATAGAGAGTGATTTCTCTTTACATTAGCTCTCCTCTCCGTAGCTGACTTGCTCCAACAAGGCACTCAGCGATGCTGGGGCAAACAGTGGAAAGCAACAGCACAGCAGCAAACGGGAAGTAATGAACTCGAGAGCTCAAAGAGAACTGCACGCTGACAAAAGTAATACTCATTTTACAAGCCATAGGAGTTAGGACTATAGTAAGCTTTCTTGGTCTATCTCAGAAAAATGTTTCTTTAACATATTTTATAATCTGTATTTACAGCATAAATCCCCTGTTCTTCACAGATAATTTAAGGAAGAGAAAAGAATAAAGTGGGACATTTTGTGTTATTTGAAATGAATGAAAAATACCACTGCAGTAGGAAAGAACTACAGAACCTGTTCTAAACATTAGAAAGATGTACAACCCTAGCAGGATCTAAAGAATAGGCTATATGTAATCTTGTTGTCTTCAGCTTCTGTTTATCTGTTGAAGCATCCCTATTTAATGGCCACTATATACTCTCTAATTCAGAAAATGCCAGGAAGTTAAATTAATCCTTAAATTGATACTATCAGAAAAAATGTCTTGTGCTGTAAACAGCTAATGGAAAAAAGTTTTAGGTTCGAGAACATAAGATTTCAGACTTGCGTTAATTTCTTGCACCTCCCTACATCTGTTTTGTGCATCCTGTGCACTTCCCAAGCAGCAAAGAAATTTGTACTCTAGCAAACAGAGCTGGGGGCCTAGATACTTTCTATCATCTCCAACCAGTCTTCTAATCCTAACTGTGTGTTGCCCTTTCCAGGAGCTTAAAATACTGTACTTTTTGAAACACTTCATTTGTTTACTTCAACCTGAGTTGTTCCATATTCAAAGTTCAAGAAGGCCAAATTATGTCTCTGTGCAATGTGGTATTTCTGTGTGTTTTTCCTTATTGAAATAGCATCTGGAGAGCACTTGGCTCAACTTGTATTACCCATCAGGGTCAGCTAGGTTCATATCAGAACCACCAATAATGTCCTCTACATAGTTTGGCACTACTTCAAAATGAAAAGATGGCAAACAAAAGGAGCACACGCTTTGTCTTTCAGGAGCGTCATTTGTTGAAGACATCAACAACAGGCTGAAAGTTTATTAAGTTTGTATAATTACGTTGCTCATAGGGGATACATGCTGCATATACAGCTTATGGGGTTGCAGACAGCTGTATAAGCAGCGCTACGTTGGAGAGCTGGAATGAGACATACTGAACAACAACTCCCACCCAGTGAAGGACAAAGGCTGTCTAGGTGATGTCCCGAGGGCATAGGGTTTATGCAGGTACCAGATGCTGTGGAATAAACTCATCTGCAGCTGTGTGATGCATCGTTAAAAGAAAACTGACACAGCTACATTTTTAACGAACAGTGTGTGTCTTTGGACGCTTGTAGCCATCTGTCTCACATAAACATTATAAGGCTTATTCATAAAAATCATTCATTTTTAAAGTCTTCATCATGGTAACACATTCCAGTAGAGGGCTAGGACACTGGAAATTCCTCATGCTGTAGCATAGTAAACGTCAGTTTTGTTCTTGTAGCTGCCTTTCCTGTAAGGCTCAGAGTCACCCAGGGACCCCCAAAATGTTGTGGGCAGTCAACTGAAAATCATGGCTGTAAGTTTGTCTAGCTTATGGAAATGATAGGGAAGTGGCAGCTACAACTGTAAGATGGATGTACTGTTCAGCAGCCTCCAGTAATCAAGAGAAAAACAAGGTAGATTGGAATTACAAGAACTACTTTGAAAATCAGGTTTGGTTTATTTAGCTTAGAGAATCTTGTATTTTAGCATCAAAAAAGGTTGCAGTATTTGGATTAAGAGCTGTATGAACAAGATTTTTAAGAATGTATTTTAAATAGGCTTTATTATTACACATCATAAGTGGTTTAATAACAGTATTAAATATTTAAAATTACTGCTTTAAAATATTTAAGATATAAGGCTTTCTGTATTTTTTTTTTTCTTTTTAGGGGGATAGTGGTGTTTGTGTTTTGCTGTTTTTTTTTTTATTATTATTTGTTTTTAAAAGTCATTATCATTCTGCCATGAGACACACCAACATATGTAAAATAAAAAAAAATGAAGATGTAATAAATCTTGCAGAATCACTGGTTCTTGGTTCTGTCCAAGTGATTTCAGCTGAGGCACTCCACTGTCCATAACAGAGCAGACAGCACCTAATTATCAAAGCAGAAGCAGCAAAACCTACAAATGCATACCTATGTAAATATAAATTTAGGGCAACAATTCCAGAACTCAAACTTTCAGAAACTTGTGGCTTTAGGAGTGCAATCAGAGACACCATTCAAAGCAGCTAATATTCAGGCAGGAGGTGATCTACAGTTTTAAAATGAGATTTTACATAAACATCTGGAAACAACTGTCAGGGATTTCTGGTGACCAGCCCTTATCTCACCACAACCTGCAGTGGTGCTGGAGGATTTTGGAGGGCAGCAGCTACCGAGCCACCACACAGCACCAAGGACCAGGTGGGCTTTTATCAGTGCAAATGCAGCACGATCATATTCTTGCTTCCTGCAGTCTCCCCAGTGACAGCACAGCTGTGTTCTGACCAACTCTTTTCCAAGCAGAAATTCAACTTTTTTTCTCTTCTGGCCTTTGCAATAGGCATCTGGAACTCAGTAACATTTAGATACTCCACAATAAGCTACATAAGGTTTAGCATCATTTACACATAAGCTGTCAATGACCACTTGGTAAAAATCTAATAGAAAGCTATTTTAAAACAACAACAATAATTCCTCCTGTAAAAACCTCATGCCTTGATTTCACTTCTTGGAAAAAGAGTACAATAAATTTAAATGTTAATATTCTTAAGGTTAGAAGTATATAATTACAGTCATCTTGTTTATCTGCTACATCACATTGCTATGAAATGTTATCAAATGTCTCTTGCATAAAGTTTAGGTTTCTAGGATTCACCATGTGCTCAATTGCACAGATCCAATGTTTTGTCCCTTTTCCTGTTTCAGAAAGTCTCTTCTGTTTTCGTCTCTCTCTTTTTTTTTTTTTTTTTTTTTTTTCCCCGAATTTCAGTTTCCTTTTTGTGGAGGTTTTTTTCCTACAAGAGCTCTTTGCTACTAGAAATATTTTCTCAACATCATTACAGAAAGACTATGATAAACTTTTTTTTTTTTTTTTTCTGACTCAAGTGAATCTTTTTAGTTTATTAGAAAAAGAGAAACAGATGTCAAAGTTATCCTTGTAGTTTTTGACTGAACATTGAGACTTGCCCACATCCTTTATGAAGCCCACACAATCGGGCAGCACGTTGTATTTCAAGGCGATTTACAGTAACACCCTGGGACTAGTACTGATTCTCAATGCACTTCTCTCATAGCTGCTGTGAATCTCTAGGAGATTATATTTAGAAGTCATAGAAGATAATGACCCATATTGTTTACTAAATTACAACTCCTTAAAAATACTTTTGTCGTGCTAGTACGATACACAACCTACTTTCCTAGAAACATGAGCTCACATCATTTAATACAACTGCTGAACAGAAATTTTTTTTGCAACATCAGTAAGGTATAGCTAAATATCATCTCTAGTTCAGTAAGGTATAGCTAAATATCATCCCGAGCTCCCAAACTTGAGTTTGCATATTTGTAGAAATTTCCCATGTGATTCAGCTTCTCTGTAGATGAAGTTCCGGATATCATATAGAACAGCCAGTAATAGGAAATAGATATAAGTTAACTACTTCTTAGTAAATGTTAAAGTTAGTAAATTTCTGTTATCAGATCCTATTTACTCCTTTTATCTTATCATCCATGCCAAGCTAAGCAGAACTTATTACCAGGCACACACAGTCTCACTGACATCAGGTACATCTCCAGTTAGGTGAGCACAGACTGTAAGACCATAGCCAACTCACCCATTTCTAGCCAATTGGTTATTTCATTTCTCAATGATTCCCTCCCTTCTTTGCTGCTATATTACAGTTATTCATGTTCAGTGAAGCTGTGGGCTGTCTGTACTCTCCCAGATTAGGAATGCCAAACAGGGTGTAATGTACAGGAAACCATCTCAATTACTGAAGTCAGTGTTTTCCCATTGTCCATCAGGATTTATGCACATCTGAACTCCAAATACCAATTAGCTTTGTCTTTCAATAACACCAGCGTCCATCAGTCAAAGAAAAACTATGTGAGAGAAATGTCAAACTCATTTTGTCCATAATTAATGTGAATAGCAAGTCTAGTCTATCAGATGACCGAAGAAATCCAAAACCTGAGAAAAAAAAGTTGCACGTTCCCAGAATGGATAGTCACAGCTCTGCAGGTCTGCATACGCTAATTAGGATGCAGCACAGGAAAAGGTCAACTTCAGAAATTATAAAGAGAATTAATACACAGTGACCTTGCCATTTTCTTTGATTTGATTACATGTACACTGCCACGGGAAGATTTAACGTACTGCATTCATTCATGTTTGTCAAACATCTCTTACAGAAGAAACATTAATCCTAGGATGCATTTATTCAGAGAGAAAACTTAAGAACTCGTTTGTATGTTAAAGAAGGCAAGGATGGAGGTTTTTTCCCCTTTTTTATTTTATTAATTCTTTTTGTTACTGACTATATTTATCAACGTTGTTCAACCATGCCATAACAAAAAAAAATCCATGGAAACAGCAGTCTTCATGTTTTTATTCCTCATGACTGTACAGCCTACTAAGTGCGGTTTGAAACTTCCCTGCACTGCTTGAGCTCCTGGTGCCATGGGGCTGGGACAGCAAAAAACCTGCTCATCTGCCCCAGTGGGCAGATCCCTGGGGTACCAAAGGGAGGTCAAGGAGGGGATAATTATTGGTAGAGGGAATGACAAGACAGGTTTGTGGGATTTCTTGTCTTGGGGTTTGTTTTTGTTTGGGGGTTAAGAGGGTGTCTGATTTTGAGATTTTCTTTTTTTTTTTTTTTTTTTTTTTTTTGGGGATCTATCACAAAAGCCCCAAAGCAAGCCTTTTTCAATTTTCAATTAATCTGAGTTAATTAGAAGAGGAAAAAATCTATTTCCTAAGTTTCACTATAAGCATCTGAATTTTCTGTTATTTATTATTGTTCCCTCCAGCCAGGATTCAGATTATGTTTTTCAACATCCATCTTCTGATCCTATTTTTTATCCACATTTCTAATAATTTTCAATATTCCTTTGTGTTACTTAACTATTTTCCTCTGTATTGGAGCTATCATGGTTCGCTACCTCCACATATTTCAGTTTATATTCTTCATTTTCTATGTTATTAAACATCATAACACATATAGCATTATTCCCTGCTTAGACATTTCCCAGAGCTCTAGCCATATCCATTTAACATTATTCTTTGTTTACTGTTGCTCTGCCAACTCTTAGATCATATGGCAGCATCTCCATCACAGTCAATTTGAATCAATTTTTTGAGTAAGATTTTATGAAACAGCATCAAATGCATTACTAAAACCCAAATATGACATTTACTCCATTCCTTTCATTCACCAAATTTGCACTTCTATCAGAAAGGTAATCAAGTCTGATATGCTTTTCATGCCATACTTTAAACTTCCACATTCTCTAGCCAAAACATATTCATCACACTGTCCTTGCAAAATGCAGAATCACCATGCTACATGCAAAGCTAACGACAAATAGTTTTTGGTCCCAGAAGTAGAGCAAACTTAGCTGCGTGAGCAGACAGGACTTGTTCAGTTCTCATCTCCCACATAAGATAACTGACATCTCATTGTGATCTAACATATATACAAACAAACACAGGGTAATTAAGCTGCCTTTGATACAATTTGTACAACATTATATAGTTCCAAAATCCAAAGCACAGAGCTGTAAGCAGTCAGCTTCAATACCCACTTGGCTCTGCACCCTGTTAATTCTATACAGCAACTGGGTCCTTTAATGAGCAAACACCAACTACATTTTTTCCTCCCAAAGCCAGACACCATGGCTGCTTCTGAGGTCAGGCTGTGAAAACAGTGGAAGCAAGACAAATTATGGATGTCTGTTCTCATCTGCTGGCCTCTCTCATTCTTGGCTCTGAAACACATGTTATGATGGCTAGGGAATCACCCTCACTCAGCTTGCACCTGGAGGCTCCTTATTTGATTCAAATTTCAAATATAATTAGAGATGCATGCTTATTTTCCAGCATGTATTTGGCACTGCAAAAATGACAGGCTACAACCACTGGACAACAGGCACAGATTGGCTGCTGCCATGCAGGGCTTCAATCCATACTTCCCCGCTCCCCAGTTACACCAGTATAAACCATCTTACTTTAAAAGAATAAGGGGCTTCCAAGAAGGAACCAAATTCCTGCATAAGCAGAATAAATCAGGCCTCAAGTCCCATTAACTGAGGCAGATCCTCGGGGGGATGGATGGGTAGATTACTAGGTGTAAATTATTAGCTTTTCATACTATAGGTTTAAATAAAAATAAATAGGCAAAATGAGTTCTCAAAAATGAGAACAGAGTTCCCTCCATTCCTCTAGAGCTCTCTGGCTCCTCTGTCTCACTGCTCTGGCTGCTTTCTTCGTGATCACTATATTCAAGGGTCCTTATGGAGACAACTACCCCAGCCCACCCTAGGACACACCTCCCTTGTGAGAACTACAAGCTCATGTTAAGATATGTGAAGTACGTCATGGTGTGCTACCTGCAGCAGAACTAGAATTGTACATGAAGAACCAAAACAGCGCGAAAGCGCTCACTGGCCTTGAGTTTAATACAGATTCCTCCCCCAAACCCTAGAAAATAAGCCTTGCTCAACCACAGTGCAACCAGGATTCAAACACACCCAGATAATAACTTTCTATGGTAATTTTCTTTTGCTTGTTGTACTGTGAATTTTTTGGTGACAATTTTCGCTGCCTCACTGCTAGGCTGCTATCTCTCTGAAGAGAGAACCACACCGGTGTTACTACGCAGACACAGGAAGAGACAGTCCCCTCTTAACAGCACACTTTGCTAGAACGGCTGTGGCCAGAGCACAGCAGTGTGACAGTCTCATGCAGCAAGTGCTGCTGCTCCTCATTGCTCCTGTTGCTTTTCCCTAGACAGCATGCTTCACTCAACACCAGTGTTCATGCAGAGAATCTTCCACATGCACACAGGTGGCAGGTCCAAACCACGATGTCAGACTCCTTTGCTCCGAGGCAATGGACTGAATTTGGCATCACTGCTAGAGATTTTCTGACATTGCCCACACATCATGTGCTGCCCTCTGTGCCACTCGCAAGCCATGGTGCAGCAGCAGGCGGCCTGTGCCTGCCATTCCAAGGGGCTTTAACCAGCTGCTCCTAAAACACACACACACTTCCTAAACCAGAAACATGCCCATCTGTCTGAAGGCTGTAATTGTTTCTTCTGCTTTTAAAACACTCACTGATGATACCTTTAAGTTGTTTACATACAAAAGATTAAGAAAGAAAACAAAATGGATTTCATAATGTTTGGCATTGGTATCAGGGTTGAATAGAGATAGATCTAGAAGCAGAAAATCTTTGTAAACATACTGCCAGTCACAGAAAAACACTTTTACAAGCAATACCCTGGCTGTGTTCAGCAGGATTAGTAATATTACAATTAAGGGACTTATATTGAATACTGTTTAAATCAGAATGAGAATCCCTATTAAGCGTAAACTGAAAGCAATTATTTTTAAAAGGCTTTAGCTCTCAACTGCCAAAAAAAATAAAGTCTTTTTTTCTACTCTCATTTTTGAGATACCTCCTTTAATCCTCGGATCAGTAAGAAATGAACTACAGAAAAAGCATTTCAGTTTTTATATCTGTTGTTCACACAAAGCACACAAGACGTAGCAAGCAGGATCAGCATGGGAATAAAGCATCCTGACAAAGTCAGACTAGACAGTAAATACAGATTAACGATTTTTGTGCAGTCCAAAAGTACACAACTACACAGTCTGTGCATTAACCCTCTGCTTACGCATTTATCTTATGTATTCAGAAGCTAGAAGTTTGCAATGCACCAGCATCAGGTGTAATTTGAGTCAGTGCTCCATGGATATACCCGTATTATCTGCCCATGTCCCCCAGAGCCCTTAGCTGCCCAGCCCTTGCACCCAGTAGCATCTTACACTGAACTGCTTCCCAGCCTTCACTTCTGCACATCTCATCCCGTTTTAGTTCTGGGTATTGGAACACTGTTCTGATCTGCAACACCCCTTTATAGCACAACATTTGTATTACGCGTATGGCATCTGAGGTGATGGAGCTAACAGAAAACTGTTATCCACAGAAATAACTTTAAAATGTACTGTGCAAATGCAAACAAAGTCCTCACATGTAGGTGGGCCACACAACAGCATCTAATACAGTGCATGGGAACTCAAGTGACGATATGAACATGAAGAGACAGAAGGAACAAAACACGTGCTGCTGATGGCAAAAAGCAGAAGTATGTCCTAACCAAAACACAGAAGGTGGAGGGGACCACCATGCCAGGACTCAGTGGATGGATTTATGTTCCTTCCGTGCCTGTTGTCCCACAAACACATGCTCATTTGCCCCTTGTGCAGTGCCACAGTTATCACTGCGAGCACAGCCAGAAACATCACAGGAAGTAACGCCTTGCAGATGACAAAAGCAAGAAGCAAGAGGAGTCTATAGCATAACATGAATTCAGACAAATGCAAGGTTTAGGAACTGTTTCAATTAGAGATGTGATTGTGTGTGTGTGTGTGTGTGTGTGTGTTTGTGTGTGTGTGTGTGTGTGTTTTTCCTCATTTGTTTTAAACAATGCTCCACATGGGGTAGCCTCATACTGCTGTCCAAGATGGAAGTGACATATGGCCGCAGGGCAGCGCCTTATGATAACGTGGCAGTTTCCAACCCTTGGTTCTAATGTGGAAAAAATGCAAGTTGTTTTCCTAAGCAGTAGCAGCACTTGGGATCCTAACTAATATTGAAGGATTCTTCTGTCTTTCATGTCTGTCTCCTTAGACATGTGTAAGGTACAGCATCTCTGTCATCAGTTTCCACCATGTGGGAAGCCAAATATTCTTGTTTTCATTTCTCCCACAGAACAAATCAGCAGAGGATGACCACTGATGTTTAATTACTGTAGCTCTATGATCAATTCTAAATGCACTCATCTTAGGAGAAGTCCTTTTTCTATCATACTCATTTGCTGTCATCCTGTTAAATTAAGGATAATGGGGTCTAGCTAAAATATCTTTAATTCCATACATCACTGAAAAATACTGGAGGTTAAGCCAATTAAAAGTGGCCTATGATTGAAACCTCTTTCTTCTCCTAGTAATATGTGGGATATTCCTCCTACAGTACAGCAAAACACTCACTGCTGTTCTTATTTCTTGCATAGACACCGTCTTAAAATATTTCTACAGTAAGAACAAAATAGCAGTTAAGCCTCATTTTTACCCATATGCTTTTATTCTTTAGATAATACTGTTTTTCCTGGTAGCATACTGATGTGTTTACCCTAGATTTAGTAGAAGCCACATTTCTTCATAGATGTCCTGCTTATTTGCGATTGTATCCTTTCAACCTCTGCTTCTAAAAGGAATACTTCTGAGCTCACCACCTTTTCATCTGGACATATTTATTGGTCTGTGCAAATTCATGTTACACACTGCAATTTTTCCTCCTTCTCCAAATGCTAGGCTGACACTTGACTGGAATTCCAGCTATAAATGCCTCTCTACTTTAAGTATTTTCAATTTTCTATTCTATCCCCAGGATCAGAACACTACCCATCCTTCATTCTGGACTGGGCACCTGGCTCTGCTTGGCTAAGTTTTAGCATTATCAAATACTAATTGTGGGTTTTCCACAAACCCAGTACTATGTTGTTGCATATATCAACTTCAATTCATTTTCCTCTCAAAGACGCATTGTTAGAAAATCTCTGAACTTTTTTTTTTTTTTTAATTTTATCAGTTTTATTATTTTATTATTATTTTTTATTTATTTTTTTTAGTTTTTGCCTTGAATTCTCACATCTCATTTTTGAGCCTTTTGTAATAGAACAGTTCAGTGGGAAGGTACCTTCAAAGGTCATTGAGTCCAGCTGTCTGACTACTTTGGGGTCAACAGAAGTTTCTGAGGGCAGTGTCCTTGAACACTGGTAGGCACAGGGCACAACCTACCTCGCCAGGCAGACAGCTCCAGTTTTTAAGTCACCTCATGGGAAAGCAATGCCCCCACCTGACCAGCCTAAGCTCCCCCAGTGCAGTTCAGTGCCATTGGTACCCATGGGACAGAGCCTGGCACTTGTTTCTACTCTCCCCTCCTCAGAGAACCACAGTGAGCAATGGGATTGCCTCTAAACATCCTTTTGTTCTTTTCTCCCAACTAGTTTTCTTTGCTCAAGTTAACCTAAAATTACTAAAAATATTCATATTTTCAAAAGCTGCTCCTATTCACATTAAATCTACTGTCTTGCTGTGCACCTGTTGCTTCAGATAGAACAAAATTCCTTCTAACACTTTTCCAGTTGTTTTATACATTCCCAAAGAGTTTCAGTTCCAATGAGACAGCTCCTCACACACACATACACACACCCCATCATCACAAAGACTCATGAATCAGAAAGATTTGTTTAGCCTCACATCACAGTTTCTAACTGATCAGTATAACCAGCATCAGGGCAATCCACGCTAGCTGGCTATTGCCAAGCAATTTTGAAAGGTTCAGTACTCAACAGGGGATGAGCTGAACATAGTTTAAGCCAGAATCACCAGGAGCTAGAGGGATATTGAGGAAGTTTCCAAAACAAAGTTTTCTAGCTTGCTTATATACAGTTGCATTAAAAAAAATAAATAAAAAATAAGCAAATAGCAAATAAAAAAAAACCTTATCCATTGAAGGACTTCTTTTTCCTGCAGACATATGGCACAAAAAGTTAAAAGACAAGAGCAATGGGAATTAAATCAATGCTGTAGCCCCCAAGCAGTGCAATTACAAAGAAGTACAAGCCTCCTTCAACTCCGTCTTGATGAGAATTTAGTAGAATTTGGACAGAACCACTTGACAACTCCAACAGCTCTATTCACAGGAGTGTCAAGGTGATCTCATTACAATTTCTAGTAAATGATAGACACGTCAGTAGTTATCAGCACTACTATGGCACTTGGAAAGGAAGTTTTGAGCTGGAAAGCTTGGCCTCCAATCAGCCCCTTCTCCCACAGAAGAGTTCCCATCACATCAAAGCTGGCAAATAGTGCTGGACATGGCAACAGCAGCACAGACACTGACAGATTCAACTCTGTTTTGATGGCAATCCAAAATCTCTATCAGGAAATTAAATCATGCTAAAGAAATAGATCTACTCTTTTAAGAGGTCACTTTATAATTAATTATACTCCAGCTTTCAAACCATTTTGCACAGTTCAGCTCTCTAATATAATTACCTCACAAACTGCATTTCATGGCAAATATACATTGAGAAGTCACATCTGGAATGCCAACAGTGAGCATACTTTTAATGCGAAGCTTCAGTAAGTAGGTATAACAAGTATTAGCGAAAATAGGTAATATAATACTATACTCGTTTAATGTTTGCTCCCTGGTTCAGTTGGCCAAATACTTTACTTTTTGCTTCCCCTCAAAAAAGATGATTCTACTCCATTTTTCCTCAGAAAATACAGTTCGAACTACTAGCTGTAGCCCAGAACTTCAATACGAGATCAAGTTAAACCTTTGAAAAATTCTAGTCTTCCACAGGAATTCTGTCCCTCCTTCACCTCATGCCAAGAGATGCTTCCCCTATTTTGCAGTAACAAGCAAATCTGAAATAATGAGACTGAAAATAGATTTTCAGTTCTACAGGAAATTCTGACATTTCAGATTGTTTTTTTTCTAAATCAGAACAAAAGACTAAGACTCTAAAACTACTAAATCATATTCATTTCATATCATTACACAATGGTAGTGTAAAATAGTAAATCAAGATCTCAGAGATGAAGTATTAACTAAATTAGTTTAGAAAAAAATGCATGTTGTGGTGAAAATAAAACTGCATTACATTGATCAAAAAGTATTAGATATGATCAGGACAAAAATGAAGATTTTTTCTCACCACAATACAAAGATTCCTCACAATGGATTTTTACCATTGTACTATAAAACTGCATTTATCTTGTACCACTGTTTTCAGGCAGAGAGACACCATACAGTTTTTAAAACCTCAAGGTAATACCCAGATTTCAGGGTACTCTAAGTCCACATAACTTAGGGTAATCTCCACTCATTTAAGACGAATGTCATTCAGCTTGGCCTAATTCAATCTTAACATGATACACAAAACCATTTAAACTAGAGCTCTGCACATGCAAACACTGATTTTTTGCTTCCAATGTATGTGTCTTATTGCTCCCCATTGAAAGCATTGAGCCCAATATTTACAAGTATTCCATAATTATTGCAACTTGTAATCCACAATTCTCCATTTGTATCCCATATTTCCTGTCTGCTGATTTAAGCAACGAGTTACACAGGAAATTTGTAGACACAACTTGCTCCACAACTGAAACCAAAATAAAATACTTCCCAGACATTTATTTTATGTGAAAACTCTTGAATTTTACTACTTAATTGCAGAAGTCAACTTTTAATACTGCTTCCTAGCGGTGTCAAACACTGCATTTCTGAGAAAACCATCAGTAAAAAACAACATTTAAGGCTCTCTTTAGAGATATTATTTGTTCATGACTATCATCCACATTTGAGCCAGAGATCCATCACAATTAATTCCCCTACTTCAAATGACCAGGCAGCCAGCGAACATCTTCAAATTCCCTGAACATTCTCAGGCATGAAGATACTCTCTCCATATGCTCCAATATGTACCTATACACAGAGAAGTTTGCAGTTTGGACAACAAATGACCCTTGAGTTAGAGTCAGAAAAAGTTATCAGGCAACACAACATGCTTCATGACTCACTAAAGCCTCATGGTTTCCTTCACACAGACTACAGATTTCTCACAATCTTCAAGCCTAACAAACTAAAGATGAAAATGACCTAACTCATCTCTAAGCTCTGGTAACAACAAAACAACCACATGGACTTTCAGTTAAGGGAGAAAGCCGGGAAGATTTTAGAAACTCATCTGTTTCATGGTACATTAGATTGTTCTGAACTCGAGGTCATGCAGGAAGTCTCTGGAACAAGATGATATACAGTTTTAACCTTTTTGGTCCTTTTGGTCGTAATAATATAACTCAACATCTCTTGCAGATGTGATTGAGTTGTTAGCCAGAATATTGATTTGATAAAAGACTTTTTTAAAAAAGAAAAGAAGTTGTCAAGTTATTCACAACGAAGACCAAGAATTTGTCATTAAAGGTTGTAGCAATCTATGCAAACATCTTATTAGTGGCAAACCTGCACGGCACATACATATAATTTTTTTAATACTACAATTAATACACAGTGCTGTCTGTTCAGTATTAATTCACACCGAACTACCGTCATCTAAATGGCCCAATAAAACAGGTAGCATATAGCCTGTAAACACAAACAGCAGTCTTTTGGGATGGCCAACTGTCCTTGGCCAGGTCAAAGCTCCAATTCCATCAATCTGCATTAAGGCAGTAATGCTTATTCAGTGAAGATGCAGAGTGCACATGCTGGCAGTTGACATCTAAAGGATCAGACCCCAGAATTATTTCTGTGAGAAGTACTGGGCACATATGTATCTAATCATAGGAATAAAAATGGCACTCAGATTTTAAATGATGAACCAGAAGTACAAGGCTACAATAGTTAAAAAAAAGCATTTTAGAATAACTGAGATTATCATGTAAATTCCACTGATTCTGAATAAAGCTGTAGTACTGCTGTAGTATGCTTTCAAAATGCAATTTCAGAAAAATACTAACTAAAATCTGATTTTATTTTCTTTATTCATATTTGCTTGAATACCTACTGTCACTTTTGTCTATTAAAAAGCACATACAACAATTTTCTAAATATCTCATTTGCAAATTTGCTCTGACATTGAAAAATTCTAGTACTGCAGCTGTGAAGGCTGCTAAAATCTGCCTGGTTTTCTGATCATTTGCAGTTGCACAAAAAAAAATATTTGAGTTGCTGAATTCTTTCAGCCATATTTCTGTTAGATTAGGGACAGTTCCTGCTCAGTCCCCCACCCCCTTTCTCATTGTTGGGGCTTTAGGTTATGTAATAGGCTGTGATATAACACAGTAATATGTAATATCAGCAAATGCAACATGAATAAGGTCTTATCATAGGTATATAGCACTGCAAAGGATATTCCCTGGATGCTGTCTGTTCTGTCATCATACGTCCACAGATTACACTAGCCATTTGATGGAGATGCATAGAATTTAAAATAAAGAATGCTTCACTAACAGCAGCTATAATCTCTCCTGCTCTGCTTCTTTAATCCCACAAGATCTTTTTAATAAGCCTCTCCCACAGAAAACGATTAAAATCCGCATCTTTCATATCTTTTGATTACAAGAAATAGCACAAAGTACTCCATATAAAAGTTAATTATGCATTTTAACAAAGAGTTTCCTTTGATTTATTTATTTTTGGATATCCATGAAAGAAGACCAGTAGGCCAATACATTACAAAATTTCAGCATCAACAGGAAATTACAGTCCATTATGATTTACTGTATGACAATTCTGGTATAGGAACTAACCAAGAAAACAGCTATATCAATGTTATTAATTACAAACAAGTGAAATTACCTTGGAACAGCCTGAAATTCACTTAAGAGCACCAATATTTACTTCCTATAATAGGTAAAGCCATAATTCTTCCCATTTCAGGACTTAGGTTAAAAAATATATATGTATATCAAAGAATTCTACTTGTCTGTATTTAGGAGTAGAATAAACCACTCCACGATAGGACACATCAGCCTTCTGCTAAATAGTCTACTATGGACCATTGCATCTATTTTGTATAAGAAGTCATTACAAATTAATTTTTTACTACATGCTTTTGCATTCCCTGCTTCACTTTACAGGGGTAGTAAAAGCAACTCAGAAAGCAAACGGTCCTCTAGAAAAATTCCGCCTGTGAGTCAATCCCACTGCTCTAAAAAATCCCCCTACCTTTGGGCTGAGCAGCAGCAAGCCCACTTCTTCAGAGCAGCAGTTTCTTCATAGAGATGCCTGCACATGCCATTCCATCCCAAAGGAAATTCCATTTCAGGGGAAACATGGTGTAAGAGATTAGAAAATGTGGGCACAAACTCAGTCACCATGCAGTCCTTGCTGCACCCAGCTCCCGCAGTCACACTGGCTGCGGAACAGAAGCTGCCAGGCAGCAGCACAGCCAGAGGGAGTGGAGCAAGGGCTTCACACTGGTGCTCTCCTGAGTTTTGGTAAGAGACTGTTTGTGAATTAAAAGGATGAGTCCACGCTACAAGGTCTGATAACAAAGAAAAACCTAGCCCTTTGCTACATCTATTATTTCTCAAGGCCTTCTGAAATCAATCTCCAAATACAAGCTACACACATAGAGGAAAGTTATTGAAGTCCATACTTGCATTTCTTTTGCAGTGCAAAACCACTGCCCTCTTCCAGAGAAAGATGTATATACCACAGCAGACACTTCACCCTGAATAGATGTGCTACTGAAATATCAGGGAAGCACATCAGAACTGAAAACATCCACTCATAATCAATCTATTCATTGTGCAAATATAGTTCTGTGTAAACAACAATGAAAAAAGTACAAGGAAAGCCAGTTAACATCAGCAGCCTTCCCCTCCATGGCCTTCTTCTTCATTCCTTAAGCAGATCCAATCTAGCTACTCCTAGTGCTCCAGAAAAACGTTGCCTGGATGTGAAACATGCTGCAGCAAAACAAACTTCAAACAGGGACAACCTGGCATTAAGCAGAGGAAAAGCTGAAAGTGGTAAGCTGTAAACACATACAAATTAAAGCAATATCATAAAACATAGCTAGGACTGTTAACTTTTAAACTTCCTTGGTTCAACAACTCAGGAATCAATCTCATAATGAAACCTGCTGCTAATTAGCTGAAACAAATCAGAAGCTTAACATGGTCCAGGCTGCTTAAGCTTGTCTTGCCTAGGACTGCATGTACCCCACCATAAATTAGTCTAATCCAAACAGTCTGCAGAGTGGGGACTTGTTTCCATTCTCTGGTTCCAAAAAAAAAAAACCTTCAGCATCATTAGATATGCAGTAGAAAGCAGTATTAACATAATTATACATACACAGGGTTAGCTGAGAAAAAAATAAAAGAAAATCCCTTGCAAATCAAACCAGGTTTTAGATTATGTAGTGGCTCTACACGTATAAAAGTCACAGAATTTCTAGGTTGGAAGAGACCTCAAGATCATCGAGTCTAACCTCTGACCTAAGTCTTCACAAGAAGAGTCCATCTCATGGTTACTTCACTAACAGTTTCCCAGTCTCCCCCTTTGCCAGCTTCCCCACCCTCAGGAAAAGAATTCTGTTGCCTTCTGATTCTGTGTAGGTTATCTGACAATACCAAAAAAAAGGACTTTTAGAAAGATGTTCAGCTCATGCACATATAACTGTCACTTCTTACCATGGTTTACAACTCCGTTTTTGATGAAAGAACAGGATTGCGAATAATTCTATCAACTCTGAATCTACACATTAATAACTCATGTACATGGCTGACTGACCAACCATGTCTGTCTGCAAAAAGAAGCTCTGCAGCACACAGTACAAGTGTGATTAGACATTTCTTAAAACACAAGTAAAACGGGCAAAGTGACCCTCTGTCTTCTTGACTTCACCTCAAAATTAAGAGGGTAAACTCCATCAGACTTCTTGTAAGCTCTTGGACAAAAAAAAAAAAAAAAAAAAAAAAAAAAAAAAAAAAAAAAATCATCCAGGTGGTCTGACATTAGATAATTGTGAAAAATGTTGTTTTTTTTTGTTTTTGTTTTGTTTGTTTTTTTGTCCATGCATAATCAAAACTTGCATATACAAAGTGAATTCATTTACTAATCATTGATTTAAAAGTGCTAAGTTGGAGAGCTCATTCACAAGTGATGGGAGGCATATTTGTGTTTTGTTCCAAATTGCTGACCCAGTTTACAAAGTGTTCGTGAAGAGTTATCCACATGACTGTTCCTACCTATGTAATTCTTGACTTCTCTTCTAAGACTACCAACGAAGTTGTCAGGGTGGCAAGGTTTGCTCAGCTGTCCTGTAAAAAACTACCAAGTAGTACAAAACACCTACTGCATTTCTTACAGGCCAATGATCTTATCAAGTGGTTAAAATTTGACTGATTTGATCGAATAAAAACCAATGACCTACTGTGGCAAAGGTTCTCTACCTCATTATCTGTCCCCTGAAGCAGCTTCTAAGTAGACAAACAGTTTGTTTAGTGCCCTGTTCCTCAAATATTTTGTCACCAACCAGGGTATTTCCATCAGCATTATGTGAGGCTGAAAAGAAAGAAAGAAATCCAAAAGAGAACAAGACCAAAAATCAATGGGCCCTGCAAAACAGGCTGCACACTTATTATGAATAAAATTAAGTAGTAATGAGTTTCAAAGTCTTTGTAAAACTCTAATATTTAGCAAATAGTGTTCCATTTCACATTTTGACATCCTCTGGCGTGAACTATCACGCTTTAATTAAACACAGAATGCAAATCACAGCCCCAGGAGATAATGCCTCTAGCTGCTTCTCCTTCAGTAAGGCAGCATGGAAATCAACCACCACAGTGACATAGAGGAGACCAGAGCAATCATGCTCCTTGTGGGTGGAGCTTCTCAACCACCACTTTGAGGGCAACTCCTGAATAGTTTTTGGAGAAGTCATCGCTTATGGCTGAGCTCCCTGTTGGCAGACAGAGAGCCATCCATCTCTGCTGAGATGTCTTCCGGATCGATAGGCTGCATTGACCAGCAAGCACAAGACAGCTTGATTAGCTAGGCTATACATACACGTATTTCATTGCCGTCAGCTCCTGGGGGGAAAACATCCTGACTTGGAGGTCTTATCCATACTGCAGTTCTCCATGGGACAGCTCCACCAGCCTTGGGAATCTACAGAAGCTAACCTGCATAGTGCAAATGTCAGACAACATTTTACTCATGTGCTGCTTAAAGCTACCCTTAGTAGACAACACCATGCAAAAATGGCAATTCCATTTAAAAATGTTTTGTCCAGCAACCAACTGCCTCTCTACTGGGACAAGAATGAAACAGGCACAATAAGCCAAAATCATGCTGGTAGAGAAAGACGTACTTCTAAGTAATCTATTAAGATTAAATATCTTAATATCTTCACACCCTCAAATCTACCAGTTCAGGAGACTCAGACATGTTTTCACAATAAATGATACCCAAGGATGGGAATGGAACCAAAATGTGATGTTTAGGTCAATACATTAACAGAGTGATTCTCAAGTTTTGATTGTGTCCCCTTAAATTCCAAAGGTGATGCAAGATCACATAATTCTTAAAACAAACAAACAAACAAACAAACAAAAAAACAACAACAACAAAAAAACACTTAATCCTACTAAAACCTTACTAAAATGTACAAATCTTGGCTGTTTAGTAGCTGTCTCTCTTCTGACAACAGTTAGTTCAGTTAGTTCAAATATCAGAGTGTAAGTGCGTAATACACGACCCACAGTACTGGGAACACAGTGCTGCAGAGTCCCTTTTGACTTCACAAGTAATTTCTAGGACCCAGGAGCTCTGTACAAAAGCAGAAGTCCTCAGCAGTCTTTCATATGAAGAGTTTCTCCAAGAAGCCTGACAGAGGTGTGAAAGGTACAGGTAATCCTACAGTCCACACCCATAGGAAACGGAGAGGCAAACAAAGAACATGCAGACATTTTTCAATACCTGAAGCACTGTATTCTAGTGTGTGTTTACTCTTGATATTAAGAAATGAAGCAAGGAAAATACATGTGCATGTCTCTAGACAGACCAATACCCAGAAGCAGCATTTTATGCAGTAGAGCTACCATGTACCTAACTTCTCTGGCATCAACACAGGTTTGTTTGTTTTTTTGTTTGCTTGTTTGTTTGTTTGTTTGTTTTGTTTGTTTGTTTGTTTTTGTTTTTGTTTTTGTTTTTTTTCCAAATTATTTTTCAACCAAGATCTTGTATTTAGGGCCCTGCCTCAAGTACCTCAACACACGAAACCTCTTGTTTGTTCTCTCTATGTAACATACCTCTACACCTCTCAGGGTAGTCAGTGCCACAAGATAATTCCATGTTTGACTCCCTGCAGCCATTCTTCAGACCTAGCTATAGCTGCTGTACAACTTGATCTTGCAGTGAAATGTTTCAATGATGCTAGTAGCACCTCCTTAGTTAAGAGAGACATGCAGTACTGCAGCTGGTAAACAGAGAGCAAGGGAAAGACACGCTCTGTAGAAAGTATCAATTTCATAGGAAAAACTAATTCCTCTAACCAAAATAAATAGCCATGAAATATTAGAAATATTTCATGAAATATTTCAACTTGGGTAGCACAAAGCAATTTTCAATTAGATACTGCACAGGGTTCAAAAGTTGAAGAAACCACATATCACATGCTTAGCCTTTAATAAAAAAATCATGAACATTTATTATTAATGATCCTTAGTAATAAATATCTTCATCTAAAATTCTTAATTGATAGGGACTTTTTCACAGAGTAACAGGAGGAATATTTCACTTGGGCATCTGTGGCTGTGTGTGCCTTCTCACTGGGGAAAAGATTATACAGTTTAAGGAAAATACAGAAGATACAGAAGAAAGACTCTATGTTTAGACAGGCACCTCTTTGAATACTAAATAAGGGGGGATGTTCTGAGGCTGGTGAAGTCCTTGCAATTTCCACACTAGCCATACAGCATACATAACATCAGACCAATATTAATGAGCCAGAATAACGAGACTGGAGCGCCTACGTATCAGAGCTTTCTGTAATGACTAGGCAATAGAACTATTCTTCAGGTCACATGTTGGTTTGTCTGTTTCGTTGTTTTAGGCCAAAAATGCAGTGGAAGTGGAATCTCTAAGGATATTCACTTTGGTTTTTGACCCCATTTAAAACCTGACCAGTTCATGTACTCTGATAGATTTATCTAGGTCTGTGACTGCCTCGATTCTAAGCAAAATATTACTTTTAAATCAGAGTGCAGTTAACAATGCTGGAAAATATGCAAAGTAACTTCCCTGATATGCAGACTTTGCAGCCTTGCCGCTGATGTGATTTTGGGCAATGCTGAGCCTAAAGCTCTTGAGGATTTTCGTAAACTGCAGATACGTTGCTCCTCAGGGCAGCGGGCTAGAGGAGGATCAAACAAGACAAAGAAATCAGTATCATCAGGAGAGAGTAAATTCTGGATCCTTCCTGTGAATCCTTTGGCTTCATATAATAATAATTAAAAACTCTCTATGTCCCTTCTAGGTGTCTATTCTCTTTCACCTTCATTGTTTGTAGTTTTATTTCCCTCGAAAGCAAAAGAACTCTAAGTTACCTGCAAACAAAAATATTTGCTAATGTTAATGTTCAGGCACTCCACTAGTGGAAACAAACATGTATCTCCTCCAAGCATACCAAAAATCCCTTCTGGGTGATAATCAACACAGCTCTGCTCCAGTGAGTCATCAGGAGGGACCAGTTTCATTTGCAAAATACAAATGCTGATTCCAAACAACACAGCCATACTGACATAAGCAAACATGCACTAATTAGGGCAAATAATTGCTACTTCAAAAACTAGCCAGATTACACGCTTGTTCTTACAGGTCCTGCCTTAGAGTTTTCCTAACCAAACCGAAGAGTGTCCAACACATGTGCATTAAATTTTTATACTAATTTCTTCAGACTATTTTTTTAATTGATAATCATTTTACTGAAATTAAATACCACACTTTCTTCCATTTAGATATTCAGCACTACACTGCAAGAAAGCTAGAAAATGCATTAATATGAAGTCAGTTCCTGGGGTTTTCTTTTATGGAATCCTTAGCTAGAATCCAAAACAAAGATGTCCTGCTGCTAATTAAAGCCACTTACAGTTCAGACCATTTTCTATGTATGACGTATGTATACATTCACATTGTGCTGTCACCTTATGGAGACCTCTTTGGAGAATTACCTGAATTTATCTTTGAACAACAACAAGCAGCTTTACTCTGATTTTCAAAATTTTATACACTTGTCCCAAAGAAACAAAAAGACATTCTGAAGATCCAAAAAAAAAAAAAAAAAAAGATAAAAAATGGTTTCTTCCCCTCCAGTTTGGCTTCTTTCTACCTGCTTGCTATTGCAAAACACCTAGTTTCTAATCAAAATAATGAAGGCAGAGCTTCCGTGCTCAGAGGTTTCCATTTCAATAAGCAAGGCAATTTCCATTCAAATATATGTTATGTCATGCTTCCACAAAACAGAAGAAAGCCACTTTTCATTTAATACAAATGCCAGGTTATCCAGGTTCTTATATCCTTCCAGAAAACAAGAAAATAGTCTCAGCTTGCTCACTGCTCAGCACAGTGAGCTTCCTTATCCAGCCTAAGGTTTGACTGCAAAGTTTAAATGCAAAGTCTGCTCATCTCCTGGTTTCTATTCCTAATTATGACCTGGCATATCAGTTTTATGAGGTTGCTGCATCGTAATTTCTCTTAAGTGTGTAAAAGACTGATATATTCAGATAAAAGATGTGGAACACTGTTCTTACGAAATCAAGCTACGCAACAGCCAGCTTTGTCAGCTGTGCAATGACTTTCTCACTATTCCTTCTCCACCCACTCCTCTTGGAAGAAATAATGCAGATATCGAGGCAAAGCTACAGATTAAAATTTCATGCTGAAATTCATAAAAAAATATCTTCTTAGAAAATCTCTTATTTAAACAGCATACACAACTTGGCCAACTTGGTGATTGATAATTCAGTTTGTTTCATGGTGTAAATCTTTAATTTCATTTGCTGCCCTTGTTACTCTGACCCTAGCAATATTCCATAAATATTTAGGTAGCTTTCCACCAGCATGCTTTCAGCTTTTGAATACTAATGCCAGCTGTAGTGAAGAAGAAAAGGAATTGCTGTAATGGACCACGGAACTAGCTGTGAATATGTAACCTGCTGTTTGTCAGGGATCCTGTTTACTGGAATTAAAGCAGTCATTACTAGCACATGGGAACCCATCACATTCTTAATGAATTGTGAAGCTGTGTTGGGAAAATAACAAATATCTTTACCTGAATAAGCATTAATGTTGTAACAACTTGAAAAAAAAAAAATCAATAGCTGTATAAAGCCTAAGGGCTAAGAACAGAAAAACAAGACTGGCATGCATACAGATAACCTTACCAGTGAAGAAATCAAAGAGTTTCTGGTTTACTCTGCATCTCATCATGGTGCCTGACAGATTATCAACAACTTTAAAAGTATCCTTTGATATAAGCACAGTCAAGGCTCAGGGACATGACCTTCTACTACCTGTATTCCTTTATTCTGCAACATCCCAAGCTCATTAGAGTTCAAAGAAAGGACTTTATGAGACCATTCTTGGCAAAGCAGCAGTGTGCAATTGCATGGTGAGCCTTCCCGCTGCTCCAGCCAGAAGAAACACAAGCTGGGGAGGAGAGTTACAGAACATCCCTTGTTCCCTAGGTCAGCGGATGCAGCATCCACTTTCAGTCTCCAAGGGGACAGAGTCATTCCGTCCATGAAGAGGTACTTCCCTGCCAGATCCCTCAGACACACCGGATGCAGAAGCAATTCTTTGCCATTCCTAGTGAAGAGAAGTGCTGAGCATAAGAAACCACTACCAACAGAAGAGAGGACAGCAGTGGAAAAAACGCCAAAATTCATCTCAACCTTGTTCCCCACTTCGACTAGAACCTTGTCTAGACTTTAGTCACTTCTCATCTATACTACTGAAATCGCTTTTAAAATTACCTCATTGTACTGCTGTGCTTTCAGAACTATAGCAATGAGTTGTGAACTGCAGCACAACTCCCCTCACTCCAGAAAGCTTGTATGACTTCATCTGCAAAGTCACAACTAACCTCCTAGTTTTAGAGGCCATCTTTTAATTTTTCCCACAAATACAAGCCTCTCTCTTTATGTCTTTCTATCAAGGACCATCTAGACTGGAAAATCAAGTACCAAAAAGAGTTATCTTTGACACCCACAAGAATTTGGTAAAAACGTCCACTCTTCCCACACAAACACACATACCCCCTTTCTTTTCAGGTAACGCTCTTGAAAATATATTATAAGGTTGAATAAGGCAGAGACTAATTTCTTGACTTTAGGAGAAAAAAAAAAAAAAAAAAAAAAAAACATGAACAAGAAACTAGAAAGGTACCAAAGTCCAAAATTTGCCTTAAGATTCACCAGCGTGAACTGCATCGGTGCATGTCCTCCCATCTCCTCTATTTCATTTTCTCCTGGGCCTAAGCTGAAAATGGAAGCCTTTGGCTGCTAACTGAATGCGCAATGACAAAGCAGCCCTACCATTGTATTAAAACCAACAAGTAAAAGGAAACCACTTTCTTCACATTGCATCAAGAAGCATTTGCACGTGCAGAAGTTGCCTCCTTTGCGAGGAACAATAACAGCTTGTAGTCTGGCCTCTGCTATAGGGTTCAAACCCATCTTGGCTTGTCTAACCTACACAGACACCCTGCCCATTTCTTTTCTCAAAAGCAGGATGTGTGTCTTTGCAGGGGGAGGGGAAAGAAGAAAAAAAAAAAAAAAAAAAAAAAAAAAAAAAAAAAAAAGCTGTTTCACCAACTTCTCTTACACAGTTGAGTTAATAGGTTTCCTCAACTGGAGTTACCAGTAAGTAGGTGGTTCCCCTAAATCCTAAACAGACAACTGTTTCCTCTTTACACTGCTTTGTAAGCAGCTCTCTCAAGCCCACTACAAGACCATCTGCCAAGCACATTGCAGTGGCTACCTTTTTATTCTTGGAGTCCTGCTGCATGAGTAAGAGCAAAGCACACAGCAGAGCTCACAATAAAGACAAGTAGGCTATCTTTACCTTAAATTTCAGTCACAACTGAGATAAGCATCCATTGAGCATTAGTAGGCTGGAAACTATTTTCTTATCCAAGTAAAGGAGCCTCTTTGTTGCTGCCATTGGATTGCAAGTTCTGTGTAGATAGTTCAGCTATCTACAGTAAATTTGAACAGCTGTTATTAGCTTTATAGTTGTTACTAAGAGGATTTTCATTAGAAGATTTTTTCTTGTAAAATGAAAAAGCACTTAGACACTATTTCTCAGAATACACTGACCCAGACAAAAAGCACAGCTCCTAAATAGATCAGAGCTTCAGAATCCTAACATGTATTTTCAGAATATAAGCCCCTAATACTTGAGCACAAAATCACCTTACAGTGATATACCTTACTTCCAGTATTTACACCTAGAGCCAGGATCTAACACCTACTGCAGTACAAAGAAAAAATCTTTTCAGTCTTCACACTGACTGAGGGTTTGAGGGTCTCTTTCAACAGCAAATTATCTACTCAAGGTAACGTGCTTACATACACAACCATTAAAAACTTGATAAAACAATCGGTAATAACTGAGTCAAAAGCCATTTTCTACAAATACTGCCTGTTTAACCAGTTTTCAGAGAGATTTAGTGACACATTGGGAAGAGTTTATAGTGAGATTTTTTTCACTTTGAAGGGTTTCAGAAAATAGTAGATGCTAATAATAACGTCAAAGCATGGCAGTTTCTTAATGATGTGTCATTGAAAAGCACTTTGCCCATTTGTTTGTTTGTTTCCCCCAGTCATTACTTTCACAAGTAATCCAACTATTATTACACTCATGCAAAGTTCCTAGCAAGGTCTCTTTTATAGACAACTTACCTCCATTCAAACCAATGCAACTTGACTGATTTACATGCCTCAGCCTTTTCCCCCAAAACCATAACCCTCTTAAAACCCCCAAATAAGTATACATACACATCCCATCAAACATTACATTTTCCAAAAGTACAATCTGCCCATTCAGCTGGTATTCAGCCCATTGTATTGTGAACACACGTAGAATCTCCACATTAAGCTTTCTTTGTGCAAAAACAAGAGTTTAAAAAAAAAAATACAAAATGCTATCCTTGCTCTTCCATCAGGATTTTAGCAGTTCTGCTGTTGCTGATGCAGACTGAAAGTCCTTTTAGTATCATGCTCTGAGTTCTGAATTGGCAGAATGAACTGTAAGTGAAACCAGTAAGCACAGTTATTTAAAAAAAAAAAAAAAAAAAAGTACTATACATAAGCTACAAAGAAGTTTGTCAGAGAAAGAACGTCTTTCAAGCCAGGGTCCTTTACTCACACTTCTTCAAGATTAGGAATCCAGCAGCACTGGCAGTGCAGATACAGAATACATTAAGCACTTCATCAACAACACCATCTCAGAGGCATCAACAGCCTGGTTGAACAAGAAGGGCATCGTATGTTGAAATCCTCACAAAAACTGTACTTAAAGTACTCCTGCTGGTGCCCTACACAGCATGGGGAAGTTGCACAGCTTCTGCTGTGCTGACAGAAGTACCAGCTTTCAGGTAAGTACTTAAAACCAGGTTTCTTTTTGCTTATCTGTAGTGACTTTTAAAGATAAATTAAGGACCCCATGATTCTTTTCAAAATGCCTAGAGGGAATTAATCTGTATAAACTGGCCAACACAGCCTCTCTCAATAAAATGATAGTGCTAGCCACAGCTTTAAGTATTGCTAAACACGTAATAGCTGCTGGGATTTGCAATGGCCAGTGTGCTGCTATTACTTAGTTTTTCATTTTGAGAGCACTTCAGGATTTTTTGGGGATCAAAAACTCACAACCAGCCCCACCAATGTCCTGTGCAGCACACAGCAGGTTAGCACCTGTAAATTGGAAAGAGAAAATGCTGAGCCTGGCAGCTACTGCCACGTGACTGCCTGACAGACAACCGAACATGTCTGCCCTTCATGCTGTGACCCTTGGCATAGCTCAATTTGCACTGCTTCCCAGCACACAGTAGCACCAGCACCTTCAGTGTTCCCACCTTGAAAGGAATAAACTCACTGTGTGGGGACTGACTCTTTTTCAGAGACCTTCTGAGCAAGTCCTGGTAAGGGAAAGCACAACTAACACCTGTGACAGACACAATTCTGCGTCATCTGCTCTGCCAGACTGAGCTGGACGTCAGTGATTCACCAAAGAGGTATCCCACTCCATGCAACGCAAAATTAATAGCACAGCACTCATCTTCTTTGCACCAGCCTGATCAGATGATCACATCTCATAGGAAAAACTTTAGGGATAATATCTATGATAGCTTGGAAAGGAAGATGTTTCAATCTTTTTCACTTGCCACTGTGAACTTCTAATGAAACTAAATCAAATTCTCTCAGCTCTCTAAGTATCTGATCTGCCAACAATGGTTTAAAAAGATTTGATTCCTCCTCAAGTTTTCTGAAAGAGGAACTACTTTCACTGCTTGCCATTCCTGCCATTCCTTGCCATACCACACTGCAAAATTGCCCTGGAAGAACCAGGTTTACTTTATATTCAGCTGCATCTCCAAGCTCTCCTTAGCTACTCTGTTAGCCTTGCTCAGCTGCAGACTGCAGTGTTTTCTTTCCTTACTAGCAACAGCCTGTACTCCTTGTCTGCTCAGGGATTTCATCATTGGGCTGCAGCCAGCTACAGGTCTTCATGAGGCCAAGAAGTTTCAGAATTTGTAAGACTCTGTGTATCAGCAGTTGCAACCATCAGGCAGATTTTATATGAAACAAATCAGTTTAAAAGATTTTATATGATATAAATATACATTATATAAATTTATATATACATGTACATATTTATATGTCAAACTATTATATATACTTTTATATATTTATATATTATATATATTATAAAATATATATTATAATGTATAATATATAAAATAATATATATTATATTATACATATATTATATACATTATATTAGAGAGAGAGAAAAAAAATAATATATAAACATATGACATATATAATGACTTACCCAGCAGTTTTGTGTCTTGCTTAGTTAAGGTAAGGCAGACTACATTGATTGAATTAACCTCCAGTGTGAGATTAGAGTCACAACCAATTCTGTGAAACAGTCTTCTAAATTCAGAGACTCATATTCTCTCCACAATGCAATTCTTTTCCCAGAAGATCCCCAAATCTTTGTCAAGAAGCAAAACTACTATAAAAGCACACCTGTAGTGGCAGTAATGACACAGCAGTACTCAAGTCAATCAGATACTTGCTCGGATGTTTTCAGACTTTTTTTTTTTTCTTTTTTTTCTTTTTTTTTTAACCAGAATCTGCTAGAATCCACACGGAAAATAGTACAACAATCAAATCAAACAAACACGCAGTATTCATGAGATAAAGGCATCCTGCAGCTAATTTATGTTAATCATTAACATTAATCATTAACATTCTATTCCTGAAATGGTGTTGTATTTGGTCTTCCCAGTTAACTTCTGCATCTGATTTCACTCATGATTGTGTACAGTAATGGTGTTCTGGCCCCTCAAAGTTGTTTTTTCGTTTGTTCCCCCTCCACCCCCCCCACCCCCCCATTTTTCTTCTTTGTGGTTTCGTACAGGTAAATCATATTGAATAGATATTATGATCTGTATCCACTTTCTGCCAGATACAAGACAACAGGAGCCAAGATTCTATTAAAGTTATCTTTTATCTACAAGTTTCAAATTATGTGATGCTAGACAACCGCATTTAAATTCAGCACTTAAATTCCTTAAGTCAGCATTTGAATTCTTTGGGGTGTGAACGAGGTGTTAACTCTATTGCTGAATTACTGCATGTTATAGGAATATATTTTTACTCAAGTAATAGAGTTGCATAATGGTCTAATTCTTGAGCAGTAAGAATTCATTTAGCCTCAAATATGTTTGAATCACCAGACTACAAAGCAGCTGCAACTAAAAACCAAACAAGGTCAAGCCAGTGGTGGTAGTTCTATTAGATAATAAGTTTTAGACATGATATAAAGTGTAATATTGAATTATTACAATATTATCCAAGAATATTATCCAAGTATTTTACTGAATAAAATACTTGTTGCTGTAAGTAACAACCTCGAGGCCCTACCAAAACAAATAATGCAACCAAAACTTGAACTCAGATTTTAAAAATAAAGGATGATTTTTTTAGAGATGAAAACTAAGTTAAAACTGAAGGATAATTATTTCATTTGTTTTAAATATTTATATTACAGCAGACATCATTTGGGTTGACTTCAAAGCTTTTATTGTTTTCTCCTCTTGGAAGATTATTCTTATTAATATTTCTCCATTGTTTTTGTTTGATTTGTTCTGTTATGGATTGAATTCAATGCTGGAAAAACAAATTTAATTATTTTGTGCTTACTTTAATCAGGTCTAAATCTGACTTCATAAGTTTAATATAATACATACACACCCCATCACATGCCTCAACAGACTGCACATGCAGAAAAAGTGCCCAGCTCTACAGGCATCCACGGTAGGCACAGCACCAGAAAGCAGGCCATAATCTGCTCTCATTTACACTGGCATAAATCAGTAGCAATCTCACAGTAGCAAGAATTACACTCATTTAAGACAGATATGTTATGTATTTATATAACCACACAAAAACATACTGTTACAGCAGAATTGGAGCTTTATGTCCTCGTGATTCATCACAGGCTGGGGCAACGAGTGCTGCTGGCCTCCAGCCAGCAGATCAGGACTCCAGTGCTCTACAGGTCTTGTTGCTGTAGCAATGACATACTTCTCTACCAGATGGACACCTGCCCACATGCATTGCCACATAATGGGAAGGGAGAGCATGGCCAGGGAAGGAGCCAAGCATCTGCATATTTCATCGTGAAGCCATCGTACACATGAAGCCATCCTGAGGCTCTGATGCAGGCTGCCTGTTCACCTGGTTCATGCAACAGCATAGCAAAAGCTAACAATTCAAACTTTTCTCGCTTTACATCTGCCTTTTACTAATACAGAAGTTGTAAAAGACTCGAGATTAGCCTTGAATGAAAAGCACGTCACATGGCATGCCTTTATGTCAAGCTTGAGGTCTTCTGATGAAAATTTCAAATAGTAAAATGAAAAATGGAAAAGTGAGTTTCCTCCTTTTGGGGAAACTTGTTCTTGCTTGGCTTTGTAGCCTCTTCTACACTGTCTTTAATTCTGACCTATCTGTATGAGCACAGCTTTCTTGCAATTCCTGAGTAAGAATTTCAGAATTCCAAGAAGCTATCAGTGATGCTCTCAGATTGTGTAAATATTCAGATTAATATTCAGCTACATTTTTCAAAGATACCTACAGCTGTACCAATGGAAATCACTCTGTACTCGGTCTATTATCATATTCATACAAGTTATTTGTTTTATAGACTTGAAATCCCTTTGTGGTGGATTTTATTATTTGTTCTTTGTTACATTAGCACTGTTGTGCCCTTGGAAATACCCATGGCACTAGTTTGTGATTTTTTTTTTTCCATGTGATCTATTTCAACAAGAGAAAACAATGTTTTCTTGTAGCTCTTGAAAATAATAAGGACACAACTCTTGGTATACACAGAATTTATACCAAGCAGGTGAAGGGGGAGAAGAAATAACTGAACACTGAGCAAGAGGTTCAGATAAATTACTCAAATTTATGGCTTTAACAAGGGTGTAAAGGAAGTCAGTAACTTGTATTTAGAATCAGCTTCAAATGGCAACAAAGGTAGTGCTGTGCCTTGCCATGACATTTACCTCTCCCGTAATTTAAACCAAGATAAGTTCTAGTATTTTTGCATTGAATAGCTGGTAGAGAACAGGCACATAGATCACAGTAATAAAGAGACAGGTATTTTCATTAGGAGATAAGTAATAAATTTTAGGAGATGATGAATGCTATGATTTCCACATGAAATTTAAAATCCACTGTAAACTCACAAACACGGACTTTTTTCTTTAATGTGGATTGATTATTTATGATAATAAAGTCTTGTAATAAAGGGCTGTTAATCTGAAAACAATTAAAGGTCCCCTATAGCACTCACTGTTCAATGGCAACTCCATTTTGAAAATGCAAAGAACATCATAACTAAGAAAAAAATATTTTTGCAGGTTTTTCTAGCTATACCACTGCAATCTTCCCTTCAAAACCCTACTGGAAATCTTCACATTGTGCCAACTTGGATTTAACCACCGCAGACCATTTTCTAGAAACTTTAAAGCCTGCAAACATATTACTGAATTCAACTGTACAACTACATCAGTTATGCATTTTATGTGTATTTTTATTCTCTAAGCATAAGGAAAACAAGCATTAAGGAAGTGTTAGAAGTTGTGCCATTCAATTCAGGGTTTCCTGGTACCTCCTCACAAGGAGCAAGGACTCCTGTAATTTAATTCAGAGCACAGGAACAACTGATGTTTTCTTCTGCTCAATTTACACCATTAAAAATGGTAAATTTGACTCCACAAAACTCCAAAGCCACTGTAAACAAAGGGCAGCTGATTTTACCTCTCTGAACTGTAAATGGAAGACATTAGGAAAAAAAAAATCCTGCCAGGCTAGTTCTTAAGCCAAAATGCTGTTAATTTCCCAAATAAACAAAGTGGCTGAGGCTGGAAGGTGGGATTACCACATCCATTCCTTAGTCAAGCAGGCTCAGCAGCAGCAGGCTGGCCAGGACCATAACAACTTCTCTATAGAATTCAGCAGTTGCTATGAAAATGTCCCTTTATGATAAAGAGCCACAATTTCTGGAAATAAAAATAAAAAAAATAATAATAAAATAAAATAAAATAAATTAATTAATTAAAAAAAAAAAAAACCACTTGATTTAATTCTATGGACTCTTTAGAGAGAATTCAGTTTTATGCTGTTGCTTTCATCCTCACTAAATTCTTAGTCTTCCCTTGTTAGATATTATGCAATGCAAACACTGTATTTTTTATTATTATTAAAAAAGCAGCATATTTCTCCATAGCTGTTCACTTACACTCATTGTTACGGAATTCGCTGCAAAAAAATCCAGACAGACTCGTTTTTCTTAATCAGTGATGCTCCCCAGTACAACCTGTCATTTAGCATGTATGATATATTCAAAATAATCCAGACCTAGCTAATCCCTAGGTGTATTTCATTGTTTTACACTGCAGAGTCTTAGATTCAGAGATGAAACTGAAAGAAATCTAGATTTTGCACAAGTTTTCTCTTTTGATGGAACACGAATAGAAATGATGTTGAAAGCTGAAAGTGGGTTTACATGGGTAAATTTAAAATCACTCTCATTGCAGTTATCACAGACAGACAGGATTACATCTAATAATTTTATGCAAGCTCCTGAGTATCTAAATGATGCTACACAGAATCAAGGGACCAATTTTTCCTATACTAAACAAATCACATAAAATGTAGCTGAAGAAACACTTTTGCCAAACTACTTGTAGGTGGAAAGTGACTGCTTCTAGTTGAGCTGTTATTAAGTAAGAATTAATGGTCAGAAGAAGCTCTGTATTTCTCAGTACATAATAGCAAATTGGTTTATTTTCATTTTTGTATCCCCAAAGCAATTAGGATCAGTAATAAGTTCTAAAAGTTAAATCCATTTGTGGTTTTGACAGTCAGGGATGAACAATAAAAGGAAAGAAATTAGAATATGCAAGTCAAAATAATAGGAGGCATTGATAAAGTCAGATGCATAAATACAAGATACAACTGAACCGCCACACCCTTTGACATGTGGCTTCAAACAAGACGTGGCTATTTAACAGTCTAGAAGTGGCTTAAAGAACAACTAAAGGTTTGTCAAAGGACATGAGTCAGTAGAAGAGCAATTGCCTGTTAAGAGCAATAATGATTAAGATGCTATATCCATGACTTTCCTGATACAGATTAGATGGGATAGATACTATGAAAAAGAAATTGTACTTTCTGTAGCTTTAAATTCACTTAGACACTTCGCTGTTATACTAACCAAGACAATATTGCCATGGTCTAGTCTAACCTTGCTCATAAATCTTCATCTCCAGCAGAACTTAAAGCTACAGATAAGAATTAATACATATGTCCTTGGCTAGAGCACAAGGAGTTATTTTCAAGGGCATTTCCAAAAATGAATCATCTGTAGAGGCAGAAAAGTTCTTTTCACTTTCTGCACCAATCGGGATGTTTGGAATTTGAACATACTACCCTGAAAAACATTATTGTTAGGTAACTCGATTAGATCAGTACTTATCAAAGCTGTGAACTACATGAGTTGGGTTAATGAGACCTGTGTGTGCACGTTTTATGCTCTGGTGAACAGAAGTTTAACAACTTTCATAGTGTATCCAGAGGATATACACATACCTTCTTGTTTGCAGAGATGTTGCATGTCCATTTCAGGAACATACTTAAGTTTATAGATTTAAAAGGACTAGTTGTGCTGAAAATTACAAGTTTTCTCCTTACAAAACATTTTGAGTTTAATTCAGCCCATCTCTTTGATTCCATTTAATTTTAAAACTGCATATCTGTAAATTCTCCTTGTCTGATATTAACAAAAGCTGTTCTGAACCACATTTCCCATAGAATGGTTTGGGTTGGAAGGGACCTTAAAGCTTATCTAGTTCCAACCCACTGCAATTGGCAGGGACACCGCCCACTAGAACAGGTTGCCCAAAGCCCCGTCCAGCCTGGCCTTGAACACTTCCAGGGATGGGGCATCCACAACTTCTCTGGGCAGCCTGTACAAATGCCTCACCACTATCTGAACAAATAATTACTTCCTCATGTCTCATCTAAATCTTTCTTCTTTTAATTTAAAGCCATTACACCCCTTTTCTTGTCACTGCCCTCCCTGACAAAAGTCCCTCCCCAGCTTTCCTGTAGGCATCCTGTAGGTACTACAAGGCCACTATAAAGTCTCTCAGGAGCCTTCTTTTCTCCAGGCTGAAGAACCTCCACTCCCTCAGCCTGTCTTCATAGAAGAGATGCTCCAGACTGCTGATCACATTTCATGATCCTCCTCTGGACTGTTTCTGATATGTCATCTCCTAACACATTTCATAGATATATTTGAACAACTATACAAATATGATAGAGCACACTTTGAAAAATGTTTTAAATACATATTTTTTTCTGCAACAAATGGCTTTTGAAATGGTGTAAGGGGTTTATAACACAGCTCCAAGGTAACTGCTGTTACCTGTGGTAATTTCAAAATACCACGACATGGTCCTCTGTGATGCTGGTTTTGCTACTATTACTGTTTCTAGGGTAACCCACATTCAGCTAGAGACCATATAGTGCAGCTAGTGTCTTTAGAGACCTCAGGCCTGTACCTCAAACAGATGAATATTTAATGTGCTATGGGCTAGCTTCAACCCATGCAGCAGCATTAAAAAAGCCTCTACAGCAACATTCTCTAATCTCAGAGCCCAGAGCCTCTTATGAGCTGTACAAGAATTTCACAAGAAAAAGTCAAGAGCAAGAGCAAACTCTCCCTCCCCCCTTTAAAAAAAAAAAAAAAAAAAAAAAAAAGTGAGCATTTCCTTGGATCGGTTATATGGAGGCTATTCCTCACCAGGAGAAGGAGATGAGTTTTAATGGCAAATAACTGAGGCTGAACAATCAAATTCCACTAGCGTAGGTTTTACCTGTGTCTCACCTCAACTAATTATTGTATGGGGTACAGTAATGATTTACTGGCTTCAAAAGTCTGGTTCTATTTATGTTCATAGACTGGTTAACATAAGCAACAACTACCTGACAGAAAACCCCTGGAAGTCAGAAATCACTCAGTTGACAGCTCTTTGAAGCCCCAAGCTGCATGATCTGCAAGAGTAAATGAATCCATTTGGCTTTCCAAAAAGATGAAACTCAAGTCAGCAAGAAGCATGAAGACCTCACCACGTCATTATTCAACCAAAATGCAATGGTTTGCAAGACCATGTTGGAGGTATGGTCACTTAACACTTCGGGGGCTGGGTCGGTTAGTGGATGGAGCGGGAGTGCAGGTGGTGTTTTCACCTGCCTATGGTGGCAGGGAGGGGTACAGAGAGGACATGGAAAGCCCACCTGTTAAACACGTGGCTCCAGGGCTGGTGCCAACACAGAAATCTTGGGTTTTTTGATCATGGGGCACATTACTCAGCACCTGGCCTGATGGCCGCAGACGGGTCCCTATCTTTCAGGGGAAAAAGGATCCTGGGCCAGGAGCTGGCAGGGCTCATTGAGAGGGCTTTAAACTAGGTAGGAAGGGGGATGGGGCTGAAGCTAGGATTGTTGGGGCTGTGCCAGGGGGAACAATGGCAAGGCCAGAGGATAAGGCAATGGCCCAGCTGAAGTGCATCTACAGCAATGCACGCAGCATGGGTAACAAACAGGAGGAGCTGGAAGCCATCGTGCAGCAGGTAGGCTACGACTTGGTTGCCATCACGGAGACGTGGTGGGACCAGTCTCATGACTGGAGTGCTGCAATGCCTCGCTATAAGCTCTTCAGAAGGGACAGGCAGCACAGAAGGGGTGGTGGTGTGGCTCTCTATATTAGAGAGTCTTTCGAGGTTGTAGAACTCGAGGCTGGGAATGACAAGGTCGAGTCCCTTTGGGTTAGGATCGGCAGGGACAACAAGGCTAGTGTCCTGGTCGGGGTCTGCTACAGACCGCCGAACCAGGATGAGGAGACGGACGAGGAATTCTACAGGCAGCTGACAGAAGTTGCGAAATCTTCAGCGCTTGGTCTCGTGGGGGACTTCAACTTCCCTGACATATCCTGGAAGCACAACACAGCCCTGAGAAAGCAGTCTAGGAGGTTTCTGGAGAGCGTGGAAGATAGCTTCCTGACGCAGCTGGTTAGTGAGCCTACCGGGGTGGTGCCCCGCTAGACCTTCTCTTCACAAACAGAGAAGGACTGGTGGAGGATGTGATTGTCGGGAGCTGTCTTGGGCAGAGTGACCACGAAGTGGTGGAGTTCGCTATTCTTGGCGAGGCCAGGAAGGGGACCAGTAAAACCGCTGTATTGGACTTTCGGAGGGCTGACTTTGAGCTGCTCAGGACACTAGTTGGTGGAGTCCCTTGGGAGGTGGTTCTGAAGGGCAGAGGGGTCCAGGAAGGCTGGGCACTCTTCAAGAGGGAAATCTTAATGGCGCAGGAACGGTCTGTCCCCACGTGCCCAAAGACGAGCTGGCGGGGAAGAAGACCAGCCTGGCTCAACAGAGAATTGTGGCTTGATCTTAGGAGAAAAAAGAGGGTTTATAATCTTTGGAAAAGTGGGCAGGCCACTAGGGAGGACTTTAAGGATGTAGCGAGGCTGTGAAGGGACAAAATTAGGAAGGCCAAAGCTCATCTGGAGCTCAATCTGACTACTGCCGTTAAAGATAACAAAAAACGTTTCTATAAATACATCAACACAAAAAGGAGGACTAAGGAGAATCTCCATCCTTTACTGGATGCGGGGGGAAACTTAGTTACAAGAGATGAGGAAAAGGTGGAGGTGCTCAATGCCTTCTTTGCCTCAGTCTTTAGCGGCAATACCGGTTGTTCTCTGGATACTCAGTACCCTGAGCTGGTGGAAGGGGATGGGGAGCAGGATGTGGCCCTCACTATCCATGAAGAACTGGTTGGTGACCTGCTACGGCACTTGGATGTGCACAAGTCGATGGGGCTGGATGGGATCCACCCAAGGGTACTGAGAGAACTGGCAGAGGAGCTGGCCAAGCCACTGTCCATCATTTATCAGCAGTCCTGGCGATCGGGGGAGGTCCCAGTTGACTGGCGGCTAGCAAATGTGACGCCCATCTACAAGAAGGGCTGGAGGGCAGACCCGGGAAACTACAGGCCTGTCAGTTTGACCTCAGTGCCAGGGAAGCTCATGGAGCAGATCCTCCTGAGAGTCATCACATGGCACTTGCAGGGCAAGCAGGCGATCAGGCCCAGTCAGCATGGGTTTATGAAAGGCAGGTCCTGCTTGACGAACCTGATCTCCTTCTATGACAAAGTGACGCGCTGGGTGGACGAGGGAAAGGCTGTGGATGTGGTGTACCTTGACTTCAGCAAGGCTTTTGACACCATCTCTCACAGCATGCTCCTCAAGAAACTGGCTGCTCTTGGCTTGGACTGGCGCACGCTTCGTTGGGTTAGAAACTGGCTGGATAGCCAGGCCCAAGGAGTCGTGGTAAATGGAGCCAAGTCCAGTTGGAGGCCAGTCACTAGTGGCATCCGCCAGGGCTCGGTGCTGGGGCCGGTCCTCTTTAATATCTTCATCGATGATCTGGACGAGGGCATCGAGTGCACCCTCAGTAAGTTCGCAGATGACACCAAGTTAGGTGCGTGTGTCGATCTGCTTGAGGGTAGGAAGGCTCTGCAGGAGGATCTGGATAGGCTGCACCAATGGGCTGAGGTCAACTGCATGAAGTTTAACAGGCCAAGTGCCGGGTCCTGCACCTGGGGCGCAATAACCCCAAGCAGAGCTACAGGCTGGGAGAGGAATGGTTGGAGAGCTGCCAGGCAGAGAAGGACCTGGGAGTGATGGTGGATAGTCAGCTGAATATGAGCCAGCAGTGTGCTCAGGTGGCCAAGAAGGCCAATGGCATCCTGGCTTGTATCAGAAACAGTGTGACCAGCAGGGCTAGGGAGGTGATCGTCCCCCTGTACTCGGCTCTGGTGAGGCCGCACCTCGAGTACTGTGTTCAGTTTTGGGCCCCTCGCTACAAGAAGGACATCGAGGTGCTTGAGCGAGTCCAGAGAAGGGCGATGAAGCTGGTGAGGGGCCTGGAGAACAAGTCCTACGAGGAGCGGCTGAGGGAGCTGGGCTTGTTCAGCCTGGAGAAGAGGAGGCTCAGGGGCGACCTTATCGCTCTCTATAGGTACCTAAAGGGAGGCTGTAGCGAGGTGGGGGTTGGTCTGTTCTCCCACGTGCCTGGTGACAGGACGAGGGGGAATGGGCTTAAGTTGTACCAGGGGAGTTTTAGGTTAGATGTTAGGAAGAACTTCTTTACCGAAAGGGTTGTTAGGCATTGGAACAGGCTGCCCAGGGAAGTGGTGGAGTCACCATCCCTGGAAGTCTTTAAAGGATGTTTAGATGTAGAGCTTAGGGATACGGTTTAGTGGGGACTGTTAGCGTTAGGTCAGAGGTTGGACTCGATGATCTTGAGGTCTCTTCCAACCTAGAAATTCTGTGATTCTGTGATTAACTAAAATGGTTCAGACTGATCACGTTGAGCACCTTTTAAGAACTGAGAATTTGTTATGCAGTGGAAACCCTGTAAAGTTGTTTATCTTATTGCTAAGAGTAAAGGCCAGCAGATCGCTCTGAAGACAACAGGATTACAAACAGAATAGTCCCACAGAACAGCATTTCTGGACTGAAATAAAGTAGATGCAGGCAACATCCCCAGTAAGAGTCCAGATTTTGTAAGTTATTCCAGCATTCTCTAGAACAGTCCTGAAAGCAAAGTGGATGTAACTGCATGAGCAGCAGTTCAGAGAAATGGTCACAGTAACTGAAAGTGAATGAAGATGATGAAACCTATTGGTTTGCAGCTGGTTTCTCCGCCCATTGTTTGCACAGATTGTAGCTTGCAGGACCGTAAATCCTGTTTATCTTCCAAATACAGTGTGCAAACATTTATATACACAATTCCCACATTTAAAGCTACAGTCAAGCTATACATATTATACAAGATAGAAGAAGAGAAAAAAGAAGGAATCTGTTGGTAATTATTTAGCAGAGACTTTGTTACTATGGTGATAGGTTCCTATAAGTACCTTAATCAGAGACACAGCGACACACATTTTGGCAACATATCTTTATTTTTCAATTATGTTCAGAACTGTACTCTTGTAATGAACTACAGAACTATCTCTATCCCCCTCCAATGCTTTTAAAACAGACCAGAATACCAATAGCATTCCAATAGATTTGGCAGGTAGGAAGCAGAAAGATTTTGATTATTCCTTATACTTTAAAACATAAATATTAGGCAAATACACTATTGAAAGAAACATCAATGCTGATCTTTTTGCTTGATGAAGTATATATTTAATGAAATAAAACAAAGGCATGAGATGGTAATTTTTAATATTGACTAAAACAAGCCCTCATTCTTTGTAATTGCATGCTGTTTTATTACAAATACCTACTGTGACATGGGTACAATATTGTTTTTAAGAGCAGCCCTCCAGTTAGAGTTCAATACATACACCAGTAATAAAGGTGAGTTTTGGATTTATAGCAGTGCTTCAGATCTCTAGAGGTTGGGGGAAATCTCCAATTACAGTTGATACTTGTAGTTTGGAGGGCGTATATTACCCCATATGAAGAGGATTTCTACCCAATCTAAAGGTGGCAGCAAGCAGCTGAACAGTCACCTCCTATCAAAGTTACCCAGTTTGCTGTTGGAGCCAGGACAGTGCTCAGAGACAGGGCTTTTCCCAAGGGATTGACTGGTTTACAGACATACAGCTGCTATTTGTGCTTCTGAAAAACTCCCTCCATAAAAATAAAGCAAGCTAGAATCGGAGAGATAACACTTCTCACCTACCCACCCACTCCTTTCCCATCTTCATCAGTCCCTACCCCCTTCAGCTTACAGTACCAATTTCAGAAGTTCTCAACCTTCACATTCAAATCCAGACAGGGCCATAAGTTTTAATTTATTTATTTTTTAATGGCAGTACCTTTTGACACTTGAAAACTCAGTTTCTAGGTAGGATAACAATGAAGAAGATCATCCCACGATCTAGAAGTTAACCGCATTAACTGCAATAAAGAAAGATACAAGGCAGTACTTTGCAACTTCCATTAGACTGTGATTCCCACTCTGTGTATGTTTTGTTAGGGGATTGGCTGACTTTCAGACAAAAGAAAATCATGGGAAGCGGTGAAAGCCGTTCACAGAAAGCATCAAGGCCCTGAGTACCCTTGGCTGCAGTTGCAATCTCTGGGCTGCCAGGGGAGACCAGCTCTCATGATCCGACTCTACATTCTAATATTAGACAGGATTAGACTCATGGCATCTACACTCTGCTTTTACTCATCTCATTAAAAGAGACATTTGGCATCAAAAGCAACATACTAGCTGAAGCATGTGCACATCACTATAACAATCTGGCATATGGCTATTTTCAGATAATCTACATTTGGCATGAGGTGAATAATTTTTCTGAATTCTAGAATCTGACCTTTCTGACACCAAAATGACTGAACTTTGTGCCTGAGTCCTGTAGCAACAGCTTTTCAGGGAGTGATTATAACCACTGGGGAACAGTTAAAGGTTTTAAATACTGCAACAAATGAGGTTGATCCTCTCCCACAGTCCTCCGATATTTTGCTAAATTCAAAAGCGATGGATATAAATGCATAGTCCTGTTCTCACTGCTTGTAATATGCTATTCATTTCATCTTCCTTAGTAAAGAAAGCGGTCCTTACAAATGTAATGTTTTTTAACCCAAGATGAAAAATCTGTTATTAATTGTTCATGAGTATGCATGCTAATATCTTGTTCATTTGAGATTATTCCATAATACTGTAAGAGTCAAAACTACATATAGATAGCAGTGAAGGTGGATTAACTGGAAGGAAGGATGGGGGCTAGTAGAAATAGCAACCTCAGAGCTTCTACATCACTCCCCAGCAGGGAGGGGTGGGACCCCTCACTGGAAGTGCTGAGGATCACTCAGCAATAGGCAGAACAGCACACCTAGATTCACTCCAGGTACCTTCTAGCTCTGAAACTTTTATTTAATTACCAATCTTGCATTTAAATGCTGGTAATAACAACAGATACATTCAAATGACAAGGCAAACACCTTCCACAGACATAAAGGTCATACCTTAATTAGAGAAAACCATGGCCACAGCAAGAACAGTTTTGCTTTCTCTCCCCAGCTCCCAGCCATGTGGTGTGGAAGGCATCAAATGCAGCTGACCTATTTAATATCATCTTCACACAACTGTCTCTGAATCTTTATCTTTATTGACAACATTTGTGCAAAGGTTATTACCTAGCATCACCACTGATGTTTTACTGAAGACTCAAATCTAGGCTTGCTGAGATCGTAGTAATTAGTACCCTTTTCACACCGTTTTAGAGAAGCCAAGAATTCAGCTGATACAGCTCAGCTCCTGTTAGAGCTGACTTTTCCAAACAAGCTTGATGTCACTGGTATTGGAACATTCGAAACTTTCTGGCTGCTTGGTACATAGAGGATTGTATTTTCTAGGATTCATTTTACTCTTAGAGAAGATTTATTTATTTTACATATTGACATAACTCCTATTATGAAAGGAAGATTTTTAAATCAAAACTATGAAGATGCTCAATGTGACAAAGGCATTGGGAACTTCCCACTTTGTCTTTCCTCCAAACTACAGCCACACTGGATTTCATATTAACAGAGGAGCAATTTTAGTTGGAATTTATTCTCTTCCCAGCTTGAGAAGGGAATGTAGATCCTCTCACTGAAAGCAGACCCTCAGACAAGCAGCCAGGTCAATGAGCTGTGCTAGTGAACACTGGAAACAAGACCCTCCAGATTCAAGCCTGAAGGAAGAGAGAGGAACATCTCGTCCTTTTTCTCATCTAATTAAGCAGGGGAAGTGCAGCTCGCAGGAGAAGGGCCAGCAATAACAGGGAGCACAGCTTGGTGGAAGCATTATTGAGCAGCCAACTCAGGAAACGGCTATGATTTGGAAGCCAGTTTCTCTCAGCTGGACCAAACCGCCTCCACAATCCAGCCCAACTCTCATTCCAGTCAAGGAAATGCATAAAATCAAGATGCATTTTTTCTTTTATCATTTTTCATAGATAGTTCACAACAAGCCACACTCATTTTTCCCAGAGATGTTCTGGCCAACTGATTTGACCTTTCTTTTATTTTGCATCTCAGATTAATTCTCAACAGTAGGCAGGTTATTGGTCACAGAAAATGCTGTCATCCCTTCTGAAACTATATCCTCAGTACAGTGGCATTTTCTAAAATTTTTCTTGCTTATTAAATGCCTCTCTAATAACTCTACAAAAGCATTTCCTAATCACTGGCTGTCATCTGTCATTCCTGCAACACAAAAATGACACGCTCCTATAAAACAGTCTTTTGCCTCTCTCAGAATTCTGAAAAAAACTTGGCCATGATTGGTTTGCTCAGGATTTAATCCTTTATTTGATCAAGTCAAAAGCATTATTTTAAGAGTTGTTTGTCAGTCGAAAGGTTACTTACCAGAAGTTAAACCTGATACTGTAATTGCAATCTAGATATGGTGCACTGCTCTAATCAGTCTTAAAGCTCTGATTCAAAATCAAAAATACATTAAAAATAAATAAAAAATAAAAACAAGCTCTTCCAGGTTGCAAAATATTTGTCCATTTTGAAAAATCAGAAAGGAAGAAAATTCCACTGCAGCCTGCCATTTCATGGCTGCTATAACAATACCAATAGACTGTGATACCAGGGCTTGATAACAGTCAGTATTTGATGGCTGCAGCCAGGGTAGATCACTTTGGGAGATCTCTATCAAGACAGCTTGCAGAAGAGTACTAATTAATGGCAGTAAGTGGGAGAGAGAAAGGGAAGAAAACAGGAAGATAAGAAGTACAGGGAAGACCTAGTGTACAGGAGAAGTGTGGGTAGTAGCAAAGGAAAAATAGGAACAAAAGTATAGAGGGAACAAGAATGAACAAATATGTCTGGTCTAACCTTGTTGAAACAGAATTCCAACTGTAATAGGCGACAATTCATCCCTGGAAGTAGGGCCCAGGAAGACTTAAGAGTTTGTCTTCTTCCCTACTGCTGATAAAACCTCCAGTACTTTTATTAACCTGCTTACCATACTTTTTATAATGCAAAAGTGATATGAGCACAACATTGGTCCTCAATAGAAAAGCTCTGGATCTTTGTAGAATTGTCATTTCATCCTTCAAACCATCCTTTGTATTTTCCTTCATTAGTGTTGCCAAGGAGTAATGTGAGTTGAGAAAAAGACAACTGAAGATGTTAAATTTGATTCATTTAAAATCACTGAAGTTGTCAGGAAATATTGAAATATCTTTCCTGTCTTTTAGTTAGTCTACAATTCATATAACAGAAAAGGATGACTATGTAGCACAACCAGCTAAGTTTAAAACAGCACAGATGACACACAAATCTTTTACAACTAGCTATGTAGTAAGACTGTGGTCCTGTTAACAAAATTAGACCTTAAAACAAGCTTTAAAAATTTTCCCCCCAATTACAACCCTAATACTGTACTAACTTGTCTTCCTGTATTACATTTTAATATCAAACTTGAAAGCTTGGAACAGAGTGTTTGCCTTTGTCAGGATTTGTCACAAAAAATAAAAACTACTTAAGCAACCATAAGATTAACTAAATATAGAATAATAATCTCTTTTCATATTTTATTTCATTTAAAAGTAGTTATTAAAATAATACGAAAGACTAAATTAATAGTCTAGCAATTCAATAAAAAAGATTTTTCTCAACATGTAAATGCATTATTGAAAGTCCTGATGAATAGCTTTTAAATTAAACAGCTTGTAAAGAATCTTTGATGCATATAATATTGAAGCATTTTTAGCTCATTGTGCTGCATTGAAGTTTTTCTAAACTATCTGCATTACAACCAACAATAAAACCTCACTATTGCAGCTGTTGCATCATGCATAATATAAACGGCATGTACGCACTAATCAATACTGCTACATACGCGTAAAATAATTGCGTATACAGTTTAGTGAGCCATAGTAAGCCACCTTGTTACTTAGCGCAAGCCCCTCATCCTCCCTCAACATTGTTTTTCCTTTTGCTTACCCCACATGCTCCTCCAGTCACCAAGTACCTCAAGTAAGAAGCAATAATTGTTAGTCCTGAAGAACATTAACCTTCCGTTTCATCTCTTGGGTTCCACATCCCAAGCCACCACACATCAGCTACACCCACAGCCCTGCTCAGCCCAGCAGTGAACACAAGCTGGCCCGCAATACAGGGCAGCTGGGAAATACAACATGGGGCAATGATTCCACCTTACCCAGCTGAGGGACTGCCAAAAGTAACATGCTTGCACTGTGCATTCATACAGAACACATGAATTTCTGTGTGTGCATGCACACATGCAGGCAAGTCTGTTTTCATGTCAAATCATTTTTTAAATTGTGCACTCGCTAAGCAAACCTGTGTAAACAATCAAATCCCTGAGTGCCAGAAGAGGAAACACCACCCATGTACCAAATGGAGGGAGCTGGGATCCTGCCTGTAATATACTCAAACCTCCTCCTTACTTTGCTATTTTTATGAGTGCTTATGTGTACAAAAGGAATGAACAATCTGTCACCTTGGTTCTATGCCTTTTAATGCCCAAAAAACTGCACACAACAATGCAAGCAACCCTTGTTTTTCCTTACTGAGCAAAGTAAGAGATGACCAAGAACTCTTACTTGTGCTAGGACAAATCACAGAATTAACATCAGGACTTCCTGGCATAGTGGCTTTTGTGTCAGCCAGCTGTCAGCTATGGAAAGAAGCAAGCTGGCAGGGAGCAGCTAAGCCACTTTCACTCATAACTCCATCCTGAAAACCTGAAGGAACTGCCGTAAGGTTCGCTGCAGGAAGCTCTCCTGGAATAGCCCTGTCTTCTGGCTTTCCAAGGTCTTGTGACTGCTCATCACGACAAGATTTAGAACATGTCTAGGAAAGCTGGCCACACAATTCATTGTCATTCCACTTTTTTTAATAGCTTAAACTATACTCCCACATCAGATCAATTAGGGTCAATAGTTTCATGCATATTTTCCATATCTATCAAATGATTTATACAACAAAATGGCAAATACTAGGCAAGCATCACCATGAAAAAGATGGTATTGGAATAAAGTTTCACCTATCAGGTCAGTAGACTCGTGTCCTTGTGAGTAGTTCATTTTTCTAATAGAAAGGCTGTTAACTGACTCACTGAAAAATCAAGAGCAGTTAAGTCCATTCAAGATAGACAACAAGGATAAGTTTAATAGAACAATAACTTGATAACTTTCTTCTAACTTGATGTGTGTGTGCTAAATACATACACATCACCAAATGTGTATATACATATAGTTACATATAACGTTTATATTTATGTAAAACTAACACTTGCAGGTATATTTTAGACAAGCTAGGAAAAGAGCAAAATTATCTGGTTCTTCCCTTTGGAGGGAAAAAAACGGCAGGCTGTGCAGACTTGACCCTCTCTGTTTTTGGTATCCCTGAGTCCCTGAGAACTTTATGGACTACCAATGTCATTTTACTGGTTTTTGTATACATTTTTTCTAAATTCAAGATGCCACAGTGTGAGAAATGAACAAAAATCAAGAAGTTTAGGGTTGTTCCTTCTAGTTAAACGGGTTAATTTTGCTCCTAATGTTTCAGTCCAGCAAACTGAAATCTTGATTTAACCATTACTTTGAAAGTCTCTAACCTGATGATGGGTTGAGTCCACATTTAGTCATGATGAAATGAGAGAAGTTAACTCCCCGATTTCAGTCTAGGAGCTCTTATGAGCAAACAGGTTGCTGCACTTCTCAGGCAAGTTCTCACATTGCTAAGATGAAGAAACGTGCATAATTTTCCCTTCTGTGTCCTTCACGGGTTCAAACTGCCCTCATATATGCATCCACTGAAGTGCTTTAAATTCTACAATTTAAATATTTGTTCAGCTTGAATTGTGTTTCACTGAATTTACTATTTTTCATTAAGAACCTGCCTAAAAAAAATGGTTCCTTCTTTCTACAGAATAATTAGGAGGCAGTTAGCTGAAAAAAAAAAACTGGTTCTTGTGGACAAAGTAAAAACAAAGCATTTTTTAATGGCTTTCTTTTTTTTATTGTTAAGAAAATTATACAGTCTATCATAACCTTGTGTCACAAGTATGTATTTACATAGTTTGTATTCCCAAAGATAATGTTATGGTCTCCCAGGTGCCTCTGGTTCAACACAAGATGTTGGAGAATATTATGAATTACCTCTGCAGTGATTTCACGCTGAATTTGCAGTGGTATGTAGCAAACAGTAAAAATGGAAAAGAGATGTTACTCTGGAAACACATGATCCTTTATCTCCAATACAGAAAATAAATAGTAATACTACTTGTAATATGCTTACAGACAGAAACTTAGGGTTTGCAGAGGTAAGTCTGTTAACAAAGTAATTAACTAAGATTGAAAACGGCATTATTTGTGAGCATTTTGCCCAGATAGGGAAAAAAATAAAAGACCATTAGCAACCTGAAGTTACAATGGAATCTGCAAAAGATACTATTTAGTAATGGCATTTACTGTAGCTATAGAAACAAACAAATTCTTTTTATATGTGATGATTCTCTGTAGGTACAAAATCCTATTCTGTTTGGTCAATATAGGAAATAGAGTGACATTCATTGTTTTTGAAGCCTGTGCACTGTATTTACAACCACCACCTTTTCTGAAATAAAAGAAGAAAAATATGAATCAGCTTTTTTCTTTGTTTCCTGTTCTTGTCATATTACCATTTCCTTTTATTCTTTGCACAGGATCTTTGATTCTTGAGATAGAAGAGATTATAATGGGAAGATGCAGTTACAATGCAAAGATTTGTTGCATTGTTTCCACTTTTTTCATGTCTAAACATTAGCACTCGAGCTCAGAAGTTATTTTCAAGATAACTCATATTAGCATTGACAACTCCCTAAGCAGAAGCACAAGACAAAAATTTACCTAACTCATCTTCAAAAATTAAAGTTAGAGATCATCAATTAAAGTTAGAGATCAAAAATTAAAGTTAGAGACCATTAACATAGTAATCCATAGTAGTCCATTAACACTAGTAATCCAAAATCAGGTTTAGGTTTCATTCCAATCTTATTTGTTTTACTACAATAAAGTACTTGTTAACCAATCCATCTTTCTGCTGTGTGCATAACTTACAAGAGAACCGCTAAGTACTTAGTAACAATTTTTCATTATTGCTAGATATTAACACAGGTTCAGATTAAGGCCTATTTAACAACGCAAAATTTATCAACCTTCTTTAGACATGCTCATTTACAACCGTAAGCAGTCATGAGTAAGTACAGATACTCAGGAGAGTAGATTTCAGGACAACCAATTGGTTAAGGCCCAGTGTTTTCTTTCTGCTCCTCTTTCAACATTTCACGTCACTTTCCAACTAAGAAACATCTTACAAACAAACAGGAGCGGCTCAGACAAGTTTTTTTTTGTGTGTTTTTTTTTTTTTTGTATGTGTTTTTTTTTTTTTAAACTTAATCCACTTTGCATTTCTTAGAAGTTCACTGAAAACTAACTGATAGGAGCTTTGAATCAAAACTCTCAGATTATGGTGGGAAAAAAAATAATAATTCACCCATGGCATAGAGATGTTCTCATGAGACTAACAGGATTGCTGAGTACATGGTGCTCAGTTAAAGTAAACAAACATTACAGCTGAATGGTTTATTAAAAGTTACTGTCTTTGCTATCTGGCTAGTCCCTTGATCCACAAAGTAGTAGGCATTTAGTTCTGATTGTGTTTTCTAGCCAGTGACATCCACCAGAATTGGGCTAATTCAGGAAGATGCAGGATGATCTAGACAGGAACTTATGGAAGGAGAAGCCAGAAGATGACATAATGTAAGAAAGAAAATTAAATATGTTCCGCTTTGGGTTTCCCAAATCAGTGAAGCAGAAGGAAAGCAGAAGTTGTAATTCACAATAGCAATCCACAAACACAAGCTAAAGAAAACAGAGAGTGTTTGCTACAAGTGTGAAGAAAAAAAAATATCATGAAATAGCAAGAATGCTTTGGGTATTCTGAAAAATAAGTACCTCACAATATCACATCACTGTGATTGAAAACCATAATAAAGTGCCCCTCTGATGCTAATAATAAGTTCTGGGCTGAGGTTTTGTGCTGGGTTTAAACCACCACAGGTTTAAACAGAGTGGGGGTCAGTACCTTAGCCTTCCACAGCCAAGTGTATGTCCTACTCTACTGTTTCTCCTTCCAGGGAAAAATTTCCAAATGCTTGTACTTCTACAAGTAGTGCACTTTGACAGTTGAGAACCCCTTTTTAAACTTTTTAACATTTCTCTTGTATATAAGAAACTGAGGTACCTGTAGCTTAAGTTACCCAAGATCTTATAAGAAACTCTGGAAGAGATAATCACTCAGCTTTCAGCCCATCACGTTAGACATAAATTCAGATTTTACTATATGCATATGATCACAGAACAAATATAAAACCTACTTGATGCTGACCAAAAAGGCAATCCACAGCAAGCAGACTCCTATTACCAGCCTATACCTGAAACAAATCTATTTTGAACTGGACACTGCTGTCCATTAGGCTTATTTTAATATGGCTTTAGTCAGACTGGGATTCGTGAAGTGAAATCTAGCTTCCCATTGACGGAACAAGGCTCAGAAATTCTAGCGAGTGATAAACAAAGCTCTGTAAAGCTCAGATCCATATATATATATATATACACACATACATACACACACACTATATATCTATATAATATATATAGATACAGATATATAGATGAAGAACACAAGAGTTTGGAGAATGGTGCTATAAGAAAACCAACACAATATTACATTGCTTTGTGTTTTGTTGGGTACTTCTTCCCTCTAATGAAATTAAATTTTGATAGCTGAAAACAGAAGCAAATCAAGGCAGAAAAACAGATGTCTTCCATTCAGCTTTTAAGGGTAATGAAAGCCCTCAGGAGCCTGAATTTTCCTTGTTATTGAAGTACATGTAATTCACAGAAGCCCACACTGACAATAAAAATACATGTAACCTGGAAATGTAACTTGGAATATTGTTGGGAAAAATTACAAACAAAAGTTTAAAGAAAGAAAACTTCACCTACCTGCAGCATAAAATGTCACAGGAAAAAAAAAGGGAAATAAATATTATTGAAAAGGCTGATTATTATTAAAAATACTCTGAGGCCTTTCCTGATGGTTACATAAGTACTGTAAAAGCAAGATGTTCTTGGCAATCAGCATAGCTTCACTGTGCTTGCTACACTGGTTTCATTAACTATTACATCATGCTTAATTTCCATAATTGGCTTCAACTTCACTTTATAAGCCAGTCTAATTTAGTTTTTATGCATATTTCAATTTAATACAGTGTGTTCTCCACTGCAAACCCTTCACAGGCCACATATTCATCCTGCACTACCTCATTTAGAGCTTTCCCTAAGAGAAAAACTAAAAGGACAAAGATCACAGTTTCTAGGAAGTGACCTTTTCTTTCAGCTCTGACAGCAAAAACTCTCATCCAGGCCCTCACCATGCAGATCCGACTAGCAAATCCTTCTCTTCTTGTGCACCCGAGACACAGGAACACACTCCCAACAAAACACAGCTACTAAGAGCTGGGTTTTATTGACATGATTCTTTTACTTGTATAAGTTCCCCTACTAATCCCCTTTTCTTTGCACAGAAGAAAGTTTTTTAGCTTTAACCTTCTTGGCTTCTCTATTTTAAAGTACATTTTTTCTTTTATCCAGATCCACCATTCAGGATTATCAATAAAACTTCTGGGGAATTAGGATTTGGCACCTGCTACACTGCAGTAACCTCAGACTCCATAGCTCAGGCAGCCATTTCTCCCACGACAAATCCTGCTTTGCACTCCCAGTTCTGCTCTTTGGCTGCAGTGTATCTTCCACATTCCCATCTGCTCCATTCTCCTGACTTACATCTCCTCCAGATCTTGTTTTATGCTGACAACTGTGAGGATAGGCTAACAAAGGTCATTCTTTCTTCTATGTACCTTTCTTTCTACATGTTCCACTTTTAGTGAGTAAATTCAGAGTGTTTACTGATGTAATATATCCACTTCTCACCTTTTTTCTCATCTTTACTTGTTATATCCTGTTTCCAAATGTCTAAAATTAGAGTGGTATCTCCTGAGGGAAGAGCACACTTTGTTATTTGAAGCCTGACAACTTTTGTAGCACAGCTTTTACAGATACAATATCAAATATAACACTAACATATACAATACGTGAAAACCTAGCACCAACGTAATAGAGCTCAGCACACCGTTTGCACTGATTGCCTTTCGGAGCAGAAGTGCACTTTAAAGGAAGGCAGTGACCTAGAAAGGGAGGCATTATTTGGATAGCTTTGTTATCCACTCAGCTTTAAACCTTACTCACTTTAAAGACACAGATGCCATCTATGCTGGGGAAATGTTTACATCGCTAACACGATTAAGTTCAGTAGTTACTCAGCGTTAAAGTCTCAGCATAACCAGGCCTCCAGCTGCTGCTCAATAACATAATGGGTACCTGGCTGCTGCTTCAGGGCGCTGCAGAACAAGTGCTGGAAGGAGCCGGGGGACCTTAAGGAACAGTTTCCACACACCCCTCCTCATCCAAGTGGTCCAGGATCTGACTATGTTAACCAAATACAGAACAAACATCTGTCTTTAGAAATTAGATTCATCGTGATCTCTTGGATCTTTTATGATTTTTTTTAAGCTGAAAAATTTTCAGTATTTTATTGACTTTTGCAAAGTATTCACATATATATACATATATATATATATATAAAGGAAGTCTGTAATGACTAAAATTACATTATGTATCAACTTCCAGAAAAAAAGATCATAGATTCTTAGACTGAATACAATCCAGCCACAACAATTTAATGTTCTCCAGTAATCCTCTAAATCTTAGATTTGTACATCATGCAACCCACAGCACTTCCCAAATGGTTCTGAAAATAAATAGGTCAGCAGTCATCTATCTGTTAATATGATATTATAGGGCTCAGATTAGGGCAGGGACCTTGGGATACTGGCCACAGAGTCACTCTCAGCCCTAAGCCAATAACCCACTGGCAGCACTGCACGCACCTGCCTGAGCTGGCACCAGAAGCCCAGCCACAGAGCTGGGGCTGGCCTCAGAGCACCATGGGACCATCCTGCTCTGTCACCAGAATCCCATGCCTGACAGAAAACACAGGGACATTTCATCATGTTGTCCTGTGGTCTGGCCACTTCTGGAAATAACAGAAGGAAGGTTAAAATTTGGTGCCTGAACCCCTCTCTTGGGATTTCTACTTCACCAGTTTTTGTTTCAATACTACTATTTGTGAAATAGTTGTAAGTGATGTTTTGAACAGGCAAGGGACACAGTATGGATCCAGACCTCCTCTCTCCCCTGTACTAATCAAAGTAAACATCACTCACTGGCATAAATGGCTTTAGGCTCAGGGCCTACAAATGGTTCAGAGAACTACAAACAGTTCTTGAGCTGCCACTGTGGTCTACTTTCAGCTTTGAATGGTTTCCCATGCCAAGATATTTTCTTTCCTCTTGTGAAATACCAACTAAACAAAGTTTTAAAATGAAGATCTAGCAAGCAAGAAAGACTCAGAGAATTTTTGTCATCTTTTTGTTATTTTTTGTTCTTTTCCAGTCATGCCTTCATAATGCCTAAAGCCCTTCAGTCAGTACATGCTCTGTTGTGCTCATCTCAGAGGTAAGGGTGCCTAGAGGGAATGGCAGACAATGTCAGAGCCAAAAAGGTTTTAAATCAAGAAAACTTATCATGTGTTAGATTAATGATATAGGAGTCATTTGAAGCTCCCAGTAAATCCTATTCCCAGTAGCAGCCACCACACCAAAGGGGCTTAAATTTCCCTGAGAAATTTAAGTACTTAAGTAATTTATAGGTACAAACATTTTGGTCTGGATCCAGTTCAGCAGAGCAGCAATTCCTCAATCTGAGCTAAGTGGGTTCCCACTCAGCTTTCTCATCACTAGCAGACTTTCCTCATTGTGGCTTTAGCACAGCAGGAGCTTCCTGTCCTGGATCTTACTAAAGCAAGCTTTATTCTGACAGTATTTATGCCACTTTTACAGGAGTTGACATTCAGCCATTCCAGCACATCAGATACCAAACAGATCCCTTCAACAAGGAACTTAAAGGCTTGAAAGTCTCTTTTGTACACTGAGGTACTATAGTTTAGTGTATTTTATATTCTTCCACACTGTAGTTATCCTCTTGGCAATAGCGGACACCTTCTTCCTGATCAGTTTTTTGTTGATACATGGATGGACTTCACGAGTCAATTATTTCTTGGGCATATTATACAACTTGTTAAACCTTGCAGTACTATAGTTCAGTATCTATAGGAATTTTTGCTTGTCTTAAGAGGAGTTAAGTGAGTTCTAAAACGCAATCAGGTAGAAAGGTGTTCTCTGTCAAGCTCACAGACAAGCTCAGAGCTGTCTTTCCTACAGAGCCCTACATGTACTGCAGGGAGCACCGACCTGATTATCCTTCTGCTATCTTACTCTCCGCTTCTCTAAAGCTAAGGCAACAAATGAGCCAAGCAGTGGATAAAGCTGCTAAGCGGGGTTAGGAGCAATCTGAAAATACTTCCATTTTCAAGCAGTAAAATTGAGTACAAGCATCTAAAGGCTGGTGTGCACACTTAGATAGTGTATCAACCTTTAGACAATTTTAACAAAAGGCTAAGGTATATTCTGCAAAGGTTGGAAGGCACAAAAGAGCAGTTTACCTTACAACACCTGCTTACTTCAAAAGGATGTGAGATGAGGCTGGGTGAAGACAGTTTAAGTATATTTCAATTCATTTTATAATGTATTATAGAAGTACATGATACATACATGATATATGATAAATAAAGCTATAACATGCTGCTCAAAACCCATTACCTAGAAAGTACAGAGAAACTTAACGAGATGTTCCTACTTAAAATAAGAGGACGACTTAGCTATTACTTAGAAAATTAGTATTTAGAATTATTGTCTCAGTTCCTGCTTTGGGTCAAGAAGCAAGGGAAGTTCTCCATCTGATGACTGACCTTGTGTCACTGAATAAATTTTGGAAAAAAATGTGTAACAGAATTTCCCAGCTATTGAGAAATAATCGCTTATAGACATGCTGCATGGTTTAATTAATGTTTTATGAACTACCCACTGTTACTCACTTTGCACACACCTCCATGAACACCCCTACAATAAAAAGTTACACAGCAGAGATTGCCTAAACAAAATCAGTTCAGCCTTGCTTGCATTGTTATACAATCTTTATTATATGATCTTACTCCCCCTCAGCCAGAAGTCTTCTTATGCTACCCAATGCACTGAAAAGAAGGAACTCACCTAATAAGTGGTATGAATAACAGGGAAAAATAGTGTCTGTGACTACCCCTTATTTTTCCAAACTTTAAACACAAATGATCATTTCCTAACCAGAGTTTTTCTATGGTATGCATTTATTAATCAGGCAAGTACTAGAAAAACAAGTTTCACTCACCACAACCATTCTACACATGGAGTAGTGAGTGACCCACATTAGAAATGTTGGCTATCCAGTTCAAAAAAATGGTAAAACCCTGGAAGAATTAGCAACCTATAGGAAGACTGATTTGGTGCAATTTGCTTAGCATCACACTGGAGTTTTGTAACAAAATCAGTCAACTGGCTTAACATTCCGAAACTTCAATGCAGAAGATTCTAACATCAAGTAATTTTGCCAACATTCCCACATCCAATTTCAAAGACTTTCAAGACACTTGTGGCCTTCCCTCCCCATCTCACTCACCCTCCTCCATTCTGAGACAGCAAAGAGCTATATTAAATTCAGAAATAGCAACCTCTTATCCCAGAGCCAAGTCAAAAAGCTTGCAGACGTCAGGTGGGACAGTGTCTGAGGTTATTGGCCAAAGCAGCTGTGCCTTGGCAGGTGACGTATATGCACTGAACCCACTGAATCCAGCCACTACCTGATCATTATATATTTGAGTAACTCATTTTGGTTGCTGGCATACCATTGTCACCAGAAGGTGAATCCTGCTCTCATCCTCTTCCACTCTGCAGGTTTGCAATCCACATACAGCATGCTATCACATTCAGTTAGCTGCCAGCACACAGATGATGCTCTTTTTGATGAACAGTCCAAATCCTACAACACATTCCTCCTCACACATGCCTCAAAGAAGGAGATAAAGATACATGAGCGGAAGCAAATTATTTCAGATACGTACGTGTATGTGTGTGTGTGTGTATATATATACATAAAAGAAAATTAACAGAAGAATAAACAGCAGTTAGATGCAAAAAGTCAGTGAAAACTTGGCACCTAATTCCCATTTGGCATATGAAAGATCTCCCTGTCAGAGTTCAATCATTTGCCAAGGTTCTGAAAAAAATCTGTATTCTGATGCTAGCATTCCTGTTAACAGTGCCCACACTTACAGCTAGGAAATAAGACCAAACATTCTTACAAAAGATTTATTTTTCACAGAAAAATAAAAAACTTTCTACACAGGTTTACCAATTAAATACCATTGGTATTCACCAGATATGTTGCTTATGGTACGAGATTTTGTTCAAAAGATGGAATTACTTTTCATCTGAAGGAGAAAAGTAATTCCAGGAGGAAAAAAGGCTAACCACATAAAAACATTTTCATTGGTTTCTAGTTAATGATTGTTTCTGAAATGTACAACACTTTAGATATGCCCAGACTTTTGTAATGAATTATATTTTATAAGTCATTTCTTGGCATTCATTCAAATGTACTTAATGCTACAGACACACATTAAGTGATTACACTTTACAGTACTCTAGTCTTAGAGGACTATTAATGGGATATAAAATTTTTCACTCTATTTGGGTAATTAAAGCCTTGTTGTCCTATGTCCAGACAGTGTCAATGTTCAGACTATCATCTTCATGGCTAATGCTCAATGAGCAGCACATGAGGAAGAATTGTGTAGAGTAAAAATGACTTCTTCCCCTTTTAAGGGAAAGCATGCAGCAAGGTCATTTCCCATGGACAAATTGGAAATCACCACCCTTTCAGACTAAGCTATTTTTTCTTGACATGTGAATAGAAATTCTAGACTCACATGTCTTTAACTTGGCATTGTATATTTTTTAAAACAAAGCTGACATAGGACTAGAGTTTCACATTACATTTAGTCTGTTTAACATCAGTTTTCTTTTTGCTTCAGAAAAATCTTATAAGCTACGACATCATCTTTGTCTCATTAAAAGTCATATATATATCACTCCAATCTCTACGGATCATTCAAAAAACATGCAACCTTCCATTCTGCTTACTTATTCAGATCTCTGGCCAACGAGATGCCCAGCTATAATAAAAGACTTTAGACTTTTATTTATACATGCATATATATACATATATAAACTTTAAATAAAAAGACTTCATACTTTAATCTGTACTAGAAATGGGCCAGAGTCATGAAACCTTGCTAAAGAGCACTTTCTTAAAAACTACCATAAGAAAAAGATCGCCTTCCTGAGTAGCTGCTAGAGCAGAATGAGAAAAGGAAACACATTTCGCTATTTCAAGGAGAAAAAAAGTCCCTCAGTAAGACATTTTTGTTCATTTACACCAACTCATTAGCTGCCAAAATTGACCTCTGCCTTTAAACCACATTTCTCCCTTCCAAGTGGCATTTTCATTAAGATGAAATGCTGCTCAAAGATTTCAGAGAATTTGCATTTGGTAGATGCAGCACATTGTCATCAAATTGTACACAATTAACCTGAAATTAGAATGAGCTACAGAAAGGAAATAAAAACAAACTATCAAAGAAAAAAAAAAATAGTATCTCTTCAGTAAACGCTTTTTGGAACAAGTACTGGTGGCTTGCAACAGGTCTATTACACAATACAGCATAAACCTCCTGCCATTCTTGAAGCTTTCCAGGCAAGCAGCTGTCTTACCATGCCAAATTTTGCTCATGTTTTTCTGACATCCTTTTCAGCATCTATCATCAACATTAGAACTTGATGAAAATGAATTTTCTCTTTATTAAAGCTTACCAGGCTGCAAAAATATGGACATAACCAGCAAATATATTATCTGTTTGTGGGTTTGGTTTATTTGGGGAATGAAGGGGAGAGCGGGATACTTTTAAAAAAAAGCAATGCAGAGAGTAACTGTGGAGCCAGGACAAGTCCTCAAGCACCATCTCATGAAGGACTGTCATAAAAGCTGTATGCTTCTCAACTCAACAGCTTGATGCAAAGTTCTAAGAAGTCATTAGGGTCTTTGCACTTCCTTCACAAGGCTTTTTTTTTTTTTTTTTTTTTTTAACTCCTTCTGGGCATTAAAATTCATACTCTACACATGCATCATTATGGATTTCATGGAAAACAGCTTCCCATTCTGTGCCCACAAAGCAGTCAATAATGTTCTCAGTGAGTCACAGCCCTAAAGCAGCTCGTGCCCAGATGCAAATTATTATTCTCTACACCAAACCACAAATGTATTCGGTCCTTTTCATGCAAACAAATATTTTCCAGAGCTGAGCTTGAAATTGCCTTTAGTTAAGGCACTAGCATGATACTAGTTGTTAAACAGGATTAACTGGAGAAAACACAGACCATGCTAAGACTTGTGTTTGTATTATGATTGTACCCTGTCCTGGTTGCAAAAGTCAAACAAGTCTCCACACTGCAGTCACTCACATTTCAACATGAAGTTATTAGCACTTTCTGTGCGTTTGCATTTCTTTACATATTGTCATAGTCGCACTTCACCTTTTTTCTTTTGCCTGAGTTCAGAGTTCTCACGGAAAGACACATCTCTGAGGATAACAGAGCATGTAGAGTGGGAGAGTTAGGAAGGGAAAAAGCAAAGCTGTATCTCTAAATGATTGGCTTGCTGCTGTATTCTGCAGAGGGCAAGGAGGAAGGGAACCAGACCTTTTGCTTTCTAAGAGCTACACTCCAGCCATAAACTGCATGTGCTTCAGGATACATAAACTGCAGCCCAATGTACTCATCACTATGGTAATTAAGCTGCTTTTATTCCTTCTTTTACCAAATAAATAAATAAATAAATAAAATAAAAAACATTTTAAAATATAGATGCTGAAAAAGCAGTTCTGCTTTCTTGTTCTGGAAATGTGGAGAGAAATAAAGCTTAACTTGGCATTATTTAAAGAAAATGTTCACACTACACATCACCATGTCCCTGCCCACCCTCCAAAAACAGCCCCACCATCAAATGTCAACAGTCAGACAATCTGTGCACCTAACCTCAAGCCATATTTTAAGGCACTCCTAGGGAAAATATTATACTGAGTTTTGAATAATTATGCCATTTTCATAAGTAATCCTAAGGTTCAGACCTTAAAGGAACACTGGCTATTATACATATTAATTATGCTATCTCACTTTTAGATAGCTTTAGAAAACAAAAATGAAATGCTAGCAGAAATTTTAACAGTAGCAGGTAGCATTTGCAAGCTGCCATTATCATAAACAAATGTAAATGCATTCATGAGTCTAGAAATAGTACCACAGTCTGAGAAAACATCTAGTAAACCAAACTTTGTCACTACATTGCCTTCCTGCAGACCATTTCTATGCAGCAGCTGTACCCCTTTGAAAGGGATGTGACCTTCTGGAAACTGGGCATTAGACTACTGCACTGGTACCTAGCCTCCTTTTCATATTTTGATTGTTTCTGCAGTCTTACCATGGATTTTGTACTCCACCCTGCCAAGTTCATTACTAGTTTCCTGAACAGCTTCTTTCATTATTTTGAGTTGTAGTTTTCATTTATCTTTTATATATTATTTCAGATTTAAAACTGCAAATGCAAGAACAAGTTCAACAGACATGAGCATTCTTTCCTCTGTCAATTTCAAGATACTTTCTTCCACGATGGAAATAAGGAAGGCTTGGCATTGTCCCTTGGCCAGCCCAGCACCAGTGGCACACTCTGGAAGCCCAACGGTCTTTATAAGGAAGCATAGGAAAACTGTTCTGGCTCAGCATAGGAAAACCAACTGGCTCAGTCACCTTGCTCTGCTAGGAGTAACACCAAGAAAGTCCCTGAATTCTTTGAAGCAGCACTTGATCAAATATATTTATCAGTAACACTATTCTGTACTGCTCCCCACTACAGAAAAATAGAATTTCAGTCAAGATAAACTACAGATGTTCCCACATAATCTCGGCCAAAGTTTCTATTTAAACCTATGCGTTTTTAAATTGCTTGGAGATCTTCTCATTTCTGCTATGTATCATGCTAGAAACTAAGTCTACTTAGCTTAAGCAAGCCTAATCTTGCAGAAAACAATTTTCCTTTCCAGGATCCTTTTTAAATCGGTTGCATCTCATGATCAGAAGGACTGAGGGCAGTGTGTACACCTACAACATCTGGATTTTCATATAAAATCTGACCTGAACAGCTTGAAAGATTTAGCTGTTCACACCACCTGGTTAATAAATCAAACCATCTTTTCTATCACAGAGGTGCAGACTGCTTAATGACCATACAACTACATGAGGCGCTACTGATCTAAACCTACAAGCAACCTAGAATTTCTAGCTGTTGACCCCTCAGCATCTTAAGAAAAAGCTCTAATATAATTACTGCAATAAGAGATGTTAGAACAAGCAATTTTCAAAAGGTTTGTTATGCTAATTACAACACTGGATGACAACCATGGCACAGCATTTTTATTTGATTTCTTTTCAAATACCTTTAAGTAGTCATTTCCAGATTAAAGGATTCAACCTGTTCTGGAACTGGGGCTGTTTCACATGACCTCCATAGCCAGCTGGAGTTAAATTCCTCCAAGTCAGACCTGAGTGGGGCTGGCTTGAGTTTTAGACCATAGAAGGAAGAGGGGTGGTTGGGTTTGCTTTTTCATGTTACACAGACTAATTGCTTCTAGTCAGGTGGGCAAGGCAGTCGTGTTAAATCTTGTTTCTGCTATTTGACTGAAGGTATAGCAGAGTATAGCAATAGTAATGGAAAAACACCAGGGGAGCTACAGAGACAGATCACAGGCCACATAGTTTGAAACAGGACACAGTCTGCCTGTATTGTTATCCATGCATTCAGCACAGTTGTTCCAGCAGCGCCTTGCCTCCTAGAACACAGGAGAGAACCAAAAAAACTCTTACACTCTGAGCTCCACTACGACCCTTCAGTTTGAAACTAAAAGGGAAAAAAGAAATGACTGTACAAAGCATTCAAGGGGTTTGAGCCAATGCATTCTCCCTCTCCCACAGCCAATGAAACCAGAAGCTGGAGGTTCAAACAATAAACAAGGCATTCAAATCCACCCCTTCTCATGCAAAACAGTTTGTAAGGACTTGGCTTACTACCTCAACAGCTTCTCCCACAATACTTTTATTTAATTCTGGCTGGCTTATCCTGTCAGACAGTTGGTAAACTAATACTAACATTTATGTACTTGGCTGGTATCACCTCATTGTTTTCTCAGATATCTAGATCTGTAACTAGGTATTAATTTTTACACTTTGATTATAAATCCATGATAGAGGGGGCAGAACTGACTACTGCAATTCACAACACCAATAATAAACCAGTGAATTAACACATGTAAACACTGACTTTCTGCCAACAGCTCTCAACCTCTCAAATTAAGTGTGAATTACAGAAACAAACAGATGAGGCAGGAAGGAAACCACTTTAATAATTACTGAAATATGTATATTGAGATAAGACTTAGAATCTTGATTAAGACTTTGGCCTTTCTTTAAGCACTGTATTGACAATGATGCAGAGCCATTAGCCAGCACAGACAAAAGTAAAACAGATGAGTATCAATCACTGTAGGCAGATTTTAAGCAGAATTCTTCAAAGAACTATTAATAAACCTTATAAGTTAATTGAAGAGTTCTATATGAATGATAGCAAAAGTTGCATGCTTATTTTAAAAAGTGCTTGTACTTTGATTCAATAAAGAACAGCATTATATAGATTCAAAGTTCTCATCTTTCTTTATAATTATTCTCTAACATTTGTTTACATGCAGTATTTTGCTTGAGGTGACATGGATCTAACAAGGAAGACTTTTAGTTAGCTATCCCAAATTCTTTCTCAGTAAAAGCATATCGGCTCCTTCCCAATGTGCTTTCTATGCCATGTTTTTTCTGCATACAATGCCACACATGCCCTTGGTGCATCACAAACAGCAGAAACAGTCCATAAAGCACAGACACTGCAGAGTACTTGTTGCCTTGTTCCTGAAGTCTGGAAAAGCACTTGCATGTCTGGTCTGTATGATCTATAAAGAGTGAACACCGCAAGATTTACTTCTTCCTAGGAAGCGTCTCAAAAGTATGAATGCTCATCTACAAAAGCAGCACACAAATTTGTGCCAAAGGTACACAGCAAAAACAGTCACCTGATACTGGCAGGTCAAATGTAAAAACAAAATCAATTTTACAGCATACTGCTATCACCACTGAGGAGAAAACCTTCACTGCTCCTGACTCCATCTGTGATGATATGAACTGTTGCCACACCTAGCTAGCAGTGAAGGAAATAGTCACAGCTGCAGCCACTCAACACGCTTCTACTGCTGCTGATCGGGTGAAGCTTCCAGCTTCTTGCACTTCCACTATAGGCATAAAGAAAATAATAAGACAAACTTTCTGGTGGTAGATGTTACTTCTTAATCACGCATCTTCTATTTCAATTAGAACTTTGAAAAATACATATAATTTACATCGCTCTTAGAAGATTTCCTTTAAGTTAATGTTCAGAGTATTACATGGACAAAACCCAGAGACAGAAATGCATCAAGTAGAATAAGTCAGCTAACTGGATCAAACCTCAAGGGCCCCAAATATAAATCACACAGAGAACAAAGCACTAGCCAAGCTTCACTAACAGATTTGCAAACATGTCTGAGGGTCTTCATTTCATTTGGTCTCCACTGGTGTGAGGCCAGAGTTTAGCTGCCTCCAGGGGAGGAAGGCAGGCAGAGGGAAGGAGAGCAGGGGAAGCAGGAGATGGGGGCAGACCAAATATTTACACATCCCTTTCTAGTCTACTTCTAAATTTGAAGCAGCAGCTACAAAAGTACTTCAACTCCCTGAGCTATGACTTGGCTAGCTCTTCCCTAAGGGAGGCCAAAACCACAGGACAAACGTGGATGTGATGAATATGTAAAAACACATCTCCAGCACAGGCTGACCCAGTAACTGAAAGGTTGAACTGAGGAAACGTTACCCCTTTCCCAATGGTACAGTAAGACCTGACAGCAGCTTAGTGTGCCTGCACAAAACAGGATGACAACACAGAGCAGCAGCATTTGGTCTCTCTCTTTTTTTTTTTTTTTTTTTTTTTTTTTACTTCCACATATATATATCCCAGACTCTTTCAGAAAGACAAATCTGAGTACTGCTGCACCCTATGTACAAGAACTTGATTATACATCCCTACTGGGAAACTATGTCCATCTCAACAGTAATGATATTTCATTCTGTCACCTGCTGCTCCTACAGCGTGCTTCTCTCCTCCTTCCAGAGGCAGGAAAGATGAAAACTCTCAAGAATTTTTATTTGGTACCAGATGAAAGTAGAACTTAACTCCAGCCTCTGGCTTACAGACTCCTATATTATAGCATACAGGTTTCAAACAAAATATAAGCGTTAGGGTCTGTTCTAACACATCCACTCACCCAACAGGTGATCCTACACCACTGGGACAGGCCTGATTTTCAGAGGGCATCATATGTCTACTAAAACTCAAGGGGTCTGGGAATGAAAGCAAGAGTTATGGTCTTACAGTGACATTTCATGGTTACTAGCAGTATCTTCCTACCAGAGGGGTTTTTCCTTCATGACAAAGACCTTTGCTTGAGAAAGGGTGGGTTTTTGTTTTAAATGGAAGCTATCTACCTTGTGGAAAGGAATACACAAACGGTAAGCTATTTGTACGTACTGGAAAATAGGGCAGTTAGAGCATGTTTCCTCGCATGAAAACTTCTCTTTCAGATCACTAAGCCGCCTGCTACTTGACAGAGTAACTGGTAGTCCTAAACTAGATGCACAGCTGGAGGAGCACAAATCCCCTATTTTAAATTAGACTTATCCCTTCGCTAGTCCGACAATAATTCCAATTTTGTAATTCCATTGCCCAAGCACTGCATAGGCTGGAAATCCACTCTCTCAAAAAGGTGAATTCTCTTCCTCTAGTACTGTTATGAAACTAACACGCTGCCCTCTATCTGTGCCCTTGCAAAACAGGAGAGATGTTGCAGGAAAGGAAACTAATTGACATGAAATAAATTATCAAATAGCCAGGCAAGTACTACCATAGCTGCTGTAAGGCAGAAGAACACATTGAAGAGTTAGAGAAAGAGCAGCAGGACCAATCTGGACTGCCTCTAGCTGAAGAAAAGAACTTCACAGTCAGGGAGCTACCTCTGCTTCAGCACAACAGCAAACAGCTGTACCTGGAGATCATGGGTTTCACATATAGAATGTGGATGTAAAATGTGTATTTTCCTTGGGATGACAATTCTTAATGAACCTTCTGTTTTCAGATCATGAACTGAAAAGCAATTGTTAGAGATACGTCTGCAGAAGAGAGACACCTTTTTTTTTCCCCCTCCATTTTCTTTTAATGGATCACAAAAAGAAAATACAGTATTCATTACAAGGTGATTTATGTTCTCATTGTTCTTTTTCCATATAAAAATCAAAGATTTTTATTTAGAAGATTGCTATATCTTCACTACCAGGGTGAAAGGTAGAACACGACTTCACATGGAGAATTAAGTAAAAGCAACACCTGAAAAGCTTAAAGAAAAAAAGGCAAAAAAAAAGATGAGAGGGAAGGAAACTTAAAAGAGGGAATAAAAATTAAAAGCATTTCAAATAGATTTATTCCATATACAACATTGTTAATTAAGCTGTGCAATAAGTCTGAAGATTTGTAAATAGGAATAGTAGTGTATGTTCTATGTCTTGGACTCTTGAAATAAAATATTTGTGGTGAGCACTTGTGTTTATGTTGAGACCTAGTTCAACTAAAATAGGCTGAGTTCCATCAGTAAGTTAGAAGGAGTAAGCATTTGTATGTGTTTGATGCATGATAAAACCAGTTTTCTTCCTGGATGACTTACAGGAAGGAAGTACCTGTCAACAGATGATCCAAACATGGAGCAGTCTGCATGTTAAATAAAATCTGTTGAAAGAAACTAAGTTATTTGGCACGTGGATTCCTAAACCAAGTTGCTCTTAACTCACAGTGTCTTTGTGCCAGACAAGAGTCTTGCTAACAAGGCATTTGCAGGGTACAAAGATGGAATGCTGATTCAATGTGTTTTATTCTAGCTCAGAAAAATTCCAAAGGGTGCACTGCACTGGAAAAAAAACAGTGACATGCCATCTGGAAGTTCACAGTAGCATAGATGTAAAGAATCAGAGTTTTGATGAGAGTCTCCCTTCTTTCTCTCCAGGGGTCTCCACAGTTTTGTTTCTTTTAATTCAATTGGGCACCTGAAAAGCTTTTGAATAAATGCAAGAAGTAAGGCCAACCCTGGTGACAAGCAGTCTGAGGCTCATAAGGAATCTTTACTCCTAGAGCTCCCAGCCCAGCCCTCCTGCTGCCCCATTAGCATGTGATCCACCATGAGCACAGAACTTGCATCTTGTATAAATGCACAGAACAGCTTCTGCTTTGTGCATCCACACAGCAAAAGGGCATATAGACAATCAGAAGGCACAAGAGTGAGCTCTCCTTCCACTGCACCCAGGTACCAAGCTGTGCTCTCCCAGGTGAGAACACAGGCTCAGCTCTTGGAAAGTGAAGCACACAGTAGGTAGGCAGGTTAGGAGTGCACAGGGCTGGGGTCATGCTTTGTGGAGTAAAGGAGACATGGTTAGATGGCTTCCAAGTGGCATGGTGTTGCTTCCTCACTGCACAGTACATTTCAACACAAACAGTGCTGTTGAAGTGTTCCACAACAACATCAATACTTAAACATTTCCTTTCTGACTCCACTAAGGAAGAATTTGGTAAAAATTAATGTTGCATCACGGCAATTCAATTGTGCACAGATTCCACAATTTAAGACTTAATGTCTTAAATTGTGGAATCTAGCTATTTGCATCATCCCAGGTGCTGTACACATACTTGAGAAGCCTGTTTGATTCACAGTTCCTTAGCGATAGTGCCCATGTCTCTGCCGTAACAGTTACACAATTGTTCCCTCTGGCCTGTGACCTGATGACAAACCAAGATGATGCGAATGAACGTGGCACAGTCCATCCTCTTTTTTCTTAATTCTTCTGGGATTACTGAGTACAGGCTGGCAGGGTTTCAAAGCAGAAGAACTTGATAATTCAATCTTTGTTTGTTTTTGTTTTTTTTTTTTTTTTTCCAGACTTACAAATCCTACTATATAGTAGGATAGAGAGAAGGGAGTGATAGGTCAAGAAAGCAGCCACATTTATAGAAAGAAAAACAATTATACTGAATCTTACTTTCGTAAGTAAGATTTGAAATACCCAGAAAAATCACTTTGGAATCATTACTCTGAAAAATTTGTAAATCATGTTTCCAATATGCATGACTTCAAATTTAATTAAAACTGAATAAGGTAATTACTATGTGTTAAAAAGCAACTTAAAAGCTACTGGAGTTGAACAGCTATACAGTTACTATGTGCTGAATCTTCTGCACAATTGCAATAGGCTTACTATGGAAATTCATACGTTTTCAGTCTCAGGAGACTTTACTTATCAGTCCTCTTTACATAAAATCTACTTACAAGATTTGATGCAGTTCCCATTCTTCATTCATCTGGCCAGTGAAGCTGACTGTACACGTGACACTTCTGCTATTCTGTACAGAACCTTTCACCACTCAGCATCAACTTCATTACATCTAATCTAAATCTTACCCAGTAAAGACCAGTTCTGTACTTCAAGAACCAGATGTCTGCAAGATGAAAGCATAAGAAGTTTTGTTTTTCAAATCTTTATCTGTACTGCAGAATAACAGCAAGCAGAAAAATACCTAGAGAATTATTATTAAGTATACTATTTCTAAAGCCATGTAAGGCAGAGTATTCATCACAACTTGATAATAAGAGAAATCATTAATTCTTAGCATTGCTTATCCAAGATTCCTCTAGGTCATGGATAAACCTCAGGCCCAGGGAAGGGACCAGGCTGGAAAGTGAAAGCAATCAAAAATGATGAAACAACTCTGGTCTTTAAAAAACAAACAAACTCCTTGTATGAGACTATACAAACAAATCTGTTTCTCTCTGTTCTTCTGAAGAGGGAGAAACTGAGGAGCAAAGCAAACTGGACACATCCTGGAGAGCAAAAATGGCAGGAACAAATACGAAGAGCTCTCCTGACTCCATGTGTGGTATTGTACTTGCTAAACCACCCACACCATTTCTCACTACTCTAATACTGCAACTCTGATAAACAACATTTATGAATGGAAGACTTTGACAGATTAAACTATCAGAGTGCAGTAAGAGAAGAGAAATACATATCAGACCAAATATTGTAATAACTTGAGACAGTTTCTTTGTCAACTCTCAAATGCTATTCAAAACCAAGGCAAGAGGCAAAGCCTAGAGGAATTGTGTTTAGAAATATCTAGCCACTTCTACAGGTCATATTATGTATGAATAGGAATTTTTTTAGGCCATATGTATTTCAATAAAACTTTTTCTAAGTCCCTCAACTACTAGCACACTGATTATTTGAGAGCTACAGAAAACCACCTGTGCCCAATAGAGTCACACTACAACCACTTTCTTCCTCAAGGCTAAACAGAAAACAGCCACAAAGCCTATCCTACATCCTGCCAGGTGGGTGGACATACACTATGTTTCACAATTTGGAGTGATAGCCTTCCAACTGATTCACACAGAAGAAAATTAAACTATTTCCCAGACGCTTGTGTGTTAGCAATCCAGCATTCCTTTAGCTAAAATCACTCTTCCCAGTAAGAATAAGGCAATGCCAACAGACAGATTTAGGACTAGGTCTGAGCATCCAGGGAGGCTTTAATAGAATCACTCAAACCTTTCCAAAACATCTGTGCTATACAAAAACATTAAGGAACAATCTGGGTAAGTACAGACCCAAATGTGAGTCAGAGAACCTGGGCCTGAGCTGATGCTGACTGGTAATAACCTCCTGCCTCCATGGCACAGTGTAACTTTCCAAAAAGTTTCCCTACTCTTTCACTTTTGTGTCTTACACATAGGATTATTTGCAAAATGAAGTCTTAGGTGGGTCCATATGATACATACATCTGCTGGATCCAGATCAGGCCCAGTTAGTCTGCACAAATAACCGTACATCTCATCCTCAAAAAAGTATCCAGCTCGTTTACATAAATAAATAAGTTTTCATTGCTGAGTTGAAGCCCATTCCATCCCTCCACAACCTCCTGCATGGAGAACAGTGGTAATGCTGTAACAAAAGTTAACATGAAAAGGGGCATACATAGTGTCTTTACCTGGCTCTTTTAAATAGTCCTATCTAATAAACAGATGTAAGACTGAAACAGAAGACAGGAATCCAGGACCTGGTAAGTCATACATAACACCCTAAAAGACTTTCACAGTTCAGCATAACCCTTGATGGGTCTGTTAGCCCACCAATATACTTAAGACAACAGCCACTGTACCCATGGCCTGAAAAATAAAACAAGTAATCATTTTGCATTTCATGCATGGCTCAGTAGCACCTTCAGCTCCCAGACCTGAGCATGTATCTTTGCTGATTCTGACTTGGGACAGCACCTAAGTGTTCACAGTTCTTGTTTTCCAAGCAGAGAAGAAATGCAACAAATCTGACAGGTCCCTCTAGTGACTAGGGAACCAGGATCATGGGACATACTTTTTGATTTATCTTAAAGATCCGGTTAACTAACAAACTTTACAGTAGTTTAATTTGTAAGGCTCATAAATTAACTAGAAATACTTTTTCCTGAATTTTATTTGCAATTGTGGGCCAAATATACTTTCTATCATTAACCGGCTAGTTGTAGAGTTCCCTTCAGTGAATTTACAATGAATTTATATGTATATTATAAATAAATATAAATAAATTTATATTTACATTAAATATAGATATTTAGAAGTCTGTTTAGATGACCTGTTAAAGGCAATGCAGATGCAAAGCTCATTTTAATATTTTGTCTTGGTTTACTTTGTTTGCCTTTAATACCACATCACTGCCAAAGTTTACACAACATTAAAATATGTTTGCAGATATGCCTTTTAGCCCTTATGTCTTTTAGGGCATGGAAATTTATTTAATGAAAAATCATTAGTGGCTCTGAATAATAATACTTCATCATGAAAGAAGATATAGAAAAAGAGAGAGAAAGGTGTCCTGTTTAAAAAAAAAAAAAAAAAAAAAAAAGATATTTTAATTTAAAATATTTTTAAACCTTTTCCTACGGTGAAGATCAGAGATCCCTTTGCATGAGTCTTTAGGTCCATCTCTGAAGTACTTCGCCTTCTTCTGCCAGGTACCATTTCTAATAATTAAGCTTACTGGACCTCTGATTCAACTTTCTACATAGTGACCTCATGCTGACATCCTTTCAAAATAAATTTCCTGATATATTACTGATTTTATGCCAGCCAAGAGGCAACCATCAGACTGTTAAACTGACTAGTGAGCAACTCTAACACTACCCTGTGGGAGGAACATTGTAAGTATAATATAAACAAAGAGGAATTTTTAAAGAAAGAATAAAATATTCTTAAATTTGCTTTAATAAGTTGTTTGCTTCTGATGTAGTAGACATGAAATAATAGTTAACTGACTGCAGAAGGCAGAGAGAATTGCTTTTACATTTTTGTATCCCCACAGCTTCTGAATAATAAGGATAAACAGAAAGATGTGCCTTGCTATAGATTTAAGGACACCACTAGAGAACTTCATACTGATTTATCTTGTTTTTATGGAGCTATGAAAATAAATAGCACAATAGCAGGCAGAACTCCTCTTCGTGATCAAAGAGATCACCTCTTCGGCACAGCCAGTGAAAAGTCAGAGAGCGCTGTGACAAATCCACTACGATACAAGTCATTTAACAGTGGAGAAGCTGGGAAGCATAGACACTGTACTAAGGGAGATGGCCTGTCTCCCTGGTGGTGGGTTTCTATTAGAAAGCCTTACCTCTGCTGAATACAGCTTGCAGGGAAATGAAACAACTCTACTTTATAGAATATAGAGACAACAGTCCTCTCCAAGTATAACCCACTGTCCTGATGGAAGAGCTTTCATACCAAGTTCACTAGAAGTTTTAGCTTTATATGGCCTCTCAAAAAGGCCTCTGAAAGCAAAAAACAAAATGGTTTTCTATTCTTGTTAGCATTCTTCCTCAGTACAGAACTTTCCACACTTTTATAAAGAATGGTGAGACACATCACAACTGTTCGTTTGGTAGAAACAAAAGTATGTAAGATTAATTGGCCTCCTTCAGGCACAGAAAGAGATGAGTATTTGAAACAAACATAATGGTAAAAGAAGGATAAGTAATTAACCTTTTTGACTTGTCTGTCTCCCTCTGCTTGCAACTGGGCACACAGCTTTTTCCCATTAATGCAAAAATAACTGATACAGGTACTAGTGCTTTCATCAGTATGGTATTCTTCAGTATTCTCTGTGAGATCAAAATAAAGCATATTCCCATTCTGAACCATCACCAGCATGGATGTGAGAATAGGCTGCCTATTTCCAAATGCAAAATCCATCCAAAAGTGAGTTATTACAGGAAGAGGTTTTATGTCACAGTGTCACAGTTCAGCAACTAGTACAGATATGTATCAATGGAAGACATGTTGCAATAGCCATTTCTGAAACAATGTTCTGTATAAGAGGTAACCACATACCTGGAGATGGGGAGCTCAGCTTTTATCCAACCAATCCCCTGATTATTATTTTTAAAATCTAAATCAGCCCTAACTGGCTGATTCATTGGAATAGAATAGATCACCAAAATCCAAAAGCCACTCTGTGCAGAAATCCGATGAAGCTTATCATTCAGCAATAGGCTTGCAATGAAAACCAAGAGATCACTGTAGTTGAAATCATAACAGAAAGATTAAAAAATTAGCATAATATTGAGATATAATCCTAGCATATTGTAGTATGTTACTACCCTCCTTTCACTTATTTTTCCACTAAGACAACAGAAGACTCCTTTCAATAGAAATACTCTTCTAGTATATGCTAACTCTTGCTTTAATTGAAAAAGGAAAAAAAAAAAAAAGGAGAAAAAAGAAAAGTAATAAACTTGCCTTGTGTCACACTGATATGCTGGAAGTATAACCCATAGCACTATCCCAGTTCTGGGTGGAAAGACCAGCTCCATAAACAGCTGAAACATTCCTCTGCTTGCTTGTCGGACACCAGCACCATCTGCAGCACCCAGAGTGGGGAGGCTTGCCCACAGCTGGACAAGTGATCCCTGAGTAGGGAAAGTAACTAGAACTTCCTATAGATATTCTTCCAAGTGTACAAGAGAAAAGTCCTTTTTAATTCAGTATCCTTATCTTTGATAACAAAGTGCATCCAGTGATAATGATCAGATCTCAGACTCCTTCCTCTCTTCCTCCCACCTATTCCCTACCTGTCACCCACACCAAGCGACAATATCTTGCAGTTTGTTGTGTGACAGCCTTCCAGAAAGAAAATTTATTCTCCACTACCACATAATCTCCATTGATTAAAGATCAGGAATAGCTAGCAGTTTGCACAGATCCAGACTTGCGGGAAAAAAAATCTTTTGCAAACTACAACTTGACTGGTTTTGAATTGCATGTAATCTCCAGTCATCTCAAGCTTTAGTTCCCTGGTCCAAGAAAGAGAGTGATCTTGATGTTGTTTTGGAGAGCATAGCCGCTAATCCCACAGGCCTTATTCCCTTCCTGCATCACACACGAGGGGAAGACTGATGCTGTGCCTGCAGCACAAAACATAGCAACAGCAGGATTGCCAAGCTTTAAAGAAAAAACCTTGGCAGCACAAAGTCTACAAGATTTTTTTTATATTTTATTTTATTATTATTTTTTTTTTTTCCCTGCAGGTCATTCATTTGACTTTTGTCCAAGTCAATAGCACACAAAGGTTGTTACCATCTAGTGCCTGATCTTGCAAGGTGCTAAGCCATCTGAGGCTCTGATGGTTAGAAGAATTTTGCTGACTTCAATCCCTAAAGGCTACTCTGACATGTCTGGAAAGGCAGGGGAGATTGTATTTAACTGCTGAGCATGAACCCACAAAAAAACACCCTCATTATATCTGCCACCTTTATTTTCAGCTCTCAAGCTTCTTCAGCTTGAGAGTGAGTGTCTCCTGAGAAAAAAGTGACCTCAACTGTACAGCAGCGATTCCTGAAGGATAAGGCAGCTCATTGACAAGACATCAAGATTATACCTATATCTGCCTCACAGGTTATGATTTTCCCTTTGATTAGTCAAGGGCTTTCTACAGAAGGCAAATGCTAATGCAATAAAAACTAACAATGCAAAAAATTAACAAGTAACACCTTATAACTGAAAGGTAATAAGGCTAACAGACCTAATAATTGCAAAGAAAACACCAAAAAAATTCTACTGCTGCAAGTGAGAGGAAGAGTTTCTATTAAACCAGAGGAGAGCAATAGACAAGCATCCTAAAACTTGTAGAGTTGAAACATTTAATCTTCAGTCAACGTTAATATCACTTATTTCTACAAATGGATGCAATCCAATGGAAGTAGTATTTGTGATGAATGCCATTTTGTTACACCAATTCACACTAAAATCTCTAACTTTTAAACCCTGAAAGGATCTACAGACTTTTAGGTTATTTTAATATTTCATTTTTGTCCATTTCTCCAGACCTAGATTTGAAAATAAAACTGTTCTCAGCTCCAAAAAGAGCCTATTCAGTCTTTCTCCGCATTCACGTTACAGCTTTAGCACCATAAAACCCCACAAAATTACAAGTGGGAATTTCCAGATCATCCTTACACCCCTTACATCCAGCTCTGGAAGGTGCACAGACACATGACCTACAATCTGTAATTTTTTCATATATCATGAGACTATTTAAGGTTGCTTTTATGAGATGCTTAAAATTTATAACTTCTCATTTTCCCTTTCCTTTGGAGCCCACATGTTAAGGAAGAGAGGCCCCGTAGGTAGCAGGGACCAAAAAAAAGACAAGATTAAAAACAAAAGAAGTCCTATAAATTATAGGGAGTACATCGCAGCATGGTATAACACAGGTTGCTCTTTATCATTCAAGATACCTTTGGCAATTTCTAAATACATATGAAGTCGATGTTATAATATAAATGATATCATAAGTATCTCATTCAAATGACTTCCAAACATTTAAATATTTTAATTGGTCATCAAACATTTCTGAGGAATTAGAACTTTAAAATAATAATAAAAAGTTAAATCCCTAATATTATACAGGCATTAAGCTCTTCAGATGCATAAAATATTTTACATTATTCCTATCACATAAAAGAAAATTCATATTCATTAGTTAAAAAACCACAAACCCCAAATATATTTCTCTGAATATTTAGAATGGTTTAGATCTTGCTTTTCATATTTAAAATACTTGAATTAAGTGGCTAAGGTTATTTAGTGGGGAGGCAGGACAATTACCAGTGAAGAACTACCTTGTTTCAAATTTACATTCTGCAGTTCCATAAGAACAAAGTACCACTACTGAGTTTCACATTTGATCAAATTATCTCTAAGCTACATCAGTAGATTAGGATCTTTCACTTAATCATATTTTTCTCATAGGGCTTTGCAATTTTTTTAAACAAATATTTTATTATTAATAACATGTAGTCTACAGATCAGTGTAAGACACTTTATCTTGGTATCAATCTCTGTAGTTGAAAATTATGATTTTATTAGTTTTACAATCTTCATTGGTTTTAATGTCTTCATTATATTTTACTCAACACATTTATATAAAGATGCGTGTACCGCATCATGTCCATTGTTCTAAAGAATATTTTAAAGCATAAATAGATGCAAGAAGGATCTTGTTTTTAAGTAGGGGAAATTGCACTTACTGCACATACTGCCTTAAAAAACGTGAAGTACAAACTTACCATTATATTTATCTTCCAAACAAAGAACAGAAGAACCATTTTTCAGTAAGTTGTGAACAACTCTCTGAAACTGTATTTTCAGCTTAAATTGAATAACTTAGCCCATAGACACCGTTAATTAGGCACAGTATTTTTAAAAGATATTTTCCCAACAAAAGAAAATAGACTCGGCATTTGAGAAAGACTGCACAATGCACACATGCAATTACATTCTTTATATCAAATGCAGACCACTAATATTCACTCAAGTGGAGTTGTGTGACCACTGCAAGAGCAGAAAGCTGAATCCACTATCCTGCAAGCAAACATACTACCAGAAGAGTTGTGCCTTACTACAACAAAAGCTATCAGAGAAAATGTTTCCAGTCTAGAGATATTCATAAAAATAAAAATAAAAATAGGAAATAATGGTAATCAAGTCTCTAATAACATAACATAGCCACTGTTTAAAAACAAACAAACCAGGAAACATACAGAGGTCTTGGTGTAACCAGATAACAGTTATCTTGAGAGGAATCTCTGAATAATCAGCAAAACCAAGCCAAGCCCCGCTTTCCACTCACATAGAAATTTGGTGGTAAAAAGCTGATATAGAAGAGTGACAGTTATATTTAGACATTTAAGATTTTCTTCCATACACCAAGTCTTCTGTCTCAGTTTCATGAATCCATAGATAAACCAAGGTGACCCATTAGCCTAACAAAGTTGCCTTAAGCCAGTTCCCACAGCTAAAGGCTGAAGAAAAGGGTACAGCTTTTTCCTCCTTGGTTCATATGACCAGCAGAATCAAGTGAGGAAAAGGAGAGATGGTTAACTTTCAGAAAAAAAAAAAAAAAAAAAATGGAGCAAAGCTCAAAATTACAGTTTTGGATGAAAAATCCCAACAGTACTTGCTTATTTCCCCATCCTTCTTTATCTTCCTTCTGCTTGTGGCTCACACAAGATTCAGTTTGAAAGGATAGTTAGGCAAACATTAAGCTTGAAGAGATGAGGCTCCTGTTGACTTCAGAAGAAGTCTACTCATATGCCTGCTCAGCAACTGACAAATACCACGCTGACTATCTTGCAGGACAATGTTTATCAGGTCTTCATTTTACCAAAACACAACTCCTTCAATTTAAAGAACTAAACAAGGTTTTAAGCACATAAGCCTGTAAACTCATTTCCCAAAATGCCCAATGAAACTGCCATTAATTATATTCCTTGATCAAAGAGGAGAATCACAGATTGCAGGTTACTCACCACCTTATTGAAAGACAGCAATGTAACAGTACATGTATATTATGACAGTCAGCTATCAGTGCTCAGTCTCAAGCATGATGAGCACTTATCATTACCAGAGGCTTAATGCCTTGCAAAGGCAGCATCTTCCATGGGGGCTGCTGAGTAACACATAACATATGCAGTTCCAGTAGCACCCAAAAAAACTCTCAGTGACTTCTGACCAGGCTGCACAGCAAATATTAGTATTTGGTTGACTTCTTTCCACAGTTGTTGTCAGAGACCTATCAGAGTTGAAAAACTGAAATTATCTGTTTCTTAGCACTCACTCCACACAGGAGTTGTGTAGTTGGACAATGCATCCTTGAATGAAGCCATAAAAGCAAGTGTGCTAAATGTTTCTATACTTAAAATTTTTGTACAATATTCCAAGGTCAAATAGTGTTGATATCAAGTTCATACAGCTATAGTGTATTTGAACTGTATGACAGTTTGTCACAGAACTGTGGAGGCAATAGAAGCCAGTTGCGGTACTTGGTGTTGAATGACATCAGTGAAACTATAAACAAAACAGCTTTGTGCTTTGCAAGGGAAACATAGCTGGAGTGATAGTCTGTATTGATAATAAAGATAATTTACTACTGTTTTGTATTGGATTCAATTGAAGAGAATGTTTCTAATGGTTTGGAAACCACTTAAAGAATGAGCATTTCTAATAAATATTTCTACAGTACTGATGTATTATTCAGGCCAGAGAAAGGCTAACCTTTTCATAAAGCATTGGGGGAGATACTGAGCTTCTTACCATGTCATGGAACAATGTACGAAGCGGATTACAAATGTTTCAGAGTGCTAGAGAGTCTTGGATGCTGAATTGCTTGACAAGGTACTCATGAGTTTAATAGAGCTTTGAATGTAAAACATCCAACTGTTATATGCTGTGAACTGGCATGTCCTAAGTACCTGCAAGCCACATTTAGAATTAGCTTTTTATTCACAACACATTAATTCTTGGATAGCACATTGGAAGCTGGGTTATCATGTTCTGCATAACTCCTGTGTTTGTGGGGAACGAATGCTGAGACAGATTGACAGTATTTTCATCAGTTAGCTTCATCACAGGTTTCATGATGCTTTGTTAAGAAATGAAAGCTCGCACACAAAAAAATGGTAGTTGTATGGATATATGTAATTTTTCCTGTATGCTGGATTCTTGTTTCCCCTAGGGAAAAAGTTGGTTTTCAGCAATGCTGAAAGTATAGTCTGGCCTCAAAGGACACCAGTCATGTCAAGCCATCAAAATATTTCACATTCTCAAAATAAAAACACAAAAGTCAGAAGTCATCCTTGTGGATAAATAGTGGGACACTATTCCTGACAGCCACAGTGGCCCAACAAGCTCTCCGGAGAAAAAAAAAAAAAGAATTATCACCCAGGAGGCAGATCGAGAAGAAAATGTGTAAGATGTGAAGAAAAGGAAAACTAGCAGAAAATGATGAAAGTAACACATTTGCACAGCCTTAATTACTTAGATTGGGCCTTTGTTCCTCTCACCCCAGTCTACATTTGCTTAATCTTGTAGAATTTAAACTTTTTCTTTTAATATTTTTACTAACACAGTCCTGAAACTGGAACTCAATTAATCTTCATTAAAAACATGACATACACCACGCAAATTGATGAAGCTGTCCCATTTTGCACCATATGACTCGGTCAGGGACTGATTCATTCTCTCTCACTTTGTTAGTTTAGTAAATGCATACTGTATGCAAAGTGGAACTCCTTCATGGAAGATGCTGAAAGCAAATAAAGCATCCTATAATCACTTACAAAGCTGGCCTCTACTACACTACCGTAAGAGTGGAGAGCTGTGTTTAACTCTCAAAGGAGACAATAAAAGATGATTCTTCCATATCTCAGGAAAGCATAATCATCCCTTGTCCTTTGTGAACAGTATGAAAAGTGAGATTTTAATTTATCCCCAAACTAAAATAAATAAATAAAAGTTTAAATAGTAAGATCTTTGTTGTTGTTGTTTGTTTGTTGTTGTTGTTGTTGTTGTTGTTTTCCAAATGAGGAGGACTTCTATTCTGATGCTTTGAGCTCACCTCAACAGGTATTTTACACTTCTCCCTTCATCATGCAACTTCAGTCCCAAATGACCCACTCTATTTGAACTGCAAGCATACACACAATCACACACACACTGAACACTTCATCTATATTAGCAACTAACTTAAAATAATGTGAGCAGATGTCCCAAGAAGTGGATCAGCTGGTAAGGTTTAACTTGGGACTACCATTGATTTAGTGCCACAGGCTGTGTCCTTTAGAAGCTTTAGATGTGCTCCTGGAGAGTTTTCCCGTTTAATTTTTATCTGAAAAGACCCAGTTTGCGAGTATGAAATTGGTTAATGACACAAACCAAAAGTCAGTAACTGGGAAAGAGACTGGCTAATGATTAGCCTGCTGATTCAAGCTTGCACATCCATACACAACTGAGTCCCAGCTGCAATTTCAAATTTACTTTATATGGACATCAACTATGAAAACATGCCCAGTATCTTCATTCACACATGAAAAAAAAATCTTCTCATTGCTCTCAGTTCTACTGGAAGCGAAGAAGAGGCTCAGTCTGAGATCAGTGCAAGAGTAGGCAAACCAGAGGTGCTGTTTTACAGTCCCCAGAGATCCTACACCTGGCTCCTCACAGCACAATCCATTCCTCAACAACCAAAGCATAAAATCACTCCAAGATTAACTTGCAAAAGCCATTATGTCAAGAGCTTAAACTTCCCGTGAAATAAATTGCTATGAATCGTTGTCTCATAAACATCAGATTCCACATGCAAGCCTCTACTTCTAAATTCTCTGAAGAAAAGTCAGCCTATCTGAACCAGATTAAAAAAAAAAAAAAAAAAAAAAAAAAAAAACTAAACTTGTGAGCTAAAACAAGCTGCAAGATGTGCACATACTAAGTCTAAAATTCCCAATTATACGGAGACTTACATATGAGTTAAAAAAAGTAAATGATTTGGAGTTGACCGTTGGTTTTGTTATTTTTCCAGAAGCAGGCTCTTCATTATTTTTCCCCCTGTATAATACCGCTACAAAAAAAAGTCTTGAGAAATTAGAGCTTCATGGTTAAAATTAATCACATTTTATAGCTGTCAGTTCAGAACAGAGATCCTCACTGAATATAAATCCAGACAAAAGTTCAAATAAATGACAGAAGAAAGTGTCTGATGAACTTAAATTTAAAATAATATTTAATTTTGAATTTTAAATCTAAAAAAAAAAAAAAAAGAAAAAGAAAAAAAGAAATTACTTTTTTTTTTTTTTTTTTTTAAATGATTTTGACACACAACATAGTTCTGGAAGAAACAAAGTATTTACACGAGCAAACTAACATGTCACGATGCAACTTCTGGACAGGACAGAACTTCTGGAAGCTCTAACCACTTGTGTTGGAGCATACCCAATAATCCCAAATTAATAGAATATAGAATAGAATATAGAATATCCTGAGTTGGAAGGGACCCTTAAGGATCATCAAGTCCAACTCTTGACACCGCACAGGTCTACCCAAAAGTTCAGACCATGTGACTAAGTGCACAGTCTAATCTCTTCTTAAATTCAGACAGGCTCAGTGCAGTGACCACTTCCCTGGGGAGCCTGTTCCAGTGTGCAACCACCCTCTCTGTGAAGAACCCCCTCCTGATGTCAAGCCTAAATTTCCCCTGCCTCAGCTTAACCCCGTTCCCGTGGGTCCTGTCACTGGTGTTAATGGAGAAAAGGTCTCCTGCCTCTCGACGCCCCCTTATGAGGAAGTTGTAGACTGTGATGAGGTCTCTCCTCAGCCTCCTCTTCTCCAGGCTGAACAGGCCCAGTGACCTCAGCCGTTCTTCGTACGTCTTCCCCTCCAGGCCTTTCACCATCTTCGTAGCCCTCCTCTGGACACTCTCCAACAGTTTCATGTCCTTTTTATACTGTGGTGCCCAGAACTGCACACAGTACTCGAGGTGAGGCCGCACCAGCGCAGAGTGGAGCGGGACAATCACCTCCCTTGACCTACTAGCGATGCCGTGCTTGATGCACCCCAGGACACGGTTGGTCCTCCTGGCTGCCAGGGCACACTGCTGGCTCATATTCAACTTGCTGTCTACCACAACCCCCAGATCCCTCTCTTCTAGGCTGCTCTCCAGTGTCTCATCGCCCAGTCTGTACGTGCAGCCAGGGTTTCCCCGTCCCAGGTGCAGGACCCGGCACTTGCTCTTATTGAACTTCATGCGGTTGGTGATCGCCCAGCTCTCCAACCTATCCAGATCCCTATACACTGCCCTATTCGGATTGTGGTAGGTCTCAGCAACAGCTGACACTTAACCTTCAAATTTTGCATATATCTGACAGCAAAGAGATAAGAGAATTCAAAAGTGAAGAGAAACAAATCTCTAACATACCTTACAACATTTGAGTAAATACATCCTATGTTCTTACTTGAGAGGGTTGGAAGAAATCCCTTGTACAGAGTGGTTATCAAATAAATTATTTCATTTCTTCTTATATTAAAGCAGAGGAGCTACCTCAACTTCAGGTCTGGGCCCAAATGGAATAGGTTCCATTTAGCAGGAGCTGAAGGTCTAAAGATGTACACTGCTTGGCTGGAGCTCCCAAGGACAGGCTGAAGACACTGCTGTTTCATTAAATTAGTTTCCTTTTTTCCCCTTCTAGAGCTACTTGGGCTTGGGCTTCACTGCCAGTAAGCTTTCCTGGTGGGAGAAGACTTGTAGCAGGCAACTAAAGGAGCCATCCCTGACAACTGCAATCACTCTTCCCACCTCTCAGTAAAGACATATTTTTGAGAGGTAAAGCACCCATCCTGCCACACCACAAACAGTTAACAACAGTGTAAGCTTTATCATTATTAGCAGCACACCAGATAAGAGCTTTCAGTGATGACAGCTTATGGTTGATAGAGCAATGTTAAAGCAGCACTATGAACAGTAGAAAAAAGTAATCAATGAACTGGGTTATGCATGTACACCATGACACAAATCAGTCATTCAAAGTGTGAACTAAAATAAAAGCCTCTCTCTAGATGAGCTAGTGGAATCAACAGTAATCCTTCACAGCTGGAAGCCTGCATGCTCCAGCACTCCACAGAGCTCACTGAATATCATCGAGGAGCTCATTTACACACTGGTAGTTTAGGAACACTGAACTTCCTCCTCACAGATAGATGCCTCACAGTTTCTGTTGCCTTTGAAATAAATCCTTGTAATTCATGACATGCCATTAACATTCACAAAAGGTGAAAAAGCCCATCTAAATTGAAGCAAAAATGACCACAGAACAGTTGTTCACCAGCTTTTGCAACAAGCCAATACAAAAAAATTTGTGTTTACTATCAGCTAGTAATTAATGTACATCATAGGGTACACCTTGTTTAATTTCATATTTTATGTGAATGAGGCATCTAGTAGAAGAAGAAGAAAAATAAACCATCTGTTAAAATGCAATAGAAACATCATTGGTAATAAACCACAGTAGGATTCAACTGGTCCTTGAAGAAATTTGGTCGTACTTCCCTAATACCCAAGCTTAGCTATTGCATTGCCAAGTTTTTCCAATCCCCTTCATAACTGTACTTCCTCTAGTTTTATAAAGGGCATATGGTTACAAAAAGAGAACCATGACCACCAATGTATTATCTTGCAACTTGTATAGTTTCTTACATCCACAACACCATTAAGAGCAAGACTTTTCTGTGTCTTTTGCACCCACTTTGCATAGGTGAAAAGGATTTAATAAAACAAGTATCAGGAGAGAATCAATCCACAGCGTACAGAACACAATGGTTGTTACCCAGCATAAAATAGATAAGCAAGTACAAAGTAGTTCCTGGTATGCTTTTTTTTCCACAATTTGTACTGCTTGTTTGAACCCCATAACGTAACATATCAAAATCATCATCAGCTTATTCTGGTTTTCTAACAACGAAGGGACAATGCAAAAGTCAAACTGCACTAAAACAAGAAGTATGCAAGTCTACTGAAATATACCTTGCAATATTTTACATGTGCATATATATATACGTATTATAATTACTGAACATGCAATAGAGTTGTCTCTGCAGGCACAACAATTACCTGCCCATGACTTTCAGGCATCCAACATATCTCAATACCAGGTAAGTAGCAATGCAATAACTCCCTACCCAAAGGAGCTGTTAGGGCTACAAAGTGGATAGATTTTTCCTCAGTCTTGTGGTTGATATTTGACTTCTTATGCCCCACATACTTTCCATACATCGATCTCACAATAAGGTAGCCCTGGATAAGATTTATGCCTTACCTAGCTCACAAAAATAAAACGCTTTTCCCAAACAAATGAAAACCATATTCTCAAAATGGGTAAAAGCAACCCCCCCAAAAAATTATAAAGAAATCTTATTTGTTACCTGCACAGGCAATTAGTATCATCTCCTTCTAAAACAGAAAAATACTACAACTGTGCTCAAAGGCAGATGTCCAACAGACCACAACACCTTCCCCCCAGGAGTACCACAGCCATCTTTCTGCACCCAGCAAGGTCACACTCCAGGCAGGTCTTGCAAATTCCCTTTCAAAAGTTCCCCACAGCTGCCTTTCCCTGCTGCACATCAAGCTCACATGCTGGTCTCCAATCTGCCCTTCACCTGGAGTCATCTGCTGGCCCTTAATTGATTCCTTTAACTACCCTGTGTATCTATGGCATGTATAAAACTGTTAGAAATCATACAACAAAACAGAGGTGAATTCAAGGGACCTGCTAAAAGGATTGTGTAAATCTAGGCTTGTCCATTTTTCTGTTGAAGTTGGTTGTAACTATCCCCATTGATTTCAATGCAACAAAGTCAGCTTTCCTGCAGGGGAGCTGCTATATTTCATGGTGTTCAAGAAGGAGAGAGAGCATCAGGAGAAACATGCAGGTTTCTGTCCCTCAGTGATGGGAGCAATTAGTCTTTTCACTGACAGACAGAGAGTTCAGCTGGAAGAACTGCTGCAGATGTAAAATTTGTCCTCAACAGAATAAAAAAATCTTTCTTGAGCCCAAAAAGATGCATATCCATATCTCCAAGAGGCAGAAATTTTGCTATTGACCTTGCTAGAAGCAGGATCAAGAATAATTCTTTCTTCAATAAACCACGTTCTCCACTGAATCAAAGCAATGACCATGAAGGCAATAACACCTCATTTACTCTATAGCATTCCTATAAAATTTGTAGTACATATTTCTAGTGGTTTTCCTAAATATTGCTTAATCCTCAATACTCGTGTTAAGATAATGGAACTTTTCAAGAGATTGAAACACAAACTACAATCATCTGCACAAGATGAAAGTCTTGATAAATTGAGGATTCTAAACAAATGCAGGCAGTCGTCTCCCTCCGCATCTGAAAGCTCAGTTTCTTGAGTTTGTCATATTTAATAAACACTATCCATTAGATGATGGAGAAAATGAATCCTGCTGCATACAAGTAATATAAAAAAAATTCATTTGAATTGCTGAATTTCATCTAAAAAACATGGCCTGTTTCCACAGGGAAGTAGTAAAAAGTAACATCATTTGTTTTAGCATAATACATACTTCATATGGGTATGTTGTTCTTTATATGTTGCTACATTTTACTTAACTCTTAAAATTAAAATCTATATTGTACCATCTTTACTTCTGCACAAACTAACATACCTGTAAGCATAATGCACACAGCAATAATTATGTCAAAAAATTCTGAAAATAATATCAAGTAAAACAATAAATATTTAATTTAATAAATAATTAAGATATGGGTAGATTGTGGCTTCATGCAGCACGAGCTTGAGAAGAACACAATGCATTGGCTGCAGCTATCAGTCATCCAGGGAGACATTAGAAGTCCCAGGTCTGAAGAGGGTATTAATCTGAGCTTCTTGTTCCCTGACTAGATATATAAGCAAAGTCCCAGTTGCCTGTCTCAAGAAGTACTGGATGTTTCAACCAGCTACTAAACCCCTTGAAGGCTGTATAAGCACTTCTATCTCCATTTCACAAAATAAAAATAAATGCATTAAAATAATAATTTTTTAAAGTGTTAAGACAAAAGGACAAGCACTGCCATCAAGAATGACACATCCTTCATAGGAGCTTAACTCCGAGGCAAAGGGATATAGCAGAACAAAATTGGATAAAATGAGGGAAGGTTGGTCAGAAGACAAGGGAGAATGAAATCCGGTTCCTAGCTGTGATTCCACAATAAACCTGTTAACTCCTTTAATAATCTCTATCACGAGTTCCTTATCTACAGAAAAATTAGCTGTTCTCTGAAGGTACAAGGAGATCATTTACATTTGTTAAATAAGCAGGATGCTCAGATTGCAGTGCCATAAAGTGAAAAGCTTTATTATAAACTTTGATGCAATCATGATAATTATGCCATTTTATTAGTAATAGCCAGCATTTATCCAAGGCAGGATACAAATCCCTTAGGGAATAATTTTAAAACTCTCCATAATCTTAAGGAGTCCACAATCTAAAATCTTCATCCAACACACATTTAGAAGATGCATTCTAGAACCTTTGTCAACAACCCCAAAAAGCAAATGAAAATATCTCATATTTCTCTTTTCACTGACCTCTCTCTTTACTTCACCTGAACTGAAGTAGAATCAATATCTTACCAAATCATACCTAATTCTCATAATTACAAAATTCATTTGCTCAGAAAGCAATAAAATTTTAACATAAATCATTCTAATTGTTCACCATAATAAAAGACTTAAGAGGAATTCTTCATCCATGCTATTACTTTTTATTATCAATTTAAGTAAAACATATAGAATACAGAGAAAAAAAAATATATGGCTTGAAGTTACACTGTTTGCACATCAGGCACCTGGACTCTAGCAACTGGATTACAGCCTATTCTCTCTGACATCTATTTCTACATGCTCCACAAAGATCCAGTATTGTGAATATTTACCCTAAATCTGAGGCAGTAAGGTGAAAGAGGGAAGTAGAAAGAAGACAAAAATGTTACTTAAAATTTGTTGGGCCATACTGCGGCATGAAATGCCCTTTATCCATCCCAGGCTCTTCCCTCCACACCTGAACAACCTTTTCCCTTTCTGCCAAAGCCTGTATACAGGAAAACTTTCCCAGTTCCTATCACCATCATCCCTCAGAAACATGGGGAGTGATTCCCCCATCATTATCCATCTGCAAAACACCCTTCTAATTTTTCCTTCTAATAAGAAGGAAAAATTACCCAGGTTTTCATCATTTAGGTACTTCAAGATTAGTTTGGTACTCACCACTTTGACGGTGTATTTGACTTAAGGGTCTGAGGACTGAGAATGCAAAATAAAATAAAATAAAATACAAACCATAAACCTCGATTACCATCAACACCTTCAAAACCTCTAAATTCCCAGTCTATTTGAAAATGCACCCTCCATTCTAGCTGCACATAGTGAACTCCTGATGTGGTTGCCAAGAAACCAGTACTTGCACTTCACAGAGTTCATGTTTGAGAGATATTTGCACTTAAAAACAGTTATGGGAGCAAAACTGAAGTAAACTTGAAAATGTGCTATAATTCCTCTTAAAATTTGTCAGCATCATCCTAAAACAAAGCACAGATCCCATACCTCCCATTCTCACATTAATATGTTATCTAAGAAGTATTTGTGGACTGTTGTTCCAAATTTTATTCTGAAACACTGATTACCCAGGTACTTTGTCACACCTGCACTTTCCGGGTCTCGCTGACATCTCTTCATGAATTGGCACATTGTCACTAGGGTCCTCACCAACACCACGCTCTTCTAACTCATTATCCCACTTTGTAGATTGCTGTTCCCTGATTAAATCCAGAGTTAATCATGATTATTGTGCTGTAAAGCACCTTGGGAGACATGGCATGAAAAGTACTAAAAAAAAAATGCATTTGAATTTGATTACTCTGTATCTTCTCAAACCTATTTATATGTTAAAGACTTTCTTTTATTACATTCAATATTATGTTTCATACAAACTTCGGTCTCAATCCAATTTTCCTGTGCCATTTTTAATTATTAGCATTACTATTTGCAACTAGAGACTTTGACAAGGTTGGGTCTTCTTTGTGCTGGACCCTGTACAGACATAAAATGAATGACAGTTTCTGACAAAGAGAATCCGCTAGGTGTAACAGCCAGTAAAAGACATGAAGGATGAGATGCAACAATTGTCTGAGACAAGCCAAAAGAAGGTGGAAGGAAAACAGCAAGGGAACAACAGAAAGTTGCCTTGTAACTCTTTTAAACAAAATCAGTTCCTGCTCTTTAACTCGTTCAAAATATATCTAAAAAAAAATAAAAAAATAAAAAAATAAAAAAATTCACTTTTATGGAATTGAGAATAAATAAAACATGTAGACAATAAAGTTACAGTTCATCCTGAAAATCTAAATCTAAAGGTTGAACTTCTATGAGATTCAGTACAGATTCCTGTATTTACCTCATAGCATCTCATTACAACAGAGTACTTCATATTATGACCTACAGCAGATTTCTCTTGTTGGATTCCATAGATACACGTTAGAAGTGGACGTGATAAGATGTGCCTTGACACTTCCATTGCTCTGGAGACAGTCTGTTTTGCAGTTTATTAGCTGACCCTTGCTCCACTAACTTACTCAAGCAGACACTTTTACCTTCTTATTTTCTTCACTTCTTTTTCTTCGAATTTTGTCCAGTCAGGGTGTCATGGTAGAGGTATGAAAATGATGGGAGTTGTCCCTGAGTTAGACAGAAGAGTAAATGTGTGTGAAGTGGGAACGGTAAAACTCTGTGAGGTGTTCTGCAAATCTTTCAGGAATAAGCAGCAATTCAGAAAGGGTAGAAAGCCTCAAAATGGTATGATATACCAAAGATTTCAAAAGGAGCTTCCCAGCATATTCTCTGAGATCAGATGACCTTCCACTCTTCAAATGGATAGCTTTTCCAAAAGGAACAGATATCACTGAAGATTGTTTGTGGCATATCCAATATTATTTTGGATTATTAGTATATTATATTAGTATTATATGACATCTGATTTCCAATGCCCATTTGCAAGGAAAGCAAGACCAAATGCACGGTATAGCAGACCCAAATAATCTAGCCACAGATTTAGAAATCTACAAGGATACATTTACATTTTCCCTTTGGGGAATGTTTATTTCATTTAATAAAGAAGAACAAAAGAATTAGGAAGAAGTCAGTATCATGGCTGTACTTTGGCTTAGTTCAATTAATGCATTCTACCAGTTCTTGTATCCTGAACTCTAGCATAACACCCAATTTTTGTTTAAAAAAAAATACCATTTTTTAATATGAAAAAAATTTCTTTCCTCTATTTAAATTTGCCATCCATAACAGGTTTCCTTTACCACAATGTGTGATAAACTATAAATCACTTTAATTTGATAACAGCATAGGGTTCTGCAGTATCAAATAAAAAAATAAACCCACCACCTTGCAGACTTGCAGGCAAACAAGTGGAAATTGTAAAATCACAAAAAGAAATTCACAAAAAGAAATTCACAAAAAGAACATTCTTACTTATCTGAACAGTCCTGTCAATCTTCATGTATTAAGGTTATACATTTACAGCATTATCCTATTTACCATCTTAAAATATACAGAGCTTTAAGTCTAACCTCTCTAAATATCAGTGACAAGCAAAATTCTGTTCTGATAAGGAACAATTATCTTTCTGTTTAAGAAAGCAAGTGAAGGGAAGAAATAAAATCAATTAACACCATCTGTCTCTAGCAGCCACTGCAATGCCCCTTATTTTAATTTCTGTTTTTATTAAGGCCTTCATCTAAGCAGAGATATCAGAATAGAAATCTAAAATGGTGCCAGAATAGGTTTATACTTGTGATGACTCGGAGTCATCATTTTTTAGTCACTAGACAAAGAAAGGAGGAGGAACAAGGGGTGGGATTGCATTGCAGTAATTACTAGTCCATGTTTATTAGGAATGGATGTTTTTAAGCATTCTAAAATAACACAGTATACAACATAAAGAAAATATGCACACATGCAAAACAAGTGAGGAATTTCTTCTTAACTTTGTATACAAATACAGATAGTACAATAACTAAGCTAAGCAAGCTGATTTTATTCCTGATTTCCCTTTTCAGCATCTATGTCAAGAATGAACTCAGTTTATGAAGTGTCTTCTCATAATGGAACAGCAACCAAGTTTTATTTTTATATCACAGGATGTACTCTTTTAAATGATCAAGGTCACTCTTATGCAAACTTGTTCTCACTCCAGTTGTGCCTGTATCAGCCTTTAAAGAATTCAAAGCAAACAGTAACTATATTCTAGGGGTTCTTTGGTTACTGTCACATTCATCACCATTGTCCAAAACCCAGACATTTGCCAAAGTGACTCAGCAGTTGGCCCTGTGCTGGCTGGAGAAAGCTGAGTCACTGCTTCTGATCTAACAAAAATGTCCTGCATCAGATTCAGTATACACATCAGTATGTTGTTTACAAGCCTAGGAGGAAAATAAATTATTTCCATGAGTCACAGAGGGAAGGGAAAAAACACAGAAATGAAAATGAATGATAGGAATACAGAACAACCGGAAACAATAAACCAAACTCCGACATGCACAGAAAGCAGTAACTGAGTGTCAGGAAAAGACAAATACTGCTATAGATTCAGAAGTCTTCTTTTTTGGTAACAACCACAAAGATTAGTGTTTGCTGCCAGCTAAATCATGAAGAAAAATCTTCTACTGTCCTGTATATTAGCCTGGATTATTAGATTGTATTGAACTGTGTAATTAGGCCATCACTACATTAAGTACAGCAAAAGTTCAAATTCACTTTATATAAATATTAATATGCTAAATTAAAGGTTTTGCTTGGTGAAAATCAATAGTGATATATTCGTGCATCATCTTAACATCTAAGATGACATGTTTCCATTCCATTATAGAGCTTCACACTTGCCATGATTAAAGAATCAAAGCGATGAGGATGAACCTTTCAGAACCAGGCAGGAGGGATCAGCTCAGTCCTAGTTCCGGCAGAAAGAAACTCATCACCAACAAAATGAACTAAGGAAGGAGGGTGTTTTCAGTGTATCAACTGAAAAGTATAATCAAGAAAAAGATTACAAGCATGCTTGTTCTGAATGATTCATGAAGCATAATTTCTGCTCTTGCCCAGGTAATTAGAAGGCTTTCAATTCCAGTTCAGATATCTGTTTGGGGGCATTTCTCATTCTCAAACCTATTACGCTAATAGAGTCTTTTCTTGCTTTCAAACATTGACATCAAGGTTGTAGATGTAGAAATGCAAAACATGCTTTCATCAGTCTGTAAGAGTCCAAGATTTAAAGTTCCCCAGTAACAGTCAAGGGGGAAAGAAAAACCCACTGCGGGATGAATTTCTGAGTACCTCTGTGGTACCTTTGGTCGGAAAGGAAACTTACGGAAAAGGCACACAGTGGGGAATTTCAAAGGATACCTGTATGGCAAAACATATCACATCTACTCGCAAGACCTTTTGACTCTGATCTTAGTAATTAAGGAAGAAAACCAAAAAAAAACCAACAACCCATGATCAAAGAACTACTGCTGACTCTGCTTGGAAACTTAGGACAACTCTCAGCACAGAAGACTGATCTGAGTGCCTACACCAGCAGACTTTACAAAGATTAGGTTTACAAGACAGAGATGTGTTATTTTATGCTGTGTGATGAGCTAGTTTATTAGACCATTTTAATTTGCTTCTTGCTTTGTGTGTTAATGAATGTCTTACATTGAATAATGTACAAAACTTGTAAAGAAAGATGAGCTTTCAGATGTAACATTCTCCTCCTCAGTCCAGCTCAGGAAAACATAAAGTTCCTAATAAAAGGAGTGTCAAAGATCTGTTGATGAAGCATGAAAAAGTTTCTTGAATGAACTAACTTAACCTCTTGAGAGAGTGAAAAATACTTCCTCAAACAACATCAGAATGCCTGTCCTATTTTTAGCCCTTCCCCAATGTTTTTATTTTATTGTCTTTGTTGTTATTTTAAAAGTAGTTTCTTTTTATAAGGTATGTTAGTGGTTTCTTTCCAGCTTCAGAATAATATTGTTTAATTCTCACTCTGGCCTTAAGAATTCCCCTCACATACTGTATCAGCATTACTGTAAACATTTGTAACACTAAGTAGCTCTAAAATGTAATCTATACTTTTGACACGGGTTTTAGATTTTGTAGAAAGACAGCTCAACAACTGTCATAGCATAGCACTTCTGCCTGCTCTGGATTAAAAAATGACAGAAACATGAAATATCCTACATTCTCATCAATCACCACAGCCATCCAGTTACAGACCATTCTTTCCATCATTTCTACAGTGTCTTTTTATTCCAGAAAGATTATCCATAACAGAATTTAAGGGGAAGAAGCTCCATCCATTCTCTAGTCCTTTAAATGATTGTTTACTTTGTTCTAAAGCAAGATGGTCCAAAAAGCCTGTTTCCTGTAGCTTTTAGCTACCTGAGATAGGGAGCCAAGCTTTACAAAATTGTTTCAATTTTAAGTTACTACAGGGCAGAGAGTGACTACATTTCATGCAATCCTAGCTCCTGGCTTCAGAGTATTCCTTGATTAAAATTCTCTGTTCGCTGACACTTGCACATCTGTCTATGTGCGTACACATACGCAGCCTTCTGGCAGCCCTACATTCAGGTGATCATATTAAGATGGAATTATACTCACTGCAAACTTTTGTGGTCACTTTTACCATAGCAGAAGAAACAAAGAACTTTAGACAACAAGGTATAATGATATGCTAAGGAGATAAAAGGGAGAAAACTTGTCAATAAATTTATTGACAACACTATCCAACCTCTGCAAGATCACGTCAGTAACAGGCATAGAGCAGGCTGCAACCTTACTCTAGGAGTCAGTAACTGAGATTACATCTACAGCAATAATACACAATTTATTTTTCTGTTTCAAAACAATAAATGAGAGAAATGTCAAATATTCATCCTTCTCCACTCTCCCCTACACTTGCATTTCTAGACTGTGACAGAATGCAGAGATTTTGTGATATTCATTTTCAATTTTACAGCAATAAACAGTCTGGGTTGTTACAAAGCAGCAAAGCAGCAATGATCTAAGGGACTTAGATGTTTAATTTTATGACTGCTTTCCCCCCTGGCTCCTGGCATTTTACAGACACAACTGTAGTCTTGTGGCACTGTCCAGAGGCAAGAAAACATTGATTCCAGTTCACAGAAGCAGGACTGCAAGGTGCAGTGAATAAGTATCCCAAGCAACATTACACATCCATTATCCATGGCAGAACCAGGATATTCTGGGTGAACAGAGATCTTCTGGAACTCCAGAAGAAACAAAGATCTGCCTGAGGGCAGGAAGGTTCTGCAGAGGGATCTAGATAGGCTGGATTGATGGGCCACATGCAGCTATGTGGCAATCAACAAAGCTAAATGCTGGTGCTGCACTTGGGTCCTAACAACCCCATGCAGTGGGACAGTCTCGTGGAAGTGTTGATGGAAAGCTGTCTGGCAGAAAAGGACCCAGGGGTGCTGGGTGACAGGTGGCTGAACTTGAGGTGGCCCAGGGACCAGGAAGGCTGATGGCAGCAGGAAAACTGTGGTCAGCTGGACTAGAGAAGTGACTGTCCTTCTGTACTTGGCACTGGTGAGCCCACACCTCAAGTACTGTGCTCAGTTTGGGGCCCTTCACTACAAGAAGGACATCAAGTTGCTGGAATGCATTCAGAGAAGAGCAGCCAAGCTGGTGAAGGGAGTAGAAAACAGGACACATGACGTGTGGCTGAGGGAACTGGGGTTATTTTGTTTGGAGAAAATGAGGTTCACAGGAGACTTCATCTCTCTCTATAACTACCTGAAAGAAAGGAGAGTATCAGTCTGTTTTCACAAGTGACAAGTGATAGGACACAAGGAAATGGCTTCAGGTTGTGCCAGGAGAGGTTTAGACTGGATATCAGGAAGAATTTCTTCACAGAAATGGTGGTTTGACATCGGAACAGTCTGCCCAGGGAGGTGGTGGAGTCAGCATCCCTTGAGCTGTTTAAGAGACATGTGGATGTGGTGCTTAGGGACATGTTTTAGTGGTGGACTTGGTAATTAGGTGGATGGTTGCACTTGATCTTAAAGGTCTTTTCCAACCTAAGTGATTCTATGACTCTGGTTGAATTATATAGTTCCTGGGCTTGATTTAAGAAGTTAAGGAGACTTAACTTATGAAAGCATGCTTTCCCATTCCACAGAACAGGGTGCATTTATACAACAAAGTAAGTATAGTTACACAAAACCCTTCAGTATAGTGGATAGAGCCTAAAATTGCTTTTCCATTAGCTAGACTAGGAATATGAAACCAAGCTTTCATAAAGCTCAGTAGTCTTGCATATAACCTATAGAGATGAAAGACAAAGTAATCTGAATTGCAATGAAATCCATTCTGCAATAGTAATTGTTATCAATGTCTAAGCCAGCTTGTCTAAAACAAACCAACAGATTCTACTACAATCTAAAATGCAGACACATTTGTGAGTTAGGGTTCTAGCCTGGGATGTGTCAAAACAAGTTACCACTTTCAGTTCTGCCTCACGCATCTTCTTTCACATTAGGAAAGCCACAGTCCAACCTGCAGTTGTGCATATAAGGATATAAGGATAGCAATTTTCTGCTAAGAATGATATAAGGATATAAGGATAGCAATTTTCTGCTAAGAATATCACTTTTCTGACTTAGAATTTTGTTCAGGAGCAAACTGTAACAAAAATCATAAAACATCAGGAAGCATCGTGGTCTTCTCAAAGAAATACCCAAAAAACATACTGGTAAACTTTCTTTTTCCAGGAATCTCTCTAGCCCATTATTGTCACTGGAAGACTATTTATCACTAGCCATTAAATTCCTATATTTGCAATTATTAATTTCTCGTATCCTAAATGCAAAGAAATTTAATTTAACTTATGTTAGATCCCTCTTTACAAATAATCTCTCATTTATTTTTCATATAAGCAACCGTAAAATCCTTTCTTCCCCCAAGTTACTTATTTGTAGTTTACATTGCCATATGCTAATGCTTCAGAGTTACAAAAGCTAGCAAGCTGCTGAAATTGCCAGCTCTACTCTATGTAAAACAAGCCTAAAAAGCAAAATAAAATAGCTTGTAGCATGTATTATAGGAAAACAAAAAACAACAACAAAAAAAAAAACTATAAAATAGAACTGTCCTATAATAACTATAATAATTCTAATTCATAGCTGGACCAAAATAATATCCTTGAAAAAGAGCTGTGACCTTCCTGAAGGAGGGCCTTGTCATTTACTCATTCCCTCTGATAGGGCAGAGTAATTATGCTCTTCTAGCTTCCTGTGAACTACAGGGGAATGTGCCACCCTTCTTTTCCAAAGACGTCCTTTGATTTACTCTCTGGAGACTCATTTCTCTCTCCTAGTATTAACAGGCATGTCTACACTATTTCTTTTTGCTCCAAAATAATGATAACTTCACTTATCTGTCTCCTCCACTGTGTCACTGCATTCATTACTCTGAACCTCTCCAGCTTCTGAAACAATAGGATGCTGATCCAGACAACTCCTGGAAAACAGAATGCATCTTTCTTCCATTAAAACAAAGCCATCAAGGAAGACAAAGAGAGAGAGATTGGAAAACAAATGCTGAAGGAAGTTTCTGAGAGTCACAGCCAATGAAATATCCATAGGATAAAATAAACAAATAAATATGTAAAATAAACTATTCAGACGCCCAGGACAGCAGACAAGAACCAAGGAATGTCCTTTTAAAACCTACTCCCCTTGGATTTTACCAGATTCCAAAGGGACAAAATGTTTAATATTACTTTTATAAAGCTTTTATTGTCCATCTTTAGAAATTCTCTTTTTTTAAGCATTTATTGACAAGCAGAGCACTGAGAGGAAGAAGTTTATTCTGGCAGTTTTAAATGAATCCAAGATTAACAACTGTATAAAAATTAAGTTCTGAAGTTCCTTTAATTTATTGTTTTGAGGTGAATATTTCACTTTCTGCAACAAATCCTTACCCCTGGGATTATATATTTGCACAATAAATAAAGGATTATCTTCACCTACAGGAAATGAAGAGACTCCCTTTGTGTTTTATACACCATAAATGTTCCTTTTATTGTTGATATAGTGATTTATTTATTTATTTATTTATTTATTTATTTATTTTTTTGCCATTGGGCCAAGGACAAAATTACAGTGATTATTCTCCTTTCTGAACTATTTTTCCTACTTTATGGACATGGTCAGCTTTTTCAAATGGAAGTTGCAGTCTAACCTAGTAGAAAGATCTTTGCACCCAGAACTCTAGGTCTGCATGCTTGTACTAGACAAGCTTCAAACTCTCTAGCAGTAATTGTTTTTGAAGTTGATGAGCCAAATAACCTGGTCAGATTTGCTGGTTGAGTGCAATCTAGATACACTGAATACTAGTATTCACTTTATATTGAACCTACCTAACCTCTTTTGGTGAATTCCTAATCCTCAGAGAAGACAAATAGCTTGATGGGCCATCTGAACAATGGCCAAAGAATACTGATTCAAACAATGAACATCTGCTATTTGAACATCTCAGGAAATTACTTCTTTCTTCATAGAGACAGATCAATATTATTTATTAACTGGAAAATAAATAAATAAATAAATAAATAAATAAATAAAAATGCACTCCTGTCATAAGAAACTGTGGTGAAGACCCCCTTAACAAGTGTGAGAAATGTATATTTCGCCCTCTGATATTCATATGGATTGTGGAATCTAAATCCTTGGAAACACTCAGAATTCAACTGGACAAGGTCTTCAGCAACCTTGTCTCCACTGGCCCTGCTCTAAGCAAGGGGACAAGAGGACCTTCAAAAATTCCCTCAACACTGCATTATCCTATGATCCCTCTTCTTTTAAAATTAACTCTACTCTAGGGTGTCTTCACTGAACAAAAACATTCCAGTTTAAGTTACCACTTTGATATATAACCATTGGTACTATTACTCAAGGTTTCTGTTCTTACATCTCTATTTCCATTTCTTCTAAAATAACAAAGTGACCAGGGCTGAAGTGTTTCAAATTATCAGTAGTCACTAATACAAGGAGAAAGCAATTTCTTTGGTCTAATTTAATGTACTTCTGAATCTTGTAATTTATTTTGATTCTGTGTTCTCTCTTCCTTTCCAGGCATTCTGCCAAAGAAGTTAAAGAGGGTTTTTCTAGCTAGATTTCCAATATTCTTCCCAATTTGGTTTGTTGAATTCTACAGACATAGGTGGATTCACGGCACAGAGCCAAGATGAAGTCATTAGTAAGCATTAAGCCATGTGAAGCTGGTATTAGAGTAGAGAAAGAGAACACCTCTTACTATGGTAAAGTATACCTTGAGAAAAAAGAAGTAGACATCTTTTCTTCTAGAGCATATATAGATAGAAATGTTTCCCAAGAAAGAAATTTTTGTTTGTTCAAGAGTGATCTTACACAGAGAGCTCTTCAAGACTTTAGGAAGAGGCCTGAAGAGTTTTACGTTTGTTTCTGCATCTTGTACTTGACGAGATGCACAGGGACAGAAATTTTAGTCAATTTGTACAGTGGGCAGAATAGGATCTCAGAGAGGTATTATGGCATAAAGTAACTTACACAATAGTAATAATAATAATATGTGGAGCAATATGCATCAAATTTAATTATGGACTCTGTACTCCTTTATAGCCATTTACATGGTAAATGGACCACCCTGACACTCCACTGACTGCTTTTTAATAGCTCCTTTTCCTAGTAAGGAACAAAACACAGTGTGAAGTGTAATCAAACAGAAAAAAAAAAAAAAAAAAAAAAACAGAAGGAGAGCTTCCACTTCTCTTCTTCCTGACCCCTTCCCTTTCTCCAAAAGAGTAATCAGGCACATTAAAGACACTACTTCATGTTTTCTTGAACTAGCTGGCATCTTCACCAAGTAAACATGGGATCCACAAACATGAAGGTGCAGCTTTAGCTTGGACCTGAGGCACTGCTGAGGACACATGGGCTCTCAGGCCATGGCTGCACATCCCCAGAGGGAGCAGGACAGAGGATCATAGGCTGGAGCATCAACAGCTGCCTGCACACTCTGTTGAGTGGAAAGCAGGCATGGACACATAAACCTCTCAAGGGCACTGTTCAAACCTTTCTTCCCTTTGTTAAAGTTTTCCTGGAGTATAAAGAGCTTCTACAGCTGAGCAATGATCCACAAAGGAAAATCAAGGCCAAACACAACAGCCACCCCCTGATGGTTATCACAGGTGTACCAGCAGGGAAGGAATTTAAACCTCCATGCAAAAACACAATTGCTTCAATTCCAAACATCAGGACAACTTAAGTGTCTATAGCAGCATGGCTTTTACTCTGCCTACCTGTTAGCTACAGAAACTATTTAGAGATAGTCACTGTCTATTACACAAAAATACTAACCTAGGAAATTCAATTACATATTATTGCCCCACAGTAAATATACAGGTGCTCCATATAACAGCTATATGATACGAGGCTACAGAAACAATGTGATGAGAATTTTCAAAGTTGGGTTCATGTCTTCTTTCCCAATATTGGGTAAAGAATGGAATTTTTCATTTAAATAATAATAATATTAATAAAAGTGCCATGGAATATTTCCCCATTAATTACCTGACCTCACTTGTCACAGTATGAGATGCTGAGCAATCAGCTCTCTGAAAACATCACTTCTCAGTAATGTGCCAAAAAGGGGAAAGTAAAAATCCCATGTCCTTGTGTACAGAAAACAAGAGACTAAATTTAGAATTAGAACATATCTAATAAGGGGGACTGTCACCTGCTTTCATTTTCTTGTCCAACTAAGGCTGCTCCTACTATATACCTTGCTGAAGAAAACAGAAAAGAAATAAATGGGAAACACGGATCTCACATTTAGTTCACAACATATTAAAAAGGAGTGAGGTGGTATGGTGTTACTTTTTCTAGACCTGAGGATTTCTACTGATTGTAGGCCAGTGTGAGAACAAATGTTCTTCAAAAGGTAAAAATTATCTAAAGCAGAAAATATTCCCAATGATACCTCCACATCTTTTATTTTTGAAGTTGTTTAATCTGTCTTATGTAACTTGTTTTAATACTACTGCATTCTCTGTATGTCATGTACTAATGTAATACTGAATACAAATGTATAAAAAAACTTTGTCCAGAAAGGAAAAATATAGAATAAAGAAGAAGAGCCTTAATAATAGAATTTATTATGATCATTATCTAAGTGAAGAGATTAAATGAAGAAGGCTTTTTTGCACTACCTGATCCTGAAACATATTTTAACACATTTTTACTGGCGGGGGGGGGGGTGAGGTAGAAGCTAAAAGGACAGTTCAGTGCTGTCTCCTTTTCAAGGCTGTAAGCGGTGACATAGTGCTCTTCAAGACTTCACCATTTAAAACAACAGTTAACAGCAACTTACTATCAAAAAGGACTTGCTATCTAAAAAGACTGATAACTTCAAAACATGAACTGTTGGCAGCATCCTGTATTTGTCAAATGCTGTTCTCTTAGTCCTTGATATTGATTAACATTCTACTTGGATGAGGAGATAATGAAGTAGATTATTTTTTTCTGCAGTGCACCTGACACAATCAGAAAAGCTGACAAAGAATATTTTTCTACTTCCCAATTTGTCTGCCCCACCTATTTTCTTTTCTTTGAAGGCCACAGGGGAGAATGGATGGGAATTAAATTAAGACATTCTAGAAAATAACTGAGAACAGTAATGAGGTGCATTTAAATTCCACACGAGACACGGGAGGTATGAATTTTGTAAAGTAAATATCATGTGTTGCCTCCTTTACTAACCATGAAAATATAGAGTTAAAGTAGTTAAATGTTTCTCTAAGGTTTTACATTCATTATGTCTGCTACTATAGAAAGAAAAATGTTTCACCAAAATAACATCTCTCTCACTTTAGGGCTGTTTTTCTTCTGCCTGTATACATAGACACACACAGAGAAAATCTCACCCTGCATGTTCATGTACTGAAGGTGTCAGAGTAAGTATGGAAGTAATTGTGATTGCTAATTCAGTCACAAAACCAAAAGCAGACAATGACAATATGGATTTCTTCAACCGACAAGACACTGGGGCTGAATGTTAAGGACAACCCCAGGAGCAGATAGCCTCTAAGAGGCTCACACTATGAAACCTTCTTTCATGTTACTATTTATGTACTGGCTGTCCAGCCAAGTCTATTACATGGCTGTGCAATCCCAGCTTTCCGAAATGCTTGTGAGTTCAGCCAACTACAGAGTAAAACAACCTGCTCTGGCACCTGTAGCAGGCGCCCACCCTATTTAGGGCCCCATCCTCCCCTGCAGCAGGCAAATCTCTGTGAGGTCAGCACAGCGGGACCCTAGCATGGACAGACCTCCACCCAGAAAAATTAACAAAAGATGAAGATACTAGTATTTACTGTATAAAAGAGGAATATGGTGTATAGGTACTGCAAAGGTTTAAAAGGCACCATATTCAGCAAAAGACCCAGGGGAGCAGTTCATTTAGTTGTATTGCTAAGCCTTCCTAACTTCAGCTGAACTCTGGGCTTTGCTGACTTACGGCCTGCAGCAGAGGAGAAATTTGTTTGCAAATGACTGTAGCTGCTTGACTGCCAAACAGAAACAAGTCTCATCCATGTTTCACATCATATACAATGCCTCCTCTGAGTATGATGCAAAAGCAAAGAATATGCAGTCTGACCATGTTTTTTTTTAATTCCAGGAACTGTACATAGGAACCGTACATCCTTTTCCCCAGCCTCTCCTCACCCCTTTCCTCCTGGGCTTCTTTTACCTTTATCTTTGGGGAAGTTGAAATTCATAGGATTTTTTTTTTTAAGTTTGTGATTTTTTAAGGCAAAAGTCCAGTTGTGCTATTATTGAGAATTGACATTATCCCTTTTACAAGACTGAGCACAATTAAGAATATAAAGTTAAGTTAATAAGACACTATATTCTGAAGACAGGCTCATTCTTTTTTTCTCTGATCTAACTCTGATGTCAAGGTTGTTTTTTGTTTGTTTGTTTGTTTGTTTTCAAGACAGTTTTCAACATTGTTTGTCAAATCCCAATGCCTGCATAAAAGCAACAATGATTTTCTATTTAACTGATATCTCACCATACTTACCTAATCTACCATATTTACCATAATATGTAAATACCATATTTACCTAACCATATTCACCATAATGGAGATGCTTAGCTATAAATAATCAACAAATTCCAGAAAAACTTATTTTCTTTTTCTATGTTCAAGCAATGCCCAATTGTTTTCTACAAAGTAAATAAATTTATTTTTTTAATTGTTCTTTTTTTTTTTTTTTTTTTCAGTTTTGCTCTCAATTCCTCAGGCACATTTATCCACAACTCCAACAGCACAGTCTGCAAGCATGTGAGATGTACATTACCAAGTCTTGAACAGCCATTGTTTGCTCCACTGAGTAACAGTTAAATGACTTCCTTTTCAAGTTATTTTACTTGTTAATTATCTTTGAGAATTGCACTCATGTTTTTGTTTCTTATAAAAAGCATTCACATTGTGAAGTATAACATTAATTACACTGTGTAGTATTAGTCATGTTACCTGGCACCACATTTGTGTTGTGTTATAATGTTTCAAAAGCCATCATGCTGTGATAAGCTGTACTCTAAAAGAATATGACACTTAGAAATGCAAGATAATTTTTAATAAAATGCATTTCTTAGAAATCAGAATGTATGTTCTAGATTAATATTCAGTCACATTAGAACGCCTATGGGAAAAGCATGGAAAATAAAAGGATATGGCTTTGAAATATTACTCTTTTTTATTAGTTCTGTAAACCAACAGAGTATTTCACATTTTAAATGCCTGCTAAAATATTATGTTTTGGATATAGTGTTGCTTCTTCAAATACAGCCTTTAAATAGTCTCTTAAAATTCAGCTAAAAAAGCAAAACAAAACAAAACAAAACAACTTTAAATTATTCTCGATTGGCAATCAAGTCTTGGGCTTAATAAAAAGAGGCGCACATAGGTCAGGCAGAAATCTTTACAATATTCCCCTTCCCATGTCGCTGCCTTTGGGAGTGTCATTGAAAGATCCTAATGTGAGAGATGTCAGATTATCATGAAGAAATATAAAGAGGTCTTCAGCCTTTCACACATAAATAAGATAGGATAAGAAACTTACACCCTATATTCCAAGTACTTTTGTAAATTTACACTTTTTGGGGAAAAAAATCCTGAAACTGCAAGGTAGAGAAGGGCATGCAGAGATCAGCCAGTAGTCTGATGACCACAGCATTCAAATTCTATTTGCTAACTAGCTTTATTCTGACCTATTCACAAATTAGCTTTATTCTGACCAATTTAGAACACTGGGGTCTCATATCCCAGCAAGTGCTATGCCCAGGGGATGCCAAGACTTTGTGTAACTGCAACACCATATGTTTACATATTCAACCAGAAATAGCCTGACTTCACATCCCTCAATGGTTAAACTTAACTAGCAGGCTATTCATTATCTGAAATTAGATTCAGCCCCCGTCTCAGGAAAGTTTCATGGACCTGAGTGACTATTCCTGCTGGTACTATTTCAACCAATTGGTATTTTCTGATTAAAATCAAGTTTTAATCATGTTTTTAAGGGGCAGTAGAAACAGCTTCAGCTGCTTAAGTGTATGACATACAGGGCTCAAAGGAGGGTCTCGTTCCCTACTTTCCAACAAGGTGTGAAGTGCTATATGAAACTACCTCTTTTGCTTCTTCAGAAAAATAAGAGCAACAAGCATTTCTTACAGAAGAATGAAGCATCTTTAGAAACAGAAATATATGCAAGCATTTAACAGGATTTGACAGCTAAGAAAACACAAGGTCAAACTCTTCTCTTTGTAACCTCGCATCAGTATTAATGGGCATGAATGCCGTTTTCACAGTAGTAAATATTTAAAATTTGAGCTTGATACTATTATTCTTTCCTGATTTGGTTTGGGTTACTACCACCCTTAAATAAAGGCATAAAAGCTGTCATAAAGGACATTAATGCATTGTTATTACTATTAATAAACATTTTCAGAACACTGCAAGTGTTTTGCTGACTGAACCCAGCAGCCAATACAAAACTTAGAGCCCAGAACCACAGTTACTTATCTCCCACATGACAACTTCTTCATCCCTTCACTTTTGGCAAAATGATTTGGGAATGGGAGCCTAGGTGGTGTCGCCTACACTAACTTTTTCTCTCCAGAGAAAAGTAGGAGTTTCACAACTTCTATATTTCTCTTGAGGTGTTTCATAGCTTGAAAGGGAAGTTTGCAGTAGTGGTGCTCTTCCTTGGCAGTCACCCTCACTTAAACTAAAGGTAGTAAAGAACCTTTCAATCAGAAAGACATTTATCACCCACGGTACGCAGTTTTTAAATCAGATGTTATGTTGTACTGAGTTAAACAAGCCTTCTGTGGGAATAGAAATGTTGTTTTTGCAGAGTTACATTGTTTAGAAGGAGGGAATGTGGTACTGAGATATGCTTACAGTGATAAGAAAGTTTAGCAGGCGACCTTGTAAAATGCAGACAACCAGACTCCTTAGGACAATTAGGTGAAAATCACGGTGTCAAGTCAGATAAGTGAAGAAACATTACCACTTCAAGCAGTAAAAATGTCAAAAGAAATTTGAAAGTTAACAGGCCGGCAACTGAAGGCCATGCATTGTTTGTGAAGCATCAGATAGATTGTGAACCTGGATTACCCACTCAGTGGGGAAACAGGGGAGGGTCCTGCCATCAAAAGGTATATAAACTGTGTTTTGGAACTAGTAGGTGCGCTCTCTCCTGCTTGTGGGGCGCCAGCCATTGCAATCGCGAATAAATTACTACTTCACTGAGATCCTTGCCTGAGCCTAAGTTATTGTCTACGGAGTGTTTCTCACACCTTCCTATTAAAATTAAAACCTCTCCTTGGACACAGCCATCACAGTGTCAAACTTGTCCCTTCAACAAGAAGAACCCACAGCCCTGCAATCAGCACCCAGATTCCTCAGACTGAGCAAGGGGAACTTGGTAGTCACAACTACAAATCACAAAGCTATGGTGCTGACAGAGACTACAGATATGAACAAAATCTATGGAGTATCTCAGCTAGGTCAGATGGAAAAGAAGAAAGGATATCAGGCATGATCCACTCTAATTCAAAGGATCGGTGATCACAACAGCCCTAGGGAGCAGGAAACCTGAGTTCAGCAGTCCAAGCAGAGGAGCTAGCACATAAACTGAAGTTTCTCACCCTCCAAGACAACATTGTGTGCATCATCAGTGGTAGAACTATGGACTGGGAAAAACTCTACATGGAAAAACTTCAGCCCCCATGGGATTAGAAACTACTTCAGCAGAGGTCAAGAGAATCTTTGTGTTACCTAAATATTTAATTAATTTTCTATATTTGGCATTCAAAATGCTCATGCTAGCAAAGCAGTTTCCATCAATCCAAGTTTTCAGATGAAGCTTTGATATGCATTTGAATAGTCTTCATCAGACTGTGCCTTGTACACCAGTCACCATCACCTCTTATTTGCTAATTTACATTAATTTTACTTTGCTGAAAGAAAGAGAAAACTTGCTAAGGGACTTGATAATATTTAATTTGCAAAAGATTAACATGATTCGTTTTGAGGAGTATCTCATACCCAGGTATTTATTGTTAGATATTGGATTTATTTATTTTATTTATTTATTTGTTTGTTTTTTTATTTTGGGCATGAGAGCAGAAAGGAAAAGAGGGAAAAGAGCAAGAGAATTAAAACAATAAAAAGGATTTTCAAGACCAGATTTGTATCAAGCAATTCCCATGAAACAATAATATTTAGGGAGCTCCAACTGAAAAATAAGTGTGATGTTTGTTCTCTGAAGACATTCCCTGAGTTTAAGTTTCATTTAAGAATTAAATAAGAGAGAGTTATTTTACACTGTTTCCTTAAAAATAAAATTAGTAGTAAAAACAACTGGCAAGAAAAAGAAAATTATTTTCATTTTTTCACAGAAACAAGCACGATATGTAAATTACTTAATTGGAGAATTCTTTTCAAACGGGTTAGCTCTACAGGACATTCCTGTCTGAAATAACAAATGTTCAAGTGCCTAATTACAAATGTTGCTATAAATAAGGTACTTTCTGCAACTATTTTAGTCATTATGCTAAATAACTACAGTAATCATTGTATTTAAAATATGCTGAAATGTTGCAAGTATTCAGATTTGGTATCCTTGCCTTTTTATTCTGCATGTGAAATACAATGTTAACAAATATTTAACTTTGTAAATCACATTCAGTTATTAATTTTTTTCCTCCCATTGACACATTCATCTCCAATTTCAGATTCCTTTCAAGTCACATTTATTGCACACCAAGCTCCCCACAATAATATCATTATCCTCACAGTGCCTATCAATTATTTCTTCTTAGAGCTGTTAATTTTGATATTGTAAACATCATGAATAATCAGATGAAAGAAAATAAAAAAACTAATAACCATTATCAGTCCATTCTCTCATCTTCTCTCCTTGACAATTGCTACATAGACAATAGATTCAGAACAGTGTACCAGCAACACCTAAAGTGAAGCAGATCTGCTGTCCCTGCAATATGTTTAAATTTGTGTATTTTTTTCACTCTTCCCCATGCTTGGCATTTATCCTTTCTGTGCCAAATGCCACATCTACTGCTTGCTTTGCTATCTTCTAGAAAAGGATATTAAGAAAAGAGTAACAAAAAACAAACAAACAAACAAAAAACAAAAAAAAGCAATTGTATTATTTGTAAAAAGAGTAATCAGTAAACCAGCTACTCATTGACAGCCATATTTCATACAGCTTGCATGGTATGCCTCTGTGGAACAGCTGACCAGAAACAGACTCCTCTGCCACCATGAGCCCATATTACACAATATGCAGACACGTATGCACATGATATGCATGCATTTCATGGAATGTCTGTTTCCAAGTCAAATTGAAAAGGATAAGAGAATGTCAAAGAGAGAGTGATTTTGCTTTTTTTGTAAAGAGTAGACAGGGGAGAGGACCAAGTGCTGCAACAGCAAGTGTAACACCAGTTATAGAGCAAATGCAAGCCAAGTGCTGCCTGAACACCAAGACTGACATGTCAGTGTCAAAGGAGTCCTGCACATTCCTCTTTTGCAGAATGTCTTGGAATGCCTGCATGAAAGCAAGCAAATAAATAAAGAAAGGTCTGCTGAGACAAGTACAGCAAGAGGATGTCAGAATACAAGTAATGAGACTAGCTGTTTCACAACAGTATCAAATTTGAGTAGAAGATACCATGAATATCTGAAATGAAATATTGCTATAAAAGTACTATATTTGGGGAAAATAAAGAAAAAGTTGTTTGAGGTGTTTTCTGCAACAGCTAAGACAAAAGACAAGAGACATGATGGTTTCAAAAATAAGATACTGAATTTTGAAGGCTATCTATTGCTTTACTACACACTCAGTGTTTCCCTCGGGCATTGCTTCATCTTGCTGCTTCACCCAAATCAAGTCAAAAAATAATGCTTTCCTTTTTAATCCTCTTGACTTCCAGTAAGAGCTGCTTCCCACTAGTGTCTTACGGGACTCTGGAGCATAGGGAGGTTCAGCCCGTTTGAAACTCACATAAAACCAAACAGTCCTTGAAACTGTAGATTCAGAATATGAAAAAAGCATCCAGATATTACCCCCTTGATATTATCTCTCCTATGTGAGAATTACTATGTTGTTTGGTTCTTGTCTGTAGTTTTACATTAGACTACCAAAGTCATGCAACTTTCATATGAATGTACGCAAACCAGTCATCTTAAAAAATACATATTATAATCCTAGAAGCCCCACAAGCAGCAATTCCATGTTCCTCATCCTTCCTAGCTACAGGAACTTGTCTGTCAAACAGTTAGCATTAAAACAAAAGGTAACAATTTCACAAAATCTTCACAATATCTACATTAATTCTGAGAGTTACCACAAATAGTTTTAGTGTATCATTACCCCATGCTATTTGTTTGTCCATGCATTTAAAGGCATCACAACTTAGCTTTTACTTAGTTTGTTTAGCTTGTCTTTGAATGAAGCTAGAGAGACTTAGGGAAGAAGTAATAATATTTGCTATCAAAACTAAGAACATTCTTCAAAAGAAGAAGAACAATCACCTCCAGAAGCTTACTTCGCTGTCCAGATGGCCTATCTGCCTTGTAGTTTTTGATGTATCTACTATCACAGTCAATTTTAGGCAACACTTTTACGTGGTGTTTGTGTATCAGAGACTATTTAGAACATATAAAAGCAGCAATGGTTCCAGCTTGTTATTTTTGGTTTGGATATGCAGCACTCAGTCTCCACTGACTAAGGTGATAAAACTATAAAGCACTGTGACAAATTGACTGAATTTTACAAGCTTTCCCAAAGTGCTTTTTCATATTGTTTAAAGCTTTCCAGGGAAAACATGCTGGCAGTATTAGCTGGGCAAGCTACTGACACGTACAGAATTACAAGGGAACTAATACAGTGCTCTCTGTGCTAAAATGTGTTATGATACCAGCCTGTAAGCAATCTGCTTCTCTTTATGCATCTTGTATAGCTTGAAGGGAAAGTAGCTGCAAGCATCTCTAAATAGGACTGAGCAAAAGCATGTGTGATAAACAGCTACTCTTCAAAGCTTTCTTCTCTCTGGTATTTGAATTCTTTCACATCCTTACAGTAGACAAGCACTTTGACAGGGTCCTACTCAGGGCATGTTTATTTTGTACTACTTCTTCAGGCTCTGTGCAGCACCTTGTGGTGTTCAACTGCTTTCTGCACCAGCAATTTAATTTCTTGCAGCAAGGTGCTTCCTCATTCTTTCTTGAGCATGGAAAACACCCCCAGATCACAGAATCACACAGAATCACAGAATTTCTAGGTTGGAAGAGACCTCAAGAGTCCCTTGAGATTCCTTAAATTACAAAAGGAAGGACAAAATTTAAAATAATAAATAAATAAATAAAAATAAAAGTAAAAGTAAAAGTAAAGATGATAACGCATTTCTGCAAATTAAGCAACAACATAAGCAGAACTAGCTGTATTGTGTGGCAGGCTCAGTGTGGACAACGTTCAGAGAAGTTTCTGAGTTCTACAATGGAATCTCAAATTTATTTACTGCAATTGGAAGAAACATGAGTTTAAATTGCCTGTATTTGTGTTTTTCTTCACACTGAAATGCAGACTTTATCTCAAAACAACAGATGAAACCAAGATATGAAACAAAAATAGACAGTACCAAATTTTTTACTACACTTCTGAAGAGCTGTGTATTTCAGCTATTGAAGTAGAGGCTCATAATACCAAAGGATTAGTCAAATACACACTCTAATTCATACTCTGACACTCCATTCTAAACCTCTGTTCTGAAACACTCGGACATTCATCATCTCACCAACCACTAAACCCCACTACACCAAAATCATCTTCCAGTCTGGCAATGCTTTGGCCTAAATACTCCAGAACATGACTTGCTTTCTGGCATTTTTCAGCTAATTCAATCTCCTATTGACTTTTCTTACAGAAACAGATATAGAAGATATAGATAGCAAAGTATTAATTTACTGGCTGTCTAAAGCATGCTTTGTATCTTGTGTTTTTCTTGATAAATGAATTAATGCAAAGATGGGTATAGTATGCCTAAGAACTGCAGAACAGGAAAACAGATTACAGGCTACAAACGATTCCTGTGGTTCATTGTTTCTTTGTCAGTTTTGTTTTTCTTTTGACTTCACTGTTATCTCAGAAATGTTTTTAAATCTTGACTACCTAAACTTCATAAATATCTTCCAAATCATATACCTAACATGACTAACATAGTCAATAAATATTTTCATCACTAGTTTGGCCATGGACAAACTTGTCATTCTTCCAGGTAAAAATTACACATTTTCTTCTACCATGTGTTTATGTTCTTAAATATCAGTGCTTTCTGTACACCATGGTTCATGAAAGGATTCCTACAGAAGAGAATATGGACAAGATAAACTTCTTATCTTCAAAGTAATACTCATGGCTCAAGAATCCGACCATTTTCAGACTATGGTCTTCCAACATGGATATAGTTTATATGTATTTTTTCAGTACATTTATCTACCATGAACTTTACTAGTCTTCCCTGTGTTGATATCAAATTTTACCTCCACAGCAATCTGTTGCAAGAAACAACACTTTCTTTCATTTCAAATTTGCCACCTCCTCATTTCACCTGATAAACCCTAGTGCTTGCATTAGAATAGACTATGCAGTTGATCCCTCTCTACATCGATCAAGATTTTATAGACTTCTATCATTTTCTGCTGCAGCCATCTCCTTGATAGAGTTAAGACACTTCTCTCAGTTCATGTATATTGATTCACAAAGTACTAGTAACATGGAGAGAAGACAAGATGTCATCTTATTTCATAAATTTACAAAACAAAGTTAATCATAAATTAAATGTTTCTAGATAACATAAGCACAACTGTCCACTAGAAACACAGATAAACTGGCAGACTGGGATGGGAAACATGAATTTTGTTTACCTCCTAGATAGCTGATTATAACCCAGCTTGTATTAGACATGTTATCTCAATACATGCTAGCTGACCTACTTGCAATGAGTTTATAGTCCCCATAAAGTTGCTGTCATGACTGCCCACTTTTGCAAGAAGATTCCCAAACAGGAATTACAAATGCCAAAGAAAGAATAAAGGTCTAATCCGGTGATCAGGTAGCAATATGCAGAGATAATATTTGGCTAGGCTAACATGATGATATGGAGCATTTGGAAATTTCTGGGCAAAAAAAAACCAAACAAACAGTTAGCTCTTAATAGCTGATGTGTATACATTTTCTATGTTTCCTAGTATAAATGAGGTGTAAATGTGTGCATATACATGCCTACACAAACCCAAATATATCTTCCAGCAAAAAGTAATTTCTTTAAGTGTCTCACTTCTGATTTGAATTTGCTATTTAAATCTTTAAACTGACTTCACCACAGGACTAGAGGTTCTTCGCTTCCTCCCACCACCGTTAAAACAGAAAAATATTTGCAAGAATGGGAATGCCTTTAGAAAATGTAAATACACTCACTGTAGGTGGAATCACCTACTAGTGTGGCAATTAATATGCCTGAGAAGAAAAAAGCACCCAATGCAAAATATAATAAATGCTTAAGTCTACAAGAAGTCTATTAGATGTCTGACACTATTCTTTTTAAAATTATCCCCAACGAAATACATCCTTGGGCATGCTAAAGGTTCTCTGATTTTTTTTTTAAGCCTCTTTTATATCTTCTCATTGCAAGTCTCTCTGGAGAGAGAGATATGTAATGTTTCTTTGGTCACTGCTAAAGTACAAAAGAGAAATGTATTGTTGAAAGCAGTGTTGTAAATAACACTGAACGGAAGGATTCAACCAATTTAAATCTCAAGCTCCTTCTTATGGATAAAGCTAAAGCTAACCTGGCCTACACTCCTATAGACTTCCATTTTTAATTCTCTAATGATTTTTTCTTTTTTCCAGCACAATACATTGAAGTATAATAACTCCAAACAGACAAGATTATGAGCCTATCATAATTATACTGAATACCTGAGACATACACAAATCTTAGTGGACATTTTTATTTAAAAAGTGGTAATTCCCAGTCCCGAGTCATTCCTAATAAGACCTTTCAGAAATTGGGGTGCTCTTTTTAAGCAATGAGAACATACACACACAAAACTCAGAAGGTATGGCCAAGTTAAGGAAAGAACTGCTTAAGTGACCTTGTTTTAAACCTCATCTCTACCACAAATTGTGTGCTGCAAGTTTGCATCTGCAGGAGGACACTTCATTTTTTCCCATAGATCCCACTGTAGTAATTCTAAGCTCTGAAGAGCCTATGTTACTATATACTGATTTCTCTTAAGGCTTCTCACTGTCTTTAAACACGTTAAAATAATAAGTAAGTAAATAAAAATCAAAAAATCCCTCTGTACTTTTTGATCAGTGAAAAAAAAAAAAAAAAAAAGATGAATATTATTCATCAAGTACAACCTAAGGGTGCAAATTCATCTGCTGTAAGTGCATTTAAGTGAGTGGAGTGACTTCAAGAAAAAAGATTTCCCGCTGTCCAGAAAGGTGAACATTTGAAAGTCCAGAAATTCATTCATTAAATTAGTAGCATTGAGTGCACCCATCCTGTCCACAGACCCATTGCTTAGTAGTTATGACAGGTCAAAAGCAAAATCTAATATTAGCCAATTTACTGAAATGGAATTTTTCATTTTCAGAATCACTAGCCACTGTCTTGAGGGTACCAGATCCTAATTAAAACATAAAGACCTAATCTTAATTTAAACTTCAAAATAGCGATACGCATGAAGGGTTAAAGAGGAGAATCTTGAAATATGCTATAATTAAAGAAAATCTCACTAAAAAGGTTTATTTCTTCAAAGCCGTTTCCTTATTTCAAGATAATATAAAGCAGAAGCTTCCTTGCTAGATCTATGTAAAATTCTCTGTGCCACGGTGCCAACTGGTGGCCAGGCACTAAAGCAGAATTAACCAATTAGTAAAGTTTCCCATCTGGAACAGCCTGGACTTGCTGCGTATCCCCACATTGCATTACCATGATGGAAACTTCTAAGTGACATCTTTAACAAGAAAGCTTCCCACACTCTGAAACATCTTTCTTTTCATATTTTCTACACACAGAACCAAACATGGTCACTTCAGAGAGAGACAGAGCATTGAGTTGGCCCATTCTCACCATGAAAGGTGTTTTTATTATTATTATTATTATTATTATTATTATTATTATTATTATTATTATTATTATTATTATTATTATTATTATTATTTATTATTATTTATTTTAATGCAGACTTCCCTATAGGTCAGTTCACAGATTCTTCAGCTATGAGCAGAGATAAAATACAGACATGTATCCCTTTAAGAAGCACAGTGGGTCTGGGCAAATAGTTTTAAATTATTGAAGAAAAACAAACAAACAAACATAAATACATCAAATGTCATATAGCCAAGATTTCTCTTATTATTTATAGAAAGAAACTAGAAGATTCTAGTCTAACAACTCTGGACAATAAACTTTTCGTCTTGGAAGACAAGTAGCCCAAGCTTCCTGCAATGCCAATTTTGCACTGCCGTGAACTTAGAAAAGTACTTATATGTTCAAAAAATTTGCTTCTGTATTTACACTGTCTTTTGTGATTGATCAAATTGTTAATCAGGATGTCAGCTGTTAGAGAGATAGCAGTAAGAGGGATAACACACTGGAAACCGGTGTGAAACTGGCAAAGCAGCAGTCTGGTATAGCAAGGTTTCACAATGATTCTGATCCTTGCAGAATCTGAAGTGGTGACCTGGAGATGAAAAACTAATACCCAGTGTCTGAAGCCACCTATCACCCTCACAACTTGCATAATTTGAAACAGAAGTCAAATTAAGCATTCACATCTCTCTGTGGAAAAAATAATAGGCACTTAAAGCAAAGCCTCTTCACCATATCTGCAATTTGCAACATTTCAGTAGTCTCTTCCATCTCTAAGGATGTGATATTTAAGCCTTGCACAGTTAGTTCTGTGGTGCTAGACAAGATCACTGTAACGCAGCTGATATGAAGTCATGGGAACGTGTTTAGTCTAAAGAAGCCATGCATAAAAGGAAGCACATCACTCCTTGCGCTGCACATGTACTCGTGCAAACTGGAAGAGGTAATTCTCCATTCTTTAGAGACAAAAAATAAACCAGGCTAATTTGCCATACTGATAGGTATTTCTTTTCTTGTTATCTTCTCCATACAATCTAGTTTTCAGCAACAGATTAGTAGTGACTAAGTGTACCAAAGCTTCTGCTACAACCCTCTTCTAACCGTCAATAACTAGTTTTTGGTAGATTATCATTAAGAAAACTTAAATGAAAACAAAATTCTTACAAGCAACTTGCTCAATGGTGCTAAGATACTGAATTATTTCCATTAACACATATTTAAATAAATAACAAAACTTGATTTACTATCATAAAACTCAAGTTTTCATGTAAGGTCCTCAGATATAAGTGAATTTGATATTTGAATCAAATAAATATACAAACAGAGATGTTCTGCAGTTTCTTTCTACACCAGAAAAGCATTTCTACCATGTTAAGTTTGGAAATCTTGCTCATAAAAGCTAGTTACAAATATAACAATGACAAAACCTTTCCTACTCAAACAGGAAATACTACCAGAAACAGTAGGAACACTTATTTACAATTTAGTGGCTATAAAGTGTTCAACAGAGTGTATTTATTTTCTGAAATTACATATTTTTGTACATATACATCAGTGAATGACACATTAATTTTAGGAGGTTGGAAGAGTCATTTCCTGGTTTAGATTTTTTTTTTTTTTTTTTTTTTTAGAATAACTTGCTGGGGCAAAAAGATTTTGTGAAATAACAAAAAAAAAAAAGTGAAACTAGGAAACATTTAATACCTTCAACTTGAAAAATACTTCTGTGGCTTAGAAAATTCATGAGACTAGAAACAGAGATGTCTTTTCACCTCAAAATATAATGTTTATAGCACTTTGCTAGATCATATGATCACAATATCATCCTCAGAGAATTTGTGTCCATTTTCTTAGGACATTAAAAAGTACTAAGTTCTAAGTCAACTTGTGATTAGAATCTTCAGTTTCCTAGGTTTGTATCCCAACACTGAGGCCTAGTGCATTTGGGGGTGGGCTTCTCTCTCAAAAAATCTTTGAGGAAAAGGTAATAAATGATTGATGACTCTAAATGATTACAGTCATCTAGGAAATGGAATATTAAGTTTCCTGCAGAGCCTTACATTTTCTCCAAACTTATCTTATAATCTTAGTGGGTTCCAGAAAAAAAAAAAAAAAAAAAAAAGGCAAGGGTATCATTTCAGAGGATATATGCAGGAGATCAAAGCTATGAAGTTAAATTATACTTACTCTTTGTAAAAAGCTTTAATGTTTTCAGATACATTCTATGACTTTTAGTTCTTTTCTTTTTTTTTTTTTGTTGTTTTGTTTTGTTTTGTTTTGTTTTTGTTTTGTTTTTTTTTTTTGTTTTTTTTTTTCTCTGTCAATAATTCTGCAGAAGCGAGGAAAGCAAAAAATAGAACTGAAAATAAATCTTAGACTTTAGTGCAGCTTACCAGATTCAGTACAACACAGATTAAATCCAAAGAAAAAAAGAGATGAGACTACATCTGTAGTGATACACCAGATGAACTTATACTAACTATTGGTAAAAGAAAAAGAGTTATTGAGGAAAGGAAAAGATTAAAACCAAAGCCAAAAAGTAGGTCAGCTAGTACTTCAGGTATGAAAGTATGTAAAATGACAACAGATCCACTGCTGTGTTCAGAGAGCAGGCTCTCTCTGTCTGAAATTAGGACTCTCTCTGGAAACGCACTGCTGGTCACTTTGCCTCTAGGGACAATATATGCGTTCGAAGTCCTAGCACAGAAGTAGCCCTACCACCATCACTCTAGTAAAAGCTCACCTCTTTTCTGGGAAAACCACATATACAACAGAGCAGATGCCTGTTCCAATCAGAAGAAATATACCATATACACCAAAACACAATAAAACTCATTTATTAAATTAAATTTGCAGCATTTATTTCTTAAAAAAAAAAAAAAGAAAAAAAAAGAGATACAATGGTATGAGAGACAGGTGAAGAATAAAGACCCAGGAACTGCTGATAGCTGACACGCACAGAAAGATCTTTATTGCCATGTAAAAAAATGTCTTCATTGGTAAGATTTCACCTTTCAGCTAGCAAATACGATTTTTTTGCTTTGAACATAGGAAAACAGCACCCTTGACCAATCCTGAAGGAATGGGGAGTTCTCTCTATTGAGGAAAATCTATTGGAAGCATTATTTTTCAAAGCAGTGTGACTCTGCATAAATTTGCATTTTTCTAGTGTGCATACAGTGCTCCGTTTTATAAGATTCCAACGACATAGTTGAGGGAAGGAAAAAGAATGCACAGGATTGTTATGAAACAATTAAATAACATTAAAAAAGACAAGGAAAAAAAATGCCAGAGAATTTTTCCCCATCAAGACATACTAAGGCCATCCTGAGGATGCCTGGAAAAAAAATGACATTTATAGATTTTTATTTATGTTGAAACTGTATTAGTATACAACTACCATTCAATAGGCAAATTCTTTGTAAACACACAGACTCTGCAGCACTGCAAATGGGATTTGGCAGGGTTGCCCCAAGGTTTGTTCACCAACACTGCTATGCTTCTGCATGTGCCTTGACATAACCCTGAAGTTTCAGCCATACTAACAGGTATTAAAATGAAAAATGAATGCATAAGCCAATTGTGAAAAGCTGCTTTGAAAACACACTTAACACACTTGCCTAATACACTGGTGCTCAGAAAACAAACCAGGCAAATGAAGACAGGAGAGAGAACTGAACATTCAAAAGCTTTATATATTAAAAAAAAAAAAAAAAAAAAAAAAAAAAAAAAAGCTAATTTAACTGTCAGAATCTTTGACAAGAAAATAGTGATTCTACTGAATCTTGCAATCGAAGTTCATTGATCAGTCTCCATCTATCTCAACTGGCAGTCTAGTGTGCTGAAACATCTAAACCACTTCTGCAAAATTTGAGAGCATGCTCCAAAAACTTGACATCTGATAAAAATTCTCCCAAAAATCAATAAGAAAGTGTAAGGAAGGAAATACTGATGTGATAGTATGTCCTATTTTCTGCACCTTGCATGCCCATGCTTCAGTTTTGCAGTGACAAAATTCAAAAATGAAAAGAGCGAAAAACAGGTCTAATTTTCTCCTCCCAACAACACACAACACTCCAAATTTTCTAACTGTTTGGATGAATATAGTTTTTTTTTAGGCTAGGACATCTAAATAAGGAATACATTGTTAGAAATAGTCTTATTTATGGCTGCATAGACAAATTAGGCTTTGAAAAAGATCAGAAAGAGCATTGGACACATGCTTCATTCTTCTGTAATTCTGTAATTCCCAAAACACACAATGAAATTACGTTCTTCTCAGTGCCTTTGCAAATCAACATAGAACCAACTTCTCAAGTGGTCCAAGACAAGAACTCACTTGGAAGGTGTTTGCTGGCACTTTTGTCCTGTAATGAATCTACAAGGTTCTCAGTCTAAGACTGTCTTCCATTTATAAAAATCAGGCTTGGAACATTGTCTCATTTTCAAAGAGAAGTTTTAATTGCACTTCATTTTGAGGTGCATAAACAATATAAGGTTCTGTTTACTGGCCAAACACTAAATTTCCTTTTTCTGATGAAATAAAAAATAATAAATTTGAAAATATAAATAATAATTTGAAAATAAATAAAAGTCCTGAAGGTCCCGAAGCTTGTATTGAATCCATTCAAGTGCACAGCCACAGCTCTAAGGAGAATCAACTTCAAATTTCCACTTTACTTATTTTATTATTATATTATTTTTCCACTTGTTTTTATTTGGTTCTTATGAAAAAAAAATAAATAAAAGAAACAATGTAGCCTAATAACCTTAAGAAATAATCAAAAAATCTGAATGGATAAAAATCCAGGCATCAAGTTAATTTCTACGGCTATATTTCATTAAACTTACAAGTATTAAGAATTGTTTTCATGACGAACTCCTATTAACTAGGAAGACTCAAGCGGTGGGGGGACAAGGGACACGATGGTTAGTTGCTTTTTTCCATTACTCTAAGCTGCTTATTATGATGTTGTTCATATATATTTTTACTTTACTTAAGTTCTTTGGCAAAAACAGTTTGAAATGTTCAGTTGCTTTTGAATAGTCTGTTTGCAAGTAGTATTTGAACTATGATAGCATACATATGACAGCCTTCGACAGGTAGCCAGAACTAACCTTGCAGTGCTTTATAATCAAAGTATAGATTTAAACCCAACAACCTCGTTTTTCCCTTATGAACGAATCTCTAGTTTAAGTCACTGAAGTCTGCGCTCATCTAAAAAGTTCAAGCTAGCAATACCAACTTTACAGATCTGAAAAAAAAATCTCTTGTTTCTCTGTGAACGAAGATAAATATTATACATCCAAACTTTACCACAGAACTGTGGAGCCCATTAGTTGCTAAATTTCTTTTTACAAACTTACAAGCAACCCGGAATTACCAAATCAATCTCTGCCTTCACAAATCAAGTGTGAAACAATATCTTAAAAATAAAGATTTAAACATGAAAAAGTATCTTTTGACAAGATGTAACAAGAAAATATACCTGGATATATAAAAATGTAGCATCTGCATTTTAAAACATTTAGTGTGTTGTCAAAAAGTTGCGGGCTCTCATAAAACTCCAATTACCAAAATCCTCACATGAAAGAAACCCTGATATGTGGAAGCCTTATTTAAAAATCTCAACTCTAATATAATGGCCACCGAGAAAAATAAGTAACAGACAACTAAGTGTTAGAGCCATGCAATTACACTTTTAAGACCTATTAAAGGTGTTGCTGTGTCAGATAGCTGCCCCCGTTTGCAGGGAGGAAAAGGTCACATTCCTGTCTTCTAATTTATTAACACTACACAAATAAATATTTGAAAAGAGCATGAATAATTGATTGCCTATGCAACACTGGTGCCTTGGGCTTCTTACTACTGAATATATTAGGTCTGAATTTTCAAAATCATAGCAAAGAAGGGGGTGAAATCACAAATGGCTTGGGAATATATACAGAAGACAGGAGAGGAGAGAGAACTAGGCAGCAAGGGACCTTAAAGCAAAAGAAAACAATTAATTTTTGGCTTTTGTTGGATATGTATTAGTATGCAACAGCATCCAGAAACACTAGCTGAGGTTACAATCACCTCATTTTAAGTACTGTTTATAGTAGGATACAGTCCTAGCTCAAACAACTTAGTGCCTCAATAGGCAAAACAAATTATCTTCATTTATAGAACTTCATGTCGACCAGACTCAGGAATAGCACTGCATTAGCACAGATCTCACAAAGCATGGGGAGAATCATTGCCTGTGTTAAACACATAGTACGTGTTAGATGGCTTACAGTAATTAGTGGTTAGGATTTCTTTTAAATAAATAAAATAAAAATCCACTATATAATGAAACACCTCTTCAATCAAGCAAACACACCAGAGAATCTGGCCATCTCTACAGCACTTACTACATATTAACAGTGTATCTGCATATTGGATTGGATTGGATTGGATTGGATAGGATATCAGACAGTTCAGTGGGAAGGGGCGTTCAGAGGTCACCAAGTACAACTGCCTGCCCACTTTGGGGCTCACCAGAAGTTACTGAGGGCAGTGTCCAAATGCCCCTTGAGCACTGGCAGGCATGAAGCACCAACTACCTCACTGGACAGTCTGCTCCAGCCTTTGGCCACCCTCACAAGAAAGCAATGTCCCCTCCTGCCCAGCCTGAGCTCCCCTGGTGCAGCTTGGTGCCACTGGTGCCCAGGGAGCACAGCCCAGCACCTACCTCTATGCGAGGTTGCCTCCTGGCCTCCTCTCAGCCTCCTCTCCTCCAGGCTAGGCAGCCCAAGCCTCCTCAGCCTCTCCTCACAGCACGTGTCCTCCTGCCCTAGGCCAGCTTTGTTGTACTCCTCCGGGTACCTTCAAGGACCTTACCATCCTTTTTGTATCGTGGATTTATATTGGTAAGTGGCTTTTAATGTTAGCACTTTGTTATTATTCATAATGCAACAAAAAAATAATAATAGCATGGACCAATATCTCCCACAGACTTTGAAAGGAATCTCTTTCTGTTTCTATGGCAGGTGAACTCACTTCTCTGCTTCCAAGGAAAGGCTGTAGTTTCTATTGTTTGATTTTGAAGCAGAAGAAGGGGACAAGAAGAGAAGATCAGAAAAGAAGATGAAGTTATTTTAGTACAGGAATTGGGCTTCTTAAGCCCTTAGTCTATTGTGTCTTATCTGTATTCCCTGCTACATTTTAAGAACTAAATTATGAAACATTAGTATTCAAACACAGCATGGCATTTATTGCAAGCTAAACTATTTCTTTAAAACAAGATAATTAAAATGAGTTGTGGTAGGCATGAAATGCCTATGAAATCTTTCTATTAATGTTCACAGTGCTTGCCCTTGGACACAAGCTCATGACTGACAATGAAAGCACCCTGCCTATGCAAAGAACGAATACACTTTTGTAATTTTCTGACAGCAGAGGCTATTGAATTAAGTGACTCATTATTAGCATTTACCCTTTTGAAGTTATTTCTAATTTGTTTTGATACGGTGCAAAAGAAAGAACAGTAGACTAGCCAGAACTGAGGCTTATAATAAACTACATAAAACAGACTAGTAGAGTTTGACTGTACAATTACATGGACTCCTTTAGTGTCTCACTTGGTGCAGAAATCCTTTTCACTTCCTGGGGAACAAATTGTCACTCTGGAATGAAGGGACAGCATTTCACAATACCATCACCTGATGCAACACCATTCAGAGTTAAATGTTGAAGGCTCAGTCTCATGCAGTACAGCTGCCAGCATTGCAGACAAGCCTGAGACATACGAGCAAAATTTTGTGGGGAATCTTGCACAGTGTATCATCTGAAACTTGTCTGTACAGTGGCTGACTTGAGCCAGGGCATTAGTCCCTAAGCAACACATTCACTGATGGATTTTTGAAGAAAAGCAAGCAGTTATCAAACCACCCAATGGTAGAGGGTTGTAACCTTTCCTTTAGGGATGCATCGTCATAAAGGAGTGTTACAAGAATCATATCATGGGAGAAATCTAACAACCCTGGAGATTTTCAGAAATCACAGAACAAACTTTTATAGCCCCAACATTACAAAAATATTTTGTGTTCTCTGTCAGTAACTGTTATCACCTATGCCTCAAGTGGCCATAGGGAATTCAGATGCCATTGCATTAAAGAAAGTGAACTTTGAGATTTACTTTTTTTGGGGGAAAAAAAAAAAAAAAAAGTCACTTTCCTGTAACACTGGTCTCCTTACCTAAATAGAAAAATAGTGTTCTACTGCAATTGGTAATTGATGACCATCACCAAAGCACAGCTCCTGGGAGAAGGAGCTTTATTTCCAAATACTGAAGTTAGCAACACAGTGTTTAGAGATAATGTTTTGATCATGAAATGTCTCATCTTAAAGTATTTTTACACAGATGACTTCTAAACAAATGTTAAGTAAAACACAAAATGTGATAGTCCACGGTCCTAGAACCATCACTACAGGTAACAAATTTTTAGAAGTATACAGAACCAATTACGTTTATTTCTTCACTGTTTAACTCTGGATGATTAGCTAAAAGGCTCTTTCAAGCCTCATGATACAATAAGAATGAGGAGGAGCACACGATCTACTCCCTTATGGCAATGCAATCCGAAGTATTTTGTTGCTGCATCTAGCGATCTCAAACACAAACATATATGATCATGAGGGGTGGTGGCAAATGCATGTGCCACTTGGAACCACAAAGCTCCCAGTACATAAGAAATCTGCCTAAAACCATACTCACAAACTCTTCCTTAGTTAAAATAATAATAATAAATAATAATAACAATAATAACAATAATAAATAATTAATAATAATAATAATAAATAATAAAAATGTAATGGAGCTACTCAAGCATGAACACAAGTGCCCACATGAGGTTCTAAAAACATTTAAATACACCTGAATGGTCAATAATATTGCAGATTGCTAGCAGGTTTAAATAATCAGTATAGACACCTGGCATTAGTCCATTAACCAGAAGAAACCAATAACAAGATGAGAACTTGTACAGCATTTAACATACATACAAAGGCCCAAACCATCCTGAAAAGGATCAAGAAAATCTGAGGACTATAGGTGACATCAGATGAGAGTTGCCTTAGAATAATCCAAAAAAATAAGATGCTAGGAAAACATTTGTTTTAGTATGGTATATGTTTTACTGTACTGAGAGATTTTTGAGCTTTCATTTATCACTCATATGAAGGTAACTTTCACCTTCTTCTCTCGGAATAATCTTTTGATGAACAATAACTGATTTGCTGTCTTCCAAAATTTTGAATATCACATGAGAAATATGAGCAAAATACAACCACACATTCTCTAGAGCTCAGCAACTGACTTTTATTTATTACATTAGTCAAGATATTCCAAAAGAAAGTAGACATATGATTAATAACTAATTTAGAAAAGATCAGTTTTAGTACACATCACTTATGTGAGAACCAAAATCTCTGCACTAACAAAATCTTTGTTAGTGCAGAGAAGCTCTGTCTCACACGATAATATTGTAAAGCATCAAGTCTGCCTACCAGCCACCAGAGATGTATTTACTAGATTAGATTTATTAAGCGTTTATCATTTTAAGTGAGTCACATCTTTATATAAAGCCACATTAAAATTGCGGCAGATTGAAAACATGTTTCAGAATAGGCAACGTATTGCTAAGTCAACATGAAACAGTTCTTATGGCAAACTTGGCAGCTATGTCCTCTCCAATTTCATAATGAGGGGAAGCTATGGGGATCTGATCACCATTGGGAGCCTACTCCACTATTCCAAACTCTCATGCTTTCTGTTTTTATTTTGAATCTTCCTTAACTCATTTCTTTCTTCAAATGGCTTTTATATTTTCAAATGCTAACATTAAACAAGGTCTCAGTCCATACACAGCAACCTTTTCCACAATACTTTATTTTTCTCCTAAACTTTCTTAAGTCATTCCAGATTCTCAGAGTATTTTTTTCCATACACTTAAAGAAATTCTTATTATTTATTAGGAAAACATAGGATAATGAAAAAATGGAAACCACTTGAGAAACCATTAGTAGCACTTAACCAAATCAATCCTGCTTGCTACCTCATCTTAGATTAAAAATGAACATTCCTCAGTCAATTCAAAATTTGCAGCCCAACCTCATAGCCTTCTGGACAACATTGGAAAAACTTCTAATGTAGAGAAGACGGACTTGGACAGCATGCCCTAGCAGCATCATGAAGACCAGACTCAGAAAAACTACATCAAAACATGAAGTTGATTGCTGATATGTCCTTTAAAGTCCTTCTGTTTTCAACATTGGTCCTATTGATCTCAACATTGCAAGATCACTTTTGGAGGGGAGGAAAAAACAAAAACAAAAACAACAACAACAAAAAAAAACAGACAGTATTGCATGTAAATTTATTCTAAAATGCAAGGAAGTGGGAAAGCAAAAATTCATGGAAACTATTTTTTCTCATTATGAATACTGAATTACAGTAATCATCAGCTATGAACTCAGTCAAATATTCTGCAAGCTCATTTTTCATTCCTTAAATTCATGAGAGCTTAATCATTTTAAGTGCTTAATCATTCTAAGTCATGTGAGCTTCACAGTAAAAAACTACACATATAATTTTATATCCTTCCATTATCTGATATAAACATTAAAAAAAAAAAAAAAAAAAAAGAAAGAATAAGCAATTCAGCTGTATGACAGTCTGGGAATAGTCATTGACAAAGAGCTGATAAAAAGTTCTTGGAAAAGCTTAGTATTTATAAATTGAATGGATATACATGATCAGGTTTTACAGAATGAAGAAATTTCATGTCTCTGTTATTATTTTAAGAAATGAAAAATTATTCTATAACTAGGAAATGCAGAAAAAAATGTTGAGTAAATGTACAGAAAATGAAATAAAGGTTATCATCACAGACAAAATAACAGACCAGGTAATAAGAAAAAGTTTCAGCAGAGAGCATAACAAAAAAGAGATTGATGAATAATCTGTGGCCATGAAGACAGCATCTTGCAATACCTGATAACATGCTACAATGGAAATAATACAAAATATTTGACAGCAATAACTTAATAACTTTTCTTCCAGAGTTTTGGTTTTTATTTAAGAACTTTCTTCAGGAATCATTTTGACTCTGAGCATAGTTATTCTTTCACATAAATGCCTTACTAGAGAGGGGTACTTTTCTTACATGGCTTCAAAATTCATTTAAAACCTTGATGAATAACATTTTTTAAATACATAAAAATTTTAAGTGGTTGCAATGAGAAAAGCATAGGGGATAATAAAATGACTTGTTTTAGATCTTGTCACTTAACAGCTGATAGAAGACTGGGTGAAGAATAAGGTTAATGAAATTCATTGCTAAATAGGAATGTGTGAAAACAAGAGTGAGAAAGAAAGGAAACATAAAAAAAAATCAAAACAAAAAAAAATAAAATAATAATAATAATAATAAAACGGGGAGCCATGATTTAAGTGCATTAAAATGACAGCTGAGAAAAGGAAACGATCAATGAATCAGGAAAACAATTCACAACATGAATAACACTGGAAAAATTAGTTGTGATAAGAGAATCTATGGATAAGGTTTTCAAGCACTACAAGAGCAGAAAATGCCAATGCAGTTTGGACTAGGTTGCCAGATTGGGAATTGGTTTGGACATGTGACTTCACTTGGTAGCTCTTCCCTGATGGTCAGGAGGATGAGCATTGGCTATGTTGAAGATACTTAAGTTGGGAATCCTAACATAATACTGTGGGAAGAGCTGTAATGACATTTTGCAGAGTAAGGCAGAAATCTTTCTGTTCCAGCTATCCTCCTGCCAAGCCTACTACAGTTGCATTGGCACCCATCTAATACTTAGGCCCTGTGCAAGAAAGAGACATTTTTGTCTCTTTGTGCTTTAATGAACAGCTCCTACTTTTTATGCAGATATTTCAGTAATATATTTGTCTAAGCAGATACTGAAAAAATTAAGACTTTCTTCCAGGAAGACATTGTAAAAGATAGTATACTTAAACTACACAAGAAAACACAATTCATCCCGATTGTCACTATAATACCTTTCATGGGTGGAAAAAAGGGCTTTGATTTTTGTACAGAATAGCTACAACATTTTTTGAAAAAGTTCTGTGTTTTCTCTTAATGCAGGAAAGGTATTTGCAAGGTTTTCTTCCCTCTAAGCTCTGCTTTTTCTTCCTTGATAATGTCAAGGACTATTTCCTTCATATGAAGATATGTCAGCACACTGGCTGATACTTCTTACAGTGTGTAAGCTTTGAAATATAAGACAGCAAAGATCATGGTGTAATAGAGATTGGGCTGAAGAGTGTAGGCAATAAAATCCCTTGCTAAGAAAGAGAACTAGAAATTTAGCTCAGTGCAATTTGATTGGAAGGAGAAGCACTTTATCTTTCTGTGCAAATTAATGGCTTAAGTGAACTGTGTTTAGTTCAAATGTTAAGAGCATTGCATTAATCCTCTAAAAGCCCTAAACCCACCAAAAAAGACTTCTAAGAAAGCTATCAACAATACTGATAAACCAACATGAAGAACAGTGACTACATTTTTGTCCTAAAATTCTGTCTTATAACTTTCAGATTCTGTAACATTAGTCTTATGCACATAGAAGTAATTTTTCTTTCATTCTAATGAGTAAAGTTTGTTTTCTTCAGGATGGGAACAAAACACAATCTATGACTCCCTGAGCACTGCAACAGATCCAAAGGGATTCATCCAGGCCATCATTTTTTAACAGTTTGCCAGGAAACTGTTTAGACTACACCAGACCTGGGAAGCTATGCTGGGAGGGAAAAAATGGCAGAGAATACTTTGCCTCAAGATCAGGTTCTCAGTGACTTGTCTTGAGGAGTAACACACTATAATATTATTTTCCAAGCAGAATGTCTTTCCCCACGAAAGAGGAAAAAGATTTCCTTGAAAATTTGTATGAGTAATTATAAAGATGCTTCCAAGTAATGTTAACTCAGCTACCTATTACATCATTATTACCACATTCTAAAAATAGTTTTCTACATTTTCTCTGTAAAGCACTGGTCCTGAGAAGGAAGCAGTTCTCTTTCTCTTCTTGCTTTCCAAACATTGAAACTGAAATTTTTAAAACAATTATTGTTGTTGTAAAATGTTTAAACACCAACATTTAAAAAAAAGACTTTGTTTCTATAAGGGAAAAATGGTTTATTATCTGAGCTCCTCAAAGATTAAAAAAAAAATAAAATTGCAAAATAAAACAAACTATCTTACAACATATAAATTAAAGAACAAACAACTCCATCAAATTGGTAGTATGTCTAAACTAACAGCATGGCATTAAATGAAGTCAGTGACATTTAAATGAGTGTACCTGTATGCATACAAAAATAATTTCCTAATTAATTATCTCTTCAGCTCTTGATGCCCTATCAGGTCAAAAGTACATTAATTATATCTAAATTAACAAAAATCTTTTACAGGTGGCCACAAAACAAGTGAATATATGAATATATCCTAATAGTTCTGGCTCCTGCACTAGTGGATAAGGTCAAATATTCACTTACCAAATACTTCAGTGATAGGAAATATCATTGGAGGGAAAATATTATATTATTATTGAGTGCAATTACACAGGTTGAGCTCAACCTTATGTACACAGACACATAAGACAGCACTGTCCTGGTCAGAGTGAGCTGCATGCTAGTGGAGATAGGTATAGTTATGTGTTTTGAATAGTGGCATATTAAGGTGGGAAGAGTGTGTGTCAGGAAAGGAAAAAGACCAGCACGAGAACAGTATGGGTAAGGGAGGAAGTAGAACTGAGACACGGTGATAAAAAACCCTCAATTATGGAGGGGAAGCACTTAGCAGAAAGGATGCTTAATGTTTATCAAGCGTCTGCACAGCCATGCACTGTCATTCTGTTCGTCTCTGCAGAGCATGTGCATCTGCTTGCCTAAAATATGTTCACTGTGTTCTGTATTTACAAAATAGATGAAGAAGTTTAAAATTACTGGGTGATCCAAACCTCTTTTAAAGACTCAAATTCAATTTTTGTTTCCTCCTTTCAATTTAAAGGAGGAAATACACACTCAAGTAAAACATCAATTTAATCATACTGCTGTCATTCAACACAAACTTCTTTCTTCAACTAAAGAGGCAATCAGCTGGAATACCTTTCTTTATATATTTATTTTTATATTTATATATTAGAAAGTACATGTACCAACAAAAATTTCTAGAATCAGAGCAATGCACCTAAATTCCATGACTCTATGAAATTAAGATTTATAAATTAAAGAAACTGATATCCTGAAAACTTGTGTTCTTCCATGAGGATTAGAAACAACTGTGGCCAGGATAGATAATTCTTAAATATGAATACAATTTAAAGAAATATCATGGTTGTGATGTTAAATCTTTCTATAACTTCAAAATAAATAAATAAATAGATAGATAGATAAATCAGTAATGTCTATGGCAAAAGATGACCTAAAATGAAGCTGCAAAGGCTACACACTTCATCTTCAGGAGGGCAGTGAAAAGGAGTGAAGAACACAAGACCTGAAGAACTGATGAGTACCTCTCAATAGCAATAACTATGCAAGAAACAGATCTAACTTCACTTATTTTTACATTCAGATTTTGGGGTTTAGTTCATTAGGTAGTTAAAGCATGTTTACAATCAGGTGTGTTATCAAGTCACATTCATAAAATACACTTTTTGTGACTGTTGTCTTTTAGGCCTGTCTATTAGACATTTGTTGTTATATCAAACTGAGACCATTATTTGCAGGAATGGTGAGGGATTTCAGAAGAGGAGGAGATAGTATTCCCAAAGGTGATCAAGCAATTTGATTGCCATTCAAATAACAATAAAGGCACTGGCTAGATTATATACAGTGGTGCTACTCATTTAAACATGTACTGCTTAGTTTTGTTAGGTAAGCTACAATTTCAGGAAAAGTAACACTATGATTTTACTAGAACTTTACTGTGCTTTACTATAATTGTTTTGCTATACCAGACACAGAGTGAATGGTTCCAAAGGCAGTGAGCCAGCATTACATATAGAATGTGGCAAGTCTTAGTACTGAATTTGTGAACATCACCCACTGCTATATGGATTTCCCAAGTAGGGCAGGAAGCTGGAAAGTGATCCATATATTCGTTAAAAAATAAATAAATAATAAAATCCCAAGTTCTTTTCAATTTAAGCTATTACTATTGTACAGATTTTTCCTCCATAAGGACACAAAGGTCTCTAAAACTTAACTCACAAACAATACATATAAATTTAAAGTGGTAGAAAATTAGAAAATTCATGGACAGGTTCTGATAAGTGAATTGTGTCTGAACACTTCCAGATGCTAACTACAGAAAGTAGACTCTGGCTCTGTTTTCATTTACAAGAAAAGACTAGGTTAATCCACCATCCTTAAGTTGGCTGTTTACTGTGTATGTGTACGACTCTGTGACTGTTTAACTACTGCAAGCTGTGTTCTACAGTATTCTTGAAATAAATAAATTTGTTCAGAATTTGACATTCTTGTGGTTCCTTCCATTCTGTAAAACTCTGCTTGTATTGCTTCATTAAGATGTTCTCTTTGGGACTTTCCAGATATCTCCATATCAAGGAGGGCCAAGAGTGATGAAAGTGATCAGATGATTGCTAAAAAAGATTAGCTTGGTTGGGACGAAAGTAATACAGATTTCATCTTGTATTATATTGTCTCAAGACTGACTGCATGGTTTCTTCTTTCAGAATAAACAAATCAAAATTGGAGCAACAAGACATTGCAAAATTCTTACCATCAAACCACATGTTAATCACACCAAATAAAAAACGTAACTAACTGATCAACCTAAAAGAGTGATTTCAAGACAATCCGTGGAATTGAAATTTCTGCAAACTATTTGCATTTACATTGAAAAAAAATACCATTAGTAAGTAAGAATATGGGGAAATAGACTGCCATGTATTTTTCTATGAAAAGATGAAATGACAGAATCAATAAAAGATTTGTATAACACATGATTGATAATCAGATTTCCAACAATCTTTTAAAGAAACTGAAAAATACCCACTAAACAGATTAGATTTTAATGAAGATTATTAGCCTTGACAGAACAATTACTTTATTATTTTCCTTTCTCTGTGCATTTTTAATGAAAAGTGACACTGAAATACGACCGGCTAAATATAAACCCATGTTGCAAAATAACTGAGGAATAGGTTTGTGACCTTCAAAACTCTTGTCTCTCAGGCCAGTGGGGAAATTAAAACAGCAGAGAATTTAACAAGTTCAATTTTCTTAGCTGAATATAATGTTTTTCTCCATAGCAGAAGAACTAGTCAGCTTCTATACTTATCTGTGGACAATACAAAGGCACCAGAACCTCAAAGTGCTGTCACAATACCAACAGTATACCAATCCAGTAAAGACTGGAAACCTCATCTCTAGTCTCTGATCCTCACTCATTTCTGAGGGCCAGGTCAGCTACTTAATTACAGAAATTTCAGGACAGGAAGTGAGGACTATCACAACCATTAAATCAAAACTCAAGTAACTGTATTCTAGCTTGTTGCTCATAATGATGATCCAGAAGGATGATAAAGTAAATTTGTAGATGAGAGAAATCTACTAAAAGTGGCAAATGCAACAGCTCTCCCTATGTCTTATGAGATTTTTTACAACATAAAGTAGCTGCAGTATGTGTTTTTTCTTCATTAAGCAGGAAAGAGTCCTATGAGAGAAAAGTTGAAGAAATGGGACAATACAAGTCCAAGTAATGGTACATTATCATCAGACTCCCCCACAACACACTGGCATGCCCTTGCAAAGGTCTTCCACACACAAACAGAACTGGCCCAGCACAGCATTATTATGCAAAAAAAAAAAAAAAAAACAAAAAAAAACTGTGCTTAAAAACTAGAACAGAGAGCATAAGAAAGAGAAACTCTAACTTAGCACCTGTTACGGTTCCCTGAGCATCTACTGATTGACTGAAAACTACTCATTTTTGGAAAAACTCAGTGATTCTGCAGTTGTGGAAGATACCATACAATACAGTTACACCAGAATCAACTTCTGGTAATGCTTCCTGAAGTCACAGGCTGCAGAGTTAGCAGTTCTGTCATCCTTCACAACTGTCATCCCCACACCAGTATTTTCTAAGTTATGTAAATGCACAGTACATCAAAACGCAATCAGCCAACATAAAAAAAATCATGTCATGCCCTGGAGAGCTCTCATGTTAACAGAAAAGATATGCACTATATTATGGGGCAAAATGTCTTTGTTACATTTTTCCACTGCCACAGTGCAAAGCTGAAAGCTCATAAGCATGGCAGGAAACATAAAGAGAACGAAAACTGGAAGGAGTGCATATTGCACAGTCATTTTGCTTACAGGACTCCCATTTCCCCGCAAATACAACTTCATGGATACTGTTAAAGTAAACCCTAGAAGGTAAGTCAAAAACAAGCAGTGAGAAAGGGGGAAAGAGGTGCACTCTCTTAGGTATTGTTTAGCTCCTCAGGTATTTTGGAGACAAATACTGCTATTCTCTTAGGAGACAATTACTGCCAACAAGATTTCAATTGCAGAATGGGATTAAAGGAAGAAGTCTTGCTTCAATCCAAATGCTTCTCAAATTAGTAGTCGTAAACATGTTTATTCAAGATTCTACTTTCACTTATGATGTTTTAGGTCCTAGATACATGTACATTTCTCAGAGCTTCTAGCCATACACAACTACAAGGAAACTTAACAGAAGATGGAAGCAGTAATCCTCTCTGAAAACAGATTTCAAAGGAGACTATTAAGTATGCTGCCAACCAACCCCTGCATCTCCTATAAACACTAAGTTACTTTTCAGAGCATAAATATGTCTCCTGACTTTTCCATAAGAAACACATCAGAATGTCACTTACCCAGCTGTAACATACCAGTACTACTGAATTTTGCTTCTTATTAGTAAGGCAGCAAACAAGCACTTCTGCTGTTTTCACTGTAAACTCACCTCCCACACACTATTGCTACCCACAGGAGCTGCAACTAAGAGATCTACAACATCATTAGGCTGCTAATAATTTGGATCTATCAGCAAATACAGCCAAAATATTTTTTTTCCTCCCTTACTTTTTCTTCTATCTACAGTCAAAAAAAAAAGAGAAGTCCCTTTGCCGTTTGTCAGAAGGCAAGCCCCTCTGACTGCTGTGTAGTTATCAAGCTGTGAGAAGCCACTCAGCATCATGAGAAACCAGCAGACTGAGCATCACTGTAACCTTGCTGGTCTTACTAAATTCCCACTTTCACTTATGAGCTAGCAGGTGTTTTGCCAGTGTAAAATCAGTTGAACTCTCCTTACAGAGCATAGGAAATGTAATGCATTTTGCTGGAAAATGCTTAAAATATTTGGGTTTGTGTCAAACCTCCCAACTTCTCCTTTGATTCTTTAGGCTCACAGCACAAATTATAAGATTTTTTCACTGCTACACAGCTGTTACAACAGAGCTGATGTGTGTGTTGGCACTTCAGCATAAAGGTGGCACACAGCTTTGCTGCCCACACTAGATGAGCTGGATTGTAATCACTGCAATCTGTAACCACCCTGACCGAGGGGATAGGAAAGAGAAAGCTTTTACAAAAACAAGTGCCCTCCTTTCTCCAAGATGTAGGAGAGAGGTGATTCCCTTACATTTGACTAGCAGTTTGATAGGGTGGGAAAGCCTAAGCCTGTGTAAGAGCCTTTAGCATTTTGGTACAATATAAAACTGACTTTTATATTTCCAATTGTGCTTCAGTAAAACTCTTCTCAGTAAAGCAGAGAGTTACTTTCACTTATCCTCTCCACTTATGCTCAGAAACGAGGAGACTTGCTCTGATGGCTTAAGGACAGGGTTTGTTCTCCCTTTGACACTTGAGTGTAATTCTCATTAATGGGAGAGGGAGTTTTGTGTGTGCACAAAGGGGAAACTTAGACCCATATAGCCATCATAGTGCAGTTTCTTAAGGGACTCACCACTAATCACTACATTTCAGCAACATCCACTTCTTCCTATTAATTTGTTTTCAGCTTGTAAATTTCCAAAGGAAAACATTGGTAAGCAGAGCTCTCCTTTGTGTATCAGGAATGCTTTGACCTCTTTAGGAACATAAACCTCTGCAGCTAGTCCTTGAGTGTTTGCCCTGGAAGAGTCTTAGACAGCTCCTCTAGAGCACCTTGTTACATTCACTTGGAATTAAGTACTACAGAGCAAATTACAGAAACTGAGAACCCAACTGTCATATTTTTCTAAGAACATCTGCCTCTGAAAGTACAACCAAGTTAAAATAAATTAAAAAAAAATAGTGAAACTTCTCAATGCTGAAGAAGTAATAAGGATCATCACATTTGGAAGATGCTTTAGGTACTTGAGACATGACAAAAAACAGTATAGGTATGGGATGAAAATGTAATCAGTATATTGTTTTAAATGCAAATTTGTGAGCTCAAGTCAGTCCTGAGACAATTAGACTGTTTCATTCAATTTAGTTTTTAGATTAATCATTAAATAAGTAAAACTGGCAAAGTCTGGAAGATTTTTTCCACATGAATAAATCAGAGCAAAATCCATGTAAAAATTAGAAAAAGTTTCATTACAGAAAAAGAACACAGATTATCACAAAACTTCTAAATATATAAAAAATAAAACCAACACAAAGTAAAATCAGAGAGCATATTTTAAGTTTTTAATTTTCTCATTTGCAAATCTAACTTGAAAATAAAATAGCATACAAAGTTTGTGAAGCATAAAAGTCAATATGGTCTCCGCATGGCCAAACCATCAAAAAATGTTCCTGAGAAAAAATGCATGCCATATGCAAACAATGATCTTGTCCCAGAAAACTATCCCAGTACAAGGACAAATACAAAGATTTGAACAGATTTCCAAAAAATACCCAACCAAAAATAATAAAATACAAATATGGACAAGTCACACAAAGAAAAAATAGGATCATCAATGCAGCCAACCTTAAAGGAGAAATTGATACCACAGAACACTTTATGACAGAGCGCAAGAGAATTATTTTTTTTCCCTCAGACAGCCATAATTTATTCAAGAAAATGAAAAAAAAAAAAAAAAAGTGATAGAGCAGGAACTGCAGCCCACTTTATAGGGACCTGGTGCTACTTCTGTTATATACCAAGTGTCTTTGCTCATTTTCTGTAATGAAACTTTAAAGATTTACTTTCTAATTTTGATATAGATTTTGCACTACTTTATTCATGCAGAAAAAAATCAACATCCCTTAACGCCATGAAGGACATACCTCTTTCTTCTATCCTTTGGCACTATTGTTATAATCTAGCATGGCAATGCAGCCTGATGGAAGCAACAAGGAGAATGGTTGTTCATATACTACAAATTCTGCAGTATTTTTTCATATGAGATTGCTGGATCATTAAAATCTGAAAGTTTCATGGCAGTACCAATTTTTAATATCTAATTCCTAAATGGGAAGGTTCATTTTAATTCTTCCAAGAATTTTCATTATTTCATTCCTTTTCAAAACTGATCTTAATTGATTTTATTGAACTAGAATTTCACCAAGATGGAAACTATTCTTCTGTTTGTTTTTTGCGTTTTTTTGGTTGGTTGGTTGGGTTTGGTTTGGTTTTTCCTGGGCCAACTGTATTTATTTTTATATTTTGTGTTCAGAAACCATAGTAACAAAGTATAATAAAGTGGACATAAAACTGTAATAAGAGAAATAGCCTACAGAAAAAAAAAAAAAAAAAAAAAGAGTGTAAGGATAGAGAAGGGATTGGAAGTGACAGGAGAAAGGCCTAATAATGAGCATAAAAAAAAATGGGGAGTGCTTTGTCACATTTTAACACATGAGTAGTAGATATCATATTTACTCCCAACTCGTTTGACTAAATTATTTCATGACCTTGGGCAAAGACTGTCTTAATCCTCTGTGGCATATTTATTCCAGCATCTATAAAACAGATGTCATTCCTCTGCCTCTGTCAATATTTTTCCCACCTATCTACTAAGGAAAAACATAAGATTCTGGCAAGAAGGTAAGTCAGATTTGAGTCAACTTAATTTGTTATGGTGTATGCCATTTCTTGTTGCAGATCTTCTTCTGTTATTGCTTTACTATAATACCTGTAATATACTACAAGAAATGATGACGCTCTATCTTTACACCCATAGAAGAAATGAAAAGTAAGTTCCACATCTTAGCCACATTAACTCTGCCTGTGATGATAATCCAGCACGTACAAATGCCTCATTCTAAAAGACAATGAAAACATTCACTCCTATAAATCAAAAGATGTCCTAGGATAAAACAAACTGGCAGCCAACAGTTTCAAAAATGAAAGACACAAGAGCAACGCCATTCCTATGCTGATCTAATAGTAGCCTGTTTGTGCAGTTTATTCTTCCTATGAGTGCCCTGTTTTAAAAGAACATAAAAACTCTCTTGTTAAATTAATTTAAACTGAAAAATAAGGCACTTGATATTCCTTTAGCTATACCATACCTTACTTAGAGCTACAATTTCAAAGTAAAGTTTCACCCCAGAACAGCCATGTTTGTTTTTTATCAGTTTCTAAACATGTATGTTATCATTATTTCTTCAATTAGACAAAAGAGATTAGAAAGATAACCTTAACTAAAAACAAAACAAAATAAAATAACCTGCCTAATGGATAATAGGAAGTCATATCCCTATTGTATCTTTTATGCTGTAGTATTGAAAATTAGAATTACTTTTTCTTCCACCCTCTAGAATAGCCATTTTTTGGGTGCCTCATAAAATAGGATAAATGCACTTGTACATGGCAAAAAATAAAGGAATTACCTTAGTTTTACTAGTATAGCAGTGGGCCAGAAGCTGTCTTGTCTTGGCAAAGAAATTGAATGAATTTTCTCTTTTCTCTTCAGCAGAAGAACCTGCTTCTTTTCTCTTTATTCCTCTCTGTGTGGAATTTAGACACATTGAAAAGATCCCCTCAAACCTCCTCTTCTCCAAGCTAGGAAGTCCCAGCTCTCACCAGATTGAGTTCCAGATGCCATTTGGCTCTTTTTAACCCCAACCTTGCACATTGAGGCACTATCTCTGTATTCCTCATGGGTGACCTGATCCTGCTTCCACATCTTGTAAGCTTCCTTTTTGTGTTTGAGTTTTGTCAGAAGATCCTTGTTTATCCATGCAGACTTCTGGCCACCAAGTCCCAAATGGGGATGCAATGGCCCATAACAGCATCTGTCCCTGAGACACAGTGACAGAACAGCCGGGGCACCTGGGGAGCCTGGGAGGAAGCTCTCACCAACCGCTTCCTCACTCTCCCGTTTCCTTCTTGCCAATACCTGGAGACTTCACCTCTGCACTTGTGCTTAGCTCTCAGTTTGCCATCTGGAGCAGGCAATTTCTTCAGGACCCAGCCATCACTGTCCTCCCATCCTCCCAGTCACATCTTGCACACCTTGGGGGCCGACTACGAATGTCTTCAGAGCAAGGCAGCCAGGCAGCTCGGGGGAAGGCTCTCACTACTGCATCTGACAACGTGTTTTCACTTACATGAGAACAACCTAACCCAGCAACTTCCACAGCCTTGTAAGTCATGCAGTGCCCTGCACGCAGCTAGGATGCAGCCCACGAGCAAAGCATATGGCCTGCTCTCAGGGCTGCTGCAACTGTCAGCCCTGCCCCAGTCACCTGCCACTGCCACTTCCAGGGGATTGGCAGGAAGCACAACAGAGCAGAGGCCCCGTGCTGACCTGGAAGTGTCAGAGGAGACACAATCAGCACGTCTCCTGTTCTACCTGTCACTTCAGCAGGGTCACAGTGCTCATAGAGCTGTGCCTCCATCTGAAAGAGACTGTTGAGAGTCACTTCCGGCTCCAGCCTCCATTGAGCTCCTGAGTCCAGTGGGACACAGAATGTCAACTTTTGCTCCAGTAAAATAAAGCCAATTAGCTTCTGTCAGCAGGCCCTTACCACTTGGAGAGTAAAAAGATTCTGAAGTCCTGTCGATCTAAGAAATACAGTCTTATTAGTTAATCTCCAATTTTCTTACTCCTTTTTATTCTCTACTGTGCTTTCATATACTAACTCTCCAAAGGGATATATTCCTATATGTGAGTTCAGGAGCTGCAGTTTACTGGAAAGTTCAATACAAAACTGTGAATGTACAATGCATACATTTAGTGATTAGTCAGCAGGTATGAGTTTGTACATGCATACAGCACCTAACAGGCATTTGCAAAAACACTTTTTGCAGCCTAAGCATATATATGGAGTACAGGACAAGGCCACGTGAGGGGAAACAGCGCAGAGATACTACAAGAGCAAAAAGGTTAGCAATATTTAAGGCATAATTAATGAGTGCTAACTAATTACAGGGTAGGGCTGCAGTAATAAAGGAGAAGGGGAGTGCAGCTTAACCCACTCATTTGGTTATCTGTTAGGATTTAGTAGTATGTTAATCACAGTATGCTGACAACATATAAATATTAGACACATTAAACAGCTATAAGACATTTACTTCTCATGCAATGTCCAATACATATCTATATGTTCCCAACTGACTTATTTCCCAAATGATAACTATACTATTAAACTCAAATTAAATACCTAGTTCTATGCACTTATGTAGTGGATAACTTTATTGCATGTATTGTCATTACTAAAAAGTAATAACTAAAAAGTAATTAGCAATAATAAGTAATAAAATTTATATTGCTAATTAGTAATATTACTAATAAGTAATTAGTAATAAAAAGTAATAAAAAAGTAAAAATAACTAAAAAGTATTGACCAGCAGTTAGTGTAATGTTTAAAATATTTGTACTTTATTTTTCTGTTTCTTAAAACAGAAGGAACTAAGACCAAACACTGCTATAAACAGACCTTCTTCATGTGCTGCTGTGGATTTTTTTCTCATGGAAAAATAAATATGCAAACATGATTTAAAAGTTTAACAAAGTAACCTGGTACAAACATCTGAATTACTATCACCAAACTATGGATGCCAATGCTTTAGTTCTGGCTGCTGGATCTTACAGAAATTCACATTCGAAATAAAATGTAAAAAAGATAGCCGGTTTTATTCTGTACAGCTGTTTCCTCATTTTCACAAGAAAGAATTGTGATCAGGACTTTTATGACCTGAAATGCAGTCTCGCTACATCAGCTGGCAGAAGCTGTTACAGGCTAGACTCTAGAGGATGGGCTTTAGAGGCTGGACTAGCTGCCTCAGATGGGTTCAAGTATATTTGAGGCTAAAATCACTTATGTTGTATTTGCTGCTTATAAAGGGGAAAAGAATGTCTTCCCCGTCCCACATCCTCATTCACAGAGAGCATCCTCGATGTCTCTCTTGTTTTAGCCCAGTGCTTAGCATGTGGCAGTAAAGTTGCTGACATTGTAACAAAATTATCTTTTTAGCCTCAAAAGGAGAAATACCTGTATTTTGGCCATAAAATGTATGTGATGCTTCTACATCACAAGGCACCATGAGACCTTAGGAAATGGAGCAGAGAAGAGACTTTCTGAACAATTCTGTCCTGCAGTCCCTTCTCCGAGTAATTATAAGCAATCCTGAAGAAAGGGAAAGAAGAGGTACAGACTATGTAAAACTTTCCATGGTCTTTTAGGTCAAGCATCCTGTCACGAACATTCATGCTCATGACATCTTGTATCTACTAAGCAACAGAAGCCTGACTATGAGCTAGGTTTATAATGCAATTAAAATATAATTAAATAGGAAGACAAAAAGAAATTTTTCTCCTTTATAAGCTTTTTCTCTCCGAATCTCCTAAGCTGCTGATGTAGAGATGGCTGATAGAGAACTGGAGTTCATTGCAGAATTTTGCTTCTTGTTTTTTAAAATAATGTTGCCCATAGAGTGTATATATGGGATGTCACACCTAATAGCTTGTACTATCAGCCAGCAAACATTTCCTGTCAATTACAATTGTTATATCCAGTCTGACCATGAAAAATTCACTAGTGTTCTTTGTTATCCACATACAAAGCATAGACATAACATAGATTTACACTCATTTCACTAAAATGTAACTTCTAAGTTCTTGAAGATTATTTCTCTATATTTTCATTGGAAGGTGGAGAGCAGAAAGAAAATAAAAAACATTATAAATCAATCAGTCACTAGTATTTTATTCCAACAAGTTCTCATTTGTCATCAGATTTTGCAAAGGGCTCTATTTCTTGCTGCATTACTCTTGATAACTTCTTGAAGTAAAACAGTGACCTTTACTTTGGAGTCAGTAGTCCTCTTGATTCTCTCAAATCAATACTTTCTTTAGATTGTTAAAAGAAAACTGATCTCTATTTTAAGGACTCTAAGTTAAATTGTTGTTTTTGTTCTTAAAGTTTGTTGTTGTTGTTTTGTTTTTTAACCTGTTCTACTGAGCAGAAGGTAAGAAATTACTCAAGGCTGTTGCCTTTTTTTTCCCCCAAAAATCCTTTGTTATATGGCAAGCGCAATGGCATAAACATAACAAAAGGCTTTCTGGGACCTCTTTGTAAACAGGTTTGCTTGTTGCTTGCTTGCTGTCAACTATTTCAACCATCAGATCAAAAGATAAAGACTGAGAAGTGATATAAAAGATAAAGTTTCTTACAGATCTTTTTTAGGGATGAGTGCCGTAATGAATGGTGAATGATTCCCAGTAAGATATGAAACCACTGAAGAAAAAAAAAACCACAAGGTTACATGTTTGCTTCAGTAAGCCGGGATTAGAAACTAGACAAGAACTGCTAAACAGGACTCCTGAGAAAGTGACGGAGGGGGAGAAGGAATGGCAAAATGCGAGAAAAAGACTGTAGCACCTTTCTAATCATTTAAAACAAACAAACAAAAAAACCAAACAAACAAACAAAAAAACCCACTTCCTTTGATGTGTTGAATGTGTTGAAGACATAGTATTTTTGTACTGTTATCACAAGACATGAAGGTTAAGTTAGTGAGTTATCCAAGTGCAAAATAACCTTTAAAAAAAAAAAAAAAAAGAATTTAGTATTGAAAGATGAAAGTTATGTATGTATGTATCTAATGTACATACAAATACTGAATAAGGTACTCTACCAAGGATGTAACATTCCATTGTGCAAAGGGATTTTTTTTTCTTTTAATTCTGATTTGAAATGTCTGTTTATTTCTAAAGGTTAGCAGATTGTTTACAAACTTTCCCAAAATGATTTATTTTTGTAATTTCAAAACATATATATTTCCATTATTTCACATAATGTGTTAGTACTGAAATCATTAAGTGATGCAACTATAATTTATTTATTTTTTTAATCAAAAAATTGATTTTAAAAATTCTTTTCTTAAAAGAAGATAGTTTTCATCACTGATTTTCTCAGAAAGATTGTTCAGAAGCATTGGGATGAGAAACATCCAATTGATCACAATTTTTTAGAACGTATAAAAAAATGGTGAAATACTGAACAAGTATATACATTAACTGTAACACAAAAATGGTAGTTTCAAGTGACTTTAATGCAAGTGGCAATAAATACGACAAGTCAAAATTCAGAGATACAAAAAGTTAACCTTGAAGTTACTGATGAAGTTCACATTTCTAAATATCCATACAGCATCATAGCTCTGCTTGGACATGCCTTGAACAAAATTTCTTTAGAAAGCCACTCTTTTACTCATGGTGGACCAGTAACTTGTAATCAGAAGCAGTGTGCTCATGACACATTATAACCTTATGACCCCAGGGATGGTCGATGTTCTTTTCAAATTCTAAAATCACAAAGATGCAAAGATGAAAGAACAGGATGGTAAAAAATAAAAATAAAATAAAATAAAATAAAATAAAATAAAATAAAATAAAATAAAATAAAATAAAATAAAATAAAATAAAATAAAATAAAATAAAAAACCTAAGCAATGTTATCACAAACGTATATATATAAATGTTATCACAAATGTACATATATATTGACATATATATATATTATATATATGTCAATATATATATATATGTTTATATGTCAATATATATGTACATTTGTGATATATATATATCTCATATATATCAAAGATATATATATATTTGTGTTGGGTTGGTTTCCTCCTTCAACAAATGTTGAAGGCATGACAAATTAACCAATATGTACACATGGCATTTATTGATTAATTTTTCATCTTAATTTTCTGATCTTTGCAATTACCCCTTAGGAGCTCTACCAAGACCATTTCTGTAGCTTGCAAGAGAAATGTAAGACTCTTGCAAAAGTTGTAATAAAACCAAGATACAGAGCACCCACTCTTTCAACCCTGCAGATAAGGTCTTCTCTTCCTAGCATAGAAGAAAATCAGATTTGCTTGACCTGATTGGCAGTGACTTTTCTTCTCCTCAAACTGCAGGTGGTTACAAACAGCTTGTGTGTTTCAGAAATGTATTTAGGAACTGAATTGCCCAAATTAATAAACTCTTTCTCCTTCTCCTTCTTAGCATCTTTTAAAGATGGGTAAATTTGTGTCTTTCAGCTTTATCCACCCTCCAAAGGCTAACAAAGGAAAGCCACTGCTGATCTGAAGTTCATTCCAGCAGCTTTTGAATATTGTATCACAAAGTCATACTGAGCTAATCTGAAAACATTTTAACAACCAAAGTGTTAAGTGCAAAGTGCAACAGTCTTTCCCAAGCTGGGAGATATCTCACCCTTTTGTTATTTCTATTAATTTTGCTACCCTCTTGCTTATACTTGATTGTTTTGATGAAGACTTTTCTCTTTCAAAAGGCATTAAGAATATTGGCTTCTTAACACCATCTGCTGAAAAGTCTCATATCTCTTGATAAGGAGGACCACAGTTTTTCTTGGTCTTCCTTTTCTGCTAATGCAATTAAAGAAGTATTTCTTATTATCCTTACTGTTTCTTGCTAGACACATCTAATTTTCAGCCCTGGTTTTCTAAGTACTTCTCTATAAATCAGTGCTCCTCTTATGGCTGTTCTTAGTAAACTGGCTCATTTCCCTTTCCACTTAAAACCAGTGGGGAGCTCATGATTTAGCCAAATTGGTGTTTTAATAATCTTCCTCTACTATCCTTCTTCCACACAGGAATAATTTTGAGTTATGCTGTTAATGTCATATATTTGAAAGCAGGTTACCTTCCTTACTGTTTTCCTTACTGTTCCCCAAGAGATTTTAAAGTTGTATGTCTGCCTTCTTAAAACCTTTTTTCCTCTTTCTTTTCTTTTCTATCATGAGCTCTCTCTCTAGCAGTTCTCACCTAAACAATCTTCCTCGGCATCAGATTTTTCTAGGGAAGACTGGAAGTTGTTGCAGTGATTTCCCTCTTTTCATACTGCCCCTACCAACTATAACTCAATTAAAAAAAGCTTACCAGTTAACAAATCTGACAAACTCCAAGACTTTTATGAACATCCGCCACTTTTTTTTTTTTTTTTTTTAACTCCCATAATGACTCCTTATTTAAATTTCATGGTATACCAAATTTTGTATTCTCTATTATTACAAAATCATTCATTAAAAACCATCACACCAGACTGCTGATTTCATCACCTTTTCCAAATTACTGAAATCATTTGGTCCCTGTGCTGCATGATAATGACTTCCAGCTTTATACACTTGTCCATGTTGCTGGTATTTAGCTCATGTGATCCTTTGATCTTTATTTAAAGCCATCTCATTAAACCAGTCAGCCAACAGAGATCCCACATCACCATTGCCCAGTGCTTAATCACACTTTTTTTAAAAGGCAAAATTTTCCTAGTTATATACATACCTCAAATACTTATAGTCAGATAATCACACATTGAATACTTTTTCACAGCCACAAAAAAAAGGGTATATTAAACCCAAATCTCTTTATCCAAATGCATGGTATCATACGTGCTGTTCATTCACATCCACAGGCCTAAGCACTCTACTAGGCCAGTAATTTTACAGAAAATCAATATTTTTTTAATGTAAACTAAGATAGTCAACTACATCTAACCTTCAGGTGTTTCATAGTTGAAAAACTGTGCATGTATGTCATCAGGTATTATAGCCTGAGATTATATTTGATCTTTTGTTTTCTTAATGCATAAGTTTAATATAAATGGGGAAAAAAAACAATATATGTCATGCTGTTAATGGTGACACCATAGGCAGTTTTAAGTTCTGCCCTATTGCTTAGTGTTTTGTGCATCACTATGCTGTACCACACAGAACAGTTTTACCAGATTAGTGTCACCTACTGGTAATAAAAGAACCAAGAAAATATTTTTCTATACTTTTTTAAACCTGTTCAAATCCTATTGTATGTTTTCCAGAAACAATCTAGAGTTTACTTTTAATTAGAATGACATGGGGAAGAGAGCAAATTGTTAGGATATATAATACATTAAAACAGTAATTTTGCTAGAGATATTATCTCATTAACAGAAAGTATCTTTAAATGAAAATAATCATGAGGGCACAAAATTCAGAATACAAAAAGAACAAAACAACATGCATCAGGAACTTTACATGATTACTCAAATAATGAATCAGTTTGAGGATCTATCTAGATTGATACTATCTGGAAACAGAAACTAAAGTGAAATTAATCTACCAGACAGTCCCAAAAGATGTCCTCACAAGATGTGGATGCTTTCATCCATGCACAAATTGTTACAGAGCACTCTGAAAAGTTTAAAGACTAAGGATATGAAAGGTGTTCTCATTTTTACTGACCTATATGGCCAAATAATAAGCCTGTTTAACAGTATTATCTATTTCATCTAGGTCTGCTTGTTGATTACGCGAAAGAACTGTAGGAATCAGGCATATAGTTTGAAAAGCATGGCAAATGCCCTTAGCAGCATGTCAAATGAACAGCTTCCTGAACCCCGCAATGTTTCCTTCAGAAGTAAAGTGGTAGTAGCAACCTATCTATCACCAGGGAGAGCAAAGCACAGGAATGACAGAGAGGAGTTGGGACAAACCCCTTCCTAATATGTTCGGAACTTTTGAGTTTTGTGTTTCAGATGGATATTGGAATGGAATTATCTGAACTTCCTTTTTAAATGAACATTTTCTATGCCAACATTTTTCTTTGTATCAATGAAAAATTCCCCTTGTTAACATTTAGTTTCTCTTCTAAAACAGAAGCCAACAGGTGACTACAGATCTACCACCTTATTTTTATTTATTTTTTTAACCCTTTGGTGAAAATTTAAAATACCATACTGAAATGAAAATACTGAAATGCCATACTCACATCTTAATCTGAGGTCTAAATTGTAATTGAGGACTATATACAAGAAATCTCAAGATCAATTTTTTATCATAAAATCCCAATAAAACAAAAAAAAAAAAAGAGAGAAAAAAAATGAACAAAAAAGAAATCATATTACATTTCTCTGTGAAGAATAGGAGAGGATTGGTTATGTTATGTTATGCAAGAAGAGGAGTGCAGATTTATTTTCATGGTAAATCCATTGGTTTCAGTCAAAACATTGAACTTAGCAAGGACTTAGGAAAAAATTCCTCCAAAACTAACTTTGAAACAACGTTGTTTTTCAAAACCATCTGATACTCCTTTATACAAATCTCTTTCAAAGTCAATGGCTAATGAAGGGTGAAGTCAGAGGGAAGGTGAAAAGCATCAGTTTCAGTGCTTTTGGAAAACTTGTTCTCTTAATCAAAGTCTCCTGACATTAAAATGTTTCTCTAACATATATATATATATGATACGCATATTTATTCATATATATAATAATTAACTCTATCAGGGATTTTTTTCCATCTCTGTCTTGAGGCCAAGCAAAGAACACCCTTTGGAAATAGTTTTGAGAAGAGAAGCCTGTTCCTAAAGCAGTAACAGAGAAGAGTGAGTAGGGAGAAGTGAAAGGAAAGAAGAGGCAACTGAATTTTTCAACAATTTTACATCAACTTTGTGCTTTGCTCTCATAAGACATTTTTGAAGTATGTCAAGTGAAACCAGGCTGAAATTCCCAAACCTATTCTTTTTCCTTGGGTACAGTATTGGATGTGGAACTTAGGATCCATGTGGATCCATTTTCAGTTTGAATGCAGTCATTCTGGTTCCTTATATTCTCTAGGATAGCTGGACTATGAAGAGAAGGGCTACTGTTCAATGTGGAACTGACAAAGGCAAGAGAAGGAAAACAAAACTGCTCCAGATGGCCTGTCAGAGCTGCAGACAAAATACATGGAGATGCTTATAAAATCAAATTAAGAAAGAACTGACTGCATCTACAATAATAGGAAAAACAACTTTGCCTATTGCAGTACAGCAGCCTTACAATAAGAGGCTTCAATACGCAAATTGCAACTCAAGAGCCAGGTGTGTGTTTATGAGCTCCGGGCCCTTGAAAGATGATAAATTTGCCATGGGAAATAAAGATAACTAGCTTTGGAGAAAGTTTGCTTTTATCTTCTAGCACTCAGACACAAGTAGCACCAAACATTCACTTCTCCCTCCTCTCAGCTCCCCTGGCAATTCATCAGCCATTATGAACCATTTCAACGCTTTACTGGGTTGGGTCTTGGCTTGTGCTCGAGTGAATCTCCCTGCACATATGGGCACTCTGCAGGAACACTTGCCCTAGCACCATTTCTAGTACCCCACAAGTTGTCAAAGATCTTCCAGCAGATAACAAGCACCGATGAAAATATTTCTCCTGTTCCCTCAGTGAAAGAAAGATGGTCTCCCACTCCGTGTATGACATGAATAAAGGTTTGGGGAAAATGAAGTATCTGCTACTTTTTGTTACCATGGTGACCATCCTATTTGGAAGGCCAAGAGATTGCAGTTTGTCGACAGAATGATTTGTAACTGAGTTTTAGAAAAGTGTGCTGTTCATCATGTTTTGACTGAAACAACTCTTTTTTAGCTTTGTCTTTTACCTTGTCTTTGGTTTGCAGAACAATATGGCTAAAACTTGAGAAAAACTGTTGATGTTATTTACTGTTCTGAAGCCCCTGGCACTAACAAACGAAGAGGAATGCTGTTCAGCACCAAAAAATGTCTACAGCACTTAACATGAAATGCCGTATCTCTTGGCCCCATAGGACCAAGGAGGAGACAACTTATTCTAGATGCAGTGTGCATTTCAGTCTGTCTGGAGTAAAAGATTCTGCATCTTTGCTTCAAATCTTTAACCAAAACACAGACTTCCTGGAAGTTGGACTGTACAAGTGTAGCTGGAATAATCTCTGGAAGCTGTACACCTGGGACATTGACCTATACAAGAGAGAAAGTCAAGACATGCTAAAAATTATATTTATTCAGATCAATACCATCTGAGACTCATAGCTGCTCATTTAACACAGTAACACCTGGCACAATGGGGCCAGCACACTGAAGGTCCTCTCAATATGCAGGGCACAGGGGAGGGCACCCATCAGGGACCCCAATGACCTTGGCACCAAGTCTGGCACCTAAGGGACTCCAGGTACAGCAGGAGTTTAAGCATTTAAAAGCAGAAAAAAAGGACTATTGAGGTTACCAAGAAAAGTCCTGCTTCCCTCTGGTCCCAGATGCTGCACTTTATCCATGACACTCTCAACTCTCAGCCTTTGTGCCAGCATGACTCCTTGTGTAGCTGCAGAGTCATCCGGATCCAAGGCTGAAATAAAGCCTATAAGAAGGCCTGCCACACAATTAGGGAGGCATGAAAAGGGGGCAGGAAAATGGGCAGGAAGCTACAGCTGGCTTTCAGAGCCAGTGCTAGGCAGAAGCCCTCTCAACTCCCCCAAAATTTGTTCTCAGGTTTGAAGCCATAGTTCAACATTCAACATGTAGGTTTTTATGGCATTAGAATTAAAAAAAAAAAAAAAAAAGTTACCCATGTATATACTTTAGAATGTTTTCCATAATATGAATTATTTTTTCACATTTTTCTATTTATGCTACAGTTTCATAAAACTTTTTCTTTGACATTCATTAACAGGAACATATTAAAGCAAAGCAATCATCCAGCACTCTTAAGTCTGTGAAGAGAAATTGCTGATCCCTCAAGCTGGTCATCTGTTTCTCTTTCAGAAACTGCAGTCAACATTCTGGAAGGAATTACTGTGCCAAGAGGATTCATTCTGGTGCAGAATTTCTTAGCAAGAGATATTACCTAAAAGACTTAACAGGTGCTTGGCCACCATCAAGCCAGCTTTACCTAAAATACCTTGTAACTGTCAAAATAAAACGTCCCAAGCAAACTCTGCTAAGAATACTCTGATCCAGGTTTCTTGAATGTATTGTTTTAGGTGTTGATTGGTTTTGTTTGGAAGCCAGACTTCTCAGGAGACTTTACAAGGTTCAGGAAGTCTCTCCTTGGGAAAGGATTTTTGGATCCAGAATCAAAACCAGAAAAGCTGTACACCAGAGAACATTTATTAGCCCAGTGTCCATGTATCTTCTAGGAATATGAAAAGACAACGCACACATTTCTGTTCCGTCACTCCAAAATTCAAGGCGATTGCCTTCATTTCTTGCTTACAGAGTACTTCTCTCTCAGTTTCCTTTTGAAGCAAAAAGCTCACACACTCATCTTGACATAAAATGGAAGTTTTCAAAATCAGACACATGGCGTCCAGAGAAGGGCACTAAAATCCATCATATGAAGTAAGGTCTGCTTCCACATATTCCCAAGCATGTCAGTGACCTAGCATCATTGTACTTGAAAGTAAACTCTCCAAAAGAGTTAATTAGAACAGTAGCTTGATATTTATCAGGGAGATGTCATTCCCCAGCATGTGAGTTGCGTTTACTCTACACTAATACTGAGTATAAATTTCATCTTTTATTGATTTATAAATACTTCACACTATGTAAAATATTGTCGGATTATAATTCTCTCTCCATAAAATGGCAAACAAACGTCCAGCCATCTGTTCAGCTAATGAGAACAATCACCCAGGCTACTTTTCAAGCATAACGCATCCCAGTTTGAAAATGCTTTCATTGTAAGCACCTGTTCATACATATCAATTAAAATGATAATTACTCTGTTAGTGAATATAATCAAAATAAAATAGTTACAGCTCTATTGTTTACCAATTAACACTGCTGAATTCACTGATCATATATTTCTGTACTCATTTGTTGTGTTGTTTTGTTTTGTTTTTTTCCTGACCCATTCTAAGACCAGATCAATTTCACACTAATTCAAGGCAATACATGTTTCAACATTTAAGAGTGTAGATTTATAAAATAGCAAAACCACAGAAATGCCTCTGGAGGCAAACACTTTCCTGGATCATGTCTCTCTTCATGATAGGTCACATTGGCATAGCTTACCATCAAAAGAGAGGTGACTTCTATAAAAAAAAAAAAAAAAAAGAAAAAAAAAAAAGAAAAAAAAGGACCATGCTTTCTAGGATGAACAGTAAGAATGAAATGAACAATGGAACTCAGCAAGAACTGGAATTCTGTTCTTTGTACAGAGTTCTTACTAAAGGGTAATTATCAGACTTTTTTATTATTAACAATTACTAGCAATCAGCAATTAACTCATTAAACAAATTGGATTTATGATGGCTTTTATAACAGAAGTGTTAAAACACTAGACAACTCAAAAACGCAGTATCAAAAGATATATTAAAACATCACCTAAAAAGAAAATGGGCATCTTATAATAATTTTAGAATTATTACATTTTAAATTCTAATTCTGCTCTTTCTAAGTAACAAAATACCTTTTTAAAAGTAGATAATCAGATCTCAAATCAGCAAACTAATCCGTGTGCACATCTGAGAGAGAAACAAATCTCTGTACATATTTCTTTTTAGTAAAAAATACAACTTATCTTCCTCATCCTAGCAAAAGAAGGGTCATGAACATAAACAAAGAAAAGTATGTCAGAAAACCACTTTTCTAGGCAACAACAGTTCTTTCTGCAGAGGAAATGCAGCAACCCAGGCAGTGAGGAGCCCAATCCCTCCAATGCTCTCACACCTGCCAGCCACAAGAAGCTGAAATGTTGTGAAGTTATAGATCCATGTTATATTTCAAACATGGAAGCTGGAAAGAGCCTAGAAACATCAAGAAACCGAATCTTTGAAACTGAACAAAATTATCATGAAAACAAAATTGTTGCAGGAGATTACATAGGTTTACAAGCATCCAGACAGATCTCTCTAACATTTTTTGGGGTAAGATCGCTTTCAGTAGGCTTTTACGACATTCTTATCCTTTCCCCCAACAAGCAGAAAAATAAAAAGAGAGGAAGAAAGGATGTAAATGTTTCTATAAAAATAGAAGGGAATAAACCCTCCCCTGTTAGTATCCTTTCGAACAAAGGTGCAGCTTCGGCACCTAAAAAGCCTAGGACTGGACTACTGAAGATGTGCTAAGAAAAAAATTACAAAAAATGCTCATGTAATACTTGAATTCATGTCCCCCACTTACACAGACACTTTACTTCAGCAGAGAAAGTAGTCTCAGAAACCTTACACATCCTTTCCACAAAACACAATGCCTGAGGAACTGTTCTTCATGTGTCTGTCACAGTTTTGTTCAAAACGAATCTCAATGTAGAAGAAATTCTTCAAATCTGCATTACTTGCTATCCTGAAAAATCTTTCTAACGCATGCTTATACCTAGATGTGGGCCCATATTTTATGTTGCTTCCAGAGGCCTGTATTTTGTAGTACTTCATTGGTACAAAAGCCTTGCCTCTCTTCACCACATTTGTTGGCTGTTGGGTTGTTTAAAATCAGTGCACTGTGCCATTCCCAGCCCTGGCAGATGCTGAGTTCCAAAGATTCCTATCTGCTAAAAAACAAGCAGTTTAGTATCCAGGAGCCACACGAAGCTGAACCACGCCTTCCACCAATGCTGTATGGGACCCTCTATAAAGTCAGTAGAGATGAATGAAGTGAAGCCTTTTTAGAACAATATCATGTTCTTGCTGCATTAACATCTCTTGAGTTACCTCCTATGTGAAAGTTCAAACACAGCTGGCAAATGCAACATCGTACTCCTATATACATTTTCTAAAAGGGGCTTCAGGTATTATTGGAATTATGTTTCTTCTGAAATTGAACCTGCTGTGGTATTGATGAAGGTAATTGATGTTAAGAATGTAATTGCTGTGAATCTGGATTCTGACTTTTATATGACTTTAATTCATTTTAATGTAAACAAGAAAAGGCAGCTCTCCACAACAATATACTACATATAATAATATAAATAAGCTTCTTCCTTGCTGGCATTTTACAGATCTAGCCATTTGATGTGAGAATTACGTAAAGGAAGGAAGTAAATCCAGGTACTACACATAATCATATTGATTCATGGGCTATGGGACTAGTACTTGTGTGTTTGTATGATATACTCATTCAAACTGCTTTTTCTTGCACAATGGAAAGGATAACTTCTTCATTTTCTTTAACAAGCTGAGAAACAGCTTCCAAATGAAAATGTTGTCATTTTCTAGACTAAACTGGTCTCTGGAAGCCAATGAAACAAAGCTCTGATTCTTGTTCTGCACCTTGCAAACTTCCTTGGAGCATATGTTTTTCCCCGCTTTCTCTGACTCTTACCCTCATCAGTTTCCAAGTCAGTACCAGAACTGAATTCAGGGGTCCTCATCGCACATAGGTTAAACGAAGTGACACGTGAGGTGACATCTCTGACAGCTGTGGCTACATCAGATTTATGCTAGAACATGCATAGAACAGGAAAGTTTGTGATTCATATTCAGCCTCATCTTTGTTACCAGATAGAACTTGACACATCTATCAAAAAAGAAAACTATTTTCGGGTTCATGACTATATACCTTTTTTTTTTTTTTTTTTTTTTTTACTCCAGGGAAACTCACTGCAAGTATTACAGTACAAAAAATAAAAATAAAAATAAAAAATAAAAGGCATTTCTATTTCACATACATTGCTGTGACTAGCAACACTTTATCCATAGGTACTTTTTCATAGTTCACTGAAATGTGGATGTCTGTTATAACAGATATTAAATATTTTTCTTCCTCTTTTTACACACACAGTCCATCACAAGTTGACATCAGTAAACATGACTATGTTAACCAAACACAACAGTTTCCAGTATAGTAGAAGTGCCTAGAAATTGACAGTGATTTTAATATTAGCTTTGACCAAGATAAATTCTGACATGACTTCCACCGTATATAAAACTCCCTAAAGACCCTGATAGACAGAACCCATTTTATGTTTGCAGAGCACCAAGTGCACCCTGTCATTTTGAAAGATTTGTTAGCCTTAAGTCACCCAAGCCATCATAAAAAAAAAAAAAAAAAAAAAAAAAGCTATTGTCTAGAGTACAGGAAACCCTTAATGAAAGAAATTTGATTTTTTAAATGGATCATACCTACTTAGTGATTTTTACTTTAAAAATTAAAAATTTCTCCTGATTTGTTTCCACATAAATAATTATTCTTGGACAAAGTACCCCAAGGAAACAAGCAACCCTTTTTTCAGAAAATTGCCAATAAAAATTGAACAAGTAACTGTGGTTATATGGTAGGCAAGTATGAAGAAAATATTCCCTTGTTCTACACCTAACATTTAAATTGTCAATTTTTGTTCAACTGGTGGAGAAATCGTAAGATTATGTTCTAAAAAGGCATTCACACCTAATTTAAATTCACAGAGATACAAGAAAAATTTCCGCATGGTCTCGCCAATTTTCTCTCTGTTCCTCCTATTTCAACTTGTATTTTCAATTTAATATCTTTCCATGGATTTTTTAATTGCCTTTTGATCAACCACATGAAATTTGTACTGGAAATTTGATTTTTATTAGTTCCTGGTCTTTATGCAACTAATTCATTATATTTTACTCTTACCAGATTTCACATCAACTTTCACTCAAAGGTAACAGGTAACACCAAACTGCATTAATGACATTACTTAACTACTTCTGAAAGTCAGTCAAAGGAAACAATCCTTCAGTGCCCTGACCAGCCAGTGAGCATACTGAAAACACTACCATCAACTTCAGCGTTCTTTGGTTTTTCTCCTAGATAGTCCCAGCACCATGTTGAGTTTGACATGTCAAATATTTTTTGTAGCCTTCTGAGAAAGTCCTTGTTTTGTTACAAATGAAAAAGTGTTATATAGCAAATTCAATGTTAATAAGAAGCAATTAAAAAATGAACTTTACTAACAATATTTGGGAGTTTATAACAGAACTGATGATACAAGTTCATAAACTTTTTTTTTTTTTTTTTCCCCCATCTTCATTTGGAGACTACAGCTGTGACACAGTGTCCCAAGACAGGCAATATGCTAAAATTCAAACACTGGCAGTGGTACCTAGCATCCAATTATCAACAGCTTACCTATTCATATTTTTTTCTACTATCTAGCTGAGCATTACTAACCAGAACACACTTCTGGTATTTAAGCGGTCATACCTTCCTTTTCCCTCTGGAGCTGTGGCTCCATTTGTTTCACCTTCAGCCTGGCTGCTAGGGTACAGTGCATTACAGGAATAGAGGGGAAGAAAAGAGGAGAGGAGAAAATCAGCCTTGGCATTTTCCTCCTCTACCTCTTCCTTCCTCAGATAGACAGGTCTGGAAACAAAAGAGCAGAAAACATTGTTTCTACAGACATCACTAATCCTACCAAGTGAGTTTCTGGAGCCACAGTTCCCACTCCTACTGAGACAGGGAAGCAAAAGGTCCACACTGCATCATCTTGGGGAGCCCAGAGTTCAGTGAGAATGACAGCGTAGCATTTTACAATTGCCCTAAGGTTTTTCTTTTACTGTAAAATCTCATAAAGTTCTTTTTGGGCCTACTTGTTTCTCATGTCTCTCAACCACAGCTTGAATTTTTCATTCAGCTAGATTCAAAAAGGAACATATCCGGATGCAACCTCATCCTTTTTTCTCTTCTTCCAAAGGGACTTCCCGTCTTCCCTTTGTAGTATTCACAGAAACAGTGGTGTTTGCTTTCCCATCTGCTTTTTCCTATAGTTAACTTTAGCTTGTTTCTGCCAACAACTTCACCATGTTGGACTTACTCTTTCTCAATTAACAGCCCACCTTAATTCAAGCAACCCACATCAAAAGATAGCCTGGTGCCCACACACTCCTCGCTGAATATAAACAAGGTAGCTTTATACCATTACCTAACACCTGACTAAACAAATGCCATCTGCAATGAAATGGTACAACAGCCAGTTGATTCACCACGGATACTCAGGTCTGTGTAACAGCATATTGTCACAGAGTATAGAAACTAACAGCTAGCACGAGATCACAAACATCCCTGAGGAGAGAGATGTCATTTTGAAGGAGAGACTGACCAACTGAATGACAGGCGTTTATTCCGTTTTCCTTCACAGAAATGTTGATTATCTTCCACCCCTGACCACCTTGCTCCAAAAGAACCTGGGCAGACAAAACTGCTCTGCATCCTTAGGCTCAGGGTAGCTGCTTGGGTCACGGCACCACAAATAATAAATAAATTGCTGTCCTGCTACTTTGTCTTTCCTGTCATATTCCCACTGAGTGTTTTGAAATAGAGGTAAAGAAACTGATTCCAAATTCCTTGCTTGTACAGAAATACTCCTAAACAGAAGCCTAAGATTGCTTTATCTGTGCTCATACGTACTCAGTGGCTGATCCCCACCTGTCCTGGGCATCACTCAAGTAGATCACAGAGCCATTTACAGCAAACTATGATCTATTTTTCCACTTCTTGCGTTAATATTTTGTTCTGCCTTATGAACTAACATTTTGGTAGATGACACACATGCACTTATTTTATATACATATTAAAAAAAGCAAATAACAACAAAAAACACCTTTATAAGTGGAAACCTAAGAGCCACTATCTAGTATCTAAGGGGTGCTCAGAAAGTGTCTTCTGAAAGCATCAAGAGACAAATGCTCTTTCAACAAATGTGGTTTCAGAGTGATGCTAAAGACAAAGAACCCAGATACACCAAGTACCATTTTGTGTGATTTCAGTTTATGAATAATAAATAAACCAATTTATTTCTCAGAAAACAAAACTCTCAGCTGCAACCCTTATGCATATGTTCTAGCGGTGTGTTTTATTTAATTCCACAGATGTAATTAAATGTGTCATTCATTTGTTCTCCATTGTGATATTTCAGTCAAACAGAAACTGCTTTCAGACTTCATTTGCAAGAAAACTACTCTCAGACAAGAACCTGCTAACTTCATAGCAAGAGCGTGAGAGGTCTTCACAGGCATTTAGCTTTTCTCCCATCTATTTACAATGAAATTGAGACTAAACAACTATATGCATGCACTTGTGTAAGTAAGTACCAATTTATCAGTTTAACACACTTATTATAGAATGACTTGACAGATTCCTTCCCCCCACATACATTGTGATAGATGATGCCTTCATGGCATGTTCCTCCTATTTCTGGTAGCTTATAATATATTTAATCATGCCTGTGGTTCAATGATACTCTGTGGTTTCATTTCATTTGTACGGTTGGATAATGTGTGCTACTGGCAGTTATGTAATGGAGGCTGCTACTCTGCCTGAAATGGAAAAGAGGAGAAGGGCATATAGAAACTGTGAGGGGAAGGGCATAAAGAAATTGTGAGAGGAAGTGGAGGCTAGCGTTTAAGTCTTGTGTTTTAATAAACAAGTCCAGAAATCCAGCCTATCGAGGAACGTCCTGTCGTGTTACAAGTGATGTGGTTTGACTGTGCTTGAATTCAGCTCAGCCATCATCTGCCTGAAAAAGCCCATTTATAAATGGGGTGGTGATTGCAAAATGAATCCCGGGAAGCATTTTTTCAAAGAGGAGGCTATTGACAAGGCTGTACTGCAAAAAGAATGCACTGTGAACAGAATTATCTGTCACAAGATAACTCACTGCAAGGTCAAACGTTGACCTTGCACTGATGAGGCAAAAGAGGCTCTCAGGAGGCAATAGAAGAGGAGTTGTTTGAAGGTGGAATTGGGCCAGATCAGCTTCCTTTAGAAGACTGCAAGCAACTGTCATTGCTTTCTAAAAGGATTAGCTACCAACACAGGATAGTTAGAACCTTTGGGGCTTTTCACCCTGATGTGCCAAAAATCAGGATTTTCCCATCTCTCGCCTACTGCACTTTGTTTTCAAGACCCCAGGAAAGCCTGCACTTTTCTGTTATAAAAAGGCCTGTCCCCCTCCTCACTCATACCAAGCATAAATCAGCTAGAGCAATATAAATATGAAGCACCAGAATAATTAAGTGATCATCCATTAGTATTCAGTGTGTGCCCAAGATGAACTGGAATTTCTCATCATAGAATAGTAACCAGAATTTCCAAAGTTCCCTTACTTAAATTCCTTGAAGTTCTGCAACATCATCTGCAGTAGCGTATGCTCCAGGATCTCCTTGGGAGCAATTCTACAGACCAACAGGTGAAAAGTTGTGTATGCTGGCCCTTCCAAATGCCTGTACTACTGCACAAATACTTCAATACCCCATGTGATGCTTGGGAGTCTATAACTCTACTAAGAGATGCTCATTTCTGTTAGACATTCAGCCTTCAACACAAAGCTACTCAGTGAGTCACTTGGTCCTGTCTTCCACCTTCCTGAGATCAAAATCACACTGTCCCTGGAAACAGAGCAGTATATTCAAGCATCCCTGTCAAGGCCTAGTGGTGCTACACATCTATGTATGTATCTAGCTGCTATCCCATTTATAGCAGGACTAGAAAAATTTTAATCTTTCAGTTAGATCTCAGTTATAAAATTAATTGTTCACAGCAGTAAAATCAACTTCTAAAATCGCTGTCTGTGCCTTTGATTAAAGCTTTCTTCTAATTAGATAATGAAGGCTGCAGTTTCTGTTTTTTTTTTTTTTTAAGAGAAGTTTGAGTTGTTGATTAAATATTTACTACTGCTAAAGCCCTACTTTTCCTTAAAAAAAAAAAAAAAAAAAAAAAAAAGTAGATTTTAAGATACAAAAGATCTTCTCCTTTAATCTGTTTCTATTTCTGTACTTCTTACACAGTTTGCAGCTTTTTAATTCTCTGGTTTAACCTAATTGTAAATAATAAATGAAATACTTAAACAAAATGTTGCACAACTACTGGTCAGCGAAAAAGTGAAAGATCCTAAAATTCATTTTCTGAATCTGAGAAAGTAAAATATCATCTTGAAAAGAAACAAAATTTTCCCGGCATTTGCCATGGTCTTCTTCTATATTTTCCCCCACTAAATTTAACATGGATGTCATTATACATCATAATTCTGTAATTACAAGTTTCAGTGGGGAGATGACTTATAATTAGATGTAATTACAGTCATTATGTAAATCCAACACTATAAATTAGAATTTACAGAAAAACATCCAAAAAAAATCACAACAAAAAAATTAAACAGATCCAAGGGGTAATAAACTCAACAAAAGGAAAAACACTAATAAACAAAGTTAAGAAACTCTCCTCTAATATCCTCTCTCTCTTCCCACCCCTCTTACCCCTCTTTGAAACTGTCATTTAGCATAGGTTTTTATTTTACTTTTAAACACATTTGCAAGAATAGGACCAGCTCACACTACTTACCAATCCATATATTAAAAGTATTTGGAATATGAATCCCTCTCTTTCCCCAAATAGAAGCATTCTAACCAGGTAACAGAAGTTCCTGGGTTCATTCACAACCGATGGCTGAAGAGCTAACACATTTCTCTTCTAACCACTGCCCTTTAACCTCCTTTACTGCACTACAGATTGTACAGCCAGATTCCTATCTTTGCTATAATTGTTTAAGTCCTGGATAACTCTGGAAGGCAACGCAATTGTGTGGCTACACACAATAGCCACTAACAGCTTAAAGCTACTCCCCCTGTACATTGGCAAGAATACATAAAAAAATAAAAAAAAATAAAAACAAAAAAAAGGAGGAGGATATTAGGAGTCACTCCATTCTATTCAAATGGAGCTAGATCAGGCTCAGACACAAGAATCTAGTCTAGAAGTTATTGATAGTCATTGGCTTAGCACTGCATCATTTAAAACTTTGCCACTGTGATCATAAACTTGCCAAAGAAATTTGGCGTTGTTCTGTAATGTCTCTTCAGAACTGACAGGAAATCTAAATAGTTTTTGTCTCTTTTTTCATTGCTGACATTGTCAGTTATAATGACAGAATGAGGTGCAGAACACAGCGCTTCATTGGGCAAGCAAAGGGGAGAATAGATTTTGATCTGTTCCTTGTTTAAACTATGGGGTATATGTCAATTCCTAAACATAAGGCTCTATTCTGTTCATAATCTACAGGTCTTAAAAACTGAAAGCTTTTTTAAAAGCTTAGCCACTCATGTCTTATGTAGGCTTAGCTAACTGTGAAAGTACTATTTGATTTGATGACTGAGCTTTTGCAAGGTGAGATGAAGATTTTTTTTTCCTGCCTGTGTCTACCAGAGATGCCAACCACTTTCCATCTCTCTTGAACCACAGGTGGCCAGATGTGCAGTCTTCATGCAAGTACTTTCAGTAGCAGCAGGAGCTGATCACTGTATTTCGGCAAGTGACAGTCTTTTCTGTAAGATTCAGCCTGTAATACTTGTCAATTCTCCATTGCTACTATTGGTGGGAGTTTAAGACACCTGGATATTATTGCATTTGGTATCATTTAAACAAACAAAAGCTGTATTCCATAAATAAAAATAATTATGCAGACATTTTATAACCATCCTTGGGACTTGAGCTAGAAGTCAAGGCCTATACAAAACATTTGCTTCCAAGACCAAAATGTGCAAGTTATGATTTTGTAGCAGCATGTGGGTGGCTGTTGGTAAAGTAGCAGATGCATGTTAAAAATCCAGTATGGGCTTTAGGAAAACATTCTTTCCCATAGAATAATTCATCATATGCTCATAGTCAGAATATCCACAGGGCTCTGCTGACCAAGAAAATGGGAGCCATTTTTGTACCACAAGGCTGTACTACCCACATTACACAAGGCAGAGCCTGGAATGGCTGTTGTTCAAGTGTATCCTGACATCTCTGAAGACCTGCAGACTTTGATCCTTCAGGACAAACAAAAAAGTAATCACTCATGTCTTTTGTTCTTATTACACTACACATGAAAAGCAGCTTTACCTGCTCTTCTTATTGTTCAAGCATATTTCCTCAGGTCCTCTTTTGTATTTGCTGAATCTGGGTCTCTGAAAACTGGATATTCTAAAAAGAGACAGTGTATTTGCCCTGTAGATGAATTTATCATTCCCTTTACCCATGCACAAAGCCAAAACTAAAAAAAAAAAAAAAAATACCTTATCCACAAAAATGTAAAAATGTTAGAAGATCAAAACCTAACCACGTATTCTAAAGGCTAGGTATTTAGGACTGGTCTGAATTCAGGTTTAAAAGAAATAATAGATGGCCACTTAGTAATACAGAAAATGTGTATGAAAACTCTCAATTCAAATTAAACCCAGCATGATAACTCATGCTAAAAACCACAGCTTGCCAGATACAGCTTTCAACATGCTACAGGTTTCATCAAACCTATACACATTCAAATTTGAAAAAGGTTTGAATAGTAAACTTGTGGCTGTCAACCAGTTAAGCAAAAATCACCAAGATCATTTTAATGCTGTTATATGCTGGAGCTGAAAAGGCTATTAGGTTACTGAGTAAACAGTTCCCTTGTCCCTCCTACCTGCACATTTGTTTCCTGTACTTATTCTCAGTTTTATTTCTTCGTTCATACCAGCACCCACACTTCAATCAGCCCACCCACTTTTCATCTGCCAAGCAATCACTCCTTGCTCCTTAAAACATAAAGCTACTTGGCAAGGACTCCCAATACTGTTCTCCAAGGATACTCTCATCTGTCCCTATTTTAACAGTGAACCATCATCATGGATGTATTTACAAATGCTGTAGTAGAAAGATTAGAGAAGCAGCTCCAAATGGGATTAAACTGTGTCCATGCAAGGATGAATAATATAAGTGAACATTCAGTGTTGCCTAAGAGTGCTATCATTCTTTTTCCACCTATATTCCTTTCCTAAGAGCCAGGTTTAGCTGGAGATTTGTCATGCACATAATACAGAGCATGAAAGACGGGGGAATAAAATTATATTTGGAAGAGGATGGAGATCTGGAAGCCAGGACAGATGAGCTCTCCACCTGATGCTGCACTGCACATTGGTATCTGTCTTTTGTAGGGATCAGTTTAGCTTGACGTCAGCTTCCTAGGATACATTCACTTCATCAAAAGATTTCTGAGAAGGAAGAAGAAAATCCCCAGACTGTGAATCCTCAAAATATTTAATCAAGTTAGGACTCAAAAGGAAAGGGGTACGCTGAGAGAAGAAAAAGCAGAGAATTACTTCCAGAGTGAAAAGAGTTCTGCAGCAGCAGGTACATTTCTCTACCAATATTTCTGAAAAATGGGAGAATTTGAGGTCCTCATCTGAAGGATGGGGGAAATCAAAGACAAAACTGAAACTATTGGTCTCCAGTGGGATAGTAAACAGATGGTACACTAGGTATTCTTCACAAAAAGTAAAGGTGAGCATTTGCAATATGGCCCCAATTTCAATAATCAAAGCCTTAATAAAAATCAACTCATTACCTCTTGTATATTATTAAACTCGAAAAAAACTACTCAGTGTAACATTTTCCTCCATACCTTCAAGGCTTTCTTCTAAGCCTTTTCTTCAAGAAAAATGGACAAAGAAACAAAAACTGCTTTCAAAATAAACAAAATACTTTTTTCCTCTTGTTACAGATTTCATTCTGAAACTAATATATATATATATAAATTTAAATTATGATATAACCTCATAGTAGGTCATTCAAGACCATCCACAAAGGGCTTTCAAGAGTCAACCTCACTTCAATCTTTGATTTTCCATGATGGAAATCTATATGGACCATATCAATCTGGTGGTTCACTTTCTCATGAGCAGTTTAGTGGACACTTTTACTTTCTGCAAAAAGCCATGAGAAAGTGAAATATGAAACTGAAAAGTGTTCTTTATCAGTCACTTCATCACGTTGTTAATTTAATCTAAGCTAAGGAAGACTGCCCTATCAAATCATACGGACTGCTGAAATTATCAGATGTTCTGCCCTTTTCTCCCCCAGTACTGTCCGCAATACTTATTTTTAATCCTATGTTATGTGCTTCATTACCTCGCTACTATACATGATGAGAAGCCAAAAGTTTTCTAGAATTATAACAAAAACAGGCCAACTTAATAAAGACACAAACATTCAGATCCTTAAATCACATACAGTTAATCAATATTTTGGTTACAAATTCAGTTAAGGTTCAAAAATGTGCTTGGACTTCATTGCTGCTTTTATGCTCTATGAATATTTTATTACATGTGCATTTTTCTAAAGTGTTTTCATTTTTGCAAAAATATCCCCAAATCAGTAGCAAGATGCAACCTCTACTAAAATTATTGAATTTTCTCAGATTACCAACTAAAAGACTGGAGGAGCAATTCCATCCTCAATCACACGCATGCAGCTCCTACTGGATTCACATCTACTATCAAAATATCTGAGGATATTGGGCATCATACATCTTCTCTCTCTTCCCTACTAAGTCAGCCCATGTTATGATATGGCTTTAGTATAAAAACAATCTTGCTAAAAAGTATGTTTTCCTAAATCACATTCATGTGGTATACAGCTGTAAGAAAAAGGAGGAAAAATGAACCAATCAGTGCCAAGTCACTGCATTTAGTTAACAGTGTGGCATTTCCAGCGGTTTGCCTAATTTCTTTTCTGATTTTGCACCTCGGCATATTTGCAATTTTAAAGTCTCAGTGGCCAGCCACACCTCTAGAGAAAAATCAGAATCACAGAATCACCTAGGTTCGAAGAGACCTCCAAGATCACCTAGTCCAATCTCTGACCTAACTCTAATAAGTCCTCCACTAAACCATATCACTAAGCTCTACATCTGAATGTCTTTTAAAGACCTCGAGGGATGGTGACTCAACCACTTCCCTGGGCAGCCTATTCCAATGCCTAACAACCCTTTTGGTAAAAAAAGTTCTTCCTAATATCCAATCTAAACCTCCCCTGGCTCAACTTTAGCCCATCCTCCACCAAAGAAAAAAGAAGCACTCACACAAACCCTGAGAATCTGCAAGCACTGTTTATCGCCTGAACATCTCGCAGGCAAGCCTGTGGGATGTCCGTGGTGTTTGGTGGCTCCAAGCTAATGTTTGCGATGGAGCCTGAGCAATGAGTAGGGGGCTCGCTGGGCTCTCCTGCAATGTTGTTGGTGCTCTCGGATGGTATAGCACAAAGACATGCCACAGTAGTCCCAGGTCTGTTCTGGCCAAGGTGGATCCACTTCCATCCATTCCTCCACATCTAGTGGATCCAGCTCCATGGGCTCCACAGTGTTGGGCAGAAGGCTAAGCCAGTCCTTGCCCGGGACTGCCCAAACGGGATGCCTTCCATCCCAAATATTTTCAGGCCAGGGTGCTGAACCTGGGGGTCGTCCAGTCCCACGCCTCAGTCCCACACCACCGTTGGCTTGGTTTTCATGCATGGGTCCAATGCTGCCCTCTGGCTTATGGCCATTGCTGGGTCCTGCGTTGTGTCCCAGACTATTGGCATGTCTCTGCTCCCTCTGCCCATGACCCCTCTCCTTCTGCTCAGGTACATTCCTTCTTGGTGCTTCACCGGACTGCACTGCTGTCCTCACACACCAAGGCCTGCTGCCCACCTTGCTCTCCTGGTCTCCTTCCTGCCGCACAAGCTGGCAGTCAGAGGGAGGCTGCGCCTCCCATCCTGTGCCCTGGGTTTATTTTTAACACTGGTTTTTAGGTAATTTCATTCTATTCTTTACGGAAAAGAACAGATGCAAGATGCAAGGTGCATCTTCAGCCCTAACTCCCATGTGTGCTTTGTGCTCCGAGTGAAGAATCTCTTCCTCACATCACATCTCATCTGAATCTCCCCTCCATTTGTTCAAAGCCGTTATTCCTGGTTCCATGGCTACACTCTCTGATAGAGTCCCTCTCCAGCTTTCTTCTAGGCCACTTTTATGGGTAAGGTTAGGTGGCAAAAATGCAGGACCTAGCAAACTGCAGCCTTATCTACCTTGTTCCACACATTCCACATGACGTTTTCCAGCCCAGGCTCTAGCCACTCATCAGTGTTACGTAGAATCATGAAGGCTGGAAAAGACCTTCAGGATCACCTGGTCCAACTATCACCCTGCTACCGATGTCACCCTCTAAACCATGTCCCTATGTACCAGGTCCAACCTTTCCTTGAACACCCCCAGTGACAGTGACGCCACCACTTCCCTGGGCAACCCATTCCAATGCCTGACTGATCTTTCTGAGAAGAAATCACATACAAATAGTGTTATATAAGCAAAAGTTCAACAACAAGTCTGAAGATTTTGATAGGTACCAGATCAATAAATCTTGAAGTCTTTGATGGTTAAGGAATTCATGAGTCTACTGTAAAAATACCGCAACACAAAACATGTTACCTCTACTCACATTCACCTTCTGCACATGTGTGAACAAACTCACTAGCACAGTCACAAATGACTCCACATACTGAAATTACTTCCTACAAGTGTTCATCTTACAAAGAGTCATTCTTTAATAGGACTCAGTCTTTTGGATCTCGAGGAACTGAAAGCCAGTGCTGTAGCTGACCTTCAGCAAAAGTCAGAAAGAAAGAAACAAGTGCAATTATAGGCAATGATACCTCCATAAATTCCCCTGACAAAATAGAAGGTATCCTTGAACAAATCTCTATGTCCGGAGAAGTTCCTTTATACGGCAAATCAGGAACTAGCTGATGGCATGTCCCATTCACACTGTACAAGACACTCAGGGCTATTCTCTCCTGCTTGTGTTGTTCAGTTTAAGTTAATGATTTAAAAGTAATTAAATTCAATAAACCATGACAGATTAAATAAAAACTAATCAAAGTAAATGAATTACTAGCTTCATAGATGTCTATTGTTTTGGGCTACAGAACAAAAGGAACTAGATGATGAGAGTAAACAAAAGCGAATAAAGCAAGAGGAAAAAGCCTTTAGCAGTTGAGACACATTACTACTGACTAAGATTAACTTTTCTGTCTGTTCCTCAGTAAAAAAAGACTCTGTATCAGCTAACAAGACAATCTAATGAGACCTATCAGGGGACTTCTATAACAAGATTAGGAGAAGAACCAGTAGCAAGGCTGTTTCTGCACAATCGAGAAAAGGATTTGTATTTAATTAACAGCATTTATCTCAACAGTCCATTTCTAAGGAATAGTCTGAAAAAGGCAACCAAACTATTGAACCAATTGGTCATTTAGCCACAGAAATAGTTTTAAAAGAATAAACCTGGGATAACTCTTTGTTGATTACTGTGAGGATATATTTGAACTAGCAATTTGGTTGGCACTAAATTTTAAATAAATATGATTTAGCCCCTTCCATTCTCCTTCTGAATAATCCTTACCCAGGACAAAACATATGCATACAGTTAAAATTACTGTGAGCAGGTGTATAGCTGAAGTCACAAACACAACAAACCAAAGATTTTAAGGCTGTTCCCAAATCTGAGCCATAATGACAGCAGCAAGTTAATGGCAGAATATAGAAAAGTATCATCCTCATCTGTATAATGGGTCTACTGAGACATGGGAATTAACTGCTAGAGCCTGAAGATAGATGCCTGGCAGTTAGCAATAAAAATAGTTTTGTACTAATAAGATTAGGAGAAACCTAGGAGAAATAAATGCCACAGAAGGATTAGTTTTAGTACTGGGATTAAATGTTACAAGTTTCCACCTCCCAGATCTACATTTAAATAATTCTTCTAATAATTCTTCACCATTATTTTTCTTATTGCAGCCTGAAATACCTTGGCAAGTTCTTTAGAATATACTTCACATTTAAGTACAAAATAAGAAGTCTTGAAATATTTAGACAGCAAGTACATACACACTTCTGAAGAGTCCCTAAACTTGAACAGTTTAAAACAAGCACCATTTTGCACTGTTGACCCTAAAAGTTAAAGAGTCTTTTGTAGTCTAGAAGTAAGAGAGACTATTGTACAAGAGCAGTAGAAGTACAGTGATGATAGCTCTTTAATTCACATTTGTTCAGAACAGTGGAACCAGCATGCTCAGGTGCAATCTTGGGCTCTTTGTGAACCAGTACAGTCATCACTGGGGAAAAAAAAAAATAATAATCATAGAATATCCTGAGTTAGAAGGGATCCACAAGGATCATCAAATCCAAATCCTGGTTCCACACAGCACCACCAAAAAATCAAATCATGGGTCTGAGACTGTTGTCCAAACGCTTCTTGAACTCCAGCAGGCTCAGTGTCATGACCACTTCCCTGGGGAGCCTGTTTCAGTGCCCAACCACCCTCTGGGTGAAGAACCTTTTCCGTATATCCGACCTGAACCTCCCCTGTTGCAGCTTCACACCATTCCCTCAGGTCAACGTCATTCCCTCTCCCACCTACCTTGGACAAAAATAGCCAACAGCCCACCAGTTACTCTGACAGAAACATGTCAAATATAAAATCCTCCTGATACTCTACTGGAATTTTCAGGGGTATTGTCAGTTTCTTTGCCATCTTATTTTGTTAATTTATATGAAATCATTATCATGAAGCAGCTAATTGGTATATAAGGCTTTCTGATGATACTTAAGCCTCAAAGCCTGTTCAGTACATAGGCAATAAAAAACTACATAACTACTGCTGTCTCAAACTATTAACATTGTTCTCTCTAACTTTAGACTTTTGTAATATGGCTGATGGGTTTGCTGCAAGGCTCATAGCCATGCCAGATCTTTTTCAGACAAGAACTTCTTACAAGATCATTTCCTTGGTTTACTCCACACCACTTCGGAGGGTACTGATTCATTTGATAAATGGGTATATTTCTTTCACAATAGTAACTGCAAAGGCTTCAGAGCAGTAGCATCATTGCATGAATCAGTTCAATAATCAGATTCTGTTGCACTATATGAAAATAGCAGAAAGTCTCCACCTACAGAATTCAAATGGCATACATAACTTCCTATTGCACACAGACTAACAGCCTTCAGATAGTCTTAGATTAAGCACTTAAGAAAAATTTTTAAGTAAATCATCCTGAAAGCTTTTACAAATTAGATATAAAACAACAGAAGACCGGGAATAATTCCTGATTCCTTTCAAGCTTTATTTGCATTTTCAGTAACAATCTGTGACAAGCCCCTTCATGGACAATCTTTCTGTCAATGAGTCAGTACCATCGTATTTTTAACACAAAGCAAAAATTAATTTACCATTAACACAAATCTTTCCTAAAGATAATGAAGCTTCTCTTTCTCAGAGTAATTTAAAAATTAACTCAGGTTTCCCAAGATTTAAGTTTTCTGTGAGCACTTCAACACAAAGCTCTTGCAAGCTGTTTTTTAGCCCATGAGGAACCAATGCTCACAGCTTTTGCACACAATAGTGCAACAGTTTACAAGGCTGTACTATCTTCACACTTTACTTTAGAAACTAAACTTACACTCACTTATGTCAATTCCTTCAAAGCAAAAGGAGGTAGAAGTAGTTCAAACCTTCTGAGTGCTAGATCAAACAAGGTCAGGTCTAAAGAGCTGCTGCAGAGGGCTGGAAGCAAGCCCTGTTCTTGCAGAGACATCCCTCCACTCCAGCATAGCCACTACCCAAAATCTTCAATCCTAGGAGCAGCGAGTCACTCTTCAAAGCTCTGAAACCGAGAAGAAGGCATCAAGACTAAGGCTGCCCTTTCACAGGGATGACAGCAATAGCTGACCACTCAAGGCAGTTGCACCTTACATAGAACTGAAGCTGTACAGACAAAATTCTCCAAGTCTCAGTTACACAAAATGTGAACTCAGAACTGACTACTTCTTTCTTATCATCACCCTTGTGCTATTCCCTGCACACAGTTTTAGTACTAAGCAAGAGTGGCTAGCCACAATGGCTCTGCGTCAGGTGGTGCACAGAGAACAGGAGGAAGCATGGAACAGCTCTCCAGCTCCCAGTTGTTGCTTCTAGCAGCCACATGGCATTAGCATTCTGAACAGATCTTTCCCCTTTACTTCATAGCATGCTATATTGATCAGTGGATGCTTGTACTCACCAGAGGCCTGATTTCACTGCCTTTAATGAATTTAATTCTCTCAGCTCCAGCTAAGCAACTTGACACCTTTCTATTACATAAAGCCAATCTTTTGCCGGCTTAATAATCTTCTATAGTTTTGATCATTAACAACGTGCTGTTTCAAAGAACTCTGAGTTCATTTAGAGAGACTCCCTCCACCCCCATGTCAGTGAACACCAGAAACCCTACCAGATTTTTTTCTTGTTTTCCAACTCTCCAGAGCATAAAGAAAGTCATTAGGTTTGAACAAACTGAACATTTCATTTAATGGAATCCAGCCTTACAGAGCTCAGATTCTAGGTATTTATTTAGTCTATCAAAAAGCCACTTTCAATGCATATCTTCTACAAGACTTGGTACTGTACTGCAACAGACATGAGAGTTATTATTGTAACTGAATAATCAGACACCAGTAAAACCCTGTCTGCTTTTCATTATGGCACCTAATATTACGACAGACAGCTTTTCCTCCTTTTTATAATGGTGCTTGATAATTCTTCTGTAATCCAGATTCCCCCCGTTTCCTAAGAAAATTGGAATTGCCGATGGAAAACGACTGGAATTTAGCAGAAATTAACAATTTATCAGTCACTTAAATACACCTAATAATGATTTTGTAGCTGTAAAGGCTAAAACAAGCCCTTGAATATTTTTTTAGATGATTCCCAAGCAAAAATTTGAAAAGGGAAGGGGAATAAATGTTTTAATTGTTCACAATAAGTATATCAGAAAAAAAAAATGCTTTGCATATATGCAACACCAATTTCGGGAAGTCTTACACTGCATAATGCATCCAGTTCACAAATGAACATAGAGTACTTGGCTGTCCTGAAGTTTTACTGCAATCAAAGCCAATATGATGCATGTATATATAAAATACTACAAAAACAAAAATGTTCATATTTTAGTATTGCTAGTTGCACGAATGCATTTAGAGATTTGAGATCTGATAGTAATAAAATAAGATAAACATTTTGTTACATAATTCTGAGCACTCAAAATGTGCTGCACCAGTCACACATTAACTAGAAGTGTAAAAATGTATTTTACACATTTCTTGAACATATCATGCTATTTGGATTCCTCCAACATACTACGTCTCTTGGAAGGTGATCAAACTAATCTTACAGTTTCATATTTTCACTGCCTGAGTAAATTGTGTTGTAAATTCTATCTTGCAAAATACTATTTTACTCTTTTTCATTTATAAGAAATAGAAAGATTTTCCTACAATAATCTCATAGGTCTTACATAATGAAAGCATTGCCACCTAAATTTGCACATGAACAGGTTTGAGTCTCCCTAATCTTCAGTATCAACAGATTGAAGCAAGAAGCTGACATTTTAGATTTCCAGAAGAAAAATCACACCTAATAAGATATGTATCCTTTACTTTGCAAGAGATTTTCTTTTTCTTCAAATTGCTTGGCACAGTTTACCTAAGTCAGTAGTTTCTCATGGATTTGGATTTGTGGCTTTTTACTAATGTGGCTACACATACTGTGAATACTTCTGAAAACTTTAATCCCCTATAATTTATCAATAACAAAAAGAAAAAGAGAAACTCATTCAAAAAGGAAAATCCACCTCCTAACACAGGTTTGGATATCCAAGGCTCCATGTGAAGCATTACTCCCACTGTGGCAACAGCAGCTCAGAGAAAGAGAGAGACTGAAGGATCAGTAAATAGCATCAGCAGAAACATTTCTTGTTTTCCTCTGAGAAATCTACAGAGCACCAGAAGTATCCCTAGGTTTGTGACTGTTATATATGGAGTGGTAACTCGTGTCGAGAAAATGGTTGATAAAGAAGGGGGAGATTTGGGAATGTGGCCATGGGGGTTGGAAAGCCCCGTGGTTGATGATAACATTAGACTCTTAAAGATGAGGCCATCAGGAATAGAAAAGAGTTTAGAAGGAACAAAGAATGGTGATTCAGGAGACTCCATGTCTCCTGTTTCATGTTCTCCAGCAGTTAAGGCATGGAAGTTTCTGGGTGTTTGCTGTTGTTGTTACATTCAAAGTTGTTTGACCAATGAAATGTTTTGAAAAGAACTGCTGTGGAGAGAAGGGTATAAGAGGAGAGCCTGCCCTCAAGATAAAAAAAGGCAACACGATGTGATAAAGTTATGTCATCAATAAAGAAGCAGGAAAAAGGAGTGAAGAGGAACAGGCTGGCAGAATGGAGACCAGGACAGGAACAGGCACTTTGATCACCTCATGAAGATGGATTTGGCCAAAACTCGGCAAACTGTTCAGAGAAGCTCATACAGAAAGTCGCTGGAAACAGGCACACTGGAGCTGCAAAGAAGCTTGAGCTGAGAGAAACGAACCTATGCACACAGCTGCCCCTCGCTGGTAAGCAGTTGCGCATTATGGAGAATCACGTCCTTGGAAACAAAGACTGTCCTGGTAACCTTACAGCTTATTCTCCTTATTAACAACTGGACAGTTTATGATCCTGAAATATGGGACCAAATTGAGGTCATGGTGTGGGACTCTGCAACTAAAAACGACACGGTTGCGGCGGGACTGCTCATCACCTGGCGAGCAGTCTCTGATGCCTTAAAGAGCCACGTGAGACCCCAGTCAGAAACGTGTGGTTTGCCAGACACTGAGGGAGCTGTGGGCTCCTTTACTGATCCGACTGCTACACCATGGGCCCCTCCGCTGCTACAGCCATCAAAGGCCTTTGCTGTTACGCTCCCTGCTGACCTGGACATGCCTTTTGACCCAGGCCTGTTGGTCTTGAAAAGGAGATGGATATGCTTTTCTTCGATCCGGGAGGAACGGGATATGTAAGGCCTGAAGACTGAGTTGCTTGACAACTTAAAGCGAGACATATTGTTCAAAAGGAATGGAAAATGGAGACTTGTTTGTAATAAAGAAAAGGAATGGAAAATGTAGACTATTAAATCTTGAAACTTAAAGGATTGTTTGTTACCTTTTCTGATCTAACATATGTATAGGTGTACTCGAGTTTAGTAAGTCATGGAATTTAAAGGATTATTACCTTTCCTGATTGTACATATGTATAGGCATACTCACAATTAGTATGTAAAGCGATGTTCTATATATTTAGAGTGTTTGATGTTCATGTGTGCGTGTTGGTGGAGCGTAGACTCTCCGCACACCCAGCGCTGTTTACTTGCCTTTTATACCTTTTATACCAAGTATAAATATTACTAGATTCAGATTGAGTTGAGGAGCACAAACATAATGACAATACAGGTACACAATGCACAAGAACACATCATCAGCAAAACAGAGAATCCCATTTGGAATCACTATGTCTTCACAATAACATCGACAATGCAGCAATTTGCAGCATACATGAAGGACATCTAGATCACCAGTTTATTTAGCTATGATGATTTTATGCACTTTTAAATGTTTATTACAATTCAGAGGTCATGCAGCATCAGCAGATTTTTTTAAAGAGGTAAAACTGCCCTCATAGATAAATTCTGCACAAACCAGAATAGATTATGCTTTTCACAAGTAAAGCCTGAATAAGTCATCAGTACATAGCATTTACAAGTCCTTCATGTTTATGAGATGCAATCACTGTTTGGAATGGAGACCAAAAAAAAAAAAAAAAAGAATTTTGAAACATGGTCATGCCTCTCACTGTGGCAAGAACGCCTGCTGCAGCCGCTTTATTTAGTACTCTGTTGGGCAGGATATGGTTTTGTAAAATGACTGGGAAAGAGATGAAAAGAAGTTTGTGATCTAAGTCTCCATGACCTTTTTGAGGCAGCCCAGGTGCAGTTATCACCTTTTAAGCTTAGCAATGAAGCAATTCTCAATTTGTATTATGGAAATTCAGAAAATATCAGTCTGAATAGCTAGATTCACACCAGGAGAAAAAGAATCAATTATTCCTTTTGACTAAAGTAGATGGCAGAGTCAGTAGTAATTGCTCTTTAAATAAAGTACACCATTCCCCACACAGGATTTAATCTTCTAGACAGAAAAAAAGATTACAAGCCCGGAATATCCCACGCATATTTATCGTACTACTGCTGCAGCAGAAGGAAGGGAAAATATCTCATTTTGTCTAGACAGACAAGTCAGAAAATAGTTTTAGATTTATTTTTTTTCTAGACCCCACTGACCAGTAGAATCTGAAGAGCTCATGAGTAAATATAGTTCCAGTGCACAGCTGCACTTTGCCAGTTCATAGAATCGTTCAGGCTGGAAAAGACCCCCAAGATCATTTTGTCCAACCTTTCCCCTAGCAACTAACTTCCTTGGTGATACCTTTGATTTGTGAATGTTTGTTTATTTTCCCTTAATTTCAAAATGAAATGGAGTTCCCTCCAAACTAAAAAAAAGAGAGAGAGAGAAAGAAAAAGAAAAAAAATAAAAAACATTCAAATGCAGTAAGTGATAGCCTCTTAAAGTGATAATAGTGATAGTCTCTTAAACAGTATAAAACAATTACTAAAACAGAAAGAATTTGAATTATTCTTACTATGTTCTGTTCCTTACTTACTTTTTAATCCAACCATGTAGTATTATTTTGATTTTCGAATACAAACATATGCAATCTGTGTAGGTTTCCAGCACTTATAAATGATACAGACATACACTTCTCAAAACATGTAGTTTAACCCAGTGGGCAGCTAAGCACCACACAAACACTCACTCCCTCCCTGCCCAGTGGGATAGGGAAGAGAATTGGAAACAGCTGAAACTCATGGGTTGAGATAAAGACAGTTTAAAATGACAGAAAATGAAAGTAAAATTATATTGTTGTTGTTGTTACTGTTGTTATTGTTATTATATGTACACAAAATAAGTGATGCACGATGTGATGCATGATACAATTGCTCACCACCCACTGGCCAGTGCCCAGCCAGACCCTAAGAAGTGGCATGCCCCCCAGCCAACTCCCCCAGCCGTTATTGCTGACAGGACGCCATATGGTGTGGGATAGCCGCCACTTTGGTCAGCTGTCCTGGTTCCAGCTCCTTGTGCACTCCAAGCTTTTCCGCCAGCAGGGCAGCATGAGAAGCTGGAAAGTCCTTGGCTTTGTGGAGGCACTGCTCGAAGGCAACTAAAACATTGGTGTGTTAGCACTGTTTTTCTCCTAACTCCAGAACACAGCACCATACAAGCCACTAGAAGAAAATTAACTGTAACGCAGTCAAAACCAGTACAAAACATCATTGTGGCTTTTGCATCATTCTTACAGTCTCCTGTTTCATTAATCAACATCTACTACAGATCCCATTGAATAAATAGGGGTGCACAAACTTATAGCAAATGCAAATCTCAAAGAAACCAAATTTACCTATACAACTAAGCTACAGGATGAAACACAACGTACAAGAAAAGTGAGCAGAGAGAGCATTCAGGGAAGCATTTTACCATGGTAACATACTCACATGCTTTATGCTTCTATGAAGTTTGAAGGAACAGTAATACTTGTCTGTTTTCTAATTTATCCAGTTAACTTATTTTTCTTTGTTCCGCTCTTCCAATTCAATAATCTTAGTTTTCTTAATACTCACTGACTTTGATTGATAAAGTTTCTAGTATATATTACAATGCACAGAGATTTAAAAAACACGTTCATTAACAGTATAACAGTCACCAAGCAGATAGTCATCATTTAAGCTAAGCAATTGATTTGCAGTTAAAAGATTATTCCTAGCAATTTCACCTTCAATACTATAAGCTACAAGGTGCTGAGCCACAAACCCTTGTTCTCTATTCTCCCTTTGCCACAAATCCAGGAAGAATTACTGTCCAAGACCTAACCTCGCCTGGCCAACATCAACAAATGAAACACATTAGATCCAGTCAGGGTCTTTATTGTGCAATGTCCGAGTAAAACATCCTGGTAGAAACTCAGCAAAATACCCAGCCACATGCCTCTTTTAAGACTGATGTCAACAGGACCATCTGTGCTCTGTTATCTTTCTGCAGCCCAACACCAGTATGAGGTGAGGGGTGAAGCACTCAAGGGGACTGACTCTCTATCTCAAAGTTAGACCAGTGCACAACACATTTTGATCCTGAAGCTAAGTGCTGTAGATATAAGAAACAAACAATGCATAAACTGTATTCCAGTTATGATGTGACTAATGTTCTGTTTCATCCAACTTTACCAGCAATCTCCTGAAAAACTGTGTTTGCTGTTCTTTATGTGTCCATGCTATACTGAATAAACCAAGAAACCAGCAATAAGTATTTACATAAAAACAGAATTCAAAGCAGAAGGTAGTAACAGACTCTGAGAATGCAGAATTGCCTACTGTCTTAGCATCACAAATTTGCAACAGCAATACAAAACTCAGAGAGTGAGTAATTAATCCTGCAAGTTGCCCTACAGTATAACCAGCCTCCAGCAGAAGGAATCGCTGAAGTGGTCTTTGCATGTGTACGAGCACATGCTGTGTTACAGAGCCACTGCAAATGAAGCTTTGATAAATGACATGACCATGGGGGAAAGGCGTAAGGGGTTAATTATAGTCAAGTGCATGTGAAATATTTTGCTCTCCATGATTTTAACCTGAAACTAATAGTGCAACTGAAACTGTCACCCTCCTGTTAACGGCATACTATGATATCATTTATATTAGTTTTCCCTTAGGTATAATAAGCATTGTACTATACAGGGGCTGTTAACAAGGGAATTCAATAGAACTCAGTGGCTTATAACTCCTCTTTTATAAAGGTAATCACAGCAGAGCTAGAGTCATAAAGACAGTACATTCATGTGTGATCTTGCAGCAGATTTACTCCTGTGAATACTATGAAAGAACAAAGGTTAAATATTTTGCAGATATTGAATTCTAAAGAGTGATTTGGACATATATAAACAGTGTCAGCAAAACAGTTTGTCCTATGAAAAGCCTAAAAAGAGTAAACCTACAGACCTTCAAGAATCAGAATATTGACAACAACTCTCACTGTCACTCCTTATCTGACTGCATCCTTCAGTAGTGACACAGTTTTTTCAACTACACGAATAATTCAAGAAAGATGTCACATATTTCACACAAAGATTGCAAAACAAGAAAGATCCCGGGATTTTTTTTTTTTTTTTTCCATTTTGAAAAACACTGCGCACATGTAATTATGGGGAAAAGGCAAACTTTTCTTTGGATATCACTTACCTTCAACAGGAATATGCAGTATGAATGCAGCACAAACAACAGTCCACTTGGCCTCAGTGTGGAGGAAACACTGTTTGCAAAAAAATGGCTTTGGACTTGCGTGTACTCACAGAAGTAGACGTGAGCATTGTTTCCCCAGTCTTATAACATCTGAGCAACACTAAACCTAATAGTAAACAGTGAGTTTTTAATGAATCTCATTATCAAATCTACATTGCATCTCCCAGTAATATGCTAGATAAGATTAAAAAAAAATCACTTCCTAGAATAAGAAAATCAGTATCAAGTCAAACAATGAAAAAAGAAAAAAAAGAAAAAGAAAAAAAAACATTACTTCAACATCAGTTTTAAGTGTTAGGTTACAAACAGCTGTGAGGATCATGTTAAATGTTCATTAGGACCTCTGTAGACTTAATTGGTATGTCAGTTACACAACAAACATAGGTGAGCTAGCAAGACTGTTTTCCTTCTTAAGTATAATAAAATGATCAAATTATGACTTTCTACAGAATTTTAAAATCTGGTTAAAAGCCAGCACATATTGAATTTCATCTGTTCTCTCTGAGACTCATCTTCCAAGTGACAAAGTAACACAGTTTCATGCATCACACTGAACCATAACCCAAATAGACATACATTCTTTCTGCTTTTTTTTTTCTGCCATGAAACAATTTTGTTTTCTTACAGCATTACAGCACTACACTTGCAAGCTGTTCTTTGAATAGGCCATTACCATTACTGACCAGTAAGACCACTATATGGCAAGAAGCTTTTTTTTTCCTCACTAATCATGTCTACAAGTGAATTACAGACTGGGAATTTGGGGAAATAAATAACATTCTACTCATTTTATGTGCCATTGAAACAAAAACTAGATCTTTTCCACATTAGCATGCTACAACATGTCTCTCTGCATAATAGTTACACATAATTACACATACAACCAGAGAAAGCAGCCACACAATTATATTTCCACAGCAGAAGAAATTTTCACTTTTACCTCTCTTTCCTCTTTAATGCTGACCTACAGCAGTAGAACACAGTGGTACAGATGCAAACTGAGAGCCCCAAACTCATATGCACAAAATTGTCCTATAAAATATCCATACAGTTGGATAACACATCAGAGACTGGGTTCACCTCTCCAGTTTCCAAGTAGACACAAATCAATATGTGAAGAAAATGTAATAACATAACAAGTTCCTCAGAAAGCAAGATGGTAAATATAACCATATAACACCCATGCCTTACCACCAAAACCATTTTAGATGCCTATCATAATGCTAAAAAATGTACCTATTTGAAATTCCAATATCCTGTCTATTCTGAGCAACAGATGTACAATGATTTTATACACAGAATTAGGACTGCAACGTAACTAAAAAAACTCTTGTACAAGAATGGAGAGAATCTCAAGGATTAATCACTAAACTACATTTTAATATCCACTTTATATTACTGAAGCCAAGCGTTAATTGACAATTTAAAAGGCTCTGAGGGATATATATATATATGTGTGTGTGTGTGTGTGTGTGTGTGTGCAAGTTTGGTCATATTCACTTCTTCGATCAAAAAGAAAATCTACTACATTATCTAATGTAGGCATATTTTTGTTCCATTAAGCAATCTGTGCTGAAAGTAATTCTGGGGTTATAAATCTAATGAGAACAAAATAGGTCTTATCGTATCTGAACTAAAAGGTGCAGTAGAATGGTTCAGAATCTGACAAGTACAGTCAATCTGGTATTAAGGCACTCCAATGTCCCTTCCTCTGAATTCCTTGTAAATAATGGAAAAAATGAGGGCTGAGTTTTGGGGTTTGGTTACTTTTATTTAATAGACAATATTGATACATGAATTCAACAGATAGCTTCCTATCTTCTTTACCAAATAAACGTTTTCACTTCTGATTTTTGAAAATCACAGAGACATTATTCAGAAATAAGACTGGTTTTAGATTGGTTTCACACCCACACAGACAGACTGACAGGGTGCAGTTCCAATGAAGACCATTCATGCCGTATTAATTCAGAAACCTGTCTTAGGAAATCTAGCTGTAGGAGTGAACCGACCCTACATTTGTTCAATGTATAATCTCTTATGAAAAGAATGACTACACCACTCTGAGATATCATGAAAAGAAACAAACAAACAAAATAAACATCTGTAAGCAGGAAAGAATGAGAACAAAATTGTTATAACACAAACAAAACACCTACATCCGGTTATATTGGATATTGAGCTGAGAACTGATCACTCTATTATCAAAAAAAAAAAAAAAAAAAAAGCCTAGAAAGAGCACATCACACATAGGTTGTAGCCTAAGTCTTACAGTAAAAACCAAACCCTGCTGCTCACAGAATCACAGAAGTAATCCATTTGAAGAGAATGGGCCAATTTAGGAAAATACAGAATTGCCTCCTGTATTTCATGACAAGGAAAAGTAGGTGTTATCAGTGCTTTGCATCAGAACAAAAGATACTTTTTTTTTTTTTTTCTTTTAACATAACCAGAAGAAATGCAACATGAAGAGACAATTCTTCTTCTATTTATTTTTATCCCTATACAGTCATGGTAGAAAATAACTCCAGTATCTTTTAAACTAAATATGAGAGCTTTACAAATACTACTGCACTGCTACCAATGACAGAAAATCAACCTTCTGATGATGATGATCATAGCTGATAATTTTCTAGCCACTTATCTAGAAGGCTTCACATTTACTTCAGACTATTAGCAGTTACCAAAACAAAATGAATAAGCCCATTGCCTTTATGAAGTATCACTGTCACAGACAGCTGGTATCCTTTAACTCTTCACTTGTAAGTAGGATATGGTCTGAAGGAATATAAATGCAGTTGATTTAATTAATACACTCCACATTCCTTGCCTCCCTGCTTTCACCCTGAACTATTTCTAAAGATCTCAGTCAATACAGAAAAATAAATAATTAATAATAATTTTTAAAAATGGCAATTTTCCACTGCCCAGCAGGTTGCCTCTGAAAAGATCAGTCAATACATAAAATCTGCAGAGAACCAAGCAACACAGAAATTTCTGAACGCAACCAGCAAATGCTATTAATGTAATTCTGGAACTCTTATTCCCTCTTGGTTTCTCTAAGTTTCATTATTTAGTGTTTTTAATAACAGCTCAAAGATTCTTCAAGCATATGGACTTTAAGTGGGATACAAACCTGAATTACAACTCAGTGAGTTAAAAGCTTTGGAGCTCTTTGCTACAGCTGGAAGCCTGCAATTTGCTCAAAGTCCAACCAACCTGCTTCCTAATTAGAAAGTGACCTGAATGAGACAGTGTTTCCCTCTTAACTGCAGTAGTCTAAGATTAAATGGTAACATCTTTCTTTTTTCTTTTAAACCAATATACCTGACAGTTTTAAGATCTGTATTTGTAACTCAGTTGAAGTACTTCTGCACAAATTACAAGACATCAACCAGTTCTGCTCTACCTCTTTCAAATCAAAAATAATTAGAAACAACCTATAAGAAACACAAACCATCAAACTTTACAATATATTTTCAAGATATTGATAGTGATGTGAAAGTTATGAAACTAGTATGAGCACATTAATATTGCAAAATGAGTAAATAAAATGCTTTTCTCAAGAAACAAAATATGATCGTTGTGTTTTTGACAAATTTATGCTACTGTATCAGAGAAAAACATAATTAGAATTAAGAAAACAATCAGTGTTTAATAAATGTCTGTTTAAAACACATCAGTTTATGAACAAACAGGGGGTTCATGAATAGCCAACAGTCATGGAAATGCTCATTCAGAGAAAGGATGTGAGAGGTTCTCAGGGAGTGGAAGTAAAAGAGCCTGAACCACATTGTTTCCAAAGGTCAACTACAATAGAAAATCAAAAAAATATATTTGGAACATACAGTAAACAAATAAATATGCACAGGCAAGTCTTCCTCTGCTGTTGAGATGTTATGATAACCTCTTCAAGCCTCAAGATTGCTACTCATACCATTTATATTGGACACATCAGCAACTGCATAACAAATAAGTCTTCTGTATGGGTTTTAACAGCATTCCAAGAAATCTGAAGAACAAACATACCAGAAATGTATAAAAGAATGTCTGCCTGCAGAAATACTCTGAAATGAGAGAGAATTAACTGCTTTTCATAAATAACTTTAAAATATGGCCAAAGTTTTTAATAAGGCTAATTCCTGTATGGAGAGATTGCTAGGTAGTAACTGAAAACAGATGAAGCTTCAGAAAGTACTGACATTTCCCAGCCAACGCTGCATATAAACAGTAACTGTGGCTAGTCTATCTGGTATACTCCATTGAGTTGGGTCAACAGAACTGATCCTGTGATATAAGACTTATTGAAGAAGTATAAAAAAAAAATCACAATCTTCTAGTTCTTAAAATTGGTAAAACAAAAAAGATTCAATTTTCTACCAAAATAGTTGTCCTGGAACAGACATGTGTAATGGGAGCTTCCTTGTGATTCATGGGGAGATAAATTTGTTCAGAGAACAAAGGAAAAGATTCTTCTAACTTGTCCTCATACAATTTCTGTTTTGTATTCATCAGGGCATTAGTAAATACTGCATCACTTTTCTGTCCTTATTTTCTTTGCCACGTTTGTAACAAAGAGTACTAGATGAAAAAATAATTGGAGGAAGGAAAATCCCATAACATTATGTTCACACTATCTCTGCAGTCCTGAAAGTTGCATATTGGCATGCAGAGGAGGAAGCAAGCACTAATCTTCCCAATCACAATTTGAACACTGCTAATAACACTTATTGTGATCATGACAAGTAAAAGGTTCCGAGAAAACTAATATCACTCAAACAGTTAGAGAATGACCAAAGGCAGCCTCCTATCAATAAATGCAGTCAACTCTTAGAAGCAGTGAAGTAAAGGAGCATTTTTGCTCTCCTTGGCCCTCCTACTGCAATTAATCTGGACTACCAGAGTTCCAGTGAAACTAATTAATAGTTATTAAGGAACATGGTTGATGGCACAGTGAGCATGCATCAGCACAGGCAACCTATTTGTAGCTTTGCCAGAAATAATGCATTTTTACTGCAGATAATTTGCAGACTTGATTTCTCACAACGTACTCTCTCCCTGAAGGGAATAATAGAACACAGGGCTGTCTGCATGCACAGAAATATGCTGAGATGTTTCATTTACCCATAATTATTTACCAGTTACAGCTTTTAGAATTATAGCCGGAACAAGTGTTTTTTAAGGGAGGAGGAGGAAGGAAGAGAAAGGAAGAAAGAAAATCTGCTACAGGACCAAAACACTGGAAAAAGAGAATGTTTCTTTCAATGTTTAATGCACATCATATTTATTTTTTCAACAATAATTCCATTTTGTGGAATTTTTAAGGCAAAAAGATGGGATAGATTGGTTAGTAATACCTAGAGATATAAGAAAGCTAGCAAAGGGTACAGAAATTTCCCAGCCATTGCTTTATGTGAACAACTATTAGGGTTCATCCCTGGGCTACTTGATTTCCAAAAGCAAAAAGTCACAATATTTTATTTGACAACACTGCAAGAAATGTTGCAATACCTTTTTAATTTAAATTTTCTGAGAAAAATTACTTGCATTTCACCCTAAAATTGTCAATTTTATCCTCCCCCCTCCCAGAACTGCATGTTTGGCAAATACAAAATCTACCAGGATCTAACTAAAAGTTCATATGAATAGCACAAGCTGTTTTTGATAGCCATATACCATCACACTACACCAACTTTTATGCATTTCCATATTTCCAATTATAGTACTGAAGGGAAATTAAATCAAAAAGACAGGTTCAGTACTTTGGATCTTCAATAAACCCTACTAAAATGCAGTGACTTAAAGCCCATATTTCCAAAAGCCATAATGTCGGAAAGTGTCACTCTGTTCTGTCTCCTTGATTCCCAAATATTAAGTCTCTAATGGAAAACCAAAGGACGTACCTCATAGAATAGCAAGGGTTAAAGGAGATGCCTCTTTGATTATCCTTACTATTAGTGCCGTAGAAGATCCTTAATATTGTTTCAGATATTTTAAATTTTAGTTAAAACATAAAAAAGGATGGGGGTCACTGGCTACTAAAAAATATTTGAAAAGAAATTTTCATTATGTCCATCCTATTTCTGTCTTCATAAAAAAAGTGAAAGAATAAATTCCTTTTGCTAGAAAGACAGACTAACAAGACACTGAAAATTTAAAGAGAAAATGAATAAAGACACACAAACAAGCATACACAGGGAGAGCATGATATAGATAATAAACCTCCTGGTCTAACACTAAGCTTGTCAGAATGCAGCTATATGATGATGATGACTGCATGGCTCTGGACTTGTTATTTTCCAGACCTCACAAAGAACTCTCTCATTTAACAAAATGAACCTTGACTCCAGATCCTCAGCCAAACTCAGAACATAAGTCTGCAGATGCACAATTCCTTTAAACAATCATTTTGACTATCAGAGATGCCAAATTAGCTGTTTTGAAGCTTCTGGAATAGGTAAAGCTGTAAACTTGTCTTACACATACAGAGAACCTGAATTCCAGCCTTTGATATAGGTAAGATGAACCACAGCCGACAGTGCTCATCCAATTTTTATAGCAGGCTGCTGTTAATTTATCAACAAGCAACACCAAGCACACAACAATGAGAAAGCACGTACACCTCCTCTGGTCTCCCTTCTAAGGAAATTTGCTCCTCATAACAAACATGCACAGTCACCTGCAGGGAACAAGAAGTGAAACCAAGGCCTTCCTCCTTTTCCTACCAAGGTACACAGAAGTCCCCTGTCACTTAACTGTTGTTGTGCCCAAAATGTTCTTTCTACATTGTGTGAAATTCCAATCCTTGCTAAGGGAAGAGAATTCACCTGAGGAAGATCAGAATCCCATGCCTCCCTGTCACACACCAAAGACATTTTCATGAGCAAACTGGAGACTGTCAGCTTTTGAACCTACAGCTCTGTCCTGGTTTCATACTCAGCACTATAAACCCCATATGACAGCAAAAGTTCATTGTCTTCTTGGTTCAACAAATTGATTTCATGTTACCTCAAGTCATGAGAATAACTGAGTATTTCATGTTTACTTATAAAATCCACAAAACCAGGTTAACATGAAGTACCTTCCTTACTCTTTTGGAAAATGGGACATTGCCTTACCTTACTTCTCCAAAGCTAAGTTAATTTGACAAATCGCTATTTTCCCACAGAAGGACAGATTCCAAAGCACCAGCCACCTCATGCTGAATAGCATGCAGAATGTCTTATTATTACATACATTTCTGAAGAGCTCGTCTCTCCATTGTGTCTGCAGATAACATATGCTGTTTAAAGATGAATAGTAGAAATGAAAGGGGAAACCATGGTGCTGGTGGGAAGCGAGAGACAAGGCAGAGACTACAATGGAAGTCTTTTTGTGACTGCAGTGTTTGTTGCTGCAAACAATATAAGAATTCAGTGCTCATTTGAAGTGTATCCTTTTGAGTTCCAGCTGTGCTAATGTGCAGAGGGGGTGGAGGTGGGGGGATCTTAAGGGATGAGATGTTTCAGTTCTTCCACTGTAAATATGAAATAGAGCATAGATAGAAAGGAAGAAAGTACACATTCCAGGATACATAAAATCTGAAAGCACGACTGATGTAGAAAAGATGTGCATGCAATGTGCTTGAGACCTGGATGGTTCAGGTCAGTTTAAATGGATCATGCTCTGACTTCCCACATAACCACATTTACCTACATCCAGTCTAAGATAAAAAACATGGGCAAAACAGAAAGGTGTGGTGAAAGGGTTTCCACTCTGGGTGAGGTCCTCAGGTTTCTGCTGAGTGAAGAACACAAGGATTTTCTTCTGGCACAAAGACACTTTGCACTTTGGCCTCCGTCACCATTAGAAATGTGTACTTTTGCTTCCTTCTTCTTTTCACGTAAGTTTTCTGAAAGTACTAAGGAAAAGGACACTCTACATTGCAAATATTTTACAGTTCTGTGGCTTCCCTAGTAGAAGAGAGAAGAGAAGGGATGTACGCAACTAAAGGCAGACTAGGAAAATGAAAGGGACAGATGAGAAAACAATAGTAAAGTCTGGTGTAGTAGTAATAAACCCAAAGCAGTGGGTGGGAGGAAGGAAACAGATGAGCCTGAAGAGAATCCTCTATGGCACAGGAATGAGAAATGACAAGGGAGGAAACAAGATTGAGAGGGGCCAGAGAGCCATCAATACATCTGGAAAGGGAACTTGTTTGGGGTGCAGTGATTTACAGAATACAAAGCAAGAGTTTAGAAAAAAAAAAAATGTTGTTCACACATTCAGAAAAGGAATAAAGTAGAAGAGATGATGTTATAAAGGAAAAAAAAAATGATAACATGATGAAAAATAAATACATTTGCTTCCCAGGGCAGTAAAGTTGCAGAACATAATTAGATCTGAAGGGAGATAAACTCAACCTTCAAGGAAGCTGGAAATGCATTCTGGCAGCTATCAAAGGTATGTAGCAAATGAAGATGAGTCTAAAAGGTAAACACAAATGGTGCAGTCTTTATTTATTTTTTTTTTAGAAAATCACAGGCAGATATGAAGGGCCAAACCATGCCTTCAAGTAGCTCACTGAGGACACATGTAAAACAAGGGGAGCACAGAAAGAATTGGGAAAGATAACAGAAAATAATTTCAAGGCTTGAGGGACTTGGGCAGGGATTTTTCATCAAGTTACAGTATGTTGCCACTCTCGAGATTACAAAATAACAATCCTTTTTTCAATATCATAAAAATATCTTCCATGTAAGATCCTGCCTCCTCCAAAGAAAAAAATTCTTCTGAAAACATTGCAGCTGATCATGGGGAACTGAAGAAATGTCAGGAAAAAGAAGGTAAGACCAAAGGTATTTAATTAGAAAGCTAAGAGTTACTTTAAGCAAAAGTGATCCTCATTCAATGAAGTCCTGCTTTTTTTTTTTTCTTTTTTTTTTTTTTTGTGATTAATCAACTAATTAAGTGTTACTGATTGCCTTGTTTAAAACCTCAGACAACGTTGAAAACATTCTCAAAATAGTTAACTATTATACAGCCTAGTGGTTGCATCTTCGACAGAACCTTTTGTGTTTCCTATTCAGTTTGGTCACTCACAAGATGTGCAGTCAAGTTCTCTTTCAGATGGAAAATCAGACACCAGTGAGGAAGAGACACATAGGAACAAAAAGCTTTTGGTGCAAACCCATCAAAAGGCAATAAGAACATCCATTTCTGATACTATTGCATGTAACTGGGTCCACCCACCCAGACCCCAACATCTGAAAACATCTCTCAGGTCAAAATGGTGCAAGGCTTCTTCCTGACCTTTTATTCTAATGCAAATAGAGAAAAGAAAAGCACTTCAAGTTCTTGTAGTGAAGGCAAGATATCTCTGAATAAAATACTTAAGAGCAAGCTGAATATTCTTATCAGAACTTGTTAATTAATTCTCACAATGCTCCTCGCAAGTAGGTAGAGAAGATAGACTATATTATTACAGAGCAACCATATCAGTATCTATGCAGTGATAGGTGGTAAAATGGTCTAGAATGCTAAAATATTTCCATGCAAGAAAATACAGATTTAGCAGAAAGTGACTCCCTTTTTTCCTACTTCGAATAAAAACTAGGATTTTTAAACTCTGCTTGACAAGTCTGAAACTTGTAACCAAGCTGAACAATCACTGTGTTTGCATGTATCTATCTGCCTCTTTGAAAAATTCACACTTCAAGAAACTTTGACATTGCTAAAATGACAAAGACTACATGTGAAACAAGATGGTAATAGTATCACCTTGCCTTGCTGTGTTCATCTAAATCCCCCTTGACAAAAGCCCTTTTAGAGTCTTTCACACTGAACTGACACACAGCTATTATACAAAACACAAAGGTTTACATCAAGCTAAAACTTTAGTCTAAGCCAAGTTCTCCTTCTTTGCTATGTGATAGGCTATAGGTTTGGGGATTTTTTAACCAATTTCAGTCTTTAGGGGGTAAGTGAAGAAAAAAAAAATAAAATCCTCTACGTTGCCATGCTTTTCCTTTTTATGAGATCTGACAGCCCCATGCAAGCAGCGATCTGTTCTTTTCAAGTATCTTTATGGAAACTCCTGGGAAGATTTCCCCTGGATAAGATGGCTTTGAGGGGCTGTAAATCAGACACACACTCCTGAGCCTTTCATGTCTCCAGGGATCTAGGTGAAGCAGCATTATCTCTCAAGACTATTTTGAATGGAAATACACAGTGCCATCTCAAGAGCAGTTAACAGCTCCATCACTGAGACATCCCATTAGAAGTAAGAAGGATGACAGCTTCTCTGTTTCCCACGCTTTAAAAAGCATTCCCTAATCAAACATACAAAACAGGTACACAGCAGCCTTCAATATTCCTTTCTGAAACCTCCTAATTTTATTCTGAACCTCCAGCTCATCAGCTATTTCTGAATAGGAAATGTTCAGCATCAAAAAACTTAGGCTTGGAAAGGTAAATCCCAGCACCATAGCTACTTCTGTCAGGAAAACTATTTTCAACAGAAATATGCCTTCTTTCTGTTGCACTAAATCAAACAGGTCTGGTTTTGTAGGAAGTTACAAAACACACATTGTTATACAACAAAGCAATTCTTAATGGGATCCAACTCATGTTAAAGCTTGCGCAGAGTTGCTCCTCATGAAAGGCCATATTGAACGGGGAGGCACTATTCTGTGAGAAATAATGACACTGGGATGGCCTCTGAAGTACCTGATAGAAGACTTCAGTGCAAACGCAAACATAAGGTGGTACAGCAGCAAGTGCTGCAGGGGCTGCATTTCTCTGAAAGCCACTGCCCAGTGCAGTGCTGCAATCAGCCTGCCCTGACTGCAAGGATTCTGTGAAGAAATTCCTCTGCAGAATGGTCTTAGCATAAAACAAGACTATTCTATTAGGAAATTTTTTTATTTATTTTTTTTTTTTTTACATAAGGAAACATCTGCAACAGACGAACAGCACTTGCTTCAACTTAAAAAAAAAAAAGTGAAACAAGGATTTTTTTCAACTGATGTTTCAAATTTCATTGAATGGGGTTTTAAAACAGGAATTTTATTTTATTTGCATTTCCTGTTTCTCATTTTCTCAGTAGATGATAAGAGAGCAAAGATGCCTACATGCCTTTTCAAAGCTCTGTTCTCATTTAGCTGCTGAGAGTGCTTAAAAACTAATGATGGATCTCTAATCTATTACAGAAAACATTCTGTGCTACATGTAGCCATTTTTGTGTATAAAAAAAAATTATAGGCTCAGAACTCTTATCTCCTGTATTTATGGTACTATCCAGTTACTACAGCTACAGTTCTGCCATCTCTCTTGCCAGATCTGTTTCTAGATTCACTGTCTAAAGCCATAGTAAATTAGTAAATGCAGTGTGCATTTTGGAATAAGCAGATCCTTTCTCTCTAAGGATATTCCTAAGAATGGATATCAAGACCCAGTTGTAAGGCTGGCATTACAGCCCGGAAGACCCTTGTAGGGAATTGTCTGTTTTCATTCTCCTAACACACATACTTGGCTAGCTTGGCTTACTTTTCTACAATAGTCATCTATCAGCTTAGGAAAACATCTGACATTGATCATAAATCTGCAAACAGGCTCTCCTTGAAAGAGCTAGACACTCCCAAGCCCTAATCAAGACTCCAGGAACTGTGAACTCCACTGATCAAACCCCTTAAATACCTCATTTCAGGAATTATTTGATAATCACTAGTAAAACAGGCAATGAATTTTAAAGCTATGTTTTCTATAATTTTTACAGTCAGATTTAATACCTACTTTGGGTTCCATAACAAGTCTTGCAATAGATGCTTTTGGGATTAATGAAGACAGTCAAGCAAATTTATTGCCTATTTCTTCTACAGGATATTGAATAATTTTCAACAAATAACTTGTCCAATATAGTCCTTTAGTGCCTGTGTTGAATAGCCTATACCAGACTGTAGTTCTTCATCTTAGAAATTAATCACTCCAAGTCTTTGCAAATCAGTCAAGTCCACTGCGACTCATCACTTAGCTGGAGGCAGTCACTCCGGTTACACTGTACTGTTTGTCTTTCCCTAGCCAGCTGAGCGTGCCATCACCTGTAAGATGATCGCCTGTATCTGAGTTAAAGGGGTGTAACTTTGAGAACACTCACCATTCCTTCAACTCTGTTCATCACACCAGTCCATTTTTACAATTATTTTCCTATTGGCCTTTTGGAAACATGGACTCAGTTCCCACACAGACAAAGCAGACAATGTATTTATCATAAGGACTGTTGAGCTAAGACAGCTCTCATCTCAGCAGTTTAGGCAGAATTGAATTTTGATGACACAAGGATAACAGGTTGTTTCTGGCTAAGTCCAGGCTGCTTTTTCCATAGGAAAGAAATATGAAAGGGCAAACCACAGGTGAAATCCCCGTGGTTCACTCAGGTGAGTGGAGCCTATTATTCCTGATGCCAGGTGTAGGAGAAGGGAAAACATGAGGAAGGGTGCTCCTTCGTTACTGCCAGCAACTGCTGCCATTTCACTTCCCAGCCCTTCTTCTGGGGCAGCAGCAATAGCAGCAAGCCTTGCAGCACAGTCAAATTCATTACCAGAGCTAAAGCTGATGCTACTCTTTCAGTCCTAGAGATGTCTGCTTTGCATGTGCCTTGAGCTATCCTGCCTTGAGGCCCATGATGGGAGAAGTTCCTCCCATGTGCAGGTCTGCCTGTGAAAGGACTAGACTATCATGTCTCAGAAATACCTGCAAAAGATTACAAGTTACTTCAATATGTATATGCAATACACTGGTTTAATGGCTCTGTGGTGTAAGATGTCCACTCACTGAGGCTGAAGAGCCAAGCTAACTTAGAAGGAAAGAAAAAATGCATCCAAAAGCAGACTTTCATGTGTATGACAAGCTCTACTGTGCATGGCAGGGTAGAGGAGATAACACGTGCAACCTGTACCTGTGGGTCTCCTTGGGACTGGATCTGGTTCATTTTCACAGTACTTACACTGTATTGGTCACAGGTCAGCTCTAAATGTGTGTGAGACTGGAAAGCTTTTCTATAAATGAATTCTCAGCCTGCTCACAGAATTTAACTGTAATTTGGACAATTTAAAATCAAAGAGTGACCATGAGGTTATGTATATTCTAGAACCTCAACTTTAACAAGCTTGAGGATCAAACCAGGAAGAAGTTCAGAAGGTTAGCAATGGTTATAAGGTTACTCATTCAGATCTCTCTGAACAGAATTAGAGCAGGTTGTGTTTCTTGTAATAAAATTCTATGAATTGAACAGTGCTACAGAAGCATTTAATTAATGTAATAAATTAGAGAGAGCAGTAAAACAGTGTTGCATACAGTAATTTCTGGGAAAGATTTATTCATATTCCTGAAAAAAAAGTTCTTCAAAATCCTCACAGACATAATCCTTTCTAGTTTTTACTTTAAGGAAATGGCCTGAGTTATTTACAAAATCATCCAATATCTACTGTGTGCTATTAATGGCAGCAAGCATAATCAAAAGTTTACACAGGGTACACAGAAGGAAGAACTGCCTAGGAATTTGCTGCAATCAGTTCAAATGAGGTAGATGGGTAGGAAGATGCTATTCTTCTGATACAGTGAGTTAGTGCCAATATAGACTATGAATTTGAAGTAGTCAACAACATCGTTGAACAAGAAAGGTCCCGTTGTAGCATACTGCAATAACAGCAGAAAAACCCTTGAGAATTTTTCAGGCCTTCTTAGCCCAGAATGCTTTGATGAATGGTATAAACAGAGGATGAAATAATCACTCACTAGTTTACAAGCAGTGAAGTATAGCTGTTAAAGATTTCTAGTCCGCATTATGACAGTGGCACAGTCAGCTTGGCAAGCAGACCAATATCTGATCTTATGGTTGTTAGATGCCCCAAATTCCCATTTTCATTTTATTTCTCTGGGGTTCATACATCCAAGAACCTAGAGTTCTCCTCCTTCACGTTGTATTTCCCTACAGAAAACAACCTAGACTAGCAAGACCAAGGAACGTTTTCTAAATCCTATACCACTGGTTTCAGCCTGTGGTTCATAGACCAATCTGGACATTAAGAAAAAAAAAAGAAAATAAAAAAAGTCTGTTGTAAATTGGACTTAAATTATCACCCCCTTTCACTTTTCCAGAGGTATGGAAATTGAAAAAAACTTGAAAACAACTGGCATACAGTCATCCCAGTCTTCAGTAAAAGACCAAAGACCAGAACCACTATGTGACTCAAGAGGTGAACAGAGGAAACTCAGGCCACCATGCTGGCCCCAACAATATCAAGATATGTTATGTCAAATAGTTTGGACACTCCTAAGAAATGGATCACAATCCACACAACACAGAGTACAAATGAAATAAGTAACAGGTTCCTACTTCTATGGCCAAGGTCTAAAAATTCTTCACAGGTCAAATCTAGTTTAAGCCATTTCTGATTTAACCACACAAAGTTTAGTAATAACTGAATTAGCTAATCGGCATACCAGCCTAAGACACCAAACACATCATCACATCCTTTGGCCAGACTGGTGGTATTCAGTGTGATCAAAGTGTGCGAGTGAAGAGAAGGGAGGGAAGGAAATGAGATGAAACAGAAGACCATGTACCTGAGGTGATGTTTCAAGAGAAAGACACCTTCTTGGACCCTACAGATAGGTAAGAAGGAGGCATGAAGCAGTGATAACCCAGCATGAGCACTGGGAAGAGGAACTCCAATCCCAAGGATGACTACAGAGATCAAGAACTTGTTTTACAGTGTAAAGTTTTACATTCATTATCCTTGCTGAGCAGAACTCAGCAAGCACATTAGAAACTACATTGACAACACCATTTCTCTTTAGCTAGCAATTCTCATTCTCCAGCAACCAGTTAGAGTCAAACTTGCACAGTTTAAACCCTCATAAGAATGAGTATCCAGAACCATCCATACACCATCCAGATCAGACGACCTTCCTCTGTGTCAAGATAACTAATACCCTCAACAATTTTACTTATTTTTTCTGTAGAAAAAAAAAATAAATAAAAAATATAGGTTTCCTGTAAAATCTCATCAAAAAGAGAATATAATTATAGGAAGAATGGAATAATCTTTTTTTTTTAAGCCAATATATTCATCCTGAAACAACCTCCCATACACTACAGAATATTTCAAGCAATTTTATCAGCATTTAGGAACGAAAAAGGATGCCTTGAGGCCAGCCCTGTCAGCAAATATTTTCCATCTTCAGCTTAAATCTCAACATTATTCCAGATGAATGCATTGCAGACTTTTTTTAAGGGCAGTGAACAGTCTGTTATGTTGATGGCCACACTTTTCCCATGTGAGCCATTATTTGCAAACACCAGTACCCTGGAAAAAAAGTGACTAGCAATCTTCTGGAAAGAACACAGACACACTTCATACTAAAAACCGCTTAATAAGAAATTCAAAGGATGTTTTTAAAGTTAGATTTATGTAACCAAGACCAAAGTGCATCTGCATTTGTATCTATGTTCGTATCTCTTAGAAGACTTTCTGTCCAAAAGCTGAAATAACTTGACATAATTTTTAACATCAATATAGCCTCAATAGAAATATTAAAAGATAAAAGTTGCATAGTTCTCATATAAACAGACTTTTGTTAAGAAGTTGTTTCACTTCCTCTCATGTGAATTTGAGCTTTAGAACAGCTTCCTCTGCTAATCTGCATTTTATCAACTGTATCGTAAGCTTTTCTATCAATTTCCAAGTAGTTTAATGACATTGTAATAACTCACTAACCTTGAAGGTCCTAGTTAAAATTCCAAGTATCAAAGTGAACCCTAAGACCCATCACTATTTCCCAATTAATCTGATAATCTGAGCAGCTATTTGCAAATTTTATATTCAAAGTAACCCTGAAGAGATGGAGATAGATTTTTAAAAGGCAGAACTCTCTAAATCCTTGTATTTGTTTGTATTTTCTAAGTACAATACAACTGGCTAACAAAATAGTTGCGAACAAATTCCCCAAAACAAACATCTTTGTTTAAATGGCAAATTGGTACAAGCCTTTATTTTGCCTTAAGGCACTTTCCAGGGACACCAGACCCGACAGGGCTTTTCCAGCTGTCACTATGCTGTTTTCCATTCAGAGAAACTCTTCCTATTTCTTCAAGCTCAGAGAGATCCATCTTACCTTGTCAGTTCACCAAATTGTCCCAGGAAGTGAACTGAGCAATACAAGCATAAGCTTTTTTTCTGCCTGTCTCTTGACCATGTTGTGAGTGAGTTTAACTTGAATTTGACTAGGTAAAGTGTTGTGCATATGATAGATACTTTTCTCCAGGGCCTTGTACTTTGTTTTTTGGTCTCATGTTCACATGTTCTTTGGTCTCATGCACTGCATTTTATAGTGTATGAATTTTACAGTTAACTTACATTCTTTGCACAGGTTTTGTGCAAAGGTAAACTACACCCTTGGGCAACTGGCAGTGCTATTTCTGAAAAAAAAAATATAATAATAATAAATAAAATAAAATAAAATAAAATAAAATAAAATAAAATAAAATAAAATAAAATAAAATAAAATAAAATAAAATAAAATAAAATAAAATAAAATAAACCCAACTTTATACATTATAGATCTGTCACAAGTTACAGACTATAACCTTTACTGCTTTGAAAATGCAAAAGAACAACATTTTAAAGTACATTTTCTCCTTTTACATACAAAAGAGAGATCCAAAATAACCTTTCTCTATTAATTACCCTAAGTAACAGTTAATTCTTGTTTTTCTGAGAAAATAAATTTCAAAGAGAGCCAAAACATCACGATCAACACATCTTGTTCCAAGCCTTACTCATACAGCTTCCTATCAAACATACACCACTTCCAGTGACTCTGCACAACTGCCTGTAACTTCTTAGGCAAGAGACAAGATTGGTTTACAAATAATGTCCCTGCAGGCTGGCAGCAATAAAAAATTGATTAGCAAGATTAGCAAAATGTAGTTTGGAGCCCCATTGCCACCATGAGTGCAGGACATGAACTCCTGTCTTCAATTGCCAAACTTTATTTCTTAAATACCTGCAAGGGACTTTTCTGCTTGTTTAACTGCCTAAAGGACAGCCTCTCATTGAAGAAAATCAACACAAGAAAGAAAACAAAAAGGCACAAAATTATGACAATACACAATCTGCCTTCTAGTTCACTAATATTTTATGAAGAATTTTTGACCAAACTGTCATTTTAACCTGAATGCAGTTAACTGCCAGCACTGTCAGAATGCCCTGCAGCAAATATAATGGACCACTGTTGTAATTTCTTCTTTACGTTCTTGATATTTTGTCATTCTTTTGAGTTACTGTGATGTTCTCGAGGAGCACCCCTGGCTTCTCTTTTATGTGTGTTCTCCATTTCCTTATGATGTTAGAGAAGCACACCTTTGAGGGTTAAAATCAAAAATAAAATTAAAAAGAGAAGAAGATTACATGTCATACCAGTGAAAGCAGGTTGAGAGAGATAATTCTGTAATACAGACCCTCGGCTCTCTGCAGCAGCTAACATAGAGGAAGCTGTCTGGAACTTAAAGGTTTCCCCTGGCACTCACTGAAAGGCAGCAAGTCTCCCATAGACACACATTTCATTTCCATAATGCAGTTCTGCTTCTTTTAATGTAAATGGACAAGACAAAACTTTAGTTTTCTCATGTAGATATAGTAACTATTTACAAACCTTAGAATATGCCCTGAGAAACATCTGTGTACTGCTGCCAACAGATGTTGTCATCAAGATGATTAAAATGCAATGGAAATAGAATAATCCTGCAAATCATAAAAGGCATGTTGATAAAATCTATTGCATTGAGCAGTGGCAGGGAAGAGGGAAGTATGGGGGGAGCAATGTACTACCATACAAGAGAAGGCAGGTACAGAAAAGACATCAGAATTCAGAGAAAGAGTTTACATTTATAAACCTCACTAGGAACTAGAATGATGAATCTGCTGCTGTCCATACAAAACAGGGCACGGCACTGTTGGCTGCAAGTGAGAAGGCAGCTCTGAAAAGTACAAACACAGAGAGGAAAGTATATGCCTCACCAGCTAGGAGACTTTGAGAAACTGGAGTTTGGGTGAAGAACCCAAACTATAAAAACACCAGCAACAACTATACAGTACGTAACTTGGCAATAAGGCACACATGCAAAAAAAAAAAAAAAAAAAAAAAAAAAAGCAGACGACAGAAGGAAGAGCTCTTCAGCTCTTCCTGAGATAAATATTAGCTTATTGTAAATAAAATAAAATAAAATAAAATAAATAAAAAATAAAAAATGGAAGACAGAAAGAAAAATCTAATGAAAATTTGAGACCTAGGGTTGGAGATCTGATTCCAGAAGAATCAGGCTTCACTAGTCATTGCATTGCCTAGTTGACTCTGAGGTTGAACTGACATAATGTTTTATTTTTAATCAACATTGTAAAAGCAAAGAGGGCACACCACGGTCACAAAAATGTAAGCTGTCCTCAGCACATGACAAGGCGTTAAGCCTTTAGAAACCCATTTGTGAACCAGTCTTGCCACAGCAGCAGCACTGCCACGGGCAGAGAAGGGAAGAGGACTGCAGCCACCTGCTTTGAGAAGGCTGGCTCTAATCACGGTTGACAACAGCACTTCTGCTAGCCTGCACAACTGACTTTGTGAGTGCCTGTCCAGAGGCGAGGCAAGACCCCACTGGCTGCCAAAGCACCGTAACACATGTAATGGGTATGCTAACTTGTTGCTGAGGATACTGATTTTCTAAAAGTTTTGCTGCAAGATGTTCCTCCCAAGTGCTCCCCTGGAGTTACCATACACAGTCCCTTACATTTATCTATTTATTTATTTACTTATTTATTTTAAAGAAAAAAAAAACATTGAGGTATAGCTGAAATGTGAAATTACTTTTCACGTGGGTTGCACAACACTTGAATCTACTTACAGGCACAGTCACTTCAAGCAGCCCTCAGCAGGTGACTTTCTACAAGCAGAGATTCAGCTGACCTCAGCTTCTGCTGGACAAGATCCTTCCTCATTTTGCCCTGTGAACACACTTTGAAAACGCCTTTTCTTCTCTCAGGAAGGGAAATGCCTGCCTCTGCAGGCTGATTACTGGCTAACGGGGTAGCACCCCTGCCCTTCTGCAGCTTCTTTAAAAATCCAGATCCATACTTGTGCAAGCATCTTGCTAAGACCAGAGGGAGAGCAAGCCTTTTCCTTGGGTTGTGTTACTAAATCCAACCTATATCAAAATCACTGTTTCTTCCACTATGACTAAAGTATTTCAGACAGACAGAAGCAAGATGAAAGAAAAGAAAAAGAAAGTTTCAGTAAAGAAGAAATAAACTTTAAGCAGGTAATTGCATTTTTCCTATTTTTTTTTTCTTGCACACTTCAACATCCTAGTCCTCTGTGTTTTGACCCTTGCCCACACCGCATCCTAAGTTCCTTTCCTCTGTCTCTCAGATAACTGATCTTGTTCCTCAAGTAGGAAATATCCTCAAGAACATAGAAAATTGGGAAAATATTGGTCTTTGGATTAAAATACTGCTAGTATTCCATACAAAACAAAGTTTATTTTGTAACATAGCTTCCGTTAGAGTTCTAAAGCATTTTTTTAAATAAAAAATAAACTGAAGTTTTGCAAACACCAAAAATGACACCGAGAGTCTCTGTCTCCCATAAACAAATTCCACGTTCCCCCAAGCAAGTTTTACTTTTATCCAGGAGCTGAGAGGTTAGAAGAACAAAGAGCAATAGAAATGCTTCTCTATATCAATACACAATTTCTGTTTTGAAAGTATAGCCATGCAGCAAGTAACTAGTATTTCCTAACTATCAAGTAATGGTATAGAGGAGAATCATTTACCTGCTGACAAAAGCAATTCTCATTAACTTTACAAACTTTCACTCACATGGAAAATCCTTTTTAGTCACATTTTAAATAAGAACAAGACAGATTGTTAATGCAATTTTGAGGATACTGAAACTATTCTATCAGCACTGCTACTAGTTAAAATCTCAAAGACTCACGTAAGTAAGTTAAAAAGCACAGGACTAGGTGGTTGAACTGAGAAACAGGATACATAACGGAAGCTTGGACCAACTGACAGTTTTTTTGGTGTAAGCTTGTTTTATTTTTAAGTGAGCAAGTCATTGCTTAGATATTATTCTGTTGAATATAAGGGGGAAAAAAAATGTTTTCTTACTGTCCTTTTACTTCCTTTATGAAAGGTTGCTAGGGGAATGGTTCTTAGTAAGGACAAGCAGTAGGAACCCTGCTGTGTGTTTTAATGTAGCCAAACACCACTTGAAATTAATGCCTCTTCATTCTCCTTACCTTTAAATGTGAGCTATTAATGCTTTCCAATATTAATTCTAACTGCATATCTGAATATATAATAAAACAGGCAAAAGGAAAAAAAAAATGGACAGGCACCAAGATGCCACAAGGGGGTCAAAAGAAAGGAACTTAAAGTCAGCAGGGCTTGTACAGACAGACTTTTTCTGATAATAAAAACCTTTCAGGCTATAAAAAGCACTTCAAGCCCACCAGCCTGAACACAGTTTCAAGCACAGCTAGCAGGTCTCCAAATTATAACTAAATGCAAGCTGTTAGGAAAAACATAAAAGAAACCTTTTAAACATATTTCTCATTTTAGATATTTATTGCCTTAATGTTATGTAAATGAAAGACATCTTGGCATATTAGCATATCATTATGATCTGCCTTTGAAAAGACTACAGATCTATATATGATATAAAATGAAGATCCCAAAATGTTGTATGCTATTTAACAGTCTCACTGCAAATTTGTCATGGAGTAGAACCCTAACAATTCAAGACCTACACCAAGGATCAGTGGTAGCTGGACCCATCCTCAGCAAAGAGTGAGATAGAAAGGCTTTTCAGGTTGGCACCTAGATTTTAACATCAGAAGTGACACACCTTTGCTTACAGTAGCCTGCATGTCTTGGATGTGCCCTGTATGTAAAATGTTTAATTCCTCGGTTTCAAATCTGGCTCTTCTCAGCAGGTTTACAAATGGGAAGAACTACATGTACATGTACTTCATGTAAGAAGAATCACTGCAAACTCCAGTACATCAGGGAAAAAAAAAAAAAAAAAAAAAAAAAAAAAAAAAAAAAGGTCAAAATGCATAATTGAACACGTAATTGAACATGTGAGCCATTTTTCAAGCCAGGCCAAAGCATGAACTCAAATATCTGTAAATTATGGAAAAATTTCTTTCCAGAAAAGCAACAGCTGTGTGGGCCATTTCCACTCCGGCAAGGCACTTCCAGATAAAGACAGCTGTTAAAAAAAAAAAAAAGCGTAATGTCATATAATTATAAGACCTATACAGCAGTATGATTCCAACAATGCATTTTAATTAATTTTTTTCTGAGGGGAAAATTGAAAAAACACCTCTAAACAACAGATGACAGCAACAAATAAATACACAGCAGTAATTCCCCTCTGAGGGAACTTATGAATAAAAGTAGGAAAAACATTCTGATCTTTGCCTAAAAAGCAAGGAAGACTTTGACAGTGGTTCCTCTGAGATGGCAAAAAGTTCAGTCTGAAGAAACTTTTTCAGCCACAGTCTTACTGTGCTGAAGTCTTATATTCAGGCACTATTGACATTGTATAACTATGCTTTGTTTTCCTTCCAGTAAATAACTATGGTACACCACAAACATTTTAAATAAACATAATAATACCCCCTCTGTTCAAACAATTTGTAATTTTAACTCTTTTCATTGTATGGTTCAACCACACCATGATAAATCATGTCAAAATAACACATCGATTTCATTCTGCTAGGATCAAGACACAATTCAAAATGTAATAATTTGTCAGTCCTTTAATTGTCTGTATCTGGAAGACTCTGAACCTAGAAAAGATCAAGGTGTATTCCCTACTGGACACATTACAATTAAGTCTAGCAATTAAATTATTTGCACATGGTATATGTGCATGCATATATACTGCTTATATTTCACAATTTAGGACAATTTTCTTTACCCATTATTTTGACTAGATCAGGCTGAGGCAGTGTTGTACACTCATTTCACATTTCCAGATCCTCCTCCACAGTAATAACTGAGAAAATCTGCTTCAGACAAACAAAAGAACTCCAAAAATTATTTTCTTAAAAAAAAAAAAAAAAACACAGAAAAAGAAAGAAAATCCTTAACCCTGAAATACATGTGCTAATATTTTTATGAATACTGCTTATTTCTGAGCTTTTGGGATAATTCCTAGCATGCAAGTTAATGATGTAGCATATTTTCTATAATGAAATCCTAGAATAAGAGACTCAACTGCAGCTCCTTGATAAATGAGAAGGATTGGCAGCAGGATCAGTGGAGAAAACCATTAGGTACTGAAAAAGAATTGTTGCCTAACCTGCAGCTGCTCTTTTGCACAAAACCCTTGAAATAGATGGGTGGCCCACACCTGTTGTGGAAATAAAGGTGTTAGCTAGTCTGCATATTAGAAGAGAGAGAAGAAATGAGCTTAGACAGCTATGCAGACGGAGGTAGTAAAATGGTATTTCAGACAAAATTAAACCCCTTCAATTGCAAAGCATGCAGCCACCCAAGGACTTCCTGCCATCCCACAGCAAGAAGCGTCTGGGACCTGAGCCCTGCACCCTTTCATCACCTCTGGGGCAGGACCCTGGGCTCAGAACAGGTCCCACCCACACTGCCACTGTTTCCAGGACACCCATTCCCCTTTCTACCTTGAGATGCTAAGCTGGGAAACACAGCTCCTCCTTCATCCCCTGACCTCTCGCCTCCTGCTGCACTTCGATGTAGGGCACTGTCTGGAGCTCGCTCGCCAGGCAGCTCAGACCCAGCCCAAAATAACGTGAACCTCTCCAAAAGCAGAGAGTACGGCTGCGATGGAATTAACCTCCTTACATCCCAGTGAAGGTAGGAAAAAAAAAAAAAAGGCAATAAAAAGCAATAGCAGGGATGCATTTCAGAGGCAATGCCTCCCAAAATACAAAATATTTTGCACCTGCATTTTAACTCTGACCAGAACCTGAGTAACACACAGAAAGAAACAACAAAATAAATGCATATTTGGATTTTTGCCAACAGCTTGCCTACATCCTCAGCACCAAATAGACTCCTTTATGGGCTATTGGCTTCTTTCCTTCCTACTGAAGATATCTGCAGGTTCTTGCTTTCAGCATAACAAAACCACAAGAATCTCAAGAGACAGACATTTTAATTTGCTGGAATTTTAACTCTCTGGAACACCCTGGTTCACAATACACTGAGCTATGCAACTACAGAGCATAAAAACACAAGCACAATGATATAACAGTGTCACAGATGTCTTCACTGTGGCAGTCCTTAACAAGTCTTGGTTTGGTCTCAAAGGGCACAAGGAGGTATAACTGTTAAGCTCATTCACCCCTCTGAGCAACAGCTTTTAACTGCAGCAGACTAGTAGAAAAAATGTGTAGTTACACAGCAAAGCCTCCCTGACCAGGGGAGGGATCCCCTACATGAACTCTTCCTTGGTGGCTTTCAAAAAGTGTTGAAAGCTCAGATTAAAACTAGAAAAAAAAATGTATGTAACAATATGTTCTTTCTGGAGAGATCAGAGTTCAACTGTCAAAAACTTCTAAACAAGACACCATGTCCTGATGAAAACAGTGTGAAATCTGTGTTCAGGCAAGCTGTGGAAGAAGAGCAGCTAAAGGTAACGTTATGTGACAGTGAAGGACTTGAGAGAAACCGCAGGAGGAAAAACCAATAGACAGCATATTGATATAAACCAATCCTTTGTTATTCTGGTCAAAAGAGAACTTATTTTTATGTTTTATGTTTAAAATGTAGGTCCAACCTATGACACTTCTTCTAGCTAGGTAACAAATTCCCCAATTCATTGCAGTCAATCAATAAATCATGGATTAAAATAAAATAAGAGTAGTAATAATTACATATGTAATATTTTATTAATTTTTACCAGATTGTTTCTGTTTGTATTTGTCGTGTTTTTCTTTTTCTCTCTACTCATCCATTCTGGTATTAAAACATCCTGACTCTAAAAACTACAGCCTTCACTGCTGGGTCATGTGAAACCCTAGCTCAGCCAAACAAAATGCCTTGCCCTGCATTTACACAAATGCCTACTTGACACAGCTTTAAAAAGGGTTGGATCTGGGCTCACCCGAGGGCAAGGGGAGTGTTATCATCATGACTGATGGCTATCTTCTCACAGCAGCTGTGAAAAGAGGTCTTCCTCTTCTATATTTAATAGCCACTCAAGTTTAAATTCTCCCAGCAGAGAAAACAGCCCTTTAATTGAAGCCTGAACTCTATATTTCACTAAAATCAGGACACAACTTCTGACCTGCCTGTTTGGTTCTAGTCAGGGTCACCTGCACTAAATCTGCATTAAGTCTTGTATTTGCAAAACGAACTATGTGCAAAAATCCCAATATACGTGCACCCATGTAAGTATACAGTTACTCTGCTCCTCCATGGTTCCCTACTACCAGGCAACACACATATGACAAGTACACCTCTGCATGGGATTTTAGCCTGGCAAATAAATGCAAGAATAGCAATGGAGCCAACAAGCCCCATTCTCCAGTTGTCTTGTTCACCTTACTTATCCCCACTCTGATCAGCTTATGCCTTCTCAACAAATAGAACTGTTAGAAAGCAACCATGGTAGTAACTTGAAATTTATGTGCTGAGCCAAGACAGTTTCTAGAACTCTGCCAAGCACATATCATTCCTGAGTCCTATACACTATAAGAGATGAGATTCACTCAATGGTGTACAAGAGACATCCAAAAAATCTGCAACTCTGGGTAGCTCTGAAACCACAGCAGCATACATGGGATTGACAATAAACCCATTTATGGAACCCCATTCTTGCTCTCAAATCACATTCTGATTTTCCAAATTTGTTCTGGTTTCCAGAGCTGACAGCTTTTTAACATCAACAAGCATACATACAAGGCTGCTCAAATTAGAAACAATTCATTTGAAATTGCTATGCAGAGAGAACAGCAAGTTTCAGCTCCAGGAAAGCTCCATAGATGTGTAAGCATCATTCACTGAGAAACAGGGTTTTAAACAGTTTCTGAATTACTATTTCCCTGGGATCTCCTTCTCCAAAGAGCACTAAGAAAGTTAAGTATTAACTTTCCTGTGCCCCAGTTTTGACCTACTGCTGACTATTCCCCCTTCAAAAGTGACATCTTAAAAGCTTACACATTAGACTTGTTTGGTTTTTAGTTTAAACGTACCATCACGTTTTCAAGCCCAGCTGGAAACTTGTTTGCCACCCATACGTCACACGCAAAGTGACTTTTCAACACCAATGGCAGGCTCAAAATTCCCAATTTGAATCAAAAGCTCTGAGGTGTTTCTCATACCTTTGAGCTTATTTGAGTGCTTGAATCACAAAAAGGTTACCACACTACTAGGTTAAATACACACCACACACAAACAAGCACTTACTATTTCCTTTCCTATCATTGGAAATTGAGCACATAGCTCCTTTGGAAGCTAGGGTATAATTTAACATCATGTTTGTGATTTCAGCTGATTTCCTTAAAATTGTATGAAAAGAACAATGATTCCCCATGTATATTTTCTCCTGTGACAGCCAGTGAAAAAAACAATTTATCCCTTCAGTAATTGCCGCATGCATAAAAGCAATATAAGACAAAATGCAATGACTGCTCATAAGCACAAACAGACAACAAAGTCCAATTTTATGAATACACCAGGGTCTGTTTGTTCTTTACTGTCACATCCCTTGCCTCTGGAATTCCTTCCATACACTTGCCACACTCTGCTATAAAACATGAGTTTGATGGAGCCAAAATAATCTTTTTACCTATCAGCACATCTGGATTTTTTTTTTTGCAATATGTGGTGAAATAAAAGACAAAGATGGAACACAATTACAATGTTTGCTAATTACTATTCTCTGGTACCCTACACAACCATTATTATCACGAGCATCCAACAACTCTTTGAAGAAAAAGGGCCTCTGATTTATTTCCCTACTGCAGTCACCAGAAACTATCAGAATAGTGCCCTCTTCTCTTAAAGCGAACTCCCTAGAGCCCTTATATTCAAAATCCTATTTCATTTCACCATACCTTCCGTCACCAAAAACTACTCCATTTACAAAAGGCAAATTAGTTTCTGTTTGGCCTTTAGTTCCACAAACGCACAGCTCCTGTTGAGAAAACCCAACAGGCACTGCTTTTCCATGCTTCCTACCCATGCAGAAGTTCTCCAATGGCACAAGGAAGGTCAGGTCAAACACGTGCTAATAACTATCACCATCCATAACTAAAGCCTTATTACTGTGTAATAGACCTTGTTACACAGAGAAATGACTTTTCATAGTTCCACCAGCATGGTATCATTGAAACAAAGGTCCTTTGCTTGCAACGCTTTTTAAAAAGGGCTTAAGGAATAGTTCACAATGTCCTTTCATAAAATTGTGTAAAAGATTATTCAAATAAAAACAATATTTGTGGTTTGATTTACTGTGTGTACTATTCTGGCAGTAGTGTCATAGCAGTCTATTTTTATTTCTAGATTGTTTTTTACTATAAGAAGTTCCATCGCTATGAAACTAATGCTTGCAACATTGATTTCCATGGCACTGCTTAGAAAGACTGCAGAAGAATAATGTGGATGTCAGGGCATTTTACGTAGCAGCAGCAACATTCTGCAAGCAGTGTGGGCAGAGGATTTGCTCCAGGATATTTCGACTGCTATCTGCAATATTCTACCAAAATGAGCAGGGAACCAGTACAGTAAGATACAAGGAGATTCTGAATAGTCAGAATGACACCAAGTAACACTCGGCAGAGCAACTTTGCACGGTAAGAATAGCCCAGCAACTCCTGTGTCCCATGTATCATTCTGTCAGCATGTTGTATAACGATTTCAAAAGTAGGAAATTAAATCTTAAAAAGAGAGAGAGAGAGAGAAAGAGAGAGACCAGACCTAAACTGACAAAGCAAGCCAGGAAATTGAGCAAAGGCTGACACTCTTCTCTTAGCTCTCCCACAGCCCACAGTGGCAAGATTTTTACTCGCAGATAGTATCATTACGTAGCTCTCCCAGAAGAAGACACCTTGATATGCCTTAATTAAGTAGTGACAAAGGACAATTTCTCTTTGGAACTGTGAGCATTCATTGATCACTTCCTTAATTCTCCAGCATGTGATCACACCATCAAAGAGCAATTCTAAATGCAATGGACACGTGAGCCCTGAAAGAGCATCTTGGAAAGGGTAGGAGGAAACACCTTTATTTACATATACTCAGGTAGCACAAACACTCTGTATCAAATAGATTAAAAAGCTGACCAGAATCCTTTCTGTGGCTTCAGCATGGATTTTCAAGATACCTTTGAAGGTAGTCTTCTTAAATGCAATATGAATCTTCAAGAATAGTAAAAGAGAGCAACAGCAACAACAAAATACTACTAGACCAAGAAGAATCCTCCAGCTGGTTGTTCTCTTCTGCTCAACAAAACTGAGCAAAGGTACTCTGTCCACAAGAATGTCAGCTCAGATCCCAGGGCGCTCAGAATAGTTTTATAAAGTTTTACTTCTGACAAGAGACATTGTTGAAAGCAATTGTTCAGCCAGCCAACTGCTGTCACTTCCATGAATTTGAATAAGCTCCAGTACAGGACACTGAGCTTTTGCACATGTAGGAAGATGCCATTGTTCTGAGTTAATCTTTGCCAATAAATCAACACCGCCATTATTTAGAGATTTTTATTTTCCTCTGGTGTGTGACTGTGTGGGTGGGGTTTTGTTTTAAAGTCCCCTTCTTCCATTTTCATAAAGCTTATTTTTCGTACCTCCTTGCAAAGCTTTCAGAGCAGTAGGAGGAATCCCATTTATAATGGGATCAGACCCATTAAAAGGTAAATATTGCTGTTTCTCCTGAATGTGCGTATTAACTAGCACCTAACTGGGGGAAAGAATGTAGCAGAAGAATTTGTTTGGAGTTCATGAAAATTAACATTTGGTGCAATTTTGTATCCATAATTTGCATGTACACAACTTACATATAAATACATATGGATTAATGCAAATTTTCATAAGGGAAAGATTCACTCTGTGCTCTGCAAAAGTAGGGGCAAGGCTGGCGATGAATCATTTTTTTTAAAATATTCTAGTCTGGGTATATAAATAGCTCTCTGTTTCTAGAATAATTACTACTGAAAAACACAGCTTCTGAAATAACATAGGCCATAATTAACCTTGGCTTCATTAAATCACAAATAATATATTTTTCAAGTCTTATTTGTAAAGGCAAGCTGATTAATTTAAACGTTTCCCTTTGGAGGAGGAGAGAAAAAAAAAAATCTAATCGAAATGATTTACCTACGTTGCTACTTGTCAGATCTTGTAAACTGTGGCAGGTTTTCAGCCGGCGACTTGGCTACCCCGGCCTCCCCTCGCCCCCCGGCAGGGAGCTCCTGTCTCGGGAAGCACCGGCCTCTGTTTTCCCGGGGAGGGAGACCACTCAGGAGCCCCCCACCGGGCCGAGCCGCTCCTCTGCCCGGCTTTTCTCCCTCGGCCACGGAGAGCAGGGGGTCTTGCGGGCTCGGAAGCGGCACGGAACCCCCGGCCCCGCCGGCTCCCCCGCGGCTGCTCCCCCCAGCCCGGCTGCCCCGGCACGGCACGGCACGGCACGGCGCCGCAGAAGCGCGCCATCCCTCCCGTTTCCTTGTAAGACAGCGCCGACACCCGACAGAAGAAAAGTTTCCAGGCGAGCGCCAGGAGCGGGCCGGGGCTGCCGGCAGCGCCGAGACTCGCTCCCGGCGCACGGGCGGGTGCCACCCGGGGCTCACCTTCCTGCACCGCATGGAAGGGGTTGTTGGCCTCGATGAGCTTGATGGAGTAGGTGATCTTCTCGCTCTGGAGGATGTCGTCATTGAGGTTCAGATCCGACACCGCCTGCTTGAACACCTCGTCGTCCTTGGCAGCATTGCCTTCAAAAATGGCACCTGCGGGGAGGAAGGAGGCAGAGGCGGTGAGGGCGCTGCCCGCCGCCCCGGAGCCCCCCGTCGGGCCGGGCAGGGGGCTTGGGACCCGCACCGCCGGCAGGGGGGCGGCCCTGGGATTGAGACCAACTTTCTGCTCCCCGCCTGCTGCCTGCGGGCAGCGCTGCTATTCGGAGGGTCGCGCCCACGCGAAGGCGAAACCGGGCTTTGCGTCCCGTAACCTGCAAGCTGCCATTTGGCCGTCCTGTCTATGCCGTTGGCGCGGAAGCAGCTGGCGATGGGCGTTATGTAAGATGCCCCGTCTGCCCAGCGGCTGTGTGCGCGCACCGGCTCTGTCGCCCTGCCCTGCGGAGCGGTAGCTGACCTGCGGGGCTGGCAGTGGGAACAAAACGTGCCGTCCCCGGCCGGGGCAGCGCTGCTGATTCACGCCTCGCGTGCCCGGGCCGCTGAAGTTTGCTCGGGGGGGGAAGCTGCGGTGACACCGTGCCCCGCGGGAAGAGCGGAGCCGAGGGGCAGAGCCACGAGGACCCCCCCTGCTCGGACTCGGCGCTTCCCCAGGGCTCTTCCCAACCCCGGGGGGGCGCCCCGGGGCCGGATTCCCCCCGCTGCGGCCGGGGCTGCCCCTGGCTGCCTAATGGCTCCGCAATGCCGTCTGCCTGGGCTGCGCCCCCGGGCTCCCGAGGCGAGAGGCGCAGACCAGAGCCTCCTCCGCCGGCCCCGGGGCTGCTGCCCGCCGGTAACAGCATTACGGGGCCGCCCCCGGTCGCCCCTTCTCCGCCCCGGGTCTCTCCTCCCGTCCCCTCGGAGCAACCCTCGCCAGGACCGCTCCCGGCCCGGCCGCCTCCTCCTTCCTTCCTTTTTTTTTTTTTTTTTTTTTTTTTTTTAATATATATATATATATTTTTTTTAAATTCTCCCACCCTCCCTAAAGGGCTGGTGGAATGACGGCTTTTCCTTCCCCGGCCGTTCTCCCGTCTCCTCCTCTATCACAGGCTTCAAGTGATCATACAAGTGATGCTCTCCCCCCTCTCCGCCCCTAACCAGCCTCATCTCCTTCCTGCCGGTACCTTTCAACGCCAGCCAAAAGGTGACTGCAGAGCCTCGCCTCTGCTTGCCAGGCTTCCCGCGGACATTACCGTGCCTCGCTCCCAGAAGCCATGAAAGTTCACAGCAGCCTTTCCTTTGCCTCTTCTTCACCCCTCTCTCTTCCTACCATGGCCGATCCAGCCTTCCTGCTGCCCGAGGGTTTTAAGGAGCTCTTCTTCAGACCCCAACAGTTGCGCGCACAGACACAGACACAGACACAGACGCACACGCACGGAGCCGCTGCAAACCTCGCCTCTCTAACCCTTTCCCAGCCAAGTTCTCCCCCCGCATTCCGGCTCGGCTGACACCTGCTATGACAGGGGATGCGAGCCAAGGGCTCATCTCCCCGAAAGTTTTCCCTACGAGCACGTTCAGACGATGCCTCTCTCCTGCCCGCTTTTGGGGCCGGCTGGCTGTTTTCGGCGGCGGGGATGCGGCGGGGGAGCAGAAAGCCTTCCCCACGCAAACAGGTCCGGGCACGGGGCTCTCCGACCACATGGGAGACCGCAGCGGCAGCCCCGGCGGTCCCCGCCCCGCAGCCCGGCCCGGCACAGCCCGCATTTCGCCCCTAACTTTGCAATCGGGGGGATTCGGCTGCCTTTCCCCCTTCCCTCCTCCGGTCTCTCCGTGGAGTTGGGCTCAGCCGCTGCCCGTCGCGTTCCGGCGGTGAACGAGGCGATGCCTCCGTTTATTTATCTGCCGCGTCCCTCCTTCCCCCCCGCCTGCACTCCCTTTCTTACCGATGTGGATGATGGAGTCCGCCCGCACCGAAACGCACTGAAATATCCAGGGGAAAAGCCAGAGCATCAACACTTCCATTTCCAGCCTCTTGCACAGCACATCAGCACGGGTTTAGTGGAGAGGCAGACGGGGGAAAAGAAGAGAAAACGAGCAAGGGCAGGTGGAGCGAGGCGGCGGGGGGGAAGATACCCTGACACCCCCCTGGAAAAAATAAAAATAAAAAATCCCAAATTCCCACGGAGGATTTTCCAAGACTGAGGAAAACGGGTGATGGGGAGAGAGGAGGGAAGACTGGGAAAAAAAAAAAAAAAAAAAAAAAAAAACGGGGGCCAAAAAAACGCACGGCGGTAGATCCGGGGTTGGCAGGCGGCGCGCCGGAGCCTCCAGCGCTCGGTGTGTGTGTGCCGGGGCGCCGGCAGCCCGCGAACTGCGGAGCGCCCCCCCCGCCGCCGCCGCCGCCGCCGCCCGCCCGCCCCCCGCGCCACGTGACTGCGGAGCTCGGGGCCGCCGGGGCACGGCAAGGCGGCGGCGGGCAGCGGGCACCGCGCGGCTCCGGGGGGAGCCGGGGCCGGGGAAGGGCCGCGCTGCGCCTGCCCCGGTGGCGGGGCTCCCGGCGTCCGGAGGAGAGGAGGGTGGGAGGCGGTCCCGCGGGGCCGCCGCCCGGAGGATGCCCAGTGCCCTGCCCCGGTGCCGGTCCCGGTGTGACACCCCGCAGGTAAGGGCACGGGGCCGCGCCCGCTGCCGCTCGCCCGACTTGGCCACCTGCAACCAGGTGGGAGCGCGGGGCTGCCCCCTGCGCTGGGGGCCGGGGGTATGGGGGCGCAGCAAACCCGCTTCGTGTTTTGTTTTGTTCCAGATTTCAGTGAAATCTAATTCAGAAATTGGACATGCTCGCGCTCAGAAGACTAATTCATCCCCTAAAACAAACGCATCAGTGATTGCAGGCACCCAAACGTGACGAGCGTCTCAATACGCCGCGGAGCCAGAGAAAACAAATTCATTCAGGAGCCCGAAACGTAATTAAAACTACTGCCAAGAAAACCCGGCGAGGGCAGGATGGCACCGAGATCAGCGAGCGGCGGCACGGCGCGCTGTAGCGGCGCGGACACCCGGCCAGCGGCAGCGCGGGGACGCCGCCAGGCAGAGCGGGCCCCGCAGCACCCCGCCGCCTCGCAGCCCCGAGCCCCGAGCCCGCTGCTAAGGCGCTGCCCCCGATCCCCGATCCCACGTCCCCGATCCTGCATCTGCAGCGCACTCCTGCCACCAGCAGCCGGCTCCGCGCTCCTTCCCGGGGTGAGTTCCCTGCGGGCAGGATCACCGCGCTGAGCCCTGCCTAACCCAGGCGCGGTGCGGCAAAAGCGCTTCGTGCTCAGGGGCAGCGGCTTCGGAGGAGCTGCACCGCCGCCGGGGGGGGCGTGCAAGGGGAGCGGGGTGCGAGGAGGAGGCTGCAGCGGCGGAGATGCCAACACGGATCCCTGTTGATCCTCATGCGTCAACAGGCACCCGTTCGGGGGTAGTCACCAGCACGGCTTTTGAACCGGGAAAAGTGGGGGGTAAATGTACAAGGAGACGCACTTTGTAAAAATAAATCGCTTGTTAACTGCTCTTACTTACAGTCCTTGTCTTAAATATGCAATTGCACACCGATCAATGCAGCATGATTAAATACCGTATGCCATATTTCATGTAATAAAAACACTTAATCCAGATAATTGGCTTCTGAGACAAAGATCAATAGAAATGTTCCTTATTTGACTACGTTAGCAAGTCAAAATTAATTCTAATTTACATTTGCTTCAAATCAATACGCACTTAGTGACTTACACAGGCTCTTTAAAAAGTTAAACACCTGTATTGACCACCGTCATATATATGTCAGTAACAAGTACATGTGTGGGAATTATGTGGGGCAGAGGGGACGTGTTGCCACACAGCCAATTTCTGATTTCCACAGAGGAAAGGAGGCTAAATTTATGTGCGTTTGAAAAGTGCATTGGGATCCTGGCCAGGAACCTGCAGAAACACACAGCTATTAACCCTGCAATTTATACAGGCATCCAAATCCCAGCCCAAATACTCCAAGCACTTGGGAGCAGGCTGCCTCTTCAGTTTGCACAGTGAGACCTTGACCTCAGCTGGAAGTCCTCTGGCTGCTATTTTAATAATAAAACTTAATATAAAATATTAAAAGTCCAAAATGCAGTGAATTAGACAAGTTAAAGAATTTCCTGAGAAATCCATAAGCAAATACCCTGCATACAGACAAGGACCCAGGCCTAGGAGGCCTTCCTCCTAGAAGAGGAAAAAGGTCAGGAGCCCAAACAACTATAAAATAGATCAGTAGAAAAAGGCTCCCCAAAACAGGCAGGGGGTTAGTTGTCACAGCCAAAGGACAAGAAACAAGGAAAATGCCTAGAGGAAACCTCAAATGCCATAAAATCTCATTTGTAACATGCAAAGCACAAAGAGATTTATGTGCAATAGAGTGGAAACAGAACTGGAGCTCACCTTGACCCCAAATACAGAGCTGTGCAGAGCTACCCCCACTCCACCTGTGCTTTTCTTTGCTCGGTTTAGTTGAATGAAAAGACGTGCTAAAGTAGGAAAGCAAAACAAACCACGATCCATATCTTTCAGCATTGATAAAATCTTTAGTGGCTGCAGCTGTCCATCAGAGGACTGGATCAAGGCCTCCAAGCCTTCAGGAACCACATGCAAAGCTAGCCATCAAAAGAAGAGCAAGAATCTGTAAGAACTGAGCCACCAGGCCCAACAGCAGAACAGCAATTTCAGCAGCATCTCTGCAAGATGGAGAGTGGTAGCATCAACACCAATACATCTTGCTTCAAGCCTGATTTAAGTCAGGCCTTTGAAACTATTGCCACACAGATGTATTTTATTTTTTTTAATTGGCTTAGATTAGATTTTTCATTACACTTACTCCTCCCCCTTTAGATTCCCTCCTTACAAAAAAGGGATTCAGCTTGAACTTCTAAGTCTGGTAAAAATGGGAGCGTTCATTTCAGTTCTGCCATCCAACGCTTGCAGTGGGCAGAGCACCGACATTTTGCAGTGGGTGCGCATTGTTCAGACAGCAGTCATCACTAACAGACTAATCCATTTGCCATCATTTTGCATATTAAGAACATTACAAGTTGCCACGATATTCCATCATTGTGTAGGGGACAACTCCATGCACATTACTACATAAAGTACCACTGGATTTACAGCACCTGTGGAAGAAAGGCCTCTCGTTAGAAATATGCAAGGTAAATAGCCAACTCAAGTAACAGTCACTATTCAAAGTTCAACTCCTTGGCAACAGATGCAATTCTATGCACATCTCTAACAGCTCTATTACCTTTGCAAACCACTGTGGTGATTTTAAGCTAACCTATCATGAGATATCTCTGTGCTTATTTCTGTTGTCAGAACGAGCATGGAATGAAACCCGCACCAACTGGTTTTTGCTACCAGGAGAGAATTGCTTGAATACAGCTCTGAACACTACACTGCAATTAGAAATGTAGAATATCCCAGACAGGTGAACTGAAAGGCTCGTGCAATGCCACACTCCAAGCCTGGCACTTGGGGCTCTGTCCCTCTCTGCTGTCACAGCAAGCACAAGACATATTGTGAACATCACCAGAACTACGGCTGCAGGGAACGCCTGGATCTGGAAAGCCCCTGATGTTTACTGAGCACATACAACAGCATGCACAAAGCTGCTTCCTAAGTGAGAGCTCTGCAAAATCAGAACATTGAGACTTCCACTGCACTGTAGCTTATGATCAGAATAAACGGAGTGCCTTTGAGATTCAGCATTTCTCCTGCCTTTTCCTAACTTCCTTCCACTTGCTATAGGCATTTGCTGAGGCTTCCCAATGTAAAAATCAGAACAATGTTAAGTGCTTAAAACAGGGTGAGAAACATTAGAGGGAAATTATGGATGTTGCCTGGGAAGGGGAAGAACAGAAAAAAGACTGACAGTGTGGGTAACATAGACAGGAGATATAATAATGTGCTCCAAAGCTACACTCAGAGTTTTCTTGAGAATCTTTTAACTCTAGCAGGGGGAGAGAAAGGTACTGTCTGGAAGGAGATTCTCCAGTCCCCCTGACAGCAAAGATCTATAATGGTCTGTGCATTTACACCTAGCTAAGGTAAAAGCTGGATATGTATCCATATTTAAAAGGCTATGCAGGTACATGTGGCAATGATTATTATTCCCTCTGAAAGTGAATGGAACTCCTCTATCAGTCATACATACATGAAGATGCAGTAAGTTTCTCCATGTGTTAGCTGCTCAGTCTACAGGGTTGTAAGCATTAAAACAAACAAACAAACAAAAATTTCTTTATATAGCATTGCAACAGTCTCCCTCGTTTCCCGATACCCAAGAGAAGGTCTATAGTAACAGAAAATATATATATTTATTGTACCTTTTGTAAGGAAATTCAATAGCTCTCCTTCTCTTTGGAAACAATAATGGAAAAAGAAACCTCTATAAATTTAGGAATGCTTGTATTTAAATCACATTGTCATTCTCCTGTGGTGACAGCCCAAGATTTCAGTTGTTTTACTGAAAATTCTTCTATCTTATTGAAACCTTCTTTGCTCCATTCAGGGTTGATAGCATAGCATGATAACCTTCCCGGAGCAAGGGACCTGAGCAAGAAGAGGTTACTGAACTACAGAGTTCTTTGTGTGTGTGCTGGTTTGGTTGTGATGGCATTAAAGTTCTTCATAGTAGCTCACAAGGTGCAACTGTTTGGGATTTGTGACGAATATGTGCTGATAAGCCCCCATGTTTAGTTGCTGCAGGGGGCTGCTTACACTGAGTCAAGGAGTTGGCTTCTCATGCTGTGCAGGCAGCAAGGAAGCTGGGAGGTGCCGGAGCTGGGACAGCTGACCCCACTGACCAACAATGCTCCACACCACGCAACCTCATGGCAAGCAGTGAAAGGGGGGGAGGCAGCTGCTGGCGCTGCCAGTTGGCTGGTGGTAAACAAGTGCTTTCTGCATCACTTGTTGGTTTCTGGGGCTGTGTTGTTTTTCCTTTGGTTGTGGTTTTTGTTTCTTTGTTTTCTTCTTTCTTATTAAACTGTCTTTATCTCAACCCACAAACCTTTTAACTTTTCCCTTCTAATTCTCTTCCTCCCATCTTGCTGGGGGAAAGTGAGAGAGGCACTGGGTGGTGCACAGCTGCTCACTGGGGTTAAACCACAACAGCAGGACAGTTGCTGTTCTTGATTAATTTGTTGTGTGCCTACAAACAATCTGAAACTGCAATAGTCAACACTTTATTTGGATTGGTGGGCCTTTTAAGATACCATAAGGAAGGCAAAGCACTATTCGTCTCAAATCTTTACCTGATTTAGTTCAGCAGAGTACATACAGCCTATATTTGATTTAATTCATACTTATGTTTGCTTAATTCCATTATTCAATATCTGATGCATCATGATAAGATTCATATTTACTTCCCCACTCCTCTTTTCCATTTGGGCCATTTCATGCCTCGTTTTTCCTTAGCAGGCTTTTTCTTCACAATAGACATGGACCTATACAGGCTTTTGCAACCACCCACATTTTCCTAGTTGTATAAATACACTCTTATTTTAGTCCAAGGCAGGCTGTATCAGTGTTGGTAAGTTTAAACTCTGTCTCGGCATTTCTATTTAATAAACACTGATTTGGAAGACACTCAAAAGGAATCTGTTTATTTACAACATCTTACTACAACCACAAGGTGTTCTGTAGAGAGCTCTAAAACACGGGCAGCCAAAGAATCCTCTGTTGTGACCACTGGGAATGCGAGTGTAACTCAGTTACAGGAAAAATCTTTTCTCCTTCATTGCTAAGTAACTCCCTTGTCATTATATCCACTGGACACTGACTGGAAAAGGCTAAACTCTAAGCTGCTTTTCTCAGCACAGAACCTTTTTTCCAAAAAATGGGAGTTTGGGAATAAAAAAAGTGTGATTGCTATCTCTGTGTTACTGTACAAGTCCATAAGGATGCCAGCTCCTTGAGTAAAAAAAGTATTAGTTACTCACAATTTAATAGTAGCCATATCAAAATAAATCTCTGAACTAACTTCACTGGCATCCGTCTCAGAGGGAAAAACATTACAAATTTCTCCACCAAACAGATCTAAACATCTTTCTTCTTTTAGATATTAGGGTGGACAGGAGAGCAGAAATGATACAGCACCCATTCTCCAAGTTGTTAAAAGTTATTCAAACCATCTTGGGCGCCTCATGTTGAATTATCCACAGTGAACATAGTGTCCAGTCTAACAAGTTGTTCAAGGAGCTGCCTTTCACAGATAGCAAGGCTTGCTAAAATGGCTGTCCTTCTGCCATCAGCCCAAAAAGACAGGAAAGTCCAAAAAGAAAAACCAAACACATTCTTGCTGCTTCTCACTTTACCCACCACCTAGACAGTAACAAAACCAGTAAAATAGATGCTGCTGCACGGTGACGCAGATGGCCAGAAAAAAATGAACAGATCTGAAAATTTGGGCCCTCCAGTCAAGACATGGTAGCTGATCTTGTGTTTATTCCTACTTCACTGGAAACTCCACTGAGTACTGAGAAGTATGTAATCAGAAAGATTTTGCTACAAGCCAGGAACGTGAACACTATCCTTTGCTGCATCTCAGCCAAAGACGAAGGATATGTTCTATTGCACTAACTCAGTCCTTTACCATCACTAAATACTGATGCAGTTTATATGTGCAGAGTCCTTTAAAAGCTCCACAATGAAAAGTACTCTAAGTGGAAAGTAATTTTACCTTTAAGAAAACCTGATCTTTCTCAACAGTACAATCTAAAACATATTATATTTAATGACTGACTCACAATGGACCACTTCCAGCTACTAAGGTCTCTCTTTTGACTTGTAGCACTGTGTCATGGAGTGTTGGCATTTTTTTGTTGTTGTTGTTTTGTTTTGTTTTTTTTTTCCCAGCATAGTTTTGCAATATCTACTTTGCAGCTGTTTGTGCAAACAAGGGCATATTTGCCTTTTCAGTGACTCCATTAGCATTAATGGCAGCCACACACACACAGAGGGGGAGAATAAATTCTCCTAGGGATGTGTTCTCTTCAGGAAAAGGTTGCCGGTCATGGAGTTCATAATTCATACTCATGTTTCCAGGAATGAACAGATGAAATGAAGGTTTTATAACAGAAACATCAGCTTGATTCTCACTGTATGCCTGACTTTAAAATTAATCTTAGCAAAGCATTCAATTACTGTACATCTCTCACTTGGGGTGTTGGGGGTGGAATTCAAACCAACCAGTATGCTAAACTGTGACCGTATTTCTTGAACAGCATTTCTTACATTTCCTGCTCAAATTTATTTATTTATTTTTTAAAAGGCAGTACAATCCAGCAGTTGGAGCAGAAGGGGCATGATTCCTGGGCTCCATTCCCACCAGAGTCACCGATTCATTTCATGACTAATTGAGTGGACTGTTGCATGAACATTGTATTCAGTTCTCAATTTAGGGGGGAACAAGAACATCAAGTTCCTTTCCTCAGTTGCTGCACTTGGTCAGCTGTCCTACTTCTCTAGGAGGTGTAGAGGAGACATGGTAGGTTTATTTTTTGGCAGGTCAAATGGTTAATTTCAAGTAATTTCAAGTTTGTGAATCATTCACTAAGTACAAATATTTCTCATGTTTAAAATAATTTCAAACAGAAAATGCTTCATGTGGTCCTCAGGTCTAGACCATTCCACGTAGCTGAGTCTGGATGCATATGTCCAATAACCAAACTTCATTGCTGATCTGAATGACAGGATTTCAGCTCTCCAATTCTTTTTATTTGTTTTAACCCAGTATGAGACAGGGAAAAACAAACAAACAAACAAACAAGAACTTATATTGAGGGAGATAGGAAAAGCTCTGGAGAAAAGCCCAACCTGCACTACAACAGCACCCAGTGCTTTTACTGGCTATTTTAGATTGATTCCAATTAGAAATGCACTTCAAATTATTGCTCCACACATTTCTCACCTGACTCACCAGTTCTGAAAGACTGCATATAAAGACCTCAAAGTTTTGTGTTTTTATTTTTATTTTTTATTTTTTTATTTTTTTTTCCTCTGGTCTACTGACCCATCAAAGATATTGTGATAAAGAGTTTATGCAAAGGGCAGGGATGATGCAAAGTAGGCAGCACTTTGAGCATCCAGCACTCCGCGAACCACAGTCCCTGCCACGGCACCCTTGGGAAACGTCACTGACCAGTGTTTTCTAAAGCTGTTAAATTCATTGATATTTTCATAATATCATTAAATACACTCGATCTTACTTCTGATCTAAGCAGTGCTGCATTACACAACAATATATTACACTGCAGCTGTGTACTATCCTGTTGAGTGCAAGTCTGCAACTGAAATAACTTTGTTTGCTGCAGTGCTGTATTATCATACATGACTATACCATGCAACATTGATTTCTAAGCAATGGTATTGATTAGGAGTCTTATTTTACAAATGTTGGCAGGATACAGCCTTTTGACCAAATTTGAATTACGTTCCCCAGCAACAACAACCCTTTCTTTACAGGGACTGTATAATACTAGTAACAAGTAATGCTGCAGACTTCAACAAGTATTGAGGATTTACACCTGTATGACTTCAGTAGTATGAGTTTTTAGCATTTTTCACTTACAAAATATGCTTTAGAATTATTATTTTTAAATGCAAACTTTTTTTTTTTTTTTTTCCTACTCACTAGCTAAAAATAATGCTTTTGTCTCCTAAGAGATAAGTTTATTAAATTGAATTTGACCTTTCAGAGCATACCTAGGTAGGGATTTCTTCTCCCTGGAAACACAGGCATGTTCTTTGCATACTGCTCTGAGTCATGCAAGGCTCTACAAGCAAGTAAGCAAACCAATCTTGGAAGAGCACTTTGCATTATACAAATTATACACAGGAGAACAAGAAAAAAAGATAGATAGATAGATAGATAGATAGATAGATAGATAGATAGATATACTAGGACCTAAATTTAAATACCATACTTCGGATAGAAAATGTTTACAACAGAATTGTTATGTTCTCAAGAAGTCCTCCAGATTTATCATCAACATATCATTGCTTGACCAGTTCCCCTGTGGTGCTGCTTACTCCTTTCAAAAAATCACTTCTAAATACTTCCCCAGTACATCTGTGCTGCTTCTCATACCCCCAGTGGCTCACAGGTTGGTAGAAATCTCCTAGTTATCTTACTGCTTTGCCAGCTGAATCCTAGTTTGCAAAGCAGGCTTGTTGCAGTAACACAGGAGGACCATACTTTCCTAGTTTTAGTTTCTTCCTGCTGGGAAGGCTGAGTGCACCAGTGCCTTCATCTGTGCTGATCTATCTGCAGATCCACAAAGCCTGTTACCCACATAGCTAAACACACTCCTTTTTACACAGCAGGTGAAGAAAAAAAAATCAAGAATAGGCAGTCCTTACCTTTCTTACTACAAACTCCTTCTTTCACTCCTGGTACTTAACAGGCACCAGGAATATATATCCTCAAGTACACTGCGACCTTTACATCACATGCTACAATAAAACAAGATTCTGTATCTAAGCCTCACCTCTTTACCTCTGGAGCATTACCTCTAAATTGTAATTAGTTGCTTATGCTTTTGATGGACTTACTGTTACAGACAAAGCACAGTTTACTTTCCCCAGTGGTTTGTTCAGAGAGCTTGGAGTCTATCACCTGACTCGATTATTACGAAAGGCAGGTTCCCCTGTCAAGGGGCAGATTTACAGTCAGAGTCCAAAGCAATCCAGCACAAACACTAATTGAAGATGCACCTATTATTCAATCACTCCACATAGTTCCTATATTTTACCAAGTAAAATGCTTTTAGGAGAGATAGGAGACATAACAGCATTTGCCACCCTTAAGTCCTATTGCTTCATCTAAGCTTCTCTATTCAACCTGCACTTGTGGATTTCTTAGTTAAGGGCCAACCAGGCCTAAGAAATGAGTCAAAGCCAAGGCTGCTTCTTTTGAAAGCTCAGAAGTTTTTCTATGCTGCAAACTAGCTTCCGAACACCTCTGCATTATACACATAAAACAAGTCTCTTAATAAATATGTTATAGACACCTCTTAGTGAACCTTCACCTGCCTCTAAATTCCACATTGAATAAAACTGCTACTATAGTAAAGAGCAGTTAGAACAGAACATATCCCTGCAAAGCCATGCTTGTTGGTACATTATATCAATTCAGTTACATCCTCTCATCCATTTAAGAAAACAAACCTGACAAGCATACATAATTATTAACTGCAGTACTTGATTTAACAGACAGACTATTTTTCCCCTGCAACTGTTTTTCTTTTCAACCCAACATGCCCAAGACACCTGGTTTAACAAATTTTTGGTTATGTCTGATATCTTAGTAACACAGAACTTCCCTCTTCCCTGTTCATAATAAAAGTGAAGATGTACACATGGACCTTGTGTAATCTTCTGGGACTGGTAGCTTTGCATTATAACCTGAGCTCATTATTGTTTTCAGCAGAGGCTTTTCTGGCCCTACAAGTGGAAGCCCTCCAACAGTGACATCTTTCTGTCTCTTTCCCCACCCACGTACATTCTCCACAGGATGAGAAACAAATCTATTCAGTCATTCAGTGTCACAGATCATCATGATGATCCGGGGATGTACTCATATTTTATACATCTAGATCACTGCTAATAAAAATCACAAGATCACAAGCTTCCATTATGTGGATACATACCCTAGCTCTGCAGGCCAACTGCAGGGCCAGCTGCCACTAGCTGGAGAACAACTCTGGAAATTTGCCTAGCCATGTTAAGGAGCCTGTATGTGCCAGCCAGCACCGCTCCCTGCCCTGAGGTCAAGCTGTGCACATCTGGCTCCTGCATGACCCCTGCCAACCAGGTGCATGGGGACAAATCCACAGCTTCTCTCATGTTCAGTGGCAGTAGCTTGTCTGCTCAATTCCATCAGTAGTTGCCATTGTATTTTATTGTGCTTTGGCCAACACAGCCCAAGAGGATGTGTATTAAAATGCAGTGAATGATTTCTTATGTTTAGACTTGTAAATGTTGGGGCAGAAGTTCTCTCTATCTACAGTTAGAAGGGAATCATGATTTTCCTTGCACAGGGTGAGAACACCTCTCTATTGATGAAGGTGGCACCACACCAGCTCAAATGATTTTCCATTAACACAAAAATCAAACTTTCCATTGCTTATAGAGGGAAAAGCAATCCAGGATACTGAGACTACAGGGGACTCTTGAACACTGATGAAGGAACAAATCCATGAGGCAAGTGAATTTCTCATATGTTGGTTCCAGTAACCTTGAGCTCATGACTCTTGTTTCAGTGTAGTGGAATAAATCTGTTCTGAATATGTATGGATTTCATCTCAAGGCTGAACAAGAAAAAAAAAAAAAAAAAAAACAACAGTGGTGCTAAGATACTTCACTATACAGCTTTACTAAACTAATTAAAAATGGAATAATGCAATGAACAAAATTGAGTAAACAGTTACAATTGAATCAATAGGTTCAAAGGATCAGATCACTAAATTAATACAGCTAAGGATAACCAAAAAAGCTCACAAAAAGGATGAGTTTTCTTCTTCACAGGAAAAAAAAATGTATTGCTTCCAATTAATGCTTCACAAAGAGTACACAAAGAGGGTTTAAAGGAAGTACCAGTTCCCTTCCCCAGTAAGGCACCAAGCATCAGTTGCTTGTATGTAGTACATAAACCACGCTAGTATACTGTTTCAGACTTCATGGGACAATAAAATACAGGTGAAAAAGCCAAGCCAAGCAGCCAGCAGCCAGCTTGACCTCAGATCCAAGCCAAGAGAAGGATGCTAATGCCAGGGGTGGCATTCCCTGGTTTTCAACTGATAAACTGGACTTACTGAGCTCCACAACAACATCATTTTACTTTTACAGCTTCATTGTTATCACATACTACTGCATTGTGTTTATTTATTTTTTTTTTAATGACCAAAAGATGACTTTTAACAACATCTTTTCAGCTTTGCTACCTAGTTCTCAAAATCTACTAATTCGCTCAAGTGTTTATGTTTACTATTGCAGATTTTTTGAGGTGGCCTGTCCATCCACCCACTAATGCAACAAGTAGTTATAGAAAACAGAATTTGTTTACAACTGTAGCAAGAATGTTTTATAAACTTACAGTGTAGCCTTCCCTCAGCGGGATTATTCATTTTGGCCTCTTTTCTCTACCTGCATGTCTATCAACATGGAACTTTTTTTTTTTTTTTTTTTTTTTTTTTTAAGAAGAGATAGGAAAATTACTGAAACACACACGTGTGTTTCTAAGCTTTCTATGCCTTATCTCTAGCTCACACAGTGGCCAGAAAGTCTTGGATAGTTTGAAATGCACGAGGCCTTTTTCCAAGCTGACTTTTTAGGACTTTTCCAGTCCTTTTTCATTTCCCTACCAGTGAAAAGTTTATTGGGAATACTCTCATTAAAAAGCACAGCAGAGTCTACTACCAACAGTAACACATATGTTAGAACAGAATCCATCCTCTGACATCTTGCTTCTCTAACATAAACAACAGGAACATAAAACTAATCCCTTGCTTATGATTTAACGATCATCCTCATAGACAAGGGCAACAGACTGCTATTCCAGGGAGCACACAATGATTGCGCAGGTATGGAGTTTGTGTGTTTGTCCCATCCTTCCCGAGGATAGATCAAAGCCCAGGTTTTGGACTCCCTTTCCTCCCAGCAGCACTCTGGCTGGATAACAGTTGCATTAATGCAGCCCTCCTCTGCAGCCCTCCTCCACAGCCACAGCCAACCCCAGCCCCAAGGAAGGATCCAGAAAAGCCAACGCAGCTCTCAGGGCCAGCGTGTTGCAGCAGAGGGGCTGCACCAAGAAAACTGTAGTGGAAGCTCAAGTTCTACCCTAAATATCCTTTCACAGCTACAGGTCCAAATACCAGTTCTGTAATCATTCTGTATGCATTTTGACTAATAGACAAATAGCTACTAATGAGACTATTATTAGTATAGTGGTTTCATTGCTTATTAAGACAAAGAGGCAGTTTTATTCCTTTCATGACATTATCTGCTGACAAACAGTGCAAAACAATTCACAAAAGAACAAAGGTTCTCTTTGTATGTTTGCAAGATTTTTTCCTTGTAAAAGTGAGTATTTTCTCAAATAAAAGTATAGCAACATCTATAATAAAATGTCTACTACCCATATGTAAAACTGGGCATATAAACCCTGGAATGCCACAAGCCAAACTAAGTTCTGGGAGGCACCATCTTCTTTCTTGAGAGCTGAGCAAGTCGCAAATGAACTGCTACCTTTGGAAAGATGAATCTTTGCCAAGGAATCACTGGAACTGCTGATGCAAATCCAAAACTACTACATGGATATAGCCTCAACAAGCCCTTAATCAAGCTGACAGGAGATGTGCCAAATAACAGGGGTTCTTTTCTCTTTGATACCTTCTCTGTTCCAAAGCACAACTTTGATTTGTCGACCTATTTTCTTCTAACACAATGGTCTAGCTCATTACTTCCTACATGACTGCAAGCAGCTCATTGCTTTTCTTTCACAAACAAAAACACAAACAAATAAATAAATAAAAAATAACGTTAAGGGAATTATGTGAGAAAAGGTAGAGTAACTTTACAACAGAAAGACTCTCATAATGACAGCACACAGAATAATAGTCTTAAGGAAGCATAATAAAATGTAAGGTGTTTATATATATATATATGTATATATATGTGTATATATATATATCCTTCATATATATATATATATAAACATCCTTTTAGATTGATTTTTCTACATTCCAAATGCTCCCATAACCATCTTTTGACATTTCTCCTGCACAGCTGGGTACACCATCCATAAGCAATCTCTGTCTACCTGGCATTATTATTATTTTAAAAGCAATTTCTTTCACCTCCTTTCAGCTCAGACTTACGTTATACCTAATTGCCAGTTACCACCCTCCCTTCTAGAAAAAGAAAATCTGATTTCCAACCGTTTGAAATCCATCCTTATTGTTAACTACGACATAATCATAATGCCCATATATGCACATTATAGGAATACAATTAGCAGAAGACCAAAAAAGTGGGTGCCGTTTGCATTCTTGGCATCTACATTCAAATGTTAACTCACAGATGAACACAACCTTACAATAATAATACCATGTATATTACAAAGAGTTTATCAGCAAGAGAAAAAAAATGGTATTAGTTGCTTGCTTATGATTAATAAAAGTAGTTAACAGAGAAGGAATATTATTCTTGCTGGGTGCTCATTATGCATTTGATAATCTCTATTTATAGGACAATGAAACATGGGGTTTATAAAATGCCATCTGTTGGTTTCTTTTTAATGCATGGAATTTCTGACAGTTCAGGAGCTGCAGTTCAGCAGTGTTGATAATGTTACAGCATGTAATACTAAAGGCTTTGGTTATGAGAACTTGAGCCATTAAACATCAAGAAACAGATTGGATAGATATGCTGAGGAGTGTATCTTCTGTCTTCTGATTTTAATCTATTTAAAAAGCAATTTACACTTTCATGTAATTGATTTCAACCAGTCATTCAAATAACATAACATACACACAATCATATATTGCAATGATCCACAAATGTGATAGAAGTGATTTTGTTCTTTGATCTCTGCAGGAGAAGGTGCCTCATGAGAGAAGCTCACAGAGATCTAAAACTACTACAGGCAAAATGACAACTACTCTTTTTTTTTTTTTTTTTTTCTTGAAAAATTAAAAAAAAAAAAAAGAAAGAAAAAGAAAACACAGGCATCAAAAAAGATATCTTAAAGCACAGAATTAGAATCAGATCTATTCGCATTAAATTTGTCAATATCTAAAGGTTGCATTGTTCTTGCATATTAGCCATGAAATTAAAGCACTCATAATGAAGGTTAATATTGGAGTATATCAACAGTAATAAGTTTGACTATCATCGACTTCAACATCTAATTCAGTCACCAAATGGCCCAATATTCAGAGCTTAGTTTCCCTTTGAGCATAAGCTGCTGCTTTTAATGCAATTAATGAAATTGTGATTGATTTTTTTGTGAAATGGATCACTCTGTATTCATATCAGCATAAAGTTGGAGGGGGTTATATTGCTGGATAAAGGTCTAATTAGGACTATCAATCCCAACAGGACCCACAGATACGGAGCTGTTCATAGGTCAAGCAAACACAGGAAGAAATATCTAAGCTCCATAAAGGACAATTTATAATTTGGTAGTTTCTTAGGGTTATCAGCATATGATTTCTGTTTCCACATTCAGTTGTTTCCACCTTGAACAGTCTCTACTGTTACCTCAAGTCTTCATTGTGCTCCTCTGTCACAGCCTGTCAGATAACTGGAAGTGTCAGCTCCCTGGGACAGGAACTGTCGTCTTTGCTACTTGTCTACAGCACAACAAAAAGCGGCCTGTCTTAGCCAACAGGATTATAATGCTTCCCATCCCAGAATATGAGATTCATTTCTTTCTTAGAGGTTAGATAAATATAAGATATTGTTGCATTTCTACCAAAAAATGAAGTAGCTCTTTGACTGTTTACAGGTATCAGTGTTAAAACATGTTGATGTAAGTACTTCAGGTAAATTGCTAACTCTTGACAATAACTTTGCATTTGCTTATTTTTTTTATTATTATTTTTTTTTATACACAAAGAGCAGCTCGTGCTACTTACAGCCTGGCCTCAGTCAGTCAAAGGAAGACCATCAAGCATCAAAAAAATATAGCAGTTTCACGAAAGGGCACCCAATCAACCTCCAACGTCAATCTTCTGAGTGATGTACCCATAAAGCAACCATGTGTTCTCTTAAAGACAGAGCTTACAGGAAAAACTGGAATTTAGACAGAAGATTAAGACTAAGTGAAAATGGACTGGGGCTTTTGGGGTGGATATGGAGAAGTTTCTATTTGTTCCTATAAATATTTGTCAAACACTGTTTTTCTAGCAAGCCACTCTCAGTGAGCTATTCTTACAAAACTCAGGGAGTCGTACACTAAGAGAAGCTAAGTTTAGCAGATCAGACAATTCAGTAAACCATGTCGGAACAAACCACGGCAACCTCACTTAGCTTATGAAATGTGATGCAGTAACAAGAAGTGAATAACAGCAAGAAAAGCTGAGATCGGGAACTAAAATGCTTTCAGGTGGCACAAATAATTCTAAAATGAAAATTGAAAAACATTGCCTGTAATTTACTTAAATGTCACTACTTAAAGTTTGTTCAAACTCATTTAAATGAATGGTGGTTGTCTCTAGATGCAGCAAATAAATAATCAATGTACCCTCATGTTGAAATCTGCCTTAAGTGCAAACACAAATAGATGTTGTTTCCACCTCTTTGGAGAATATATATAGTCATGATTCAGCTTTTGCTTGCTAATAATATCTCGTCCTTGTTATACTAAAGGCTGCTCTTACATGGGTACCACAGAGTGTTTCGGTATTAACTGTGGTATGTTTGTTAAAGAAATGTTATAGGTTGTGCAACATTTATCATTCCTATATTTTGCTTTGTGCTTTTGTGGTAGCCTACAATTCCCACATGCTTCATCTTTATAAAGACACAGAGTTCCCTAAATTGAGCCCTTGAGTGCGATACTATCCATGCTTAGCCTAGAGAGACAGGTCTTTAGAGGTATTTTGGATCATTTTAATTAAATTAAAGGTCACCAAGGAGCACACGGATTTCAGTGAGCCAAATACTGCGTGGTTTCCACTGTCTGAAACTTCTTATCAATAGGAGCACTATAATCAAAGAGTTATAAAGATTGGATTTGTTTCACTGATCTGAAAGGAAAGGTAAATACAAGCTTACACATGTCCAGAAAAAAAAAAAAAAAAAAAAAAAACAAAAAAGATCCCCATTAGCACAATGCAGATTGCCCAACTCAACAAGAGCGTGCTTGGAAACATGAAAAGTGAAGTACAAGGGAGTTTATTTACAGGGTGTGCTCAAACCTTGTCCAGTTGAACCACTGAGGTGAAGAGCACACACAGATCTCCCTTTGATTGAAACTCCTCTCAGGCAGAGATCTGCTACCTTGATCTTTCCCTCACTTCCTTTAAGGACTCCCAAAAGCTGCAAGGTGGAGCCATCTGGTCAACACACTTCCATCCCACACATCCTCTTCCCTCAGCCCCTGCACATTGCACTTTGGAACGTGCCATCCCTCAGACCTCTCAGCTTGAAAAAAACGTGACTGGGCTGTAAACTCTCCCTTTGATTACTTGCTCTAAACAGAAAGGATGCAAGGATGTAGCAACCCAAACGGCTCTTACAGCCACTATTGCTTTACATCTTTAATCATTCCCAAAGACAGTTTCATTATGGGTCTCTATAACTCAATGACCTTTTATACACAAGTCGTTCTTTCAGAGTAAGCAATATTAACTGTGGATCAAATGAACTAAGGTGAAAAGATAAAGTACTTCCTATCGTAAGAAATGAAAAATAGATCTTCTTTTCAAAATAGGAGTGATCATAGTATAATGGCTCAAAGAAAGAGTTTATTTGCAAGTCTGTAAAAGATATTTTTTTAACTAGGAGTCTCCTAGTTAAAGGAATAATTTAAAAGAATTTACTTCAAGAGGAGGGAAAAATATTAAGATTTCAAGGATGTAGCTATAAATGGATGAAGCAACGCTAACACAAGCATGTTGGAAGGAAAATTCTGAATGCTTATCCATAAATCCACAACATAATCGTGTTGGTACAAATACTCCCTCTGTAAACAAACAAGTCAAATAATGACTGAGTTAGAACAGTAACCTTAAAAGGTCTACATCCAAAACTCTTATCCAAACAGAAATGTGCAACAGTTCACATCTTGAAGTCTAACCCAGGATGCTTCTTAAAGGAATATTCTACCTAACTGGGTATGTCTCCACATAATGGCATATTTGTTGATTTTATAGCAATACAAAACCAGATTTAGGTTTATATATTGAGCAGCTAGAATCCAGCAGTATTTGGAGTATTTGGCTACTGAGTTTAGATTCATCTCTAGCTGTGGCAGATACACAATCAGGACATTTTGTAACTGCCTTTCAAAACCTTATTACAACTACACAGTTCAATACTCTTAAAATAAATAGTGCATCATCAGCTAAGTATTGAAATAAACATTTCACCACTCTACGCATCATCAGCCTCATTTCAGTGCCTGGTAGGTCGTCAACATTTTGACTCACAGCCCAATTTCAGCAGTGCTAAGTGTATAAGTGCTACATATCTTAGATTTGTTTCACACAGACATTTCTCATCATGAACGGCAGGCAGAAGTGCAAGAGGAACACCACAGTCAAGTCCTTTGGCTTGGTGACAGCACTTAATGCAGAACACTGAGTTTTGCATGATGTTCCACTGAATGTTTTCTAACAGGTATGGTCAGTTTGAATTTCTAGGCTAAGATAATAATAATTAGTAGTAAATGAGGAAATGTAGCTCTGTTTTTTAAGCCCCTGCGGTAACGTCATGTTCTAAAATTCTTAAGTGAAATAATTTTCCAACAGTATTTCACTAATAGGTTCACTTTTCCCATTTCTACTTCTCATGAAGAAGTCACCACATTACCACACAAATGTGCATAGCACGATCAGGTAAAACTTACAGGTGCAAAATGCACTTTGCTAATGAGAAATAGACTGTACAAAACAGCACTTGAAATAATGCTACCTTTACTATGCAAGCCCCCAAAGGAAACAAAATCTGGAACATTTTTAGTGTATTTATATTCATGGTATTTCCAGGCTACCTCACAAATGTGACTGTGATGGTACTGCAACGGCCAGAAAGAAGACAAGGAATCTTCTGAGATAGCTCCCAGCTCCTGGCTACTCCACTGGCTCTTAGCCTGTTCCAGCTAAGTGTTAGTGGTTCACTAAAATTTGGGGAATGCCGGAGGAAAAAAAAATGGTTCAGCATCTTTTCCACTAGATCCTTGTAATCTCTTTCTACAGGTGTCCTAAGGATAACAATCAATCTCCTGCCTAGCAACGATCATTAGCAACTCAGCAAAGATAGATTGAATATAGTTTTGAAAGAAGCATACTCCAGAAGTCATCACCAGGGCATCATAAAATAGCCGACCAACATTTCAACTTTCTAACACAGACTGTAAAACTGCTCTTAGTACATGTCTTCCATGCACTTGACCCTTGGGATCTAGGTATGGACTTAGAATAAGCCAAAGGGCTTCTTAGTTAATTATCTCTTTCTAGTGATGGATGAGAATCAGATGCCTTGTAATAATGCTGCTATTATTAGCTTGATTGGCTGCCTTTGATACTGTCACAGAAGCATACAGGTTCTCTCTAATCTGATTTATCTTGTCCAGAAAATAAATTGACTTCCTTAGAGTAGGAAGGCCTCAGAGTTGAGTCACCTACACACCTCAGCAGGCAGCAATAGGGCCTGTCCTTCAAGTAAGAAATCGAGCTCCAGTAGTAAAGCTGCTCATTCTTTCAGTTCTTCCCACAGATGGCAGGAAGGATGGAGGTGGGGAGAGGTGAGTTCAAGTTGAGTTTAAAAAAGAAATTGTCCCAGAAATAAGCATAGTGCATATTTTATATTTTCTTTGAATACTAAATGTCATGCTAAAACCATTTTTTAAGTGCCAAGTAAAGTGGCCTCAAAAGTTATCTGTATTTTCTTCCTCTCCCCTTAAAAACCAAACAAACAAAAAACAAACAAACAAACAAACAAAAAAAACCCACAAATTGTTTCAGTTGACTCAGTCATGCGTTTTCAGAGGACAGGAAAATTTTCAAAGACACTTAACATAATTTCTTATTTATTTATATATTTAGAGTAGTTTCATTCTTTTCACTTCAGATGTTTCTGCTGGTAGTCATAGACATGGTCCTTTCTGCCACAAGAGGTTTCACAGTACCAGTGAAAGTGGCTGGTTTGTGATGAGGCTTCAGCAGGACACATGAATGCCAATAGTTTTTGCATCCTGACTCACCTCGTCAGACTTGCACAGTGCAGCTCAGGACAACTGTCCACGCCTTACTGAAATATAGATGTAGGTGAAAACAAGACATCCACCATTCAAGTAAAACTAAAGAAGTCACAGTGGACTGGTGGAAAACAGCCAGAAGTAGCTGTACTCCTCCAAGAAAAGGGACTGAATCAGTGAGTTAATTTTAGCCTTCATATTACAGCGACAGCCTGGTCAGCTTTTCCTACCATCTGTATTTTGAACACAGACCTTCTCGTCATTACCTATACTTTCATCACCTCAAGACTGAGGTGATTAACAGCATGTCCTGGATGGGACTCCATCTGATAATCATCAAATGATTGAATCAGTTAGATACCGCACTGCCGCGTGCTGATGCCAGAGCTCAAGTACAGGCTCAGACTACACTCAAGTACCAGCTCAAGTTGAAGGCACTGATCAAGATATATTCTGTCTTACACACCAAAGCTCATCTTTCAAATGAAATCATTTTGGTCTATCTGCCACTATTCAATGACTGTGGTCAGACAAGACAAGCAAGTCAAATGTTGCTTCCATATACACACCTGTGCCTGCCCATGTGGACTAGGCATCCTTTAGAACTGTCCTCTTTCCCTGAGGAATTTATGGCTAACTTGCAGAAGACATTTTAAGGCTTTGGAGAAAGGAAGTTTGCAGTTTCCAGAATTAAAAAAAAAAAAAAAAAAGGTAGAAGGGAGTTTCTCTAAGAGCTTGCTGGTAGAATTCTCATCCAAATGATTATGGCCACAGTGCTGAGAGTTTATTGCATTATTAATGATTTCTCAGAGCTTCACATAGGTGTTTCATTTCAAATCCAAAATAAATAGAGTTGCCTTAACCTAAGTCTACTGTTAACATGCAATTTAAAGTGCATGCTAACACATTATCTTTGGGGTTTTTAATCAAAATATAAAATTCACAGTAACCCAGATCTAATATTTTATGCAGAACTATTTCAAGAAAATCTTGCAATAATGCATCTGGTTCATCTGCTCCCTTCCTGGTAAATACCAAGACCTTTTTATAAATAGAGACATTTTGTTTGGAAGGCTGAAGAGCTGCAGTGCAACAGTGCCATCCCCTGTCTGCAAAAATCATTGTCTCTCTTTCAGAAAAGCCAAGGATTAAAATTCTCCACCAATGCCTGCTGTATCTAGGTGTAAGGTTACATGAGAACAGCAATATGAGAGCAATGTGTGCTGCATTACAGTAATACTGCTGGCAGATTGCACTGTACAACCTAAATTCTGAAATTCCTTTCTAGTTAGCACCATCAACTTTACATCAAAGAAAATTGCATGAGATTCCATGGATTTTATATTTAAACTCAGTTGTCAGAATTTCACCCAGCATACAATCTGGGGGAGGGGAAGCAATTTGCATCCTTTTGTGGAAAGCAGAAAAGAGGAGATTCCCACACACTTCAAGATATGCCTGAAGAAAATTTGTTCCTCTATCCTACTGCTTTGCATGTTCACTCTTGTTTCCACTGTAAGCAAGGAGCGCTTATCATCAAGTCTGTAAAAGTACTGTAGCAGCAATAACACCTCCCAGATCAACATACTTAGTTCAAAAACTGAACTGGAATTTTACATGGAATTACATATTACATTTACCTATTACATGGAATTACGTATTACATGGAGTACTATTAACACAAACCAGGATTCCAAATAAATTTAATTGGAAGCAAAATCATGCCCAAGGGTGTTTCTCCCCAGAATTTCTAGATTCTTTTTGCATACTTAACCAGTACTTTTCACTTACACAGCTCTCAGAGGGACTTTCATTGGTTAAGGGCACAGGCATGACACATTTACTCTGACTCTTACTCTTTTTTTTTTTTTTTTTTTTTTTTTGCCTATTTTAGATGCTAACTTTCATCCTTTCCACAATAATAGGACAAGATCAATAAGAAAGCAAAACTAAGCACAAAGCTTACCATAAAAGTGGTCATGCATAGTTAACAATTTCCTGTACTTGGTAGCAGAAACTCAAGCTGATTGTTTTTTGTGAAAGTTAGGAAGTAGTTTGCAAGATTTAGCAGCAACTTTAGTGCCATCTACAACTGCCTCCTCCTCTTGAGGTTAAAAAAAAAATGGATCCTATTTTGATATTCATATTTGCAAGGGAGTGAGGAGAAAAATACCCCACATAATAAGTATACTGTACCATTAATGCTGATTTCCTAAACACCTCAAATTAAGTGCAAGCAGAGCTGTTTACTTAACCTCTTCCAATCTTCTCTTCTTCCAGTATAACACTCAGTCCTGTAAACCTTCCTCACAGCAAGCCTTCCTTCCAAAGAGAGGGAAGCTTTCTCTCTTACATACTATCGATCCTCTACTGCAGGCTACCATATGATTATCTTAAGGGAACATTAAACTTCACATCTCAGAGGTTGTTTATCCTGATTACCCTGTTTCTATCAACAGAGTTCAAAACCATCCTTAAAGCAGCCACCAGTTTGTTCTGTCATGTTTTTCGTATCATTGTTATGATGGTTGCTTCCACCAAACAAGTACAGGAAACTACAGCCTTTTAAATCACTGGAGTTTGAAGTATTTCTTCTTTTAGTTAGGCTCTTGGAAAAGTGCTGCTGCAACATAACTACAGCTTTTGCAGTTCTTATGCAGCTCCCTGCAATTCCTTTGCTTGATTAGGAATAAATGAAACATCCATGACCTGCCTCTCTTGGGCTTATCTACACTCACAGTGACTCTCCTCATGGCAACCAGTGATGGGACTCCACTGGGGCCTGGCAATCCCTACCAAGTCAGGTCACACATGTCCTTTTCATGTTTCTTCACGGCAGCAGAAGAGAAGCATACCAGGAAGAGCAGAAAAGAAATCCCACTCTTAATTCACTGCTGTCCCTATACCATTTTGATGAAACCTCAGCTTTCTCCTTTGTGTCTATTGACCTTTGCAGTAAAATGCTTTACATACTTAGCCAGCATGCCAGGTTCACCTTGCTTAATTCTCCAGCTGCAGTCTTTGAGCTGCAGCTCAAAGCTCATAAAGTCACTCCATGCAGGAGATGATTTAAAAAAAAAAAAAAAAAAGAAATGCCTGAAATAATTTATTTCTTATTTAAGAAGATAAGAAATGAAGTATTGAAAAAATAAAGTATTTTATGAACCTGAAATACTTCATTTGAACCTTACCTATACTAGAAGCAGCATCTGATGGCAGCCTAACATTGGAGCATGCACAAAGCAAGTCAGCTTTCACTTTGTTGTGAACAGTTTATTATAATTAAAACTAACAGATAGAGCCTGATCCACAAGTGAAGTCATGGTGAAGAAAAAAAGTCTAACCTCTGGAGTTAATAAATTTCCATTTAGCTCACTTTTTAGGTAAACTAATTAACACTACCTTAGAGTTGACAAGTTATCTCTGCCTTTGGGGAAGGTTGAGGTGATGTCTCCACCTTCAAACCATTTGTAATTACTTTGAGTTAACTATTTTTAGCTAAATGTTGTTTTTAATTGCCATAAAAGCTCACAGTAGCAAGTATCGTTGTCTAGCAAGAATTTAAGATCAGCTTACCCAAACAAGCATGAATCAATGATCTGTCTTACACAAGAAAGAAAACTACAGAGAAATTGAAATAACCAAGAATTAGCTATGCTACCTATCTCAAAGAGGCAGGTTCAGAGTATTATAATTAAATGAGGAAACATTGCTACAAGAGTCACCAGGGGGTGTTGTTAAAAAATGTTCATTTTACTAGAGAAATTACATTCTTTGAAGAGATCCTGTCTTGTCAATGGATGCAAGAAAGCTCCCTAACTGTCTTACAGATGATCTCAGCAAGACTGTGCTGGGAGGAGGAAGACAGTACTCTACGAAATTTACTGAAAGGGGTTTCCTTATAGCGTGCTTCTGAGCACCCTTGCTCCTAAACAGAGTTTATAGGAAGCTCTGCTTACCTTACACTAAGAAAATATACAGATTTTTGTCTCTAATATACAGAAAAATGACTTAGGAAACACAAGCTACAGGCTAAATCTGAGTAACGTGTAGCAGCTACTATAAGAAGCCCAGGCTGTGTCCTGGACCCAAGAAACCTCAAACTATTTTCATCAGTTTAACTGAATTACCTGGTTAGTTCTGAGGCTGACTTCTTCATGTAGTGTTCCTTAGTAGAATATACATACTTAGTAGCTATTACTCATGAAAGAAAACATTTTCTAAGATACAGGATAAGACTTTTTTTCTCTTAAAGAGATCTTTATTTTTACAGTTCTAACCACAAGTTGCCAAACAATATTTCACTGAAGAAAACACATAACTGGAGCCTACACAGAACTGCAGCTTTTCTTAGCTGAATATTGTGAGTCATGCTGTGCCTAAAAAATTGCCCTAGAAGCTGGCAAAGGCATGAAAGACCTTTATCTCTGTCTGATTAGGATACTTTGAAAGACCTTTTTCCAAAAGCAACTGATTTTCCTTCTGCTCCCTAGGAATAGCACTTGAACCAATTGGAGTGGTTAAAAAACAAACAAACAACAACAACAAAAAAACACTGATATTTTGATCCATGATCATAGCAGGTCTTCTTTGGCATCTTCCATGGTTACTTTAATGTACACGACACAACTAGCAAATAAATCCTAAAGAATTCCATCACCTTAAAATGGAGAAATGCTTTAGAAGGGAGAGGTAAAATGCAGGACCTGTTCCAGCAGATCTCCTGTTGATTGCTGCTATTTGCAAAATGAAGAAAAGTACTTCCTAAAGAAACATCCATATAAACTTTATACAGGCAATTCACTTCAATATTCAGATGATTCTGTGTAGATTCTTGTTATTTTTGCACTGTGTATAATGAGGTATACTTAAAGTTAGTTCTCTAATAGTATGGTTTTCTTCAAAGCTCAAGGAATCTTGCTGCCAGAGCTTAGCCTTCAAAAGATGCTGAGATAAAGCCAGCAAGAAAGATGAGTAAAATATTCTACAAGTATAGTATGTGCCTCTCTATGTTCCATCTTTAAAATACCAATATCATGCTGTCAGCCACAGATTCTGCTGCAGAAAACAGAAGAGTTCCTACCTAGAATGTACTAGCACTATAAAAAAGAAAAGTACAACAAACTGGCTGTTCTCTGCTACCAGAAAGTTTGTAAAAGAATTTTTAAGAGTGCACCAGGTAGAATAAGCCAATCCAGACTCAGGTGGCAGGCACCGCCTCCATACACTGAGCAGTCATGATACACCTATGTACATTGTCACAGGGTCTTTCAAGGTTTCATAAGAAAGGTCAAGGATTTCACTTTTTGTGTTGTCTAGACACGAATGTGCTGTGTGACAAAATAAAGAGAAGTGCAGCCGTTCCAAGACTGTGTACAAAGCCCCTTGTTAACCCTTAACATCACAGCAATTTGAAGTCTGTTATCTTTTGGCCCTGGCTGGAAATACTTACTTCTCCTGAACATCAGGTTTGCAAGAACCGGATGTAGCATCATTAAAGATACAAGCACACTTTTATGCTGTTTCAGCCAGACTTACATGAATAACCTTTTTGCCTTGGCTACTGGCACTGTCAGTCTCCATACTATGCCATCAGGAGTCTGGAGCTGCTTCACATTTAGGGAACTCCAGATCATCCTAAAAGCACACTGGATTGGATGGAAAGACTTTCTATCAAATAAGAAAAAAAAAAATTAGTTGCTTCAAAGATATATATTTTTTTAAACACGCCCTACATAACTCCCTGTCTTGTTACATGTGTCTCTTCCACCTGCTCACTGCTAGCATTTAATTAACAATCTTCACAGTTTGCTGCTCACACTTCTCAGCAAGTCATGGTTTTACTTTAAGCCTCTGCTGACTCACCTCTCTGCAACCTCTCTTTCATGCTGACAACAGCTCTCTTCTTGCCAGTTAACCTCATTTAGGCCAGTTTCAACACAGCTCCATGCTCAGACATTAAGACAGACTGCTAAGCAGATCCAAACAACAGGTATAGTTAAAGCCATACTGAATTAAAAGCCTCCAGCATTAACTGTTTTAGAAATGGTGGGTCATTTTCATTTTTATCTTATGCCAAAGCCAACTTTCATCCCATTACTTCACTGTTTTTAAAAATAAAGACAGACCTATAGACTACACATTCAACACTAAATTACAGGAATTAATATCTAAATGATCAGTGGGAAGTTAGAGCAACAGTTTCCATAGAGAAGTGCTTGGGAACAAATGTTCTTTACAAAATATTTTCTAGATGGTCAATTTTAAGAGCAAAGTCTACTGAGAGTCCTCTTACAGGAACAACTGTTGTGCTGCCTCCTGCCTGACAATAAATAACTTTGGATGGCAGTAAATGAGCCTATGGGTCCAATACTGAAGATCCTTAAATCCTTAAAATGAGAAAGAAGGTTGCTCTCTTCTTGGCTGAAAACATCCAAACCACAAATGGAAGAAAATAACCTAGTCCCTAACTGGGGTCTGTTCCTAACCGGGGAGCTATAAGTCTTTTTCAACAGTTATATTCTGCAAGAAAACAAGAATGGCCCTTTATGGCAAAGTACTGAAACAGCACATTTCTCTCCTTTTACTCTTTATAATCCCAGTATACAGACAAACTAGTTTCTCAGGATTGCAAACAGCCTGTGTTTCTGACTACACTGAAATAATAGAGATAAGAATAAGAGAGGTAATTAAGTACCTTGGTACCATCCTATGCCTTCAGACCCCTATATGGGTCCACAGAAGAAAGTCAAAGCCACTAAACTTTACAAGAGGTGTGATGTGGAAATACGGATCAGCTGCTGATGCTTGCTAGTGCACGCCCAGCCTTTAAAGGAAGGCTAATGCCCAAATGTAGGAATCCTTCATTTCTGTTATACTTAATAGATGTTTATTCAGTCCAGATACATACAATTGCATATGAAAATTCCCCCACATATGGAAAGAAAAAAGTATCCAAGCATTAGCCAAACTGCAAAGGCTACTATCCTACTGCATCCTAATGGAAAAAAGCATCCCATAAACTCTGTACCCTAGAACAGAGATTTTAATACTACTCTTGAGGATGATGAATAGCACTTAAATAAGAAAGCACTTAAATAACCTCTGAAGCCTTCACTCGTAACACTTACTATAAAGCCTAGTGCATAGAGTTGTATAGATACTGTTTTCCTGCCATTTTAAACAAAATGAATCCCCAAGCTACTCTTCAGAGATTCTCAATGCAGTTTTCAATCATGCTCACATGCACATCAGTTTCAAAGCTGTCATTACACATGCTAATTTCAAGTATTGATCTAACACTTCACATAGCCTAACACTGCATTTAGCTCAGTTTTCAGTCCTTGTGATACATCCTGGAAACTGAGTGAAAATAACTCTTTGCTATGTCTTTTGAACACAAAACACAGGATCCAATGTTTAAACTCAGATGACAAAAAAGCACAAGTACAAAAGCCCTCTTAAGCTTTGTGTGCTGGTAGAGTCACCCTTCACATGCTGGGATTTCTGAGCATAACTGCAGCTGGCAACTGCAGCTCTTATTTTTCTCTCCAAGCACATCATGATCAAATGTCATTAGCAAAGAGAGTTGCTCCATGTTCTCCATCCAATCTTCTCTGTACTTCTCCAAAACACATTAGGAGGAAAAAAAAAAAAAGAAAAAAAAAAGAAAAAGACAACAGTCACTCTTTTGCAATCTCTCCTTCAAACCAAACCCTTAACATGAATATTCCAAAAGAAACCAAACTCAGCAAACATTCCACCAAGCTCCTTGCTAAGCTGTGAACATCTATTCATAATATGCTCCTCAGATAAGCTCCTGAAGGACAGGGGTGAGTGGAGAAATTAGGACCCTGTAGATAGAATGTATTCAAACAAGATAGAAATGAATTTTACCAAGAGTGTTATAAAGCAATTCAGAATCTCTCCTCTCTACCTGATTCCCAAAAGTATAAGAGCAAAGGTCAGAGTAACCAACTTTAAAAAAGGTGGGTGGGTGTCAGGCTACTTGATTTTAAGACTGCTTCCTAAACTTTCCTCAAACCAAATCCTTCTTGGTCTATAGGAGTCCTTTAGGATGAACTCAGCTGGATACTTACACACTCCTTTAAATTAATATATACATGAGATAAGAAGCAGTTGTCAGCATCAAACATACTATTTGTGAATCTATCACAGAGTAGGCCTCCTGACATCAGATTTTTTTTTTTTTTTTTTTTATTTAGGAATAGGAATCTTAAGGAATAGGAGGGAGTGTTTGTTTCTTAAGCAGTCTGAAACAAGACTTTAGATACAATGAGCCACGCTTGCTCTTTTCTTTCAGAGAAACTCAACTCTAAATAGTCTTTCTGTACCAAAAAGAAGTCAAATTTGTGTTCACTTCTAACACCAAAGAAACATGTTGAGACTACATTTTTACCACAAGTTAATGGGTATTGAAGTTTGTCTTCTCCAGAAGACACGAAATAGATTGGCAGGATAATCTGCAAAACTAAAACTTAAACAGAAAATTAAGAAAACAAACATACCAAACAAATTTAAAAAACAACCAAATTTACCCACAGTTGGATGAGGCAACCTGAACACTCATAGGTGGTTTTCTACTCCAGGGAACAGAGGGAAACAGAAATAGTACATCAGTAGAAGTACATATACAATAAGATCATTTTCATGCAACTTATTTTTTGCCTTGATTATGATACCAACAAATGTTCACATTAGAACAGCTCCAGCCTTGATGAAAACACAGTTTATCACACAGTATATCCACAGAATTTACCGTCACTTCAGAAATGGCCTTTGTTAAGAAGTATTATATCTACACAAAAGTCGTGATAATCAAGTTACAGAAATTGAGCACTCTTTTCCACCTATACATACAAAAAGACAATGGAGTTTCCAAGCAACAATTCTGCTACTGAGACCTTCAAATGCTAGAGCAAGAGGGAAGAGAAATTGCAAAATTCAACAGATGGTAACAGAAAACCCCACTTAACCATCTACAAGCTGTTTGCCTCTGTAAAGGTAAAGCAGAGCTGGAGCTCCATTTTATATATCTTCCAAAAAATCTGTTTTACAGGTGTTCCCTAATGCACTGCAGAGGTGTTATAGACTGACATGCCCTCAACACTTTCTGTTCGTGACAACCTTCATCTGGACAGAAGTAACCCTATCTCCCTGACATAGTCTGCCATACCAAAGGAATACAGCGAAAAGGGATGCAGTACTCCAGCATGCAAATCTAGCTAGGATACTCATGGGCTGCATGATCTCTCCGAGATGCAGCTCTCCATGAGGTCTTTTAAATTATTCTGTTCCACTAGACCTGCAGATATTGCATGTCCTGACTCCATGGCTCAGTACAGCCGCTATGGCTGCTTCATCCTCTTGCTTCTGTGAGGCTACCATGGAAGAAGCTATTCTCCCTAGTCACACTCATGTTTTTGTTATAAATAAAAGGCTTTTGTTCCTAATTTAGAAAAATCACTAATTTAGGAGGTATGCCTTCTCTCAAAACTCTGGCCCATCTCTAGTGATATAAAATTCATAATGACTTTGAGTACTCTTAACCTGTTAAGCTAGAGGCAGAGATAGGTTGTTGGGTCAATAGGTTGTTGACTATGTGGGCCAAAATACCAAGAGAACACTCAATCTAGTTGAATGGCCTCTCAGCCATCTGGAGTGAATGTTTCTACACAGAGTTTTGTTGTGAGAAGACGATACCAAAAGGCAGTTTTCTCGTTTTGAAACAACATTGTAGAGCTTACTTTATTCCTATTGATAACACTAGAGCAACTGCTGCAGATATGGATGATCTCCCAAACACGGGGCTTTTTCAGTAGGGTGAATGTAGCATATATTCTGTTTCTACAGATCTGGTACTGGGAAAAAAAATAAATAATAATAATTAAAAATCAGCCTCAATCCTTTGAAATAAGGGAACACAATGTGAGTTACAAGAGAGATGCCAGTATCTCTTAAAATCTCTTTCTCCTTTCCTAATTTACACTTTCTCTAGAATTTTTGAAGGAACCAGAACTGGAATCTGAAATAGAGAGGAAGGGGTAATGCGAAGGAGCCTAAGTCAGACCTTCCAGCAGGAACTACACCGACAAAAATACCCATTCTTTGCCTCTGCAGATTACAGCTCCGGACCTCAGTTATATAAGGACACACAGGCAGTTTTGCCTCACACCTATATATAAATTTTTCCTCCTCAAAAATCAACAGGAGAACACAATGCAGGAACTAAATCAAGAAGCCCAGAAAATATTCACAGTAAATAAGATTGAACTGAGGTTAATTTTCCCTTATTTCCCCTCTCCCTTTCCCTCCCCCCCACTGTTACTTTTTCCTGTTTTAGAGAGAAAAATTACCTTGACAGGATCAAACAATTGTTAATCCCCTCCAGATTTTAGCTTTTCTCTTTTGGATTAGAAGCAGCACTGTTACTTTAAAACCAGACTAAAAGGTGGTTCAAAAGACAACAGCTATTGTAGCTCTGCCCACAGCACAGCAAACTAAACAGGATTTGAATTCTCCGCCTTCGAAATATGAAGTAACTCTAAATCCCAGTAGGAGAAGGCCATTTGTTGACAGAGACTAGATAGCAGGTGTTAAATTACCGTCCATTGCCTCATGAATACAAATGTATTGAGAATTACCTTCCAAAAATAATAATAATCCAATAAAGGAATGGAGTTCAAACTGATTCACTGGGAAATTATGTAAACTAGCCAAGATAACATCTCACAGATCATAGCTGAGTTTCCATGCACACTACCCAGAGGATATTTGCTAGAGAATCTTTAATATTCATCACATTAATACACATGTAATACAAGACTGATTTGCACAAGCACCACATTTAGATAAGTGTATTAACACACATACACCAGGATCCCTACAAACAAACAAGCAATTCCTGTTTATTATTCAGCATATATGCTCCTACAGAGGAAATTGCATCCCCATGTCTGTTATTGTGTGCACACATGTACAAATCCTGAAAAGCCAACATTTTTAAATTCACTTCTCCAGACAGGAAGAAGAGAATGTATATTAAATATGTCCACAATGTACTTGTCACCACATGGCAACAGTTTTTTTCTAAATGGATAACACTGTAAGAATCCCTCTTGCAGGTTTTCTCTCATCCTGAAAAAATAATCCTCAGTAGTGTACTAATTAAAACAATATATATGATACCTAAACCAGACAGTCATATACATAAGCTTGCAATCCCCTCTTGTGGATAAAAGTGCTGCAGCTAGGCAGACATCATTTGTAATGTGCAGGTATAACTCATTGCAATGGCGGTTACATCTGAAGAGTGACAATAAAAAGGCATCATTCAAGAGTTGGGGTTGTCTGTTTTCAAAAGGGGTGCAGAGAGAAGAAAAGGCAATTGGAGAAAGCAGCTGTTTATAAAAACACTTGCGGGTTATTCCTGCAATGCCTTTCAGTAAGAGATCACAAAAAAAAGCAGTCCTTTTCTATGAAGAAGACTGTGTCTGATGTCTCCCTGGTTACATTGAGCAGTGCCTCACATTATTGTTTCAGCATTTCTTAGCTTTTGCCCCTGCAGAGGTCTAGGAATCTTCACTGAAACTACTCGCAATTTTTTCTGCAATACCATGTTTTAATCATGTATCCAATACATATTTGTTTTTGTTAGTGCCACTGACCAAGTGATATTTGATAAACAATGAATACTGCAGTATAGTTTTCTCATCAATCAAGCCATATAAAAGTCCAATCCAGCAATTTAATCTCCTTTTGCTGTGAGCTGTCTAAACACAGTGCTTTTTAACAAGACAGTTTTGTTCTAAAAGTACACACTCAATCCAAGTCTTGTCATTAATTTGAAAAATTACATGCATGGTTCCCAGTCCCTGGGAAACATGAAGCTATCTTACAACTATTCTTTAGAACAGAACTTCTTTTAAACAGAATTGGAATGATCACTGACACAATAGCTGTCAAAGCAGAAAAATAAAATTTAAGATCCATCAAATGGTTTCTTGATTGGATTCCATTTTTTAAAAGCTTTTTTGGTTGCTTTTTTTTTTTTTTTTTCTTTTCAGACATGTCCAGATTCTAACTTTAAATTTGAACAAAGGTCAAAGGGTGAGTTGTCAGTGAACACAGAATTTGCTACAGACTCTGGACTTCTCTGTTCAAGCACAACATAGCTAACTGCCCTGCATGCATCCCAGGTCTGCCATGCTCCATGTTTACATCCGTGATGCTCAGGGAAAATCCCTCAGGACAAGGTGCTGCTATGTCTAGAACAGGAAAGTTGACCCAGGGCAGTCTGGAAAGGCAGAGGCCATTGCAGAAACCTGGGGTAACCTTCCAGCAGCAGTGGAGGGGGCAAAGACCCATCTAACTTGTTCTAAAACAGAGCCTCAGTTTATTGCAGGAATTGTGTTACACACCTGCTGAAACGCAACAGCCTCTTCAAACCCATGACCTTGCAAGAGATTTCTCTCCACAGATTACATAACAAACTCACTAGGTCCTCAGATCAAGAAGCTTTATAACACTGACTGCTGTCACTGACTTAATCTGTCTCAAAAGCTCAGGTTGATGTTGGCTGCAGTGTCATCAGCCTCTTGGTAAAGAGGGCTAGCAACCAGCAAAAGACCCCTAACAGCTGGTCGGTGGTAATGAGTTCTGATGGATTCAAGCTGGTGATCTACTATGGAAGTGAAAGTCTCTGAACTATTTCAACTAATCCTTCAAGCAACCCATTGTGCCCGTTCCCTCATCTCCAACCCCCTCCGGTAGAGAAGTTAGGCAAGGACAGACTGAATCTTTGCCCCAGGAAGTTCCCTTTGAAGTTATACACCATTCATGCATTATGTAGTAATCCCTTTTATTTGGACTTGTAAAAGTCAAACTCTCTCCTGACCTGAAAATGTGAGCAGAAGACCTTTTGAATTTTTCATCATGGAAAATCATTGTAACAAATTAACATTTAAATTCTTTTACCTTCCCAACCAAATTTTAAAATGTCAAGTATTTCACACAAGATGTACCACCACGCAGAACATTTCTATCCTACAATGTTGGAGTGCTTTTCAGAACTATTCAAAACAAACAATCCATTAATGAGAATGTCATCATTTCCTAAGGTCCTAGCTAACCACACAGTGAGTGCAAAAACTGAATTGTCATCTAGCAAAACAGAAAAGTTTAATTATAAACTTTCATTTTATCCTTGTTTGGGGCAAAAAGAAATCCCATGCACACATCAAAAATTGTTCAAACACTTCTGTGCTCATACCAGCAAAAGATCAAGGGGCCAATTAACTTTCATTTTTTCAGGGTATGCATTCAAGAAGAGTTTAGGAATGTAAGGAGGTGGGACAAGAAAACAAAAACGAAGCAACTATACCAAGCAAAGTCTTCATTCTCAACCCTCTGCAAACCCAAAAGTGGAGAATGAAGGTGAAGATGTCTAGAAGCTCATAGGAGATGCAGAATTACTTCATGCTAACTGGGACACAGTTGCTCATCTATCTGGGAAATTTCTGTATGGTGACAGACCATGTAATTCCACTTGAAGTCTGCAGAAATACTTCAGTTCTCTCATCTGCCTTTTGGTTTTGCACTGAAATATCCCAGATGAAAGTAGAAATTGGAATTACTCTGTTAGGAGATCAGATCTCAAAATCTGGTATGCCCTCCTGCACTGTGGACAATTAGTCTTAATTAAATGTAACTCACTAGCAATTGTCAGTGCCTCAGGAATCCCCGAGAGAGTCATACAGTGATGAACCTGAGCTGAAGACCCAAGCAATACTGTGGGAGCACTAATGTGACCACAAACCACCAAAAGCCTCCATTCTCCGTGCAAAGGTGGAGAAACCTCCTAACAGCCATGGTATTCGCTTGCTCTCTGGTCAGTCTCACAACCAGTGAAACTATGCTGCTTATAACAGGCAAGGAGCTAACCTGAACTGAAGTACAAGATACATTAGGCTACAGAGGAAAGGAAACAAATTTCAGAGCAAAGACTTCTGAACTTGCAATGAAATCATACAGAAGATCCAGATTTATTTAAACAATCAAAAACAAACAAACAAAAAAAAACCCTGAATTTAATTTATAGTAAATGTAAATTCCTGTTTTCATATTGAAAACTCATGTCCCAACTAAAAGAGGAATCCAGAAGAGAATTGCTCCAGCTTGGGGGGGAGGGAGGGGCGGGGCGGCAATAACAGCAGAGAATTTCAAGTGTGACAGCCCAGGTACCTCCAGATCCTCTAATGTAAATATGCAGAACTCTGATGGGCTTTTGTTGTGCTACCAGTTATCTCATCAGACTCCTCTTTAGAGTCAGAAGATGAAATACTTAATCTTCACATTATAAGTAAAAATGCAGTTGATTTTTCTTTTGATCCTATCCCATACCTCAATCCCCCATAATTCAAACAGAAAAACATTCAAATAATCTAGTGTAATTCTCATTCTCTGATCCAGAAAAACATCAAACTCAAGTAATTCTGGGGCCTCTTTAGCTGTCTTAAATGGTGTTTCTCCTGTGTATAACACTAATTTCTGCACAGTGCATCTCTTGTCAGAATTTTTCATCAGTGCTTTGGGCCTCAGAATTGAGAATATCTACACAAAGTACTTCATAACATCTGTCCAATCTGTTCCCTGTTTCAGCCTGTGCTCAGGAGCTGATAAAATGACTCTCAACTGGCTATTTAGAGAATGAAAATTTAGTAATTCCTATGTAATTCCCAGAGTCTGCAGGCACAAATCCTGAATGAGTGTTTTTAGTAGCTTCTGAAATAAGGAAAACTTCTTTCCTCCCTTGAGGATAAAGGAGGGGGTTAGAAAGAAAATCTAGTTAGCTTTTCCATTATTGCACACTTTAAAGTCTGATTAGAAATTATCCCAAACTCATTAAAAATAAAAGAAAATTAAGGCATTTATTCAATTAACCTCCAGAGAGTAGGTCTGTACCAGCACTCAGGACACTATCCTTCTGGCTATCCCTTGCACACTGTAAGTTTAAAGAGCTATTTTCCAGGCACTACTTTATGTTCATTGATACCCAGGATCAAATGACTATTACTAAATAACAGATCTTTTTAAGGATGGGAACAGGAATGGGGGGGGGGGGGGGGGGGGAGGGGGTGGTGATGACACAATTATTGAAAATATGTATTTTTCTAATTTGTCCCAAGTTTTTTATTTCAGTGATGCACTTTTTCAGTGAGACTTTGACAAGAAAAAGAAAAAATCAACAGAATATTTAGATATTTGTGGCTTACTTGGGATTCATTTGAAAACTTAAGTCAGCAGGCTTTCATCATCATCATCACCATCCACATTCAGGAACAGAGGCATAAAATAATATGGACATAAGTGTCCACATGAAGAGCAACTGCTGAGTATATCCCTATAATATACATGGAGACTGAAGAAGTTTATACTGTTGGGAGCTATTTTATTAATTTCAGAGATTTCAGTATGTTATTATTCACCTAGGATACAAATTCAGCCATTCTGTGGCAGGAAAATGAGGCTCAGAATGAGCTGCATTCTGTTGGCACCTGTTTTTCAACAGTCTGTCACGTTACCACTCTGACAAAATTGATCTGTGACAAAACTATACCAGAGTTAACTTTAATAAATTCCACTGCTTAAGTAAAAACAGCTTTGACTACTGCTTTTGAACACCTGGAGGTCAATTTCTGTTCTTGTTTCTGCAGTCTTATACAATTGCCTCATCTAATAGCTCTGGGAATTTTATTATTATTTTTTTTTAATCTTATTCTTTCAATTTTTGCAGCATCCCTCAGAGACAAACGTCAAAAGCAAACACAAAGTGGTGTTCTGTTCCAAAAAATGACTCACTAAAACATTGCAAGATTACACATTTACTCTGTCTCTCTGTTTTACCAACCAAGTTTGTGTTATTTATAAGAAATGTCTTTGTTTTATTTATTTATTTATTTATTTAGCTCTTGCTCTGCAAATTCAACCTCAAAAATTAAGCTTTATTCCTTCATTGTAACTGATTATCGGTAGATGTGGCTCTCTGCAATTCATTACTGTCCATACCTTTCTCCAGGCACTCCTTTAGCAATGGGGCCTCACTGATAATAGACCCCTTGATCATGCAAAGAGCCACGGGGAACCTTACTTGCTCTACAGCAGACGTTTTCTCCTGATACTCACACTGTAAAACTCTAACGTCTGTATTTATCATTTCTCACAAAAGCAGATCTGCCAGCTATGAAGGTGATACATTTTTGCTTTCCTCAGGGTCCTCATGCATTCTATTTCTGAAGTTCAAAACTAGACCTCTTGCTTCTGAGGTAAAGAAATACACATTGCTAAAGAATTTAGAACTGAACTTGTATTCCAGGTCTCTTCCACCTATCACACTCAGATTCCTTATCAACTATGCTCATGATGTGGCAACACAACTTGGGAATTATTCTAATCGTATTCAAATTTGCTGAAATAGCTATTCACACCAGGAAGAGGTATTCAGGGTTTGTCTGTATAATTCCAGAGAATCTAGCATGTGGCTACCTAAAGCAGTATTTTCAAGGTGTGTGCTCCCTTCCTCCTGAGATTTAAACTAGAGGTTACTGTCATGAGCCTCTATGAGACTTATTTCATAGCAAATACAAAAAACTAGGTTAAAACATTATTAAGCTTGTACAGATAGGCACGCAAATACAACATGAGAGAACTGAATATGACAAAATATTGTACTTTTCTCATTATTTGTTCTGTTGCTACACTCTGAACGTGAGAGTAAGTCTTTTAAACAAAAAATATACAATTAACGTAACATAATTAAGAACTGAAGACTGTCATAAAGAACATTCAAAAGAGCTGAATCTGACAACATGTTCACTCTTTTGCATCTTGTAATCCATTCAGTGAAAAGCTCATTTCAGACTGATATAGCACACTGCTTTTTTATTGTAGCACACACAACAAACAGACTGAGAAAGAAAATGAATGCTGTGATATTCTAGATACCATTTGGCCAGCTATTACCTCAAAACATCCTTATTAAGCTAAATTAGCTTCTTAAGTATTTAACCAAATACACACAAAGTTCCTACTTGTACTGGATCCCATTCCAAGATGGGGAACCATTACAGATTTTCCCAGAACAATTTAAGAAATCCTGCTTTGGATTTTCAGCCTGGGACAGCAATCCCAGCTCTCCATGTTCTGTCCATCCCCCTGCGTTATGATTAACATAAGATTGTAACTGAAAGCCACTTAAAGTTTTGCACAATGCTGGACTTTTTTTAAAGGGTAAAGCCTTCCTCAAAAGAAGAACAAGGGTATTCTATTCCAGAAGTCAGCATAGGTTGAAGCTAAACACTGGCGAAGTAAGCCTAGGATACAGTCTGTGTTACTGAGGCTACTGCCCTTGTCAGAAAAGTTGGTATTTTATTAAAGAGGAGAAACTAGGTTTAATGTTATATTTGCCATTAGCTTTTTCACACAAACAAGCAGCAAATCAAGAAAGAAACCGTGCTTCAGGGAGGGGCTATAGAAATGCGTCAGGAAGCAAGGCAACAGGTAGATTTGGGTTCTTACACAGGGATGCAATTTGTTGATAAGGTGTTGATAGCTAAGATAACAACTCATGCTCCTGAAGTGATGAATGTGAATGCAATTATCTCTCTTTCCCCTCCCTCATATGGAGTATCTCTGCCTTTTTCCAGATTCACAGAGATATTTTTAAGCTCTGGATATGTAACATATGTCCAATAATTTATACATCTGATCCTTGCTTGGTCTACTTGATAAACAGCTTCATAATGTGAAATCAAGAAGACACTGTGCAGGCCTGAACTACCATCTTTGATGGAGTTACCAATTGCAAGTGCCCAAGGAAGGGGCAGCTCTATTAGAAGACAGCTGTGATCTCCTTTCTCTGTCACCTGTCACTGAGCAGGATATTTAATCCTGTGTCAGTAAGAAATTGAAACCTTATCAGCTAATTAGATTATGAACTTCCAGTGTACCGGGCAGGGGTTATTTGCTTCTCTGTGTTGGTTTGCTGTCACCTTACTCTTTTTTTTTTTTTTTTCCCCTCATAGGTTAAAGACTAAGGGTATTCTCAGTGATAAGCAAAACAAAAACTAAAACTCTTAGATAAAATTCACAGGTTGCCAAATGATCCTAGAGTGACCACACAGGAGGTGGGCATCAATTCAGACCATTTGGAGTTTTTAGGATGTTGACCTCTAGGGAATAGTGAAAAGAAGTTAGATTTTCCACCTCCATTCTGTACCAGACCCCAAATTAAGATATTTCCTTTGTTTACCTGAAAACCAGATTTGCTGCATCCTAAAACTCTGCTTTGCCATGGCCTGACAGATGCTCTCAATTTCTTATACACAAGTCAGTCCACCCCATAACAGTATTAAATAGTAGTAAATAGTATTGCCTGTCAGATCAGCCACCAGGCAAACTAGAGAAGTAGAGGATGCTTATTTTTAAATTCTAGTGCACTACAGGTGTGGTGCAGCTCAAAGCTGCAAATGACTCTGAAATACAAGCAGGAACAGGATTAAACAGCAGCTGAGCACAGATTGCGTGGTGGAGGGAGGCGTCCTGTTGGTTAAACGTGAAGCTAGAAGCAGAACTGCACGGGAGTGAATTTGCACTTGAGATAATTAGCTCTGTGGAGAGCACAAACAATGTCTGTACAAGCTAAAACATGGTATAGTCATAAGTAGAAGAAACGCCTAATATCACAGTTAGCTCTGTCAGTATGCCTCAGATCTGATTATCAATATTACATATTCTCTAGGGCTGTAGAAACTATGAACAAAAAAAAAATCAAGAAGCAATGGATAGGCCAACCTCATTATAAAGCACAGTAACTACACTCAGACACTCAGGTTTTAGCATCTGGGACCTACTAAGCAGACAAAAACAACTGGAAGAGAGCAACATGATAAGCCCATCATGCAGTATCATTTAGAATTCTTGACCACCCCAGTCGTGTCAAATTCAAAGCATTTCTGCCCAGTAGGTAAAAATATCCGTACTAATATAAGATGAAAATGAAAAGTACCTTCACTTTTTGTTTGGCAATTTGAAAATATATTTAAATGCAACAACTTGATTGAGAGGTAACTTCCTCAAAGATATACAAGTCAGACCTACTGCTTCATTATCAAGTACAGATACTTTTCTTCCCACCTCTGTTGCAACCTCTCATCTGGAATAAGCACTACCCAGCACTCATCTCCCTATCAAAATCTGCAGCAGCAGCAGCCAAGTGATAAGTCTTCATGTTTACCTTTAAGAATGTCAGTTGTTTGTGCTGTCAGTGCTCAGGTTTTATCACCAGTTCAGTGACACTGAAATTGAGTCCTGGGAGGAGGGAGCCTGCATTATGTGAGAATAGTTAGATGCAAAGACAGCGGTATTTTCGTGATTGAGAAGTCAGCTGCAGTGCTAGCATTTACTATCCATTTGAGTCAGCCGTGACCATAAAAGAAAACCTGATGGCATGATGATAACCAAGTTGACTGCAGATTTTGTGTGCACAGAGAGCTATGAATATGTTCAGCAATTCTCAGATTTCCCCTATATCCCACACATGGCCTGCAGAGTAGAAATAGTGAAGTATACATAATTTTTCAAGCCACATTCCCCTCTGGAAGAAATCAAGCACTTCAAGACCTTTGATGGGTTCTCTAAATTTTTGTTTGTTTGTTTACATCTACTTGAAAGTAGGAATTCTTAACTGTACTTTGTCTTTCTGGAGCAGAGTCAACTTAGTGAGTGATCTCATCACTGGAGGGGTAAAGCAGATAGATAAAAACCTGACTGTAAAGTGATTTTGAGAAATTAAAACAGTGGGTACAGAGGAAAAAAAAAAAAAAAAAAGAAAAAAAAGGTGCAAATAAATGAACAGGCCCAAAACATAAAGGAAGGAAAAGTCACAGATATATACAGGAGGGTAATACTCCAAGAGATTTTTATTTTTATTTTTTTATTTTTTTATTTTTTACAGATGACTTGTAGAAGCCAGAAATACACAGCAGGCACTCTTTCCCGAAATCTGAAGATACCAAACATTTTTTTTAAATTCTTCCTACTTTTTCAAATGCATGAATTGGAGAACAAGAATAAACACAAATCAAAGAATTCCTCCATTTCAAATGCAGTAACCCAATGAGTCTGGAGAGAGCTGAGGCCACCTGAGCTCATCCTATTTTACCTTCTACTTATTAAGGAATAAAATAGTTATGGTACAGCTTTTCTTTTCCCCAAAACCCAGAATATCTTATCATTTCTAGCAGGATTTGTATTCAGGAAGCAATATTAGAGAGAAAATCATGAAAAGATAAATTTACACACAGAAGAAATTAACTTGTCTTAACTTCAAGAAACATGAGATTACTATGAACTTCAGTTAAATAGTAAAGTCCATCCCATGTTTAACAGTGAGATCCAAAGACAAGAAATGATAGGAATGAAAACAATGGAACAGAATACCTTGAACTGGAATCATTAAATTGATAGCATGTGAATGTAGCATTCTGTAAGATATTCACCAGTGGAGTTACATGTTGACACAAGAAAAAAAAAAGTGTCCTCACAGTGTACTTAGTGGGACCATGAAATTAGAATCACTGGTCTGATACTGACCATCATGTTGGGTGTTAAAACTGGACACTGCTCTGGGTTGCCAATGAGCAAGTTAAGACTAACAAAAGGAAATACTAGGAGAGGATATTTGTAACTGGCACATGCAATTTCTCTAGAATAGTGTATGGAAAGATGAAAGATTTATCAGAAGATTCATATGAAGTAGTAAAAAGGTCAGTGGATTGACACAGAAATGAGGTCAGTAATTCACAACATTCAGAAGTCCACTTTCCTTGCAAGCTTAATTCTTCCCAGAAGATGATGGAAATGAAAGAAGGAGGCTTCAGTGAATGCTGTTCCCATCTGCTGAACTATGTATTACCACTGAACTCCCCACGTTATGGGCAGGTTTATTCCACCTTCATTTTACAGAGAGAAAACTGAGACACAGAGCAGAGTACACAAATCCCTCAGGAGGACAGAGGCCCTTCATGGCTGTTAGGAACCAGGTTACATGAACATAACCTGCAAATGAAGGCTCCCAGCCAGACCCCATCAGGGCTACGTACCCAAACTCAGGCTAAGAAAACAACTCAGGAACTCAGCTGGGGGAACACAATGCTCATGCAAGGTTCCCAAGCAGCAATTCAGTTCAGGCAATAAGAGTAGATCGATACAAGCACTTAAGATGATCAGGTGGGAAAAAATCTGCAGCACCAAGCCCTCAGGTAAAGAGCAGTTGGAGAAGAGTTCAAGCAAACCTTTCTTGTTAGCATTTCCATATATTAAACCCCAATAGGAAATTAATACTGTTCAAGAAGAAGTTAGTATGTTGTGGCTAGTTAGAGGACTATGGTCAAATTAATTCTTAAAAACAGCTATGCAGAATCTTTGTTAACTAGATAGAGAAGAATCTGGGCTAAATGAGGCCTCACAGTACTACTTCCATTGTTCTTGAAATGGATAAGAAGGAAAGGAGGGTGTGTTTGACAGAAAAGCATGTTCTGTTCAAGCATACTTCCATGTGTGCAAGGACAGCACAAGACTTCCTCCTGATGTGTCAAACTCAACAGAGGTTCTGCAGAAAGTTTTGACAGCATTTTACACTGTCCCCCCATATGAAAGCCATTGTTTGATTTCCCTGTAACTGAAGCTTCCACAGCTGGTATTCTGCTATCATTTGGCTTTCCTTCTTTTCTGTATGGCATCAAGGTATCCTTCTAAAAGAAAGCATTAAATTATTGTTACAGCTGTGCCCACAGGTATCTAAAGCACTGTTCTCAGGGTAACATATTTTGTTATAAATTATTGGATTACTGTGGGCATCTGTTACTATGTTGAAAAAAATAATAATCTACCTCTCTCCTGTATGTAACATAATAAAAAGCTAACTAAAACCCATGATATACACTACTAAACCAAATCTTTTATTGTCTACCAGTTGGTAATCTGATTTGCAAATTAACAAAATCCAAAAGAGTACCTGACATGATAGGCAAAACTTTTCAGCTATCTTCAGTTTAGAAACAATTTTGCCTCACTACTGTGATTAGGAGGTGTGATTTTTTTGGTTATATTACTACAGTAGCTAGTGTGAAACCTGTATAATTACTTTACATTTCTTCTGCTCCTAGTTCTTATTGTCCCAACACCTGAAACCACGTTCTTATGATATAACCACCTCCACAGCAGCCATCTGTGATGCCACAAGTTGATTATGACTACAGTCAGGAAAGCAGCAGCAGGAGCAGATGAATTCTCAAATACTGCATTCCTTTCTCTTGCAAAAGTATTTGGACATAAAAGAAAAACATGAAATGAGGGAAGGACAAACAATGTAAAAATGTCAGCAGAATGGCAGCTAAACAATATGCTTTTCAAAGTTTACCACCAGGGATTAGTAATTCTGTCAGGAAGTTCTCAGTTGTGTGATGAAATAGGACTACTCCCAAGGAAAAAAAAAATATATATGTTTTTTGACAAGCCACCTACTGGTAATAGTAATACACTTGGGAATTTAATGGATTCTTTTACACTAAAGGATTATGTGCTCTCTTGATAGGAATACTTTATTATAATCATTATTATTATTATTTTGCCAATGCCTTTCTGGGAATATTCACACTTAATTTCCACACAACTCCTAGAAGGCACAGACACTTTAGTGCTGTAGTAAATTCTAAAACATCTATGAAATCTTCATTCTTGAAAATTACAATACCTAACCCTACTGGAGAAGCATGCTGTGTAGTTAGGATATAAGCTAAGGAAAAACAAACAAACAAAAACAAACAAACAAAAAAACGCTTTCCCAGTGTGTGCCTGTGGGTGACAGAATACAGACCAGAAGAAGCTGAAGGAGAGCAACTAGGTCAGGGAGGAACAGCATCAGAAAGAGGAATTTCTAGAAATTAAGTGCTGTCACCATCCCTGACCTACCCATTTGCATCTTCAGCTAGTGATTTCTCTGAACCTACAAAGCCTCTGTTTGCACAGCCTGAGACCAACCCAGTAGCAGTGGATTACTACTCTATCCTTTGGACACCTCTGCCAGCCTACAGTTGAAAGCAACACCATTCTGTTACTTGTGGTTACTTTTATCTCCATCTTTCCTGGAAATGAGGCAATGACGAGGTTAAAGAGGAAGGTGAAACATAACAAATGATCTGTGTGTCTATCAGATGCAATGTAAAAATCTCTGTTGCATACAAGAAATTGAATGAATCAGAAGCCAACATGTCTCTCCTCCCCCTTATTGCTGTACTAAGAGCAATGTAGGGAGTATGAGTCACAGCTGCTGTGAAGTACAGTGCTTTTAGATGCAATAGCTGGGAACCAGTTCCCTCCCGATGAGCAAATGCCTTCCTAAGACTTGATCTAGCCCTCTGGCTGCTAAAGGAAAAAGGCCAAAACCCTGTAGCTGCCTTAAAAGCCTGAAGTAAAAGTCTAGATCAGTGCATTTTAAAGACAACAGGTGAGGAGTTAGGCTTGTCGGGTTTTGAAATAATGAGTGCTAACTTGCAATGCTGTTAAGCTAGAACTGCACAGTCCCCAGGCTGGTAGAATATAAACAAACCAACAGAGATAAGGCTGTGAGTGTACATTAGCTCATTCCACCTTGGTAATTTTAACTGCTGGAAACTCCTGGCTCAGGAGAGCGACAAAACAATAGAATGCATCAAAAGTAAATACAGTCTCTCATAATGAGGCTGTATTACTTAGCCTTTACCCAACTCTCCTCCACAATTAAAGTGCATTATTAACCAATACAAAACAGCAACTTGGTGATGTAAGTACCACATTACCTATTCTTAGAGATGAGTAATTCAAGGCAGAGAAATTAAAGCACAGAAACTAGGAATAACTGAGCAGCTACCACTCTTACTGCTGAGGGCACAGGGGTATTAAACGCACCCCTCAATTATCTGAATACAAAGACTTCAGAGAGAAGACTGAGTCTGAGGTTTGTGTCCCACGGTACTGGGGTGGATGTGAAAAGAAACCTTACCATTCCAAACAAATGTGGTTCAACATCAAAGCAGTTATCAAAAAAGTGCTCTGTTTCCTTGATTAATTTAATTCTATATTTAAAAATCCATTTCTTTCATAGCTGCCTTCCATTTCCACAGCATCCAAGCAGCTAATAAACCTCTCCCCATATCTCTCCAAGGTAGGAAGGGGCTCTTTCTTTCAGTTAAAATGAATGGAGAAGTAACTGATAATAGGAATGTTCTCTGTGCATTCCCAGTCTGTTTTAGTGCAGAGCAAAAATAGACCAGCCCAAGCCAGCCTGCACATGGTGCTCTACTCCCAGTCAGAACAGACTAACCAGGACAGCTCATCACCTCAGCAGGAGGTGGAAATGTCTGGCTGCAAGGCAGTAAGTTTTTAAGCTCTGAAGGTCAAGGACAGGCCAAGGTCAAGTCTGATGAGGGTCTTAGGGTCTGCAGTAGCATTCTACCACCCGCTGGTTCAAAACAGATTGTAACATCTCTTTTCTTATACTGAACAAAGCCAAGACTTCCTGAACCACATAGTGAACAGCCAAAGCCCCCTTCTTGTCCAAAAGCTCTGACATTTGAAGTTGCAGCTTCCCATGGCACTGTTAAATTGCCATTACACCATGACAAGGCAGCAACTGCTCTGGGAGTCTTTCCACTTCTCCTCCACCGGGTATTTTCTTTGTCTAATAGCCTTGTCACCCAGATCAAACCAGTGATGGTCATTGCATTACGCATACTGTGGAAAAAGTTTCAAATGGGTATATGGCAAGCAAGTCATAATTAATGCTTGGATTGGATAAACTGGTAAATTTGTAGTTAAGGGACAAACATAGTTTTGCAACTTATACAATAATCTTCTCAAGTGGAACAGAATACTCTCCTCCCTCTCCTGCATAACAGCAAGAAGAACCCGTATGAACCCAAGCTTTGTTTTCTATTGTTACAGCAGCTGCAAGAGCAGTCTGTGAGCTCTTCTGATAGCTGTAAAGTGCTTCCATATTGGTAAGTGTCTTATATTTCTGTAAGTACAAATAACATCCATTTTATAACATAAATGAAAGAATAACAAGTGTCATCATAACTTCCACCATAGTAAGTTTGTCAGCTACAGTGGAGAGAGGAATTAACTGACAGCAGAGCTACAGATAAACATTTCCCAAAGTGAACACAATGCCATTAAAGTACATGAGGAATACTGTGCTCTGAGAAAGACAGGGAAGAAAAATATCCACCAAGCCCATTACATATTACAGCCATTGCAATAATTTACTGATATTTGGGACATGCCGCTTTGTTATCCCTGTCACAGAGTAAGACTGATTCCTCGCACAGAACTTAAGCAATCAAACTTGTCAAACTGACAACACTCAGAAAAGTAAAAAAACAAAAAAACAAAAAAACAAAAAAAAAAAAAAAAAAAAAAAAACAAAAAAAGGTGTTTTAGCACCAAGCTCCGCCTCTCCGCTTGATGAAGAAACAGTAAGGTTGTTATTGGCTGGCCACCACAATGACCTTCAGTCTTTGGACCTGATCTTTCACCACTGCCTTTTATACTAGTTTACCAAGTTTTGGCATATGGACCATCCTCAGTGTTAATAAAGGATCCCTTACATTGCTGCTCCCCTGCCCTTGTTAATTACAATCCAGAACAGAAGAATACATGGGATACAGGGATTAGAATTGGATGAAGTTCAGTGGTTCCTAAGGCAAGAACAAAATCACTGAGCTACAGTGTCCTAAAGAGCAGCAAATTGCTATGGCTGAAGTCACTGATGCTCTCCTAAGCATGTGGAAGACCAGGCAATTGCAACTGCATCATGGAAGAAGGTATACAATCCATGCAAAGATCACCCTGCATCTGCAATTTGAAAGAAACTCATAGGTGGTGCTATAAGCCAGAGAATAGCAATGGAAAAATAAACAGTTTACTTTGTGTAAAGAGATGTAACTTCCAAGGATGGGTTTTCAGAGGCAACAATGCATTTTCTCTAACATGAATCTTCTGCTGCACAAATTCTAGACGCCTGCAGATACCAGGACAATAAAACTTCTGATTGTAACACTAGCACAAAAAAACAATTGTATAGACTTTGCTCAACGCAAGGAATGATAAATGGCCCAGCAAAGCATTTCATTGTTACAGAATACTACACACACTCCAACCAAAGGAAAAAAAATACTATAGAGATTAAAATTTTGAAAGAAACACAGATCTTGCAAAAACAAATCTTAATGAGTTACCTTGCTGCAGGCAGCCTTTGTATCTATGATTAATTCAATGTTTCCTCTCACATATATTTTAGGAAGGGGAAAAATGACTGTAACTAACTTTCTAAAAGGTGAGCATCAAAGCTTTAAACTGATATCATTTCAGATCCCGAATTTGTAACACTATACATATATGCACAGGTGAGTGATTAGCAGCAGGTTTTAAAGAAAAGTCTGATGTTTTAAAAAAATCATTAGTGATTGAGTATTTTGATTTTTTAATGACCAACTTTTAATATCCTCACCTAGATCTGTTTTCTGTGGGTTAGCGATTCCTTCTGTGGGGGGCCCTGGCAGAGAGTCCAACTGAAATCCTGAGTGAGTTACAACTTTCAGAAACTACAACCAAAATCCTAGGAAAAGCAATAGCCCTGATTTTCTCCTCTGTATTGTGCTATTTGAAATGGAGCTTGTAAAGCACGACGTGATAAACAAAAATACTATTCTCAACTGCATTTCATGTGCTGTTGCAAAGACATCAGCTCCTACAGTGGAAAAAAGGGAAGCAGACCTGAGGATATGGCAGGCAAGTGAAGAATGAATTAAATTTACTGTGAAGAATTGGGTCTCCTGTGACAAAAACTTCATCTCAGTTTAAAATGAGGCATGTATCACAAGCTCTCTCTTGTGACCCAAGTAAGACTTTCATACAGTTATGCTATCTCCAGGTTTCAGAGTTTAGGGTCCCGATGTGCCTTGCAATTTACAAACACAGTGGCTGATAACTATGACTTTATGTATCCTAGTGCTCCTACCATTGCGCCTACAAGTATACATAAGGCAGTCACAGCAATTACAAAAGCCTGAAGTAGGTGGAGTGAAGAGATGCAAGACACGGACTCCTGATGGTTCTTGAACAGGAGACATTTATTGCCCTTTTTCACTACTACACATGCTTTCCCTGTAGCCCCATGTGCTGTCCATGTGCCCGAATCTGTTATACAATTGGTTAGAGACCCTCAGACACACACCTTGAGCCAGCCAGCAATTGGCCACTGCCCCAAAGCTCATCTTTAACACTGCAGCCAATTTACTTTATCTCAACCTTGCTCAAGTTTTTGTTTCTACCGCTTGTTTCCTCATTATCTCTAATTCAGGGACATGTGAAACAGCGCAGAGCTACCTGCAAATTCCTTTCCCATGGTGGAAGAGGAAAGAAATGCTGGGCCAGATACAACCACAGACATCTGTACCATATGGCTGTTTCCAACTCTGTTGTTAGCAGCTAAGCTGTAGAGCAAGAGCCACACATCACACAGAGAGGACAGCAAACTCAGCAAAAGCCTGTACTGAATTATGTTCCACAATAAATATAGTAATACCTGGCTCTTTATATCTTTTCTCTCTATTCAGTCTGGACTTACAAAACTATTCTTTTGGCCTTTCATTTAACTATTTGGAGAAGATTCCAATAGCATCAGAATTTGTTACTTCTCCTCACACTTGCCCTTCAGACTTGCGGTGGAGTTCAGCACTCCTTTCCACTCTAGGCTGCAGTTTACTAGGATGGGAGCTGAAATTCAAGATCTGTTGGAAGAATTTAAGTACATGTACATCTCAACGTATCTCAATTTTCTCATCAAAAACTGACATATTTTAAAAGCACTCAATGCCTTCAGATAACCTGAGCTTACATGACTTCCTTCAAATGGCCTTTCTTACTGTTTTATGTTCACACTATTGCCCTTTTACCAGTTTATAGCATTGGTGCAAACCATCTACAGTGCACATCTTAAGGAGAAGAAGTATTACTCCTCCAGAGCTCCACAGATGATGTTATTAGAGATCTGATTTCCCTAGCAAGTACATTGCAACCTTAATAAACCATGTATTTGCATCAGGGGATTATTTCTATGAGCGCAGGGGAACGGACTCAATTAATAGTCTTTTTCCATCCCTGACTGTTGTGATCACTGGAGCAATTCTGTACTGCAAAAAAAAAAAAAAAAAAAAAAAAAAAAAAAAAAAAAAGTAGCTCCAGAGTAACATACGATTTTTTTTTTTTTTTTTTTTTTTTTTTTGTCTTTTAAAACAAGTCACTTATTTTATGGCTACAGCAGATGCACTTTCCTTGCTCAGATTTAAGAACAGGCTGGTTATATTTGTCTTTGTTTTGGCCAGAAGCTTTGAATTTTGTGTTCAATGGCTCAGGACAGGGCTGGTTTAATTCCACAAACTATGGCTGATCTGTTTGGTTATTGTAGAGCAATAGCTCACAAAAATAATCTCTATGACTGCAGCAGTTGGGCAGGATTAGAAAGTCAAAGGTCTGATGTACAAAGGCATGTACCTTTATCATTAGTTCTATGTGCCTCCATTATTACAGGGTAATTCAGATAATCTTCTCTTTGAATGTTACATAAACAATTCCTTGCACCTTTTTTCCTTGGTATAAGTAATGGAATTTTATCCCCTCTGCATGAATGAAATATATTGAGAACTCCCACTGAGAAATTTAAGCAGTCCCTTACTTTGGCTGTAGGGTGCCTGATCTGAACAGCTACTCAGGACTCCTCCCGTACCAGCTAGCGCCAGCTGGCACCATTCTGGCTGTGTCAAACAAGCTGCCAGCAGCAGAGTGAACTGAAGACTCTGCTCTCACATGTCCTGGAAGGTTCTTGCTTTCTACAGTAATGTAAGGGCATACTGGAAGACTTGGGCAGGGTGGTTTGTACTACTAATGCCTCTAAACAGCTCATTTCAAGATACAGTGCTATCAAACTCTTGATAGCCCTTCCCTCTCACAAATTCAAACTGATCTGCCTCCTCAGTGAAAAGCTGTATTTAAAATTCAGACTACTGTGAAGCTAGGTAGCCAACACGCATAAGCAGAATTTTGCTCCTCAGCCATATTTGTTCCTGGTGCAGGTGTACTGTTAAAATGAGTCAGTTCCCTTGGTCTCTTTGCTCTTCATAAGTGTCTCAGCATAGGAAAGTGAGATCTTACTCACCCAGAGTTCTGCAGGTCCTGAAGAAACTTTTCTTGAATAGTGAAATTTCACAGAATAAAAATTGTAGAGCATATACAAAGGTAATTCTGCGACAGTCAAACGGTTCATACCTACAGCTTTATTTGCTGACTGGTTTTTGCTTTTCCCCACAACTGCAAATTCTATCTCTCCTGAGTTACCACAGAAATACTAATATATCATTTCTCCCAGTCACAAGGGAAGCTAATAGGCCTCAAAATAGAAGCTATCTTTTCCCAATTGAAAAATTCTGTTCCTGTTGTCTCTTCATTTCCATAAGCTTATAATCAATCTCTCAAACCAGAATATCATGCCCTCCCTTCTGGTTCTTCATTCACTCATAGTGAATTAAGCCCTCTGAGCTAAGGAGGCTGAAAAGTCCTTCCCTAATCCTAGACTATCTTTCTCTCTCTCTCTCAAAATATTCATCTTTATGCAGTTTTCCTCCTCACATAGGTGATGCGATGCATTTACATTTCTTTTTTTTTTTTTTTTTTTTTTCTTGTTGCTTGTGGTTCCTACAGGCCTTCTACAAACTCCAGGCCTCAAAACATCCCACTTCCCAGCTGACAGAAATACAGCTTGCCTTAAAAAATAAATAAAATAAATAAATAAAAAAACCCAATCAAATGCCTTGTTCCAACCTCCCCATTTCAATAGTTAATAGAGCCTTCCCCTTCTCCTTTTATCAAATTTTCTTTCTTTCCATTATTCCTGGGCTCTGATGGCAGCTGCCCTGTTTTATTTCATATTTTACAGCCAGGTATCCTGTCTTAAAATTCAGATGAGAGGGGTGGATAGCTTTCTTAGCAGTAAATACCTAGGAAGGTGCCAAGGTAAACCTGTTCCATCTCTGTCGCCATTTTCATTCTTCAGTATAGAAGGGCTGTGCAGCGTCAGAGATTTCTACTCAGAACACTGCTAGATTCACTGATTTTAGAATCAATTCTATTGATTTGTTGATTTTGGAGATAAAAAATAGGATATTTTTAATTTACAAAAAATATTTTTTAATTTAAAAGAAGTGGTCTGCTCCATGCATTATATCCACTAGCTTATTGACTAGAAGGGTGGAAGAACCATCAGTTCAGTAGAACTTTCTGTTTTACAGTATTTCTTTAACCTGCTTTGTAAATATCTAGGATTCAGAGACTGCTGGGGTGTAATTTAAATTACAGGGGGTATTCATTTGTCTGTTGAGTGATGTAAGCAATTGTGAATGCATCAGGGCACTAGAAAATATAATTAATTTTATTAGAAAAAGATACCAGAAATAATTCAAACACCACTAAAGAAGAGGGATATCTGTGAATGAGAAGCACAAAATCTTTGTGAATAGTTGACTGTCAGTAACCACTTTTTTAAATCTCTGATGCTGCCCTATCATGTCCCATACAAAAACAGCTCCCTGAGGATCTAGAAATTCTGACTGAACTTGCTTCCAACAAAACAAAATAAGAGCTGGTTAGCTATCACAACAGCTACAAGGGCAATATAAAAAGGCTGAACATTTCCTTTCATCAGTCTGAGTATGCAGAATTAGAGGTTTTTCCTGATTTCTCATATTTTTTACTATTTTTTTCCTCTTACATCCTCATCCATTAGAAATATTAAAAAATAAGGTAAAACCCTCGCACTTGAGACAAATGAATATATGAAGTAATCCCATTGGAAAGGTTCAGAAAGCATGGAAAAAGAAGCTAAGATACATATTCAAATTTCAGGCTTTCTTCAGACCTTTCTTGAAATACAAGCAATAAAAATGGTTGCTTTGCTTTAAAAAGAACACAAGTATGCTTACAATATTCTTCCATTGGCTTACCTATTTGAACTAGGGACGAAGTACCAGCACTTCAGTTACAACTCCTAAAGGACGGATGTCCCTACCTACTCTGCCATCAGCATTTGAACTCAAAGTGATAAGCATAACACTTCTTCAGCACTGAACTCTGTAACAGAAACCTAATCTCAAAGGAGAGCACTTTTGAGAAATATACCTGGTACACATTGCAAACTGTCATTTGATTGGGCTTCCGCTGGGCTTTTGGGCTCCCTCCGATATGCTTGGATTTAATGTAGATATGTATTAAGCTAAAGCAGAGCTGAGTTAGACTCCACTTGACTGACTGCAGGCAAACACCAGCCTATACAAAAAATCACCTTCCCAAGTAACCGATTGATATGATTGGGCTGGATATAACACGGTATTGTATAGTCTTTAAATGAAAGGCAACAGTGAAGCAGACAAGATCCACTGCAGGATAATGGAGATTTATATACTCCAGACAGCCCCGAATCTATTTCCTGAAAACACTAGGAGTGAAAATTGAACCTCTGAAGTCACAAGAGTTACACTTCTTTTAACCATCAGTTAGGATAGCTATTATTTATTTATATATATATATAAAAAAATGTTAAAGGAAAAAAAAAAAAAAGAAAAAAAAAAGAAAAAAAAAAAAGACGACCTCTGGAGTCTTTTTTTCTTCCTTCTGCCTTTTTTGTAACTTTTCAGGTTTCTCTACCTACTGTCATGTGAAGTCTATTTATTTTCTGAACTTGCTTTCTTACTTTTGGAGTGGATACACTGGTTTGTTGTCACAGGATTGCTTTAGGAGCTCTTTTATCAAAAGTTCATTCAGAATTGTCCAGCTGCAGAAACACTGCTGTACTATAGGAACCTTGTTCAAAACTACAACAGAGTGAATGCACAGTTTCCCTATATTTATTCATTCACAATAAGTTTTTTCTAAAACAACTGGAGGACTTAACCATACAAATCCCTTTGACATTCTAAAGCCCAGTCCTACAATAACTCTGCTTTGTGTTCTACAGTGTTTTTATTTCACAATCGTTCTACTGAACTGACTTACAGGCAAGAATATTTGCTGATTAGCACATTTTAAGGAACCCAGAGAATACGCATTAAATTCATTGTGTCCATAAGGTAATCATAAATATTCGCAACAGAATGTTTATGCATCTTCCACTTCCCCGGACCACAACCTAAGGACATTAGAATTCAGGAAACTGACTCTGACGAATCAGCACAAGTCAAGACTGACTACGAGAAACATTTCATTGGATAGTTTCAAATCTCCACTCCTAAGTCGGAGGAAACTGTGGTCTATTTGGAATAGAATATTAGCCACATTCAGTTTATTACCTTACACTCAGTGGGGCAGTGTTTCTGATCAAATTTACCCCATTGAACGCACTGAACTGCTCACCTCTGCTGAGCATTCCAGAACAGCAATACAGAAGCAGTAGGAAAGGTAAAACATAAAAGATCAGAAAAAGCAAAATCATTATACTTACCTTTCAGCTTTCCTACATTACAGTGCTCACCAAGTAAAGCTAAATGGCAACCAGTTGTGGTGGGGTTAAAACCTCAAAGATTTCAGGTGGAATTATCTGTACAGGATGCTTAGTGTGGAACATGAAGAAGCCTTTCATTTCTTTGTATTTCATGTCTAAAAATTAAACTGAGTTCGGCCCAGACTCACTGCAATCGATTAGACTGGCAGATCCTGCCTCATGACTAGGTCTAAAAAGGAATAATGTTTATACCCCAAATGAGACACAGCTATGTTTTTCTCCAACAAAGCAGCATTCTCTAGCACAGTCTGTACAGTTTTGAATGTTTTAAAGCCTCTTAAAAGAAAAACATTGAATAAACTGTCAAAATTATCAACTTAACTCAATGGGATTAAAACAAAAAAGATGTTAGAGAAAATATACCCACTGATAAAACAATCACTTGAGCCTAGGAGATTGCAACCCAGCAAGCTATTCAGCTATTGCAAATAACTCCCACTGACCTCTTCCCATAATATTTTAGTCAATAGAAAAATATGCAAAACTAAAGTAAGCAAGTTTTTAAATATATATTTGAATCAAGAGAATGTTTTAAGTCCTTTTTGTTCGTTTGTTTTTATTCAAGAATTATTATGTTCTATGCCAGTTAAACTTGTACGCAGAGTAGGTGAAGAAAGCAAAGGTAACAAAAGGTTGCAGGTAAAAAGTATTCTAGTACTTCAGCCTAGAAAGCCTGTAATTATAAAGCAAAACACTATCAATACACACTAAATACCTACATCATTACCTACCTTTTGGGGTAATTAACCAGATGATTGGATTATTACCTTTCTCTTAAAGACTAAATTTACTGTAGGCTATACAGACCTAATTCAAAATCTCTGAGCAGCCTGGCAACACATTCATCTGGCTGTGTCATAAATAATATAAAACCTGAAAAGGCTTCAACAACTTGTGTTGGTAAGCTTTTTAGAAATAAAATCATTTCTTACTTTAGGGTCACAGTCTGTATTTTGTCTTTTACAGCTCATATGAGCTCATCTTGAGGCTTTCTCCCCCCCCCCCCCCCCCCCCAATTACTGGTATAGATTTGACATTCAACTTTTTTTCTAATCTCCTAACTTAAAACAGATCAATTGAAATTAGTAACAATGAGTCTAAGGAAATTGTCAGCAACTTAAACCAACAGGCAGGTGACTGCAATGGAACTCTGACCTCCCCCTGGTCAGCTAACCATGATCAAAGAGAAAATAGATCAATTTTAAGGTTATTAAAAGACAAGGGAAACGCAATGGATATTGATTTAAGTGAAAACAAGCTTAGAGAAGCCTAATTGTTGATACAGTCATTTTAATGGAGGAGCTATTCAAGTGAGACGAGGCCCACCATATGCCCTTGGTTACAGAGGTCTCCTATTATTAGTGTACACGCTCGATTAACTACTTACTCAGCCACTCATCTGCAAGTGACCAGAACTTTGTAATTGATCCTGGTGGGACCACCAAGATTTCCCAGTTGCATGTAATTATTGAGTGTTTCATTATGGCATTCAGTTGTCACCTGCATGCCAAAGAAACCCATTTCATACCACAAATTGCTTTGCGATACTTCCTTTAAAATGTATTCATGTGAAGAGATGTTTTGTGAAGCAGAATTCTTAAAAATAACTATAATAGGTAAGCAATTGGAGTGAATTAATTTTACCTGATTCAATTGGTAGTCATTATGATTACAAAACCAGCTCAGCTTGCCACAGAATTCTCTATTGATCCACTCTCATCTTGCAAGAGGGGTAGAGAAAGAAAAACGTTTAAGGGTACCTTATTATCTTCCAGATTACGGATGAGGGCAGGAGCAGAGTGCAGTTTTCACTATATGCTAGCTTCAGTAATTAGTGTGTCAATAAAAGGAACAAAATGTAACAGAACTTGGAGAGTCACTTATTCCATATAAATAATGGTTTAGCATCTATAGACAATTCCACCATTAAAAGTCTGAAAAAGACAAAAAGGGGGTACTTTCAGGAATTCAGGCTACTTGTTAACTTTTCACAGAATACTCAAAGTAATTCTCAAGAGCCTGATATCAAAGCAAACATGTAAGATTTGAACTTCAGCAGTAAAGGCTACTCGGATTTAAATGTAACTCTAGTGTCACTTGCAATACAGTTTTGACATGGAAATGAGTATTTGTGTCACAGATTTACTTACTACAGTACAAGGAAAAGGTATATAATGATCGCGTCTTCCAAAACACAATTGCGAACTTAATTGCTCTTCTGAAATCACCCTGAATTACACACTTCAACATTCTAAACTTGTACATTTTGAAGATATTAATACAGTTAAAATAAAGTCATTATCACAGTTTCAGAAAGACTGTGATGGAAAAATAAATCCTATAATGAATATCTGGCAGGAACAGATATAATGAAGCCAATATAGAGTGGCCTAAGGATCGAAGGTGAACAGGGAATAAATAGCAATAGACTGGTTCACATTTCCCCTGTCTGTGGTCTACGTGACAATAAATCTTTCTTGAAAAAGAAATTGCACCTACCCATTTTCCTAAAAGAAGTCTGGGTCACCAAAAGTGATAAAAGGTCAACATCAATTTTTCTATATAACTCTCTGCTGCTAGAATGACACATTCATCAGCCTATTCTCTTAATGATGCAACATGATAGATATGGTTATTTCAATGAGTGCTATTCCTTCTTGGCTTTATGCCAAGAAACAGCTTTTGTTAAAACACAAAAGATACTACAAAGTTGCTCAGAGAGATTTAAAATAAGCACACACAAATTTCGTTAGCCACCTACAAGAGAAAGGAAAACATTATCTTAAGAAAAACACCAACCAAATAATCCTCATTTTGAAAACGACCAGATACTATTCAAGTCCAAAACATAAAAGAACATGTACAAAAAACATTGGGTAGGAATTAGATCTGATTTCAATGTTGATTTTCAATTGTTTCCTAATGCTATAGCAATATCTAGCAATAAAACGTCCTGTGACAACAGACATAACATATTTCATAAAACTGTTTAGAGATTCCCACTTGTTTATTTATTCTAATACATCTTGATTTTCTGACCTCTCTTTTCATAAGCAGTATGATTTACAACAGATCTAGGGCTTGATTACACAGGATTGAAGGACAAAATGAGCTGGGGTATGAATTCATTGTTCACTAGCTAATTCACTGTCTAAACCTCTGTGTGGGTAGAAATTTTGTCTGTTAATCTCTCACCAGTGTTTGCTGAACATATATAAACTCCAGTGTTTAAATAGTGTGAAATTTATTCGAAGTTGGGTACAGAGTAGAAGAGTTTTCCCTGACATGAACCATCATTGCTACTGCATACTAAGTATCTGCTCCAAAATAAGGGATTGATGTTTTATATCTATATCTATATATTCCCCCATGATCATATTCTGGGTAAAAAAATACGTATTACTAAAATGAAAATTTTCTATTTTGTTTGTGCTTTTTACGCTGTGCTTTTATTTTTATAAACCTGTGTATGCTTTATTTGTGCTATAAGCCACTAAACATATTTTTGTAACAGAAACTGGTTCAAGTACTACCAGCCCTGCCTATACTGGGGAAAAGATCCAGCCTATAACACTGAGTATAAGAATGCCGAGGCAGAGCTGAGTCATGCCCCATCAATACAACAGCCCAGCAGAGGCATACTGAACCTTACACAGCTGTGAACACACAAGAAGTTGCCTGAAACCTTTTGCTCAAAGAGACAGCAAATAACAGTCAGACTCAAGATCTCCAGAAGTCAACTGGAAAAGCCTCCCATTGATTTTAAGGGACTGCCATTCAGGGCATGATATTTGTTTTTATGTAACCAAACTATTCCACAGATTCCTAGACTGAATTATCATCTAAGCATGAGTTACAAAGTAAATTGAAATGCTTTCAAATATTATTGGCTCTTCAGAAGTGGAGTTAAATTCACACTAAAAAGCACTGTCTGAGAAGCAGAAATATGCTAATTTCACACACAAAAAATGGTAAATTCAAATGGTAAGGCTATGAAAGCCAGAACTCTGTTTACAGGCTTGGGGGCGGGGGTGTTAGCAACCCAAGCCTGCTTCACCCTCACACAATGCAGAATAGGACTGGGATTGCAACACATTCAGTGATGACAGAAAGTAGCAAGGATCATGGTGAAGTTTTGTGGTTATTTAAAGCTGTTTTAATCAAAAAATTACTCATATATGCAGTTTTCCAGCTTAGCCATACAAAGGCAGCAGTGCACTGTTCAGAGATAAATAATGCTTATTAACATCTTTTCAGCTTTCTTCCTTACAGTTTGCAAATTGCTGTTATTTCATGTTTAATACAATGCATTTCCTTATTTTTAATCTGGTGTTTTAATTCTGAGGCCATGCAGAAAGCAACAGGAAACAAAAACACTGCTTTTTCCCAAGCCCTACCTTTCTGAGACTGTAATGGGAGTGGAGCTAATGAGGATTGACTGAAATCTAGCAGAGACACATGCTTGTTATCACTTCTGCTGAACACATAAAGAATTATCATTTTTCTACTGCTCAAAGAACTGGATTAAAGAACTACAGCATAAAATAATCCATCTCTTCTTTCTTTCTCCTTCTCAGAAATTAATCAAGTTTCAGACACTACAGTTATTAATTTATTTTAATGTCAGATACAGCACAGCCTGAGATCCTTTTCCTTAACACATCATTTCTTCTCACTTTCTACAGTTCTACCTTAAAAATGATATTTTCCATTGAAAATTGTGCTGTGTGAGTCTCACTGCTAATACTCAGTGCAATAACACTAAAGCAAAACTTCCCCTCCTAACCTAATCATTTTCTTTTCACTCTTTAGTATTTTCTTGTGTTGCAAGGCTTTCTCTAATTTAGGAGTGTGTTTCAATGGAAGTTTGCTTTATCTTTCACTTATGCTATTCTCATTTTTTTTTTAATTGAAAACACTAAAGATTTGTATTATACAATAGCCATGCAAAACAGATTATGGAGGAAAAAAAAAATAAACTAAAATTTCCAAAGATTTTGAGCGTTGGAGAAATCGACAGTGAAAACATAAAAGTTATTAGAAAGACTGATTCAAAGGTACATTGAGTTCTCAAATGCAGTAGCTCAGAATATGTTATTGCCCCCTTAAGAACAACCAGAAAAGTGTAATCTCCCCTTTATTCAGCCATCCATTTCCACAGAATTTACAGAAACATGGTCTTTGAGATGATTCAGCTCAATGCTTAATGGATTTGTACGCTGTTAGAGAGGACTCGAGACAGACTGTATAACAGCACACACCTCATTTTCTCAAGCTAAAACCATTAGTCCCAGGGAGCTCTGTAAGAAAAGCTCTGCCCCTTCTCAGCCCATTGACTAACACAAAGTTTTTCATTTCAACCTTTGCTTTTATGTTTAAATGTGGAGAAGAAAAGGAAATCAACATAAGGCTGGTGCCCATCCTTAAGGGTAGCAATAACATATCTGCACCCAAGAAGAGATGCCCGTGAATACACACCTGCTTCAGGAAGGGTCTGAGGAAGAGGAGGACAGGCCTGGACAAACTGTGGCAGGGGTGTTTCAGTTATGGAAAAGAATCTTTCCCTCTGCACAGGAACAGAGGCTTTGTTCTTGTGAAAATCAGAAACCCAGAAGGGGACAGTGAGGACAATAACGGCTCCTTTTGATCTCTTGTAACTTTTTAATTCCTTGGATGGTCTATTAATTGAATAAGCAAAGCAAGTCGAGCTGCCACAGCCCCTTCCTATCTACCTAGATTTCAAAACCAGTTGAAGGTCCTGACAGCCTTGTGCTAATTTCTATTCAAGAGCATGTGGAAAGGCAAGGTATAATAGCAGGGGTTGGCTTTACAGCTGATTCGCATTGGATTAACCAAAGTGGAAAGTGGTATGCCTCTTTTTTTCTTTTTTTTTTTTTTTTTTGTTCGTTTTTTTGTTTTGTTTTGTTTGTGGAATAGTGTCAAAGAGGATTAATTTCAAGGCTGTGAATGCAGGTTACCATGTTTTTTCGCAAACAAGAAAGAAAGGTCCATGGGGCAGGACATCACAGGGCTCCCCGCCAGCTGGTTCTGCTTCACACTCCTTTGCCAATTAGTCTTGTAACATCTGCTCCAAACAAACAGGTTACCAATGAGCTTGTTTGTTAGGCATGGTTTCTGTGGCTTGTTTTGTCTGTTACAACAACCACTTGTTTTTATATTCTGGAGATGGCAATTCAGGGGCATGAAGTGAAAGTTAAAAGAGGGAGAGACATCGACAAATGTCTCTGCACCATCCTCATTCTTGTTCTGATAGATCTCCCTAGTGAACATGCACCTGACTTCCCCAGGAGCAGTGCTGTATGGGGAAGGTGAAAAACGTGGCACAGCAGCAAGGAGCTGTCCAGCCCCACAGGCACAGCGCACTCCTCTACCCCTGACCCACGGGGCTGTGTTCCATGACCTGTAGGCCACGCTGTATTTATCCCAAAAGAAATGTGAATTTTCAGATATTTCTTGGTGACTTTGCTGTGAAAAAGGAAATTGTCGTTCATTTTAATCACAAAAGCTGGATAGGGCATTTTTGGGTTGGCATATGTTTGGAAAGATTGAAGCTTTTATTTTCAACAGAATAACTGTATTTAGAGGTGAAGTTGATGGTCACATACTAATGCAAGTAAAAATCACTAACGTTCCTCAACTAAGCTGTGATAAAGATCTAAACCAAGGATTTATAAAAAAAAAATGCACTGAAAATTTGGAGGGGCTTAGGAAATAAGAAGTAAGTCTGCTGTGGAACTTAACACTAACAGACACCAGCAATCTTGAGTCACTTAACATAAAGCTTTTGCAGATTTTTGAACTAAGCAGAAAGGAATCAAAACCAATGCTCTCTACTCCAGCATTCTGATGTTGCAGAACATCAATCCAGGTCATCAAAGTGAAAAATTATTTGAGCTACATCCTTCCTAAACAACACCCGTGCGTGGTAACACTTCAGTTATGAAGACATAGCACTGAAAGACTTAAAAGCTTTCTACAGTGGCTAGATATTCCCGTCTTTTACTGGCTGAATTTTCCTACCTGCTGTTTCTCATTTCAGAATCTGTGGTTATCACAGAAATACGTCTGGTTCCTCTTTCTGCTGTGCGCTACATGTCACAAAAGAAATTGTAAAGCTTGTCTGGGCAAGAATTTACCTCTTCCCTCCTACTCCTACAGAACCACTTTGATGACTGCTACAAGCGTGATGAAGTATTTGTCTCATGTACTGTAGTGCATCAAATTTTCTGAAATGCTGAAATACAGATTTTGGAATGTCATCATTAATATAGTCTGCTGTAGAGGCCTTGTTAGTTTTTGGGGGGATCTTCGTAGCTAGGTAAGAAAGCAGCAAATTAACTGTACTGCTTCCATTAAAAAGGTCCACATAGTACCAATTCTTCCACCAGCCACAGTCTCCCCTGCCACCACACTCCTCCTAGGCACACACACCTCCACCCAGGCTGAGAGGCTGTAGGGCCTCTGCCCTAACAAGGCTCTTCATGTTCTTCTGCCACAAGGAGAGCCTCTGAGACAGCTCTGGAGCTGGTGGCAAGTGGAGTTGTGCCCTTTAGTTCCAAGGACAGAAGCAAATCTCACCTTATTAAGCCTCTTCAGCTGAAATAATTACAATATGCAATTTGTAATTAGAAGGAAGTGTTAGAACAGCCAAATTCACACTAGTGTTGCGAACACACTGCAGCTTGGTTTACACATTAACATTTTGACAGCTTAAATACGTCAGTTAAAAACAAGGAGATGAGTGTACCTCCAGTTCCTTAGCTATGGTAGGCAGAGCTGGGAAAATCATTAGTTCAACTTGTTGAAGCTGCAGAGAATCTGACATCTGACTGAAGCAGAACTAGGGTTGTGCAGGTACTGCTCAGTTGGCTGTCAACAGGTAACAAGACCTGATGGCAAGAAATTATACCCAGGGAGCAACTACAAGCAGATGCAAGCAGTACCAGCACACATGGATCTGCAAGATGACTTCCTCTTTTTTTTTTTTTTTTTTTTTTTTTTTTTTTTTTAACCCTTGTATTTTCACTAGGAGAGAAAATCCCATTGAATTCAAGAGACTGCTAAAGTTCTGTCACTTGGCAGTGTCTAACTACAGTGCATATTAACTTGGATGGGCCCATGAATGATTAAATATAATCATTAGGAACTTGGCTTAGCTGCAAGTGAATTTCTCAAATGTAGCATGCACACATACTTCCCTATACTTCTAAGTACATAGAAAATGTTAGTAACAAGTGACTCAGCAGAAGGGAAAAAAAGAAAAAAAAAAGAAAAAGAAAAACAAAACAACAACAACAACAAACTCAACTTCTAATAACTGCCATCAAGCTAACATTTACCTCATTCTACTTAGAGAAGTCAGGTTTTGCTTGAAGATTTTGTACTGCAAAATCAATGAAGACACAGAGTTCTTTATAGAAAATGAAGACATCGAATCCCTGTTGTAGATGGGAAAAACAAACAAACAGAAAAAACCCCAACATTGAATTTTCAAGAACAGTACAATTTGTACTTCTATAATAAGATGTGACCAGCATGAATTATGACTATGATACTATTTAATAGTTCTGGTTCATCTACTATTCTCCCTCAAGAGCAACTTCAATTTTTATCTCCATAGAGGTTTAAAAATATTGAATTAGAAGCATGTTTCTTTTTCAATTCACTTTTCTTTAAAACAGAACAGGGGAGTTAAAAACGGCTTGGACAGAGGGCAAAGAACTATGTATAACTAGAGACAAGTCAGCAGTAGTGTAGTATTAAAAAAAATCCCATCCACTTGAGTTTTAAAATAGAAACTGCATGCCTAGATTTTAACAAGGAACCACTTCCAGTCCTTTTCATTCTCTGTAATGGACAGGGTCAGGAACAAAAAGCAAAACAAGCTATGTAATCCATTTTAGTATTTATCTAACCATAGAAATTAGAAAGTGCTTTTGGCAGTGAAACTCTTTAAGAAGTCAAAAACCTTTCAGAACTGAGGAAGGAGTACTGCAGCAAGGGCAATCCTGGTAAAGGGTATAAACAGACAATGAATACAAAAAACATAGACCATAACCACAAAAAAAAAAAAAAAAAATACTTTTATTCCTGAAGTGTGATGGCAACACTTTGTGACAACATGACACAGTTGAAGGCAAAGTTCGTGTATCCTTTACTCTCTTCTGGCTGCAAAGGAAGGTAAGCAGCCACACGGTGCTCTCTGCTACTTGCCTGGGACAAGTTAAGATGTCTGTTCTTGCTAAAAAACAACACCATCATCCCACACCGCAGAGCTTCTTTTCTGATCTTCACAGAAATATGTCTTTACGTTGGTCACTCAAAATCAAATCTGTTTGTCATCAGCACCATCTAGATTATGTCAGTTTCCAACATACAGCAAATCATTGCTGTTCACGCTTAACTTTCCACATCTACTTTTTCCATTGTCATGCTGATCCTCCCACAGGCTGCCCCTCAACACCTGTAACCCTCAGCCACCATCTGGACTCCTGAACGCACATTGAGCATACGGCACTGTACAGAAGTCCTTTTTTTGTTTGTTTGTTTTGTTTCAAGTTTATTTTTCAAATTAAAATATGCTCCTGAAATATTTTGCTTGTGGAAATACCCATTGCACAGAATGAAAGCAGGTCATGAGCTGGCATACAAGACAGCGACGGGGGTGAACGAACTGTGTGGTGCAGGGTGGGGAGAAGGAAATGTGTGGCACCAAACACTGCTGACACAGTCTATTTCCCACAGTTTCCATTTTAACAAGCCACTCTGCCATGGGAGAAAAACTTTTCCACATGAAATTCAGTAGCTGCAGCCAATATGCCCCAAGCACTGACCTAGCGAGTAGGAAGCCCCTCTATAGCTTGCAAGACTTTGACAAAGTGTTTTATCTTAGGAATTTTACCAGAGCTGACGTTCCAAAAGAAAAAAAAAAATGTTACTGCTGCGCTCTGTTGTTACAAAGCGAAAATCTCGGCGAGCCGCCCCCTGGTGGCAAAAAAACGTCGATGAGCGGCTGGGCTGGCGAAGCCTGCAGGGGACTGCCTCAAGGGATGCCCCGGGAGCCAGCAGGGAGCCGGTGAAGTGGGGCCGAGGAGCCCCTTCCTACCCGTGTGCCTCGGGGACCCGTCCCCTGTGCTCAAACCCAATGGCTCAGCTCCGGTGTTGTAGCGGGAGTTGTCTTAAACTTAAACTTAGGAGCGTCCTAAGTTTTGGGGATAGGGTTTGGAGCATCCTAATGTTTTGCGTTAGGGCTTTGAGCGTCCTAACATTTTAGGTTGTGTTTGGGTTTGGAGCGTCTTAATTTCTGGGTTTGGGTTTTGAGCGTCTTAATTTATGGGTTTGGGTTTGGAGCATCCTAAGTTTTTGGGCTAGGGGTTTTAGGCATAGGTCTCCAGGGGTTTAGTGTGGTAATTAGTTTGGGTTAGGTCTGTCGGGGTTTCGAGTTTTTTTAGGGTTAGGGCTTGAGGCTTTTTTGTAAGGGCGGTAAGGGCTAGGGTTACAGCGAGTGCTGGTAAATGTAGTTCTCGAACAGTCGGCCTATGATTGGCCATGCCGGCTCTCCGGAGAATACTGGTAGGTGTAGTTTATCGGCACCGGGAGGCTGTGTTGGGTGCCCAGAGCATGCCGGGAAATGTAGTTCCCGGACTCCGGACTTCCGGGAGGCCATGTTGGGTGCCCAGAGCATACCGGGAAATGTAGTTCTCGGACTCTGGACTTCCGGGAGGCCATGTTGAGTGCCCAGAGCATACTGGGAAATGTAGTTCTCAGACTCTGGACTTCCGGGAGTCCATGTTGAGTGCCCAGAGCATACCGGGAAATGAAGTTCTAAGACTCTGGACTTCCGGGAGGCCATGTTGGGTGCCCAGAGCATATCGGGAAATGTAGTTCTGGGACTCCGGACTTCCGGGAGACCATGTTGAATTCCCAGAGCATACCGGGAAATGAAGTTCTGAGACTCCGGACTTCCGGGAGGCCATGTTGAGTGCCTAGAGCATACCGGGAAATGTAGTTCTGGGACTCCGGACTTCCGGGAGGCCATGTTGGGTGCCCAGAGCATACCGGGAAATGTAGTTCTCGGACTCTGGACTTCCGGGAGGCCATGTTGAGTGCCCAGAGCATACTGGGAAATGTAGTTCTCGGACTCTGGACTTCCGGGAGTCCATGTTGAGTGCCCAGAGCATACCGGGAAATGAAGATCTAAGACTCTGGACTTCCGGGAGGCCATGTTGGGTGCCCAGAGCATATCGGGAAATGTAGTTCTGGGACTCCGGACTTCCGGGAGACCATGTTGAATTCCCAGAGCATACCGGGAAATGAAGTTCTGAGACTCCGGACTTCCGGGAGGCCATGTTGAGTGCCTAGAGCATACCGGGAAATGTAGTTCTGGGACTCCGGACTTCCGGGAGGCCATGTTGGGTGCCCAGAGCATACCGGGAAATGTAGTTCTGGGACTCTGGACTTCCGGGAGGCCATGTTGGGTGCCCAGAGCATACCGGGAAATGTAGTTCTCGGACTCTGGACTTCCGGGAGGCCATGTTGGGTGCCCAGAGCATACCGGGAAATGTAGTTCTCAGACTCTGGACTTCCGGGAGTCCATGTTGAGTGCCCAGAGCATACCGGGAAATGAAGTTCTCAGACTCTGGACTTCCGGGAGGCCATGTTGGGTGCCCAGAGCATATCGGGAAATGTAGTTCTGGGACTCCGGACTTCCGGGAGACCATGTTGAATTCCCAGAGCATACCGGGAAATGAAGTTCTGAGACTCCGGACTTCCGGGAGGCCATGTTGAGTGCCTAGAGCATACCGGGAAATGTAGTTCTGGGACTCCGGACTTCCGGGAGGCCATGTTGGGTGCCCAGAGCATACCGGGAAATGTAGTTCTTGGACTCTGGACTTCCGGGAGGCCATGTTGGGTGCCCAGAGCATACCGGGAAATGTAGTTCTCGGACTCTGGACTTCCGGGAGGCCATGTTGGGTGCCCAGAGCATACCGGGAAATGTAGTTCTCAGACTCTGGACTTCCGGGAGTCCATGTTGAGTGCCCAGAGCATACCGGGAAATGAAGTTCTCAGACTCTGGACTTCCGGGAGGCCATGTTGGGTGCCCAGAGCATATCGGGAAATGTAGTTCTGGGACTCCGGACTTCCGGGAGACCATGTTGAATTCCCAGAGCATACCGGGAAATGAAGTTCTGAGACTCCGGACTTCCGGGAGGCCATGTTGAGTGCCTAGAGCATACCGGGAAATGTAGTTCTGGGACTCCGGACTTCCGGGAGGCCATGTTGGGTGCCCAGAGCATACCGGGACATGTAGTTCTCAGACTCTGGACTTCCGGGAGTCCATGTTGGGTGCCCAGAGCATACCGGGAAATGTAGTTCTCAGACTCTGGACTTCCGGGAGGCCATGTTGGGTTCCCAGAGCATTTCGGGAAATGTAGTTCTCAGACTCTGGACTTCCAGGAGGCCATCTTGAGTGCCTAGAGCATACCGGGAAATGAAGTTCTGGGACTCCGGACTTCCGGGAGGCCATGTTGGGTGCCCAGAGCATGCCAGGAAATGTAGTTCTCTGGAAATAGGGTTGGGGTTAGGGACTAGGGCTGGGGCTAGGGTTAGGGTTAGGGTGAGGGCTAGTGAATGCTTCTTCTCTGTGTTTGCAGATGATGGTGAGCCTGTTTAAACTAATTCCAGTTGAAGAAGTTTCAGTTACTTGCTTGGTCATATTGTCAGTTCAACATTAAAAGCTGCAGCAAAAGCATGGGGATTTTTGCTTCTAGAAATGCTCCAGGTCACTTGTCTGCTCTCTGCATGCTTTTGAGCTAAAGCAAATTTTAAAAAAAGAAACAAACAAAAAAGAAAGAAAGAAAGAAACAAAAAAAAACCACCACAGCTGCTGCTGTGCCTGCTCTCTTCCTACTTTATTGTGCTTTGCCTCTCCCCTTTCCCAGGTGATTGGGTTTTGGTGCTGAGTGGGGCCAAATGGTATATGAGCCCCAGGCATGGCATTAGAAAGCTCATTCTGCCTGGGCTGCTCCTTGGGGTAAGTGCTTTGTGTTTCCTTCAGTCAGTTGCATGGTTCTTTAGACAGGCTGGAGTCTATGGATTTCAGGATTTCTAAGTGCTTGGAATTCGCTTAATAAAGGGATATTTAGTAGAGAATGCTGGCTCCCTGTTTTTTTTGGGGATGGTGGGATACTCTTCTGTTTTTGATCTGTATTTTAATTTCTAGATGGATCAACCCAGTTGTATAACACTCCAAAGGACTAAAACCAGCTTGATTACATGCTACAAGAGGCTTGACCACGTAGGTGCAGTATTACCAAGAGACTCAGCAGGGTCACCTCTTTCATCTGCAAAAGGTAAGTCTGTGACTACCCTTGCCGGGGCTGCTGTGCATTCATGGCCTTTTGGCATTTGTGGACTTAAGGGTGTTTATTTATTTATTTATTTATTTTTTCTGGCTATGGTCTCTGTGTTTGAATTTTCTGTAAGGAGCTGTACTGTTTTTGTGTCCATTGTGGATGTGACCTTCTCTCTTTGTTTCTTGTAGCCCAGGGCATGGGCACAGAAACTTAAACGAGGGTGAGTGGATGGCTGTGGGAGCCCCAAGTTGGTTGGTGGACTGTGTTAATCTGCTTCTAGAAACACCCCAGTTCTCTTTTCTGTACTCTGCATGCTGTTGAGCTAAACCATATAAAGAAGTTAATAAAACCACAGCTGCTGCTCCTCCTCTTTCTGCATTTTTTGTGCTTTCCCCCTGCACTTTCCCAGGTGACTGGCTTCAGGTTCCAGGTGGGACCTAATGGTAACTGAGTTGCAGGTGTGCCATGAGAGAGCTCCTTCTGCCTGGGCTGCTCTTTGGGGTAAGTGCTTTGTTTTTCCTTCAGTCAGTTGCAGGGTTCTTTAGGTGGGTCAGAGTCTACGGACTGATGTGTTTTCAAGTAGAAACTGGGATGCATATCTTTTCAAGTGGCACCTGGTAGGATCTGTCATTGTAAAGCAATCTAGTAGTAGGTGCCTGTATTGCACGCAGCTCTTCCTCAGGTGAGTAGTTATTACAGCAGCTTTACGGATAATATGGCATTGTTACTTCGTGTGTTTGCTTTGTGTTTCTGGGTCCCTTATGATTTTTGCAGAATTACGGGGCATTTTGTGAGTCTTTGCCTGTATGTGAAATCTTATCAAAGCCACAACCTTGGTGGCAAAGTGATGGAGCAGGTTTTAGGAGAAATATATGATGGAGGCTCCCTGTGTGAGCATGTATGTGAAAATGGCAACGGTGGGCATATAAGAGGTGGCCTTTCTCAGGGTTAGGGTTAGGGGCGGTTTGTTATATTTCTGGAGCTTTTGCCAGTGGGTTTGCTGTCTGTCGAGTCTTTAGACCATAAATCCTTCTAGTCTTTATGTGCATGGAATTCACATATTTGAGGTATGTTTATGAGGGGTTGCCAGGTACGTTGTTTTTGGGAAACCGTGGGGTACGGCTTCTTGACTGCATAAGTGCAGTACTGCCAAGAGACTGAGCAGGGTCACCTTCTTCATCTCTGAAGAATAAGTCCGCCCGGGCCCATTTCGGCGCGGCGCCGCCCGGGCCCATTTCGGCGCGGCGCCGCCCGGGCCCATTTCGGCGCGGCGCCGCCCGGGCCCATTTCGGCGCGGCGCCGCCCGGGCCCATTTCGGCGCGGCGCCGCCCGGGCCCATTTCGGCGCGGCGCCGCCCGGGCCCATTTCGGCGCGGCGCCGCCCGGGCCCATTTCGGCGCGGCGCCGCCCGGGCCCATTTCGGCGCGGCGCCGCCCGGGCCCATTTCGGCGCGGCGCCGCCCGGGCCCATTTCGGCGCGGCGCCGCCCGGGCCCATTTCGGCGCGGCGCCGCCCGGGCCCATTTCGGCGCGGCGCCGCCCGGGCCCATTTCGGCGCGGCGCCGCCCGGGCCCATTTCGGCGCGGCGCCGCCCGGGCCCATTTCGGCGCGGCGCCGCCCGGGCCCATTTCGGCGCGGCGCCGCCCGGGCCCATTTCGGCGCGGCGCCGCCCGGGCCCATTTCGGCGCGGCGCCGCCCGGGCCCATTTCGGCGCGGCGCCGCCCGGGCCCATTTCGGCGCGGCGCCGCCCGGGCCCATTTCGGCGCGGCGCCGCCCGGGCCCATTTCGGCGCGGCGCCGCCCGGGCCCATTTCGGCGCGGCGCCGCCCGGGCCCATTTCGGCGCGGCGCCGCCCGGGCCCATTTCGGCGCGGCGCCGCCCGGGCCCATTTCGGCGCGGCGCCGCCCGGGCCCATTTCGGCGCGGCGCCGCCCGGGCCCATTTCGGCGCGGCGCCGCCCGGGCCCATTTCGGCGCGGCGCCGCCCGGGCCCATTTCGGCGCGGCGCCGCCCGGGCCCATTTCGGCGCGGCGCCGCCCGGGCCCATTTCGGCGCGGCGCCGCCCGGGCCCATTTCGGCGCGGCGCCGCCCGGGCCCATTTCGGCGCGGCGCCGCCCGGGCCCATTTCGGCGCGGCGCCGCCCGGGCCCATTTCGGCGCGGCGCCGCCCGGGCCCATTTCGGCGCGGCGCCGCCCGGGCCCATTTCGGCGCGGCGCCGCCCGGGCCCATTTCGGCGCGGCGCCGCCCGGGCCCATTTCGGCGCGGCGCCGCCCGGGCCCATTTCGGCGCGGCGCCGCCCGGGCCCATTTCGGCGCGGCGCCGCCCGGGCCCATTTCGGCGCGGCGCCGCCCGGGCCCATTTCGGCGCGGCGCCGCCCGGGCCCATTTCGGCGCGGCGCCGCCCGGGCCCATTTCGGCGCGGCGCCGCCCGGGCCCATTTCGGCGCGGCGCCGCCCGGGCCCATTTCGGCGCGGCGCCGCCCGGGCCCATTTCGGCGCGGCGCCGCCCGGGCCCATTTCGGCGCGGCGCCGCCCGGGCCCATTTCGGCGCGGCGCCGCCCGGGCCCATTTCGGCGCGGCGCCGCCCGGGCCCATTTCGGCGCGGCGCCGCCCGGGCCCATTTCGGCGCGGCGCCGCCCGGGCCCATTTCGGCGCGGCGCCGCCCGGGCCCATTTCGGCGCGGCGCCGCCCGGGCCCATTTCGGCGCGGCGCCGCCCGGGCCCATTTCGGCGCGGCGCCGCCCGGGCCCATTTCGGCGCGGCGCCGCCCGGGCCCATTTCGGCGCGGCGCCGCCCGGGCCCATTTCGGCGCGGCGCCGCCCGGGCCCATTTCGGCGCGGCGCCGCCCGGGCCCATTTCGGCGCGGCGCCGCCCGGGCCCATTTCGGCGCGGCGCCGCCCGGGCCCATTTCGGCGCGGCGCCGCCCGGGCCCATTTCGGCGCGGCGCCGCCCGGGCCCATTTCGGCGCGGCGCCGCCCGGGCCCATTTCTCAGGTGGAGCTACTGAGCAGGTGAGATAAAGGAGCTGGGAACAGAGAGGTATTGCACAACTATATGTTGCATTAGTTGTAGTCAGCGTTGTGGAGGAGGCGGGTGTCAGAGCTAGCGTGCTAGTAAATGCTGGTTCTCTGTTGTTGCAAGTGATGATGAACGTGTTTGACGTAATTCCATTTGAAAAAGTTCTAGTTACTTGACTGGTCGTGTTGTTCTTTCAATTTTAAAAGCTGCAGCAAAAGCATGGGGATTGTTGCTTCTAGAAACGTCTCAAGTCTCCTGTCCGCTCTCTGCATGTTGTTCAGGTAAAGCACATTTTGAAAAAAGAAAAAAAAAAAATGATAACCAGCTGCTGTTGCTCCTGCTCTGCTCCTACTTCCTTGTGCTTTGTCCCTCCTCTTTCCCAGGTGATTGGGTTTGGGTGCTGGGCGGGGCCAAATGGTATATTATCCCCAGGCATGGCATCAGAGAGCTCCTTCTGCCTGGGCTGCTCTTTGGGGTAAGTGCTTTGTTTTTCCTTCAGTCAGTTGCAGGGTTCTTTAGGCAGGCTGGTGTCTATGAATTTCTATATTTCTAAGTGCTTGAAATAGAGGGATATTTAGTAGAGGCTGCTGGCTCACTTGTTTTTTGGGATGGTGTCATACACTTCTGTTTTTGAGCTATATTTTAATCTCTAGAGGTATAAAACCACTTGTTTTAGTTCTCTGGAGAGTTACACCAGCTTGATTACATGCTACATACGGCTTGACAGTGTAGATGCAGCATTACCAAGAGACTGAGCAGGGTTGTATCAGAGTCACCTTTTTCATCCGCAAAGGGTAAGTCTGTGATTACCCCTGCTGGGGCTGCTGTGTGTGTGTATGTCTTTTTGGCATTTGTGGAGCTCAGTTGTTTTTTTGTGTGTGTATGTTCTAACTTCTTGTTTTTCTGAGCTGTAAATAGTGTGTGTGCTGAATGTGGTTGGCAGGAGGAGGTGGGGAGCTGCTCAGGACTGGTAGGTTTGGTTTCTCAGAGTGTGCGGCAGCCTTCCTGTGTGATGCGACTGACTGTTGGGCGGGAACGTTCCAGTTTGTGTGTGTTAAGCAATGTAGCTTGTAGTGTGTGTTGTGTGGCCCGGGCAGAGTTTGCTGTGGTGCTGTGAGCAAAGAGTCTCAGTTAGAGCTGTTGAACAACTGAAGTAATGGAGCTGGGAAGAGAAAGGTATTGCAGTAGTGTACTGGGTCTGGCTGGAATGTTAACTTTCCTGGCAGCAGCCCTTACAGTGCCGTACTCTGCGCTTATAGCTGGATAGCAGTGTTATCACACCAGTGTTGTGTCTAATGTTGAGCTGCAGTGGCACAGCATTGGGCCTTTCTCTAACCCTCCTAGGGGGTGGGCAAAAAGTGAGGAGAGAAACATCACTAGGGCAGCTGACCTAAACCAATCAAAGGGATATTCCATACCATGTAATGTCATACTCAGCAATAAAAGTGGAGACAGGAAGAGGAGGGGAGGGGTGGGCTCTTGTTGGGAAAACGTCGGTCCTCTTCTCGAACCCCGGCTATGTGCATTGAGGCCCTGCTTCAAGGACGTGGTCAATCATCGCTCATTTGTGGGAAGTAGAGAGTAATTTCTTTTCTTTGCACTTCCATATAGCCTTCATTTATTTTATTTGTTTTCCTCCCTTCTTTTTGTTTTTTCCCTTTCCCCCTCCCTTTTCCCCTTTCCCTTTTTATTTTCCTTTAGTTAAATTGTTTAGTTCATAATCTTTATTTAATTATTATTATTATTTCCCTTTTAATTAAATTATCCTTATATCAACCCGTGACTTGTTCTTTGCTTTACTTCTACCCCTCCTCATCTAAAAGAGGGGGAGTGAGAGAGCGGTTGTGGGGTTTAGCTGCCCAGCACGGTAAAACCACCACAAGCAGGTACGCTGTGGCTGTGACGTGCCTCAGAGTGTGCTTTTCTCCTGTCTTTGCAGGTGCTTTGTGCAGTCGTGGACAGGGAAGGGAAATCCTCATGTCACAAAGCTCTGAGGGAAGGCTTGTGTTGTCAGCCTGGTCATCCTTTATCTGAAGCGAAGGGAAGATTGTTTGGTGTTTGATTGTTTTGGCGTATAATCTGTTCTGCACCTAGATTTTTCTTTCTATGTAAAAAAAAAAAAAATGTTTGAGGTATTTCCAGTTAAGCAATTTCCAGTTACTTGCTGGGCTGTATTGTCCTTTTAATATTCAAAGCTGCAGCAAAAGCATGGGGATTGTTGCTTCTAGAAACACCCCAGTTCTCTTGTCTGCAGTCTGAATGCTTTTGAGCTAAAGCAGATTTAAAAAAAAAAAAAAACAAAACAAAAAAAAAAAAACACCAAAAAACCAAGAAATATACACACACAAAAAACAACAACAAAAATCCACCTTTGGGTGATTTGTTGTGAATGCAACGATCATTTAATCCCTTTGTTTTCCCAGGTGGTGTGGATGATACTGGTTGCACTGTTGGAGCTTGGATTCGGAGAGGAAGAGGTGAGCACAATTGTACGTTGCATCAGTACTAGTCAGCATTGTGGAGCAGGTGGGCATCATGGCTGGCATGTTAGTGAATGCTGTTACTCTGTTTTTGCAGCTGATGATGAGCCTGGCAATTGACTAAGATGACAATCAGTGCCTGTGCATTTCTTGAGGCGGAGGGACTTTACCATGCAGCAACCTGAGAGCTAAGTTAGGGGACACGTGGTATTTGCATATCTGGGGTGGCTAATGGGAGCTGGGAGCCAGAGCAGCATGGAGCCAGCTGACTGAATAGACTTGGTGCCACGGTGAGGGTGGTTCAGGCTGGGTCACGTTCAGGCTGCTTGTGGCTGGGTCACCAGCCTAATAGAAGCAGCGGGATTATTTTGTAGCTTGAGTGCATGCGCCAGGCAGGACAGTTTCCTTCTGTTCGTCTGTCTTGTGTTGCTTCTGCAATGTCTGTTCTGTGTTTCTCGGGTCTTGATATCCTTCTAGCTTTTTAGACTGGACTGACTAGACAGGCGACTTGGTAGCGGTGCTGAAGGGCCTCAGTGCTTGTTTTGTCATCGTGGCTCTGATCCGAGCACTTCTCGTCTTGCAGTCGCTGCTTGAAATGCAGTTGTGTTTCAGGTCTCGTGCATCATATTCGGTTTGAGATCGCGTCTGTTTCCATCCTCACTCTTGCAGAAGTCATCTGGACCGCATCAGGAGCTCCTGCTTGGGAATTGATTTCCTAAGTGTCTTCTTATGGGGTTTTCACTCCCCATCCTTCTGGTCTGTTGCCTTGAAGGCAGGCTTTTTAGGCCTCCATCATCCCAGTTCTGGCAGTTGCTTCCAGTCGCATGTCGTGACATTTGAGTCTCTCCTTGGGTCTGGTGCAGAGCACCTGTTCTGACCTGCTGTTGCCATAGGGCTTTCCTCTGGGGGGTCACTTTTTCTTGTGCCTTGTGTTGTGTGTTTTGTTTGTAGTGTTTGTGGTGTGCCTGTGTGTGTATGTGTTTGGTCTGGAGCTGTCCTGCCTGGCAGTTAGTGATGACAGCTAACGTGGCAGTGCATGGGTGTACTAATACATTGTCTGGACTGTATTGGCGAAGACATCCAGTCTGCCTCTGTGCACGTACTGAAGGGCAGCAGGCACAGTCATCTCTGTGGTGTTTGGCAGATGTTGGGGGGACAGTTGAGCTGCTTGCGAGCAGCTGTTCGCATAGCACTTGAATGGTATCCTTGAGGAGGTCTGTTGAATCTTGAAAGCTTACAGATATGGGGTTTTGAAATTTTTATTTTTATTTCTATCCTGTCCCCAGTAGAGTGTAAACCTTTGGAGGAACCTGTTACAGGAAAGAGCTCCTTCTGGAACTGTTCAGCACTCTGTAGGCAGCTCGGTGACTGGCTTGATCTACTTCTGAGGTGCTGAGGTATGGGGGCTTCTGTTTTGAAATGATAATATTGTAAATGGGGTTCCTTTGTGTTGTTGAGGGATGGGTGCTAATGCTGGCAGCTGAATGATTATTTTGTGACTGTTTTCCCTTGTTCAGGCTGAAACGCAGTGTGCAGTCCAGGATGTCATGACCCGAGGTGCCTCTGGAGTGACTCGTGCGTGATGAGCAGAGGTAGCTGTTATTTTTGGGGTGCGGTTCAGTGCAGTTATTTTCTTACAACCAATAGAGTAAAATTTCAGTTACTCTTTTAGAGGTGCTATAAGTGGGTGAAGAGAACAGATGGAAGCATCTGCCATGTGGGGCAGGCCAGCGGCTGAGGTACAGGAGGTGATGAGAGTAACTGTCCTAACGGTGCTAAGGGTGCTGTGGTTTTTGCTGCTGCAGTTGCTTTCTGTCCAGTTTATGAGGTGCCACAGACAAGGTGGGCTGAGATATCCTTTAGAGTAGGAGGAAAGCAGGTCGCTGGAATGCTGCATGGTTCCTGAGAAAGGTGTTGTAGAGGAAAAAGGTTGTCTGGTGTGGCAGTTCCTGATGGCGTTCTTCTTTAATAGGCAAAGAGGTGCCTGAAGCCCCCTCCTGTGCAGCCTGAGTACGCCTCGCTGAGGATGAAGCCTGCTTTCCAGCAGTTCCAAAAACTGTGTTGAGGCTGAAATGCTGTGTCTGTGTTTGGGTTGGGGTTGCACCTTGGTGAGTGCAGGGATGGGTTTTAGGCCGGTGCAGCGGAGGGCCTGGCCCCAGTGTCCTCTAGTGTGTTTTGACCCAGCATATCAGCATAGCCTTTTGGTTCTCAGATAGCCTACTGAAGTAAGTGATTTTTCCTGCGAGTGGAACGGAATTGATTTTGTTGGTGTATAATCTGTTCTGCTCCTAGATTTTTCTAGCTGCGTAAATAAAAGTTTGAGCTAATTTGAGCTGAAAAATCTTCAGTTACTTGCTTGGTTGTATCGTCCTAACATTCAAAGCTGCAGCGAAAGCATGGGGATTGCTGCTTCTAGAAACACCCCAGTTCTCCTGTCTGCACTCTGCATGCTGTTGAGGTAAGCCTTATAAATAAGTAAATAAACCACTGCTGCTGCTCCTCCTCTTTCTACCTTCTTGTGCTTTGTCCCTCCCCTTTCCCAGGTGATTGGGTTTGGGTGCTGGGTGGGACCAAAAGGTATATGAGCCCCAAGTATGCCATCAGAGAGCTCCTTCTGCCTGGGCTGCTCTTTAGGGTAAGTGCTTTGTTTTTCCTTCAGTCAGTTGCAGGGTTCTCTAGGCAGGCTGGAGTCTATGGATTTCTGGATTTCTAAGTGCTTGGAATTCACTTAACAGAGGGATATTTAGTAGAGTTTGCTGGCTCACTGTTTTTTGGGATGGTGGGATACGCTCCTGTTTTTGATCTGTATTTCAGTCTCTAGATGAATCAACCCACTTGTGTAACTCTCCAGAGGACTAAAACCAGCTTGATTACATGCTAGAAGAGGCTTGACCACATTGGTGCAGTATTACCAAGAGACTGAGCAGGGTCACCTTTTCCATCTGCAAAGGGTATGTCTGTGATTACCCCTGCCGGGGCTGCTATGCATTCATGGCCTTTTGGCATTTGTGGACTTGAGGGTTTTTTTTATTTGTCTGGCTCTGGTCCCTGTGTTTGAGTCCTCTGCTAGGAGCTGCACTGTTTGCGTATCCATCGTGGTTGTGACCTTCTCTCTTTGTTTCTTGTAGCTCAGGGCATAGGCACGGAAACTTGAACGAAGCATGAGGGTGAGTGGACAGCAGTGGGGTCCCCGAGTTGGTCGGTGGACTGTGTTATTCTGCTTCACCTGTCGGGCCGGCTTTGCAAGCGCCTTGCGACAGCAGAGTATGTCTCCTGCCACGTTTCTGAGACGTGCCAGATGTTAGCGGTTCCAGTTCCTGAAATGCTGGAGATGCTCGGAGCACAAGAGGAGCAGGGAGCATGATGCATCTCCTTGGGATGTTAGGTGAGTGAAGCAGTGGTACTGGGTTGGGGCACATGGCTCTGGGGCTTCTTGGCTGTTGCAGCAGGGGACAAAAGGAGTGTGTATAGACTGCTTTGTGGATTGTCACGTTTCTGTTCTTCTTGGTCTAAGCCCTGTTACCTTGGCTCAGCACAGTGAATGGAAGCTCGAAGCCTGGATCGGGAAGGTGAGTGGAGAAAAGTTGGAAAACAGGTGTTGTTTTTGGTGTAGTAGTCTCTTGGTGCACCTCTGGGTTGACTCCTCTTTTGCAGGGACGGAGAAGGAACTTGGAACATCCTAGCTGGCCTCTGTGGTCCACATTGATAGTGGATTCTGAGCCCTGAGAATTAAGTCCGGGGGAAATATTGTGTGTTGGGGAGTGGTTGGCAGAGGGAGGTGGGGAGTTGTTTAAAGGGTGTCTATCTGATTTCAGTAGCAGAGCAGGTCAGTTGACTACTGTTTTGTTTCTGAGGAGGTTGTTTCACTGAAAGAAATTTGGCCTGTGTGCTGGCGCCTGATGGCACTTCATTTCTGCAGGTGAAGAGGAGCCTTGTGCCTGAAGCAGTGTCCTGGCTAGCCTTTGTGAGCCTTCCTTGGTGAGGATGGAACCTGCCTCCCAGCATTCCCAAGCTAATTTGGGGGGGTCGGGGGGGGGGGGGGCAAATGCTATGTTTGAGTTGGGGTTGTGAATGCACCCATAGGGTGAGGGTCTGTGCTTTTAAGTCATTGCTTTGGATGGGGCCTTTCAGGATTGATCAGGTCAGGCAGAGAGATTATGTGTGGGGAGTTCTGTCACGTACAGCGTGAGCGCGTGCCAGGCAGGGCAGTCCCAGCTTGTCATCTGTGTTGTCTGTGCTGTACTGTGCTGTTGCTCTTGTTGCTCAGCAGGCCCTGGGGAAGCCATCCCGAAGGTATTGAACACTTGACCTCCTCAGAATAATGCTGATGTTGAACTGGGAGCTGAGCAACGCTTGTGTTGCAGTGGGAGCTTAAGAGGATCACTTCTACGATGCAATTAATAGTTTTTAGTATCAAAAATTTCCTGATATGATCATCATATGTTATGTGCTCCTCAGATCTTGATATTCTCATTGCCTTCTTCCACTGGACAGAGAAGACGTGCAACTTTGTAGCTACACCAAAGACCCTAAATGCTTGTTTCGTCATCGTAGGGCTGATGCGAGCACTTCTTGTCTTTAAGTTGCTGCTTGAAGTGCAGATCTGTTTCAGGTCTCCTGCATCATATTCGGTTTGATCGCGTCTGTTTCCATCCTCACTCTTGCGGAAGTCATCTGGGTTGCATCAGGAGCTCTTGCTTGGGAATTGAATTCCTAAGTGTCTTCTTATGGGGTTTTCACTCCCCATCCTTCTGGTCTGTTGTCTTGAAGGCAGGCTTTTTAGGCCTCCATCATCCCAGTTCTGGCAGTTGCTTCCAGTCGCATGTCGTGACATTTGAGTCTCTCCTTGGGTCTGGTGCAGAGCACCTATTCTGACTTGCTGTTGCCATAGGGCTTCCCTCTGGGGCTCACTTTTTCTTGTGCCTTGTGTTGTGTGTTTTGCTTGTAGTGTTTGTGGCGTGCCTGTGTGTGTATGTGTTTGGTCTGGAGCTGTCCTGCCTGGCAGTTAGTGATTACTGTGGCAGTGCATGGGTGTACTAATACATTGTCTGGACTGTGTTGGTGAAGACATCCGGTCTGCCTCTGGGCACGTACTGAAGGGCAGCTGGCACAGTCATCTCTGGTGTTTTGCAGATATGGGTTTGGGAGATTATATCTGCTTGTGAGCAGCTGTTTGCATAGTGCTTGAATGGTATCCTTGAGGAGGTCTGTTGAATCTTGAAAGCTTACAGATATGGGGTTTTGAAATGTTTATTTTTGTTTCTATCCTGTCCCCAGTAGAGTGTAAAACCTTTGGAGGAACCTGTCACAGGAAAGAACTGCTTCTGGAACTGTTCAGCACTCGGTAGGCAACTTGGTGACTGGCTTGGAACGGAATCAATTTTGTTGGTGTATAATCTGTTCTGCTCCTAGATTTTTCTTTCAATGTGAAGAAAAGTTTGAGCTAATTCCAGGTAAGAAAGTTCCAGTTACTTGTTGGGTCGTATTGTCCTTTTAATATTCAAAGCTGCAGCAAAAGCATGGGGACTGTTGCTTCTAGAAACACCCCAGTTGTCTTGTTTGCACTCTGCATGCTGTTGAGCTAAGCCTTATAAATAAGTAAATAAACCATAGCTGCTGCTCCTCCTCTTTCTGCTTTCATGTGCTTTGCCCCTCCCCTTCCCAGGTGATTGGGTTTGGGTGCTGGGTGGGACCAAAAGGTATATGAGCTCAGGTATGCCATCAGAGTTCATTCTGCCTGGGCTGCTCTTTGGGGTAAGTGCTTTGTTTTTCCTTCAGTCGGTTGCCGGGTTCTCTAGGCAGGCTGGAGTCTATGGATTTCTGGAATTCTAAGTGCTTGGAATTCACTTCATAGAGGGATATTTAGTAAAGGCTGCTGGCTCACTGTTTTTGGGATGGTGGCTTACGCTCCTGTGTTTGATCTATATTTTAATCTCTAGATGAATCAACCCAGTTGTGTAACTCTCCAGAGGACTAAAACCAGCTTGATTACATGCTAGAAAAGGCTTGACCACGTAGGTGCAGCATTACCAAGAGACTGAGCAGGGTCACCTTTTTCATCTGCAAAGGGTATGTCTGTCATTACCCCTGCCGGGGCTGCTATGCATTCATGGTCTTGTGGCATTTGTGGACTTCAGTTTTTGTTTTTTTTTGTCTGGCTCTGGTCTCTGTGTTTGAGTCCTCCGCAAGGAGCTGCACTGTTTGAGTATCCATCGTGGTTGTGACCTTCTCTCTTTGTTTCTTGTAGCTCAGGGCATAGGCACGGAAACTTGAACGAAGCATGAGGGTGAGTGGACAGCAGTGGGGGCCCCAAGTTGGTCGGTGGACTGTGTGAGTCTGCTTCAGCTGTCGGGCCGGCTTTGCAAGTGCCTTGCGACAGCAGAGTACGTCTCCTGGCACGTTTCTGACACGTGCCAGACGTCAGCGGTTCCCGTTCCTGAAATGCTGGAGATGCTCGGAGCACAAGAGGAGCTGGGAGCATGATGCATCTCCTTGGGATGTTAGGTGAGCGAAGCGGTGGTACTGGGTTGGAGCACGTGGCTCTGGGGCTTCTTGGCTGTTGCAGCAGGGGAGGAAAGGAGTGGGTATAGACTGTTTTGTGGATTGTCATGTTTGTCTGTTCTTTCTCCCTGTCTAAGCTCCATGACCTTGGTTCGGCACACTGAATGGAAGTGCTAAGCCTGGATTGGGAAGGTGAGTGGAGAAAAGTTGGAAAACAGGTATTGTTTTTGGTGTAGAAGTCTCTTGATGCACTTCTGGGTGACTCCTCTCTTTCAGGGACGAAGAAGGTACTGGGAACATCCTAGCTGGCCTCTGTGGTCCACACTGAGGATGGTTTCTGAGCCCTGAGAATTAAGTCCAGGGGCAAATACTGTGTGTTGGGGAGCGTTTGGCAGGGGGAGATGGGGAGTTTTCTAGAGGGTGTCTATCTGATTTCAGTAGCGGAGCAGGTCAGTTGACTACTTGTTTCTGAGCAGGGTGTTTCACTGGAAGAAATTTGGCTGGTGTGCTGGTGCGTGATGGCACTTTATTTCTGCTGGTGAAGAGGAGCCTTGTGCCTGAAGCAATGTCCTGGCTAGCCTTTGTGTTCCTTGGTGAGCATGGAACCTGCCTCCCAGCATTCCCAAGCTAAGTTGGGGGGAGGGGCAAGTGCTATGTTTGAGTTGGGGTTGTGAATGCACCCATAGGGCAAGGGTCTGTGCTTTTAAGTCATTGCTTTGGATGGGGCCTTTCAGGATTGATCAGGTCAGGCAGAGAGATTATGTGTGGCGAGTTCTGTCACGTACAGTGTGAACACATAGCAGGCAGGGCAGTCCCAGCTTGTCATCTGTGTTCTGTGTTGTCTGTGCTGTACTGTGCTGTTGCTCTTGGTGCTCGGCAGGCCCTGGCTAAGTCATCCTGAGGGTACTGAACACTTGACATCATTGGAATATTGCTGATGTTCAACTGGGAGCTGAGCACCTCTCGTCTTGCAGTGGGAGCTTAAAGGAATCCCTTCTGTGTGTGTAATACTTGTTTGTATCAAACGTTTCTTGATATGATCAACATATATTTCATGCTCCTCAGGTCTTGATATCCACATTTCCTTCTTCCACTGGACAGATTAGATGGGCAACTTGGTAGCCACACCAAAGTTGCTAAATGCTTGTTTCATCATCGTAGGGCTGACGCAAGCACTTGTCTTGCAGTTGCTGCTTGAAGTGCAGATCTGTTTCAGGTCTTGTGCATCATATTCGGTTTGAGATGGCGTCTGTTTCCATCCTCACTCTTGCAGAAGACATCGGGGCCGCATCAGGAGCTCTTGCTTGGGAATTGATTTCCTAAGTGTCGTCTTATGGGGTTTTCAGTCCCCATCCTTCTGGTCTGTTGTCTTGAAGGCAGGCTTTTTAGGCCTCCATCATCCCAGTTCTGGCAGTTGCTTGCAGTTTCATGTCGTGACATTTGAGTCTCCTCTAGGGTCTGGTGCAGAGCACCTGTTCTGACTTGCTGTTGCCATAGGGCTTCCCTCTGGGGCTCACTTTTTCTTGCGCCTTGTGTTGTGTGCTTTGTTTGTAGTGTTTGTGGCGTGGCTGTGTGTGTATGTGTTTGGTCTGGAGCTGTCCTGCCTGGCAGTTAGTGATGACAGCTAACGTGGTAGTGCATGGGTGTGCTAATACATTGTCTGGACTGTTTTGGCAAAGACATCCGGTCTGCCTCTGGGCACGTACTGAAGGGCAGCAGGCACAGTCATCTCAGTGTTGTTTGTCACATGTTGGGGGGGGGAGAGTATATCTGCTTGTGAGCAGCTGTTTGCATAGTGCTTGAATGGTGTGCTTGAGGAGGTCTGTCGAATCTTGAAAGCTTACAGATATGGGGTTTTTGAAAGTTTTATTTTTATTTCTCTCCTGTCCCCAGTAGAGTGTAAACCTTTGGAGGAACCTGTCGCAGGAAAGAGCTCCTTCTGGAACTGTTCAGCGCTCCGTAGGCAGCTCGGTGACTGGCTTGGTCTACTTCTGAGGTGCTGAGGCAAGGGGGCTGCTGTTTAGAAATTATAATATTGTAAATGGGGTTCCTTGTGTTGTTGAGGGATGGGTACTACTGCTGGTAGCTGAATCGTTATCTTGTGACTGTTCTCATTTGTTTAAGGTGAAACAGTGCACAACACAGGACTTGACCAGAGCTGCTTTTGGCAAGGTGAGCGATGAACAGATGTAGCAGGCACTTTAGGGGTGCAGTTGTCACTGCAGTTACTTAACTGCACAAAATACAGTAAAAATCCTGTTTATATTTCAGGGGTGTTGTAGCTGGCCTAAGAGAGCAGATGGAAGCACCTGCCTCGAGGGCAGGTGAGGGGGCCGAGGTAAGGGAGCAGATGAGAGTAACTGTCCTAGCTGTGCTGTGTCTTTGGATGCTGCTTCAGCCTATGCTTTTCTTTTTCTTTCACAGGTGTCTCGCACAGGCTGAGTGGGGCCAAGCTGCACTCTGAAGAGCAGCACGAGAAGGGCGGGCTGTTTGTGAGCTGGATTGGAGCAGAACTGCCAAGTAGCACAAGGTGACTGCGAAGGGTATCCATCTTGCTTTGCAGGTGCCATGGCAGGCTCTCCACAGAAGCAGTTGAGGATTTGAGAAGAAGTTGCAGATCATCGAGGAGTGACATGTGCAGGGATGGCTAGAAAATGGTATGGTCGCTTTCTCTTCTGTTTATCAGGTATCCCAGGCAATGTGGGCTGTGATGTTAGTCTTTAGAATCTGAACAAAGCAGGTGCTGATGGCGGTCGTCTTTGGTAGGCAAAGAGTTGCCCGAAGCCCTGTCCTGTGTAGCTTGAGCATGCCTCCCTGAGGATGAGGCGTCCTTTCTATCAGTTCCCAAAACTGTGTTGAGGCTGAAATGCTGCGTCTGTGTTTGGGTTGGGCTTGCACCTTGGTGAGTGTAGGGATGGGTTTTAAGTGGGTGCAGCGGAGGTCCCGGCCCCAGTGTCCTGTAGTGTGTTTTGACCCATCAGCATAGCCTTTTAGTTCTCAGATAGCCTGCTGATGTAAGTGATTTTTCCTGTGAGTGGAATGGAATTGACTTTTTTTTTTGGCGTGTAATCTATTCTGCTCCTAGATTTTTCTTTCTACATAAATAAAAGTTTGAGTTAATTCCAGCAGGAAAAGCTTCAGTTACTTGCTTGGTGGTAATGTCCTTCCAACATTCAAAGCTGCAGCGAAAGCATGGGGATTGTTGCTTCTAGAAACACCCCAGTTCTCCTGTCTGCCCTCTGCATGCTGTTGAGCTAAGCATTATAAGTAAGTTAATAAAACCACAGCTGCTGCTCCTCCTCTTTCTGCTTTTTTTGTGCTTTCCCCCTGCACTTTCCCAGGTGATTGGCTTCAGGTTCCAGGTTGGACCTAATAGTAACTGAGTTGCAGGTATACCAACAGAGAGCTCCTTCTGCCTGGGCTGCTCTTTGGGGTAAGTGCTTTGTTTTTCCTTCAGTCAGTTGCAGGGTTCTTTAGGTGGGTCAGAGTCTATGGACTGATGCATTTTCAAGTAGAAACCGGTATGAATGTCTTTTTGAGGTGGCAACTGGCAGGATCTGTCATTGTAAAGCAATCTAGTAGTAGGTGCCTGTATTGCATGCAGCTCTTGCTCAGGTGAGTAATTGTTATATCAGTGTTACGGATAGTATGGTGATGTTATTTTGTGTGTTTGCTTTGTGGTTCTGGGTCCCTTATGATTTTTGCAGAATTACGGGGCTTTTTTTGAGACTTTGCCTTTATGTCAAATCTTATGAAAGTCACAACCTTGGTGGCAAAGTGATGGAGCGTGGTTTAGGAGAAATGTATCATGGAGGCTCCCTGTGTGAGCATGTATCTGAAAATGGCAGCATTGGGCATATAAGCAGTGGTCTTTCTCAGGGTTAGGGGCGGTTTGTTATATTTCTGGAGCTTTTGCCTGTGTGTTTGCTGTCTGTCGAGTCTTTAGACCATAAAGCCTTCTAGGCTTTATGTGCGTGGAATTCACATATTTGAGGTATGTTTATGAGGGGTTGCCAGGTACGTTGTTTTTGGGAAACCGTGGGGTACGGTTTCTTGACCGCATAAGTGCAGTAGTGCCTAGAGAGTGAGCAGGGTCACCTTCTTCATCACTGAAGAATAAGTCTGTTTGGGCCCATTTCGGCGCGGCGCCGCCCGGGCCCATTTCGGCGCGGCGCCGCCCGGGCCCATTTCGGCGCGGCGCCGCCCGGGCCCATTTCGGCGCGGCGCCGCCCGGGCCCATTTCGGCGCGGCGCCGCCCGGGCCCATTTCGGCGCGGCGCCGCCCGGGCCCATTTCGGCGCGGCGCCGCCCGGGCCCATTTCGGCGCGGCGCCGCCCGGGCCCATTTCGGCGCGGCGCCGCCCGGGCCCATTTCGGCGCGGCGCCGCCCGGGCCCATTTCGGCGCGGCGCCGCCCGGGCCCATTTCGGCGCGGCGCCGCCCGGGCCCATTTCGGCGCGGCGCCGCCCGGGCCCATTTCGGCGCGGCGCCGCCCGGGCCCATTTCGGCGCGGCGCCGCCCGGGCCCATTTCGGCGCGGCGCCGCCCGGGCCCATTTCGGCGCGGCGCCGCCCGGGCCCATTTCGGCGCGGCGCCGCCCGGGCCCATTTCGGCGCGGCGCCGCCCGGGCCCATTTCGGCGCGGCGCCGCCCGGGCCCATTTCGGCGCGGCGCCGCCCGGGCCCATTTCGGCGCGGCGCCGCCCGGGCCCATTTCGGCGCGGCGCCGCCCGGGCCCATTTCGGCGCGGCGCCGCCCGGGCCCATTTCGGCGCGGCGCCGCCCGGGCCCATTTCTCAGGTGGAGCTACTGAGCAGGTGAGATAAAGGAGTTGGGAACAGAGAGGTATTGCACAACTGTATGTTGCATTAGTAGTAGCGAGCGTTGTGCAGGAGGTGGGTATTAGCTCTGGTGTAGAGGGATGGTTAACTGAGATAGGTCACATAGACATAAAACAGCTGAATCTTCACGATTTGGACAAACATTGCACACAACTTGTCTGAGCCAATCAGACACAAGGACACAATATTCGTTTGCAGTTTGGGAAAGTACCGACTGTGTTATTTCGGTCGAAAGGATGAGGAAGAAGCTGATAAGATAAGGACGTAGGGGGACTAATCATGAGCTTAACTTTTGTAATATGTATGAGCTAATTATATGTTAAGGAATAAAAGGCGTCTGAGCTATCCAATAAATCGAAGCTTGCTGATCATATCACTCATATTGAGTATCCCTGTCTTCCTTCCGTCGACAACAAATGGCGCCCGAACACGGACCCCGCTGGTGGTGAACCTGCGAGCCACGGATCGACGGAATAAGGGAAGGAAACAGGTCCTGCAATGCAGCTCAGGAGGTGGAAGGGATGAAAATGCTAAATCCTCGCACCCGGGAGCACCTATAGAGGGTCCCGCCGGCCACGCGTCGCCGAGGTCTTGCAAAGGCTGCAACAGTGCTGACGTAAACAAAGGTATGGAGAGACAAGCGACGTATGATCTGCTCAAGTGCTTTTTAGAAAAGCGGAGCACGCAGGGTATAGACTGTAAAAAGGAATTGCGGAGGGACGCGGAAAAAGGAATTGCGGAGGGACACGGGAAATTGAAGTAATCGCGGTGCGATGCGGGACATCCGAGATCGTGTTGCTACAGTAGACCAGAGGCATCAGTGGACAACGGCAGCCGACCCTCACTGTGTGGTGAGTCGGCACAGAGCAGAGGGGTGGACATCAGGACCCTGCAGACTGTCTGACGTAACCATGGAAGCAGCGGCGGCTGTGCTGCTTCTCTCTGGCATTCATTTTATAAGAGGTTTATCTTGCAATGCAAAAAAGACTATTCGTCCCCAGATTGGTGTTATAACTATGTTTCTGGATAAGATTCTGTGGGGTTGCCACATTCTATGGGTTAGTAATGACGACTTAGCTCTATTGCGGGGCAGGAGTGCAGAGATGCAGATTACACTGCCAAATGACCACTGGCAGACTTGAGGAGACACTGCTCGGCTGCGGGGATCGGCTGCGGCGTGGACGCCCCTAGGTGCACCCTGAGCGTTTTTGCTCGGAGGGGACTCCACTCTCAGCTGCTCACCACAGGAGCAAAGATCTCCTGAAGCTGCAGACAAACAGTATGTTTTCAGCTGCTGGAGGGATACTAACTGGAGTGTTAATAATTGTATGTGTTATTCTTAAATGTCCAGGTATTTTGTGTTGAAAGTATTTGTGTAAGGGTAAGGTTTTAAAACCAAGTGTTGCAAGTCACTTCACGAGGAACACAATGAGAGACAATGCTTGTTTGTTTGGTTATGATTCTAAATTATATTGGCCGCACGTATTGTTTGCTTATCATTCTAAATTATATTCTTGTGGTATGATTGAGGTTGTGGTATGATTGAGAGTGAGATGTGCCAGAGGCCTCTGGGTGTGCAATTGTGCTGTGTGTGTGCGAGTGTGCTATGTACTGTGTTAGTGAGAGCGTGCTTATTGCCATAGTGCAGGTTGCCATAGTGCAGGCTGAAATCATAGGAAATTAGTGCCGGCAAAAAAATCATAGGAAAATGAAGGACGAAGTAGCCCTAGATTCATTACAGTGCTTTTTAGAAAAATGGGGAGTCGATTGTAAGCAACTAGCAGGACTAGTTGCGATCGGTCGAGCAAAATCATATTTCACAAGTATGGAGTCAAGGACTGGGGGCTTTGGGAGCTGAAGCAAAATCTAATAATCCGATGTGGAATAATGACACTGCAAAGGCTCTGCCACCTGGCATGTTTTTGACTTGCGGGGATCGTGCATGGCAAGGAATACCTGCCAATGCGTTTGGGGGTCCATGTTATCTAGGGCGACTCACATTGTTCGCCCCGGACTTACACAGTCTCCGGAACCAGAGCTTGTCGCAGAGATCCAAATGAGCTCTTAAGACTTTAGGTTCTGACTGTGACGATGGTGTAGAATTATGGGGCGCTGCTGAGAGAATATTTGCTTCATTAGTTCCAGCAGTGGGAACTGCACATGCTTTGGCTAGCATTAATAAGCTTGCTTGTTGGGCTGTTAAGCAATCAAATGTAACAACTGAAATTATTACCGAAATGGCACAAGATATGGATAGTCTTAGGCATGTTGTGTTACAAAATAGGGCTGCAATTGATTTTTTGCTTTTAGCGCAAGGACATGGATGTGAAGATTTTGAAGGAATGTGTTGTTTCAATCTTTCAGATCATGGTCAATCGATTCATGACCAGTTGAAATGGTTGATGGAGCACACAAAGAAAATTACAGTACAACCTAGTTGGCTTGACAATTGGTTGCAGTCCATCTTTGGGGGGTCTGTCTAACTGGTTAGTGAGTCTAATCAAAGAGGGATTTCGCTTTCTGCTTATAGTTATATTGATAAAAATAGCTGCGCGAATAATTTTTGGTTGCTTAACTAAGAAGCTTGAACAAGTCACAGAAAAGGTATTAGTAGTCCAAAATAAAAACGGGGGAATTGTAGAGGGATGGTTAACTGAGATAGGTCACGTAGACATAAAACAGCTGAATCTTTACGAGTTGGACAAACATCGCACACAACTTGTCTGAGCCAATCAGACACAAGGACACAATATCCGTTGGCGGTTTGGGAAAGTACCGACTGTGTTATTTCGGTCGAAAGGATGAGGAAGAAGCTGATAAGATAAGGACGTAGGGAGACCAATCATGAGCTTAACTTTTGTAATATGTATGAGCTAATTATATGTTAAGGAATAAAAGGCGTCTGAGCTATCCAATAAATCGAAGCTTGCTGATCATATCACTCATATTGAGTGTCCCTGTCTTCCTTCCATCGACAACACTCTGGCATGCTAGTGATTGCTGGTTCTCTGTTTTTGCAAGTGACAATGAACGTGTTTGACGTAATTCTATTTGAAAAAGTTCCAGTTACTTGACTGGTCGTGTTGTTATTTCAATATTAAAAGCTGTAGCAAAAGCATGGGGATTGTTGCTTCTAGAAACACCCCAGGTCTCTTGTCTGTTCTCTGCATGATGTTCAGGTAAAGCAGATTTAAAAAAAAAAAAAAAACACAAATAAACAAACAAAACAAAACAAACAAACAAACAAAAAAACCAGCTACTGCTCCTCCTGCTCTGCTCCTACTTCCTTGTGCTTTGTCCCTCCCCTTTTCCAGGTGATAGGGTTTGGATATTGGGCGGGGCCAAATGGTATATGAGCCCCAGGCATGACATCAGAGAGCTCCTTCTGCCTGGGCTGCTCTTTGGGGTCAGTGCTTTGTTTTTCCTTCAGTCGGTTGCCGGGTTCTCTAGGCAGGCTGGAGTCTATGGATTTCTGGAATTTTAAGTCCTTGGAATTCACTTAATAGAGGGATATTTAGTAAAGGCTGCTGGCTCACTGTTTTTGGGGATGGTTGGGATACGCTCCTGTGTTTGATCTGTATTTTAATCTCTAGATGAATCAACCCAGTTGTGTAACTCTCCAGAGGACTAAAACCAGCTTGATTAGATGCTAGAAGAGGCTTGACCGCGTTGGTGCAGTATTACCAAGAGACTGAGCAGGGTCACCTTTTTCATCTGCAAAGGGTATGTCTGTCATTACCCCTGCCGGGGCTGCTATGCATTCATGGTCTTGTGGCATTTGTGGACTTCATTTTTTTTTTTTTTTTTTTTATTTGTCTGGCTCTGGTCTCTGTGTTTGATTCCTCTGCATGTGCCGCACTGTTTGCGTATCCATTGTGGATGTGACCTTCTCTCTTTGTTTCTTGTAGCTCAGGGCGTAGGCACGGGAGCTTGAACGAAGCATGAGGGTGAGTGGACGGCAGTGGGGGCCCCGAGTTGGTCGGTGGACTGTGTGAGTCTGCTTCAGCTGTCGGGCCGGCTTTGCAAGTGCCTTGCGACAGCAGAGTACGTTTCCTGCCACGTTTCTGACACGTGCCAGACGTCAGCGGTTCCCGTTCCTGAAATGCTGGAGATGCTCGGAGCACAAGAGGAGCTGGGAGCATGATGCATCTCCTTGGGATGTTAGGTGAGCGAAGCGGTGGTACTGGGTTGGAGCATGTGGCTCTGGGGCTTCTTGGCTGTTGCAGCAGGGGAGGAAAGGAGTGGGTATAGACTGTTTTGTGGATTGTCATGTGTGTCTGTTCTTTCTCCCTGGTCTAAGCCCCGTGACCTTGCTTCGGCACACTGAATGGAAGTGCTAAGCCTGGATCGGGAAGGTGAGTGGAGAAAAGTTGGAAAACAGGTATTGTTTTTGGTGTAGAAGTCTCTTGATGCATCTCTGGGTGACTCCTCTCTTTCAGGGACGAAGAAGGTCCTGGGAACATCCTAGCTGCCCTCTGTGGTCCACGTTGATGGTTGATTCTGAGCCCTGAGAATTAAGTCCAGGGGCAAATACTGCATGTTGGGGAGTTGTTTAAAGGGCGTCTATCTGATTTCAGTAGCGGAGCAGGTCAGTTGACTACTGTTTTGTTTCTGAGGAGGTTGTTTCACTGGAAGAAATTTGGCTGGTGTGCTGGCGCCTGATGGCACTTCATTTCTGCTGGTGAAGAGGAGCCTTGTGCCTGAAGCAATGTCCTGGCTAGTCTTTGTGTTCCTTGGTGAGGATGGAACCTGCCTCCCAGCATTCCCAAGCTATGTTGGGGGGAGGGGCAAGTGCTATGTTTGAGTTGGGGTTGTGAATGCACCCATAGGGCAAGGGTCTGTGCTTTTAAGTCATTGCTTTGGATGGGGCCTTTCAGGATTGATCAGGTCAGGCAGAGAGATTATGTGTGGCGAGTTCTGTCACGTACAGTGTGAACACATAGCAGGCAGGGCAGTCCCAGCTTGTCATCTGTGTTCTGTGTTGTCTGTGCTGTACTGTGCTGTTGCTCTTGGTGCTCGGCAGGCCCTGGCTAAGTCATCCTGAGGGTACTGAACACTTGACATCATTGGAATATTGCTGATGTTCAACTGGGAGCTGAGCACCTCTCGTCTTGCAGTGGGAGCTTAAAGGAATCCCTTCTGTGTGTGTAATACTTGTTTGTATCAAACGTTTCTTGATATGATCAACATATATTTCATGCTCCTCAGGTCTTGATATCCACATTTCCTTCTTCCACTGGACAGATTAGATGGGCAACTTGGTAGCCACACCAAAGTTCCTAAATGCTTGTTTCATCATCGTAGGGCTGACGCAAGCACTTGTCTTGCAGTTGCTGCTTGAAGTGCAGATCTGTTTCAGGTCTTGTGCATCATATTCGGTTTGAGATGGCGTCTGTTTCCATCCTCACTCTTGCAGAAGACATCGGGGCCGCATCAGGAGCTCTTGCTTGGGAATTGATTTCCTAAGTGTCGTCTTATGGGGTTTTCAGTCCCCATCCTTCTGGTCTGTTGTCTTGAAGGCAGGCTTTTTAGGCCTCCATCATCCCAGTTCTGGCAGTTGCTTGCAGTTTCATGTCGTGACATTTGAGTCTCCTCTAGGGTCTGGTGCAGAGCACCTGTTCTGACTTGCTGTTGCCATAGGGCTTCCCTCTGGGGCTCACTTTTTCTTGCGCCTTGTGTTGTGTGCTTTGTTTGTAGTGTTTGTGGCGTGGCTGTGTGTGTATGTGTTTGGTCTGGAGCTGTCCTGCCTGGCAGTTAGTGATGACAGCTAACGTGGTAGTGCATGGGTGTGCTAATACATTGTCTGGACTGTTTTGGCAAAGACATCCGGTCTGCCTCTGGGCACGTACTGAAGGGCAGCAGGCACAGTCATCTCAGTGTTGTTTGTCACATGTTGGGGGGGGGGAGAGTATATCTGCTTGTGAGCAGCTGTTTGCATAGTGCTTGAATGGTGTGCTTGAGGAGGTCTGTCGAATCTTGAAAGCTTACAGATATGGGGTTTTTGAAAGTTTTATTTTTATTTCTCTCCTGTCCCCAGTAGAGTGTAAACCTTTGGAGGAACCTGTCGCAGGAAAGAGCTCCTTCTGGAACTGTTCAGCGCTCCGTAGGCAGCTCGGTGACTGGCTTGGTCTACTTCTGAGGTGCTGAGGCAAGGGGGCTGCTGTTTAGAAATTATAATATTGTAAATGGGGTTCCTTGTGTTGTTGAGGGATGGGTACTACTGCTGGTAGCTGAATCGTTATCTTGTGACTGTTCTCATTTGTTTAAGGTGAAACAGTGCACAACACAGGACTTGACCAGAGCTGCTTTTGGCAAGGTGAGCGATGAACAGATGTAGCAGGCACTTTAGGGGTGCAGTTGTCACTGCAGTTACTTAACTGCACAAAATACAGTAAAAATCCTGTTTATATTTCAGGGGTGTTGTAGCTGGCCTAAGAGAGCAGATGGAAGCACCTGCCTCGAGGGCAGGTGAGGGGGCCGAGGTAAGGGAGCAGATGAGAGTAACTGTCCTAGCTGTGCTGTGTCTTTGGATGCTGCTTCAGCCTATGCTTTTCTTTTTCTTTCACAGGTGTCTCGCACAGGTTCAGAGGGGCCAAGCTGCACTCTGAAGAGCAGCACGGGAAGGGCGGGCTGTTTGTGAGCTGGATTGGAGCAGAACTGCCAAGTAGCACAAGGTGACTGCGAAGGGTATCCATCTTGCTTTGCAGATGCCATGGCAGGCTCTCCACAGAAGCAGTTGAGGATTTGAGAAGAAGTTGCAGATCATCGAGGAGCGACATGTGCAGGGATGGCTAGAAAATGGTATGGTCGCTTTCTCTTCTGTTTATCAGGTGTCCCAGGCAATGTGGGCTGTGATGTTAGTCTTTAGAATCTGAACAAAGCAGGTGCTGATGGCGGTCGTCTTTGGTAGGCAAAGAGTTGCCCGAAGCCCTGTCCTGTGTAGCTTGAGCATGCCTCCCTGAGGATGAGGCGTCCTTTCTATCAGTTCCCAAAACTGTGTTGAGGCTGAAATGCTGCGTCTGTGTTTGGTTTGGGGTTGCACCTTGGTGAGTGTAGGGATGGGTTTTAAGTGGGTGCAGCGGAGGGCCCGGTCCCAGTGTCCTGTAGTGTGTTTTGACCCATCAGCATAGCCTTTTAGTTCTCAGATAGCCTGCTGATGTAAGTGATTTTTCCTGTGAGTGGAATGGAATTGACTTTTTTTTTGGCGTGTAATCTATTCTGCTCCTAGATTTTTCTTTCTACATAAATAAAAGTTTGAGTTAATTCCAGCAGGAAAAGCTTCAGTTACTTGCTTGGTGGTAATGTCCTTCCAACATTCAAAGCTGCAGCGAAAGCATGGGGATTGTTGCTTCTAGAAACACCCCAGTTCTCCTGTCTGCCCTCTGCATGCTGTTGAGCTAAGCCTTATAAGTAAGTTAATAAAACCACAGCTGCTGCTCCTCCTCTTTCTGCTTTTTTTGTGCTTTCCCCCTGCACTTTCCCAGGTGATTGGCTTCAGGTTCCAGGTTGGACCTAATAGTAACTGAGTTGCAGGTATACCAACAGAGAGCTCCTTCTGCCTGGGCTGCTCTTTGGGGTAAGTGCTTTGTTTTTCCTTCAGTCAGTTGCAGGGTTCTTTAGGTGGGTCAGAGTCTATGGACTGATGCATTTTCAAGTAGAAACCGGTATGAATGTCTTTTTGAGGTGGCAACTGGCAGGATCTGTCATTGTAAAGCAATCTAGTAGTAGGTGCCTGTATTGCATGCAGCTCTTGCTCAGGTGAGTAATTGTTATATCAGTGTTACGGATAGTATGGTGATGTTATTTTGTGTGTTTGCTTTGTGGTTCTGGGTCCCTTATGATTTTTGCAGAATTACGGGGCTTTTTTTGAGACTTTGCCTTTATGTCAAATCTTATGAAAGTCACAACCTTGGTGGCAAAGTGATGGAGCGTGGTTTAGGAGAAATGTATCATGGAGGCTCCCTGTGTGAGCATGTATCTGAAAATGGCAGCATTGGGCATATAAGCAGTGGTCTTTCTCAGGGTTAGGGGCGGTTTGTTATATTTCTGGAGCTTTTGCCTGTGTGTTTGCTGTCTGTCGAGTCTTTAGACCATAAAGCCTTCTAGGCTTTATGTGCATGGAATTCACATATTTGAGGTATGTTTATGAGGGGTTGCCAGGTACGTTGTTTTTGGGAAACCGTGGGGTACGGTTTCTTGACCGCATAAGTGCAGTAGTGCCTAGAGAGTGAGCAGGGTCACCTGCTTCATGTCTAAAGAATAAGTCTGTTGGGGCACATTTCGGCGCGGCGCCGCCCGGGCACATTTCGGCGCGGCGCCGCCCGGGCCCATTTCGGCGCGGCGCCGCCCGGGCCCATTTCGGCGCGGCGCCGCCCGGGCCCATTTCGGCGCGGCGCCGCCCGGGCACATTTCGGCGCGGCGCCGCCCGGGCACATTTCGGCGCGGCGCCGCCCGGGCACATTTCTCAGGTGGAGCTACTGAGCAGGTGAGATAAAGGAGTTGGGAACAGAGAGGTATTGCACAACTGTATGTTGCATTAGTAGTAGCGAGCGTTGTGCAGGAGGTGGGTATTAGCTCTGGTGTAGAGGGATGGTTAACTGAGATAGGTCACATAGACATAAAACAGCTGAATCTTCACGATTTGGACAAACATTGCACACAACTTGTCTGAGCCAATCAGACACAAGGACACAATATTCGTTTGCAGTTTGGGAAAGTACCGACTGTGTTATTTTGGTCGAAAGAATGAGGAAGAAGCTGATAAGATAAGGACGTAGGGGGACTAATCATGAGCTTAACTTTTGTAATATGTATGAGCTAATTATATGTTAAGGAATAAAAGGCGTCTGAGCTATCCAATAAATCGAAGCTTGCTGATCATTGTAGTGGGTTTACGTGGCAAGGTTTTGGTAGCAGGGAGCCATAGGGGTGGTTTCTGTGAGAAAGATCTAGAAGCTGCCCCATGTTTGGGAAGGGCCCCATTGTTTTCCAGATCCGAGCCAATAAGCGATGTTGTTTTGCGCCTCTGTGAGAGCATATTTAAGACAGGGAAAAAACGCTGCGCCACACAGCAGCCGGGAGAGTCAGTGGAGCGAGAGAACAGCCTTGCACCAAGGTCAGTGTAGAAGGAGGGGGAGAGGTGCTCCAGGCGCCGGAGCAGAAGTCCCCTGCGGCCTGTGGTGAGGACCATGGTGAAGCAGGATGTCCCCCTGCAGCCCATGGAGTACCACGGTGGAGCAGGGTTCCACGCTGCAGCCCGTGGAGGAGACCACGGTGGAGCAGGTGGCCCTGCACCGACGGAGGCTGCCGCCTGTGGAAGACCCCTGCCGGAGCAGATTCTGGGCCGGACCTGTAGCCCGTGGAGAGGAGCCCACGCAGGAGCAGGTGATCTGGCAGGAGCTGCTGCCCGTAGGGGAGCCAGGTTGGAGCAGTTTTCTCCTGAGGGATGGACCCCGTGGTACGGACCCATATCTGGAGCAGTTCTGGAAGAGCTGCTGCCTGTGGGAAGCCCACGCCGGATCAGTTCATCAAGGACTGCATCCCGTGGGTGGGACCCCACAGCACAGGGGATGAGAGTGACCGAGAAGGAGCGGCAGAGAAGAAGTGCTGTAGACTGACCATAACCCCCATTCCCCGTTCCCCTGCGCCGCTCGGGGGGAGGAGGTGGAAGAGGGTGGATGGGGGGGGAAGGTGCTTTTGGTTTTTTTTTCTTTGTTTTCTCACTTCTCTCGCTTGTTAGTTGTAGGCAATAAATCTTACTATCTCCTTATGCCGAGTCTGTTTTGCTCGTTACAATAATTATTGCGTGATTTTCTCGTCCTTATCTCAATCCTTGAGCCCTTTTCACATATTTTCTCCCCATTCCTCTTTGAGGAGGGGGAGTGAGAGAGCGGCTGTGGTGGAGCTCGGCTGCCCACTCGAGCGGAACCACGACAATCATATCACTCATATTGAGTGTCCCTGTCTTCCTTCCGTCGACAACACTCTGGCATGCTAGTGATTGCTGGTTCTCTGTTTTTGCAAGTGACAATGAACGTGTTTGACGTAATTCCATTTGAAAAAGTTCCAGTTACTTGACTGGTCGTGTTGTTATTTCAATATTAAAAGCTGTAGCAAAAGCATGGGGATTGTTGCTTCTAGAAACACCCCAGGTCTCTTGTCTGTCCTCTGCATGATGTTCAGGTAAAGCAGATTTAAAAAAAAACACAAATAAACAAACAAAACAAAACAAACAAAAAAAACCAGCTACTGCTCCTCCTGCTCTGCTCCTACTTCCTTGTGCTTTGTCCCTCCCCTTTTCCAGGTGATAGGGTTTGGATATTGGGCGGGGCCAAATGGTATATGAGCCCCAGGCATGACATCAGAGAGCTCCTTCTGCCTGGGCTGCTCTTTGGGGTAAGTGTTTTGTTTTCCTTCAGTCAGTTGCAGGATTCTCTAGGCAGGCTGGAGTCTATGGATTTCTGGATTTCTAAGTGCTTGGAATTCACTTAACAGAGGAATACTTAGTAGAGGTTGCTGGCTCTTTTTTTTTTTTTTTTTTTTGATGGTGGGATGCTCTTCTTTTTTTGAGCTATATTTTAATCTCTAGATGTATAAACCTACTTGTGTAATTTTCCAGAGGACTAAAACCAGCTTCATTTCATGCTACATGTGGCTTGGCAGTGTAGATGCAGCATTACCAAGAGCCTGAGCAGGGTTGTATCAGAGTCTGCTCTTTCCTCTGCAAAGGGTATGTCTGTGATTACCTCTGCAGGGGCTGCTGTGCGTGCACGTCTTTTTGGCATTTATGGATCTCAGATAGTGTTTTTTTTTGTGTGTGTGTATATTCTAAGCTTTTATTTTTTGAGGGGCAAATAGTGTGTGTGATGAGCGTGGTTGGCAGGAGGAGGTGGGGAGCTGCTCAGGACTGGTAGGTTTGGTTTCTCAGAGTGTGCGGCAGCCTTCCTGTGCGATGCGACTGATTGTTGGGCAGGAATGTTCCAGTTTGTGTGTCTTAGCCATTGTAGCTTGTGTAGTGTGTGTTGTGTGGCCCGGGCAGAGTTTGCTGTGGTGCTGTGAGTGAAGAATCTGAGTTAGAGCTGGTGAGCAGCTGAACTACAGGAGCTGGGAAGAGAGAGGTATTGCAGTAGGTACGCTGTGGCTGTGAGGTGCCTCAGAGTGTGTGTTTCTCTTGTGTCTGCAGGTGCTTTGTGCAGTCGTGGACAGGAAAGGGAAATCCTCATGTCACGAAGCTCTGAGGGAAGGTGAGTGTTGTCAGCCTGGTCATCCCTTATCTGAAGCAAAGGGAAGACGCTCAGGTGTTTCCCTGTGAGGGTCCGAGGTGAGGCTGTGTGGGATAGAGGAGCAGTGTGGCAGGTGTGTGCTTGCAAGAAGAGTGGTCATTTTGTCCTTTTGTTTTCCCAGGTGGTGTGGATGACGCTGGCTGCACTGTTGGAGCTTGGACTCGGAGAGGAACACGTGAGCACAATCGTATGTTGCATCAGTAGTGGTCAGCATTGTGGAGAAGGTGAGCAATGGGGCCGGCGTCCTAGTGAATGCTGGTACTCTGTTTTTGCAGCTGATGATGAGCCTGGCAATTGACTAAGATGACAATCAGTGCCTGCGCGTTTCTTGAAGCGGAGGGACTTTACCATTCAGCAACCTGAGAGCTAAGTTGGGGGGCACCTGGTATTTGCATATCTGGGGTGGCTAATGGGAGCTGGGAGCCAGAGCAGCATGGAGCCAGCTGGCTGACTAGACTTGGTTCCACGGTGAGGGTGACTCAGGCTGGGTCATGTTCAGGCTGCTTGTGGCTGGGTCACCAGGCTAATAGAAGAGGCGGGATTATTTTGTAGAGTGAGTGCGCGCGCCAGGCAGGACAGTTTCCTTCTGTTTGTCTGTCTTGTGTTGCTTCTGCGATGTCTGTTCTGTGCTTCTCGGGTCTTGATATCCTCCTAGATTTTGACACTGGACTGACTAGACAGGCGACTTGGTAGCGGTGCTGAAGGGCCTCAATGCATGTTTTGTCATCATGACTCTGATCTGAGCACTTCTTGTGTTGCAGTCACTGCTTAAAGAGCAGGTCTGTTTCAGGTCTTGTGCATCATATTCGGTTTGAGATCGCGTCTGTTTCCATCCTCACTCTTGCAGAAGTCATCTGGGCCGCATCAGGAGCTCTTGTTGGGAATTGAATTCCTAAGCGTCGTCTTATGGGGTTTTCAGTCCCCATCCTTCTGGTCTGTTGTCTTGAAGGCAGGCTTTTTAGGCCTCCATCATCCCAGTTCTGGCAGTTGCTTGCAGTCGCGTGTCGTGACATTTGAGTCTCTCCTTGGGTCTGGTGCAGAGCACCTATTCTGACTTGCTGTTGCCATAGAGCTTCCCTATGGGGGCTCACTTTTTCTTGTGCCTTGTGTTGTGTGCTTTGTAGTGTTTGTGGCGTGGCTGTGTGTGTATGTGTTTGGTCTGGAGCTGTCCTGCCTGGCAGTTAGTGATGACAGCTAACGTGGCAGTGCATGGGTGTACTAATACATTGTCTGGACTGTTTTGGCAAAGGCATCCGGTCTGCCTCTGGGCACGTACTGAAGGGCAGCAGGCACAGTCATCTCTGTGGTGTTTGGCAGATGTGGAGGTGGGAGAGTATATCTGCTTGTGAGCAGCTGCTCGCATAAGTGCTTGAACGGTGTGCTTGAGGAGGTCTGTCGAATCTTGAAAGGTTACAGATATGGGGTTTTGAAATGTTTATTCTTATTTCTTTTCTGTCCCCAGTAGAGTGTAAACCTTTGGAACCTGTCACAGGAAAGAGCTCCATCTGGAACTGTTCAGCACTGGGTAGGCAGCTCAGTGACAGGCTTGATCTACTTCTGAGGTGCTGAGGTAATGGGGCTGCTGTTTTGAAACGATAATTTGTAAATGGGGTCCCTGCTGTTGTTGAGGGATGGGTACTAACGCTGGCCGCTGAATGATTATATTGTGACTGTTTTCATTTGTTAAAGCTGCATCACAGTGTACAACGTGGGACTTGAGCATAGCTGCTTTCAGCAAGGTGAGCGATGAACAGATGTAGCAGGTACTTTAGGGGTGCAGTTGTCACTGCAGTTAGTTAACTACACAAAATACAGTAAAAATCTTGTTTATATTTCAGAGGTGTGTTGTAGCTGGCTTAAGAGAGCAGATGGAAGCATCTGCCTCGAGGGCAGGTGAGGGGGCCGAGGTAAGGGAGCAGATGAGAGTAACTGTCCTAGCTGTGCTGTGGCTTTGGATGCTGCTTAGGCCTATGCTTTTCTTTTTGTTTCACAGGTGTGTCGCACAGGCTCAGAGGGGCTAAGCTGCACTCTAAAGAGCAGCACAAGAAGGGCAGGCTGTTTGTGAGCTGGATTGGAGCAGAACTGCCAAGTAGCACAAGGTGACTGCGAAGGGTATCCATCTTGCTTTGCAGGTGCCATGGCAGGCTCTCCACAGAAGCAGTTGAGGATTTGAGAAGAAGTTGCAGATCATCAAGGAGCAACACATGCAGGGACGGCTTGAAAACGGTATGGCTGCTTTCTCTTCTGTTTATCAGGTGTCCCAGGCAATGTGGGCTGTGATGTTAGTCTTTAGAATCTGAACAAAGCAGGTGCTGATGGCTGTCTTCTTTGGTAGGCAAAGAGGTGCCCAAAGCCCTGTCCTGTGTAGCCTGAGCACACCTTGCTGAGGATGAGGTGTCCTTTCTACCAGTTCCGAAAACTGTGTTGAAGCTGAAATGCTGCGTCTGTGTTTGCGTTGGGGTTGTACCTTGGTGAGTGTAGGGATGGATTTTAAGTGGGTGCAGCGGAGGGCCTGGACCCAGTGTCCTGTAATGTGTTTTAACACATCAGCATAGCCTTTTGGTTCTCAGCTTACTGAAGTAAGTGATTTTTCCTGTGAGTGGAATGGAATTGAATTCTTTTTTGGCATGTAATCAGTTCTGCTCCTAGACTTTCTTTCTATGTAAATAAAAGCTTGAGCTAATTCCAGATAAAAAAAAAAAAATCAGCTACTTGCTTGGTCATTTTGTCCTTTTAATATTCAAAGCTGTAGCAAAAGCATGGGGATTGTTGTGGAGGAATGGTTAAGTGAGGTAGGACACGTGGATGTTGAGCAGTTAGGAGGTCATGGGCTAGGGAGGTACCGTACTCAACTCATATGAGCCTGGGCACGTGCGCAGCCGGTTGAGAACCAATCAGGCCCAAGGACACGATGCCCTTGTGTGGTTGGGAAAGTCCCTAAGGCGGGACGGTAGCTAAAAGAGGGAGGAACTAACTGACAAGATAGGAAAGTGTTAGCCAATCCTGAGCTTAGTTTTTGCAATATGTATGAGTTGATTATGTTCGAACTAGATAAAAGGCGACTGAGCTATCCATTAAAGTTGAAGTTCACTGTTCACTCATATTGAGCGTCTGTGTCTTCCTTCTGTCGACAACAAATAGCGCCCGAACAGGGACCGATCTGAACGGGATTTGGACACTGCTGGCGGTGATCCTGGGCCACGGTTGGACAGAATAAGGGAGGAACCGGTCCTGCAACGCAGCCCAGGAGGTGGAAGGGACAAGAATCCCCTCACCCGCGTCGGGAAGGTGAAAGGGACGTGGAGTCCCCGCACCCGGGAGAGGATCCCGCCGGTCACGCGTCGCCGAGGTCTGAAAGGTGAAAGGGACGAAAACTTGGAGTCCCCGCACCCACAGCTCGGAAGGTGGAAGGGAGTCCCCGCACCTGGGATGAGCCTATAAAGGGTCCCGCCGGAGAAGCGCCGCCGAGGTCTTTGCAAAGGCTGCAACCGACGTATATAAAGGTATGGAGAGACAAGCGGCGTATGCTTTGCTCGAATGCTTTTTAGAAAAGCGGATCACTTCAGATATAGACTGCAAAAAGGATTTACCAGGATTATTAGCATATGGAGTAATGCAGGGTTGTTTTATCAATCCTGATACAGTTTTTGAACAAACAGAGTGGCGTAAATTTGGGGACAAATTGTTTGATGAAGTTATTAATGAAAATAAGGCTGCTAAAAAATTATTGAAGCCTTGGAGAGCAGTCACTAATGCCTTAGTTATACATCAGGCTGAGCAGAGAGTCGCTACTGCTGCTACAGAGCGACTGGGATTGCCGGGAAGTGTTGGAGCTGGGGATTGCCCACTGCCGCCTTCAGTGAGAACGATAACGCTGCCTCAGGGGGCTACGGGGCAGTGGGAGCCTCCCCCCCCCTCAGTCACCGCCACGAGCAGTGCTGCGCTCGGAGTTCCGCGGAATCGAACGGCAGCTGACCCTCACCGTGTGGCGAGTCGGCACAGAGCAGAGGGACGGACATCAGGACCCTGCAGCCTGTCTGATGTAACCATGGAAGCAGCGGCGGCTGTACTGCTTCTCTCTGGCATTCTTTTTATAAGAGGTTTACCTTGCAATGAAAAAGGGATACTAACTGGAGTGTTAATAATTGTATGTGTTATTCTTAAATGTCCAGGTATTTTGTGTTGAAAGTATTTGTGTAAGGGTAAGGTTTTAAAACCAAGTGTTGCAAGTCACTTCACGAGGAACACAATGAGAGACAATACTTGTTTGTTTGCTTATCATTCTAAATTATATTCGTGTGGTATGATTGAGGTTGTGGTATGATTGAGAGTGAGATGTGCCAGAGGCCTCTGGGTGTGTGAGTGTGCTGTGTACTGTGTTAGTGAGAGCGCATTTATTGCCATAGTGCAGGCTGAAATCATAGGAAATTAGTACTGGTCGAGCAAAATCATGTTTCACAAGTATGGAGTCATTGTGCGAAGTAGCCACTTGGAGAAACTTAAGGGAACGTACTGTTTAAAACTTTTTGATCGTAATGAGTCAATTCACAAATCCATTACTTTCTTGAAAGAGCACATGAGAGAGTCAATATGGTATCAATCCTTTCAATCAATGGTTCACTGATTTGTTTGAAACAATGCATAGATGGTTACTGGGATTAGTCAAAGAGGGATTAAGGATTTTGTTCACTGTGGTGTCAATCATCATTGCATGTAGTATTGTGATAAATGTGGTTAAAGAGTTACTTGCAAAAATGTTATAAAATGTTATAGAGATTTTGAAGTGGTGCCAGAAACAGGTACCCAGTGGATCACTGCAAAGTGGACTGAAGCAGCTTTAGAATCTGCACACGCCGAAGACGACCAGGAAGAGGTTCCTGATAATCATTCTGACAATGACGTGGGCTGTGACACCTCGACGACTATCAAGAACAGCCTTTGATCACCATCAAGTGATTAGGTTTAAGTGTGTTACTACTAAGTTGTGTTACTTACTATTAATTGTGTTACCATTAAGTGCTTACAGTAATTGTAGTGTTATTAGGGTTAAGTTGTATAGTTGTGTTATGTTAGGTACCCTTTCAGAATATGCTTGTTTGGGGTCCCGATAGGGGATCCAAAGGAACTGAGTGAAATGTTAGCACCATACTCTGCCCGTATTACTCTGCTTAATGGATCTTTTTCTGACTGTAGGAACTGCACACGCTTTGGCTAGCATAAATAAGCTTGCTTGTTGGGCTGTTAAACAGTCAAATGTAACCACACAAGTTCTTTCTGAAATGTCGCAAGACACGGAAAGCCTAAGGCACGCTGTGCTGCAAAATAGGGCTGCTATTGATTTCTTGTTCTTGGCTCAGGGACATGGGTGTGAAGATGTAGAAGGAATGTGTTGCTTTAATCTTTCCGACCATGGTCAGTCAATTCACGACCAGTTGAAATGGTTAAGGGATCATACACAAAAAATTGTAGTACAAGATAGTTGGTTTGAAGGTTGGCTTAAATCTGTTTTTGGGAACATGGGTGGATGGGTATTGTTAGTTAAAGAGGGACTTTGCTTTCTACTTATAATTATATTGATTATAATTGCTGCATATGTAACCTTTAACTGCCTAACTAAGAAACTAGAGCAACTCACAGAGAAGGTATTTGTAGCACAAAATAAAAATGGGGGAATTGTGGAGGAATGGTTAAGTGAGGTAGGACACGTGGATGTTGAGCAGTTAGGAGGTCATGGGCTAGGGAGGTACCGTACTCAACTCATATGAGCCTGGGCACGTGCGCAGCCGGTTGAGAACCAATCAGGCCCAAGGACACGATGCCCTTGTGTGGTTGGGAAAGTCCCTAAGGCGGGATGGTAGCTAAAAGAGGGAGGAACTAACTGACAAGATAGGAAAGTGTTAGCCAATCCTGAGCTTAGTTTTTGCAATATGTATGAGTTGATTATGTTCGAACTAGATAAAAGGCGACTGAGCTATCCATTAAAGTTGAAGTTCACTGTTCACTCATATTGAGCGTCTGTGTCTTCCTTCTGTCGACAACAGATTGTAGCTTCTAGAAACACCCCAGTTCTCATGTCTGCACTCTGCATGCTGTTGAGCTAAGCCTTATAAATAAGGTAATAAAACCACAGCTGCTGTTCCTCTTCTTTCTGCTTTTTTTGTGCTTTCCCCCTGCACTTTCCCATGTGATTGGCTTCAGGTTCCAGGTGGGACCTAATAGTAACTGAGTTGCAGGTGTGCCATCAGAGAGCTTCTTCTGCCTGGGCTGCTCTTTGGGGTAAGTGCTTTGTTTTTCCTTCAGTCAGTTGCAGGGTTCTTTAGGTGGGTCAGAGTCTATGGACTGATGCATTTTCAAGTAGAAACCGGTACGCATGTCTTTTTGAGGTGGCAACTGGTAGGATCTGTCATAGTAAAGCAATCTAAGTAGTAGGTGCCTGTATTGCACGCAGCTCTTCCTCAGGTGAGTAGTTATTACAGCAGTTTTACGGATAGTATGGTGATGTTATTTTGTGTGTTTGCTTTGTGGTTCTGGGTCCCTTATGATTTTTGCAGAATTACAGGGCTTTTTGTGAGTCTTTGCCTATATGTCAAATCTTATCAAAGTCACAACCTTGGTGGCAAAGTGATGGAGCGTGGTTTAGGAGAAATGTATCATGGAGGCTCCCTGTGTGAGCATGTATCTGAAAATGGCAGCATTGGGCATATAAGCAGTGGTCTTTCTCAGGGTTAGGGGCGGTTTGTTATATTTCTGGAGCTTTTGCCTGTGTTTGCTGTCTGTCGAGTCTTTAGACCATAAAGCCTTCTAGGCTTTATGTGCATGGAATTCACATATTTGAGGTATGTTTATGAGGGGTTGCCAGGTACGTTGTTTTTGGGAAACCGTGGGGTACGGTTTCTTGACCGCATAAGTGCAGTACTGCCAAGAGACTGAGCAGGGTCACCTTCTTCATCACTGAAGAATAAGTCTGTTGGGGCACATTTCAGCGCGGTGCTGCCCGGGCACATTTCTCAGTTGGAGCTACTGAGCAGGTGAGTTAAAGGAACCAGGAACAGAGAGGTATTGCACAATATGTTGCATTAGTAGTAGTGAGCGTTGTGCAGGAGGTGGGTATTAGCTCTGGCATGCTAGTGAATGCTGGTTCTCTGTTTTTGCAAGTGATGATGAACCTGTTTGACGTAATTCCATTTGAAAAAGTTCCAGTTACTTGACTGGTTGTGTTGTCCTTTTAATATTAAAAGCTGCAGCAAAAGCATGGGGATTGTTGCTTCTAGAAACACCCCAGGTCTCTTGTCCTCTGCATGTTGTTCAGGTAAAGCAGATTTAAAAAAAAAAAAAAAAAAAAAAAGAAAATGAAAATCTGCTGCTCCTGCTCTGCTCCTACTTTCTTTTGCTTTGTCCCTCCCCTTTACAATGTGATTGGGTTTGGGTGCTGGGCAGGGCCAAATGGTATATGAGCCCCAGGCATGGCATCAGAGAGCTCCTTCTGCCTGGGCTGCTCTTTGGGGTAAGTGTTTTGTTTTCCCTCAGTCAGTTGCAGGGTTCTCTAGGCAGGCTGGAGTCTATGGATTTCTGGATTTCTAAGTCCTTGGAATTCACTTAACAGAGGGATAATTAGTAGAGGTTGCTGGCTCACTGTTCTTTGCGATGGTGGGATACGCTTCTGTTTTTTGAGCTATATTTTAATCTCTAGATGTACAAACCTACTTGTGTAATTTTCCAGAGGACTAAAACCAGCTTCATTTCATGCTACATGTGGCTTGGCAGTTTAGATGCAGCGTTACCAAGAGCCTGAGCAGGGTTGTATCAGAGTCTGCTCTTTCCTCTGCAAAGGGTATGTCTGTGATTACCTCTGCAGGGGCTGCTGTGCGTGCACGTCTTTTTGGCATTTATGGATCTCAGATGGTTTTTTTTTTGTGTGTGTGTATGTTCTAAGGTTTTGTTTTTTTGAGGGGCAAATAGTGTGTGTGATGAGCATGGTTGACAGGAGGAGGTGGGGAGCTGCTCAGGACTGGTAGGTTTGGTTTCTCAGAGTGTGCGGCAGCCTTCGGGTGCGATGCGACTGATTGTTGAGTCTCTCCTTGGGTCTGCTGTAGAGCACCTGTTCTGACTTGCTGTTGCCATAGGGCTTCCCTATGGGGGGTCACTTTTTCTTGTGCCTTGTGTTGTGTGCTTTGTAGTGTTTGTGGCGTGCCTGTGTGTGTATGTGTTTGGTCTGGAGCTGTCCTGCCTGGCAGTTAGCAATGACAGCTAACGTGGCAGTGCATGGGTGTACTAATACATTGTCCGGACTGTTTTGGCAAAGACATCCAGTCTGCCTCTGGGCACATGCTGAAGGGCAGCTGTCACAGTATATCTGTTTGCACACAACTGCTTGTTTACCTCTATTCATTTAATAAATTGTAAAATTTAATTGCAATCCAATTTGGGACCCAGTCATGTATGACAACTGGGGGCTTGTCCGGGAGGGCTTTGGTTCCTGAATTCTTACTTTATCTAGGAGAGGTGCCCCACCATTTGGTGGCTGCTGTTCGAGTCAGGTCGGGACTAATGGCATCTTGAACCTGAATAAAGGTAAGCAAAGGTTTTGATTTTTTTTCAGTTCCCTTGCTGGCTGCAGCACTATATTTTGCCCGTAATTCTGCGTGTGAAGATCTGAATGAAGACAATGGAGTCATAAGCGTTTAAAGCGTATACTGTTCTGTTGGGTGGGTTTCGGTTGCCTGTGTGTGTAAGAGTGTGACTGAGACGGAATTCAGTTCCGAAGCGATTGTGGAGGTCTTCTAACCACGGTTCCAATCTCCTGCTAGGGACTTGGCCAGTGAAGGAATGAAGGGATTCCTATAGGATTTGTGGGTGGGTGACAGATCTTAAATCCTCTGTAAGACACTCTTATTAAGGTAACCAAGGGCTGTGGGAATTGCCACAGTAACATTCCTAGATGGGTCAGACAAAATTGAAGACCAGGGACCAGAAGAAAGGGAGCAAATTACCAGACATACCACCAGAAAGTCCATTAGGAATAACGGTTAGAAATTGGAATGAGAGGGGCCCCAGAAAAGGAAAAAGTAAATAAAAAACGGTCCAGTATTGTGTGCTAGAATGGCCAAAGGAGCCTTTAACACCACATATCTTTCAGCCTGCTTTTGGATCCTTTGAAGACTGTATTTGTCAGGCCTTAAATACACATGTTAATTCGAGGGAACCTTTTTGCTGGGAAGAAAGTGATTATGCAGGATTATGGATCAGGAGGACTTCATGTCCTTTTCCAGCCTCAATATTTACACTAAAAGCAGATAAGAAATTTGAAGAAGAAGAACAGGAAAAAGAAAAAGATAATAAACGGGAGCCGTTGGATAACCTAACATCTCCCTATCCTAACAATCCACCTCCGGTGGCTGTGGTATCTCCAGCAGTACCACCGTTGCCCCAGCTTTCAACACCATCAGCACCAGAATGAGCCTGACCACCTGCTGCATGCACGAGAAGTAGAACTGCCGTATCTGAGAGAGCTCCTCTATATCCCTTAAGGGAGGTAACTGGTGTGTAACTGGGTTGGAGTTTTAACAGGGTTTTAATGGTTTCAGGGTTAGCGTGTTAGGGTTTTAGAGGTTTTTTTTTTTGGGATGGAGTGTTGCTATGTTTTTTAGGGTTAGGGTCCTAGGGTTTTATTTTTGGTCAGTTACTTAGGGTTAGTGTGTTAAGATCCTTTTTTATTTATTTATTTTTTTTTCAGG